>NC_142033.1:21854288-24469288 GCF_982192425.1 Myodes glareolus | reverse complement strand
CCTCGAGCCTAGTCTGAAATGGCGATCCTGCCTCCAGGAATCTCATTATGAGACTGTGCCGGAGAGCTGTTTCTTCCTGTTATATACTCCTCTCTAGGGCTTGGATGAAAGGTGTGCACCACTGAGATTAAAGTCACGCGCTGCCCTTGTTTCTATGACAACTTGTGTTTCTATTGGGATTATAGATGGTGTTACCACTGTCTAACTATTAAGCTGACCAGTATGACTGTTTTACTCTCTTGATGTCAGGCAAACTATATTTATTAAACACAATTGAAATGCTACTACCCTCATGTATCTTAGACATTATTTTCTAAAGGCCAAAGTAAAATTCCTCTGAAAATTTAAGGAACGTCATCAAATCCATTCTTTTTAAGTACCTGTAAATGATTTCATGCTCTAGTTCCTGTCTGATTATTTATATTGGGAGAAATTGTCATGTTTCTGGAATTTTTAAAGATGTTTCTTGTTCTTCACTTGTTAAAAATCCAATTAGTCCTAAACCAAATGGTTTTAATATCAATTGTTTTTCTATCAGTTTGCTTTTCTATGCCATAATGGGAGTATTCTTGGTGCTTTACCTTGTCTGACTCTTCTATTACTATTTACCAAGTTATTACTTTCATGTATGAAGCTGTGACACATATTTTAGCATCTGGTCTCTTTGAAAACATTTGAAGTTATATATTTGAGATAATAAGTGATATTTCAGTGTTTAGCTGCACAGTGTGATGCACGTTTTGGATCTCAGCACCTGAGAGGCAGAGGCAGGAGGATCTGTTATTTGGAGGTCAGCCTGGTCTACATAGGTAATTCCAGGACAGCCAGGGATATACAAAGAAACCCTGTCTTGAACAAACAAAAAAACAAAAAGAAATTTCAATGTTTAATTTTAAAATAGAGAATAATTTCTAGTATATACTTATTGTTTCCATAAGAGTCTGTAGATTAAATTAGTAATGAAATGTCAATTGTTAGAAAAAGTCATCTCTCTCTCTTTTTGATTTATACAATGACATGGATAGTGCCAGAATAACAAAGTTATGCTCTACTTAACACACTTAATTTGCTCATATTGAAAACATACTTTTGTTATTTTTTATCAATTTAATCATTAATGTTATTTGTATATTTGTAATATACAAAATAAAATACAAATCAAATATTTGTATTGATCTCTGTGATTTGGACTACAATCTTGTTATAGAAAATTTTTCAAAAACTTGGATTCATCGTGGATAAACAAGTTCTTTTTGCTTATTACCATTTTAGGCAATTAATTTTATGACCCCTTTGCTATATTTCTATATTAATAAATTTACTATGAAGAATTTACCTATTAAGACATAAACACTACAAAGGAAATGAATTGGTGAAAACCAAAATTGAAGTAATAACAGTAGCTATAAATGATAATTGAGAAGTTTCATGATAATTGAGTAGGAAATTATAATACAAATTCATGGATATAATGTTGGAGAAACAGTTATAATCACCATTTGGTGTTTTCCTTTCAGCTTTTGATAAAGAATCATTGCTTGTCCAACATGTATAGCCCCAAGCAATTAAAAAGACAATAATATACTGTGGTAATTAAAACACCATAAAGTGCAGCCTTCCAAACAAACAAATGCCAGAGCCTCATTAAGGAGTTTTTTAAGGAGTGCGAGAGGTCTTCGGATCATTACTGCAAATGCCAGTCCAGGTTGAGTCAACAAGTAAATGAGATTGCAAGTCTCTGTGGAGCATTCAGGGCAGTGATGCCCATCACAGGCTTAAATATTAAAAAAGTATAAATAGAAACTGATGAACTCCTTACATTGCTGGAAGTAATTTCAATTCCTTTGCAAAAGTGAGATGAAATTTCATTTGTGGAGGTTATCAGGCAGCTGAGCACAGTTAAAGCTCATTGAACTGCTCAGTCATAGAACTCATAATAGATTCTGGTCATTTACTCTGGCAAGGAATTTTGTTCATTTAAACCACTCCATATAGTTGCAAGGACTCTAATGAGAGTGAAACTCTTGCTTGTACAAATTATCCCATTCACATATTTTCCTGGTGTATCTTTGAAATTTTAGAGCCAAATCACCTACTTGGGGTTTGCATATAGTGTAGAAAAGTTCCAATGGCTATTGAGAAAGTTCTTATTTACATGGAGTGATTTCTGCAACAAAATAAGATTTTTTTTAAATTGGAGAAAACAAACCAGCAGGAGATTCAAAGGTGGTCATTAGCTTAGGATGACTTTAAAATGTCTATTTAAGTAGATGTCTTAGAAATAATATATTTTTATTGAGACAGAATATCATGATGCAGCCATGGCTATCCTGAAACTCAGAGAATCTGCCTCTGCTTCGCTAGTGTTCCAGTTAAAGATGTTCAACATCATGGAAAGACAGTAATAAGTGAGATAAAGACATTGATAGAAAAATAGATAAAATTCAGAAGTGTTTACTTAATAAGTAACAATGTTTTATAGTAAGACATCCTTCAACTGTGACTGACAATATCTAAGTTCAGTGAATTTTACTTGAAAAGGGATTAAATATTAACATAAGATGAAGTATTAATGTGATTAAAAATAATCAAATGTAACTATTTAAATGTAATCATAATTTAAAATAAGTTTCAAATTGTGTTTTCATCCTCGATTAACAAATAAAATGTATTTACTGAATGTGGTGGCACTCAGAGTTTTGTCTCTCAAGTATGGAAGTTTGGTGCTTTCACACTATGATATATATATCCATCAGCTACATATATATATATATATCATATATATAGGTTAGTAAAAGACAAAGCAAAACATCAAATATATATCAGTTCATTGATCAGAAAAAGAAAAGCCACATAGAGAAAAGAATACATTCTTATACTTTTGAATTAGTCATACATTTGAGGTCCACTCTGCTTATGCTGATAGAGAAAATAGGAGAATATTTACCTTTCTCAATCACAATAGTAGTTTTAAAAATTATGAACATTTTTGCTGGTAATCATATAACACAGCCAGAGATTTATTTAACTTTGTTTCAATTTCCAAAGTGATTGCTGCCCAAGGTGATTTTGTGTTCATCAGCCAAAGATCGGTACAGTTCCTTCTGATTCTCCTCTTCTACTTATTGTCATTTTCTTTTGAAAAAGAATCAAACAACATATTATTAAAATTAAATTTGTTTAAGATGCAATGCTTATATGAATATTTCAACTATTAATGAAACTATACTCGATAACTGTTGTATATTGCAATTGAATAGAAAAGATTTCTCATGGCCCCATATTGTTGAATCTTTGTTCCCCAGCTGTTCTTAGACAATTGAATACTAAAGATCCCACACAGACTCATGTGTTTTGTCCCCCAGTTCTGATGCTGCACAAGGAGATTACAGAGTCTATGGATTTGGCACCTCACTCCAGAGACTAGTCTGGAAGTCTAATTCTGAAGTATTACCTGGTCCCTAGATTTTCTTCTCTCTGTGTATAGTCATGGTATGAAGACCCTCCTCTGTCACATGTACTTGAAGTCACAGCATTCTACTCAAAACAAAAATTGAACCTTCCTTACCTTAGAGTCAAATATGTAATCCTTTCTTTGAGATTATTTTCATGATCTATGCTGTTGGGGTTATATTTAGGAAGTGGTCTCCTGTACCAATGCTTTGGATGTCAGTGTGGCGATTTCTCAGAAAATTAGGAAACAACCTTCCTCAAGACCCAGTAATACCACTTTTGGGTATATGCCCAAAGAATTCTCAATCATGCACAAAGACATATACTCAACTATGTTCACAGCAGCTTTGTTTGTCATATCCAGAACCTGGAAACAACCTAAATGTCCCTTGATTGAAGAATGGATAAGGAAAATGTGCTACATTTACACAATGAAGTACTACACAGCAGAAAAAATAACGACATCTTGAATTTTGCAGGAAAATGGATGGAGCTAGAAACCATTATTTTGAGTGAGGTAACCCAGACCCAGAAAGACAATTATCACATGCACTCACTCATAGATGATTTTTAAACACAAAGCAAAGAAAACCAGCCTACAAACCACAATCCCAGAGAACTTAGACAACAATGAGGATACTAAGAGAGATTTACATAGAATAATCTACATGGGAAGTAGAAAGTAGTAAAAGACAAGATCTCCTGAGTAAAAAGGGAGCATGGGAACCTAGGGGAAGGGTTGCAGGGTGGAAGAGAGAGGCTGGGAGGGGAACAAAGAAACATGTACATCTCAGTAAAAATCAATAAAACAAGAAAAAAAGATTATTTTCATGAGTATGTGTCATAGACATAATAAAATCAATTGACTCAGAAATTTAACCAAAATATTTTGAAAAGATATTTAGAGATGTAGATTAAATGCTTCCTTCAGTACTATAAGAAGAGGTTAATGTATGATGCTGATAGGGGATCAGAAGTCCTGAATATTCAAAAGAATTAACATGTGAAAGACTGTTCATGTCTTTATGTGGTGTTAAGGACTCTAAACCAGATATGGTGACACCCATCCATAATTCAAGCACAGAGGATCAAATACTGGGTCATTGCAGGTCAAGTCAGACAGGATTATACAGCAAGAATCTAGATAATTTCTAGTAATCTATTAAATATTTATGCATATACAAGAAAACAAATGAGATTTATGATCCTCATTGAATTGGTTCTTTTTGCTATTGAGAGTAAAGTCATAAAGATCTAGATCTGAAGACAAGGGAGAGAATAAATGAATGACTATGAGTACCTAATCCTATTTGAAACACCTACAGTTCAACCCTGCTTCTGTGGCTGAAGGAAACTCAAGGAAGGGGAAATGAAATATTATAAAAGCTTTAGATCAAGCACACCTGCTGTTAGATAACGACCATGAGAAATAACATGAAAAAAATTCCCATGAATACAGAGCAATAGGATTGCCTGAAAAATACCAGCATAAGGACAACATCAGTATAATAATAACACCACTTGACACCACTATGTAGTCAGAGATACTTGCAATCCATTGATGCAAAGATAAAGAGAATCAGTTTCTTCCAGAGATAAGCTCCCACAAAGTTTGTTCAATGCCCAGATGTGGGACCTCAACACATGTGCATGTGAGTAAAACTGCATCATCAGTAATTTACACATACATGTGAACGTATATAGGTGCACTCATGTAACCAATCACTATTAAGGGAAGGGTTGCATGGGAGGAATTGGAGAGGAGAGAAGGAGAATGATATCAAGTCAGTATGATTTTTAAAAAATATATAAAATATAGGTGCAAAACAGAAAAGTTAAAAAATAAAATATAAAGATCAAGAAAATACTTTTAGACTAGCAGACATGTGTTCTGTATTTTGTCCACAAACTTGGCTACATGTTGCCCGTGTGCTAAGAATTGATGGAAGATTCAGGTTACTGATAACAACCTAATTACTCTGGTGCATAAAGTTTCACGATATTAATGGCAGGCTGTGATGTTCTTATTATTGGCTTATTTGGAGATTTACACTGAGACCTAGGAGCAAATTGAGTAGTGAGAGACTTTAAAAAGGTGTGGTTAATTTGCCAAAGACTGTAAATTGGGATAAAGAGAGCACATTTTGTGAGGGAAAAAAAACCTTGAACCATTTTAAATAAGTCAAGTATGTTTTTTACAAAAGCACAGTAAGAAATATGACTTTAAAGTGCCATCAGAATTTTGTAACCATGCAAGAAGGTTAGGATGCAGAGTATGAAAGCTCATTTAAGATACTCCCTAGGATAAGTTCTTCTGTGAGAGTCCAGCTTTCCCCAAAATTTCATCCATCTTTTTCAGCAACTCAAGTATTAAGAGGCTGTTGTGACCATGTTTCAAGGGTACCTGGTAGCATATTATACTATGGTCAGTTTCTCAGGGTAATATTAGTCTTGGGACCAACAGTGTGATGCTCAGTGTGCAGACACACAGAATGCAGTAGTGGCAAGGTCATTGAGTCATTCAGAAGAAGCAAAGGATTACCTTGGAACTGGAAAAGTGTAACAGAAAACAAATACCATAGAGGACACTACTAACCCTAAATTGCAATGGAGACATGTGAAAAATGAAGGACAAGAAGCATTTGATAAATAAACTTTAGAGGACATACAGGGCCAAATCAATAGATACATGATGTAGTTCACAAGTAGAAGGCATTAGATATGTGTCTGTACAAGTCTTTGAAGTGAGTTTCAGGCATAGAGCTCGCTGGTTTAATAATTTACCTGTTGAATTTCAAGCATTCTTTAGTCAAATTGCACTGATCTATGCCTAATAATAATATTAATTAATTAATTAATTACCAGTACAAATGAGAATTATGGAATTATGAGAAAATTATAATTTTCTGTTTTATTCAAATTCAAATCCAGATTCTTTATCAAGATAATGCTGATATGTTAGCTGTAAACCTCTTTGGAGCTGACAATTGGAATTTAATAAGACTTTGATGACCCTTAATGAATTAATGTTTTTGTGATTAATCAATGCTCATGAGCATATAAGGTCTAGTAGAGGTATACAATTGTATGACAAGAAAACATGCTTCACTGGATCATATTTTTAATTGTTTTGCTCCCACTTCTTCACACTACTTTTGGAGGCAGTGGACCTTTGGAGGCTACATTAAGTAAGTAAGTCACTTGGAGGATGTTACTGAAAATTATCCCTGGCCCCAGTCACTTCTTTGGTGTCTGTTTCTACTCTATAATGGAATGAAAAACCTCATTTGTTAGGTTTCCACAAAAATGGCCTATAGAAACACATGGAATCAAGGAACCATGACTTATCCTTGTGCCTCAGTCATGCCTCTTCTGTTGTCTGTTAAGGTGTTTGATCATAGCTAAGCAGCCGTAACTGATGAATAGTACTAAGAGAAATTGTAAAGACACTACCATTGTTACAGTTTTAATATGTTTTTCTTTTGTCTTTCTCTAGAATACACTCCCTTCTACTCTTACAGACATACTCATGATCTTCCTTCTGCGTGATGGGATTAAAGGCATGTGTCAGGGGCACCTGGCTATTGTCACTGATTTTTCATCCCTAAAGAATTTTAACGTTATTAATAAATATGAGGGTATGTTCCTTAATGACATCAATCTTAAGTAAAAAACGTATAAATTCTGAAAATTTGGTCAAGAATTTTAAAGAAAAATTGAAAAATTTACATTAACATCTCAGAAGAATTTGCACTCCCTTGCAAAAATATATAAACACACTAAGTAATTCCATGTTAGCTTCATTTAGCATGATTTGTTTAAAGAACATAATTCCCTACAGTGTTACTTTGAGACATATAACAGTGGTATATCTACATATGTTTCATATCTTGAATATATTAAATAAATATTATTGGATAATTATGATATTTAAAGTGATGTATACAATTTGCATGACCAGTTCAAATAGTAACATTATTTGCTTTGGTCAGAAGAGCTTTATTTTATATTTTATTAAATTCATAATGGGACAAATATTCTTTAGTGAAAATTTTGTGACCTATTTTCATGACTATTTCCCTAAAACCATTTTCTTTATAAAGTCTTAATAAATTATAAAACATTGAATAATTTTATATAAATATTGACAAAAATTTGTTCACTGTAGATATTTACTATTTACATATCCATTAAAATCATAGCAAATCATCATTTTAATATCTTTAAAGTCTAATTTTAAAACGTTATCTATTCAGGAAAATAACTTTTGTAATTTTTATGCTAACACTTACTTAATATGTCTACATTAAAAACATATAAAACAACATGGCTAAAATAATAGGTAACAGTGCTTCCACATAAAATCATATAAAGCTATCTAAAACTTTTGCTAATTAAAAATGACTTTATCATCCAATCTTGAAATATATATTATAATCATCAGAGTCAATTTATCAACACCTGAAATCTATTTATTTTTGAAATTTAACAATGGTCTTTTCAGATGCAATGTAGCAATTGAAAACACTCACAAGAGGGCAGTAATGTAACACAAATGTCAATAATATCTGCCATTGCAAAATCCTAACTCCAGAAAATGAAAGTAACTTTAAATACATGAGAGCAGAAGGTCAACAAGTAAGCAGAGATTCTGGAACACATGTAATATCAATTTCCAGAAGCAATTCAGTGAAAAATTTCTCAATTATAATGTTGATTTTTCTATAGACATTTTTTAAATGAGAAGGTCATGATAAAGAGTATTTTTTGACCTTATTCCCTCTGTTAAAGCTTGTTTAAAGAAAGTAAAATATTGAACATATTTACCAAAATTTAATTTTACAAATTCAATAGTAATAGTAGATCTATATGAGACAAATACATATAATCCTATATACATATATAAGTATGAAATGCTTTCAAATTTTGATAGAATTTGTAATATGTGATATACAATAGGGTTTTAATATGAAAAAGACCCCAATTTATGACACATAAATTTTATGCACACACTTTAAACTCTCAAAGTTTCAGGTTCCATGTCTACAATATGGTCATAATTTGATGCATTTTTTTGGACAACTTTAAGAAACGACTGATGTACTGCTCATGTTAATGTTAGTCATTGACATTTGACACACATTTGAAACATTTTGACAATGGAACTTTCTAATCATCATTAGGTATTTCAGTCAAAGACTATCAAATACTATAGGTTATGTTGTGAAAAAGATTACACTCTTTTACTCCTGCAACCCATCCATATGATTTCCACTTTCCCAGAGGAGTTTTGTATTCTATGTGGATTACCGAAAATGTCGGTTCAGATTGCCATGCTTTTATTACAAATGCCTTGGCTTTTCATCAACAATAGTGTGTAACTAGAATGTATTCTTAACAATTGTTACTCTGAGACACATTGCAGGATTCATATCTTGTTATCTTTTTAGTCATTCAATATCATAGTTTCTCTCTCTTTTCCCTTCCCTTCACGTACTTCCCTTCCCATCCCTCCCTTCTGTCCCTCCTCAAAACCTCTGTCTTGTTCTTTCAGTTTTAAAACAAGAATACTTTTCTGTGTCATAGTAGGTCTCAAATTCATGACTATATTGACACAGCCACTTTAATTCTGTAATTTCAGTGTGTATTGCTATTCCCAGATCACTATACTAATTTGAAAGAAAATAAATTAAGACAAACTTAGTTATCCAAAAATACAGAAAAACCTTCATATCTACAGATTGTTGATGAATATAGGATTTTGACATATTTTGAACATTTGGGTAATTTGTCATCTCTTCTAAATTTTGTTGGTAAAGAACTTTCAATTTTTGCCTCAATTCATACTTACATAATTTAGTATTTCATGAAAAGGTATGACATTGATCTCCACTTTAGTTTTTGAGGTCTCTTACTGAACATGGAACTTATTGGTTTATGAAATGTCTAGGCAGTGAACCCAACATCCCTGCCTCACTTTTGTTCTCTACATTGGGGTTACAACTGCTTCATGCTTAGTATAGGTTCCATCTCATAGAATGGCCTTAGGTGAAATCAGTTATTCGTGACTATTCCCACTAGGTTTTCATCCGAATTCCCTTTCCAAATCTTGCTGGTAACACACCATTGTAGATCAAAGTCTTTGTGACTGAGAGCTTGTGAAGAACCTTCCAGTACCAAAGACACTGTACTATAGGGGTGAAGGTTCTGTATAGGTATTGGTGTGGAAGCTCATTTTCAGTAAGGTATGTAGATATAGTCTTTAGCAATGGGCCCTTGAAACCAATCACTTTCTGGAAGAGGAGGCAGAATGTAAGAGGTGGTTATGGAAGACACCAAGAAAATAAGGTTCTTTAAATATACATAAATAAAGATCATATTAACTCACAGAGACTGAAGACAGATTATAGACCACATTCAAATCTCAGGAGGCTTCCAGGTCCTGTGATCACACTTGTGTTGACTTAAGCAATAAAGTCTTGCCCTAAACTTCTAGCATGCAGCGAAGAAAAATGATAATGGTGTATTATTTATGGGGTCTTTGGAAGCCTGAATGAAAAACTGGAATGTAAAGGCATCTTACCTTGCATTGTTTGTTCATTAATTCATTCATTTATTTTTAGATGTCTATGGGTATGAGGAAGAATATCGGTCCTCTTCCTTTCACAGCACTGTATCCTACCGACTCCCTCTCTAGAGCCCCTTCCTCTGCAAGGTCCCTTTCTTTTTATCTGACTACTACTATACACCTGAATGTCAAGATTAGGAGCTAAAATCAACAAACAGGAAATAACTTTTAAAGTCTGGAGAAATGGCCCAGTGGTTAAAAACACTGACTGCTTGCTCAGAGAACTTAGATTCAGTGTTTAGCACTCACGTAGAGGCTCACAACCCTCTGTAACTCCAGTTTTAGGATATCTGACGACCTCTTGAGGCCTCTATGGACACCATATGTGCAAGTGGTACAAAAGTATAACATGCAGAAAAAAAACCACCATACACATGCAATTAAAAACATAAAAATAGAGGAAAGATTGTGTGTTGGCAGTTTTTCAGGATCTGGTTACCTCGCTCATTACAATATTATTCCTGTTTCTCCCATTGGCCTCTAATCAAGATATTTTTTAAACAACTGAATAAAATTCCTTTTTGTGTATGTGCCACATTTTTTTATCCATTCTTCAATGGGTCATTTTGAATACTTCATTTCCTAGTGTTTATGAATAAAACATCATTAAGCATGGCAGAGAAAGTATCTCAGTAATGAAGACACATAATTATTTGAGCATACACAAAGGAGTGGTACAGCTAAATCATATGTTATATCTGTTTTAAGGTTTTCCGTACCTACTTCCATAGTGACTATAGCAGTTGCTCTTCTGCTGTCAGTGAATAAAGTTTTCCCTGTCCCCACAAATATGCCTTATTTGTTGTCATTTTTTAATCATAGTTATTCAGCCAGGCATAAGATAAAATCTGAAAGTAGAATTAATCTCCATTTCCATGACTGATTTGAAGATGGGATTATAGTTTGTGTAGGTTTCCTTCTATTTTGGGGATCTTGAACCAGAAGTTCTTTCTTATGTTTTGCTGAAATCATTTCCTAGGAGTTTTGATAAAAGTTATTTTCATTTCCATTCTTTTAATGCATTTTTAATTTTGATTTGCTGATTCAGTCTTGTGTATGTACTTATGGACTAAAATTGATTCCCTAAAAATTGCATATTAATTTCTTCAAACTTATCTCAGACTATTACTGTAATTTGCAAATAAAATTGAGGGGTTAATTACTGTTAATGACATTGAGAGTTTCGTCCTGATTCAGTCTAACTTAGTACTTGCAAGAAAAGAGAAATATGCATGGTGCAGAGAGTCAAGAAGCACACATTCATGGTGTAAACATCATCTGAGATCCCAGAAAGAAGGATCCATCTACATGAGAACCAGGCAAATCTGCGAAAATGTTTCTTTCACAATATCAGCCTTTTGCCATTTTTTGGCATCCTTAGTAAACTAATACACATTTGTGATCTAATATTTGTTGCTTATTTCTCAAGTACTCAGGAGATTTTGTAAATGTTTTTCTGTTATTGATTACTCATCTATTTCCCTTGTTTTCAGAGAAATTGTTTTATGACTTACAATTTTTGAAATTTATGAATAGCAGTTTTATTTCCAAGTAAGTAGTCGATCTTAGTAACTGTCCAATGTGCAGGAGAATAGGAGTTATTTATGGTCTGTCTATGTGACATTCTCTATAAACTTAAATCCAGTCAAGTAAATTTTCCTCTCATATCCAATATATTTACTGACTATCATTTCCATCAATTTCTGAGACAAACTTGCTGAAATCCCAGTAACTATAGATTTGTCGATGTCTTCTTATGAATTTAGTTTGCGCTTGGTGCACTTTAGGGTTTTTTTTTTATAGGTTCATCCACCTTTATGATTAATTGTTCCTCCCACTCAATTGTTTTTATTTTGTCAGTATAAAGCAATCTATTTGTCCTTGGTAATATCCTTTTCAAGGATGTATAAGTCTTTGATATTAATACAGTCTCTCTAGCTTCTTTTAGCTGGTAGTCAACATGCTATATCTTCAGCACTCAGTCATCTTTAAACTTTTTGATTTACTGTTTAAAATGTGTTTTTTATTAGGATCCACTATTTAGATATTATTTTTATCTCATTCTAAAATTTTCTCTTTTGAGCTTTTTACTCAAATCACACATATTCTGTCTAGTTTTAGGAATTTTGTGTTTAAATATTTCAGAAAATCCTGGTTATTCAGTTTCTCTGGGGGCAACTTCTTCCCTTGCGTTCAATTACTGCCAGTAACGAATTACAGGAGGTTTAGAAACTGATGCTAATCAGGTCATTCTGGTAACATTTGCAAAGGTGAACAATTAGATTTGGTCACTCATGGGTCAGGTACACTACATTTCTTTTTCATTATTGAAAAAAACTCAATATCAATATATTTTGATCATATTTTCTCCTTCCCCAAGTCCTTCATTATCCTTTCATCCTTACTACTCATCCAAGTTTAAGTTTTCTCTCAAAAAAAAAACCACAAAAATCTAATAGCAAAAATACAAAGAAACCAAGTAAACAACAAAAAAACCCCAAACCAAACAAACAAAAAACACAGCCCCCATAACAAAATCCACCAAACAGTAGCCAAACAAAAACACACATAATTAAATCTGTGGAGTATTACATGTTGGTCAACCACTCCTGAACATGAGGTATATCCTAGGGTGTTTGGGGTACCCAGTGTCACCATAATGGAGAAAACTTACTCTCTCTCTCCCAGGGCATATACATAACAATTTCATTGTTAACCTTTTCCTTAGTGTCTAGGTTTTCATTCAGTCATTTTTTTAATATAGCAAAATAAAACATAAAAGATAAAACAAAAAAACCTATCATTTTGGAGTTAGATAAATCAAACAATGAAAGGGAAAAGTCCAAGAATCAGGGATCTATATGCTTCCTTCTGTGGTAGAAAGGAACAAATATAGAGAGCCACAGTCAGGCATCATGTAGAACATAAAAGATCTTGGAATGCTTGGACTTAAATGGGATTTTTCTATCTATCTCTCCCATCAGATCCCAGGGAACAACACTTCTTATAAGGACAGGCCCCATGCAAAGACCATTCATATGTCTAGGATTTTTCCGTCTCCTTATGCAAATTTCATTAAAGTTTATTTATATAATTTTTCTTTTGCTAGTGGCATTTAAAGAAGTGTTTGCATGTATTTCATCAATTGGATTATTTATTTTCTGCCTTATTGCATATATAATCCTTATTGGTATATTACATTCAGAATTATAATGACTTAGAAAATGATTTGAAACCACTCATATAAGTACTTCCACAGGTAAAAACTGATTGATGGGCATAATGAAAGAACCAATGAATGTCTAAATCTGGGAAATAGAAGGTATATAAAACAATCAAGTGAAAAAAATCTAAAGATGAAAATTTCAACATTGAGATGGTCTCAACAACAACAACAAAAAAATGGAGTTTTCCAAAAAGGAATCTGCAAGCTTGGTCCCAGATAAAAGATCTTATCAGATATTAGTATATTATAGAGCAACATGAACTATATTTTAGTTATAATTTTAACATTATCCTTTGGCTTATTCATTCTTTAATAACATGAAAAGTGTACATTTTATGCATGAGTCTCCCTTTGAAATCAGGTATTTCATGCTTGTCTGTAACATGAAGGGCTGGCTTGTTGGGATTTTCTGTCCTGCCTGGTACCCCCAGCTGTTTAGCCCCAAAGAAAATCACATGAGGTCTCTATAAGTTTTAAAGCTGATTGGCCCATTAGATCAGGCTTTTTATTAGTTCTTGTAACTTATATTAACCCATTATTCTGATCTATTTTAGCCATGGGGCTCAGTACCTTTTTCAGTGGGGCAGATCATGTCCTGCTGCTTCGGTGATCTGCGCATGAGTGGGAGCAAACAGCTTCTTCTTTCCCAGAATTCTCCGGTTCTCATTGCATCATTTCTACTTCCTGTCTGGTTTTCCTGCCTATACTTCCTGCCTGACCAATCAGTGTTTATTTGAAACATGATTGACAGAATACAGACAATTCTTCTGCACCACTTGCCTATGTTTGCATGCGTGTATATACAAACCTACATGACTGCAGAAAATGTGTCCTTTATTTTTGACACATATTTATGCTCTTTTTCTTCTGTTTTATAAAATCTGGATGTTAACTTTTATTTCTTTGAACTACTAGAATATGTTCAAAATAATAAGATACAGTATCTTTTCTAAAGTTGCTGCTTTAATTCCTAAATTCATATTTTAATTATTTCTCTATATATAGCAATTGGGGTGTAAAATTTTTATTTCAGTATTTTACATTCAATCTTTATTTTCAGAAACAAATCACCTTTCTGCCTAATATTTTTAGGTGATGGGTATGGTTGGTTCAAGGGACATATATATATACACACACACAAATATGTCTTGAAACCACACCCGGTATAGGAGGTTCTTCTGTCTACTTGTTGCTTTCATTGGTTTAATAAAGTAACTGCCCTGGACTTTTGACAGGTAGGCAGGGAGGACAGAACGGAATGCTAGGAGGAAAAAGGGCAGAGTCAAGATGCCATGGACCTCCTTCCTGGGACGGATGCTGGTTAGAATCTTATCAATAAGCCACAGTCATGTGACAATGCACAGATAGATAAAAATGGGTTGGATTGGAATGTCGGAATTGACCAATGAAAGGTTGGAGCTGATGGGCCAGGCAGTGTTTAAATGAATACAGTTTCTGTGTGATTATTTTGGGTATAAGCTAGTGGGACAGCTTGGACAAACAAGGGACCCAGCTCCCTACTACAGAATGGCACCCCACGTTGGGGACCAGATAAATGAATAAGTCACAAAACAATCCCACACCAGTTTGCAATTATGATTAATAAAAGGGTCATTTATTTAAAGGGAAAAACTTATAGATCACTGTCCTAGACAATAGCCCTCTGCACAATCAGGACAAAAGTCTGGTAGCTGGAAGCAGATCCAAAGAGACCATGACCAAGTGGGCTGGTATCTTAAAGGTTATTGGCTGAAGGAGTAGAAGGAGCTCCCGCAGCACATACCTCTGTGTGTGTGTGTGTGTGTGTGTGTGTGTGTGTGTATATATACATATATATGTATGTATATATTTGAGGCTGTTAGGCAACTATTACAGTTATTTTATGTATTTATAGATGTGGACATTCAAATTTATATTGATATTCATAACAGAATTTATGTATATTTGATAAAATTTGCATTAACAGCTGATAGAATTTTTTCTGCAGTTTATTTTTCTCTTTGGCACTTTTACTCTTTCGGGGCTTGCCATCCTGCTCCTAAATAAACACATGGAGGCTTATTGTTGCTTATGAATTTCTGGCCTTAACCTTGCTTGTTTCTAGCCAGGTTTTCTTAAATTATCCCATCTATCTTTTGCCTCTGTGCTATTACCTTTATCTATTTCTGAATGCCTTTCTGTACTTCTTATTCTGTGGCTGGCAGTGAAGATGGGTGGTTGGCCACTGGAGTTCTCCTCTCCTCATTTACTTGCTCCCCACTCGTTTCCTCCCACTTTTCTCCTCCTGTTTATTCTCTCTGCCTACCAGCCCAGACTATCTTTTTTTCTGTCTTTTATTGTTCAACTCTTTATTAACTCAATCATGTATTTTAAATATTCAGAGCAACATAACTTCATAGAATTAGACAAATGAAACATAAAAGAATGTAAAGCATCTTTGCATCATTAAACAAATAATCTACAGCATAAACAAATCTAATACATCTTCAAATAATATTTCACAGCAGTTTTCAAAACAAATAAATCTTGACTCTTTCATTTTTATTAATGTTTAACTATTTATTAATTATTATTTAATAATTTTCAAAATCAAGATAAAAGTACAGTACATCATTTCTCTTCTTTCCTTTCCTTTCTCCAACCCTTCCTTGCCTCCCTCCCCTACTTCCCATTCCAAAGTACCAGTGTATTCTTTCTTTAAAGATATATATATATATATATATATATATATATATATATATATAAAACCTTAAGTCATCAATTTATTTTTCTATGTGATCTCAGACAAAAGGCTAAGGAGCAATATCATTTTATATTTACCTAAATTAATCACTATATATAAACACATCCACATATATATGTATACATCCATATAAATAAAACTTTGTTTTGGGTAGCCCATTAGGGGGTCTCATTCCTTTCTTAGTAATCAATATTTACCAGTAGTCCTTTGCTGAGAGGGGGTGCCACTGTGAGTTTTACCCCTCAGCATTGCCATGCCTATTGATAATGTCATTTTCAGGTATTGCTTAAACAGCCAAATTGTTGAGGAAGCAGAATGTAAATTCTTGTCGTTTCTAGGAGACTCACTCATATCTGTCTTCCTCAGATTCTGGTTCAATCAGTCTCTTTGCCTCTTTTTCTGTTATTTTCTGAGCCTTACATACAGAAGCTAGGACATAGATGCATATACTGGATCTGTGTAGCCATTTTGGCATTGAGACTGGGTTTAGATTTCTTTGATGATTTCCAGACATCATAAATTGAAGCTTCTTTGATGTGGGGCGAGAACTTGTATCTGTAATTTTAGAATGCAGTTAGAAATTGTGCTGATTTTATAAAATAGTGAGTTGGTCCCATTCTTAGATCCATCATTTTTCTAATGTTGAGTAGTTGACTAAGTTTCTGGAACTTATTGACTTTCCTCATAGTACCTGGAACAGCTATTTGCTGTCAAGACATGAATGCCATGATTTCAATTTTAGTGACCCTGCCAGGCTGGTAATTGTTATAGTTCACAGTTGGATAGAACTATTGATTGCTTCCCTTGATGGCAGCTTATGAAGTAACTTCTGGTACCATGAAAGCTAGAGGGAATGAAGGAGGCTATCACTCTATGTCCAGCAAGAATATTTTGGTTCTTCTTTTCAATGTGTGTTGATTTCTTTTTTTTTTTTTGAAAATGTACTAACACTAACCTTGAACCTCCTGGAAGCAACCAAGGGCAATAGAAATAGCCTCCATTATTGGAGGAGTCAGTTGGACTAATTTAACCAAAAACTCCAACAGAGATTTCTCATTCCAAGTATGAGAATTTTTATTAGGTAGTCTATGAGGCTTGTGGGGGAGCACTGTATACATACACACACACATATGTGTATGTATTTACATAAATGTGGATGTGTATAGGTATATGATGATTAATTTAGGTAAATATAAAATGATATTGCTCCTTACCCTTTTGTCTAAGATCACCTATAAAACAAATTGATGACTTGAGATTTTTCTCAAGAGTCCTTGGTGTTATTTGTCCCTCATCTCTCTCTCTCTCTCTCTCTCTCTCTCTCTCTCTCTCTCTCTCTCTCTTTTATATTTAATATATTTTAAGTGTTTGGCATACTATACTAAGAAAAGAAAAGCTGGGAACTTTCATGATATCAAAACCACAGGAGACTAGACTGCACATTTTTAATTGCATATATAAGAACTGAAATTCTCTCGTTGTAATTTTTCATTGTGTATCATAAACAAGATAAAGCTGAGGCATTAAAATATTGAACTTTTTATATTTTTAACAAAATATAACAGATACTAAACAATTTCTATAAACACACACAGAGTAATGATATTAACACATATTATTTTATGTACTGCTCCAGAAATCCTACCTCTCAGGGAATAAATATGGAAAGTTGAAAGAAATAAAATAGCTTATGTAATTGCATAATTTGAAAAGAACAGAAGCAAGCCATGAACACAAATGTTCTACATCAGAGTTGGTATTCATTGTCTCTTCATATCCTCTGTTTCTTTTTTTTTAGCAAATGAATAAAGTTTTTCTTTCAGCACCATTGTCAAGAAAATTATTACAAATAATCCAGGTATGGTAGTGTATGTCTTTAATCCAGTCTTTAGGAGTTACAGGCAGACAAATCTCTATGGGTTTAAGGCAAGCCAGACCTGCATAGTGAGTTCCAGGACAACCAAACAATGTAGAGAAACACCATCTCTATATATAATTATATATATAAATATAATATATATATAAATTTATAAAGTCTTCATTGAAACTGGATATTTTTGGAGTGATAAGATTCCTGTGTTCAGGTGATATTGTGCATTATTAGCTCAGCTGATGGATCATCCATCTTTATGGGAAGAATTTGAGAAATTTTGCATTAATATTTTTTATTACATATATGCAGTTAAGTAAATGTATCCTCTGAGTAACTTCATATTCATACTAATATTATGTCATTATATAATATATCTAGAATAATAATAATATTGTTCTTGAGACTTCTGATCATTTTGATATGCTAAACATCATGTTACAGAGGCTTGTGAATCATAAGTACTGAAAATAACTGTCCAGAAAAGAAAATTTAAATTTCAAAATCATCAACCTCTCTTATATTCTCTATGAATCTTAAATATCTAAACTTAAAACTGATTTTTGGAGAAAAAAATCAAGAAGTACATATTTATTTAATTCCTCATATAAATAGTATATAGGACAAATAACTAGATAAACAAATTGTCTTTTTTTATTCTTTTTCAGTTAATAGTTTGAACTTAAACAATACTTTCAAGAACACTTTAAAGGCTCACTTTTTGCCAGCTGAAAGACAGCAAAGACAATACAAAACCTGCTGATATTTTTCTTTGCCTCTAATTTGAAGTTTTAATTTCTCTTCTTATTCTATAGCAAAGCCTTTCTGATGAGACCTTTAGGTATATTATTTCCCAGAAACTTAGTGTAGAATAAGCCTATCAAAATTTGCAGTGCTCAAAGATTAAAGTCAATATCCTTGACATCTCTGGAGTTTATTTCTGGGAAAGTGGAGGCACTCTGACAATCATGTTTGTAGAGAACTGAATAAGATTTCCTTCTGTGGATGAAACTACTAGTTAGTAAAGTCAAGGTGCCAAGCTTACACCCACTCTCATTTATATCCTCTGTTTCTAATAGCTTTCTAAAATTTCTTGGAGAATTAATGAAGACTCAGTATTCTTTTGATACATTGGAAAGCAAAGGACGCCTTGCATTGTTTGCATACTATGTCAGCATCTTTATCTCTTAACATTTTTGTTATCTCCCATATTTTTCTCATACTTCAAGCATTGTCTTATATCTTTACATTTTGCTAACAATTTCTTACTAGTCCAGCTTACTAGCCCTTCTCTGATGCGAATTATTTTAAAATTATTGCATTTTACAGCTTGGCTGTCTCTTTTTCAATTTGCCTCCTCATATGCTACATAATCTTAGGTTACATTCTTAAAACATATTAGATAATAAAGGAATGTAAATAAATATTTGCATTCATATTCTGGATACATTTTGTAGAATGGATCCATAAGTAATATGGTGAACAGTATTAGATCATACATCAGGTTACAGTCAATCTTTGTTAATGTGTAATTTTTGGAAATTAAATTCACATTTGTTAGATTTAAATTTAAAGTAATTATGTTATGATAACTTTCACAATGTTCAGCTCAGATAGTTTCAATAATCTAATATTTTCATAAAATATATTTTCTGCAGAAAGAACATTGCTTTTCAAATAAAACAGCAGCACATATAAATGACTTTCTTAGTTAAAAAACCAGCTATATTTCTTTAAATTTAGGAACTCATATTAATGATGAATCCTGAATGAGAACTATTTTTTCAGCATATGTAAAATAATTTGTTCATAAAGTTATGTTCAAAAATGCCAAAGAAGTAGCATTTGTTTTCTTAATAGTGCACTAGGGCTCCATGCTCTGAATGTTTATGGGCATGAATAATTTAAATGCTACATTTGTAGGTGATGGGGATTTTAGAGATAAATATATGTGCTCAAATTATACACATTATAAAGGGCTGCATATTTTTCATGTCGGTATTTTTACATGTAAGATCAGAGGGTAGCAACTTCTCAATGTCACTGAAGCAAAGTAATATTACATAAAAATCTTAGTATGCTCTACTATTTGCAGATTTCAAATTCATAGAGTTATATTTTAGTAGTATATGAAAATATGTATCAGGAAACTAGGCACAAGATAATCCAATACAATCTGGGTCAACAATATGTCAATCGAGACTCGCTCATAATATTGTTACGTTATAAAAATTGCTTTAAACTGAGACCTAACATTTACCACTTGTCAACTTTCCTAAAAACATTAAAAGTAAATTAATAAGTCCCTTGCATTTAGTTAATTACTTGTTCTATTGTAGGTTTTAGAATGCTATGCAAATTTTACTATTATGTTTATATAGCTTAGCCAGTTTCAATATACATGACTGAGACTCTTACATTTCCTTGCTTTTCTCTGAAACCAAAAAGAAATATCCTTGAACTTTTAGCTATATGTAAGTTTCCACACTTACTAATCATATCTGTCCTTTAATTACTCTCAAGCAGCCTAGTTCTTTACTCAAACATCTTGGTTACCCAATGTAGCCATAGTGCATGCCAGAAGTCATTGCCATATAATTTATAATCATTCTATAAATTTATTTGCATAAAATTGTAATAGTTTCACCTCATTCATGCTACAGCAATGAAGGTAAAACTAATATATGGATGTAGATCATTTGCCTCATATGTAAAATTTTTGAAACAACAAGCTTTAATATTACAGAGAAACAAGTGGCTCGACCTGGAAAAGACCATAAACTGTCACATTTTTGCAGATACGCACATAGATTTGAGTTAATGAGGATATGATTTTCTAAAACCATAGAATGCCTAGAGAAATCTTTCCTTGTTTGTAATTTTAAAAGTAAATCGCTTAACTTCCTTAGACATAATGCCATAAAGTGTGCTTTTTATGAGATCAAATGTTTTAACTCGAAACATAAGCCTTGTTATATCATATCAGAGGCAATTTCTTTTCCAATATTATTTTCAGAAATAAAGTGTACTTTCTTACCCTTATAACATTGCTTTCTGAATGCTTGTTAATTATTCTGCATTTAATGGGTCCTAATAGGTTTATGTAAATTCTACTTTTAAGTAATTAGTTTAATATTGATGGACTAGAGCATGTATTTAGAAATATATATATATATATATATATATATATATACTATAATTTATATTATATTGGTTAACAAGCAGAATTTTCAATGTAATCCAGACACTCACTGCATCCCATGTTGCATCCATGCCAGATTTAACAAGCATGTTTGACTTTTCTAAAAGTGTCCTCTGATGTGGGACAATGGTCTATTTATAGTCTGTCAATTATATTTTAAATAAACGCCGATTGTCCCATTAGCTCAGGCTTCTTAACTCTTATACCTTATATTAGCCTATTATTCTTGTCTAAGCTAGTCACGTGGCTCAGTACCTTATCCACAGTCCTTTAGAAGCTTGAGCAGAGGATGGACTAGTTCATCTTAACTCTGTGACAAGAGAGACAAAATAACAAAAACAAAAACCAACCAACCAAACAAACAAACAAAAAACCACTTCACGAGTAAAAAGCATGGCATATCATAAAAAATCTAGAAAGTAAAATATTTCCAGTGGCGGCTGCGATTGTTCACCCCATGATTAAACGTTGTGTCTGAGGTGCAAACGGGACACTGATAACTCGGACTTGGGATCTCGTCCACAGGGACGAAGATCAATTGTAACTCTTGCTCTTGCTCACTGCTAGGACTTTCCGATTGTTTTCTAGCATATGCTATGAACATTTGATTTGATAATGTTACCTTTTTGCTATTTGTTTCTTTTCTTTAATTTTTTTTTTTTTCTGAGAGGATTATCCACAGAACACTCTTTCTTGTTTGAAACTTTCTCTATTCGAAACCACAATTGGGCAAGGCCAGTTCGGGCATCCTTTCCTCTATTCCTTAGGGTCTTAGCTGGTGTCATCCTTGTGCATTCCTGAGAATTTCTTTAGTGCCTGGTTTCTTGCTAGCTCTGTAATGTCTCCCTCAGTTAAAGTACCTCTTTCCTTGCTCGCATCTCTGTTCTTCCGCCATTCCGACTATACCGTTCCCTCAAGTTCTCTTCCCTCCTTCCCTTCTCAGCTCTTCTCCATTCCTATGCTCTCTATGAGCCTTCATTCAGCAACTGATGGAAACAGAGAGAGATCCACAGCAGAGGACTGGACTGAGCTCCCAAATTCCAGCTGAAGAGTGGGAGGAGGAAAATAGGAACAAAGAGATCAATACCATGATGGGAACACCCACTGAAACAGTTTACCTGAGCTGATCGGAGCTCACCAACACAGCTAGACAGGGAAGGAAGCAGCTTAAGTCCAAACTAGTCCCTCTGACAGGGGTGACAGTTATATGGCTGGGACAGCCTGCGAAGCCACTGGCAGTGGCACCAGGACTTATCCCTACTGCTTGTACTGGCTTTTTTGGAACCCATTCTCTTTGGATGGATACTTGCTTGATCTTCATATGGTAAGGAGGAACTTGGACTTTCTCCAAAGCAATGTGCCTTACCCTCTCTGAGAAGTGGATGGGAGTGTGGTAGGAGTGAAGGGGAAGGGAGTACGAGGAGAGGAGGGAGTGGGAACTGGGGTTGATATGTAAAATAAAAAAGATAGTTGTTTTCTTGTCAAAAAAATAAAATAAAAAAATTAAGAAAGAGAAATTTTAAAAAAAGAAAGAAAAACTACCCTATTGGCTTGTATAAAGGATTTTCCTAGTTTACTTAGGCTTGATGTTTTTGAGAATTCAATGTGATGTTTTATTCTCAATAGATCATATGTCTATCTCTCAATCAATCTTTCTATCTTCTGTCTATCATCTATCCACATCTATCTATCTATCAATCAATCTATCTATCATTTATCTATCGATCATCTATCTATCATCTGTCTACTAACATCTATGTATTATTTATCTACATGCTACTCATTAATTATTATGCTTTTGCTTGTTACCTATCTACTAAGCTTACACATTTAAAATCAGAAGTGTGGCTTTTGTATATGATTCTCAGGTCCACACAGAGCATAACTGGTCTGATCTGTGAGATGTTAATACTGCTTTAAAGGAATAGCTTGCATTTTTAAGAAAACCACATTCAATAAAAATGCACACCTTGGAAAATAGTTGCAAAGGTAAATCAATAAAACAAGTTTCGACACCTAAGCCTCAGTGAACACTGCAAGTTACATGATTATGAGCTGAACAGTGAAAACAACAACAGCCATGCTAAAGTTGATTAGGGGAAGTACAGGAGGCCTCTGCCCAAGGAATCCATGGTATTTATTTATTTATTTATTTATTTATTTATTATGTATACAATATTCTGCCTGTGTGTATGCCTGCAGGTCAGAAGAGGGCACCAGACCCCATTAGAGCTGTGAACCACCATGTGGTTGTTGGGAATTGAACTCAGGACCTTTGGAAGAGCAGGCAATGCTCTTAACCTCTGAGCCATCTCTACAGCCCCAGAAACCATGGTTCTGAGTGGGAGAAAAAAAATCTTCCAGATGGAAGAAGACACCAACTGTTCATCCAATACCAATATCAAGTAGTTAGCCCTGAAACATACATGAAACAAAACACAGATTGAGTAGTTTATATTTAGGAAATCCACGTATCTCACGTGTGTGTGTGTGTGTGTGTGTGTGTGTGTGTGTGTGTGTGCTTGTGAATGCACATAAAAACCATCATTGAAAAATTATTCCTTAAATTGTAAAGAGAGCAAGAAGGGGTATATCAGAGTGTTTGAGGGTATAAAGGGAAGGGGCATAATATAATTATAGTCTCAAAATATAAAGAAGAAACTTTACAAAGGGGCATATGTGATGATAAGAACCAGTGATGAAGAGAGAGATTAAAACCTCACTCCAGGGGACACTGTTCTCTGTCTACGAATTTCTCTATTGAGAATTCCAGTTCATTGACATACAGAGGATCCCCAGTCAATTTCTGGGGGATATTTAGCTCCCGTTTTGAAAATGTTTTGCTATTTATCTATTACTCATTATTTATTCCTTTACTTTGCCTCACTATATCCTTTCAAACTTATACATTCAAGACCAAAAATATGATTATCATAGATCATTCCAGAGAATATAAAGAAAGTGTCCATTTTATAATATCAAGTCAATTACTCAATATTTGGAGCTTGATTTATGGTTATATGAGGCTTCAGCATCTAGCTGGGAAAGGTTTCACAGGAACAACCTTAACAACTCTTACAGCAACAAGAGAATATTTCAGAAATCAGGAAGTGAAAAGTACTTTTGCATTTGTTATAGATGGCCTGCTAGTTCATACAATTAAAGTAAAATGGAGATTAAATAAATGGTCAATAAAAATATATGGCACATGAATATAAATAAAACATCACCACCAGTATTTACAGTTATGTATATTTCGTACAGTAGAAGTTTATTATTTTAATTTGTTAAAGAAGCAGAATTGCCGTAGTTCCTTCTGTGATTAGCTCGCTGCTTTTGTCTAGTAGGTATAAATGCCTTTGAGCAGGAACCCACTTTGTTGGTGTGCAGAGTGAGCACAGTAGACTTTTGCTTTTGAGAAAATAGTTTGAATTTAAATAATATAAGTTCCTAAAAACCTTGTCATTACTTGTGTTTATAAAATATTTGAAGATGAGAAATGGTAAGTTCCTCTACCTGTGTCGGCATCACTTTCTGATTATTTTTTGCTAATTTACCTAACACATAAATATGTAAATGAAATTATTCTCCTTTAAAATATGGCATATGTTTACAACTTTAGGTGAACTTTTATAATAGAGTCATGGCACATTATAAGCATTTTAAGTTTAGATATTTTTGTTCTTTCAAAAGTACTTAATATTAATTTAAAATCTGTAACACAAAGAATGTAATTTTGTAATTATTACTCTTAGGAATAATGAAATAATATATATTTTATTAAATCTTAATTAAGACACTAAGGAGGAGAATTTATATTCTTATGTCTTGCTTGTCAATAGATAACTGAGTATGTCATTTCTTTTGGTCACACGAGAGGCATATAGGATGCAAATTTCTCTTTCTGGATCAGACTGAAAGGACAATGTGACTTTGAGCTATTATCTGATAGGAGTGACATGAGTGTGACATCAGCCACCTGCCTGAAGACGAAATTGGGCCAACTGGCACTAGCACACATAGGCGTTTTAACGCTCATTAGGAAAAGAGTTGGCAGGCAGCAGTGGTTTTCCCTGATAAAAATCCCTTGACATTTTTTTTAGAGGAAATGTCTTTTAATTGTATGTAGGAGTTCAAATGGTCCACAAATCACCACAGTATATCAAGTCTCTGTACAATCTTGCTACTGTTTAAGCGTGGCATTTTTATTACATCTAATTTAGTTAATTACACTTTACCTACTAAATCCCCATGGCAATTTTATTGGGTATAATGGTTAATTGTCTTATTCCAAGGAGTCATTCATTTCAGCTGCAAAGTTACTAGTGTTCTTGATTTTAGGATGATAGCTTCCAATTTTGTTTGTAATGTATTACATGAGTCTAGAATGTGTAGATTAAACTCATTAAACTCTGAAATTTTGGTGTGGGAGAATTGTCTGTATTCTGTCAATCATGTATTTTAATAAAACGCTGATTGGCCAGGCAGGAAGTATAGGCGGGTCAACCAGACAGGAAGTAGAGGCGGGGCAATGAGAATAGGATAAGGCTAGGGAGGAAGAAACTCCCTCGGCCACTCCTGCGCAGATCACTGAAGAGGCAGCATGTAACTTGCCCAGCTGAGAAAGGTACGGAGCCATTATGGCTAACATAGATGAGAATAATGGGTTAATATAAGTTATAAGAGTTAACAAGAAGCCTGACCTAATGAGCCAATCAGTTTATAACCTGATGTAGACTCCGTGTGATTTTCCTTGGGACTTGCTGGCTTGTTGGGGTACTGGGCGGGACAGAAACCCCAACAAGCTAGCCCTCATGTTATAAAATTTATGCCTATATATGCTTATAGACATATGGAAAAAAAGTCTATACAGTCATCAAGGAACTACATAAAATGACTATGCTTACTTTTATATTCAAGTATAACTTCAAACTAAAGTAGAATGTGAAACAATGGTTAGGGTTAGGATTATTATATATTAGCTAAGGAAAACAGTCAACTTCATAAAAACAATATTTCAGTTGCATATTAAAGAAGGAAATATAGGTTTTAGGCACACAGAGAAAAATGAGCTGTTCAGAGCAAACAGCAAGTGAGCACTATATTGCTCTTAATAAGCAGACACAAGGTTTTTCGTAGCAGGAACACCTATGCTTTGGAAGTGTTTGCCACAGAATGGCAACACTTCCTTCCTCATATATCAACACATGCAGAGAGGAAAACACATACTTACTTTATTTTAGGTTAAAAAAAGTTAACACAGATGTTTTCTCTGGCCACACTGCATTGTAATCTTTGAATTACTTTCCTTGCCATGTGTAGGTCAAGTTACCTAGTAAAACTGCCCCAAATGGATGCCAACAAGCAAACAAGGAACTAGAGGATAGGCTCAGAGGAATAGTAAGTGCAGTCCCTACCACCTGCCTCTTACCGACTAGCAAGTAATAAACAACACCTCTTTCATTTTCTTTCAAGTTAGCTATACATACCATTAGGCATCTATAACAATAAAAATGTAATACTAGCATTGTCACAACAATAAAAAATTCTGTAATAATACACCCTATTGCACCCTAGTGTACTCAAAACTATTCACATTTGTATATATTATAAAATGCATTCATTTCAGAGATTGGACTAAGGAGGAAAGATTTTTGTCTTTCATGAGTGCTCATATGTATTTTATTCATCTCTAATAGCAACTGACTGCATAACTAAATGCATTATATATTTGAATAATATACACAATAATAATTCTCATAGTTATTAATTTTAAAACAGAGTCAAGATTAGTCAGCTAAGTAGAAACAGTATATTTGAGAATTTATGCGATTGTCCACATTTTAGCCATGTCAATATAATCAAATTCCAATGGCATTTCTGAGGAGTATAAACAAAACAAGGAATGTGTATTAACTCTAAATTAGTAGGTGGAAATGGACCATAAATGATTTGACAAATCCATTTTGGCAATATGAGTTTATAAAGGGGAAACTGTGATCCAGAAATTCCCCAGCTCATTAGCACCCAGTTAAAACATTATGTCTCTAAACAGAGCACACAGTGCAAACCTCGATTCAGAGTGCTTCCTGCTGTTAGAGTAGAAGTGAGCATGGGCTCAGCTAACATAAAATGCAAACAAAAGCAGACTTGAGTATAGATATAGATATAGATATTATCAGGGTTAGAGCTTTGGGATAGGGAGTGGGAAGCTGGCATCTGTAAAGAAAAAAAAAGATATCATTCCTAGGTCCATGGCAAGCTGGTTCTCAAACCATCGATTCAACTGATGAAAGGCCCTAGAGACAATATGAAAGGAAGAAGAAAAGACATATCTGTTAGTTCATTTCTGTTTGCTTTTCTTGGTGCTACTCTAAATACTAGAATGATCTATTGCATCTTTTGCTGCAAGCAACCCTGCCAGAACACTCCCTTGTGACCCTGGTATCTGCCTGAAGTTTTGTGCGAAGTTTTATGAGTCAGGATTTCCCCCTTTTATAAGTAGAGTAACTGAAGTTTCCTGCCGTTTTAAATTCTGATCTACTCCTTCGTTGACCACTTTAATTTTCAGCTTGTTCACCACCTATATATCCAATTGTGTGCATGTGTGTGAGTATATATACCTGTGTGTGCATGTGTATATAGAGGTCCATGTTTAATCTCCGTGTTGTTCCTTACACTTTGTCTACCTTGTATTTTGAGACAGGATTTCTCATTCACCTGGAACTTACCAAGTAGACTAGAATGGATAGAGAGTAAGAAACAGTCACATGTCTGTCTCTTTCTCTCTTAAGGTAAAATTCCAAGAGTTGGCCAACATGTCTAGGCTTTTCCTATCTAAAATTATCTAATTTCTGGGATAGACGGATGAAGTTTGGACACATATGGAGTTCTCATATGGAATTTAGTGGTCTCCTTAATGGACTTGATTTTCTCCCGTTATCTCTGTATGTCATCATGAATACAGGGATCCAACTCACATCTTCTTGATCGGCAACACACACCTGTACCAAAGAAGGCATATATCTGGCTTGATGCCTTTTCCTACATAGGTTGTGTTTGAAGTCAGTTCTTGTGTTTGCAAAGCAAAAAAGTTATCAAGTAGACTATCTCCTCAAACACTATGTATTCAAGGCTTGATTTTTTCTGAAATGGGTAGATAGATTCTTTCCCAATGCAACCAGAATGCTGTGTGCATGTATATCAGCAATTGATTTTTGTGATCTGGAGTATTTTCCCATTACCTCTATTACAGCTAATGTTCAGTTAATATTGATGTCATAGAGAGAGAAGGAGGGGAGTAATGTATATAAGAGGTGTTTTTGAGCTAGTGTGGGGTAGCCTGAATATTATCCTGCACTCAAATTTGAATTTTTAAAAATTTACACAAGCATTTAATAAAAACGTGTTATTCAATATTTGTCAACTTTATTTTTGTTTTCTCATTTTTATCGTAACTCCTTGTTTATCTATAGTACCAAGGATCATAAAATTATTCTTTTTCTTTATTAGCTGTTGACACATTCGCAAGCATTAAGGAGATGTTGAATATATATGTAAATTCCTTGAAATTCTTTGGATAATTAATACAATATAAATATCTCTTTAACTTCTTAGAATTCTCATTAAAGAGAATTTACTTTCAGTTTATAAGGATATTTCATACTAAAGGAAGATTATGACACCTGATTTTGCTTCAGGAAAAATTTTAATGTTATAACCTTCTATGACATACAAGTATCTTTCTTTTTGCTCCAAACCTTGAAAGAAAAGACATCCACTCTCTGTAAATGAAAGTACATTCTGGTGAATAGCTTCCAGATGTATAGGAGCAGGCAAGTACACTAAAATAAATTTTTTCACTTGTTTCCTTTTGAGGAGATATCCTGTGTCAGTAAAAAGTGTGTGTGTGTGTGTGTGTGTGTGTGTGTGTGTGTGTGTGTGTGCGTGCGTGTGATGTCTTCTTCAGTTGCTCTACATTTGATTTTTTTGGAGACATTTCTCCCTCTAAATGTGGAGCTCATCCATTTCTCTAGATTAACTGATAAGAAATCTCCAGAACTCCCCCACCTCTGTCATGCAACTCTGGGATTAAACACACATGGCACTGAGAACACCGTCTTTCATGGATAAACAGGAATTTAACACAGGTTCTCATTCTTATGTGTAGTCTCAAAGTGTATATAGGCTTTTGTTTTGTTTTATAAAGAGTCTATTTTGTTTTATGTAGGAATTCCAAGGATCCCTACCTTTCCTATGCTTGGTGCAAGTACATCTACAAAACATAAAGCAAAAAAGATCAGGTAATGCAGGTCATTTGTGTTTCAATTGGAATTAAACTTTACCATATTGCCATGAAATTGCAACTTTTACTGTGTAATTAAAGTCAAACACAACAAATATTTACAGAATTATAATTTTGCAATCTGAAAATTTTCATATAAAGCAGAGTCAGATTGCCTCACGAAAATTTGTTTGACCATATACAAAGCCTCATGGTAAAAAGTGAGTTTCATGAGTGCTCTCATTAATGAACCTGTTTTTCCCCATTTTTATGAAGAGTGTTTATATTTTTCATGAAAACTGAATTGTAAGGAGTTGCTCTGATTTCCCTGCCTTCTGAGTCTTTGAAATTTCTATATTTCACACTTTTATGTCTCTACAACATTCTTACTTTGGCTGTAATTTAATGGCTGGAATGTTTTTTTCCATAAGGACACACTTAGAAAGTTTAAATTGTTTATGCTCACCTGGAGCTGGTCATTTTTCTAACTGTACTTACTTTTTCTTTATTTATACAATGCTATAATTTATAAAGTGAATCTAGAAGCAACCAGCCATTGTCATCATTTTCAATGCTTTCCCACAAATGTAAATGTCTTACAGAGAATCACCAAATTCCTTCATCTTCACAAGTGATGAATCATGATAATTAAATATGTTTATCTTGCATAAATATTTAAAAACTTAACACCTTGGATTCCTGGTGCTGTTTATTATACTGTAAGAGTCTTACTGTACATTTTATTGAGGTGGGGATAAACGACTAGATTCCTCTGTGAACACTTGAAAAAGGACAAATGATAAAGACAAGAAGAAAAGAGGCATGGAGTGTTAAATATCTCTCTGTTGTCATTCAGATATATAAACACTAGACAGATTATTTTAAGAGAATTCAATGGAAAATTTAGGGATGGGAATATCATTTTACAATAATATTATCAATTGTTTGAAAAAATTTATGTAAAGTATTCTGATTATTCTTATTTCCTCCCAGATCTACCCATATTTCCCTACCCACCCAACTTCAAGTTGTCAGTTTTATAACCTGATTCTAATTGGTTCTGGCCTAAAGTTCTTGGGTTGAAGGCCTATTCTAGAGCATGGCTGAGTCATCAAGTGTCTGACTGTGGGAAACAAATGATTGTACCTCTCCTTGCAGTTACTAATTGCCAAGATAGTAACCACTCCCTCAGATATGGGTATGGTTTCATAGTTACCTCCCCACCACATGTTGTTTATTATTTATAAATAGCAGAATCAGTAGATTCCAACTATTTAATAAACACTGATCATTTGAACAGCTTCATACACAAGGCACCTTATTAAGAAAATTCACTGAATGACCATTAGTGGTATTAGAGAACTGGATTAAGATTATTCGATCCATAACAGTCAGCTGTGTTAACTCACAAGCCATCTCAGGAAGGCTCAGTCTCTCATACTGATGCAAGGAGAAGCCACCTGTAAATATACACTGTGCCTCTTGTAGGATTTGGATTCCAGGAGCTAAAAGATTTCCTCTCATTATTTTCCAATAATGTATTATTGAATTATCATTATCATATCAATGAAAATGATATTATAATATCAGTAATACTATTCATATCATAGAATATTAAATATTAAAATGTTAGTCTCTACACTTTGATCTGTCCCTATGTAAACAATAACTCATTTCTTCCTATGATTTAATATCCCACCTAAGTTCAAGAGTTCAGGCCTCAATATTTGTGTTGTCAAGAGGTGCTGTGAAATTTAAACTTTGAGTAGTAAAGCATGAAACAGGCTGTCCATATTTTTTTATTAAGTTCATGGGACAGGAATCCAATAACAGAAAAATAATTGGAAAAGAGAGATTTTCCTTTTAATTTTTTTCTGTCCTGAAAATCTAAAGCTCAGATCATAGTTGTCAAATTTTTCTTTCATCTTGGAAGAGCAAATCAGTGTGTACAGACCTCTGAAAGGTTGAGTTATAGTAGCTGCTTTGTGGGGTCTTCAGCACTTTTGTTATTTCTGACGAAAAAATTCAAGTATATTAGTAACTAAGGTATGGTGCTTAAAAACATTATCCACTTTAATTAACTAATAAGAGCATATTCCATATATTTATATTCTTGTTATGAATAGCCAGACATGGTAGAACTTTGGTGACCTACAGTGATTCTGAGCCTGAGTAGATGGACTGTGTAATGCTATACACGTATTCAAAATAAGGATTTATCCTCTCAAATTTATAATATATTCATTCTGAAAAGCCAACATTTCCTGTCATAAATATTATATTATTTGATCAGTTTTGTGAAAAATATCTACCATTACATATGAAACTATAAAACTGTTTTGATAACTTGGAAATAGGGTTCTTGAAATAATACATTGAAGTAAGCCTTTTAAAGAAGTTCTTCATTTTAAAGGCTACTGAACCTTTGGAATAGAGCATCACTGAGTTCATTCTAAATTTCTCTACTTCTTAAAAAGCTGAATGTAAACAGTTTTGAGGATCAGAATTTAGACAGTCTCAAAAGAATCTGTCTATTGATAGATTACTCACTGCAATTTCATTATTACAGATTTTCAAACACCATGAAAATAAGACACTTGAACCTCTATTGTTATGTTTAATAGATAAATTATATTTAATATGATTATTTTGCTTATTAGTATTATTTTACATTTTTATATATTTATATTATTATATTTAATAGATAAATCGTGCCAAATACTCCAGAAAATATTCACAGGATCATTTTAGAGAAAACCAGGAAAATTGAACTTTCTTAGACTTTTCTTTCAGTTCAGTGTTAGTTTATTAAAAATTCTGTGGTTAGGGATTGGTGTAATTATACCATGTTAAATGATTCTAAAGGCTGCTGTAAATATCATTCCAGATGCCTTTGTAGATTCTGAGTAAGCTGCCACATGTCCTTTGCGTTCTTGTCTTGTGTCTGTTCTCAGCGGAAGCTAGTCATGTCCACAGTTACACAGTATATAAGCCAATACATTATCTTGAAAATTGAAAGTAAAATTCTTCTAGAGTCTCAAATCCTGAAATTGTACACCATAATAGAAGGCAGACATAAAGATCATACAAACTCTTAATAAGTTATGAACACAATTTTTGATGGTGGACAAGAGTATCATGTTAGGCAAAACTTACATCTAGTAACCTAGTAACATCATATGGGATGAGAGTGTGGGATGGCTGATGTGTGTGTCTTACTGAACTAGGTAGGAAAATAAGCATCCTATAAGGACAGACATATCTAATTCAGGGGAGAGTCTGAGGTCATGAACAAAAGATGAAGGGGCCTGTTTCCTAGTTGGAAGTTTTGACTGCTAACTTGGACATTTGGGACCCCAGAATTTATTATCTGTGCCCTTCAGAATTTAAAAGAAATATTTTCCTGGGGTGTTAAAGATTTGGTCCTCAAATAGCTTTATATATTTTTTCTTCCTGATTTTGAGATTTTGTTTGAACTGAACCCGCTGTAGACATCCTGGAATGTGGACCTTGCAAAGTGTCATGTTGCAGAGCTTCTCTATTAGCCAGATCTCATTATAAATCCCTAAAACACATCTGGACACATGTTCTATTTGTGACTATTGTCAGTATATCTCAATGGTTAATCTCTAAAATACCTATATTGCTGTGTATTTTATTGTCTAAGATGTCCTCAGGAATGTTTTGTCGTTTATCTTTTTTAAATAAGACCCTTTTAAAATGGAAGTGTCTTTTACTTTTTATGTTACTATTTTCCAGAAATGTTTCCAGTATTTTGAATTATTAAGAGTTGTGAAAATGAATGCCTTAAACTTTAGGAATTATAAATTTTGAACTTAAACAGTAAGGATCATGGAATTCAGAATTGTCTGTCATAATTAGGTTCCAAGCAAACAATGAATAAATGGAATTTATTCATTGCCTTTTCTTATGTGGAAAGATTTTATTTAACTACAAAGAAATAAGGAAATTGATGAAATCATCCTTAACTTTATCTATTATGTATCTATAAAATATCTTTTTGAAATATAAAATAGAAGCTTATGTTATAATTTATAATATGCTTGCTTTCTGTGTTTTCATCATTGAATAGAATGAATTCAGTGTGTTTGAGCATGATTTTATTTCTACATGTGGCTATTAAAAGTTCCAGGGGTATACTAACAGTCACATAAAACTGAATGCATGACTATATGAGTGTCTGAGTGAGTTTATTAATGCATAGGTGAATATATATGATCATAAAAGGATGACTACATGCATAAGTATATAAATTTAATTTAAATATAAATCTATAAAATAGGGCTATATTAGGTTGATGCTATGTTTATTATGTCTCAATAAGTAATACATTGGATGGTTAAAAACATCCTGGAATTTTCTTTAACATTCTTTGATTCAAATGATATGTATTCTTTTAGTATTCATGTACTTGTTGATCACAGGAAGAAGGAGGTAAAAAATTTTAATTATGTAACTTCTTATTCACTGTAAATTTCTGTGTATTCAGTATGTATGTGAATTTGCATTTATGTGCATATAAGAGAAAATTGGACCCATCTTATAATTACAAAATTGTTATGACTTAGGTACATGCAGTTATAAAGCTTAGACCATAAAATAAGATAATTCAGTATACAATATTAATATTTTCTACAAACCTATTAATTTTGAAAATACATATGTATAATTACACAATTTTTCAAAAAGCCAAAAGATGAGTGGATTACAAGATAATGAAATGTTCATTTTAAAAAATGAGCATAATTATGTTTAGGGCCATGATTGGATTTTAATTCTGCCTCAGCCTAAATCTGCTCACGTACAAACCGGCTTTGTTGATTGAGTTGTTTCATTAACAATAGGAAATGAGACACATGAGACACTTGGGAAGGCAGCAAGAGTGAACAGCAAAGAATGAACTCAAAGAGACGATTCGAAGGTTGCATGGTAAAAGTTCAGTTCTTCCCACTAATTGGAGCTGTTGGGAGTATTATGATGTTTAGTTTCTAGGTCAAATTAAGTTTAGTAGCATATTCCCTAACCCAGCTGAAAATAAAGTTAATAAATATTTTAAAATGCAATTATTATCCCCTGGTAATCTTTCATCATATATTAGTTTACTTTTTTGCCAAGATAAAAGAAGATAGCTAAAAAAGTAGCTCATTTTATTAAATTTAAATATTTTAAATTTCTATTTTAAGATACTTATTTTACGATTATTAAGATGCTATATTACTTACATGATGCTGGTGTTTTTGTTTTAATTTTTAAAATATAACAAAATTATCTATCAAACACCCATTGACACTCAGATATCATTTATTAAAAAAAATGGGTTGCAAAGGAGTCAAAATGATTTTTTATCTTATATGGTTTTATTCACCCAAATTTGACAGTCTCACAGTTTATTTCACTGATGTCTGTAATCACCAAATAACATTTTATACCATTGTGTGACTTGGCCAGGTAATGCCTGCTTCCAGTAATAAGGTCACATCCTTTCATTGTTATTCTGATATTTGTACTGTGATTGGGGAAATAAAGGGGGAGATGGTATCAAACACAAATACCTACGTTATCAAATACCTTGATAGGAAACACACATGATGTTACAGAACCACTCAAAGTCTCTGATCGGTCTCAACATTTCTCCAAGGAGGAAGGCATCCTACCATTTCCTTGAACTCCTCCTTCAATCTCTTAAGTCAACATTGTTGCACAGCGAACTAAGTTTCCTACTTGACACTGTGTAAAATGGAGGCAACTGTGAGTATTCCATGCTTCCCTTTTCACTTCAGCATTGCATTTTAAAAGACATATATTTTCGTCTTCTTGGTCTACCTGTTATTCTCATTGATGTATAATGCCTTATCATCTGAGTATAACTGGAAAAATTCTCCTTTAGCACTTTTATTATTTTATTATATACTCTGATATGTAACTTATTTTAACTATAAACTTATCAGTCTATATTTAAAGCTTAGTACACTTTGAGACTTTTAAAATGGAATCAGAAACCTAAACTTTGTACTTTTCTGAATAAATCAATATATTAACTTCTATTATTTATAATAATTTTAACGATAACTTTAGAATTTATGTGAATTCTCTAATTAAAGAATTTGTTGATTTTCAGTGTTTAAATGTTTCCTTAAATTCTCTCAATAAGAATTTATATAGTTATCTGCAGTTTGTCCGACTGTCTGTTAAGGTATACAAAGTCACATTAAAAATGTAATTTTTATAAATTCAAAGCTTACCTTTGTTATACTTATTGATTAATATGTAGCAATATACAGATAAATGACTTCCTGTTCAGCAAAAATAAAAATTCCTTATATTTCACTTTTTTCTTTTCTCAAAAATTGTGTTTGTATTACAGAAGTAATTCCTTTTTATTTGTTTCCTTCCTAATCTTCAAGAGTTGAGGAGGACTGAATCATCATTACTTTGAGTGCACAGGTAGGATTCCAGATTCACATTTCCAGGTACTAAGAGTTCGTTCTAAGTGCCACAATCTGGGAAGCATTTCTGTACGTCCTCTGAGCACAGCAATGCCCACTGGTATCTCTGAAGCATAATATCATCATAGATTGTAATTCTCCAAGTAAAGCAGCTCTTTGGAATTCATTGCTCCTCTTCATTTGTGTCTTGTAAACTGAACAGCATCTTCATACTTCATTTGACAGTTCACAGTTGTAATCAAAACAGAGGACCTTCCCAAGCCTGCAACACCATGCACTGCAATTCTAACTAGTATAAAGTTAGTACTTGTTTTGCAATACATAATTTTCACTTTGTAATCTTTAGTTTTAATATATATTATGTATTAATTCCTACTGTTATAAATTTTTTGAAAAGCAAAATTTAAGTATGTCCTTAAAGCATTAGAATAAATGGATTTTTTTACTTTTATTTAAAATCTTTAACCTCACATATAATGCTGAATAACAATATTATTTGTTAAAACCAAAAATATTGATGAGATTTTAATATCAGGTTAGCATGTAAGAGAAATATACAGTATAATATATTTGCTTCCTACTTTTACATGATCAAGATACATTATATACATGTGTGAAATTGCCAAATAAGTGATATAGAATTGAAATAGATTGATAAAATAATGACTAAATTGTGACATGTTCAATAACCTTTTTACACTAATGGTCAGTAGTTTTCTTTCCTTCTGTTGTACCTCACTAGAGATCCTAAAACACAATCAACTTGATTCAGTTATAGAATTATTTTACATATAATGTTTCAACATCTTAATGACTGTCTTGTGAGATTATGTTTGTATTTACAAGGTAATGCGTTTTCTTTGTTTTTAATTTCTGTAAAAGAATTTGCCATAAAGTTTATGGGGATGTTTGAAATGAAGGCACTAATAATTTTATTATATTCTTGGAGAATTTAAATGACTTACAGTTATGTATTCGTAAGTACTAAAAAACAATTAGCAAATAAATGTTCATTGAACCTGATGTCTGCTGTATTTGAAATTTAGATTTGGATTTAAACTGTCTTCCATTGATTTATCTGATAGAAGTTTGATGTCTTTCTGTGTATTATGGTACAATCTTACTAGTTTATTCATTTAATCTTTTTATGCATGATTTATGTGTTCTGTGCATATCTGTGCATATAGTCACATATGTAATAACATGTATACATGCAGGTATTAATATGTATATATGTGTGTTTGTGTAGAGAAAAATTCACATTAGACATTTATCTTAAAGTTTTAAATAATTCTATTTACTTTGTTTTAAAATATCTATCATACTTAGTGAAATATTAATTTAATGTAAAAGTCTCATTTTAACTTCATGATTGTCTAACAGCACAGTAACACTAATTTAGATATGAAATAAATTTTTAAAATTCATAGATTTCTGTATTTAAAAATGCATATTTTATTTAATAGAAATTCAGAATGTTGCAGTATTTATGATACCAGATGAAGTTTTAATAAATCTTTTTAATTATTTATTATCTTCATCTCCTTGATTTTAAAAGATCAGTGTAATTTAATAGGTGTTTCCTGGTTACAGAAAAAAAAAACAGATAGCTTTTGTAAAGGCATGCATGAAATTACCCCCTCCCAAACTAATTAATCAGTGTTAGTTGAATCATTGTTTGATGTACATACTAGAAGGTCTTTAGAGGGAAAAATCAATTTGTCATTTGAACTTGCATTGAAATAATTTCTTTGCTGTCATAGGTTTCCAAGGTGTGACAATTTATTTTCTTTTTATCTGTTTTAACATGCTTGATTCACCAGGAAACTCATTTTGGGTTTATTATACATTGATTTCTGACACTTAAAAAAATCCACAAATTATCACTGCATTTTGATATTCTAATCTCTACACCCAGAATAATTTTGGATTTTCTTTTCTTCATCATTGACTGCCCAGGAGCTATAGATAAGGTGCCTTCCTCTGACTTTCCTCTGCACAATAGCACATGCTCAACCAAAACTGGCTTGATAAACAATAAAATGAATTTTCAGCGTCTTGACTGGTCAGCTAATTATGAAAGGCAGATCATTTAAAATGATTCGCCATTTTTAGTGGATGTTTTTCTTTGGTGAATCTCATTGCTTTTATTCAATCAGATTTGTTATAAATATATATATTAAAGTCAACCAGGAAATAGAATCCCCAAATCAGCCTACATTCTTCTGCTAAATATTGCAGAACGCTGTTTATGTTTTCATAGCATGAAGTAGAAAACTATAAACTATTCCAGCTTCTATTCCTTTTCTCTCTCATTCTACCTTTATTGGAAAATATTTTGCTTTTATTCTTTTTCTAATTGATTTTATTGATCTATACATTTTTCTCTGCTCCACTCCTTTCCTCCCCCATTCTCTTCTACCCTCTCCCATAGTCCCCATGCTCTCAATTTACTCAATTTTCCATGGTGACATCCAGACCAGAGCTGCTAACTAGGGCTATATCTATTTCTCGGGTCCTGCTGTAGCAGGGTCTGTGGTGTTACCCTTGACCTGTGTTAGCACAGAGGGTCATTGGAACCCTGCTGTGCTAAGCCAACCCTACTCTTCACTGGCTCTGGAAGAGCTGGCCCTGTCCCCATCTGGATACTGTAGCAGGATAGCAGGTCCTGTTTGGTAGTGGAGAAGTGATATTCCCTCACCCTGCACTCAGGAAAGATGGCTGCACTCCTTACCACAGATGTATGCCTCTCTCAGACAACCCACTAGAACAAACCCTAAGGTGAAAGATGAAGGTAGGCGAACAAAGACGTGAAAGCAGAAAGCTAAATACCCCCACCCCATGCCCTTGCAGAAATTGGGAGAGAGGGCCCTGCGCCTCGCCTGAGCAAAGCAGTAGAGCTGGCGCTTCTCACGTGAGAATGGGAGACCCAGATCTTAGAGCCTGTGAGCAGTGACACTGTCCCCATCCTTGCTGTAGCCTGTATTGGATGAGCAAGCCAAGGGAAAGTTGGTGAGCTGACCAACCCAGCCACCAGCCTGGCCAGACTAGAGCTATGAATTGGCCCACCTCATTAACTACCCCATCTCTCAGCCAAAAATAAAAGGGAGGGTAAGAAGTAAGGGTAGTGTTTAATGCAGAAATGAATTACTATTTCAAGTGCCAAAAATAACAACTAAGTGTACCCAGCCTTATAGATGTCAGTGTCCCCCAACACATTCAAAACACCACAAGGAAAAGAGAAGGGAAGGGTGAAAGAGCTAGGGGATGAGGCAGAATGCTGTGAAATTCTTTCTTCTGGGTATAATATGACTGTTGAATGCATAAGCACAGAAAAGCGCTGCTCACTTGCAGGTAATCTCTGCAAAATGTCCAAGCATTTTAAAACACAACAGGAGGAAGGAGTTCCCCAGACTGCTTGCAGCTCAAGCTGAGGAGCTATTAATGTAGGTGATGGTTGCTAGGAGAGGGATGGTCGTTTTTTTTTGGGGGGGGGTGGAAGGACCATTAGCAGTTTGCCTGTGCCTCCGTGGATGACTTCACACCAGTGTACATGAGGACAATACAATGGTCTATGAGAGATACTAAAAATAATTTTTAGAAATAGATATTGAATTGAAATGGAGTTGGGTATGAGGATTTGTAGGAAAGGAAGGTAAAAGAATGAGTATGGGATAGAAAAGATCACTAGACTTGATAGGTCATTCAACCCCAGGAGGCCATACCTTAACATGTATCCATATGGTCAATACTCAATGCACTCAGAGCATTTACATACATATGTAACAATAATAAATTCTAAAAAAATGATGTGAGGTTTAGAGGGTGTTAAGGTTAGCTAACAGCTAACATCTTGTAAAATGATGTAAATACAGTACTTAGATTAAAATTGTCAAAATTTATAAATGCTTAAAAAAGATACATTCATTGCATACATCTCTGCACTTTTTAGGGATCTAAATAATTTAAAACAATGAATTTGATTAATTAAAAATGAAAGAATAAGATAAATACTGACTGAAATTTGATTCCCTTGCATTTAATATATAAAAGACTGTATCATAAATTCTTTAACTTGGATAGAATTTAATTTTTTCTGAATAGTTATAATTAAAAGGGGAAATAAAGCAAATAATAAAGCACTAGGCCCTGAAGCATATATTAAGTATGGCACATAGCTTCACACAGGAGCACAGTCATTGATTGTTAAACTTAATAATATAAGAAACTATGATTAATTTTAACAGGTATTTGAGATTTTTGCACAAAAATAAATGATTAACTTATACTTGTTGATTATTAATTTTTTGTTTAAAGTAATCTGTCTATAGTATTCCAACTTTATATAATAATGTGTGAATTTTTCTCTCATAGAAAATTGATGAAGGGAAACCAATATTTCAACTTTAATAAAAGGTTCACTAAGAAATACTTAGAAATTCTATATCTGAAAAATAGACTAGAAATTAGGTAAGAAACATGTTTTGTTTCTTGTTGTTAATTTATTTAACAAAGGAAACAAAGGATTGTAATATTATTTCCTAGAGATAGCACAGTGAGCGTAGATAACAAAATGAAGCAAAAGGAAAGGGAGTATCAAACAGCGACCTGATCAGTTCAGTGCAGTTTGGAAGCAGGTAGCTGGAAGAAACAAGTGGTAACTAACCTTGCATGAACTGTGACGCATTAGACGTGAGCTGAATGAATCAGATAGGAAGTGCTCGGAGTAAATGCTTAAGTCAGCCCCTTTGTCAATAGATCTCACATCTACTGTGTTTGTGTTGTTGGAAAGATGGACAGACACATGTGCACTATACACTTGAGAAGCAATATAAAAGCTTTAAATTAATACAACTATTACAGCGTGGTCTATCTACATACTTGCGTGTATATGGTATATAATATGTCACCTTAAGTTTTTCACAAGCTAAAAATGCTTATTCCTCCTAAAACAAGCTTCACTAGCCTACACTCATTCTTGCCAGCTCTTGAGAACTTGATGAATGAGATATCCTCAATCTACAAATTTACAAATGGCTCTTCATATTGTAAATGTATATTCTTTTTTTGTTTTATTGATATTTATTGAGCTCTACATTTTTCTCTGCTCGCCTCCCTGCTTCTCCCCAATCCATCAGGGTTTTATTAAACTTGATGAAATCAGTGTAATAACTTCTTATTTAAGTTCTGAAAAAAAGAAAACTGTTCTTGATACTTTTATTATTATTCCAACCACAACTTTTTTTTAACAACAATACAAATGTACATCTGGAATTCTAAAATGCATTAATAATACTTGGGCTAGCTTTTACTCTTACTCTCTATTAAATTGTTGGGTTTTGATACATATGCTAAAATAGAAAACAATAATTTATGTCCATATATCCTCAGGATCAGAATTTCAGATACCCATCAACATACTCTATTAATATGATTTTCATACACTTTTAATATCGGTTAGAACTTCTCTGATAATACCAATATTGAAGTCAGCCTCAACTAAAACCAATTGGCTTAATTTTAAGAAGTAACCATATTAAATGACTAGTAAGCTTGAATATCTATTTATATCATATACATCCATATATATTTATATCTATATATCTTTCTATATACACATTTCCTCACTTGCAAAATGAAAAGGGAAAGGTGAAACTAGCATTTATTTCACAACATATATCTTTTTCACTTGTTATTAGCAGACACTAAGCAATCTGCACTTACTGAGATCTATATCTTTGAACTAATATTCTTTTACAAAAGAAATAAGGAAGAGCAAACTCTATTATTAGGCTCTGAATAGAAGAACACTTATCCAATGTTTGACCCGGTGGGGTCTCCCAAAGCCCCCTGGAAAGTAAAACGTGCATCACATTTCCTACAACTGAAACACCATGTTTTCCTCAGTTTAAACTAAACTTTTTCTAATTAATTGGAGAGTTTATAGGATCGTGGCATGAAATGAAATTTGTTAAAAACATAGAAAAATATAAAACTTGTCTAATATTGCTATTATTTATTCTCTCAAATAATTTAATCATAAGAACATTCATGAAATATTAGAAACATGCACCTTATGCACACACATACACACATACACGTGGCACAAAGATAAAAATACAGTTTTCAAAGGACTACCAAATCCGTAAGATGACACACTTTTAGTCACCAAATGAATAGGGGGAAAAAACTCAAATATAAGTTAAAACCCTTTTCTTGGCTATTTCATTTAATAGGTTAAAGTTTTAAATATAGCATGCTCTTATGAAATAAATCTAAACTAAGAAGCAGAAGAAAATCCATGACCTCGCTAAATATTGTGAAAAATCACACAGCATTTACCACGAGTTTTCTTCTTTGTCAGAGAGAACAATAACCATTACAGGATATTTCAGGCAGCTTGGCTTTTGCATAATGTATGGCAGAATGGATTCATCAGTGAGCATTCTTTGCCAATCAATGGGACAGTTTCCCATTGTGCAGTGGTGAAAAAAGAAAGCCTGAACAACAGGAAATGAAGAACAGAAAAGGGGGAATTTATATAGAACATGTATGAAAAATAGTATGAAAATCATGCTTTTTCTTTTAAATTGTATTTGTGATTTAAAGTTACTTTTTAGCCAATATTAGGTTGTGAGAAGTACAGAAATCCAGATCACAGACTCAAGAATTATTTTGTGTCTCTTCAGGTCAACAAAGAAAACCTTAGTTTATTAATACTCTAATATCAATTTGTAGAAAAATCTGCCAGATTATTTTTTTGTATGGACAATAATTTCAAAGAATCTAAAGCTAGTAAATCTGTAAGATCAAAAATATTAATTTTAATAGTAAATACCTTCAGTTTTTATGTTGGTTTATCATCAGTATATAAGCTGTCATCAAAACAGACAGCTGAGAAAGCTTAACAAGTTTAGCATCCATGCTTGCTAAACACTATAAGTATTCCCTGTAAGACACTTGAAACATGGTTTATTAATTTATATTTTTTCAAAGGAGCTATATATTTATTTACCCAATTGTGTGCACTCAAAATTATAAACTCTTATCATTCTTAATAAAGCGTGATAATGCTCCCTGCAGAGGATTCCTCCTCAGTTTTCCTGTGCAGAGAATTCATTCCCCACTACTTCTTTTTTTATTTTGTTTTGTTTGTTTGTTGTTTTTTTTTTTTTGATAGAGGGGTTTCTCTGTAGCTTTGGAGCCTGTCCTGGAATTAGCCCTTGTAGTACAGGCTGGCCTTGAACTTGCAGAGATCTACCTGCCTCTGCCTCCCAAGTGCTAACATTAAAGGTGAGCACCACCACTGCCCATCCCACCACTACTTTTAACCTCCATTGTTATGTAATAAAATACAGCATTCTTCATTTTCCTTAAAACTGATAATGCAAGTGTAAATGTGGATAAATATGAACATTTGTAGATATGTATATTGATCTGTTCATCTGATTTCAAAATTAATGATTTTTCAAACAATTTATGTAATTCTAATTACCATAGAGTCATCTAAGATAAAATCCAAGAGTAAATTAGATGCTATTCACTCTATTTCATCTTACCTTTAGTTATACCTAAGCTTACCTTTTAACTTTGTCTCCTCAAAACTTGAATTTTCTTCCTTTTCTTTTCTTTTTTCCTTAGCATGACAATGTTTATTTTCTTGGTAGAAAAAAAAATTGTATTGCCACTGGAAAGTCAAGAAATATCTCATATAGATGTAATGATGGCTTCAAACTGAAAACACTGGAAACCAGTCTATCTGGCATATTCTTTCCTACATACAGGACTCCACAACTATTCATTTAAAGGCATGTGTTCTGAGAGTATAGGCTTTGAGTTTTCATCGCTTTATAAATGAGAATTGCAGTGCAATGCATTTGTATGATGAACAATTTAATTTAAAAGCTCATGAACAAAACTTAATCTCAGAAGACTTCTAGAAGAAACCTCATATTCAAACTATAACATTGTTTTTACCTATTGATTAATTGACTGCATTTATATATGTGTTTGTTTGGGTTTGTGTATGTATGTGTGTGTGTTGTATATCTTTCCCTGTGTGTGCTTTGTGCTCCAATGAAGGTCAAGAACGACACTGTTGTCCTGCTCCTTCAATTTTTGCTTTATTTCATTGACAGGATCTCTAACTGAATGAGGAGTCAGACCTCGGACAATGAACTCCCAGTGACCATCCTCTCTCTACCGTCAATAGCACTGGAGTTACAGACATGCTTGAAGCTAAATCAGGGTTTCAAACTAGTTAATGTGATCCAAGCTTTTTTATGAACTGGCTTTCTCAGAACTTTTACCTTTTTTATTGTTTGTTGATATATATATATATATATATATATATATATATATATATATATATATATATATATATATATATTTCTCCACTTCCCTCCCTTTCTCTCTTCTCCCTTCTACCCCCTCCCATGGTCCCCATGCTCCCAATTTACTGGAGATCTTGTCTATCTCCACATGTAGATTAGATCCATGTATTTCTCTCTTAGTTCTCTCTTTGTTGTCTAGTTTCTCTGGGATTGTGAACTGTAGGCTGGCTTTTTTTTTCTTTATGTCTAAAAGCCATTTAGAAGTGAGTGCATATAATCTTTTTCTTCCTGGTTCTGGTTTACCTCATTCAATATGATGTTTCCCAAATCTATCTGTTTGCCCACAAATTTCAAGATGTCGCTATTTTTCTCTGCTATATAGTACTTTATTGTGTTAGTGCATCATTTTTTTTTATCAATTTTTTGGTCAAAGGACATTTAGGTTGTTTTCACGTTCTGGCTATGACAAAAAATGTTTCTATGAACATGGTTTAATGCATATCCTTGTGGTATGATTGAGCATCCTTCGGGTATATACTCAAAAGTGAAATTCCTGTGTCCTCAGGTAGTTGTTTCCTAATTTTCTGAGAAATTGCCATACTGATATACAAAGGGGCTTTACAAGTTTGAACTCCCACCAGAAGTGCATGAATGTCTCCTTTACTCCACATCCTCTCCAGCATAAGTTGTCCTCAGTGTTTTTGTTCTTGGCCATTCTTCCAGGTGTTATATAGAATCTCAGAGTTCTTTTGGTTTGCATTTCTTTGATGCCTAAGGATGTTGAGCATTTCCCTAAGTGTCTTTCAACCATTTTATATTCCTCTGTTTAGGTTTGTACCCCATTTTTTGTTAAATTATTTGTTTTTGTAGATGACCAATTTCTTGAATTCTTTGTTTATTTTGGAGATCCAATGTGGGGTTGGTGAAGATCTTTCCCCATTCTGTTGGCTGCCATTTTGTTTTGTTAATCATGTTCTTTACTTCACAGAAGCGTCTCAGTTTCAGGAGGTCCTATTATTAATTGTTTCCCTCAGTGTCTGTGCTACTGGGGTTATATTTACGAAGTAGTCTCCTGTGCTGATGCATTCAAGTGTACTTCCCACTTTCTCTTCTATGAGGTTCATGCTTGGATTTATGTTCAGGTCTTGGTTTGGACTTGAGTTTTGTGCATGATGATAGATATGGATCTATTTTCATTCTTCTACATGTGGATAACCAGTTATGGCAGCACTATTTGTTGAATGTGCTTTCTTTTTTCCATTTGATATTTTTTGTTTCTTTGTCAAAAATCATGTGTTTGTAGGTGTGTGAATTGATACTGTGTTCTTCAATTTGTTCCATTGGTCCTCCTATCCATTTTTATGCCAATACCAGACTGTTTTCAATATTTGTACTCCATAGTAGCTGTTGAAGTCAGGGATTGTGATGCCTCCAGAAGTTACTTTATTATATAGGACTGTTTTGGCTATCCTAGTTTTTTTTTATTTTATTTTCCATATGAAGTTGATTCTTTCAAGGTCTGTGAAGAATTTTGCGGGAATTTTGATGGACATTGCATTGAATCTGTAGATTGTTTTTGGTAAGATTGCCATTTTTACTATGTTAATTCTACCTACCCAAGAGCATGGGAGATCTTTCTATTTTCTGGTGTCTTCTTCAATTTCTTTCTTCAAAGGTTTAAAGTTCTGGTCATACTGGTCTTCCACTTGTTTTGTTAGAGTTACTCTAACACATTTTATGCAATTTGTAGCTATTGTGAAAAATGATGTTTCTCTGATTTCTTTCTCATCCCATTTATCTGTGTAAAGAAGGGTAACTGATATTTTCAAGTTAATCTTGTATCCTGCTGCATTATTTAAAGTGTTTATGAGGTGTAGATGTTCCTTGGTAGAATTTTTGGGGTTGCTGGTATAAACTATCATATCTACAGCAAAAAGTAAGAGTTTGACTTCTTCTTTTTTGATTTATATTCCCTTGATCTCTTTTGTTTTCATATTTATATGCTCTAATTAGAACCTCAAGAAATGTATTGAATAGATATGGAGAGAGTGGACAACCGTGTCTTGTTTGTAATTTCAGTCGAACGACTCGAGTTTCTCTCCATTTAGTTTGATGTTGGCTATCGGCCTGCTGTATATTATGTTTAGGTATGTTTTTTGTATCACTGTTCACCCCAAGACCTTTGTATTTTGCCAAAAGATTTTCCAGCATTTAGTGAGATGATTATGTGTTTTTATTTCAGTTTGTTTATATGATGGATTACTGACAGATCTTATGTTCAATCATCCCTGTATCTCTGGGATGAAGCCAATTTGATCATGGTGGATGATGGTTCTGATGTGTTCTTGGATTCGGTTTGCCAGTATTTTATTTAGTATTTTTGCATCAATGTTCATGAGTGACATTACCCTGTAAATCTCTTTCTTAGTAATGTCTTTGTGTGACTTGCATATCAGAGTAATTGTAGCCTCATAAAAATAGTTTGGCAATGTACCTTCTGCTTCTACTGTGTGGAACAATTTGAGGAGTATTAGTATTACTTCTTTGAAAATCTTGTAGAACTCTGTGCTGAGACCATTTGGCTCTGGGTTTTTTTTTTTGTGGGGGGGGCATTTGATGACTGCTTCTATTTCCTTAGCTATTATACATCTATTTAATTTGCTTATCATTTGCTCATCTGGTCTTGAATTAATATTGGTAAGTAATATTTAGCCAGAAAATTGTTCGTTTTAAGTTTTCTAATTTTGTGGAATATAGTTTTTTGAAATATCAGCTAATGATTCCTTGAATTTCCTCCATGTCTGTTGTTGTTTCCCCTTTCATCTCTAATTTTATTAATTTGGATATTCTCTCTCTGCCTTTTGGTTAATTTGGATAAAGGTTTGTCTTTGTCTATTTTGTTAATTTTTTTCAAAGAACCAACTCTGACTCATTGATTCATTTAATTTCTTTGCTTCTATTTTGCTGATTTCAGTTCTCAATTTGATTGTTTCCTGCTTTCTAGTCCTCCTGGATGAGTATTCTTCTTTTTGTTTTAGAGTTTTCAGTTGTTTTGTTAAATCACTAGTGTGGACTTTTAACAGCTTTTTTATGCAGGCATTTAGGCAATGAACTTTCCTTTTAACACTGCTTTCATTGTGTCCCATAAACTTGGTTATGTTGTGTGGATATTGTCATTGACTTTTAGGAAGTCTTTAATTTCTTCCTTTATTCCTTCCTTGACCCATTGATGGTTCAAGTGAGCACTGCTTAATTTCCATGTGTTTGTGCACTTTTTGGAATTATTAGAGTTGCCATTTAATTCCAATTTAAAGCCATGGTCATCTGATAAGATACATGGGATTATTCCATTTTTTGGTATTTATTGAAGTTTGCTTTGTTACCTAGTATGTGGTCAATTTTTGAGAAGGTTGCATGAGGTGCTGAAAAAATGGTATATTCTTTAGTATTTGAATGGATTGTTCTATAGTTATCTGTTAAGTTCATGTGAGTCAGAACATCTGTTAGTTACCTTATTTACCTATTAATTTTCTGTCTGACAGACCTGTCCAGTGGTGAGAGTGGGGTGTTGAAGTCTCCCACTATTAGTATGTTGGGTTTAATGTGTGATTTAAACTTTAGAAGTGTTTCCTTTATGAATGAGTGTGCCCTTGTATTTAGGGCATAGACGTTGAGTATTGAGATTTTCTCTTATTGGATTGTTCCTGTGACTAGGTGAAATGTTTTTCTTTGTCTCTCTTGATTTATTTTAGTTTGAAGTCCATTTTGTTAGATATTCGGATAGCTACACCAGCTTCTTTTTTAGGTTCATTTGATTTGAAAATTTTTTCCCAATCCTTTACTATTAGTTGATATCTATCTTTGAGGTTGAGGTGTGTTTCTTGTATACAGCATAAGAATGGATTCTGTTTTCATATCCAATCTGTTAGCCTGTGTTTACTGTTGTCAGATCATCGATTATCTGTTTTTTATTTATTTATTTATTTGTGGATGCAGTCAACTTCCTTGAATTGAAGATTTCCTTTTTGTTCTTTGTGTTTGACTGGGTTTGTGGCTAGGTACTGGTTAAACCTGGTTTCATCCTGGAATATCTTGTTTTGTCCATCTATGAAAAATAAAAGTTTTGCTGGGTATAGTTGTCTGGGCTGGCATCTGTGGTCTCTTAATGTCTGCATAACACTTCATTAGGACCTTCTGTTTACTGTTTTCGTTGAGAAGTCAGGTGTAACACTGATAGGTCTGCCCTTATGTGTTATTTAGCATTATTCCTTTGCAAATCTTAAATTCTTTCTTCTGTATATTTAGTGTTTTGATTATCATATGGCAAGAGGATCTTTTTTGATCCAGTCTATTTGATTTTCTGTAAGCTTCTTGTATCTACACATGCATATCTTTTTTTAGGTTGGGAAAGTTTTCTTCTATGATTTTGTTGAATATATTTTCTGTGATTTTTTGTTGTTGTTGTTGGACATATTTTCCTTCTTCTATCCCTATTATTCTTAGGTTTGGCATTTTTATGTTGTCCCATATTTCCTGGATATTTTGTGCTAAGTGTTTGTTGGATTTAGTGTTTTCATTGACTGATGAGTCCGTTTCCTCTATTGTATCTTTGGTGCTTGAGATTCTCCCATCTCTTTTATTCTGCTATTTATGTTTGCATTTGTGGTTCCTGATCTTTTTTTCATAATTTCTGTTTCTATAATTCTCTTGGTTTGTGTTTTGTTCGTTGTATCTAATTTGGCTTTCAAGTCTTGAATAGTTTCTTTCTTCTGTTTGATTGCTTTTTCTTGGTTTTCTTTAAGGAATCTGTTGATTTCTTCCAATTTTTTTGAGTGTCTTTTCCTCCCTTTTCTTTGAGCGAATTTTTTAAGGGCCTCAAACATTCTCCTAAAGTTATTATTTAGGTCATTTTCTTCTGCTTCATTTATATTTGGTTGTTCAAGTCTTGCTGTTGTAGGGCCACTAGTTTTATTGGTGTCATTTGCTCTTTGAGGCGTTGAGTGTGTTCTTACATTGTCTACCCATCTTTTCTTCTGATTGGTGTAGTTGGGGCTGTGTCTCTGGTAATCAGTCTTCCAGGTGCCAGTGGATCTAGAGCTCAGATGGTTGCTCATTGTGGTACAGTCTGGGCCACAGTTTAGTCACCCCAAAGGTCATTCCATGTTTCTGGAGTTTGGTCAGCACTACCAGGGGTTGCTCTGCATTCCCCGGTGTTGCTAGGGGCAGCTCTGAAGAAAGTTGTTTGCATGGGCCTTCTCCTACTGAGGCTGCTGCCTTGGGCCTGCTCTGGCAGAGGTCGCTGGCTCAGGCCGTGGTTCTATTCTACCTGCTCCTATGCAGGTTCTTGCCTCAGGTCTGTTCCAATGGAGGTCACTGGCTCATGTCTGCTACTCTGTAGGTTGATGCCTCAAACCTGCACTGGGGGAATGCACTGGCTCAGCTTGCCTCCACAGATGTCCCTCACTTGGGCCCATTTCTGCAGTGCTACCTGGCTTGAGCCAGTGGTTCAGAGGTTTCTGGCTCAGTCTTACACCCTCAGAGGTCTCTGACACTTACCTGCTCCCACAGAGGTCTCTGGCTTGGGCCAGCTCCTTCAGCAGTTGCTCCCTTGTACCTGCTCCTGTGGAGGTCACTCTCTTGGGCCTACTCTCGTGGAGGTTGCTGACTCGGCCTATTTGGGCAAAGAATGCTGACTTAGGACTGTTCCCAAAGATGTCCCTGGCTTATGCCTGCTCCTGTGGCAGTCCCTGGCTTGGGCCCAGTCCTGCAGAGGTCTCTGGCTCAGGACTGCTCCCTCAGCAGTGGTTTCCTGGTACCTACTCCTGTGGAGGTCACTGCCTAAAACATGCTCCAGCGGAAATCTGTGGCTCAGGCCTGTCAACTTTCTTGTTAAGCAAGTGCTTACCCACCTAGCCATTTCTCTTGATCCCCATACAATCATGTAAATCTAAAGGGGTTTACATAAAATTAATAAATAAGTATACATAAAATCAATTTACAATTTAAAGACTGTGGCTTTCCCTCACACTGAGAGAACAGCAATTGACTATTAAATGGAAAATCATCAAATTTGACAGTGTATTATGGGAATAGTAGCTATATCAAATTATGCAAACTAAAGGTGAATGCATCAGAATTATAAAGTAAAAAGGACATGTTGAACAGAATTTATATTTAAATTGTGAGAAAGAAAGAAAAAGTAACTATTGTGGAGCAAAGATGTCTTGGAAAAGCTTTGGAATTAATGAACAGAAAAGATAGAAATATAGAAATATTATATTTTTTGCTTATAATCTGAGATCATTAAACTAGATAGAAGGTGAAAGAATACTGAAAGAAAATTTAAGCATTGAAATACACCTCCAAAAATATGATTGAGCAATTTACAAGGTAGTGTTTTAATTATTTCAAACTCACTTTGCTTGTTGATAGTGGTCTTGAAATGTGAGACCATGCAGAGTTTAAATTGCATGCAGCCAAGCTTATATTTACAGCATGTGATAACAGCAAGTGTTTATGGAGTTCATCATTTTTCAGCCCGTATTTTATAGACATTAGTAATGATATTAAGCAAATGAAGCTTGAGAATGTCTTGTAACTTGCCCAACAATGATCTAGGAAAAAGTTTCTGAATTCTACCTAGCACTGTAATACGTAAAGGCCCCTCATATTCACCAATTAAATTGTAGAACTCCACTACTAGGTAATAGTACTATACTATTATTATTTAAATTATTATTTTATTAAATTATCATTATTATTGATGTAATAGTATTATACTATAGTATTATTATTATCATTAGTATAGTAGTGTATACTATTAGGCATACTACTTAATAAAATTATTTTTAGACAAACACATATACAGTATATATTTATGTATATATATGTGTGTGTGTCTGTGTGTCTGTGTGTCTGTGTGTGTATATGTGTGTATGTGTATGTGTGTATGTGTGTGTGTGTGTGTGTGTGAGAGAGAGAGAGAGAGAGAGAGGTAAAATATGTAAAATTAGGAAGAGAGAGAGAGATTAAAATATGTAAAATTAGGAATGCACAGTTCTGGAGTTCTCCTCTAGTGGAAAACCACATCCTGTTTGTTTTATCAATGTTCTCTATGCTTCTTTCTGTTACTCTGCATTTTCTCATTAAATACAGTTGATGTTCAAGCCTAATTTTGTCATATTTCTCTCATATCTCTGGGTCCTCTCTTTTTTCTCTTTAGATAGATCTTCTTGCCAGCAATGCCTTTTATATCCTGATCTATCAAATATATTGGTATAGGAAATGTGAATGTTTCTCATTCTAATTATTTGACCTAAATAGAAATACTCTCCCCATGTTGTTTTTTAGGCTAACCTCACAAGTAATTTTCTATGCTATCAAATTAAATGAAAATAAAATAAAACTATAGCCTCAACCAAAATCTTGGAAAACCATTCCTTATTCCTGTCTCTCTTGATTTCAGCTATCTAAGCTCTTTCCCCCCACTTTGATTAACCATAAATTTTCTTTCATACAATGTAATATGAATATAGAATCTCCTACCTCTACTCCTCCCAATTCCTCCCTATCTCCTCTTCTACCCATATCCACTCCCTTTCTGTCACTCACTGGCACTAAGCGATAAAAACAAATATAGCAAATTAAAATATAGTAAGATAAAATTTTAAAAAAATCGTATTAAATTTAGACAAGCCAACAGAAAAAATACTAAGAGAAGGCCAAGAAAATTCAGAGACTCACTCATCCACACATTCAGGCATCCCATAAGAGTGCTAACCTGAAAGCTATAGAATATATAGAGAAGACCTGGTGCAGACCCAAATAGGACCTGTGATTGTTGCTTCTTTCTCTGTGAATTCACATGAGCTTTGCTTATATGTTTTAGAGGGCCTTGTTCTCCCAGTATTCTCTATCCCATCTGTCTCTCTTACTCTTTCTCCATCCTTTCTTCAGGGTTCACTGAGCTTAGAGGGGAGGGATTTGATGGAGATACCGTTTAGAACTGTTTTTTCACAGTCTCTCGTTCTCTCGCACTCTCTCTCTCTCTGCATAAAGTTGAACTGTGGATCTCTGTACTTGTTTCCATCTGCTGCAGGATGCAATTTCTCTGATGGCTGAATATATATATATATATATATATATATATATATATATATATATATATATATACACCACACACACACACACACACACACACACACACACACACACACACACACCCTGGTATATGAGTATAGCAGAATTTTATTAGGAGTCATTTTATTGATACTTTTATAGACAAGTTTCATTTTATCTTAAGTCTCTTGTTTATCTATTCCAGAGCATTTTATTATATCTTAGAAGGCTGAAGAAATATGTTTAAGTACTTATGTGTGTCAGTTTTGTTTTTCATAATAGTTTTCAGATTTTACTTGTGAGGAGAACAGTGGCATGTCATATAGACACAGAAAGAACGACCAAGTTCAACATTTACAAAACGAATTCACATGCAGAAATCATGGAGAAAATGGTACCATTGATGGAGCGCATATGATTGTGAGTATAAAAACTGTATAGATATTAGGATTTATAGGTGTGTGTGTGTGTGTGTGTATTCTGTTTTCATAAAAAGCTACTGAAAGTTTTTTATTTCATAATAGCATGAACTGCTTTATGATTAAAAGCAAATGATTCTTGATCTATGTCAAAGAATGAACTGTAGAGAGAGATAGTGGGAGGCTTAAGATGAGAGATGAAACCTGATACGCTGTAGATATTATTTAATAGGAAATAGAATAAATGAGCAAAACTTTAAGAATGCTTAAAGGACTAACGCGGATTTAGGGAGATGGCTCAAAGGTTAAAAACTTTGACACGCAATCATGAGTGTTGGGCTTTGGATTCATAGAACACAGTCTTTAATTCAAGACTCAGAAATGGAAACAAGAGATACCTGTAGAAATTTGATTAGAAGACTAGCTGTCTAGGTAAGCTTCAGGCTTGGTTTTGAGATCCTGCCACAAAAAAATCAAACAGAAGTGTGATGAAAGAAGAGTAAGTCTATTGACTTAGCCCCACAATTACCATTGGTACTAACATATGTACAAACATGCATACACACATGCACATATAACACACACACAGAGGAATTAAATTTAAAGTACTGTGTTGGCACATCTTTTGGTGTTTCTGTAAAAGCATTTCCAGAAAAGTTTAATTGAGGAGAGAAGACACACCCTGATTGTGGGCAGCAGCATCTTGGGGCTGGGGTCCTCAATTTCATATAAAGGGAAAGCAAGTAGCATCAGGCTTCATCACTTTCTGCTTCCTGGGGGGTTGTGCCATGACCCTGCCTCTTCAAGTTCACCATCATCAGGTACAGAATCCTCAACAGATGAGTCACAATAAACCCTTTCTTCCTTAGTTACTTTCACCTGTATTTTGTCACAGCACTGAGAAAAGAACAACCAATAACTCAGAGAAACAAAAGAAAAGAGAAATGTCCCTCTCTTAAGGTGTATGTATTCTGTTTCCTATACGTTACTCGGACACTAGTAAACATTTTGTTTTATGGGTAGCATAGACAGCAATTCATCTGCTTCTGTCATATAAAGTTGTCATCTTCATTATGTGATGCATGCAGATGGCTCTGATCCTATAAAACTTTGTTTGCAAAAATAGAATTTGGCACAGATTTGAACCAGGAGTTGGTATTTCAGATAAAAATAACATTCATAAAATCTATAATTTTCCATCAATGATTAACCCCTGCTTCTTAATGTTCATAAATATTATATATATTCGTGTGCATATATGTATGTGTGTAGGTATCTATATAGATATTTAATGCTTGTAAGATAGATCTCTGTGTAATTAATCCCGTTTTAATTAAAATAAGAAGTGAGAAAGCTCTGTGTGTGTTTTTCTATGTGTGTATGAATGCACATAATAGCTTCTTTTCTCATTCAATCTCAACTTGTATGACTATAAAAAGTTACTGCCTCTGACCCAATTACTGAGCTAACCGTGAATTAGGTCATCACTGTTTAATGGGCTGTGCTCTCCATAGGTACACTTGAACTGCCCTTGTATTGAGCTCAGAGGAAAACATCCGTTTCTTCCAGTGTGGCTGTTGTGGAGACAAGATTACTGCACTGCCGATTATGTGTTCAATCTCATAATGCATGCTGATAGTAATGTTTAATCACTTTACTCAAGAGTACTAAAACCAACAGCCCTTGCTTTAAGTACACAAAATCCTGGGAGTGCATTCAGAGGCGATGTATTACCTGGTACACTTATCTAAAAAGATATAAAACTCCTAAACATGCCTACTCTCCGAGGCCTAAGGATGGATAAATAACTTTAGCAACATGTAAGAAAACGTGCAATTAAAGCTTTGTAAAGAGGAATTATAAATAGCAACATCATTTCTTCTAGCTTTGAATGATTTGATTTACTTCAACAGTATATGAATTAGCATGCTACCTAACCATATCAACTAAGATCATTAATGCATGCATAGGTTAAAAACCCTCAGATAATACTAAGTTCTTTAAATCTAGAGCTTCAGCCCAAGTAAAATCTTAAATATTTTTGTTATTTGTATTTTTCTGTGAATTTTATTGTACTTCGATAATCAAAGAACATTCTCAGCAAGCTTCTGTTCTGTAGGTGTGCATCATATTGTCTAACATTATGAGAAAAATATTTTTCAAACCTTAGGGATGAATAAAAGTAATATTAATATTCACTTTTATATGTAGCACAATAATACAGCCTGAATTACACCTTTATAATCACATTATATCCAGTGTGTTTGAGGATAGTGAATACCATCTCATATTTTCTTTCTTTTTTTTTAAACTGAGAAAAATTTTAATGATACATACTCATACATTTAGAGAACTTTAAACAAGACATAGTATAAAATCTCAAAGAAAGGAGGGAGAAGAGAGGAAACATTGCATTTACTGCCTAAGAGCTAGTAGATGAACTGGCTGGCAAGAATGCCCCGGGACAACCAACACACAGCTGATGAGGTGTGCCTGCCTACACCATCGAAATTGGTTGCCTCCTGAGAGACAAACCACACCAATTCTATGAATTCAGCTGCTTATCAACAAGTCACTTTTAAAATGTAAAAAAAAAAAATATTCTTGGTTTAAAGACTCCACACATTATTACTGGCCAGTCCCCATCAACTCTACCTATTTTGATCAAGGGAAAGCAAACAAACAAACAAAAAACCAAAACCAAACAAACAAAAAACCAAATGCTTCAACAGAGCCTGGGTGGTAACACACTATCTTACTTATCACTTACTGGGGAGATGTGTATATATATATATGTGTGTGTGTGTGTGTGTGTGTGTGTGTGTGTGTGTCAAAAGCAAGCTACTACTTGCACTCAAAACAAGAATAATTAGCATGGGTATATGTAATAACTACTGTTATAAGAATATACTCTGCCTTCAAAATTATAAATCATAAATCTTAAGCTTTCTGGCACCACTCACTCTGCTGCACTGCACAGTTTGTCCTTTAAAAACTCAAGTTCAAACTGAATCTACCCTAATATTATTTTGAACACTGACAGTGAAACAAAGGATAATTTTCTTGTCTGCATCTTAATCCAGAGCAGCAGGACAGAGAGGAGTGGGTTTTTTGGTGTAGCAGGAAGCCTCGGGAGAAAAGACTTCAGCTATTACCCATCACATCAAGTTACTATGACAAGGCTATTTAGTGCTGTCAGTGATTAAGTTTTCACACACTTCAGGCCTATACAACCTTCTGTTTCCTTCCCTTCAGCACAAACAGCTGTGCCTCCATTTGCCTCTTAAGACACTTGCATCATCAAACAGGCATCCATATTTGATCTCCCAGGCTAGGACTCATGGGTTTTGTACTAATTAAAGATGATAAGGTGAAGAGAGATAGAGAAGGTCCAAACTGTTCATCTAACAGTGAGAGTGTGTACTCTCTCACATAAGCCAATGCTACAGCCACTGTAAAGCAGCCCCTTGACACTTTGGAGATTGTTTGTTGTACTGGCAAGGCTAAAATGAGACTGAGTCAACACAGTCATTAGCATGTCAAAGAATAAGCTTCATTTTCACTCTGAGCAGTGCATTTGAAGTCAATGATGTGGTACTCTGGAGGCAGCTGAGTTTCGTGCTGTTATTCCAGATGTGCATTATTCCTGTAGAAATACAATTTCACAGCCATTAAACATGTTAAGTTCATCAAGAGATAATTATAGCAGAATGGCTGACAGACGTGCTTTAAAACCTTGAGAGACTTCTCTATTGATCACCTTATTGATTCATATTACCTTAATATTGTACTGCTATTTGTAGGTCTTGGAATAGCCAAAGTAATTGATAAGCCCTAGTCAACCTTGTGACTGAATAGTATATAGAAATTTTTTATCATAAGGTATGTTATGTGCAATTAATTCTCAGTATTCTGGTTACTGACGATTTTTTCATGACTATATAATTAAGTAGGGTTATCAAGCAAATCACGTAAATTGTCATAAAACTCCATAGCTGATGCAATTTTTCATATAATCATCATTGGCACCTAACATTTAATAAAAGGTCTGGATAAACTGAATAATAACAATTGAGTAAATTAGTGTGCAAAGTTCAAAAATTCTCAATTCTTAAAAAAAAAACCCTAACAAAATACAACAACACCAAGGAATTTAATTTCTAAGCTCTTTAAAAAGTCTTGCTTACAAATCAACAATTTACTGGACCCACCCTTGGACCCTGCATCCTTCAGTCAACTGTCCTGAGTATCTAATCCAAGTACACAGGGCTACATTACTTTTATCAAGCCAATTCTTAATACCCACTCCTTTATAGCAATAGACTAAATAAGAAAAATAATAGTTCTGCTTGACAGAACCATTATACTATATTTGGAGCAATCACATTTCATTTTGGACAAGTAAAACACATTATTTATAGTTTTCTAAAGCCATCAATATTCTAGAATTAACTTTTTTATTTAATTCATTTGCCTTGTATTATAAAATAATATCCTTAGATCCACAAGTAAAAGGAACCTCTGTCTCAGGGATTCAAACAAACACACAATCAAACAAGCACTCTTTACCTCATTGAAAATGACAGAGAACATCAAGGGGGTTTTATTGGCTTCCTTCTTGCTTTGCTTCTTGCTTCTTCCCCATGCTTTGTCCCTGCCTCCTTCAATGATGCTACGATTTCATCTTTACTAATTAAAGTCAAGGAACTTTAAGTTCCTTCAACATGTTTAGGTTATTTATTTTTTGTTGATATTGAATAGGAGTTCAGTAAATGGCAATTGTAATGGCAACAACAAAAGGAAAAAAGGATAAAGACAATAAATAGAGTGAATTTTAAAGATTAACTATGTAAGTAGCTTGATAATAGAGAGGAATGCCAATAGTAAGGATGCAGTTATTAAAAAACTTGTATCTCTTGGTAAAATGATATTAAAAGAATATACCATCTATATAACATGAAGATAAAGAGGATTTTTTAAAATTTAGTAAAAATTTATTAATTATTTTTGTTATGATCAAAAACCTATCAAAAGGAACATAAGAGGAAAGATATATTGTTGTTTATTGTTTTAGAAGCTTTAGCCATCACAGCAGACAGTATATGGCAGAGCTCAGCTGTTGAGATCATGGGAACAAGAAGTAGAATGCAATAGTAACAGTAAGAACCTGGGCAAAATACAGTTCAGACACTGGACCCGACTGACCCACTTCCTACAAACAGGCTCTATCCTTCGCAGTTCTGCCATTGAACCATAGATTATTCAAAATCCAATGAATAATGAATAAAAACCTTCATTAGATTAGAGCCCTCATGGTTCTGTCCTTTCAGAAAGGGCTTCATAGACACATTCATGGTTTGTGTTAACAGTATTTCATTAATGATTGCATGAAAAACCCTTCCTCTAGAGGTGGTGAAGTGATTATATCTGAATCACAATGTTAACTATGATATATATATATATATATATATATATTATATATAATATATATATGTACATTAGAACTCATTTATGTAACATTAGTACAAACTATAAAATACATTGAATCTTATGTTATTTATAAAAGTAACAATTTTTCATACTTTAAGCACAATTTTTATTTAATATTTTCAGGCATTTATTCCTTTTACTTTGTTTTGATGCTGTTAAAGCAGAGTGAACTGCATATTTCCTAAGTTTGTATAACCGGATCCTAACATCAAATATAGGAAATGCCTAAAGTAATAAGGCAAATGAACTTACGGATTTCTTTTCCCTATGCATCAAAATATTTTATTAAAGAAATAATTCTGGAATAACCCATATATAATAATCACTCTGTTACATTTTCTTGGAAGGTTACTGCATTTGATTATACATAATTTTCAACTTTGGATATGAAAATAATATTGTGAATAGAAACATATATTTTTAATGCTTTATATATTTAAATCATGTCTGCAGTATACCTACAGGTGTTTTGTAAAATTTAAAACAGTTTTCTGGTTGTGTTCTAAATAGATTTCAACAAATTTGATTACTAATGTCTGTATAACAAATATCTCACACAGGAGTCATGTGAACTAGTTTATTTTTAAAATTGAATATCTACTGTGATTTTACCCATAGTAATTTTCTATTTTCAGGAAATTGAGTCACAATTAGCAGTGAAGTTGTAACTGAGCCTAAAAACAAACAAGAAAGAACTTTTTTTTCAGACTATTGGTTTTTCTTCTTCAAGTTTCAGAAGAAACTAAATTGAATGATTTTTTAACTTTTCTTTATTTTTCCATTCAAAAAATTTACACTTTCTCCCCTCCTCCCATTCCCCACTCACCCTCCTCCCCCCCTCCTTAAGAGAGGGCAGGGAACCCTGCCCTGTGGGAAGTCCAAGCTCCCCCCCACACACACACACACATCCAGTCCTAGGAATTTTTTTAATCTTTTGTTGTTCTCTAGTAGCATTCAAACGGGGAACTGTCTTTCTATGATCATCTCTCATTTTCATTTTCAAGAAAATTAGTAAACTGTATCATCCAGAACCCTTGACATAAGTAAATGTTAACTTGTCCTGGAAGCTTTTGGCATTTTTAAAAAATAACTCCCAACGATATGCTATGCACTCAGTAATAAGTGTGTAAAGTAAAAGATTAGGTGTAAAGTAAAAGATAATCTTGCTACAATCCACACATCCAGAGATGCTAGGTCACAAGTAGAGCACAAAGGGGATGATTAAAAATCCCTGGAAAGGGGAAATAGAAGAGATCTCATAGGTAGACTGAGACAAAGTTGGGGATGGGAACATGATGTATCAGGTGGGAGAGGGATGGAGGAGGAGAGTATTGAAAGAAATGACTGGAAATGGGGGGCATTTGGGTGTCAGAAACATGGTGAGAAGGAATCTCCCAGGAGTCTACAAGTCTGACGCCAACTGAGAATTCTAGAGAACCAGAATCCAATGGCTGGATGGCTAAAACCAAACATGACAGAAGAAAAAAATGTCGATGTGATGCTTAATTAATTATATTTTGCTGTATTCATAGAATGGTACCTAGCTCAATTGTTATCAGAGAGGCATCACTCAGCAACTGATTGAAACAGATGCAGAGAGTTACAGCCAAAAATGAAAATGAAATCTGGAAATCTTGCTGAAACAGGGGGAAAAGTTGTAGGATCAGAGGAGTCAAAAGCAGGATAAGAAATCCCAGAAATTCAACTAAGCTGGATTCCTAGGAGCTTACAGAGCTGACAACAAGGGAGTCTGCAGGGGACTGACATAAGTCCCCTGCATATATAAGAATAACAAAAAAGGAAGATTAAGATTTTAATTTCATTAATTGAAATACTTGGTTATTTTACTGTGACATTCTTGGGTGTGGAACAAAATCGTGACCTTTTAGACCATTTCAAATTTTAGTGTCTTTTAAAAAATCTACAGTTTATGATTAGCAAAGTAAACCTTACATCAGTAAGCCTGCTTTGAAATGATCTGTCCTAGAAATTATTGCATAAACAATACCAGAACAATGACAGCAACAATGAACATGTTCATGTGGATAGAGGATATTCTCACAAGGTCTCACTATCAGACGAAGAAACACAGACAACTGATGAGTACTCAGAAAAAGACAATTAGCTTTCAGTGTACTAGGAAACACTTCTTGGTTGTCTGGTATTTAATGATCAGTCTTGAAACTGTAGACACATCAAGAATATAAACAGACTCAGTACACGTATTTTTATATGCACATACATGCATGCACACACAATACACTTATATAACAATTATAGTATAGATATAGGCTATCAGCTTAAGAATAAAAAGGAACATTAGATACTTCTAAGGAGGGTACAAAGGAAAATGAAGTAATTATTTTTCAATTCAACACATAATCAAAAAAAAAAAAGAATTGAGATTGACATCAACAACGCTGTCTGTTGATTGGTTTTTGTTTTCTGTAGTGGTTTCTGTACGTTACAAAAAGAAGTTTCTAGATAACTTATGAAGACTAAACTGACCTGTGGATATAGGACAAATATTTATGAATATAAAGAGGAATGAAAAGGAGAAATGTGATGAAATATAATCTCAAACATAAAAGTATTTTAAAAAAGCACTACAGATCTGTGTTGTGTGCCTATTTTCTTCCTGTATGCACAGATATTATCTTTTCTTCCAAAGGAGTTAAAATCATCAAACTAGAGGACCATCCTTTCTGTCTTGAATGACATGCCATTCCAGTCTTGCCAGACAATTCAGCTACATACTCATCATGGTCAGTTCCTCTGTAAAATGTTTTTCACTAAAGTATTTTTAATCTCCTCTTTCCTTCTGTTCTTCTCTACATCTCACCTGTCTGAAATCCTGACTGTTCACTTCATCCTCCCACACTCTAAAAGATCCCGTACAAATAATTGCTTGATTATAATTGATTATACTAGAAAATCTATTGCATGCAATGAGATCTCTTTTTCATAACTGAAATTAGGTGAATTAAGTGACTTTTAAAACTCCAGTTGTCCCCCACATGTTTACTAACCTTTAGGTATAACAGTTAATAACAAATCAGTTTCCATAATATATCAATCCTATTTTAACATCATTTTTAGAAATATTGAACTTACAATATCTCAGAAATTCTATGTAGTCCTCTTATGCTGTTACAAGGAACTTATAAATACTTTTGAGGGGAACTCTGTAGCTATAGTGATACTTAAAGCAATCTGGTTATTTGGCAAGAAGTAGAAGAAAACCATTGAAAAGAACTGTTAAAAATGGTCATAGGGATTTTGAAGCTTAGTGCCTGAAGGCTGACAGCTTCTGGTGGGTATTCGGGTGGAGAAAGATTCAGTTTTCTTTCAGGGACTGCCGCTGGGAATCTGACAATGCTCCAGGTAGTATATGTGCAACCAAAATTTGACTTGGTACTTTTTTCTTCATCTTCCTTTGTTTTGGGGAAGTAACAAGTTTGGGGTGTGGACCTGGGAGGACTGGGAAGTGAATGTGATTGAGATCCATTATGTGAAATTTCCAATAGGACATGACTATTTCTAAAGCAGTTATGATTTAATAGCAATATAACAAATTTTAAAACATTGAAATTGACTCTGAAATTTACTTTATACTTTTCAAAGACAAAAGGTAAGAACTTCTAACAAACAAGTTTTATTTTAATATATTTACAAGTGAGCATTTTATATTTTTATCAAAACATTTTTGCTCTCTTTCTACTTTTGTGCATTAAACAAATGAATATGTTTTATAAACAAATAATCGCCTTTCACTGGAAACTAATCAGTTGACATTTTCTCCTGGTTAATTTTGGTTGTGTTCCAAGTCCTTTATACTCACTAGTTCCCGTTCCATATCCAAGGCAAATAAATTAGTCTTGATCTTTCAAGAAACTTTAAATCTAGTGCAGAGAAAATGGAAAAATTATGCTTGTTTCCAACATGAATCCCTGTAATCTATGCACAACATTATGAAGTTGTATGACAATAATCCGCTATCCAGTGTGACCATGATGTTTAAAAATCCTGAGAACCAAGCCAGTAAAGTTCATGATAGAACTTCTGATTGGGTTTCGATTGGGTTGAGAGACCCTAACTTCTGATGTTTCTGACCAGTTTCTCCACCTTACCCTTCACATATGTCAAACTCTGAGATTAATTCAAAACTTGAATTCAGGACAAAGCTATTGGAGGTTTCTGTTGGAGTTAACAATTTAACCTAGGATCTGAAAAGATGGCTTGAAGTTTTAATCATTTGGTTGTTTTCCAATAGACCCCAGATTAGATTTTATCACACATGACAGCAGCTTATATATATGCTGTTCTATAATTTATCTACAACGTTGACAGATAATTGGGAGTACTACTGGCCTCCATGGACATTGAACTTGTATGTTGCCAGAAATTTTCCTGTCCTAACTGCCTGTTCACTATCCCAGCAGCTGCTTCCAAATTACTAGACAGGGATTTAATATTCTTTTTTATTGATTTTTATTAAGTTCTACATTTTTCTCTGGTCCCCTCCCAGCTTCTCTTCTCCCCTTCAACCCTTCCCCAAGGTCACCAGCTCCCAATTTACTCAGGAGATCTTGTCTTCTTCTACTTCCCATGTAGATTAGATCCATGTAAATCTCTCTTAGTGTCCTCATTAAGACAATGTTCTTAATAAATACTTGGCCAATAGCTCAAGTTTGTTACTAACTCTTACAATTGAAATAATTCATATTTCTATTTATGCTTTACCATGTAAATCATAACTTGCTACCTCATTTTCTATATATATATTTCTTGCTTGGGGGCTGGCTGGTGTCTCCTCTGACTCCTCCCTCCTTCTTCCCATCCTTCTCAGTTTGCCTTTCCCTCCTAATTTCCTGCCCAGCTACTGGCCTGTCAGCTTTTTATTAACTAGTAAGAATAATACATATTCACAGTGTATAGAAGGATTATTTCATATCCATGTGTGCAAAAGTCTCTCTCTCTCTCTCTCTCTCTCTCTCTTTCACATACACACACACGAAACTTCTCATTATTAAAAATAAAATGTTAAAAATAGTAAAAGCACCATAATTAAACATATTATTGTATATAGTCTGTATAAAGTAATATCTATTCTATTCTAAATAGCATATGTGATAGAAAATAGTTAAAATTAAATTATTTTAGTTGGTTAAGATGAACTTTAAAACTAGATGATAGTTGAAAAATTATAAACCCTAAAACTAAAATAAAATTAATAAAAAGAAACTCAGAATGTTATATACATACATTTTTAACTTTGTTTTAGAACTTTGACCAAAACTGAGAATTTTCTTTAAAATCAGGCCAAGAAGTGTAGTGTGGAGCTGCGGACAGGCCTGCTTTTCATCCCGCCCTGCTCCCGCATGGCTAGCTTAGCCCCAGAAATAACAACACAAAAATTGTATTCATTTAAACACTGCCTGGCCCATTATCTCTAGAGAGTTAGTTACAGGCTAACTCTCACGTCTTGATTAATCCATTTCTAATAATCTGTGTAGCACCACAAGGTGGTGGCTTACCAGGAAAGATTCAGCTTGCCTGACCTGGTGGCTGGCTCCATGACATCTGCTTCACTTCCCTTCTTCCCAGCATTCTGTTGTTTACTCCACCTACCTAATTTTCTGTCCTATCAGAGGGCCAAGGCAATCTCTTTATTAACCAATGAAAATAACACATAGACAGAAGGCCCATCTACATCAAAGAAGATGCATCATTGCAGCTGAGTTCTCACAACCACCCATCAATTCTAGTATTATAGATGGAAGAAGTTAGGGTGGTTTAATTAGACCTCAAAAGTCAACGTGTATGAATGTTCATTCATAGTCCTGTAAAGCTTGAAAAACAAAAATTTGGATCAGGTTCCTGGAGAGATAAAATAGTTTTGCAATAACCATTGCTTTTTAATGCTCATTAGTGAGATTTGTTTATGTCGTGTAATTTTGGATAGGGAATTCCTTTGAGAAGAAGAGTTTTATCTTCATATATATCCACTGTAATATTCATTATATCTTCCCTAAATAAAATAAAATTAGAAATAAAAGACTGAGAAGAAAAGAATTATATTGTTCATATAACATTATCTTCCTCTATTTTATATATAATAAAGGAACTCTTACAGATCTTTAAGGGTTTTTTTTGCCTTGTATTATGTTGATTGAAATGTAAGTTATGAGAGATTCATCATATTGTCATCGATTACTTTAATCTTCCTTTTGCTATAGACATGGATGTTCATATGTATCATGTATAGCAATGGAGTAAAGGATAGAAAAACAGATGTTGCTAGAAATAAAAATATCTCAGGGTTAACCTCATTCTATCATTTTCTCAAAGCAATACATAAAGTAGGTGGAATATGTACTCATTTAAAAAACAAAAATACTTAAATCAGAGGTATTAAAATGTGAACAAGTTCACCATACAACAATAAATTCATGAAGCTATTAACTAAGTTATTGCGGAGGACATTTCCACCGCACCCGAGGTCTGCATCACCACCCACCCGGTATGAACTACGTCTCCATACTTTCCACGATCTGGGTAAGGTCCTAGGGGTTAAAACACTAGACACAGAGAGTTCGAGTCAATCACCAGAGGAGAATGCTCGTTTATTCAGCTTAATTCAGGGTTAAATACTTTGGCCCCAGAAGAGGAAACCCCTCCCAGCCAGAGGGGGATAGGGAAGCTGGCACCGAGTGAGCTTCTCCACAGGCAGGTGGGTGAGGGGTGCAGGGCAGTGTCAGACAGGGTAGAGGGACCTTGGTGCCTGGGCTTTCCCGGGCAGGATTGAGAAATTACCATTTTAAAGTAATATAAAGCCCTAGGCTATTTTACAAGGCCAGAGCAGAACAAGCAGGGAACTTAGCAGGAAGTTTTAGCTGGTTAGCCAAAACAGTTCTTGATTTGCATCCCAGGGAGCAAGGGAAGGCCCAGGCCTTACAAGTTATTATTATTTTCATTAAGTATTTGCATCTTTCAATGTTAATTTACATGACTTCTCAACTTAATGGCTAGAGACAAGCTGAACCTAAGTAAAATCAAAATCATTATGTTAGATGGAAGGTAATAATAATCAGAATGCCAATTATTGTGCCATTACTGATTCTGAGAACTAAGAACCCACAGAAACTTAAGCCACTATGATAACTTTAAATATGCTAATAATCTTATGCTTTTATCATAATGAAAGGCCTGGATAAATCCAGATCCCCCTAGCAGGAAAACAGAGCCAAAAATCTAGCAGGAAGAGAAGAATCAGATATCTAGGGTTAGCCAATTTCAGGATTTCAGGAACTAGCTGAAGATAAAGGTAGATTGTAATCTTGAGAGTAATCTTGAGAAACGGAGATTTCCCCCTTGTAATTATCACCCCCTAGTAATTATCATTGGTATTTTTAGAAAAGGAACTAGCTGATTATGACCTTGAGAATGATCTTGAGAGGCAGGGAGTTTCCCCCTTGTAATCATCACTAGAATTTTTGGAATTTTCTGTGACACCCTCTCTGCCCCCCTTTTGGATTACTGGGCTATGTGGTTTCTTCCTATTAAAACTACTTCTCCTGATCACTTGGGGGCGAACTCTTCCCCTGCGTGGGTTATGAGTCTTGGCCCCAGTGCACTGGTTCCCGTCTTGTCATTAAACCTCATGTGATTGCAGCAAGGACGGTCTCTCATGAGTTACTGGGAGGGGGGGGGTCGCGTTATCCCGAGGCTTGAGTGAGAGTCTTCCAATATCGGGGGTCTTTCAATAAAACCCATGAATTCTCAAATGTAGATCAAACAATAACAAGAGGAGAGTCAAGATGAAATGTTCTTTATAATTTACTAAAGACCCTGCAATCTGGGATTCAAAGTTGTGACAGAATATCCAGAGAATCTTCTTATCTATACTTATTTGTATTTCTATTTTTATAAGAACTTAAGCCTTCCAAGTACTTTTGTTTTTCTAATATCACGCACACATACATACACACACAGATACATGCACAAGATGTACCCACACAAATGAGTGCCCAGATATAACAAAAAGTATAATAATGCAATATGTGTAAAACTTTGTAGAATAAATTGCACAATAACATTTTGTTGTAAAAGAAATTACCTGCAAGACCTATGTGAAATACACTTCTAAAGAGTAAACTTAAAATATATATATATATAAATACATATAAATATATACTTATACATGCATATATATGATTTTATGAATAATAATGTCATTTCTTTTGGAAAAGACATATCTTAAAAATGTAAGTCATAAGAAAAAGAAACAATTTAGGCAGAACTTGTACATTTTATTCTGTTTCCATTAGAATAAAATTCCATTAAAATGTCTTCCTCTGTGAATTTAGTAGTCACAGATACTAGCATTCAGCAACAGTCAGACACATAGGCCTTTGCACATAATCTAGATTTGCACAATTAAAATACTCATTCCTGAACATTCCATCTGAAGCAAACAATGCAAGCAGAATGTTTAATTAATTACCATACTGTGAAGGTCAGAGAATACCAGAGCCTATTGGGGTTCTGTGCAGTCAAGCAAGAGTGACAATAAAAGCTTGTCACAGGGGAGCCATGGATGTCCATTTCAATGGTACCTTATGCAATACCTTAATTTTTCAAGGAGGGAGTTCAAGCTCACTCTTTTCTATAGGAATACAACTAAAGAGTTGTGCTCAAGTAACTGTTGTTTTATCAACATTTTTGAAATATCACTCTAACTCCAAAATAGGTAGTAGACTTTTAGAAACTAAAACATTTGCTTATTTGAACAAAAAAAAACAAACAAAACAAACTCTCATTTGATTCAACTCATATAGATTTCTTGTATAGAAATAACTACCATTTTTAAAAGATTTAATAAATTTTTGTGGAAAACCTATGCTTATGTCTAAATTTGTTTCTTACAGTAATATTTTATTTAAATTTTAATAAATAAAGTTTGCCTTAGTATCAGGGCAAAACTAATCCACCAGAGTAAAGGCAGTGGTGGTACACATCTTTAATACCAGGATTTGAGAGACAGAGGCAGGGTTGAAGATAACCCTAGGCTACACAAGATCAATGCTGAAACAAATCCAGGTGGTGGTGGCTCACACCTTTAATCCCAGTATTGGCGAGTCAGAGATCTTTAATTCCAATACTAGAGGGAATATAAAATGGGAGGAGGCAAAGGTTTAGTCTGTTTAAGCTGTTTAGTCTATTTGTTCTGCTTGGTCATGGTTGCCCAGCCTTGGTAGAGGTAAAACTTCTCTAGTGGCTGGGCTGCTCTGGTTTTCAGGTTGCACCCCAATCTCTGACTCTAGGATTTTATTGTTTGTTCTCCAGTTCCCTATTTCCACTGTAGTCTTTGGAGCTAGTTTACAGGTACAAATATAAAAATGACAATTTATTTATATAAAATGATGTGTTTAGAAGTAAATATGATATGAAATTACTTAATAACCTAGTAGTTATATGTTATGTACGTTCTGGCAATTGTGTTAAAATTTGAATGTTAGAGTTAAGCAAAACTAGGTGGGTATTTTTTTCTTTTATCTAAATACCATAATAAATTTCATGAACTATTACCATAAAATCATCTCGCTATTGCTTTTGACGTTATTTATTTGTGAAAATATGAGGAAAAATAGCACTTATTGTAAAGTCAGAAAATGAATTCCATCTACTGTCTTTAGTTTTTCTTTCAGCCTTTCAATTTTGTACTTTTTATTACCCTGAGATCTAATTAACCATTACTTATTTTAATTCATTTTCATGATCTGTTTGTAATATGTAGATTTCATGCAGAAATATTAAACTTATAATGAATTATTTTCTATTTCATTTGATATTGGCAATAAGATTTATCTATTGCTTTTGACACTGTTTTGGAAACTGGATATTCTATTTCAATTCTTTAAGAATTTTCCTTAAAACTTAACATGTACAGAATCTCAGAGAGTCAAGAATTACTTACATTAAGTTTTTTAATGTTACCTGACTGATTTTCGTACACAATGGTTATCTTACTTAAAAGTTATTTATAAAAATATTTTTGTTATTTAAAACACACACCAGCTCTTCTCAGCAATCTTTCTATTTCCATTTCAGAATCTAGTCATTTGCCAGGGTAATGGAATCTTGTTTTTGCAGTTAAAATGGTTTGTTTGTTTGAAAAGGGTTCCTCTTCAATAAGTAGCCAAACTTGATTTGATTGTGGATATAAAGTTCACATATTTTGAAGAAGATAAATTCTGATGCAAATATGCATTCCAAGAATCTATTGCAATGTTAGATAAAACATAGCAATAATTCTCACCCACAGCTAAAATAAAAGGAAAAAGCCATTGTTATGTCTATAAAGAGTATCCTCTTTATTGTGATGTCAGAGAGGGATATATGTAAGACTGTGATCACACCCTCTCATGGGCATTGGTCAAAAAACTTATCTCCATTCTTACTGGAGTCTACCAATGACCTTCTAGCTGTCAGAATATTTGCTTTCCTAGATTCCTAGGCTGCAAAAGGCATATCATGACAAATCTCAGCAACCATAATCAAGTAGTAAATACCTTATAAGAAAAATCATTATTGTTTATAAAAATATTTTATTCCTTTACATATTGTTAAGTTTGGTCTATTATAAACTATGACTATGTAAAATTCTACATTTTCAGTTTTCAGTTATCACTCATGTAAACATTAGAATCATTTATATTTTATGTTATGTCTAATTTAGTTAATGGACTTTTGTAGGCAGAAGCTGCGCATTCATTTCTCAGCTACCCAGACCCAAAATAATCACAAAGAAACTATTATTACAACACAGCTTGACCTATTAGTTCTTATATCTTATTATTTGCTAGCTCTTACATCTTAAATTAACCCATTTCCAGTCATCTGTGTATTGCCGCATGAGTGTGGCCTACTGGTAAAGTTCCATCAGTGTCCAGCATCTGTCTCCTACAGTGACTGTATGGCTTCTCCCTGAATCTGCCTACACACTCCTGTTTGAAATTCCTGCCTTGCCCTATTCATTGCTGTATTATGCCCAGAGCAGCTTCGTTATTAGCCAAAGGTATTCACGACACACAGAGGGGAATCCATCAGACTTTTAATCTTTTTTTTATTTATGCAATTTATTTACACATGCACCAGAATTTGACCAGATATTTAAAATTTATTTATTTATTTATTTATTTACTAAAAATTTCCACCTTCTCCCTGCCTCTCTTTTTCCTCCCCCTCCCCACCTTCCCCTCCCTTGGTCTAGCAATTTTTTTGTCTTAAGTAACAGTAGGTGAGGGGTGTCTGACCTTTTCACTTTCTTTTGGGACCCTTTATCCCCTGCTAACTTTTCTTGCCCCTAGTCATACTCTAACTTGCTATGCTGTGTTCAATTGGCATCACTCGGGGTCTGCTCTTTTCTGAAGTAAATGAGAAGACGTGCAGGTCTGGGGAGGACTGGAGAAATATATAGGGGAACTGGGAGGAGAGGAGGTAGGGGAACCTGAGCTTGGATTTAATGTATGAGGAAAGAATAAATAAAAATTAAAATAAATAAAAATGTAACTTGAAATAAAAAAAGAATATTAAAGACTTCATTTTTTATGTTCTTTATTATTACAAAAAATTTGATGTAATATTTTTAATGCTTAATCTTCCATAAGAGATCTACATTTCTCTTATTATTTTTAAAATTTGTGTTCCATCACTTGACTTCACATTAGTTTATTATAATGGCTCTGGCAGCATTGATTGTATGCCACATCTACAGGTTCTGTAGTTTACAGTTTTGACCTCTCTCAGTGGAACTGCTTGTTTTTGTACATATGTTGCTTCAAAGTCTACAATTGGAAATATGTGGTACTGTTTTCTTTGTGCTTTTCATGTGACTTTATGTTGGTTTTCATTGTTTCACCTAATGGCTACATAATTAGTGAGAGATAATATATAACGTATTTAATCCTTTCCAAATATGATGTCTTTCTCATAATACATTTTTAATTCTATCTTTATTGTAGTCATTGCTTTAAAAATCATTGATTTGGTAAGGATCATGTTAGATTAATTTTTAAAAATATTTTTCTTGTTAACTACTTCTTTTTTTGTAATTTTATTAAATTATAAAAGTTTCCATTTCTGCCCCTCCTCCCACTACCCTCCCACTCCCCCCACTCCCTCTCCTCCTCCCTCTCCATCCCTAAGAGCAGTCAGGGTTTCCTGCCCAGTGGGAAGTTCAAGTTCCTCCCGCCAACCTCCAGGTCCAGGAAGGTGAGTGTCCAGACGGACTAGATCCGCAAAATCCAGTATATGCAGAGGAAACAAGTCCCAGTGCCATTTTCAATGGCTTTTCAGAAAGACTCTGGGCGAGCCACATTCTTGAATATTATCAAGTTTATGGTTACTTTGTTAGCATAGTTTTAGGACAAAATCAAAACCTCACAGCTCCAAAAGGCTACAGCATTTAGGAAGCTCCTTGGATTAGCTGATTTAGATACTATTATAGAGGAATTCTCTCATAATTAACAATTTGTAAAACCAACACTTGAAACCAGATTCATATTGCTTCTCAAAAGAATGGCATCTCTCAAATCCTACTCCTTTGACAGATACCACTGTTTGAGCCCATGATTCTAATCTATGTCTCTGTCCTTTTCTTTTGTATCTCTGTTTTTTGTTTTGTTTTGTTTTCTTTTTTTCCCTAACATTTCTTATCCATATGCCCCTACCCTGGAATGTCTAAATGTCTAAACCTGTCTAGGCTGGATCCCAATAGATGGCACCCAACATGGGGCAAACATACCACATTATGAACTGACAAAACAGGTCATTGGTGGGTAACTGAGAATTTTTGGAAAAGTACAAGTACACATTCTTGGACCTTCCCATAAGAATCAATCTGTATAGTCCCGCCATTCACTTGGAGAGAAAAATGTTCCACAAACACTATTTTTGAGAAATAAGAAATTTTATAAGGGTTGCTTAAAATGAAGGTTGTTACAGTGATATATGCTTTGGCATAATTATCACTTCAGCCATTGTCTACTCCTTCCTCTTGATTGTGTCATTTACTCAGCAATAAACTATATCTGTTTTGCTAAATGGCAGAAACTTTGGGGTAGAAAAAATAAATTCATAATTAAATAATTTTTGTCAAAAAGTGGGTTTAGTTGTTTGTTACTTAAATTCTAGTTCTACAAGTGTGTACAAAGAATTTGTTTTCATTAACCTAACTTGAGGGATACTGTAGTATGAGCTGCGGGCAGGCCTGCTTTTCATCCTGCCCAGCTCCCGCATGGCTAGCTTAGCCCCAGAAATAATAACACATAAGTTGTATTCATTTAAGCACTGCCTGGCCCATTATCTCTAGAGAGTTAGTTACTGGTTAACTCTCATATCATGATTAACCCATTTCTAAAAATCTGTGTAGCATCATGAGGTCGTGGCTTACCGGGAGAGATTTAGCATGTCTGACCTGGTGGCTGGCTCCATGGCGTCTGCCTCACAGCCCTCTTCCCAGCATTCTATTCTGTTTACTCCGCCTACCTAATTTTCTGTCCTATCAAAGGGCCAAGGCAGTCTCTTTATTGACCAATGAAAATAACACAATAGACAGATAACCCTCCTCCATCAGGATACAAAGATGTTTTCAGGTGGTTATTACTGCTCCAAACTTTAATTTCACCTTCACAGGTGACTATTCATTTGAGAGGTAGTTTATTGGGTCACCTTTACTTCTCAATGATTTTGCTTTGCATAACAACCTTATTAATCATTACTTTGCTATTGGAATCTCTTGTGGTTACAGGAATAGATAATTTAAGGACAGGAAGTTTTTTGAAACATAGTGGCATAAAAATTGACAGAAAACAAAAACCCTAGAAGAAGTGGGCCCCAAATAATTTTTTTAAAAAATCCAGCTTTCATTCTGCTTTAAGATATACTATACTCCCAAATGCAGACTCAATACTTTTTAGCAAAAGCAATTACCTGTAATTTTGTTTCAGGCCAAACTGAAAAGTCAGTATCTGCTCCTCTTTCCTTGTTATACCTATAGTCTCTGCTTTTTTGTTTCAGATGGACTTGGAATTTTATGGTTTGAACTCTTTTTTCTCTTAAAGAACATCACTAATATGACAGTCTTTCTGCACATAAGATGTGCATTTCTGCAGGTATGATGTACATATTCAGACACCAAACAAATTCAAACCTAAATTTTATATCATCCACTTTCTTAAAGATTGCAACTCATTCTGAAACTATGAGCTTACCAGAGAAGAATGTGTGATCTTTTCATAAGAGAAAACACAAGAGTTGGATCTATGTTCTCCAACCCATATTTTGATACGTGACTTAAAGTAATCTTTACTTCAGTTTTTCTTTTTTAATTAATTTATGACATTTCTTATTTCAGCTCATTACTTATTACTTTAAAATATCCAGGGGGCTGGAGAGATGGCTCATCTGTTAAGAGCATTGCCTGCTCTTCCAAAGGTCCGAAGTTCAATTCCCAGCAACCACATGGTGGCTCACAAGCATCTGTATTGAGGTCTGGTGCCCTCTTCTGGCCTGCAGGCTTACATGGAGACAGATATTGTATGCATAATAAATGAATATTTAAAAAATTCACATTTATCTAAATAAATCATTTGTTTTAATAATATTGTACGAAGGAGTTGGGAAATTTGCAAATCTGGAGCTAGTTCATGGGAAAATTGAACTTACGGTGTCATATGTGGCCAAAAACAATTGAATAAAATAAAAATGACTTACTGCTTTCTTTTGATGCAGCTTACAGTAATTTCTGTTTCCATACCCATATCTGATAATCTTTAAGAATTTAACTTTTTCTTAATATGAAAAAATATGTAAATGTGTCTATATATACATACATACATACAAATACACGTATATATTTTATATATGCACAGATACACTGACAAGAAATTTTGCTTGCATCCTTTTATGAGAATTTCATAAATGTGTATTGGGTTTGCATTTCTATCTAATAATCTGCCTCTATCAACTCTTTCCCTAGTTCTCCAAATCTTTTACCGTCATAACTTCTTCTTTTTAAATCACTACTGTTATAGATAAACACACACACACATGTCTTAAGAAAAATGTTTTCTATTTGGTTATTCATGATATTCTACTGTAAGGCAAGGTTTTTATCTTCAGTTTATCTAATATTCAGAATCAAATATTTTAGCATTTAAAGCATCAGGAATCTAAAATCTCAATCTGATTATGTTTGTGACCCTGTTGTTCATTTAAAATGATAGTATAGTGGAAATAAACCAACCCAATATGATATACAAAATTAAATACTTAATAACCCAAAGCCGTGGGTAGTATGTACTATCTCAAAAGATTAATTTTGTGGGATTAATATGAAATATGCTTTAAATTAAACTGAGTTTAAACTGAATTTAAGGAGAAAATATACGAGAAATATAGAGTAAGAAGAAAACAAAAGAAATGAGTTGCATTTGAGTCCATCAATTGAACACAGGTGCTACACACAGAGACACTTCTTATGCCATCTAGTCGATAACTTGAACTAAAAAAAAAATGAGTGTAAATTCATAAAGATAACTATAATCTATTTCTATGGACCTCTATTAAGGGGAAACAACCACAACATCAACACTAATATTAAAATTGACTTTGTAATGCTACTTTTTGTTTCTACGAAATAAATTCAAAATTGAAGCCAAGAATAATTTGAACATTTACAGAACACATCAATAATACATCATTACTCAAATCTTCTTCAATTCAATGATTTTAATTCTCCATTGAACAAGTATAGTTTATCGGAGAACTTAGCATCTGAATGTAAAAGGGGAAATTGTAAAATGCCTTCTTTAAATTTGCATGTCTTTGCCTCCTGAATAGCCATCAACGTAATTGTTTCTTGAATGCTATGCAATTTTTTTCTCCAGTGTTGACCCTAATCAAAGCAATTAATTCCATAATGAAGTCTTTCTTCACAGACACCATCTTATTATTATCTCGGTCTAAATTAATAACATCATGATAATAATTAGTAGATTGAAATCATCTATTTCTTTCTTACAACATGTGGACTCCTTATAAAAGAGCAATAGGGATGGAAATTAGAGTAAAACATGGCAGCTGTGTTGATTGCTATGCCCTTGTAACCTTAGCATCTGCAGCATAGGCCTTATTTAAATGTGAATGTGATTCAGTTTTAATGTTCTTTCCTCCACTAGACTCAACTACTAAGCACATGAAATAAATATATAAATATATGTATTCAATGTGTACTACACATAGCATATATTCTGTCTATAATTAACAGTACATATGTAACTTTCTGTTTATTTGCCTATATTTATATCACTAAACACATAAATATATTGCTCATGTATTTATATGAATTAGTTTTGTGTTCATTAAATCATCCCTACCTTTTACACAACAACTTTATTTTTAAAATATATCCACAACTAATTAATACTTGATACACTGTTATATAATTATAAATTATAATTTATAATTATACTCAATTGGCCAAATCTATGGGAGGAGTACTACATCCTATATGTATTAACCAATTCCAGATTATGGGTGTGTAATACTGACCAAAAACGATGCTACATTTTTGTAGTCTTATTGAAACCCTTATGGAAAAATTTTTCCTTCTTGGTTCCATGTTAGTTTTGGTAACATGTTATTTTTATGCTTTTTACCATGAGAACCAGGAGAGACACTGAGCTTTTCTGAATAATGTGAGAGCTTCGATTATTTTCAAATATCTTTTTTTGGAGACATTACTTCTCTTTGTGCAAATTACTATTGAAAATTTCCTAGAAGATATTCTATTTTATCTCTTTATTTGGATATTTACCACTGAAATATTTTGTTGGAATTAAATTTTCTTGGGTTATGTGTTTGTATTCATATACTGTATTTATTTATGCATATATTATGCATTCATTTACTTTTATGCAATGAGTAAATGCAATTAATTATTCATTATTCATAGTTGTTTTGTCATACACATGTTCAAACTATTCTGTGAGTGTAATATAGAAGTATATCACCATGAGTAAATATGTAGCAAGCAGTAATGTGCTAATTTACATTGTATATAGATTCTATGCTTTTAAGTTGATTTAAAGCATTTTATGCACTCTAATGCAGATGAGAAAAAAGAGGAGTTTATGTTTGTCCAGAATTAGTATTTTTGGTCAGCTTTCAAATATCTGAAAACCCGCTTACATAATATTCTTTTACACTGTAATAAATTCTCTGCAATATTTTGTGTTTTGCATTCTTCTTGCAATAAATATCATTTTAAATGGACAATTATTTATTGCCATTACATTCTTCATAATCATAAGACAATAAACAGAGAGCCACTGACCTGAAGTGACAGCGCTGGCCAGAGAGTTAAAAACCCCAGTCCTCTGACTAAAACCTACTGGAGCAAATAACAACTCTACCTTTCTGGAAGAACTTATAAACACTAGAACTACCACAATAATCATGGATAAATCTGTCTCAAAGTTTTCTGAGGTAATGCATGTATTTTTATCCTTATCTTTGATGAATTCTGGATGACTTATGATAAGTTTTTCCTATATCATAGAAAATTTATCCTTTAATGCCCCTTTTCATTAAGAAGAATTAGCAAAAGTTTACGATTAATGTCAAATTTTGTTCAGTTTTATTTCTACCTTTGCTTTATCCCTTCAAGTGTCTGATTTTTCAATCATTAAAAATATTCCTTCTAGTTTATAATCATAAATAATATTGGTAATTTAATGAATTTTTCTGATGATCTCAACATCTGCCACACAACAGAATAGGTGCCTTCTAATTTCTTTTAGTCATATTTGCTAAGTTTTTCATTAAGCAATTTTGAGCTGCAGTTGAACATTGTGAATGCCATAGTATGGACAGCAATTTAATAAAACACTGATATTTTTAATAGGAATTTAACTTGGATAGATTCCAAATCCAAAACTGATCTTGTGAAGAGTATCTGACATATGATTTCATTTTATTCACTTATAATTTTGGTGTCTATTCTTTGTTTCATGTGTCAACTAGGTAGTTCTGCTTTGTGCAAGTAGGATTTAGCTCGTTCTTCCTTTCTTTATTTTCTCCAAAATTGATACTGTGCCTTTCTGTGGTGGTAATTGCACTGACCTCTGTTCTTATGGCCTTCACACACGAAAGATTGAATTTTCTTACGGCCAAACTTAGAAATGCCTTATAGAGAACTTGATGCAAGTTTCCATCTGGGCAAAAGTCACAATAAAAAAGCCAAAAATATTGTTAGGTATTTCTTACAAGGTCACATTCAAAATTTATTTGCATTTTCTAATAACATAGGTTGTTCCAGAAGTTGTTATTTATTTGATTTTCTGTTTAAAGTAGCTTTCTGAATCTATGTAAGTCAGTCCTCTGTGAGTATGCATCCTTCTAGTAGAGATTATTAGTGTATTTTAATAAATCATGTTGCCTATTTCTATGCTAAGAGATTTGTTTTTTCATTAAATTCAATGAGTAAATAAAAATATTTACTTAAACTGTTGTCTGTACCATTTTTGCATATAGAAAATTATTGTTATATACACACACACACACACACACACACACACACACACACTCACACACACACTCACACATGCACAACACGCACTTTGGGTAGCTAACTGTGAATTTCATTCTTTCTGCAAATTTTTCCCAGTGACTATAGTTTCAGAAATGCATGTTATTTAAAGGAGAAATTAGAATATTGCAATAGGTAAACAATCCTATTTAGTAAAGTTGATTTGGAATAAATAACCCAGTGAAGAGGTAGGAGATATGAAGACTTCTTGGAATTAGACAGACCAGTATAACAGTCTCTGCCAAACATAAAAGAAATCATGGACTAGAAACCTTCCATCATTAGAAATCAAATGCAATGTATTTTGATGTCAAGACAGAGAAATCAATCTTCTCAAAACTAATTGGAAAAATCATTCCTACAGGTTAGCTTTCATATTGTCAAAAGGTGATTATATAATCTGCTATGGAAGAAGAGGCATCAACGAACTTTCAAAATGTTGGACCCTGAACGCCACAAGGCAAGCTCTCCCAATTTATGTCATAGCAGTACAGTTGCTATAGAATAACTGTTTTTATTAGATTTAATGTCTGTACACAGAAGTAAATTCAAGTACATTATTACCTACCTTAACTCAAGGCTGAAGGATAAGGAAGGAGAAACAGTAGATTATGGGTAGGTAAGAACCTGGTTGTTGAAGTGGAGAGGGCTGTGAAATCTCCAGGCCTTCCCAAGTGACACACTTCATCAGTGAGATCTATTTCCTGTATTCTTCATAATCAAGACCAAAATGTTCAAATGTGCAAGCCCGTGAGGGGAATTTTACATTCAATTAATAAAAAAGTTGCATGCCTGTTCTATATTATTTGTCTAAACTTCTGGGCAACCTTTAGCATATATAAAGTACAAAATTCAAACTAATATGGGTCTGAAATTAATTAGTGACTTAAAACAAGCTCTGAAAAGGATATAAGTGAACTACATCAATGTTATATGTGAATGTGTATTAATTTCTTCGTCATACATGGACATATAAACACCAAGCATTCATATTTCTTGGAAAATTTAGTATATCTCCTTTTACCTTTTTTGATATGCTAAAGAACAACAGGAAACCCTTACCAATGTATGTAAAATAAGTACTAATAAATTGTAATATGTGGAGAGAAGATATAGTGACTAAATTATTGGGTACTTAGGATATGTGTTTTCTTTTTGCCTCTTTTCTAAACTACTAGTTGAAGATACTTAAAAACTCTAACAGCAGCAAAAATTAAAACCTTAAGATCTTAATTAAAAGATCTATTCTCTCCATGTGAGGACAGAATCATCTTTAAAAAGCAACACCTTATGAATAATAATTATTCTCCTTCAGAAAATGTCATAAAACTAAAGACAGCCCATCCCCTTTCATTGCAGTCAAAGTGAGTCAAATTGATTTGCAGCTTCACTAGAATGTCTTGAAACAGTTGTACTGGCAACAGGAACAGAAAAGCAAATAAATTATTTTTAACTCTATGGGCCCCTCTCCCGAGATCACTGCAGAGTATATGGTGTGTCTTGGTTTCAACTTGCACCCAGAAATAGTAAGGCATGGTCTTATGTCAATTTTTCTACTCTCAATAATATTCTCAGAGAAATAAAGAACGTCCAGTTATTATTTCCTATGTTTCACTGTTTCTATACTTTACCAACAACATATAATTTTTAAAGCCTTTCTAGTATATATTCAACTTCAAATATTAGTCTGTAGCTTTCAGTGTTCAATTTAGCCTTAATCTTTTTTCTAGTCTATATTGTAAGTTGGCACTCTAGACCATAAAGCATTATCTCCACGCTTTGTTTGTGTGTTTGCTGTGTCCATCTCTATCAACCGTCATTTTGCGTTCTATAATTTTGTTTTTTCCAGTGAAAGTCTTCCCTTTTTCTGTGAGTAAATCCTACCAGGGTTTGAACAGGTATGCCTCCTTATTTCTTCTTCTTCTTTTATTCCTAATTTATATACATACAAACAGATAGATGGAGATAGATAGATAGATAGATAGATAGATAGATAGATAGATAGATAGATGGATATACACACATACATACATATATACACATCTATTTATATAAAAGAATATATATATATATATATGTGTGTGTGTTTGTGTTTTTAATGTTGTATCTGTTTATTTTTTCAAAGGTCTTAGTCATTATAGTTTTCAGTCAGTGACCACTGACGCCAAACATCTGAAAGACATTATTCGCTTTGTAGTGTAACCATAAAATATTCTGGCTAAATATAAGCTTTGCCACCTTCACATGCATGAGCCACTAGTTAGGCAACAAAGATGAGTCACTGAAGTAACTCCCAGACCAAATATAAAACTGGAAATTCCTTCCTCTATGCCTTTTCAAGTTTGCAACAGGGACATGAGGACTTGGCCCTGATTCATGCAAGTCATTCCCTACTGGAGAGAAGATGCCATAAAGATAACTGGAAGTTACACAAATACCACTACGTTTATTAATGAAACTCTTTCTCTGTGTGTCATTTAATTGAATATTACACATTCACCTTTAATTCCCAGAACTCTGAATACATCATAGGCATTTTTGTGGGATTTTTACATTTCTTTTTTTTTAAGATTTATTTATTTATTATGTGTACAGTATTCTCAGTATTCTGTCTGCATGTATGCCTGCAGGCAAGAAGAGGGCACCAGATCTCATTACAGATGGTTGTGAGCCACCATGTGGTTGCTGGGAATTGAACTCAGGACCTTTGGAAGAGCAGGCAATGCTCTTAACCGCTGAGCCATCTCTCTAGCCCCTGATTTTTACATTTCTAAAGAGGAAATAGGTCTTGGAACTTCATGGTCTATTACCTCACCAATCTCATGCCTCTCAGCCTAGAGTTTCACATTATTATTATAGCTTCATATTCAAACAGGTTAGAACTGATAGATTTTTATATCCATATAAGTACTAGAGACACTGTAATTATAAAAAACAAATTTACAAACTGTATTAATTTCTTAAACTTCTGTTTATAAAGATCATGCCATTGTTCTCAATAATGATGGCTGGAACCCTCCAGTGGCTTCATTCCAAAGAATCCCTTTGATTCCTGGATAAAAGAGGCCAATTGGATTCCCCTCTGTATGCTATGAATATGTTTCATTGCTATTGGTTAATAAAAAAGCTGCTTTTAGCCAGTAGCTTAACAAAATATAGCCAGGCTGAAGAAGATATATAAAGAGGATAGGCAGTGTCAGGGTGAAATTAAATTAAGTTAAATTAAAGAAATATTAAAAATCCTGTCAACAATATGTTTCCCAATGTTTTTGATTTTATTCTGTGTTTTCATATTAATTTCAATACTGTTATTCTTTTTCAGCATTTTTATGGCAAGATTTTAAGTGTTATCTACAAGAGATGGTTTATAATATGCAAAATAAAAAGGACACTGTATTGCTTACTTTTGTATCACTATCACCAAAATACTTGACAGATACAACCCAAGTGAGAAAAGTTTCTTTTGACACAATTATGGCTTATTTTAGTTTAACATAGATGATAAAGTATGGTGGAAAGGCTGTGTGCTGGCAGAAAGAATATTTGCAGTGATTTTCAATGGAATAAATGTTCAAAACATTATTGGAATGGAGTAAAGTGATTTTAGATACAAGCTATAACACAGACCTAGATATTTAGACTGAATTACTATAAAGTTCTTTATTCTCTATACATTGGTATATTTCTTTAATTCTCCACACAAGATTTTCCTAGTATTACGTATATCAATTTGCAAAAGAAAAACAAATATTTTGTAATTGGACTTTAATAATGCATCTCAGAATTTTATATGAGAGAAATAAAATATTTTAATAATTCAAAATATTTTGAGAATAACTTTGTATAGCTATTGTTGAACCTTTTAGAAAATGGGGATTCAGGAATAGGGAGAGACGGTGTGGAGGGAGAGAGTGCAGGGAGAGATTTTTGAAAAGTTCAGTTGGGAGATACTGTGAAAACCTAATATATGAACACCTCATGGAATGTGTGAAGATGATCCTAATAAGGACTCCTAGTAACAGGAGATATGGCATCAAACTGACAATCTCTTGTTTCTAGGCAAGGCATCCAGTGTCAGGATCAGGTTACATTTAATTGAGTTGTTGAGCAAAGGGTTTCATGGAAATTTCAAACAACCAAGGTTGTTGCTGTCTGAGAACTGATAAAGGGCCACCACTTTTGTGGAAAACACCTATAAGTCATTGAACATGGAGAAGCTGAGCTGGTTTCTATGTGGAGCCTTTACCACAATGTTCTAATCTTTTTGGTGCAGGAATACACTCTGCAGGCTACTGAAAGAGAAATGTGGACAGCAACCTTGCAATGGTGGCATAAGATCCACTCCACAAAAAGAAAACTATTACTGACATTACTGGAATAACCACAAACTAGAGAATATATATTCCAGAGACCTAGAATAAAACCAAGTACTACAGGTCTTAAAGAAAAAAAATCAGTAAAATGACTCCTTATGGTATTCTGCTAACTCACAGATTAGTGTATTATCCAATAATCATCAGATAGGCTTCCTGCAATCGCTGATGGTAACAGATGCAGACAACAAAAGTCAGACGTTATACAGAAAAAGTGTCAAAATGAGAGGGTTCCATCAAATACCTCCCCTCAGAGTTCAGGGAATTCTGAAGAAGCAGCAAGGGTATAATAGCCAGAAAGAATGGCATACACTAGGAGAAAAAGCCTTCATGAATCAGCTATACAAGGTGCATTTGAGCTTATAGAGAATGAAGTAACAAGACAGGGCCTACATGGATCTTCTTGCAGTTTTCTGAGTATATATTCAGATTGAGAGTGAGTGGTTTTCTGACTCTTTTGCCTCTACCTGGGACTCTTTTCCTCCTTTTGGGTTGCCATGTCCAACACTGATATGATAGTTTCTGTTTCATCTTAATATATTTTATTTTTGGCTCTTAAAAACATAATATACTGTTGTTATTTAATATAAATGTCACATTTTTTAAAGTTTAGTTTAATTTTTTAGTTATTACATTACAAGGAAAAAGCTTAACATGTGACTGTCCAGACTATCAGATGTCTCTGTCAATTCTAGAGTTTTGGAAGTTGCTGACAATGAACTTATTGTTTACTTAGGTAATATTATATTCTTCTGGAGTCTTTGATAGAGATGAAGAATTTCTATTTATAGTTTTCCTTAGTTATGATGAAATATAAATTAGCTATGAATATTATAACTATAATTATTGTTTGATACCTATCTTGTTATATGTAATCTTACTATGTTAAAGTTAAAACCTTCCCTTTCATTTAAACAGAAAAGGTGAGGAAATGCGGGATTTCCCTCTGTATTCCTCTCTGAATACCATTGGTGAATAAAGAAACTACCTTGGCCTGTGGATAGGGCATAACTTAGGTAGGTAGGGAAAATTAAACTTAATGTTTGAAGAAAGGAGGCAGAGTCGAGAGAAAAGCCATGCAGCCCTGCCAGAGACAGATGCTGGAACCTTGCTGGCAGGCCACAAACCTTTTGGCAACATATAAAATAATGGAAATGGGTTAATACAATATGTAAGAGCTAGCTAACAATACACTTAAGTGACTAGACAAACAGTGATTTAATTAATATAGTTTCTGTGTAGTTATTTGGGGTCTGAGCAGCCGGGAACTAACTAGTGGCCTCCTTATAACATACAACACAACAGCATGAAATTCATTGACTATGGCTATAAATTTTAATCATGTTGCCAAGTGCAATTCCAAATTCAGAGGCATATAACTCAATCTTTTCTAGTGTTACATACTGCCCTTCCAGTAATTTGCAAGATATCAAGAAACAAAGAAATTATTCTGTTACTGGAAGTTAAACTGAGTTTAACTTGAGTTGATATTTCATTGGGAAGAGTAAAGATTTTACAGGTAAGATGAAGTAGCCATGGCTACTATGAAGTCCTGAGTCTACATACATTTACATTAGAATTGTAATTGTTAAACATTTGCATTTCATACATACACATAAATGCATATATAGACGCAGATATGTGTCCAATTGATATAGGTGCATGTTTAATTTGTACTATGTATTTGTCGGATTAAATCTTTGTGTTTGTTCTTTAGCAACAACAATGAAAGTAAAGCTCAGTCTAGAAAGAAATCTCTTTTTTTGCTATATAGAACTTTTATTAAAATAAGCAACTTTGAAGAACATTAATCCTAACCATTTTATTTGACAGATAAGTATAACAAATACCTGTAAGGTAAAATGTCCTTTGTAAATAATTTCAGTCAAAAGGTGGCTGGGTTTTCTTCCTTGCTATTTAGCCTCTCTTTGATACATAGTATGCTACACATATATCTGATTATTTTTATCTCTAAAATTTAGTAAATTAGTGGTTAAGCAAAACCCTAACTCGTCCATACTTCCTTCCCACATTCAAAGATTTATCAAAAGGCTAACAACTGAAAGTATTACTATAGAACTGAAGCAAAAAATGAATATTGATTTCCTTCATTGTTCAGAATATTTTTCATATACCAAATGATTTTAGTATAGATAGATGAACTCAAATAATGAAAAAAAAGTAATAAAGCACTTATTCATTTTATACCTACTAAGCAGTACTAAATTCTGTTAAAATTCTCTGGACAGAGGTTTCTGTAGTCAAAGTCTCATTATCATAAATCCCAAGATCAAAAAGACTATGAAATATTGAGGCTGATTTAGTTTTCAAATGCAAAGCAGCAGCTGGATTAAAGCACAAGGCTACTGAAAAACCTGTAGAGAAACAACCAACATCTCTAGGCTGCACTCTCAGACAAAGAACAGACTGATTGGACATAGAGAAATGGGAAATGCAGCATGTCCTTATTCTAATAAGTTTCATTTCAGAAAACTGATGTGTGGCAAGCTGCAGCAGGATAGACAGTTGATTGATGCTGGAGAATAAAGATAGAACCAAATGCTTTCATTATACTATATTTACAATTAAGTTACACCAGTTACAGAAGCTTTATATGAAAGATTTCAGGGGACATACTTCTATACATATATAATAATTTAAATCTATATATCGATATGAGTGCATATAATTTATAAAAGAAGGAAGAAATGGAATTCTGAAAGGAAGGCAACATAGGAGAGAGGGGAAGAGATGAAAGAGAGGAGAGGAGGAAGAAGAATGGGAGAGGGAAGGCAGCAGAAAACTACAGCCGACAGGGCCGCAAATATAGATCAGTAGTAAGGCTCTTGCATAATATATGCAAAGCCATATTTTATAACAATCATTATAAAAAATAAAATAGAAAGTAAATACATATAAACTGATTGACATTTTATTAATCTGATATTTACACCAGAAGGAAAAGTTTGAAAGAGTATTTGTTATAGACTCATGAATATGTGTAAATTATATATGAGGGTGGTATATCAGAGATTTCTATTGGACCTAGTAAGAAATGAAAATATCTTTGAATTATATAAGTAAGAATTCTTAATATTAGCACTGATTTAAAATATGGAAACTAGAATAAAGTAAACATTTTTTTGTTGTTGTTTCTAAGTTTTCTGACCATTGATATTTTATTTTTCAGTTGATGTTTTAATGATTAGTGATGTTTCTTAAATACATATCAGTATATATATGTGTGTTATATGTTTTATATATATATATATATATATATATATATATATATATTAGTAACTTTAAGAATATACCAGAAAAGGCAGATTTTCTTAAATCACTAATTGCAATACGCAGCAAGATGTTATCAATGTTAAAATGTATAATTTATCTCTAATCATTTCATTTGATTTTCTTTCTTAAGTGATGATTCGAATTCAGAATTGACCCTTTTCAATATTTATAAAAATATTCAATCCTATTTAAATTTACAAAGGTATATTAATTTATTTTATACACTAATTCATATGTCAACTTCTCATAATGTTGCTATGCCTATTGAGATGAAAGTAAACAGATTTCATATTGAGCTACATCCCTACTTTGATATTTTTAAAATTGCTGCTATAAATTGAGATTTCACATAAACTTCAAAATCCCTTTGTCAAGGTTAAATATCTCAAAAGCATGTGCTCTCTCTGATCAATTGCAACTCTTTTTGTATCATTTCAAAAGCATTCTGAAGAGTGCTGTCACAGTGTGCACAAGTACTGATGATACCTTTTTCTTGAGAACCATCGATGTATCTGTCTATGAATGCAGATTTATGTCTGTGTGTGATAGTTATGTGTCAACTTGATTGGATTTGGGAGCTAAGACGTTTTACTTCTGATGATCATATAGACCTGATGGTACTATGTAGGACTTAGCAGATGCCTGAGAAAGTGCTGTGTCTTGGGGAACAGCGGTGGGTTAACAAGTCAGGAGGTCAGGCTCAGCTATAGTGTCATGTTCTTTTACATCATCATCATCCTCACATATACCCTTATGATATGCAAGTTCTCACCAACATTTACTTAACAAACTAAATTTTGTTTCTTCTGAGACAAATTCTAACCCAGAGACACACAGTGACTTGAGGTTCAAGATCTTCTGGTCAGCATCCAGAATGTTATGTTAAAGCTGTGCCATGTAATTCTCAATTAAAAACAAAAAAACAAACAAAAATAACTACACATATAATAAGAATGTTAATGTTCATTATACAGGAAGAAATAAATAATGTAACATTTGCAAAACTTCACTTTATATCACGTTTAATTTTTAGGAAAAATCATCAAAATAGGATTTCCTTTCCATGGCCTCAAATCCAATCACCAAGTGGTTTGTTACTCCAGAACAGCCATATCACTATTTCATTGATGAGCAGACCCTGCCTTACAGAACAGTACTGTATCACACAGGATCCACAGCTACTTACGATCATTCATATACTTTCTCCCTCCACAACTTGCACAGCATCTTCAAGTACTAAGAGAGACAGTGATCAGAACAGAACTTTCCAGGGCTGGGGAGATGGCTCAGAGGTTAAGAGCACTTTCTGCTCTTCCAGAGGTCATGAGTTCAATTCTCAGCAACCACATCGTGGCTCGCAATCATCCAAAACGAGATCTTGTGACTTCTTTTGGTGTTCAGGCATACATGGAATGTTGTAAACATAAAACAGAACTTTCCAAGTAGTCTTGAGACTGATTTTTTTACATCTTGTCACCAATGTGTGATATGCTCAGCAGCAGGGTCTTAACATGTACTACTTGTGAGTTACCAAAGACAATAACAATAGCATGCAATGATTGGTGGTGATAGACAGTTCCTATCGAAAAACCGCAATAGAACTATTTCATGTCTTTCAAACAATGTGAACTTAATAGCCCATGTCCCTTCATGCAGGAAAATTCTGTTCAAGCGCCTACTTTTAAGAGCTGTATTTTGAAATTAGCTTACCAACTAAAGGCTATCTAGATAGCTTTTTCATATATGCTTCGTTTTAGTAAATTTACTTACTACTCCCTCCGCTGCCCATCTGTGCTTACACTTTAACCTTTGGGACAAGCCCACTTCTTCTATATTACAGGTTTCTTTCCTATCCCTTCAATTGTACCTTTTATTATATAGTGAGATAGTAAGTTTCCATGCATTCTCCCTTTGGGTTATGTCTCCTCCAACAATAATTTTCCCATACGCCTATGTCCCATACTACTTAAGTTTTTCTAGCCCCAGTTTAAAACCACTATTATTTATTTGTCTATTTATTTATTTTTATCTATAAATCTATTTATTTGTGTATGCTGTGTGCATATGGAGGTAAACATAGTTCTTGATCCTCAGGTCTTTCCTTCAATATCTTATATTACAGAGATCCAAATCAGGAGCTCACTCTTTGTTTGCTTGATTGTTTGTTTTTGAGACAGTGTTTCTCTATGTATAACAGCCCTTGTCATCCTGTAACTATCCCTCATAGACCAGGCTAGCCTTGAACTCATAGAGATCTGCCTGACTCTGCCTGCTGAGTGCTGGGATCAAAGGCGTGCACCACCAGTGCCTGGCAGAAGCTCCATCTTGGTAGCAAGAGCCTTTTCCTGTTACCCCATTGCTCCAGCCCTCATGCTGACTTTTCAAATAAACAACAGCATAAACAATAACATTGTGATCGGTAGTCAAATAAAAATATGATTTAGCCATGCTTCTAGCATACTTCTAATTCACATACCATCTCACAAACTTTTCGGTTGAATTTAAAGTCAGTATTTCTTTGTTGTAGCTCTGTCAAGAGAAATTTGCTAATGATATTTAAATCTAAGTTCTTCGCAGTATCCTTGCCTGTGGATTATTAACTGGAGTCAACTTATTTTTCCTTTCCCAGTTCCACTCACTCATTTCATTATTCATGATCCACAAAGCTTTGATTAACTCTATGTGTCATGGCAACGTCTGTTCAAGTAATGAGGCAGCAGAACAAAGTGTTTTGCAGAGTCAACAGTGAACTTTCTGGGTAGAACCACCCACACCGTCTATGAACTCAGGGATTTTGGTTCTTTCCTTATTTTTCTAAAGTATGTGAGAAAGGATTAAAAACATTATCTTCACCACACAAAATTGTAAAAATAAAATGTAAAAACCTATTCAGTAAGCATGCTCAGAGTAAAAAAAAATTGAGAATTTTTTTTATAAGTAGCTTTTCATCTAGACTTTCCAACAGAAATACAATGGGATACAATTTTGAGCTACCTATGTATCTGAAGGACATAAATTTAAATATAGTAAATTTACTTTATTGAAACAAGAATATGTGCAATATTATTATTTGAATATCTAGTTATTATAAATTTAATTATAATTTATGTACTTTCAAGCTCTTGAATGTGTACACCTCCACGAATAGTACATTTTGATTGGGAGGAACCATATTATATATATTCATTCGTTTCCTTGTTTGTTTTGCATCCTGACTTCATACACCTCTCCTCCCACTAACTACATTTTTCTGAAGCCCATAATCCCCTAACACACATCTTGTCTTTATTCTCTCAGATAGGGGCAAGCCTCCCTTGGGCAACAGTAAAGCATGGACTAACGAGGTGTTGTAAGACCAAAGACCTCACCTGTATTCAGTCTGGACAAGACAATCCAGCATGAGTAAGTTTCCAAGAGCTAGTCAAAGCACCAGTGACAGCCCTGATCTCTTTGCCAGGAGTCCTACAAATAGACCATGCTTCACAACAGGCTCATATATGCAGATGGCCGAGGTCAGTCCCATGCAGGTTTCCTGGTTGTTGGTTCAGACTCTTTGAGTTACCACAAGTCAGTCTAGCTGCTTCTGTGGGTTTTTCCGTGATTCCTGACTCTCCTCACTCCTCCGGTCCCTTCTCCCTCTCCTCAGCATGACTTTCCAATGCCGGCCCAATATTTGGTTGTGGGGAACCACATAATTTAAGAATAATATTTTCTTTAATTATTGAGAATGTCAAACAATGTATTTTGACCATATTCACTGTATCTCCTAACTTCTCGCAGAATCATTACTACATCCCCAACGCCTCCACATTTCTTGTTATATTTATGATTTTATTAAACACCTAGTCCAGTTTGTAATATATATATATATATATGTATATATCATAAAGAATAGCATATATTATATGGGACTATCTAGGGTTATAGATGACCTGCCAAGGTTCATTCCCTTGAAGAAAATTAATTATCCTTCTCTTAGAAAATTCCACTTATCAGGAGTTTCTCAAAAGAGGGTGTGCACTCCTGAGGCCCTGTTGAGTCCACACTAGAAGACTGGCTTGATCTTGCAAGTATCTTGTTGCATAGCTGTGGCCAGTTCATTGGTGCAAGTGCCCTGCTCTATCCAGAAGACAATGTATTTCTCCTGTGCTCTCAGACTTTCATCCTTTTTCTCATTCACTATAATGTTCTGTGAACCTTGGGGTGTTCTGTGAATCTTGGATCTTGGGATGAGGTGACATAGATGTCCAATTTGGACTGAAGGCTTGTCTGACATTTATTTTCTGACCTCATCAGTCATTATCTTTATATTAACTGCAGTATACTGCAGAAATAACCTTCCCCAATGAAGTGCAAAGGCTGTGATAGTCTATTGATACGGAGACATGAAACTGAAGAGCAGTGTAACACTATGTTCATTTGGCAGAATAATAATGGTGTATTCAATTCTGAAGCCTGTAAACACCAAAAACATGGTTGCTTAGCCTGGTTTTCAGTACAAACAATGCATTTCCTCCTGTGGGACTTCAAAGAAGAACTCCTTTTTAAGTGGTTGGGAGCCCCATGTGAGTAAGAGTTGAGTATTTGTAGGTGTCGTTTTAGGAGATGGTTATGAAACATAAAGCACTTATTCACATCCTACAAAAATTGGAAATTATATGTAAGTTTATCACACCTGACTTACTTGGCTGTTCACTGTTTGTAGTAGGACATGCTGTAGTAGAGGATGTTGAGAGTTCAATGAAAAGTTTGTAACTGGAAAAAAAGGAGATGGACAATATCTTTGATGCATTTTTAATAGCAAGAGAATCTACTTTGTGTCATAGTTCAGTGCCAGATTTAAAAAGCATTTGACTTGAAAATTTCATCATAAAAAATCCACACTTCCTCTTTTTTCATCATCTGTGTCTCAAGAACCATATTTTCTAAATGGTCGCTATGAAGATACGCTTATAAACTATGAAAATCTAGAAAATTTGCATGAAATAACCTAGTTTTGTAGACATTCCTGAATAGATTGATGGAGATGAAAGAGTAGTCAGTAGTCTGTTCACATTTGAGAACAATGACTAAGCCAAATGGACTGGTTTCCAATATCTTGCTTCTCTTTTGGGCATTTGCTTAGTTCATGTGATTTTTCACAGTAACATATGTGGAAAGTTGTAAATTAAGAACACAGTATGGCGGAGAGTGAGAGACTTTGGAACCCTCAGCCCTAAATGAGGGTTCGATTTAAATCCTTCCCTATAGAGTTTGGGGAACGCTGTGGAGGAGGAGGCAGAAATAGTATGATATGCAGAGTGAGTGGGGGCAACAAGAAAACAAGTCCTTCTAAATCAGCATGACCAAAGCTCATATGAATTCATAGAGACTGAAACCATATGCACAGGGTCTTTACAGGTTTACACCAACTCCTCCAGGGATGTATTATGGCTTCCATATTAGTGTTTTTATGTGAACCTGAAGTATGCAAGTGGGAGGGTCTCTGAGTTTTGTGACTTCTCTTGGGCTATTTTTCTTGTGTTAGTTTGTATTGTCCAACTTCATTGTGATAGTTTTGTTTACTCTTATTATATTATTTTTCTTATATGTTATTATTATCTGTTAGAACCCTGCTCTTCTCTAATGAGAGACAGAAAGGAAGTGGATCTGGATTGGAGATGAAGTGAGGAGGAACTAGGAGTAGTAGAGAAAGAGGAAATCATAATCTGGGCATATTATATGAGAAAATAACCTATATTTAGCAAAAGGAAAAACAAATTTGTAAAGGCAGGAGCAGCTAGTTTTAAGTTGCATTTAAGTGATCAAGGATACTCTAAATTCCCATCCTAACTTTCTCTTAGGTAGTAGACTATATTTATGATTTTTTATGAGGTTTAAATCAGTACTGAAAGGCTTTCTAGCTATCTATTCTGGTTCATTATGTGGGTATAACCTCTCCTTGATTTACTGCTAATTAACAACTTTTATACTTATCTTATGAAGTATCTTTGTATTTGTCAATGAAAATACCATTTTTGTGGAAATTTATCATAACATAAAATATGTAATAAGTTACTTTTGGAGCAGTCCATAAACCTGGAGAGTAAGTAATTCACAATATTGAAATTCTTGTATTGTGTTAAGATTGGACATAAACTGCAACATTGTATTATCAATTCCTTTAAAGTCCAAAAGTTATTTAGTGAAGATACTCATACAAATTCAACTATAAAATTGTTGTTTGGTATTTTGGCTTGAACGTTACACAGTAGGTTGATTGTTAATCAGTGTTTGTAAAGATATACTACTTAGAGCCAACATATTTCAAATCAGGGTTGCTATTATATTGTTTATAAGACTATGCTAAAGTAACTTTTTAATGGGTATTTTTAATACTGTCCAAGTATTATTGTAGGAATATAGATCTAAGAAAACAGATAATTGTAGTATCCTTCAAAACCACAAGAGGGGAGTCATCTCACAGGAAAACTGCAATGCTTGCTTTTCATGTATGAGTGTTATGTGATTAAAATTCATTTTATAGACAATGTTGTGCAGGAATTGGAATCTATGATCTCTAAATCTCATAGTCATAAGTACTTAAAACTGTTTTCTCATGAGTTAAGACTGAAAAGGAAACTAGTGACCAAATGTGCCATTAGCAAGCATGTTTAAGACCACTCACAAAATATCATTTTCCAGATTGAACCACTGCCAGGATGTCCTATTTGTGGAACTTGTAAAAGAAAAAGAAAGCAAGCAAGAAAAAATTCTCCCATCCACAAATAGATTCTGCTATTTGGAGTAAAGTACTCTTTGCTTTCTAGAATATTGCAGAAATTTTACTTTTCACTGAATATATTTAGTTTTATATTTTTATCTATTGTTTCTTCTTTGGAAGCATTAGAAATTTCTAAATTTTTCAGTGAAACAATGCTCATATTCTATTATGGCTGTAATTGTTGATCATTCTAGTTTTCGTAATAAAGGTAAATTAGACATTTTTGAATGATAGGTAATCTTAGCTAGTATAATTTATTGAAGCCAGTGAATTTTTATAGATATTCTAAGCTGTTTTGATCATAAACTGTTTAGCTGTGAATGTTTGAATATATTCCTTGAGTTGTTTCTGTGACAATCATCGCCACATCCATTCCTCTAGCATGAGTATTTACCGCATGACGAAAATAAAGAAGAGAAATTAATTCATGTTGCTCCTGATGCAGCTCTATCTCAGTTGGCTTTGACAGAGATATCGTTTCTCTGTGGAGCTGACTTAAATGGCAACTGATTTCAAATCAATAGCTCTTTGAAGGACCTTTGTTTAACTTATTTTTCTTCACTGTTCCTAAAATTCCTCTTTCAAACTAAAGCCTCACAGGAATAAGAAGTTTTAATTAAGGATAGAATAAATCCCAAAATAAGAGCTTTCTTCATGGCACAAAGGCCCCTCCAGTATTTGTGACTAGTAAGATTAGGTGAGCAAATTACATTGTAGTGTATCACACAAGCTTCCCAGCTTATTCAAGCGCTGAAAGCGGCCCCTGAACAGTTCCTTTCTTTTTAGGGAATGTTGATAAGGTTGACACATTCTTGGAAGATCTGACAGTGAAAGTCAATACTCAATGTCTATGGAAAGCCGAGGCAAATTTCCGTGGCTGTTGTCTTCATCAGCAGGTGTGATAGCAACAGAGGACAATATGAAAATGACCTTTCCAGCACTGAGGCTATAATTCTTCCGGCAAGATTATGCAAATAGCTGCGAATCCTTGCTTGAGCTTCAAAACAGTATCTCAAACTCCGCTCTAATTAGCTATAAAAGAGCTATTTACCTGGCAATTATGTAGTTACACAGGTGCATTGCTGCCGGAAGAGCCATTCCGCCACTCAGCTCAACAATGTGCATATGTTCATCTTGTTTGACTTGGTTTATGATTATATGCAGCCGCAAAGCCAAATAAATTGTTTTCAAAATGTTAACTACCTCAGGAAGGAGAATGGAGTGCTATCTTTTGAGCATTGGACTTCATTTCATTCATTAGGTAATTATATCCTCTAAATTTCCCCAACGATAAAGCTCCACAGAATCCTAACCCCTCATTCTCGGTGAGGATGCAAAGAAGAAAGTATTAAGGGTGAGGAGGGCACCTTCTCTAGAGGGATGATTTTCGTCATTCTGTCTCCCGCTTCCTTTTGTCGCTGAAGGCTAGACGAGTAAACAACAAATCTCGACAGAAGGAATATGGAAAGGCAGGGCATCAGGCAGGTGGCTGAAACAATTCAGAGACGCTTCTTGGATGCACATAGAGAGAAATGGATGTTAATGACCAGAGATTTGCATATCTTTGCCTCACAGATATTAACAATTCTCCTCAAGGAAAATATTGCTACAACTTTCTGTGATCTTCCTCACCCACAGCTGAAGGACTAATAAGGTTTAGAGAGGAGAGCAAACAATCAGAGCTAGCTGCGTGCCCTGTTCAAGGGTAGGGACTCAGAACCATGGAAAAGACTGATGTCTTACCACCAATCTTTGTTGTTTTCAGTGTAAATGTTACTCTTTTAACTATTATTAATTCTTTGTGGATTTCATATTATACATTCCAATCCCCCTTATCCCCCATCCCTTTACATCTGCTCTCTGCTCTCGCAAAAACTTCCTTTCAAAGCAAAACCAAATTGTAAAGGAAAACCAAACACCAAACAAAAAAAAAGCAACAACACAAAAATAAAAATAAAAAATAAATGAATAAGAAAAAGAGAGAGAAGAATCTTGCAGAAGCTGTAATGTGTCCTGTGTGTGTGTCACACAGTTTACCCGTTAGTTCATTCATCTTTACTTGCAAGTGTTCATTGCCAAGAAATCATTGGTCCCGCTCTGGGTTTGATACACCACCTATAAAGGGTTTTCTTTGGGGGTTCCGCTTAGATATCCTTTGTTGTCTTGTGTCATGAGATCCTGGCTTGGGATCTGTAGGTTCATCCCCTTCACCTGCTCCAACAGTTCCCAGGTGAGGTGAACGCTGGGGTGGACTACATCAAAGCTGTGGTTCTGGGCCTGGGTGGTACCTGGGCTGCTCAGCCTGCCAGCTTGGCTCATCATCACAACCCGGGGTGAGCTCTCCAGCACTGCCCTGGCTAACTCACCCAATGCAGCCTGCAGCAAGGAGTGGGGCCAGGTCTCCTGCTCTCAAGGTCTTGGATCCAGTTTACCCACATTCACACCACCAAGACCACCTCTACTGTTTTGCTCAGGCAAGGTATAGGGCCCTCTCTCCTGATTGCTGTAGGGAGCATATGAGGTTAGGGGACGGTAAGCACTCTTCCTCTCACACCCTCGGGGCCGGCTCGCTTGCACTCGCTTGCACAGCAAGGTCAGCTCTAGTCTGCTGCCTAGGAGGAGTGCGGGTCTTGCTCTCCCACGTGTTGCAGCTGGTGAAGGTCAGGTCTATTTCTCTCACTCTCGTGACCCTGGACCACCTCTCTCGCCTGCCTCAGGTAGAAAGAGGTGAAGGGAGGTGCGAACATCTTTCCATCACCCAGGTCACCACATGGCAGACAAGAGAGGGAGCAGAGGTGCAGGGAGGTGCGAACATCTTTCCATCACCCAGGTCACCACATGGCAGACAAGAGAGGGAGCAGAGGTGCAGGGAGGTGCGAACATCTTTCCATCACCCAGGTCACCACATGGCAGACAAGAGAGGGAGCAGAGGTGCAGGGAGGTGCGAACATCTTTCCATCACCCAGGTCACCACATGGCAGACAAGAGAGGGAGCAGAGGTACAGGGAGGTGCGAACATCTTTCCATCACCCAGGTCACATCATGGCAGACAAGAGAGGGAGCAGGATAAGTTCTGATGCCTTCACACTCTAGGGTTGGCTCACTTGCGCCCCTGACGGCAGGGTCAGCTCTAGTGTACCGCCCAGACTGGGGGCAGAGCCCAAGCTCTTGTGTGACATAGCTGGTGAGTGTCAGGGCTAGCTCTTACCTTGCACTCTTGTGATCCCGGGCCAGCTCTCTCACCTGCCACAGGTGGGATGGGTGAGGGGAGGAGGGCATCTTTCTCTCATCCATACCACGACGTGGCACAGAAGTGAGAGCAGAGTTATCTTTTCGGCCGGTACCCTGTTAGGTTCGGCTTACTGTGTCCCTGACCACAGGATCAGCTCTAGTGCACTGCCCTAGTGAGGTGCATGCCTGCGGTGAGGGGCGGGGCCATTTTTTCTGAGTAATGGGGAATTAGCTCTCCCCTGAGGCATGGGACCTGTTCCCTTGCTGCAGTATTCAGTGAGGGACAGGGGCAGCTATCCCAGGACCAGCGAAGGGAGGGACTGACTCAGCACAGCATGGTTCTAATGAACCCCAGTGCTAACACACACAGGACATGGACACAATCACAGTACCCAGTTGTAGTAGGATCATGGATCTAGACTTGATCATGGATCATGGATATAGCCCTTGGCTGCAACTCAGGCATGGACATCACCATGACCCCAGGGGCAGCACAGGCTACCCAGACCTTGGGAACCAACATGGTCTCTCAAGTAATACACAAGACCCTGGACATCTGCAGAGCACTCTGGTAACAGGACCCGTGGACATCACTCTAGAACCAGTCACTGCCGAGCCATGGATCCTGAAATGGCTTTAGGCAGCTTCCTGACCTAGAGGCCACCAATGCCCCAGGTGGCAGCCCGAACCACCCAGATCCATATGGCCCTGACGGCAGCATAGCCCTTGCCTGGATGACTAAATGCCCTCAGACATCCTCATGGGTACAGTTTGCGGCCCAGACCCTGGGCATCTGTGTGGTCTTTGGTGGCAACACGGTCCACAGACATCAATACAGATCCTGCATATGATAGGATTACAGACCCGGACATAGTCCTAGGCAGCAGCCAGGGTCCAGGGGTCACCATGGTTCCTGGTGGAGGCCCAGGTCACTAACATCATCATGGTACGCATGGCAATGTGGTTCTTGGACACCAACATGTCAAAAAAAAAAAAAAAAAAAAAAGGCGATTCACTTCACACCATCAGTATTTGTATAACCTTCGATGGTCTAATGAGCTACAGATATCAGGCTTTGGCTCTGGCAGTGCCACAATCCAGACATGACGTTCAGCAGCAGCCCTGGGCTGGACAATAGCATGACAACAGGAAAAGCCAATCATATCAGCTTTTGCCCAGTGGTGGCACAGACTTGAGACAGCGAGATAGACTCTGGGCATCCGTATGGCCTTAACCACCGTTCTTTGAATTGAAGAAAAGGAAGAAGATGAGTTGAATGTTTTTTCAAATTCATATATCCCATTAATATAGATCATGAATTTTATCCAAAGTATTTTTATGCCAAGATCAAGTATAAAAGGTTGTTCCTGAAATTATAAGAACTGGGCTCCAAAGAATGCTCTTGTCTTTCAACATTGTGCTTATTGTCTGTAATCTTTAATGATATTTTCAATTGTCGCTTAAAAAGTGGTTAATACTGTATGAGTGAAGATCATTTCTGAGTTACCTCTAAGTTTCAATGAGGTGTATTAAAAACACAATATTATTTCATCAACTAATTACACCAGGGAAAATAAAAAAAAATCACTGAATGTATAGTCAGAGAACTATTAAGATACAGTTTATCACTTCTAACATAATTGATTGAAGCTATAGGCCTACAGCATTCTGAAAATAAATTATGATACTGAATCACAGAAGAGGTAAAATATTAAATGGGTAATCAGCTTGGGCATGATTCTTATAGATTTATATTTCAGATAAAAACCATAAAATTATCTTATTAAGAAAGTATATTTTATAAACAATTTATTTTTATGTATTTGTATGTATTATTATGTGTATGTGCACATGTGTGCAGGTGCCAATGGAGGACAGAACAGAATACTGGGATTTATGAAGCTAGAGTTACAGACACTCAGCAAAGCTGCTAAGAAACCTGCTTCAGCCTTTGCAAGAGTAGCAAATGCTCGCCACCACTAGACCCTCTCTGCACTCCCTAGGAAACATATTTTTAGGAAAACCATTGAAGTAAAAGACTCTAACGGTAGTCTTTGATAAATAGAAAGCATATTTTATTGTTCAAATGCTCTTACCTAAGCACTTGTAACAAAAAGAAGAAGTCATTCATAAAATCTAATGTAGTGGTTAAATAAGAATGTATCAGGTAATTAAATCTGTAAATAAGAGAACTGACTTCTTTTCTCCACCTAGTCCATTAAGGGTGTAGATGCAAAGAAGTTAGAATTTCCACTGTGCAAGTGGAAGAATTTTATTTTTGTATTAATAGAAAATAAATCAAAGCTTAGAACAGTAAATAGAAATATTTTGTAGATGGAACTGACTTAGAAAATACTATTTTCAATTCTAAACTTATAAAGGTAACCAAAGACTTAAACATTAAAGCATTGTCAATGATTCTCAAAGGAGATTGTTTTCTGTCAAAGGTAAGAAGTTCTTAGATTTTATATTTGTCAACATATAAACAGCTCTACTATTTGATGATGACTTTCATTTTTGAAACAGGTTCATTTCTAAAGGTTCTCTGACTTGGCTATCTAATGTATACTCAATAATATACAAGGGGCCATTGAAATGTTTACTAATGTACACTTACGCAAAGGCTCTTGAACACAAACACATTGAGTTTGACATTTGCATTTCATAGGTCTTATGTGGAAGTTACTTTTTCAATTTAAGCCCTTTAGCTCTTTACCCATAAGCTCTTTATGATATGTTCTATGATTAAAATAAACAAACAACAACAAAAATTACTCTTCAGGAGATTCCAAAATTAAAACTGTATTTTGTACCTTTAATTACTTAACACTTGTTTATTTGGCATTCATCTATCTATTAACTTTCTTGGCATTTGTGCTCATTAGTTACACAGGCCAAAGATGAAATAAATAACGCAAGACTTGCCCTGTAGCTCAGGCCATAGCTATATATCCCGTCAACCCTTGGGAGGACTACAATAAAGCAATTCTAGTTTGTGTTTGAATGAGTAGACTGGTATGGGAGACTTGTCTGTATTTTGTCAATCATGTTTTAAATAAATGCTTATTGGCCAGGCAGGAAATATAGGTGAGAAAACCAGACAGAAAGTAGAGGTGGAGCAAAGAAAACAGGAGTATTTTGGGAAGCAGAGAGCTCCCTCTGCCATTCCTGTCCAGATCAATGAAAAAGCAACATGTGAGCTGACAGCTGAAAAAAGTACTAAGCCATATGGCTAACGTAGATCAGAATAATGGATTAATATAAACTACAAAAGTTAACAAGAAGCCTGAGCTAATGGGCCAATCAGTTTTATAACTTTTGGAGTCCTCTGTGCGATTTTCTTTGGGGCTTGCCAACTTGTTGGGGTACCAGGCAGGACAGAAACCCCAACAAGCAGGCCCTTAATGTTACAAAATGTCAATGGAAATTCTACCTCTGTTACAAGGATCTGTACTATTTACTCTGATTGATCTTACTGTACCTATGCTGACCAACTTGATGATGCCTGAAGAGCAGCCTTGCTAACAGAAGAATAGAGATTTGGTAGCTTAACAGAAGATTTTATTAAAGCAAGCTGTCATATAAACTATCAACACTCATAGCCAAGAAGGAAAATACTCCATAAAGGATATTTGTGGTAAAATAAATTTTTAGAACTTTCTTTTAAATGAATTTTCGAAGTGTAATGCCTATGCCATTGGCCAAAACACAGTACATGTTAACAACATTCTACTCCATTTTCTATGGCCATTCCTATGTGTTGCCATAGTACCCTGCTTTTTAGCTATCTTAGGTATTCTAAGACTGGATGAACCTTGCCTGCCCTCAATTGAAATACTTCTGGCATATGCATTAATATGAACACATATGTTTGATACAAAGCTTCATAATTAAATTTCTTTGTATTTTGGTGTATTGGTTGTGGTCTGTGATCCTTGTAGATTTATTGGGCATTGTGAGTGAAAGTAACATAATTTTCATGTCTAATTATGTGCCCTTATTCCTGATATGGCCTATTATTTCTCAAAAGAGATAAGAAAAATGGAGCAAAGAAAAAAAGGGATAGCACTTTATGTGAAGAAAATTAATCAATCAATCATAGAAAAAAGAGACTCAAAGCACCTACTAGGTCATCCCAGCTCCTGCTGACTGGCATGAGATTGTGACTGAAGTTTCCCTTCTCTTCCCTTATCAAAACCAGGAGCAAAAGGGTCAAAGAGGAAAATATTACCTCTGATATCCTGATACTCACTGGTTCACGTAAATGTTATTAATATTCATCACAGAAAATTTTTCATCATTACTGTGGTCAAAGATCACTTGAAAATTACATAACTTATTAAAGTTATCAGTACTTCTGCAGGCATTTATTACTAGAACAATTATCCTCTTTTTAAAAACATAGGATTGGTTAGATTTAAAAACATAGATTGGTTGTTGGTTCATTTACTAGATTTTCTATCTTAAAGATGGATTTTGGATACTGCAGACTTTATTGTAATGGAGCTACAAAAAGAAAAATAATAAAAGAGATAAACAATCATTTAAAACATACAGAAATGAACAATCAGAAGTCAATAACCTGTAGTCAAATCAACCTAATTACCCAAAAGAAAGAAAAACAAATATACAGAGGAGATCAAAGACATAATGCTCACAATAAAAGATTTTCTAATTAGCTTCATATAAAATGGTACTTGCCAATGCTAGGCAGAAGCCATTCATTGGCTCAGACAGGCACTCACACCACATGGTTCTGTGCTTCCCTAGTTGTGAGACTTATTACCCCATTTCACACCATTAAGTGTTATATGGTCCTTAACTACTCCTGCTGTGAATCACTTTGAAACTTCTTCCAGCTTCCTTTAAAACACTCCATCCTACTATATGTTATATTCTACTTTCAGCTTAACATGAAGTAATTTTATCTTAATTTCAAGTATCTGTTTCATCTTAATATAACCACTGCAATTTTCCTGATTTTTTAAAAACACATAATTTCCATACTCATCTGAATTTTCTTAAATGATGATATGTTTTAATTAGTCTAAAAATTCTTCCAACGTGATTCCTGTGTAAAATATGATTATATCTTTAATGTACAATGTCAGGTTCAAAGGAAACTCCAATTCCCCAAACTCTGAAAGGCAGTCCAAATATTTGGAAATGTACTTAACCTGGACAATGGAGGAAGACTTCTGGTGGTCAGATGAAAGCCAACATTTCTCAGGAACTTGTGAAGCCAGTTCCTGTCTACAAAATGAGTCATTTTCCTTATGTCCTGTAAAAAGGACATATGGCTTTCAACAAAACATGTACCTGTGTAACCTATCAATATAACCCAGGTCCTCAATTCTTACTCACTAGTACTTGCTACACATTGTAAAGTACTAACAGGAGTCTTCTGGCCCTTCCCTTCTTGTATCTACTCACCCTTCTCAAAACCTGGCTATTCTCACTTTTCTAGGTTCTTACTTCAGAGGTTATCACTCAACTTTCTTCATTCTCTATACCCTGCTAGTTTTCCCTCTTTCACCAATAACCCTGGCCATATCCATTCTGCTGGCCCTGTTTTGTCTACTTGTTTCTCTCTCTGCTCTGAAATCTCCCTCATATCTAGATAAAAAAAAAAACCTTCCCTTAACCATGCCATGGAAGTCACTTTGTCAGTTTATACATACACTCTCACAGAGCTTAATCTGCTTTGTGATGCACAATGATCTTTCTTGATATTTTTGGAATATTTTTAAAAATAATAATAAGAAATCAGTTGAGGAAAAGTCAAGACACTACAGTTGACATTGACTTTCTTGCACTATATGACAGGAAGCATCATATAACCATTAATGCCTCCTTAAAGCCTACTTGTAAATAACATGAACATATACATTTCTGAATCAAATTTCCAATAGACTAATTTTGGGGTACACATTCCACTCATAGAAATAACTCTATATACTTTATTGTTCATATTAAAATAAAATGAGAAAAGCAGTCTTCAGCAAAAAGGGTAATCAGTATTTGGCTTGCATAATTGTTCAAAACATCTACAACCCTGAAGGTTAAAGACACCAGGGAGCTTTGCTGTAATGCAGCCAACTCTAATAAGTGGAAAAACTGTAGTGGCTCATTGTGTTCCAATGGGACTAGTGGCAGACTAGTGACTTACTGAATAAGCTACCTAAGTCTATGGTCTTTCTAGACTGGTAGCCTCCACCTACATTACTTTTCACAGTGAAGTCAGTCTATACATTACAAATAAATAGAAATAGTCCATAACTTCCTTAGTGTTCAACACACAGAAAAGGGAAATTTATTAGTGCTTTTAGCTCACACTTTGTACCAGTCCAAATGACTCGAACTGAGAAAAAAAGCAAAAATAAATGCTGATGAGTATGGGAGGAAGAGGGACCCCTATCTATTTCTAGTAGAAATATAATCTAGTGAAGCCACTGTTGAAATCCATGTGTAATTTCCACACAAAGCTCAAAATAAGCTTTCCATTTAATGTGGCTCTTCTACTTCTGGGCATGTGCACAAAGGACTCTATATCTAACGCAGGGATACGTGAACACCCATGGCTATTGCTGCTCTTTTAACTACCAAGAAACTGGAGCCAGTCTAGATGACTCCTAACAGAAGAATGGATAATGAAAATATGGCATCCATACACAATGGAAGTTGATTCACCCATAGAGAAAAATAAGAAAAGTGTAAAAAATGAAAGGAACCTGAAATGACCCAGTCGTAGAAATACAAAGATCATATGTTGTCTCTTGTTTTCACTGAATACTTTGGATATCTGTACACATGTAAACAAAAAGCTATGAAAGTGGGTATCATTGCAAAAGTAGATGGGAACACACAGAAGTAGAAATCAAAGTGTGGGTACCATGTCACATATGACCTGAAGTGGAAAGTGGGCTAAAGCGGGAAGAAGGGCATAAGGACAAGGTGGGGTGGAGAAGGTCAGGAGAGAAAAATAAATAAATAAGTAGTAAATTTTAGTTGAAAATTTCATAGTGAAACCGAATTTTATTTAAGGCTCTACAAACTTAAAAGGGAAATTAAAAATGGAAAATTTGGGAGTAGAGAGATGACTCAACTATTAAGACTACTTGCTATTCTAGTAAGAGAACCATGATGTCATTGTTTTTACAACTGATTAGTACTCCATTGTGTAAATCTTGCACTTTTTCTTCATTCTTCTGGTGAGGAGAGGGGAAGGAGGAAAACTATGGTGGAAATGTGAAATGGATACAAAAAGTAAAAACCTAATTTAAAAAGAAAAAATAAAAATAAAATTTCAAACACTTTTTTTAAAAAAAAAAGTGGACCAGCATTTGATTGTGAGCATTTATATGGCTGCTCACAACCAACTGTAAATCCAGATCTACAGGATCTGACTCCTTCAGGCCTTTGTGAGCACCATGCACTCATGTGCTAAATAGAAACACATGCAAGGAAAACATTCATAAACATTAAAAAGCTTTTAAAAAGGAACTTTAATTCCTTTAATAATCAATAAATTGATTATTAATAAATCAAAAATTATTGATTACAATAATTTGTAATCAATGAAAACAATTGATTTTCAGAGCCAGTGATTAAATATTGCCTTCTAGAGAGAGTGTCAGTTTAGGGACTGTGGTGATGCCTACGAGGGAGGGTGAGATGGCTGACCAACCTTGGGAACTAAGTTCAAGCAGCTTGCACCTGTTTTAAACAGCAACAACACAACAACAACAAAAAACAATAAAAACACAAAATCAAAAAATGGCTAAGGTCCCAAAAACTGTAAATGCACTAACCTTGAGGATGATGGGACCATCCCTTCTGCTTGTGTGTCACCAGAATAGCTTTAGATTCAGTAAGAGAGTTTGCCTCTAAAGAATTAGGCAGAGGTGACATAAGAGGCTTCCCAATTTCTTCCTTTGGTCTGTGCCCACACCTATATGCACAACACACACAGTGACACATGTTTATGTACTTCGGACTATACAGCATATAGGGACTTTTCACATAATAACTTTAAATAGAACTACATACTTCTCAACATGGAACAAATATGTAATTAGATGATTTGCCAATGTGCTTACATCACATTCTTTTGTAAATGTACAACTTCCAGACTTTCTGAACTTGAGTCTCAACTTCTAATTCACCTGAAGCATACTAAATTTATTTACTTTTTAAATCATTAACTTCATGAACACTCAATTTCTAGTCTTTTTAAATTACAGACAGAACACAGAACAAAAATAATTTCACAAGTTTTCTCAGTGTTTATTTTTAGTTTATTCTTTAAAAGTTACTTTGAACTAAGGCAACATTTTATGGAGCTAACATCTGACAAAACAATTGCTATAAAATTGCAAATAGCACCACATTTAGGAATTTTATAATGTCTCTTTCTACAATTGTAGAGAGAAATTGTAAATTTCTACAATTTTAGAGAAAGATAAAATGAAAAGATTGAGTCAGTAAATAAAATATTCTATCAGCTTTTCCACCTTCCTCTGGAATATGTTACATTCCAACAGCTAAATCATCCCATTTCAAACATCATCCTTCCCTTCTTAAATTGTAAATAAGAATCAAAAAACAATGCCCTCACTGCCCGCTTGGTATACTTTCCCTGAGGGATATCCTTAGAAACCACAGTTTTCAGTACAATTTCAGGTTCTTGAAATTTTTATGCCAGGTACAAGAGTTGAGCTGTTTGGAAAGAATGTTTGTTTTATCTTTTAAAGCAGTTAATTCTAAAATTTTTGCGGAAAGAAAAGCTGCATTCAACGTGTCAACATATTCCAAGGCACAATAAGACAAGGAAAAGGAATTGGAGGGGGAAATGAAGAGTTGATTCTCTCTCTCTTTGTCTGTCTCAATATATATTTCATACATATTCATATGTGTGTGTGTGTGTGTGTGTGTGTGTGTGTGTGTGTGAAATTTTCAAGGAATAGATAAAATATTATTAAAAGATGAACAAATTCAGAGAAAACTCAGCTCTGGGATAGAACTCTGTTTTTCTTCTTGATGTCCTTTGTTACCAGAGTAAGAACATACGTATTATCTCCTTCAGAGTATTTATTTCATTAAATGTTGAAGACACATATACTCCCCTGAGCACCAAGTCATTGTTTCCAAATCTTCATAGCCATTTAGCTCACTTGACTCTGTCCTTGCAAGGCACACTCAGGTGTCTCTTAAAGAAAATGATAATTTTTTTCACGTGGCTTTATCAGGTTCATATTGTACTTTAAACAAAACAAATTAACAGATCCATGAAACAAGAATGCTTGAATGGCATTTATCATCTTTATATTTTCTAAAATAATATTTGGAATAATAATAATGACACAATAATGGGGATTCTTTTTCTCTGTGCTGGATAGTTGCATGTCACTTTGAGACAAGCTAGTATTATCTGAAGGAGAGAACTCCAACTGAGAAAATGTATTCCTAAGATCTAGCCGTAAGACATTTTCAATATGTCATTGATGGGGGAAGAGTCCAGCTCATTTTGTGTTGGGCCATCGTTGGGATAGTGGTCTTACGTTTTATAAGAACCAGATTCAACAAGACATGGGGAAAAATTCAGTGAGAAACATTCCTCCACAGCTTCTGAATCAGTTCCTGCCTCGGGTTCCTATGCTGCTTGAGTACCTGTCCTGAATTCTTCAAGGATGCACAGTGATATAGAAGTGTAAGCCAAACAAACCCTTTCCTTCCAAAATTGCTTTGGTCATGGTGGTTCACTGCAGCAATATAAGCCCTAACAAAGACACTGTGCTTCAGAAATCATATGACACTACTGATGGATCCTTTTTTTATTTACTAATTCATATAGACAAATTTTATCGAAATTATAAGCCCAAGTTTCTTAGATATTCATGAGTGGCAAATTTAATGACATCTTCAATACAGTTACAATTGTTCTGAAAATCGGATATTTGTAAATTCATATTCATAACCTAATAAAAAAGTTCATCAGTGTTTATCAACTTCATTTGCTCTTGATTGTCACATATACTATTTTGCACACCAAATACATGTTGACCCTTCTATTTTCATTGAGGCCCTTGACTTTTCATGGGAATTTTATTTACTACTTTTTTTTTCACCAAAGCACTCAAGGACAATTATGCATCCCAAGGTAAATATCTCATACTTACCTATCGACACAAGGTGTCTCACTGAACACAGAGTTCAATGATTAAGCACGATTATCTGGACAGTGGCAATCTTTAGGGGACCTGCCTTCCTGGGAGAAGGGCGTTTACTCTCATTTCCTCACTGGAAACCTAATGTAGCTTCTGGGATATCACTTTTGTGCATTTGTGCAATATCCCTTCATCTCTGTTTTTATTTAAGCTTCACTTCCCATTTCTCATCCTAGTCATTTCCCAAAATTCCACTTAGGTAGAACTGGAAAGAAAAAAATATTTCCTCTCTTAATATCACGTTACATATTACTGTGGCACAACATTGCCATGTTTTATAAACACTTTGAAAAAATTTTCAACTTATAGAAAAGACTATGAACCCACAAAAATATTTGATTTCTTCATTTTTCTTCCTTTTTCTGGTATTTTAACTACTTTAGATTTGAGTATACTGAATACTTTTATTTCCAAAAGCAGTAAAAAATATAATATAAGACCTTGAAATATTAACTGGGCCGTGTTTAATATTATTTGAATGAAATGATTAAGAAAGGGGTAATAGTAGAATTATGAAAAGATCCTCTGAGTCTTACCTACTCACATGAGCATGAGTTACCAAATGTTAGACTTTTATTTATCAAATATTTTATAAAGGTAAATGAGTAAGATGTTAATGTTGATTTTAATTACGATTATGAGACTTTGAATTTCTTTGTTTGGCTTATTGAAGAAAGTAGCATGGAGTGGAGATTGAACTGAAAAAGAATCTTTGAAATTTGTTTGCTTCTTCTAAATCTTTCTCTAAAGTCTACAGTACCATTTAGTGGACAACAGCTGACTTCTGCCCTTTGTATCCATATAACTATGGTGTCCAATAAAGAATACCAGAGACTGATTGATTTTAAACACAATATTGGGAAGATAAACATGTGCATATCTTCAAACAAATTTTAAAAGTATATGAATGGGAATTTAAACTTAGAAATTGTCAGTATATTTTTGTATTCTGTAAGGAAGTTCAATTTTATATGAAAGCATTATGAAGTAGAATTGCAATCACTATATTAACTATTGAAGAAATGTAAAACTAATGTTTTCTGAGTCTAATAAGTATATTAGTGTATACTAAAGAGAGCAAAGTAACAATTCAAACTATTTCCTAAATAATGTTGTAGAAATAATATAAAATATTAGACATTTTATATCCTTTATATATTTATACATTATATATACATTATACGTATGTACACTTTATACCTATTATTTATACATTTATATATGTATAAATTTATACGTTATACATTTATATATGTGTGTGTTATAAGAATTATATATATATATCCTTATAACATTTCAAAGTATAGCTTTCAATAAACTTCAATACCTAGTTATAATGTTAGGGGAAAAATGAGAAGGGCAGGGCATTTTGCTTTATTTTCTTAAGTGTGTGTGTGTGTGTGTGTGTGTGTGTGTGTGTGTGTGTGTGTTTGGAGACAGGGTTTCAAGGAGCCTAAGCATTAAATTCCATACTTCCTGATCCTCGACCATCCTGCTTTATGGAACGAGTGCTGAGATTATGGGTGTGTATTAATTCAGCAAAACATAGATTTTGTTTAACCTGAAATCACAATAGGAAGAAAGAGTGTTCTAATCGCCAAACATGCTGACAGGATTAAAAGACAGGAAAGCACACTCTTGTCTGTTGTATATGACATAGATTTTGATCAAATTACATTGCCTTAGTAAGTTACTTCAAATAAAATTGAATATGCAAATTATACCACATACATATGTGTGTCCATATGTGCATGCACAGACATACATGCATGCACACACATTTGTTCTTAAGGCAGTAGTCTTAATGGACAGTGCTTTCTTCATTCTTACCATATACAAAGTAAGTCATATGTTTTATAACTGGTTACCTTCCTCTGATAAAATATGGACTATGAGGTATTATTATCATTATATTTGCAAATTTAAATTTGAACAGTTTGTGAAAATTCATTTCTTCAATAGTTACATAGATAAACTATTGGGGTTTTGTTATTTTTTGTTATACTTTGAGATATAGTCTAATTCTGTAGTCCATACTAGGTTAGCATTCACTATATTGTGCAGGCAAACCTGAAATTCCGAGAAAATCCCCTACATTATTTTCTGAGTACTGGGATAGCAAGAATGGGTTGCCACACTGGCCACTTCATGAATACATTATTGCAGAAGTTCTATCAAAGTGGAATACAGTTATGTGACAAAGATATTATATAAGTATATCTAAAGTATATATAGTGTTTTAATCCTAATCCCTAGTGCATAATGAAAAAATAATATACATACATAAGTTTTAGTATGTTTTACATGTATAAAATAAACATACAGATAATGATAATCTTAGGATCATTTATCATATTTTATAAATAAGAAAGTAAAACTATGCTTTTCCTAACTAATCCTTTCTAATCCTTTGAGGATTTCCATTTCCTCAGGTTCATTATTTGATTTGGTCTGTGCCCATGAAATATGCCCCAGACGGGCTCTTTTAGAGTCTACACCTTGGATTGCCTAGACAGAACTTACACTTACACTGCCAGAACCTAATTCATAAAATATTTCTTATGCTTCAAATTAGTTCCAAACCAGTTTTGAGCTTTGGAACATCTATACCATAAAGAATGCTCCCTTTCATTCCAAATTCATTTGCATTTTATTTGTGCCTCAAAGGAAGAACAATCCAAACTGATTAGAATCCGCAGACACTGTGCATAATGAAAAATTAATTGCATCAATCTTTTTACTGTAGTCGTCTTAACAACTCATTTTCAACTGGTCATTTTCCCACCTGCTCACCAGGGCCCAGGCAGCTGAGGCAAGCATATCTTTGACATTTACAGAATACCAATGAAGTTAAGGTCACCAGTACATCATGCAAGCAGGAGCAGAGACTCTTGAAAGAGATATAAGATGCTCGGATGAGCCAGAACTCATCCAAGGGATAACAGAGGACAGAAGCATGCTACGAACAAGCCATCTCTGCACAGTTTAAATTAACAAACCGATGTGAAAGAGAAGTCTAAATCATCCACAGCAAAGGTTAGCGCAATCCTGCCTCACTGGCAAGTAACTACAATGTGCTACTGAGATTGGCAATAAATCAGTAACTGTATGCTAACAGGGCTGACACGGCAGGTGACTGTAATACTGCAATGCACACACATTTCAATGAAATGGTCTTTACTTTTTCTTTTTAAATAGCATTTTTATTCTTTCCAAGTCCTATACATTTATATTGATTATAAATCATATATATTGATTGAACATGTATATTGAACATGTATATTGTTCAATTCTATCCAGTAAAGCTATATGGACTCAGGAGGCTATTAGTGACAAAACATTAAGAAATCTGCTTTTAAAATCTACATCTCCCATTCCTTTGACAATATTGTTCATATTCTTACTCATAAACGTATATATTAAATACCTCCTCAGTCAAAGTATAAGGTTTATTTTTAAAGCAAACTCATAGTAATGAGATTTTTTCTTGTTTTCAAAGTTCTCATTAAAAAGTAAATGCTAATTATATTTGTTTTTCCTTAGCATTGGCTTCCAAATCAACACACAATATAGAAGCTCCTTCCAAGTATCTTGCTGGAGCAGCTATCTTTTAATCTTCAATATAGTTTATTAATTTTCTTCCAAAGTGAAGTATGCAAAGTAGTAATACAGGATCTGGTTTAAAAATAAAGAATCTTGAGCTTAGCTTCAGATTTACTGAATTATAAGTTATAGTTAAGCAAGACTTCCAAGCACCCTGAAGCTGGGATTCTTAAATGTCTATCTGGCAGCGTTTATCAAACATTTATGTGACACTACGTCACTGGAGAGCTTTCCAAAACTCAGATTCCTAGTCTCATCTGCTGGCATTCTTATTCAGTGCTGCTGAAAATACCAAGAGGTATAGTGCCCAATTGATCGTAACGCGCTGCTTGGTGCACACTTTGAGTTGCCATTCTTCTGAAAATTGAAAAAAAATCAACATCTCTCTTAGCTATTTTCCTCCACTGTCTAGGATGTGTCCATTCGGAAGATGAGCCAGTAAGTGAACTTGGTGACACATAACTATCAGGAGTGGAGTCCTTATCTCAAGAATCCACCTACATCTCAGATAGGGCTTCCGAATTGTCTGTCGTTCCAGCACTCAGAAAGCAGGAACAGAGAATCCCCAAACCGAGTTGGCTATACGGATCAGCCGAATCAACAAGTTCCAGAAATGGTAAGAGACCCTGCCTCAACATTGTATTAGTAACTTCACTACTGCAGTTTTAGAAAAACCACAACGACCATTCGAGGCCAGCCTCGTCTACAAAGTGAGTTCCAGGACATCCTCAAAATCTACAAAAACAAACCCTGTCTTGGAAAAAACAAACAAACAAAAAACATAATGAACAAGGTAACTAAAAGAAAGAAAGAGGCTTACAGTTCTAAAGGGATAAGAGTTCAAAAGTATCATGGGCGGGAGCATTGCAGCAGCTAGGCAGCTGGGAGCTCATAGCTTGATCCTCAGTTAGAGGCTAGAGAGAGTCAAATCCTGCCTTAATTACAAGACGTCTCTCAAGGTCATATGTCATAATACTCACCAAATGTTTTACCAATTGGGAATCACATACTCAAACATATGAATGCATGGGAGCCAATTCTCATGAAAGCTACCACATTCCAATCCCTGCTCTCTATAGGCTGATGGAATCTAATAATGCAAAATGCATTTAGTTTAATTTCAGAAGTCGTCATAGTCTTTTCCAATCTTGAGACAGTATAAAAGTCTAAAGTCTCTCCTAAGACTCAAGCAAATTTCTTAACCACGAGCCCCTATAAAATCAAAAAGCAAATTACACGCTTGCAAAATCCAACAGCACAGAATAAATCTTATCATTTCTAAATTGAGAAGTGGGGTTATAGTGAGGAAACACTGGACCAAAGCAAGACTAAAACCCAACAGAGCAAAAATAGGGGTTCAGTAGCTCTGTGTTTGATATCTGGGGGCTTAAATAGCTATATTCTTCAACCTTTGCTGATTGCAACACACTTTTATACCGTGAGCTAGTTCCACTCCCTGTGCTCAGCTGTTTGGCAGAAATCCTACAGCTCTTGCATATCTAAAAGCTTGTGATATCCAAAGCCATCCAGGTTTCCCCTTTACAGCTTCATACAGTCACCTCTTTTGGCCTCCTGCTCTGTCAGGGTTTAATGCTAGGAAAGCTTTGTCATATATTTCCTGGCCTCTGTGGCTCCCATCAACCAAGGATGATGATCCCACAACTTCTTTATATGTACCACATTCATTAGCTTAAAGCCTGAATTAGTGAACCCCGGAACCAAATTAGGTTAGTTTCTTAGGAGGAGCCCTGGCCCTCTTGCATAGTATTTGTAGAAGTCTGGTTGTTGCATCCTCTTTGGAGTAGAAAATTTCTTAGGCATTTTGCTTCCAAAAACAGGAAAATTAACTATATAAGATCTTGCCATGATAATATCATTCTAATCGGATAGATCATGAGGCAGTGGGGATAGACACACACTCACACCAAGAGCAGGAAGGGGTTTTACACAGAAAAGGTTGGATAGAGGAAACAACTTAGAAGATGATGTAATTTTATTTCACTTTAAAACAATTCTGAGTAATAATTATTTAAGGCAGCTTCCAGAACTAAAATATTTCTTGGAAATATGCATACGTAGTTCTACTTCTGTTCTTTTTCTTTCTTCTCTCCCTCCTCCTCCTAGTGATGTTGTTAGATATATTAAGTTAGTTTTAAAAAATCTCTTGAAAACCTTAACAATATGTAAACCCTATTCATTGTAGTCATAAAGTTTGCCAAAACACACATTCACATAATAGATATTAATGGTTGCACAGGAGCCATAAAAAGAACTAAGAAGTAAACTCTCCTTCTCAGTATGTGTTTCACATACTGCCTGACTCTGGAACCTTTGGCAAAGAACATAAATATGTCTGGTGGAACAAATCAATGATTATATGAAATTCACCATTTTAAAGTTGTGATAATGTTCAACAGTATCTCCAAAACAAAAAATTCTATGTATTTTTCCTGATATATTAAATAATGACTGAACTATGTGCTTAAACCTGGATTCATATTTTAAGAAAGAGGTGGAAACACATCTGACCAGTGCATGGTATTGGAAAGTCAAATGTTGTAACACAACATTCTTTAGTAAAACCTGGAAACGTTGATGAAGATTACTGGAGCACTAGAAGCTGCAAACTTGTTATAAGACAGGTAGCTACATTTAGCACAGCTTCTAAACATAAAATTGCTTAAGGGAAATTAAGTTCCAGAAGATGTTTCTTTTTTCCTTTTTAATGTTAGTATACTAGCACATTATCTCAATTTGAAATTTTCGGCATTTATGTATGAATGCTGCCAAGTCACCAAAAACACACATTGCGTGCTTTTCTGTTCCCATAATTACTAAATATTTTTGAGACAAAAACGTTGCTAACCTCTTTTCTCAAGTCAGTTCTGCATACAATCTCCTCTTGAAATCATGGTCATCTGGTAACACATGCATTTAATATTTAGTCTGTTTACTTGTATATGTTGTGTTATGCTGCTGCAGTTAAAAAAATTACCAAATAAAATACTGAACATAGCGAAGTCCAGTTTGGTAAAAGAAAACAATTAGATGATGCTAATAGGTACAATGAGGACTTGGCTGTGGTCACATCATCAGAAAGCCTGTCTCAACTATGGAAGCTGCAACTATGGAGCTTCTGCAGAATGTGTAGGCAATTTAATAGATTGGAGAATCTCATTTAGGCATCTATCCTGGTCTGTTCTTTTCAACAGATAGTTTTTCAGTGCTTCTATATCTTGTGGAAGGGACCATGTAGGCCTTGAAAGTTTCAGATATTTCCAGATTTGTGAAGGTTATTTACTTTCTAAGTCTTACAAACCTCCTTCCAGAATGGAGGAAACCTCTAAACAGCATTATATTGCCCAAACTCTTGTACATATCTCTTAAGTTAGAGACTTGTGTATAGCCTTTAGTACAGCAATGCATACGAGAGAGCATTACCAAAGTGCATTTGTATAATGAGATCTCCATGAACACATAATAATCGAGGACCTACAATGATTAGTAAATTGGATTCTCACAAAGAACTTCTCTTTTCTCTTAATGTATGGGTTGATCTATGGTGCCATCACACATGAGGTTATGATAAGCAGATTAAACATGGCACCATATAACATGAATGATGAATGTGTGTTGATTGGTCCACAAGGGCAAAAAAGAATCTCACCTCTATCAACGTTGATAATGTAGCTACATGATTGATTTTTAAAACAAACTAGATAGATACTGACCCCTTCCAAACATCTGTGCTCCTTTTGAATAGTTTCCTGAAATGATCTTTAATATTTTCTTGATTGTTACTGAGCTGCCCTTCAGTAACAAAAAGCTCCTTCAGCTCCACGTATCACAGTACAGTAACTCATTCTGAGTCAAGCTTTCCTAAAAGCTACAATGTCCCTGTGTTTAAATGTTTGCTTACTTTAATCTTACTCCCCTTCTAACACTTTTTTTTCCCTCATGTCATTGGCTTTTACAGATTCATTTTTAGAAGGCACTCTCCATTGCTTTGTCTTTGCTATTTTATCAGGATCATATTTACATAATTGAAGTCCTCTTTTCTTCCTTTATTCTGTTTGTCTGTTCTTTCATCAACACTACAGTATGTTTTTCACCATAGCTTTAGAGTGAGTCTTAAAAATCACTGTATTTTCCTTTAATATTTCATATTTACTATGGACTATTTGCTTCTATATGTAGGCTATATATTAAATTTAAAATTTTTAAATTGCTTTGATTAAGACTGTGTTAAATATTCATGCAATGTTTGAAGTAACTGATACTTGGACAGTGTTTAGACTTTCTATCAATGGACATGTCTCATCACTCCATTCATTTATTTGATTTCAACATAGCTTTAAATTTGTATCCTTTCAAATTTTGTGCACATTTTGCCAGTTTTATAGACAAGATTTTAGATTTAGGTGGTACTAATGTCACCAGAATTGTACTTGAATTTCATATTCTTCCTTATCATATTTTTATAATTTTCCTTTTTTATGTTGGGGAATCTGTTCTTACTTTCATTGATTTCATTTTGACATTCTATGTAGTTGATACAATTTTTTGCTGCAAAAGACCTTGCAAATTATGTAAGACATAAAAAAATAATTAGTAGTTAAAATGAGTGATATCTTTGCCTTGTTACCAAATTGAGTTGGAAATGTTGGAAGGCCTTACTGTTCAGAGGTTGCAGTTTATCAACCTGTTAGCTTTCTCAAAAGTTCAACAACAGAAGGACTCCCTTCAAGCCCCATCAAGACTTTCTGTTCTCTACCTGTCTTATATAGAAAATGTCTCTGGGTCTGGAGAGCTGACCTTAACTGAGAGCTGTCTGTCATTCTGGATGCCTGATTTATTACTAGGGTTACCCTTGACACAGTTACCTGCTAGAAGCCTATCACCTGTTGCAATAGGATAGCTAAGTCTTTACTAGAAGTTGTGCTGCAGGACCCTGCTGCCACATGCAAAGTTTAATGATAGGACAGTGTGATTAAATTAATTCAAATTAGGGTTTGTCCCCAGACTTCCTAAGTTTGTATATTCTTTATACTCTGGAAGAAAGATGAGCTGATTAGCAGAAGTCATCTCCCAGAGGGTGATCTCCATGTGTATCCAGTGCCATCTGAATCCTGTTCCCCACCTCTGCTTCCTTCACTCTAGTAAATCCATGCAACTAATGATCCTGAGGAAGAAGCAGATTCACAGAAAATATCAGTTTTCTAATGTAAGATAATATTTTTAAGTGCAAAACTTATGTATTTGTATTTTAAAAGTTTGTATCATCAGTTTTCCCAATTTTCTGGGAGTTTTAGCATTTAAGTGAATTGAACTGCGTTTTCAAACATGCTTTTTCTGAATTTAGAGACATTATTGTCTAATTTTTCTTTGACAATCTATTGATATTATAACTTGCATTATTTTATTGTCTAGCCTTGTGTACCTAGGATATATATCACTTAATTATGATAAATAAATCGTTTATACACATCATTAGATTGGACTTGATGTTATGTTTAGAGTATTTAAGTATTCATGAGCTATGTTGGTCTGTGCTTTCCTTTCCTTGGGATATTTTGATCTGGTCTGGATATTAGAACAGCACAGGCATTCTAGAATGTGTTAAAAGTACTCATTCTCTTTCTAGATTCCAAAAGATATTGTAGATCCTCTGTGTAAATTCTTATTCCAAAAGCTTTATAGAATTTATGAGTGGATTCATTTAAATCTAGTGAAAGCAGTTTAGGGGTTGATTATATTTGATTTCTTCAGTATCTTTAGGCTTGCTCTTGCTTTCCAGCTCTTCTGTGTGCACAAAAGCAGAGTATACTTTCAAAGAATTTGTTCATTTTGTCATCTATATTACAAAACTTCTGGCCTGAGATTTATTAAAAGTAATCCTTGATTATCCATTTAATATTTTTGAGAACTGAAATGATACTTCTTTTATATTTGATGTCAATAATTTATATCTCTTTTGTAAGGCTTGATAGTGTTAGATGATTTACATTGATATTTTCAAAGAACCAAATGTTAATTGACCTTCCTATTTTGATTTCCTATTTTTATTTTTATTGCTTCAAGCATTTATTCTATTTTGCTGTTTTGGATTTAAATTGATATTTTAGTTTCATAATGTACAAGCATTGATATTTGATTTGTATCTCTCATCCCTTATAAATATTCAAGCAATGCTAGAATTTTTTTACATGAGTTCTACTTTTACTGTTAACTCACATTTTAAATAATGTTATCATTTCACTGCACTACAATATATTAAAATTAATTAAAGACGTTATGGATGTTGTGCTGTTGTCACATTTGTCACATTAAAGGCCAATATTGGGTTCCTTCATCTATAACAATATACTTTGTAATCTGAGACTAGTCCCCTTTTGAAACTGGAGCTCACCTCTTTGGCTAAGTGAGTTGCCATGAGATGTTCTTAACCATTCTCTAACCATCGGTAGGGTTTCAGAAGAGTCAACAAACCAAACTTTCAAAGTACTTGGTAGGTATTTGTTCTAAACTCTATTGGGTTCCTTAGAAACCACTCAACCATATCTAAAAATCCTAATCATATTGTTAAATTGATGTAACTATTTCATGTTTTATTAGATTCTAGTCAGACTGTGAATGTGTATCTATATACTATGGTCATGCCAACCTAGAAATTATGACAGAAACTATGTGTGTATGACTATCTTTATGATACTATTCAAGAATGTTGAAATTCCATTAACACATATACTTGAATCACAGTGGATCACATGTTGATTCAAATTCCATCATTCCATCATTTTATCATGGTAAATTAAGCTATGAGAATAGTTAGCAACCACTTTGATCTTAAAACACACATCTTAAACTTATGAAACAAATATAGGACCATTTCATTTGTCCGGAGGCAATGATGTAAAGGTAGAGCTGAAATAAGGCCTAATAGTTATCCAATGCAGTCTATGAATCTTACAGACAAAAAACAGGGACTGAACTAAAGTCTTGCTCAAAGTTAGTAATAGGCATTGTTCAATTTTCCTAAGAATAGAACCATATCATCTCTTTCCTGTATTCATTGTTAGTTTCAGAAATGCAGGATATTGCAACCTTTGAACCATTACCAAGTTTTTCGAAAGCTTTTAAGGGAGCAAATATGATAAAACTTTCACCAGTGAGGAATGTGAAATTTATCACAACAATATAGATTTCCTCTTTCCTAGACACAGAGAACAAGACCTATGATTGTATGGAGTCCAATAAATGAAAGACTGCTGACAAAATGATTTAATATGGACTGTGTAAAGTGTCAATTATTAAATATTTCATACCTAGTGATACAGGACATGAAAAGACAAATTACTACCTCTGTGACACAGTAGAAAATATGCTCAGCAGAGATGAGACACCTGAATTGTCAAGTTAAAAATGACCCCATTAGAGGGATAAGAACCAAGGGAAAGAAATAGAAAATGCTATGCTTTACTGGGCATGACAGTGACAGAATTGTTTGCAATTTTATGGACAGTCTCTGTAAACAAAAGGCCATTTTTAGCAGAAATTAGACACCTAAGAAGCTATTTTTCTAAAGCCTTATACTTAATCTAAATTAATCTTAACCAATACAAAATATGAAAATTGCGTTTTGTATTTATGGGATACCAGGTGGTATTTTAATATATGTTTAGGCTATATAATGTTCTAATTCAGTTAAATCTGATTAATTGAATCCTCTAATCATAAATTCTTTATTTATGATGGAAATATTCATATTCCTTTCTCATTGCTTTTTAAAATATATAGTACATTACTTATATATACTCCACAGGACATCAGAAATTTTCTTTTTTATTACCAGCATATATAATATTGATTCTTAATAAGGTTTGACTTAAAGCTCTTACATTTAATATTCAAAATAAAGGTAGAACATTTGTAAGCAAAAATTCCATCTAAATGGTTCATATAATTTAATAAAAATAATTCAGGTTTGGAAAAAAATGATCTTATTTTCGTGGATCTTATTTATTTTCATAAACTTTTAATTTATATTTTAAATTTTATGCAGTTTCATATAAAATCAATTATCCTACTTAATTTTCCTTTCTGTTTCATGTTGATACAGATAAGGAAAATGTTGGTATAGATTAGAGGGAAAAACTTATGATATTTTTCTCTTGTTTGTTATTTTTCTTATTTACATCTTTTCTAAAGAAGAAATTCATAATTTAAGCTATGAAGATGCCATCAAACTATAAGATCCATGCAAATTACATGAGAACACTTTAAAATTGATATAATATCTAGGATGGAATAAGATTCTATGCTATTAAAAATCTCTTAATTGATCCTCATGGAGGTTGAGAAAGAAAGAAAAAAGGAAGGTTAAAGGACCAGATTCTTAGTATCATCCTAAAGAGCAGATATTTAACTTTCTTCAATTACCCCTATTCTCCTAAGGTTCCATCACTCCCAAGTGTCAGGTGTAGGAGACCCTGCTTTAGCATGTATTTCTTGGGGAAGGATTAAAAATTAGCACCTTAACACTCTACCACTTGCTCACAAAAGGTAGGAGTTATTTAATGCACTATGCCTAAGAAACTAATACCTTAATTGTCCTAGAATTTTTCTCAAGACAACATGACTGGTTTTTTGTTTTGTTGTGCTTGTATAATTTTATTTTATTTACTTTTTGCTCAAAGAAACCCTTGAACTTTGAGCTCACATAGAAATAAAACAAATAAAACCTTGAAATAAACTTATATAGTTTTAACACAAAATAGGATGACAGAGCAAGCATTCCCCTTTTCCAATTGCAAATGTAGCTTGGAATACTGAAATATAATCATGGCTCCATGTCTAGTTCCTAGAGTATGTGATAATGAGTTTGAAATAACCTGGAAAGCTGTGTCCCATGGCCTTGCTGGCTATATTTCACAGGATCTCTCTCTCTCTCTCTCTCTCTCTCTCTCTCTCTCTCTCTCTCATCATAAGCAAGGTCTAATGAGCAGTCAAAAGAGAGAATTGGAAAATAAATACAAATCAGTTGTTTCTACCTACCTTAAAACACATAATCTAAGTAAGGAGCTACATACTGCGTTATACCAAAACCTCCAATGTGTTTTTTTTTATTTATTTTTATTAAAAAATTTCCGCCTCCTCCCTACCTCCCATTTCCCTCCTCCTCCTCCCACTCCCCTTCCTTTCTCTGTCCAGTCCAAAGAGCAGTTAGGGTTCCCTGCCTTGTGGGAAGTCCAAGGTCCTCCCTCCTCCATTCAGGTTCAGGAAGGTGCACAACCAAACAGATTAGGCTCCCACAAAGCCAGCACATACAGTAGAACCAAAACCCAGTGCCACTGTCCCTGGCCTCCCAGTCAGGCCTCACTGTCCGCCACGTTCAGAGAGTTCGGCCCGATCCCACGCCTCTCTCTTCAGTCCCAGTCCAGCTGGCCTTGGTGAGCTCCCATTAGATCAGTCCCACCGTCTCAGTGGGTGGGCGCACCCCTCCTGATCCTGATTTCCTTGCTCATGTTCTCCCTCTTTCTGCTCCTCATTTGGGCCTTGGGAATTCAGTCCAGTGCTCCAATGTGGGTCTCTGTCTCTATCTCCATCCATCGACAGATGAAGCTTCTATGGTGATATGCAAGATATTCATCAGTGTGGCTATAGGATAGCCATTTTGGAAATCAGTGTGGCGGTTTCTCAGGAAATTTGGGATCAACCTACCCCAGGATCCAGCAATACCACTCTTGGGAATATACCCTAGAGATGCCCTATCATACTATAAAAGCATTTGTTCAACTATGTTCATAGCTGCATTTTTTTGTAATAGCCAGAACCTGGAAACAACCTAGATGCCCCTCAATAGAAGAATGGTTAAAGAAGGTGTGGAACATACACACATTAGAGTTTTACTCAGCGGTAAAAAACCATGACATCTTGAATTTTGCATGCAAATGGATGGAAATAGAAAACATTATTCTGAGTGAGATAACCCTGACCCAAAAAGATGAGTATGGTATGTACTCACTCATAAGTGGATTCTAGCCATAAATAAAGGTCAGTGAGCCTATAATTCGTGGTCCTAGAGAAGCTAAATAAGAAGGTGAACCCAAAGAAAAACATATAGTTATCCTCATGGATATTGGAAGTAGACTAGATTGCCAGGCAAAAATTGGGATCTTGTGGGTGGGGGTGGGGTGGGGATAAGGGGACATGGGGATTGAAAAGTGAGGAGGGGAGGAGGAGGAGACCCTGGGATGGTTGGGATGGAGGAAGGGTGGATATGGGAGCAGGGAAGAAGATATCTTAATTAAGGGATCCATTTTAGGATTGGCAAGAGACTTGACTCTAGAGGGGTTTCCAGGTGTCCATAGAGATGTCCCCAGATAGTTCCTTGGGCAGCTGAGGAGAGGAAGCCTGAAGTGACCCTATCCTATAGCCACACTGATGAATATCTTGCAGGATCTCTTTCTTGGCCTGTATCTGGATGCTGCCCACTTCTTTCCTTAATATACAAAACATGTTCCTGGCATCTCTAACTTCTTGAGATTTCTACTTTAACTTCAACTTAGTTCTTAAAACACACATCATGATGTAAATTTTATTGAACTTGACACACACTCACAGTTCTCCGAACACTGGCTTTCAAAGGACCTATAAACCCCAAATTCAATGGAAGCCAAGGTCTTCAGCTAACCTGAGTCCACCTGGAGTTTGATCTTGGAGAAACTATATGGCTGAATAGAACAGAATTCAGCCATATAGAAAAACAATTCCATAGACAACTGCAAAATCAGGGTCTCCCCCCCCCCCCAAGGAAAAAAAAACACACTGGGTTGGCTCTGGCCTTTGCCTGAGACAACCTGTAAGGAATCTTTCCTAATGTCTCAATATTGAGTAAACAATGTCTATTAAATTGTGTCAAACCTTCCTTGCAGGTCCCCTGCACTGGCAGGTTCTTTTGTTATTGTTCTCTGTTTTTTTCTTGGATAAACAACAATTTTCTTGAAAATTTTCTACTTCTGTTGCTCTGTAAAATCTAATGGTTGTTAATAACATTCATGTTTCAATCTGAATGTTCTTCTGCTTAAATTTCTTCCTACAAATTTACTACTCTATCATCTCTGAATTAACCTTACACCAAGTCCCAGGCATACACAGAATGAGGAGTTCTTTGCATATCATAATTTCTGCATATATTTCTAATGGGCGCCTCATTTGCAAATGAAACCTTATGAACCTGGCCTTTTTCGCTCACACTCACATCAGAACTCTGATCTAAAATCCCCAACAATCATACTTGCAGCACTTTAGACTTTCAGTTGGCTGCTTCTCACATTTTCCAAATGCTTCCAGTACCCTGATTCCTAAGATGTCTAAACAACATAATAGGTAATGCCTTAGTACCAGCAATGATTTTATATATTTTCAACTATCTACTGCTGTGACAAATACTAGATAAAATCATGTTAAAAGGAGGATTTATTTATTTTCTTTCATATTTTGGCATACACATGTAATCTCAGTACACATGTAATTATTGGTGCATCCGGCACTAAAACTTTCATCATTTTCCAATACTGTCCCAAGCTAGAGAATGAGCCTGTAGTCAATGAGTTTTTGGGAGAGTCATTTAAGATCAAAGACATAAAAGTAAAATTTAAGGACCATAGCAACATATTATACATCAAACTCTTCAGGTGTGGGCAAAAACAGTATCCTTAAAAGCATTACTACCAAATGGTAATCATTCTGCCAGTGTCCTTTTACCCTGACCCCCTGCCTGTCTTTGTCCTTCTCTTCCTTCCCCTCTACACCTTTCCCTTCCAGTTTACACACTTTCCTTCCACTTTCTTTCCTCTTCACTCCCCTTTCAAGCTCTCCTTTTCATTTTCTATTTTAGTTTTCTCTTTCTTTTACTCATTCTCTGTATTTTCATAAGCATATTTTTGAAATTTTTATTGTTGTAACTTGAGCACTATAAAGGCTCTTACTGACAAATGAACTTCAATTAAAAAGAGAAACTAAAAAATTTTAGCCTATAGGTTATGAGTTTTAAATGCAATGATTATATTGTTTGTGATAATTGGAGCATTCATTCTGAAAAAAAAGCAAACATCCATTCTACTGACTGCATTTCCCTTTTCCATTTTCTGAATTCCAAACAATTAAGTTTAAGCAAATTTTTGATGAAAACCTATTAGAAATATATATTTTATATTATTAACATATAAAAGTTCAGCAATAATTTTATAGCCAACCTTTACTATTTTGGCTCTTTTTTTTACTTTTATAGTAATATATATAGTTTTTAATCCCCATTTTACTTAAAGCCTTAAGGGATGAAATTTAGTGAAGATATGTATGAGGTTTGGAGGGAGAAAAAGAAAGAAATACTATGATTGTACCATAGTCTCAAAAATAAAAAAATAGAGTATATTTTTGGTCAAGGGACATATTTATAAAGGCTCTAGTTGAAATTAATGTCCATAGACATTGGCCATTTGCATTTTGTACTATTTCACCTTAAGAACATTTTATTAATATTTGAAAGCATCACACATGCAAAATACTCTCCCAGATGTCATCACAATATTTTAAATTAACCTATTAAGTTGTGATTATTGTTATTTTGAGGAGAACATGAATCCCAGTACTCTATTTTTTCTAAAGAGAACATAGCTCTTACATTTTCTTATACACGATCTTATATTAATGGCTAAGAAAGCACAAAAAGTAATCACATAACTGGGTTGAAATGTCACCTTCTACACTTATTATCTGTTGCTTTCACAAAATATATCCAGTTGAAGGGGGGAGGGAAGAGGCAGGGAGGGGAGCAAAGAAAAGTGTAGAGCTCAATAAAAATCAATAAAAAATATACCCAATTTATTTGTACCTTGTCAGGGTCTGAGAAATGGTGATAGTGTGTGAATGTATTGAGAATTATTCCAAATATTGATGAAAGATCATTTTTTGCATTGTTATAGACTGTAAAAGTTATGTTATCTTCACTTTGATGCTCAAATACAGTATTGTGCATCAGTAAAATATTAAATATATTACAGTAATAGAAATATAGCAGTGAGAATTATATTCTTCCTAAAGTCTTCTGATTATTTTTGTCTTTTCTTACACTGCTATTTGCACAGTGTTTGAAAAGTTCTTTTGCGATTTTAAAGTGTTCCAACCTGGGAGAAGAAATGAATTGACATGGAGTGTTGGAAGCGATTAATGCCTGTCTAGAGAATGCATTGAAACATGAATACCTTCACTGTAACCCAGGCAAGCATTAATCAGTACTTCACCACTGCCTGGAGTGACTTCCCATGATAATAAAAAAAGAATTTTCCCCCAAACAAATGTCAAAAATGTGTGTTGCAAGTGTTTCTCCGGAAGGAAACAGTTTTTGATGAAAGTGTTTTCTTTGTGGATGAAATGAAATATTTTCTGATTTGACACACAGCATGTCAGTTCCGGGTGGTTAGGAAAATACAGCACTTATTACTCAGAAAAGGAATGAGGGTTGTAAATTATATCAAAGCCTATTACACACGGTGAATGCTCTGCAAAGCCAGGTAATGCCACCTATATACATAAGGGTTATCAAAACCCATTAAATTCGACACTTTTAGGTTTTCAAGCTGAGATTAATTTCCTAACATTCCCCTTTTAAAGGAAACCTTTCTTTCTCAGAAGCCCTTGTTCTCATGGGACCTTTCCACCATTTTCCTGATAGCCAGAGGCTAACCAGCAATCCCCTGGATCTCGGAGAGCATTTCATTTAAATTTATATTGAGAAATTTACAGTCTTATTAAGTTGACTTCCCCTGAGATTCATTTTGCCATGTTTCATGAGTATGTCATTTTAAATAGGTGTCATTTAAAAGTTTGCCCCATATTTTTATGGGCCACAGTACAATCAAATGAGGTTAAATAACACTTGCCCATTTCCATGTGCAGAGTCCACAGAAATATTTTGCCTTGTTTTGATTTTGCATGGCTTATTCACAAGTACTGCTAGCATGTTTCACAAATGTCCAATACACTGGATCTAAAATACTCAACTAGTAATGTTTAGAGATGGTCAATGATTAAAAATAGCATTGGCAAATAAGAGTAAATTATTAATTTATAATTTTATATATAAAGTAATCTACTTGAAATAGTATTTATTAAAATGGTAAGAAGTTGAATTATTTCTTTATTCTTTACTAGACTAAATACTTTTTTGGAATCTTACAAATCCAATAAGGATATACATCATGCCTCAAAAGTAATGTTGCATATTGAGGGCTCTGAAAATTCATTTTTATTATGGTTCATGAAAGCCCTCTTCAACGTGTAAGATCAAAGCGAATGTAAAAAGGGGAACCAATTCAGACTGTGGGTGCCTGGGACACATGGCCTTCCTTCATGAATAACTCAAAGATTCTTAGTCACTCTGTGACTGCTCAGCTCACCTGGAGACCTGAGCTCAAGGCACAAGTACTAGCGATGGTGGCAAGGCAGAGGACCAAAGACATTGTTCTAAGATGAACCAGTGTGGTCCAGATGCCAGGTGTTATGGTTTAGGTAAAATGCTATGGATCCTTACGTGGCTGCAAGTGGACAGCTTGTCCCGAGACCACACCACAGGTCCCTGAAGTGGCAGCAGACAGTGGGTCCTGAGAACAGCCAGTCCCAGCATGGATGGTGCAGTTCCCCAGTGGATGCAGCAGGCCACGAGTCCCAGTCTCAGAAGGTGGGGGAGAGACCTTGATGGGGCAGTCAGTCCCATGATGGAAGACAGACAGACAGAAGGGCACACCACGAGACCGCCACAGGTTTCCCAAGGCAGCTGGTCCCAAGCAGGGAACCATGCACTCACGAGAGATAGAGACATGTACAGGAATGCCATGCAGAGTGACGTTGGATATTTATTTAGTAGGTAATGGAGGGGAAATGGGAGACAGGGAGAAGAGCAGAGGAGCAGGGAGAGAGAGAGAGAGAGAGAGAGAGAGAGAGAGAGAGAGAGAGAGAGAGAGAGAGAGAGAGAGAGAAACAGAGGGGTTGGAAGAGGAGAAGTGGGTAGAAGGTAGAGACAGAAGCTGCCTCTTTGAGAGAGAAACGGAAAATGAAGGGACTCAGGCTGGAAGCTGAAGATGAGCTGGCCTCAGAAAACAGGATTGGAGGGGAGTGGGCGTGGCTTGTTTCTTAATTTAACAGAGTAGACCATTATGCCAGTTTCTTCCAAACTCAACTAATGGGTTCTTAATAATTCTGAGTATTCTTGGTAACTATCTTAACATTTTCCATTCCATGAATCCATGATGAGAATATTAGCAATATATGTAATGACAAGGACCACACCACACAGAACTATCATGTGTTTATTTCTCCATCCTCTAAAATTTATCAAGCCATGTGTTAGACAAAGAATCAAACGCTGAAAGTGCTGGTTTAATTTGTCAAATCATATCAGGACATAAAAGAGAAGTAAACTGATGATACAGTTCAAGTATCCATAAGAGAAATTTAATAACACTTTTAACACACAAAAGCATACAGAATTCTCTGAATCAAGAAAACTAATGTTAAGTTAATCAAATATGACAATATCAGGACACATTTATATGAACTAATTTACTCACAATTTATTAAAATTACCTAAAAAGAAAAAAAAGACAAGGAAAATAATCCTTATTTTCAGCTGCCAACACTGCTACATCCATAATATATTACCTTTTCCCTCAGATTCTTACATAATTAAAATAGGCTTCTTTTACTTCTTTTACTTAAATCAAGATCATAAGACATTTTAAGCAATTTTCTCCCTATTTATTTCCATTAATATAAGTGTATATTATGATATACACACAAAATGTTCTCCTTGTATATTATTCTATATCTATTTCAAGTATTAGGGCTCTAAGTTCTGATGAGAATTAAGAATTACATGGGTTTTTTTTACTTTCTGAATATGAAACATATCTAACTGCAGATGACAGCTAGAATTTTTATATAAATATATATTACTTACATAAATTTTATTTTTATATAAATATATAGCTCAATAGCAGATCTTGTTTAAATAATTAACTGCAGGAGGACCATTAACTTTCTAAGATATGTTAATTTTAATAGATAGTTCTACAGGGATGTCTTGGGAAGAATATAAGATTTCAGGTCAGGACAAGCTTTTTTCAGTCTGAACAATATATGATGATATTAACAATTTATATATTTTTCATGCCACTATCTTTCTTTGTTCAGAAACAACTAATACCATCATTGTTTATGGTCTTGCATATGACATTCTAAGATCCTATTTTATTATTATTTCTAAGGCTGTTTTCATTAATTTACTTATATTTATTTATTTTAATTAATTAATTAATTAAAAATTTCCACCTTCTCCCCAACTCCTTGTTTTCTCCCCTTCCCCACCCCTCCTCCCTCTCTACTCCTAAGAGCAGTCCAGGGTTCCCTGCCCTGTGGGAAGTCGAAGGTCCTCCCCCCTCCATCCAGGTCTATAAAGGTCAGCATCCAAACAAACCAGGCTCCCACAGTCAGCACATACAGTAGAACCAAAACCCAGTGCCATTGTCCTTGTCTTCTCAGTCAGACACATTCAGAGTGTCCATTTTGATCACATGCTCCAACACTCCCAGTCCAGCTAGTTTTGGTGAGCTCCCATTAGATCAGTCCCACCGTCTCAGTGGGTGGACGCACCCCTCGTGGTCCTGACTTCCTTGCTCAAGTTCTCCCTCCTTCTGCTCCTCATTTGGACCTTGGGAGCTCAGTCCAGTGCTCCAGTGTGGGTCTTTGTCTCTATCTCCATCCATCGCCAGATGAAGGTTCTATGGTGATATGCAAGACATTCATCAGTGTGGCTATGGAACAAGGCCAGTTCAGGCACCCTCTTCTCCGCTGCCCAAGGAGCAATCTGGGGACCTCTCCTTGGACCTGGGAACCCCTCTAGAGACAAGTCTCTTGCAAACCCTAAAATGGCTCCCTTAATTAAGATATTTACTTCCCTGCTCCCATATCCACCCGCCTCCATCCCACCCATCCCATTCTCCCAAGCTCTCCTGAATCCTCCCCTTCTCCCTTCTCTCTATCCATCTCCCCTTAATAAAGCAGTTCATAAATAAATCTTAATTCTCACTTACAAATAATAGGTTTGAGTAGAATTTTGTGGAATTATAACAATACATTTCTGATATGTATCTGGTTCTTGTTATGTAATTTGTCATGATTCCAAATCATTATCATTCTAAACAGCACTGCTACTGTATCTCTTCCTACTTCATCGATGTTACCTCCTTTTCTATCGGCGAATCAATCCCACACCAGTTATTTTTTAAGGGGTTATTTATTTTGGGGGGTAAAACTTACATACACCATAAACCGTCAGGAAGGGAGCCTAGTCGCTGGAGCAGGAGCCGGGAGCAGGAGCCGGGACCAAGCGCCGGAACCAAGAGGGCCTGATCCAGATCTGTGTCTCTTTTTAAAAGAGAAATATACCACGCCCCAGTGGGCTGGTATTTCAGCGACTATTGGCTGACGGAGCGGAAGTCGCTCCCCGCTGCACTGTGGGCTCGTGCTTCAGCGACTATTGGCTGAGGCAGCGGAAGATACTCCCACAACACTTTTCATCTGTTCTTCTCTTTTACTTTTTTTCTTCTCCTACCCTCTACTCCAATCTCCTCTCTTCTCTTTTTTCCTCCTCCTCTGCACCCTCCTTCCCCTTTGTCTTTCTCCTCTTTTACCCTATCCCCCAGTTTAAGTGGAGTATAGTTTTAATAAAAGACGATATAGCTGACAAATAAAGTCATGTGTAAAACAATTTGGTGAAGCTAAAGATGTTCTGGCTTGAAGAGAAAACTATGTTATGACATCACTTGGCTATTGAATTTAGGACACCGGAAATCACATGTTGTGGGAATATTTAACTATATAAAGATAAGTTAAATTTGTTTTTATTGCTGAATATTACTTTAACTATGTGAAGGTGTATTACATTTGTTTACACTGCATTTGTTCAATGAAGTAAAGATAAATTGCTGCTTTATCCCTCCTGTCTATGGCACCTGATTGGTCCAATAAAGAGCTGAATGGCCACTAGCTAGACAGAAGAATATGAGGGGCTGGCAAGTGAGAGAATAAATAGGAAAGAATGAGAGAAGAAGGAGAAGAGGGGAAGGGAGAAGGAGTAGAACACACCTGGAGTCAAAATTCAGGAAGTCATCAGTCAGAAAGACACAAGAAGCAGGAAAGCAAGATATACGGAAAGAAAAGAAAAAGGTAAAAAGCCCTGAGGCAAAATGTAGATGAAAAAAAATAAGTTATGAGAGCTAGCCAAAAAAAAAAATGAGTCTAAACTAATGCCGAGTATTTATAATTAATAATAAATCTCTGTGTCATGATTTAAGAGCTGATTGGTGCTCCCCTCAAAAAACAGCCTATTGCAATCACAAGTAGATTTTATTTTTTCATCTGTGAAGAAAGATGAGATCAATTATCAAGTATTAATACATAAAGATTTTTACAAAATCTTTGGTTGAGATGCCAACCATATTAAAATAATAATCATTTTATTATCAATATAAATAGCTAGAAATATTTATTTAATCTCTTTGAATATACTTTATATTTATATGTTAAATGGATTCATATTTCTTTTGATCAAATAAATTCTCAAAATATAAATGTGGAAAACACAAAATTTAAAAAATGTTGAGAATTATTCCAAACTTGGAATAATGCAGGAGCTGGAGAGACGGCTTGGAGGTTAAGAATATTTATGGCTGTTGCAGAGGCCCTGAGTTAAGTTCTCAGAAACAGTAAGTGGCTCATAAGTGCCTTTTACTCTAGTTCCAGGTGACCTGCACACATCATCTGGCCTCTATTAGGGCTTCCAAGCACATGGTGCACATAAACTAAGCCAGGCATACTCTACTATATATAAATAAAATTAATAAATCTTTAAAAACCGACATATTTAAATAATAAATAATCATAGTGTTGGGTTATGGGTCATTTATTTCAAATATCTCATCAGCAAGTTTATATTTCTATAACTGTCAAAATTTAAAATACTTATTAGAAAAATTTAAAAGTGTTTATTTGTAATTTTGAAAACACTACTCCAAAACTACTCAGATGTCAATTCTTGGATGAGTTTTAGAAGAAAACTCATAGGAAATAATTAATCTATTATGAAAGCATATTTATTGAAGGCTTGAGGCACATCAGGATTTATGGTAAGGATTTGCATGCAAAATCTTATTTTGTTTTTGTTATAGCTCCATGAATAGTATATTAATATTCCTACCATAAAGATTGATAGAGCTTAGTGACTCTTATAAATTCCTTTTTTAATGATTGTGATTGAATCACCAAGTCCATATGAATCCAAAGCTAATGCTGTTTCATTATATTAAAGTACTGCACCAGACACAAATCTAGAAAAATAATTAATTTATTCTTGCCATCAAGGTATTGACACTGACCTCTCTGCTAACTAGTATACTGCTAACATTATAATGTAATGCACTATATAGTAAAATACTAGACTTCTAAACACTATTTTTTAATAATTTCATTCTTTGTTAACCAGCTGGACTCTCAAATTGATATTTTACATTTTTTAATTTATTCTTTCTCTCTCTCTTTCCCTCTCCCTCTCCTGTGTGTGTGTAGGGCAGGGTGGTTCACATGGTATGGTATCTGAATTCAGGCTAGAAAAAACTTGTGAAGTCAGTTGTCCTGTTCCATTCTGTGGATTCCAATTGGTAGAATATGGGTTTAATATTTGGTGGCAAGGGTCCATATCTGATTAACCTTCTTGCATGCCAGAGAGATATTTTTGAAATACAAGTATGAATAATTTATTTTTGAAGGACTGAGATATATCTACTCATCATCTTTGATATAAAGTCATAGGCTATATGTCATCTATGACCTCATGCTATACACATTATCCAGACAAAATTAGCATCACAAAAAATTTCTCATCTGGGTAATTTTGAATGTGTATTTTTATCAAACAAAAAATATTGCAGAATACCATATTTTTTCTAGAACACTGCTAAATTAGTACTTAAAACTAGATTACTCTGTTATCTATTCTTAGATATTCAGAATATTTACTCTATTCCACAAAGTACAAAATCCACTTATAATTATTAAGGGAAGAATTGTAATGTATAAATTAATATGCTACTTTTAACTAGTATGTTTGTATGTTTTCTAATCAAACATCTGTGAAAATGTATAAAAGGAATAACGACTTACAAACCAAGTGGACTGCCACAAGTGAAGCTAAGCAAACAAGGGGTGTGCATAATGACGAGTGAAGAATTGAGTCATAGATCATTTGTAGAGTACCTGCTAAGCATGGGCAGGCTTCTTGATCTCAGACGCAAATTACCACTAAAAAAACTCAGGAAGCATAGAGTGAAGAAGGGAAGGATCAAGAGATGTATGTAGGCATGTAAGTCAAGAAATAAAATGTCTCATAAATCAGATACAGATTGTATACTAAACAAACTCTGATGGACCAATGAGAAAAAATCTGTTAAAATGAAGATACTGATTATTAAAATGTGCAGTTTTAAAAATGGAGATCTTAAGTAAAGCTCTGTAGTACATACTGGTGACTATATAGACTTCTCAGAATAAAGTAACAAAGAAATTATGTTATTTTTTCAAAAAGTTTGATAAATGCAGAAATATAATTATTTCTATCAATTATTTCATATTAGATGGTTTATAACAGATAAAATTCATTTTAATTCTTGTTTGAGAGAAATTTATGACTTTATTTTTAGGAGATGGGAGTAAAGCCAGTAAGATAAAGAGAATAATGGGTTGTAATTTTGTAGATATCATTGTGTGACACTCGCTGTTGGAAGTCTTTCTGTATGCTGTAAATATGTTTTATTACCATTGCTTAGTAAAGATACCTATTTGGCCATTAGCCAGAATAGAGACAGAAGGGAAATCTAAGCAGAGATACAGAAGAAGGGTGGAGTCTCGGTGATGCATCCATCCGCTGAAAGAGCTATATGCCCAATACCACCAGTAAGACACAGGCCATACAGTGATACACAGATTAATAAACTGGGTTAATTTAAATGTAAGAGTTAGTTAGTAATAAGCACAAGACATAGGCCAAACATGTACAATTAATATTAAGTTTCAGAATGTTTACTTAGAAAAGGCTGTGGGGCCAGGTGGGACAGAAAGGCCTCCGTTTATGACACTATTGATAAGGAGAGATGAACAAATATCTACTCCTCCTCAATAGGGAACTGAAGACAAAGGTATTGATACCAACCATCAAAATCAAACTTCTTGGTGAGCCAATCAATTTTACTGAAATATGGATGAGGCTCACTTCCTGTCTAAGGAGAACTCCTAAGGGATGGGCTGCATTGGCCTTCTGTCAGAACATCTTGTTTCACCTGCCTTTTAATATCCTGTGTCTTATTGAGCTTCCCTGCAAGAGTGAAGGTTTTATCCTCGGAGGCCATTGCTACCGAACAGGAAGAAATGAGAGATGTGTGATATTAGATGAAAGATGTGTTTTCAGTATATGAGAAGAAATTTATGAGAAAAAAATCTACTTAATAAAAGTAGAAAGATGAGTAGAACTTGAAAGATAAATAGGTGTTACAAAAGAAAGTCAGGACATAAAACAGGATGAGTAACAGAATGTCATTCTGGGTCTGAAGGAATGCAGAGGATCAGGAAACACAAAAAAGTTGGAGAACCATCCAGGAGTTAGAAAAGATGGCCTAATTGACAGAGTGCTCACTTATGAGTAAGAGGACCTGAGTTTGATCACCAGTAAACACATAAATAACTAACTATGGCTGACATACCATTAATATCAGCAGGAAGCAAAGAAATGCTGGTCCCTGGAGCTCTTTGGCTAGATTAGACTCTATGCTGAGTTCCAGGCCAATGAGACACTACTTCATAAAAGATGGTGATTTTGGCTCATGAAACACCTATGAAAATAAAATTCATAACATTATTCAGCCATTGATTGCATAGTAGAAAAACATGAAGCTAGGCAAATTGGTAGCTATAGACAGTATTCTCAAACACTTAGAAACACAAAGGGATGCATTTTGTGAAACAAATATAAATGAACAGGCAAATCTGAAATTCTTGGGTAGAAAAATCTTATATTGAAAAATAGTTGAAACTTTCATTTGGTGATACCTTAATATATGTTTCTTATTCTCCTCCAATATAAAGGAGATTTCTGTGACATCCGTTATTAGGATGATCACTTCAATTTCTCAAAAAGTGTTCCCATGTGTTGAAATAGCTGAAGTTACAAAAAAAAAAAGGATCACTGGATTAATGCTGCCCATGATCAATTTATTCCCTAAGAGTATAGTTTTGTGAAATTTGGTGACAACCACCATTCTTGCATGGAGAGTTGACTCAGTAGATTGGTATTCTTTCACTAAGCCCCTTTGCATTATGAGGGAATGTGAAAATCAAATACAATACTAACTATTTCATTGTATCTAAAACCACCAAGAAAATTAGTCATAGGTCTTTTCCTGGTATGAGAAAACTGATGAACATTAGACTTTGAGTCTGAATAACCTAGGAATACTGAATTTTAAGATTAGTTGCAACCGTTAAGATGGAAGACCATAATTCACTAAATAAAAATGAACAATATCAGATACCAGCGAAAGTGAGAACTTCTAGAACTGAAGAGCTTAGTAGTCAGTAGTCTGTTGCATTCATATTTCTGTCATTTTGTAAATTTATATTTACCTCAATATTTATTAATGAGTCCTCTTATGTAGACTATTCTATGTAGCTGCAAAAAGTCCATCTATTTATGAAGATTACACTATAATGTAGGTGTTGGATTGTAATTGGGCTAAAGGTTGGAAAAGTGGGATCACTGTCTCATGTTAAATGAACAATGTATTCTGGAATAGAGTTGATTAAGAAAAATCAGCTAAGCAAGAGAAACCATGAACCAATCTGAGAGGAATATGAAAATATAAAGTAAAATTAGAGGCTTCGAGGTAAAACTTACTGAAATGGTCGTCTGCTGGAAAACCAGAAAATGGAGATTAGGATTCAGGAGAACTGCTTCATAGAGGTTTTCTTGATCTCAAAAGCATTTGTCAGTGCTTTCTAACTAGTAGAGCTTCTTCACATAGGACAGCAGTGGGAAATAGCAACTTTAGTCTAACGTGCATTTATGATTCGCTGTTGCCTGTATGGAAAAGAGCAAGGTACAAGAAGATAAATAAGTATAGTGATAATTAGCGTGAGTTAAAATTTGCTGCTGCATTTTTTTGTGAGATATAGGAAAAAGAGAGATTTCAGGAAAATAAAGTTTGGGGGTGAACATTAGAAGGAAATCAGCATTGATATTATGATGGATCTTTAAAAATTAAAACTCCAACCAGGTTTAATTTGAAGATTCCCTGTGGATTAGTAACTTTCATATTCAATTATCACTTCAGTAAAATTCCAGGAGGGAGTGTGGAAAAACAAGCAAGTTCCATTTATTTAATAAAAGCTCCATTAATTTATATCCTACATACTATGCATTTAGGTTTGATTAAATCTGATTAATTATCCTTATCTAAATATGTCTTATAATTAATTTAAATATGTCTTATAATTTTTCCAAGTCATCTTTTAGAAAGTTATTGACAGGTTTAATTTTCCTTAAGGTTTTTTGCCCAAACTAAGCTGAAGAAGGGGTCGTGAGATGAGGCATAAAATTGGTCACATAAGGAGCTTAAGGCCAGCAAAGGACAATGAAGCTCTGTTTTTGAAAAGGCAAAAAAAAATAAGCAAACAAAAAATTTAAAAAAGGAAAACTATAAAATAAACAAGGGAGAAATAACAATTAGTAAATAACAAGAAGGTCAAAGGAGGCTTAAAAGGGACATTCAAATTCTTAGGACCTACAATTGCCTGTGTGATTCTTTTTAATGTCATTCCATTAAATTTTCCCCCCATAATTTCTATTTCATTTAATCTTTTCCTTTTACTGAATAGATTTTTTTCCTGACATAATAAATCCAGGTTATGATTTTCTCTTCCTCTCCTCTCTAATTTTCTCCCCACCTCTTTTGTCCGGATAAACCCCCTTTCAGTCTCACGTTAGAAAGCAAACAGCCTTCTAAAGGAGAAAAATATAATAATATAAAATATGATAAAATAAAAACAAACACATCATATTTGGTCAGTACAAACAAACAGAAAGAAAAGAGCCAAAAAGAAGTGCAAATATTACAAACCTGTTCATACACACCCCAGGAATCCCATAAAACATTAAACTTGAACCCATTTTATATATGTAAAGGACTGGGTGGATACTGGCAGAGGCCCTGTGCATACTGCTTCAGTCTCTGTTCACATGATCTTTGACCATGTTGTTCAGAGAGCTCTGTTTTCTCGATGACGTCCAAGCACCCTAACTCTTAAACTGTTTCCACTTCTTTTTCCATGGGATGGGGCTGATTTAGACCTAGACTTCCAAGGTCTCTCACTCTCTGTACGGTCTCTCTACAATGCCACATATGGATCTCCATATGTGTTTCCATCTGTTGCAGGAGTAAGATTCTCTGATGTGATTGCTGAATAAGGCAATGATCTACTTACCTGGCTAGAGGTGTGTGTGTGTGTGTGTGTGTGTGTGTGTGTGTGTGTGTGTGTGTGTATGTGTGTGTGTGTATTAATATAAGACATAAGAAAACTGCAGTTGGAACTCTGTTTTACATTGATAGATGACCATGTCTGCTCCAGTCCTAAGGATGAATCATGTTGTCATAAAAGCATTCAATATTGGCTAAGGAAAAAAGACACTTAAGAATTTATACAGCTAATGAATCATTAAATAATTTTCTACAACTGATTTATTGTCATAATGTACCACATCATGTCAAATAGTGCAAAAATAATTTCAAAATGTATTCTGAAAACTTTTGTGATAATCACGCTTCTGATTTTGGGTCTAGCATTTGAATACTAGAATAATCCTATTCTCTCTTGGATAACATCCACAAAATACTACCTTTTCATCAAAAAAAAAAAAAAAACCCAAAAGCCCTAAAGGTAGCCTAAGACGAAGAAAAATGGGCAGTATCTACTGAAAATGAGTTGCCTTCCAGTGCAGGATGAAGAAAAACGCCATGTTCCACTGGCACTAGAAGAAACATGTAGACATTGCTTAGGTCTAGTGCTAAGAAATTTAAGATGATGCCTAAGAGGAGCGCTAAGGATTTAACTTCAGTTCCTGAACTCTAAAACCATAAGATACTCATTTTTAGCTTGAGAACTTTCATTGGTTATATAAGAGCTCATATTTGACATTATAGCAAACTCCCAAACCATATGTGTAAATGAAATATCTATTTATTTAAAACTTTTGTTAAAATTGGATGAAATTCTAGTAGTAGGGGACCCTTATGAGGGCCTTGAACTTCCAATCTAAAGTTAATTATTTAATCTCCTTTTAATAACAAAATTAGGTTCATTTTCATAGTCTAAAGCAGATATTTTTCAGTCTCTGAAAAAATGATATTTTTAACAATAATCTTTTTTGTTCGATAGTGTCATTTATAGTATGAAATGAACCTCTATATCTTTAGCCTCTTCTCTCTAAATACCACCAGAAAGTCCTCACCACCCATGATGAAAATGCTTTTGTCATTGACAAAAATTCTCATGGAGTTTAAAAAGTTCAACAATAGAGAATTACAAAGAGATAAATGACAGTCAGTGGAAAAGTCTTCAACTGATTTTTAAGTTAATGAGAAGGGGTAAAGTATGAACTTTGAGTATCTACTAACATTTGCTTTTCTGATTATAAACTGATCTATTAGATTTTTATCATTTTTATTCACCATTTTAATGTCTATTAGAGCTTTTTCACAATACCAATATTCTAATACACAATCTCTAATCACAGGATAAAAATTTGAAAACACATCACTACATGTGTATTTAAAGAAAAACTATGTAGCACAAGCTTTATGAAAACTACAAATAAATAACGACAAAATTTTTAATTGTTTTTGATGAACACAAGTCAAAACATCTGAACTGATGAAAAAGTTGAAGAACTCAAAATGAAATATTTACTCCTTTTATTGATAAATCTCGTATGATAAAACATTACATCAATTTTCACTTGCCTGACCCATCCACAGCTCAGTGTGGCATCCTTATTCTTAACTTTTCCTATGACTTTGAATTGCTACTTGAGTGCATATAGCTGAAACATCATTAAGATTTCTCTTCGGCTTCTTTGTATTTGTGAAAGCAAAATAATCCAACATACCACATCTCCCGTTAGCTTTTAATGAATCAAATACCTTCATTAATATACAACTACTTCTTAGTTCTTCTCAAGCTTTACTACCCATATAAGAACCACTGACTGATTTTGCTGAAAAAAATGGAAATGAGAATTTCTTTTTTTACCAACTTTGTCCTGAAAGAAATATTTGTGATAAATAAGAATTGAATGTTGGCCAGTTAAGTATTATGAAGATTCAACAAGTTATTTTGATAATAGTATTACAAAAATAAAAGGTCAAAACCATATTTACAGGAGGATAATATATTCTAAAGAATCTAAGACTTTTCAAGATCTGGTAAGTTTATTTTTCTCGAAAATGACAATTCTGATACTGTAATCATCAGTCTCTGACTTTATAAATTAAGAATAGACTTCAATGTCTTCAATGTCAATACCTGGCTCTACGTATCCATTTAACTGAACTATAGTAGGCTGGGTAAAATATTCAGAAACAACTAAGTAGTAGTTTCAAAATGCAACTATCTGTTTATAAACTACTTGGGGACTACAAGTTCTTTAGACCACTTTTTCTATGGAAATGTGTCACAGATCATAGTTTACTGAGCATTTTTTTGGTTCATAAATACAATATTTTATAGATTGCATTATGTGATATCTGATGCTATGACAAATTGTTCAAAACTGGTATTTAAGTATAAAATCCTAGAAATATGTCTAAATTTTCAATTCAGGAATTGTTTAGCAACATATGTCCTGAGTTTGTATTGATCCACAAATCTTTTGAATGTAATATGAAGATAGTATAAGTGTGGCCAATACACGGTAGTTAGTTTTGGAAATATAAAGTGCATAAAAGACTACCTGACAATAGTATGGATAACTAATAGTATTATTAACGTTAGTTAACAATAAAGTAATATGTATCAAAAGTAGTGGCATTACACATCAATTCGTAAAGATATATTTATTAGGAAAATGGCATTAGAGATTAAAATAATAGCAAAATATGAACATTGAAAGAGAAAATATTAGAGGAAAAGGAAAAATGTAAAGAAAATGGAAAGACAGGGAAGCATGGTGAGGAAGAGACAGGAGAGAGAAGGAAAGCCAAGATAAAATGTTGAACAGTTTCTAAAGCAGGTAAGGATCAGAACAATTTAGCACTGGAAATTTACAAAACTTCTGGTGCTGGATCTTCTAGAGCTCCCAGAACCATCATGGTCTCAAACACTAGAAATGCTCCACATCTGTTACAAAAACAGAAAGGAGGAGGCTCCTTTCTCTTATAAAAGGGATATTTGTAGCAAATTTTCCATTTCAGGATAAATCATTTTAAAAGTTAATATCTGTTACTTTAAGGTCAAGGTGTAGAATTGTCATTTGTATATTTGTTTTTGATTTTTGTAATATTTTTTCCTCTTCAGTTTTAAGATGTTATAAGACTTGCTACACTGTAGAAGGACAAGGAAATGGTTAACTGTTAATGTGGCAAAAGATGCAAATGTTTACAGGCACTAAAAAAACCTTTACTATGTTGTCAAGTAGAGGAATAATCCAAATTGTGTCATTCTTCTTCCTACCTAGAGAACAAACAAAATCAGTTCACAGGGTTAATTAGCTCAGCCCATCTGTAGGACAAGTGAGCTCCTCATTTCTTCCCCTGTTCTCTTTTGCTTGTTTCTATTGCCCTTTTCTGCTTTGTTCTCTCCCCCAAGTGGTCAGTTAGAACATTCATTCTTTTAACTCTGACAGTGCCCACAGCTAGTTTCTTCATTTGAGGCACAGAAGAACACAACAGCAAGAAAAAGAGCAAGAGAAAGAAAACCATACAGTGTAGCTTTTCGTCCTGGACTAGGAGAAAAATTTACATGTCTTCATGCTGTCACTAAGGACTGGATTCTAAGGAAACCCAAATTTGTGCCTGTGGTCTCTGTGTTTTAAAAAATTGGGCTTTCTAGAGACTTCTATATTGCATAAAGTTTTAGAAATTGAGTCCTTAACTTTGTAGATTGGAGGGTTGCAGTAAAAACAGGAATGCAAAAAAAAAAAAGGTCATGGCTCTTTGGAACTAGAGCACAGTTCTATAACACAACAGAAAGAATATAAAGTACTCTGTCATTACTTCACTTTACAATAGTTAACTAAAATTTGAAAATGGGGCTAATGGATTTCTTCAGTTAACATCAATGATTTAGTGCTTTGAAATAGAGGGAGGTAGACCTCAGTGAGGAAAGGGCAACCCTGGTCTAGACAGCAAGAACCTGGAAAAGCAAGGCTAAATAGACCCTGTGTCAAAAAAAAAAAAAAGATTTGTCTCAGATACTTACAAATAAACAATTACAACAAATCAAGCAATAACTGGCTTTCTTAAATGCTACAAAATTAAAGGGATTTCTTTTGGGGGGCATTTTCAAGACAGGGCTTTTCTGTAGCTTTAGCTATTATCTGTAATTTTGATTGGGTCATAATAAAATTGAAGTTTTATATTTGTTATCCCTATTTAACTCTTTTATTTTATGTTTGCATAATTTAGAAGCACATTTAATGCAGATGTAAGATTTCATTAATGTTGCCTTGTTAGATCCCAATGTATTCTTTTACATTATGTTCTGATGTTTTCATGTCTCTTGTTTCTTTATTTCCCAAAATGCCTCCCAACAATTTTGCAATTTGGTGATCAGTTTATGAATCATGTCTAAGTATCACCAGAAATAAGCAAAAAGATGAATTCACAGCATCATTTGCCATCAGGTTTGCTGAAATATAATCTATACTTTCATTATTAGTTGCAAGTGATTTTTTAAGTTGCTTTAGAATTAAACTTTACTTGGAATTAATTTAAGGAATTTATTTTGGTCAACAAGAAGGCTTCTGGTACAATTTCCTCTTTCCTGCATAATTCCACTGAAAAGCTGTTACCTGGTGTACCAATCCCCACCCCTTTTGTGGAAAGCATCTGTCCAGGTACAACAAATTGGTGCTACAACATGGTTGACTATATCCATGTAAAACCTAACAAAGCTTAAAAAGAAGTTCTAGACACAAAAGAACAGAGTTCAGCTTGGCTTAACACCATGGCTTTTTAAAGAGAGGTTTTCCTGATTCAACAGTAGCAGAAAAAAAGCCACATGGTTTTGAAACAGTGGCTTCCTGGGCCATGCTGACAGCATGATCTCTGGATCTTTCAGGACGCCGAGCATTTAAATGAGGTTTGTGGGCAGCATGCTACAAGTTACTTGGTGGCAGCATGGAAAAGAGGTTCTTTCTTTGTTTCCACAGAGGATGAGAACCTGTGGATGGAACCCTTCCAGACTAATGTGGTTTGGTAGACCAAGAGCCCCTGAAAGGGTGCCAAGAACACCCCTCAAAAATTACTTCACCCAACAAAAAGCAGGAAGCAGTTTGACGAGAACTATGCTAAAATTGTTTATAAATATTTGTTTACATTTAAAAGGGGATATGCAATAGAGATTTGCCATGGTATTATATCATGGTTTGTTGATACAAATTTAAAGTCAATTTTGTTATATGTATTTCTGCTCTTGATTAAGGTATTGTGTTTGTACAGGTCATTTAAAAATGTAATGTATAATTTAAAAATACAGGTTAATAGATAATTATCTATAATAGTCAAGCTTGTAGTCATGTTAGTTAGGTTTCTAGATGTACAGAGACATATTGCCGATGGCTGGGTATTCTTCAAATCTTTCAGAGACCTTCAGTGAAGACGGACACTTAAGAGAAATCCCACACTAGGTTAGAATTGAGAAATAGATGGTTATTTATTTGGGGGTAGAATCACAAATCCAAATTCTCTGCTTTAATGGAGATCAGAAACCAAAGTCCACAACCTGAATAGAGCAGCTGCAAAAGAGGCCAGACACAGGCTCTACAACAGCATATATAGTACAAGAGGCCACACCCCAGTGGGCAGGTGACCACTAGCTCTAAGACTTCCTACAGCACTTCAGAAAGTGGCATTTAAAGTGTTTTAAGAACTTATGACTTTTTATGACAATGAGACACTTCTGCTCCTGGCAGCATAAATTACTTTAAGAGGATGATGGGCATTGAAGAGACTCCTCATGGAGTTGTTTAGCCATTTGGACAAGAAACTGCTCTTGCCTGGACTGTTTCATGCTGTGTTGTATGAACTGGACATGCAGGACCCACAGAAAAATGACTGCTGAACTTGTGTAAAGGTGAGCCCATTCTTCGGGGACCCTGTTTCTTAAAAGAGTCTGCAGTCCATTGTGCAGGACACAGAAGAAAGTTACTGACAATATAGGTGAAACTGTCTTTCAAATTTTCTTCTTCATGGAAAAGTCTGCTGGATACTATGGACCTGTAGGCTGAAGATGGATGCTGCAATACAGAAGAACTTTGGTTGACTGTCCAAGCAGTGAGATGTCTCTGTTAATTCTAGAGTTTTGGTAATTACTTACACCACAGTTCCTGTTTACTTAGGTAATATTATATCCTTCTGGAATCTGGATGGAGTTGAAGAACACATAGTTATAGTAATTGTTTTTGATAGTTATGATAAAAGGTAAAGTAGATTTAAATATTATAACTGCAATTTTTCTTGATAACTGTAATGTTTTATGTAATTTTATTATATGAAAGTTAAAATCTTCCGTTTTTATATAAACAGAAATGAGGAAATGGTGTGGTAATTCTTTCTGTCTATGTGTTGCTTTTATTAATTAGTGAATAAAGAAACTGCTTTTCTCTATAGGAAGGCAGAACTTAGCTAGGTGGTAAAAATTAAACTGAATGCTAGGGAAAAGAAGGCAGAGTCAGAGAGAAGACATGAAGCCACCGCCAGAGACAGACATGCCGAAACTGTGCCAGTAACTCACAGCCTTGTGGCGAAAAACAGATTAATGGGGATGGATTAGTTTAGGATATGAGAGTTAACCAGAAATACACTTAAGCTATTGGGGAAACAATATTACAAATAAGATAGTTTCTGTGTGGTTATTTAGGGGCTAAGCAACTGGAAACTAACAAGTAGCCTCATACAGCACACATTCTTTCTCTAATTCTTTCTGCTTCTTTCATGTCGCCTGCTCATAAGGCTTCCATATCTTTTATCCTTACTAAAATGATTCCTTTAAACAAACTTTAGAATTATTCCTAGTTGAATTAGATAGTTATTTTTTTTACTTTCTTCAAGAAATTATCAGGATTCAATCTTATATTTAAGAGAGAGCTATGATCTAACACTTCATTATATCTACACACATATAAGCATAAAGAAGCATATAAAGTATATATAATGGATAACACAATTATGATAAAATTTAGGTAGTTAATAAGTCATTCATTATTATGGTGAGGTGTTATGGATTTTTGTTAGAAGAAATTTCAAATATCTCTGTTGCTTCTTTCTTATTCTCAAGTGTCCTTTATTCATTTAACATTAAAATAATATGGGGGTATCACCAGTTGTATATGATCTATACTTCTCCTACCATAAAGTCTAATAGGGCTATTTGAATAATTCTTTTGTTCATAATTGAAAATGTACATTTCTACATATGGCACTAGCTGGATTTTTTAAATCTCATTACCTAAATACTTAGGTATTCATAGAATCTTTATGATTAAATGCAAAACACTATAGAGAAAATTATTTTGTTTTTAATTTGTTTATGGTAATTTAATTAGTTACTTATTTTTTAACCAGTTACTTTATTATTACAGTTTCTTGATCCACCTTACCTGCAATCACTAAAAAGTCACTGGTTGCAACATGGCAGTTAACTCAATACTTTTAATCTGAAATACAATAGATTTCTCCTACTGTTTCTCTTCCTCTTTCCAGATAAGTGCTTTGTACAGAATCTGGATCATTTTTCACTTTGTCAATAGTTAATTACCTGTTTCAAATAATTGACAATTATATTAAATAGAATGGTAAAGTTGAAGCAATATTTTCTTACAGTGACATTTAGAATGCTGTGGGCACAGTAAGAGGAGGAGTGTGCTAAATATTTTGTCAGAGACAGAGTAGCAGTCTCCTCATATGTTGAAATTCATATTTAATCATTCTAATTATCTGAGAAGTTCTTCTAGAAGCCATATGCCTTGCTTGTGTCTTTCTCTATGTGAGTGTGTAAAAATGGAGGCCGGTATGTGATACAAATTCTATAACAGATACGACTGGTCAGAAAATGCTGGAATGCTAGCATGCAGTAGACCTGCTAAAGCTTCAGCAAATACACAGTCTTTAACAGAGCCCTGATACAAGTGTAGCCAATAATTAGTAGCTGCCTTTGGAAAGAAGGAGCCAAGAAACAGACTCGGGAGCACATGAACAGACAGCCCAGAGGTAACTCCATTTTAGGAGGCTAATTGACAAAAATGTTTCTAATTAAATTAATTAAAGATGCACTGGATTCTCCCCAAGGTGTGTCTGTGAAAAGACTGACTGTGCTGTTGAAGACTGAGCTGTTTGAACTCATAGCAAATTCCACAATAGTAGGGTTTAGAAAAAATAAATCAGTCTGAGAAGTTTATTGTTCTTTGTTTCTTTACCTTTGTCTCAACAGATTACCCAGCTTATCCTGAGATTGACATGCTTCAGAAATCAAATTGAAGATTAAAATTTATTTATTTACATGGATTAATAATAATGTGTTTGAACTCAAATTAAGGGCATCTTAATCATCTGATGTTTCTGAAATAGACTACATTTCCACTGCTCTAGAGGACTGGTGTCCTCTAGCTGACTGTAATGTTGCATTGTAATGATGCAGAGGGCATTACTACAATCAGCCACCTTGAAATACAGAATCACCTAGAATACATGAGCTCTACATACTGTATAGAGCAGCATACAATAGACAAACGTGACATAAAGGATTCTGTTTTAGAAACTTCTCTGAATAAAGAAAGGTTAATTCAATTCATCTTGGCCACCATCTTGAATATACAATCATGTGCAGTACAATTTGAAAACAAGGAAATCTCTTTCCTAAATAAGGGGCAGTAGGTAAATGATCTCTAAGTTAATGAAATTCCTAAAAAAATCTTAACATATATATTTTCCTTGTACAGTTATAACATTAAACCTGAAATTCATATGCCAATTATGTCTTTATCCTCATGTTTTTTATTTTATTTATAATTTGAAATCCTAATTGCATCTTTTTTTCTCTTTGCCTTTCCTCAAAACTTTCTCATGTAACTCTTCTTGGGCAATAGTGCAAGTACAAGCAAGTGCATGCAAACTCAAAATAAGTAAGCAAAACTGGCCAAAACAACCTGTCAGTGGACCAAAAGCACAGTAACTAATGACATGCACTCCTAGCTAAACACAACATGCCAGCTGTGACTGCAAGTTTCAAACAGACCAACCAAAAGCGTTCCTGCAGCAGTTTAATTTCCCTAACCCCTGTGTCACTGCCCCCATGTCTTCTCGCCCTTTGCCCCATTCTCCCCTACACACACCAGAAACGAGGAATACACATCTGGCAGTAGCAACAAGACCAAAACAGTCTTTCATAGTCATAGCCTCTGTCTTATTTGGGGTTTCTATTGCTGTGAAGAGAAAGAGACATCCTGACCGTACAACTCTCATACATGAAAACTTTAATTGTGGTGGCTCCCTTACATTTAAGAGAGTTAGTCTATTATCTTCATAAAAGGAAACAAGGCAGCATGGAGACAGACATGGTAATATAGAAAGAGCTAGAACTTCTTACATCTTCTCTCACAGGCAACAGATATTGATGCCTGTGTCACAGGTCTGAGACACTGAGCTGTATCTTGAGCATATACGAGACCTCAAAGCCCACCTCCACAGTGACCCACTTCCTTCAACAAGGTCATACCTCCTAATACTGTCATTCTCTTTGCAGAGCATTTTCTTTGAAACGCCACATTTCACTCTCTGGCTCCCAAATGCTGCTACATCCTAATGCAAAATGTATTTAGTCCAGCTTCAAAAGTCCCCATAGTCTATCACAATCTCAGCAACGTTTAAAACTCCAAAGTTCAATTACCTCTGAAATTCATGCAAGCTCTAATCAACTTTAAAATAAAAATAAAAATCAGATCACATGCTTCCAACATATAATGGCACAGGATATACATTACTATTCCAAAACATAGGGAAGAGAGCATAACAAGGAAATACTGAACTTAAGCAAGACTGAAAACCATCTGGGCAAACTCCAAACTTTGTGTCCCTATGTCTGATATCAAAATACTTTTTTTAGATTTCCAAGTCCTTTCAATCGTGTTGAATGAAACTACTTCTTTCTTTTGGGCTGATTCCATTCCCAATTAGCAGCATTCCTTGGCAGATATCTCATGATTCTTACCACTCCAACATTTTGGGTTCTCCAAGGCAATCCTGGCTTCAGCTTCACAGTTTCCCACCATGGCTTCTCTAGAAGTCTATTCAGGAACATGCTTGACACACGCCTGGCCTCAGCAATGTTCCTGAAAATCAGAGGGAAATTTCATAACCCCTTTTTTTCCCATCTATCCTTAACTCAAGAACTAAAGATCCAAAGCTCTCAAGTACTGCTGTTTAGTGGGTCTGGATCATGGCTCTCTTGTTCGATTACATCTTCCCCAACTTTCTGCTTTCAATAATTTCCTTCTCTGCCTAATATTGGCTATCCTGAAACTTGCTCTGTACACCTAACTAGCCTCAAATCAAGGGATTTGCTAGCCTCTGCCTTCTGAGTGCTGATCGTAAAGATATGCACTACTTCACTCAATGCTAAGCTTTTCTTTAATTCTTTTTCACAAATTAGAATATTGCATGGTAAGTTCTTCCCACAAGATCAGTACTGTCTTTATTCTTTTTCTTTATTTGTTTAGCTCCTTGAATGTTGTGATATTTTGTTTGTACTTTAGCAAGTAAAGCTTGCCTGAAGATTGGGGTGCAGAACTAGGCACACTAGTTCACCATTGAGTTTAGGTAGTGGTGGCAGACACCTTCAATTCCCATCCTTGGGAGATAGAGGCAGATAGACATCTGTGAGTTCAAGGCTACCTTGAACTATACAAGATTGAATCAGTCTAAAAGAGAAACACAGTCAAGTGGTGGTGGCTCACACCTTTAATCCTAACACTAGTGGAATGGAATCAAGAACCAGTATGGCTAGGTGGAGAGAAAGATATAGAATGGAAGGATTCAGTCTGAGGTTTGGTTGAGGGGACATTTGCGACATGCACTCCTTGTTCAGCAAGAAGGAACGATCACAAAATCAAGAATCCTTCTCAGTCACAATTTATTGGAGCCACTTGGTTGAAAAGAGGAATGGGGAAAAGGGATGATGAGAAAGAGAGCGAAAAACCCAAAGGCATCCGCTTTTCTAGGGTGAGAGGCTCGAATGCTGATTGGTTGACGCCATTCTGCTAGGGCCCAAGGCCACAGGACCAAGGCTCTGAAATGCAAAACACAGGCCCCAAAACACATGCCCGCGCAGCAGCATCAAAGGATCTGTATACCTCCAGGCTGTAGGACCACTGGCACTATCTCGCCAAGGCGACATCCTGACATCCTGGCGGCTCCTTACAGACATTCAGTCAGACGACTTGTAGAGACAGGATACTTCATTCTGCCTGAGGATTTTATAAAGGTAAGAATTAGGGCTAGCTTCTCTGCTTCTTTGTTCTTTCAGCTTCTACCCCTAATATCTAATTCCAAGTTTTTATTCTTAAGACCTATTAAAATCACACTGTACTTGAATGCAAACTCATCTCCTTTCCACTCTCTGTTGGGGTCGCCGTTCTGCGCCACCCACCTCCCACGAGTTCCATATTGCCCTAGGGGTTGAAACACAAGACGCGCGCGAGCGCACACACAGAGATACAGAGTTCCAGTCATCCTCAAGAAGAGAATGCCCAATTTATTCAACTTGATCAGGGTTAAATACCTTTGGCCCCAGTAAAGGAAAACTCCTCCCACCCAAAGGGGGCTGGGGAAACTGACGCCTGTGGGAGCTTCTCCGCAGGCAAGTGGTCGAGGGTGCAAGGCAATGTCAGACAGGTTAGATGGACCTTGGCCCTGAGCTTCTTTTAGGCAGGTTGAGAAATTACCATTTTAAAGCAATATAGATCCCTTAGGCTACTGCACCAGGCTGTAGCAGAAGCAAGGACGGAACTAGCAGGAAGCTTAGCTGGTTAGCTTAAACATTACTGGCATCCTGTGTTTTGGCCTCAAGAAACAGGGAGGACAGGGCCCTACACTCTCTGGTGCTCCTTTTCTGCTCAAATACTTTTCCTTGTTCAGCTTGCTCATTTTTCTTATACATTTTCATTAGAGTAAACTCTAGTAATCAAAGAGCATAGTCTAAACTAGGTTATTTTGAGTTTTCCTCTGCATTTTGAATTGCTGTAATGTTTGGTGATGGTCTATGTCTGTGGCAATGAGCAAATTCCCTGTACCTTATATAGAAAGATCTAAAGTATATTCTTAACTGTTTGTACTTATTACTGTGTTCTTACCAATATGTAGAGTTTCTTTATAGGTAGCATATTATGAAGGCTAGATGAGATATTGGTGGCCTGATTACAGGGGAATCTTGCACATGGAGTAATTATGATAAGACACATTAAGATAGGAAAATAGTATTGTTATTCCATTGGGACACTTTAAGAACTAACCACATCCACCCCAGCCACTTTTGACCCTCCCCCCGCCGCCATCTCCTCTCTCTCTCTCTCTCTCTCTCTCTCTCTCTCTCTCTCTCGCATGTGTGTGTCTGGGGGGGTGCGTGTGCGCTCGAGTGTGTATGTGTGTATGTATGTATATGTGTCTTTTTCCTATATTTGTCTATGTTTTCCTTTCTTTAAGTAATAAATGTCTAGCTTTATGTATAGCCTTATGTCTATTTACTCTGTCGTCCACCGTATCCAGCCGTTTGACTCTGCCGCTCGCCCGGGGACCCTGACTCCCCTTGCCTCATGGCGCTGCCACTTACAGCTGCTCCACAAGCTGCCTGGGACATCCGCTCATGGTATTTTTAAAAGAACAATAAGTATTATCAGATTGTAATTTCATATGGTAAAGCTTGTATGAAACCACAAAGAAAAGATAGAACATGAAAGTTATCCTCTACTTCACCAATGAATACTATTTTCCATTCCCAGAGGTTTATACTACAATGTTTAAAGTTTTGTCTTAGTACCCAGTAGCCTACTGAGTTTTCATTTCCTCTTTGTTGTGTTATATCTATTCATATCTTTCTTAGAATTCATATATTTCTGTCACTAATCTACGAATCAATCTATTCAACAATCCATCTATTTATCAAATAGAAATATGAAAATACACATTACATTTATGAATGGAATAATTATGAATAATTAATCATTAATATAATAGAATAATTGTAAATACTTATGTAGAACGTCTTTAAACTAAGAAAGAAATGATCAGCCAATGCAAACTTGTGCCTAAACAGAACATTTGTCCTGTTTTCAAGAAAATATAGTTAATAATGACTAATGGTTTAAAATAAAATAATTAAAACCACACAAAGAAATCCAAGCTCAGATCTTATGCTCTTCAACATTTCACTCCTTCCCCCACTTCTGAAGAAAGACAATCTTAGCTTATTGTTTTTTCTTTGCAGAATAATTCCCCTATATATATAGTCAAATGCAGGTACTAGATTGCCTTATAAATATTAACTTACATTTAATTAGTCTTCTTATTTGAAAGCACACAGACAATGTCTGTCCCATCAACCCTTGCATACTAATTATAAGTACAGCCTCACTATCTTCACAAGGAACTGATAGTTTAATCTTAGGACTGTCATGTCTCATTGGAATAGATAATATCTGACAGCTCTGTGTCAAAATGAGTTGTCAGAGGGGATTACATCAAAGACTTAGAGTCTTAATTGACAAAACAATAAAACAGAGACAATCCAATTTAGATGATGTTTTCAAGACTTCATTCTACTATACAGTCAGTAACTTTATATTTGAATAAAGGAAATAAAAAGCTATAGTCCCTGACCAAACCTTGGTAGACTGTACAGGCATGTGTTTATTCAGCTTTGCTTATAACTAGTTTAATTCCATCTACCACGAACAAAATTATTTACTGATAGTGATTTTTTGAAAATTCATTATAATTAATTGTACTTACCTTTCAATAGTGTTACAAAACGCTTAGACTCTTTTAGCAGGTTAAAGTGACAACTATTTATTCTAAGTTTAATTATGCTATATACTACTAGCCATGTTTTAGCTGGAGAACTTTTCTCAAATTAACAATTTCTTAAGCAAGTGGAGGTCTGGAGTATGCTTAAGGAAAAGAGTTACGCTTTCACATTACATTAGTGAAATGTTCTAGAATTATATGCATTTTAATTTGTACATATACAAATATTGTATGCACATGTACAAGTACACATGCACACCTCACAGCAATGCCTCAAAATATTACTACACTTAATTTTGAATTAATAATGATAGGAAAAATATTAATTGTCCTAAATCATATAGTCTAGAAGTAGAAACAACAAACCCGTATAAGTTGCCTTGCAATGGGACTCAAAAACTAAACCATGATACAGTGTTACTTAATTTTAATATATATTTATATATTACTGCTTTTAGATAATTTCTGGGTTACTGTCTATTCAAGAAACTATTAAATGTGATTTGTTCTTGAGTAAATATTAAGGGTGTTATACACAATTCTATTGACAATGTTTAGAAATTCCAAAAAATATATTGAAAGTTGCATTCAAACATAGACCTTGATAAAATGCCTACACATTCTTCATAATTTAATGTGCCTCTCTTTTCTTACATCATTCATTCTGTTACATTTCCTTTCTGAATTTGCTTCACTCAAATGCATGTCTTTGTGCTTCCTGTAAAACACTCAGAAAGGTTTGCCTGAGCAGTCAGAGAAACGTTTGATTGTCCACACTACTTGCTCTGATCTATTATAGGTTTCCATGACCCCTGAAACTTACAGAATTCAATCAGCAGGAATCGTAACAAGGATACTAGAAAGACCTTGATTTTACCCTGCGTTGTCTCCTGAGAAACCACTGAAGGAGAGCTGTGTTCCTCAAGCCAAGGCTCTTTTTACAGCTCCAGTGGGACTGCTGTTTCCTGTTCATGTGTTTCTTTTCTCTGTTATCCTCTTTGCTGCTCTCATTCCCTCCTTGTAAATAACTCAGATGTCCTAGATTCATCTAACAAGCTTTCCTGTATTCTGTGTTCACATTTGCAAGCAATTTCTTTATATTTTTTTCCTCAGGGAAGCCATTTGTATATGTCACATTTTCTCTATTTAGACTGATTAATCCAGACTATGAGCTTTGTTCTTCTGTTGACAAGGTGCAGGGTTCTTTTTTCTTCCAGATATTCACACAGCTAATCACTCACTTCTCAAAAGTTGTGTCTTAATTAAGATTACTTTATTAATGAGGCCTGCATTATCATTTTATGTAAACATCTTCTTAACTCTTTCCAAAGTATTGAGACTTTTCACTCAATTATATCAGGGCACACCAATCATCATCATACATTGCCTGCATTAATTTACACAAGTGCAATGTGTGTTGGATTTTTTTCATAAGACAATAAGCAAACAGTAAGAGAGGGGTTTTGTCTGATCTGTTTCAAGCATTTGCAGTGTTCTTGTCTTAGAAAAATTTCATAATGCACTGTATGAATTTAAAGAACTTATATTGTAAAAGTACCTTTCACCAAAGAGGAAGCATATTTTAATACTGTAGGAACAGAGGTTTGGAAATCAGATAATCTGCCTCAAGTCATGCCTTGGCCATTTGTAATAAATGAACTGGTCACTTTTTCTTTTCCCATATTCAGTGATGTTATATTCTTCTCACATTATGTAAAATCTGAAGAAAATGACAAAAAGAAAAGTGACATTTGTGAAACTATGCAAGCAACAACTTCATAAATGTTCCTATCACCCCCCTAATTTTCACCTTTAGTTCTTTCTGTCATCCTCTAATTCCCACTTCAAAGTGTGGCCCTTCCACACATTAAAGGTAATGATTCTCACTGGAGCTGCTCTGGTAGCAAAGATAAACTGTCCTCAAGGATACTTTCTAGATCTCCATACAAATAAGTCAGTATCATCTGTATAATGCTGTGTCACAAGACAGGACTGAAAAGTTAGAGGTTTACTAATATACTCAAATCTCATACTAATTAAAGAAGATATAAAAATTAGAAATCAGATTAAAAAATTCAAAATAATCTTGTTCTGATAACAAGTTATAAACATTATTTTTTCATTGTTTATTTGTTAATCTTTTATGCCATGGGTAAATGTTTGTATTAATGAGTGAAGGTCTACATTTAAAGCATGTTATAAACTACAACCAAAGATCTGACTCACTCTGACTTCCTCTCTGAGTACTTCCTTGACTTTCAGATATAAAACATCATAATGAAACATTATAGTCCATATTTCAGTAAAGTTAAACAATAAAACATCAGCATACAAATATTAGTAGTATTTTATATGAAATAAAAAATCTGTCAAGAAGGAAATTAGGAAAAATACTCAATTTGCAACAACTTTAATACAATAAGCTGTGGAGTAACATATCATAGTACTTATCCCTGGAGCAGATAGATTTTTTCCCTTGCTTGAGAGTCATTTAATTGCCAATAGGTCTTTATTATTGGACCTTATGAGATTCTTCCCATATGCATTGTGATGTTATCTAGTATTTATTTTATTCAAGTCTTATTTGGGTGACCATATTGTAAAGAGCCCATGAATGCAATTATTTGTCATATATTGAAGACACTATCTCATAGTAGAGATTCTGGAATTCTCATTCTTACTGATATTTTAGGCAATCCCAAGTGATCATCCCTAAGTGTATGTACATACAAGCAAAACTAAATAGACTCAACAGGTTGTATTTTTAAATACATATGTACATATTTCTTTAACAAAAATTATGGTAACAAGAGGTCATAAAGTTGAAAAGGAATGGGAAGAATATGGGAAGAGTTGGAAGAGAAGATGGTGTAGAAATATTTCAAATACAATAGCCCTGAAAGAAATTCTCAAAAGAAAATTTAAAATGTTTTCAAGATGCTATGCTCAGCCTTAATGCAGCAGGAGGTGTTGACAGATATTTCTGTCCTGCCTGGTCCCACAGTCTTTAATTCCCAAAGAAACACACAGAGGTTTATATTATTATAAACTGGTTGGCCTATTATCTCAGGCTTCTTATTAACTCTTATATTTTACATTAACCCATAATTCTTGTCTGTGTTTGTCATGTTGATTGGTACCTTTTATCACTGAAGCATTCTCATCATGCTTCCTCTGTGTCTGGGTGATGACTCTAGCCTGAGCCTTTTCTCTTCCCAGAAATATATTCTGGTTGCCCTGCCTGGTGTGGGAGGTCCTTTTCTCTATGTGCTGCTTTTACTGGTTAACAAATAAAAAACTGTCTTGGACCTGCACAGAAAACAGAGGTAGGTGGTGAAAACTAAGCCAAATGCTGGGAGAGAGAAGAGCAGAGTCAGAGAGAAGCCATGGAGCCACCAGAGACATGATACTGGGAACTTTACCCAGTAAATCACAACTGTTTGCCAATATACAGATTAATAAAAATGGGTAAAATTAATATAAGAGTTAGCCGATAAGAAGCTAAAAACTAATGGGCCAAGCAGTGATTGAATTAATACAGTTTCTGTTGTAATTATTTCAGAGCTAAGTGGCAGGGAACTAACTAGCAGCATCCCTCCAACAGATTGACACAACATGGCTAATTAAAATCTACCTAAAACCTGAAAAAGCTTAAAAAGAACTCCTAGACACAAAAGAACAGAGTTTAGCACAGTTTCTTAGTAGCCAGAATTTTTTTCTACTTGTGCTTGCGATGAGCAAGGCATCCTAGGGTGCAATAAAAACTGTGTGGCTTCTTCAAAAAAAACCAGCTTCCTGGTTTACCAACACAAATGACTCTGACTCTTTTGGAAGGTTCAGCCATTGATCATTTAAATGGGATTTCTGGACAGCCTACTGTAAGTTACTTGGTGGCAGCATGGGCCAACTGGTTATCAGAGTTGAGGTGGTGAGGATGGCTTCCACCAGGCAGTCTCAGGCATTAATGGGTTTCCACCATGTTGGACTGGGTAAGGCAAGCAGGAAGTACTGTATTTGCCCAACTAGAAGCCTACATCTAACACCTGCCTATACTTCATGCCTGGCTACTGGCCAATCACGGTTTTATTAAACCAATACAAGTGACAAGTCTTCACAGGGTTCAAGACCATTGTCCCACTTCAGGGAGGGACTTGGTATTACCCTAATACAATGTGTCAGACTTTGGTGACTTCCCATGGGAGCCCTTGCCCATTGTTAGAAGTGGATGGGGATGAGCACGGATTGTTAGAAAAAAAAAATATTTCCACATTTTTATGGGAACAAATATTCCAAATCCAAATATCCTGAATATCCAAAGAAATTATGAACAGAGTGATGCTGGAGGTATGACAGACCTGACTTTTAATTATATACCATAACAATGATGACTAAGCACAGTAATGATCCAGAAATAGGCAAGTGTACCAATGGAATAGAAAAGATAACTGGAAAATAAACTCACACAATTATCCTCACTTTTTTGTCAAAGTAGGAAAACATACATGATGAGGAATGAAGGATTCATTTTACCATTCAAGCAGAACTATATTAGATTCAAATTTCTCACCTTGAACAACATTGACTCAAAATTGACCATAGACTTTAATATAAGATCCAAAAGGCTGAAATTTCTGAAAGAAAACTCTTCAACATAGAGGTAGAAGCTATTCTTTCTAAAGAATCTTAATAACAAGGAAAATACTCTCTAAAATTGACAAAAGAAATTTGTTAAATTAAAATTAATCTAAACATCAAAGGAAACAATCATGGAACTTAAGCAATAGCATTCAGATTGGAGGAAATGTTTGCCAGCTATGCTTCAGACAGATAGTTAATTTGTGTATAATCTAGATGGTTGCCAAAAAAATGAAACAAAGGTGGTTTGTTCATTTGAGTTGGTGAATACAGGTAAGGGAGAAAAAGAGGAGGACTGATAGATCAGAAAAAAATTTGGTAGTAGGAAAAAAAGTAGAGAAGAAAATAGAATTCATGACACATGAAAGCAAAAGAGAAAATTCTAGAAATCATTAAAGGACAAGTAAGAGAAGTCAGAGAAACTGGGAAGAGAGATACAAACATAAATGAATGAAGCTGAAGAGAAAAATGGTATAAGGAAATTCATTATATATATATTAGCATAATGAAACTCAACATATGCATATGAAAAGCTAATTAGTATGTAAATTAATCAGTAAGAACAGTGATTTCAGATAGTGAGCACTCCAAATAAGATTATTGTGATAGATTATGAAAAAAAGGTTAGTGAGGTGCCACTGAGAAAGGCTTACTAGAAAACATGTTACATAGTATAAAATGATCATTGTAAGTTAAACCCCTTGAAGATCAAGGAGCAAGGCATAGTCTTGGAAGCAGGAAGAGCTTGGGAAAACACCTGTCTACACATTCACAGAAAAGAAAGAAAATAGGTACCAATAGGTCACTCTGAGTGAGAATGTATTAGATTAAATCTGATATATAAGCAAAAAATAGATGAACTAAAGGTTTTATAAATTATATGAAATTATCTTCATTATGTGGATAATATATTAGTGAAAAAAACCTGCAAATTTCTTCAGATATCTTGAACTAATTTTCACTTGATTCCAAGATCATGACAATCATTAATTCACCTTAGCCATCTCTAAATCAGACTATTACAATATCCATTTCATTCTGGCATATTTCTACAACAGCCTGCTACTTTGTTAGTAAAACCTACTGACGACTGAAGAAGAAAAGGAGAAAAGCAGGAAAGAAGAAGGCAAAAGAAGTAGAATGCTTCTGCTGTTTATCAATGTCCTAATATATACCCAAAATTTTTTAAGGGTTAAAAAATCTCTATATAATCTATTTTCTCACCCTCATTCTTCCTCCAAACTTTGCTGGTATATCCCCAAGGGTTTAGTGATCATGAGTGAGCCCAGGGGACATCAAAAGGCACCTATATCTCATTATCTAGATAAAATTGAATATTTGGTTAAATTCTTCTTTGAAGGAGGAGAATTTAATATACATGCCCTTTATTCTGAAAAAAAAAACATTGGCGTGCTTTTTATGATATTATTTCCAATAACCACTATCTTATAACTGCAATCAGAAAGATTCTAATTATTCTACAATTGTTTCCTATGAATTTATCTCATAGACCTGCATGAGTCTTTAGTAAAGCCTGTATTGTTTTCACAGGTGGATAAAAAAGTATTATCGCAGTTCTTAGTTCAAGGTTGATGTTAATTTGCATCCAATGCATCATATAATTAATCTCTGGTGAACATCTTACAAGATTGTAGGCAGTTCAGGGAAAACAAATTGTTTTGCTAATTTTACATTAGTATTTTACTTGTTTTTATTTGTATACAGTACTGGCAAAGAGAAAATGAAATATAAATATATAGATTTTTATTCTGTTAAATTTGAATGGTTGGAAAAATCTTAGTCCATTCAGGCTTTAAGAACGATGATCTTAGAGTGAATGTTTTATAAGCAATAAAATTTATTTCTTGCAGTTCTATAGTGTGGTAAGCGTCACATAAACTTAATAATAGATTATTTTCAATCAGTTCATTCTACTCTGCATGGTGTGTCTTCTTTTTTGAGACAAGCTTTCTCTGTAGTTTTGGTGCCTGTCTTCAAACTATTCTTGTAATGTCTCTTTAAAGAGACATGTACACATTAAAAAAATTTTATTTAGATATATATTTGTCTTGTAAATGTAGACAACTCATGTAACTTCAAAGTTAATCAGTTAAAATATAATAGAAATGTCTGAAGAAGCTGTGAAGGCTTGGAAGGAAGAAATATTTCTATTTCAAATTTTAAAAATGTGATTTTAAAAAGAATTAAAGATATTGTGTTTGCTTCTTTTCATATTTTTGAGGACATAAGCATTTCAAATTTTCACAAGAGAGTAATATATAATATAAAAATTTACCCCCATTTGTTTGTTCAAAGACAAAACATTTTAGACAAAATTAATTTATATTTTTAGTTTACAACTTAGTTACAATATTCTTCCATTCCCTTTCCCTATCCAGTCCTTCCCATAGATCCCTTCCTCTTTTCCTTCAAATTCATGCCCACTTTTTCAGTAATTGTTATTCCATACATACAAAATCTATTCAGTGTATATATTGTTGAAGCAATATTATTACACTTTTTAAAAACTTTCAATATAACTGTTTCATCTTACACAGACATGTAGTCTGTTTTAAATGTTAATTGACTTATCCATTTGTAAAATAGTAGCTGCCTCCTCTTGCTGCCCAACAATGATATTTTATCATTTTGACTAAAACAGGACAATTTTGTGCCTACCCAGAACGCTAAACAGTGAGGAAATATATACAATTCTTTACACTATGATACATCAAACAGTTCACAATTTTGAAACATGGGTGGTGGTGTCACACACTTTTAATCCCAGCACTATGGAGGCAGAGGCAGGCAGATCTCTGTGAGTTCAAGCCCAGCATGTTCTACAGAATAAGTTATAGGATAGGTCCTAAAATTACACAGAAATCCTGTCTCTGAAAAACCGAAGGAAAAAAAAGCCTAACTAAGTAAATAAATAAGAAACTAAAACAAAAAAAACAAACTATTGTTCAACCTTTGCATAAATACATGACTACATTAAAAGCTTTTCATTTCTCCAAGGTTAATAATAAACACTAACTTAAAAACAATTTATTAATTCCTTATTGAAATTTCCTTTACCCTAAAGAAAATACTAGGCCATTGGCTTGGCTGAAAGAGTGCTTTCCTTGTAATTCTGTTGACTTGAGTCAATATCAGGAATTCATGCAAAGATAAAGGAGAGAACAAACACAATAAATTTGATACTGGGTGTTGTTGGAATGTGGACAGGCCTGCTTTCGTCCCACCCAAAATGACCACATGTAAATTGTATTAATTAAACACTGCCTGACCCATTAGTTCTAACCTCTTATTGGCTAACTCTTACATATTCATTTAACCCAATTCCATTATTGTGTATCGCCACTTGACTGTGGCTTTCAGGCATGAGTCTAACCAGCATCCATCTCGGGCAGGAGAATCATGGTGTCTGCCACACTTCCCTTCTTCCCAGCATTCTGTTCTGTCTACTCCACCCACCTAAGGGCTGCCCCATCAGAAGGCCAAGGCAGCTTCTTTATTCAACCAGTGAAATTAACATAAATAGAAGGACCTTCTACACCACCTGGGCCTTTATGTGTCCACTATATGTAGTATGTATACATGTTCTCACATGCACAAACACAATAATAATGAATTAAAATAAAAATAAGAAAAGGCTATATCTTGAATATCTTGGTTTGTTTATAAAAATAAATCACATGCTTTATAATGTATCCCTTTAGGAATCTATCCTCACATTACTGACATAACAAGAAATAGAAACAACATAAAAGAAAGTTAGGACATTCCTCACATTGTAATTAAACAAATAAATAAGCCAGAATATTTCTATTTGTTTCCATTAACAACCACTTATTCTAGCATATGTCCCAGAATAAACTGAGTAAACAAATTGTGCACATCATTTTTTAATTTATGTTCAAAAGGTCCTACAGTTTAGATATGATAGTCTATTCACAGACTCATTTCAGAACAGCCCTTCTTTCCTTCTCTCTAGGTACTCCTGAGATGATACAGTAAACCCCAATCCAAGTCATTTGAACTTGACAAGGTAATACATAAAGAAATCAAATAATCCTTCTACCAAATGAATCTCTTGTTTCAAAGATAAAAAGAACAGATGTTAGAAAATTGAAAAAATAGATATTTCAAAATTCTAGTGCAATTTATATAAATTATATATTAAATTACTGTAAGCTTGTATCAGTATCATAAGCCTAAAATTTTATTTCAGAAATAATATGTATTGCTTTTCCATTTTAAGATTTCACTTGCATATATAGACTAATTTTCTTTTGAAATGAAAACTCTACCATATATTCATCTAAGTAAGATATGCATTTCATTTTTCTATACACTTTAAGTACAGTTTTAAAGTCTTCATTTTAGGAACCAATACTGACTATCTTCAGAGTATTACAATTATTCTTAATGTTATTTTCCATGTCAATTCAACCCAGCAATATTTCCAGTTAGAAAAGGAAACTACAAATAATATGAGAAAATTGATCATGTATGTATTTCTATTATTCCCTGAATAAATTGAACCATTCAATCAAGAGAATTCTGACATTGAACAGAACTGTAAATAACTCAGTCTACCTTTAACTTGAACCCAAAATCTATAACTTTAGATTTTCATTTTTAGCAAATCTAATTACCTTTTTATGCAGCAAAGCAGTGACAGTACATCACTGCTTTAATGTCTGTATTTTTCTTCTTGTTCTTTCAGTGTGGTGCACACTGCTTTTCTATTTTGAACAAAAAGGTTTGACCTCTACATTTAAAGGCAAACCCAAGGACAGTAGATAAATAACTAGCGGGGGGGAGAATTTGTTGCACAGACACTTCCATCAATTTCAAGCTTTGCTTTTGGAGAGGGAAGAAAGCTGATGAAACTTGCAAGACCTTTAATCTCACCATATTTATCAGGTTCAGAAAAATGTTGAAAGTATGAAGGCTCATAAGACTCAACCCAAGGTCATGTAAGCAGTAGCAGCTGCTGAGGAAAAGAAAGCTCTCCTGAGGTTGTATTAGCTGAAGGTTGTTCAGAGGGTTCCACATATGCATCTTTTATGACTTCAACCATGTTATCTTTACTGATGCTGTTTTCTTCCATTATCCAGAACAGCACGGTTATTTTATAACAGGCACTGGATTTTTAAATTTTCATGGGGAGCCATGTCATCCACAGTGACTGGGAATGACTGAACCATGTTTGACCTTGGGACCAGCAAGAAGTCCCCCCCCCAATGGAGTTTCCCAACTGTAGCAGGTTGCCCTGTTTGTCTCTTGTTGATCTACATTCATTGATTCAATGTCAGCCTTTGTCACATCTTCTACATAAACTAGAAGATTCAGGCCTTTTATTTTTGTTATTCCCAGAAGAGATGTTATTTTTAGGTATTACTTATTAACAAACCCTTCTCAGATGTCCTATTCTACAGCAATTAAAATATTTGACATTTTGTTATCTGCTAATACCATTGGAAATTACTTCTTCTACCCAATCCTCAGTATTATAGCCGAATGCCTCAACATTTACTGTATGCAGGATCCATTCATTCATTGGTGCTGATTTAATCTTCAAAGGAGCAAGTATCTTTTTTATTCAAAGTTGGTATTTTAAAAAGTCAGAGATTCAATAAATCCTCATCTAGCTTCTGTATCTGTTACTCCTTTTTGTACAACTTTAGTTAATGTTTGTAAAAAATTCACTAAAGGGTTCTCGTATGCCTTCTTTAACCTTAATATATAACTCAATATTCATTCTGATTCTTGAATCCTGTCTCAAGCATTTAAGGCTGCTGTATGACATAGGGACAAGGTATATTCATTATAAAGAGCATAGCATCCCTCTTCAAGAATTCGATCTTGGGAAACCTCAAATCCTTTGATTCTTCTTTGTTATTCTAAGGTTTTAGTCTCCTCTCTCCAATAACATTTCCATTGTAATTGCAGTCAGTCTTCAAATACCGCTGAGACTAATTGAAGCCAATCATGTGAAGTAGCTTATTGCTTGGAGACCATGTCTTTACCATCTCCATAACAAATGGTGAATGTAAACCATAAGATATTATTGCTTGGTTAGTTACTTTTAGATCTTTCATACCTCTAGGTTTCCATGTACATTCTTTATATCCATATGGGTATTGAATATTTGTTGGCTTGTCAGAGGTAATAATGGAATAGGTAGCTAAAACTCTTGGTAAGACATCTCTGACTCTGACAGGTACTGGCAATGGTAAATTCTTTGCTAGTATCTCTTCTCCTTGCTCATCAGTTCTGATACTGTCTACAATCTATTCAAATCTTTTTACCACTGTCTTTTATAAATCCTGAATCTCTTGACCTGTGAATGTTTCTAGTGGTTTCAATAAATCACTCTGCAATATGACTCCAAGGTATTAAAATTTTCCATTATGATAACTTCTCATCCTTGGATATTATTTCAATGCTGTGCCAATTGCCTTCCTGGGGAGATAATCTATCTGCTAGCTTGTAACTTTTTAAAAGATTTTGATTATCAATTTCAACAGTATGAATTCTTTCATATAATATTTCAGTACCCTTTGTATAATTTCATAACTCATTGACACGTATTAAATTTTGTCTGTCAAATTAGTGCTATTCTTTTCAATGGTATTATTTTTTATCTAACTTTTGATTATCAATGGTATAAATCCTGTCAGCTAGCTTTCATTATTAGTCTGTAAAGACTGCATCATTTCTAAAAGTGCCTCACTCTTGACTCTGTTATCAAACTATTTTCTTAAGGATATACTATGAAGAACAAAGTTAAGTCCCATGATCACAAAAATGGAAGTACTAGAAACATCCCATAATCCTTGCAAAATACCATCCATAGTAGAAACAAAGGAGTTATTAAATTCCTGGGTAGTGATATTGTCTGCCATTATACACTTTTCAAATTTATTTATCTATCTATCAATAAAATGAATTTACCTCCAGTATAAATATTCAGTAAATTGTTGTAAGTGCAGAAATCTTTATTGACCAGCAGGGGTTGCAGTTACAGATGCATGGCAGAGTGACACATGCCAGTTCTGTGGTGGTAGCAGCTTAAATACTGACAAATATGTTTAACAAATTAAGAGCAACTAAATCAATTCCATATACAAAGAGGGTGTTTTGGTGACTAGAATATCAAGAAACCCAGAGCTCATGAGCAGCAAATAAAAACCTGAAAGTCTGTGCTCCCAAAGTTGTAAGGGGGAAGAACTGCACAGGTTGGCAGGCGCAGTGGGAAATTGTCAAATCGGCACATCAGCCAAATACTTGCAGCTGTGTGCCAAAGATGTAACTCAGCTGCAGGGATGCCACATGGGCAAGGGTAGGAGAAGTCCACAGACCTTTTGAGATGGTCCAAGACTTATGTTCCACCCTTCTCCACTTCACATGGGTGCCAATCTATTGTTGATTATAAGAAAATATTCCCACAGTGGCTCAGAAGGTAGAATAATAACGTTCTCTTCATTTAGGGGTAGACTTGCAGATCAGCAGTCCTCTGCATGAGCGGGGAATGAGAGAGAACTGAATCTAGTAACCAAGAAGTCCACACACGTTTCTACATCTAAATACATAGTACATTTGATCACACCCAAAGTTGCCAGTATCTTAAAGGCTATTGACCAAAGGAGTTCCCACAGCAGATATTTATGGCGATTAAATGTCTTACTTTGGTAAACTTATTGTTATTGGATTTAAGGTAGCAGTTCTCAAATTGTGAGGCACACACCTTTTGGGGGTACCATATCAGATTTCCCACATATCAGATATTTGCATTACAAATCATAAAAGTAGCAAAATTATGATTATGAAGTAACAATGAAACATTCTTATTTTTTAAGAGTCACCACAACATAACAAACTATTAAAGGGTCACAGCATTAGGATGTTTGAGAACCAGTATTTTTATTTTTGTTTTTTTGGGTTTTTGCTTGGTTGTTTGTTTTTCAATACAGGGTCTCTCTGTGTAGCTCTGGCTGTCCTGGAACTCATTCTATAGACCTGGTAGTCCTGGACCTCACAGAGATCCTTCTGTCTCTGCCTTTCAACTGCTGGGATAAAAGGCATGTGTCACCATAGTCTAGGAAAAACAAGTTTTATGGTGGTTTTCTAAACCTTTACAAAGTTTTACAGAAGTCAAGCTTTAGAATACTTTAAACTTGTTGGAGCATCTTAACTCTATTTCCTTTTTAAAAAATTATTCCTATAGTTTGATAAATGTCATTTCTCGAGGAGAAGCTGCTCTGGGTGAAGACAGCTACAAGTGCAGAGGTAAATTAGTATTCCATTGAAGTGGGTGAATAAATGCTTTAATTCTCCTGTCTAATTCATTGTTTGCTGTTTGTTTGCCTTCAACCTATGTGTAATCAATAGCTTTAGGATGGATGACTTCATACAAACATCATTTTAGTTATCCTAGTTCTGAAAGCTTACTATTTAAACATCAAGATTCATACAGATTTGATGTCTTTTGAGAGCTCCCCTGTTACAGAGAATTATCTTCTCTTCCACCCCATTCAGAGAAGAACAGGAAGAAGAATATCAACCAGACATCTACCTCATAACCTTCTCTTTATCCAAAGGCCATATTTTTTACATTATTGGTTTGGAAAGTTGGCCTTAAAACATTTAAAATTTAGAGGTATACACATTGTTCTCTGTGCCTCCTGTTATTGTGACAATTGCCATAATCAGAAGCAACTTGGAGAAGAATGGGTTTGTTTTAGCTTACCTGTTACAGTCCATCATCCAGGGAAGCCAGGGCAGGAGCTCAAAGCAGAAATCTGTAAGAAGGTACTGAAGTAGAAAAATTGTAGGAATGTGCTTACTGGCTTGCTGTCTCTTTCTCACCTTCCTCTCCTATATGATACCCTGCCTACAAGTGGCACTGACCACAGTTTCTGGACCCTACCACATCAACTCGGCAATCAAGAAATTACCCCACAGACTTGCCCATTAGCCAATATGATTTAAGTAACACCTCAGTTGAGGTCCTTTCATCTCAGGTAACTCTAGTTTTTGGCAGAATACACTTATTCAGTCTTTATTAGTTGGAAATCCTCTTGTGATTCAAGGCAGTGTGACTTTTTTGTTATTATAAATTTATTTAGAACCTTGATAAGAACACAGATTCTGATTTAAGCCTGAGGTAGGATTGGGTTTATGCATCTCTAGCAAGGTCATAGAAGGTGCTAAAATGTAGTGTTAGTTGAGAGGATCATTTATTTTCAGAACATTAAAATGCTGAGTAGTGGATGAGGGTGGGGTAGAGAGAAGGGAGAGGGAATGAGAAGAGTGGAGAAAATGGGAACTAGGATTGGTATGTAAAAGGAAAAATTATAGTTTGTTTTCTTTTAAAAAATAAAATAAATGTCCCTAAATAAAAAAGTCATTTAATTATTTTTAAAAAAAATGCTTCATTTATTCTTAGTTTACAGTGTAATTTTTTTTAAGGAATACATACCTATTAGTAAGTATTTGATTCTGTAGCCAAAAATATTATCTAAATGTATATTTCTAATGTATTTGGATCTAAACATTTCATCTTTTAACACCAACACTTTTGGGAATAGATCTCATTTGGTTGTAAAGGATGTTTGGCCCCTGAGTTGATAATACTGAGCTGAAATTAGCATTGTTGCCCTTCACAGAGCATCCATTTGCAGCCAAAGTGTATTCCATTTCTTTGGTCTATTACCTGCTCCTCTCAATGGTGGTTTTTTAAGGTTCTCAGTCTCGCAGTCCTTATCTATTCAAGTTGGGAATCAGGACAACTAAAGGTAAGGACTTGCAGGTTGCTTAGAACAGACACATTCTGACTTTCACTTTCACTTCAAATCACTAATGTTGCTCTTGCTAATTTAGTAATTAATTTAGTGATTAATGTCTATCATGCCTATTATTTATTTAGTAAGTCCTGTCTTACACTGCCATATTTCCTCAATTCATTTCATTTTAAACATTTGTTACAGTAGATGATAGAAGATTCCATGGTAGTCAGATTAGTAAAACTATTACTTCTGGTGTGCCTCAAATTCCTTAAGACTAGACTTTACTTACTGACTGGGAGGGACCCAATGACGAATAGCAAATGGGTTCCATCTTCAATGCTCAGTTAGTTACTTGATAACAAAAACCAATATTGATACCAAGTGTTCTCTTCAGGTCATTGATGTGTGAGTAACTCAGGCCTTGCCTACATTATCTTTGCTTCCAGGTTTCATCAGACGTAACTGTCTTTTGGCCAAATTATGTTAATAATGTGTACATTGAAATGTAGTTAAGAAAATATCTGCTAAAACAATAAGAAAAATAAGAACCTAAGGATTGGCAGATGGCTGAGTAGGTAAAGGAGCCCGCTGTCAAGACAATTGACCTGAATTCAATCCCTGAGAACTACATGGCAGAAGGAGAGAACCAAGTTTTGAAAATTGTTTGCTGATTTCGACAGAAGTACCATGGCAGATGTATATATGAACACTGGCACATATATACACATATACACAAAAGCACAAAAATTTACTAGCTGAAAATAAATAATTAAATATATTCCCCCCAAAAGGAAAGTACAACAAATAGAATTCTTGAATATAGTTTTTTGAAACTTTTTTTAAAAAAAATCTTCTTCAGTTAAAAGTCATATGAATTTACATGAATTACTTAATAATATCTGACTGTCAGTTTTCTCATCTGTGAACTGGTAAAAATTCTTTGAAACATAAAACTGCTGTTGGCAATGTCCGTTGAAAAGAATTCAAGCTCCCTAGACAGGTGAAAGTAATTTAATCAGACAAAACTAATTATGATTTCCAGTTCTTAACAACTTATTTACTGCCAAGGAGCTGGGATCATACAGAGAGGCTTTTTGCTCCAAATGTGGTTGTTACCATCAATACACATGCCTTAAAATAACTTTCTGTTTTGGTTTTCTGCTTTTTTTTTTTTTAAACTGAGCTTTGCCATGTACCCTAGGCTTGCCTTGTATTTTCAGTACACTGGCTTCTATCTCATAATTATAAGGATTGAAAGCCACTATACCTGGCATAATAAATTCCTTTGTCTGGTGCATCATTTAATAACTTTAATTCAAACTGATTCTTTTAGTATAAAAGTATATGTGGAAAAAGAGATAGTTTAACACAATTAGGAAAAACACAGAGTATAGCAATGTTTCTTGGGATTTGGGAAAGTTTATCCTTAAAAATGCCCTTCAGTATTTTTCTTATAAAGTGTGTCTTTCATCATAATATAACAAAGGAGAGAAATATGAATGTAAAGTAAAAGGAGCTTCTTATACAGTTATTTGTACACCTGTGCATGTTCTTGAGCCTTGTTTCTTTTATGAGTTCTGATGTAAGGGCACCTGACATCAGTGGGATATCAATGACTTTGATAGGAAACCTTAATAATAGGGTTGATACCCAGAACAATAAGAAGAGTCTTCCTTTTAAATAAAGGTCAATCTGTTTTAGCTTCTTTTCATATAAAATATTTTTATCTTATTCTTTCCAGTCCCTGGACTCCTCCCTGGTTCCCCCTTCCCATTGTACTTAAAGTTTTTCTCTTGCTCCGAAAAACAAAATCAAAACAAAGAAACAAAACATCAAAATCTTACATAAGAAAAGAAAATATAACAAAAATAGCACATTGTATGTTGGCTTCTCTGTGCTGTAGTTTTCTCTAGCTTGAACTTGTGTATATTGTTTGAATGCCATCACAGCCTCTGTGAGTAGAAATGCTTATTAACCCTGTTGTGTCTAGAAGATGCTGTTACCTTAGAGTCACCTATGACCTCTGACTCTTAGAATTTTTCAACCTCTTCTTTCACAGATAAGCCTGGATTTTGAGGGGAGGGATTTGATAAAGAAAATCCATTTCGTAGTGAGTTCTCCAATGTTTCTCATTCTTCTCATTTTCCAGTTGGGGGCCTTTTGTGTCAATTACCAGCTCCTCTAAGGAAAAGCTTCTCTTATGCTGGTTTAGCAATTCACTGACTGAGGGTAAAACATGTCATTAGAGAGTCATTATAGTACTATATTACTTTAGCAAAATAATGTAGATTTCCTACTGTAACATAATTTATCCAGTCTCAAATTCTTATAGGTTAGTAATTTCAGGTGTGGATTACATACCATTGAATGATACCTTAACTCAAATTTTAAAATAATAAATAATAAAATAATTAATAATACAATAAAATAATTGATAATAAAATAAAATGATTAACAAATAAAATAATTAATGAAGTTGTTTGCTCCCAATACCATTTGTGCCACTATTGCATCAGTCTGTCTTATTGGCAGATTGATTTTAGAGGTTGTAGGGCGGAAACTAGTTGATACTGATGATTTCTTTACTCCTCTGGTACCATAAATAGTAACAGGATAATAAATACAAATCTATTTCTATTCTTATACATGTAGCTATACTGTCTTCAGCCCTATTTGTTGAAATTTTGCCTTTTATTTCATTTGTATTTTTACCACTTTGTTAAAAAAGTGTCTGTATTTTTGTCTTGTTATTTTGCTGATCATATTGCTGTTTTTATTCAATACCTTGCTAGTTTTAGTACTAGATCTGTAATGTAACTTGAAAGCTCACATATTGATATTTATCAAGAATTATTTTAGCTTTCCTTTGTGTGTTTATGTATGTGTTATTTATTCTGTAAAAAGTATAAGTTCCTTTTATTTCAATGAAGTTAATTTCTTTGCAATTTTGATAGGGATTTCAATGAATTTGAATATTGCCTTAGGTACCAGCTATATTATCTGTGTAAGGTGTCCTAATACTAAGACACTTATGTTTCTGAAATCACAGAAAACAACCTCAAAAGAAGTTTCTAAAAGCTAACATGGAAAATACATCATTCTTTTATCAGAAGAATATATATATCCATGTGGTGTTCCTTTCTAATAGTCAATAATGTTGTTTTAGTAATATCTATCTTTCTTTTATGAAATATGAAAATTTCCCTCTTAATTTCTAAAAGTTAATATAACAGAGAGATATTGAATTCTAATGTTTTCAGTTAAGTGAATTTAAAGTCAGAAGAGATTCATAAAGTTGCGGCGTTCGACTTGACCAGCAAGAAAAACGCCACACGTGGCTCTCTTTCCTAGACTTTATTCAGGACCTTGAACAACTTCTGAGTAGTGAACAACGGGATGGGAAAAGCCCGCTCGCTGCTTGAATACCCGCTGGGTAGCCAACCCTAGCAAGCCACATGGGAAATGCGGATAGGGCTAAGTACGCAGAAGCAAGCCAGGTCACATATTTGGCCATAAATAAAGATGTTTAGGGTCAGAGAATGTCCACCGGTCAGGGGTGAAGAGCGGAAGTCAGCGCCATTTTCAAGGCACAGAACAAAGCAGCTGTCTACATAAAGTTTACATGATGCGAAGTGCCTTATATTACATGAGGATAGTTTCTGTGTTTGATTTTTATTCTGTCACAGTTTTACTGACCAATGTATATTCCAATTATGCTAAGTTATTGGAAGTTTAAAATTGATAAATATTCACTATATCTTTAAGGTGAGTTATATTTGGTTATCTCTGTGTTACAGCAGAATATTTCATATTTTCTAAAATGTGTAAAATATTCTAGTTGTAACCTTCCTTTTAGGGAAGAGTTTGTATAAAGATGACAAATTTCCTTTGAAAAAACTAAGTAAACTATCTTAATCTTTCATAAACAGCCTTACATTAGCATTTTAGCTAATCTGAATGCTTTTAATAACATTCTTCTTTCTTTTCCGCCAAACTCATCTTTGATTTGTATACATTTGAGTGTATCTCAAAAGTAGACAAAAATATACAAAGTATTCATGGTTCTCTTTTGCCAATCACATTATCTTGTAATAATTAGAATCTGTTTTATCAATTTTTCTTAACATTCTTGAAAATACTTCCTTCATACAGAAAACTGAACCCCAGATCCCATCCACAACAGTAAGCACTTTTATTTTTCTTGTTTCTGTTCATTCTGAATCAACTTCTGGGAATGACAATATATGTTTTCAATAAACTACATTCATACTCCCTGCTTGACTCAATCAGGCATAAGGATTCCTTCTGTTGCATGCAGGTATGTTATACCTTCTGATGGCAATCGGTGACATGATTGGTCCTTATTGCCATCACCTTCCACTCAGGAGTCTGTGCTTCTGAAGAGCAACAACATTGGTTTATCAATGGCTGAGAAATGCAATACCTTGAGAATCAGAAAACAATAGCAACAAAAATATTCAAATATTTTATTGGAAACAAAATTAGCTAATTTTTCTTCCCTTAATAATATTTTGTGATTAAAATTAATGGTATAGTATGAGGTTTTCTGTCCCAAAGAAAAAAACCTTTTCAGATTAGTGTCCATTTTTCTCTTTGGAAATGTTTACATCTGAAAAAATATGAAGGCTTATTTTTCTTCTTATTCCTAACTGTGCATCTGTACATAATTTTCAGAATAAGCTTCTAATGCACATAACTGCTTATTTTCGTTCTTATTTTTACATGATAAAGTGTATAAATAAATTTAAATATGCTATAAAAGTTATTACATGTACTTTTCAAGGTAATTTAATGAACTAAACATTCGGTTATCAACAGTCTTATTTTACAAACACTGTTGGAGAAGTGACTTTTACATTTTCAATCTCTTAATATTTTTGATGAAATAGTATGTAAATGTGGAAAATTAAGTCATGGACGCATTTCAAGTGGCTAACTTGATAGCCAACAATTACATTTTCCAAACACTCATTATCTCTGAACTTGAAAATCATCAATGAATCATGATGATGCATGAGTGAAGAAGAATAATATTGGCACTGCCACCAATATTTCCTTTACCAGGAGAGAGAGACAGACACAGAGATCCAGACAGATAGACACAGAGAGAGAATCTACTGCCATGTATGGTAGCTACAACATTAGAATTCTCTCCTCTTCACCCTCCCTAGTACATTGACTGCATTTGGCTTAGATCCAGTTTCCTTCTCCCTGTTCACTTTGAATGAGGTCCAGGATTTTGAGCTCCAGGGAAGCTAGTTGTGGTATTGAAATACCGCTTTCATTTAAGCAGTGCTAATTGCAGCCTCAATCACTAGTCATAAACCATGGAGATTAATGATGGAAAAGACCTGTTAGATCAGCTCTTCCATCTGATTCCGACAATAAAAAGATTATTTTTACATTATGTGCAAGGATATTCTGTCTGGTTGATTTTTAGTGACCAAAATAATGGGCTTTTCAGCATTTCCCTGGAGAGAGAATTGTGTACACAGATAAATTTTACTTACAACTGCCAACTGAAGATGAACCTAGGTTCTCCCTTTTGTTTTGTTGCGTGTCATTCCTCCTAGCTAAATACTGTTGGATAATCCTAAGCAATTCGTTTTCCTTCTTTATTTAAAACAATGCATTTCCTGTCTAGCATCCTGAATGAGTGACATTTATGGTTTTATTTGGCCTTTATGGAAAATATATAGTTTTATATAACAGCTTGTAATTATTTCAAAAAGTCCCTTTTGTAGAGGATGCAAGAAAAGCCTTAGATTAATTAATCATAATTAAATCTTTTAAGTTTTTTTTCCATTTTGAATTTTAACTGTATTTTCTATAAAAATTCTCAATGTATCTTTCCATTACCTTTATCTGCTAAATTTAAATGTTATTTTTTGGAATTAAAATGAAATGACATCATGTTGTCTCTTCCCTTTTTTTCCCGGACCTACTTGTTTTCAAATATTAACTGTTCTTACATGTTGACAGCAAAATGTGGCTTCAGAAATGATGTTTCTCTTAGCACAATAATAACAACTCTGTGGAGTCAGTTTTCCCCTTCATCATAGAGGTCTTTGGACTCAAAATAAGGTGTGAAGATTCACATCAAAAGCTTCTCAGCAACCGAGACACCTCAACAGCCCCCAGAGAACGTTGTTTTAAACTAGCACCTGAGCTGGTTTCTCACTATGTTATTTTCATGGATTAATGCCTCATTTTCTGTAATGCAGAACTGGAAAGTCAATAACATACTTCATAATTTATGGATTTTATGTTGATAAGTTTTGTGACTGGATGTCTATATGTGTACCACATGGGTACCTCATGTCAGATGCCAGAAGTTGGTGTCAGATCCTTTGTAACTGGAGTTACAAAAAGCTGTATGCTGCCATGTGAGTGCTAGAATCTTAACTTTAGGTCCTCAGCAATAACAGTAAGTGTTCCTCACCACTGAGCAATTTCTCCAACCATGGTGTTTAGATTTTTGATTGAAAGGCTATTTTTGGTCAGTATTCAAAATGAATAGATAAAGACATTTTATAGAGGGTATATGAAAGAAATATTGTGTCAGCACAATTGGGGATTAGTAAGTGGTTTATATGTTTAGTACTGTTCAGCTATTATATTTGAAATGCAATGAATTATTGTCATGTATAAGTTTTATGGAATTCATTCTAAAGGAGAGCTCTGAAGTAGTTATATACTATTCAGAGGATAATAGACAAGAAGAATGATTGTTAGTTCTAAAATATGGCCTCTTTAAGAATTCAGTCCATGTGTGTAAACTTCCCATCCATGTTAAGTGAAATTAATGGGCTTGTTCACTATAAAGATGCAACAGATAATTTAGTATAATAAGAATTCTCAATGGGGTATAGATTACAGAGTTTAATCGAGTGACAGCCGATTCTTCTGGGGATTTTAATACAGTTAACTTTTGTTTTAAAGTTATGTTCCCAAAGGAAATATTTAACAGAAATTAATTTGAAATGTGTACATTTATCAACCTTCTTTTGGTAAATATCATTCTATCGCCTTATAATCTTAATATTTCAAAGAAATGCCATAGTGAATCAAACATAGAACAATTTATCTACTTGACAAGATAACCTATGTCTTTCCAATGTCTCCAAAATGTTTTTTCTTTAATGCAATATGTACTTATAAATTCTTTGATTGATGCTCATAGTTTTAAACACAGATCATCTAATAGAACATTTCTATTAAACTGCTAGAACCATATAAAATAGACAAATCTATACAGACATAAAATTTCTATAATCTCTATTAAACTTCAATATATTGTGTGAAAATTCTACAATTTTATGATGAATTTCAACACAATTAAAATTTTGCTCTGTTGCTTAACAAATAACACTTATTTGTCTTAATTCAATTACATTAAAATTAAATTAAGACAAACTAACTATAATACTGTAATATATTTTATAGGGAGTTATTTTCAAGTAGTTAAATACAAATCAATATATATCCATGGTTATTGTTCAGAGAGGGAAAAGATGTGCCCTTCACCTCACATACATTATTTGGTTTGTTTTGAGAGGAACACAAGAACTTTCTGTTTTTTACTGTATTTTAGGGACTCAAAGGACATATCCTTGTTTCTAGTTTTGTTTTTCAACTGAAATGTATAAAGGTCTTGTAGTAATACAAGCTGTAATATTGGGTGAACTTTTGAGTCTAACTGATACGTTTGCAAGATTCTAAATGTTTTGTTTCATATAAAAAGAAACACAGAATTAGATTTAATCTGAAAAACTCTCATTAGATCCGTCCCCTTGTATCAGTGGGTGATAGCATCCCTCGCAGTCCTTATTTCCTTTTTCATTTTCTTCGTCCTTCTGCTCCTCATTTGGACCTTGGGGGGCTCAGTCCGGTGCTCCAATGTGGGTCTCCGTCTGTATCGCCATCCATCGCCAGATGAAGGATCTATGGTGATAAGCAAAATATTCATCAGTATGGTTATGGGCCAAGGCCGGTTCAGGCACCCTCTCCTCTGTCCAGAGAACAATCTGGGGATCTCTCCTTGGACCTGGGATCCCATACATAATCAAGTCTCCTGTAAACCCTAAAATGACTCCCTTAGTTGAAATATATTTTTCCCTGATCCCATATTCATCCTTCCTCCATCCCCCCGATCCCGGTCAACAGAGCTTTCCCCATTCCTCCCCTACTCCCTTCTCTCTAACCCTCTCCCCTTCCAACAACCCTCCCACCCCACCCCCATGCACCCGAGGTTACCTGGGACTCTTGTCTATTTCCTACCTCCTGGCGGATAGCTAAATAATCTTCATCAGGTTCATCTTCTTATTTAGCTTCTCTAGGATCACGAATAATAGGCTCAAAACAATAACAATATTCAAGCACCTAAAAGGCAAAAAATAAGAATTATAAACTCAAGGATCTTGGTTTAGGAAAGAGGAAAAGGAAACATTAAATACTTAATATTTCAGCAGTTGTTTAGACAGTAAGGCTGACATGCAGTATTTACATTTTCTTTTATCTTATTATATGTGTATGAGTGATTTGTCTGCATGTGTATGCATGATGAGTGTTTAATGACCTCAGGGACTAGAAGTAGACATCAAATCTCTTGGTATTGTAATTTTAGACAGTTGTGAGACAGTGTATGGGTACTGGAAACAGAACCTGTGTCCTCAAGAACAATATTAAATGGTCTTAATTACTGAATCATTATTTATATTCCTTCTTCCCTATAAACTAGTCACTCACTCATTGTAAATGTAAGATCATCTTTCTTATACATTCCTTCAAAAAACCTTAATTTATTATATTACTGCTCACCATTGCATGTATAAACATGGAGGTTTCGGCAAACTTTCAAGTCTTTATGCAATGACATGTGTTGTCCCAGACATATGGCAATAATTGACCAGTAGGGATTCCCAATCAAACTAAGTTGTCATGGTTATACAGTGTACCTTAAGAAGCCATGTTGGTGTATGAGGCCCTTATGTATTTTTGTTGCTTTTATTGATTATTAAAGAAACTGTCTTGGCCTAATTGATAGGCCAGAATTCAGGTAGGTGACGAAAACAGAACAGAATTCTGGGAGAAAGATAGCAGACACAGGCGGACACCATGAAGCTCCTGTCTGAGATGGACGTAGGTTAGAATCTTTCTCAGTAAGGCATGACCTCGTGATGTTACACAGATTATTAGAAATGGGTTAGATCAGGATGTGAGAGTTATCCAATATAAGGCTAAAAATAATGGGCCAGGCAGTAATTTAATTAATACAACTTCTGTGTGGTTATATGGGGGTTATGCTAGCCGGGTGTCAGGATGCAGCCCACTCCTTCTACAACACCATGTTGTCCCTTTGTATTGCTAATATTTATGGAGGTTTTTTTTCCCCTTTTTTTGTGAGTAAACCACTTGGTATTAGATAACTGATTATTGGATTGATCCCCAGGGAAGAGTAATTTCCCTCTTTCATCTGTCAATAATCACCTGTAACCAGGTGGAACCTTCTGAGACTTTTTCCATTCTTGCTGGCTTGTCAATAAGTCTTGCCAATGTTCAAGTCTTGTTTAAGTGACCATATTGTTGCGATTTCATGGGTGCAGCTGATCAAAACAAATTACACATGTGAACAAAATGTCATATTGAAACCAATTATGTTCTTTAAGAAGCACTAATTAAAGAGAAAAATATAACATGAAGTACACAAACAAACAAATAAACAAAGACACCTAACATTATTGACTAAACTAACCAAATATTTCTTAAGTCAAGGATCTTTATATTTCTAAGAAGTATTTAAAAAATGGTCAGTACTGTAGTTGGTGTTTCTTTACACTTTGCTCTTTGGGATTCAGCCACCCAGCTCCTAAATAAATATGCAAATGTTCATTCTTACTTATAAATGCCTGGCCTTAACTAGACTTGTTTCTAGACAGCCTATCTAACCTGAATTATTCCGTGTTTCTTCAACTATGTTTTGTCTTTGGACATTTTTACTTTCTTTACTCTTCATCTCTTTTTTTTTCTTCTTATTCTGTGGATGAATGTGTAACTGGGTGGTTGGCCCCCGACTTCCTCCTCTCCTCCTTTTCTTACTCCTCCCTCTTTTTTTCTTCTCCTATTTATTCTCTCTGCCTGGTGGTGTCTCCTGTTTCTCTCTCCTGCCTAGCTGTTGACCATTCGGCTCCTTACCAGACAAACCAGGTGTTTTAAACAGGCAAAGTCACATAGCTTTAAGAGTTTTATATAACTCTTAAAACATAAACATAAAAGAGTGGAGCGCATCTTTGCATCACCAAGCAAATATTCTAGAGGACTAATAAATGTATGACATATTACACTAATATTCCACAACATAGCACAGGTCTGTAAGCCCAGCTATTTGGATTACTGAGGCAGGAGGATCACATGCTATAGTTCTCCATAGGTAGCCTAGTAAAACCTGTCCTATGAAAAAGTGAAAAAATATCTGGTGATGCAGGTAGGTTTAGTGCTTTAAGTTTAACTTACAGCTTGTGTAATAGCTTCCAACTGTTATCATGCTGAACATCAGAAAAAAATATTACTGAACACTAATGTTCAATTCAGAATGAAATGGTCAGGGATATTTTTAGCAGCGTTTTTTATAGGAAGTCAAACTGTCCTCTCAAGGAACAGATTATATACTGTATATTCACATTTCATAGTAGTGAAATAATTATAGACACAGGAAATAAATTTAAGACATATTAGGATTGTCTGGAAAAAAATGCTGTAATCTTTAAGATTTGAAAGATTTAAGTAATTCTTTGAGCAAACATTATATACACATTGTGTCTACTCTTGGTGTTGTCTATAAGATTCAAAATAGCAATGGAATACAAGACTAAATTTCCCTACACTACACCCAAGAAACAAAATTACATCTCAGTGTTTTGTTGAATGCAACTGAATCTATTTATCTAACTCCATGGCTGCCAAGTACTGAATTCTATTTTTAGGTACACCAAGAAACAAGACAAGGAGCAAGGTCTTCAGAGACTCATTAGGACCATTAGAAAAATGCTCCTAGCAGCTCCTATCAAAACAGTGGAAATAAATAACCTTTGTTCCTGGGCTGTGGATTCACCCTGTTTCTGCAGCCCCATTTCTGGATGATGTATTATAGTCATTACAGTCACCTCTGTAGGACACTGTGTACACAAAGCGTGTGAGCCTAACCTCCCAATTCAGGATATTTTCTAATATATGAACAATTTGTCCTTGTCAAGCTGACCAAGGTGAAAAGAATAAACTGTAAATATGAAGCACTTCTAGGCTACTTGAAAACAAGGGGGAAAATTTTCCGCTTATTTTTTTTTTCTTGGCTCAAGGGGGAAAAAGGAGCAAATGGATTAAGTGATAAAGTACGGATGTACCTGTAAAAGAAGTATTGTTTCACCTTCTTAAAAATTGCTGTTTAATAGAGACACTCCATAAGACCAAAATGCCGCAATCTGCTATTTTCTAGAAGTTGCGTTTCATAACAAAGAAAAATGTACTATATGTTATTTTTAGGGAAGAACATGAAGATTTATGAGAACAGTAACAAAGTCTAAAGTTGTGTCATATTTATTTCTTTACACAATGTCACATTGTGTGTCTGGCTTCAGACAACATATGAGTGTTGCCTTGTGAATGGAGCTTTTGTGCACTTTCCTATGGGGGATTCCAAATATTTGTAGTTGTACAAAGTTTGGTATATTGTGTTACATTTTACTACATATTTATAATAAAAAATATGAATAAATTTGACCGGATATATAGCCTTTGGACAGAGTATTAATGCCTTATGTGTACAGTCATCTTTGTATTCTCAGCATGATAAAACAATCAGGATCATTTCAAAAACTATTTAAAAATATATGAGGAACACTTAAGAAAATAGAAACCAGAAACCCTCTCCCTCTTTCTCAGATCAATGACCCCAAAGAAATTTCTAGAAGTATTATCAGTAGATTACTTCTGTGCTTTTCCATCAACCTCTATATTAAATCATCCCATATAGTTGTCTTTTATGTTTTTATAACAGTACAATCTGTTTCCCCTTCCTGGGAGGAAATATGGCAAAGAAAACACTGATGGCTTTTTCAAAGGCTTATGAAAACCTACTACAATACAAGCTTCCTAAAATACATACATATATCCGCTGGAAATTGAATGGAGTCAAATTATAAAGGTGATGTCCCAAATAATGATCTTACACTATCAATTAAAACCTCCAGTAATAGGAATGGATTACATTTGTTGAGTCATTTGCCAAAGAGGTCACATGGACAGTCCCAATTATCACTGGCTATTCCTGAAACTTTTTTTTTTTTTTTTTATTTTTTTTTTTTAGTAAATTTTATTAGATTATAAAAGTTTCCATTTCCGCCCCCCCTCCCAACACCCTCCCACTCCCCCCACTCCCCCCCTCCTTCCCCTCCGTCCCCCAGGGCAGTCAGGGTTTCCTGCCCTGTGGGAAGCTCCAGCTCCCTCCCCCTCCCTCCAGGTCCAGGAAGGCGAGCGTCCAAACAGACTGGATCCCCAAAATCCAGCATATGCAGAGGAAACAGGTCCCAGTGTCATAGTCAATGGCTTTTCAGAAAGACCCCAGGCCAGCCACAGTCAGAGAATCCGGCCAAATTCCGAGAATCTGGCTAGATCACGTCCTCGTTCAGTCCCAGTCCGGCTGGCCCTGGTAAACTCTCATCAGATCCGTTCCCTTGTATCAGTGGGTGATAGCATCCCTCGCAGTATTGATTTCGTTTTTCATATTCCTCCTCCTTCCGCTCCCCATCCGGACCTCGGGGGGCTCAATCCGGTGCTCCAATGTGGGCCTTCGACTGCATAGCCGTCCTTCGCCAGAGGAAGGATCTATGGTGATAAGCAAAATATACATCAGTATGGTCATGGGCCACGGCCGATTCAGGCACCCTCTCCTCTGTCCAGAGAGCAATCTGGGGGATTTCTCCTTGGACCTGGGATCCCATATATAATCGAGTCTCCTGTAAACCCTAAAATGGCTCCCTTAGTTGAAATATATTGTTCCCTGATCCCATATTCATCCTACCTCCCTCCTCCCCCCCTCCCCGGCCACCAAGCTTTCCCCTTTCCTCCCCTACTCCCTTCTCTCTAGTCCTCTCCCCCTCCATCGACCCTCCCACCCCCCCCATGCACCCGAGGTTACCTGGGACTCATGTATATTTCCTACCTCCTGGTGGATAGCTAAATAATCTTCATCAGGTTCATCTTCTTATTTAGCTTCTCTAGGATCACGAATAATAGGCTCAAAGACCTTTAATTATGGTTAGAATCCACTTATGAGTGAATACATACCGTGTTCCTCTTTTTGGGTCTGGCTTACCTCACTCAGTAAAGCGTTTTCTATTTCCATCCATTTGCATGCAAAATTCAAGATGTCATTGTTTTTTACCGCCGAGTAAAACTCTAATGTATATATGTTCCACACCTTTTTTAACCATTCTTCTATTGAGGGGCACCTAGGTTGTTTCCATGATCTGGCTATTACAAATAGTGCAGCTATGAACATAGTTGAACAAATGCTTTTGTAGTATGTTAGGGAATCTTTAGGGTATATTCCCAAGAGTGGTATTGCTGGGTCCTGAGGGAGGTTGACTCCCAGTTTCCTGAGAAACCGCCACACTGATTTCCACAGTGGCTGCACGAGTTTGCATTCCCACCAACAATGGATGAGTGTTCCCCTCACCCCACATCCTCTCCAGCATAGGCTATCGTTGGTGTTTTTGACTTTAGCTATTCTGACAGGTGTAAGATGGTATCTCAAAGTGGTTTTGATTTGCATTTCCCTGATCGCTAGGGAGGTTGAGCATGACCTTAAGTGTCTTCTGGCCATTCGAAGTTCATCTGTTGTGAATTCTCTGTTAAGTTCAGTACCCCATTTTTTAATTGGGTTAATTAGAGTTTTAGTGCCTAGTTTCTTGAGTTCTTTGTATATTTTGGAGATCAGACCTTTGTCTGATGAGGGGTTGGTGAAGATCTTCTCCCAGTCAGAAGGCAGCCTTTTTGTCCTACTGACAGTGTCCTTTGCTTTACAGAAGCTTCCCAGTTTCAGTAGATCCCATTTATTCATTGTTTCTCTTATTGTCTGTGCTGCTGGGGTCCTACTTAGGAAGAGGCCTCCTGTGCCTAAATCTTGTAGACTACTTCCCACTTTCTCTTCTATCAGGTTCAAAGTGGACGGATTAATGTTGATGTCTTTAATCCATTTGGACTTGATTTTTGTGCATGGTGATAGATATGGATCTACTTTCATTTTTTTACAGGTTGACATCCAGTTATGCCAGCACCATTTGTTAAAGATGCTTTCCTTCTTCCATTGTATACCTTTAGCTCCCTTGTCGAAAATTAGGTGTTCATAAGTTTGTGGGTTAATATCTGGGTCTTCTATTCGATTCCATAAGTCGACTTCTCTGTTCTTATGCCAATACCAAGCTGTTTTCAATACTGTAGCTCTATAATAGAGTTTGAAGTCAGGGATGGTAATGCCTCCAGAAGTTCTTTTATTGTATAAGATTGTTTTGGCTATCCTGGGTTTTTTGTTTTGCCATATAAACTTGATTATTGTTCTCTCAAGGTCTGTGAAGAAGTTTGATGGGATTTTGATGGGGATTGCATTGAATCTATAGATTGCTTTTGGTAGAATTGCCATTTTTACTATGTTGATTCTCCCAATCCAAGAGCAGGGGAGGTCTTTCCATTTTCTGGTATCCTCCTCAATTTCTTTCTTCAAAGACTTAAAGTTTTTGTCAAATAGGTCTTTCACTTCCTTGGTTAGAGTAACCCCAAGATATTTTATGCTATTTGTGGCTATCATGAAGGGTGATGCTTCTCTGATTTCCCTCTCTGCTTCTTTATCCTTTGTGTATAGGAGGGCCACTGATTTTTTGGAGTTGATCTTGTATCCTGCCACATTACTAAAGGTGTTTATCAGCTGTAGGAGTTCTTTGGTAGAGTTTTTGGGGTCGCTTATGTACACTATCATATCGTCAGCAAATAACGAAAGTTTAACTTCATCCTTTCCAATTCGAATCCCCGTGATCCCCGTATGTTGTCTTATTGCTATTGCTAGAACTTCAAGCACTATATTGAAGAGGTATGGAGAGAGTGGACAGCCTTGTCGCGTTCCTGATTTTAGTGGAAAGGCTTTGAGTTTCTCTCCATTCAGTTTGATGTTAGCTGTCGGCTTGCTGTATATTGCTTTTATTATATTTAGGTATGATCCTTGTATCCCCAGTCTCTCCAACACCTTTATCATAAATGGGTGTTGAATTTTGTCAAATGCTTTTTCAGCATCTAGTGAGATGATCATATGGTTTTTTTCTTTCAGTTTATTTATATGATGGATTACATTGATAGATTTGCGTATGTTGAACCAGCCCTGCATCTCTGGAATGAAGCCGACTTGATCATAATGGATAATTTTTCTAATGTGCTCTTGGATTCGGTTTGCCAGTATTTTATTGAGAATTTTCGCGTCGATGTTCATGAGTGAGATTGGCCTGTAATTCTCTTTCTTGGTTGTGTCTTTGTGTGGTTTTGGTATTAGGGTAACTATAGCTTCATAAAAGGAGTTAGGCAGTGACTCTTCTGTTTCTATATTGTGGAATACATTAAGGAGTATAGGTATTAGCTCTTCCTGAAAGTTCTGGTAGAATTCTGCATTGAAACCATCTGGTCCTGGGCTTTTTTTGGTAGGAAGATTTTTGATAACAGCTTCTAGTTCTTCACGACTAACAGGTCTATTTAGATCGTTCACCTGGTCTTGGTTCAACTTTGGTATATGGTACTTATCTAAAAAAATGTCCATTTCTTTTACATTTTCCAACTTTGTGGCATATAAACTTTCGTAGTAAGATCTAATGATTCTCTGAATTTCCTCTGTGTCTGTGGTTATGTCCCCCTTTTCATTTCTGATCCTATTAATTTGCAAGTTCTCTCTCTGCCATTTGATTAGTTTGGATAGGGGTTTGTCAATCTTGTTAATTTTCTCCAAGAACCAGCTTTTTGCTTCATTGATTCTTTGAATTGTTTTCTGTGTTTCTATTTTGTTGATTTCAGCCCTCAGTTTGATTATTTCCAGTCTTCTACTCCTCCTGGGTAAATCAGCTTCTTTTTTTTCTAGAGCTTTCAAGTGTGTTGTTAAGTCTCCAATGTGTGCTTTCTCTGTTTTCTTTAGGTGGGCACTTAGTGCTATGAACTTTCCTCTTAGCACTGCTTTCATAGTGTCCCATAGGTTTGAATACGTTGTGTCTTTGTTTTCATTATATTCAAGGAAGACTTTAATTTCTTTCTTTATTTCTTCCTTGACCCAGGGGTGATTTAGTAGTTGACTGTTCAGCTTCCATGAGTTTGTTGGCTTCCTGGGGGTACCATTGTTGTTGAATTCTAATTTTAATCCATGGTGATCTGACAAGACACAGGTGGTCACTAATATTTTTTTGTATCTGTGGAAGTTTGCTTTGTTACCAAGTATGTGGTCAATTTTCGAGAAGGTTCCATGAGCTGCAGAGAAGAAGGTATACTCTTTCCTATTTGGGTGGAGTGTTCTATAGATGTCTGTAAAGTCCATTTGATTCAGTACCTCCAGTAAATCTCTTATTTCTCTGTTTGGTTTCTGTCTGTTTGACCTGTCCATTGGTGAGAGAGGAGTGTTGAAGTCTCCTACTATTAGTGTGTGTGGTTTGATGACTACCTTGAGTTCTAGAAGAGTTTCTTTTACATATGTGGGTGCCTTTATATTAGGGGCATAGATATTCAAGATTGAGACTTCTTCCTGATGAATTGTTCCTGTTATGAGTATGAAATGTCCATCTCCATCTCTTCTGATTGATTTTAGTTTGAAGTCGATTTTGTTAGATATTAGAATGGCCACACCCGCTTGTTTCTTAGGTCCATTTGCTTGGAAAACCTTTTCCCAACCCTTTACTCTGAGTAGGTGTCTGTCTTTGTGGTTGAGGTGTGTTTCTTGTAGACAGCAGAATGTTGGATCCTGTTTTCGTATCCAATCTCTAAGTCTGTGCCTCTTTATAGGTGAGTTGAGACCATTGATATTAAGTGATATTAATGACCAGTGATCGATGACTCCGGTCATTTTTTTTGGGTAGTAGCGTGTATGTGTTTTCCTTCTTTGAGTTGTGCTTGTGAAGGGTCGCTAGATGTCTGAGTTAATGTAGGCAGTGTTGGGAATGTTGGATTCCTTGGGTTGTGATTTTCCTTCTAGTATTCTCTGTAAGGCTGGATTAGTAGCTACGTATTGTTTAAATTTGTTTTTATCCTGGAATATTTTGTTTTCTCCGTTGATAGTGAACAATAGCTTGGCTGGGTAAAGTAGTCTGGGTTTGCATCCATTGTCTCTTAGTTTCTGCAGTACCTCTATCCAGGACCTTCTGGCTTTCATGGTTTCCATCGAGAAGTCTGGTGTAAGTCTGATAGGTTTACCTTTATAAGTTACTTGACCTTTTTCCTTTGCAGCTCTCAATATCCTTTCTTTAGTCTGAATGCTTTGTGTTTTGATTATTATATGACGAGGGGATGTTTTTTTCTGATCCAGTCTATTCGGTGTTCTGTATGCTTCTTGAACCTTCATAGGAATATCGTTCTTTAGGATGGGAAAGTTTTCTTCTATAATTTTGTTGAGTATATTTTCTGGACCTTTGAAATGCAATTCTTCTCCTTCTTCTACTCCTATTATTCTTAGATTTGGTTTTTTTATTGTGTCCCACAGTTCCTGAATGTTTTGTGATGAGAATTTGTTGGATTTGCTGTTTTCTTTGGACAGAGTGTTTAATTTCTCTATGGTGTCCTCAGAGTCTGAGATTCTCTCTTCTATCTCTTGTATTCTATTGGTTAAGCTTGTTTCTGAAGTCTCTGTTCGTTTACCCAGATTTTCCATAGCCAGCCGGCCCTCGGTTTGTGATTTCTTCATTGACTCCATTTCAGTTTTCAAATCTTGAACTTTTTCTATTACCTGTTTGATTGTTTTTTCTTGGTTTCCCAGAATTTCATTTACGGATTTACTCATTTCTTCAAACTTTTTGGTATATTTCTCTTCCAATTCTTTACTCATTTCCTCAATTTTTTTGTTATACTTATCTTCCATTTCTTTACGGCAGATTTTCACCTCCTGTTTAAGTTCCTCTATTATTTTCATAAAGAAGCGCTTAGAGTCGATTTCTTCTATTTCTTCTGGAGTAGGGTGTTCAATTCTTCTAGTTTCGAGCTCCCTGGATTCAGGCGATGTCATGTTGCCTTTCAGGTTGTTGGAGGAATTCTTGCATTGGCGCCTGCCCATCTCCCCCACTCTGGATGAAACTCCTCAGCACTTTCTGGATAGAACTCCTCAGCACTCTCTGGGTAGGACTTCACAGCACTCTCTGGATAGAGCTCCTCAGCCCTCTCTGGGAAGAACTCCTCAGCAGGGCAACAGGGCTAGCTGGTCTTCCCAGGACCCAGGAGACAAAGGGCCCGCAGCAGTGGGGGGAGGGGAGGGGTCTCTTGGAACACGGAAGACCCTGCTGCAGAAGCTGAGGGGGGAAGGGCTGTCCTCCCTTCCCGGAGAGGCAGGCAGGCTGCCCAGGCTAGCACCCACTCACCTCTCTGGGAAGAACTGCTCAGCAGGGCAACAGGGCTAGCTGGTCTTCCCAGGACTCAGGAGACAAAGGGCCCGCAGCAGTGGGGGGAGGGGAGGGGTCCCTCTCTGGGAAGAACGGCTCAGCAGGGCAACAGGGCTAGCTGGTCTTCCCAGGACTCAGGAGACGAAGGGCCCGCAGCAGTGGGGGGAGGGGAGGGGACCCTTGGAACACCGAAGACCCTGCCGCAGAAGCTGAGGGGGGAAGGGCTGTGCTCCCTTCCTGGAGAGGCAGGCAGGCTAGCACCCACTCACTTCTCTGGGAAGAACTGCTCAGCAGGGCAACAGGGCTAGCTGGTCTTCCCAGGACTCAGGAGACAAAGGGCCCGCAGCAGTGGGGGGAGGGGAGGGGACCCTTGGAACACCGAAGACCCTGCCGCAGAAGCTGAGGGGGGAAGGGCTGTCCTCCCTTCCCGGAGAGGCAGGCAGGCTGCCCAGGCTAGCACCCACTCACCTCTCTGGGAAGAACTGCTCAGCAGGGCAACAGGGCTAGCTGGTCTTCCCAGGACTCAGGAGACGAAGGGCCCGCAGCAGTGGGGGGAGGGGAGGGGACCCTTGGAACACCGAAGACCCTGCCGCAGAAGCTGAGGGGGGAAGGGCTGTCCTCCCTTCCCGGAGAGGCAGGCAGGCTGCCCAGGCTAGCACCCACTCACCTCTCTGGGAAGAACTGCTCAGCAGGGCAACAGGGCTAGCTGGTCTTCCCAGGACTCAGGAGACGAAGGGCCCGCAGCAGTGGGGGGAGGGGAGGGGTCCCTTGGAACACGGAAGACCCTGCCGCAGAAGCTGAGGGGGGAAGGGCTGTGCTCCCTTCCCGGAGAGGCAGGCAGGCTGCCCAGGCTAGCACCCACTCACCTCTCTGGGAAGAACGGCTCAGCAGGGCAACAGGGCTAGCTGGTCTTCCCAGGACTCAGGAGACGAAGGGCCCGCAGCAGTGGGGGGAGGGGAGGGGTCCCTTGGAACAGGGAAGACCCTGCCGCAGAAGCTGAGGGGGGAAGGGCTGTCCTCCCTTCCCGGAGAGGCAGGCAGGCTAGCACCCACTCACCTCTCTGGGAAGAACTGCTCAGCAGGGCAACAGGGCTAGCTGGTCTTCCTTCCTGAAACTTTTCTTAGTCTTCACAACCTGGGGACAAGACCCTATTGAAGAAAACACAAGTGAATTATAATATCAAACATTAAGGTATTGAGCTGCTGTCAACTGAAAAGTTTACCTCTATTGACTAGAATTTGCAATTACAAATGCTAGCACGCTACAAGAGATGAGATGTAATCATCATTATCACCCAACTACTAACCTTTCAACCTACAACAGGAACTTTCCTGTGATGTTAACCATGAAATAGTGATGAAAATATCACAGGGTAACTAATTACTTCTGATTGGATTTAAGGCCTACTCCATTAGTCTGAATCAATACCTGACATGGCTAAAGTAGCCAAGAACCTGAGACTAGTAGGTAATGGAACATGTGAGAAAACCTACTGCTATAATTTTGCTAAATAAACACAGGAATAAAATGACTCCTAATTACAAATTGTTATATCCATTGACCAGAGTATCAGTCAGCCCTCATCTCAAAAGTTTTTCCTTATAGTAGATGGTAATTGACCCAAGTTCCCACATGGACTGTGTGCACAGCATGAGAGATTGTGGAGCACCCATCCCTCAATGAGATGTCATTATAAAATCTTCCTCCAAAACTTAGAGTTCTATTCAGAAGACATGGAAAATTTTAAGAGCCAGTTTTTTATGGATGACTCCAAGGAAACAGTGTCACCCACACACAATAGAACTGATATGCATATGAAATATGACAAACATACACAAGACTTACATAAGTTTTAGGAAAAAATCCTATCTAAGGAAAAGGGAAGTCAGTAAAATGTTTTGTTTCTAACCAAGAAGCTATTTGTAATTGATATCTGATGGCAAAAGGAAAAGTCAATTTTATCTAATCAACTGTCACTGAATATTAACTACATTCCAGAGCAGGCCCTATTTTTTGGAGTAGTCTTACTGCAACTTGAAATGCCATGTTTTGTTGACACTCATGGGGCTCCTGCCCATTCCTAAGCTGAAATGAGGAGAAATGGATTGGTGGAGGCAGGAGGAGTAGGAGAGAATGGAGGGGAAACATCCCTCTGGGATGTAAAATAAATAAATAAAATTATAAAAAAAATAGGACATTTGAAGAATGAAGACAACAGACATGAACAAGGTGATGAAAGCCGTGGATCTGGGAACTTTACGCAGATTCAAACACAATAAGTATGCTGTTTGGAGCAGGGGACAGGAATGGGGCAGAACTATCAACCCAATGCCTTTGGTACAGGACAAAAGTGTTATGTCTTCTCAATCAGCTCTGTGTACTCAATATTGTTGCAGTGACCATCAACAGCTTATGCTATGTATGCTTATAGGAAGGAGAGGAAAGCATGATTCTGCAGAATATAGCTACAATTATAGCAAGAGAATACTTTAGCAACCAAGAGGAGGCCAAGGACATTTCATACCAACTTAGTGGGACAAGGCAGGAAATAAGTGTAACTCTTGGTTAAGACCAAAATTTATATTGCTACTCTATTGTGATTCTACTAGAAGAAAGTTTTATAGCAATCCTTGTATCAGGTCTAAGATTGTTAATTAAATACAGAATACACATTTATATGCAGGCATCAACCTTATTGTCCACATACACAAGTAAACCAACTATAGTTTCAAATAACCATTTGCATTTGCTATATTGCAGAATTTTCATCCTTTCCTTCATGTCTGTGAAAGTTTTTAGAGACAGTTAAAAGTAAATATAAGCGACTACATAAAACTTATTTTTTTTAATTGGAAGCAAACAAGATCACCAGGCACAAGTTGGGAGCTTGGGAGCAGGGGGTGGAGGGTAGAGGGAAGGGGAAAGGGGGAAAGAGTGGGGGGGAAAGGGGAGGGATGGGGAGAGCTTCGGGAAGTTGGATGGTTGAGAAGGAGGAAGGATGGATATGGGAGTACGAAGGAGGTATCTTAATTGGGGGAGCCATTTTGGAGTTGGCAAGAGACTTAGCTCTAGAGGGGTTCCCAGGTGTCCACGGGCATGACCCCAGCTAGGACCCTGGGCAGTGGAGGAGAGGGTGCCTGAACTGGCCTTGTCCCGAATATCACCATAGAACCTTTGTCTGACGACAGATGGAGACAGAGACAGAGACCCACATTGGAGCACTGGGCAGAGCTCCCAAGGTCCAGTTGAAGAGTTAAAGGAGGGAGAATATGAGCAAGGAAATCAGGATCATGAGAGGTTGTTTCACCCACCGAGACAGTGTGCCTGAGCTAAGGGGAGCTCACCAACTCCAGCTGGACTGGGAATGGAATGAGCATGAGATCAAACTGGACCTTCTGAATGTGGTTGACAGTTGGGGCAGACTGAGGGGCCTTAGATAATGAGATAACAGCACTGGGATTTGTCTCTACTGCATGTACTGGCTTTGCAGGATCCTATTCTTTTTTGAGGCAAACCTCCTAAGCCTGGATAGAGCAGCCCAGGAGGTGGCAGGGATAGCCCTGGACTTCCTACAGGGCAGGGTACATTGCCTTCTCTTAAGACTGGAGGGGGTTGGGGAAGAGTAGTGTGAAGGAAGTGGGAGGAGGGGAGACAGTGAGAATTTTGATTTGTATTATTTATAAAGTAATAACAACATTCAATAAAAAATTTAAACAACTTATCTTTTCACTTCTGGGGACTGAATTGAATATCTTTCACATGTTAGGCAGAAACAGTAAGACAATGTTACAACCAAGCCCAATGTTAAAATTCTTTAAGTAGAAGAATGCAAAATTACATAAGCTGTATATGGTAACACAGGAATTTTGGAATGCAAGTGATTCTTCCTCTTTTTTATTGCAAATTTTTAAGTATTTCTTTGTTTCTGAAGTAGGGACAACGAGAAGCAAAATCTCCTTTTTCCCTTACCTCATGTCTACCTAAACATGATTTCTAACTTTATTATCAAAATACTAATTTTCATGTTTGCAATTCATTATGTGACATCTGTCATAGAGCAATAATGCTTTGCTGCTAGTAACTATTTCAGAACTATTTGGCAAGATGTTGACTATCCCACGAAGGACAATGTGATAAAATGTGGTATCAAAGATGGTTCTATTCAGCGGATTGTTTTCTAAGGTCCATAACATGAGTATCCCCAGAAAGCTTGCTAGGAATACAATATCTAACATTATTTCCATCCAGCTGAGGAATCCATAAATTCAATTAGACAGTTGTTGATAGCTACCAATGTGTGAGTGTCATTTATTGCACCATTGTATACATCTTGCCCTGCAGGTAGTGGTGCTTCATAGGTGTCTCAGTACAGTACTTACCTAGCTCCTTATGCTACTGTGAGTCCTAATCCCCAGGAAGGAAACTTCAAAGTCACTTCAAGTTCAATTCCTACAAGCATTGCCTCTAAAATATACGGTGTCCTCAGAAGATTCAAGATCAGTTTCTGGAAGGAAAGCAAGGAAAATAGCAGCAGCCTCTACTGATTTGAAACTCTGTTGAGCATCCCTGACCAGTCGCTCAAAAAGATGTTTCCCACATCTGCTCCTGGGGGGTATAGTTATATGTAGTCCTTTACTTTTATGAGAAACATTTTAAAAAATAAATTTATAAAAAAATTGAATAGTTTAAAAACAAATACTCAATGGTGTCTTGGTGATTTAGTGATAACTTGCAAAAATTTAATCTAGTTAAATTATATGTATATATAATTTTATAAATATAATTATGTATTTTATAAGTATATATAATTTATCAATATAATTATATATAATTTTATAAATTTAATTAAATATACATAATTTTATAATATGTATTACAAAGCTATACAGTAATTGATTTCTATAGGACAATTCCAAGCATCTTACTCTCAGGTATCCTTCTCTATGTTATTTCTTCTGCATTACTTCCCATCCCCACCTCATTGAACTCTTTCTCTTTCATTGAACTTCAGAAGTCAAGTCATTCCTTGTTAGTAACAATTGCATTCCAGACACGAGGTTGGCTAGTTAATAGGTCCTAGGGGAAAACCTAAAGCTGTTACTCTGCTAAGTGGATATAGCAATAAAAAAATCTCTAAAATTCCTATCATATACAGCTCTAAAATCTTATCAAAGAAGCATCATTTTTTAATAGTTGATGATTAACACAGAAAAATCAAAGCAGTTCTTTAATAGAGAATACTCAGAAATAAGTGGGTCATCAATATTACACCCTCTCTCCACATTGTGCAGGTGGCACTTTGGAAAACAGGTGGGAAAGCTGTAAGAGACAAATACAGTTGTGGACATCAAAAATGAAATAGTATTTTTAGGCCCAATGATGCCCCTGCACACACAAACTGATATTGAAACATACTATAAGCACAAGACCTCAACAAGTTCAAATCAGCCAAAATCTAAGCTATTAGAGACTGATAATTGCTAAGGAAGTGGGAGCCAGTTTCTTTAGAGATACTACACTGAGATGTTGCCCACTCTCTAGTATATTGGTCCTAAACTACTTACCTGCATATAGTACTAAGTGGACTCAGTGACTTTATAAAAATGACTACATTAATTTGTGAAGAAAAATAGGGGTTCATAGAAAAGCATTTGTAGAAGTAATAGGGAGAGGGTTTTTATTAAAATATGTTATACTCATGCATGAAATTCTAAAACAATAAAATTTTAAATATAATAAAAGTAGGCAATTAAAACTTATGGTCAGACGTTTAGGTTATGTATATAAAATAAGTTAGTAAGTTGTACAGTACGCTTTTACCAGTTTCTGAACACACATTGTTTTAAAGGATAAGAAACAAAAATTGTGCTGCTATTGAGGTTAATTATAACAATAATAGTGCATTTGTATAGTTCCTCTGTTAATAGAAATTATAGTGCTTCTCTTGCTTTCACACAAAAGACTATAATGGGACAAATCAACTAAGAAGAGCCTTTTAGTACTAAGTCTATCAAAGGAGTGACACGTTTTAATTTGTTGCCATTGTTGTCAAATCAGATTCGAATCCTTGTCTGAGTAACTTTTTTCCAGGTGTGTGACCCTTACCTATTTTATAACCCACCATTGTGCTTGAATCACTCTTAAACTAAGTTCTCTGCAATATCTCTATAAGGTGAAACAGGTTATAATTTGCATTTTGCTCAGAGAGCAAAATATATTCTGTTGGAATGAGGGGAAAGCTCACATCTTTTTTCCTAACAAGCTTGCTGGGGTAGCAGCAGCTCCACAGGAGGCTATTGGGAATGCCCCACCCCTTCTCTGTGCAGAATAATTAAGCTCAGATCGGTTTGAATTCTTTTATAATTATCCCTCTCCCCATGCTGTTGGACTTGAGAAGTTAATTACAACGATTTTCATGCCCATAACGCAGAAATGATGTCTCTGTTATGTACAAATTTGACAAGCATTTAGAAGGATGCTTGATGATAGAGCCTGGCTTTCTTTATCTCTCCATATATATGTATACATACATGTAAACATATATATGTATACATATATATCCCTTGATAATAGCTGAATGCCATTTAGGCTTTAATCCAGATTTTTTGGAAAGTATTTCAATCATTTCTTCCTGAACACAGAGAAAAAAAATGGGTGAAAGTGTTCAAAGACTAATTTTTCACAACAAAAATATCTAACTTATGGTCAGAAGATTTAGTATCTGTCATGGCATTATTGGGCAATATGTAGCAATTTATTACTCTCTCCAATGATTGGCCTATGTAAAAATGAATGGGAGTTTATAATTATGTTGCTTTCTTTATAAATTTTTCTTAAATTTCTCTGTAAAGAAGGACCCAGAAACAAACAAACTCCCTAAAATCTTCTGACAGTCCTATCACAAAACATGCAGGTGAAATAAAAGAGCTAAACATGAGGTACTATTGCCAACCCTTGATAATTTTAATGTGTAGCATTCTCAAACTGCTTTGTGCCCATAGCTGTTTAAGAAGTCAGTGAGATGTCTTTAACATAGTTTTCATTTTTAATCCTAAGCAGGAGAATGGTTTTGATCACTCAAAACTCTTCCATAAATACCACTAACATTTGTTTCCTGAAACAAACACATATATACAATTGTTTAGTTGACAGGATAAATTCTACAGTTTGGACTCTCATGAATCTCAAACTCAGGTTCATAGAATTTTAAAAGTGCTTTTGGTTAAAAAGAAAGAAGCTAGAATCCATCATTGTAAAACTCTCTGCTACATTAAAAGAGTTTTAGAATTCTAGTACATGGAAAACACTTGCCCTCACTTTCATCTCTGCCCTAACACGAATGCTTAATTTGGCAATGCTTTGACAGCTAGAGATGCTTGACAGCATTGCTCTCTTTTCAACCCCGTTGAGGTATTGTAGACATAATTCCTCTAAATTTTCCCCAAAACTGTACACTTCTTTCTTCAGGACATGTCCTGGCTAAATATTTTGTTGTGAAAATGAGAAAAGGCTTTTGAGATCTTTTTGCATTCTTCCTTACACCTTTAAACCACTGACACGGGTGTATTAGATAATTATTATGTATTTTTACATATTTAACATTATCATGTGTTGTGTATTCATTAATGTCTTGTGATATTTCCATACTAATAATCCCTTATGTTTTCATTTTCAGTTCCGCACTTCTCAACTTTCACATTGCTACACATGCACACACACACATACTCCATGTTAATTCCACAAATGAGAAAAAAAATCAGATACTTTGTAAGGCTAGCTTGTTTAGATTCAGTGTAATGATTTCCAGCACCATATATTTTCTACAAGAACATGTTCCTCTTTACGGGGTAGTAAAATCCTGTTGTGTGTATTTATTCTGTTTCATTCACGTTTAAAGCATTGGTGACAATGTTAGCATGATTTCAACCTAAAGCAAATAATAAATGCTTTAGAATTGATATAAATTTAAGAGAATGCATACTTTATAAAATAACAGTCACTAAGTAAAATATCACTTCACCATTTGGTTCCCATCAGCATCCTGCTGTAAACAAAATGTAGTGTATCACAAAAGTCATATTTCAGTCAAGCCTTTGGTATCAAGCCTTTGATAGTTTAGGAAATGATGCTAATTACTTAACATGAGATTAGTGTCCCATAGCAACTCTAGAGAGTGCTCTTTCCAAATACATCAAGAAAGATACCTACTTTTTATAATTATATTAATTTATACATTTGTTTTTTGATTTGCTATCTTTTAGGCTATCATACAACCTTTAATACTTTTGTGTACAGACTTGGATGGTTTCTCTACATAAATATTTGAAACAATTTTATATGCCATTTCTCTTTATTAACAATGCACTATGATCTATTTTTCTCTTTGTTTACATTTATATGCCTCACACATATTTTATGGTGAAGCAATTTTATTAGTTTTTTAACAGTAGATAATTTCAATTGTATGATTTATTTATTATTTCCAAATTTCAGCTTGTTCCTGTTTACTTCCAAACACCATCTGTTCCAGATGCTTTCAAATTCCCAGGTCTATGCTGGTCACTAAATCAAATCCTTTATCCCTAATAGCCAGGCCAGTTGTGTGGTCTGTCATGTATGCAGTTTTTAAGTCTTCTTGCTCAGAAAGATCTTATGTTGGATTTAATGACTGGTGATGCTTTCTTAACTTGTCTGTTTAGTAATTTTTTAAAAGACATATAATTTTCTTTTGAGCTACCAAATATTTCAGTTTTAATTACATTTCTGCCCCCTTGATCAGATTTTTTTTATGATTCTTGTTTCAGATTAAAAGGGAAGCTTAGTGTCAGCACCAAGTTCATATTCACTGTGTCATCTTTCTGAAAGCAAACATTTACATTTATCAGAAAGCCATAGCATAATATGCTGGACAATGACACCAGACAGTTAAAAAACAGTCATAATCTTCTTTATTCCTTTTGTGTTAAAACACATAGGCACCCTTTCATTACAACTTTTCTATAGCTACATTTATAATGAACATTATTTTAAAAATCTTAAAATGTTTTTATGTTAACTCATGTCATACAAACATTTATGTGTCTCTGTTGTAACATAATTGACAACATTTGTGGTCAAGATTTTCTAATTATAATACTAAGCATAACTTTAAGATATTTGGACACAATGGTCATTTGAAAAATATCAATGTACTAGGAGTTAATATATTCAATTTTTTATTGAAAATCACTTTATCAGTATCTTATATCTGGATTGTCATAATCAATTCTATTAAAGAAAATGTAATTTAAAACAAATCATGAAATATTAAGTATCAAAATAATCACTAACTTTCAAATTTACTACTTAAGAAAATATGTGATTTTCCCAAAAAACTAAAGAATTATAACTCACAAATCTTTGAAATGATTCATGTACAATCACATTTTAAAGTATTAGTAAACCAACCTTAAGTAAAGAAGAACACATCACAATGAAGTGTCAAAATTGCAAGTCATGTAGTAACTAATCTTTGAATTACTTGGTAGTATCAAGTATAATTATCAATAATTTGTAAGAACATGTAATTCCCCTGTAATTACTGAGCTATTATAGATGCCCTACTAAATAGAATGCTATCACAGCGTTACCAATCTGGAATCACTGCCATCTTTTAACATTCACTGACTGATATTCATGAATGAAACATCTGACTTCTAAGTGAAAGACTCCAGATGCATTATGTACAATAGCTATTCTTTCAATCCAAAGTATTCCTTAGTCTCATCACATGTATAAAAGAGAATCCCCATCATTGACTATGAAAACATTCTAAACTGCCATTCTGCATATTTAATTTAGATATGAAAATTGACATCAGTATGCAAAAAGGCTTACTGTCCCAAAAATTCTTACCTTTCTTAAATCCTGTTTAGTCAGTGTATTTTTTTTTCTTAAACTCTAGCTTATCAAAGAATATTTGGAACTGATTGACATTGTATATTTTGCAGAAATCTGAACATGAACTTTTTTTTTTCCAGGAAGACCCTCCGAAAGAAAAGACTATGATAGGACATAATTAAAAGGAAAAACTGTAACATCTTCAATTCAAAACCTTAAGAATAAAATGTGATTGATTTTTTGCTATATTTCTTTTATTTTTGTACTATTTTGTCTGGGAATATATAACTTAGCCTAACATAGACATTGACTCTTTGTCAGGACCCAATTCTAACCACTACTTTATGTGGCACGTTGGTTCATGTTTTTATCTGCATGCCAAATTACAAAATAAAAGATGCATGTGCAGTGAGGGAGACATCATCTCCACCCAAGAAAACTAGAAACGCAGTTTGTTTTCTTAATGATCTCATTGTCAGTTATTTATTCTTTGTCCAATAGGATTTCCTTGACTATACTTTGGATTCAAATGCACATTAGAAAGGGATGTGGTACAGAATCTGCCACACTAACAGAAACAGATGTCTCTGTGTTGATCTTCTACAGCCAACTAAAACACAAACACAAGTTCATGAGATGTGCTCTAAGAAACCTTTCAATACAACTGAATGTCTGGTTTAAAATCATTATTCAATCAGAATCTTTTGTAATATTTATTGTGTCATGAAAATATAGTACAGCTTGAAAGAATTAAAGTTTACAATGTTTGCTAAAGGTCACAAGCTCATTTTGAAGAACTCACCTTAAAAACACACAAGGAAATGCAATGATTTTCTTCAGAGTTTAAAAACAATTAGTAAACCATAATTTCAGTCCCCCTAACCAATATGTAGGGACCTCAACACTGGGTTTGTAGTGTTCTCTGTTTTTTAAGCAGCAGCACATCCTTTGAGTTATGTTTTCTTAAGAAGTAGCACATTCTTTGAGTTTTATCCCACATCATTTCAATAGATGATATATACCATAAATATTATTATGAATTTCAGTTTATATGATGTACAATCAGGGAAGTCACCTAAAATAATAGACAATATTATACCGAAACTACAAGTTAAAATACAGTAAACTCAAAAGATGAGAAATATGTGATATAGTAGCCACCTTTGCTTCATACAATCAAAGGAACTGAATATTCCCCAGTAGCTGCTCAGTAGAACAGGTCAGTGACAAAGCTGTGTGCTCTCTGATCTTCTAGTTGGCACCTGTCTATTACATTCCCTTCAAGCTACTTCTAAATCTCAGGTTTATTTAAAATTAGCTCTCATTTATTATATTTAAGTCAACCTTGTGTGTGTCTATTCGTTATGGAAAGAGAAGATATAAAACGAAGGATACTAAATGTCAGAACTAAATGTGATGATAGCACTCTTTCCATTAATAGTTTGTGAGATATTTATAGTTCATTAACCTTACAGAAAAGATTTAATGATACAACAATTAATATTTGGCAAAAATAAAATTATATATCCTATAGAAAAATACATCAAATATCTTACAAACTTTGTTTAAGACAGAGATATGTATACCACAAATATAAAATGGTGGAAGGAGAAAAAAGCTTAAGTCTTGAAATGCAGAATGTCAAATGTCTGACCTCCATTATTTTGAATTCTTCTGTCATATATATAAAACAGAGAATGGCAATTTTGTGCCTTTACTTTTCTACACAAGATTTTGAAGAATTTGCAAATTTTTTAATATATTTTACTACCATCCACATATAGTTCAGAAAATCATGTTTTATAATGTTTATCACATAAATATTTAGGCTATCAATTTAATGAAGTTGAGAATGAATGTGCTTTGCTAAAAATAAAACTGCTTGGATTCTAGCTCCAGATGCATGTGGCTTTCAAGAAGCTGTTTAACTTATCTTTTCTCCCACTTTTGTTAAGCAGCTCTCAGGCTCACTCCACACCATTCAAAAAAAAAATGACAAAACTGGAACAAATGACCTATAAGGTCCTAGATTTCATTTGCTATGATTTTAATGCCTGTCCATGTAATCTGTTTCTACATAGCTAAAACACATTAGTATTCAGTGTGTAACAAGGTTTCCAATATTTATTTATAAGACATGGACTATGGGTAATGAACTGTGGCATGAAATACATAATAAATACATGAATGAATAATACAGATTCCTTGATCTTTGACCCTTGCCAACATTGTTCATTAACTGAATAGCTAATTTTGTAGTGAGCAACAACCATAGCATCTGGTTTATTTCATTTCATTTGTAAATGAAAAGGTTTCTACAGTGAATTTAAATCTAACAATTTGTATTTGAAAGTAAATTTAAAACTTAACTTTAATAAATGTGTGAATCTGTATGTAGCTATGTGTTCATTAAAAAAATGACCAGTTCTTTTTCCTTATATAATTACAAAATACAATCAATTACAAAAGCCATGAATATTTCCAAAGAAAAATTCTTATTAGTGAATTATATGAATTATATGAATGTTTTTCTAAGGTATGGTATAAAGCAAAATATAATTATATAGAAGATAATAAAGTTTTGAAGCCTAATAAGCAAATATATACTTTTAAAAAGCTTAGTCAATGCAAATCACTAAAAAAGCATTTCTTCCACTTATATGTGTGTACTTTACTTTCCAGTGAACACAGGCTTCATAATTTAAATTCTTATCAGGGAATCATGAGTTATGACTTCACTATGCCTCTCTCTCTTTTTCACAGTCTTCAATATAGAATCTCTGGAGCAAAACCATATCATTTCATAGAGAAATTATTCTCTGTGTATTCCAAGATGAAACCACTATTAGTCTCTGTGGTTGGAGCTGTATTTCCTTTAACAATAATGTATTCATTAGAGAACAGTGATTGGTTTGATTTCTATACTAAAATTTTCATCCAGAAAAAGAAACACATCAGTTGAAAAATTCTTATAAAATTTACTGGGAAAAAAAAGTTTACCCTTTTTTTGTATTTTTGTGTTTTTATTGTTTCACGCTAAAGAATTTTATATATGATAGATTTGTCATATTCTATTTTTAAAGCAGTATTGATATATAGTCCAGGTGTCTTTATATTACCTACTCTGGCTCTCTATTTGAAATCATCCTACAATAGCATCGTAAGAACAGTTGTATGTAAGTATATTTGGGTATATGTTTGTGTGTGTATTCTCACAGTCTACCCTTAGGGGGTTTTCTTTTCTGTTTTCTCCCTGCTGTCTTCTTAGAATTAAATGTATGTCTTATATTTGGAGAAAATTTCAAAATCTGTAACAAAGGTTTTATGCCCTTTACATTAAGACCTGAAATCATGGATTATATTTGTTTTGATTGAGAAGTTAATGGCACATTATTATTTGCTAATGCCTTATATTATTCTGATTTTCTTAATTGATTCATAGTATATTTTTTCCAAAGATTAATCCAGGAGACCATTTTGCATTTAATCATTATATCTTGAAGCTATGACTCAACATGACCATGGAAGTGTCTAAGGGGATTATCCTAATGTTTTTAATCCCCCCCCCACATAGTGTAGTATAATGTGCTTCCTTGCCGAGGTGGCAGTCACATACTCTTTGTGACAAGTGATAAAACATGAAATCTATGCTAAGTAGTCTGAGAGTAAAGGACTCTTGAGGGGAGTCCCAGACTGACAGTCTGCTTCTGACTTGGTGCTTTTAAGTGAATGAAATCTGTACCACATGTGGAGATATTCCCCTAAATTTCTGACTCATGCAATGTTCTGGTACATGTAATCCATAAGAGAAAATATGTCAGGGGCAGGATTGTAAATAGTCTGTGAACTTTTTTTATGACCTTCCCTGTAGGTGATAAAATAAATAATTATTGCACTCAAAAGTAACTGTCAGTGTAAAGGAAGAAATGAAAATCCCATCCTGTGCATTTTACTATATTTAGCCAAAAAAAAAAATAGAAAAGAGAAGATTAGATACTTGTGATGGCTTTCAGTTTCTTGTATCTGTCAGAAGGAAAAGGAAAATGTGTGGCAAATGGGTCTGTGCTAAGAACCCTTCCTGTGATCTAAAAAGTCACAATCTACAAGAGAAGAGTAGAAGTGACAGAAAACACCCCTCATGTCTAACATTTGACACAAAGGAAAATTAAGTTCATGATACGGTAAGCAGATGAGAGTAGATATCACAAAGAGCCAGAAGCAAGGGTGGACTGTCTGTTTACTTCCTTTTCATTGAAACAAGGAGATGCATAAACCAGGAAACACATGAAACTTAAAAGATTAAGGAAACTTAGTTTCAAGATTCCAAACTCTTAGCTCAAAATTATAAAAACAGGAAGAACTAAAGCTTTCCATAGTGGAGCTTCCTTCAAACTGCAGAGATTTGTTGAGAATCAGGATTCACGAGTCATCATTAGCTCTGGTGTACACTTGTTTTTGCTGATATGACCACTTTTACCACTATGAATGGTGTAGGAGGTCCATATGTATTTGTGTTGCTTTCATTGGTTGAATAAGGAAATTGACTTGGCCTTTAGATAGGCAGGAAGACAGAACTGAATGCTGAGAGGAGGAAGGCAGACAGGCATAGTCACCATGAAGTCGCCAGGTCAGAGATGCTGAATCTTTCCTGGTAAGCCACGACCTCATGGTGATACACAGATTAAGAGAAATGGGTTAGATCAGGATGGGAGAGTTGGCCAAGAAAAGTCTAGATATAATGGGCCAGGCAATAATTAAATTAAAACAATTTTTGTGTGATTATTTCAGGTGTAAGATAGCCAGGCAGAACAGAACAAGGAGTCCCGCTCCCTTCAACATATGACTCTTGAAGCAACTGTACTGAAGTTATCAGCTCATGAATTCCTCCTGGGATAAAGTGTTCCTTTACTCAGTCATTGGTGCTCTGTCAAAGTGAATGAATGATTGACTATATTCCTCATCAACTGCAGAGTACCTCATTGGCTGCAAAATAAAGTAGAGAAACAATGGACTGAAAGTTCTGAGACCATGAACTAAAACAAAGTATTTTTTTCTTCTCAAGTTGATTTATTTCAGATAAAGTCTTAACAATGGAAAATTAATTAATGCTTCATTTTCAATAATTCTGTTGCTCTAAAATAAAATTCCTGATTCTGTAATTATTCAAAAGTTCTCCCAAAATGTCTTGGCATGTTTAGTGCCACTATAATTGTGTGATTTAATGACTTGTGTCTTGCTCTACAGGATTACTGAATATCTTATTTTATGAATATATAATGATTTGCTTTTCCATTTACATTTTGTAAACTATTTTGGTAGTTAAATTTTTGTCCATACTTCATCTATATATTTATTTACACTTATATTACATATATATACAATCTATGTGTATTTTATGTGGATATAAATTTTCAAAATGGATAAATATTTAGATGAAGAATGGTTGGTTTTTATGGCAACTCTATGATTTATTTACTAAGGAAATGACTAAGTCTTCTAGTTACTAGTACCATGGCCTCCACAACAGATGTGTCCTTTAGTGCTGTACTTCGTTTTTCATAATGCCCAGTGCCAGTTTGATTAATTTTTGAAATTTTCTTACTAATATGTTTTACAGTTTTAGATATTTTTCAAAAGCATTTATATGAAAGTAGTTGAGGATTGTCAATCCCACACCAGTTAGGTTTTAAAGGGGTATTTATTTTAGGGGTAAAACTTACATACACACAAACCATCAGGAAAGGAGCCTAGTTGCTAGAGCAGGAGCCGGAAACAAATGCCAGAACCAAGAGAGGCTGAGCCGAGACATGCGGCTCTTTTTAAAAGAGAAATATACCACACCCCAATGGGCTAGTATTTCTGCGGCTATTGGCTGACGGAGCGGAAGGCGCTCCCGCAGCACTGTGGGCTCATGCTTCAGTGACTATTGGCTGAAGCAGCGGAAGGTACTCCCGCAGCACCTCCCCCTTTTGTTTAAGCAAGAGAGTTCTAAGCCTACTATGAAATTACATACAGTAAGTACAAACCTACAAAATTATATACAATAAGTACAAATATCCAATTCTAACTAGCTAAAGTCTTGTATAATAAATAACTTAGCCAAGTCATGAGAGGAAAGTAGCTACATTTATCTAGTCTTCAACCCCATAGAAGATCCAAGAAAGGAAATAATGTTACCTGAGTAATTAGGAAGTGCAATCAAAGAACTTCCAAAACATGCAACAAATCACAGAGACAACTGGCTACCTGGGCAATCACCAAAGACCTGTTTGCAGCATTAGAACAACCAACTTTGACTAAGGTCTAGAATAACTGACAGATTATTTTTAACAGGCAAGAGATTTTTCAAAACCATCTTACCCTGTTTTGGCAAGATTTAACAGTTCTGTCTATCCATTTCCGGATTTTATCCATTTCCAGATTTTAACAGGCAAGAGAGTTTTCGAAACCGTCTTACCCTGTCTTGGTAAGATTGGACATTTCTGCTTATCCATTTCTGGATACCGTGTATTTGTCAGTAGTTGAGGTATGGGCAGTTCCTTGCCTAGAGGCCAGTTTTGTCAAGAAGACAAGCTCCAAGTGGAGTGTCTTTGGTGCTCAACAATCTCTCGGGAATAGGTCGGTGTTGCCAGGAATGATTGTGTCTCACTACACAGAACTCTAAGATTAAATTTAATGCCATTTTCTACAGCTCTTCGAAGAGGTTGAAGACAATTTATACAAAATATAATCTCTATGTATCTAAAGAACCTGATTAGTCTAACCATAAATATGACAGACATAGATGACCATTGATCTACAATTCTTAACACATATCTAACTTAAAGACTAAGAGAATAAACAACTGTGCAATAAATGAGGACAATGACCTCCAAATGTAAACAATAAATATCAATACATAAACAATATATAAGTATCTTAATCAGAGGTAGAAATGTACACTGCAATATGGTATACATATATTAATACAATACATATCAATACATAAAAAATGTCTTAAACAGGTAGAGGCATGCATACATACAATATTCAATATATTCCGATGTAATTATCTATAAATAATAACTCACAAATACCATTACTAAGAAGCATTCATACATACAATATTCAATATATGCCAATGCAATTATCTATAAACAAATATAACTCACAAATACCATTATTATCTATCCAATTATCCCTTTTTTTCCCCCAAAAGATCCCTGAGTTTATAAAATTCCTTTCCCAACTCTCAACCGTATACTAATTATAATCAATCCCTAAATATTGTTCCTATTCCTGAGGACAAACTTTGCTGAGAGAGGGGACATCGTCCTCTAGAATTACTTCCAGCTGTCATGGGGGTAGGTTCTTTCTGGAGGATCCTGTGAAAGTAAAATGATGGTTAAATTTCAAGGTCAATGTCTTTTAAAATTGCAGTCTCTGAGTATTTTGTGGTGGTCTGGCCAGAATGTTTTACAAGATGTGCACCATTTCAGCTAACCAAGTTGGAATCATCTGTGCAGCTGATACCCAAAACAGGACTTGTAGTAGCACTATCAGTATCATGATGTCATATCAACTGAATGGAGTTGTTGTTACGGGGGTCCCATCTTCTTCCTGGAAACTTCAAAAGTCAGTGCACGAAAAACTCATTGTTCATTGTGGAAAATTTAAACATTAATTATATAGACATATACAAACATATATTTAATGAAAGGTATGATAGACATATTCAATGAAAAGTATGATACATATGAAGAAAAGCAAAGATGTTTTCTAAACTCATATTTCTTTCTGTCTCATATCATGGCTCTTGATATAAGACAGAAACTCCAGAAACTCTGGGGTTTTCTCCTAACAACAGGCTTGGAATTAGAGAGGGACTGAGCCAAGAGTCCAACTCAAAAACCAGCTCTATAAATTCAGAAATATGATTTAGTATATTCCAGAGCTTCATACTCACAGAACCTATTCAGTTTTCTTGATAATCCATATTGGGTAGTTTTTTTCCATCTGTCAGTATTCAAACATCCAGGGTCCATTGAATTTTTCAAAGACAAGTGTTTTCCTGTGGAGACAAGAACAGAACCCTGCCCCCATTCTATGTTTTTCTTACCACCTGTATGGCCATCATCATTGCAGATGCTGTCATTTCTCCTTTACAAGAGGTTTCTTCTCTTCAGATCTAACCTTTATTAATTTTGATGGTATCCACAATTTTCCTTCTCCTGTGGAAACAAGAGCAAAACCCCTTCCCCAACGTAGCACATCTTCTGGCTTCCATTGAGAGGTCAGCACATCCTTGATATAAACCGGTTGATTTAGTTCAGCAGACTTTACCATTATCCAATGTCTTTCAGCCGCTGTTGTTCCTTTCTCATTAGCGTTAAGAAAATTCAAGGTTAATAAGGCATTATGTAATCTATTTCTGGGGGCATTTTCCACCCCTTTCTGGTTATTTAACATATCCTTTATAGTTCGATTTGATCTTTCTATGACTACTTGACCTGTTGGATTGTATGGTATACCTGTAACATGCTTAATATTATAATAAGCAAAAAAACGTTTCATTTTCCTAGAGACATAAGCTGGACCATTATCTTTTTTTATTTGTGCAGGTATACCCATAATGGCCATAACTTCTAATAAATGTGTGATTACTGAGTCAGCTTTTTCTGAGCTTAAAGCAGTTGCCCACTGAAAGCCTGAATAAGTGTCAATGGTGTGATGTACATATTTTAATTTTCCAAATTCTGCAAAGTGGAAGACATCCATCTGCCAGATTTCATTCCTTTTAATACCCTTTGGATTAGTCCCTGCAGGCAATGGTGTTTGATTATAAAAAGATCAAGTAGAGCATTTCTTTACAATCTCCTTAGCTTGTTGCCATGTAATAGAAAACTCTTTTTTCAAGCCTTTGCTATTGACATGTTTTTTATGAAATTCAGATGCCTGCAGCACACTACCAATCAATAATTGATCAATATCTGCATTACCTTGTGCTAGAGGACCTGGCAGACCCATATGGGATTGGATATGTGTTATATACATAGGGCAGAGCCTATTCCTGATCATGTCTTGTACCTGAATAAACAATGAGGTCAGTTCTGTATCATCATGTATAAATTCAGTAGTTTCAATATGCAAAATAACTCTTTCTGCATATTGTGAGTCAGTAATTATATTAAGAGGTTCTTTAAAATCCCTAAGCACCATAAAAATGGCATATAATTCTGCCTTCTGGACAGAATCATAAGGACTTTGTTCCACTTTACTCAATTCTTCTGATTTGTAACATGCTTTCCCTGATTTATTAGCATCAGTATAAAATGTACGGGCTCCAGTTATTGGAGCATCATGGAGAATTCGAGGAAGGATCCAAGAAATTCTCTTTATAAAGTTAAGTCTCTTGCTGTTTGGGTAATTGTTATTGATTTCTCCCAAAAAATTAGCACAAGCTCTTTGCCATGGTTCATTGTCTTCCCACAACTTTTTTATCTCATCAGCAGTGAAAGGCACTATAATTTCTGCTGGGTCTATACCTGTTAATAGACGAAGTCTCAATTTTCCTTTTATAATCAATTCAGAGAGTTTTTCCACAGAAGTTTTTAATTTTTTACTTGGTTTGTGTGGTAAAAAGATCCATTCCAAGATAATGTCATCTCTTTACATCAAGTTTCCTGTAGGAGAAATTCTGGAAGGCAATATGATGAGAATACAACTAAGCTTTGGATTTACCCTGTCTACATGAGCCTCCTGTAATTTTTCCTCAACCATCGTCAGTTCCTTTTCTGCTTCAGCTGTTAACTCTCTGGGACTATTCAAATCTTTGTCACCATCTAAGATTTTGTTTAAATGAATTATTAGATCAGGTGTTATCCCAACAGCTGGTCGTAGACTGGAAATGTCTCCCAATAATCTTTGAAAGTCATTAAGAGTTTGTAACCGGTCTCTCCTGATTTGTGCCTTTTGAGTCTTAATTCTTTGTAAACCTATTTTATAACCTAAATAATTAGCAGAATCTCCTCTCTGAATTTTTTTCAGGAGCAATTTGCAATCCCCATTTAGGTAATACTAGTTTTACTTCTTCAAACAGCCTTTCTAAGGTGTCTTTGTTTTGCTCAGATATCAGGATATCATCCATATAGTGGTATATTATGGACTTAGGAAATTGTTTGCATATAATTTTCAATGGTTGGCTTACAAAATATTGGCACAGAGTGGGAGAGTTTAACATTCCCTGTGGGAGGATGATCCACTGGTACCTCCTTGCAGGCTGAGAGTTATTATAAGTAGGCACTGTGCAGGCAAACTTTTCTCTATCTTTTTCTTGTAATGGTATAGTGAAGAAACAATCTTTCAGATCAATAACTATAAGAGGCCATCCCTTTGGTAACAGGGAGGGCAGAGGAATTCCAGATTGCAGAGGGCCCATAGTTTGCATAACCTTGTTGATAGCTCTAAGATCTGTCACCATTCTCCATTTACCAGTTTTTTTCATAACAACAAATACAGGAGAGTTCCAAGGGCTGGTAGATTCTTCTATATGTCCAGCATCTAATTGCTCTTGTACCAGCTGTTCTAAAGCCTGTAACTTTTCCTCTGCTAAAGGCCACTGTTTAGTGCATATTGGTTTCTCAGTCAACCATTGTAGAGGCATGGCTGTTGGTACCTCTGAAGGGCCATCAATTGTACTGTGTTCTTGTATAGCTCTAATGCCTGGTTTCTGCCATCTGTTATATCTTGTAATATTGTCCTCAGAAATATAGGCTCTGGAAGCAGCAGGAATGTTAATTTGGGTATTCCATTGCTGCAATAGTTTACGGCCCCATAAATTCACTGCAATATTGACTATATATGGCCTTAATTTTCCTATTTGTCCGTCTGGACCTATACAATTGACCCATCTTGTGCTTTGTCTTACTCGAGATAGAGTTCCAATTCCTAAGAACTGAATATCTACCTCCTGAAGAGGCCAATGCAGATGCTAAGATTCTGGAGTAATGATACTTATATCCGTACCTGTGTCCAGTAAGCCAGTAATAAATTTGCCATTTACACACACTCTTAGCTGTGGTCTTTGTTCATTTATAGAAGTCTGCCAGAATATTTGTTTACTTTGTCCTCTTAGATTTCTTGATTCATTCACCACATTTAACTCATCCTTCAGGCCGTTATTGCTTTTAACAACAGGCATGGGGCATTCTAATTTCCTTGAAGAGGCATGTTCTCTGCAGTGACCGGAAATGACTGGACCACATTCGCCATGGGGGCCTGCGAGAGGCCCCCCATTGAGTTTCCCGATGGCAACGGGTTGTGTTGTTTATCTCTTGTGAACCTACACTCATTCGTCCAATGCCTGCCCTTTCCACATCTCCTACATAAACCTGAAGGCTGATTCCTCCTATTCCTGTTATTCCTAGAAGAGGCATTATTTCTGGAATTCCATTGTCTGCAGTCCCTTTTCATGTGTCCCATTTTGCCACAATGAAAGCATTTTGAAATCTGATGTCTCCTTTTACCTTTGGAAATTGCTTCTTGTACCCATGTTTCATTGCCATAATCAAATGTATCAACATTCATTGTATGTAAAACTCATTCATCCAAAGGTGCTGGTCTGATCTTTAATGGCCCCAGGATCCTTTTCATTCTACATTGTCATTCTCATAAGCCAAAGACTCAATTACTATATTTCTTGCTTCTGGATCAGGTATCCCTATTTGTACAGCCTTAGTTAGTCTTTCTAAAAAGTCACTAAAGGGTTCTCTCTGACCCTGTTTGACCCTGATATACGATTCTACTCTCTGACCTGAGTCTTGAACCCTGTCCCAGGCCCTCAGAGCTGCTATAGCACATATGGATAAAATGTTTTCATCATAAAGAGCTTGTTCCTGAGGATCAGAGTAAAGTCCTTCCCCTAGAATTTGATCTAGAGAAACCTCAATTCCTTTCACTGATTCTTGTTGTAAAAGTCTGGCCTCTTGCTTGAATAGGCATTTGAAATGCCATTAAGGTCCGTTCTCCAAGACAGCTGACATGAGCTGGTTCCAATCTTGAGGGGTGGTCCTGCTGCTAAGAGCCCAGGATTTTAACATCTCTCTAACAAAGGATGAATGTAGTCCATAATTCACAATTGCTTGTTTAAATTCTCTCAGATCATTCATACGTATAGGCTCCCATGTATGTTCTTTAATGACCTTAGGGTTTTTGGAGTCAGTTATCTTTTCTGATGTTATTACTGGAAAGGCAGGTATAACTCTGTGTAGACTCAGAGTTTTCAGAGATAAATGTTGCCTTTCTACATTTTGCTCCTGTTCATCAGAGTCTATGATTTCCTCAGTCTTATTAAATCTGCTCACCATTGCCTTCTGTTAGTCCTGAATCTCCTGTCCAGTATTATCCTCAAAAGCCTTCATTAATGATTCTAAGACAAGGAGCTTGTCCGTCAGAGACACCATTTCCTCCCTGGACACTATCGCCTTCATTGATAATTCTAAGGCATGGAGCTTGTCCATTAGAGATACCATATCCTCCTTGGACATAATCCTCATGGCATGTACTGTGCCTTCTTGTATGGAAATCCTGTCAATTAATCTATCATACCCTTTTGATAAAGTCAGATTTTCACATTCAATGGTTATAATCCTCTCAGCTAATGTTTCAGCATTTACAGTCATGGACTGGAGGTTACGAGTCATTTTGGTTGTCCCCTCCTCCAGAGCAGTGAAGCTCCCTTCTAAAGAAGCAGTATCAGACTGTACCTTCTTGATATTTTGGTCAGTCAACTGAGTCATATCAGACAAAGATCTAGTCTCCTCTTGAAAACTCCAAACTCTTTTTTGGGGAGTTTGGTGTCAGTCTGAATTGCCCTTAAGGTTTTAATCTCTGCCCTCAGCATTATGGATGCAATCTGTTAGGATTGTATCATCATTATAAAATAGCCAAATACCAGAAAAGTGACAGATCCCAGAAATAATCAAGTAAGAGGAATATCAGAGACATCCTTCAGAATATCCTCCATAGCACAATTAAAAAAACCATTGAACTTTTGGATAGTAATATTTTCTGACACTTTCAATCAAAAGAAATTGTACTTGTATGTATGTATGTATGTATGTATTTTCAACCGAAAAGAAAAATCTTACCTGTAATGACCATTGCCTGCCAGTAGGTGGTGGGGGCGCAGCTGAATCCACGTGGCAATGGTGTCAATCCAGGAAGTAAACTCTAAAATATATACACTCAAATCCAGAGGTTAAATTCACAGATTTTGTGCTCCGGCGCAGGTCGAATGCTGGACTCAGCCAGGCGGCGGGGAAGACAGTGCCCGATAGGGGTAGCAGAAGCCAAAAAGTTCCCTCCCTGATTTGCCTGAGGTTGGGGCCAGTTGGGAGCCAGTGGCGGTGTGTGGCTCTGGTTGTTTGGCCCATGCCACAAGGGGGGAAAAAACCCACACATTCGGGCGCCAGATAATGGCGAATCAATCCCACACCAGTTAGATTTTAAAGGGGTATTTATTTTGGGGGGTAAAACTTACATACATACAAACCATCAGGAAAGGAGCCTAGTCGCTGGAGCAGGAGCCAGAAACAAGCACCGGAACCAAGAGAGGCCGAGCCAAGACTTGCAGCTCTTTTCAAAAGAGAAATATACCACGCCCTAGTGGGCTGGTATTTCAGTGGCTATTGGCTGACGGAGCAGAAGGCACTCCCGCAACACTGTGGGCTCATGCTTCAGCGACTATTGGCTGAAGCAGCGGAAGGTACTCCTGCAGCACTGAAATGGTGCAGGAGAATTATCTGTATTCTGTCAATCATGTATTTTAATAAAACGCTGATTGACCAGGCAGGAAGTATAGGTGGGAAAACCAGACAAGAAGTAGGGGTGATGCAAAGAGAACAGGAGAATTCTGGGAAGCAGGAAGTTTCCTCCTCCATTCCTGCCCAGACCACCGGAGAGGCAATATGTGAGCTGAGAGCTGAAAAAGGTACCAAGCCATATGGCTAACATAGATCAGGATAGTGGGTTAATATAAGCTATAAGAGTTAACAAGAAGTCTTAGCTAATGGGCCAATCAGCTTTATAACTTATAGAGATCTCTGTGTGATTGATTTTCTCTGGGACTTGCCGGTTGTGGGGTAACAGAAACCCCAGCAAGCCGACCCTCATGTTACAAAGAATGATTGGTTTTTAGGGCAATTCTATGGTTTATTTACTAAGGAAATGACGAAGTCATCTAGTTACTAGTACCATGGCCTCCACAAGAGATGTTTCTTTTAGTGCTATACTTTGTTTTTCATAATGCCCAGTGCCAGTTTGATTAACTTTTGAAATTTTGCTTGCATGTTAAATGGTGTCTTATTAATATGTTTTAAAGTTTTAGATATTTTTCAAAAGCATTTATATGAAAGCAGTCAAGGATTGTGGTGGAGATATATGTGCAGTGGTAAACTAAGGAGGTCTTCAAACATGTAGAAGAAAGAAAATGTCACTAAAATACAAAATTAAAGATTACTTCATAGGGAATCCTGAAATTCTAACCTTTGGTCATAATGGGTGGTATCAGCCGGGGATGAAGAACAGCTGTGGTACAAACAACCTTTCGGAAGTCCTTCCTGTAGGATGGCGGCCCCTAGTGAAGCCAGTAGCACTAAGGCTCTGTTGCAGTTCTTATCTGCTCACCATGAACTCATAGGCTTTTCCAGATACTTTGAAAATTTTATTACTTTTACCAATCTCTGCATTTAAGGTGATCCATTTAATTCTGACAATTTTCATGTGACCCTTACAAGCTATATTTATTCTGCATTTTAGAAAGTTTATTTTCTGGTATTTTAAGTTATCTGTATTTAAAATCCCATTGTGACTTAATTTCTTAATTATAATATGCTTAAGCTTTATTACATTTTGTGACTACAGAAGACTAGTTCTCCCGGGTCTGTGTCAAATATAGTTGGAGGGTATTGGCCTGCTTGTCATGTGCATAATATTAAAAGTGTCTTTATCAGTGGTTCTCACCATTTCTAATCCACTGGTCCTCTAATGCAGTTACCCATGTTGTGGTGAGCCCTAACCATAAAATTATTTGCTACTTCAAAACTGTCACTGGGCTACTGTTATGAACTATAATGTAAATATCTGATATTCAGGATATCTGATGTGTGATTCCTACAGGTGTTGGGACTCACAGGTAGAGATCTGATTCTAATAGTGTATCAAATGTTTGCCTTTATACCTGTAGTTTACTGAGTTTTCAACCCTTCTATTGAATTTTAACTCAATCCTGAGGATGGTTTTTTTGGTGGGGTAGCAAAAATTTTATGGTATGGGTGCTGGATATATGGCTGTTTATATATAAACAAATAGTTGCTGCTTTAGGAGAGGAGTCTAGTTTTTGTCCATCACCAACATGGTGGCTCAAAATATAACGTAACTCCATTTCCAAAGTATCTAATGTCCTCTTTTTGCTTCATTCACACCAATATTGTACAATATATACATGCAGACAAGACAAAAATACAGATAAAATAAAATAAATTTTGAGGAAAAAAATGAGAATGTCTAATAAAGGGAGATTTGGAGTCTTAACTGGCCATCTCTTGTAGCCAGCTGAGGCTTCCAGTGGTGAAAATAGTTTGCATTTAGTTGAGTTTTCAGTCAGGTGGATTGCATTGGAATCTCTGAAAAACCGAGGCTGTTTCTAAGTAAAAAGGGTTTGCTCTCTGCAAACTGACAATGAGGTCCTAATTGTAGTGGACAAACACCCACAGAAATCATTGAACATAGTAAAGTCAAAATGATGCAAATATGGAGCCCTCACTAGTGTGTTCTAATCTCTTTGGTCAGGAAAGTTCATTTGTAGGTTACCAAAAAAAGAAATGTGGACACTACCCCAGTCACAAAATCCCTGATCTATAATCTACCCTTCCTAGATAACACTCTAGCCAATGGTGGCATAGAACTTGTGGAGTAGCCACCCAATTTCTGATTTGACTTAAAGCCCACACCTAACACCTTTCGGGTAATCAAGAATCAAGTACTCTTAACCAGTCATTGTCAGAGAGGTTTATTCTGGCAGCAGATTGGAATAGATTTAGAGACCAATAGTCAGACATTATGCGGAGAGAGAATCTAAATTGGAGGTCTCCATCAAATCCTTCTTCTTAGACCTCAGGGAATTCTGAGAAAGAGAAGGATGAAAATGTGAAAAAGTCAGAGGGGAATGGAGGACAAAATGAGAACAAAATCCTCTGAATCAATTAAGTAAGGAGCATATGAGTTTATAGAAATTAAAGCAGTAAGCACAAGGCCTACATGGACCCACCCTAGTTTCCTTCTGTATACATTACAGCTACTAACAATATTATTATGGACTTCTGTCTGTGGGAATGAGTTGGGTCTCTAACTCTTGCTCCTGCCACTGGGACTCTTTTTCTCCTGTGGGGTTGTGATGTCCAACTTCAATATGATAATTTTCGCTTCATCTTATATTTTATTTTGTCATATTTGGTTGTTCTCTTTCGAATTCCTGCTCTTTTCTAATGAGAAACAGAAAGAGAATAGATCCAGAGGGACAGGGAGGTGGTGAGGAACTAGGAGGAGAGGAGTAGAAGGAAAGGAAAATCTAAGCAGGACATATTGTATAGAAAAGAATATTCTCAATTAAAGAAATTGACATCGTTGCTCATTCAATTATCTTTCAACTTTTATGCTAATATTTAAAAAGTGGGCATTATTAATCTGAACAAAAATGGAGACATAACAACATACACTGAAGAAATCTTAAAAAAATCATTAGGTCATTTTTCAAAAACCTCTAGTCCACAAAATTGGTCTTCTTGAGAGACTCCTAACAAGAGAAGAAGCTGTCTTTTACTCTTTTGCCAGTTTTGGGAACCCTTACCTCATACTGGATTGCCTTGACCAGTCTTCATACAGCGGTGGGGGGTGTAATTTGATATTTCACACTTGGTTGTCATCCACTGGAGGCCTATTCTCTGAATAGTAACTGTGGAGGAGTGCATGAGAGGAAGCAAAGGGGAAGTGATGTGAGGGACGGGAAGGAGAGGAGGGAGATGGAACTGAAGTTGAAATGTAAAAAAAAAAAATCATAAAAAGCGCGTGTTAATATAAAAAATTGGATATTATTTATCTGAACAAAATAAATGAAGAAATAAATAATTGAAGTATATTTAGGAGGACTATGCCTTATATTAGCATATGAATTGCTGTTCTTCCTTTACCTCAGGAAACACAATTTGTGTGACCTTTTCTAATGTGAATTTGATCTATCAACAGTATAACTTTGATAATTTTTCAACCATCATTACTTAAATCTAGGAAAAATGAGGTTTTATTTTATTTCTGCTGCTACATTGTACTGTGGCTTATAGTAGCACCTTAAAACCAAGCAATTATCATGACAGCTATTACTGTGGCCAAAGGATTGAAATGGTTCTGAATAAATTATAAAAACCAGGACCAATCCTAAGAGACAGAATGAGGCTTTTTGTATTTAATATATTACCTTTTTTCATGGTGAAATATGAAAGAGTCATGCGCAATGCAGTTACTACGACCACTGTAGCATTCTCCTAAAGAAATTAGAAGTTTATTTCTCAATAGAGGATTAGAGAATACATGTAATTTCATTTTAAAAATACCAGTTATATGAAACTGTTAAGGCTGCAGAAAGGGTCTGAGAGAGAGGAATGTCCTTTCAGATAGGGAAGAAAGTAACCGCCCTAAGAGGAAGTGTTTTCATGTTCACTCGTAAATTATGTAATGAATACCACCTGAGACTTTGTACTTCAAGTCAGCTGTCTACAAATAAGTCAGCATTGGAAAGATATAAGAATCTAACATGATTTTGTACAATGCTTATTTATTTCTTGCAAAGTTATGTTTCTAAGGATATATTATAGTTCGTTGAAGTTCCACAAGCATTCTGACATTCTCTGTAAGAGGAGGGGAGAGTATAGGGTGCAATGTCAAGGCTGCGCCACTAGACCATTTATCTCTTTATTTGCATGTGATTGAGACAGTTTAAAAAGTGAAGCAAAGAGAAAAGGACAGGAAAAGGATAATATTATGAACTCTAGGTAGATGACATCACAGCCTTTGGAGGCACTGAGTCTCTTATAAAGTAAACACAATACAACGTGCTATTTCATGTTTTTCAGTGATTTTCTTTATTGAGTTTGCAATCACACAAATGACTATTTTTCTAAGTAATGGGTCTATCTTTTATATTGCACTACTGTTGTGTACTACTTCAAGACTAGAAAATAAACTTTTGCTTCTTGCAAATATTAACTATTCAGTGATCAACAGTAGCAGTTTCAAAACTATCGTAAAACAACCAGTAGATACTCATTCATTTCTATGCACAATGTGAACTATATAGCTATTTTTTGGAAACATAATTCTATTTTTTCTAATCTCAGAACTGTTGGTATTTTGGATACTACAAGTATTAGAAAAATTAAAAATTACAAAATGTTTAAGTCAATTTTCCTAAATGATTAAATTCAATATTTTTTTATTTTTTTGCTTTTTAAATTGATTTATTTATTAAATCTTTACACTTTGAATTGATAATATAATAGCATCATTTTCTCCTTCCTTTCACTCCCTCATCTTTATCTATGTACTTCTACCCAGTCAAATCTATGGCCTCTTTTTTCTTTTTATTAATTTATAAAAGTTTCGACTTCCACCCCTCCTCCCAATACCCTCCCGCTCCCCCCACTCCCTCTCCTCCTCCCTCTCCAACCCTAACAGCAGTCAGGATTTCCTGCCCTGTGGGAAGTTCAAGTTCCTCCCCCTCCCTCCAGGTCTAGGGAGGTGAGCATCCAAACAGACTAGGATCCCAAAAATCCAGAACATGCAGAGGAAACCAGTTCCAGTGCCATTATCAATGGCTTCTCAGACAGTCCCCATGCCAGCCACATTCAGAGAATCTGGCCACATTCAGAGAATCCGGTTTGATCACATTCTCGTTCAGTCCCAGTCCAGCTGGCCTTGGTGTACTCTCATTAGATCAGTCCCCTTGTATCAGTGGGTGAACGCACTCCTCACGGTCCTGACTTCCTTATTCATGTTCTCCTTCCTTCTACTCCTCATTTGGACCTTGGGGACTCAGTCCAGTGCTCTAATGTGGGTCTCTGTCTCAATCACCATCCATGTCGGGTGAAGGTTCCCTCTGATCCTGCCTTCCTTGCTCACGTTCTCCCTCCATATGCTTCTCATTTGGACCTAGGGAGTTAAGTCCAGTGTTCCAATATGTGTCTCTGCCTCTATCTCCATCCTTCGCCAGATGCAGATTCTGTGGTTACATGCAAAATATTCATCAGTATGGTTATGGGCCAAGGCCAGTTCAGGTACCCTCTCCTCTGCTGTCCAGGGAACAATCTTGGGATCTCTTCTGTAAAGCAAAGTACACTGTCAGTAAGACAAAAAGGCTACCTTCCGACTGGGAGAAGATCTTCACCAAACCCTCATTAAATACAATATTTTATGAATAATAAATGACAACAATATTTGACATTAAACTTTTCAAAGCTTGGTATTTTTAGCTTTTTGTAACTTCCGTCCTTCTGACAGAGAATATAGTAGTGTTATTTTCATTTCAAATATTTTTTCTTAATGTATAGCCAGCATAGTCCCATATTGACATCCAGACACTTTCATACTTTCCCTCCTCATTCCTCTACAATGAAGAAGAAGGAAAGGGAAGAGGAAGGGAAGGAAAAACATGAAAGCTTTCTGAGGAAAAATTTGAGGTACTGTATACCAAGCTATCAAATGGCATACAGTTTCCCAATTCAGACATCATATTGAAAAGGGTCATAATGAGGAAAATCCTGTAAACTGAAAAAATAAAAATATTTATACGTATTATTATTATATTCCACAGTTTGTTAATATAACTGATCTAACACAAAATCTAATTGTCTAATTAGAATCCTATAAATCACATGATGTGTGTTGTGTCAATATTTCCTAGACAAATTGGATGTTATAAACTATCATAAAGTTAAGACAAGGCAATGAGCTGGCTGGACTATCAAGAGCAACATCACACATTCTTCCCACATTTATCTAAGACAAATCTGCACAAATAAGGAGACCACTTGTGCAGGGCATTGGCTCATTCACACAGAGGGTACATTTGGCTTACTATAAATCAGCTTTGTCCCCACAAATAGCTTAGTTGACATTCTCCAAGGAGCAATGCTTCATGTGCCCTCACTTATTTGCTGTAGGAAAAAAAATGACCTAGAATATTTTCTAGTTAGTTTCTTATCTTTACCAAAAGTCATGTATTCTCTTGTATCAGAGTTCATGCTGACAAGGTTATATAAGGTCACTTCCCCTTCTTTTTTCTTCTCCAGGGGCATCCCTTCAAGAAAAGAAGTCAATGGCTTGCAGGGATGTTGTTCTTACAGGATTTTTCCAGGATTTGACAAGTTGCAAGCTCCCTAGGGCATTCACATCTTATAATTCCAACCTGTCCTCAATTCATCTTAAATGGAAACTATCTCCCAAGAAATGAGAAACATAGGAAAGAAGAACAAAAATAATAATCAAATAATATAATAATTTCATATCCCTTAATAATTTTCCAGGAGACAATTATGTTAATGAAGAAAATTTCTCAACCAGGACAGAAAGTCTTGGACATTTAAAGCACCAAGACTATCAAGTAAAAATTAAAATAAACAAATGGTAAGACAAATACAAATGATTACTGGTAACATCTATAATGAGAGATTGGTGGCAAGAGCAAAGTGCTTAAAGTTTTGAAGAAAAATAGTATCTAAGTCTAGTTAAATATCAATCACATCAGTGGGCTTAACAGTAATAAATAGAATTATCTCTTTTTTTTTAGATAGTAGACCATTAAAAGAAATGTCCTACAAAGCTAAATATACAGAGGGCTTTTTAAAATAAGAACAATAGAATCAACGAAAAACTTCTTAAACGTGTGAAATATAGCATGTAGTGATTTTACCTTACCATTTAAGAGAAGGATCATTTCAGCGATGTTGTAAACTATATATAGTAAGATTCAAAATACTTTACATAATTTTTAGTGTTTCATAGTCCAATTAGTTGGGGAAAGTATCAAAAGGTCAGAGAAACTACTAAATTAGGTGATTGATCGACAGATATATGATAGATACACAGGTAGAAAGATAGACAGACAGACGGATTAGATAGATAGATAGATAGATAGATAGATAGATAGATAGATAGATAGATAAACAGACAGACAGACAGACAGACAGACAGACAGACAATAGGTATTAGAAAATCAAAGGAGGAACTAGACAGCACAGTGCTGTTCACTTTTCTTCACAGGACATATTATGCATCCATATTATGATCTCATTTTCTTATTACTGCTGAGAAAATGAATTGCTATGGTGGATACAGTCAATGAACTGTTCAGGAAGACATATTATTAATTTTCTTAAATGAATCTGCTAAAGCTAATAATATCAATCATTTTATATAAAGTATCTTTATAGTATCTCTCCAAGTCATTAAAATTGTATCAAGGAAGAAAAATGGAAGAGTCAATTAATTAAACTAATACTGTTTAGAAGAAAATATAATAAAATGAATTGTATATGATTTGCATACAGAAACCTGCTGCAAATGAAGTTCTAGAAGCAATGGCTGAGGAGGGAATTGACATAAAAGGCAGAAGTACCACATACTGGAATGATAACTTAGAAAAGCTAAAAGCAATGTCATCCTGGAGAAAATTTAATCACATTTTTTATTGTATGCCAACTGTTTTGAAAACTACTCTGCCTTAAAATCTATGCCAAAATAATTTTTCGAGGTTTAATTTACTTTAGTGTCAAAAATAAGGGTATAACAACATTGAACAAAGATATAAAATAAATATTGTCTGCACAGATGAACTTACATTTTGCTCATGCCAACCATTTTTCAAAGTATTTTCCTAATAGGCAAATAATAAGACTTAATTTAGAGAAGATTCATATGCTAAATGCTTTTATAAAAATAGATGTTTCTCAACATATTCATGTAAAAAAATCAAGAGTTTTATTTAATAAAATACATTTAACTAAATAGATGTTGTGGGAGTATCTTCCGCTGCCTCAGTCAATAGTCGCTGAAGCACGAGCCCACAGTGCAGCGGGGAGCGACTTCCGCTCCGTCAGCCAATAGCCGCTGAAATACCAGCCCACTGGGGCGTGATATATTTCTCTTTTAAAAAGAGACACAGATCTGGATCAGGCTCTCTTGGTTCTGACGCTTGGTCCCGGCTCCTGCTCCCGGCTCCTGCTCCAGCGACTAGGCTCCCTTCCTGACGGTTTATGGTGTATGTAAGTTTTACCCCCCAAAATAAATAATCCCTTAAAACATAACTGGTGTGGGATTGATTCGCCAATAAATAGATAAGTACAATTAAAACATAAATGCCAATATCTGAATAGCATCATTTTCTTCTAGTAGCATGATTGAAACTGTTTAGTACAAAACTAAGACTGTTAGCCTCCCACATAAGCTCACAGATAATCTCTTCCTACAAGGTTATGCCAGCGTCTGTACTTTAGAACATGGATGTTTCTTGCTAGTACATAGGAAGTAGTACACCAGAGACACCTTGAGACTCATCTTGCCTAACTTATAGTTTAGTCATCTGGATTCTTGGTATTTTCTTTCTCCCTAAAATTATATCTTCCTTTGCTCCTGGGTTATTTCCAACTGTGATATGAAGTTGTTGTTTCAACTCATGATAAACGACTGATTACGCAGACCGTAGAACAATCTAGTCAGTCTGGGACTCTGGTAATGAAAATTAAAGCTTCGGCAAGTTATTATAACATTGTTTAAGGAGAGAAAGTACCTAACACTACACATTCGTCTCAGTGACAATGATTTCAACTGGTTTCCTGAAGCCTTTACACTTGCAGTTTTATTAATGACAACTTCAAACTGTAAATTCATATTTTGAAACAGTACTGCCAACTGACCTTGAAACCAACCAAAGTTTTGGTAGAATTTTTAAGTATCATATAAGAATCCACAGTGTCTTTTATGAGCCTCATTTTCCAGGAGCACTGATTCATGAGTAACTTCTCTAGATAAATTCTAAGACACGCTTAAGCTGACTATAGAGCAAGAAGTTTTATCTTTAGATTTTTATTTTATGTGCATGTGTGTTTTGCCTGCTGTATGTCTGTGTACCATGTATATCTCAGGTTATCACAGTGGCCTAAAAATACCTTGGATCCCCTAGAACTGGAGTTATATCTGGTTGTGAGCTGCCATGTTGGTATTAGAAATCAAAGTCCTTAAAAATAACAGTACATGCTCTTACTACTGAACTTCAACTCTCCTCTCAAAGGAAAGTTGCTTTGTATACTAGTATTTCAAACAATATTTGTTGAGTAGAGATTTTTAAAACATTGAGGGAGTGACCAATATAAACTCTTAGTTTTAAATATGTGTGTAATGAGGTATCTGGTAAGGGTTCCTTACCAGATGATATAATGATATTACCTTATTATCTCCAAGATGTCCCACATAAAGATTTAACTCTCATTCTAAATCAAGGCAAGATGTGGTGTAGAAATGCCTGCATCCATGACAAATGTTTAGAAATGAAAATTATGGAATGGAAAAATGAACATGTGCTGAAAAAGAAGGATCCTTGATATTTTAATTACAGAACAATGAATATATCTGGTACACAGACTATCCCATGCGATACATGGGGAAAAGAAAACACCATGCAATTTTTGCAAGTTCTTTTTTTATTTATATTTGCACTCAAAAGCAAATAACTGCCAATGTAGTGGCTAATTATAGGTACCTATTCTTCTCCAACATGCTATTGGAAAAAATATCCTCTATAACTTTCGCCATTGTACACCTTATTTTGTTTTATTCCATCACTGAATAATTCCCTCTTGGGCTATCTATTGGGAATATAAAACTCTTAATATATTAATAATAGAACTTATTAAGGAAAATGTGGAGACATGAAGAAATAGAAAAGGGAGAGGGAAGTGAAAGAAAATGGAAAGGGGAAGAAAAATGGAGGGAAGTAGGGAGAGAAGGGAGAGAGAGGGAAAGAGAAAGAGAGTATAAGAATACATATCCTGGTCTACTCTAGGAAGAATCATGTTTAGGTCTTTTACAATAAATGCATATAGAACTTTTGTGACTCTCAAATGATAGCTCTAACACCTGTTAAGAACATCCTTATACACCTTTTTAACATGCTCAAAAATTAGTATACAACATGGTTATATCTTAAATAATAGTTTGAATTTATGAAGGGTATTTGTATTAAGATAGAAAGAGGAAATCTAGAAGGTCATATATCAGTTTATGGCCTGCATGCCTTCCCTCCCATGTCTTTAAAATATTTTTCTGTATATTTAACCTATCTCATAACCTTTCTCACCTAGCCTTTAGAAATAACACCAGCAGGCTGTGGTAGTGCACACCTCTAATTCCAGCCGTCAGGAGGCAGAGGCAGATGGATCTCTGTAAGTTCAAAATCATCTGATCTGACTTCCAGGAAAGTCAGAACTGTATATTGAGACTTGCTTCAGATGATGATGATGATGATGATGAAGAAGAAGAAGAAGAAGAAGAAGAAGAAGAAGAAGAAGAAGAAGAAGAAGAAGAAGAAGAAGAAGAAGGAGAGAAAATAACATTCTATAAATAGTCTGCGGCTGAATCTTAAGGTCCTGATATGCATTTTTAAAATATCTTTGAACATTATCATTTTTACTTTAATATAACTCCATACTTATTTGTAGGTGTCCTCTTTTTTGTTAGTTACCAGGCCCACAAGGGAAAGAGGCATATGAGGTGCCAGTATGCTTTGGTGGCCCATGAGCACAGATAAAGACAACCATCCGAAAAACAAATTTCAATGAATCAGCTCAATTTTCTTCCAGAGTATAAGGAATACATCAGACTGGGGGAGCCTGGGGACAAGCCATAATGTGTATTAAGTGGCACACTCTCACCATAAGACTTAGAAGACTTAGGGTATGGCAGTAGGGTCCTGCTGTGGAATGGTCTTTCTGTATGCTGCGAATATATGTTGCTCTCATTGGCTGATAAATAAAGCTGATTTGATCTATAGCAAGGCAGAACATAGCCAGGTGGGAAAGACAAACTGAATACAGGCAAAAAGAAAGGTGGAGTCAAAAGAGATGTCCTACAGCCACCAAAAAACAGCATGCCCACAGACTGGTAACACAAATGCTATTCAGCAATACTTAGATTAATATAAATGGGTTAGTTTAAACCTAAGAGCTAGCTAATAACAAGCCTGAGCCTTCAGCCAAGCATTTATAAGTAATATTAAGCCTCTGAGTGGTTATTCTGAAACTGGCATCAGGAGAGACCTTCCCATTACAGGATGTTATAGCAGAGCCCTTAGCACCAGTCTTCCCAGCAGGGATCTGTGCCAAATGTCACGCTAAAGATCAATGAGACACCTATTTTAGAGGCAGCTTTTAGGTAAAGCATTTCTCCGGTTCCAAGGACATTCTCCAGATAAGGGCAGTAGAGAGCAGAAAACATTGCTGGAGGAAACAACTCCATTTTGTCCAGCTATTGAGGTAAGCTGCCAGGTCATGGAAAGGCTGCCACCTCTGACTAGCCATCAGTGTCTTCCAACAATTACTAAATGACATTTGGGCTTATATATTTTTAATTTATTTTCATTTTGGTGTATGGGTGTTTTGGCCACATGGAGGACTGTGCACTAGCTGTACATAGTTGCCTCAGATGCTAGAAGAAATAAAACAGACGCCCCAGTCTTGGAGTTTCTGAACATTGTCAACTGATACAATTGTGTTAGGGATGGAAACCAATCTTGTAGATATGCAACAATTGCTTCCAGTCATTGCTGACCTATCTCTCTTTTTTTTTATTTAAAAACATTTTTTTTTCATTTTAGGTACCAACCACAATTGCCCCTCCCTCTCCTCCTCTTGTTCCCTCCCACCTTCCTCCCACTTAACCCCCCCCCCCCCGAACACTCCAATGGAAGGATACCTTGCTCAGCTTTGATACAGGGGTAGGGGCTTGGTCCTGCCTCAACTTGATATGTGAGACTTTGTTGGAAACTTTAAAAGTTTGGATGTTTAGGACTTGATCTCTGCTTATAAGTATGAGTTGATATAATATTTAATAAAGGTTTTAAATTAACATTTTTTTATTCTTTTTCTCTCTCCAATCCCTCCCAGGTACTCCTCCTTGCTCCCTTTCAAATTCATAGCATCCTTCTTTAATACACACACCTTGGTCTGTGTAATGCTACATGTATATTCATATGAATATGATCTCAGGGCACACTTACTGTAATTGGCTATCCACTTGAGGGACCCTTCCCTGGGAAAGACTATTTTTCAAGCTCTCAGCTTCTTTTATGATACAAGTCCTGCACATAAGACTCAGGGATCATTCAGAAGGAGGAGTGGAAAGACTGAAATAGAGAGTGTTTATTGGAATGTACTTAGACCATTGAGGCTAGTGCCTTCAGAACAGACTAATGGATATCTCCTGGAACTCTGAATACTTCTCAAGAAATTGTTTTTATGAAAGTCTGAACCTGCATCTTCCCAGTATCTTAAACTTCCTTTACTATGACTTTCTGCTCTCATGAGCATGATCCCACCATTCATTGAGTGGCGCAGAGCAAATAGACACTTACAGGAGTCAGAACTGTGTTCTTTGTACATTAACCTGACTTATTATTGATTTTTCTTTTTATATCGAAAGTGATTCTCCTAAGGCATTCCAATCTGGTAGCAAAATATGGAGAAATAGAGCACTATTATTAAACTGGCATATTAATTTTTTTCCAGTTAGCCATTTTTTCTTGCCAGAGTAAGAGTATCAGGATTTGACTTGCCAAAGTTTGCAGAACATAGATCTAATATGTACCATCAATATAGGCTGACACAGAAAAGGCTTCTAAGGCAGTTGACTCACTTAGAAACATGAAATAAATGTAAAGGACTATGTCAGTACTATGCAAATCAACGTTAGTGTTGACAATAATTCCCATTAAAAATGTTATTCCGATGTGTTTTGTCCTGAACGCAGGACCTAGCACATGCTGCACAAGCATTCTGCAATTGAGCTACATATCTAGCAAAACTTCTATGAAAGTAGAGGTGAATCATGAGAAATAACATTATTGGACAGTATGTGTGCACACATATACTATAACACTTTTATGGATGTGATAGGACAGCTAGGAAAGATCAGTGCCCTTTGCTACCATATCCATCCCAGGGATCAGACTCATATCCTGGTGGCAAAGGGGACTGAACCTACTAAGCCATATGCAGGGAATTTAAAAAAATAACTACAAACTATAATAAACTTGCAAATTTGAAACATCACTTTCTCAACATTCTCCTACAATATTGCTCTGATATTATCTTGAAAATAATATTCCATAATATTAACCAAATTTAATTTGTTTATTTCCTGGGTAGATTTTCAGGTAATTAGATTCTTATCTTTTCAAGGCCCCTATGTTTCTGGGAGTTATAGTTAGAATAATAAAATAAGAAATGCTAGGAAACTTGATGTTTTGAACAATGGAGATGATTTACAAATAGGGATAAATAGGGAGAGATTTTTTTGGGAAATCTCTTGGACATAAATGAATAATTATAAGACCAAGTGCTGGAATCAATCATGAGTGTCAATCTGTCTTAAGACAGTCTCTAATAAATTTTGTTATCTTAACTATCCATTCAGCATTTATATAGAAGCCTGATCCCAAGTAAATTCTGTTAAGACAGAATTGATTTTGGATTTCCTTCTATATAAAAGAAACATGGTATTAGTTTCAAAGAATAATCTTATTTTTGTGTTTTTTTTTACATCATTCTTATTGAAGACAGGTCTCCTTTTAAGACAATACCAATATAAGGAGGTCATTTTTTTTGTTTGTTTAAGGTTTTGTTTTTTGTATCTTTTTACTGTAATTATAATTAGAAGTGAGTTCTTACCTGGTACCTTTAAATTTGATTATTTTATTGTTTGTTACCCAAAGACAGCATAAAGTAAGCTTTGGTGTTTTTTATATCAAAGATTGCATTGTTTCCAAATATAGCTTCTAATGTATATCTAATCTATCCAGTATTATGACTGAAAAAATGTAATATGCTTAGTAAAAATAAAATAAGCAATCAGTCTATCACTCCCTTAATACTGAGAAGGTCAAATTTTTGTATATCATTGCTCGATATTTTCCCATCAAACCATAAGAAATACTTCTTATGTATCTTTTTTCCCCTTATTTATTTTTTATAAGAATTTCCACTTCCTCCCCTCCTCCCAATCCTCCCGCTTCCCCCACTCCCTCTCCTCCTCCCTCTCCAATCCCAAGAGCAGTCAGGGTTTCCTGCTCTGTGGGAAGTCCAAGTTCCTCCCCACTCCCTCCAGGTCTAGGAAGGTGAGCATCCAAACATACCAGGATCCCAAACAGCCAGTCCATGCAGACGAACAAGACCCAGTGCCATTGTCAATGGCTTCTCAGTCAGCCCCCATGCCAGCCACATTCAGAGAATCCGGTTTGATCACATTCTCGTTCAGTCCCAGTCCAGCTGGCCTTGGTGAGCACTCATTCAATCAGTCCCCTTGTATCAGTGGGTGAACGCACCCTTCGCGGTCCTGACTTCCTTTTTCATGTTCTCCCTCCTCTGCTCTTTATTTGGACCTTGGGGGCTCAGTCCAGTGCTCCAATGTGGGTCTCGTCTCTATCTCCATCCATCGTAGGATGAAGGTTCCCTCTGGTTCTGCCTTCCTTGCTCACGTTCTCCCTCCCTCTGCTTCTCATTTGGACCTAGGGAGTTAAGTCCAGTGTCATAATATGTGTCTCTGTCTCTATCTCCATCCTTCGCCAGATGCAGGTTCTGTGGTGACATGCAAAATATTCATCAGTATAGTTATGGGCCAAGGCCAGTTCAGGCACGCTCTCCTCTGCTGCCCAGGGAACAATCTGGGGACCTCTCCTTGGGCCTGGGAACCCCTCCAGAATCAAGTCTCTTGCAAACCCTAAAATGGCTCCCTTAGTTGAGATATAAACTTCCCTGCTCCCATAACCATCCTTCCTCCCTCCCCCTCCCATTCCCTCAAGCCTTCTTATGTATCTTATTTTGATAATATTATTACTTCAAACTTTGCACAGTCAACCTTGAGAAGATAAAACATTGCAAATTATACGTGAACCTGAAGAAAATTTATATAGTTATCCTCCTGGATAATAGAACTAGGCAAGATTGCCAAGCAAAGTTGGGTGCATGGGGGGTGGGGGGGGGGTGGAAGTAAGGGAAGATGGTTAGGGTGAGGGGAGAGGGCGAGAATTGGGGATGGCTTGGGGGAATGGGAGGAGGGAGGGAGGAATGATGGTTATGGGAGCAGGGAAGTTTATATCGCAACTAAGAGAGCCATTCTAGGGTTTGCAAGAGACTTGATTCTTGAGGGGTTCCCAGTAAAAATTAAATAAAAATAAATAAATAAATAAATAAATAAATAAATAGAAAAATAAAAAAAAAAAGAAAAAGAAAACGCTTTACTGAGTCAGGTAAGCCAGACCCAAAAAGAGGAATAAGGTATGTATTCACTCATAAGTGGATTCTAGCCATAATTAAAGGTCTTTGAGCCTATTATTCGTGAGCCTAGAGAAGCTAAATAAGAAGGTGAACCTGAAGAAAATTCAGGTAGTTTTCCTCCTGAAGATTGGAAATAGACAAGAGTTCCAGGTAACCAAGGGTGCATGGGGGGTTGGGAGGGTTGTTGGAAGGGTAGGAGGTTAGAGAGAAGGGAGCAGGGGAGGAATGGCAAAAAAAATCTAATAAATGTATTATAAAGTGTGAATATGGGGACAAAATGAAATATATAAATACTTGTCTAAAGTGTATATTAATGACAATTACTAATCTATAGGAAAACATACACATGATAATTTTTAAAAGATGGATTTGTACATCAATCCAAATGGATTTGTATATCATGCCAAACTTCCAGATAAATAACTTCTTTTTTTTTTTTTGGAGTAAAAGCACTTTATTCTGAGGCTTGGGGAGGAAAGGCTGGAGCTCCACGCTGTCTGCTGTCGTCCACTGGGCAGCGCTCGCTGGTCTGCCCGTCGCTAAGAGCTAAATAACTTCTTATTAAAGAGAGAATATTGTTACACAAAATATCAGTATTTATTTTATTTCTCTATGGGGGGAAAGTTTCTTTCGCTTAAAAATTAAAATAGAAAAAAATCAATTAGTCACAAATAATGTCATTCACAAGTGCAAATCCACATATTAAAAATGAATGTGTTAGAAAAAGAATCCTTTTTGTTTAAGCATAGCAGTGCTAGTTAGGGGGGCTGAGGAAGGAACACTGATTTCAGTGTTACTATACAGAATGCACAAACTAGTAAAAGAATGCTTTACCTCAAGCATAGAGACATAAACTAGAGCATTCTCTAGACTAATAATAACAATTTCACTAAGAAATATTGACCTCCCATTGTAGTAAAGGACTTTTGTTAAACTTGGAACAAAATTACTTTTGTTCCTAGTTATCTGCATGCATCTGACAATATTCTATTTTTCAAGTTTTGTAAATATGATAAATATAAAAAATATTATGTTTTAACCACATCTTCTGGTAGTGTAAGATGCTAAAAATCTCTGCATGAGCTTCAGTGGCTTTCTTGGAGTAATTATAAGGATGATAATATACAGAATCAATCTACTGAAAGGAAAGGAAATATTACTAATGATGGGGAAACTGGACTCTGGAGTAGGACCACTGCTAATGCTTTAGTTTTACGAGGGAATATTAGCTGCAAAAAATTCTGTGATTCTCTCAGAAGCATAGAACACAGGATAACATCAGCAAAAGTATCAGTGACCAGTAGGAAAATGTGTTTGTTTTCACAGAAGATAGATGTATGTCCAGCCAGAACTTGGAACCTAATTTCCATTACTCTTCCTCTGGTTGGGTCATTACTGTAGCTCTAGAAATATAAATTCCTTCCAGCCCAATGCATCTGACAGTATTTCTTACTTCTACTGTTAAACACAATTCATTTCCCAGTAACTTTTCTATTCTATCAACTGCAAAAAGAGAGCTTGTAAACACTCTTCATTTTCACATAAAAGTGTTTCATGACACACTGGGAAAGGCGAGCCATGAGCAAATCTCAGATCTGGAAGGAAGTAAGTACTTGAAGTATTCTCTTAAATGTAAACAGATAGGAAATTAAAAGATTAGGTTTTCCTATGTAAGCCTTCCTTGCTTTCCTCAGTACCTGCTCCACACAAATTCTCATTCTCTTCCCAATTTTGTTGTTTTAATTTTTAAACTTTCTTTTTTATGTTAAAGGTTAGTTTAACATAATGTATAGATAATATATAAAATGATGAGATTTTAATAAAATAATCTCATAAAAACACATTACTCTACTAACATAAAAAGAAAGTTTACTTTAACATAAAGGAAGGTTGCTCATGATAGAAAAAATACATGAAATATTTATTATGGTTTTCAGGCAAGACTCAAGTGTCTAAACAAATCAATATACCCTAAAATGCATTATATTTATAAAGTAGAGTGTATTTAGTATTGTCTTGTCCAAATGATAACCAGAACTAATTCTTCTACCAATTTTAACTCCCAAGGTGATTTTATTAAAATCTCATCATTTTATATATTATCTATACATTTAATATTCTTGAAGTTATATATTTATTGACAATGGTTTCTCGGTACTACAGATTTTTACACCTGAATTTTATTGTCAACATGATCACTCTCACATGTGACTTGTTTCTTAAGTATAAAAGAAACCAGAGACGTGACTTTTCTGTTGTTAATCTCAGCAGAGCTTAAGGCATTTCCAGTATTGATATTGTTAATTTGGTAGATGGTTTGGTTGTGGTTTAGCACGTAGTATCATTACTGAAGTATGAACAAACTTCATCATGACAAGAAGTATTTGCCTTTCCTTCCATTTATTATTCTTGAGGAAATATCTTCCTCTCACCTCATAAGCACCTCGAAAATATTTCTTAGAGAAATTTATAGATCAATGAGTTATACTTCATTTTTATATTCAACAGAAAGAGTACTGAAATTCTACATCATGGGTGCTTTTAGGAATATATAACTTACACTTCTTCACATTTAGAATGAATGATTTTGGCCATTCTTTATCTAGTAGTCCTTTATATTTATTTTATCATAAGAATAAAATTTATTCCTCAGTCATTAGACAATATATCATGTCATTACTTTGACAAACATTAATGTTTTTCTACAATTTTACAAAAAGTGTATTAATATCCAGTAATGTCTAAACATTGGTCATAAAAGTTTAGTATAACAAAAAATCTTTTGAAAGTTTTTTTTTGAAGCTGTGTAGAGATGGTCTTAATCATATGAAATTATTATTTCCTGTATTCATTCTATAACTGAAATATATAGACAAGGATGCAGAGATGAGCATCTGGGAGCATAAGAATAAAATTTATGCAGATGAAAATAAGTAAGTGTTTCATTGTCCAAAGTGATTCACTTAGTAGTGTATAACAAAGATATGATGTTACCAAGAATAATAATGAAAACAATACACAATAATAGTTCTAAATAGTGAATTCAGAGCAAGAAAAATACAGGATATAGATTTTGAAATTACCATTTTTATATGAAATTTTCTGAGAATAAAATAAAGTAGAAATAGTCCGTAGGCAAAGATGAGGCTAGGAAATAGAATAGTTTTTCCCTTAACCAGCTCCTACAACTTAGCTCTTTTTTACATGAACATACCTTTTAACATAATGGTGCAATGGTATATACTTATAGAATCAAATATGTATGGATGTGCCACAGATAGTTTCAGATACTTATTCAAGGCCAAATTTCATGTTAATCAACACCTTGTATTGTAATAACCTGGTCTGCAAATGTTATCAGGAAAATCAGAAACACAGAGGTGCAGATGTAGGGAGTCCGAGAGAAAGAAGTGTTTTAGTGGAACCTTTAAAAACTGGATAACTTTATAGAAGTTATGGGTTTTGAAGTAATAGAATCTTTAGAATTGGGAAAGAATTTTAAAATATCTTCATCACACTTCTTCTTTGAACTAATCAAGCACAGGTGAGTTGAGGTTTTAGAATTTGTATGTACGTGTGTGTGTCTGTGTATCTCTAATCATCTATATTCATATCTAAATATGTATGCATGTATTTATATCTAGAGAGAGTCCCTGTAGGTATCATTCAAGGAAACAAACCTCATGAAGGAATAAGAATGAAAACCCGTTGCAGATTGACTTAGTCATTCTTATTAGACATAGCAGAGTCTAATAACAGGAGGTTTATTCCCAATGTATTTCAGCCCAGTATAATTTGGGAGAAAGTTTCATGGTGTGATACATCCCAAGTGCACAAAGCAGCAAAATTACACTGAAACTCAACTCAGGGTACACATCATTTTTTCTAAGATAGGTTCTAGTGAGAGACTCTCTGTACTAGCTTAAAGGCCTAAGGTTCTGGCCTGGCCTGGGTAATACAGAAAACATAGAGGTCATTTGGGCTTTTAACCAATTCTGGTCCTGGTTGTGGAAGCCTAGGGGGAACCTCTAGATATAAGGGTCATTTAGATTTCTAGCCACCTCCAAGTCATGCTTTAGGAGCTTGATATGGCCTGGCCCAGCAGATTCCACAGATCCAGGCAGTTAGTCACTTTCAATTTCTCAGCTCTCTGGATGGAAGAACAGGTTTTTCATCTTTCTTGTTGGAAAGGAAATTCAGTATTATTAACATTCCTAGTTTCTCTGGGGCTCTGTGGTGAAAAGGACATTTTTACTATGTGCCCAAATGTGTGTGTGTGTGTGTGTGTGTGTGTGTTTGTATGTGTTTGTGTTATTTCACCATATATTTAGCTCCCTAGATACAAAAATTATGTGATAATCAAATCCTGTGTGTGTGTGTGTTATTTCACTATATATTTAGCTCCCTAGATACAAAAATTATATGATAATCAAATCCTACATAATTGGTGCGTATTTGAGTATTATATAAATCTATATATAAATTAATTACGTGGATTTTCTTGAGAAAAATTTTGAGAAGATATATTGAGTTCCCTAGTAATTAATTCTTGTCTTAAATTACAAACGAATTTTCTCTTCTTATCAAAAATTTCACCAGAAAAATGAAACTTTAAGATGAAGAAGACAAATTTTATCTTCCCTTAAAACATCAACGGGTGAAACACATTGCTTTAATTTAATGTAACATGTTTCTTGTTACTGAATTATCAATCTACTATTGTTTGTATTGCAATTTATATGATGAATTTTTAAAAGTTATTTTTTTCTCAATCTAAACTATAGGTTAAAATTTGTATCAACTGACAATTCCTTCACTATCATTACACATTAACTTGCTATAAGCTAAAAATATCATACCTATTAATCAGCAAGTGACACATCTAAAAACTTTCAATATTTACTGTTCTTATTTATAAGGTATCTCTCAAAAACCTCTGAAGAGACAGCACCATTGAGAATTCTCTCTATTTTCACTTATCCTTTGAGTTCAATGAAACATGAAGACTATTTCAATCTGAGTCATATATTTTCTCAGAAGTCTAAAATAAGAGGTCATAAGAAAAAAATAATCTGCAGGCTCTCAATGATAATAATAGATAGATATAAGGCAGATAAACACAGAAGTGTCAGTGTGAGAGTGAGGTGAAGTGCTAGAATAGTAAGTGTGTGGATGTTAGAGAAAAGCAAAACTGGTACCAATATCCAAGAAGAGACTTGGGATGAAAGCTGAATGCTGTCAAGCTATACCATATCAAATATAAATAATAAGAAGAAAAAAATTAGGTGGTAAATATTTGTGTATAACATTTATATTTATATGAATAAATATGTATAAATGTTTGGTATTTGTGTGTCTAAGATCAAGTATATATATACATACATTTGATTATATAAAACTATATGGATCTAATATTACATTATTTGAAAAGAAATAATATGTGTATATAATTAGTAAAAATCAATCATTTAAATTGATTATAAATCTTATACTGAAATTTGAGTTTCATGCAATTAATAATCTACCCTAATTTATTATATAACAACCATTTTAATCAGTAGATAGGAAAATTCTGACAGGTAAAACAATTACTTTTGTATACAGATGAATCTAAAGTGTTTGAAACACCTCAAGCATTCATTGCAATGTTTAAAGTATACAATTTTTAGTCAACTCTGTTAGTTACCATTTTTTTTTGAGAAAGTAATTTTATTAAATTATAAAAGTTTCCATTTCCGCCACTCCTCCCAACACCCTCCCACTCCCCCCACTCCCTCACCTCCTCCCTCTCCATCCCTAAGAGCAGTCACGGTTTCCTGCCCTGTGGGAAGTTCCAGTTCCTCCCCCCTCCCTCCAGGTCCAGGAAGGTGAGTGTCCAGACAGACTGGATCCCCAAAATCCAGTATATGCAGAGGAAACAAATCCCAGTGTCATTGTCAATGGCTTTTCAGAAAGACTTCAGACCAGCCACATTCAGAGAATCTGGCCACATTCAGAGAATCTGGTTGGATCGTGTCCTCGTTCAGTCCCAGTCCAACTGGCCTTGGTAAACTCTCATTAGATCAGTCCCCTTGTATCAGTGGGTGATCGCATCCCTCGCAGTCCTGATTTCCTTTTTCATTTTCTTCCTCCTTCTGCTCCTCATTTGGACCTGGGGCGGGGCTCAGTCCAGTGCTCCAATGTGGGTCTCCGTCTGTATCGCCATCCATCCTCATATGAAGGTTTCCTCTGGTCTTGCCTTCTTTGCTCATGTTCTCTTTCCTTCTACTTCTCGTTTGGACCTAGGGAGTTAAGTCCAGTGTTCCAATGTGGGTCTCTGTCTCTATCTCCATCCATTGCCAGATGAAGGTTCTATGGTGATAAGCAAAATATTCATCAGTATGTTTATGGGCCAAGGCCATTTCAGGCATCCTCTCCTCTGTCAAGAGAACAATCTGGGGATCTCTCCTTGGACCTGGGATCCCATTTATAATCAAGTCTCCTGTAAACACTAAAATGACTCCCTTAGTTGAAATATATTCTTCCCTGATCCCATATCCATCCTTCCTCCTTCCCCCCATCCCAGTCCACCGAGCTGTCCCCATTCCTCCCCTACTCCCTTCTCTCTAACCCTCTCCCCTTCCAACAACCCTCCCACCCCCCCATGCACCAGAGATTACCTGGGACTCTTGTCTATTTCCAATCGCCAGGAGGATAGCTACATGATTTTCATCAGATTCAATTTCTTATTTAGCTTCTCTAGGAAAACGAATAATAGGCTCAAAGACCTTTAATTATGGTTAGAATCCACTTATGAGTGAATACATACCATATTCCTCTTTTTGGGTCTGGCTTACATCACTCAGTAAAGCATTTTCTATTTCCATCCATTTGCATGCAAAATTCAAGATGTCATTGTTTTTTACCGCTGAGTAGAACTCTAGTGTGAATATGTTCCACACCTTTATTAACCATTCTTCTATTGAGGGGCACCTAGATTTTTTCCAGGTTCTGGCTATTACAAATAATGCTGCTATGAACATAGTTGAACAAATGCTTTTGTAGTATGATAGGGCATCTCTTGGGTATATTCCCAAGAGTGGAATTGCTGGGTCCTGAGGGAGGTTGACTCCCAGTTTCCTGAGAAACCGCCACACTGATTTCCACAGTGGCTGCACAAGTTTGCATTCCCACCAACAATGGATGAGTGTTCCCCTCATTCCACATCCTCTCCAGCATAGGCTATCATTGGTGTTTTTGAGTTTTGCTATTCTGACAGGTGTAAGATGATATCTCAAAGTTGTTTTGATTTGCATTTCCCTGATCGCTAAGGAGGTTGAGCATGACCTTTAGTGTCTTTTGGCCATTCGAAGTTCATCTGTTGTGAATTCTCTGTTCAGTTCAGTACCCTATTTTTTAATTGGATTAATTAGAGTTTTAGTGTCTAGTTTCTTGAGTTCTTTGTATATTTTGGAGATCAGACCTTTGTCTGATGAGGGGTTTGTGAAGATCTTCTCCCATTCCGAAGGTAGTCTTTTTGTCTTACTGACAGTGTCCTTTGCTTTACAGAAGCTTCTCAGTTTCAGTAGGTCCCATTTATTCATTGTTTCTCTTATTGTCTGCACTCCTGGGGTTCTGCTTAGGAAGTGGTCTCCTGTGCCTATATCTTGTAGACTACTTCCCACTTTTTCTTCTATCAGGTTCAAAGTGGTCGGATTAATGTTGATGTCTTTAATCCATTTGGACCTGAGTTTTGTGCATGGTGATAGATATGGATCTATTTTCATTCTTCTACAGGTTGACATCCGGTTATGCCAGCACCATTTGTTAAAGATGCTTTCCTTCTTCCATTGTATACCTTTAGCTCCCTTGTCGAATATCAGGTGTTCATAAGTTTGTGGGTTAATACCCGGGTCTTCTATTCGAATCCATAGGTCGACTTCTCTATTGTTATGCCAATACCAAGCTGTTTTCAATACTGTTGCTCTGTAATAGAGTTTGAAGTCAGGGATGGTAATGCCTCCAGAAGCTCCTTTATTGTATAAGATTGTTTTGGCTATCCTGGGTTTTTTGTTTTTCCATATAAGCTTGATTATTGTTCTCTCAAGGTCTGTGAAGAAGTTTGATGGGATTTTGATGGGAATTGCATTGAATATATAGATTGCTTTTGGTAGAATATCCATTTTTACTATGTTGATTCTCCCAATCCAAGAGCAGGGGAGATCTTTCCATTTCTGGTATCCTCCTCACTTTCTTTATTCAAGGACTTAAAGTTCTTGTCAAATAGGTCTTTAACTTCCTTGGTTTGAGTTATCCCAAGATATTTTATGCTATTTGTGGCTATCATGAAAGGTGATGTTTCTCTGATTTCCCTCTCTGCTTCTTTATCCTTTGTGTATAGGAGGGCAACCGATTTTTTGGAGTTGATTTTGTATCCTGCCACATTACCAAAGCTGTTTATCAACTGTAGGAGTTCTTTGGTACAGTTTTTGGGGTCGCTTATGTACACTATCATATCATCTGCAAATAACGAAAGTTTAACTTCATCCTTTCCAATTTGAATCCCCTTGATCCCCTTATGTTGTCTTATTTTTATTGCTAGAACTTCAAGCAATATTGAAACTTCATATTGAAGAGGTATGGAGAGAGTAGACAGCCTTGTCATGTTCCTGATTTTAGTGGAAAGGCTTTGAGTTTCTTTCCATTCAATTTGATGTTAGCTGTCGGCTTGCTGTATATTGCTTTTATTATAATTAGGTATGATCCTCGTATACCCAATCTCTCCAACACCTTTTTCATAAAGAGGTGTTGAATTTTATCAAATGCTTTTTCATCATCCAATGAAATGCTCATATGGTTTTTGTCTTTCAGTTTATTTATATGATGTATTACATTGATAGATTTGCGTATGTTGAACCAGCCCTGCATCTCTGGGATGAAGCCCACTTGATCATAATGGATAATTTTTTTAATGTATTCTTGGATTCGGTTTGCAAGCATTTTATTCAGTATTTTCGCGTCAATGTTCATGAGTGAGATTGGTCTGTAATTCTCTATCTTAGTTGTGTCTTTGTGTGGTTTTGGTATCAGGGTAACTGTAGCTTCATAAAAAGAGTTTGGCAATGATTCTTCTGTTTCTATATTGTGATATACATTAAGGAGTATAGGTATTAGCTCTTCCTGGAAGTTCTGGTAGAATTCTGCATTGAAACCATCTGTTCCTGGGCTTTTTTTGGTAGGGAGATTTTTGTTAACATCTTCTATTTCTTCACGACTGACAGGTCTATTTAGATTGTTCACCTGGTATTGGTTCAACTTTGGTATATGGTACTTATCTAAAAAAATGTCAATTTCTTTAACATTTTCCAACTTTGCGGCATATAAACTTTCGTAGTAAGATCTAATCATTCTCTAAATTTTCTCTGTGTCTCTGGTTATGTCCCCCTTTTCATTTCTGATCTTATTAATTTGCATGTTCTCTCTCTGCCATTTGATTAGTTTGGATAGGGGTTTGTCAATCTTGTTGATTTTCCCCAAGAACCAGCTTTTTGATTCATTGATTCTTTGGCTTGTTTACTGTGTTTCTATTTTGTTGATTTCAGCCCTCAGTTTGATTATTTCCTGTCTTCTAGACCTCCTGGGTGAATCAGCTTCTTTTTTTTCTAAAGCTTTCAAGTGTGCTGTTAAGTCTCCAATGTGTGCTTTCTCCGTTTTCTTTAATTGGGCACTTAGTGCTATGAACTTTCCTCTTAGCACTGCTTTCATAGTGTCCCATAGGTTTGAGTATGTTGTGTCTTTATTTTCATTAAATTCAAGGAAGACTTTAATTTCTTTCTTTATTTCTTCCTTGACCCAGGAGTGATTCAGTAGTTGACTGTTCAACTTCCATGAGTTTGTTGGTGTCCTGGGGGTAGCACTGTTGTTGAATTCTAACTTTAATCCATGGTGGTCTGACAAGACACAGGCAGTTACTAATATTTTTTTTATATCTGTGAAAGTTTGCTTTGTTACCCAGTATTGGGTCAATTTTCGAGAAGGTTTCATGAGCTGCAGAGAAGAAGGTATATTCTTTCCTATTTGGGTGAAATGTTCTATAGATATCTGTTAAGTCCATTTGATTCAATACCTCCAATAATTCTCTTATTTCTCTGTTAGGTTTCTCTCTGATTGACCTGTCCATTGGTGAGAGAAGAGTGTTGAAGTCTCCTACTATTAGTGTCTGTGGTTTGATGACTGCCTTGAGTTCTAGAAGTATTTCTCTTACATAAGTAGGAGACTTTATATTAGGGGCATAGATATTCAGGATTGAGACTTCTTCCTGATGAATTGTTCCTGTTATGAGTATAAAATGTCTGTCTCCATCTCTTCTGATTGATTTTAGTTTGAAGTCAATTTTGTTGGAAATTAGAATGGCCACACCTGCTTGTTTCTTAGGTCCGTTTGCTTGGAGAGCCTTTTCCCAGTCCTTTTCTCTGAGTAGATATCTTTCTTTGTGGTTGAGGGGTGTTTCTTGTAAACAGCAGAATGTTGGATCCTGTTTTCATATCCAATCTCTTAGTCTGTGCCTTTTTATAGGTGAATTGAGTCCATTGATATTAAGTGATATTAATGACCAGTGGTTGTTGACTCCGGTTATTATTATTTTTTGTTTGTTTGTTTAATAGAGTTTGTATGTGTCCCTTCTTTGAGTTGTGCTTGTGAAGGGTCGCTAGATGTCTGAGTTGTTGTAGGCAGTGTTGGCAATGTTGGATTCCTTGGGTTGCGATTTTCCTTCTATTACTTTCTGTAAGGCTGGGTTTGTGGCTACGAATTGTTTAAATTTGTTCTTATCTTGGAATATTTTGTTTTCTCCATTGATAGTGAATGATAGCTTGGGTGGGTATAGTAGTTTGGGTTTGCATCCATGGTCTCTTAGTTTCTGCAGTACCTCTATCCAGGACCTTCTGGCTTTCATGGTTTCTATAGAGAAGTCCGGTGTAAGTCTGATAGGTTTACCTTTATAAGTTACTTGACCTTTTTCCTTTGCAGCTCTTAATGTTCTTTCTTTAATCTGTATGTTTTGTGTTTTGATTAGTATATTGCGAGGGGATTTTTTTTTCATCAAGTCTATTCGGTGTTCTGTATGCTTCTTGAGCCTTCATAGGAATATCATTCTTTAGGTTGGGAAAACTTTCTTCTATAATTTTGTTGAATATATTTTCTGGGCCTTTGGTCTGCAGTTCTTCTCCTTCTTCAATCCCTATTATTCTTAGATTTGGTTTTTTTATTGTGTCCCAGATGTCCTGAATGTTTTGTGATGAGAATTTGTTGGATTTGCTATTTTCTTTGATCAGAGCATTTATTTTCTCTATGGTATCTTCAGACTCTGAGATTCGTTCTTCCATCTCTTGTATCCTATTGGTTATGCTTGATTCTGTTCGTTTACCTAGATTTTCCATATCCAGCCCTCCCTTGTTTTGTGTTTTCTTCATTGCCTCCATTTCAGTTTTCAATTCTTGAACTGTTTCCATTACCTGTTTGATTGTTTTTTCTTGGTTTCCCAGTGTATCATTCACAGATTTACTCATTTCTTCGAACTTTTTGTTATACTTCTCATCTATTTCTTTACTCATTTCTTCAATCTTTTTGTTGTATTTCTCATCCAGTTCTTTAAGGGAGTTATTCATATCCTGTTTAAGGGACTCTATTGCTTTCATAATGGCACTTTTTTCTACTTCTTCTGAATTAAGAGGTTCAGGTCCTTCTATTGTAGGGTCGTTGGGATCTGGTGTTTTCATGTTGTTTTTTAGATTGTTGGAGGAGTTCTTACCTTGGTGTCTGCCCATCTCTTCCTTCAAATGTTCTCTATTGAATCTTCTGGTACCAGGTCAGGTTCCCTTGTTGGGCATGGACTTCACTGACAGAAGGCCTACCTTTCCTCAGGCAGTCTATTGAAACACAGGCACTCCCTCCTGCCGGGTTGCACTCACAGCCCAGGCCCAGCGTGCAAGGGAGCAGCTCTGGGGAGATCTTGTGGCCCCAGGGGGAAGGAGGAAAGAGAGAAAGGTGTACCTGGATGAAGGCTGGGATGGGATTCGGGATAGCTCTGCAGGGTGGATCCACCACTGCAGGGTGACCAGAAAGTCAAGGGGGGCGGGGAAAGTCTGAATTCCTCCTAGCCGAAGCCTTCAAAGGAGCAAACTCACCCCTCCTCCAATGAATGTCTGCTAGAAGTTCACTGCCTCTTGGTGGCCAGGAATGTGGCCGAGCTGACACAGGGCCTGCCTGTCCTCAGGGAGGCTATCAAAGCACAGGAACTGCCCCTGCCGGGCTGAGCCCACAGCCCAGGCCCAGCGTGCAAGGGAGCAGCTCTGGGGAGATCTTGTAGTCCCAGGGGGAAGGGGGGAAGAGAGGAAAGTGTACCTGGATGAAGGCTGGGATGGGATTCGGGAGCTAGTTACCATTTTTAAATGAAGCAAATGAGCTACTCTAGTGGTCTTTGTCTCCTGACTCTCAGAGTCCCTTTCCTCTTCTGTTAATTAAAGCAACAATTTTTACAAAACCTCTCCTATTATATCATGTAACATGTTTCCTTGACTGCTTTGTTGTTGCCTCTTTTGTTTTCTCAATATTTGCTTTTGTTTCTTGCTTTTCTACAGCTCTTCTTCAGAGCAGGTTGTCCATTAAAAGAAAGCCTCCATTATATATTGTATATGTCTACAGAGATCCTGTGTAAGCCCATAGGTGGTAACAATCACTTTTCATCTGATATGGCTGCTATTAAATTTTTTAAATTTAATTTTTTAAATTGAGATAGGACTTTCCATGGCAGTGAGATGCATTTGTTTCTGGCAGCCTCAATCTACTTCATAAAAATATGATGGACATAAAACCTCAAAATGAAGTTTGCTTTCTTTGTGTCAAAAGGTAGCTGTTTGGGCAAGAAACTATGCTTGCCATGACTGCTGCTAGTGTGCTGAGCAAGCTAAAAAGAAAGAACGCAAAGAAAAAAGACTGCTGGAATTAGTCAAGACTATGAAGACAGTCCTTCAATACTCCTGCTTCATAGGAGTGTTTGCCTGATATTCTAGGCCTTCAGGATGAAGAGTGGATGTCACAACTTTGCAAAAACACACTAGGTGAATATCCAGGTAACCTGATGTCTCTGTCATTTGTATACTTTTGGAAGTTGCTTGCAATGCACCTTGTCTATTCAGGAGTACTATATCCTTTTTCTGATGTATTTGATGAACTCCAACCGTAAATTATACTTATCCTTTGTTATAATAGAAGGTAAATCAGGCACAAAACTTTGGACTCATTAAATGATGATAGATAATGGAATATTTTCTTTTGATTTTTCAAGTACAAATGGGTTGGGCATTGTAAATATATTTCTTGATATTTGATCATATTGTATATAGTTTTATTTATTAATGTTAATGTCTTTCCTTTCTATTTAGAAAATACTTGATAATTGTTCTTATTGTATATAGTTTTACAATGTAATAGTTAAAACCTTTTCTTTTTATTTAAACACAAAGCGGGAAATGTTGTGGAATAATGTTTTTGTATGCTGTGTGACTGTGTATGTTACTCAGACTTGTTTAATAAAAAGATGAATGACCAAAACCTATGCCTGATTTGGGGGGCAGAGAGGATGCAAAAATAGAGGGTAGAGTCTGCAGTCCCATATGGAGAAAACAAAAAGCAGCATGGGCTAACCAGAGTAAAAGAATAAAACCATGAGGCAAAAAGTAAATTAATAGAAATGGATTAATTTAAGTTGTAAGAGTTAGTTAGAAAAAGGCCTCAGCTATCAGCAGAACTTCTACAATTAATAAGAAGTCTCCATATGCTTATTTGGGAGCTGGCGCATAGGAGAAAGAATTACTGCAGATAAACCAGAGGGTGACTAACAGGAATGGAGTCCTTTCTTCTCCCACTTGGTTCCCAAAGAACAAACTCCCACCTTCACGTTTGACGGCACAGGCTCAATCAATGACTCATCTCACCAGCCACAACTATGATATTCTCTTTGGCATGACACCACCAGACTTTCTGTTTCCCAATGATTTAAATGTTTCCTCTTTAATCCTTCCTAATCTCTTTGTATATCAGACAAAACAGTAATCTTATTGTAAGCAAGATGACCTTGTTCATCCAGGTGTCTGTGCTGAACTGCAACCCTAACCAGTTGCCTTCCCAGGAGGAAAATTAGAACATCAGTGAAGCTGGTATCTTGTCTCTCACCTCTTTTTTATACCATAGCAGTAAATGAATCTAGACGTGACTGATTCTTTCAGTATGATTTATCCTAACAGTGTAGATCAACACTGGGTGATAGCCTAAACTCTTTCGAACAGCTCTTGATAAAGCACTTTTATCAACCACTTTTAAACAGTTTCCCACTATGAAGCTTGGCATCCAGTTAACTGGTAGATGTATGCTCTAGATCTTTGATTTGATTACTAGTACAACAAAAATAAATAGTCATTAAAATTGCATCCAGATACAGAGGAATGCATCTGTGGACAAAATGATGAACTGAGGCATTAAAAAAGCTTTAAGGCAATAAAAAGCAATCAGAATGAGAAGGGAATATATATCCACAAATTCCATTAGGTTCTTGATGAAATGGTAGCTGGGAAGCTACCCTAATATTTTGAAATAACTTATTATTTAAAAGCTCTTACATTGTCTTTTGAGTTTTATGAATGATCCAAAAATTTGAATGGTCAAATATTAGCTATACTAAGTGAATTCTTCATGTTTATGTGGGCAGAAAAAGATGCTTCCTTCTTTACTAATAAGTCTATGAAAAATATATAAATCATTTGAAAGTAGATTTTAGGCATAAACCTCAACTTTATCATAATGACTACTCTCAAAAGTTATTAAGTAAAACATTACACTATCTAAGCTTTTTGGCTGTTTTGTTATTGTTGTTGAGAAAATAATCCTTCAAACACTTCTCTGTAGTTTTATTTACATGTTTTATGAAAGAAAAAGAAAAAAAAACACTGCTAGATGAATCACATAGGAATGTTCACGTTTACTTATTCTGTTAAACTAGTTGGAAAAATGAACAGCATCCACACATCATTGATGTGGAATTCCATTCTGTATGTTGGGAATATGTTTTACTATTATTGAAATATAAAAGAATCTGCTTTAGCCTATAGTAGGGAAGAATACAGACTGGAAAGAGATATATAGAGAAAATAGGTAGAGTCAAGGGGACTCTATGTAGCAGATGAAGGAGAAAGACACAAGCCCCCAGTCTTGCCAGTAAACCACAACCCTTGTGATAAAATACAAAATAATAGAAATGGTTTATTTTAAGATATAAGAGGTAGCTAGAAATACATTTAATATACTTTCTGAGTGTTTATTTCAGGTCTGGGCATCTGGAAACAAACAACCAGCCTATGCCTACACACCATAACTGTTTTTAAAACTCACAGAAAAATATACTTATCTAAATTGATACATGGGTACGTCTAAAAATATAGATATTAAAATGACAAAAATCAGTAGGAAAAAATTCTATGCCATTTAATGGTACATATTTGGTAAAATGTAGACAACCAAAGTATCTTGAGAAATCATTTTTTGTTTTTACATAGCAGAATATTTCATGAATATTTACTATAGTACTGGACACCAAGACAAAAGATGTAGTAGTGTGAAAGTTAAATATTCTGATTGACACCTAATATACATTTCCATATTATATAATACTTTATTCAGGAAATGAATTTTCATTTAAAACAGAACAAGACATTTTTAAGTATTTCATGCTTATAGTCATAACTGTATAAACCCTGCTATTCTAATGGGTTCTTTCCAAATTTTTGACCTCAGAAGACAAGCATGTAAGTGAATGAGATTAACTAAAATCCTCTAATAAAGATTGTTTCAACATTACAGCTGTCAGTGAGGCAAAAGGGCAGCCAGAGAGCTTGATTAATTAATGCTTGCAACTGGGATCAAGTTGTATAGGTCAGCTTCTCCAAATATTTTCAGGTTGGTAAGAAATTAGAACTACTAATAAATGAAGAGTGAGTGACATTAAATTAATGGTGACTTTAAAGCTGCTGGGGCATTGAACTCATCAACTGAGTTTATCCTCAGTAAGAGAAAAAACAAAGAAGAATCCATGCAATTAGATGGAGTGTGCTTGCAATTAGACCAATACAGGCAAAACCAGCAGGGAATATTTCACTGGAATTTAGGAAATAAGTTTGAGGAATTAAAAGAGTCAGTGCTAAAAATATAAAAATAGTCACCACAGCAATGTTGCACCAAAGGCATAATTGAAGTATTTGGAAAGTTTCAAGGCCATTCTTAAGTACTAAAAGAGCACCTGACAACAAGCAAAATGTGAATCACAAGGAAATACTTAGTAATAATTTCACGAATAATGTACTAAGGATGGGCATTATAAAGAAATGTGATTAAATATGAACTTTGGGATGTCACTTTCAAGTCACTTTCAGGTTCTGATGTGATCTTCCCGTGTCAGTTACACATGTTCCCATCACTGTTTCTGTGCAGCTACATGCACAAGGTGATCGAGGGACTCTAAATACTCAGCTTTTTCCCAACCTAATCTGCAGAATCATTTTCTAATTTATTTTTTGTGTATAACTTTGTTTTCTCTGCTTAAATGACACTTTGTGTATTTAAGAAACACCCTGTGCTTCTTTTCTGCTTAAGAATATATATGCATATATTCTAATATAACACTATATATCCTTCATAATAGACTCTTCAATAAAATAATACATATTTATTGTGTAGTATTTTATACTTAGAAATCAGGAGAGTTTTTAGGAACAGAATACAGAGTATATGAATAGATGAATGAGTCTATTAAGCTTCTTTGGTTTAATATTAAAAAGTTGTCTTCAGAAAGTGACATACCTGCATGAAATTTGGTTTTACACTATTTCTTGGAGAGTCAATTCACACTCCAAAATCTATAACCTTCAAATTCATCCCATCCATGTTTTCCAAATGACATAGCTTCATCTTTTCAAGGTTACATGTTTTCTACTGTATATATGCAACTTATTGTTCTATGTATTTGTTGACATATTATACAGTAAAGGGACTATAGTTTAAAAATATGTGTTATATATTACAAAGCTATTAATGGATTAGATTTTAAAGGGTCCATTTTAAAATGATAGAATATATAAATTAGCTTTATTTAATCATGTTGCATTATATACATATATTAAAATACCTCATTATATTTCATGTATACATATATATATATAACATCTATAACCACAACTATTTTTAAAATATTTGTTTTTATGTTTATAATATGTTAAAGCAGTTTTGCTTAAACATTTCATATAAAATCAACTTTTGGCAATTTTTAACAGCTCTAACTATAGACCAAAATAAATAATTTCATAAAGAAAACAGTCAGACACTATCACTGTAATCAAGGTACCTGTATTGTTTTATGGAATTATCTGATTTAGAGGCCTCTAAATTAATAAATATTTAATTTATTTAATAAATAAATATTTATTAAAATTATTTATTAATAAATAATTAATAAATATTTTATTAAGAATACCTGCTTTCATTTTCAGTAGTGTCTAAGTTTTAGGAATAATTTACATGATATGCAATTACTATGATTTTTTTCGTAAGTGGCACAAGTTCTGTGAGAGCTTTGTAAAAGAAAGTGCAATATTTATTTCATTTTTAAAGTATTTGATTTATATAATTTTAAGTTTAGAGGAAACATGCTACAAATTAACAGTATACATTGTTTTTATAGATATCTAAAAAGATATCTAAAATACAATGGAACTCTGTCAAGTCCATTTGACACATGATGCTGTTTAAATACAGAAATCTTCTTTAGTTTTGTCTACATGCTCTGTCTAGGGTATTGAAATCACCCAATATCACCATGTTACGTTTGATATTTGGTTTTAGATGTAGTAATTTTTTTTTCTCTTTATGATGTTAGGTGCCCCTGTATTTAGTGCACAAATGTTTAGAATTATAGTATCTTTATGGTGTATTTTTCTATAATGAATATGCAGTGCCCTTCACTATCTCTTCACATTAATTTTACTTATTTTTCTTAAAAATGAAGTGTAAGACACAAACATTTTTAAGGGTTGGTTCAAATGTCTTTCTAGATTTCTGAATCTATTATTATTATTATTATTCTCTTATATTACATCCCATCTACACTTTCCCCTCCCAAGTCTTTTCCAAGTGCCCACCTACTCCACCTCTGCTCTCACCCAGATTCACTCCTCCTCTGTTTCCCTTTGGAGAAGAGCAGTCCTCCCAGGGATACCAACTAAGCATAACATAACAACTTACAATAAGACTAGTGCATACCTTCATATGAAGACATGAAGACTTGATAAAACAACTCAATAGGAGGAAGCAAAAGAGTCGTAGAAAGACCCTCCCATAAGAACACCAAGCTATATAACACTAACATATAAGCAGAGAACGTAGATCAGACCCTTGCATTCTTTCTGATTGTTTCTTCCATCTCTGCAAGCACCTATGAGCCCAGTTAATTAATTCTGTGGCCCATGTTCTTGGGTCCCTGGCCAATCTAAGTCTTACAATCCTTTCTTCCCCTTTTGCAGAGGATTCCCGAGCTCGGCCTAATGTTTGGCTGTGGGTCTTGCACCTGCTCCAATTAGTTGCTCTCTGATGAAGATTATGGTAGACTCAGTCTAGGAGTATAGTATAGCAGAATATAATTAGTAATCATAGGAATCATTTCACTCACTTTTTTTCTCCTGTCTGCCATGCCAGCAGGGCAACTGTAGTTCTTCAGAGCAAGGGATGTTGGGATTAACACATAACACAACTTCAGGTTTTGCAGACAAGCCTTTATTCCACTTTCTCACACAGTATAGATAGCCCTCAGCAGGGGAGGCTGAGCCAGCAAAAGCAGGAAGCTCATCACCATAACTCACATGACTTAGGGGTAAACATCCTTAAAAACATTGTTGAAAACAACAGATTGTTCCTGTTTTTGTTCCTATTTTCAACAAGAGTGCAAAACAGATCAAGTAAAGGTGTGAAGGCCTGTCCTCTAGGGACCCAACACCTGTCAGTCATCTCTAAGTCTGCAGGCTATCAAGCCTCTAGTTTCTGGCAACCCAGGCAGTGTCAAGTGTGGGCACCCTCTTGTGGCATGGGTCTCAAGTTGGTCCAGCCATTGTTTGGCCATCCCCACAAGTTCTTCATTACCTTTACTCTGGCATATCTTTTAGGCAGGATAAATTGTAAACAGAAGGTTTTGTGGCTGGGTTGCTGTCTCAGTCTCATGACTGGAAGCCATGCCTCATTAAAGAAAATAGTCAGTTCAGGTTCTTTATCTCCTATTACTAGGGTCATCCTTGTAGGTTTTCCAATGCGCTATGGTAATGGGAAGTTTCAATTGCACTAGGTTTCAACCTCACCCTTGAAATGACCTTAATTCTAGTCCTTTCACCCTCGAAGTCCCTCCCCTACATACTTGATCTCTCTTGTTCCCATCCTCACCCCATCTCCATTTCAACTACAAAATATATTCTATTTCCCCTGCCCAAAGAGATCCTTATGTCATAGGCCCCCTCCCCAGAATCACCTTGTTACTTAGTCTCTCTGGGTTTGTGGTTTGTAGCATGAATACCCTTTACATTACAGCTCATATTCAGTTACAAGTAAGTGCATACTAAGTTTGTCTTTCTGGGTCAGGGTTAAGTCATTCAGGGTGTTGTTTTTTTTCTACTTTTATCCATTTGCCTGCAATTTTCATGATATCATTGCTTTTAATGGATGAGTAATCCTCCACTGCGTAAAGGTATCGCATTTTCTTTATCCACTCTAAAGTTGAGGAACATTTAGGTTGTTTCCAGTTTCTGGCTTTTATAAGTAAAGCTGCTATGAACAACTTATACCATGTGGTAGAAAACAATATCTTTTGGGTATATGCCGAGAAATAGTATAGCTGGGTCTTGAGGTAGATCAATTCATTATTTTCTGAGAAACCACTACTGTTCAGGTTTTCTCTCCCACCAACAATGGAGGAGTATACACCTTATTCCATATCTTCTCCAGCATGAGATGTCACTTGTGTTTTTGATCTTAGCCATTTTCATAGGTGTAAGATGGAATCTCAGAATCATTTTGATTTGCATTTGCCTAATGGTTGAGGGTTTTGAACATTTCTTTAAGTGTTTTTCAGTCATTCAGAATTCCTTAGTTGAGATTATCTCTTTAAGTCTGTATATCATTTTTAATTAGGTTATTTGATTTTTCCATATATAGTTCTTGAGTTCTTTATATATTTTGTACATTATCCCACTGTTGTATCTGCATTTGGGTATGTAGTAAAGTGAGGAAGATCTGGAAAGACTTTTTGGTCTGAAATATTATTTTCAAAATATTTTATATGAAACATTTAAAAATAACAATTGATAAGAATAATCTTATCTCAAAATAAAATTAAATAAAATGAAACATGGGAGGTGGATTATTAAACAAAGTGCCTACCATTCAAACATGAGAACAAGGTCAGATTCCTAGCAAATAAAAAGCATAGATTAAAGATGATACTGTAATCTAAAAAAAAGGATTAGGGCAGAAAACAGGGACATATGGATCCATGAAATTCATTGGCCAACAAGTCCTGCCAAATCAATGTTCTTTAGATTCAGTGAGAAACCTCATCTTGAAAAATAATGATGGGCACTTAGTGCTATGAACTTTCCTCTTAGCATTGCCTTCATGGTGTTCCATAGATTTGGGTATGTTGTGTCTTCATTTTTGTTGAATTCAAGGAAGACTTTAATTTCTTCAATTTTTCCTTGACCCAGGGGTGGTTCAGTAGTTGACTGTTCAGTTTTCATGAGTTTGTAGGTTTTCTGGGGGTGGTATTGTTGTTAAATTCTAACTTTAAAAAAATGCTGATTGGCTAGTAGCCAGGCAGGAAGTATAGACAGAGTGACCAGAGTAAGAGAATTCTTGGAAGAAAAAAGGCAAAGTATTAATCACCAAGCAGATGCAGAGGAAACAAGATGTGAATGTAGCACTGAGAAAAAGTATGAGGCCATGTGGCTAAACAGAGACGATAATTATGGGTTAATTTAAGTTGTAATAGCTATTTAATAATAAGCCTGAGTTAATAGGCCAAACGGTTTATAATTAATCCAAGCCTCTATATGTTTATTTGGGACTGAACAACTGTCGGACCAGGGTGGACAGAAACTTCCTTCTTCGACCTAGATCACAATAAATACCAAAGAGAACATAGTCAACTCAAAGAATTATGAGGAAAAATATTGAATATTTTTATTCATTAGGATAATAATTTTCAGACATTTTTATTATTTACTAATTAGTTATTTACATCAATCCTGGTAATGAGCATAAATTCACCACTGGAGATGGATGGATTTTCTGATTTCAGCTCCATCATTTGGCTTATATTTTTATAGTTCTTATAGTTTGCTATTGCTTTTGAGACTGGGCCTCAGTAGTTAGCCCTCGCATGTTATCCATTCACTTGTGTGAAACATCTGATATAAGAAACCATCCCTCGCATTTCTAAAATCTATCCCAGGTAAAGTTTAGAAATAAATGGTATGATACAGCTGAGAGGCTAGTGCCCAGTTAGGTAGGCCATACACATTGACCAAAAGTGGATTTGTCTATGAATATTCATTTTACCTGATAAACTTCTCAGATACTGATTCACCTTTCCCTAGAAATTTAAGGAAAAATAATAATAAAAGCATAAAGAAAACAATTCTATCACTATTAACTTTCTGCAAGAAAACGGATTACATAGAAATGCTATCCCCTAATCTGTATGACCAACAATGTTGACAGCAGTGATACCATTTTCCCCAGTGTGTGGTTCCACTGTCATTCTCACAGCATGAATTTCTGGTGAAATTTATGCTTAGAATATGATTTCTTCCACTGAAATTGTACATAATGCCTGAGATAGACAGGCAAGAATTAAATGAGTAAATAGAAACACAATCTAAATAATATACAATTCTTTAAATCATTCTGTCTTGTTTTCTGTATGAGAAAATACTCTCTTTTAAATTTTAATCATTTTAGTCACTGTCAATAAATAACAAATTTTTGATTTGTTTTCTTTGTAAGTTCTATATAAACTTTATAAGTAACCTCCAACCTCTCTCCTATAAATGGGCCACATAGAATTTAATTACTATTAATTAGCATTATTATTTCCTGATGTTTTCTATCAGAATATTTCATTTTTATACCAATTAGAGTATAATTATTAGGATAATGGACTCTACAAAAACCAATTATGCAATGAAACTAGATGGTATTTATCTATAGTAATTGAATTTCACAATTTAAGATCAAAATAAGTGAACCAAAGTGAAAATGAATCATTAAACCCCTGGGCATCAACAATAAGGTTGATTTTCTCTTCTGTCCCAAATTAAGCAACTATTTTACAATGTCACATCAGTTGAATTATAGACCCAGTTCAAGATGAAGAAAAAAACTGTGTTCATGCACTGACAATTCAGCCCCAGGCAAAAATTGTCCATAGACTTATCTTCAGACTTTTGCATAGAATGCCTATGCAAAAACTGGGAGATGCTCAGTTAGTATTTGCTTAGAACTCATATATTGTGCAGATGATCAATAAAATGAAAAAGAATATATTTATAACATTCACTTCTGTTTCATTGAAACAATACACTCAAGCCTAGTGTGAGGTTCCTATGCTTTGAAACAGATGACAAATTTTTGAGTAGTCAGAATATTTTTTAACTAGATTTACAGTTATTACTGATATATCAATGCTTTAATCTATATGTTTTAAAAGGGATTTGATATTAAATTTCCTAAAAAGGAGAAAAAACCCTGAAGACATGACTGGGTCATTTCAAAAGGAATACATTAGGAGCCTGAAGTACTTGTTTTATATATGTGTACACATACATACATGGTTCTCCCTAAATAACTGATTTTGAAACCGAAAGTATTTTACAAAAATGGAGTCTTGAGAATAAGATTTCTATATTGGTTTTGATTGTTTAGGAATTGATTCCACTTAATTATATATAACTCTACTACTGGTTTTATTTTGAGTTGTAGGGTACCAGTAAGTAGAAAGTGGAATAAATTTATAGACTATGCCACTTTTGATTAGTTCTAACCCATCACTTACAATAGCCATCATTCTAGGTTATCACATATTCAGTCATTGTATTTCTCAGTTTTACAACATTAGGGTAACATATTTATAATTGCTAAGTTATAAAGAAAAAGGTATTTATTTTGATTTAGAGAACTGAAGATGTAGTGACTATATTGGCTTTGTCCTTGTCCATGGCACATTAAGAGAGAGAGCAAAGAGCTGTATCAAGAGCACCTACTGGACAAGAACATGATGTCCCAAATTATGTGCAGAGAGAGGACTATGCAGTTCAGCTAGCTTTTGTGACAAGTCTTTATAGAGATTGATTTTAGAAGGTCAAGGCTCAAGGACTTTCTACTTGGTACCACATACTGAAGATTAATCAATACTTTCCAAAGGCATTAATCTGAGTTCAAGTGCAAAAAGACCTCAGATTACTCCTAACCACAGAAGTAGTTTAGAACATTGTGGTCAACTTAACAAGTGTAATTTTTCATTTATGTTTGTGTTTGACAAAGTGAGAAAGGAAAATATAAACTCAGGCCTTCAATTTCCCTAATCAATTACCACATTTACTAACTAAAAAACTTGTCTCTACTATTAAAAAAAAACTGTTATATCCAAGAGTAGAAGTTGAACATTGTAGGAGTGAAAACCAAACCCAAATAAACCTCCCTCCAATGACAAACTTATAAAGTAAATGAAGTTGCCAAGTTAGTAGACTGTCTATTAAAAAAGTGATTCAGAAAAAAATATATAAATTTGAATGAGAAAATATGTGAGGCTTCTAATGAAGACTGTGACTTGAACCAGTGCATTCTAATAAGTTTTTACTTAACTATTCATTTATCTATTTATTTATTTATTTATTTTTGAGATTATAATTATTTTACAACTTTTCTCCCTTCTCTTTCATCCTCAAAGCCTCACATATACATCTCCCCATTGTTCAAATTCATGTCCTCTTTTTTGCCAATAGTTATTGCATTTATTTATTCCTAAATATAATCTTCTAAGACCTCAGAGAAGTTACTTGTATGCAAGTTCTCAGGTCTGACCATTTGGCACTGAACAAAATTTTTGAGGTTCCATCTGTAACTAGACCTAATATTCTCAATTCTTACATGAGGCAGTTACAATGTAAGACTATCTTTTTGAGTCACAACCCCCTTTCATCTGTTTTTATGATGGTAAGACATTACATTTTTATTAATCCAAAAAGGGTAGCAAATTCAGCCTCCTATCCTAGTAATTGATTGTATAAGAACTCAAAATTTGACATAGTTCTGCAAAGGTTTGGAGAATTAGAATTTTTATGAGAAAGCCTCAGGATCTCTTAATTAACTTATGTATTATTTTCCACTTTGAGACAATAAAGAAAATATATAAATATACACTCATAATTAGTATTGTCACACCAGCTTTTATATACACTATACACACACATATATGTGTGTATATGTGTAATATACACACACATACATATATATACATGCACATACATACAATATTGCAATGACCTAAATGAATGAAAATTTAGGAACAGATAGTACTGACCAGATTATATGATATTTTGTTCAATATTCCTTTGGATATATAATCCACACTTGATAACCTATCACAGCACTATAGTTTGATTTTTCAGCAATAGCTTGTCCCTTTATTCCCTTGCATCATCAGTTATAATGTTGCCAATAATCTATCAAACACTGAGACCATAAAAATTTATGTTAAGCATTTCTTTACTCATAGTTTTTTCCTTCAAGAACGAAAAACAAAAATAAATACAACTAATGAAAATTGATTTCCTTTTCATTTTAATAGAAAAATCTAAATATAGCAAAATTAAGTAATAAAGTTATAGACATAAAAGAACATAGCCTACCTATAAAGCATAAAAAATAATTGATTTTCTTAAGCAAGCAAAGTACAGAGTTCTTTAAACAGGTAGTTATTTCCATGAAAATTCATTTACTACTTCCTCAAAAAGCACTGATTTGAGGAATTTACAAAATTATCTCTATTGTTAGTTTTAATAATTTCATACTAAATACATTTCTACATCTTTTAGCATTAGAATATATTGATTATAATTTCAGGCCTTGGGAAAAAGAAATCCCAATCTCCATTCTCAGCATTGTTGATTTTACCAAATTTTCTATAATGTTCTGCATTTCAGTTACTTTAATATTAAATAGAAATATAAAATGCTTTATAGGGTATGATTTATTAAAAGCATCAAATATTTAATATCATTCAGAAAATGATAACTATTAAAATTTTTGGTAGGAATGATAAAAAAGAATGTTTATATAATTTGAATATTAATAAAGATATATCTGAAGGATCAAAATAAAGGTATTAAATATAGCTATCTATGGGTTAGAAGACATATCACTGTATAAAGTCCTTGCTGCTAAAATATGAGGACACGAGTTTTGCTCCAAATACTAATATGAAAGCCAGGTGTAGTTTTGTAAATTTGTAAATCCATTGATGGGAAAGACAAAAGACAGGATGATTATTGGAACTCAGGGGTCAGTCAGTTTGATCAAAACAGAAAGCCCTAGGTTCTGTAAGAAAGGCCTGGTGTCAAAATCAGGTGGAGCGATAATAGAGATGGATACCTAACATCAGGTCTTATTTATGTATGCACATACACAAAGATCACATGCTAACCTACACGTATACATATGCACACACATGAACACATGCTCATAGATGTGTACACACTTGCTTACATGAGAGTGCATGCTCACACATATGTACATTTGCATAAACATACAATTCAACATACAAATAAAATAAACTATTTATTTTTATATTTTTCGATATTAATATTACATTAGATATGTAATTTGCAAATTATAGTGTTACTCTACTTATGATGTCATTTTAGTCTTTTGATATGTGCAGAATGGCATCAATTTTATTCTATCTAGGCTTTTTTTTACTGTATATGTCTTTGTCATTTGTCATGTCTGACCAATCATTGTTACTCAAGTATAATATTGTATTTTCTCTATGCTTATAAGAATTCCAAGTTTAAGATAAGACTTTCAAGTAAGTGCTCTGGTTTGAGTTAAGTTTTATATAAGACACTAGGTACACATACAGCATTGCTCTTTTCCATACTTGTATCCATTTTTTTAGTATGTTTATTGAAGTCATTATCTTTTACCACAAATGATATTACAGGTACAACTACTGAATATATTTTCAATTTTCTGTAAAATTGAGAGTAGATTCACAAAGATATACTTGTCTAGTTATGTATATCTTAAAACTATACCAAGTAACATACAACAGACAGGAAGGAAAATATATTAATATATAGTAGCATAATCATACCTAGAAATAACTTGATTGCTTAAATAATTATAATAAACTAAAGCATAGAGACAGAACGTAAGATTCTAATTTCCAGGGGCAGGAAAAGTATTGTTCAGTGGGGACATTGCCTTTTTAAGAGATAAAGAAAGGTTTTCATGAAAGAGCTGGTGACTACAAATTGCAACTTAGTAATTAAATAGCCATAATTATTTATTTTATTATGTGGGAATCATGTGCATGTGGGGGACTCTTTTCACGCCATGGGGTCTGCATCACCACCCAACCAAGTATGGACCATGACTCCATACCTCCCACGAGTTCTATTTTGTCCTAGGGGTTAAAAACATAGACGCACACACACACATACAGAATTCGAGTCATTCCCCAGAGGAGAATACCCAATTTATTCAGCTCAATCCAGGGTTAAAATACCCTTTGGCCCCAATAAGGAAACCGCCCCCCCCAGCCAGGAGTGAGATCAAGGTGTTGAGCCACTGGCACCAAGTGGCAGGAGCTTTCAGCAGGGGGTACCGAGCTGGGAACCCTGACAGACAGTTAGGAGGAGATTCAGGGCGCCTGTGAGGACCCTCCTTAGCAGGTGAAATTACCATATCAAGATGGAAACAAGGTTCTGAACTAATCCCCTCCGGCTGGCAGAACTGAGCAGAGGGAGCTAAATTGGGCCTCACATGCATGAAGCACAATGGTGTGAGATGGTTAGAGTTCAGCTTAGGATAGTTGGATTTTTCCTTCCATTATCTGAGCCCAGCAACTGGGAGCAGGTCATCAGGCATTTTAGTAAGAACATTTATCCACTGAACCAGTTAGTTAGCTTATGAAAATGTTTAATATAAAAAAACTTGCACAGATAAATTGAGTTGAAACGGGGCCTAAGAAAAGCCTCATTGTGTAAAGGCTAACATCCAGGTCTAACAACATCAGTTCCATCCCCATGGACCTACATGATGGAAGAAATGAACTCCATGGGCTGTCCCTTAACCTCCATATATTACCTTGTCACATTGTAAGCCATGTGCATGAACAGAAAAACATAAATCAAAAGCATATAAGCATCATAAAATTGAAAATTAGTTGTAATAATAAACTTTGAGTTGTGAATTTTACTACAATAGGAAATTATTTTTATTTACTTTTTATTTTTTGAGAATGTATGCAGAAGTACTGCATCTATATCACTCCCTCCCTTTCCTCCTCCCTGGTACACTACCTATGTGCTCCCAACTTCCTCCTTAATTCATGACCACTACTGTTACCTCATAACACTTCCAAGGTGTCTACTGACATTATTCTAGGTCCCTACAAATCAATAGCAAAATGCTCATCTTTTCAGGTTCCACCAGTTTCTAACACATACACACTTAAATGTCACATTTGGATACCCATGTATGCATGTGTATAACACTCTGAGGCTTTATAGGAACATTTACTTATTCACAGCTCTAGCTTTGCCACTGTCTCCCAGTTATGACCACATTCTTTTCATAAGGAAAGAAAAGTTCAGTGATAAAAATGAATCCTGCCTGGAAATGATGTGTTTTCTTTCTTCTCTTTTTACATAGTGATTTAATTAAACTATTCTTCAAGTGATTGTGTAACTCATTTAATATAGCATTTATCTTAATTCCTCAGCCCCAATTAAAAGACTCATATTTGAATTCAGGAAATATCTGTATTCTTCTTTCTCTCATCCAAGCATTCAAAGGATGCTCTGACATCTACTTTTTGGTGTGATTGTTATTGTCATAACTTATCCATTTTTTAATGAAAGATATCTTAAATTTCTAAATGATGACTTCCTTATCTAGAGCTTTTGAGTCCTTAAATACATTTAGGTTATATTAAGATAAATGGTATACATTTAGTTAATGTGCTGCTATGAATCATAACAAAAACTTAAATTATATTCTATAAACAAATAAAAAGATACTTTCTCCTCAAAATCTTATAGACATGAAGATCAGATGTAAATTTCTTTCTTTACCCAAAAGAAATCAGGATCCAGTCCTGAAATTGAATAATCTCCTATTTCTGTTTATTAGTATTCATTACTGGAAACATAAAATTATTGCAAAAAAAAGTACCCATTAAAATTTTCTAAAACGCTCTGTGGAATGACACAAAGATATATTTTTCATTACTTTGTCTATCTTTCTCCCACTCCACCCACACTCACATCTGACCATTTTTCTCCTCAGCATATCCTAAGACTAATAAAGAATCTACTAGACTGTGATGTATGAAGAGCAGACATTTCCTTAGAAATGTTTCTCATCCTAATTTTGTTTTGTAAGGAAAGAAAACTCTCCTCCTCAGTTCACAGTTCCAGGATGCACAAGTCACATTGTATCCAACATCATTTACTCCACACTCTGCTTGAAAGGATAGATGATTAATTGTGATAGATAATTGATTTTATAGTAAATAGCATGGTGTTGTTGTACTGACAGCACCATATGTTCTTATTAGTTAAAATTCTCAACTGCCAACCATGTAAATGCTTTAAATTTTGAAATACAAAACTTGTAAAACTTTTAGTAAAATGAGAAACTCGGGTAAAATGTATAGTACGTTAATTTCATTAATGCCATCACAAGAAGTAATAATATTTAAATGAATCAAAGAGGACCAGCAAACTCAAAAGAAGTGAGCAGCATCAAGTACTAAATTATGAAACAAACTAAGCTAGAGTTTAAAAGGAAGGTGACACTGTGGCCCCTAATGGGAAATTTATGCCCAAATAAGTTCTGAGAAAAGGAATGTGTGCTTCTTATGCACAATGGAGAATAGGACACCTGCCATTTATGTCAGATGCAATACACAGTCAAAACCAAGATTCTAACACTCTCCTAACCTGGAATATGAAATAACAACACCTGCAGCCTTTAGCTTATGTCATGGGAAGCTTGAAGTCCTAGTAGGACTTCTACCAGCAGTTATTTTAAATATACTAAGGATCCAGTTATGCAATGCATCAGTTTAGATCCCAACTTAGTTAGCCATTGTGGTGATGCTTTAAGTAAGTAAAAGAGGGAAATCAGATGTTTATCTTTAGGAAAACAGCAAAATAACATTTAGTAAATGTTTTCTAAGGAATACTAGCTTTGAAACAAGCAAAATCAGTATTCACAGAGCAATACAGATTAGCATTCTTTTAAAATAGAAATTAAAAAAAATAGTATGTCATGCTCACTTATGTGGAGTCCAGAGAAGACCACTCAAACACAGTTCACTGACATTTTTAGGTCTTTATTCAAGCTGGCAGGGACCCCACTCCGGTATTCAGGAACCCCTTGCAGATCCAGACATTTAGATCAAGAGGTTTAGAAGGCAAAACCATGTTTTGAAATCGCACTCTGCTGATGCAGATGGAGTTTTCAGTGCAAGCAAGCAATTTAACAGAAGCTAAGATAAGTGGTTATCTGGAGAGGGGGTTTGGACAAGCAAGACATTTGGCAGCAGCTAACTGGGTAATCTTGACTTCCTCAGGTTCCTAGAATAGAGTTGGGTAATTTCCCACAGGATTCTGCAGTAAGGAGACCAAATTCTAGTTAAGCCTGAAATGGCCTCAGCAAGAAGAAAGAAAGGCAAAACCCCAAGGCAAAACAAAGATAAAAAGAAACAGGCTAAACTAACTTATAAAAGTGAGTGGGGCAAGCACAAGATAAGGCCTTTCACCTATGACTAATAATACATCTCTATTTCATGATTCTGGAATTGGCAGTCCTAGAAAGGCTGCTACAGCAGTGCTTCAGGTAGACTCCTTTGAAAAGATTTGGTTCCTGATTACTCTTGCTCCAGTTCATTGGGTCAAAGTTCTACATCAGAAAAGTCAAGTGAAGAAAACTTGCTTCTTGTAGCCGTCACCTCTTCCTAGAAAATACTAATAATTATTACCATAGTAGTAGAGCTTCTTAAGGGGGGCTCATCTCTGTCTCTGGTTTCACCATCAGAGTTATTATCTCTGAGAGTTGTAATGGTGAAAAACAGATCACAGAAGAGACAGTATCAAATTTCTTCTTAAAATCAAATACCACTTCCAACTAAATAGTAGGATAGAGTTAAGCCCAATAGTCGGCATCTTTGTACTCTTTACTATTTTTCTAGTTCCTATACTCTTACCCTGTATAAGTGGTATTTTTGTCGAAGCTAGTGGGGAGTGGACAGAAGACATGTACAAGTATGTTTTGTATAAACCATTTCATTGCTCCCAGGATGCGGGCAAAATCCAGACTGAGCACTGGGAAGACTGTAAGGGTGGTGTCATCTGCGATATCACCACTCAGATGTAAATTGAATGAATACATGAAGATGAGCTTATATGAAACACAGTGAATGACAAGTAGAATCAATGACACATATTTCCCTTTTAATGTAGACCAATCCTGAAAGTGTAATATGGAATGAAAAAAGAGAGATACTCATAAAAGCAGAAAACACAATTATCTTAGGAAGGGAGTCAAGTTAAATTAAGCAGAAATAAAATAGTTTTATGAGTGAGTGGCATGGAAGGTGAAAAAACCATATTTTTGATAAATTTATTCATTGAAATATATACATATTATAATTTTCTCTTAATTTTTTGAAATTTATTAAAATATAAAAAAGAAAACTTTTGAAATGTTTATTACTAAGCAATAATCATTGAAAAACATGTTCATTGTACAGAAAATAAACAATGAACAAATTACTCCACACATGTTAAATACTGAAATCATCAATTTTTCCAAAATAAATAAAATAACATTCCTGAATGAAATTTTAAAGTTTACTAACTGTTAAAAATGACACAAAATGAAAAGCATATCAGTAAGTTTTAGATTAATTGTGTTAACTAGATTGAGTTCTGTTCGAAAAATTAACTCTCAAATTTTCTATGTATCAAAACTATCTGAGATCACTGGTTCAATTATAAATTATATTTCATAGGAACTTGTAATTTCATGCTAAGATTGACGTGTATGTATCTATTTTAGCAGTTCTTGAGATAGGTATAAAATTCAGGCATATTTTGAAAAATATTCCAATTTGTATTTCTGGCATTTTCTAAAATTATTCTTCTTTAAAGATGAATCAATATAAAAGTTAGATCCTATTTAACTTTAACTTTATATCTAATATAAAGTTAGATAGTTAGATCTATCTAAAAGTTAGATTCATATTTATTGATTATATGTACAATCAATATGTATATTGATATAATATATTATGTATATTTTATATTAACTCACCTGCTTCCTGTTAATTCTGTTATTCTTGAATGTGTTTGAACATCTGTTGTCTCTGACAATGACATTCTGTGTTGTAAATCTTGACAGCACCAAAGCTACTGTAGATCAATAAATCTCTCTATCTATTCTATAAATGCCAAATTGGTCTGAAGTCCAAAGACATATTACAGTGTTAACTAGCAGTTTCTTCTATAGAGGATTATGATTTCTTCCTGGACTTGCCCATCTAGATGGAAAAAAGAGATTCAAGAATCAGGAACCAAAAGAATTCCAAACATTGTACCTATTAGATAGTGTGGTGGTTTGAAAGAAAATGGCTACCAAAAGGAGTACACTTGCAGACAGGGAGATTTCTGACCAGCAAGTGGCACTGATCCTGTAGCAAAAGATACAATGGAGGGGTAAGTGTGTTCCTGACCAGCCATACAAGCCCGGCAAGGGAACACACAATTTTCCTGCCATCCTTATCTCCCTGGGTGTTCAGAAGGGGCAGCTTCCCCCAGCTAAACCCTCTCTCCTCCTACCCCATCCCCGCTTTCAGCCAGGAACCCCTTCCCTTCCTCTCTCCCTCTCTCAGGGCATAAAATCTTCCAGCCCAGCATGTGTGGGTGCCGCCGGGACAGGGCGGTGAGTGCAAATGGGCAGGAGGGATTTCCTTTGTTTTAATAGCCTGCCTGCAGCAAGGTAGGACTGCAGGCAAGGAGATTCCTGGACAGCAAGGGGCACTGATCCTGCAGCAGAAGACCCAGCTGAGGGAAGAGCCTTTGGAGAGCATCTGAAGGAAGAGCTGGGCAGGCACCAAGGCAAGAACTCCTCCAAAAATCTGAAAAATAACATAAAAACACCAGGTCCCAGAGATCTGACGACAGAAGGACTTGAACACCCTATTCCGGAAGAAGTGGAAAACAGTGTAATATTGAAAGCAATAGAGTCTCTTAAATGGTATGAATAGCTCACTTAAAGAAATAGAAGAGAAATATAACAAAAAGATGGAAGAAATGAGTAAAGAAATGGATGAGAAATATAACAAAGAGTTTGAAGAAATGAGTAAATTCGTAAACGATACCCTGGGAAACCAAGAAAAAAACAACCAAACAGGTAATGGAATCAGTTCAAGAATTGAAAACTAAAATGGAGGCAATGAAGAAAACACAAGCTGAGGGCCGGATGTATATGGAAAATCTAGGAAAACAAACAGAAACTTCAGGAACAAGCATAATCAATAGAATACAAGAGATAGAAGAACAAATCTCATATTATGAAGACACCATAGAGAAAATAAACACTCTGACCAAAGAAAACAGCAAATCCAACAAATTCTCATCACAAAACATTCAGGAAATCTGGGACATAATAAAAAAAAACAAATCTAGGAATAATAGGGGTAGAAGAAGGAGAAGAATTGCAGATCAAAGGCCCAGAAAATATATTCAACAAAATTATAGAAGAAAACTTTCCCAACCTAGAGAACGATATTCCTTTGGAGGTTCAAGAAGCATACAGAACATCGAATAGACTGGATCAGAAAAAAAACATCCCCTTGCAATATAATAATCAAATATTATATATAATACTATATATAATATATATATTTATATATTTATATAAATTTATATATTTATAAATTTATAAAATAAATTTATATATTTATAAATTTATAAAATAAATTTATATATTTATAAATTTATAAAATAAATTTATATATTTATAAATTTATAAAATAAATTTATATATTTATAATATATAAATATTATATATAATATTGATAATAAATAATCAATATAATAATCAAAACACAAAGCATTCAGATTAAAGAAAGGATATTAAGAGCTACAAAGGAAAACGGTCAAGTAACATGTAAAGGTAAACCTATCAGACTTACACCAGACTTCTCTATGGTGAAACCATGAAAGCCAGAAGGTCCTGGATAGACGTACTACAGAAACTAAGAGACCATGGATGCAAGCCCAGACTACTATACACAGACAAGCTTTCGTTCACTATCAATGGAGAAAACAAAATATTCCAGGATAAGAACAAATTTAAACAATTCGTAGCCACCAACCCAGCCTTACAGAGAATATTAGAAGGAAAATCACAACCCAAGGAATCCAACATTCCCAACACTGCCTACAATAACTTAGACATCGAGCGACCCTTCACAAGCACAACTCAAAGAAGGAAAACACATACACTCTACTACCCCCACCCCAAAAAAAATGACCGGAGTCAACAACCACTGGTCATTAATATCACTTAATATCAATGGACTCAATTCACCTATAAAAAGGCACAGACTTAGAGATTGGATACGAAAACAGGATCCAACATTCTGCTGTTTACAAGAAACACACCTCAACCACAAAGACAGATATCTACTCAGAATAAAGGACTGGGAAAAGGTTTTCCAAGCAAACGGACCTAAGAAACAAGCGGGTATGGCCATTCTAATATCTAATAAAATCGACTTCAAACAAAAATCAATCAGAAGAGATGGAGATGAACATTTCATGCACATAACAGGAACAATTCATCAGGAAGAAGTCTCAATCCTGAATATTTATGCCCCTAATATAAAGGTGCTCACATATGTAAAAGAAACACTTCTAGAACTCAAGGCAGTCATCAAACCACAGACACTAATAGTAGGAGACTTCAACACGCCTCTCTCATCAATGGGCAGGTCAATCAGACAGAAACCTAACAGAGAAATAAGAGAATTATGGGAGGTATTGAATCAAATGGACTTAACAGACATCTATAGAACTCTCCACCCAATAGGAAAGAATATACCTTCTTCTCTACAGCTCATGGAACCTTCTCGAAAATTGACCACATACTCGGTAACAAAGCAAACTTCCACAGATACAAAAAAATATTAGTAACCACCTGTGTCTTGTCAGATCACCATGGATTAAAGTTAGAATTCAACAACAATGCTACCCCCTGGAAGCCAACAAACTCATGGAAGTTGGACAGTCAACTACTAAATCACCATGGGTCAAGAAAGAAATAAAGAAAGAAATTAAAATCTTCCTTGAATTTAATGAAAATAAAGACACAACATACTCACACCTATGGGACACTATGAAAACAGTGCTAAGAGTAAAGTTCATAGCACTAAGTAGTGCCCAATTAAAGAAAATGGAGAAAGCACACATTGGAGACACAACAGCACACCCGAAAGCTCTAGAAAAAAAGAAGCTGATTCACTCAGGAGGAGTAGAAGACTGGAAATAATGAAACTGAGGGCTGAAATCAACAAAATAGAAACACAGAAAACAATCCAAAGAATCAATGAAACTAAAAGCTGGTTCTTGAAGAAAATCAACAAGATTGACAAACCCCTATCCAAACTAATCAAACGGCAGAGAGAGAATATACAAATTAATAGGATCAGAAATGAAAAGGGGGACATAACCAGAGACACAGAGAAAATTCAGAGAATCATTAGATTTTACTACAATAGCCTGTATGCCACAAAATTGAAAAATGTAAAAGAAATGGACATTTTTTTGATAAGTACTACATACCAAAGTTGAACCAAGACCAGGTGAACAATCTAAATAGACCTGTTAGTTGTGAAGAATTTGAAGCTGTTATCAAAATTCTCCCTTCCAAAAAAAGCCCAGGAACAGATGGTTTCAATGCAGAATTCTACCAGAACTTCCAGGAAGAGCTAATACCTACATTCCTTAATGTATTTCACAATATAGAAACAGAAGAGTCATTGCCAAACTCTTTTTATGAAGATACAGTTACCCTGATACCAAAACCACACAAAGACACAACCAAAAATGAGAATTACAGGCCAATCTCACTCATGAACATCGACGTGAAAATTCTCAATAAAATACTGGCAAACCAAATCCAAGAACACATTAGAAAAATTATCCATTATGATCAAGTAAGCTTCATTCCAGAGATGCAGGGCTGGTTCAACATATGCAAATCTATCAATGTAATCCATCATATAAATAAACTGAAAGATAAAAAACATATGAGCATTTCACTGGATGCTGAAAAAGCTTTTGAAAAAATTCAACACCCATTTATGATAAAGGTGTTGGAGAGACTGGGGATACAAGGATCATACCTAAATATAATAAAAGCAATATACAGCAAGCCGACAGCTAACATCAAATTGAATGGAGAGAAACTCAAAGCCTTTCCACTAAAATCAGGAACATGACAAGGCTGTCCACTCTCTCCATACCTCTTCAATATAGTGCTTGAAGTTCTAGCAATAGCAATAAGGCTACATAAGCAGATCAAGGGTATTCGAGTTGGAAAGGATAAAGTTAATCTTTTGCGATTTGCAGACGATATGATAGTGTACACAAGACCCCAAAAACTCTACCAAAGAACTCCTACAGCTCATAAACACCTTTAGTAATGTGGCAGGATACAAGATCAACTTCAAAAAATCGGTAGCCCTCCTATACACAAAGGATAAAGAAGCAGAGAGGGAAATCAGAGAAACATCACCTTTCACAATAGTCACAAATAGCATAAAATATCTTGGATTGGGAGAATCAATATAGTAAAAATGGCAATTCTACCAAAAACAATCTATAGATTCAATGCAATCCCCATCAAAATCCCATCAAACTTCTTCACAGACCTTGAGAGAACAATAATCAAGTTTATATGGCAAAACAAAAAACCCAGGATAGCCAAAACCATCTTATACAATAAAGGGACTTCTGGAGGCATTACCATCCCTGACTTCAAACTCTATTACAGAGCAAAAGTATTGAAAACAGCTTGGTATTGGCATAAGAACAGAGAAGTCGACCTATGGAATCGAATATAAGACCCGGATATTAACCAACAAACCTATGAACACCTAATTTTCGACAAGGGAGATAAAGGTATACAAAGGAAGAAGGAAAGCATCTTTAACAAATGATGCTGGCATAACTGAATGTCTACCTGTAGAAGAATGAAAGTAGATCAATATCTATCACCATGCACAAAACTCAAGTACAAATGGATTAAAGACATCAACATTAATCTGTCCACTTTTAACCTGATAGAAGAGAAAGTGGGAAGTAGTCTACAAGATATAGGCACAGGAGACCACTTCCTAAGTAGAACCCCAGTAGCATAGACAATAGGAGAATCAATGAATAAATGGGACCTACTGAAACTGAGAAGCTTCTGTAAAGCAAAGGACACTGTCAGTAAGACAAAAAGGCTACCTTCGGACTGGGAGAAGATCTTCACCAACCCCTCATTAGACAAAGATCTGATCTCCAAATTATACAAAGAACTCAAGAAACTAGACACCAAAACTCTAATTAACCCAATTTTAAAAAAAATGGGGTACTGAACTGAACAGAGAATTCACAACAGATGAACTTCGAATGGCCAAAAGACACTAAAGGTCATGCTCAACCTCCTTAGCGATCAGGGAAATGAAAATCAAAACCACTTTGAGATACCATCTTACACCTGTCAGAATAGCTAAACTCAAAAACACCAATGATAGCCTATGCTGGAGTGGATGTGGAGTGAGGGGAATACTCATCCATTGTTGGTGGGAATGCAAATTTGTGCAGCCACTGTGGAAATCAGTGTGGCGGTTTCTCAGGAAACTGGGAGTCACCCTCCCTCAGGACCCAGCAATTCCACTTGGGAATATACCCAAGAGATGCCCTAGCATACTACAAAAGTATTTTTCAACTATGTTCATTGCTGCACTATTTGTAGTAGCCAGAACATGGAAACAACCTAGGTGCCCCTCAATAGAAGAATGATTTAAAAAGGTGTGGAACATATACACACTAGAGTTTTACTCAGCGGTAAAAAACAATGACATCTTGAATTTTGCATGCAAATGGATGGAAATAGAAAACGCTTTACTAAGTGTGGTAACCCAGACCCAAAAAGAGGAATATGGTATGTACTCACTCATAAGTGGATTCTAGCCATAGTTAAAGGTCTTTGAATCTATAATTCGTGATCCTAGAGAAGCTAAATAAGAAGGTGAACCTGAAGAAAATCATATAGTTATCCTCCTGGATATTAGAAGTAGACAAGATTGCCAGGCAAACTTGGGTGCATGGGGATGGGGGGTGGAAGTAAGGGGAGATGGTTAGGGAGAAGGGAGAGGAGGAGGATTGGGGATGGCTTGAGGGAATGGGAGGGGGGAGGGAGGAAGGATGGTTATGGGAGCAGGGAAGTTTATATCTCAACTAAGGGAGCCATCTTAGGGTTTGCAAGAGACTTGATTCTGGAGGGGTTCCCAGGCCAAAGGAGAGGTCCCCAGATTGTTCCCTGGGCAGCAGAGGAGAGCTTTCCTGAACTGGCCTTGGCCCATAACCATACTGATGAATATTTTGCATGTCACCACAGAACCTTCATCTGGCGAAGGATGGAGATAGATACAGAGACACATATTGTGACACTGGACTTAACTCCCTAGGTCCTAATGAGAAGCAGAGGAAGAGAGATCGTGAGCAAAGAAAGCAGAACCAGAGGGAACCTTCATCCGACGATGGATTGAGATAGAGACGGAGACCCACTTTGGAGCACTGGACTGAGCCCCCAAGACTCGAATGAAGAGCAGAAGGAGGGAGAACATGAAAAAGGAAGTCAGGACCGCGAAGGGTGCGTTCGTCCACTGATACAAGGGGACTGATCGAATGAGAGCTCACCAAGGCCAGCTGGACTGGGACTGAACGAGCATGTGATCAAACCGGATTCTCTGAATGTGGCTGACATGGGGGCTGACTGAGAAGCCATTGACAATGGTACTGGGTTTGTTTCATCTGCATGGACTGGCTTTTTGGGATCCTGGTCTGTTTGGATGCTTACCTTCCTGGACCTTGATGGAGTGAGGAGAAAGTTGGACTTCCCACAGGGCAGGAAACCCTGACTGCTCTTGGGATTGGAGAGGGAGGAGGAGAGGGAGTTGGGGGAGCGGTAGGGTATTGGGAGGAGGGGAGAAAGTGGAAATTCTTATAAATAAATAAATAAATAAATAAATAAGGAAAAAAACAAAAGGAGTACACTTTTAGGAGTTGTGACTTGAAGCAGGTATGACCTTGTTGGAGGAAGTATACCACTGTGGAGGTGGGCTTTGCATTCTCCTTTGCTCAAGCTTCTCCCAGAATCAGAGACCACTTCCTATTGTCTGCACATCAGTATGCAATAATCTCAGCTCTGTCTACAGTACTATGTCTGCCTGTATGCCACACCATGCCACATCATAATGATAATGAACTAAACGTCTAATTTGATTTAATGTAAGCCATCCCAATTAAAAATTTTCTTTTATAATGAATGCCATGGTCATGGTCTTTCTTCACAGTAATAGAACCTTAATTAAAACAGAAGTTGGTACCAGGAATGGGGTATTGTTGCCATGTGCCAGATCACATCTTTGTTTGGATGATACTTTGATTTGTGATAGCAGTGGGATGCTTTAAACACTGCTTAATGGACCATACCTTTTGAAACTTGGAAAACACTAGTGATTAGGGTGATTTGAACAATGTAGTTCTGGCTCAAAAAGTTTCAGAGAAGAAACTCTCAATAGTTTATCTAGACATTTTCCTTCCAATAGATTGGTGTAGAATGTGGGTGCTTGCTTTTTGCACTTGTCTGAAGAGTCTGTCTGAGGCTAAAGTGAAAAGTTTTTTCAATTCCATTGACAGAGGAAATCTCAAAAAGGTCTACTATTGACAAGTGTTCATGCTTATAAAGATTTATAATGAAAAAGAGCACATTGAGTCAGAGAATGAAGGAAAAATATACAATTTGAAGAGGAAAGGAAGTGGAATGGAACTGTCTTATATTCAAAGCAATAAACATATTAACAATGGAATAAAAGGTGTGATGAACTTAGGGCAAAATTCCATCCAGCTTAGCTTCCAATTAGTGAAAACAAATTCAAGAAAAGCTTAGAGCTGCGTGTGGTTGTGAGTTGTAAGAGGTTGCTTATTTGTTTCCCGGACTCCCAGCAGCTCAGACCCAAAATAATTACAATTTAGCCAATAGCTTAAGCATATTGCTAGCTAACTCTTACATCTAGAATTAACCCATCTCCATGATTTTATATTTTACCACAAGGCTCATGACCTACCAGCAAGGTTCCAACATCTGTCTCTGGCAGGGCTACATGGCTTCTCCTTCGAATCTTCCTTCTTCCTCCCAACATTCAGTTTAGTTTTCTCTGCCTAGTTCTGCTCTACTCGTACACAGGCCGAAAACACTTTATTAACCAGTGGTATTCACAACATATAGAAGGGAATGCCACTCAGTGGTGCATGCCTTTAATCCTAGCACTCCAGAAGCAGAAGTTGGCAATTTTCTGACTTTGAGGTCAGCCTGGTCTAACACTCAAAAATGAAATAAATAAAATTGGTAAAGATGTCATTGAACAAAGGGACCATTTTTCAACACCAGTAAACTTCAGGGCTGGGTAGTTTTGCCACATGGTTCTGTAGTTAAAGGTTGAAGAAATGGTTTATAAAATTTGCATCTGAGACTAAGGAGAGTCTCCGAAGCCAGGCATGTGTCAAGGGTATTCCTGAAAGGAGACCTATAGAGACCCTTGGTGGAGCTGTCACCCTGAAGCCTGAGTTGCCTTGGAGACTCCAAGAAGTAAGAGATTTCAGATATGTGGGATACCTGCCAAGGAAGCTGCTAATTGGGAGTGGAACCCTCCCAAGAGAAAGAAGTGTGTTGCAGTTAGCAAAGCTGAAAGGATTTGGATCTAAAGAACATTTTTAGATTAGACTTGGTTGCCCATCCTCTTTTTGCTCTTCCTTTGGTCCAGTGTTTCCTCACTATTCTCCTTTTACTATGTTTTGGAACAGTGATGTATATATTGTGCCATTATATGTTTGTTGAAGAATGTGGTATGGTTTTTTTTTTGATTTTATAGGGAATTAAAATTAAGAGGTTGCATGATGCTCAGAAGAGACTTTAAGTTTTGGACTTTTAAACATTGTAGAGATTGTCATAGACTATGGGTCTTTTAACATTAAATTGAATGCATTTTTGTATTACAATATGTGTACAAATTTGGGGGGGTCAAGGAGTACAATGTGGTGTTTTGAAAGAAAATGCACCCCAGAGGGAATGACATTATTAGGAGGTATGGCTATATTAAAGTAGGTGTGGTCTCGTTGGAGGAAGTATGTCACTGTGGGGGTGAGCTTTGAGGTCTATTTTGCTCAAGTTATTTCCAGTGTCAGAGACCACTTCCTGTTGCCTGTTAGTCAGTATGTAGGAATCTCATCTCTGTCTCCAGTACCATGTCTGCCTGTATGCCACCATATCACAGCGTAATGATAATAGACTAAACATCTGAAAATGTAAGCCACTCCAGATAAATGTTTTTCCTTTATAAGAGTACCATGTTATGGTCTCTCTTCACAGCAATATAAGCCTAGCTAAGAGAGATAGTAAAAGAAAATGCATAAATAACATACTTTTCTAATCAACACTGTCAGGTGATGTAAAAATCAAAATGAAACAAAACAAACAAACAAAAAATGTTTTGAGTTATGTTTCCAATAAACAAAACTCTCCATTCCTAGAAAAGCTTTGGTTCCCTTCTTCCAGAACATGGGGTTACATTAATTAACTTTTGGTTATGAAATAATGTGAAGTAGGCAACTCTGAGATCACAGATCAATTTTTTCACATGAAAATATTGGTTATAGTAGGGTTGCAGGTCATCTCTCTGCTCAAATTAAGATGCTGATCTCAAAGGAATAGAACATTTTTTGCATATTCTTAAATTTTTGCTCCATTGTACGTGATAGTTCATTGAGATGAAAGCACAGATAACCATTTTGCTATATCAAATGCACACATTCCTAAATTGTTTTTCACATTTTTGGCAGATACTTTTAAAACACATCATGATCCGTTTGCTTCAAGAAAGAAAAAGGTTTCGATGAAAAAGATTCTGAACCTTGACATGCTTTCATTCCAACCTCAACAGGTTGAATGAGAAAGAGAAAGGAGCATGGAACCCCACACTTTGGCCAAATGTATGGTGAATTCAGAAACTTCGAGTATGGGTATGTTTCTCAGGCATTGTGGTTAAGTGCAGATACTCCATATGCTAGAATGTATTACTTTGCAATTTAATTTTTAACAAATGGTTCCATGAACATATTTATACTTTTTACTGAAAAGGCAATATATATTGAAATATAATGTCATATTTTGTTTGCAGACTAATAGTTATAATGACAAACATATTAATGTATCTAACAGTTCATTTTATTTCCCAAATCTTAAAAAAAAAACCCTTTCTCTCCTCTTTCGCTCTCTAATATGAAAATGAAAACTCTCATCTTAACTTTTTTCCTTTTAATTCATCTGGACAAATTAATGAGCTTCTTCTATAATGCTGTTATGTTTCTTGAACATATTCATATATTATGAAGGGTAAGTACACACATATTGCCAATGCAGATAGCCTTTGTATGTCAAACTGTCAACATATTTAGATATACTCTATATTAATGTCCAAAGCTGAACTAACTTATGTTCTCATTCTATCCTTTTCATGTCCAAAAGGCACCTTTTTTCTCAGCAGTGTACAGGATAAAGACTCTATCATGGTCAGGGAGAACCAGAGCCCCTAGGTGGAGGATTTCCAAGTAAGCTGAAATGGAGATGCTGTTCCAGTTTCAGGGACTTCTTTGCTAAAGACAAAGCTGTCACGATTAGTCTGTGTGTAAAGGAATGGTAAGAAAGAATTTTTATGGTCTAGAAAGGTAAAGTGAGAGAAGTAGAGGAGGGAATCTGAGAGAGTAGTGTATGTGAGTTAGGGGCCAGCATGTGTATAGGAATGACAACTGCGTTAATAATCCTGAAGTCCTAAACCAGGCAGTAGGAGCCATAAGGCAAGATAGGGAGGGTGTTATAGGGTTAATGAATGGGGGCTTGAAAATACCTGTATTAAGTATACATTGTTTGATAGGTTTTAGTCTCTGTCTATATCTCAAAGGAATATGGTATGGACAGTGACAGAGGTTGGAGCTGGGGTCCTGGAGTTGGATCTTAATAGGTAATGGTGGAAAACCACTAAGGGAGATGAGGTTTCCCATGCTTTCATGTCAGTGAAGGAGCCTGGTAGATGATAGGGTGGAGCAGTAGTGTTAGTGGGTGAATAAAGGAATTCTTCAGAGGCTAGAAGGAGAGGAAAATCTAGAGAGATTATCTAGGAAAAAAATAAGTGCAGTTTAGCCATGATATGTCTCATCAGGAATGGGGATGGATAACTAGGTATAACGAAGAAGTAGTGAGATATCAGGTGGCCCGCAAAGGAACAGAGAAGAGGTCTGTAGCCCTAGGTATGCTGCCCATCAAGGCCTATCACAGAGATCAGAATAAGATAAGTTTCACTGGAGTAAACAGAAAGTAGAGACCAAATAACTCGAGTCTATGAAAACTGACAGAGCCTTACTCACTACCTGGGTGGTTATCCACATGGTACTCGATATTGTTGTTGGGAGCAGAGGTTCAAGGCTGCATCAGTCTTCTGCTCCAGAAGATCAAGAAACGCATTACTGTAGAGAAGGAACTTGGAGAACAGACCAGTTTGGCAAGGCAAGGAGCCGCAGTCAATTTTCTGGTATCCTGTTTGTTCACAGTTTGGGCAGGATACTGAAGACTGAAGTGAAGGGCTGTTCTGCCAGAAATAGGTCAGCAAAGTTCTCTAGAGCCCTCTTACCCACAGACACAGGATTAGAATCGGGTTATTCTACATTGTTAGACAATAGTGAAACGACACATACTTCATAATATCACTAATAATTTAATAATTTAGTTCAAAATATTTGTGTTTTACTTTAACTATTTTAACATACCCATTGACATGAAAATGAGATTTTTCTCCCAGTGTACTTCACAAACCTAGAATTGGAAAACATGTTTCCACATATTTATTGCTTTATAGATTATTTCTGTGTATATATGTATGCACATGAGCACACATGCCTTCAGAGTTTGATGTGAGCTATGGAACATTGGGTCTGGGAATTGAATTCTGGTCCTACGCAATATCACTCTGCACTCCTAATTCATGATCAATCTCCCCAACTCCATATTTTTGTTTAACAAGTAGCTATTATGTGTATTTAAGGCACCTTATTTTACTCAGAGTCTTATTCATAGCTGAAGCTGGAATTTTCTGAAGTTTAAATAATTATTTTGGTATATCAGAATGACAAGGATCATTTTTAGAATGGGATTACTATGCAGTGCAATCAATTTAAGTGTTTATATTTTATATAATACTATGACTCTTAATCTTGTAGCTAGCCAGTGGACTTTATTTGCATGCCACATCTGGGAAGTTTTTAGAATCTATTTCATAAACTGTGAGGAGAAAAATTGATATTGTAAGGATCATGTAAGAAAGAAATCTATCATAGTTAATTATGGATGTCAACACGACATGGGAAAAATTAATATTGACATTTCTGTCACATATATGTCACTCTTGTAGTAAGTAATTACTTAGAGAGATAAAAATGTAATCTAATAGGTCTAGGCAACAAGGATAAAAGCAGGAACTTTCACTAATGGTACTTTAGAATATAAAACAATAGTAAAAATTATATAGAGAAATAACAGTCATGAATTTATGATATATTGCAATAGTTAATTAGTATTCATTGAAAAACAGTAATTCTTCTAAATCTGTTATTTAAAATTGATCAAAATTAGATATTAAAATCTTAAATAGTTTTACTTTTTGAAGCACAATAAAATACTGAATTGGTCTATAAATACCATTTATATTAGATTTGACTATTTATAACTCAAAAGGAGTAGAGATGAGGTACTCTCAAGTAACCTTTCTTGCATATTTTCACTTCAGTAATTATCCAATTGATGAGATTTCAGCCATTCAGAATCTGTTTAATTTTCAATGTTTATACTCCTTTTTTTAAAAATAACTATTTTGAGAAAACAAATATGCATGTGCACAATTTACTAAAACATAACCTTCATTCTTATCTTATGTGAAATCTTTATTATTATCACTTCCATAATCCAAAGTTGCCTGCGTTCTGGCAAAATGCCCAGCCACCCCAAGTGGTGGCACTTCCGGGTTCCATGGTCACACATGTGCCATCAAACATCCAGGCAACTTAATGTAGCCACCCATGGTCCTCAAGCCCTATGTGATCTGCTTACAGTGTGGTCACTGATCTACGGGTGACCCGTCTACTTAAGCCCCTGTGCGCATGCGCTAGAAGGCCTTTAAAAGCTGGACAAGCCTGCTCCAAGTTCTCTTCCTGCACCAAGTTTCCTACAAGACTAAGCACCTTCTTCTCTTTTTCCCTCTTCTTACTAAACTCTTAAAGTGGGTTTCGTTGTATATCTTATGATCCGTTTTTGGGCCAGGTAATTTCTTTTATGCTTTGTAGTTGAAAGTTATACAATTAAGATTTGAGAAATTACATATATTTAGTATCTAAGATTATATATTTACGTTATATAAATTTGTCATTTTAGATGAAAACATCAAACTTATCCTAATTGTCATTATTTTGCCATTCATTTGATTTTATTAAATTCATGTGACTTTTTACCAAGAATCCATAAATGATATTTGTTTCCAAATCAGTAGTTTTCGTCATCACAAATTTACAGGGATCACAAATGTTGCTTTATGTCCAGAAAGAGCTTTGGAAGATTTTTAACCAAATGTATGTCTGACAAAAATTATTTTACACAGTTATATACACATGGAATAATGTTATTTCTTAAACATAACAAGTTGTAACACTGAGACTGCAGGAGATGAGTGTGGACAATGTGTGTTGGATAACAACAAAGTTGATAATTCTGAGACCTTTTTCAAGATTAACATGTCATAGCACATAGGATTTTTTAAATAATTCTGTTTATAAAAAGCTGCTACTAAATGGCTACTACCTTGCAAGCAAAGTGCTTACAAGCTTTGGGGTTTACTGACTTACTTATAGACTCCCTTACCTGCAGCCTCAGAAGACTTGTTCTACTCCCTTAGGTGCAAACTGTCTGCAGATGGTTTTCACTCCACAAGGTGGCAGTGCAGTGTTATTGCAAAAGTACCCCCACGTGCATATTTTAAAATAGAAAGACAACTTTTGCCCACACAAGAATTATTTCAATATCTTTAGATCTAACTTGAGGTTAAACAAATTCTGATTGAATATTAGGCATCATAACTTCTATAAGCAAAACAAAATGAGCTTGGTTTAGATGACTGAATGAAACAAGCTGAGTTTATTAAATAGTATTTCACTATCACGAAGACCAATAGAACTTACTGAAATATGGAAGGGAATTTCATACATAGGTAGTAATTTATTATTATCTTACAGAAATATTGTTGAAAGTAATAATGTATCACAATGTATACTAATCTAATAAAGGCAATACTTCTAATTTAAATTTTAAGTATTGGCTTGCATATGTATTTTTAAAAAATATACAGAAGAGTCATATGTATTTCAAAAATGAATTAATGTCACTGATTGCAAGATGTGAAGTTTTAAAAACATAAAGATTTCGGTTTTGGCAAATACTTTACAGTGTTCTATTTTATTATTTGTTTCCTGTTGTTAAAGAAGAAATAAGTTTGCAATCATCATATGTATTGAGGGCAAAAAAATTCTACAGAATATCAAATATTTGTTTCTTATCTCGGCAAAGCAATTCAACAGCTCAATAAATATGTCGGATAGTAAAATCCATTCTATTAGGTATTTCTTTTCTATTGTTTCTTTTGATAATTTTCTTAGTTTTTGCTTTCAACCTTAATATGGTAGTGGTGAGGCTTGTGCCAAATCTACTAAATTTTCTTCAGTCTTACCAAAACATTTCCTCTGTTATATCTCATGGAGTTCTGTTATTATAAAGCAAATTCCAATTGTGATACAGCCAGGTTTCTCCTGGTCAATTTTCAGGGGGAAAAAAAAACCCACAAAAAACAAAACAAAAAAAAACCAAACACATATAGTTGAAATAAGGGTACAGTCTGTGAGACGTGATGGCAAATGACTTTAATCCCAGCACTCTGGAGGCAGAGGTACCTGAATCTCTGTGAGTTTGTAGCCAGTCTATTCTACAGAGCAAGTCCCAAGACAGGGAAACTTCACACACACACACACACACACACACACACACACACACACACACACACACAGCAAATACAAAAACAAAAGAAGGACAAATAAGAAAAGCAAAGAAAGAAGACTTACCAATATTCAATCTAGGCCTGTCCAAATCGTTTCCTAGAATGTGATGTATTAGATTTTGAACATGAAAAGATAATGTTCTACTGTAACAGGAAAGAATTATAACCAGGAGAGAGGAGAAAGAAAAGGGAGAGAAGTCAGAGAATAGGTAAGCATTTAACTTGCAATTTTAGCAATGAATTTTAGGTGTGATTATCCCTGCCCATCTTCTACTGATTTTGTAACTACCACGGAAATATTTCGATTATGCCTCATTTTTTTTCATCCAGTGTATGTGGTTTTCTGTTGTTTACTATAATAAGAAATTCTGCCAGAAACATTTTAGTGAAATGCCTGTTAAGAAATTATATCTTTTACACATCTTACAGAAGACATTTCAAATAATTTCTTGATTACCTGGAGGCATATAGGTGGACTTTGAAAATATAGAGCATCTAGATTGTAAAGATTGTGAAAGAATATGTTCTACTTCCTTCAAAAATGATAAATTTACAAACACAATTACAACTCTGAGAAAATAGGGTGAGAAATTATTTTATCCTTTCATTTAATAAGTATTTACATATATATTTTTGATCAGTGTTCAATACTACATCTCTCTGATATGTTGCCTTTCTCTCCCCACCAAAAAATAATCCAAGCAAAAGGAAAAAAAATCAATAATTGGTAAAATAAGTGTCAAAAGAATAGATATAAAGTAGATATAAATATTGTAACTGTAATTATTGCTTGATAAGTTTTTATATGTAATTTTACTAAGTTAAAGTTAAAATCTTTTTTGTTTAAACAGAAAAAGAAAAATGGCATGCAAGTCCTTCTGTCTATGTGTAACTTGTATTGGTTAATGAATAAAGAAACTGCCTTGGCCTGTTGATAGGGCAGAACTTAAGTAGTTGGGGAGAACTAGATTGAATGCTAGGAGAAGGAAGGTAGAGAGAGAGAGAGACGCCATGGAGCCACCACTGGAGATAGACATGCTGAAACTTTGCTGGTAGGCCATGACCTCATGGTAATATACACATTAATAGAAATGGGTTAAATTATATGTAAGAGTTAGCCAGTAAGAAGCTAGAGCTAATGGGCCAAGTAGTGATTTAATTAATACAGTTTCTGTGTGATTATTTTGGGTCTAAGAAAGCTGGGCAGCTGGAAACTAACAAGTGACCCTTACTACTACCAAAGGGAAAGTATTTAAATCTTAAGTAAAAGCAAACTCAGAATTCTGGTGAAGATGAGCATCAGAGAAAAATCAGTGAGTTGTGTTCTATTTCTGAGTATAATTGAAGGGAAAGGGTTCAAAGACAGGAATTAAAAAAAACTATAGAAAAAAAGGTGCTTAATAAAGAAATATGCTTAATTAACTACTTATTGTTCTGGCCAAAGCACCTTAGAAAAAGGTGCTTAATACCTTAAAAGCAACATCAAAGGGTGTGTTTTGGTTCACAGTTAAAGACTACTGCCCAGTAGGGTAGGCAATCATAGAGGCCAGATCCTGAGTAGCTGATCTCGTTGGATTCACTAGAGGAATAGATATAGAGGAATTCTGCTGTTAATCCTGCTTTATTAATTTGATGCAGCTCAGGCACCCAAGGATTGTTTTACTACATACATTGAAGGTGGGTTAGTCCACTTCAGTTAATCTAATCTAGACAATCCCTTATGGATATAACCAGATTCTAAATCCCATCAAACTGCGCATCAAGAATCAAGAATAACCATGTCTCAGCTCTGTTTGGGGCGGGGGAGCTTGTCCTGCCTCAACTTGGTAGGCCAGACTTTGTTGATTCCTCAAGAGAGGCCTCATGCCCTCTGAGGAGTTGATGCGGGGTGGGATGAGGGGCAAAGATGGGATGGGCAAGAGAAGGGGAGAAGGGGATCTGTGGTTTGTATGCAAAGTGATAAAACATTAAATAAAAGAATAACCGTCACATATACCAGTGTATTCCACTTCATTTTTAATGAGGTGTTCTTTAGGTAAGGCATTTTTTACTTCAAATTTTTACTTCTGAAGTACAAGAGTGAGATCTTGATCATTTTATTGGGCAAATAAACTTGAGAATGTGTGTTACCATAAAAATTATGACAATGGTATATAAGTACGGCTTAAAGAAATATAAACAGTGGCCAGGGTAATTTAATATGCATCAGGAATAATGGACAGAAATAAAAGGTTTATCTTTATTTTTGAATGGTGTTACTGGTTAAAATAAATAAATAAATAAATAAATAGACAGCTATCACAAAAATAACAGGTATGCTATTATTGTTGATTTTCAAGAAAAAGTTCACATTTAGAAAACTGTCAAAAAAAGGAGAAAAACTTAATCACAGCACAGCTTCATACTACTGTTCAATTCTATACTATCAGTGCTTACTTCCAATTAAGAAAAAGCAAGGAGATAAAAATTCCATCAAACTATGAAGATTAATTTGTCACCTGTGTGAAAGATAAATTCATGTGGGCTATATTAGGGGGCATTCATAATGAAGTTTTTGAACTTTTTATATGTATTCTCATTATTTTCATTAAGCAAATATATTGAGCCAGAATATATAGTTAATTTTTGCTTGGTTATGCCCTATATAGTGAATTTCAATTGTAATTATTCAGAAAATCTAGATTCTGCATTAGTAGGTTTTTTTTTCAATTCAAACATTTTGTAGAGTGCATCCTTTATATTTCTTAAGTATGAGCCAAGTTCTCTGATTCTAGAGAACACTCCTTGTTAATAGCTCATCTAGAAAAATGAAATACAGAACAATTTGGGTTACTTTATGTTATTTTTTTTAACTAAATAGGCAGTTTTGCTAAACAATTACAGTATCACTTTACCTCACCCAATTATCTTTTTTTTTAAAAAAAAATGTTTTTATTGAGCAATATATTCTTCTCCACTCACCTCCCTTTCTATGATAGGAAAAATAGAAATATACATATCACATATACATATGGTAATTACAATTCTTTAAATGTATCACTATGATATAACAACATGAAAAGGAATATTTCAGGAGGTATCTGTGGTTAATGATCTCTAGACTGTACTGGTTTGGGAAATTATAATCCCTTTCTATAGATATGGTTGAGACAAGATCCTAGAACCTATCAACATAGTCATATTATAGTCTGCTGTAGTTTTGATAATGGATGCCTCATTAAAATCTTTGAAGACCTCATCATTAGGAGATGCTATTGGGAGAGAGGGGGACACTTGAGGAATGGGATCGAGTGGCTCCTCTACAAGTAGCAGGATTGTACTCTTGGAAGGGATTGTGGTACCTTAGTCTCTTTCCCTTCTCTAGGCTTTCTAGCATGTGATATGAGCAGTATCTGTCCACCACTGACTCCCACCATGAGCTGCTGCTGCTTTACCAAAAGCACAAAGCACAACAGGCCTTTGATCATGCATTGGAGTATCCAAATCGAGCCAAAATTAACCTTGCTCACATAGTTGATATTGTGTTGTTTGCTTTGTTGGTTGTTTTGTTGGTTGATTTTTTGTTTGTAAAATAACTACCATAGCAAACCTAAGTTTTATTGAAATTTTTTTAGTTAAAACTATATTTAATTTTTCATTCATTTAAATAAATCGGATTCCATAAAGCTTTTAACATATTGCCAGTCTTAATGGTGAATTTATTTAAGAGTAAGAGTGGTTGTAAATGCCTACAGTAACAACAAATCCTCTTCATGTTGGAGTTCCATGTCAAATTCTTCTTAAAGAAGATGTAATATAGCTATTTCACATTATATGAAACTTTAAATAAATGTCATAGACATGGATAACTTTGTAGAAATAGATATGCATTGCTTTAAAAAGAAATTAAATAGTTTCTCTGTCAATTTTAACTTATTCTTTCAAAATAGCACAAATTCTAATATGAGTTTAATGATTATATTTTCATAGGTTAGAAACTATTAAAATTGGAATTAATTAGGTCTATTATTTGGGCTATCTGAAATTTTACATATATATTTTTTTTCAAAATCCAGGAGTGGTAGTTTGTAATCTTATCAGTTGAAGTCTGGCTGGGGAGGGTAGGAAATGAAAATGAAAATTTTCAGGAAAGTCTGAGAGACATCCAGAGAACACTGATTTAAAAGACAAAAAAAAGGAGAAAAAAAACACAAACAAACAAAAGTAAAATTGTTTTAAAAATTCTCTACATATTTCATTAGAAAGAAAATTTATTTTTTTATTTAGAAAAACATCCATATGCAATTTTATGTTCACACCATTGAGTGTTGAATATCATAATCCATTCATAGCTCTTGGAAGTTTACATAATAAATGTAGTCCATAACCTTCTCTATATTCATAAGCAGATATAACTATCTTCAAGTTCATCTGCTTAAAAAGACTTAATTCTATTTCATTTTTGTGTTTTCATTGATATTTTTAGGAAAGAATTGTCACTTGATGTCTCAAGTTCTGCCCTTAAATGTTCTGAGTGGCACTTCTAAGAGTACCCAGAAGAGAGTGTCCCCTTCTCTGCTTAATGTATGGCCAGAGGGAAAGGTGTAAGGCTCTACCATAGAGTTGAACTACTTGTTTTTAATGAAATAATGAATTTCTTGAGATCATTCTCAAATGACTTAGAAAATGAAGGATTGATACTGAACGGACAATCCAACATCCAAGTATGTGTTCGATACAAAGAGTTAACTCTGTCTTGCTACTACATACGTGTTATGAAAGCAGTTTAGGCTAAGCACTGGTCCTGCATGCATTTCAGACAAGGGCACTGATGTAGTTAGTGAAGAGATTCTAAAAAGAAGAAATTCAATTAAGGAAAAACTTGCACTGCATTGCAGTGATGTCTATCCTACTTACTTTAAATTATTGAGAAGTGTAGAATCCAAGACATGATATGTAGCATAATTTCAATTTTTAATATATTCAAAAGAAAAAATGGCCCATTAAATCAAGCCAAAATATGCAATCACTTAATTTTTCACACTAGCATTTGTATAATGCTGTTTCTTGTTACGGTAGATGAGAAATCCACTTTTTCCTAGTACTGTAGACGATCTGCATTCCCTCTATGTTGTGAAGTACAATTTTAAACTTATGTATATGCACATTATTTGTATACTGATGAGGTATTTTCCCTTTCTCTGTCCTTATTTGAAAGCCCTAATTACTTAAATTTCTTTCTGCTTTTTGCCCCGTGAAATTAGTCTTTGGTACTCTCATCAGGATAGGACACTCTCATATATCTAACCTCAATTAGATTGGGTTATCTCATCACAACTCTGCATGCTAAACTATAACTATATTAAACACATAAATCAAAAAATGATTAACTGTAAATTGCAATATTTTCAGGCTTAAGGCTTATTAAACAGACTGTTGGAGTTGAGATTCTTGCTTTTCATTGAAGAGATTTTAAAAGAAAATGTCTTATGAAGTGTTGGAACAATAAATGACCCCATAATAAAATGATTATTTTAATTGGAAAAGAATTTATCCTATTCTAAGAATGCAAATCTATATCACTTACTTATCTTCTCTTCCTTCTTTCTTGTCTTTCTTTTGTCTTTCACTTCTTACTTTCATCCATGCTGACTCCTCCCATCCCTCCTTCATTTCATTCTTGTTTTCTTTTTATCTCACTAAATCTAAACTTCAGAAATCTTCCCTGTGACGGAATAGAAGATCTTTCACCTCAACCAATGGCAACGTTACTATGTCTATGTGTTTTTGAACCACAATATCTGTGGCAATGTGAGGTAAACTATGCAGACTCATAAGGGGAAAGCCAACATAATTGTGGATACTCTTCTTGCAGTTTAAAGAACTAAATAAATGTTTCTCTAAATTTACACATGGATAACTGAGTGACTAATTCATGAAACCCATCATACAAAAAGGGAAAACAACAAAAGGCTGAGAACACTAGTTTATGTAATTCAAAGTGGAATTTGACATTTTTGAGGGAAAAAGAGGCAGTATTGTTAGACAATAGAGTCATAGTCTCCAAATTGTTTTGACTAGAAATACTCTGTGACTTCCAACTTGCTGAATTACATGCATATTGTGTAAAATCATGAGATAAAAGGGATGCCATCTGTTATTCAACAACTCATCCAAAAACTGTTACTGAACAAATACTATGGATCCAGCATTGTTTGATATACAAGGAATATAATCATGTGGAATAAAAGAAAAGAACAAGCTAAACAGCTGCTCTCAGAGTTCAGTCAAGAGATCTTTTCTATTCATTTACTATGAAGCCTATAGAAGTTAATACCTATCTCAACGATAACCCTAATTTAAGAAGCATAAATAACAGATAGGCATACGTTCTAGGTATTACATACCAATCATGTTAACAAACTTACAAGTACTCACTCATTTAACTATAAGTTTTAAAACATAACTATGTGACCTGATCATTATAGCATATAAAGTACTTATATTTGTGAATTTTCCCAAGAACAATAGTGTATAATTTGCAGAGGAGTAAATGACCTCTAGACATCTTTATGTACCCATTGAAGTAGCACATTAAACTTTTAGTCTCATTCAAGTTCTGTCATTAAGTAAACCACTAGAATACTTGTTTATAGTCAATGTTATATTTCAGTATTGTTAATGCATAGGTATCATTGTAATGTTTTAGATCAAATATTAAGGAGAAATAAATAATTCTTTAAAAAGCATATATTGTTTTTTCAACTCTTTATAAATGCCCAGATCTTTACCAAATATCTCCAGAAGAGTTTCTGATAATTTGAAGTAATGTTCCACCTGAATCCCCGAAGTAATCTTCTTTGTTATATTAATATTGAATATTATAAAATACTAATCTATTAAAAGCCATAGAATATCAATAAATTTCTAAATAAATAATATTGAATAATTAATGGTGAGTGTTGTTAAAATAGTCAGTTCTTTCCTGATGATACCCCACTATTGAATGCTATTGAAATGTTTTTTTTTTCCCTGCGCTTGCAACACACGGACACACACACACACGCACGCGCGCACATACAGAGTCAGTCAAAAGTTCTGGGAAGCCAACCAAGAAAAGTAATTTCCAAACCCAAATATGGAGCAGATGAGCACCAAGCGCTAAGACACACTTCCCCCTCCTACTTGCTCATCTGCGATTCCTTGTTACCTACTTCATCCAGATGCAATATGAACTAGTATGTTGCTTTATCCCATCCCACAAAGGATTAAGTGCTTTTAGACTCAGATCATAGTGCAGATACCATCAATTACTGTAAAAGTGTGGCACGTTTAGAGACAAGAGATTTAGATTTCAACTCTTATGAGTTTTTTTTTTTTTTTTGAGCGATACGAAAAGTCCCAATTATGAAATTGGCCTAAAGAAAAAATGTTCTTTTTGGTGCTCTGAAATCTGAATTGGTCATTATGAAAACCAATATATATACATTACAATTAGTGCATCTAAAATTCCTGCAACCATAGATTCAAGAAGCCACATATCATTTACAGTGGCAATGAAGGCTTTAGATGTGGTGTCTCTATTGGACATGTAGGCCTTTCTTTTTTCTTTAGTCCTGCGATGACTTTGAATTAAAACTATTTATACATAATTTACATTTTACTCAATATTCTAAGCAATCTGCAGATGAGATAAAACATGTGAGAGGGGGTGCATATGGTAACTAAGATACTGCTCTATTTTATATAAAGAACTTGAGAATCTATACATTTGTAGCCTTGTAATGCAAAGTCCTAGAACCAGTTCTCCACAGATGCTCAGGAATAACTACAATATGTTTCTGTTCTTTATACAAATACCAGGAATCTAACATAAATTTTAAATAATTTTTGATGTCTGTATTGCACCCAGGGATCCTACAATATCTCTAAAATCACCTTGTCTAAATTTAGAAGAAAATGGAAAGAAATATTTTAAATACTTAAATGCTTAAAAGATATCTGAAAAATTGCTCCCTAGATCCTAGGGCACAGTCCATTTCCCGACCACTTCTGTGTTCTGAGCACCATGCAATTCCCTTGGCATATTGCTGGCTTATCTCTTTTCATGCCCAGAATTTTAGCATCTTTAATTTATTTTTAACTTCCATTTCATAATTCTGGTTATGATACTCCTGTGGTAATTAATTTTGTATTCACTTGGATAATCTGTAATATCTTCCCCATTTTCAATTTGTTTATAAAGTAACTTTAGTTCTTTCTTGCAAGGTATGAATATATGTATAGTTCTATTGGATTAGGAATTTGGCATGGATTTAGTGTCTGCCTTCTGTCTAGCTCGGATCCAAATCTAAACTAATCTTTCATACACTTAAACTCAGAAGCAATTGCCATAGCATTTTTTTTTCTTCTGTAGCAACTGCTTATTATTAAACCAAGAGTTGTTCTATAGTATTTCCATCAACATTAGCCTTAGTATTTAGGTCAAAAATCTGAATGCACCTGATTTCCTTATATTCCTTTTAGACTCTAACATGAAAAGAGAGCAGTTAGCATCCCAATCTGAGGATACATAATTTTTCAACAAAATCACTTCTTACGAAGCTGAAAATAAAGACATTAGCTTTAGTCCCTTCAGGGAGTCAAGTTGGTCATGTGACAGTTCTTGACAGCCTGTGTGGCTGTGATGGGTCATCAGGAATCTATCGTAAACCATAGGATCACAGCTGATACAATGAACAATTGGCAGAGATAATTTATTCTGCAGTAGCAGTCTTTGAGATTTAGTTGCAAAACTAGGCTATTCTGTATGTGATACCCAGGCTGAAGGAAGTTGGTGAGGAAAGGAAAGGGGCTTGCGGATATCCATTTCTGCTCAAGCTGTCACTCTTATCACCCACGTACTCCCACTGCGATTGTCCCTAATTTTAGTAGTTGAATTAAGAGGCAAATTCATGTGTGCATGGAGAGAGTCCATCTGGAAGAAAACCTGAGGAGGGAATCAAGCCTGCGCCAGAGTAAATGTTTCCTCTAAATGGTTCTCCTCACATGAATGCCACTGCTGAGACAGGCCCAGCCACACACTGAGCTGGATTGACAGAGAATGCAAATTACTCTCCTATATTGGTGAAGTAGAATTCAATGCTTAGAAGTAGCAATGGTTTTCTTATAACTTTTTCTATTCTCCTTCCTCTGGAGAGTCTGCAGGCATGTGCATATTCAAAATTGGAAGTGATAGTTGTTTTCAATGTTAATGCATAGTATTTTATTTTTGAATGTACAACAGCTCAATATATAGAATATTAGAACATTTTTGTAGCAAATAATGACTTCTATTCTCCCTCATTTTTCCCATGTCTACTTTCTCCTCTAAAATACTTTACATATTTTTTAACTTCTAGGTATAAAATTTTACTACTAAAATATATTTATTATTATTTATCATTTATCATAAGATTAAAATTTTCTATGTACTTCATGAAATAGTTTTAATTGAAAATACTTTTTCATCCTATATAGTCTAGTGATGGTTTTTCCTCTCTTTACTTCCAAGTCCTTCCTACTTCCCTACTCACTCAACTCCACACTCTTTCCTTCTTTCTTCCTTTGAAACAAAATAAATCAATTAACAAACAAGCAAACAAATCACAAATCAACATCTTAAAATGGACAAAGAAAAGGCAGTGTACATTTAGGTATGGAATTCCTAAAGAGATAAAAAAAAAACTTTGAGTGAGTTATTTTACATAAAAAATAGCTACTAGGGAGACTACAGCAGGAGGATTGTGCCGAGATTTTTCTGGGCCACACAGTGATATCAAGACATTCCTTCACTACAGTGTGAGACTTTGTCTCCAAAACAAAATACAATAATAAAATAAAATTATATTAATACACTAAAAATTTAATAAGACAGTTTTATTTATTTATTTGTTTATTTTGCTGTTCCTTAGGGAAGGAGGATTAAATAAAAGGTAAGAAAACACAAACCCACACACAGCCCCTGAGAGGGAGCATCCAGGAACCAGGCAACCTCAAACCATTAGAATTCCAGAGTGGAGAGTGAAGGTGAGAACAGAGCTCCCACCACTAGTAACGGCAATTAGTAATAACTCAGTAAGGGGTAGTCAGTTTCCTTTAAGGATGTAGTCCCTAGTGTAGTCCTCCTTGCTCCATGACTTCCACATATCCTTGCATCCAACAATAAATGGTCAGCACGAACAGGACCTGACATATTGTTTTGTTTTGTTTTGTTTTGTTTTTGAGAACACAGTTTGGTGGGTAGGAGTGATTAGGGTGAGGTAAGGGAGTGAATTTGTTATTTGTTCTAAATGCTTTTCAAAAAAAATCTTAAAAACTAATAAAAATTGAGAAAAGAAGGACAACACTTTGACTTTATTGCATGTTTGCCCTCAACACCAACAATGTCTGGTCTTGGGGAACCTACATCTTCTTATACAGTTTCTTTAGGCTTGTAGACCCTGCTTTAACTGAGACCTGGTTAATTAGCAAATATTATATAGGCCTGAATAAATAAAAACCACTATTTCCTTTAAGATTAGGTCTGTTCTCTTTATTGCTTCCACTCACGTGTTCACATGAGAACACAAAATGCAAAGGCACTTCCATTAATATCTTTACAATAATAGTAGCTAACTCACCATTTTCCTTGTTGGTTACTGTTTTAGTGAGTAAAAATTCCATTTCAACAGTGGAGAAAGATGGTTCCGCCCTTGTGGACCAGCTATTTATAGGCAAATATGGATATTGAACATTCAAAACTCTGCCATATATCACAAAGTGTAGACTCCCAGTATTTCTGAAGAGGTCTTGCCATCCTGATTGTGGGATTTGTAGAACTATATCTCCTATTAATTGCAGCTATTTTTTTTAAAAAATGAATAGATGAGACAGGAAAGACAGCTCAATGATATTTTTTAAAAACAATACTAACTGATCTTCCAGAGGATCTGACACCATGGAAATTAACCTAACCGGGGTGATGGAGAATGAGGAAAAGACAGATACATCCAATAATAATAATTGAAAAAAGAACTGTGACCAAGTGAATCCTACGGACTGATGGAGACACACTAACACAAGCTGGGAGCTCAGGATATTTATTATATTCAACATGTACTAGGAGGCCACAGATTAGCTTTTCTCAGTTGGTCTAAGATTGCAGTTGTCCAGGAAAAAACTGCCATTCATATTTCTTTGGATACTAGGACCAGAGAAAGGCTTTTCCATTCCTATGAGCCTGAGCCAATGAAAGATTTACAATCCACATGGGTCTGATTATTATATAATCATTAACCAGTAGCTTCTATTTGTAAGAGTAGGTGTATAAAATTAAGATGTCAAAAACCTGAGAGTACTCCCTGAACTCTGAAAAAAAACAGATGCTTTAATGATTGTTTTAAAAAGATTCAAAATTTTAGCCAGGAGGTGGTGGCTCACGTCTTTAATCCCAGCATTCGGGAGGCAGAGGCAGTTGGATCTCTGTGAGTTCAAAGGTCTGTAAGAGCTAGTTCCAGGACAAGCACCAAAGCTACAGAAAAACCTTGTCTAAAACAAAAAACCTTAAACAAAGGTGTTGTGACAAGTTATAAAATTTGAAATAATTTTTACCCAAGCAAGTTTAAGGAATAAATATCATCATTTTCTTGGTGATCCATGACCTTAGAGAACACCCAAGTGACACATCAACTACTTGCTATGCATCAGAAGAGAGACTTTGGCAATAAGTTCACCATATTTATAATTAGCAGTCTGAAAAATATTCCACAAACCTGTAAGGAATAAGAAACTGTGACATTTTTAGTCTCTGGACCACCAAAGCCACAAGCAATATTTGACATATTGTTATGAAACAGCTCTTACATTTAAATATGCAATGTAACATTTGTCTAATAAGAAGCCACGAGACTAGTCAATATAGGAAATAAGGAAACAAAAGAAGAAAGGTTCATTTTGAAGTAACAAAAATATCATAGTATGAATTTACCTAGCTTCCTCAGAGAAACAGAGATGACCAAATGGAACTCCCAGGGAAACCTGCAAACTGCAACCTAAATGTGTCCATGGACGACACTTTGAAAATCGAAACTAACACGGAGTATGTGACTCTCGTGCGATTTTCCTAATATGAATTCCATTTTCCCCTTGAACGTTTCCTTCTTGGCTCCAAACACAGACACATTTGCCAACTCAGTTCACTCCAGTTCTCAAAAATTCCATCGCTTCTCTTCATTTTCCACCCAAAGGGTAGATTTCCTAAAAGAGATAGGTACAAGGGAGAGACAGAAAGGGCTACGTCATCACTCTTAATGTCGCCATTAATCTGGAAAGCACAACGAGCTTCCCATTTAATTCCACTGGAGTCAATCTTCCTGAGTTTATGCAAATAATGTGAGCTTTTTTGATTTAAGATTTTTCAAAAGTATGGTTCCAACAATGAAATAAACTTTTTAAAAAGTTTCCTTTATTATTAAAATTTCATGCATATACACAGTGAAACATGACTGTATACATTTTTATCCCTAAAGGAATTAACTTGTTCTTTGGTTGATCAAATGACAATATATTAGCAATTAGCTTATTTAATAACTTCTGTCATTCTCAACTTATCCAAAGCTATTGCTGACAGGAGTATTTTTATTTGAACATCTAAGCTTCAATAATGTGCACCCTCTCAGTATGCTAACTAGCGATTACTCTTATTCACCCTCTCTCTTTCTTAAGTCAAAGAACAGCTGTGATCCCCAGATAAGTAAACTAATCTTGTCTGTGCTCAATATCCTTATCTATAAAGTGGAGAAAACAGTATCTAAATCTCAAAGATATGTTGAGAAAAGCCAAGCATAGTATCTAGAAAGAGATAAACACCAAATAAGAATTAATTGTGCCTAGCTAAAATTTACTCCAGGAACCAACCTACAACTAAATTGAAGAATAAAAAAACAATCACTATTACAGTCTGTCAACTTCTATCATTGTTGCTGCCCTTCCCAATTGTTAGGAAAAAAAGTGTATTATATTAAACATTTTCCATATTTCTACCTGTTTTGTATTTTGTCAGCGACTCTTTATCTATATTTATAGAGCTTTATTAAGGAAATGAAATGATTAATAGGATTTTTAGTATTCAGAGGGCATTAGTTAGATCCTGATTACTAAGGTAAAGACCCATTCTTTGCAAAGACCATTTGCCTGTGTGTAGTTCTCTTTGTTCTAAGTCTATACTTCTAGTCTTCAGAGAGCTTAAAAATAATCGTGTAACTATGCTTATTTTCATTTTCAGATATTTATATTTCTACAAGCATTCAACATTCAATGGTGCAAATATCTTAAGAAATTTCTTTGCCGTCACTTTTTCCTCCCACAGTGTAACTGAAAGAAAACACAGTGAAAAGCTACAAATACCTCCATTCTCATAAATAAAAAGCCTCACCAATATCAACACATGTCATATCACAGCGGCGGTTTTATTTTCTCTACCATCAATAAACCCACGTTGAAATGTCATAATTACCTTAGGTCTACACTTTATGTAACACTTAATACCTTAATCCTGTGTTTTGAACATATCCACGCAAATTCTAAATATATGAATTTCTCTGCTCCGAAACCCCTTTCTGCTCTACTCCAGTTTCAGCTCTATTAAACCTTGGTAACTACTAAGCTTTTTTACTATCATTTTGCCAATGCCAGAGCATCTTATAATTGAATGAATATGTAATGTTGCTAAATTTGCTTTTACCCAATAAAATGAATTTATGTTTTCTTCACGCCCAATTATGGCTTGATAGTCTATGTGCTTTAATTGTTGGATATTATTCTATCATCAGAATGGGACATAATTTATTTGTCTACCGAGAAATATTTATATTGCTTCAAAAGTGTTTACTGTGTGAATTTTAACAATTGTAAGCTCTAAATCCTTCATATAAACACTGAGATGTAAACTTTCTATATCATAAGGAATGTTTAGTTTTTGAAAGAAACTGTTAACTTGTGCTTCTTGTTGTCTACCCTGTTTCATATGGATACCACTGATGACTTTAGCCATTAGATCTGAATATACTCAGTGTTCTTAAATTGGGGAAGTCTTTATTTGTCCCGCACTATCATCTCGCCAGCAAGAACCACGCGGGACACTAGGATTCTTCTGCAGAAAAGCTTTAATGCATCTTGAGAGAGCTAGCATTAGCTAACATGGCCAGGGACCCAGAATGAGGGGAACCCATCTCTTATATTGGAAACAGTCCTCGCTTCGGACGTGTCACTCCTGGATTGGTCTGTTGCCCATCAACCCAGATGTCGCCTCGGGAGTAGGCGGGGACGCAGCAGTGGAAAATTACCAATTACATGCGCATTATCTTGTTGACCTGGCGGTGAAACCAGATGCCAGCGCCATCCTGTAATGGAGAATGTGGTTGCGGCCCTCCACATTTATTGTTTTATTTTATATCTCCGTAATGGCATAATATCTGTACCATATACATGAGCTGATTCATCATCTAGGTGTCTCCCTCAATGAGATGTTTTTGAAGCTATATAGTTCCTTTATACTTGATTTATTTTTTCCTTATTCTTGACTTTTAAGTGTTCTTCATTTATTTTCGCTCATTTTTGGTGTGTCATTGTAAGGAATTTCTCTAAGACTATGTCTTAATTTTTCATTGTTTTTAAAGATATATTTTTATAATATCGAGTCTTATAATGCTTGACAAATATTTGTAATTTAATTGAGGCAAGTTATTGGAAATTCTTTTTTATTTTTCTTTAATTGTTGATATAATGCTATAATTGCATTTTTTTCTTCTCTTTTTTCCCGCCAAAACTTTCAACATGTTCCTCATTCTTCTCTTCCAAATTTACGGACTCACTTTTCATTGAATATTATTGCATACATATATGAACACTTCGACTGCTAAATATATCTTGTTAAGTCTTTACAGTGTTACTTGTACAATGTTTTCAGGGCTGACAATTTGGTATTGGATAACTAAGCACCTTTTTAGCCTACATATATTTCTTTGTGTAGGATCGAAGCATCATGATTTTTCTGTAAAAAGAACATTTTTTTTATCCTAAAATATTTGTTGATGTTGTTTTGTTTTTATTTTTAGCATATGTTAATTTTGAAAGCAGTATGTTCATTCTGAAACTTCTATGCATGCATATGATACACTTTGATCATATTCACTTGTTACCCTAACTTATCAGCTTTCCCTTCCTTTCTCTTTCCTCCTTCAAATAGTCACCCAATAAACTTCATGCCATTTTTCTGGAAAATGTATGATTTTTCTTCTTCTGAACCTAGTTTATTTTCCTAGAATGATGAATTTCAGGTTTTCTTTTCTTTTTCTTTTTTTTTTTTTTTCAGGGTCTCCCTATGTAGTTCTGGCTGTCCTGGACCTCTCAGCATAGACCATTCTGGTCTCAAACTGGCAGATAATCATCTGCCTCTGCCTTCTAAATGCCGGGGTTAAAGGTCTGCACCACCATGCCTGGGTGCACTAAAGTTTTCCAGCTTAGCTCAATGATGAGGTAAATATCCCCTCTGAATAATATGCAGTTCCTTTGGGTCTCAAATGAAGAGGCTGCTAGGTTGCAAAACAGATGTCAGGAGAGATAAAAGGTGATCACAAAGGCAGAATTTGAAGGAAAAATCATTAATTACTAGTGGCAGATCTGCTATACTCAACGAATGTTCATAATCTATCTGTCTAGATCTATGACTTTATTGTTTAATGTGGGGATGTAAGGTTAATAGCAAATGGATTTAGTACCAAGTAATAGATTCTATCTTGTAATCATAAGACATAACTATATCAGTTATCTTCCTCACCTCTGTGATCTCTTTACTAGAACATAAATAGGGAACAGGAGAATTGTCTCTCCTACTTCCCTTTCCTTTCTTTCTCTCCTTCACACAACACAGTCTATAGCATGTTATCCCCTGCATTCAGACTAGGGTTTATCCCTTAGTTGCTCTTGTCTAGAAATATCATTTCAGAAGTCCCAAAGCCACGAATCACTAATCCTCTAGGCATTACTTATTCCAATCAAAATGATGTCACCAATCAAAATTAACAATAACAAGAGCAATGTAGACTCCAGACAACTCAGGTAATGATACCTAGGAAATCCACAATTTCACAACTCTAACTCTACCATGATAAAGAAAACAAAAATTATTCTAGCCTATGTTTGAACTTCTGGTTATTTATTTATCACACTGTCCTTCCATGCTTAAAAAAATCAGGAGGTCAAGCCTAAAAATAATTGCCATGTGTGCAAACTGTGTTAGTGTTACTAACAATCCTGTCTCGTCTTAGGGATTTCCTATGTTTTCTCTGTCAACACAGATATAATATACAAACCCAGAGTAGCAATTACACATTGCAATGAAGCAAAATGTTCAATGCATCACGAAGCTTACTGCAAGGTGTTACTCTCCTGGGGAATGCATATCATGTTAATGAATGTGCTATTTTTTGTTTACTAAGACCAAACTGCATAATGTCATCAATTAATGGCACTCACATAATGGGTATTGGAATGATATTATCACCAATGTTTCACCAGAATAAATTATGTCATTGAGTGAAATGGATGTCAAATAATCTAAAATGATAAATGTCTATCATCACTCTATTTGTAATATACAAGCAGTTTCTATCATGCATGGAGCTAAAACAGTACACAAAGAAAATGCATTTTACTTTCTATATTCATACATAGGATAAAATAACCAATGAAACACCATATCTCTCAAGAATCAGAACCATTTGTTGCTGAATGCCAACTGATCACATTTCCTATAAAATTGTTTCTCTTCTGTGTTGCACCAATTCTTTATATGTCAATAAGGTAATTTATATGAGCATAAGAGAGAGAACACTGCCCATATTTTTCAGGTTCTCTGATATTAATGCTAATTTCTCTGGTTATCATTATGATTTTTCCTTGAATTTGCTATTTATGTAGAGAGGAAAATTTGAAGGAGATTCTTTTTTGTTCCTTCATATATTGGAGGAAGTATTAACAGCAGTAATTATGCACATGCACATATACAGAGAGAAGAAATAAAATGCACATGTGATAATAATAAATCTAGTAATGTATGATACATTCATGAAGCTATTAACTTTACTACACTGTAAGAAACAAGGAGATACAAATTTCATTTTCTCCAGATATAAATGAATTTGAGGGCTCCTTGGTATTTGGGCAGCTCATAAATTAGTGTTAACACATCTAAAAGTTTCTGTATTAAGATATCCCTGGCACATCTCATTTTCTTTTATAATTTCCCTTAATTAATAGCTAAATTCATTTATGATGTGATGAGAAATGTGAATCAATCTAATGTCTTGAAACTTGACGAATAGTTAAGAATCTCTTTTAGAAATTTACTTAGATATTCTTATTTGGACTTAGGATTCTATCTACATCACTCAAGTTTATTCTCACAGTTTGCTCATCAATATTCACACAAAGACCCACATAAATTATTAGAATCCATTAGCATCTTTGCTGGACAAACTACCCGATACTTTAAGAAAGTCGTCCTCACTATTTCTCTACTAGGCATGTGGATACTGAATTGCTCACCCTGAAAATTAATTCATCAAACAACCTATCAACAGTCTATCTATCTATCTATCTATCTATCTATCTATCTATCTATCTATCATCTTTCAATCGATCTATCTCTCTATCTATCATCTCTCTGTCTGTCTGTATATCTATCTATCTTTCTATCTATCTCTATGATCTATTTGTTATTTATTTATTTATATATTATTCCTATTTTTCATAAAGGTGGTGTGCTTGGAATATGTGAGTGTGTGTGTCTGTTGATCTCTATTGAACAAGCACAGAGTATATTTCACACCACATAAGTGAGACATAGAAAACTGGGGAGTTCATGTTTCTAAAAAGAAATGCTATATACATAGTACCTGAAAAAATATCAGTTACATAAAGTGTGTACAAATTAATGTCAAGATTACCTCAACTGAGGTGTCAAGTGAGATAGAATTTTGTTATCTAACAAAGGGACCCATAACACTCTTAGTAGACAGATATTTCAAATCTTGCTGAGGCTGCAAGAAAGATTCAAAGGTCTGGAACTCGGTGTTATAGTAATTAATTCTCAAACATCAGTAAAAAGGATGTTGATATTTGATAAGTTGAAGTGGTTGCAATAATTTTAGAGAAAAAATGTGCATGTCTTGCAACTCACAAACTTCTGGAAATTAATCAAATGACCTCTACTGGCAACCAAGACAGATCATTGTCTAAATTAAGAAAACCCATGCCCTTCTCCCACTGCACACCATATTTTCAGGACATGTAAATAAAGTATTGGAAAACGTCAGATGTGCTGCTCATGCTCATGTTACAGCTGGCAGCTGTGGAATTTCCCTACCTCTGCCTTACCAGATCCCAACTGATATAAATGCTAAGAGCATCTTGCTAAACATAAAGGTTTCATATTCCTAAAGATAAGAAGTCACTGAAGAAAACTGAGCAAAGGATAGCAAAGGTAGTAAAAAAAACATATACAAATATAGATTGATGTGAAAGAATACAGCTGGATGGATTCAGGAGGATACAACACAGTTGATTCTAAAATGTTAACAAAAGCAATGTAGGAAATTAATGCTGAGCAACACGGACACAGGAATGAAGAGAAAGGGTAGATTTTAGAACATTACTTTGATTGATAAAGGGACTGGCTAACTGAAACAAGGATACTGGGGACAGCATTCTATTAGTATTACCATTCTAGCACCTTTAGTAACTAAGATGATGGAGACAGGCAATAAAAGTCACATGAGGAGAAACAGGACTCTTTGAGCGGCCATCCCTCTAAAACCTTAATTAGGTGACATTGACTTTCATGTGAAAGTACATTAATTTGGTGAATGGAAATGTAGAGACAGATGAAGAAGCTGACTGATAAAGGAAAAGCGAAATTTTTGCTCCAAAACACCCTCATTTGGAGACATTTTGAGCCTTCTGGAGAAATAACATGGACAAGTAGCCTAGGAAGGACAAAAAGCCTTGAAGTTCAAAGAAAGATGTTTCATGGCACCTTGTCACTCAGAGAAGCAATTGTTTGGGAAAGAAAGGAATATAATCTTGCTGCAGTTTGCAACTATCTAAAGGAAATCATGCCTTGTGACAAATCGTTTCAGAATACTGGAAGAAACATCGTAAATATGTTGCCTATTCCAGTGATTGTGATCAATGATCATTTTCTAAGAAGAATTTTTGATAACTCAAAAGTAGTCATTTATGTCTCATGGCAAAAGAAAAGAACAGGGTAGTTCACAAATACTTTTTAATAATTTTTGTCTGCTTTCAAGATAACCTAGGGAATAAGATTTATATGAAATATCAAAACAGACATAATTGCAAAGGTGAGTTCAAATTCTGACATGTGTTTTTGCTCAAATCTTTCTTTCTGTGACCAAACACATGAGAGAAATACTTTAAAGTACAGAAGACTTAATTCAACTCACAGTTTCAGAGATGTTGTCCATGACTGCTTTACTCTACTGCTATGGGTTTATGGCGAGCCAGCACATCCTGGTATTCACCACATAACTGAAACGAGAACTCTGGTTGCCAACAAACAGAGGGTGACAAGAAAAAATGAACCAATTTCAGAAAATCTTCATAGTCACTCTCCCAAGGATCAGCCAAGCTTTGCCTCTAATGCTCTCTGAATAAGACATAAAAGTAGTAAAGTTTCTCACAGCTAACACTATAGCATGAATGGGAGAAGGCCACAGAAGTTCCCTGTCCCCAACACATACATACTTATTGAGGCATTACAAAGAATAAATCACTGTCAAGAGAAGGAGAATCATATTTTTATGGGATGATTACTAGGAATAGGTTGTTTAGGCCTTAGTATTCAGCCTTACATATAAGTGCATTGCTGTGGGATAATGGTCTTATACCCTGTAAAGATTTGCCACTTGCATTGGTTTAATAAAATGCTGCTTGTCCAGGGAGGAAGTATAGGCAGGGCAACTAGATGAGAAGAATTCTGGGAAGAGGAAAGGTTCAGTCTGCAGTCACCAGACATAGAGGAAGCAAGGTAAGAATGCCTCACTGAGTTTGGTTTCAAGCCACTTTGCTAAACATAGATAAGAATTATTAATTTAAGTGTTAGAGATATTTAGTAGTAAGCCTGAGCTAATAGGACAGCCAGTTAATAATTAATATAAGCCTCTGTGTGTTTCCTTGAGACTGAATGTCTGTAGGATCAGGTAGGAAAGAAACTCCATCTACAATTGTTGTGCAATGTGTTGCAACAACATCCACATAAAACCTGAGAGAGCTTGGGAAGGAATTCTAAACAAAAAAGAACAAAGTTAAGCATTTTTGGTAGCCACAGTTTTGGGGGTGGACTATGTTTTCTAGAGGGAAGCACATCTCTTTTAAGAGATATTTTCTATCTTAGTATAAGCAGAAAAAAAACCTTGCAGCTCTTTTAAGAAGCCCTGTTACCAAACACTTAAATGGTGTTTATTAGCAGCTGCTGGCATGTTTCTTGGTATTGGCATGGACCTAGAAACTTCACTGAGTTGTGGTAAAAGGCGTGGCTCTCATCAGTATGTCCACCATGAAGCTAGACTCACAGAAAGCCATGGAGTGAGGGGGGGAAGGGATCCAGTCATCAAAGCCACAGCTTTAATCTTAGCCATATCGCTAAGCAAATTAAAGACTCATGTGGTCAGATAAAGAGAGATATGCTGGAAAGATAGAATAAGGATAAAAAAAATCAGATGGTTTAAAGTGTGTTTAAATATATACATAGACTTGGAAGAGAAAAGAAAAAGGACAGATAAAGTTCTTTAAAAAAAAAAAGAAGTAAGGTAGTTAGGTGTGAGGGCACATCCCAACACTTAGGAGGCAGAGGCAGGCTGATTTCTGTGAGTTCAAGGACAGATAGGTGTACAGAGTGAGTTTCAAGAGAGTCAAAGACAAGACAGATATTAGCTGCCTCAAAAAAAAAACAAAAATTAAAAATAGAAATAAAAGAAATAGACTTAAAAAAGTCAAAGCTAAATAAAAATGGAAAATACACAGAGAATCTGAATAATGTATGTTATTTTATTGTTTTTGAATTGATTACCTGCTGAGGAAGGAACAACAGGTACTAAAAGACATTTGATTATGATTGTTGCTGGATTAATTCAAACTAAATATTTTGAAATTTCCTTGACTTCAAAACTTAAGTAAAAAGATATGTTACTTTGAATAAGAAGGTTTTCTTTTGTTTTCACAGGAAATGAGAGCCTGTGGATTTATTCTGGGTTATGAAAATTCAGGTTTGCTCAAGGAAGATACCCTGAAAATTATAATAGAAGTGGATGGCTGAGATGATCCAGTGTTTTAGAGTACCTCTGTTGCAGTTTCCTCTGAGTTCTGCATTCAGAATAGCTTTAAGATTACTGGTTGAGATGATCCAGGCTCACAGAATACTCCAGTTAGGACTTGACCATTAATTTAAGTTTTCTTTCTGTACCCATAAGACTATCAGCACCCCAAATCAGCAGGAAGTAGCCCAGAAAACTTCACCCACATTCCCCCAAAAATAGAATTATGGATATTTGTCTTTGTTTAGAGTGTTGGTTACAAGTTGTTATGGATAATGATCAGAAAAAAAGCTAAACAAAGATGTTAGATGAAGAGTTCTTGCTTTGAAATGGGAAAAAAAGGAGAAGTGCTGTAGGATAATGTTCTTATACCCTGGAAAGATTTGTAATTTGTGTTGGTTTAATAAAACAATGATTGGTCAGTAGCCAGGCAAAAAGTATAGGCAGAGCAACCAGACTAGGAGAATTCTGGGAAGAGGAATGGTTCAGTCTGTAGTCATCAGCCAGACCCAGAGGAAGCAAGATGAGAATGCCTCACTGAGAAAAGGGACCAAGTCAAGTTGCTAAACATAGATAAGAATATAGGATAATTTAAGTTGTAATGGCTAGTTAATAGTAAGTCTGAGCTAATATGTTTCTTTTGAACTGAATGATTGTGGGAGCAGACAGTACAGAAACTCCATCTATAATCTAGAAGCCAAGGAATGGGGCAGATGTAAGCTAGGAATGCTAGTACTTCTCCTGAATGCAGGTGGCTTGGTTTGGGTTCCAATTCCTAGAGATGGAATTCCAGTCCTATCTCTACCTTGGGCTGGTGGCTAAAAAGCCCCAGGTAAATGGCTTTTTCATAAATTTGTGCCCAAAAGTTGTGTATCAAATGATGCACAATTAATAAAAACTCAGAGAGAGAAATAGAGCTTCAACCTGAAGATCTGAAAAGCAAAGCAGTCAGCCACTGGTCCTTACCCTAACCTCTGTCCGAAATGCCCATCCTGCCTCCAGCAATCTCAGCGTATGAATGAGATTGAGAACTGTCTCCTCCCATCTTCTAATCCTCTCTAGGGTTGGGATTAAAGGAGCACACCACTGGAATTAAAGGATTGCACCTCCCAGACTCTATGGCAACTGGTGTGGCTATCATGATTAAAGGTGTGTGTTGTCACTGCCAGGCTGTAAAGTTGACCAGTGGGGCTGTTTTGCTCTCTGACCTTCAGGCAAGTTTTATTTATTAAAATGCAAATGAAACGCCACTACAGCACATACCAACTACACTCACGGTAATTTGATCATATATATTTAACAATAGTAGAGAAAGGGTACGTGGATTCAAAATGGGGACCTTTTAAGAGCATGTGAAGAGTTGGAAATGGATAAGAGAGATATGCATATTTTCAAAGTGTTTTGTACTTATGTACGAAATTTTTCCAAAAAAAAAAATCAAGCTTCAGCGAGATAGTTCAATGGGTAAAAATACATAGCATGAAATCCAGAGTGCTGAGTGGAGTACATGGCAAAAAGAGAAAACTGACATTCAGGGTTGTCTTTTTCTCCAGACATGTGTAGGTATATGCCTATACTCAGACACACACACACACACACACACACATACACGCACACACACACACAATGCTCTACAAACAATAAATAAGGTTAGAAATGTTTTTAAAAGAATTTGAAAGAAAGCAAGGAGGGGTGTGTGGGAGGCTTGGAGGAATGAAAGGAAAAAGGAAATGATGCAATTATATTAATCCTGTAAAATAAAAGATACTAAAACTAAATAAATACACTAAAGTTTGAGATAAATAACCAATAAGTTCTAGGGATTTAAGCATTTGGTAAGTGTTAGCGGCCATCATCAATAACAGTTCTGGCTCTGGTTTTCTTTTTCATCTTCACAGTATGCTGGCAGCACACAGTCACCAGGACTCTGTAGACATGATGGGTGGGAAATAAACCAGGCAGGGTTGGTAGCAACCAACTGAGGAAGTTATGACCGCAGATGAAAATTAGTCATCTTTTAAAGTTCAGACTCAGTCACATTAGGAATTATCACATTTCAACTAACAAATAGAAACCGTCAACAGTGTGAGGAAAGGGACTCTCTGAGACCCGTGATCACAAATGGATGTCATTAGACTTTAAAGTACCTCATTATGCATGTGTGTTAATATGAAAATTATGTACTAATATTTATTTTCCATATTCATGTACTACTTCTACTATTTAGAGAAATATTATAAATGCAATGTACTCATTATACTTTGACATTGTTCTTTTAATTTCAAAACCCGATTTATAGAGTTTTAAAATTACATGAGAAAATGATTCTTTTCTTGTTTCTCTTTTTGGCTACATAAAAATCATGTGCTTTTAAATTCATCTTAAATAAACAAACTTCTAATAGACATTGATAATTTTATATAGAGATTTAAATACGAAGGTAGTTTTTTAAACATACAGTCTTTTAACAGAGTTAGGCATGCATAACCTGGTCATAACCCACTTATCAGGTGTTCTCTTATCAATGGGGTCTGCTCTGAGAAATGTTTATAAAGTGAATTCAAATCGTTAAAAAAACAAAACAAAACAAGTTTCTTCCTTTGGTAGAAACTGTCCTATTTTTCAAGGACTCTAGTCTGGAGGCAGTCCTTGCATTGGGCTGCTCAACTTAATCCCAAGGCTCTTGGGCCATCTCCTTTGTAATGCTGTTTTCCCTCCAGATGACCTCTTACCTTTCAAGTGGGTCCCACAGAAAATTCTCACACAGTTTCATTTACCGCGGAAAGGCACTATAAAAGCCTTTATCTTCTGCAACTAAATTCTCTTTTCAAAGGCCTGAATTATTTCCTCCTGCCTTTTTGCTCTGTGTTTCCTGAACACCGCCTCTGTATGAGCAGTCAAACCTATCATAAAGTGCTTTGTTTACGCCCATCAAAATACACACTCCAGAAGAGGCCATAACCTTGGCAAGTGTGCTCCTTTGTGATTCTACACTGTGTCTTCAGCTCAGGTTTTTATGCGTTCCCCTAAGGATCTACCATCACTTTTTTTTTTTCTTTCATTGTTTAGATCTAGGTTTCCTGTGCTTTGCCTTTGGACCAAAGTCCTGTGGATGGGATTTTGTTTACAGTAAATGAGAAGTGTGGGACTTGCCTTCTTTCTAAAAGGTATGATGATGAATAGTTTTGTATCTTCTGCAGTTTCTCAGTGGGTATAGGATTTCATCTTTTAATTTACAGTGTTTCACTTGGATCTTTTGGTTGTCTACTTGGTTATCACTAAGTATGACTTTACTCTGTCTGGCATTCTGACACTCTGGAAAGATTATATTTGTGCAATTTGTAAATAGCAATACCATCCCCTACTCATATGAGAATTTGTATTTACACTGTCCACCATCCCGTCTCCCAGTTATTTGTTTTCTCACAATTATTGGAATGCGAGATGCATCACTACCATGCTTTACTTCATTGACCTGGTTATTGTAATAATTTTTTACTTATTTTCCAGTAATAATATTAAGGCGTTATCTTTTAACGTATGCTGTTAAAATATCTATAGTGAAAATAATACTGAGCTTCTAATAATTTCCTCAAGATTGAGCTAAATTCTCACTTCTCACATCCACCTAGTATACACGAATTTTCTTGTTTTAGAAGAGGCAGGGTTGACTTGTGGTTTTGAACAACTGATTAAGTTTCTTTCCCCTTGTCTCTGACTTCATGTCTACCAGCTGAGAGACTCTGAACCCACTTAACAAATTCAGTGACAATAATTAGGTCTGAATCTGACTCAAATTTAAGAGTGTTAAATAACAAAATTGATGCTTTTGTTTTTATTTTTTAAAAATGTTCAGGAACTGACCAAAGTCACCAGTTTGTGGAAGCACTAATTAGATCAAATTTAGTGAGTTAATAATGAACCAATGTTTTACACATACAGACATAACTCCTAGGTAATACTTTTTGCTCATGATTGGAAAGAGAAAGTTTACCTTGTTCAGCAATTTAAATGAGTTTAGTGTCTTAATTTTAATGATGCTTAATAACTTCAAATACTGAAAGAAATAAGGAAACCAATAAGATGGTTTTACATTTACTTGCTCTTTAGCTCTGTAACAACCTCACTAATAACTTATTGCATATTTATTTTTATTGTAATTATAAAGTTTGATTTTAATGTATAAACTATGAAGGCATCTAAAAAGCATTTGCAATCTCACCAAATGTCACTGAATATTTATGACAGGAAATTAGCAGGCACATTAATTTCTGCCTCTGTGCTGATTCTATCTACAATAATAATATGAATAATTTTCATGAACTGAATTATTTTATTAACTCTTAGAATAATGACTGAAAATAGCTAGTTCAATTGGAGTTTTCTATGTATCATTGAATTGAGTATTTGTTCATCTTTTTAATTGATTAATCTGTCAGTTACTTATTGTGCTGTGATCCTGAACTAAACAATCAGCTAACAATGAGAGAGCAAATGAAAACACACAGAAAAATCATAATATGGTGAGTGCTCCAATAATAATGTTATAATTACATTATAATGTATCCCAAAGAAGGTTTGCACAAGAAGTTTACATTGATCCTGAACTTCATTAAGTAAGTGGAACTTGTCTAGACAGACAGAAACGAGTAATACTAGCATTGTCACGGTAGTTTCAAGCATCTAGTCAGCGTAAATGTTACAGGTATAAGGCTCTTCCCTTGGGAGGTCGAACATTCATGGAGGCTTTTAGTGGAAGATGAGGACCAAAACCTTTGAGATACTGTCATTGAAATAACCATGCTTTAAAAATTTTTGTTTTTAAATTTTTTTAAAAAATGAGATTTATAATATACTGTCAAAAAAAAGAAAAAAAAATATACTGTCAAAATTTTCAGAAAATCATAAAATGTACTTAGTATCTCTTTACCAATAATTTTCTTGGTTTAAATATGAAGTACATTATTATGTAATTTACATCTTCAGCATTATTAAATGCTTTCAGTTTTCTAGCACCCTTTGTTTTTCAGGCCGAGTGCAGTGGTTTGAATGTGTTGTCTTACATTTCTTTTGCACAGTTTAAACAGGCTACTCCCTCTTCTTCATCTAATTTTTGTACGCAGCTAGTGGTCCTACAAAGGGTTTTACCAATAGCTAGATTTCTATCAGTGTCATGTTGTGTTGTATTGCCATATTCTTCACTTCTCTTAGAAAGCTGAATACTTGAGGACAATGACGGTAACTGTTTGGCTGGAAGTAAAACTTCACACACTGGAGAGACCTACGTCATCATTTTCATCAAATTCTCTCCCTGAGTTTAGTGTGGAGTATGGATGTCATGGATCATTGGTATGAAGATATGTAGTTTTGCTATTCTTAATAAAAATTCCGAATGCAATCTTATTGTGCAAAACCATTAAACAAATCACATAGAGAATGTGTAAAATAATTTCTTCCAAAATTTCAAGCTCATGAAATATAATATATTGTTAAACTATGGTAAAATGAAGACAAATAAGGAGAGATGACATATACAATGTGGAGTCCTGGTGTAGGTTCTGGAATAGATTATTATATATATATAATATATATATATAAAACTAATATATATGTATATTAGTTCTAAAGATTGCAAAATCTGAACTGTTTTTAGTTAATAGTGGTGTGGCAATATTAATTTCTTTGCTGTAATATCAGTGTTATATAAGATAACCTTAAGCACAGGCAGTGAGTGCAAAGGGAAGGGAGTCCCTTTGTTCTAATAGTCGGCCGGCAGCAAGCTAAGAATGCAGGCAGGGAGACTTCTGACCAGCGAGTGGCTCTCATCCTGTACCAGAAGATACAATGGAGGGGTAAGTGCGTTGTTCCTGACCGCCACACAAGCCCGGTTAGGGAACATACAATATTCCCGCTATCCTTATCTCCCTGGCTACTCCAAAGGGGCGGCTTCCCCCAGCTAAACCCTCTCTCCTGCTACGCCATCCCAGCTTTCTACCTGGAACCCCTACCCTTCCCCTCTCCCTTTTTCGGGGCTTAAATTCCTCCATCTCAGCCAGGGTGGGCACCGCGGGACGGGACAGGTGGTGAGCGCAAAGGAACTGGAGTCCCTTTGTTCTAATAGCCTGCCTGCAGCAAGCTAAGGCTGCAGGCAAAGTGATTCCTGGATAGCAAGGGGCACTAATCCAGTAGAAGAAGACCCAGTGGAGGGAAGAGTCATTGGAGAACATCTGAAGGTAGAGATGGGCAGGCACCAAGGCAAGAATTCCTCCAACAATCTGAAAAACAACATGAAAACACCAGATCCCAGCGATCTTACGACAGAAGAACTTGAACACCCTATTCCGGAAGAAGTGGAAAACAGTGTAATATTGAAAGCAATAGAGTCTCTTAAACAGGGTATGAATAACTCACGTAAAGAAATAGAAGAGAAATATAACAAAAAGATGGAAGAAATGAGTAAAGAAATGGAAGAGATATATAACAAAAAGTTTGAAGAAATGAGTAAATTCGTAAATGATACCCTGGGAAACCAAGAAAAAACAATCAAACAGGTAATGGAATCAGTTCAAAGAATTGAAAACTGAAATGGAGGCAGTGAAGAAAACACAAACCGAGGGCCGGCTGGATATGGAAAATCTAGGTAAAAAAACAGAGACTTCAGGAACAAGCATAACCAATAGAATACAAGAGATAGAAGAATGAATATCAGATTATGAAGACACCATAGAGAAAATAAATGCCCTGACCAAAGAAAACAGCAAATCCAACAAATTCTCATCACAAAACATTCAGGAAATATGGGATATAATGAAAAAAAAACAAAATCTAAGAATAATAGGAGTAGAAGAAGGAGAAGAATTGCAGATCAAAGGTCCAGAAAATATATTCAACAAAATTATAGAAGAAAACTTTCCCATCATAAAGAATGATATTCCTATGAAGGTGCAAGAAGCATACAGAACACTGAATAGACTGGATCAGAAAAAAACATCCCCTCGCCATATAATAATCAAAACACAAAGCATTCAGATTAAAGAAAAGATATTAAGAACTGCAAAGGAAAAAGGTCAAGTAACCTATAAAGGTAAACCTATCAGATTTACACCAGACTTCTCTATGGAAACCATGAAAGCCAGAAGGTCCTGGAGAGAGGTACTGCAGAAACTAAGAGACCATGGATGCAAGCCCAGACTACTATATACAGCCAAGCTTTCGTTCACTATCAACGGAGAAAACGAAATATTACAGGATAAAAACAAATTTAAACAATACGTAACTACTAATCCAGCCTTACAGAGAATATTAGAAGGAAAATTACATCCCAAGGAATCCAACATTCTCAACACTGCCTACAATAACTCAGACATCTAGCGACCCTTCACAAGCACAACTCAAAGAAGGAAAACACATACACTCTACTACCCCCACCCCAAAAAAAATGACCGGAGTCAACAACCACTGGTCATTAATATCACTTAATATCAATGGACTCAATTCACTTATAAAGAGGTACAGACTTAGAGATTGGATACGAAAACAGGATCCAAGATTTTGCTGTTTACAAGAAACACACCTCAACCACAAAGACAGACACCTACTCAGAGTAAAGGGTTGGGAAAAGGTTTTCCAAGCAAATGGACATAAGAAACAAGCGGGTGTGGCCATTCTAATATCTAACAAAATCGACTTCAAACTAAAATCAATCAGAAGAGATGGAGATGGACATTTCATACTCATAACAGGAACAACTCATCAGGAAGAAGTCTCAATCCTGAATATCTATGCCCCTAATATAAAGGCACCCACATATGTAAAAGAAACTCTTCTAGAACTCAAGGCAGTCATCAAACCACACACTCTAATAGTAGAAGACCAACACACCTCTCTCACCAATGGACAGGTCAATCAGACAGAAACCAAACAGAGAATTAAGAGATTTATTGGAGGTATTGAATCAAATGGACTTAACAGATATCTATAGAACACTCAACCAAAATAGGAAAGAATATATCTTCTTCTCTGCAATTCATGGAACCTTCTCGAAGATTGACCACATACTCAGTAACAAAGCAAACTTCTACAGAACAAAAAAATATTAGTAACCACCTGTGTCTTGTCAGATCACCATGGATTAAAATTAGAATTCAACAACCATGCTACCCCCAGGAAGTCAACAAACTCATTGAAGTTGAACAGTCAACTACTAAATCACCCCTGGGTCAAGGAAGAAATTAAGAAAGAAATTAAAGTCTTCCTTGAATTTAATGAAAACAAAGACACAACATACTCAAACCTATGGGATACTATGAAAACAGTGCTAAGAGGAAAGTTCATAGCAATAGGTGCCCAAATAAAGAAAACGGAGAAAGCACACATTGGAGACTTAACAGCACACTTGAAAGCTGTAGAAAAAAAAAGAAGCTGATTCACCCAGGAGGAGTAGAAGACTGGAAATAATCAAGCTGAGGGCTGAAATCAACAAAATAGAAACACAGAAAACAATCCAAAGAATCAATGAATAAAAAAGTTGGTTCTTGGAGAAAATCAACAAGATTGACAAACCCCTATCCAAACTAATCAAATGGCAGAGAGAGAATATGCAAATTAATAGGATCAGAAATGAAAAGGGGGACATAACCACAGACACAGAGGAAATTCAGAGAATCATTAGATCTTACTACGAAAGTTTATATGCCACAAAGTTGGAAAATGTAAAAGAAATGGACATTTTTTTAGATAAGTACCACATACCAAAGTTGAACCAAGAACAGGTGAACAATCTAAATAGACCAGTTAGTAGTGATGAATTAGAAGCTGTTATCAAAAGTCTCCATACCAAAAAAAGCCCAGGACCAGATGGTTTCAATACAGAATTCTACCAGAACTTCCAGCAAGAGCTAATATCTATACACCTTAATGTATTCCACAATATAGAAACAGAAGAGTCATTGCCAAACTCCTTTTATGAAGCTACAGTTACCCTAATACCAAAACCACACAAAGACACAACCAGGAAAGAGCATTACAGGCCAATCTAACTCATGAACATCGACGTGAAAATTCTCAATAAAATCCTGGCAAACCGAATCCAGGAACACATTAGAAAAATTATCCATTATGATCAAGTAGGCTTCATCCCAGAGATGCAGGGCTGGTTCAACATACGCAAATCTATCAATGTAATCCATCATATAAATAAACTGAAAGAAAAAAACCATATGATCATTTCATTGGATGCTGAAAAAGCTTTTGACAAAATTCAAAACCCATTTATAATAAAGGTGTTGAAGAGACTGGGGATACAAGGATCATACCTAAATATAATAAGAGTAATATACAGCAAGCCGACAGCTAACATCAAATTGAATGGAGAGAAATTCAAAGCCTTTCCACTAAAATCAGGAACATGACAAGGCTGTCTACTCTCTCCATACCTCTTCAATATAGTGCTTGAAGTTCTAGCAATAGCAATAAGACAACATAAGGAGATCAAGGGGTTCGAAATGGAAAGGATGAAGTTAAACTTTCGTTATTTGCTGACGATATGATAGTGTACATAAGTGACCCCAAAAACTCTACCAAAGAACCTCTACAGCTGATAAACACCTTTAGTAACGTGGCAGGATACAAGATCAACTCCAAAAAATCAGTGGCCCTCCTATACACAAAGGATAAAGAAGCAGGGAAGGAAATCAGAGAAACATCACCTTTCACGATAGCCACAAATAGCATAAAATATCTTGGGCTTGCTCCAACCAAGGAAGTGAAAGACCGATTTGACAAGAACTTTAAGTCTTTGAAGAAAGAAATTGAGGAAGATACCAGAAAATGGAAAGACCTCCCCTGCTCTTGGATTGGGAGAATCAACATAGTAAAAATGGCAATTCTACCAAAGCAATCTATAGATTCAATGCAATCCCCATCAAAATCCCATCAAACTTCTTCACAGACCTTGAGAGAACAATAATCAAGTTTATATGGCAAAACAAAAAACCCAGGATAGCTAAAACAATCTTAATACAATAAGGGAACGTCTGGAGGTATTACCATCCCTGACTTCAAACTCTATTACAGAGCTACAGTATTGAAAACAGCTTGGTATTGGCATAAGAACAGAGAAATCGACCTTTGGAATCGAATAGAAGACCCGGATATTAACCCACAAACCTATGAACACCCAATTTTTGACAAGGGAGCTAAAGGTATACAATGGAAGAAGGAAAGCATCTTTAACAAATGGTGCTGGCATAACTGGAAGTCAGCCTGTAGAAGGATGAAAGTAGATCCATATCTATCACCATACACAAAACTCAGGTCCAAATGGATTAAAGACATCTACATTAATCTGTCCACTTTGAACCTGATAGAAGAGAAAGTGGGAAGTAGTCTACAAGATATAGGCACAGGAGGCCTCTTCCTAAGTAGGACCCCAGGAGCACAGACAATAAGATAAACAATGAATAAATGGGATCTACTGAAACTGAGAAGCTTCTTTAAAGCAAAGGACACTGTCAGTAAGACAAAAAGGTTGCCTTCTGACTGGGAGAAGATCTTCACCAACCCCTCATCAGACAAAGATCTGATCTCCAAAATATACAAAGAACTCAAGAAACTGGACACTAAAACTCTAATTAACCCAATTAAAAAATGGGGTACTGAACTGAAGAGAGAATTCACAACAGATGAACTTCGAATGGCCAGAAGACACTTAAGGTCATGCTCAACCTCCTTAGCGATCAGGGAAATGCAAATCAAAACCACTTTGAGATACCATCTTACACCTGTCAGAATAGCTAAACTTAAAAAGACCAATGATAGCCTATGCTGGAGAGGATGTAGAGTGAGGGGAACACTCATCCATTGTTGGTGGGAATGCAAACTTGTGCAGCCACTGTGGAAATCAGTGTGGCGGTTTCTCAGGAAACTGGGAGTCAACCTCCCTCAGGACCCAGCAATTCCACTCTTGGGAATATACCCAAGAGAGGCCCTATCATACTACAAAAGCATTTGTTCAACTATGTTCATAGCTGCACTATTTGTAATAGCCAGAACATGGAAACAACCTAGGTGCCCCTCAATAGAAGAATGGTTAAGGAAGGTGTGGAACATATATACATTAGAGTTTTACTCAGCGGTAAAAGACAATGACATCTTGAATTTTGCATGCAAATGGATGGAAATAGAAAACGCTTTACTGAGTGAGGTAACCCAGACCCAAAAGGAGGAATATGGTATGTATTCACTCATAAGTGGATTCTAGCCATAGTTAAAGGTCTTTGAGTCTATAATTTGTGATCCTAGAGAAGCTAAATAAGAAGGTGAACCTGAAGAAAATCATATAGTTATCCTCCTGGATAGTGGAACTAGGGAAGATTGCCAGGCAAACTCGGGTGCATGGGGGGGTGGGGGGGTGGAAGTAAGGGAAGATGGTCAGGAAGAGGGGAGAGGGGGAGGATTGGGGGAGTGGGATGGGGGGCAGGGAGGAAGGATGGTTGTGGGAGCAGGGAGGTGTATATCTCAGCTAAAAGAGCCATTTTAGGGGTTGCAAGAGACTTGATTCTGGAGGGGTTCCCAGTTAAATTAAATAAAAAAATTCAAAAAAAATTTAAAAATTAAAAAAAATAATAAAAAAAATAACAATAATAAAAAGAAAACGTTTTACTGAGTCAGGTAAACCATACCCAAAAAGAGGAATTTGGTATGTATTCACTCATAAGTGGATTCTAGCCATAATTAAAGGTCTTTGAGCCTATTATTAGTGATCCTAGAGAAGCTAAATAAGAAGATGAACCTGAAGAAAATTCAGGTAGTTTTCCTCCTGGAGTTTGGAAATAGACAAGAGTCCCAGGTAACCTCGGGTGCATTGGGGGGTGGGAGGGTCGTGGGAAGGGGAGGGGGTTAGAGAGAAGGGAGCAGGGGAGGAATGGGGAATGCTGGGGATCTGGGAGGGAGGAGGGAGGAAGGATAGATATGGGATCAGGGAAGAATATATCTCAACTAAGGGAGTCAGTTTAGGGTTCACTAGAGACTTGATTATAAATGGGATCCCAGGTCCAAGGAGAGATCCCCAGAATGTTCTCTGGACAGAGGAGAGGGTGCCTGAACTGGCCTTGGCCCATAACTATACTGATGAATATTTTGCATATCACCATAGATCCTTCATCTGGCGATGGATGGAGATGGAGACAGAGACCCACTTTGGAACACTGGACTTAACTCCCTAGGTCCAAACGAGAAGCAGAAGGAAAGAGAACGTGATCAAGGAAGGCAAGATCAGAGGGAACCTTCATCCGACAATGGATGACGATACAGACGGAGACCCACATTGGAGCACCGGAATGAGTCCCCAAAGGTCCAAATGTGGAGCAGAAGCAGGAAGAAAATGAAAAAGTAAATCAGGACTGTGAGGGATGCGACCACCCACTGATACAAGGGGACTGATCTAATGAGAGTTCACCAAGGCCAGTTGTCTGGGAATGAGCGAGCTCGTGATCCAGCCAGATCCTCTGAATGAGGCCGATTTCTCTGAATAGGGCTGGCCCAGAGTCTTTCTGATAAGCCATTGACAATGACACTGGGACTTGTTTCCTCTGCATATACTGGATTTTTGGGATCCACTCTGTTTGGATGCTCACCTTCCTGGACCTGGAGGGAGGGGGAAGGAGTTTGAACTACCCACAGGGCGGGAGAACCTGACTGCTCTTGGGGATGGAGAGGGAGGAGGGGAGGGAGTGGGGGGAGTGGGAGGGTTCTGGGAGGAGGGGCGGAATTGGAGACTTTTGTATTTTTTGTATTTTAATAAACTTTGAGAAAAAAAATAAATAAAATAAAAAAAAGATAACCTTAAGCTAGCCTTCACTAAATTTAGCTTAACTTAATATCATACTGTAACTTTCTGAAATAATTTCTCTTTAAAAGTCTAAATTTACTTTATAATGAAAGATAAAATAAGATCAACATAATTTGAGTTTTTTTTCTTTTTTTTCAAAGTTTATTAAATTATAAAAGTTTCCATTTCCGCCCGTCCTCCCAACACCCTCCCACTCCCCCCTCCCCCCTCCTCCTTCCTCTCCATCCCTAAGAGCAGTCAGGGCTTCCTGCCCTGTGGAAAGTTCAAGTTCCTCCCCCCTCCCTCCAGGTCCAGGAAGGTGAGTATCCGAACAGACTGGATCCCAAAAATCCAGTATATGCAGAGGAAACAAGTCCCAGTGTCATTGTCAATGGCTTTTCAGAAAGACTCCGGGCCAGCCACATTCAGAGAATCCGGCCACATTCAGAGAATCTGGTTGGATCACGTCCTTGTTCAGTCCCAGTCCAACTGGCCTTGGTAAACTCTCATTAGATCAGTCCCCTTGTATCAGTGGGTGATCGCACCCCTCGCAGTCCTGATTTCCTTTTTCATGTTCGTCCTCCTTCTGCTCCTCATTTGGAACTGTCAATTCCTCTACTCTCTTCCTAAAAGTAGCAGTGACTGTTTAATTTAAGTCTTCCATCAAGTAAGACATTCAAACCTCTTTCAATAACATACAAATAGTAGGCACAAAACCCTCATCTTTATATTTTGATATAATTTTCAAGATAATTAATTTTAGTATATATACTATGTTAAGTGGATATATATTATACATTTTTATCTGTAACTTTTTAATGTTCAAGTGCTGCTTAAATGTTCTTCAGTATCAAATTAATTAATGTTATATAATTCAAAATAGCAACATGAGTGCTGCAGTTTTACATAAAAAAAATCCCATTGCTCATAGAGAGAGCTATATTGTGTGGCTTTTAGAGATCAAAGGATAAACTTTCTCATAAATGTCAACCATGAAAGTCCTTTACAAACACATTCAGTATAATCAAACCATTGTGCAAAAAGCAAACCTAAGACATGCTCTCCGTCTTCAAGAAATTGCTTTTTAAACAAGGATCGAAAGAATTTTACAAGAGTACAAAAGTTTTGAAAAATAATCCTCAAGAGAGAGCAAGCAAAAAAACAATACCTTGCAATATTCACTAAATCAAACTTCCAGAATCAAAAACACACTTGTCCAACGTCTGTAAACATCGTAAACTTCAGATTTATTGCCGATTCCTTCATACTCCAGCCACTGGACAAGTGTGGGTTGTGACTCCAACACATGTAAGCCAGTTTGGGGAAGATAAAGGTGGTTTTCATTTTCACAGACTTGCTGACAAACAAAATATTATGCAAAGATATAAATATTAAATATTCTGTTAGTTATGACAGGGAAAAAAGGTTAACATAAGCCTTTTAGAAACTAAAGAAAGGCTGAAATTATCAAGATTCCTTCCCATATGTCATAAAAGACTGTGTATAGCCTAGCTCACCTGCAATTTCTGAACCTCATGGTATCTTGTGTATCTGCTTTATTATTCATATAACTTTATTATTAACTTTATTATTCATATAAAATCAAATATTTTTCTCTGATCTTAAATTTATTTTAAGTGTCTTGTAGTTAGTAGAAGGGAGAGTTTTGGGGACAAGATTTCCATGTATAGAAGCTAGCTTCCCATGTTCTTTTCTGTCTGTCTTTCCGATACAGAAGGGAATTTCACCAAACAAACAGCTGTGGGAGCTTCACTAAGGTTACACCTTCTTATTTGACTATCTCATCGCATCATTTTTCTTTCTTTTATTTCTCTCTCTCTCTCTCTCTCTCTCTCTCTCTCTCTCTCTCTGTGTGTGTGTGTATGTGAGCATGTGAGTGTATGTGTGCACACATGTGTGTGTGCGAGTGTGTCTGTATGTGTGTGCTTGAAGAGATTGGAGTTATAGGTGGTTGCGATCCTCAGATATAGGAGCTGATATCAAAACTCAAGTGTTCTGGAAGAGCTGGAATCACTCTTATATAGTGAGCCATTTCTTCGGTCTATGAATATATATTTTAGATGATCAAAGTACTATCACTAAGTATTGTGTAGCTAACTTCTTTATAAACACATGGCAGCTAAGTAAGTGAATAATTTGTGTAAATATCCTGTCCTGTATAGATAATTTTCTCTCTCTTTATTTTTTTAATCTATTCTTTTCTCATACAATGCATCCCAAACTCAGTTTCCCCTTTCTCCTCTTCTGCCATTGCCCCTTCATTTTCCCTTTCTCCCAGATCCACTCCTTCTCAGATTCTTTTTAGAAAAGATCAGGCCTCCCAAGGATATCAGCTAAACACTGCATAACAAGGTGCAATAAGATTAGCTACAAATCCTCATATAAAAGCTGGATGAGACAGCAGAGTAGGAGGAAAAGGGTCTCAAGAGCATGCAAAAGACTTAGAGATACCCACACTTCCATTGTTAGGAGTCCCACAAAACTCTCATGTTATGCAGTCATAGCCTACTTAAAGTAGTAAAAAAAATTCCATCAAATTAGGAACTGTGGAGGTTTTTTATGTCCTTTAATTTTTGAAGGTTTTGGCATCTCTTAGGTGTATGATTATGCAAATCTCATGTGAATATTATTCAAAACATTATTAACAAACAATAACATACTATTCTACAGAGTAAGAAATATACTTGCATTTAACTGAGAAGAAAACATAGATGTTGAAGAAGCTTGACTGTTATAGGAGGCCACTTGTTTTTTCCCAGCTGCTCAGTCCTGAAATAACCATACAGAAATTGTATTAATTAAATCACTGCTTGACCTATTAGTTCTAGCTTCTCACTGACTAACTTTTACATCTTAATTTGACCCATTTCTATTAATCTATGTATCGCCATGTGGTTGTGGTGTACCAGCAAGGTTTCAGCATGTCTGCAACAGCTACATGGTATCTTGCTAACTCTGCCTTCTTTCTCCCAGCATTCAGTTTAGTTTTCCTCACCTAGTTCTATTCTACTAAGTCACTGGCAGAAATAGCTTCTTTATTCATCAACTAATAAAAGCAAGACATATACAGAAGGTCTTCCTACACAGAAGGATTTCCCACACCACTGGACCATCTTCAGAGGTCTTTTTAGGCAATAGAATAAGGACTGACAGTTTAGTTACCAATATTAACTCACCCTTGAAACATAAAGTTAATCTCCAACATTTTCTGCTTGTAATACATGTCTCATTTTTCAAAGCATGACATAAAGAATCACATTTGGGAACAAATGAAATGAAAAAGAATCATCTTGTTTCCATATTTTTCTGATTGTGTAACGTGAAAGCAAATGTCTGCCCTTTTCTCCATTATCCAGACAAGTTTTGCTTTCAGGAGTAAATGTGGCAAACAGGAAATACAGGAATAAACATTGTGAATTCTCAGAGCACAGAAGCAAACAAAAATGCAGGACAAATGAGTCAGACTTCTAAAAGACAAAGAATGATCTCAGTCATATTTTCATATCTTTTCTAGAAGACTTCTTTGTATATATTTGACCTGAAAGACAGTTAAAGTTGTAACTGTGGTCATTGGACTTATTTTGGCTATAAACCTAATATTTAATATGTCTTGTCTTTTTTAATTAAAAATTCTTATTTTAATTTTTTGTCTTTTTTAAACTGATAAAAGTTAAGTGAACTACGCTTGTATTCTTTTACATACAAACATTTCTTAATCTTTTTTCATCATATTAAATTGATACATTCTATGTACATTGAAAGTTACAAATATTAGGAAAAATAAAACTTAATTTTTAACCTAAATGTATTTTTTAAAGAAAATAAGTGGTATTTAATCTGCTCTCTACATGTATTTGTGTGTGGGAGTATCTCTGCATGAGACAGACATGAGTGGAATAACTGTGGAAGTTAGAAAACAGCCTTGATTGCACACTCTGGCATTGCACCTTGTCTGAGGCAAGGTCTCATGTTTCACAAAGTACACCAGACTAGTTTACCTGAGGGTTCTTCCCACCTTTGCTCCTCATCTCACTACAGGAGTGCAAGGATTACTGGTGTAGGCTACTATAACTGGGTTTTCTGGTTCTATCATCTCAAGAAACGCTATAACAAGCTTTCTTGTTGAACTATCTTTGGATAACTGACCCCCCCCCCAAAAAAACAACTCAAAGTCTTGTTATTAATTATGAAAGGTTGGCCTTGGTTTAGGCTTTTTTTTCAAGTAGCTTATATAACTTAATTAGCTCATATTTTTAATCTATGTTCTGCCAAATGGCTTGGATACAACTTCTTAGTATAGTACATCAATTTGCTTCAAGTCTGCTGGTTTAATCTGTGCACCTATATTCCTTTTCCTCTTTCTGTCTCTCCCCAGAAATCCTGCCTATCTTAGCTATTGGACATTCAGCTCTTTATAAAACCAGTCACAGTGGCACATTTTCACACTGTAAACAAATATTCCACACAGAACTCAGGTTGGTATGTTTATGTAACAAGCATGTTACACATTGTGCCACACTTCCAGGCTGAAATTACTTTTATTTACAGTAATTTTCTTTGCAAACAACCAAAGAAAGTACATTTAGATACTTAACTTTTTTTCTTCTTTATGGTAAACAGCTGAAAATTCACAGACAGTTCTGAAATTGTATATAACCCATTTAATATAAAAGATATTTTAAATTCCAAAGTATTGACCAAGACTTTGATGTTTATAAGTCTTCCTATCACTGCATCTTTTAATAACTCTATTCTGTTCTCCCAGCTGAATGAGATAGACATATCCATGCAACAATACAGGTACTTTTCTCTCTTATTGTCTTTCTCTCCTGCTATAATCTTGGCTTCACTATGTGTTTTGATACATATTTGACACCTTGCACACAAGAAGTATAGGAGCTTTGATGAAGTATGAGAGAGAAATACTGTCCAGACCCTTAACTAGGTCATGGAACCCAGTTGGCCCACTGCTTCAGGTTTTGACAGCTGCTTCTGGCTACTGCTCTGTTGTGAGCACTGGGACTGCACCTCTCTCCAGATGCCAATGGTGCTGATGGCAGTGAGGGCTGTGACACGCAGCCGGCCTTGTATATTTCCCCAACTGGAAGAGTACCACCTTAAAAAGTTAACTTTCCATACCGCTTTCTCTTTGGTTTACAAGAACACCACAACCAAATGATTTTCCTGCCCATCTGTACCGTGTTAGACATCTGGACAATTCTGGCCTTGTATATACATCAATGTGATGAACTGCAGATCTGTTTTGTTACCTTTCAGAGACTACCCACTCCATGAAAAATCTCTGTACCTATGTTTCTAAGAGAAGCATTTTATCTTGGAATGGGTATGTCACAATGCAAAAACATTACAGGGGCTTAAACAGTTGGTCTATAGTAGCTACCTGGTGGCAAGTCAGTTACTCATGTTGAAGACTCCCTTAGCTTCACAATTCAGTGATGCTTAGGTTTTCACTTATTGCTATTGTATTGCCTGTTTTGGATTGTATATTTTCACATTCATTTTTCATAGCAGTGTCTTAATTATAAAGACATAATTTCAGTCGCATATTCTTGATAATGAAACTATTTTACCAGGGTCTTATTATAAAAGCAAACATATAAGCACTTAAAAATTCATATGAGTATGGTTATCAGCCAAGTTTCAGGCATTTTGAAAAAATCGTGAGATAAGTGACTTAAACAGGGGCCAATAACTCTTCATGTTGGCAGCAGTTTGATACCACAGAGTTCAATAGCTCTAGTGTAGCAATGCCTATGCACAGTGAATTAGAACATTGTGGTAGAACAAGAGGCTGGGATCCCGGATCACATCACCTGCACAGGACTCCTAGATAACTAACAACCCACATACAGAGTCTTGCTTCCGTTTTCATTTAGTTTGGAACTCTGGTCTAGTGTATAGTGCTGGCCACACTCAGAATGTGCACATATTTCCCCTGTTGAAATCCCACATGACCATCGTCTCTGGAAATTACATTATAGCATTTTGTTCTTTTCAGCGCAGTGAAGTTGACAAACAAGATTAATCATTATAGATACTTTATGCATATATTCCTACTTTTATTCTCCCATTCACTTTTATCTGATATAGCCTTTAACCCATTTCCTTATCTATTATCATTCAACAGCATGGCCGTTATCTATGCGTTCATTTTACGTTTTCTCTGTTTTAAAGATTAGCAATATTTACTTTTTTTTTTTTTAGTAAATTTTATTAAATTATAAAAGTTTCCATTTCCACCCCCCCTCCCAACACCCTCCCACTCCCCCTACTCCCCCTCCTCCTCCCTCTTCGTCCCCCAGGGCAGTCAGGGTTTCCTGCCCTGTGGGAAGTTCCAGTTCCTTCCCCCTCCCTCCAGGTCCAGGAAGGTGAGTGTCCAAACAGACTGGATCCCCAAAATCCATTATATGTAGAGGAAACAGGTCCCAGTGTCATAGTCAATGGCTTTTCAGAAAGACTTCGGGTCAGCCACAGTCAGAGAATCCGGCCAAATTCGGAGAGTCTGGTTAGATCACGTCCTCTTTCAGTCCCAGTCCAACTGGCCTTGGTAAACTCTCATCAGATCCGTTCCCTTGTATCAGTGGGTGATAGCATCCCTCGCAGTACTGATTTCGTTTTTCAAGTTCTTCCTCCTTCTGCTCCTCATTTGGACCTCGGGGGGCTCAGTCCGGTGCTGCAATATGGGTCACCGACTGTATCGCCGTCCTTCGTCAGATGCAGGATCTATGGTGATAAGCAAAATATACATCAGTATGGACATGGGCCACGGCCGATTCAGGCACCCACTCCTCTGTCCAGAGAGCAATCTGGGGGATCTCTCCTTGGACCTGGGATCCCATATATAATCAAGTCTCCTGTAAACCCTAAAATGGGTCCCTTAGTTGAAATATAATCTTCCCTGATCCCATATTCATCCTTCCTCCCTCCCCCCCCATCCCAGGCCACCAAGCTTTCCCCTTTCTTCCCCTACTCCCTTCTCTCTAACCTTCTCCCCTTCCATCGACCCTCCCTCCCCCCCATGCACCCGAGGTTACCTGGGACTCTTGTCTATTTCCTACCTCCTGGTGGATAGCTAAATAATCTTCATCAGGTTCATCTTCTTATTTAGCTTCTCTAGGATCACGAATAATAGGCTCAAAGACCTTTAATTATGGTTAGAATCCACTTATGAGTGAATACATACTGTGTTCCTCTTTTTGGGTCTGGCTTACCTCACTCAGTAAAGCGTTTTCTATTTCCATCCATTTGCATGCAAAATTCAAGATGTCATTGTTTTTTACCGCTGAGTAAAACTCTAATGTGTATGTGTTCCACACCTTTTTTAACCATTCTTCTATTGAGGGGCACCTAGGCTGTTTCCAGGTTCTGGCTATTACAAATAGTGCTGCTATGAACATAGTAGAACAAATGCTTTTGTAGTATGATCGGGAATCTTTAGGGTATATTACCAAGAGTGGAATTGCTGGGTCCTGAGGGAGGTTGACTCCCAGTTTCCTGAGAAACCGCCACACTGATTTCCACAGTGGCTGCACGAGTTTGCATTCCCACCAACAATGGATGAGTGTTCCCCTCACCCCACATCCTCTCCAGCATAGGACATCATTGGTGTTTTTGACTTTAGCTATTCTGACAGGTGTAAGATGGTATCTCAAAGTGGTTTTGATTTGCATTTCCCTGATCGCTAAGGAGGTTGAGCATGACCTTAAGTGTCTTCTGGCCATTCGAAGTTCATCTGTTGTGAATTCTCTGTTAAGTTCAGTACCCCATTTTTTAATTGGGTTAATTAGAGTTTTAGTGCCTAGTTTCTTGAGTTCTTTGTATATTTTGGAGATCAGACCTTTGTCTGATGAGGGGTTGGTGAAGATCTTCTCCCAGTCAGAAGGCAGCCGTTTTGTCCTACTGACAGTGTCCTTTGCTTTACAGAAGCTTCCCAGTTTCAGTAGATCCCATTTATTCATTGTTTCTCTTATTGTCTGTACTGCTGGGGTCCTGCTTAGGAAGAGGCCTCCTGTGCCTAAATCTTGTAGACTACTTCCCACTTTCTCTTCTATCAGGTTCAAAGTGGACGGATTAATGTTGATGTCTTTAATCCATTTGGACTTGATTTTTGTGCATGGTGATAGATATGGATCTACTTTCATTTTTTTACAGGTTGACATCCAGTTATGCCAGCACCATTTGTTAAAGATGCTTTCCTTCTTCCATTGTATACCTTTAGCTCCCTTGTCGAAAATTAGGTGTTCATAAGTTTGTGGGTTAATATCTGGGTCTTCTATTCGATTCCATAGGTCGACTTCTCTGTTCTTATGCCAATACCAAGCTGTTTTCAATACTGTAGCTCTATAATAGAGTTTGAAGTCAGGGATGGTAATGCCTCCAGAAGTTCTTTTATTATATAAGATTGTTTTGGCTATCCTGGGTTTTTTGTTTTGCCATATAAACTTGATTATTGTTCTCTCAAGGTCTGTGAAGAAGTTTGATGGGATTTTGATGGGGATTGCATTGAATCTATAGATTGCTTTTGGTAGAATTGCCATTTTTACTATGTTGATTCTCCCAATCCAAGAGCAGGGGAGGTCTTTCCATTTTCTGGTATCCTCCTCAATTTCTTTCTTCAAAGACTTAAAGTTTTTGTCAAATAGGTCTTTCACTTCCTTGGTTAGAGTAACCCCAAGATATTTTATGCTATTTGTGGCTATCATGAAAGGTGATGCTTCTCTGATTTCCCTCTCTGCTTCTTTATCCTTTGTGTATAGGAGGGCCACTGATTTTTTGGAGTTGATCTTGTATCCTGCCACGTTACTAAAGGTGTTTATCAGCTGTAGGAGTTCTTTGGTAGAGTTTTTGGGGTCACTTATGTAAACTATCATATCGTCAGCAAATAACGAAAGTTTAACTTCATCCTTTCCAATTCGAATCCCCTTGATCTCCTTATGTTGTCTTATTGCTATTGCTAGAACTTCAAGCACTATATTGAAGAGGTATGGAGAGAGTGGACAGCCTTGTCGCGTTCCTGATTTTAGTGGAAAGGTTTTGAGTTTCTCTCCATTCAGTTTGATGTTAGCTGTCGGCTTGCTGTATATTGCTTTTATTATATTTAGGTATGATCCTTGTATCCCCAGTCTCTCCAACACCTTTATCATAAATGGGTGTTGAATTTTGTCAAATGCTTTTTCAGCATCTAGTGAGATGATCATATGGTTTTTTTCTTTCAGTTTATTTATATGATGGATTACATTGATAGATTTGCGTATGTTGAACCAGCCCTGCATCTCTGGAATGAAGCCGACTTGATCATAATGGATAATTTTTCTAATGTGCTCTTGGATTCGGTTGGCCAGTATTTTATTGAGAATTTTCGCGTCGATGTTCATGAGTGAGATTGGCCTGTAATTCTCTTTCTTGGTTGTGTCTTTGTGTGGTTTTGGTATTAGGGTAACTGTAGCTTCATAAAAGGAGTTAGGCAATGACTCTTCTGTTTCTATATTGTGGAATACGTTAAGGAGTATAGGTATTAGCTCTTCCTGGAAGTTCTGGTAGAATTCTGCATTGAAACCATCTGTTCCTGGGCTTTTTTTGGTAGGGAGATTTTTGATAACAGCTTCTAATTCTTCGCGACTAACAGGTCTATTTAGATTGTTCACCTGTTCTTGGTTCAACTTTGGTATATGGTACTTATCTAAAAAAATGTCCATTTCTTTTACATTTTCCAACTTTGTGGCATATAAACTTTCATAGTAAGATCTAATGATTCTCTGAATTTCCTCTGTGTCTGTGGTTATGTCCCCCTTTTCATTTCTGATCTTATTAATTTGCATGTTCTCTCTCTGCCGTTTGATTAACTTGGCTAGGGGTTTGTCAATCTTGTTGATTTTCTCCAAGAACCAGCTTTTTGATTCATTGATTCTTTGGATTGTTTTCTGTGTTTCTATTTTGTTGATTTCAGCCCTCAGTTTGATTATTTCCAGTCTTCTACTCCTCCTGGGTGAATCAGCTTCTTTTTTTTCTAGATCTTTCAATTGTGCTGTTAATTCTCCAATGTGTGCTTTCTCTGCTTTCTTTAATTGGGCACTTAGTGCTATGAACTTTCCTCTTAGCACTGCTTTCATAGTGTCCCATAGGTTTGAGTATGTTGTGTCTTTGTTTTCATTAAATTCAAGGAAGAGTTTAATTTCTTTCTTTATTTCTTCCTTGACCCAGGGGTGATTTAGTAGTTGACTGTTCAGTTTCCATGAGTTTGTTGGCTTCCTGGGGGGAGCATTGTTGTTGAATTCTAATTTTAGTCCATGGTGATCTGACAAGACACAGGTAGTTACTAATATTTTTTTGTATCTGTGGAAGTTTACTTTGTTACCGAGTATGTGGTCAATTTTCGAGAAGGTTCCATGAGCTGCAGAGAAAAAGGTATATTCTTTCCTATTTGGGTGGAGTCTTCTATAGATGTCTGGTAAGTCCATTTGATTCAATACCTCCAATAGGTCTCTCAATTCTCTGTTTGGTTTCTGTCTGATTGACCTGTCCATTGGTGAGAGAGGAGTGTTGAAGTCTCCTACTATTAGTGTGTGTGGTTTGATGACCGCCTTGAGTTCTAGAAGAGTTTCTTTTACATATGTGGGTGCCTTTATATTAGGAGCATAGATATTCAGGATTGAGACTTCCTCCTGATGAATTGTTCCAGTTATGAGTATGAAATGTCCATCTCCATTTCTTCTGATTGATTTTAGTTTGAAGTCGATTTTTTTCGATATTAGAATGGCCACGCCCGCTTGTTTCTTAGGTCCATTTGCTTGGAAAACCTTTTCCCAACCCTTTACTCTGAGTAGGTGTCTGTCTTTGTGGTTGAGGTGTGTTTCTTGTAAACAGCAGAATGTTGGATCCTGTTTTCGTATCCAATCTCTAAGTCTGTGCCTCTTTATAGGTGAATTGAGTCCATTGATATTAAGTGATATTAATGACCAGTGGTTGTTGACTCCGGTCATTTTTTTTTTTGTTAGGTAGTAGAGTATATGTGTTTTTCTTCTTTAATTTGTCCTTGTGAATGGTCGCTAGATGTTCGAGTTATTGTAGGCCGTGTTGGGAATGTTGGATTCCTTCGGTAGTGATTTTCCTTCTAATATTCTCTGTAAGGCTGGATTAGTAGCTACGTATTGTTTAAATTTGTTTTTATCCTGGAATATTTTGTTTTCTCCGTTGATAGTGAACAGTAGCTTGGCAGGGTATATTAGTCTGGGTTTGCATCCATGGTCTCTTAGTTTCTGCAGTACCTCTATCCAGGATCTTCTGGCTTTCATGGTTTCCATAGAGAAATCCGGTGTAAGCCTGATAGGTTTACCTTTATAAGTTACTTGACCTTTTTCCTTTGCAGCTCTTAAAATTTTTTCTTTAATATTTATGTTTTGTGTTTTGATTATTATATGACGCGGGGATGTTTTTTTCTGATCCAATCTATTCGGTGTTCTGTATGCTTCTTGAACCTTCATAGGAATATCGTTCTTTAGGTTGGGAAAGTTTTCTTCTATAATTTTGTTGAATATATTTTCTGGGCCTTTGATCTGCAGTTCTTCTCCTTCTTATATCCCTATTATTCTTAGATTTGGTTTTTTTATTGTGTCCCAGATTTCCTGAATGTTTTGTGAAGAGAATTTGTTGGATTTGCCGTTTTCTCTGACCAGAGCATTTATTTTCTCTATGGTATCTTCAGAATCTGAGATTCGTTCTTCTATCTCTTGTATTCTATTGGTTATGCTTGATTCTGTAGTCTCCGCTCGTTTACCTAGGTTTTCCATATCCAGCCGGTTCTCGTTTTGTGTTTTCTTCATTGCCTCCATTTCAGTTTTCAATTCTTGGACTGTTTCCTTTACTTGTTTGATTGTTTTTTCTTGGTTTCTCAGGGTATCACTCACGGATTTACTTATTTCTTCAAACTTTTTGTTATATTTCTCATCCATTTCTATACTCATTTCTTCAAACTTTTTGTTATACTTCTCGACCAGTTCCTTAAGGGAGTTATTCATATCCTGTTTAAGGGACTCTATTGCTTTCATAATGGCACTTTTTTCCACTTCATCAGGGTTAGAGTGCTCAAATCCTTCTGTTGTAGGGTCGTTGGGATCTGATATTTTCATGTTGTTTTTCAGATTGTTGGAGGAGGTCTTGCCTTGGCGTCTGCCCATCTCTTCGATCCAATGCTCTCTATTGGAACTTCTGGTATCGGGTCAGGTTCCCTTGTTGGGCAGGGAGTTCACTGACAGAATGCCTACCTTTCCCCAGGCAGGGTATTGAAGCACAGGCACTCCCTCTTTCCGGGATGCCCCTACAGAGCAGGCCCAGTGTGCAAGGCAGCTGAACTGGGGAAATTTTATGGCCACAGTGGGAGGGGAGAAATATAGAAATTTGTACCTGGATGGAAGCTGGGATGTCAGGCGGGAGAGCCTAGCAGTGTGGACACAGCACTGCAGGCTGACCTGGGAGTCTATGGGGTCGGGGAAAGTCCTAGCTCCTCCTCGCTGGGCCCCTGCCGCGGGCCCGAATCAACTCACCACTCCGAAGGCCCTCTGGATGGAAGCTGGGATGGCTGGCGGGAAGCTAGCAGGGTGGAGCAGGTAGAGAAGGCTGATCTGGGGGTCTATGGGGTCGGGGAAAGTCCTAGCTCCCCCTCGCCGGGCCCCTGCCGTGGCCCGAATCAACTCACCACTCGGAAGGCCCTCTGGATGGAAGCTGGGATGGCTGGCGGGAAGCTAGCAGGGTGGAGCCAGCAGGGCAGGCTGACCTGGGTGTCTATGGGGTCGGGGAAAGTCCTAGCTCCCCCTCGCCGGGGCCCCTGCCGTGGCCCGAATCAACTCACCACTGGGAAGGCCCTCTGGATGGAAGCTGGGATGGCTGGCGGGAAGCTAGCAGGGTGGAGCCAGCAGGGCAGGCTGACCTGGGTGTCTATGGGGTCGGGGAAAGTCCTAGCTCCCCCTCGCCGGGGCCCCTGCCGTGGCCCGAATCAACTCACCACTGGGAAGGCCCTCTGGATGGAAGCTGGGATGGCTGGCGGGAAGCTAGCAGGGTGGAGCCAGCAGGGCAGGCTGACCTGGGAGTCTATGGGGTCGGGGAAAGTCCTAGCTCCCCCTCGCTGGGCCCCTGCAGTGGCCCGAATCAACTCACCACTCGGAAGGCCCTCTGGATGGAAGCTGGGATAGCTGGCGGGAAGCTAGCAGGGTGGAGCCAGCAGGGCAGGCTGACCTGGGTGTCTATGGGGTCGGGGAAAGTCCTAGCTCCCCCTCGCCGGGGCCCCTGCCGTGGCCCGAATCAACTCACCACTCGGAAGGCCCTCTGGATGGAAGCTGGGATGGCTGGCGGGAAGCTAGCAGGGTGGAGCCAGCAGGGCAGGCTGACCTGGGAGTCTATGGGGTCGGGGAAAGTCCTAGCTCCCCCTCGCCGGGGCCCCTGCCATGGCCCGAATCAACTCACCACTCCGAAGGCCCTCTGCATATTTACTTTTTAAATAGTTTTCCTTTTATATTTTACAGCAGCTTAAATGGCTGATTCGTATATTTCCAAATCTCTGTTCGTCTATTCTTCTGGCTCCTCCTCATCCACCTGACACATAAAGCTTGGCATTTTTCAATCGTTTTTCTCCATCTGCTGTTGCCATCTTACTCTATTCTTGGCTGTTACTCTTCCCTGTCACTGCATAATTATTCTCTAAGTTTTATACAATTTAAATCCTTGCATCAGTGAACCACCTCTAAAACATGCTTTGTGGTGCATATCCACAGCTCTGCCAGTGTTTAACCATAGATTTATACAACATCTTGGCATAAAAAGTGTCTTCTATTTAATTTTTTTTAATTTTTTAGACTCAACTTCTATGCTATTTTACAATGTTTATCATTAAAAAGTATAAATTTAATCATTTAAAAAAATATATATCTTATTACATCACAGGTTTGTAGTTTAGAAGTCCAAATGAATATTCTGGACTCAAGACAAAGCTAAAGAAGGTGACATTCCTTTCTTGATGGTCTAAGGGAGATTCAGAAGTCATCACATAGTTCTTCAGTCTGGCTCTCTGCCTCCATATTTTAGGTCAGTCACCATAGCTCATTCCATCGTCACATGCAACCACATTGAATTTCCTATTTTCCTTACTCTCTCAGAGTTTGCCCTCTTATGATAAAGATGGGCCCACCTAGATGATCTAGCATTTGAATGCTGGATTCTAAAATACAATTCTTCAGGAATTTAATATATCTACTATACTTCTTTCTTTTTCTTTTTAAGGTTGCATGGACATATATGTAGACATGATGTAGTATGTGTTTATGTGTGTGTGGAGAGGGATGGGGTAAAGAAAGTATTTGAGTTGGGGTCTCACTGCCATGGCACACATGTCAAGGTCAGAGGACTACCTCAAAATTTGGTTCTTCCTTTTGATATTGAAACATTGACTCTTTTCTGTTAACTACTGAGTACAATAGGATTCATTGCCTGTCAGTTTTCAGAGATTCCAGTGTCTCTGCTTTACATTACACTATAGGAACACTGGGATCATAAATATTTCTTATTATGTCAGGCTTCCTATGGGTTCTGGGGATGTATCTTATCCCTAAGCTTTCAAGGTAAGCACTGACCTGCTTACCCTGTTTCTAGTTCTCTCTGTGATTTCTTAGCCTCCTTGCCTCAAATATCACTTGAATTTAACATTTTTCATTTGAATTCTAAAAATTTAAAATAAAAATGAAAGATACCTTTAAAAATCCCCGGTCCAAGGAGAGATCCCCAGATGGTTCTCTGGACAGAGGAGAGGGTGCCTGAACCGGCCTTGGCCCACAACCATACTGATGAATATTTTGCATGTCACCATAGAACCCTCATCTGGCGATGGATGGAGATGGAGGCGGAGAACCACATTGGAACACTGGACCTAGCTCCCTAGGTCCAAATAAGAGGCAGATGGAAAGAGAACGTGAGCAAAGAAGGCAAGGGCAGAGGAAACCTTCATCCGATGTTGGATGGCGATACAGATGGAGACCCATATTGGAACACCGAACTGAGCACTCCACGGTCCAAATGAGGAACAGAAAGATGAAGAAAATTAAAAAAGTAATCAGGACTGCGAGGGATGCGAGCACCCACTGATACAAGGGAACTGATATAATGAGAGTTCACCAAGGCCTGTTGGACTGGGACTGAACGAGGACGTGATCCAACCAGATTCTCTGAATGTGGCTGGCCCGGAGCCTTTTTGAAAAGCCATTGACAATGACACTGGGACTTGCTTCCTCTGCATATACTGGATTTTGGCGCTCCAGTCTGTTTGGACTCTCACCTTTCCTGGACCTGGAGGGAGAGGGGAGGAACTTGAACTTCCCACAGGACAGGAAACCCTGACTGCTCTAGGGGATGGAGAGGGAGGAGGAGAGGGAGTGGGGGGAGTGGGAGGGTGTTGGGAGGAGGGGCTGAAATGGAAACTTTTATAATTTAATAAAAAAAAAAGCTATGTTGAAATCTGCAATTTTTTAACTCTAGAACACAAGAAAATTACACTGGAGAGTCATTTATAGAGGGCTTGAAAGAGGTGGATATTTCTGTGGTTTCAGTGATGTTAGAAGGGTAGGGAAGAGGAGAGGAGACAAATAAACCTTGAACCATTCTTGCTCTTTTTTTTCCGGACACATCTAAGGTTTCCTTAAATGATTTTGGTTAGATCTCCTTTGATCGACAACTATGCTGTCAATCTTGATCACAGTCTCTTGTTTCTGTTATTAAGTATTTTTGTGGCTCCTCCCATTTTTACCCTGATTTATCAGCCTTTTATAAACTTATTTTTGAAAGTAACATTTTTAATTCATTAATAAACTTCACATAATAAATATTTCTTCCTTTGATTTCTTATTAAGAATATTAAGAATTTTTCCAGTATAGATGAAACTTGCCAAGATATAGATCTCCCTTAGGATTTATAGACACTTAATGAACAGAGACAATTTATTTAATGCAGTTGCCTTGGTAAGATGTTCATGATCCTATAAACAAATTCCCAACCATGCTGTCTTAAACCACTCTAGTGAAATTTACTGGGTCATTATAAAATTTAAGACAGGAAAGTAAAAGGAGGAATAATTTCAAAGAAAATGGCCACAGTAGAAATAGAAAAAGAGGACAAGTGAGGGACATGATGAACAGGACCAAAATGCTTTGTATAAATTACTGTTTTACCTTCTTTCTCTTTGAAACATTTCAATAGCCTTTTTTTTTTGGTTGTTGTTGTTGTTACAAGAAGATCAAAATTTGAAACCCTAACACCGATTTGCAGGGGCTTTTGTAGTACCTGGATTCTAACTGCTGAAGTCATACTCATTTCCGGCTGCTCTGTCAAACCAATGATGGGGAAACTTTGTAAACCAATTATTTTTAAGAGGTGGGACCAAGTTAGGGTGTGGCTTTCTATTTCCCAAAGAAAAATGGGTATGTGGTATAGGTGCACTCTCTCTGTGTGGTTCCCTTACAGCACAGCTGAGCTTGGGCTTCTCGTTCCTGTTTCCTGAGTTTTCCCCTTATAATAAATAAAAATATAATTATTTCATCATTTAGCTATTCTGTTTTTTTTCCCAAATCAAGCTGCCTTCAATAGTTGGTGCCCAAGGTGGGGCTTGAACCCATGACCCTGACATTAAGAATCTCATTCTTTACCCACTGAGATAGCTAGGCAGTGGCTGGTGGCCATGGAGCAGACCCAAGATGTTAGCATGGCTAGAGGCTACTCAGGGTCTCTGTACAGGAACACTTTACAGAACGCACAACACAAAACCTGATGGCAGCTGGCTTAAGCCACTGGAGACCCCAAACCCATGATTCAGTGCCAACTGTTAAAAAAAAGAAAAAATCAAATGGGATAATAGATAATTTAGGACATTTTGTATATTGAAACAACTTTTAGGATATATCTTCATATTGCATTATATATTATTCTTACCTCTAATCAAGATATTTATGCATTGTTTACATTTTGAGATCATTGCCCTCATTTGCTATATATTTGTTTACAGGTCATTTAATATTCTGACATGGTCGTACTCTTTAAGTTATACAGGTATTAAATATCATAGGTCAATAGTTATTCATGTTTGTTATACATATAGTCAGATAATTAAGTTCTTTAGATATATAGAGATTGTATTCTGCCTAGATATGTAATATTCACCCACTTCAAAGATCTATAAAACATGACTTTTAAATAACTTAGGATTTTGTTAACATGAGACATGATTGCTCCTGACAGCATCAGTCTATTTCCGAGAGAATGTTGAGCACTGAAGACACTCAAAGTTTGTTTTCCTCATGGCATAATTGGACTTTGGAAAAGGAACTACCCATACCTCAACAACTGACAAGGTACATGGCATCCGGACTGGATAAGCAGTATACAAGTAAAAGGACTGCCAAACCTTACCAAGACAGGGTAATATGGTTCTAAAAAATTTCCTGCCTCTAAAAATGGTCTGTCAGTTATGCTAGGCCTTAGCCGAACTTGGTTGCATCAATGTTGCAAATGAGACTTTGGGTGATTGCTCAGGTAGCCAATTGTCTCCATCATATATTTTTTGCTGTGGAAGCTACTTGATTGCACTTCCTTGACTACTCAAATAATATTTTCTCCAATATTATCTCCCTTCTCAGGCCTTCAGTAGGGTTGAATATTAGATAGTCATAGTTTCCATCCTCTTATGGTTTAGCCACGCCTGTTTCCCATTTAAGACTTAGACTCTTTGGAATAGAAGGTCTATTAAAACATTTATCATGTGTTCCTTGCTTGTTGGAGGAAGCTGCTTGTTTGTCCTGTCTGTCCAGAACCAAAATAACCACACAGAAACCATATTAATTAAAACACTACTGGCCCATTAGCTCTAGCTTCTTATTGGCTAACTCTTATATTAATTTAACCCATTTCTATTAATCTGTATATCTTACTACCAAAGACTTGGCATGTCTGACTCTGGTGACTCCATGGCATCTCTCTGATTCTGCCCTTCTTTCTCCCATCATTCAGTCCAGTCCTCCCTGCCTCCCTAAGTTCTGCCCTATCAACAGGCCAAGGCAATTTCTTTATTCATTAATGGTAAACACAGCACACTGAGGGGGCACCCACATCATTTGTTGGTTATAATTTTATACTTGATATCTGTTGCTATTGCATATACTTTTGTATTGGGTTTGGATTTTTCTTGTTTAGACAAAAGGGGGAGGTGATGGGGAAGCTTTGTCAACCAATTATCTTTAAGAGGTGGTACCAAGTTATGGTGTGGCTTTCTGGGATCCAGAGAAAACAGGCATGCAGCCCAGATGTGCTCTCTTTGTATGGTTTCCTTCAGCACAGCTGAGTTTGGAATTCTTGTTTCTGTTTCGTGAGTTTTCCCCATTATAATAAATAAATATTATTATTATAATAAATAAAAATATAACTGTTTTATCTTTTAGCTATTTTGGTTATTTCCCAAATCGACCTGACTTCAACACATCAGCCTGTCTCTGAAGGTTCTTAGCATTCAATTTTTATTTTTTCTAACTTTTCCTGTTGCCTTCCAAAGACATGAGCAATACCCTTCCCATCATTTCTTCTTCGTAAATCCCTGTATCTGTGAAAACAAGAAAGTGGAGGCAACTTAATTTCAAAACATATGTCAGCTTTTTAAATCTACTACAAAGATGTCAATGGTTATAGTGCATATCACTTCCCTTAAACACTTCTTGTATTTGGTGTGAGAGATGTAAGGGCTCTACTGATGTGGTCGAAAAATTTGACCTACTTGGTAATAATATGCTCTTGTTTTGATTGCTTGACTTTCTGTCAAGAAACTGTTAAGAATTTATACTCAGATTTTACTCTGGTACTTCAATTTATTTATCTAAGAAGAACTAGAGTACTTTATAATAGCACTGGACAAGCAAAAGGAATTGTGTGAGCAACAGGGAAATGTCTGGCAGTTAAGTGTCAGTTTGCTCTTTAACCTATTCTAACCAACGAGGAATATAAATCAGATTTGTGGCTTCGAGTTCATTTGCATTCTGTGAGCTGTACTTTCACACTCTAAATGAGTACAATACCATCCTCTGCTTCCTTATCAAAGCATTGACTTTGTGGGAAAGCTTTGGAAACTGTCAAACTTGCTAGTAAAAAACTAGTCTCATGAGTATGTATTTTCTTTCTTTTGAAATGACTCAATTGAGATGACTAAATTAGGATTGAGATATACTGTTCCCACAACCATTGGCCACTGTGGTTTGTATAATAAAATTCTTTTCTTAGTGGTATATATTAATTTGAAAATCTAATATAAGTTGCTTTTGTCAATCACAAAGTTGCCATTCAATCCTTAAATGGTTTTCATTTAAAGGAAAGTGTTATTTTCTTTGTGGCCCAATTAATAGTCTGCTTATGAAACATTTTTGTATTGTACCACAAAAGCATTGAATTAATTTTTAATATTTTCACAATTCCCTTAGTATTTTGTCAAATACCTTATTAGAAAAACTGACAAGATATAATTATAATTTGGAGATAATCTGGCTAATTCTGTTTGACTGTTGTCAAGGGAAACAGTAGAAGATCAAAGCAATACAGTGTACAATTGAATGTATCAAATCAATTGAGAGCATCAGAGTAAAATCAGCAGCCTGAAGTTCTTTGACAGTTAACACCACAAGCTATACAGTTAATATTCAAGTCATAACCAAAGTATATTATATAATCAGTCAAGTTTTCAACATGATTATGAAAATACATACCTTTTCAGAAACAAGTACTATATTTATTGAAATTAAATTAAACAATTTCCAATGATTACTTGTATATTTCTTTTATCCTCTTTCAAATATACTCCTACTTTTACTTCTGAAATTAACAATATACCCTTCCTATATGAGTAAATATTTTTTTGTTTTAAGGAGAATCTAGTAAAGACAGTGTTGTGAATTCTATATGAAATGTCTTCTCTAACAAGCCAGAGCTAATGAACATATGAATTTTAAAAGAGAACTTACAACTGCCACTTTGCTCGACCATCATAACCCCTAACTACATTCTAAACATTTGTCCGTTATACCCACAGAAAACTGCCATCCTTACCTTTCATCAAGGAAAGTTTTCTTTTTTCCACCGACAGAAACCACTACAGAAAAATACAACCAATCAAAATGCAGTACTCTGAAGTCGAGCCTCGAGGGATGTATCTACAGTACAACTCCTTCTCTTATGTCTCAGGGGACATGGTGGAAGACGGTACAGAAACCTTTAAAAGCTAGATTAACAGGGAGTTTGCTGTGAGATCATGTCTTCTAGGAATGTCAGAAACTATATCCCTGAAATCCTACCAGCATGAGTTCCTAAATATGGGCTGAATAAAGACAAAGGTAATGCTAAAGTGGATGGGAGAAATCCCACAAGATCTCAGATCTACACAAAGCACCACAGATAACTAAGAAATGCTGTGAGTGGGAGAAGCAGTCTTCTCTATGGAAGAGCACACCAATTGTCCATCCTATATCAAATGGTCAAGTCCTGAAAAAATATATATGTATATGAATATATGTGTGTTTATATTATATGTACATATTGCAGCATAATTATGAATTCAGAATAGTGTGTGTGTATGTGTGTGTGTGTGTTTATGTGTGTGTGTGGTCTATGTGTATATAACACTTAAAGGAAAAAGTGGTCATAAAATATTTTATTATTTTTTCATTTATTTTACATAATAGCCACAGTTTTCTCTCCCTCTTCTCTCATTCATCCCCTTACCTCCAATCATCTCCCACTATCCACTTCTCCATCTCCAATCAGAGAGGGGCCAGCTTCATGGGAGTCAACAAAGCATAGCACAACTAGTTGAGGCAGAAAAAAAGTCCTTCCCACTGTATCAAGGCTGAGAGCAGCAACCCAGCACGGGGAATAGGTCCCCAAAAGTCAGTTCAAGTGCCAAGCACAGGTTCTGATCCCACTGCTGGGGGTCCCACAAATAGACCAAGTTACACAACTGTCATACACATGCAGATGACCTGGGTTGGTCCCCTAGCTTTTGGTCTGAGTCAGGGAGCTCCCATGAGCTAAAGTCGGTTGTCTCTGTGGGTTCTTTGCCATCATATTCAGAAAGACAAACATGGTATGTACACACTCATAGGTAAACATTAGGTGTTAAGTAGAGGATAACCAGACTACACTCCAAAGCCCCAGAGAACCTAGGTAACAAGAAGGGCCCAAAGAGGGATGCATGGATTTCCCTGGGAATGGGAAGTAGAAGTTATCTCCTGGATAAAAAGGGTGGGCAATGGGAGCATGAGTAGTTGAGTTGGATGTTTGTGGGCAAGATAGAAGGGGAGAGTAATGAAAGAGATATCTTGATGAGGGGGTATTTGGGGTTATGAGAAACCTAATGCCAGGGAAACTCCCAGAAATCCACAAGGAAGACCCCAGCTAAGATTTCTAGCAAGAGTGGAGAGGGAGCCTGTACTGGCCTCCTCCTATAATCAGATTGGTGACTATCCTAACTGTCATCAGAGAACCTTGATCCAGTCACTGAAGAAAGAAGATGCAGAGTTCCACAACCAACCCCTGTCCAAGAAGGTATGGAGGGAGGAAAGAAAGGGTGAAACAATGCAATTATTTTATAAACTTAAAAAATTAAAAGCTAATAAAAATATAAATGCAATAAGCCCAGGAAACTACTGTGAGTAGTGATTTCATTAAATTTCCCTTCATTTGTTGGTCATTAAGGGATGGAGGAGGGACAGCTGTACTGAATAAGACAGTTCAGTGCTGTACGATTAGGTCATGTGGAGCTGCCACAATCATTACCATCCACAGGAGCTCCATTCAGGGAGAATCTTGTCTATAAACACAACTGAGTCCTTTGTCTTGTATACTCACTGTGCAGACTTACTCCACATAGTTTGGTGAAACAATGTTTGGACTTTCCATTTGGTCTGTTTGACTAATATTCTATTTTTTAAACTCAGATATCTTTATGTATTGTGACATGGTCTGAACAAATTATACTAATAAAACATCACTGCATCACATGCTCTCAAATAGGAATAGTACAATAAATTTACTTTTAGTCCATAAATGAATAAAAATAGTGTATCTAATGCCCCTCATCACTTTACAGTTTTGGAGAAAGACGTTCTAGATAACTTGAAAGAGGGAAAAGCAAAACAAATTTAAGTGTTCACTCAAAAATAAAAATTAAAAAAGATTCCTATATTGGGAGCTTGGCACCCAGATCTGGGTACTACTTTGAAGAAATATTGAAACTTTAGAAAATAGATTTAGCCGGTGGAGGTGATATACATCTTAAATCCCAGCACTAGAGAGGCAAAAGTTCGAGGCCAGCCTAGTCTACAAGAGCCAGTTCCAGGACAGGCTCCAAAGCTACAGGAAAATCCTGAAAAAAAACAAAAGAAAAGAAAGAAAGAAAGAAAGAAAGAAAGAAAGAAAGAAAGAAAGAAAGAAAGAAAGAAAGAAAAAAGAGAGAGAGGGAGGGAGGGAGGGAGGGAGGGGAAGAGGGAGGGAGGGAGGAAGGAAGGAAGGAAGGAAGGAAGGAAGGAAGGAAGGAAGGAAGGAAGGAAGGAAGGAAGTAGATTTACTAGTAGAAAATATATTCTAGGGAACAAAATTCTGTAGTTCTAATAAATTGATTGCCCAGGGCTCTCCTCTCTCTACTTCCTGGATGTCATTGTGAACTGAGACTAAAACTTGCAAAATTATGAGTCCAAATAACATACTCTTTCTTAAGGTTTTTAGCCCCTCAGGTAAAGCAACACAGCAGTAAGAAAAGAAACTAAAATTGAAAAATGATATTAGATTATTAGAGGTTTTCGCTGCAGTGTTTAAATCTGACTATTTACTTCTTTGTTACTTGTTTGTTTACAAAAGAAACTTTGAAAAGTTCCGGGAAGTGGCCGAGAGCACTCCTAGAATGCTATAAGAAAAGCTTATTAGAGATTATTGTGGAGATTCAAAACGCCAAAATATAAGGACAACCACAACTATTCTTGAGTTTGAGATAAGAATGTAGAATCCATTGGGAATTGGATAAAGGCCATACAAATTGCATTCTAGTCTTACATGTACTCACATGCAGTGAATGACTTGAGAATGTGTGGGATCCTGACTTTAAATGTGACAGAATAATTTTGTCAGTGCGAATAGGCAACAGTAAGCCCAGAGATGTTTTCAAATGTGATCTAGCCAAAAAGGTAGAAGATTTAATGCTATGGATAAGAGGAATGTAAAGGCAATGTCTGAATGTTAAAAAAAAAATGAGTCACTTGTAGAACAACTCCTATACTGTCTTGCAGAGACAATATTGACAATGAATTGAGGATGCCAACCAAAAAAAAATGGCATACTGAAATACTTCTTTATGCTCAAAATTTTATGGATATTTCAGGGTTCAGAGTTATGAGTTATATCAACACACGTAGTTCTGGCAAATTTTATAATACCCAATCATTCCCTAATTGAAACTGATTTGGTACTATAAAATTCCCTAACTGAAACTCCATTCTTGTATCCTAAATATTCTTTGTTGCTCTGCTTCCTTGAGTGTATTCTCTACTCACAATTGGTTTCACATCCTGTAAGGGAAAGAATTAAAAGCTATTTATATACTAATAAGAAGAACTTCTTGCTTTCATACTCAGCTTTTTTTTGTTAACGTGTCTCTTTCTTAGTTACACCATTCTAAAACATTATTTGAGATGAGAACAATCCAATTCCACACTGCTAATGTATAATTACTTTGCCATTTCCACCAAACTCCTGATATATCATGTTAGCTAGTGTATTTATATATATAGTAGTACTTCATCTCCTATAATGGATTTAAATTATATATTACTAAATAAAGACTGCTTGAAGATCCGAGAGTAAAACAATCCCACTGGTCAGCCTTACAGACCAGATTATGGTAACACACACGTTTAATCTCAGTAACCATAATGACGTACACCTTTAATCCCAGTAGCCATACAAGTTGCCATAGACACTGGGTGATGCACACCTTTAATGACAGTGATGCAAGCCTTTAATCCCAGTCCTAGAGAGGAATATAAAATGGGAGGAAACAACTCTTAGTCACTCTGTCTCCTTCTAAGATTCCTGGAGGCAGGATTGCCATTTCAGACTGAGGTTGAGGCAAGAACCAGTGACTGGCTGTTTTACATTTTGGATCTTCAGGTTGAATTCCAGTTTCTGACCCTGAGTGTTTATTAATTGTGTTTCAGTCTCCTTTCCCATAAACATAAGATTCAATAATTCTATCACAGACTCACAAAGGGAACTTTCTACTAATAATTGTTAATGGAATTTTTTATGTCATCTAACTATCAGATAATCTAATTCCTAAAAACTGAAATAATTTCAGTTTTTATTCATTTGGATCACAGGTATTAGAAATACCTGTCATAAGTAATATTCTCATGTAAAATTTATGCAGTACAATTTCAACTCCTAAAAGAAAAAAAAAGGAAAACAATGGAAAAAAATTAGAAACTCAACAAAGATTTCAGTAAATCATTCTTAATGATTCTTATTATTTTTAATTTTTCTTCTTTTTCAGGTTAAAATTATGTCATTTCCCCTTCACTTTCCTCCCATCACATACTTCCATATATCCCTCCTGGCTTTCAGGATTTATGGCTTCTTGTTTTCTTTAACTATTGTTATGTACTATATGCATATGTGTATATCACTGCAGGAGATCTGAAAACTCTCCTGATTAGGATGGACACTATATTTACCGTCTTTTTCATGTGCTGAATGTCAACATTCTTGAGAAGCAGATTACTTTATGTAAGTGACTTTCTTAGGCTAAGATAATTGTACAGAAAAGTTACTTGCAGTGGATCTCAGAAGCTCTCCTCCTACCTAGGGAAGTAGGTCTCTGAGTCTTGAAAGTAAATTTTAAGCTCACATCCCAATGCCAACCTGTAATTCAAACTCCCATTTCTACCACTTCATTATTTAGTTAGCATCTATTAGATGCTGAAATTGTGAACGTCTGATTTAACATCTTATTTGGTGTTTCATGTCACAGAAACCTATTCTCTTAATCTGTGGGGCTCTCTGCCAACACCACAGCCAGTCAAATGTTCTTCTGCAAGAGGTAAGAAGGGAGTTTGGTTAAATACATCTCAGTAGCTGGTGTTGGTTCAAATTTCAAAAGTCTGACTCCAAGTAGCTTATTTTTAAGCAAGCATAATTTGCTGAAGAAAAATTTCCTGGTGATAATCAATTTAATACAAAGTGCACAACAAAGCTTGATAAATAGCTACATTGAAACACTTTGTAAAGTATGTATAACATCTCCCATAGAAATAAGTCCTGTCTGGGGGAGGATGCAGTGTGCTCTCAGCCACACACATAGTACAAAGACCTCAGGCTTTTAATTGCCTCTCTGCCCAGCTTTCTGGACAGAAACAGGTTGTAAATCTCTTGCTTTGAAGAAACAACCTAAGGTGAGACAATCATACCCTCCATCTATAGAATTTTATTTTATTCAAATTGGTTTCAAATAATTTAGATCAAATAATTGGCTTCTTGATACTTAAAACTGATTCTCTTTATATCAAAGTAGATTCAAAGAAATATAAACACAAACATCTTTTTTTATTCTAATAATTCTTTATGTTCCTGACCCTGACAATGAGAATAAGGACACAATTTCACCTTCATGTGCATGAACTACTTTTGTCTTTGATGAGAAATTTGAATCTTCTCTTTGACCACGAAGGAATTATCATCAGTGATATACTTAGCATATTTGACACCTGGAGCAGATCACCTTCTTTTTTTCAGGCATACTTCTCTCTATGACAAAATCATCTTCAGTAATAACCATGGCATGAAATGAATAATAATAACAGCTAGAAAAGAAACTCAGACACAGAAAATACAGAACTGAATTTTTCAGTTTAATTTTGTTCATAGTTAATAAGATAAAGTCTTCCACAAATTTTATTTCCAATTTTGATTATATAAAAGTACACAAATTGTTAAAATCTTGCCCATAAAAATAAGTTTGATAGAAACTAATAGACATTTTTGTAAAGTTTATTTAGCCTGATAAGCCTCTCTGCCGATGTAATAATCTAAATCAGACCAAATCAAACCAAATTAGAAAAAGCTCAGGTTTAATGGATGCCAGTACTTTGGGAGGCCCTCCAGGAAAACACAGAGAGGTGAAAGGAGAACAGAAACGACCACGTGTTTTTTCTTTGGGGGAGGCAGTTTAAATCGCCTGTGAGAGTGGTCTTTACCCTCCCTGGGGAGGAGTCACCACTTGGCAGGCTTTCTCAGAGTATGGACTGACTCAACTTCCAGTGTAGGGGGCTTGAAATGGAGCTTTCCACCAAACATTTCAGACTCCTTGGATATATGGATGCCAGTTTGCTGGGGTGATGCTTCCAATTCAAGCAACCCAGACTCCTTGGATAAAGTGTTGCCAGGGGACTAGGGTGACGTGTTCAACCAAACATCCCAGACACCTTGAATAAAGGGGTTCCAGCTCAATCTGGCTACTTCCTACTACTTCCTATGTGTATGGGGCGATGTGAGAGAGAGGAGAGTTGGGAGTTGTTGGACTCATGCTCAGTGAGAGGTGTGGCTGGAGAGACATCTGGCTTACTGTCACCCTGAAGACCTCAGGCATCTGTTCCATGAGGGAGATAGGAAGGTAGGTGGCTAGTAGAAAAAATATATTGTTATTATTGGCCCTATGAATGGGGCTAGCCATGGGAAGGGTCATTAGCTGCCAGAAGATTTGGATAAAGAAGTGTTCTGACTGTACAGGAGAGGTACAGATGAATAAGTCAGACACAACAGCAGATATGCCCTTTTAAAAACAGATTTTTAGTTGGTAGGTGTCCTTTAGAGCCAGGAGAGTTGGTACCAATGGTGAAGTCCCACAAGTTGGTGCAGGTGTGGTGTTGTCTGGGAGGCTCTTTGTAAGTTGGTCTTGGCCTAAACAGCAGGAGTGACCTGTAAAATATGTTAGAAAATGGGTGGGGTTAAAATAGGCTCTGGAGACTCTGTAGTTTTTATCAGACCAGATATCTTGATAAAGCACCAGAACTTTTTAAGGAACTTTTAGGTATCTGAAAGACAACTGGAACAGGAACATTTTAATAGACAATTAAAGGGAATTAGGAACTTTGAAGCTTTTAAGATACATTTGAAACCTGTTAATCCTACAATATGAAGCCTATGAAAGAGACAAACATGTCTGTCTTTTTAGTACAAAACTTAACAAGTGAAGTACTGAGTTACCAATACCCTAAGCCATTAAATGCCATAATACAGATCGAACAGGGATAAATGAGCAGAAATGAGACAGCTTTTCTAGCTACGTTGGAAATCTCAAGTCTCTCCTTAGACTTTGAAGAATACCAGTCTTAGAAGCAGTGTTTATTGCTAGCTGCTGATTCCAGGAGGTCTGAAAATTTTTCTGTGGGGGTGGGGTGGTGGGGGTGGTGGATAGGACTTAGTCCACCTGCCTTGGCAGGATGAGACAATCGATTCCCTGATGTAGTGTTCAGGAAGATGATGAGGTGGAAGGCTGCATCTTGCTGTATGGGTGGCTTTGTCATACCTGTTGTGCCCGGATTATGGCCCCCAGAGAGAGATCACCAGAGAGGTCCAGATTGTAATAAGCAAGGTTTAATCAGCATAATACAAACATGGTTGGAACCCCTCTCTACTAATCCCATTATAGTGAGGTAGAGAGAGGAGTTGTATCTCTTATGTGGGGTAAGCTTTTAAAGGCATAACTACAAGGAAAATCTTTGAAGCTGCTTTGGCACGGGTACAAGGACTTTTGCTCACTCCCATTCTGCTAAGTCAGCTTTTTCCTTGTTCTTAGAGCAAAGCCACTGTTCCTGAGTTAGACCATCTTTATCAGCCTGTACCAGGTGGCTGGCTGAGCTGAGTTAACTGCTCAGAATTCTTGTGCTCGGAATCTCCTGGGTGGAAGAGCGTAAGGCTACTATCTTCCTGGGAAACATTTTGCTAGGAAATTTCTTCTTGCCCCTTTGAGAATAAGGGGTTAGTGTCCCACAATACCCAAAGGCAAGCCTCTAGCAGAAGGTCTTTGTAATCACGTATCTTCTTGGAGGAGTTATAGAATGCTGGAGGAGATGGCATGTCTCTGTGTTAGAAGCTCTTTTGTTAAATGACATACTCTCAGATCTGTAAGACACTTGAGAATTAGGGTACTATTATCTGTTAGTCATATTTAAATTAGACATTTAAGTTAAATTTAGACATATACTTTACACATTAGTTACAGTTTACCAATGTTAGTAAGTGTAAGAAGATTAAAAGGAATATTTTAATAAGTCAAAAAATTTTGGAGGCAGAACTTCTTCTTGGTAGGTCCAAAATACATGGGTACTCATACCCAAGATGGAGCTAAGGTCAAAATGTGGCTACACATGTGTTTGTATTTTTCCAGAGCTGCTGTAATCTGTACTTACAATTTTTATAGATTTTAAAACATACACACATGCACACAGAGAAATAAGATGAACATACTACAGAATGAACCACAAATACACACATAGACATAAAAGCATAGTGTGGCCACATTGTTTTAACAGACAGACAAATAGAATTTCTTTTCTTTTGAATGCATGTCAGCTGACCAACTTAAAATCCTGGTGTAGGTAGGCGGCAGAAGTCAGAGAAGCACATAGGTGGTCCCGTTATTGACAGATTAGCAGACACTACAAGAAGGAACAGAAACATAAGGATGAACACCTGTACAGTTTTAGAGTGGAAGGATCCATTGTAGAGAGTCCCAGCGTGAGACAAACAGCAAACAGCTAGAGAAGCGGGAAGGGGGCGTGGGGAAGGGGAACGGGAACACAGCATTCAGAAACCATGGGCATATACATGGGTGCTTGTTTGTTTGACGTTAGACACTAAGGGATGTACGCAGTGTCAGATACCCCAATTTAAAAGAATTTTTGTGAAAGGCAGCCCAAGGGTGTTTGGAGAGTAGACCTTAAATTGCAAATGCCCATTTTTACAAGTCTGTGTGGAGTCTGGAACTCAAAGCCTACCACAATGCATCCACAGTCATTAGACTCTTGAGTCAAAAAACAGAGGGGTGTGAGAAGTTTATGGAAGGACATCTTCTATCCAAGAGAAACCCACAAGGTGGAAGACTGCCTTGCCCCTTAGTCAGGTGGGGGTGGGGTGGGGGAGGTCTGGCCTGTGGCTTCAACAGACTGCCTAACAAATGAATAGACCCTGGGCCCTAAGGGCAACCACTGGGAAAAGGGGAACTTACCCAGAGAAAGCCAATCTTAGCCTGGTGGGGAGCATGGGCAAGAAGGGCATTTTCCAACATGTAGTCCTGGGCCAGTGGAAAAAAACAGCCCCCTCGGAAAAAAACAGATGTAAAGTTTTTGCAGCCCAAAAAGCACCGATGCAATGTCACCACAGAACCTTCATATGGCGAAGGATGGAGATAGAGACAGAGACACATATTAGAACACTGGACTTAACTCCCTAGGTCCAAATGAGAAGCAGAGGAAGGGAGATCGTGAGCAAGGAAAGCAGAACCAGAGGGAACCTTCATCGGACGATGGATTGAGATAGAGACGGAGACCCACTTTGGAGCACTGGATTGAGCACCCAAGGTCCAAATGAAGAGCAGAAGGAAGGAGAACATGAAAAAGGAAGTCAGGACTGCGAAGGGTGCGTTCACCCACTGATACAAGGGGACTGATCGAATGAGTGCTCACCAAGGCCAGCTGGACTGGGACAGAACGAGCATGTGATCAAACCGGATTCTCTGAATGTGGCTGACATGGGGGCTGACTGAGAAGCCATTGACAATGGCACTGGGTCTTGTTTCGTCTGCATGGACTGGCTTTTTGGGATACTGGTCTGTTTGGATGCTCACCTTCCTGGACCTGGAGGGAGGGGGGAGGAACTTGGACTTTCCACAAGGCAGGAAACCCTGACTGTTCTTGGGAATGGTGAGGGAGGAGGAGAGGGAGTGGGGGGAGCGGGAGGGTATTGGGAGGAGGGGAGGAAGTGGAAATTCTTTAAATAAATAAATAAGGAAATAAATAATCCAAATCAAACCAAGTTAATGAAAGCCCAGGTTTAATGGATGCCAGCATTCCTAGGTGGGCCTATGGGAAAACATGGAGAGGGGAAAGAACTGGAAAGATCACATTTTAGTTCTCTGGGGAGCAGTTAAAATAGTAGACGGATCTCTGTGAGTTCGAGGTCAGCCTGGTCTACAAGAGCTAGTTCCAGGACAGGCTCCAAAGCCACAGAGAAACCCTTTCTATGTGTGTGTGTGGGGGGGTGCGGTAGCCTGTAGGAGTGGTCTTGACCCTCCCTGGGGTGGGGTCACCGATTGGTGGGCTTTCTCACTGGTGGTGTTTGGAATAAAACAACTCCCAGGGTAGGTGACCTGAATTTGAACTTTCTACCAAATAATTTTATTCTGGAAATGGTGACTCTAAAGTCTAAGAACTTGAGAATATTTATTAAGAATCAGCTACAACAGCTGTCAAATGTATTAGCAGGAAGACTATTGCATGTGTTTATAGATATCTATGTCTTCCACTTTTTCTCTGTATGCATGTATAGGGGAGTAATAAAAATAAATTAAAACTCCAAGATGAACAACGATGAAATAGAATCAACTTTACTCATAAAGTGAATTCAAACAACACTAAACCTTGATAACTTAAATTACCCCTCCCCCACAAAAAATCGAATAGTTTAGATCACATGCGTGGTGAAAAAATTGCAAAATTCTCAGTTCTTAAACTTATTTTTCCCCATCTAATACTTCAATGAAGGAAGGATATGCAATTGTACTCAGCAGTAATTAAATACTAACAACTCTGCAGTGACTGTGGAAATTGCTTAGAGGAACATTTTATCACTGTCATAGTTTAGAATTGACAGCCTGTTTTGACAGCAAAAAACTGCCCAGTTTTAATAGATTTGTTTCATTGTTTCTAAATCAGCCACAGTTGATTGCTGGGGCTGGTGTTGGCCATTACTTTCATTCTCCCTTGTGGTAGCATTGATTACATCAAACAATTTCTATATTTTTGCCAGGAGAATGTATATATTTTTCTTAAGTCAGTGGTTTATCCTTAACCTTATTTTTCTTTTTCTCACTCACAAAAATAACCAATAACAGAGTGCTGAGAGGGATAATTAATTTTCACATAAACTTGTTGGATTATTTATAAAGTCTTGCTGAAAAATCATTAGTGATTTGGTGGCTGTCTGTAGGCATTTTGAGTTGGAGTTTCCATTACAGGCTCTGGAGTCCTAATCAGAAGAATGGGGATCAACTGAGACAAACTGTGGCCTGTTAGGAAATATCAGTCTACTCAGGCTATGTCCCATAAGTCCATTATCCTCTAATTCCTTCTTTCTTTATTGGTGAATTTAAATCTGTATTATAGTCCACTGTATTATATTGCCTGTATAAATTCCAAATCAACAACAGTCACTATTACCTAGCATCCCTATTATCATAGTTGATGCCATTAATTCAATTTACTTTGTATTTATTTTTATTTTGATTGTTTGAAAATTGTAGACATTCATATAATGTGCTTTGCTCAAATCCAACCACCATTCCCACCTGCGGCGCGCTTCCTGACCAGCAGGAATGAACGCCACTAAAAACGAGAATTCCTTCTCTATCACATCTTTATTCGGAGCACTCGGTTGAGGAAAATTGGGGGAAGGGAAGAGAGAGTGCAGGGACAAGAGAAAGTTTAGAGAGAGGAAGTAGAGCCCAGAGGCAGCTGCTTCTAATCGGTGGAGAGGCTTGAATGCTGATTGGTTGATGCCATTCTGCTAGGGCCCAAAGCCACAGGACAGGTCAGGAAACCAAGTCTCTGAAATGCAAACAAGGCTCCAAGCAAACTGGCCTGGACGGCAGCATCAAAGGATTTGTATACCTCCAGGCTGTAGGACTAACTCGCCAAGGCGACATCCTGGCGGCTCCCTACAGCCACCTACAAGTTTCCCTATACTACTCTCTCTCTCTCTCTTTCTCCTCTTTATATATATATATATATATATATATATATATATATATATATATATGGAGTAAACTTAGTACAATCTTTATGTGCATGAGTATATTTAACTAGAATTTGAGTAAGTTTGAGTAGGTTCTCAGGGCCACATTCCTGAAAGAACCTAACTCTCCCTCTCTAAGTAGCAAGTAGTTTCCATAGTTCCTAAGCTTAGGGTAGGACCTCATGAGCCCCTGACCCATCCATACTTTGATTTTGGCTGGCTTAACACTGCACAAGTCTTATGCATTAAGTCACAATTTAGCCACAGAAGTCTACTATTTCTGGATCTTACAGTCTTTCCTCTCCATCTTCTGCAATGATCCCTGTGGAAGAATGTTTCATTCATATATTCCATATGACCTAGATGGATCCCTTGGAGAAGAATGTTTGATATACATGCTTCATATGACTAGGTTATATAATTCCAAAGGATTCTACCTCATCCTGTTGTGATTCATACTTAACAATGCTTACATCTACACTATTCAAAATAAACCAAGAAGTGGAAACAGCCTAGATGATCATAAATGATGAATATTAATGGCATATATATATAGATATATATATATGTATATATATATATGTATATATATTCATAGGCATATGAATGTTACTGAAAATGATCATTCTGAGTTAGGTAACTAAAACCCAAAAAGGCAAATAGAAGGCCCGTTCCATAAGAAAAAGCCTAGACTTGACATTGCTAAAGTGTCCAAGAATGTATCAGTCATGGGTCTAATGGAAAACCTACTACTATTATTCTGCTGAAGGACCACAGAACTAAAATGACGTCTAATGACAAATTGCTATATCCATAGATCAGAGCATCACACTCTACCCTGATCAGAGACACTTCCCCTTATAATTAACAAAGAGATCCACAACTTACATTCTCACTATTATTAGCTGATGCTAGACTTGAATGTTGGCATAAATGTGTTTAAATTGAAGCACTCTATTATTTTCTTTTCTGTTGCTGTGATGGTATTAAACACCATATCCAAGTAAAAATATACAGAAGGAAGAATAAATTTTGTGCTTGTGATTCCAGAAGAGTGGGCAACAAGTGCCAGGAACAGGAAGTTGATAGTTCACATCTTCAGCTATAAGCATGAAGCAGAGTTAGCTAGCAGTAATTGAGGTTTTCACTCTCAAAGTCTGCCCTAGTGACATTCTCCCTCTGGCAAGGCTGCACCACCTTGAGTCACACACACAGTATCTCCAACATTGTGTGGACCAAGTCTTCAAATCCCTAAAACTGTGGGAGCATATTTCTCAATTTTATCACTAGAAATGACCATAAAGGTCAGAATCCGAGCAAGTGTCCATGGGAGATTTCAAGAATGTGAAGATAAAAGCAGATGGTATTAAGGGAATAATGGATTGATAGGGTTAAATACAGTTGGAGGTAGGTCAAAAGTGTAGAGAAGAGACAACTGAGAAGGATATCAGACTTTAAAAAACTTTTAAAAAGTCATATGGAACATTGCTACTGTAGAAGATTCTTAAAATGTATGCATATTCTTAAAATGTATGCATATATAAATGGAATGCAAGTGTTGTTAATCTATAACAAAGGAAGAGTGCCTCTCCCAGATACCATATACTATCAAACTAAAAGCCCAGCAGGTACGAGTTTCCTATTTTCAAGCAGTTATTGTATGGATTTCCATAGAAACCCACCAAATACATTGCAGAATATAGTTGTTTGGGGTTACCCTTCACAACTGGTTGGTAATACCTTCATAATTGAGTCACAATGGAGAATTCAATATGATCACTGACCTGAAAACCTCATCCTAACAGGTTATTTTTTACATTCTGAAAGGTTCTATGCAAGTTACCAGGAGAGAAAAGTAATTAATAGTTTTACCCAGCTGTGAATGCTGCAAGCTATAATAGAGTCTGGCCTGGCAAGATATATTCCACTAGTGCAAGAGTAGCATGAAGGTTATGGAAATAATCAAGCACTCTCTGGTTTGATTTAAAGCCCTTTCCACAAAATGGAACTCATGCCTGGTAATGTTAACTAGTTAACGGTGGCTTGCTAGGTCGTAAGTTGCATAGGAGAAAATACTATCAGTGTTCTTAGTAACAAACTCACCAAACATTCTAATATTTATACAAATAGATAAATGAATCATTGATTTCTTACCAATAAAGCTTTTTTTTTTTTCAGTAGCTCGTGGTTAAAATCAAAACCCACAACTGGTCGGGGTATTGAGAATAGGAGATTGTGGCGGGCATGCTCAGCTCAAAATGGGACTTTTACTCCAAACAGTCATCTACTCTTTCCACTTCTGCAATAAGTTCCATATATCTTTTCCATGAACCTATTCTGCAAACAGAATCTGGAGATGCCTTTTAGAATAGAAGTCCAATGACTATAGAGATTTTTCACCTTACAAAGTTTCTATTTGCATGTTAGCATCTCATAGTGTCTTTGCCACATGTTCTGAAAATAAAAATTTTTACAATTCCACAAATCGGTGGTTTTTATACTGGTGTGTGAGCATTGTATGTAGTGACATATTGCATTAAGAGAGTACTTTTCAATTATCTCCTACTTTAACCATATTCACTCCATGCCACCCAGTTTTCTCTCCATTTTCCTTTCTTCCCTTCTACTGGTTACATTTCTTATACTAGATTCATTAATCTCTTATGTCACAAAAATATGTATATAATCTTTGATCCACAAATGGAAAATATGTCACAAATATCCTTCTGAGTATGACATATATTGCTTATCTGTTTTTGTCTTTGTTTTCCATCCAGTGACATAATTTGTTATTTTCTTATGTCTGAAAAACACACCACTGAAAAGATGAATTGTATTCTTTATTAGTCACTTGATGGATATGTAAGATGGTCCTAATTTTTGACTACTGAAGCTAGTGTTGAATTGGCCATGGATGCTTACACATATCTGTGACATGTTGCTCATAGTTCTTCTGGTATATAACTTCATGTGATATATCAAGTCACTTGATAGCTTTATTTTCAGACTTTTTTGTCATCTCTATACTGTCTTCCACACTGAATTTCACCAATATTGTTTAAAGGTTAATTTTCCCTCCAGAAAATTTATCTGTAATTTTGAATGATTTTTTTCTTAAAAAACAGACTGGGGGATTTAACAGTAGGTTTAACTGGGATTTTCTTGATACTGAAAGATTTTGATTTTTATTAAGCTTATTGGCTATATTAATTCATCTTTTAAAATTAGGAGTATGCATATTTCCTTAGCCCATATACTGACTGAGTTGTTTGGGTATTTTTTTATTGTTATTATTAAGATTTTTTAAGTCTGTAAATATTTCATGTGTTATTATTTTTTAGAAATGTAACTAGCAAAGGATTTAGTCCCATTATGTGGGCTGCCTCTTAACTTGTTTTTCTTTCCTTTGATGAGAAGAATCTTTTTTAATACATACAATCACTTTTTTTCAACTATTAGTATTTTTAATGGATTAATTCTTGCAGCCGGATTGATTTTACTATATGTAAAATGATCTTGAAGGCTTTTGATCTTTTAAACTTGTCTTCATCAGATCCTTTAAGCTCGTGTATGCAGGAAAGATGGATGAATTATCTACCAAATGTTCTTGACAGACAGGCAGGTGATACCAGTTTCCTTCTATATTTCATTGGAACCTGTCTGAAAAAAACACATTATGCTTTTTGCTGTGCCTTCTTCCATGTCCTAACATGCAGTTGAAATTTTTCATTGCTGCCTATGATCCCTCTAGCCCTAAACAATAAGTTGGCATAATTGAAATAAAGAACACCAACAACTGGTCATTTAAACTATATTGTAATAAATTGTGTTTGAGAAATGTACAGTGAATTAAATTAGCAACAATATATGTTATTTTGAAGTCATACTATTTAAGCAACAGTTTTCAGAAAATAACGATCTTTTTCTTGGCAGTTTGCAGAAGTATAATTAAACAATCGGATTTGTTCATAACCACTTGTGGTAAGAGGAGAAAACTCATTTTCAGTTGATAAAGACTGGCCAAATATTTTTATGTTTTTAGCAGTCAGAGATACTGGACCCTTCAAAAAGCTAATAAAGCTTTGTCCATACGGGTATCAGATAATTCACGGAGCACAACTTTTATAATGGCAGGCTTAGTAGCACTCACCTCCTAGTTGACCATAAGCCAGTTGGACCTTGCTAAATAACTGGTCACGTGCAGGTTAACGCAGCTTGAACTTGAAATATGAATTTATGTGTTAGCCTAGTGTTTCATAAAACTAAAACAGAGCATGAACTCTTAGTACCCTTTGGTTTACAAAACAGTTTATAGTTTTAGTATATTCTTCCTCTGACCTTAGTACCACAATGGCAGCAGACTTTACTGTTTTGAGCTCTTTGCTTTTTAGAAGGGACCACCTTTCTGCCCCAAAATACGTCACACAGAGAGGTATATCCTTGCTTATGAGTGCCCAGACTTAGCTTGTCTTTGTTTCTAGTCAACGTTCCTTAACTTAAATTCTTCCCTCTACCTTTTACCTCTAGGCTCTTTGCTTTTCTTACTTATGTAATTTTACTTTTACTCCTACTCCATGGCCAGCTGTGTGGCTAACCCTATTGTCCTCCTTTACCTGTTCTCTTGCTCCTTCTTCCTCTCCTCCCAGATTTTTCCTTCCATTTATTCTGTCTGCCTGCTAGCTCCATCTATTCTTTCTCCTTCCTCACTATTAGCCCTGGAGTTCTTTCTTAGACCAATCGTATATTTTGGACAAGCAAAGAAAGAGAGCTTCACAGAGTGAAGCATATGCAAGATAAAAGAGGGCAACAAATTTTTGCATCATTAAAAAAATGTTCCACAGCATAAACAAATGCAACATAACTTTAAACAATATTCCACAGCAGACTCTAATACTCACTTTGTTGGTGTATGCTTAGGTTTGCAGTGCTGTGTAAAGCTTTGCAGGTTTCATTCTTTGAAATACTGTAAACAAATTTCATCTCCAAAGAAGAGAATTTTGTCATTAATCTTTCTTTAAATAATACATAATAATTCATACATTCTCAGTATCTTTGGTCTCTATCAGTTCTCAAACTAGAACTCCTTTTATGCAATATATCATTGCTGCTGTGGATACTCAATAACAAGTGCATCCACAATCTAATCCTGTAGTAACAGGAGTGGCGGGCTGCATCTCGCTACCTAGCTAAACTAAACCCTGAAATAACAACATGGAAACTGTATTAATTAAATTACTGCCTGGCTCATTAGTTCTAGCCTCTTATTGGATAACTCTCACATCTTGATTCAACCCATTTTTAACAATCTGTATGTCACCATAAGGTCAAGGGTTACCGGGAAAAATTCAGCATGTCTGACTCTAGTGACTCCATGACAGCTCTCTCTGCCTGCCTTCTTACTCCCAACATCCAGTTCTGTCTTTTCCACCTACCTAAGTTTCTGCCCTATCAAAAGGCCGAGGTAGTTTCTTTATTTGACCAATGAAAGCAATGCATAGAAAGAAGAACCTCCTTCACCATAATCTATACTCAAATTTAAGAGAAACAGACACCTTCTATGTGTGACAGAGTGTACAAGCAGGAATGAAAGACATTCTCATTATGTTTTTTTCTGTTTTATTAACTATGACCAAGCACCTAAAAAAGTCTACTTAAAAAGAGAGAAAATTAATTTATCTTAAGAATTTAGATGTTTTAGTGCATAGTAAGTTGTCTGTTCTGCCTTTGATATTGTAAGTAGACAATTTATTAAACAGGGAGTACTTGGTAGTGCAGGATGTTTACACCACAACACCTAGGAAGCAATGGAGGTGAAAAAAACAAAAACCATAATCCCAGTGTTAGAATGTCTTTTTTCTCAGGTTTTTGACTGCAAACAATTTAGCACTTCAAAATCATGGATTGGTGACCAAGACTAACACACCAGTCTTTAGGAGACATTTATCTAAACCATAGCAGTTACTAATCATCTAGATAAGCATCTAATACATTCCTGGTGGATCCCAGGTTTTCCCCCCAGCTCCTTGAGGCCAAAGCACAGGATGCAAGAACTGTTTACACTAAACCAACCTAGCTTCCTGCTAACTTCTCTGCTTGATTCTACCAGCCTGGAGGATTAGCATAGAGCCTTGTTTCATCTTTGGTATGGTAATTTCACCTGCAAAGGAGGGTTCCCACGGAGCTTAAATCTTCTCTTAACTGTCTGTCACAGCTCCCAGCTTGGTGCCCCCTGTCTGGAAGAACCTGCCACTCGGTGCCAGGCTCTCAACACTGTGATCTCACTCCTGGCTGGGAGGGGGTCCTTCTCTCCTGGGGAAAGAGGTATATTAACCTGGTGGAAGCAAAATAATACTTGGCATTCACCTCTTGGCGAATGACCTGGACTCTCTATGTGTGTGTGTCTTGTGTTTAACCCTTAGGCCGTTGCCCAAGCTTTTGGTGGTATGGAGCCGCAGTCCATACCGGGAGGGTGGTGATGCAGACTCGGGTGTTTCCCACACCATGTTGCCACCTATCATGCCACACCATCCCCATGTAAATATGTTGAACTCTTCTTCAAAATTTCACTCCTTTGCATTAAACAACTTGAAGTTCACGGTAGCACCATCTGATTCAGCACTAGATTCTAATGAAGGTCTTTAAATGTGGTTCCTCTCCCACTGAAAGTGTAGACAGAGGCTACAGTCATTTTCTCCTCTCTCAGATCTGAATAATAACACAGAAACTTATCAATTAAGCACTATTTTCCCAATAGTTTATGCATCTTTCTAGCTAACTCTTACACCTTAAATTAACCTGTTTCTATTAATCTGTGAGTCACCATGAGGCTGTAGCCTACTGGTCAGGTTCTGACTGGCAATTGGTAGCTTTCTCCTTAGGCAGCTACATGGCATCTCTTGACTCCACCTACTCTCTCTATATATATCTCTGTTCAGATTTTCTGCCTGATTACAATCTGCCCTGCCATAGGCCCAAAATAGCTTCTTTATTAACCAACAGTAATAAAACACATTCACAGCACACAGAGGGGAATCACATATCATGAGACCTAGTGAAAGACTCCCAATTAGGGGAGACTCTCACTCGAGCCTCGGGATGATGCGAACCCCCCCCAGTAACTCACGAGAGACTGTCCTTGCTGCAATCACACGAGGTTTAATGACAAGACGGGGACCAGTGCACTGGGGCCGAGACTCATAACCCACGCAGGGGAAGAGTTCGACCACGAGTGACCGGGAGAAGTAGTTTTTATAGGAAGAAACCACATAGCCCAGTAATCCGAAAGGGGGGGGAAGGGAGGATGTCTGAAAATTCCTGTGATGATTACAAAGGGGGCAATTCCCTGCCTCTCAAGATTATTCTCAAAGGTAGTAATCAGCTAGTTTCTATTCCGGTGATAATTACTAGGGGGTGACAATTACTAGGGGGAATCTCTCTGTTTCTCAAGATTACTCTCAAGATTACAATCTACCTTTATCTTCAGCTAGTTCCTGAAACCCTGAAATTGGTTAATCCTAGATTTCTGATTCTTCTCTTCCTGCTAGATTTTTGGCTCTGTTTTCCTGCTAGGGGGATCTGGATTTATCCAGGTCTTTCACTAGAAACTAGAGAAGTATTTTTTCCTCTAACAGTCATTGCTGAAATGGAAATAAAAATAATACAATTGATATTCCCATTTTATGGAAAATCATGGTAGATGGATGCATAGTTGGGTAGTTGTCAGTCTCCAAAAATAAGCATCAGTTCTGTATTCCAAAGTGCTTCTCTGAAGCTCTCATATACACTATGCATGCTCTTGTCTTTTTGTGTTTCTCTCTTATGTTCGTAACTGAATAGCTCCTTCTACTTTGCTTCCAGTAAGTAAAACATGAGGCTTTTCTCTTGCATTTGTACAGTGCTTTTACAGCAGGAACTTATTCAAACTTTGTAGTTGCTCAAACTCAACAACTTTAAGTTCTCTTTCAATGTTTTAATATTACAAGTGATAGTCAACCCCTTTAGACAGGATAGCACAAAATTTCCTTAGAGAAAGTCTCTTTTTACATTGAAGTGAAATTCAGGGATTTGAGGGAATATTCCTTGAAGTTTTTAATGTTTTTGTTTAGCTAAGAATGTCTAAAGGCAGTGCACTGGTTTTTTTCTAAAAAAATAACATTACAACAATGTTAATGCAACTTTGACTGGGCACATTATAACTTGTTAAGGTCTTGCTTTAAAAATTATTCCATAGCTACTTTTTATTGGCAGGAAATTTGGTCATTTTGAAACCCTGAGAATAAAAACAAGTTTTACACTTTAGCCCAACAAGATCTAGTTTAATATTTTACTTCAGAATAGAACTTCAAATTTTATTATATTTGGGGCCGTTTCATTATCTCCTGGAGTAAGTAAAACCAATTATGACTTTTACCTTTCTGTGCAGGAATTTTCTTAGACAGATTCATAATCAAAGTTGATCATTTTTTCTATTTCCAATACAATAACTTAAGTTCCTATGAATCATTCTTCTGAATGTCATTTCTGCTCTACACTAGCAATTTATGTGTTGACCTTTCCTTTGCCTCCTGCAGTTAGTGTGCTCTTCTGTGCTGAAGGGATGTCTTATACCAGTGTCACCTATGAACCAATCTCTGTACCAGATACAAGTAATGTGAAACCAAATACAATTTCTAGCCACATTCAAAGACTATGTAACACAGTTATTTCACTTAGCTATTTCAAATATTTAAGAAATAGATTTCCTCTTAAAACTGCAAAATATTCTGATGTTCGCTGAACTGAGTTTGGAGCTGTGTCAAAGGCGGATGCTTTTAGGCATTTGCAGTAAGTTTGCAGCCTGCTGCCTTCTAAGTTATCGTATATAGAGATGAGTATTTGTAGTTGTTGAATTGGAGTCAAGGAAGGCTCCTTACTAGAGCTTCCAGCATATGTGTGAATCTCTGCCTTGGCAACTGCTTCATCTAAATTAGACTCATAGAAAATGCCTATGGGATTTGATGATTAACTTAAATCAATTTAATGGATGAGAATAATCACAGCTCTAATTTATGCCTTACAACAAATTATGTTTTTGAAATTTATGGATTAAAAGTTCAGAGCTAGGAAAATATTTTTATCTCCCAATAAAAATATTGTTATGTTCATTAGAAATTTCAAATTTATATATTTAACTGTAGAAACTTTTTCAATTTAATTTTTTTAGGGAAAATTCTTCACTATATCCTTGCTTTATTTTTACAAATATCAAATTAATGTGTATTTCTTTAGTTCAACCAATTATACAAAATCCATAATTTTATTTTTTACCAAGGTAGGAAAAAAATTTTACTCTTAAGTTTACTAGAAAATTCTGTTTCTTATTATTTCCAATAAAGAGAACCAGACAAGGACATGTATAAACTTTGAAAAGTAAACGTTGTTATAAAAAATATGAAATCTATATTCTCTTATTGAGAAGGTCTTAAGTCCAATTAGATATCTGTTGATTACCACCATGGTGTGCATCCTACTGTTGAACTTTTGATGTTATCATGCCATGCTGTAGTTGTGGTTCATAGATGTCATAGCCTGGTAGGAATATGGCTTGTTTTCCACACTAGAAAACTTGTTTGCTGCCTTCTGGTATAATGACAGTTAGTCCCTCAAGAATGAAGCTTTTGAGTCAAACCCAATTTGTGTTCTCTGGGTCTTATGTGCATGGTGTCTTCAACAATATATACTCCCTTCTCTGTGACAACCAAGGAAAAGAACAATAGGCTATATAATATTTTGTGAGTTTCCTGGACAACCCTGACAAGCAAATCAAAAGAAGGCTTCTTAACATAGTTTTGAAATTTTATGGATGGTTTTTGGCTTTTTCTTAGTTCAGAAGGAAAAGTTTTGTTTAGACTATACATGTATATGCATACACAGAGTTAAAAATCTTATAGGCAGTTTTATATATACAGTTAACAGTATGTTTACATATGACTTTCTCAGACATCCTACTATTGTTTTACTTTCACTTCTCTTTTCTTTCTTCTGCACTTATCTGTAGACAGAGTTTTTCTGTCTCACAACTGCTCTCAAGCACATAGAGGCTTAAGCTTATATATATATATATATATATATATATATATATATATATATATATATATATATTATAAATGCTCAGTCAATAGCTCAGTCTTATTACTAACTAATTCTTACATATTAAGTTGTCCCATATTCCTTACTTATGTTCTGCCACATGGAAGTAACTTTATTAGCTGCCTCGAGGTCTGGCTGGGACTCCAGACTTCACCCTTCATCTTTGTCTTAGTCTGACTGTCCTGCCTAACTTTATTCTGTCCAGCTTTTGGCTAGTCCATTTCTTTATTAAACTAATCAAGGTGGCCTATATTCACAGAGTGTAAAGGAATATTCCACAGCACTCATCTCCCTCAGCCTTCTGTAACTAAAGTGCCCGTTTTCCCCACTTCTCGCTTCCAATCACTTTATCCTGCTAGTCTCCTCTCTACTGTCTGCTACCCCACCCCAGACCCAGGAATGCTCTCTTTTTTTCTTTTCTGCTTCTGTCCCTACTCCTGGCTATATACTCTCTTTGAAGATTTGAAGCTAGGAGCCTCACATGGGAAAGAAAGAGAAAAGATTCTGTTTCTCTATTTGAGTTACCATTCTTTCAATATGATCTTTTTATAAATTTCATTCAATTACCTGAAAATTTAGTGATTTCATATTTCTTTACAGCTGGATAGTATTCCGTATTGTATATGTACCACATTTTCATTATCCATTCTTTGGTCGAGGAATATTTAGATTGTTTGGATTTTCTAGCTATTAGTATAAGAGCCTGAAAAAAAAATAACTGTGGAGTATCTCAGTTGTGGGCATGTGTAAGGAGTTGTATGGCTGGGTCATATGATGGATTAATATTTATTTTTGGAATAATTCTCACAGTGATATCCAGAGGGACTGCACCAGTTTGCAGTGAATGAGGGCTCCCTTTCCTCCACATCCTCTCCAGAACTTGTCAGTTGTATTGTTGAGCTACATCATTCTGATTGAAATAGAATGAATAGGATCTGGAATAGGATAAAATCTCAAAGTTTAGCTTTTATTGTTTTTCTTTTGAGAACCCTGTTCAGATAACAGGGCATTATTTGCTTTATTTCTTTTTCTTCTTCTTTTTTCACGGGATGGTCTCTTTGTTGAGTTTTTTGTATATGATACATATTAACCCTCTTTTGGATGTTTTTTCCTTTTCAAATGCTCCTGTTGACGTATTTTCTTACCAATGATTTTGACTATTATTTATATTTTACACTTTACCTCCGTTTGTGAGCCTCCCAACAAGATGTCTTAATTTTTGTTGTTGTTGTTGTTGTTGTTGTTGTTGTTGTTTCAAAGCAAGTTTTCTCTATAGTTTCGGTGCCTGTTCTGGAACTAGCTCTTGTAAATGAGGCTGCCTTGAACTCAAAGAGATCTGCCTGCCTCTGCTTTTCAAGTGCTGGGATTAAAGGTGTGCACCACCACTGCAAGGCTAATATGTCTTAATTAATATGCTCCCCCACTCCAACCCATCACACAATCTTTCATTTGCTTTCTAGCTCTTAAGTTCTCTCTTTCCTCCCCTGTCCTTCAAATCCCTTGAGGCAGTATGCAGAAGAATAGTAGAAGTTCTCTTACCATTTCTTTATTCTATTAATTCTTATCATATTTACTTTTTAATCAAGACTCTTATTTAGACGTACCATTGATGCCTTTTTTGGCTTTCTTACTCAATTTCCTGCTGCAACAACACTTCTACCATTACCATTGAAAATTAAGTAAAATCTCTCACAATCTTTTCTACACCCAGTATTCAATACATTCCCAAGGAGAAGGCCAAGTAAATATTTTGAAGAATTTCAAATACTATAGCGTTTTCAGTGATCAGGTTACAGATAAGTTTAAACATGATTTTAACAAATTGACACTTTTTAAAAACCAGAATCTAATCTGATAGACTGAACATTGCAGAAAGATAGAAGCTCCTTCATTTTATATTCTAATATCAAATTCACCTTTTCAAGGGTAACCATTATCCTGTCTTGTATCAGAATATATTACTTTCAAATGTTCTGTACCTTACAAAATGGAAGTATATTAGTTATACTCTTTTGTGTCTGACATCTTTTACTAAGATTCATTGATATTGTTGGTTTATGCTTTAATACATCAAAAAGTGTCTACTTAAGTAAATAGCAATACCTTTTAGTCATATAGTCGTTTGCTGAAATAAAGACTAATGCTTCTGGAAGTATTCTGATAGAAGACACATAGCATCTATGTATTCATTTTTGCTAGATATGATTATCTATAAATATAAAAGGCAATTTTGGATCAGAGCATATGGAAACACAATACTTTAATGATAACAGTTATGTGTTTTCAAAAGTGAGTATTAAATTAATAGCACAACATACATGCTGTTTATTAGAAAATAATATACTTTACCATCACATATAACTAATAATTACCACATATAATAATAACACCACTATAACTATATCTTCCAATCCACTTATACATTTCTCATATTTCATATTACTAAGTATATCTTAGCAACTTTTTAAATCAGATATGATGTAATTTTATGAATTATATTAAAATTGTATATACTTAAAGGCATAAAACCTTGCCTATTTTGGTTGCAATAGTTACTAAATATCAAAAGTTCAGTTACAGCTTAGATGCCTCCTTAGGTCAGGACCCAGAAGGCTATAATCTAGGTGTTAGACATCTGTGTGATTGTATCAGGGATCTATTGGAGAATCATCAGCTTTGAAGACCACTGAGAATATTGATACTGTTAATTGAGTACAGTGCTGGGGACCATAGGTTTGGCTGCTTGGAGAATAAGGACATCTTCAACATTGATCTCCTAAAGGTCTTCCAACCTGACTGAGATTTTTAGAAATAGATTGGTCTTTCTTGTCATATGTCCTTTTCTTTGACAGCTGCTTATATAAAATCAAAGCAATCAGTGGAGTCTGTGAGGTAGTAAGATGTTACTATGCATAAGGTCAAAGGAGTGACAGCCTGACCCATGTGATTTTCTTGTTTATGAACAAGTGGTTAATCCTTCCCAAGTGATAAGGAGGAGAATATACAAAAGCATAGGAACTGGAGAGAAAGGATCTTGGGGAGGGCTAGTCTCCTTACGCTTTGTTATATCCCACAAGATATTGAGTATTGCTAAGTAAAATCCAGTTTGATTTACTTATAAGTTTCTCCTCTGAGATATTCTGTTTGTATTTCTACATTTCTTGGCTATATTTCCTTCTACAGGGGGTTTATCATTTATTTTCTGACTTGGTTATAGTTTCACATGTATTTTTCCGTGAAACATCTTCATATTTGTTCAGTTTCCAAGAAAATTATTTCTCCATTTTCATATCCTATTTTACTATAGTATAGAGTTCTAGAATGTTACCTATTTTTTTTCCTGAACTTTAAACATATTATGCTACTACCTTGGAGAATCTTGATGTTTTCACCTGTACAGCCAGCTGTCAGCCTTATTATTGCTTTTCACTTTTTAAATGCTTTTTTATTCTCTGAATATCTTATGCTCCATTTTCCGTTTCAGTATTTTTTTCACTCTATGAAGTTGTTGCGGTATTACAGACTTATTCCATGTTATTCCCATCCAAATTCTCCCATTATCTTTCCCTTAAATTCCTCTTTTTCTTTGTGTTTTTTTTTGTGTGTGTGTGTGTGTGTATGTTATGGTATTTATTTAAGTATATTTCTGGACCAAATTAAAGCTGTCTTTATGTACTTGGGTGTGAAACTGAAAATTTAAACATGAAAAACCTACCAATGGGCTTATTTCTGAAGAAATCTGACTCCTCCTTTCCCCAGCCATGGACTGCCTTTTATTTTTCGACAAGGGATGGATCCTTAAGAGTCATGCTGAACTGTGAGCCTGTGCATTCTTAATCAGGTAACCAAAGCTGGAGAGTTCTCAGGTACAATGTCTCTGTTCAGAAGACACTGTTTCACGCCAGTCACCCCACTGCCTTGAGCCTTGAGTGTAGGAATACATTATCTATGCCCAAATTCTAAGACAGGGTGATGGGGAACCTTATTTGCCAGTCATCTTTAAGAGGTGGGACTTAGTTAAGGCATGGCTTCGGGGGGACCCAGAGTAAAACGTACACACCTCCGTGTGCTGCTTTCCTTACACCTTTTCCCACAGAACACTGCTGTGCTTGGATTTCTCATTTCCTGTTTTGTGAGTTTTTCCCCTTATGATAAATAAAATATAATTGTTTTATCCTTAGCTAGCCTGTTTATTTCAACAATAGGAGGCCATCAGAAAGGAGGCAGCCAGATCAGGTTCACATGAAGGTCCCTGAGTCCTCTGTGTGATGATCTCAGCGATGAGGTCTTTCCCTGGAGTTCTGGAGGATTAATTTCTCATACTCAGTGAAATGGGAAGATTTTATGTTGCTGTTTATAATTAACATTAATTCTTAGTTTTAAGACTAACATGAAAACTACATATTCAGTACTTTAATCATAACGTATCTCAAAAAAAATCCCAAGAACTGACATTATCAGTTTTCATCTGCTGTTTTATTTCTAAATTTTTGTTTATCTAAAATTTGTTTTTTCAGTTTATCTTGATGATTTTAAATATGATTTTCATATGGTTTTCTATGTTTTATTGTTTCATTAAGGGTATCAGTCAGCTCTAAATTAGTGCAATCTACCAAATGCATGAGCCAAATTTATTTAAATATTATAGATAAACTTGCTTTAATTACATTCATTTTGAATATAACAAGAGATAGATAATTTTTCTCATATTCTCCCTATCATTATTAATAGATTTTCAAGTCATAGTTTTTCACAGTGCGTGTTATATTTATTACCAGCAGTAAAAGTTAAAAAAGACTTTGAAGAGCTTAAGGAAATGGGCCTGGTAAGAATGAAGTGAGTCTGTAATGAGTCAAATACAGATATCACTGAGTCCTTTGGGAGAGTATTCTAGAATTCTAATTCTTTTACCAAGTTCTGTGTATTTAAATTTCAGGTCTCTGAGATGTGCCTTACATTTTATTATTTTGGGAACGGTGGGTATATTATATCTTTTTACCAAGTCAATTTAGTGGTTCTATAAGAATCTTTATAAAAGTAGGCACAGCCTAGATCAAAGCAGGGATCTAACGCTTCTTGATCCTTCAAAGATTTGTACAAAATCTGTGGTTTAACTATCTGTATCCAATGTGATGGACAGAAAGCGCTTAAACACTTCAGCTTTGCATGTGGTGATGTCATTTGCATCTGGAATGTCCCCAAAAGCTCAGGCTTTGATCACGTGTTCATCCAGCGATACTGTCCTGTGAGCTTCTGGACCCCTTAGCTCTGGCTGGTGTATTTGATCACTTGCAACAGGTCTTTGCAGTTTATACACCTGCTTCTGAGTTGGGAGGTAGTCCTAGCACTTCAGAGGCAGAAGCAGGTAGATCTCTGTGAGTTGGAGGTCATATTGGTCTACAGGAGATAGTGCCAGGACAACTCCAAAGCTATAGCAAAACCCTGTCTCAAAACAAACAAACAAACAAACAGCAAAAAACTCACTCACTTCTGGTTTCAGCCTGGGTTCTGTGCTTCCCAGTTGTTGAACATGCTAGAATCAAACTCCTGCCCTTTGGATGGTGCTTCCCCTCTTGCCATGCCTTCCCCTCCAGGGGATATTGTACCCTCTGTACATTCAATATAAGTATTTTTGTTACTAAATCATTTCTGTAAGGTAGTAGTCACAGACACGGGGAAATTAATTGCTATATGAGGAAACGCCTGATCTTTCTGTGCCCCAGAGTCTGAATCTGAATCATAAAGTAATAATAATGCCTCTACCAGGTTTTGTTAGGTTTCAGCATGGTCTCTCTAACTACGTGGTTTCCAGTAAGTTGACACCATACCTAGTTTCAATCTTTATTTTGGATGTTTGAATATATACACGAAAACTTTCCACATGACTATTTGAAACTTTCTAATAGATCCTCAGAGAACATATTTTTCACCGCACTTTGTTCTAATTACCAAACATAAATAGGTCTCTTCTGAATTCCTGGGCCTATTACATCACTGATTGGGAGGCAATTTCTCTAATTAAGAGAAATATCTGAAGATAGAATCAGTATGTTCAATAATTGCACCAAAACTCTCAACAGAATCCACATAAAATATTGTTTGTTGACCAAACACATCTTCTTCACCCACAGAATAGAACACTGCAGCAGTAAAATCTTTGCGGAAGAGGGGTTGTTAGTGAAAGCTGCGTTACCTACATGGAGCCAGACTATAAAAGTCCATCTCAGCTGTCATCAGCATGTGTGTTCTTAATTTTAGTTGTCTACCATTTTAGATAACTTATTTCTAAAAAGGTGCTTTTAGAATATAATATATAAGTAGCTACGATACTGTCATTCTTTACTTTCTGCCAATTAAATCTCTTTACACAGAGAATAGTTGATGAATGATTAATTCTTCCTTATATAAGAGAATATTTCTCATTTTCATGGAATCAGTGATGAGATGTGTAAAAAAGGTGTTATTAAGATAGTAGTTCATAATATTTTTGAAGTATTTTAAATAACTGTATTTTATCAATATTGACACTCAGAACAAGCTACTTGCCATTTTAAGTCTCATTTCTAAGGATTTGTATCCATGTTCTACTATACATCAAATGGTTTCAATTTTTAATTTGACTTCCGTATAGTATATGTTACCTGTGGTTGGACTGGTTTATCTCACTATGTTAAAGGTCAAAGAGAATGATGAGTCATTACCAGATTTAAATGGATAACTTAGGGTACTAAAAAAATATTTGTGCTTGTTCATGAATTTGTATTAGAAGAGGCAGTTAGTTCTAGGGCTCACATCTACATACAAATGTGCACTGTGTCACAATAATAAGGCTTGATCTGAATGTTCCACTAGTTCAGAGGCTCACTGCATCATTTCAAATGTTGGAAAGTACTTAAACAAGAGAATGGACATTAAGATGCCAGAAAATGGCAAGAGAAGTAATTTCTGGTGAGAGAGGAAAAAGATGGAAGTTAAAAAATTCTATGAAATATTTATAGGTTTTACATGTTTCATTCTAATAAGAATGCAAATATTGCAAATGCTTTCTCCTCATGCAGTACTGACATTTACCAAATAGAATTCTGCTATTTGACCTCCTTCTGTAAACATTGACATTGTACTCACATTTATAATAGATTTCTGTCTGTCTTACTGCAGTGGAATGTCCCCATCGGGAATGTTATTAGTTATTATGGCTGAAAATGCACCTGCACCAGCTGTGTGGCTGAGCATACAAAAGGCACCAGCCAAAATCCCTGAGTCTCTTAACAGACCTTTGCTGCATTTCTGCCATGGAACCAACATCCATCCTGAAGCAGCAGGAAGTAAAACTTCCTCCAAAGCTTCATTTCCATAGAAATGAGGAGCTGACTAGTACTCGCATTTTTTTCCTGGCAGTATCTGATGTCCCCTTCCTTGAATCCTAATCTTTATCTTTTATCCATTAGCTACAGAAGGTCTCGGGTTATGTTAGTTAGAAATAATTGGAAAAAGAGCGTGAAACCAATTGAATCATAGGAACATAGAAATGTTCAGGAAAAAAAATCAATACAATCAAGTTTATGAAAAAGCCCCAACAGAATGGGGAAAGTACAGCCTTGGTCTAGTTTTTAAAGTTATTGAACCATTAACACAGATTGCATTGCTGGGTTGTTATTTGAGATCAGAAGTTATTTTCCAAAAGGAATTTCTTATTTATGTGTAGCCATTGTGGTAGATATATTTTAATTTTTTTTTCAGGATCAAATAGATGAGAACAAATCAATTGAGAATATAAATGTTAAGATGAGTTTTCTTCGTTGCCTGACATGGAAGGAACAGGAACCCAAAGAGGAATGGAGATAAGTCTTTGTAGATATGGCCTCAATGAATGGTCATTTGAAAACTACAAAACTTTAGTAAGATAATTTGAAAAGTTAATTTCTTATCCCTGAATGATTCTAGTTTCTGAGCCAAGTAGTCAAATTTGTAAGATAAATTTATTTTCAGTACAGATAAATATTTCTACATATCATACCATAGACCTAACATTGTGCTGGAATTTCTCTAGGTTGACTGAAAAGAACATTAGCCTATCCCAAGCAACAGTCTATAAACATCTGTCCTTATGCCCACAGGTTAGTGTAATCCTAATCCCTCATCAAGAAAATTTCTCTTTGCAACAGATGGAGATCATTACAGAAAACCACAATCAATCAAATTGCAGGAATTTGGAGCCCAGTCCAAAGTGATACATCTAACAAAATCCTCTCCCACCTAATGCTCGGAGAACATTGAGGGGGAGGCTGTGGAAAGTTTGTAAGAACTAGGAGATCAAGTACTCTGCTGTAAGAGTGCAGCTCCACATAATATCAGAAGCACCATTTATAAAACCTCACTAACTTGACTGCTCTAATATGAGATGAACAAGGAGACACCAATGTACTGGATGGAGAAAATCCCATGAGGTCTCAGACATACATAAAGAACTGTAGGGAACTGAGGAAATCTGAGAGCAGGACAGGTGGTATACCCCAAGGAAGAGCACACCAATTAGTTATCCAATATCAAATGACCAGCCCTAAAAACATACAAACAACTAACAGTATATAGACTGGACAGATTGTAATTTTGAACACACACACACACACACACACACACACACACACATTTGAATGTATACATATACATTTATATTTATATGTATATATAAATGCAATAAGAAGTAGTGACAAAATAGGTCATGATGATTTTTTTTTTCTCTTTTGAAACAGAGTTTCTCTGTAGCTTTGACGCCTGTCCTGGAACTAGCTCTTGTAGACCAGGCTGGCCTCGAACTCACAGAGATCTGCCTGCCTCTGTCTCTCAAGTGCTGGAATTAAAGGTGTGCGCCACCAATGTCCAGCATATGTCATGATTTTTAAAGTATATGGGAGGGAATGTTTTGAGGGAGGAAATGGAAGGAAAAAATGTGATTGAATTATAATTTCAAAATTTAAAAAGAATGCTTTTATTCAAAGGAAGCATTGTATTTACATGATTTTAAAGCAGTATAAATTCAAGCTTTTAGATTCAACTTTTAAATTTTATCTTAAATTTTTACATTTATTATTACATATGTATTTATAATATTCATGGAACATATGCATTATGGTATTCAGTGGAAGTTTGATGGTAAGTTGCTAAGTTGGTACACTCTCTCCTATATAGGTCCCAATTCCTGGTCACAGAACTCAGGTAATCAGACATGATAGAAAGTGTCTTTACCTACTAAGACATCTCCCTAGAACCCTAGATTTAATTTCAAAATATTTTTTTTATAATTTGTTGTTTTATCTGTGCGAATGTGTTTATATACATCAGTGCATGTGCCCAATGAAGTCAGAACTGTCTTTTCTCTTGATGTGAAGTTAGAGACAGTTGTGAGCCACCCGACATGGATGCTGGCAAAGAAATGCAGGTCCTCAGTCTGCCCTGCTAAAACACTTCTTTAGCTCCCAGTTGTATCTGTTTTTCATCTTTGAAAGAGCTTTTGTTTTTCTCAAAGATTTAAGAGAAAAGACCACCAAGGCAAGTTGTCAGGGCCAAATTAATTATAGCAAGCTATTTTTGTTGGTGTACACAGGCTGCCTCCTCCTAAAGAACGGTTCAAGAGGTCAGCCATAGACATAAGAAGGAATATTTTTATAGACTGGGGGTGGGGAGTTTCCAAAAGAGGATATTTGTTGGGCAAAATAGGGTGGGTTATAAGAGCTCAACCTAACAAGGTGCTCATAACAGGGTTGCTGTAACAGAATAGTCATAACCTTTGGAAACAAAGGTAGGGTGGCATGACACTCATTACATCGCTTGTTAATACCTTTCCAACTTGTAGCTATCCATCTTAAATCACTTTCTGAGAACCTCAGAATGTCCTTAAATTTTCACTATCCTCAGACCTTTATATATCTTAAACCATCAGAACTTATACAGACTCTCATATTCTCAGACCTTTATATCATTTAGAACATTTTTAGACCCTCATAATTTGCATAGACTTTAACATTTTTTTTCCATCTAATCATTTACTGGAGAGACACGCAGTCATTTCTGAGACCAGTCATTTCAAATCAGGTTCCTTTAGTAGAAAGCTACGTCTGAAATTTGTTTATCTTTTAATTTGAAGCCTAGCAAGGCAAACCTGCCCTATCATGTTTTTGTTTTTGGTTTTTTTCCATACTATATGAGCTAATAAACTGGCTGTAGTCTTGGGAAGAATCTGGTTGCTTCTTGCTGCTAAGCTGACAAAACTATGGCTAGCGTGGGCCTCAATACTATCAGATATCTGTGAAGGATAGATTGTAGCTGGAAGTATAGTCCATATGGCCTGTGTATCAGTTAAAATGGCAGAGACTAGTCCATATCTAGGTGGTTATTCCAGGTTCATGTGATCTCCATGATATTGGAGGCAGAGGAAGTGACAGCCTCAGTCTTTAGCTCTCAGGCCCCGAAGGTGGGAGGCTTTTCTATGGAGGAGGAACATGGGAGTACCCATCTAACTTGGTCTAGATAAAGTGGGTCAATCAACTCTCCAGTGCCCTGCTTGTCCATAGATTGGACAGAATCCTGGCACCAGGAGCAGCATTGGGGAAGTCTTGCCTAGTGCCTAGTGATAGCACAATCCTGGTGGAGTCTTCTTAGTGCCTTCTCATCTTCTTTATAGACCTTGGGGTTACTGCTACGAGCTGAGAGTCTCTGTCTTTTAAGGTAGGGTTTATCATTAAACATTTCAAATGCCATGTTCATCAGATCTCTGAAAAGTTTGAGGACCATCATCTATTACACATATCTGAATTAAACAAATCTAGGCTTATTTTTGAGAAAACATATAGGTTAAAACAAGCTTTTTCCTGTAAATAATCACATTAACACTTAGCTTGACAAGAACATGATTAAATTCTTTAATGTGTTCTGACTGTACTTGTAGTCATGTAAGCTTTTAAGAATAATTAAGAAATACGAGTTAACAGAGTACAATAATTTGTCTTTCAAAGACTAAAACTTGCAGGGGTAGTGCTTGTGAGCAGGGACAGAGGGGGCCTAGAGGCTAGCATTGTCCTTGACAAGTTAATAAGCAATAGAGCCATACGTTTACAGATGAGCCACATGGTCCTTTTACCAGAAATAAAGAGAATGACTTCCATTTTAGCTAACAGGAATTTTCATCAAGCCCCTGAGGGAATAGGTGCTTTTCTCTAATACCTGATTTGGGAAAAAGGACTTCATACTTTTATCTCTGTTAAGTTTGAGTCTTAAAAAATAACAATTTCTCCTTTGAAGCTCCTTTTAGTATCAAAATAAAGCTTTTAACTCATAAACACAGTCCACAGAGAGACTTGGAACTATCTTGATCCTTTTATGGTATACCATTACAGACTATAACAGCTTCATATGTGACTCAGGTTATTGAAATAGCTTACGCTTAACAAAGGTAGTAAAGATAAGGCATCTCTCTATATATTCTCAAGCATGGATAGACCTTAGGTAAGGAGAGACATTCTCCAAGCCAGTGGTTTTCATATTTTCTAATGCTGGAACTCTTCAAATCAATTCCCCATGTATCACGGTGACCCTCATCACAAAATCATTCCTATTGCTGTTTTACAACTGCAATTTTGCCATTGTTTTGAATCGCAATCCAAACACCCAACATGCAGTTAGACCTAGGAAATTTCTGTAAAAAAAGTCTTTCAACCACCAAAGAGTTGAGATTTATAAGCTGAGAAGCTGTTGCAAGCTCTTTGCTAGACTACTAAGTCAGGGTCTTGCTTTATTGTAAGATAGGAACATGCCAATTTCTGGTGTATAATATTTGATGCTCATAGTTGTGGGTTTCATTTTTAGCCTTTTATTTATTTACTTATTTTTAAATTCAAATATTAATAATATAAGACATTTTATAAACTTAAATTTGTCCCATAACCTTATATATTCAAATATTTTAAAAATAAAAAAAACCAGCTTTTTAATTTAAATTTACTGTAAATGTCAAAAATTTCATCTAAAAGAAGTTGGAAATCTCTCACATTTTCACTTCTGCAATATCAAAAATGAAAAATCTCTTTTTTTTACTTTGAAAGGGAAAAAAAGGGCAGAGCCACAATCTTCATGAAACAAAAACAAGCTCCAACAGTGCAAAAAATTCAAAACACAGTATCTTGGATTCATTCACAAAACTTTAGGCTTTTTCAAGGGGTTGAGTCACCTCCTCAGTTTCATCCTCAGCAGCCTGCCTTCGAGATCACTTCTTGCTCTAGTTTGCTGTGGCTGGTGCTTCTGATGACTATTGCATGGCACCAACATTTTCAAAATTGCTAGAGTCCACTATTGCAACTTGGCTCTCTTTAGCAACTCTATCCCTGCATTGGCAAGGCTCAGCTGTTCCCCATGATATTTTCATATCTTTAAAGCCAATATTACCTGGGTGACTTTTATATTACAAAGATTGGAAGCCAGCAAAAGGCATAATCTTGCATATAAAAGCATAGAGGTACAGATTTAATACATTATTAAACAGCCATTGTTTTATTGTCTTTAAACCCTATCTTTCGTAAACCCTATTTTCAGGACAGGATAGGAATTAACATACAAAATCTGCTTCAATTCAAATATTTTGGAGACCTGCTGTTGCCTGCTTGGTAGGCAGAATTCTTGTGGTCCTCTTTAATCAAAATGACAGGAAAGTCACATGATATCCATCTTCTCCAATCCTAGCAAACATGGCTGTCAGCAATGCGGATGCCTGAAGATAAAGTCACGTGACATCTGTCCTCTCCAGTCTTAACAAAGATGGCTACCAGGTGTGTGACTGTCTAAAGATGGTGAAGTCACATGAAAACCACCCACTCCAATCCTAGAAAAGATGGTGACCAGTCACCTGGCTGCCTAAAGATGGTGTAAAATCACATGTTACTTATTTCCAGAAATTGAATCATATCACATGGTTCCTTTAAGATTACCTATGCATAAATTTTTAACTATCAGCTCCCAGTGTTACTAGTTTTAAGTTCAGTTTTTGATAGATTTTACAGACTTTTAGTCATATCCAATAGACTTACAAATTTTGAGGTACAGAGAGTTTGCATAAACCAAATCAAATTTTTTAAGCTCTTCTGTTTTGCCCTGTCACTGTGCCAAACTGTGACAAAGGACATAAAGGAAACTTTTTAAAGTTAAACATGTCTGAGTATGGAGAAAGAAGAGTAATAACCCACCTGTACAACTAGATTTCCAATAAAAAAGAATAACATAAGATAATGTAAAGAATGGCTCTGGGACTTGTTTCCTCTGCATGTACTGGCTGTTTGGGATCCTAGTCTGTTTGGATGCTCACCTTCCTAGACCTGGAGGGAGGGGGGAGGAACTTGAACTTCCCACAGGGCAGGAAACCTTGACTGCTCTTTGGACTGGAGAGGGAGGAGGAGGGAGAGTGGGGGAGGAGGAGAGGGAGTGGGGGAAATGGGAGGGTATGGGGAGGAGGGGAGGAAGTGGAAATTTTTATAAACAAACAAATTAATTAATTAATTAATTAAAAAAAGATAATGTAAAGTTACCCACACCTGTAAATTGAAACTTCTGTCCCACCCAGTCCTGCAATCATCAGTCAATCCCATCCCCCACAAAAGAAAAAAAACACACAGAGGCTAATAATAACTATATACTGTTTGGCCTATTAGCTCAGGTTTATTATTAACTAGTTCTTGCAACTTAAATTAACCCATCATTTTTGTCTGTGTTTAGACACATGGCTTGATACCTTTTCTCATTAAGGCATTCTCCTGCTGTTTCCTCTAACTCAAATCCGACAATCAAGGCAGCAGAAGTGACTCAAAACAGAAAAAAAAATAACCCCACCAATTTCTGAATCAGCTCCATGCTGCAACAAAGCTTGTGCACACCACAAAACACAGACCAAACTTTCCAACAAAACTAGCACACAGAACTTTCTCAAGAAATACACAGACAACACTCTTCAACAAGACAAACAAAATTTTCCGTGAGAAATAAGCAAAGCTGTTCAATGAGAACCAGAACTAGAACCAGACTGGCAGGTGACATCTCCTATATGCCCTAGATTGGAGAATTCTAGGGCCCCATGAACCACCTCTATGTCCCAGGTAATGATCCTACAAAACAGATAGACCCAGCCTATAATTTACCGGAAGGCCTCCATAGATGCTGCTTTTCTCAGCATGGCAGTTCACTCCAATAATTCACCTCTGAGTCTTGGAACATCAAGACATGTGCCTCCTGAGGCAGCCCCTCAGCCCCAGAGACAAGGAGGGAAAATTCAGCTTTAGAAGTTGGGTGGATGGTCTGAATCTCTCTGGAGCCTCCATTAAATGTTAATCCAACCAATTGAGAAGAGCACTACCACAGTTTTAAGCCAAATTTAAAACAAGCTTTAATTTAATATTGATGAGGAGGATGGGCTCTGGTCAGGTTCACCTCAGGATTTCCGGATGATGGCTCTGGGTCATGGTTTGTAGTCACTTAAACATTTCCTGTCAGGTCCAATCAGTGGCAAGCATACATCCTGACTGATTTCTAGGCTGTGAATCTCCTGTCCACATGTGATCAACTACATCCAGTGCCAATGGATCAAACAAGCTTGATTAGGGAAGTGAAAGCATGCAGTTTGTTATTGCCCATAACAATAGCCTGCATCATTTCAGGAACTGTCTGTTTTTGGACAAGGGACTTACGTGTTAGAGGTATTTTTGTTTCATGGATCTTTAACACATAGCCATTAATACTTAAAATTTAACTTTGACTCTGATATTCAAAGTCCATATTACTCCAAACAAAATCACAGTCTGAGCTATCACAACAATACCCCAGTCACTGGTAACAACTTCTGTCTTAGTTAGGGTTTCTATTGATCTGACAAGACACCATGACTACGGCAATACTTATAAAAGAAAACACCTAATTGGGGTTGGGTGGCTTACATTTTCAGAGGCTTAATCCATTATCATTATATTGGGGAGCATGGCAATAAGAAGGAAGATGAGGAGATGGAACTGAATCCTCTATCTTGTAAGCAATAGGAAGTCGACTGAGGTACTGCACAGTATCCAGAACACAGGAAATCTCAAAGCTCAGTCCCACAGTGATGCTCTTGCTCCAACAATGCCATACCTCTTAGTAATCTAGGAGATTATGGGGAACAATTACATTCAAAATAACTAACACACGTAATTTTTTAAATTTCATTTTGTCCACCCAATATGAATAGAATACAATGAAAGAGGATTATATTTGCCTCTGAAAAAATTATCTTGACTCTTGGAAAACTTGAAAAATTTGGTCGGAATGGTCCATCAGAGAAATTAATGCTGTTCTTTCTCTGATACATATTCATTTGTTATAGGATTTTGTTGGCTTAAGGTCTCGAATGAAGAACAGAGAAACTTTGATCAATATACATAAAATTGTAGGTGTAGTATATAGCTAAAATCTCAAGTAATAGGGCCCAAATAATAAAAAGAAAGTTCTTGTACTTAATGAGTGTAGGGGGAATAAGATCCTTGTGACCACAGGTAGCACTAGGCAAACCAAGAATGTGAAACACATAGGCTTTTCTTTTTGGTGGAATTGATTTATGTCTGTTTCCATCTGGAAACATGGGAGTGGATGTAATTAATAAACATATATAGACCCTTCTGGAAATCGGAAGTGAACAAGATCACCGTGCAAAAGTTGGTAGCATGGGGGTAGGAGTAGGGGTGAGGGTTTGGTATGCATAATAGTAAACTCCTTTACAAAGTTCATGGGACCTTGCCCATGAGAATATTTTCCATTGACTGAGAAACAATGCTCATTAGTTTGGGATGAGTCTTAGGTGAACATATAGTTTGAGGGAATTTATGTGAAGTTAGGCTCTACAGATAGCAGATAGATCAGATAGCTACAGATTGTTTTTCTTTGGGTTCACCTTGTTATTTAGTTTCTCTAGGCTTGTGAACTATAGGCTCAATGTCCATTATTTATGGCTAGAATCCACTAATGAGTGAGTACATACCATATCTATCATTTTGGATCTCAGTTATCTCACTCAGGACAGTGTTTTCTATTTCCATTCATTTGCATGCAAAATTCAAGATGTCATTGTTTTTTATCACTGAGTAGTACTCTAATGTGTATATATTTCACTCTTTCTTTATCCATTCTTCCATTGAGGGGCATCTAGGTTGTTTCCAGTTTCTGATTATTACAAATAATGCTGCTATTAACATAGTTGATCAAATGCTTTTGTAGTATGATTGGGCATCTCTTGGGTATATAACCAAGAGCAGTATTGCTGGATCCTGAGGTAGGTTGATTCCCAATTTCCTTAGAAACTGCCACACTGATTTCCAAAGTGGTCACACAAGATTTCATTCCCACCAGCAATGGATGAGTGTTCCCCTTACTCCACATCCTCTCCATCATAGGCTATCATTTGTATTTTTGAGTTTAGCCATTATGACAGGTGTAAGATGGTATCTCAAAGTGGTTTTGATTTGCATTTCCCTGATCGCTAAGGAGGATGAGCATGACCTTAAGTGTCTTTTGGCCATTTGAACTTCTTCTGTTTAGAATTCTCTGTTCAGTTCAGTACCCCATTTTTTAACTGGGTTAATTAGAATTTTAATGTCTAGTTTCTTGAGTTCTTTATATATATTTTGGAGATCAGACCCTTGTCTGGTGTGGGGTTGATGAAGATCTTCTCACATTCAGTAGGTTGCCTTTTTGTCTTTATGACAGTGTCCTTTGCTTTACAGAAGTTTCTCAGTTTCAGGAGGTCCTATTTATTCAATGTTTCTCTTATTGTCTGTGCTACTAAGGTTTTATGTAGGAAGTGGTCTCCTGTGCCCGTATGTTGCAGTCTACTTTCCACTTTCTCTTCTCTCAGGTTCAGTGTGGTCGGACTTATATTGAGGTCTTTAATCCATTTGGACTTGAGTTTTCTTCATGGATCTATTTTCATTCTTCTACAGGTTGACATTCAGTTATGCCAGCACCATTTGTTGAAGATGCTTTCTTCCATTGTATACTTTTAGCTCCTTTGTCCTATGGAAAATCAGATGTCCATAGGTTTGTGGGTTAATATCTGGATCTTTGATTTAAATCCATTGGTCAATGTCTCTGTTTTTGTGCCAATATCACGCTGTTTTTATTACTGTAGCTCTGTAATAGAGTTTGAAGTCAGGACTGTGATATTCTTCCACACAAATATTTCAGACTCCTTTCTGATATAGCTATTGCAAGAGTAACATGATTCCATCCTTCTTTGGAAAATTGGCGTTATAATTAGAAACTTCTCTCTATATTTTTTTCTGCTTTTCCTTATTCAATGCTTGTAGCACTTGAATTTTAGGGAAGAGTTTAATTAGCGTACAATAAACATCTGCTCTAGGATCAGGCAACCTGGAACCATACTATGCTCAACTATAGTTAATTGTGTAACTTTGGTCAGAGTTCATTAAAGTTTTTAACTTGGAACTTTTCATCTGTAAATGAAGACTAAAATTATTATAAACAATTAAAGACCTAAAACAATGTAAAGGCTTTTCAAATGTAGTTACATGTAAGCTTTTATTATAATGGCATCTCTCCCCAAGTTCATTTAACCACAATAAAAAATTGTGGGTAACTTAATAAAATTTACATATAGAAACTTAGTCTTCCTATATCACGTCTTTTCTTTCTTTTTCTTACTCACTTCACATTAATATTCTTTAAGTGAAGATCTGCATTGTACTTGAATTAAAAATCTGTAGCAACAATCATTATAACTACTTATTCGAGTTAAAATCAAATATATCATAAGCCTTTAATAAAATTTAAGTACAATGTTTATGTGCCTTAACTAAAAATAATCTAAATAAATTTAGTTGAAAAACTGAAAGTTAAATATTAAAAAATTAGAAAATATAAATATTTTTAATTAAAATAATTTTCAATTATTAAACACATATTAAACACTTCTCTAGATTATTTTCCTTTTAATTATTATTGTTTTTTGATAGTAGAATATCATTACGTAATTTCCCCTTCCTTTACCTTCCTTCAACTTTTTGCATATACTACCTTTCATGTACTCTCAAATCTGTTTTTTTAATTGTTGATGATAACAGCTCCCATGATGTTAACACACTGGGCTCTGAGTCCAGAGATCTGAGTTCATATCTTGGTGGGACATGTTCCTTGAGGAAGAGACTGGTCAGTCATCCTCATCTACTCAAACCATGAAATTTAATATAGAAGTCTGCCCATGCATGTTTCAGCATTACTGGGGAAATGTTTCACTTCACATCATTCCATGTATAGATGTAGACAGAGAGGTTGAAATATACATTCCAAATATATTAATATAACTTGCTCAGTTTATAAAACGTTATGGTATGTATATTTTATAAGAAAAAATACAGGGATGAGAACACATTGTTATAGTTTTGAAGAAAAGCTAAGCTCTATCAATATAGAAAGAATGAAGTATGTGACTGTTTTCCAGAAACCTACAGTTGCATTTAAAATTCTACCACCTAGTCTAACAGTATTGAGAAATTTAACTAACCGTTGAGTAAGAATTAATATTTTCTGGGATCATTCTTTTCTGTTTCACAGTAGTAGCTCAGTACCTTTTTACAAATCCTAGTACTAACATGTTAAAATCTCACACATCTATTTTTATATTGAAAATAACTTTTATGATATACTATATCTGATAATGGCTTTCTCTCTGACATCTTCCCAATCCTTTCCATTTCATCTCCTATCTCTTTAGAAAAGAAACAGATCCACAAATGAATAAATGGATAAAGGAATGAATGAATAAACAATCAAACAAATAAATAAGTAAACAGGTCCCACACTTTTTCATCAGATATTAGAGCTGATACTAAGAATTTCCTCACTCATCAGGGCATTAGATGCAAAGAGCTTAATGATCAGGATGGAATAATAAAAACTGGAGGGGGAGAAGGTTGATACACACATATATTTTGGTAAACTAGTCAGTTTAAGCAACAGTAAAATTGAATCCTTGAATCAGAAAGAAAAGGTTTCCAAAAACCCAAAACATTAATCTAAGTTAAATTGAAAAATTTATTGTTTTAAATTGCTTGTCTTTTCATAAAAGCCAGATCAAACATTAGAGTTTCTGTCTCTGTAAACACTAAGATCATTTCAAATGCTGTATTGTAATTTTCCATTCTGCAGATTAAGATACTGTATTTTCAATTATGCTCAAATATTTAATTCTATGAACACTATTTTTACGTGGATTCTTATTGCTTTTAAAATGAAACTATAAATCTCTTCTATACTAAATATAGTTCAGTGAACTGAATGATAGTACATGCTTGTTAAAACTTTAATTCTGCAATTATTTTAAGAAAAAAAAATCTAAGTCTTTTTTTCATTATATCAACAACTTTGTATCGAGCAAAATTACACCTGGAACAGCAATTGGGTTTGAGCACTTCTTTCTTTTTTTTTCTGTTTTTTTCTTTTCCTTTTCTTTTTTTTTTCTTTTTTTTTTTTTTTTTTTTTTTGGTTTTTCAAGACAAGGTTTCTCTGTAGATTTGAAGCCTGTCCTGGAACTAGCTCTTGTAGACAAGGCTGGCCTCAAACTCACAGAGATCCACCGGCCTCTGTCTCTCGAGTGCTGGGATTAAAGATGTGTGCCTGGTGAGCATTTATTTCTGTAAAACATTGTACAAATCATTATAGAACAGATGTTTTAGTTAATTCTCAAAAAAATCTTAGCTAAGTGCTTATACTTACGTCTATTCAGTATATTAGGAAAATAAAGTTTGGAAAACTTTCCCACCTTGGATCAGAGTAAGAGACCAAATCAGAATCCACAGTGTACGTACCTATATGGACACACAGACGCTGCTGTTATTGGAAGAGAATTTTGCAACAATAAACAAAAGCTTTATTATTCTGTAGTTTGATTTCTGATTTCATTAAAAGGTCAAATGAAGTGAAAATTAAAACTCTTTTTTCCATTCATCAGAGAGGTGAGTCAGAAAACCCCATTTAATCATCACCATGAAAAACAGTGCCATTTAGAGAAATGGGTGCTCCAGCTAACTTAATGAAATTATGATATAAATATATGGGATTCTAAGAAGATTGTGGGAAAACAATCATTGAATCATTCATGATGAACTCCCATACCTTGGTTAACTTGTCAACCAAGAGTTCAACGACTGTCTGTTATTGGTGGAAATGTGTTTTTGCCACAGTATGGGGATGAGGGTTGAATTAATTTTAAAGGATTCCAGAACATTATCTTCTCCCTATCAAGTTCTTCCCTCAAGAGAAGCTATTCAGTAACACTATAAATGAATAGGGAAAATAAATGCCCAACCTCTGTCTCTTTAGTCTTCTCTGTAGTAAAGGGAATATAGATAGAGCCTGAGCTAGACTTCTTCCTTACCATGAGAGAAAAATATCATATGAAGTTTATACTCTAGAAATGAAGATATGAAACTGATTCAAAGATGTGGCATGCTAACAGCAGTATAGAATATTGTTCACACTTAGAAGACATATGCACAATGAAAACAGTAATATGCAAATGTAATTCCTCCAAAATGATATGTCTATAATACCAAATGAAAAAAATTTATGGGCTACTTTGTTAGCTGGACATGGCTAAGGAAACTATCTCTGAGCATTCTTAAACAGAAAATATAACAAAATAAGAAGATGGAAAATATACCAAATATATAAATTTGTAGAATTAAAAATAAAAATGTAACATGCATCTAAGGGTAATATGAAGAGGAGAAGAAGAAATCAACACAAATATGATAAACAGAAATACTTAAAGATTCCCCATGTGAAAACTAAAAGATCCTGTTTTTGTATCCAATCTGTTAGCCTGTGCCTTTTTATTAGTGCTACCACAGAGAGCTGCAGTACTGAAAACATCTGATACTGCAATAGAAACACACAGGAGGACTAGTGTAACTGAATCTAGGACCCAGATATTTATCTACACACCTTTGAACACCTGATTTTTGACAAAGCAAAAAATATCAAATGGAAAAAAGATAGCATATTTAACAAATGGTGCTTGCGTAACTAGATATCAACATGTAGAAGAATAAAAATAGACCCATAATCTACTAAATCTCCCTCCCTCCCTCCCTCCCTCCCTCTCTCTCTCTCTCTCTATATATATATATATATAAATATATGTATATTTATGTATATGTATATATATTTATATGTGTGTGTTTGTGTGTGTGTGTGTGTGTGTGTGTGTGTGAGAGAGAGAGAGAGAGAGAGAGAGAGAGAGAGAGAGAGAGATAGGGGAGTTCAGCCAATCACATTCTGCTTAAGGTGTGTCCCCCTGGGGCCACACAAAACAAATGAAAGATCAAAATGCCTTGCCACTTCCTCTCTTTGGTTCCCTGCTCACCTGGTGTTCGTGGGATCTCTGGTCATGTAAGTTTTCCCCTTTTATTAAAAGCTAAATCTTTTTGTATTGAATTGGCCTGGTTAATTATCGATTGACCATGCCCCTTCATGTGTGTGTGTGTGTGTGTGTGTGTGTGTGTGTGTGTGTGTGTGTTTTCAGGTCTGACCCTTTGGTATTGGGTAACCAATTGTGTCTTCTTACATGGCAGAAGACTATTTTTCCTGCTTTCAGCATCCCTTATTTGCCAATAGACTTTCCTATAGTGTTTAGGTCTTCTTAGCTTTTCCTCTTTCTTGTTAGCATGTCAATTTGAGTCATCCTTGTTCAAGTCTTCTTTGGAAACAATCAGTATAATTTCTAGTTTCATTTTGAATATTACCCTTAAATCCAACCCTAATTATGGAAACTTATTTTTGTAATAGTAGGAAACCATTACAGAAAGACCATAACTGATCAAAAGGCAGAGTTGTGGAGCCCATTCCCAGTGGACATATCTTCTGTAAAACTCCTGGACCTAAGACTCAACCATCATTTCAGAAGAGCCAGAGGAGCAGGTGCTTTGCTTCACAATTGTCTACTATTGCTTACTCTTAACAACAACAACATTCTTATTTTAAACATTACAAAGGAACAAGCAGATAACTGTAAGTAAATTAACGAAAGTTAATAAATATGGTTTATGCCATCCAAAGGAAGCATATGTTTTCTCATGAACATTGAATGGGATAATACATCTTCATCTATCAAAAGTGTTTGCATGATTTATAAAACACTGGCACAAAGTAGACAATGCTTTCTACCATTGTGCATGTGTTCCATCCACAGATTATCCCTCAAGAATAGTCCATATTCTTTTCTTCTTCCTTTACTAACAGAAATCCCCAGTCTTCCTCCAGGTAATATCCCTTCCAACTTCATCTCTTATTGCATGATAATATGTACATATAGGATATTTTATATATATCTATATGTATGTATGATATATTATATGAAATATTATGAAATATATATACAAACACATGTATGAAATATTATATATTTGAATATAATTTAGAGTATTGAAAAATATTTTCTGAATATAGTTTTTGTCCCTGAATGACAATATGCTGTTGGATTAAACTATTTTTGAAGATTATTACATCTGTGTTCATTATTGATATGGGTATACATTGTCTTTCTTTGCAGTATTGATATATATTTTGGGGTGGGTGAATATGGACCTGTGAATATACTTTGAAAGCATTCCTTTTCCTTCAGAATCTTCTTTTTAAGATTTTGAGTAGCATTAGTGGTAATTCAGTGATCCTTTAAACCTAAGAAAAATGTGATAGACTATATCAGCGCAGTGAAGGGCAACAGTAACATGATCATGTCTAAGATGCAGAAAAACCAATTGTCAAAATTTAACATCTTTTCTATGATAGAATCTCTCAATAAAATAGGTATTAGATGATCAAATCTCAACATATTAAAGGTTAAACACGATAAGCTTGTCTTGTGATATTCTTTAGTAGAGAGGTATGATTACTGATACAAACCTAATCATTATAAGTCTGTTCACGTTGTCTCTTTCTGGTTCATCATATTGATTGTATCATGTTTTAACTTGTAATACTATTTTTCTTTCTATGCTATCAGTTTTTAATGTCTTTTAAAATAAATTTGTTTATATGATATATCTATTCACTTGTATTCTGAAGTCTTTTTAATTCTTTTGTTGTTCAGGGAATTTGCATGTGTGTGTGTGTAATTTTATTAAATGACAGAGATAGAAATATGTCAATGGTTTAAAATCATGTTTAGTAGAATATTATAAGTATATAAATGGTAATATCTGGGAAAAAGAGTGGTGTTATGACACTGTATTCAGGGTAGAAATAAAGAATTTATAAGCGGGCTTGCTTTTCTGTGTCTTCACATACATTTCAGTAATAATTTATAATATTTTATTAACTATCTTTTCCTTTGAAAATTTCATACATCTATATTGTGCATTAGGATTGCTTTGATTCACTGCCCTCTTTAATTTCTCTCCCTCCTGAATTCTCCTATTCTCTTACTTATGCATACACATTTTTGGCCTTTTGTTTTATTTTGTGATTCATTGAGTTTAATCAAGGTCATCTGCATGAAAATGGTTTCAGAGTTGTTCAGTGGAAGCTAGTATTCTCATTCATGGTTATATACCTAATCGATTCACTCATGTTTTCCAGAACATATTAGTTAAACATAGTTCACCAACATGGAGTAAGACCCAATGATCCCCTCTTCTAATTGTATGTAGTTATTGGTAGGCCTATCCTTGTTCATATTCAATGTAAGTAACCACAACTGCAGTTAGTACAAGATCTCGGTGTCCTTATCAGGCACAGAAAATCTTATTTTATAGCCTTCTTTATCTTCCTATTGTTACATTCTTTCTGTACCCTCTTCTGTAATGTTACCTGAGTCTTAAATACAGAGATGTAAATTGTTGTAAAGGATGTAAGGTCAATTCAATAGGAGGACATATATACCAAGAACCATTACCTAACCAACTACCCATGATAGACTCTCAGAGACCCTAGGGGAGAGGTTACTATTGTTAATTTCCTAACATGGCATAATGTCTAACTGCATTGTATACACTTCTTATATCCACATAATGTAGATAAAATGCAGATTAATGTATCTCTCATTCCTCATCAAAAGAAAACTTTTTTTAGTTGATAGAACGTTTTACAGAGATCTATACTGGTACTCGTACAGAGAATAATGACCATGAAATTTCCATCCATAAACTGACATATGTTCAACACCACATCTACACCTCAGGCTCAAAAACCATCACAAGAGGAAGGACAGAAAACTGGTAAGAGTCAGAAATTCAGGACCCCTGCTGCTAGATATTGTCTTCTAGTCATTGCAGAGAAAATTTACCCATGAAATCTCAGTAATGTGGTTTCTTAAATAAGACCTGCATAATGGCAACAATACTTGGCATGTTGATTTGGTTTGGGTGATTTCACACAACTCCACTCCTAGATGAATTGCTAGGTGAAGGTATCTAATGACTGCTGAGTGCCAATCAGGTACAAAGAAGGTACTCAGACAGGAAGAGATGCCTGGAAGAAAGTTAGGCAAATTGAGGCACCCGGAATGGACACTCTCCCCACCCCAATGTTGAGTATTCTGAAAGCTGTGCATTGATCTCCAAGTTTCACAACTTTGTGAGCTGTCACACATGCTGGGAAGGACCTTAGTATTGCAATTGTCACTGAGCCATTTCTACTGCTGCAAGTACATCCTCACTCATATTTCTGTAATATGGTCACCATAGAAAACTCATTGATTCACCAAGCAAAATAATCCCAGTTTGTCACAGAAATATACTAGATTAAATAGATTATGTGTGTGCAAATAAATGTATATGGATATAATAATAATAATTACATGAGAACATAAAGCCTGATAAACTTGAGAGAATAGGAGAACACATGGGACCAATTGGAGAGAAGAGTGAAGGGAAGAGAAGAAATGGTAAACTACAGTACTGATTTATAACTTTTTAAAAAGATAAATAAATAAAAAAGAGATAAATTTCTTGTGTTCTTTTTAACTATGTTGTTTTATTTACCAAAAAAAGACTTGAGTGTCAGATATTGGGGTGAAAACCTACTACATCAGAGAAGCTGAGAAGCAAAGAGATGACCTTCCTTTCTGGCCAGAGACCCAGCAAAGGAGCCATCTCTCTACTCATTCCAAACTAAAAGTACCATTAATTCCTAAATCCCTCCCTACTCCTTCCTGTGTGTTCCCATCTGTCTCTATCTGTAGTCCTTCCTGCTCTGTCCTTTCTATGGCTAATTCCTGTCAACTTGTCACTGCTTCTACCCCTTGACCCAAGGTTCATTTTATTAACACAGTTTCATACTTTTACAGTATGATCAACTATCCAGGTAACAGTCTTGTTCATGGCTGATCACTCAAAGGTCATTTATTCTCAGGACCTTGTCAACATCTTCCTTTGCTGTTGCCCATTGTAACGAGAAGCTTCTCTAATTAAGGCTAAGAGAGTAGAGTTTTTCTATGGTTATAAACATTGATATATAGACTACAGTTGGAAGAGTGTTTAACTAAACACAGTAGTAAATTCTCCCCTAGAGCCTAAGCTTCTTCCACCATTTGCTTTTGGAGCAGATTTACAGTACCAAGAATGGTTTCCCTCCTGTTGTGCTGGCCAAAGATCCAATGAGAGTAGTTAGCTACCCCCTTTAACCACTGTGTTGCTCTTTAACAAGTGTGCCTGGCTGGTAGTTGTTGTAATTGATAGAGTTCATAGTTGACCAAGACCATTGGTGCTTTTTTTTTTCTTTCCTAACAGTCTCCTATGAAAACAAAACAGAAGAGGATTATTCTATCTAAGTTCTAGCTTGCTTTCTCTATCCTGCAGTCAAGGTGTGTGGTCCCTTCCACAAGTGGTTCTTATTTACTTATAGAGGCAACAAAAGACACAACTGAAACCTAAATAGTTTGGGAAGCACTTGAGCTTTCCCTGACAAATAACTCAAATGATATTCTAGTTTTGTTTAGCAAATTCATTCTTGTACAGCTGCATAATCCAGCAGGAATGGAGAAAAAAATCCCTTCAATTTATTTTTAAACGAAATTAATACTATAAAGTGAAAGAAAAATGGGTATATTAGATCTAGCACTTATAATTTAAATTGAGTATTATATCTTTTTATTACTTCAGAATGTGATATATGTGTATTTTACTTAAGGACTATTCTTATAATTTTGACAAATTTTATAATGCATGCATCAAGTAATTTTCTCAATTTATGAATATTTAAAATCAGTTTTCTAAAACTTTTGTCAGTTGAATACATATAGGTGCAAGAAAATTTTATTTGCTATCTGCTTCCTGAATTATTAGTTAAATGTTGAATAATTGAATTCTAGAAAATATACCTCATGTTATTTTCAGGAAGAGGTCACTAGTCACTTTAAATCTTAGTTAAAGGGGACTGGAGTTGAAAATTACAGCCTTCCATTTACAGGGGTTTCTTATTTCCAATATCATGTAATTTCTTAGAATTTTTTTCATTTGGCATTTATGTCAATTAATTATTTTCTCAGAAAAAAATATTTCATTTAAATATAGAAATTATTTTTATATTAAACATAGACATCTAAGGAATTTTTTACAAAGTACAATCCAAGAACGATGCTTCCTTGTTCTTTTTTATTAATATAAAAATTAACTGTACTTATCAGTAAAATCTCAAAAGGCATTAAGTATTATTTGGTATATTTCATTCCATTTATTTTATTTAACTATTTATATTTATTTCTTAATTATGGTTATATTACTGTTCTTATTACAGATTTTATGAAATTTTACATAAAACCTTTTAAAACTTATTACACAGCCAGAAACGTTTCATCTCTCAACCTTTCTTCCCACACTGTTATAAGAAGAAGGAGAAAAATCACCATTTCTGTAGAATTTATTTGCCAGTTGAAGAAAAAGAACCATTTATTTAACTTGTAAAGTATACATCTTGGATGAAGTTTTTAGTGGATTAATAGCTTATGTTGTAGCATGAATTACCATCTTCTTTCAAGAAAAAGCACAATGCCTGTACATATATATTATAATGAATCATTAACTATGATACTCCCCTTTTGGAACTTCTATATTTTTATACCTGAAACACCTAAAATGAATCATAGTAAATGTATTATTAATAAAACACCAGGAGAATCACTTTTTAATGAGCGTATGAAATTTGAAATGGGCAACAAGATTACATGAAAAAGGCATACTTAAGCCATGTTATGGCTCTCACTTGGGTGTCAATCATGAAGAGTGGAAAGACAAGAACAAGCATATTTGATAACTACCCATTTTCATTTGTCTTTGCTTTATTCTAGATTATCAAGTGAAATCTCGCTTTCAGTAGAGCAATGCTTGCATTAACTATTGATGTGTAAAACTCTGTTTCTGTCTTCTGAGGAAAAGGAGAAAAAAGAGAAAGGAGTAGTAGTGTTTAACTCACCTAAAATGTTTTAGAGTTTAAATTAGTAATTCATGTCTAGAGAATGAGAAACAAGAAGAGAATGGGGTTCTTAATGATTTCAAAGGCTAACCCTGAACATAATTCTCCCAGCACTGAAGAAACTGGCGAGGTTGTAAGCTTAGAAGTTGCATTCAGAGGCTTCTCTTTAGAACGCTATTCTGGCTGCACCATCCAGCCATTATTTGGCTGACAGAAAGTATGTGAATTACTTACGTGGATCTGAACAGTTACCATGGTAATACTCAGAAGTAGAATAAAATTTATTCGTGTAGTTAAAACACAAGATCTTTTTCCAGATTTTATAACTTGGGAAACTAGTGATAACTGAAAAGGATGAAAGTAATTGACTAGTGAATGGTTAGGCGTATGAGTACGAAAGACATATTTAGGCAGATTTATTGAAATAACAGTTAAACCTGAGTCAATCTAAAATGAGGAAAAGATGACCCTCGTTATCAGAATATTAAATAACTCTGGAATTTCTCTTCTGTGTTAAAACATTTTATTGATGAATTAAAATATGAGTTAGGTAGTCTTATGTTTTTACATGAAATAATTGAGAGTAATTAATCAAATGAAAAATGAACAGTAATTTTTTATGATTGTTGACAGAGTTAAAGAAATAAGTGCTTAATATTGTGTGTGTGAATTTTATTCACCTAAACAATGTTATTTTCAGAATTGTTACTCAGAATTTAAAATAATTTAGAGCATGACAGAGGTGAAGAAATACCAGTTAAAATAAATGTAATCTATTTTTTTTACATAAAATGCAAACTCAATAATGAAATGTGAAGTCTTGATGTGGTGTCAGTTCAGGTAAAGATGGTGTAGTGAATCTAACTGACCAATCAGTCAACTTCAGCTCCAGCATTTGATACTGCAGAAGCTATGGGGAAGGGAAATATGTGCCCTGACCTACGCGGATAGTAATTATTCAAGTTGAATGTTGAGAGCTACATGTTGCAAAATTTTTTATTATCAAACCCCATATTTGAGTCCTCATAATATCCTTTTTAGCAGCCTTGTAGCACTTGTAGGGATTATATGTATAAGACCCTGAGATCCAAGTAATAGAATTCATTTATGTTACTACTTGAAGTGCTGGGATTAGATTATTTTAAATTCATCCATATTGCAATCATATTTAATTCACAATTCTAAAACTTCAATTATATAATTTTAAGACTGTATATATATATATAATATGTGTATATATTAAGGTGAACATTACATTCATCATATGTGTGATATGTATGATATATATATAACATGTGACATCATGAGGAGATTATTTTAATAACAATGACAAAATTAGCTATGCTATAAAATTTGATGAATATATTAACTAAGCTTTACAGATAAATAAAGACATTTATGCCTTGTAGCACTCCACAGAATTGAATAAAAAATCTCAAATAGAGACATTATAGGTCACCATATCAAACCAATCCAATGAGTGTACTAGTCAGCAAGGAATTTAATCTCCTTTAATCTCCCCATATTTTTAAAACATTTATATTTAACATCTATGTCAATTAACAATATCATATATTTAAAAGTTAACATGCTAAATTCTACAGGACAACACATGAAAAATATATTTAAAAGACAATTCTACTAATTATTTTCATAATGGAGAAAAGTGAATACTAAAATGTAACTTCATATAATATTTTAATGTTTTTAACTAGTGATTGCCATCTCATTTAAAACAGTCTTTAAATTTCTTATGAAAAAATGAGCAGATATTTTAAATAATTGTAAAACCTACAAATTCTCTAAAAACTATAGCAAGATATCTTTTCTTTAAAAGAAAGTTTTTATCAGAGGCTGGATTTATCTCATAATATTATCTTTTTCTTATCATGACCTTGATATCACAATTTTCTGGTCATCCCCCAGATAGAAAACATCAACTTTTGTGATTTTCCCTTAGAAATGCTGTTTGCTTGTTGGAGAGGAAATAGCATATTGTTAAGTCTTCTCCCTTGCTGTCTTTCTTATTAAATCAATGATGCTGTTTTCCATTAAAAGGGTTCTATGAGAACAAAACAATCTCATCAATAAAACAGGCCCAGCTCATTTGGCAAATGGTCCTGACATGTGAAATGGTACCAGATGCTTTAAAGGAAGGCACAACAGGGCCACAAGACAATTTTGAACAGATTATTTGTATCATATCCTTTCATCCAGTTCTGTCTCTAAACAAATATCATTACTTTGTTTAGCTAAGCAAAATTAAGAACACTTCTGATAATTCAATATTGATTCTTTCAAAAGGAAGCTAAATATTCAAATCAAATCTACATAATGAAAACAAACCAACTCTACCTAGAAATATCAAGAGTCCTTTGTCTTCCTCAGACTTGAACAAATTATTTTCTAGAGACAGCACATATCCACCAGAGACTTGAAGGTGAGAGCTCATCTTCAGAGGAATTTCTTTAAGTTTAGAATCCTGTCATTAGATACCATAGCTTATACTCCAAAGATCTATCCAGTAATATAAGTAGTATAGAAATACTAGTGAAAATGAGACATTATGATTTCATCTGTATACAATTAGAAGGATATACAGACTTTACAGACTTAATCTCTCTCTCTCTCTCTCTCTCTCTCTCTCTCTCTCTCTCTCTCTCTCACACACACACACACACACACACACACACACACACATTGTACAGTTGCTGTCAAAGTTGAGGAGGCACACAGAAATTTTCAGTGCTGCATACCTATACAAGGATCTCCCAAGGGAGTAATTAGGGTAAGAATCAGAGTTGTATTTAGGATATCTAATGCTTTCTTACATTGTATCTAAAGCATTTAACATCAGAATCACATATTCCTAATTCAATTACAAATATTCTATGTACCAAAGCAACAGATGACACAGGAATCATTCAGTAACTCAATGAACATACATGAATGAAGAATCCTCTCATAATTTGTGTGTACAATTTATTCAGTTAAAATTATTTTATTTAGCTCATGATTAGCTAGTCATGTTGGTATGACTTCTGACATGCATAGAAAGACAATCTCACAGAATATTCCCAGTTATTCCCTGTCTTTTATAATATTTATGAATCCTCTCTTGCAATGATGTATCATCCCTTGAGACCAGGCTCCATAACTCTCCATTTTGGTTGGTTGTGAATTTCTGCTGTGGTCTCCATCTACTGCAAAGACTAGTTTCCTTAATAAGCTGTGAAGACTACATTAACGTATGAGAAAAGGACAAAAATTAAGAATGTAGTTAGAAATTATACTAGTTTAATAGTAATAGACATGCTAATATGGATGGTTCTAGAAGGCCCCAACCCTACCTAAAGAACTACAGGCAATTAAAGAATGTTGAAAGTGAATATTTCCAAGGAAAGAACACACAAATTGATTAGCCAACACCAATTTGACAGCCAAGAAAATATACATGCTTGTGCTGTTTGCTCTATGTAGCCTGGGCTGTCAGGGATCTCTCTGTAGAACAGGCTGTCTTGGAACTCATGCCTTTGCCTTATGAGTGCTGGGATTAAAGTTGAGGGCCACCACCACCCAGCTTAGAAATGAAAGAATTTTAGAAAGATTTTATTTAGTTGGTGTTTATGATTATATTCATTCACATAAAAATCTACTCTCAGCTATATACTCAGTTAATTCTTTAAAATGATCAATTTTGAAAACATTTTGAGTAGTTTTTGCAACAATTAATGAAGTTTTAATTAAGCATTACTGACTACAGATTTATGTATTAAAATTTTCACTGGAATTTTATATTAATATTTCACAGATCAGAAACATATGTAACCGGCTTATTATGGCGGTCTTTTTACTGTGGCAAAACTGAGAGACTGGAATCCATGCTGAAGATTGGAAAAGGAATCCCCAGAAAGAAACCGCAAATTTACTATAAGCACTACTAAAAACTAAAATTAAATAATTAATAATATCATATGTTAAAAAATACCATCTATTAAAATGTGGGTCTTCAAATATAGAATTTCATAGACAAAAGATTTACCTACTGTGTTAATTGATATTCCTCTCCATGGCAAAATAAACTATTATAAAAATATGAGATATATTTATATATAAGTCTAAGAAAGAAAAAGTTTATTTTGGTTCATGGACTCCAAAACCTGAGACCATCATTGCTTTGTCTATTGCCTCTGTGCCTGCAGTGAGGCATTGCATTGCAGTGGGGAGCATGGGACAGGGTATTCCTACACCAAAGAGAAGAAAAAGGACTATCAATAAAACCACCAGGATACCAATATCCCATTTAAGCCCATGCCTTCTTCGAGTCTGTACTTCTTAAAATTTCTAACACTTACTAATATTACCAAATGCACCCATAACTCCCAGTACATAGAATTTTGGAGAGAACTCCATTTTCAAATGTTTGTAGTTGTCTTTGCCCCTCACCCTAAAGCATATCTGGAACTATTTTCAATCTTCTTTAATAGAAACATAAAATTTTTTCCATATTTTCTTCAGTTTCTACATGGGGCTTAATGTGAGAATTACTGTTCTTTTGCTGTGACAAAATACCTGGTGAAAAAAATCTGAAAGAGGAAATAGTCACTAGTATGGGAACATGAGTATATGAAACGCTAGGCAGCACTGTGTCCTTAGGACACTTTCAAAAGTAGAAACACTCTTCACCCAAGAGGAATAGATGACTTGACTGAATAATAACTTTTCTTTTATTAAAACCACTATGATTATATATGGGATCCCAGGTCCAAGGAGAAATCCCCCAGATTGCTCTCTGGACAGAGGAGAGGGTGTCTGAATCGGCCGTGGCCCATGACCATACTGATGTATATTTTGCTTATCACCATAGATCCTTCGTCTGGCGAAGGACGGCTATGCAGTCGGAGGCCCACATTGGAGCAACGGATTGAGCCCCCCGAGGTCCGGAGGGGGAGCTGAAGGAGGAGGAACATGAAAGACGAAATCAGTACTGCGAGGGATGCTATCACCCACTGATACAAGGGAACGGATCTGATGAGAATTTACCAGGGCCAGTAGGACTGGGACTGAAGGAGGACGTGATCTAGCCAGATTCTCGGAATTTGGCCGGATTCTCGGACTGTGGCTGGCCCGGGGTCTTTCTGAAAAGCCATTGACTAGGACACTGGGACCTGTTTCCTCTGCATATGCTGGATTTTGGGGACCCAGTCTGTTTGGACGCTCGCCTTCCTGGACCTGGAGGGAGGGGGAGGGAGCTGGAGCTTCCCACAGGGCAGGAAACCCTGACTGCCCTGGGGGACGGAGGGGAAGGAGGGGGGAAGTGGGGGGAGTGGGAGGGTGTTGGGAGGGGGGGCGGAAATGGAAACTTTTATAATTTAATAAAATTTACTAAAAAAAAAAAATAAAACCACTATGATTATAGGTATTCTTTGTTTTGTCTTGAAAACCAAAATTAGTCACATATTTTTAAGCTTTTTTATTGATTTTATTGAGTTATACATTTTTCTCTTCTTTCCTCCCTTCTTCTCCCCTCCCCTTCAACCCTCTCCCATAGTCCCCATGCTCTCAGTTTACTCAGGAGATCTTGTCTTTTTTTACTTACCGTGTAGATTAGATCCATGTATGTCTTTCTTAAGGTCCTCATTCTTTTCTTGGTTCTCTGAGATTGAGATTTGTAGGCTGGTTTTCTTTGCTTTATTTCTAAAATCCACTTATGTCTGAATACATATGATAATTGTCTTTCTGGGTTTGGGATACCTCACTCAAAATGATGTTTTCCAGATTCATCCATTGGTGTAGGAGGTCTTTCAGTATTGTGTTGCTTTCATTGGTTAATCAATAAAGAAACTACTTGGCCAGATAGGACAGAACATAGGTAGGCGGGTCGACAGAACTGAATTCTGGGAGAAAGAAAGCAGGGTCAGAGATTGCCACCATGGAGCTAGTTGCCAGGTCAGATATGCTGAATCTTTCCCGGTAAGTCAAGGCCTCACGGTGAAATACAGATTATTAGAAATGGGTTAAATCAAGATGTGAGAGTTAGCCAATAAGAGGCTAGAACTAATGGTCATGCAGTGATTTAAATGAATTCAGTTTTCTGTGTGGTTATTTAGGGGGTAAGCTAGCAGGGCAGTGGGACACAGCCTGCTCCTCCTTCTACTATAATCCATTTGCCCACAAATTGCAAGAAGACTTTTTTTTCTGCTGTGTAGCATTCTATTGTGTAAACATACTACTTTCCTAATCCATTCTTTGGTCAAGGGGCAGTTAGGTTGTTTCAGGTTCTGCCTATGACAAACAATGCTGCTATGAGCATAGTTGAGCACATACCCCAAAAATGTTCAATTGTAGCAACATATTTTTGAACCTGACAGGTATAAAATATTTGCCATTTTGAAATTCAACTAGTCTTATTATGTATATAGTAAAAATGAACAAATTACAAGAGATGTTTGAATAGAAATAATTAAAAGCAATTATATAAGAAAGGTCTATTCTTGCGTCTAACTATACCTAATGATATATCTATATACTCTTATCATCGATTTTATTAATGGCTTGAATAATCTATTACTTCTTCTTTCTATTTGTGAGGCCAAGACTATTAGAATGTTAGCCATTTACAGCTCCCAATCTGTCCATCTTTGAATTGAATAATAGTAAACCATTAGCTACATGAAACAAAAGACTTACCTAATTGATGCCAGGATTATTATTAATTTCACTGTATGTTTTGTTTAAATGACAATACTCAGGTACTGATTATAAATTTCTTTTTGTTTTTTAAACCATAAGTGTACATTGTGGGTAATTGATACAACCTTTTTAAGTACTTATATTAATTATTTGTCTTGTCTCCATGACAAAATTCATGAAAGAAACATCTTGGGGGAATGAGAACTAATTTTGGCTCATGCTGTAGAAAGGTCCATTATGGTGCAGAAAGCACTGTGGAATTTGAACATGGCAGCTCACCTATGGCTGAAACTTAAGTGAGCTTCCTTATATCTCAAAGGTTAAAGGGGAAAAAAAGGATCACCAGAAAATTGAAATAAGCTATATCCCATAAGATCTGTATCCCAGATACCCAGATACCCATTTTTTTCAGTAAGCTCCATACTCAAAAAGTTCTAATACTTCCCAATGAGTGCTACCTCCTGAGGACTATTAGAACATATGATTATATAGGAATCATATATTCAAACTTTAAAACTACTCTTTATACTTTTTCTTTTATTGTACATTATATATCTATTTCTATATCTATATAAATACAGCATAGTTTTACCATGTATAGTTTATTTATATATGTTTCATTAATTTTTAAAAATCAGTTTTTAGGCTTTAACTTAAGTATATTAAAGTTTAATAATCGGGGACTGGAGAGATGGCTCAGTGGTTAAGAGCATTGCCTGCTCTTCCAAAGGTCCTGAGTTCAATTCCCAGCAACCATATGGTGGCTCACAACCCTCTGTCATGAGGTCTGGTGCCCTCTTTTGGCCTGCAGGCATACACATAGACAGAATATTGTATACATAATAAATAAATAAATATTCAAAAAATAAATAAAGTTTAATAATCATATGAAGTTCTACAAATTTTCTCCAAATAAATTTAATTTTAGGCACATCATCCGAAATATGTCTTATGTGACCCTTGCTTATTATTAATCCCCCAAAAGTCAATGGTCTTTTATACATAGCCTTTTTTACTTCTAAAATCTGACATCAATTTCCTATTATTGTTATTCTTATAAATTAGCCATTACATTGCTATCTGTTTTATGTAATTCAACCATAATCTGTTAAATGCATACATAGTTTCTTATGTGATAATAGTTATTATTTCTCTATAGCAATTTTTATGTGAACATATCACAGTTTGGTGACCCATTACTGTATTTATTGGAACTGGGCAACCACCAGTGGATTCTGCTGTGTTAGGAGGTTGAGTAGCATGGAACATCCTATAATTTAGGTGTACTGAGAGTTATTCTTAGTGGCTAAAGTTGCAATTCCCAAGATTATGAACTTGTTTTTTTCCTTTTCTCTGTAAATTAAAGTTCTACTTAGTAACCTGTTTAGCGTTTGTTACTGCTCATTTTTAGCCCTCATGAATGGTGGTTTCTTACTGCTGTGTTTCCGTGATCCTTTATTTGCTTCAGGATATTTGTGTATGTTGATACCTCTTTCATAACATTTATATTCAAGCTCTAACCTGGTTTGGAACACCAAACTGATCATTGTTTTCTTGTGAGTTATAAATCTTTCATACATTCTTCTTATTGGAATTTGTGGATTTATGTATTGCCACTCAGTTTTTCTATTGAGACATTTCCATTCTTAAAGTATTAATAATTTGGATGAAAGGATGATTTTGCTGTTTCTTAGAGGTAAACAACTTGTTCATCCTTTATCTTGCTTGGGTTTAATGGTTTTTATTCCTGTACTGAACAAAAATAAAATAGTAGATAGAGTATATACATAGCATATTCACGGTTGTTATTCAAATACTTTTTAAGATATATGGTTAAAATAAGTGAAAAATGTATGTACTTTTCCAGTGAGTTCTTGTAATAGATACATTAGAATCTCTAATATGGAATGTACTATGTCTGAAAATGAGAGATAATTTAGTTATCTGAATTTTATTTGGCCAGCAATTTTTATTAAGTTCTGATTGAAATACACCCTACAACAATACTTTATGAGATAGATTCTTGTATCTCATGTTTACCTAGAAGCCATTTATTAGTAAGTAAAGTTCTTTGAAAACATTCAATATAATTCAGTCACTTTTCAAGATTACCATTATTAACATGTCATCATTGTAGCAGAATGTCTATAAATCTACTGAAAGTTTATATTATGCTAGTTCTGAAAATCAAGTGATAATATATCTGTGAAAATATAATAATGCTATCCAATTCAGACACTCAAGAGGAATGCTTAGACCCTAAGATAAGGCTCCTTTCCTACACACTAAATGCAAGCTTTTTTCTCTGCTTAAGCACAGATTTAGTGGTCAAAATTTAAACCAGTTGCTTAACATTCTTATTACTTATTCATTTGGTTTCATTAAATAGGACTCTCAGTTTGTGCGTGTTCTAAAGATACTTGTTTCTGAACACCTATTGATCAATTTCTTCATATAGAACAAGGGAAGCTGATCCTAATAACATTAATATAGAAATCCAGAAATATTAATCAAGAACAGATAGTAGCTTGGTTTTATTTTTAGAGATATAGGTTGTGATTCAACTGTTGGACACGTGTCAAATGTTAACGAGACACTAGATTTGATCACCAGTATGAAAATTAGTATAATTCCACTGTCAGTAATAGTCTTGGAAAATGAACTATTGTCAAGTATAAGGGAATTTTCTTAAAATTTTTAATTTGCCTTGGATTTCTTTATAAATATGTGATCAAAAAACAAAATAAAACTCTAAATTACTTGCATTACCTCATATTCTATTTCTTCCTTTGTCAGGCTAAATCATAGGACAAAGTCAAAGTTGGCATTGAAAGCTGAAGACTGAAAATTCACATTGGGTTTTACAAATTTAGACCAACTGAAGTAATAAAGAACTGCCACATATAATGAAGGAAGGTACCCAGGCAGTACATTAATAACACTGCAGGTTTTAGTTACATGATTTTTGCCTTATATAAAATATATTTGTGCATTTTGATCTACAGAGATTTGACTTATATTATTTTTAATTAAATTGTTCCAAATAAATGCATTGAGAAAAAATGTAGATTATGCTGTGAATGCTGGACTTTGGTTAATGAATCACAGACTGAAATTCCCACATGATTTAAGCAATAGAAGTGAGAAGAGCTCCAATGAAACATACGATCAGAGAAATAATAATAACTAATTCTATATCGTGCTGATAATGTGCAATGTGCCACAGACTAGGTACCTAGAATATACGTACAAGTTTTCAGTGCTTCAGAAGTTGCATCAACTTTAAGTGAAGTTTTGTCATCAAAATGAAGCATTTATATAAATTTTTATTGTACAAATTGTCTGAAACTACTGATTGTATGCATTATATTTGTGTAGCCATTTAAAAATAATACACTGATCATCAGAATCATACTAAAGAATAAAATCTTCCTAGGAATTTTATTTTCAGAAATCATGAATTATCTGTGGTATAAATACAGTTGGTGACATTTAAGCTATTAGATGCAATCTAATTATACTTTATTAACCTTTTATTAATATGGCAGTGTTTTCTTTTATTAATGTGAACATATATTCACCACAGTTGGAGAAGATCCTTTCTTATGTATCTAGAAAACTTTTAAAAAATGCCAAATTTTTTGATTATGTTGATATTATAGATAATATGCTTAAAAGTAATTAAAAGTTGCCCTTTTATCAGTTAATGATAATGTGTAAAAGTTCAGTAAGAAATGTTGAAAAATTAGAGTAGTTAGTACTTTGTCTACTTGTTTTCTGACTTAATTTATTGGCACCTAAAGGGGAAATGTTCAGTCACATCTACACCCCACCCTACCCCCACACATCACTAACTAAAGTGTTTTGCATTTTTCATTTCGTACCAGATCTTGACATCCTTTTGAATTTATTTTACATACTTAGGGAACATGAATATAACTTCATGCTTTCATCCTTTTATAAAGCATTCATTATGTGCATTAACTGACAGCTGTGAAATTATCTGCCACTTGTCTTAAATAAAAGCAAGAAAATTCAAAATAGATGTGCATTCTGTACTTAGGCAAATTTCACAGATCTTCTTTAATTCAAATTTCTTTAGACACTTCTTTTTACATGAGCTTTAAGTACAGTGAATATGTTCAGTCATTATTACACATTGAATGTCTGATGGCTTTGAAAGCTCAGGAAGCAATCTACATTTTTCTCACTTGTTTTTCATGTAGCTAGGTTTGGCAGCTCTGTATAAGTCTTTTTTTTTTTTCATCTTAAAAATCTTTATACTTAAAGCATTTCTTTGTATATTAATATTTTTGTAACTCAAATTTCTTTTATGTGACTTTTGCCACTTTTGAAAAAAATCATTATTGAGGTCAAATGTGAAAAACAAACAAACAAAAGAGACAAAAACAAGAAAATTAAACTTTTTGGGGGGGACTATTCTCTGGAAAAACATAAATGGTTATTTCTAGAACTAGATATCTTTTTTGGTCTTTCAGTGATAAAAATATGATTATATCAAAAGACAAGGAAATGGAGTGTGAAGAACTAAAGTTTTCTAACTAAGTTCTATTCTGGAAATTTCAATATGAAATTGCCCTCCATATTCACATTTCATTATTATCTTTTGCATAAAATTTTAATAATCATAGTAATATCTATTCAATAAAAGGAAGAAGTGATCCAATATTAGTGGCAAACCCGTGCTTTGGGACATTCCCCCCATAATTATCAAATTAATACTCACTTTTATGATCAACTAATAAACTTCATAAAAAGTAACAGACAAATAATGATGAGCATTTTTTAAGTTGTTATGATTTTTTCAAGTTAGTTATTATGAATATTTAATGATATAGAATAAATTTTTACATTTTATTGTTAGGCATAGAAATTTATGAAGAAGAAAAATATTCAGTTTACAAATTAGCATTAATAATTACAGATATACCATGACCACAGTATATGTTACTATATAATGCTCCTAAAACTTTAAGATTTGGTTCTGAAGAGTACCATATGATTTTATTTCTGTTTTGACTTTATTAATTATAGTGTTACAATTAAAGAAAGAAAAGATATAGGCAAACAGTCTCAGAAATTAATGTTAACATTATACTTTATATAAGGAGCAAAACAGAAGAGTAATGTTTAAATGAAATAATGTACTAAAACTTGAATTTTTTATCTAATACATTTCCATTTGCATGATCTCTTGAAATGAGATACATATGATAAATATTTTTTAATCACTTTAACTTTCTATAGTTGCAATTTAAAATCTTTACTGATACTTTTAATAAAGTTTGGAAAAGCAGTGTAGGAAGAACAATGTCAATTTTGAAAGAAATTCACTAGAAAAGGGTGACAAAAAGTATTAAAATGACATTGATATTGAAAATATATTAATAATAGAATATAAAACAATGATGTTAATCCAAACAATAGAACAGAATATAAAACCAGAAAACAAATGTAGAAAGGAAAAAAGTATAGTATGATAAGCATGACATTTTAGTGTAAAAAAATAGGAGTATAGACTGAATGTTTATTAGAAAATATAAAAATTTGCAGACATAATAGACATTTAAAATCTTACAGACCAATTTGATAGTTAAGAAGGAAATATAAAATACTATTGCCAACAAATTGGAGAATTCTTAAATGACAATATCAAAGGTTTCTCATTATAGAAATAGAAGAAAGAAAAAAGTTTCAGGTCAAATCAAAGAACATACCTTCAGTAGATTATAGAATATTTCCCAAATCTAAGGAAAGATATGTCCATTCAGATACATGAGGTACATAAAACACTAAATGGAAAGGGCTGGAAAAGAAACTTCCCAAACTGTATTATAGTTCTTGTACAAAATACACAAGACAAAGAAAAAATATTTAAAACCAAAAGAAAGAAACTACATCTCACGTGTAGAGGTATACCCATTAGAATAATAAGTGCCTTTTTAACAGAAGAACCTATTCCCTATGGTGGGACTCCATCCTCAGTCTTAATGCAGGGAGGAGGGGTTTGATCCTGACCTAACTTAATGTGCCAAACATTGTTGACTCCCCATAGAAGCCTTTACTCATTCAAAGGACTGGATGGGGGGTAGCTGAGGGGAGGTGAGGGAGGGAGGGAGGAAAAGAGATGAAGGGAAAATTGTGGCTGGAATGAAATTAAAATGAATAAATAAAAAAAATTAAAAAAAGCAGAACTTACTTTGAATTCTGAAAGATCACAGATGTCAACCTAAATTACTTCACCCCAGCAAAAAATATTACTCAAAATTGAAAGAGGAAAAAAAATGCTCCATGATTAAAAAATAGTTGAGGAAATTTATAACCATCACACAGCAGCCCTTCAGAGAACACTAGAAGAAATTCTTTGGACTGACAATAAAGAAAAGCACACCCAACAGAGTATGGGAAAATAATAGATGATGGTAGCATAGTGGTTATAAAAAGTATTAATAAAGAAAAAATACCACAAAATAAAAAACAAATGAATGCATAATTTTCATTAATAATTTTAAATAACAGTGCCTTCAAATCTCCAAAGAAAAAAAGGTGAGTCAAGAATATTGAAAACAAGATCCATCTTTCTGTTGTCTTAGTGATCATACCACACCATTAAGGTTAGATAGTATCTTACAGGATAAGGAAAGAGTAAAATCAAAAAACAATCCACAGAAGTGGAACCAGGAAATGAACAGGTGTTATGATTTTCATATGTTACAAAATGTCTAATTAGAAAACAAAGAAGTTCAATCTGATCAATGGAATAATCCTTCAAGAAGACATTACTATTCTAAACTTGTACATATCAAACACAAATGCATCCAATGTTACTTACAGGCACTGCTTGGCATTCAGTCACAGTATTAACACAAATACAGTAATAGGTGTTTTAGTACACCATTCTCCTTAGTGGTCAAAAAAATAAAAGAATAAACAGAGAAATACTGGAACTAATTATTATTATAGACCTAAAGGATATATATGATCTAGAAATAATTTGAAATATCAAATTTTATAGAATGATATTTTGAATAAACATAAATTATGATGGTATTTTTTGCATATTCAACAAATATGAAGAAAAAGAACATCACTGTAATTGTGTTGAAGAAACCACACTCATCTACCCTACTTTAGATGGCAATATGGTAACTTCTCATGTAAATGAGATTTTCATACAATGCCTTTTATTCAGTTACGACTGTATACACAAATAGAGAAATGATATGTTGATCATATCAATATTTCTTTTCTATCAGGAAAAATTAAGTACAATTTGAATGAAGAGGAAAAGGAAAGAGAGAAAAGAAGGAATTCAAACTCTAAATATAATTATTAGGAAAAAAAAGTCTTTCAAGCAAGATGGCAGAATATTGGGTGCAATAATTCAACATTTTCCATTGTTAATTTAAATAATAATTATCCCATAAAAAAGAACATGGTGACAATACTGACACTCCTCCATAAATCATAAATTTAGCTAGAAGAGGAAATATACTTTCTTAATTATGGTTTCTATTACTAAAAAGACAACATGACCATGATAACTCTTACGAAGGAGAACATTTACTTATGTGACTTAGAGTTCAGGGGTTGAGTCCATTATTATCACAGTGGGCAATGGTGTATAGGCAGACATGGTGTTATAAGGGTAGCTGAGAGTTCTTGTGCAGGCAACAGGAAGTAGTCTCAGACACTGGATGTAGCTTGAGCATATGTGAGAACTCAAAGCCCACCTCCACAGATATGCACTTCCTCTGACAAGGTCACACCAACTCCAACATAGCCATAGCTCTCAGTAGTGCCACTTCCTTTGGGGGACATTTTTCAAAGTACCACATGTACCAATTGTTATGTTGATCTATCTTTTGAACTGCTTCTTCCAAATCAGCACAGGAAAAAGATAAAGGTTTCATCAGGGAGTTGTAATGAAAGCTCAACAATTAAGAGTATTGGCTGTTTTTCCTGAGGATTTTTTAAAAAAATTCCCAGGTCCCATGAGGCAGCTTTCAACTGTCTGCTGCTCCATTTTTAGTGATCTGACATCCGCCATCTCTACAGATGACAGGTATGAAGGTGGTTCACAGAGACAGATGTAGTCAAAGCATTCATGAAACAACAAATTAATTAAATAATAATATTTTTTAAAAAATATTCTAATAGGACTCTTAATTTCTACAACAAGAAAAAAAAAGAACCAAAAGTATACACCTTACTTTTATAGCATTTTGTGATGCTTCCCAGGGAAAACATCATGATCTCTTCCCATTTAGAACAATATAGATAGTGATGGTATTAAATCACTTAGCAAAGCAATTAAGTAGATCTTGGAGCTCCTAGTGCATGGATGATAAAATAATGTTAGAAACCCTGTGTATAGGTATGCAGTCTTGTCCAATCTGAAGTATTAGCTAAGACCACAGCTCAACCACAACTCTGAGGTGGCTGTACCAAAAGTGGCAAGATGTTTCACTTGAATTACATCCTTAGAAATGAGACCTGGGTTCCAACCTCAGAATCTAGGTTCTACCATAATACCTTTCAAGACAAGAAAAAAAAACCACCACAGATTACTTAAGTACAAAAACATCAAAAACTAAATGAGAACGAAAAACAAAACACAGGTTCTAATTCAACCATATACTGGAGTTTAATCAGTGTCGTTTACCTTACAAGCTTATCATAAGTTTCTAGGTACAAAAATGCAAAAGCTAACTATGGACTTCTCCTGAGCTTCATATATGGTCCTGGCCATCTTAGTAAATTTACCTAACCACAGGCTCAAATCTGAAACCTTGAAAAACTGAAGATTTCAGATAACAAAAGATACTTGGAGAAAGAAAATGTTCTATGACCTGGCTTGATCAGTAGGCACTACAGTATCTACTGTAATTATGAACTTTTTTGTTAGTTTTTGCACTCACCTCATAGTGTTGCCTAATAGAGAAGCCTGTGCAACACACTCATCCTAATCATGGAAAATCCATGAGCCAAGTTATCAATAGGGCATAGTTGAAACAAATCAGACCGCTGGGACCCATTTCCAGCAAAACCATTCAGAATCCTAGACTAAAACAAAAGGAAAAATATAGTCATAACAAATACTTGAAAAAAAATGAAGAGATAAATGTCTCCTCAAATGTGTATATAATGCAATGGTTAAAAAATTACAGTTCTAATAAGTAAAACCAGCCAAGCTGCCACAGTGGGCAACAGAAAACAGATTTCTAGAAAATAACTGAAAAAAAAATCTCCTTATTATGATCCTAAGCTTTAGTGCATGGTACCTCATCATGCGCATGTAGACAGAACTAATGGATTTTTTTCGATTATATGAAAAAGAAAATAAAGAAGAAACATGAGTTGGGAGGGAGATGTACTATGGAAATATGATGGTAGTTGGAGTGGTAAGGGGGATATAATCATATTTCATTATATACATGTAGGAATTATGAAAAATAAAGAAAAAATAAAGCAGAAATGGTAGTTCTCTCTGTCTCTATATCTCTGTTTCTGTTTCTGTCTCTCTCTCATATAATTAAAAACACACACATATGAATTTCAGCACTGTGAAAATACAAAAGGGATAAAAAAAATTAGAAATATATGAAAAAAATAAAATTTCAATGAAGAAATCAAAACAGTAATGAAAATACAGCTACAAAATTAAATATTTCTTTGTGTTTCAAAGAAAACTTAACATTAATCACCCTCAAATTTTTCCACAAATTAAAACAGAAGAGACATTTCCCAGTTTTTACCCAATACCATATTTACCCAATACATGAAACATGTAAAGACCCAACTAAGAGAGAATTACAGATCAATTTATTTTATGTACATAATTACAGAAATATCCTGTAACATATTTTGTAACATGAAGGTCTGCTTGTTGGGGTCCTGCCCAGTTCCCACAGTCATGAAGTCCCAAAGAATCACTCAGAAGGTTTACATGTATTAAAAAATTGATTGGCCCATTTGCTCAAGCTTCTAATTAACTCTTATAACTTATATTAACTCATTGTTCTTATCTGTGTTAGCCACATGGCTCAGTATCTTTTTCAGCCGGGCAGGTCACATCATGCTTCTTCATTGTCTGAACAGGACTAGGGAGAAATGGGCTTTCTCCTTCCTAGAATTCTCCTGTTCTTTGCCCCACCTCTACTTCCTGTCTGGATATCCCGCCTATACTTCCTGTCTGACTCCTGGCCAATCAGCAATTATTTAAAACATAAGTGACAAAATACAGAATTTTCCTGCACCAATACTTGAAGACCAAATCCAAGAACACCTCAAAAACATCATCCACCATTATCAAGTATGCTTCATCCCAGAGATTCAAGGATAGATCAACATACAAGATCAATAAATGTATACATGATTTAAACAAGCAGAATGAAAAAATTATCTCATTAGATACAAAAAAGTCCTTTGACATCGTGCAACACTCCTTCATGCTAAAAATACTGGAAAGATTAGGGATAAAGGGGACATGCCTAAACACAATAAAGACAGTTTTCAGAGAGGAAATGCAAAGTAAATTCCCCTAAAATTAGGAAGAAGATGAAGTTGTTCACTCTCACCATATCTATTCAATATAGTATTTAGAGTCTTAGCTACAACAAAAAGACTACTGAATGAAGTCAAGGGGTACCAACTGAAAAGGAAGAAGTCAAAATATCATTATTTTCAGCTGATATGAGAATATGCAAAAGTGATTTCTTAAATTCCTTTGGGGAACTCCAACAGCTGATAAATACTTTCAGCAAAGTAGCTTGATGCAAAATTAACATAAAAATCACAGGTACCCTACAAAAAAAATGACAAATGGGCTGAGAAAGAAATCAGGGAAATAACACCTTTCACAGTAACTTCAAAGAATATAAAGTATCTTGGGGAAACTCTAACAAAACAAGGGAAAGATCTGTATGCAAGAACTTCAAATCTTTGAAATAAGAAAGTAGAGAAGTTATCAGAAGATGGAACTATCTCCCATGTTCATGGATCATTATTATTAACATAGTGAAAATGGCCATCATAACAAAACAATCTACAGACTAAATGCAATCCCTCATCAAAATTACAACACAATTTTTTACAAACTTTGAAAGTACAATTCTCATTTCCATATAGAAAATAAAAAACAGCTTAAGCAATCCTGAGCAACAAAAGAACTGCTGGAAATCTCACCATTCAAGATTTCAAATAGTACTATAGAGTTATAGTAACAAAATCACATGGTATTGGCATGATTGACAGATAAGTTGATCAATGAAAACAAATTGAATAACCAGAGATAAATTCTTACAACCATGCATACCTGACTTTTCAAAAAAAAAAAAAAAACTGAAATACACACTGGAAAAGAGACAGTACCTTCAACAAATGATGTCAGTCAAACTGGAAGTCTTCATGGAGAAGAATACACAAAGATTTGTTTGTATAACCCTGCACAGATGTCTTGTCCAAGTGGATTAAAGGCCTCAAAATAAAACCAAATACACTGAGCCTTATAAAAGAGAAAATAGAGAATATCCTAAAACTCATTGGTATTTCAGAAGACTTTCCACAGAACACCAACGGTGTAGGTACTAAGAGCAACACCTAATAAGTGGGACATCACAAAACTGAAAAGCTGCTGCAAGGCAAAGGATGCCATCAATAGGAAAATAAGGTAACATACAGAATGGGAAAAGATTTTTTACCAGTTCCATATTTAGTAGAGGACTAATATCAAAAATATATAAAAAAAAACTCAAGAAGCAAATATCAAAAAAAATCAAACAATTCAATTAAAATGGGGTACAAGTCTAAAAGCATAATTCTCAATAGAGGAATCTCAATAGTTGAGAAAAATTTAAAGAAATGTTCAAAATCCCTGGCTATGAGAAAAATGCAAATCCAAACTACTTTGAGAATTTACCTTATACCTGTTATGATGATTAAGATCAGCAACAATGTGGAGCAAGAATAACACTCTCCTCCACTGCTTCTGGGAGAGTAAGCTTGTACAGCGAGTACAGAAACCTTTGCGGTTCCTCAGAAAGTTGGCAATTTATCTACCTCAAGACCTCATTATACCACTCTTGGGCATATACCCAAAATATAGTTAATCTTACTAAAAGGATGCTAGATTGATAATTTTCACTGTTATTCTATTCATAAAGGTCAGAAACCGCAAACAACCTAGATGTCTAGCAACAGAAGATTAAATAGGAAAATGTAGTACATTTACATAATAGAGTACTTACCCATCTGTTAAAAAATGACATCATAAAATTTCCTGGCAAACTGATGAAATTAGAAAAAAAATAATCCCACAGCTATATGGTGGTGGTGCACTGTAGGTACCAAGGTCTTTCCCCTGCTTCCTGGCCATTCGCAGGGCCATGTGACCTCAGGCTCCCTGGAGATTCTGCACTAGCACTGGCTTGAGGGGATAGCTTAGGAAGAATTTGGCTCTCTTTGTTATGGTGATTCCACCTGTAATCAAGGTTCTAGCAGTAGGCCCATAGCCTGCCCCTCCCAGCTGATTCGGCCTGAGGCTCCGGGGCCTGTAATCTCCTTCTCCTGCTCCTGATGGGAGGAGGCCTTGCCCTTTTGATCCCCCTTGCCCACTGGTATAAATACCCGACTTGAGTTTAATTAAGTGGCCATTTACTCTTTGGTAAGTGAGCAAGGTCTCTTTTGTGTGTGTCTGTTCAAACCCTCAGGACAGTTGTCCATTCTCGTGGGCCCGAGTTCGGGAAAGCACACACCTGGATCGGGTGTGGGTATCCACAGAAAAGGCGGGGTCCTACAGTGCACACCTTTAATTACAATACTTATGAGGCAGAGTGTGGGAATCATCCCAGGTCTGCATCACCACCCTCCTGGTATGGACCGTGGCTCCATACCTTTATGAGCTGGGCAAGGGCCTAGGGGTTAAACACAAGACACACACACATAGAAAGTACGAGTCATTTGCCAAGAGGTGAATGCCAAGTTTATTTAGTTTCTGCCAGGTTAAATACTCTTTGCCCCAGAGGAGAAGGACCTCCTCCCAGCCGGGAGTGAGATCACAGTGTTGAGAGCCTGGCGCCCAGTGGCAGGTTCTTTCCAGACAGGGGGTACCTGTCTGGGAACTGTGACAAACAGTTAAGAGAAGAATTAGGCGCTGTGGGAACCCTCCTTAGCAGGTGAAATTACCAAACCAAAGACGAAACAAGGCTCTATGCTAATTCCCCAGGCTGGCAGAATTGAGCAGAGGAAGCTAGGCTGGTTTAGTGTAAACAGTTCTTGCATCCTGTGCTTTGGCCTCTAGGAGCAGGGGGAAGACCCTGGGATCCAGCAGCAGAGGCAGGTGGCTCTCTATGAGTTTGAGGTCAACCTAATCTTTAGGGCAAATTTCAGGAAGACCAGAGCTGTTATATAGTGAAACTTTGTATGTAAAAACAAAACAAAACAAAATAATTCTGAGAGAGGTAGCCCAGACCAAGAAAACAAATATGGTTTGTATTCATTTATATGTTAATATTAGCCATGAAAGACTCCCCGCTGGGCGTCTTCCCTCGGGAGAGACCCCCATGTCCAAAGACCAGTCGAAAGCACGCAGCCGGATGCAAAATGCAAGAGGTTTATTTGGGGTACACAGGCACCTGTGGGCGACAAGGTCTCTCGGAGAACTTTGCGCCCCGCAGGTTGGGGGTGAGGGGTTTTTATAGGGGAGCAAAAAGCAAGGTTTACAGAAGCGAGATGCAGGGTGGTAAATTGTTAACCTAGATAACATTGAGGGGACTGCTTGGCGGTTTATTGTTCCTCTCATCCTGCCTTCCCCTTTTCTGGCTGGCGACTAGATGTCTGATAGCATAGCCCCTGATCCGTGATGAGCCCCGCTTTCTACGTGACTCAGGCCTCGCAATCTTCTCTTTCTTTGTTTCTATGGCCAGTTCATAAATTCCCTGTTTTGCAGCCAGATAAGGCTGTCCTTGCTCTAACCTCAGGTAGGTATCTTTGCTCAGCGGAGGCCTTTTATGGAGCTTGTTATTTGTTCAGCATTCCAGGAGGTCCTGAGCTAAGTTTGTTATTTGCTCATCCTTTGCAAGAACGGTATGACTGTGGTTAAAGCGAATTGGGGTCCTTCATTCCCCAATTTTTTTTTTTTTAGTGCCTAGTTCTAACCATAGAACTAGATTTCAGTATCCTCTTGACCCTAAAAAAACATTGTGTTGGAGGTGCAACATCAAAACCTGAACAGCACCTGTTCTTTTTCTAATAAAGGCAATATTAGTAGCAGAAGCAAAGTTAGGAGTGGTCCCATAAGGGAGGATATCAAAGTAGTCATCCAGGGAGATCTATTCGCATAATCCTCCATCCTTTAAGAATAACAAATCTAATTTCCTTCTATCCTGTAAGACCATTTCTGAGAGGGAAGTCAATGACTCTTCGAGTTTGGAAACAGATTGTTCTAAAGCCCTCAAATCTTAATACATTGAAGTACTGAGGGGCCTGCATTAGGGCAGCGGTACCTGTCCCAACACCGGCAGCTTCTCTAAGGCCCAGGATTACTGCTAGTGTCAGAGAAATAGGTTCTCGTCGAAAGCGAGATGGGTGCCTGTCAAACTCATACCAGTTGTGCAAGCACATAGTAATCTTTGGTAACGTCAAAAATTAACATTGACATGCAAGGCATCAAACCTGTACTACAAACCCATCATCTATCTAAACCAGGAACCAAGTACCAAGTGTCAGGAGTCTTAGGGCCCTTTAGAGTCTCATTACATAACCTCAGTAAAAGTCTGTCTATGATTAGTCCTCTAAACCCAAGCCTTTTGACTGGTAGCTTTGTCAAAAGCCTCGGATACTGTAGTTTGGGTAGTTCAGGAGCTCGCTTCATGTGGGGGGCGTGGATCCAGGCAGAGATGCATACTTCTTTCAGTTGTTTTCAGATCTGATGTCTCTCCATTTCAAGGACCTTTAGACAGGGAAAATAAAGGTCTAGAAAGAGTAACATCAGGATTACACATTTTATCCAACTCAGTGAGCAGTGGTAGTTCTCCACATAGGATCTCATAGGGGATGAGTTTAAATCGCCCCTGGGGTATTCCAAACCTGGAACAGGGCAAAAGGGAAGGAGGGCTGTCCAGTCATTTCCGCAGGTCTCTTTTAGAATTCTATTTATCCTTTCTATCTGTCCTGACTCTGGGGTCGGTAAGCACAATGTAATTTCCAATAGATCCCCAATTGGGCGGCCAGTCCCTGACTTACCTGGGCAACAAATGCAGGTCCATTATCAGATCCAATTACCTTGGGTATCCCAAACCTTGGGAAGATTTCTTCTTTGATCTTCTTAGCCACCGCATTGGCTGTCTCAGTCCTGGTAGGAAAAGCTTCTACCCAGCCTGAAAAGGTATCTATAAAAACTAATAAGTACTTGTTGCCATATCTGGCTGGCTTAATTTCTGCAAAATATACTTTCCAATAGGCTCCAGGCCAATCGCCCCTGAGCCTCTTCCCAGGAGCATATATGGAGTGTCCTGCATTAATCATAGCACAGTCCTTGCAGTTTTTGACTACTTCTTCTGCCAAGACAGAGAGTCTGTCGTCTGATTTTCTTTCAGCCACAGCATCTCAAGCTTTTTGGTGTCTTGGCCAAGTATATGTCTTTTCCTGCAGATGTTCTGTATATTGCTCCATGAATATGAGCAGTGGCAAAAGCATACCTGCTGCCAGTGTAGATGCTGAGACTTCTCCCTCTGTCATTCGTATCCAAGCAGCAAGTCCGGCTTTTTGTGCCAACGTCCTTCAGGGAGGCTATGCCCAGGCCATTTGCTTCCCATCCACCATTGCTGTCCCCGCCTTCCGCTTACCTTCAATCACGAAACAGCTGCCATCTGTACACCAGCTCGGACTTTCAGGCCACGGCTGATCCTTCAGATCATTTCTGGTGCCAGCTTCTCAGCGCATTGATGAGTAGACGAGATGTCATCAGTCTCAGGCAGTAGGGTAGCGGGATGGAGGACAGCAGGGGGAGCGAAGGTCACTGGTTCAGTCAACAAAAGGCTTTAATCATCTCCAGCCTGGTTTGAGTAAACCCGATCTGGGCCTTCAGCTTCATTAGCAAGTCTCCTTCTAATAAAGATAGGACGCTCGGGGATAGCCAGGAAGGAATGAGTCATTTGTCCTCTCCCCAAATCTACAGTTCGTGAGGTGGTCCACAGATACTGTTTCTATCCAGTTGCTCCAATTATTAAAGTCTTTTATTCTCTCCCCTCTAATCATTTTTTGCTAGGGTCAGTACCTTAGAGTCCCTTCCTTTCTTCTTTGGGCAATTTCTTGCCCAATGTTCTTTTTCTTTGCAATAAGCACATCGTCCTTTGTCCAAGGGGTGCCTGTCCATGTTCATCTTTGGTCTTCTGTTGCCCAGGTTCCCTATCTGTCTATGTTCTATCTTTTCTTTCTCTCCTACCATTGCGGCCAAAATTCTATCAAATTTCTCTTTTGTCTGTGATCCCTCCAGTCCTCTTTCTTCTGCCTCCATTTTTTTCTCTCTCATGCTTCTCTTTCTCCGTCTCTTATTTATGAAACATTTTCTCTGCCTCCTTTAAATGCTCAAGAAACATAGATGGCAGAGCCCTGCGGTGATGGACTGTCAGCTGCTCCCTACCTGCTTTAAGTTTGACCTTAAAAACATACATGGGGACCTAGATAAGGCCCATCTGTTTACATATTTTTTTAACCAAAATTTTTCCTTGCTTTAGACAACATAGCAAAAATTTCTCTTGCTTTTAGACAACATAAAAACTCTTACCAAAGTCTTTCTTGTGGTTTTTCTCAGTGGGGATATATGGCTATGTTTTAAACTAGAACAGCATACAAGAACAGCATATAAAATCCTATACCAGTGTGAAACATTTGAGATCAGCGATAGGCTCTTTTTTTAAAAAAAAATAAAACATTAACCAATGATAATTTTTAAACAAGAACAGCACATACCAGTACGAAACATTTGAGACCAGCAATTTTTTTAACATTAACCGACAATAATTTGTAACCAGCCCCTATAAATGATGACAGATATTTATAATAGTTATAACCCATAGGATCTGAAAGAGCTCTTTAAGGCTGAGAGCCAAACTTGGGGTGAGGATACACATTTCAAGGCTGTCAAGGCCTGTGCCATAAAGACCTTGTCCCTCCTCATTTGAGCTGGCATGTAGCACACCAATCAAAGACATATAGCACTTCCACCTAGACACAGCATGCCAAGAATATCTCTGTTCCCATCCATTCCTAAGGAAGGAAAAGGCAAAATAGAGTAAGAGATAAGAGGTTGAAGGTCATCTCTGCTGCCTTCATATGAATCTTCCACAGCAGGACATTCAGCATCTACTGGGTCATCTTTTTTTTCTTTATTTCTCTTGTCAGTCTTGCTGGCACCCAAATGTATGTCAGCATTCCTAGAAAAACATAAACAAAACTCTCCTCCCAAATTAATATTTAAGAGTATTAAAAATCTCAGTGTAAAAATTCAGCACAATCAGTACTGGAAGTAGGCTGGTTTTGAACTTAGAGACCTATAAGTCTCTGTTTCAAAGAGCAAATCTTGTTTGCCCGTGCTATAAAAGCAGGCCTTAGAATTAAACCGTTTTAAATCTGGCACAGATGAGATTATTGCTCTAAAAATATGAGAAAACCGCTTTCCTGTTCCCAGCCTGGAGTCCTAAGATAACACAGTCACTGGGAATCGAACTTACAACCTCTGGAAGGGAAGGCAGTGCTCTTAACCTCTGAGCCATCTCTTCAGCTCTGCTATTCAGATGAAAAAAAGCCTCTAAGTCTAGCATTGTTTATCTTATCTTATCCGTTGCCTGAGGATAAGTCCGCCTCTGTTACCTAGGATACGGGTAACCAGCAGCAGAAGGCGGCGGCTTCGACAGCTCCGCCCCTGAGGCATGGCCCACTGTGGCGCGCTCAAACAAAGGCATGGCCCTGCCCGGGCCTTGCGCGTTTCCGCTGGCGATCTGTACACCCTGAATGAGCCCGCCCATGTTGCTATGGAAACGCAACTTTCCGCACAGCCCGTGCTCAGGTGCAGAAAAGGTCCTCCGAAAACCGCAACCCTGCCAGAAGGCCGGGACACATAGCCTCTGATGTCAGTCACTTTAGCCCGCCCAAGCCGCAGCAGTGACCTGGCTTTTCCTAGACGCCTCTGCGGACTCCAGCAAATTCCCGCCAGCATCTGGTTAGCATGGCCACGCCTCCCGGACGAGCCAGCACTCTCCGGTGCTGTTCTGCACCTCCCTCCCGAGCAGCCGGGACCATAGGCGTGCGCCACCGCGCCTGGCCCAACTCCGTGTCAGTTAGCCACTGCAACGGTTGCCCAGTATTTCAAACATACATATGAGAGCCAGGCATAGAGCTCTCCCATCAAAATTAGGCGAGAATCACCTCAAAAACTCTGTGGCTCTTTAAGAACAGGGAAGACAGTTGTCAGACACGATCAAACCCCGCCTCCCTACGAGACTCCTGCCCCAAGTCTTTATCAGCCGGTACGCAGGTGGATGGAGAGGGGACGGAAGCCGTGGTTTCCCGTACCCCATTGTCCTCATAGTCCCGCCTTCAGTTACCTCATTTTTTTTCTGCTGTTTTTCCAAATTCCTCCTGCGCTGAACTTAAGGGATTTTTCTTCCCCGTTGCTTTTTGTACCTTCTTCCAGATACCTTAACTTTGATTCTTTAAACAAACAGACAAACCATAAGCTGCACAATAGAACAGACTGACAATCAAACACGCTGCTCAAACGGGGCTATTACAAAGAGGCTCCGGACACCTCGGCCCCCCAAACGAACCTCGTACCTCGGACAAAAGTCCGACTCTGGCCGTGGGTTCAGACAAACGAACCTCGTACCTCGGACAAAAGTCCGACTCTGGTCGTGGGTTCAGACAAATGAGCCCGAAAATTCGAGCTCCCAAATTCCCGCGGGATGTCTCCCGGGGTGCGGGGGGGAAAGTCTGAGCTCGTCAGCTCCTCTCCAAGGCCCGCCAAATACAAATCGACCCAGCTGAATCGTACAAATTCAAATTCGCAGCGCAACAATCAGACGCAAACGACGCAGGACATACAACATAGAACATAAAACATAGAACATAGAATGCTGGCCAGCTCACCTCACCTCCCAGCAGTGATTCGGCGGTCTCTGGGATAGGGGCCTCAACTTCCCGGCCCATGCACCAAATGAAAGACTCCCCGCTGGGCGTCTTCCCTCGGGAGAGACCCCCATGTCCAAAGACCAGTCGAAAGCACGCAGCCGGATGCAAAATGCAAGAGGTTTATTTGGGGTACACAGGCACCTGTGGGCGACAAGGTCTCTCGGAGAACTTTGCGCCCCGCAGGTTGGGGGTGAGGGGTTTTTATAGGGGAGCAAAAAGCAAGGTTTACAGAAGCGAGATGCAGGGTGGTAAATTGTTAACCTAGATAACATTGAGGGGACTGCTTGGCGGTTTATTGTTCCTCTCATCCTGCCTTCCCCTTTTCTGGCTGGCGACTAGATGTCTGATAGCATAGCCCCTGATCCGTGATGAGCCCCGCTTTCTACGTGACTCAGGCCTCGCAATCTTCTCTTTCTTTGTTTCTATGGCCAGTTCATAAATTCCCTGTTTTGCAGCCAGATAAGGCTGTCCTTGCTCTAACCTCAGGTAGGTATCTTTGCTCAGCGGAGGCCTTTTATGGAGCTTGTTATTTGTTCAGCATTCCAGGAGGTCCTGAGCTAAGTTTGTTATTTGCTCATCCTTTGCAAGAACGGTATGACTGTGGTTAAAGCGAATTGGGGTCCTTCAGCCATTGAGTAAATGACTACAAGTTGTAAACAGAGAGGTTACGTGTACAGGAAAACACTGGAAGGGACTAATGGGAGACAGAAGTATCTTTCTTGGAAAGGCAAGTAGAATATATTTTACTGGTTAATAGAAGGCATAGAAGGTGAATGGGAAGATGGGAAGATGGAGGGGAGAAAGGGTTGAGTGAGTAAATGTGAACTGTAACTGAGGGGCATCTGTGAGATGGTACTGAAACTTAGTGCAGTGGGAACTTAATGAAGTAAATTATTATAATCCTAATGAGGCCTCCTAGCAATGATGGAGATGGACTAGCACCAAACCAGGCTTCCAGTATTGGGACTGTGTTGCATTCAATAGAGTTGTTGGCCATGGTGATCCCTTGGAATGCCTTAAACAACCAAGCCTGTTGCTGAGACAATGGGTTTACCTCTGCCAACAGATATAAGGGGGCATCATTGTTGATGTCAATACCCACCCAACTCATTGAATATGGAGAAGTCAAACTGGTGCCTATGGACACAGAGCCTTCTCCCCTACATTCTAGTGTCTTTGGAATAGGAAGATACTCTGCAGGCTACCAAAAAGAGAAACATAAATACCAACCCACCTACAAGATCTTTCCTGCAAGATGTGCTACATAGAGCAGTGATGACCAGAATTTGAAGGAAAAAACTAAATAATATCTGATTTGACTTTTGGTCCACCCCATCAGACAGACCCCATACCTAATATTTGATGCTGTTTGGATGATCAAGGATCAGAAACTATATACCTCAGAGCCCCCAGGTAAAAACAAACACTGTTGGTCTAAAACAAAAATGTATCAATAAAATGACTCCTAATGATATTGTGCTATAATCACAGACCAGTGCCTTATTCAGCCATCATCAGAGAAGCTTCTCCTTGTTGCAGACAGATGCAGAGAAAACAAGACATTATATAGAGACAGAATCTTTAGTACACACAGCTTTTAATGGGATGTCTCCATCAAATCCCTCTTCTTTGAGTTCCAGAAAGCTAGAGGAAGAAGAGGTAGACACTATAAGAGACAGAAGGAAGAGAGTACGCCAAGAGAACAAAGCCCTCCGAATCAACTAAGCAAGGCTCATATGAGGACTCACAAAGACAGAAGCAGCAGGAACATGGATTACATGGTCTGCATCAGGTATAATATAGCTTCCAGCTGAGTATTTTTATGGAAATCTTAGGTGTGTGAATAAGTGGGTCCCTGATTCTGGTGCCTGCTGTTGGAGTTCTTTTCCTTCTGTTGAACTGCTTGATGTGATGGGTTTGGTTTATTATATTTTATTTTATCATGTGTGTTTTTTTATCTCTTAAATGTATATTCTTTTCTGATGAGAGACAGAAAGAAAGAAACTAGAAGAGAGAGGAGTCAGGAATGAAGTGGGACTATAAACAGGATATACTGAATGAAAAAAGAAATTTATTCTCAATAAGATAAAAATGAAAAGTAAAAAGCTAAACCAAAAATAATATGTCTGAAATGGAATATTAAAATTAAAAATACTGTTTATGAAACTGAAATGTAAGCATATTTAAAAGCAATATAGTTAAATACCTTAAATGTAAGACAAGAGGTTACACAGAAACTCTTTCCTCCCATTTAAGTCAGACAAGATGAAGGATAACTGAAAGAAGCAACTGAGAACTGTTGCTAAACATCTAGAAATCTTACAATATACCCAAAACAGTTAAGATCAAAACAACCCACCATCAGCAATAGACAGATCATGCAGAAAGAAAAACAACAGAATCAAAAGGACTTAAGCTACCCTGTAAACCAAGAGGACTTGCCACCCACTCTGCCTAGTTCTGCCAAATGTTTTTAATTGATTTTGTTGAGCTCTATGGCTTTCTTTGCACCACGTTCTTCCTCTCCCCTCCACTCCCCTTCAACCCTCTCCCAAGGTCTCAATTTACTCAGGAGATCTTGTCTTTCTCTACTTCCCATGTAGATTAGATCTAAGTATGTCTCTCTTAGTGTCCTCACTGTTGTCTAAGTTGTACATTGTTTTTAAAATGTAATGAGAAGATGAATATTTTCCTACAAAGATACACATTTAACAAAAGATCATTGATTTGTTTTGAAACTTACTTAAGCACGTGTACTTATTTTGATTTAAAAAATACAAGAATGGATAGTTCATTTACAAATGCTTTGTTTCCATTTGAAATGTTTAGACGTCTTCATTGATAATTACTTCTACATATAAGCAGTAGATACTTCTCATTTTAATACCGTGTGCTTCCCAGGAGAAACCTGTATTTTTCAGGATTAGCATTTAAAATAGTTTGCACAGTGATACAAAATATTGTGTATCGATCTAACCTCTAACATTCAATTAATGTATATTTAGTCCTCAATTTGATTTTATAGTTTCTTAACAGGAAGATGATTCACATAACAGTTCTTTCATGGTTCCTGCTTCATCTTCCTACTCAAAGAAGCTGTTCAGCAGGCTTCCCACTGACTGACAAGCTCTTCCAAAGGAACTGAACCCCCTTTTGTTCCCTTCATGTCACACTTCCGCAAGTGCACAATGCCTTGAGGACTACAACAAAGCTTAGCGTCCATGATGGAATATGCCATACATCATGACAACTGTCTTGAAACGGCAGCACTCCAGTTATAGATCTTTGCTGAAAAGGCACAGGCATGATACATTACCCAAGGTAGTCTCATCTGAGCAGCAGATTCAGCTTAATATGAATCTTGCCCATTGTTGGAAAACATAAATCTTCAAAGAGACACCCTGTAGCAGACCCAGTGCCACCGTTGGCATAATAAACCAACACAAACTGTCTATTTGTATTAGCATATGTATTGGAAGACCACATGCAAATTCATCATGAGAAAGAACAGCATGTAAGGCCTTAAATTTAATAAAGCGATATATCTAATGAAATTGAAATTAATAAGTTATGAATATGTTCGAGTTGGTAAACTATTTCATTAAACTATTTTTAATCATTTTCTGTGATTTATGCTTTTACCATTTTCTCATATGTTCAACTTTTCACTGTAATAAAGAAATGTAGTAACACACCTTTCAACCATGATGTGGCAAACATGCTATATCTGCATCCATGTGTTATTTATCATTTGGTTATTAGATTTATTAAATTCTCTTGCTATTCAATATTTTTAAAATAAATATTTATTCTCTCAGATTTTCATTGAACTGCAGCCATGTTACAACATCTTCCATTTGTTCTTTTTCTATGTGTTCGGTGGGGTGTGCATCCCAGAGAGTGGGTGATCGGGTCAAAGGAAAACTTGCAGGAGTCAGTACCCTCTTTTCTGATGGGACCTTCAAATCAAACTCAGGTCAACGGGCTTAACAGTAGGCACCTTTTACATGCTGGTCCTGAGCAGCAAGCTTTTGGACACTGCTTATTTCAGCGGACAAGCTATAATAAGCAAAATAAAATTATTCACAGCATTCATGGTTGTTTATTTTCACTTTCTGATGGTTATATTTCTAGATGTGAACATTGCCTTTTGGGATAGAAGTTACTGAAAGAAAGTTTCCTTCCTTCCTATAGACTCTTGATATTCTTTCAGTTGACGGAGAGCTTTAATTAGTTCCCAGACACCTTCTTCACCTTTATTTAACTACTAAATACAAATTAAGACCATACCAAACACCATGAATATTGGCTGTGTGCAGTTTTTATTTAATTATGGTCTATCTCCTTAAATCTGACACATTTATTTAGAATACTTTTGTTACTAAAAGATTCAGGTGTTACTATAGGTCAAGAGCATATTAAACATCAACCCAAAGTTAAAAACTTCAATAAAGATTTGAATCTCTAGTGATGGGAATATAATTATTAAACAAAGCCCCCCTGTGGTTCCTCACTGCCTCTTGGCAAACTCTTGTCCTTGTAAGAATCTCTACTTCTCACAACTTTAGGACAGAAATTGCACAAGATATTAAACATATAAAATAGAAGCTTTGGTACAAAAATATTTTCAAACATTTATTACTGAAAACAAAATAGAAGCAGGTTCCAAAGCTGTCAATATTTATAACTATGTTTAGATACATCTCTCTTGATTGGTAGATCAATCTACCCATGGAAAATGCCATTAGATTATTTAGGAACATACTAATTATTATTTTATTTCTACTTTTACATTTAACTTTTATTGGAGATACTTGGAAAAGTTAGAACCTTCACAAAGCCAGTAACATAGCTATTTAAAAGAGCGCTGACTGCATATGGCAAATTTTTCATCTTAAGTTCTTGAAAAATCCATCCTTTTTAAAATGCATTAAGTAATTATAAGATTAACCAAATATTTTGGTGTTAAATTTTCATAACTTCTCTCTCTCACACACACACACAAAGTTTTCCTTTTTTGGTGACTTTTGTTTCTGTTTATGACTCCTCTGAAAAATGATGCAATATTCTCTGGCTAATACAAAAAGTTTTATATGATTTTATAGTCTCAGATTATAGAACTATTGGTTTTATGTTGTCTACATATGTAAATGTATTACTATTATCAAAAGTATAGGCTTCAATATTTTCTGCTCTATGTAATATATCTAAATCACAAATAAAACTTGGAAAACTTAAGAAACAAAAAATGTAAAAGGTACAGGAGGAAGCTTCTCTGGAATGGGCTGAAAAAGGCGCAGATCTGTGAGTATAACCAAATGTGATTAGCAGCCATTTTGTAGTTACTTTTGTTTTGTGTATTTATGAGCAACAGTATTTGTTTTTACCCTAGGCCCATGACCTATCTGGTCTCATGTTCTTGGTCAACCAGGCTGTATCAGGCATGGGTTCTGTCTGGTGGAATAGACCTTAATCAAATCAGAAATTGACTGGTTACCCAACATGCTTTGCTTCAGCATCACCCTAGCATACCTTTCATGAAACCGTCTTCTGCTGTAGATTGGAACAAATACAGAGACCCATAGTTAGTCACTATTCAGAGAGTGAAACCTTGGAAGGCTTAGCCCTAAGCTAGAAGTGTGTACATTTCATCCCTTCTAAGGGTTTAGGGAACTCTGCCAAAGAGTAGGCAGACAAGTGTTAAGAGACAGAGTTGATAGAGGACACTAAGGAAACAAGGACCTCTAAATCATGATCAAAGTTCTTAGGACTTCACAGAGACTGTGGCAGCAAGCACAGGGCAGGAACAGTTCTGCATCAGGTCCTCTGTGTATATAATATGGGTTTCACTTTAGCATTTTAAGGGTTTTTCTGGGTGTACAAACAAGTGAGTTTCAATTACTGTGCCTTCTCTTGGGTTCTTTTCCTTGTGTTTGTGTGTTTTGTTCAAGTCTAATGTGTTAGTTTAATGTGTTAATCTTACTTTATTTTTTAACATTTTCTTTTAGAAGCCTGTGTTGTTTTCCTCTCTAACGAAAGACAGCATGGATCTGAATAGGAAGGGAAATGGGGAGAAAGTGGGAAATATGAAGAAAGGAGAAAGCATAGCCAGTATATATTATATGAGAAAAAAGTGTCTATTTTCAAAAAAAAAGGAAAAAATAAAAATGGGATTGTTCACTCCTGTTTCTGGTCAAAATTGAATGATTGCAAAGAGTGCTGATTTCCATGGCAGTTTCTCATCTTAGTGCAGACTTAGCACTTTAGACTGTTTAGATATCCTTGCATAATATCTAGAAAAGTAGCAAGAAGTGGAAGAGGAGCAGCGAAAGTGAGAAGGTTCAGTACAGATAATAAGTGCCTAAGTGTTCGAATGTGAATTATCTGAATATTTTAGTTGAGATTCATAATCATGTGTTTTACCCGCAACATACACAGCACAGTGAGAGAGAATCACTCAGAGATAAGCACCCAGAGCACCAACTGTTATGACACGTGGTTCTTCTAGGGGAACCAATTAGAGTCATCAAGAGGACTTTTTATTGTTGTTGTGTATAAACTAGCAGACTTTCCAGAAAAAGTCATAGTAATTGAAGAATGCTCCTCCCAATTATACACTTATTTTTAAAATAATGAGTCTAATTATTAGTCTCCAAGAGTATTTAGATTTAAGAGCATATTCCTTACTATCTTTCCAAAGCAACAACATTGCTTAGCAGCTGATAATTATTATTTTATTCAAAGGAAGTGAGAGATCTAACCCCATGTTATAGAAGGATAATTTTATATCCTTTAGTGGATTCCAAAGATAACCCACTACAATGAAATAAGACCAATTACTTTAGTGCCTATGTACATTGATTTAAAAAAGACATTGTTTTTTTATTTTGAATTTGCTTTTTAATTAAAAGATTCATACTTGTATTTTGGGAAACTTATAATCATGTCATCCCACATGTGTCCCTTTTATAATGCTTGAATACTGTAAATAAATGACATTAACAGGACATTTTTAATCTCTGTGTAGAAAGGACCTGTCCTCACTAACATTGGCTCTCTACCTGTGTTTATAATGATTGATATGTGATTAGTCTTGAGAACTGTCCGCTTAGTAATGATTATTTAATTGAAATAATATATTAGTGTTAAACTAATGATATAGATGGGGAAACAGATTGAATAATTTATCTGAGAGCAAGTAAAGAATTCCTAAGCTATAACTTATTGATAAGCCCCCTCAGGTAAGTGGTTAAGGGTAGCACACATTGAGACTTGTGATAGAGACATTAAATCATTAGTGAGGACAGACAATTGACATATCTGTGTGGGAAACAAAAAGCATTACGGACAAAAACAAATTGATGAGTACTCTAATTCCTTACAAAATCCTGGAGGTCACCATATAGCACTATCATAAATCTCTATGAGAAGGGAAACATATCATTGTAATTAATGTACTATGAAAATTATAAGCACATCATGGGACATTATTACCAAAATGACAACATATGTCTTTAGAGAAGGAGAGTAACTGAACTTAATAAACTGAGAAAAAAATGAATTAGAATTTAATCATGTATGATCTTAATATTTAAGGTCTTAATTGAATTTTGTAAACACTTTCATTCTTTTACTCAAGAAATACATGTGCAGCTTTTGTTATATGTCAGATGCAACTCTAAGTAGGATTGTTAAGATGATAAGGTGCACAGAGTTTTTCAAAGTGGATTTACATGACTTCTATGTGACCCACGTAGAACAAGCAAATTAAAGTAAGAGCACACAATGAAATCAGTGAGTTTGAAGTGAAGAAAATCAAACAAAGCAACTGAAAAAGAGGGACTGCCATTGGGCATATAGAGGCCTACTGATGAGGTATAAAATCAAAGATAAGAATGTAAAGATGTCTATCAAGATCAGCTTTAAAATTAGAATATTTAGAATGAAAAAAATCTGGTGTTCAAAGATTATAGGTCATAACTGAGCTTTGAATATAGATACCCATAAAGACACAAACAGATAGAAAGAAGTGAAAATTACATGGAGACTGGCAATGAACTCAGAAAGTTTGACATATTGTGGTGATGTCAAGATATTGAGTTTATTTTTTCTCATTGTATGAATTACTCAGATGTTTAATTAACTAAGGAGCTCATATTTTTAAAAACAATTGTCTGATTTGCTTTTTAGAAAATGGACAGAGATAAATAAATTGATTAATGTGTCTAATTATTAGCTTATATCAGCAAAAAGGACGGTAATTTTAAAAGACATCTCAGTATCTCGTGTGTCATAAAATATCACAAAATTTGTAGTCTAAAATTGTCTATATTTATTTTCTTGCAATGACTGAGATTCTTGTACTAAAATGAGCACTCCTGGTCTACAAAGAAAGGATTGACAGTACTGATATTTTGAAGATTGAAATAGAAATTATTTCTGTAGATTCTCCAACTTCCACAGGACACCAATGGTTCTTAGTTTATACCTGTTTTCTGTTCCTGCAAAGACTGTAATGTAAACCATATCTTCCTTCCCCTATCAGATTTCTAGTTCTTCCACTTCTATGTCCATTCTTATGACTATATTAAGTCCACCAAAATAACATAGAACCATCTTCCTCTCCCACTGTCTGTCTACTAATTACCTATCCAACCTCGATTATTTCTACTTACCTTAAGATCACAATGTTATATTCTCTAGTAAATATATAAACTAGAGGAGTTGATGTGGGCATTTTTAGGGACATATTGACTACAACAATTATTTCAGTTCAACTGAGAGGTAAAAGGTTGTTAGATTTCAAATGCAATTTAATGTTAGAATCAATGGGAATTGTGAATACATTGGATATGTATCAGAAAACAAATATAAATCAGTGAGATATGCTTATCAAAGTCTTGGTCAAAGTGAGTGACGGTATGGTCCCATAAGCAAATCTAACTTGAGGGTCTTGTCTGCAGAAGACCAGGTGAAACATTTGACATGAGCTTAATAGAGTTCTCCTTAGAATCCTGTTTTTATTTGACTATAATATTTGAGTTAATACTTTTGAACTGTCCCAAACAAACATCTGCTTGTACCAGTTAGGATACCAATGACTAAACAAAAGATTTTACCCAAATGTATCTTGGTGAACTACTGAGTATAATTGACATTACTGAAGGAGGAGTTGGGAAGGGTTACTTTAAAAATGAAGGAAAGTTACGAAAGTGGTATAGGAGGTCCTTCTGTCTATGTGTTGCTTTCACTAATAAATATAAAGAAACTGCTTTGTCCTGTTGATAGGGCAGAACTTAGGTAGGCAGGGAAGATGGAACTGAATTCTGGGAGGAAGAAAGCAGAGATGCCATGGATCCACAGGAGACAGACACTTGGAATTTTACCCAGTAAGCCACTACCTTGTGGCGATGCACAAATTAATAGAAATGGGTTAAATTAAGATGTAAGAATTAGTCAATAAGAAGTTAGAGCTAATGGGCCATCAGTGTTTTAATGAATACAATTTATGTGTGGTTATTTTGGGCCTAAACTAGTTGGGTGGCCGGGCGAACAAGCAGGCCCTCCTCCTACAAAGAAAGGCTATACCATTGAAGAAAAAACTCTTCTCCAAGTATCTCTGAAGTTATTGACATGTCATTGAGGAGGTGTGCAGCCACAAAGTCCCTCTATTTCTTGACTTAAAGTCCTGGGGATGACTAGAGCCTTATATGACTTCTTCTGTCCGAATCATCAAATCATCTATACATCCTTTGGGAAAGACAATGTTTTCCTAGTTCACAATCAATAATACAGAGAAAATGGTTACAATCTTTACATGTCCTCCTTGAGTATCTACAACTCCTGAAAATTCTAGAGAACAATGACCATATCATGCTTGGAGGACATTGTTCCATAATAATATTCTAATCAACATTTTACCATACATGCCATAACACAAGTAAATAAATTATTCTCCCTTCTTTATCATTTGCTTGATCCTGTAATGGTTATTTTATGTGTCTTCTTATGTAAATTTTAATTATTTGGTGCTTAACAAAAACGTAATTTAATTTGGAAAGAAATAATATTATCCATCACTCATGTGTTTTGACAACATAATGAGAAATTGACTTGATTTGCCATCTCATTCTAATAATGCAGAGCACTCTGCATAATCGTGATGGAAGAGCTGTATTTTAAGCAAGGAGCAGACAATTACTCTTATATTTAATGGAAAAATTTAATTCCCACCATACAAATAAATTCACTTTTAGTAAATGAAATATGCAGATATTTTAGAACTTAACAGCTCTGTGGAAAGAGATAACTGCTTTGATTTCTTTAAATAACTCATCGTCTGTTAAAATCTAATAACATAAGCAGTAATAATGGGGAAAATTTTACAAACTTCTTACTTAACTTTGAGAAGATGCATGTGATCAATTAGAAGGACTTTTTCTGATTATTTAAATCAGTGATAGACAAAAACAATGATAGCAAGAAATTGCTGCTAGTAAAAATGGTCATTTTATGTGCTTAACATTGTACTCACTTTTGAATTGATAGAACATCCTGATTAGTAATAGTAATTGATATTCAGAATGCCATCATCACGAAGTCTCCAGGGTTTGCAATAACCTGGGTCTTTTAGAGTTGATAAATGGAGAGACTGCAGCTGGGTCGGGTGGGCAGCAGAACGCTTCTGTACTTGGAGTACATTTGAAGTGGCGGAAAGTTTCAACAAAACTTTAGTTTGGAGTGTTACTGTGCCATCATCACGGGTGCTGAGTATTGCATAAACATAAAGTCTCTTTACTACTTTGATTAACTTAAAACAGTTTTCTGTGAGCATCTGTTTGTTATCCAGAAGGTAATAAATTTTATTTATTTAGGTTTAGACATGAACAACATATCACCACAAGTTCACCTACTTTCACTGTGTACTATGAACTGTTTGCCAAATTGAACTCTCTCATTTTAAAAGTTAAATCGATTTTTAAAAATCAATAGTCACTCCATTTTGGACAGCTTTCATGGGGAAAATATTGCTGTAAATAAATTATCTCAGTAATTGAATCTATTCGCTTTACATGAGTTTCAAAGGAAGAGCGTGTGTAACCTTTTAAAGGGATTATTGCTCTTATTATTTCACATACAATATATAAGAAGACTTTGATATTTAATACTAAGACACTCAAATCACACACACACACACACACACACACACACACACACACACACACTCATGTGCAGTCTCATAAACTTTGCCACTGCTTCCTACTCTGGCTAACAGTTACCAGGTCACCATCCACATACTAGACATATTCTTGATGACTCACAAGATAACAATCTATCTCTGACTCAAGCTTGCTTCATTCTGGATCCTCCTTCCTAGAAGTATCTCAGTGTTTGATGCATTTGTGTCTTGAAAGTCTATTTTTGTACAACAAAGTCCATTTTACTAGAGAATCTTGCAAGGAGCAAACAGACAGGATCCTCAATTCTTCAACATGAAAAAAAACACAGCTAATTTTCTTTAATAGAGATAGATAGTTTCATCCTAACATAATGCTATTTTACTGTCTGCACACAGCCACAAAACAATATGGAAAGGAATGACCAGGTTTTCTATCATGCCACTGTAAATTCTATATGCTGATCAAGGTGCTAATTACATTTTGTGTGGTGACTGATCTAATTTTTCCCCATACAATCTTGGAAAGGGTACATTTTCTACTTTCCAGATAAGGAATTTAATGGATCATATGGCAAGTTACTGGCATTGTTTTGTTTTTAATATTTTCATATTTAATATATTTTAAATAAAAAGCATATCATAGTAATAAATATCAAAATTTGTAAGCGGTAATATGAGACATTTATAACAGGGAAATAACTATTAAATTAGTGAAGGGAAGGTATTCTTTTCATTTAAGAATTTAATTATATAATCCTTTTTCTTTACTTCTTTATTTATTGATAAATTTTTTCTATGACAATTTTTAATGAATATACATTGTATTCTGATTTTCTCCCCCCACCTTTCTTATCTCTCAGTCAGCCTTGCCAGTCTTGTTTATTTCTTTTGAATTTCTTTTCCACATTTTTTTACTTTTGCTTTATTTCATGTCTTTAGAACTTTACTACAGTTATTCTTGCCATCCTGGATTGGGAACTGTTACAGCCTGAGGTAGTCACTATGAATTGACAAACTTGATGCTATGTCTCCTCCTCTGCTGAAATCTGTTAGCTACAACCAAATTAAAAATAAGTGGGAGGGTCCCATGAGCCCCTTTCTAACCTATAGCTGTTTATTATCTGGGGCCAAACTTATGATTCTTTGAGTTAATAGTGAAAGGAGAGAATATTGGGAAATTATATAGATAATTTTGAGGAATCCATCACTTAAACATTTGTGTCTTCTTAGGCTTGGTTTCATTATTTCGTAATATCCAAGGTATATATGCAAAATAATACTGAACAGGCTCAAAGATATTTTTGTTTGAATTTTCTTCCCAAAGAAATGTTCAGTAAATCTGACCCTGATCTCTCACACATTTTTATTGTTGGCTTTCTGGAAAATGAGGAAAAATAAAAGAACGCCCACCAGTGTCTCCAATTACACTCTACTTCTGGTTATGTTATTTTTTTTTTATTAAAAATTTTCTCCTCCTCACCTCCTCCCATTTCCCTCCCCCTCCTCTCATCCCCCCCTCACCTCTCTCCAGTCCAAAGAGCAGTCAGGCTTCCCTGCCCTGTGGGAGTTCCAAGGTCCTTCCCCCTCCATCCAGTTCTAGGGAGGTGAGCATCCAAGCAGTCTAGTTTCTCATAAAGCCAGTACATGCAGTAGAATAAAAACCCAGTGCCATTGTCCTTGGCTTCTCAGTCAGCCCTTCTTGTCAGCCACGTTCAGAGAGTCCCGTTTGATCATATACTCCATCAGTCCCAGTCCAGCTGACCTTGGTGAGCTCCCATTAGATCAGTCCCACCATCACAGTGGGTGGGCGCATCCCTCGCGGTCCTGACTTCCTTGTTCATAGTATCTCTCCTTCTGCTCCTCATAAGGACCTTGGGAGCTCAGTTCAGTGCTCCAATGTGGGTCTCTGTCTCTATCTCCATCCATCGCCAGATGAGGGTTCTATGGTGATATGCAAGATATTCATCAGTGTGGCTATAGGTTAGGGCCAGTTTAGGCGCCCTCTCCTCAGCTGCTCAAGGAACAAGCTAGATACTGTTTCTGTCCCACCTTAGTACAATGCTCACTTCCAAGACTTTCAAATCCAGAACACTTCTCATGTTCTTTCATAAGAAATGTATTTAGGTTGAATTAAAGACATGGGCAGAGATCTCATTAATTCCCTGGGGGAATATATAATTAGGTGATGTGGGATGTCCTTCTGTATATATGTTGCTTTTGTTGATTAATAAATAAAGCTATTTTGGTAGGGTAGAAAATAGCCAGGCTGGAAGAGGTATAGAAAGAGAGTAGGTGGAGTCAGGGAGACGCCATGTAGCTGCCAAAAGAGAAAGATGCACTGCCAGACCTTCCCAGTAGGCTACAGCCTCATAGCTTTACATAGATTAATAGAAATGTGTTAATTTAAGATGTAAGAGTTATAATAAGAAACCTGAGGTAATAGGCTGAACAGTGTTTTAATTGTTATAGATTCTGTGTGATTATTCGGGTCTGAGCAGTCAGGAAACGAACGAGCAGTCTCTGCTTACACTTATGAAATATGCTCATGCTGGATTTCTGTCCAGCTGGGAGAATGAGACTCTGCCTTGTGGTTTATTTGCTTGTTTTATAGTGCTCTTACATTTGGAAAGTCATAATTTGAACATTGTACTATTTCATTTTTTTCTTATTCTGGTATACTTTTCAGATGTCTGAGTCTAATCATTTTTTTATTGTAGTATTTTTCCTTGACTCTTATAAACTGCATTTAGTTTATTCTATATGGCATGCCTGATACTCTGAGAAGTGAACCTTTTTCTCTCTCATTTTTAATATTTGGCCATACATTCAGACAATCATGCATTAAAATACAAAAAATACTTGATCTGCTCTGTTTTGTTTCAGCTGAACACAGATTGCTGAAGAGTGTTTTGTCAAAAGAAAAGCAAGAAAATCTTTTTTCTCAACATTTATGATGATAAAAAGGATAATCCTGTTTTAATTATTTACACTATAATAATTCCTTCTACAGTTGTAAAGCATTTTTTGTCCACTGAAAATAGTACAGAGACCTTCTTCAATAATTTTATCAAAAACTTCTTTTAAAACCATTTTATTGTACTTGTTTACTTACTTGTATTTGTTTATATCTGTGTGTGCACTTGCTCACCTTCAACAGTACACATAAGGAGATCAGAGGACAAGTTGCAGGAGACAATACTCTTCCCCTGACATATAGATTCTCAGAATCAAACTCAAATAGACAGGCATAGTGTCAAGTGCTATCATATGCCTAGCTACATTGCCAGTGCCTCAACATCATTTTTTATTCTATAAATGTGTTTCTTTATCCTAAAGAGTGATAATTCAATTCTATTTGATGAATAATTTAACTGAAATGAATAAAATATGGCTACTCATTATACAAGGCTCATCTCTCGTTGCAATATTCTTAACTATCATGTCACCTGTTACACATCACTTGTCAATGAAATTAATATTTGATACAAATTTAGTTTCTAAAACATAATAAGCAGAATTGAATAGAGTATAAAATGCTATTATGATATGTAAAATATTAATATTTCACTGTCTTTCAATTTGAATTTCATTGTCTATGTTTGTATTCTGACTAAGCAATGCAGACATTTCTTTCTACAGGCCGACTAACAGACTGCTCTTTCTATTGAAGTCTCACCATGGGGCTGATGGCAATACAGTTCTTACCATTAAGGATATATCAATAAAAGTAAAAAGACATTCTCCATCAGCACTATTGGAGAGCTTACCTAAAAGGAATGTTAAGTGTCTGAAAGATACGATATCCAATCTCTAAAAATTATAAGAGGAGTAAAAACATCATTGGCTGTCATTTAACATACATATGGGATAACCGAAGGTGAGTTGAGAAAAAGGAGTATAATTTTAAAGAAAGATTATAATTAGTTTTAATTGAAAGGAAAACTATGAGTAAAGACTTAAATAAGTCGAGCAGATACATTTATGTGTTAGGAAGGCCGTAAGAAGAGAGATAGAAAGCTGCGTAGGAGGGCTCATTTTTAAGTACGGTAGATTCATCACGGAGAGAAATGAAGGAAAGTGAACCAGAAGAGAGTTTGTGAAGATAAAAAGTTGTAGAGCTCTTCGACCCTTGTAGGTACTTCTCGGAAAGGTTTTGTTAGCATTTTCACTGAGTGAAATAAGGGTGATTTGAAAGGCTTTCAATATTGGAATGGCACGGTCTGACTTATATTCTCCAAGTGTCACAGTAGCGTTGCTGAAATGGGTTGCAGGTGCAGGAATGTACCCCATGCAGCCAGTTCGTTGGAGATAACAAACCTCTCAAATGATGACAGCGACATAATGAAGAGCTCCAACAGCGCTGATGGAGGATGTGGGAAAGTTCTTATCACACTTCAATCGAGACAGAAGAGGATTTATTTTGGCATGTAAAACACCAAAGTATCAAAAAAAATTTTCTATTCTTGAACTTAAAAGTGGAATGTGTGACTTGTGGTCCTGGTTTGAATGAGTTCCTCTTCATAATTTCAAGTTTTGAATACTTGGTCCACCGTTGGTGATCCTGTTTAGGGATGGCTGGGAGGTGTGTTCTTGCTAGAGGAAGTATGTCATTGGGAGCAGTCTTTGAAGCTTCAAAAGCTTCCATCTGCAGTTCGTACTCTGTATTTCCTTCTTGTGGTTGACAACGTGAACTCTCAGCTCTCTCTGCCACTATGCCTCAAGTTTGTTACCCTGTTTCCCCACCATGATAGTGATGATCTCTTTTCCCCCTGGAGCCATCAACCCCAAAGAAATCCTTTGTCTTTCAGTTGCCTTAGTCATTGGCACTTTCTATTGCAGCAGCATAAAAGTAACTAGGGTGTTTGTCATTAACTCATGTGAAACAATGCAGTGAGATGGGCAGGCATCGAGAGGAAGTTTGGCGAATACAGTCTGCATTTTATTTAAAATTGAAGAGTCAAGTTGGGAGCGTAGGCCCCTGCCCCTAGCATCTATACCAGCTCCCAGGCCTGGTCTGGACTCCAAATCCCAGCAGGCCAGATCCTGACCCCTCCCTGGGTGGGGCCAGAACCACTACCCAGTGTATTTAAGTGACCCCCCCCCAAAAAAAATAAAGAGGAATATATGGTCTCCCTTTCTTCCTCCAGAGAGTCCCGTTCCCATGGCTTCTCGCTTTCCCCCTCGGAGACACCTGAAAGCGCAGATCTCCCATTAAACCTGGATATTTCTTAATTTGGCTTGTTTTGATTTGGCTTGATTGGGAATTTTGCATCGGGAGGGAGCTCGTGTTTGGAAATATTCCTAACATTTTGGAGGTCCAGGAAGTTTGGCGAATACAAGTTTGCATATTATTTAAAATTGAAGCTAGATATTTTTGTAAGTTTTCAGGAAGCTACTTGTCTTTAAAGGTGTTTGTGTATGAGAGAAAAACAGAGCTGGAACTAAAAGTTTGGACACAGTTTGCCCATTGTTACAAGAATTTTAACTGAATTTACTTAAAAAGTGAGTTCGAATAGAGTAGATCACTAACCCTTTGATTCTGCCTGCATTATGATTGCGGGTGAAAAACTAAGACCCCAACAATGACACTGAAAAAAATGAGCAGCAAGAAAAAATCCAAGGAAGGATGGTATCATGAAAGCAAACATGAAAAAAAGCTTTAAGATTGAGATTTGTTTTTATCTATTTAGAAAGGAAGTGGTAAATAATTTCGAAAAAATCTTCCCACAATAAATGACATTTATGAAATATATTACTTAGAGTGTGTTATGAGTTTAATTGTATATTTGTATCTCTCCAGAAGATAAAATTCTAACCCCCAGTTACTATGAATGTTATTTATTTGGAAATATACTTTGTAGCAATGAAACTAAATATGGAGTCTTCAGAATGGACACAGATACATTCTGTTTGTGCCTACATTTAGACCACTTAGATACAGAAAGAAGAAATGAGAAGATATAGAGCAAGATCTATAAACTAAAAACAAAAACAAAAAACCAAAAACTTGAGGCCAGCCTTCAAAGTGGTGAATGATTTGGAATGAAGAGATAATAGATTTCTGTTCGAGTCACAAGACATGGTGCTATAGCACATGTTGACTTCCATGTGGTGGTTTGAATAATAATGGCCCCCATAGGCTCCTATGTGTGAATGCTTAATCCTCACATAGTAGAACCACTTGAGAGAGATTAGGAGGTGCAATCTTGTTGGAGTAGGTGTGGCCTTGCTAGAGGATGTAGGAAGCACAGTTTAGAATAAGCTATGAACAAAACCAGGATTGTTAGGCACACAACCCTGTCTTTATGATGTGGGGACATTACAGTCAATTTTAGCCCGATGACACTGTGTTTTATCAGACCAGAGATGAACTGCTCTATCTCAGTAAAAATTCACACAGGTCCCCTGTGATGACTAAAGAAAACTAATATGGAGCCAGGCATTCCCTAAAGACCATTGACCTTTTGCTCTGGCATGCATAAGAGAACCTAGGGGTCTGCAAGTGAGAAAAGACTAGGATAATGGGCTGCAAGGTATTACCAGTTGGGCTTGCTTGTGGAAAACCTGTCTATTGCTATGGGAAAGAGAAAAAATGGTCTTTTATTACTATATAGTGGGAAAGTAAGAAATAACGGAGGGAAGTAAAACGGTTTTCCTGCCCAGCTATTGATTTCATGAGTAGTTGTAATACATGCGTTTCTGATGTCATCCTGAATCCTCTTTCTGTACTGCATGTTGTGTTGGCTCTAAAGCTGAAGTCCTTCTGATAGCAGATAGAATACATCCGGAATAATCTAAATTTGAATTGAGTCTAAGACTCTGATTTCTCCCAATAGATTTAAATGCCACAACAGCTACTTTGCAAAGGAATTTTGACATAGCCATTTCTAATGCTTAGCTATGAGAATTGTCATGTGGATATTTTCCCTCTCCCCAAGTTTGTGCTTAAATGTGCAAATAGTCTGGCTCTCCTGGAACTCACTCTGTAGACCAGGCTGGTCTTGAACTCAGAAATAAGCCTCCATGTACCTCCCACTAATTTGCTGAGGTTAAAAGTCATGGGCTGTCACAACCCAGATATCAGTTATTAAAAAAAAAATGATGGACAGGGAAAGAAGACTTTTCTGCCAAACAAGTTCTGGCAGGTCTCAGCAATACTATGCATTATGCAACATGAGCTAGCTCAACTGGACCGGAATTTATAATTTGTTGCTGTTGTTGTTAGTTTGAGTGCTTGCTTGGATTTTGTTGCTTTTGTTTTGTTTTTCCCTCCCTCATAGCAGAAATAGCCCAATATCAAAGGTTCCTTCATGGGGAAAAATTAAAATAGGCCCAGCTTCAAGTATAGGAACAATTACAATTCGGACATAAAGCACATAAGCCAATGTTGTTTAATATCCTGAGGCACAGGACATTCATTTTATGGAGGATGTTAGCTTTTCCTTCTCAGCTAATCAATATTTAAAAGAATGCGTAATTTTCATGGCAAATAAAATAAAAGTGTAAAATTTAAAATTTTGGGTCATATTGTTGAGTATGTTCTTATCTATTTATCTCTACTAAAGATTTGTCTCTTCTCTTTCTGGAAACTGAGTTAAGTTCTATCAAAAAATGTAACAGCTGAAACAGTACTGATTATTAGCTTATTAAATGATGTTGCTGCTAAAGCAGTATCTTATAGAATTAATTCCTTGCTGGTAAAAAGACTACAGAAATTATTGCTCCACTAAGTAAAACACAGGTTGAATATTTTCCATACAGATAATGATCATCAGGCCACATTTACATGTTACACAGGATCTAGAAGTAATCGCTACCCAAAATTTTTAGGATTTATTAGAGACTATTATTTTCATGTGTGTTACTTTGTTTACTCTGTATTTGTTTAATTCTGTGTAGCTGCCTTACTGTGCCTGTCTAAAACACCTGATTGGAGCACGATTAGTAAAACCTCAAGGTCATAAACTGGGATTCAACCTGAAGATACAAATAGCAAAATAGCCAGTTACTTGCTCTTACATTTATCTCAGTCTGCAATGGTGATCCTGCCTCCAGGAATCTCATAAGGAGACTGTCTTTAGAGAGCTGTTTCCTTCCATTTTATAATCCTCTCTAGGGCTGGTATTAAAAGTGTTCCCTACTAGGATTAAAAGTGTGCACCACCCGACTTCAATGGCAACTAGTGAGGCTAATGGAATTAAAGGTGCATGATACCATAAACCAGTCTGTAAGGCTGCCCAGTGGGACTGTTTTACTCTCAGAACATTCAGGCAATCTTTATTCCATTTTACACCTGTAAGAATGGCCTAGAACAAAATCACTGATGACAATTTTTGCTGGTTTGTGGTTGTGGGGAAAAGGGGACACTCCAACATTGCTGATGGGTGTGCAAGCTGGTATAGCCCCTTTGGATGTCAGTGTGGTGAGTTCTCAGAAAATTAGAAAACAACCTTCCTCAAGACCCAGTAATACCACTTTTGGGTATATATCCAAAGGATGCTCAATCGTGCCACAAAGACATGTGCTTAACTATGTTCCTAGCAGCATTGTTTGTCGTAGTCAGAAACTGGAAACAAACTAAATGCCCCTCAACCAAAAAATGGATAAGGAAAACATGTTACATTTACACAATGGAGTACTACATGGCAGAAAAAATAATGACATTTTGAATTTTGCAGGAAAATGGATGGAGGTAGAAATCATCATTTTGAGTGAGATATCCCAAATATTGAAAGATAATTATAACGTGTACTCACTCATAAATGGATTTTAAAAATAAAGCAAAGAAAACATCTATAATAGGAGACAGTTTGGTATTCCTTGTTCAGAAGAAGGATTATCTTTATATTTTAGGTCCAGTTGTCTGGAAAAAAAGATGGTACATATTTAGCCATATGAATGGTAGATATCTTTGTTGGACTAATATAGTCAGTCCAAACACAGTAATAATTTTTTTGATAATTAATCACTCTTTAGATTATGGTTCTGATAATGGAACTGTATTTATATGAAGATGAAAACAGGAATATCTGATGTATTATATACATACCAAAGATGATATGATTGTACCTAGAATAGCACTAATTGTTGCCAGAAGTTTTGAAAATAACCTCGGGCTTATAACAGTCAAGAGAAACAATCTTTTTGTATCAGGGAAGACCTGTCATTCCAGAGTTCTTAAAAAGAAATTTATATAAAGTCACCCATAAGCCCTGTGCACAAATAACAGGAGCAATATAGAACCTGCCTGCACCGATATTCATAGGGTTTCCGCTGATACTCCCATCAATGCTGGTTTTCTGTCATACTGTTTATGATTTTCATGAACCTAAGTCCTCTTCTATTGACCAAAAAAAAAAAAAAAACCCAGGGCCAGATGGTTTCAATACAGAATTCTACCAGAACTTCCAGGAAGAGCTAATACCTACACTCCTTAATGCATTTCACAATATAGAAACAGAAGAGTCATTGCCAAACTCTTTTTATGAAGCTACAGTTACCCTGATACCAAAACCACACAAAGACACAACCAAGAAAGAAAATTACAGGCCAGTCTCACTCATGAACATCGACGCAAAAATTCTCAATAAAATACTGGCAAACCGAATCCAAGCACACATTAGAAAAATCATCCATTATGATCAAATGTACTTCATCCCAGAGATGCAGGGCTGGTTCAACATACGCAAATCTATCAATGTAATCCATCATATAAATAAACCGAAAGAAAAAGACCATATGATCATTTCACTGGATGCTGAAAAAGCTTTTGACAAAATTCAACACCCATTTATGATAAAGGTGTTGGAGAGACTGGGGATACAAGGATCAGACCTAAATATAATAAAAGCAATATACAGCAAGCCAACAGCTAATATCAAATTGAATGGAGAGAAACTCAAAGCCATTCCACTAAAATCAGGAACGCGACAAGGCTGTCCACTCTCTCCATACCTCTTCAATATAGTGCTTGAAGTTCTAGCAATAGCAATAAGACAACATAAGGGGATCAAGGGGATTCGAATTGGAAAGGATGAAGTTAAACTTTTGTTATTTGCAGACGATATGATAGTGTACATAAGCGACCCCAAAAACTCTACCAAAGAACTCCTACAGCTGATAAACACCTTTAGTAATGTGGCAGGATACAAGATCAACTCCAAAAAATCAGTTGCCCTCCTATACACAATTATTTTTTGATAAACATAATCTAGTTGTCAACAATTTCCTGTCATTTGTTGCTCTAATTTGTCAGACTTTTCCCCACACTATTAATGGGAAAATTAATGATTTACATAAAATGATAGAGACAATATCTCAAGTGATCTTTGAATGGCTCTCTTGACTGCATTGGCTTTCCCCTTTCCTTGGACCTCTGTTGGGTGTTTTCATAATTTTTTATGTTTGCATATATTAATTAGACTAGCCATGGAAGCAATACATTCAGCCATGGCCTTTATTACAGCCTTTAATTTTTCCTTAAAAATTAGAAATGGAAAGATGCAGGAAGCATAGCTTAAAGTCAGCATTGGATAAAGCAGAGCTGTTAATCACACAGGCGTGTTTTCTTCAATTGAAGGAAATGAGCAATGCCTGGTCGCAGGATTGTTGGAGTGAAAGTGTCCAAACAATCTAGTGATCTTTTGTTCTTTTATTAGGAGGCAGCCTTTTTCTGAATTTCCCCAAATCCTGAGAACTGTCTAGGCCCTAATGCTGGGTTTTCTTTCAGTGACTAGAACATGTCATTAAGAAAATGAACTTATATTTTTTGCATCCTTCGTCAAAATAACTCATCCTTATCCCTAATCGGTCCTGTAGGCCCTAGCTCTGAGCACTGTTGATCAGGCAATAAACCTCACTCTTATTGTAAAGGTGCCGTGCTTTGCTCCTTTGCAAGGGAAATGTTGATGTAGTTATCCCTGAAGCACTGTTATGAGCGCTAAGGCATGGAGAACTTTTTATTCCCAAAGTTTGACTGTGTCTGAATGTGGAAGAGAATTAAACCATGGTATTAGGACTCTAAAAGTTTTGTTCCAATCTGAATGACAAAGTCTAGTTTTATTCTTACCTTTTCATGGTTTCTCTGCAGGTTGTGAAACCTGAAGCAACACCAAACAGGAGGAAGTATGTCACTTTGAGGTTTTAAAAGTTCACCCAGGGCCAGCTTCTCCCTCTTTCTGCTGCAGGCAGCTCTGGATGTGGAATGCTCAGTCACTTCTCTATCACCAAGTCTGTGTGCATGCCATCATGCACACAATGATGATATTGAACTAAAGCCCGAAACGGTAAGCAAGCCTCAATAAAATGTTTTTTATAAATTTTATATGAATGTAATTTTTTATATAATTTTATGAAAATGTTTTTTCATAACCCTGGTGTCTCTTCACAGCCATAGTACACTGACATAAACAGGGACTGGCGTTCAGGACACACTGGGGGTTCAAGAACCTGGGGCATGTGAGATCCTTATCTAAACTAGGATTTTATTTGTACACAACTTAAGGACATCTTATAAAACATAGGTGTAGAAAGAAGACACTTTGAGTGAGTGAAATATGGAGTGAATGTATGTTTTGATATAGGCATAGCCTGTCTAGGTATTCAACACTAATTGACCCATAGGAAATTAGAAAAGTTATTACCAATGTGGTCTATGCTCATGAGAAACAGCAAAGCTTTTTCTTGGGAGTCTGAGTCTGAGTATTTATGAACAACTGACCTGTGTGCAGAGAAACTAACAACTACAACAGCTTTCTCCCTCTGGGTTTTTATCGTTTGGAACTGCTCATCTACAGATATTTCTTCCTAAGACTAGCTAAATAATTCCCCATGCTATACATAATACATTTATGAATGTTCTGAAGTAGGGCAATTGGAGAACTCTGATTGATCCTACTTTCATTGTGTCTGGATCTGTGTGTCTTTCCTCTCTCCATTCCCTCACTGTCCCTAGCCTGTGGACTCAAGCCACCAGAAGAGGACAAGTAGAAACACATGTATTTTTTCAATTTAAAGACAATTTTTTCTTACATGTACTTCTACTGAGGTCTTATAAATTTAAAGATATAGAACCTATAGATTCAAGTAGCTGACTGTACTTTGTTACAGCAATTGCAAAACTTAATAAAGAAGACATAGGGAACTTGGGGAGGAGCAGAATTGTTGGCAGACTATACTTGTAGAAGACACGGTTTCTTACATTCACAGGGTATCCAGTTCTTTCATGGTAAATATTTTCATTGGTTCAGACTTTAATAATAATTAATAGATTCACAATAAACATGTCCATCTTTGGTGTAGTATAGGACTAAGGAAATGTATATGTCGTAGGATTCTTAGGCACTTGGAGCATTTTCTATATTGTCTTAAAAAGATCCTACCTGTTATGTGTCATGGCCTCCTACTCCTGAGTCCTGGCTTTATCTTTAGCATCATTTATTCACTTAGGTTTATACTTCTAAATCATTTTAGTTTTAACTTATTTTCTGTTCTCATGTTCCATGTGGTTTATATTTTCTGTCTATTATGCCTTCATATCTTCATATCTTCAATCTAATTCTATCTTTCCATAAGTACTTACTGGATCAGAGTATATTTCAAATTATAGTTGTCCCTCTTTTTTCCATTATAGAAATATAAGGAAATAAAAATAGATACAATTTGGTGATAGATGATTCTGTGTGATCCAAATTTAAAAACGAAAAGTAATTATAAATAAAAGATATAATGGTGGCTATAAAACTAATTCAATATCTAAACAGAATAAAATTGTACATTGAAACATAAAACAATGTGATAACAAAAATACATCATTTTTTATAACAAGGAAAAAATTTCCTTCCATTCCATATTCTATTCATCAAAGAGACTGCAAAAGAGTTGGGACTCTGGAGCACAGGGGACCAGGTTTCCACAAGTTGTGGAACACACATCAGAACCTGTGAGGTTTCAGATCTTAGTAGTATCCCTTCTTCTTGCCTTTCCCAGAGAAACTTAATGACCTTTACTTCGTGTTTCCTAATAATCTCAGAGCCTCAGCCTGATCTTCAAGACCTTCCAACGAATAAACTAGAAATGCCATTAACGGGAAGCTATACACCATAGACTACCAGAAGGAGAATTTTGTCTTATGTAGCATTTTCATTCCTCATACATAGTGTGAATTGTGAAGAAACAAATTCTTGAGAAAACAGGTCCCAGGCTTCATGAACTCAAGGGATACTTGCTGGAAGCACCACAGTCTCTTACAGCCATATTAATGATTAGAGGAATGCTTCACTTTTCATATGTACATAAGCAAAATAGTATTTATTATTCTAGTTTTGTTCATCTCCTTAATTGATATTCTTCATTTCTGAAAAAAAAATTATATGGTAAACAGGCTGTGTGTATTTAGGCCACATTACGAAATAATGGATGGGTCTTGTCATTCCCCTTGAGTGTAGAGGATCTATTTCTGTCCTTTATCTGCATCATCAGTTCTAGCCAGATTTGTTGCTGTGCCACTCCCTGGGTATTAAGCTCGCCACAGATGAGTCATTTCAGCTGATAATCAAATTTAGATAGGACCACAATCACATCTGGTACCATTAGTTCATTCATAATTGTCGAGATCTACCAGAGTTGTACTCAGCTGCTCAGTTTAGCAGCTTGTCAATCTTATTCTTTTAATCACCAACATAATAAATAGCATATTTTTGGACCATTCATTCAATTTTCTTTTTAAAATACATGTTACTAAGGAGTATTAGCTCTTTTGTTTGTATTTGTGTTTCTAAGAGTTTATACTGTCTAAAGTTTCTAGAGAGATATGTGAGGGGTGTGGCTGTTCAATTGATAAATGCTCCCTATAGTCTCTTGAATTTGCATACTTATTTCCCAAATGGTGGAATCTTTTGAGTAGAATTGTAAGATGTAGCCTCGCTGGTGTACATAAATCATTAAGTGTAGCTTTTGGAAGTTTACTGACTCATACTGTCTCCAGTTCATGCTTGTAGTTAAGGATGTAATCTCACAGCTTTCTGTTCCAGTTATTCCTGCTGTTTGCTGTCACATTTCTTCACCATTTTACATTCTTAATCCACTGGAACTATGGGCCCAAGTAAATTCCTTTTTCTATAAGTATCTTGGTCACAGTGTTTTATCACAGCCACACAAATTTGACTACTACTGGGGAAAAGATGAAATCAGTATATAATAATCATCTCAGTAAATAACAAGTACCAGAAAGATTGACCTTATATGTACAATTTTAAAGCCAATAAAAGAGAATGAGATGAGTTACTTAGCTCTGCGTTTGTTCAATGCACTATTCTAGATATAAGGAATTTGGAAAACAATAGATTCCTGTCTTCACAGAGCTTACAATCCAAAAGCACTAATAGATAAAGAAAAGGAAAATACATTATTGATAATTATCATGACAGACATTAAGTAAAATATATCTAGAAGTTGTAGGAACTTCTCACTATCTTAAATGATCTGAGTATGAATGGATGGTTAAGGTGTGATAATGGAAACTTTAGTTGGAACCTCAATAATAAGAGAAATAAAGCAATAGGAAGATGCAATTCAAAGTGAAGAACCAAGTTGGCAAAATTTAATGAATTAGTTCTTTTATGCAATGACTGTTTAATTGAATTGATATAGATTTTGCTTTATTGATACACATTTAAGGTCAATTTTGTTGTATTATATTTCTGCTCTTGATTAAAATATTGCATTTGTGTATCTCATTTTAAAATGTAATGTATAGTTAAAAATACAGATTAATAGATAGTAACCTATATGTTGTCATCTTCAGTTTTCTAGATGTATAGAAATATATTTCAGATGAATAGGTATTCTTCAATCCTTTCAAAGAAAGATATACAAAATATGGCATTTAAAAAGTTTTAAGAACTTAGACTTATCTTGACAGTGAGACATGTTTGCTTCTAGGCAGCACCAATTACTTCAGAGAGGTTGATAGGCATTGAAGAAACTAGCATTGAAATTTGCCTTCAAGGTGACAAGGCTAGCAGTTTGAGAAAGAGACTGCTCTTGCCTGAACTGCTTGATGGTATGTTGTATAAACTGGACATGCAGGATGCATAGAAAAATGACTGATAAATTTACCTAAAGAAGGTGAGGCAGTCCTTCAGGGTTCCTGCTTCATTAAAGAGTTTGCCAAACATTCTCCAGGACACAGAAGAAAGTGACTGACAAACTGCCAAAATAGGTGGAATTGTCTTTGAAATTTCCTGCTTCATGGAAAAGTCTACCAGATTCTATGGGCCTGCAGGCTGAGGATGGATGCCCCACTACAGAGGAACTGTGGGTGACTGTCCAGCAGCAAGATGTCTCTGTCAGTTCTAGAGATTTGGAAGTTGCTTACAACGCACTTAATGTTTACTTAGATAATATGACATCCTTCTCGAGTCTTTGATGAAGTTGAAGAAAGATAGTAATGCTCATAAAGAATAGATTAGATATAAAATTTTAGACTTACAAAGATAGGATAGATGAAAGAGTATTTTTCTTAATTTGCTAAATGTAAATGGACTAAATATTGTAACTATAATTTTTCCTTGATAACTGTTTTGTTGTATGTAGCCTTGCTATGTTAAAGTTAAAACCTTCCTTTTAATTAGAAAGAAACGGGGTGGTGATGTGGGATTCTCCTCTGTATGTTGTGAATATATTTTATTGCCATTGATTAATAAAGAAGCTGCTTTCAGCCAATGGCTTAACAGAGTAAAGGCAGGCAGGCAAATCCAAACACAGATGTAGAGAGAAAGTAGGCAGAGTCAAGGAGACACCTTGTAATTGACGAAGGAGAAAGATGCCAGAACATTACCCGTAAAACACAGCCTTTTTGCAATACACTGAATAAAAGAAATGGCTTATTTTAGATGTAAAAGTTAGTTAATAAGAAGCCTAAGCTAATAGGCCAATCAGTGTATTAATAAATATAGTTTCTGTGTGATTATTTTGGGTCTGTGTGGCCAGGAAATGAACAAGTGGTCTCCACCAACAGGTTACCTACATCTCTTTCTAGAGACATGTACCTGTTTTACACCTGAAGAAATATTTCAACATCTAGGAAGTGTATTTTTATGCATAGAATTATAAACATTAATAGTTTATGGTTTAGAAAGGAAAAAATAAAGGATAATCTCAGGAGCAATGGAATGAAAGAAGTTAGAGTACAACATAAATCTGAACCTTTAGGTTCATCACACAACCAAGGACAGTATTTGAAAAATAAGGAAGACGTACACAGAGAAGAAGGCCAAGAAAATAAGAGTTGGGAATTAGAGTCAAGGAGAAGATAGATAGGCAATACACATTTCCAAGACAAGCAATTATAATAAAATCTGAGAGCTCCTAAAGGACCAAGAAAAGCTATGTCTTTATAATAGAAACTTACCTTTACCTATCAGATTGAAGTTAGAATTTATTTATTTATTTATTTTTATTGAGCACAACCAAAATATTGCTTCAGGGAATTTGAAACTCTCCACTGTTTGAGAAACTGGGAAGCTATTCTGGGTTTCTTGCTTTGAAAGCAATAATAATAATTGTTGCACAGAAAATAAATAAAAATAAAAGTAAAGAAAGACTGCATAGAAGGGAGACTGGAAGGTAGGGCAAGATAAGCACACTTTAAAAATATAATGGTTAAATTTTTTTCGGTAATTTGGAGGTTAATGAAGAAGTAAAATGTTAAAATGCAACTACTTGCATTGTAGCATTTTCATAAAAGAGAAAGTACCATGGTTCTTGAAAAGAAACATATATATAAGAATAAATGTCAAAGGGAAATACTTTAATTCTTTTTAATTACATTTTGTCTTTAATGAAACAATGGACAGTACTCTCAACAATATTATGTTTGAAAATGGCATGGTAGGGATGTAGTTTAATGGTAGAAAATTTGCCTAGTTAGCTCAATGCTTTTGGTAAAAGCCCCAAACCTGAAAAACTTTTATTTAAAAAATTCATTATTTTTTAAATTTTATATTTTTCTTTTATATAATATTTTATTTTTGATGAAAAATAATATAGCATACACAGATTCATATTCTCCTCAAAATAATGAGAAGAATTTTTAAAAAAATATATACATATTTGAGTTTTTTTCCTAATTTCTACTGTCAAGAAAGGGGAGTTTGGCGTAAAATTTTTAAGAAAGTCTCCCTTATTCTCTTAGTTTATAACATATTTTTTAATGTTTAAGAATTTCATGAATGCATATAAGGTGTTTTAATAAATTCACCCCCATTACCTTACCTCCAATTCTTCACTTACCCCCTCTACTACTTCTCCTCCCAAAGTTCATAAATGCTGTATTTTCGAACCCACTGATTCCACTTAGTGCTGCCTGCTTATGCTTGCATACATGTAGGGTTATCAGCTGAAACATTGGTAGACAGACTACTGGGGAAACATCTCTGAAGGAAACTGACTCTCCCTCATCTGTAATCAATTGTTTTTATTAAAAGTGTCTTATAAATACAAATACGTATTTATGTCATGGAAATCTGTTCTAAACAACTCTACTTAAAAAACAATGTTATCTCAATTTTGAGAGAATCTCACCTTGGGAAATAGATATTCAAACATTTGAAAATAAGTATCATTTCTACTTGAAGTTATTCAATAAAGTAGCAAAATAATAGAACTGTAAAGATATGATACTCAAGGGTGGGAGATGGGTAAACATCACAATAAACAGACCAAATAAATTATCTCATGATCAGTAAGCATCTTAATCATTTTTAAATTTACTCTACTATGTATTATTTTCAAGACAGAATCCGTGCCCTGATAATTGAAGATTACCTATAAATGTTCACTTGAATTGTAATTAAAAGAGTAAAAGAATATATCAAATTATTTAGCTTTCTTTGTCACTCTTTCTCCATATATTGTGATGTCTCTCTCTCTTACACACACATATACACACACACACATATATATATGAAAAATAATACTATGCTATATATATTAAACCATTTAACATAACTATTTTAGCTTGCAAATAGAGATAATTATACACTTGAATATACATATATATATTTATAAATTGTCACATCTTATTAGGAATGATATTATGAAATACCAGCATTAAAAATAAACAAGTATCAGTTAATTTATCCAAATGTACTTAGAAATATAATGAGAATATATTACATTTATACTATTTGTATCAGAATGTGCTCAGAATATGCTAAGAAACTTAAATGAGTATTTCACCTTTAATAAATTCCCAATAGAGTGGTACAAAGTTCCATAAAACACACACACACACACACACACACACACACACACACACACATGCGCAAGTATTTTACTGTGTGAACATCTCTCTCCAAGAAGGATGTACTGATAGAAAACCCAAGCAACCTTTTTTTTTTGTTTTACTAAAGAACAATAACTGAACAAGTTGCTAGCTTTAAAAAACAGTTGACCAAGAAATCACTTTCATTCAATTTGAAACAAAGGTTACTTATCACTGGTGATGCCTAGAATATTCAGCTAATCTGTCCAGTTTCTAAGAATTTAAACACAATATATGTCCATTGCTTCTATCTGTCCAATATTAATTGAGACCAGGCTTCCTTGGGGAGAGCAGATTTACAACTACTGAAAGCACTCATTCAATTCTCTTAAGTTTAGTCCTCTGTTGTTAAAGATTCTGTGTTAGGAGCTGTTGATGTTAGGTTCTATTCAAGCTTACCATAGTAATTTTGGAACTTTTTGCTAAAAATATCACTAAAGATTGTATTGGAAGTATTTATGACTGACATCTTGTCAGATAATAACACCATTTTCATGAATTCTAGTGAATTTCATTTTGTTTCCTTTCAACAGTATTTGCAACAGAAATGCGCAAGGCACTATGATGCTTCGGTTAAAGAGATAATATGGAAAGGTTGTATCATGACCAATTTCTCTGACATTTTCTGAAATTTTAACATGAGCAGTTGTGTGATCTTAAGCCAGAAGTTTGACAGCTCTTATGAGAAAGTCCATATTCTCAAATGGATGTATGACATCCTGAAGAGCAATGTACATCCATTACTTTTCAGGCATAATTGCCTTACATAGCCCTACATAGCAATTGCTAGTTCAATGGGTTATATTTTGAGTATTTATAGTTTCTAAAATGCGATAGAGGAGCTTTTCTCATGTTTCTTCAATATAGTTGATTTAGTAACTAGTTTTTAGTTTCAAAACATGTGTCTGCTTGCACACTTGAATTAGGATAATACTTGAATAGGATAATAATGAAATAATAGAAGTAAATTTCTGTTAGAGTAGTATTACATTTAAAATTCTTAGGTATAATATCAGGCATTCACTGCAGATACAAAGCAAGAGTTTATAAGTTTTGGGTGGTTCCTGATTTTAGTGGAATTGGTTTGATACTCTCTAATTTGATGCTGGTGATAGGCTTGCTATAAATCGCCTTTATTATGTTGAGGAATAAACCTTTCATCTCAAATATCCCCAGGGTTTTAATCCAGAAGGGATGTTGGATTTTTATCAAAGGCCTTTTGAGCATCTCATAAAAAGATCACATTGATTTTTCTTTCAGATTTTTTTTTACAGGGCAGATTATATTTCTTAATTTTTGCATATTGAACAATTCCTACATTTCTGGGATGAAACTGATTTGTGATAGATGAGCATGTTTATATGTTCTTGGATTCAGTTTGCAAAAATTTTACTGAATATTTTGACATCCATGTTTGTAAGGAAATTGGTCTCTAATTTTCTTTCTTTGTTGAGTCTTTATGTGTTTTGAATATCAGAGTAACTGTGTTCTCATAAAATAAATTTGACAATGTTCTCCTGTTTCTATTTTGTGGAATAATTTGAGAAATATTGGTGTTAACTTTTGTTGACAGTCTGGTACAATTCTGTGCTAAAACCATCTAGCCCTAGGCTTTTATTGGCTGGGAGACTTTTAAATGATGTTTCTATTTCACCAGAGGTTAAAGGTCTCTTTATATTGTTTTTCTGATCTCTATTTAAACTTGGTAAGTGAAAAAACTTATCCACTTCTTTTAGATTTTCAAATTTGGTAGAGTATAAGTTATTAAAGTATGTCCTTATGATTTTCTGGATTTCTTCAATATCTGTTATTATGTCCCCAGTTTCATTTCTGATCTTGTTTATTTAGATATTCCTAATAATTTTAGTCTTTGATTTTTGTAATGTCCATGACTTTGTGGTAGGAGTTTTGTTTTTAGACTTACTATTTTCTTTGACCAATGTATCTGTTTATTCTACCATATCATCAATGCTTGAGATTCTTCTGTGTGCTGTGTTCGGTCAGTAACGCTTGCCTCTGTAGTTCTTGTTTGAATTCCTAAACTTTTCATTTTCAGACTCCCCTCAGTTTGAATTTTCTTTATTGATTCTATTTCCATTTTTAGGTCTTGAACTGTCTTTATCTTTTTCTTTAATGATTTGTTTTGTGTTTTAAGAAATTTACTCATTCCCCCCTTAAGGGCCTCTACCATATTCATATAGTTAGTGTTAAGATCTTCTTCTTGCGCTTAGGTATTTGAGAATATTCAGGTCCTGCTGTGATAAGATAACCTGGCTCTAGTAGAGACATATTATGCTTGCCATTATTGGTTGTATGTCTATGCGGACAACTAGACATTTGAGTTTAATAGATCTAGGTGCTGATTTCTGGGTTTGTCTATGTTGGGCAGGTTTTTTGTTCCATTGTTTTTGTTTTTGTCTCTTGATTTTCAGAGAGTGTGATGGCTGTGTGTTATCTGTTTTCCTGTCCTGGTCAGCTGATGTATTTCAGGGAATGCGTGCTGGGGTTGGGATCTGAAACAAAGCGAAGAATTGTGAGGGAATTAAGAAGGGGAAGGTCTGTGGGATCTGAGGTAGATGGGAGTTGGGAACACCATGAAGACTGCCACAGATATTCGGCTCTAAAGCTTGGATTAAGACAGGAGAATTGGATCTGTGGAAATTGTGAGAGCAGAGAAGGTCCACAGAAAGTATACACTTTGGGTTAGCAGCCATTCAGGTTAGAGTATGGGCTAAGATAAAGTAAAGATTTAGAGGAGGGGAGTTAGGAGGGAATGGTATTTAGAATCCACAAGAGATGCCAGTATTGGGGGAGGGAGACAGCAGCTGGTGTTCTGTTTGCAGCACTAGGAATTAGAGGCTAGAATTAGATTTGGAAGGGAGGAGGGAATGAAGGCTTTAGTTGACTTATGTGTTTCCGTGGCTTGCTCAACTGCTGTGTTCCCAGTGAATGCCTGCTGGTATTGGAGGCTGGGATAATGGCATGCATGGTGGAAGGAATGTAGTAGGAGAATATCTTTTTGATACCTTGGGGACAGAGTCAGAGAGGAAAGAGATTGTAGCTAATTTTCTGGTACAGAGCTGGGATGAGACTGTGAGGAATTGGATCTCAAGAACAGTAGCAGAAATCTATTTATCTTTCTATACAATATATTTTTTACATCCCTGTATAGCAGCAGATGCATGAGGCAGTTAATTTATCATACAGCATTTTCAATCAAGACACAGAGATGAGTTCTGATGTTCCGAACATCTCCTCCAATATATTTAGTCTAAGACTCTAGCTCACATAATAGTGCTATTCATATTTTATTCAACTATTACAGTACAATATTTTTTTAAAAAAAAATTAAATGGAAGAAATCTTTATGGGACTAAATTGCTCTTCCCAGAAGCCACAGATTATTGAAGAAAATCATTAGTATCTATGTGGGATACAACCTTAAAAGTTAATGGTCAGTGAGGCCTTAGATGCCTTCAGAATAATACAAGCTATAGTCATAGTTCTCGGTTGCTAATCAGAACATGATAAGACTCTCTTTCTGAAGTAACCATATACTTTGCTCACAGGACATGAAGAAATCAATCTAGAAATAAACTGGAAATTTATTCTTTGTGGGTTAGCTTTCAAGTGTCAGGTGCTATGCAAGCTGCTGAGGGAGAAATGTCATTCACAATCTTATGCAGCTAGCTATAAGCTAGCTAGCCTGACAAGATCTGGTACTAGGTACATTGGAGACATGCATGCTGTGAAGATAACCAGCAATTTTCTTACTGATTTGAAAAGATTTCAAGTTATGGAAAATTGATGTGGGAGTCCTCTCTGTGTGCTGTCATTACCATTAATGAATAAAGAAACTGCCTTGGCCTGTTGATAGGGCAGAACCAGGTAGCCAGGGAAGACAGAACTGAATGCTGGGAGAAAAAAGGGTGAAGCCGGAGAGATGCCATTGAACCTCCGTCAGAGATAGACATGCTAGAACTTTGCTGCTAGGCCACGATACAAAGATTAATAAAATCTTTGTGGTGATACAAAGATTAATAAAAATGAGTTAAATTAAGATGTAGGAATTAGCCAATAATAATTCAGAGCTAATGTGCTAAGCAGTGATTTGATTAATACAATCTCTGTGTGGTTATCTCAGCTCTGAACTGCCAGGACAAACAGGCAGACTCTCCTCTTTCAGAAAATATCCTCACAAATGAAATGGATGACATTTTTGTCTGTCTTCTAGATGCTTTTAATAATGAAGTTGATTGCTGCCAAAAAGCAGAAAAGAAATTAGTTTTATACTAGAATGATACAGAAATTGCGATAAAAGGATTTCTGCTCCTATTGTTAGCATTGACAAGGACGTTTTTGTGTTATTTCAAAACAAAACCTTATTTTATAATGAAACATATAGGTGGACCTAATAAGTAACATATGTGGAAATTAGAAGAGTGCTATAATCTATGGACATAAATTAACAAACAATACTCATATAGTATTGTTAAATGCAAGATTATTAAAGAGATAACAATGCGGAAAGATTTGAGTTCAGTCATTAGAAGGAAAAGTAACATTTGTGTTTTTTGTCTACTTACACTAAAAGTTAAATGTTGTTTTCTAAACGATAATCTTATTCATTAACAACTCTAACATTTATTTATTTTGTAAATTTACACCTTTGCAATTCTATTTACTTTATAATTACAAATATATTCAGAAAAATTAAAAAGGTGATCAATTCTAAGTATTTGTTGGAGTAACAATATATCTAAAGTTGGGTTATACCATTTGTGCTGGGTTTTTTCATAACCTCTTTTGCAAAACTTTTCACTTTTAACATCTCTTAAGCCGATGTAGAGCCTGTGTCCGGCCTCTCCGTTCCAGTTGCGGATTTCGGTTTCCGATCTCTGTTCCAGTAGAGGATTCTGATTTGTGAGTCTACCCCTAAATAAATAACCACCTATTTCTCAAAAAAAAAAAAAAGAAAGAAAAGCTTTTCACTTTACATACCAACCCCTGTTCCTTCTCTCTCCCCTTCTCATACCCCCTCCCAGCCCCCACCCACTCCTGTGAATGTAGTGACAGTTATGTGGCTTGATCTATTGTTTTTGTTTTCTTAATTGAGGACATTTCATTTGTATTGGTGACATATTTGGTGTGCCGGGTTTTATATCTGGAATCCAGACTAATTTCGATACAAAAGGAAGGTTGGGCAAAACATGACCCATTTTATATAAATATGCATCTGAAAACTAATAACCATCTCAGACAAGCAAATTCTAATAACATAAAGATTTTTCTTTTTTTCTATTTTCTTTCTTTCTATTTTTTGTTATCCATCTGTCCCTATCAGCACCAGACATGACTCTTATGCACAGTCAGGCCTATGGATTAAGTGAACAGTAGAGTAATAAAAAATTCTGTGAACTATTTACACTACTTATTGGAGGTGAGGAAAGGTGACGAGACCCTCAGCTTAGATTCCATTCAAAATTCCTATTTCCCAGGAACATATAGTCTGTCTGTCTGTGTGTGTGTGTGTGTCTGTGTGAATGTTTTTCTGTATATGTCTGTATATGAGTGATAGAGTACATAACAAATAGAAGATTAACTCAATTTTAACTCATTTCAGTATTTCGTAATCCAGCTTCTATGCAGTTACCATCCATGATGAATTCAAACTCTGCAATGATATAAATGCTGTGATTCATCCAGGCTTGTATAAATAACTGTCTACCCAGGTTATAGCAATACTTCTCTCTCTCTCTCTCTCTCTCTCTCTCTCTCTCTCTCTCTCTCTCTCTCTCAATCTATAATTTACCTATACTATAAAATTATACTACTTTAAGTAAGCCCAGTAAACTCATATGTATAATTCTTACCTTGGTTTGTTTTTGGTACCCCATCTAGGTTGAAAGACATTTGTACACATAATTTAAAGAAAAGTAATGGAACAAAATTGAATTAAAAATGAGACACAAAGCTTGTCAAATAATTTCTTCTTCAACTTGAGTTTTTTAAATACAAGGGATCAAAACATCTTGGGACATTAAAAGTAAGAGTGGGATCAAACTTTTGCTAATAAGGGACAAGATTAGTGAGTGACAGGCAATTTAAAACCAAAATGATTGCATGCTTTCGTAAAGCTGGCACAGCCTCACTCCAGGGAAAACCTCCACGTTTCAGGGAAGCCTTCAATTTTAAAAAGATTTCCTATCAATCGTTTTCATCCTATTTTATTTTATCTTACAAATGTATTTGCTTTTTAATGTCAGGAACAGCTTTATAGTAGCCATTAAAAAGTATAATGAACAGAAGTTGATGATAAGATACTTTATTTTTTTAATTTTGAGCAATGTCTTTTCATTATATATTTAGTTTCCTAATAGAAAATATTGGCATGTATAAATCAAATAGAATGCCTAATAAAGTCATGGTATTTAACTAGTAATATCCTACAGTGAAATCCATTAAGTTTTTCAATGCAAGACATTGATAGTGAGAGAACCCCAAACTCGATTTTGGCACATTAAATGTGCTTAAATAGTTGTGTAATTTGAATTATCATTCTATGTTCTTTGATTAAATATTTCTGTTTTGCTAACCCTATAATGGCTACCTTAATCAAGATTTCTCTTTCCTTGCTCCTCCTCTCTGTCCTTTTCCCATCACAACCTTCTCATGTTGTCCTTTTCACTTTTCTTCTCCCCGCCACCTCTTTCTGCTTTTCCTTCTCTCTCTCCTCCCCATTTTCTCAGGAGATCTTGTCTAATTTCCCTTACTGGGGGATCCTTGTATGTCTCTATTGGGATTCCCTTTGTTACCTAGCTTCCCTGTGGTCAGGGACTATAGGCTGGCTATCCTTTGCTTTAGGTTTAGTATTCACACATGAGTACATACTATGTTTGTCTTTCTGCGTCTGGGTTACCTTACTCAGGATGTTTTTTTCCCCCTAATTCCATCCATTTTGCATGCAAATTTAAAGATGTCAGTTTTGTTTTTTATCGCAGAGCACATTTTCTTCTTTCATTCTTCGGTTGAGGGGCACCTAGGTTGTTTCCAGGTTCTGCGTATTAGAAATAATGCTGTTATGAACACAATTGAGCAAACGACCTTGTGGTATCTTTTGGGTTCAAGCCTAAGTGTGGCATTTATGGTTCTTCAGGTATATTGATTCCGAATTTTCTGAGAAACCACCATACTGATTTTCAAAGTGGCTGGACAATTTCATATTTAGTTCATCATCATTCCTCTAAATATATAACATCTGCCACATTTTTTATACAATGGCATTCTGTTCTGTCATTACCTCATCAAAAATGTGAATTTAGTAACTTTGGTAAGTGGTTAGTTAGGCTGAAACTGTTATTGTGCTTCCGTCATATACCAGGAGATATTCTGTGTCATGTAACAAAGGAAGTCTCAGTAGAGTAAAAACACAAAATGAATCTTAATGTGTCTTTTTCTTAGATCCCAATCAAAATAAATACATGTAGAAGAGTACTAAGGTAAATAGTGTACTACTTCATTATATTATATTTGGAATGTCTAAAATGCATTCTGCTACATTTTTGTGGGATAATAAGGACATTTAGAGTTTTGAAGGGTTTTCGTGAAAGTAGTTAGACTTTTCTAACAATTTAAATTATTACTGAGAAAAGAATTAAGATCATTTTAGAGAACTAAAGTTCATAACATTCTTATGAACTAACAAGTGATTTTTCTATGGTTTCATGGTTACTGGCAGAGCTCATAACCTCCTGGGTCAGAGACAAATTATTCTATTAAAATTAACACAGCAGGCAGCTTGAGGAGTGGGATGTTTGAGTCAGTTTGGGAAGCAGCATGAAGAATCTGAATGGAAGAGAACGTGGATGGCAGGTTCCATCACAAAAATGAACAGGGTTTAGAAAGCAATTTCATTGTACTGGATAGCAGGCATGCATCTCCTAGATTCTTAGTATAAATGATATACTATGCCCATCTCACATTTATTCTAGAGGCACAACGTTCCATGTCTTCTAAGCATGTTCACTGTAGAAAATGCACTTGAGAAATGATTCAATCAGAGGGCATCCTACATCTTTGCTCATAATTCATTGTGAAATTTTATAGTCTCATAAAGTATTATCTTCAAGCAATATTTTGATATTAGTATTTGCATCATACATTTATAAATAGTAGGAGGACATTAGAAATCTAAGTTGAATTTGTATTGGGAATGTGTGTGTAATTTTTCCTCTCTGAGGACAGTATCAATTAAGATAAAATGAAAACTGTGTAACGATTGTATTTCTAATGTGGATCCATTTCTCTGATACACAGGCTCTCATTTGTCACAAAATAACTGATCAAACAAAGTTCAACATTTTTTGTCGTCATTTCAGATGTTTGTCTTATGCTTGGTTGGTTTCTTTGCTTTAGGTCTATGTAAAAGTGGAAACCTCAGAGCAAAATAACATGACAGAGGAATGTTGTGGGAACTCCTTCAGCCAGTAGCCTTTAAGATGCCAGCCTACTTGGACAAGGCCTCTTATAGTATAAATGCCAACATAAAGCGTGTACTGGTTCTCTTTCCCGGCTTATGGATTCGGTTCCTGTTCCCCATTTCTTCAGAGGATCATGATCTATGAGTCTACCCCTAAATAAAGAACCCCTTATTCTAAGCTACTGTGGGATTATTTTATGGTGTTCCTTCAGAGAAAGGTTACTTCATGGAAGACAGGACAGAGAACCCAGAGAAAGACAATAGGAAATCTTCAAAGACAAGACTCAGGAATTACTGCCACCAAGAAGTTTCCACATTCTCTTTGTGAATTTTGGTGTGAACTAACCAAATCTCAGTGGTATAAGGAGCTGGAGAGTAACCCCATACACTTGCACTTCATTATCCACTGGGACAGTCCAGTATCCAAACCACATAAATTGCAAACAACTTGACATTCTTTTACTTTTGAATTTTTGCTTCATTTATAAAAGAAATAGTTTTGTTACAGTTAATCAAAATATTTACTGATATATAATGACCTATATTTGAATCATAGCTCCAAATCTTATTAAGACAAAGGTAAAGGACAATTATTCTGAATATTTAGGATTTTCATTTACAATATACTACCTTGAGTCCATTTTTTCAATGAAATGAACTAATACTTATGAATAACTTAATATTTATCTGTCCACAAATATAATGTATACTGTTAATTAAAATTTAAATTAAATTGTGTTATACTATATTTTTGGAGTTTTGAGTAAGTATAAAATAAATCTGAAAATTATTACAATATAGAATTTATAAAGCAATGATGAATGCATAACATTAAATAACATTCAGGTACATATTTGGGATTGGTATATAAGCACATATCCATGCAAACAATATTTTTACAAAAATGGGGGAAAGGAGAGCAAGAGAGTGACAAAACCAAAATGGTGATATTGGAGAGGCTGGCATACATCTCTACTACCTAAAACAACCAAGATGGCAGGCTATTCACTAACTACCACACGTGAGAAACCTCAAACATCCATTAAAACCCATATGGCTATACAGTGGAGAAGCATAAGAAAGAATCACATGGAAGTGATCGAAGCTGACAAAATAGATGATGGTGTCTCTGAAATTCTACATACAGCTAGAAGCCAAAGGTAAATTTAAACGAAAGAAAACAATATCAGTAATAAGGTAGGCACTATTGCGGACCACAGTTGTCTACCGAACAGAAGACACTGATAAGTTATCCCTCCAAGTATATACTAGCATTTCGGCTAGATAAGAGATACATAGGTTCACAGTCTAAGCCCATCCAGTAGGTGGCCACTGTTGTGCCATCTCATCAACATATTGAAATCTCCCCTAAGTAGGGAGCTGTGTCACTACCCTTTTGTCTGTTTTCCAAGCCCAGCTGCTGGGAACTTTAATACCATCCACATTTCAGGAACCACAGAAATTTCCACAGCAAGCTAGTTGGTATTTTAAACCTTGAGCTAGGACTCAACTGTCTTTAATGGAGCAGTAAGAGTCTGTTCAAAAACCACAGATAGAAACTATCCAGACACTGTAGCAACTACAGGACTACTGGTGCCTGAGTGCTCTTTCTAGAAGTCCCAGAAATTCCAGAAATCTCTGCTCCTAAAATGAAACTAAGCAGGGGAGTGACAGGGCTCTACAACTGGTACTAATATCACGACTGCACTGAACCACAGAGCTACATTCTCTTTATAAATTTCCTTGCATCAGATGTCAACTCTGTGGTGACATCACTGTTGTCATTCTTTAGACACCAGTGTCACCACTAATAATTGTCCTGCATGGCAGGCCCAGATCGCATATCTTCATGCAGTGAGAAGGGATTGAGAGGATTAAAGCAGTCATTGCCAATGAAAATCCCCACAACCAATGAGAGCTATCCCTCTGGACATCTGTATCATTGGCAGTTGAAAACCCTTGCAGTCTGCCAACATCATCCTTGCATAGATTCTGAACAGCTGCCTTAGCTGGTGTCTGACCATTGCATGCAGCCAACCCTTAAATGCTTTCACATTATCTCATCATGCCTCCATATGGAAAGTTCTTTGCACAGCAAAAATAACTTATGAAATCTGGAAGAGGTTATTTCGCCAAATGCCTAGGCATCAATATAAGACAAGAAGAACCATAAAAAATAAACAAGGAAAGACCATGCCACTGCAAAACACAGCAATTTTCAAGTAGTTGACCCTAATTGAGTGCAAATATATAAGTTGTTTGATGAAGTTCAAAATGCTTGTTTTAAGGATGCTGAATTATACATAGAAACAAACTAATAAAATTCAAAAATAAAGTTGAAATATGACTTATGGGTGTAGGACTTACATAGCATTCTATCATGTTTAATCACATTGGGGTGTGTCCCGGAATTGCCAATTAAAAAAAAAATCAAGACCAAGTAAACTATATGAAAATTTTGACATTGATAAAATTGCCTTGAAAAACTTGACCGAAAAAAACTTGAAAAAGAGAGTATAATAAATAGCATCAAAGTATGATTGAGAAAAGGAAATTGCATATCTGAATATAAATTATTTGAAAATACATAACCATCAGAAGATTACATATTTGATTTAAAATTTAAAGTGGGTGATAGAAGGAGATAATGGCAGAAAATTCCAAAACTTTGGACCAGTCATAACTAACTGGGACAGGATTTTGAAAATTCAAAAATAATCCAAATAAGACTACATCAAGACAAATCATAATCAAACTGTCAAAAATCAGAGATAAGGCAAGAATCATAAATGTACAAGAGAAGAAAGGAAATCACAGATAAAGGAATTCCAGTAAGATTATAAATGAATTTGTTTGTCAGTGAAAATTTGAAATATGCATAGTATATTCAGAATATGTAACAAATTTAAAGAACACAAGAAAAAGCTGATTAAAAATGCACTGGAATCCATCAGTTATCAAAGGAAAACAAATTGATAATAACTACATGAAAAACATCTCAGCATCATTAATCATTAGTAAGATGCAAAGTAGAACCATAAAAGTTCATTGTAGCACCATCTTATACTTACTTGAACAGCTATTCTCAAAGAGATAGCAAATGTCAGAAAGGATGTAGACAAAATGAAGGCCTTGTACATCATTATTAGGGATGTAAATCAATGGGGCCATTATTAATTTGCAGAAAAATAAAATATGCATTTGTAGTAGTAAATATATATTCAAGGGACATAAAATCATATTTTGAAGAAATACTCTTAGTCTCATGTTCCATACAGACTTTAGGAAAACTAAACTATAGATTCAAACTAAATGTCTACAAAGAGTAAATGAATAATTATAATGTGTCATTCAACTTACTAGAAGTTTAGATTCTGCCACTTGTCATCAGCATGTGAAGCTAGCTTTGAGGTAATCATATGGGTCATAGTCAAAACACATCACATTCAAAGCACAGGACAAATGATACCCATTGTATGCCATGGGATCTACAGGTAACATAAACACATTGTATACTGACAAATGGGAAGAGAAGATTTTTATTATCATATGGAGAGACACACAAAAAAATCAGTATATGAAGAAAACCTCATGTTTATCTGGTTAATCTATTCTAAAAGATGGGTGTACTTCAAAATATCATAGTTCATGTAAGTATGTATAAATGGTAAAATGTAAATTGTGGTGTGTGTGTGTGTGTGTGCATGTGCGTACATGTTTAGAAAGATTATAAGGAAAAAGAGGCAGATGGGGGGAGGTAAAGGACAAGAATAAGCAAGTGTGATGGCTAATAATGATTGTCAACTTGACTACACAGAAATCAAACAAAAGTCAAGTGACTGGACATGCCTATGAGGGGTTTTCTTGACTGGATCATTTGAGCTAGGAAGACCCAGCCTAAATCTGAAATGTATAAGAAGAAAGGAAGCTTCGCTCTCTGTTTGTCCAGATTTTCCCTGGCAAGTTTATCTCTCCTGTTGGGGAGACATTATTTACCTGTTTTATAACTAAATTCAAGATTCCCACATAGGTAGAAGAGACAAATTGTAGTGCTGAGATAGGCAGTCTTAGAAAATGAACAACTCCTGGATTGTCAGCCTTTACTTCAAGAGATATCCCCTGTTGGTCCTCTTAGACCACAGACTGAAAGCTGGTCTTATATTAGTTATGTTTCTTTAGGGAATAAATGTAGAATAGCAGAGACTAGATAAAATTTTATTTCAATTTATGAGTCAAATACAAGGTATAAATTAAAAACAAAATAATTTAAAATATACAAAGTTAATTAGATATATACTTATAAGCAGAAAATATTATCTAATTTATTTTGCTAGTTTAGAAACAAAAGTAAAAGTAGCACCATTCTACTAAAAGTAAGTGGAATCCTTTGAAAAGTAGATTGTTAGTATTATTTTTCCTATATTAGTTGCACACTGTGGTGATAACATTTATATACTCCTTTTCCCATTCTTAGCTCATATTTTTCAAGAGTGCGTGAAAACTGTCATCGTTCTTGTTTATATCATTATTATTTACTAATAGTGAATAATGTGATTTATGTATAACACAATGATGTTAAACTTTGATTGTCTAGAATATGTGGAAATAATTTGTAATCAGAAGTCAAATTTTGATGATTTCCTTGTATCTTAAAAATCAGAAAATAATATTTAAACCAAATTTATTTCAGGATACATGAAGCGTGAATTAAAATTTATAGCATTAGATTGACAACATATAAAAGTAAAATTCATACATAATATTCTTATTACTTGTTGTTGGCACAATCACTACAGTACAATTTTCTGTTTGGTCTCAGTAGACATTGCAAAAGAGACATTTCTATTTTTATTATTAATTGTCTCTGCTTACATATTTTAGTACATTATATAATATATAGTGTATTCAGTACAATTATTCCTTTTAAGCACTATTTAAAAGAAATTTAGGTGGAACTTATGACATATTAAAATAATCAGACCTCAGAACACCTTGACAATAATGTCTACATTAGTTAACTATATTCTCTATATGAGCTAGATTTTTTTTCAGTAAATTTAGATACTCTTACATGAAATATTTTTCCATGACCATAGCAAGACATCATTTTTAATTGTCTCTGAAACAAAGTATTTTATCAGTCTATTTAGAAGCTACATTGTCAATATGTGTAATACATGCACAATGATAATAATAAATTTAACCTTGAACACTGCTCAAAAGGTCATATTTTTAAATATTTGGACTCCAGTTGGTGGGACTATTTGGGAAGGAGTAAGAGGGATTGCCTTATAAGAAGATGTGATTTTTTTGTGGCTTTGAAATTTCAAAAAACTCATGCCATTCCCAGTTTACACTTATGCCTCCTTCTTATGACTTGCAACATGTGCCCTCAGGTCTCTCTCCCACCATGCATAATTTTCTCTTCCGTCACACACACTAACCCTCTGAAACTTTAAACCCAATTAAATATTTTCTTTTATAAGTTACCTTGGTTACGATGCAATATAAAAGACAGACATTGGCTTTGGGGTATGTTCCATAAATTGAGTAAGAAACCCATAGTATCTAGGTTTTGTGTTGGTGATCTAGCTTTTAAGTGAAATTTAAGCTGGTAGTCATCTATATATGTTTAATAATTAAATCTGTAATATGATGAAATAGCTTTAAAGTAAATAGAGAATATATTTAAATATATCTGGATAACTGTAACATTTGATAAGAAGAACAAGTTGACATGTGATCTAGTAGGTAGGATATATAGAGCGTGAGAGGGTCTTGCTAGAAGGAAATGGACTGGTGAATGTAGTCAGGAAGGCTTGGAATTTGAATAAAATGAGGCATGGAAAATGACTTTGGGAGCAAATGATACAGAAATCATAGTGATTTTAATGATTCAGCATTAGTAGAGAAGTTCACATGAAACTGCATTAAAAATACTAAAGTATGTTAAAATAATTATTAGGTTTAGAGAATTAAGACATTGGCTGTATTACAGAAAAGAAAATGTAAAGAGAAAATTTTTTCTTATCAATAAGGAAAAAGAATTTTATTTATTAACTAAAATTGACAATTGACAAGTATTTTAGGCACATAATTTTATGATTTTGAAAACAGTGGTGTAATGAAAACAATGGTTCAAAATTATGATATACTTAGTCAAAGCTAATACTGACAAATCATAGAGTTTTTGTAAACAGCAATAGATTTTAAGTAAGTTAGGATTAATGGTAGTTAATTCATTATTATTGTCTACATATCAAAATAAAAAATAGTTTATGCATAGCAGACTCTTAAAAGTTATAGGTAAATGAACTATGTAAGGTGAAGGTTAGTGTCATATATAATAATGTCTTGAAAACTTTGCTTCTTGTTCATACCCCCATCCACTCCTCCACAGTTGTAAGCATTAATTGAAGGATCTATTTACTAATTTTGTGTTTCTCTGAAATGACTGAGATAATTCTCCTCTCATAATGCAGGTTTAAAATGTATTGGGTGGGTTTATTGCACTACACATTCAGCTGTACTTTGAGGACTTTTATTTCAGTAGTCACAGCTACTGAGGTTTAGAATTATTCACTAAGAAGTTGTATGATTTTAGTAGCAAGAGTCTTGTCTTTTCATAGTACAGAAGATCAGCATTGTCCATTCATTTATCTAAAGAGAAAATGCTAATGATCAAGAGATACTAACTTGAGTGACCTCCTTCAAGATTATAAGGTCTTCCTTATTCTTCCGTGGCTTTTTTTTTGTTTGTTTGCTTGCTTTCTCGTCTCGTCAGGTTTCACTAGTGTTAAAGGATATACACTCTTACCTTAATAAAGCCAAGCTGAAGGTTGAAAGAGATCAGCTGTGCCTCTCTCCAGCTGCCGAGTACTTTATAGGGTGCTTTAATGTGCATGTGAAATGTCAACTCTCAGAAATAATTTGTAGAAGATTAGCTCCATGGTGATTCAATTTGATAAGAATGGGTATTAAGAACTTCTACAGTAGACGTATTTGCACCAGTCTGGCTTATTGGCCATTTCCATAAAGATCACTGAAGTGTGGATGATGAACTAGCTGAAAGCAAAGCTCCCACGCCACACTCCTTCCGTTCCTGACAGCCTTGTGGGTGTTTGTTTGCAGGTTATAAATGTTGCAAGTATGACCCAGGATTCAGACAGGCTGTCACTGCAATCATTTTGACCTCAAATTCCAGCATCTGAATTTCAATTTTGTTCATCATAAATGTATTTGTTTTCAGATGACAGGGCTCTACTACCAAAGTAATAAGCTGGAGGAAAATGTATTTATATAGGAAACAACACTGCCTCAGAATAGCGGCATGGCACCAAATGTTTGTTTCATTTACTTTTCTGTTCTATTTTCCCCCTTTAGGACTTTTCAAGTTCATTGACTGTCATAGAAAAAATAAATATAACATTTTTAAATGGAGACTTAATTCTTATACAATAATTACATATGTAATTATAAATGCCAGAAATACATTGAGGGAGAGATGGTTCAATTATCAAGAAGATTTTCTGATCTTCCAGATGAAAATGCTTTGGTTTCAAGCACGTACACATAGCTCAGAAGCACCTGTAACTCCAAGAGGTATGACATCCTTTTTGGATGCAGGCACTAATCACGACTTGTACATAGACATATATTCTTGCAAAATACCTGGACACATAAAATAAAATTATTTTAAAAAATTCAGAAAGAACAAAACTACCTTTATCAAATGCAGAAAATATCCACTATCATCAACATTAGAAGTGTCTTCAAACTATAAAACTTTTGCAAAAATGAAGAAAATTCTAAAGTATTTATGCATTAAAGTACAATTCATAATGCACATTGAGTGGGGTGTGTATATGTGGCTATATGTGTTTAGGCTCTTGTGCGTGAATATGGATGCAAGAAACCGATATCATGTGTCTTCCTTTTTTGCTTATTTTTGAGACACATTCTATTATTGAACCTGGAACATCAAATCAGATATCATGACAGATCATCAAGTCCCATGGAGCTTCCTTAATCAGACCCACCAACGTTATTATAATGAGCCTGTACTATATTGCCTGGTTTTATGTGAGTACTTACAATACCAGTTCAGGTCTCCATGCTTTGAGAGAAAATACTTTACTGATTGAGTCATCCGCCCACTAACAAGGATTAAAATATATAATGTTATCATAACATTTAATGGTTATGATTTGGAGTTAAGTGTAGTGGCATTTCAATTATATTGTAATAAATAAAGACTGGCTAAGTCAGCTTTACCATGTTATGATTTCGATTTTAGTTAAAAATACTACCTAAATATGAGATCGTGAAGTACAATGTCACACAAAGGAAGGAAACTTATATTATCTACTTGGGTACTCCTAAATCCATCTTTATTTTTAAAACTATACCACTTTTCTGTCACAGTTCTAAGTACTTCCTAAGCACAACTTCTTTAATTTTCATTGCAACCACAGAGGTCTTACAGTTTCTAGCCTCATTTTACAAGCTGAGGAAGCTTTGGGAGGCAGAGGTTAAGCAATTTGTTCAATGTTATACAACTACTTATAAGGGAAGGTCAGGCTGTAAACCCATGCATGCTGAACTCTTAACTACTCCTTTGAAACAAGCTGCTTTTCTCCTCATGAGAAGCAGTCGAGTTTCTCATATAAATGAGCACCTGGTCAGACTGATTACATATTCATTTTACATTCTTGATTAGGACAAAATTGCAGCCCTCTTTCAATACAGCAAGCACTCTTTTGACTTGGTTTCAGGTATTAACCGTAGAATTCACAGTTTCTTCAGACTTCATCCTTTTCTTGCATAACCAATGCAACTACTTATGTCTGTAGATAGCACCATTGCTTCTATTTTGAAACATCCCTTTAAAAAAAAAAAGTTCTGCAATTCAAATCACGTTATCTTGTTTCCTAATATATAAGGTTTGAAGAATAGCAAGATTTTAAAAAGATGGTTTCTGCTACAAATAAGGGTGTCAGTTATTATATTTTTTGGGTAAGTTATCCATTTTGACTCAGTTTTTCATGTGTAAAATAAGGATGATAAAAGTGTTCGTTTTATAGGATTAGTTAATAGTTTATTTAAGCAGGTAGTGTCATGAGAGTGCAAAAGTTTATATAAAATTTTAAGAATGTGTTGCTTTCTATACATGATGTTATATCTGATGCCATGTGAACACACAAAAATGTTGGCTTTTTAATGAATGTTGGAATAAGTATAGTCATAAACTTCATTTATTTCTAAAATATGCTCACCTGTGAGATATTCTAAAATAGGTCATCTGTGAGATGATTAGTCAACTTATATCCAATGTTGTTATAATCCTCTGCTGTTTAGAAATGTCAACTGAGCAGTGACTTTAAAAACTTGACACTCCATTTCTTATCTCCTTTTAAATGTCATATTGAAGAGCAAAATTCATGAAGGCCAGAGAGTATTTTAAGTTGTTTTCTGATGAAAGTATTTATATTTTGAAGTAAATATAGGTTTGGGTCTCATTTATATGATAACATTATATCCACTTTCAATGAGACATAAAACGTAATATGTTGAAAGAACATGAAAGTGATAGCTATAGAGAAGGATTAGTAAAAGAGAAATGAGATCACAAAGCCATGTGTCATTTAACTTCCTGTGTTTAGCTCTTTACACATAGACTAACCAGATTAGACTGGTAGAAATAACTGTCTGTTCACATGCATTTCCCTTTCAAAAATTATTACTTACCCTAGATTTAGAATCAGGATTCAAATACAGATCTTATCAGATGTGGCATAAATCTGCCATATTTCCTACCGGCAATTTTTTTTCATGTAACATATGGACAGGAAAAACTTATATATGACTTTCTTTGAGATGGTTTGTAAACCAACCATCATGATAGAGATATTTTCACATCACTGAGGATAATAGACAAGAAATATCTCAGAAATATTTGTATGTTGTGTTAGGAGCTCAAGCTACTTCAAATGGTAGAGTTTCAAAGAAGACTGGAGGAAAGAAAGAAAGCAATGCTTAAGAGATTTATGGGAGAAATCTAGAGTGAAATAGTCACAAATGTTAGCTTTTCAATAGTTGAATCTCATTTCTACCTGTAACATGTTGTCAGACCTCAGTAGGGTATTCACTGTAAATATGAAACTAACTTTTCAGTCATTGGGCTCTGAGAAGATGAAAATCAGCTGAAACTTCCACTGCCATCTTGCAGGTAATAACAGGTGCTGAGATTTTTTAGACATGTTTTTCTAATTTTCAAATCCAATAAAGGCTGCTTTCCTATATCTTGGATTGCATATGTAATATTATTAGTATTCAGAAAACTGAAGAGGAGGTTATAGTTGCATATTCTTCAAGATGCTGTAAGCATCACATGAAATCATTTCTGTAATTTTATTTTCATGTGTCATATAAACATCCAATGGATGTTTCCATAGAAAATATAAACAAAGATGGTGGTTTGAATGAGAATGGCCTTCATAGGCTGATACATTTGAATGCTTTGTGTCCAGTTGGTGGAACTTGTTTGCGAAGGTTTAGAATGTGGCATTGTTGAAGAAGGTGAGCCACTGGGAGCGCGTTTGAAAATTTCAAGAGTCCATGCCATTTCCAGTGTCTCCCTCTGTCTCCTGCTTGTAGATGAAGATAAACTATTCGGCTACTGCTCAAGCAACATATCAGCTGGCCTCATGCTGTCATCCCCACCATGGTGCTCATGAATCTCAAGAAACCCGAAATTAAAGGTTTTCTTTCTATAAATTTTCATGGCCATGCTGTGTTATCACAGCAAGAAAGTCATACAGGAAATAAAAATGAAAGTAGATATAAGAAAGGAATTAAAAAGTTATTTAGAAACTTACTACCATAGAAGCTACTTACACTATTTACATAGACATACATAAAAAGATTTTTAAATAGAATCATCCTATAATGGGGGAAACAATGCTCATATTAGTCATCACAGAATAATGATGAAAACTTCAAGTGGCAGGAAAGTGTTACTGTTTTGGAGTTATTGGCAAGTGAGGTACGGCAGATCTCCAAACACCATAGTCTACAGTCAGTGGACCTTCAACCACTCTCCAAACCTGACAGTGAGACCTGACTGCTGAGGACACCACTTATATGAGTAACAAAAGAACTCCTAAACAATTCAGGCTATTGCCAAGGCTGTTTGTTGTTCTTCACAAAATAAACATAAGCCCCTATTGCTGAACATGTCATCTACGTGTGTAAAATGTAATTTTGTTCTGCAATATAGAAAAACAAAAACATGCTACTTGAAGAAAAATTAGTGGAATTGTAAATCATCAAGCTTAGCTAAGGGAGCCAGACTTAAATAAATGTTTTTTCTCTCAAATAGATGAGCTAGATGTAAATATTAAATATGTATCACGTGTAACATATATGATATGAAATTTAAAAGAAAACTCTTTTGAGGGAAGAACAGGACTGAAGGGAGGTGAAGGGGTAAGGGAAATGAAATGGTGGTTAGTATGAGCAAATACTTGATATCATTGTGAAAATAAAATAAACATAGTTTGTGTATAGTAATTATGAAAAGAATGCACTGATTATCCATTATTTTCCGACTCAAAAAAAGGATAATAGGAATGAGAAGTAGGAAGAAAAAAGGACAAATTCCTCTCATTCTTTTGATTGTTGGAAGTGATGACCAGCAGTGTGCTTCATTCCAAAGCATCATATAACTCTCTCTGAGGTTTATTTTACTAAATTAGAATGCTTCTCCTTTAATTAATATATTTATTAATGATGTTCTCCTTTCCTGGATTCAAGTTACAGGTCTTTCTGCCCTTACAAAGAATCCAGGGTAATAAAAGTTTTTTTTTCCATTCCATTCAAATAGCTACATATTTTCCTGTCTCCTTTTGGTGTCCATAGGCTTTGTTATAAATGGTCTCTAGTTAATATTATCGGTTGAAATGTCTGATATGGTTTCATTTCATCTACTCAATCAAGACCAGTAGAAAGTGTGAACTTATTATTTTGTTAAATTTTGTTATAATTCTTACCATGCTTTGAATTCTTTATATGTATCTTTAAACACATGAAAAGAAAATCTCATGTGCCTTTATTTTTAAATTGTCTTAAATTGCAAAAGTTCCATTTATCCCAGAATTTTATTTAATCTGTGTGTGTGATAAAGACTATGACAAGAATGCTAACTGAAAGCTTTTATAAATTGCAGAAGAGTGTCATGACTACATTAAACTGCCTTCAGGTAATAATTTTAAATGCTGGTAAAGAATTTAACATAAATATTATTCAAAGTCTATAAATATAAACTCAAACAACAGATAGAATTAATCTTAACAACCTAAAATAAAACCATTTTTAATTCTTTTTGGGAATTTGCTAAAAAGCAATCATAATGACTCACCATTAACAACTTAGAGGCAATGCTATATTCTGAGATGTTAGTCAGCTCCATCTATACTATTTTTTGGTTCACTACCTTTTACTTTTCTATTTATATCTGCTCGGATTTATATGGTTGCATCATAGATTATCTAATCTGCTATCTCTACAGGAAATAATTTTCTAAATATATGTCAATAGGACCATTGGGAATAGAGTTGGAGCTGAAGTTTACTAAGTACCGAGTAGGCATACAATTCTGAGTTCTAGCACCAGAACACATGCTAAAAAGCCATAATCAGTGAACCCTAGTTCCTAAGAAATCTGTCTCAAACTGCAAAGTAAAAAAAAAAATGCAAAGTGAAACTCTGTCCTGAGGAAGGACAGCTGAGGTTGTCTTCTAGCATCAATAATCACACAAGTGCATTTGTTCCCCATACACAAACACTTTTGAACTAGCACATATACAATATATTTTATGACATATTGACTTTCATGAGGATGTGTGCACTATGAGTATATAATGTAGTCTGACTCAGTTTTGCCCCACCTGCTGAAGCAGAAAGCATCAGATAGGGGAGAACTTGAATAAAGGAATCCCAGGCTAGCTCAGAATAGGGTATATTAAGGTTTTATTTATTAAAAAGCGAAATCCACACATTACAATGAGGAAACAGGAACAGTATCCAACATTCAGGTTGTTTCAAGCAGGAAGAGGCCGAGCAAGTGCATTGGTGGGCTTTTTGGTACCCACAAACCACCACAACCTGGTACAGGCCATTGGCTGAAGGAATTTCCCCATCAACATTCTTACTCTTTTCTCTATCTGCCATCCTTCTCCCGTTATTCTCCATTTCACTGACAGTTTCTTATGATTTTATGTCATGCACATATACATAATTTTATGTAGCAATGAAAACAGAGATATATAGGTAAGAGGTAATATGATATTTTTCTTTCTTGGTTTTACTTAATTCTTTTAATATAATAATTTCTATTAGTGTCAATTTTCCTGAAAATTAAATAATTTCATTGATCCTTAAAACTGCACAAAAGCCTTGTGCATATATATATACCACAGCTTTGTTATTTGTCCCTCTGTTTTATGGACAAGTGAGATGGTTCTATAATTTTGCAATTGCAAATACAATAAACACTTATGATCAAGTATCTGTGTGGTATTTTAACTAATAATCCTTCAGATAAATACCAAGAAATGGTGATGTTGGATCATAAAGTAGAACTTTTTCTAGTTTGGGAAGGATCCATGGTGATGATGATATCCATCAAGGAAGGGATAGCTTAGATTTTCAGGAGCCTCGCTTAAACCTTTAGTCTTTGACTTTCAGCCATTCTAAAGTGAAACTATTTTCAGCTTCATTGCAAGCATTTTCCAAAGTCTGACCTGACTCTCACAACTCAATCAGAACTCCCTATGATTCCTAAGTCGAAATCTTTTGTTCTGTCTCATGATTTTCTGTATCTCTTTATTTCTTAGCATTTCTACCCAAGAATGGCAGGTCTCTAGGGTTAAACTATCTTTACCTTTCATCATCTTTATATTAGACCATTTTTTTTGAAGACAAACTCAGTCCCTATGATTTATCATTCATTGTCAAAAGTCCCTGGTCACATTATTTACTTCATTTTCATGTATTTTAATTCATCTGCACAGCTGTATATTATAGTGAATCATAAAAGTCTTATCTATTCATTTTGTTGTAAGTTCCTCCTTGATATTCTTTGAAGTAGGCCTTCTTATATGTAATACATTTCCTCTCAGTTTTTAGTAAATGGCTTTATGTTCAATGCCTAGCCATAAAGGTGTAAACACATTTTTCCCCATTTAGCTGAAAGTGGTTAACAAGGATTTGTTAATGTTTTCAAGTACTTTTCTTTATTCTGATTTGTGATGAACCAATAAGCTAATCTTTGAGATGATATTTTAATAATTTAAAAATTACCAAGTCAAAAGCCTCGGCAAGTGGTCTTCCACACTTGTTTTTAAAGGGGAAAAATTACCGTATGGTTCTAAGCACAACACAGTCTAATTCCAGACAATTTGTGTGCTTAACAGATTGGAGTTTTATCACAAATATGTTGGTTAGCTAATGGATTCATTTGCGTGTGATTAACTTCTGGATTGTAGCAGACCTGTTTATGTATGAAATTATGGCTTGGAATGTTTCTTCTTGGCTTGTGATTCAAATAATTGGGCCTGTAGATGGCAGATTCAGTGTGCATATGGTGTGAATGGCACTTGTAAAATGATAATTCATAGGAAATGAAGAGTATAAATTTGTGGTAACATTGTAAGTTGGCTGGCAACATATTTTGTGACATATGCAAATAATGAATGCTATAAGTACTCCACACAAGGTCATGCAAAATATTACATTTCCCATTTACTTATTTTAATTTTTTTTCACTGCTATGTATCTCGCCCAGGGCATCATTCTACCCACTACCAAAAGAGCTCCTAAATCTGAAAACCTATTCCTTTGATCAGAACCAAAATAATGTGGAGTTAAAACCTTTGGTCTTATTCTAATTGCTTAACCTTAGCAATGCAAATTAACAGTTTAAAAATCCATTCTTAATTTAGCTTGTTTTGTTTTCTGATTTTGTAAAGATTTTTTCTCCAAATTGTAATATTCCACACTGGAGGGAGGAAGATGCTCATAAAATCGGAGGTGAAAGATCCATGCAAGGCTTAGAAAATAAAAGAGATCTATGAAGCGCAGGAAGTTGCTAAATATTAGGTGGTTACAAGTCACCTCCCTGAGTTTGGATAATCACAAACCATTGCTGCCAGATAGGTGGATCTACTCTGCCTATGTGCCTTTTTGGATAATTTGTTTTATTATTTTTCTTATTTTAGCATTTTACTTAATCCATTAAGAATGCCATAAATGTTTTTATCTTATCCACTCCAACTTCTCCTTAACTCTTACCAATACCAGTGACCCTTTCCTACCTTGTCACCAATTCCATGCCATCTTTTTAAAATTATTTTTTAATAACTCACTGTGTCCAATTTGTGTTTGTCATATACTTGTGGGTGTAATACTATCCACTAGAACATGGACTAAGCTACCAGAGGCCTCATCTTTAAGAAATTTGATACTTCCTTTACCATCATCTGTCTATAACTCCCCAGGTAGAGGTGGGGCTCATAAAACCCTCTTCTCTCCATTCTAAAATGTTGACTGACTTGTTCAATCACATATCTTATGCAGGCAGGTACAGTTGTGTGTTCTTGAGTCCAGCAATCTATATATAATTTCATATTAGAGGATATGCTCATGCTGACAAATATGGCACACAAACATGACTGAGCCATCTGATGATAAAGTATCATTGAGAAGAATTTCAGAGTCCCTGGGTTCTTTTATTTTCTATAGAGTGTCACATCTCCTTGATAAATGGAGTTCACCATTCTAGTACTGGAATATTCCAAGAAGTATAGATGAACCAGTGAATACGTTGTAATCTCTGAAGTTAGCATATATGTATAGGATATTAATTAGGCTGTGCTATCAGTTGTTGAGGGAAGTAAGACTAGAAATGGAGGATCAGCTGTCTTCTTGGTAACAAACTAAAAACAAAACAAAGAAACAAAAGTTGCCTAAGTGAGAAATTACAACAAAAGTATATGTGAATGTTATTCCCTACTTTGATTTTTGATCATTTTTGTAAAGAGATATCATGACTTATGTGTTCCCTTTTTTATCTTGCAATCTGTTGGCCACCAGTCCATGAGGACAAAGGACAGAAATGACAAAAAAAGAATTTTGGATGGTCCGTGAACACAGCAGAAATAGCTTTCTGAAAGATAACTTCCCTGAGATAACTCAGCTTTATTCAGAGTGAGGGGAGATATGAAGGATGGGGACAGTGGTTGGGCACAACCAAATTTGCTTTAAAAATTAAGAGCTCCTGGCATTAATTGTATACTAAGATGCATTAAAATGTACTTATTTGTGTACATGCACACACATACATACATTTTGCTTTCACACACATGTTCCATGGCATGTAGAAGTCAGAAAATGACTTGCAAGACTCACTTCTTTTCCATTTTGTGGGTTCTGGGGATTGAATGGGTTAGGGCAACACATTTGACAGCAAGTATTTTCATTTGATGGGCCATCTTTGCAGTCCTTTTAACCCAAAATTTATTTATTTATTTGCATTTGAGACAGGGTTTTGCTGTAGTTTTGAAGCCTGTCCTGGAACTAGTCTTGTAGACCAGGCTGACCTCTAACTCACAGAGATTCGCCTGCCTCTGCCTCCCATGTGCTGAGATTAAAGGACTGCGCCACCACCACCCAGCTCAAAGTTTATCTTGAAACACAAAGATATTACACTCTATATCTCCACGTAGTAATATAGATTGTCATTGGGTGTGCAAATATAAACTTTATTTAGAAAATGAATTTCTAAGCATAAAAATGAAAAAAAAATCATCTGACAGGAACTATCTGCTAACGTTTAGATAGATCTTTAGCCTTAATGTAGATAAAGCTCTATAATATCATATTGAATCAGGGATGTTGCTGACTTGAATTTTATTTCACCAAGAAAATGAATTTGTTTTGCATATCAATGGAAAACACCTGAAAGATAACAATGTTGTAGCACACCGCTGGACTTCTTTCCTTTAGCATTGACAACAAAGTGAGATTCTCATAACATTCAAGGTGTGATAATCTTTTGTGAAAAGATATGGCAAGTAAAAATGATTCAGCTCATCTTAATATTAAAAAAAGAAAAAATATATGGGTTTTGTTTTCTCCACCTCATGACTTTATACCCACCTGCCAGAAAAATTCCAAACTAGCTGGAGATAATTAATTTCTAAAAGTTACTGAATTCTTCTCATTCACCAATGGTTTATAGCATGTAGTTGTAACGTGAAGACTTACCACACAGTTTCTAAATTGAACACGTACATTAGCTCTTCAGAACACATGCCTGTTTTGTTTTGTTCCCCACATTTTCACCATAAGGCTTGCAACAAGATTTTTCAAAGAACTACAAACCACATCTAATATGAGGCCAAGAGACAACACACTTACTTTGAAAAAATGTAATGCCTGTTGTTGTGGAGTGAGTTATAATATTTTCAAAATTATTTTATATTTTAAATCTCATCAGTGCATGGTAACCTTTCTTTATTTTCTTTACCGACTATCATTCAAAATTTGTTTTGGACTGCAAAGTTCAAATAAAGCATAATTAAATATATTCCGTACTAAGATTACATAGGTATATAAAACTTTTAGGTTGTCTATGAAAGAATATGTACATGGTCATGGCCTTTATAAAAGTATCACACTTATTTTTATATTCAACATTAAAAGTAAAGCAAGTTGCACATTGTAAACTGTAAAGAATAAAGTAAAAATTTAATGTGGTGATATTTTGTTTGTGATCTAGCAAAAAAAGCTTGCCTGAAGATCAGAGTGCAGAGCTAAATCACTAGTTAGCCATAAAGGCCAGGCAGTGGTGGCACACACCTTTAATCCGAGCACCTGGAAGGCAGAGGCAGATGCATCTCTGTGAGTTCATGAGCACCCTGGACTATCTGAGACTGATTTAGTCTCAAAGAGAAACAGAGCCAGGTGATGATGGCTCACACCTTTTGTTTTGCCAGCATTTGGAACCAAAATAAATATACAGAGCTTGTTTCCGAAGTAAATACAAAAGGGTACTTGTCTAGCAAGATTAATCTTGCACCACAAACCTCCAGCACACAAACATAGTAGGTAAAAGGTGGTGCAGGCTCGACCCAAAGAAAGACAAGCTTTTAAAGACGAAACACCTTAATTAGAGGAATACATGTCTTGGTGACTCAGGATTGGGTAGGAGGAATACACAGTAAGAAGATTCCTGAAAATATTGGTCAGTTTGGGAGCGTGAAAACCCTAACAATGAAACATAAATCACTGACAAGGTATCTGCAAAGGTGCGATGTCTCTAGGGACAGCTGATCCTTGTTAAATTTTACTATCTCACATTTAACTGGTTGTTCAGTAGGGTATCCTTTTAGGGTTTCGTTGTCAAAGCACATTTCTGGAACTGAGGTCAATCCCAGGTTATCAGTTGTCTAGAGAGAAACCCCATCTTTAAGATGGAGTCTGTGAAATTATGTTTCAGGAAGATATTTCAAGGTCTTACAATTTAATTCCAGTACTTGGTAGTCACATGTCTTTAATCCCAGCACTAGAAAGGTTTAGACAAGAAGGGATATGGAATGATAGAGAGAGGAATATAAAGTGGGAGGAGTCAGGAGGCCAATGCATTAAGTTTGAGAATTCGGTGGAGGTAAGAACGAGTAGATGGCTTCTCTGCTTCTCTGATTCTTCAGCATTTACCAATATACCTGACTTAGGGTTTTATTATTAAATCCAATTAGAATTTGTGCTACAATTTCAATCTGTACAGATCATCTAAAACTGTCATGATGGAGAAATAGGTGACAAAACTAATGGTAAACACATGATAATCATAAAAATGCATGTTGAGACAGCAAGATGGCTCAGAAGACAAGGCACTTGACACGCAATTCTGACCACCTGAGTTTGAGAAGGTTACTGTAGAATATTATTTTAAGGTGTGATACTTTTGTTTACTTGTGGAACATTTGTTTATTGATGCAAAGATGTGTCGCTTTTGTTTGTGTTGCATTTGTTTAACCCTGTGAGGATGTGATTTTTTTTTTTTTACCTGTCAAAAATACTTGGTGGTCTAATAAAGATCTGAATTGCCAATAGCAAGGCAGGAGAGAGGATAGGTAGAGCTGGTAGGCAGAGAGTGTAAATAGAGAAATCTGGAAGAATGAGGAGAAAGGGAACAAGGACAGAGGATGGTGGGGGTCAGCCGCCCAACCACCCAGCCATCCAGCCACCCAGTCACCCAGCCAGCCATGGAGGAAAAAGGAAAGTAAGAGTTATAGAAGTAAGAAAAGCAAAAAGACCAGGAACTCAAGGTAAACGGGTTAATTTAAGAAAAGTTGGCAAGAAACAAGTCAAACTAAGGCCAGGCTTTTATATGTAATAATAAGCCTCTGTGTGATTTATTTAGGAGCTGGGTGGCAGGTCCCAAAAAGCAAAAGAACAAAAGAGTAAAAGAACACACAGCAGACCTGCTGTGGATAGAAGGTGGCACATCTGGCAATGTTTGCTCTCTCTCTCTCTCTCTCTCTCTCTCTCTCTCTCACTCTCTCACACACACACATACACACACATGCACACACACGCACACAAACAATCCCCCATACACAAATATACATGTGTATACATAGTTAAAAATAACAATTTTTAAAAAAAATTATCCAGAGAAACAATCAATATGTGTGTATATACATGTGTGTGTGTGTATATATATATATATATGGATTATTCCTTATTATATGCTTACTTCATATCTACATGTGACACATATGACTACAGGAGTTTGTGAGTCTAAACACTTCAGTGTGAGACAAGAACAGAATTCCTACTACTGGGGCTGGAGAGGTGGCTCAGTGGTTAAGAGCATTGCCTGCTCTTCCAAAGGTCCTGAGTTCAAATCCCAGCAACCACATGGTGGCTCACAACCCTCTATAATGAGGTCTGGTGCCCTCTTCTGGCCTGCAGGCATACACACAGATAGAATACTGTATACATAATAAATAAATAAATAAATAAAAGAATTCCTACTACTCTTCTTTTAGTCCAAACCATCAAACTATAAATGCAGGACACACAAAATTTAAATGTATTCTACTAGCAGCGTATAACTTATTTGGATACTAGCACCTGATAATTATTATTGTGAGTATTTTATTCTTTCTATTTTTAAACAAAGCCTGTACCTAAACATCTCATGTTACATGTGATTATGTGTATTGCATATGGATATGATGTGACATTAAGCTTTTTAGACCCTGCTGAACTTTCTGTAACCTGATGTGATAGGATATTTGACGGATTTTTGCAAGATACAAATTTCAATATAAATATAAGGTGAAATATTAATAATTATTATTACAAGATATTTGAAGTTAAAATTATGTTTGTTTTCTTGCAAGACAATTATACCATATGAAAACCACAAGCAATATTCAGAGGTTTTAAAAAGTGTATCTATAGTTCGAGGCCAGCCTGCTCTATAAGAGCTACTTCCAGGACAGGTTCCAAAGCTACAGAGAAAACCAGTCTCGAAAAGAAAAATTTACTAATGTATTATTATTAAGAGATATGGAGAGGGAGAAATAAAATTCCCACATCTGTGGCTCATGTGCAGAGACAAATCAGAAGACAAACATCTCATGCTACAATTTTAGATATTTGTGAGATGCCTAATGTGGGTGCTTGGAACTAAACTCAAATCCTCTGTAAGAGTAGCAAGCACTCTTAACCACTGAGCCATCTCTAAAACTCTCTCCAGAGACTCTTAGTTACTCAATTTCTTTATTATTATGTCTCCTAAACCTTAACAAAAACATGGGATAGATATATTATTTGTAAGTGTGGATATGTATAACTGTGAACGGATGCTTACAGATAAATTGATATATAAGTAGCTATAACCAAGAACCATAACAAATCCTGTATCTAATGACATATCTTTGATATCAGGCCTTTTCCACATGACAATGCTTTATCTTCTCTGAATAGTATGAAGTAAAATTAGCACAGAGAAATTCTAACGGAGACAGACTAAAGACCACCCCTTTCCCATGAGGCAATTTAAATAAATTATAACTAGGAAAAAGGAGGAAAGAACACAATATTCGTTTGTCTTTGTTTTCCACATATGTCACAAGATATTGTTTTCTGCTTGCCAGGTTGTAGTATTTATGGTGGTAAAGAGAGCAGTCATCCCTTAGTGATGCAAATGAGGATGAAATAGTGCAATTAGACAACATCACAGTCCATCATCTTAGACATAAAAGAGGGGGGACATTTCACTCGAGTATGAAGCTGTGTGTATGTGTGCAGATTCTGTCCTTGCATATACAGTCTTTTTGTCTTCCCTCCTCAGTCATGGTATCTGGCATCTAGAGTCATTAAGTTAAGCCACCAGGAAAAAGGATTTCTTCATTGCAAGACTATGAAAAGGGTCAATTCAACGATTTTTTACTCCATTAGTGGAGTGGCAAGAAAACACCTCATGAGAAAGATAGTACCTCAGACTTATTACTAATCCACTAACCACAGCTTGCTGATATCTCTGAATAGTGAAAAATATGATGTATTTATTACCATAAATCTTGAGAAAAAGCAACATCTTATCATCAATAATTTCAAAATCTCCTTAAGATAATACCAATATCTTATTTCTAAAATGTATACCATTGAATGATTAAATGATAGAACTACAAGCCATACAGTTGCTATGCAATGGTATTTTTATTTCCAAACCATAGTACATTTGTTGCTGCACTTCTTTCTGTCTCTTTTTCAGAATGTAAGCACTATGGGAAGGGAATTGGTTTTCTGCTAAATTTCTACATCACAGAATAAAACTTGACACATAGCAGACATTTAATAAATATCCATTAGATAATTACATATTCTGTTTAGAATAGTACTAACATTTATGTTTTATTTGTGAATGGATGTGAATATATACACACATACGTGCATATATATGAGTAAATGTTTGTACCATAAGTTGAATAATTATTCCTTTTTATTGTCATTAGAATATCTATTTTTTATTAGTTACTGAAAGTCTGAAAATTAAGCATTAATGATTGTATGAATGTTTGAAACAGAACAATGAACTTCATAAAGTACTTTATGGATTCAAGAATTAAATTCCTCCTCAAATGTCAATTTCAGCAACAGGTCACTGAGCAGAGGATACATGGAAAAATGTCCTGGTTTTATCCATATTAGGATGCCAGAGAAAGAGTGTTAATGTTTCAGGTGAAGTTAAAAACCTGTGATAGTGGCTGCTATGAATATAGATATGATATAAAGTAATTAAAATACTGGTAATTTGAGTCTCTATAGTGTTATATTCCTTTGTATTTTGTTGTTTAGAGAAACAGAATTATTAAAATCCACATTTTATTAAAAATATATAAAGATAATTTTTGTGGCACAAGCCCTTAGGAGATGAAGATAGGTCAATATTTGTGGTCAGTGACTTCGGATGCAGGGGTGTTGGAAGGAGGCTGCTTGTTTTGTGCCCAGTCGCTTATCCCCAAAATAATCACACAGAAACTGTATTAATTAAATAAGTGCTTAGTTCATTAGCTCTTGCTTCTTATTGGATAACTTTTACATATTAATTTAACCCATTTCTATTAATCTGTGTATCGCCATGTGGCTGTGGCTTACTAGCTAAAGTTCCGGCTCTATTTCTGGTAGGGCTACATGGCTTTTCTCTGACTTTTCCTCCTTTCTTCCAGCATTCCTTTTAGTTTTCCCCCACCTAGTTCTGTTCCCCTATAACTCTGCAATAGGCCCAAAGCAGTTCCTTTATTAACCAATGATATTCCCAGCATACAGAGAGGAATCTCACATCACAGGGAAAGAGATGGGAAAGCCGCAGTATGAATCTGGAGAAATAAGAATTAGAAGCTCTGATGATACAGGTTTTAGTCCAAGAGCACACCAAGGACAGGAGAAAGATTAAAGTTTTGATTCAAGTTCAGGAAGGAAAAAAGCAGTATTCTACCACTAAGCCATCTAGGAGGACTTTTCTCTCACCTACTACAGAACTTTTGTTATTTCAAGGTCTGAGTGAAGAGGTGTCAGTTACATTAGAGAGGGAAGTACACATTATCCATGTTACAGTTCAAATGATAATCTTTACAAGCAAACAGAAATGATGCTTGACTAAACATCTTGGGGGAAATGACTGGATAAAGTTGATACATAAAAATATGCATATTGTCGGCCAGTGGTGGCACATGCCTTTTATTCCAGCACTTGGGAGGCACAGGCAGGAGGATCTCTATGAATTCGAGGTCTCTTGAGCTACAAGAGCTAGTTCCAGGACAGACACCAAAGCTACAGAGAAACCTTGTTCAAAAAACAAAACAAATCAGCAAACAAACAAAAAACAGCTAAAAAAAATACCTTTTCTCTTAGACTATCATTCAAATTATTTTTAGTAAACCCATCATTCTTAAGTTTCTTTATTCCAATACTGTAATATTCTATGGCTACAAAGGAACTACATTTTGTTTGGAGAACATTATTAAAACTTGGAAATGTGCTTAAGTGTCAACCTTTAAATGTATTGTATTTGAAAAAAATCAATAGAGTTTCAATTTACTTTTGGTGAATAAGTATTGTATTGAGAGAAAATAAGAATATCAAAACTCCGTTTCTCATGTAATTATTAATACACTATTTCTACTAACTCATGAATATTTCTTTAAGAAGAATCTTTTTTTTACTTGGTTAAGTGCTATTGTTTGACATGTTTACAAATTTTTGAAAATAAAGCAATTCAGATTTCATTTTCTCCAGAATTATTCATTTAATAATGGTTGGGACACAATTTACTGTTTAATCGAGACACACGATATCACATATTCTGAGCAAAAACAATGTATAATATGTGAGAATTAAATTTCATTTTTAATTCTAAATCATATAAAATAGAACTATTTTTCTCTTTGTATAGTTCTTAGTGTGTAGACACTTATCCTTGAGTGACGGGTCCTGTGGGAGCATAACAATTATCATATCTAGTGAAATTTAATCTTCCTTTTCAGCTAAAGAATATCATTCTCTGATTGCAGTTCTTTAAAAAAAATATCAGTCTAAAACTCCAGAGAAATTGAGTTCAGGGAATTGTTTCATCTAATAAACTCAGAGTTGATGCTTGTGTGCTCTTGGGAAGAAACAGGTCAGATTGGTGAAATGTCATTTTTGTTGTTTGTCTTTTGCAGTGTAAAAACGTGGAATGCGCCAGAAGTTTAAGAGCCAAGAGCAATGCTGGCATGACCATAAGGTCACCAGCACTTTAAAATATGCCAAAAACAGGATAGTGTGTCCCAAAAACACCTCAAGATAAAAGAAAAATATGGTTTCAAAAATGAGCATGCCAATTTCATAACCGAAATAAGTGAAAGGATTTTACTAACTTGACTGCATTCATTTATGCCACACTTATTTGTCTTCTGAGATCTGAAAACGTGGAGCACCTGTTTAAATACCACATGCATGCCTTGCATTAACTACAAATTAATGACTCTTAGCACCTGGTTTCTACTGGAACACTTCAGGTACCACTGGATTTGGAGGATTTGGAAATAAATGGCAGTGCTCCTATTCCCAAAGAAAAACAACACAGCATTAATTATTTGATGTATTTTGATTTGATAGTAATTTTTTTAGGTAGTACTTTTAAGCAGTGTCAATGATTCTCCAAGAAGTACTTTCAACTATGATTACAATTAAGTGAAAATTCTGATATAGTCTAATAAAGCTGGACTATTCCAAAGGCAGTGAACTATAGACGTGGTGAAGATTAAATGACATATTGTATTACTTTAACTATACATTATTCAAAATGAATACAAACTTATTATCCAACGTTATGTGTAAGAATGCTGACAAATGTGCATCTCTGCTTAGATTTCATGATGACTTCACTTATACTTTGTTCTATTTTCAAACCTCAGTAATCTCAACTGATAACTTGCACAAGTTTTTCCACTTGAATTTAAATCAAAGTTAGTCTTGCATGTTGGCCTTGTCAGTTTATACTGTCAGGGAGTCTATAAGCAAGCCACAGTCATTGACCAGAAGAAACATTATAGCAGATGTTAACCTTAATTGAAGAAACTCCACGAAGAGACAATTTTCATAGTTTATGCATTCTTTCTCTTTATTAATATTGTTTTTGAGTTGAGGCAGGCTAAATATAATTTTTTTCAAAATGAAAGTATTATTGAAAAAATAAACATAATTTTGATACTCATCAGATTTACATCCATGATGAAGTGACCTTGATCTTGTCTCCAGGGCAGCAGATAATTTTAGACACTATTGCTAGAAAGACATGAGAATTCTTGAAACAGAGTTGGAACTCACACACTGCATCAGACCTTTGAGTCACACTTTGTATAGGTTCTGAGAGGCTTTGGGTGGCCCATAAGACTGTTATTAATCACAACATGTATCATTGTATAGTTCATGCTCAATGTCTATCATGATCATTTTTCTAACTACAAAATATCTACAACCTCTTGAATGCGTATATGATATTTCCCATATAAAAGTGAACCAGATCTTTTAGTGTAAACTAGAGAGTGATTTGGCATCTAAGAAAATGAGTAAAACCTAACATATATATTTCTTAGTCTTATCCCTTTGAGTATATTTAGATTATCAAATTATACCTAATTATAATTTTTGAAGGCAAGATACACTGTCAACCGAAAATAGTTATAATTACAGAGCATTTGTATAACTTGTGTCAACTTCATCCCTGACCTTGAAAGATGTGAAAATTATACGATACTGAAGAAGCAATTATAGTAATCAGCTTTTCTAATAATAGAAAATTAGTGAAACATGTGGACAAGTCTGATGATAGTTAAATCCTAAACCTAGAAATTAGAGTTTGGTACTGGACCTTATCTCCAAAAGTCTTGTCCAGGTACTGACTGAGTGGAAGTTCTGGAAAGCTTGTCACAGGATCAATAGCTCAGACTCCACTGCAGAATGGGAATATGGACATTTCTTATTGTGTCCAGATGAATCTCAGGAATGGTAAAGAATAAGAGCTACAAATAACTCACTCTGAATATATGCTATAAATATTTCCATATATTCAAATAACGGTAAGCTTATGCTACAGTTGTGTATCTTGGTCTTCTTGTGGGACTTCTAACAGTGGGAACAAGACCTGTCTCCAACTTTTGTACAGACTTTTTGGATCCCACTCCTCATACTGGGTCGCCTTGCCCAGACTTAATACATGGGAGGTGCTTATTCTTACTGCAACTTGATATGCCTTGTTTTGTTGATACTCATGGGAGACCTGACCTTTCCTATACACAAACAGTGGAGGAGTGGATTGGGTGGTGGGAAACGGGGGATGAAGGGAAAGGATTAGGACAAGAGGAGAAAAGGGAAACTGCAGCCAAGGTGTAAATAATAAATAACAAATTTATTTTAAAAAAGAGCTACAAATGAATTTTTCAATATAATGTTAAAACATTGGTGTCAAAGGCAAAATGTTTGCAGTGTTATCTCAGACTTTTAAATTATCATAGAATGTAGATTGAATGATACAACTTTTATAGATCACAAAAGAATAATGTCACCACTATTTTGTTAGAATTACTTATATTCAACCTCCAAATTTGCCTTGATTAAGGATGATGAGAGGGATGGATTACTATATATTTAATGAAAATTTCCATACCTCTTTTGAAACCTACATTACTGAAAAAAACATTTGGATACAAGTGGGAGATGATTGGAAATAGAGATAAACGGACAAGCACAGAAAAGAGAAGTAACATTTTCAGAGAAAGATTGCCACAGTTCCAAGATTGCAAACACCTTCAATATAAAATTAGGGAGCTGAGAAGCATTATTTGTTGTTTCTTTTGGAATCATTCCTGGAAACTTTGTCATGAAGAAAGCATTGGTGTTGGCTACCCTAAACTTTTCCCAGAGAATTAAGTTCAGCTGGATGCTGTCCTGTCACTCCTTCCTGTGACTTCATAGACATTCTGTCTAAACTGGCACAGATGACTACTGGGAACAGCAGATAATAAGTCAACTTCCTGCATATTTCATGCAAACTATGTCAAATTCTCTAGATAGGTACACATCTGCATTTCTGTGCCCACTGTTCAGTAAGTTCAAGAACAGACAAAAACTGTCCAGTTAGGACCTCAGCAAAATGAAAGCTAGATTCTTCTTTTTTGGCAATTTAAAACAGCAGGTATTGAATACAATCAGTCTAGCTGAATTACAAAGGTAGCAGTCATACAGGAGTTTGATACCAACCTGTATGCCTGAGTTAGGTAAGTTCCATTTGCAGACATCTAACAATTATCAGTATTCACTATCCAAGAATACCACAAACTGTTCTTTTAAGAACTATACTTGTCAGAAACCATGATTAGCTTCCCCTCTGAGGAACATGGATATAGATAAGAGGCAATGATAAGATATTTAAACAAAATCCCAGGAGATTACACTCTCTTCAGGTGGGTGCATCAGAGCCTGTCCTTGGTGACATGGTCAACTTGACCAAAATGTCAGCCCTATGTATTCATCTTTCTTAGTAGTCATAATATCTACAACATCTTGTTTAGAAAGAGGGACTCTGTAGATATAATTTAGTTAAGGATCTTGAAATAAAATTGTTACTGTTTGTTTAGGTGGGTCCTAATTTGAATGAGTGTCCTTGGAGAGAAGAAGCAGATAAAGACTTGACAGATGAAAGGGAAAGAAGCTAAAGGAGACAGAAAGAGGCAGAGACTGGAATGACTCAGCTATAAGCCCAGGATCGTCTGGTGTCACAAAAGGCAAAGGATGGATGATTTTGTTAAGCATATGACTCATGATGGAAGTGTTGCCCTGTTAGTATCTTGATTTGGAACTTCTGGCTTTAACTACCATATAGCATTAATTATTACCATTTGGAGAGTCATAAATAGTGATAATTTTATAGAAATTGCGAGTAATTAAATTCTTAAGAAAGCTTCCCAGGCCTAACAAAAGAAACATATCTATGATATCAGCATTTTAATGGTAGAGACAAGAGTACAGAGTTATTTTTTCCCTTTTGTATGTGTATATATTTTTTGTCACACACACACACACACACACACACACATAAATGTGCATTTTTACTGACTTCACAAGTCCTTATCTACCAGTCTCTATCTTCACCATTGAGGTCGGTCCTCTCAGTTGAACCCAGAGAGCTCACTGATATGAATGACTAGGGTAGCTGAATAGCTTTCTCCAAAACCTATCTCTACTATCCAAGTGAATGAGTTATATTTGATGGCCACTAGGACTCCAATTGGCTCCCATTCTCACCCAGCATTAGTATGGATGATGAGGCTATTCAATCTATTCCTCATCCTTCTGTGTCAAGAACTTTATCCTCTGAACCATCTTGAAAGCTCAAGAATTGATGGTTTTACCACAGGATGATGTGCACAGGAGGACCATGTAACACTGCAATCAAGGCTAGGAAATTAGTTAAGTAGAAGAATATTTGCCTAAATGTGAAAAGTCCTTGTCTTAACTTTTAGTTTTACAAAATAAAAGCTATTGGAAAGATAAATAAGTCAATAATTTTGTCATTCTTAGTTGTATTATATAAAATTATTATTTGGTTAACGAAACATATATATGACAGTTGTCTTTCAGTTAAATATTCAGTGACCCAACCTTGGTTCCCAAAGACATTTTGTTCTCTGTCCAGTGTTGTTACATTTTAAGAATTGGTTTGATTTCCTCTTTGCAAACTATGTATGTATTATGTAAACTTTGTTGTACATATTACTCACATATACAATATAGGCAACTAAAGTAATCCTTTCAATAAAGTAAGATATTGGGTTAATAAATTTTAGGAAAAACTACTTGATTTCTTAACTTAGACGCTGATAGTTTCTGGATTTGTTTGCCAATATTTATCGCATTGTATTTGTGACTCTTAAGAACTTGCTGAGGTTTCTATATCTGTCTATATCTTTGGTACTGCTTATAATCTTTTTTTTATTAATTTATAAAAGTTTCCACTTCCGCCCCTCCTCCCAATACCCTCCCCCCAGTCTCTCTCCTCCTCCCTCTCCAGCTCTAAGAGCAGTCAGGGTTTCCTGCCCTGTGGGAAATTCAAGTTCCTCCCCCCTCCCTCCAGGTCTAGGTAGGTGAGCATCCAAACAGACTAGGATCCCAAAAAGCCAGTACATGCAGAGGAAACAAGACCCAGTGCCATTATCAATGGCTTCTCAGACAGTCACCGTGCCAGCCACATTCAGAGAATCCGGTTTGATCATGTGCTCGTTCAGTCCCAGTCCAGCTGGCCTTGGTGAACTCTCATTAGATCAGTCCCCTAGAGAAGCTAAATAAGAAGGTGAACCTGAAGAAAATTATGAAGCTATCCTCCTGGATATTGGAAGTAGACAAGAGTGCCAGGCAACCTTGGGTGCACGGGGAAGGGGGGTGTGGATGGAAGGGGAGAGGGTTAGAGAGAAGCGAGTAGGGGAGAATTGGGGAAAGCTTGGGGGATTGGGATGGGGGAAGGAGGAAGGATGGATAGGGGAGCAGGGAAGTATATATCTCAACTAAGGGAGCCATTGTAGGGTTTACAAGAGACTTGATTCTAGAGGGGTTCCCAGGTCCAAGGAGAGATCCCCAGATTGTTCCCTGGACAGCAGAGGAGAGGGTACCTGAACTGGCCTTGGCCCATAAACATACTGATGAATATTTTGCATATCACCTTAGAACCTTCATCTGGCGATGGATGGAGATAGAGACACTGCTTATAATCTTGTGGATGATGATCTTAATTGTATATTGAGCTGTATTGTATACATGAGGGATTTGATCATGGCCAATACTGTTTAGATTAATAAACGAAGCTAACTGCATACAAACTTTGATGGCAAGTTGAGATGATGTTAAAAATAACATGATTGTTACTTGTAGGCTGCTACCCATGGCTTTTTCGATTTTGTTCGTGTACTGTATTTTTACAGAAATTATTTCAAGACTTACCAAGTGCAATATACTAACTAAATAGGATATAGAAAGGGCCTGCCTCTAGGAAACAGTCATACTATCGCACATGGTAATACTGGTGATATTTTGTTTGTGATCTAACAAATAAATCTTGCCTGAAGATGAGAGTTTAGAGTTAAGCCACTAGTTAGCCACAGAGACCAGGCAGTGGTGCCATACATTTTTAATTATATTTTAGCACTCAGGAGGCAGAGTCAGATGGATCTTTGTGAGTTCAAGGCCACCCTGGGCTACATTAGATGGATCCAGTCTCAGAAAGAAATGGCACTGCACCAGGTGGTGGTGGCCCACATCTTTAAACCCAGTAATTGGGAGTCACATGCCTTTAATCCTAGCACTAAGGAGGTGGAGACCGGAGGAAAGGCTATGGCTGAGCAGAAAAAAGAATATAAATTGGGAGGACACAGGAGACGATTGTGTTTAGACTAAGGACACAGGATCATGCCCCTTTGGTCTGTAGATTTGGTAGAGATAAAAAGAACTCTAGTGGCTGGCTGCTCTGTTTCTCTGATCTTTCAGCTTTCACCTCTTAATATCTGACTTCAGGTTTTTATTATTAAGACCAGTTAGAAATCATGCTAAGGTTGCAACATTAATGGTCTCCAAACTTGTAGTGTTTTCACCCTGCTACACATCCCTTCATATGTAGGTTTCGTTGAACTAGTACTTACTGCACTGTGTTGTAGAAATTGTGGGATTAAATTGTAGTATTGCTGTAAACAAGGAAAAAAACTCAATTTCTAAAGCAAGAATCTATTTTGTCAGCATCTATAAAAATTGTAGTTCAGTTGTAACTTTGCAAATTCAGCAAAAACTAAAGACACTCATTCCCTTCAATCTTTATACTATATATTTTCTCTTTGTTATATGGTACCATATAAAAACAAAAAGGTATAAACTTGTCCTATCTAATTAAAAATCATTTACAAGACAAATGATTACATATCATTAACACAAGTGCTTCGGTTTGAGTGTTCTTTTAATAAGTATTTTTCTTTGTTTTCTTACAATTCATAGAGTAGATATAGTTTATAATTTCTGATCTGTATTATTTTATATACTTAGTCCTAATTTGTAAGTATCCCTCACCTTGTCTAAAACATTTTCTGTACTATCAGGTTCGTGTAGATTTACCCATATAGGATTTATTGCTTGAATGACTGTGTATCCTGTCAGACTACTCTCAGGCAATTGTGTCAAGAAGTGGGTTCGAAGAATGAGGCTTTCATGGATGGCACTGGAACTCTATAAAAGGATCAGAAAGAATTAACTGAACATTTACATCTGAATTCCTTATAACAGGTGAGGAGAGTGATTTATCTTTCCCAAAAAACACAAACAAAAATAAAATATTGTCTTGCAAGCCAAATCTATAATGATACAGAAAAACCATTAGTGTCTTGATCTCTGATGTTCAGTCTCTATAACTATCAGAACTCTATTTCTATTCTTCATAAAGTATCTTTTTTGCAGTATAAGGTCAGGGCTAAAGTGAAACATACTGACAAACACAGAGCAAGGTACTTGTTACGGTTTGAATATAAAATGCTCACCTGAGGCCCATAGCTTTGAACACTTGAGCTGCAGTTGGTGGCACTGTTTGAAACATTTGTGGAAATTGTAGAATGTGGAAGTTTGTGGGAGAAAGTGAATCACTGAAGGAAGGCCTCGATGGTTTACACTTCTGTTTACTCTCTACATCTCTATGGGTACAAAGAGACCTGCCACACTTCCTGTTCCCACAGCCATGCCTTTTAAAACTTGATGGGCTGTAGCTTCTCAACTGTAAATCAGAATAAATCTTTTAATCTTTAAGTTGATTCAGTCAGGGCTTTTTTTTATTTTTTTATTTTTATTTATTTATTTATTTTTTTACAACAATGAGATAAGTAACTACGTAATTAGAGATTACATAGAGGAACTGGCAGAAGATACATTTTAGAATACTAATCAGGGAAGACTTCTTAGCCGTTTCTACAGTTCCAGATATTGTGAAAATAAAACTTATGGACATATTTTTAATCAAATCAGCTCTCACTTTAAAGAGTGTATAATTAAGAGAATGTTAAACCATTTGTGCTGCCGAGTTTTTATATCAAATTCACTCAGACTAGAGTCATTTGGGTAGAGAAAATGCCCCCCCTATTGGATTGGCATTTTCTTATTTAGCAACTGATGTGGGTGAGTCTAACCAATTATGTATGGTGCCACACTTGGGCCAAAGGTCTTGATTTATGTAAGAAAACAGACTGAACAAGCAATGGAGAGCAAGCCAGTAAGGAACACTCCTCCTTGGTTTCTACTTTAGTTTTTGCTTCAAGGTTCCTGTCTTGAGTTCCTCCAAGGTTTCAATAAGGTTGTGATCTGGAGAGATAAGTTTGATATAAATCCTTTCGTTACCATGTTTCATTTTGTTATAGCAGTTTGTCATCATATACTATAATGACAAATGTCTTATTTGAATCTTGTAAAAAAAGTATAAAAAGATGAAGCTTGAGGTTTGCATACATTTTAATGTAAACCACACACATGCATATATACACATGTATGTATTGATCTTGAAATTTGCATTGGTATTTTTTACAGCTATGAAATTACGTGTTACAGACATGATCAATACGGTTCAAGACAGCCATTCCGTGGGAAATACTACAACTGCTAGCTCTTGTTTTAGCTTTCTCAGAGTGACATTAGATTCTGGCAAATGTTACACAACTCAACTGAGATACTATTGTCAGAATATGTTGGGGACTTGTATTAATTTTGATATTTTACAAAATAAACCATCACAATTTTGCAGGTTTAAAATATATAAAGTGATTATTTTATAAATAATTGTGGAGGTCAGAGTATCCCTATACAAGTATCTCCATAATAAATTCAAAATGTTTATATGTCTAAATTTATTTCTGGAAACCATAAGGAATATTCATGTCCTCATTCTTTTAGGCTACTAGTAAAATTCTTTCTTTTGGATGAGACACATGGTATGAGCTGAAGCTTATCTTTCCCTTTAGAGATCCTTTAAATTCTTTGGTTTTGAGCTTTCATTGTCTTAAATTCCGTGACAATGGCATGGGTTCTATTCATATCATATCTTTCTTGATTTCCTTTATTTTCTATTTAACCATTTAAGAAATCTTATTTCTTTTAAGTATAAATATATCTGGGAAAATCCAGAACATTCCCAAGTATCTTGCTTTGTTGTAAGTTGTTCTCCTAGGAGCTCATGCTGAGGCCTCATTGCTTTATGCAGCCATGTCAGTAGGTGGATGTGGACATCAAGGTGGTCTGTGGAGCACTCCTCGATGGATTAAGGCTTGTCTCCAACTTTCGTTCTTACTGTCTTTTTTAATATATCATCTTCTGTACTTGTTCTCTTGACACTTCTGCTTCTATATGAGGTTTTCCTTGAAAACCAAATATCACTTTGTCTTAGTTAAGTTTTTTCTTGCTGTGATAAAACACTATGACCAAAGCAAATTGGGAAGGAAAGGATTTGTTTGGCTTACACTTTTCCCTCACTGTTCGTCATGGAAAAAAAGTCAAGGTCGGGCAAGAATTGATGCAGAAGTCATGGTGTAGTGATGCTTATTGGCTTGCTCCTCATGGCTTGCTCAAACTGCTTACTTTTAGAAACCAAGACCACCAGCCCAAGGGTAGTCCCACCAACGATGGAACGACCCCCATCATTTACCAATTAAGAATATGACCTGTAGACATGGCCACAGCCCCATTGTGAACGCATTTTCTCAATTGATGTTTCCTCCTCTCAGATGACTTTAGTTTATGGCAATTTTACATAAAGCTATTCATCACACATATGCACTGGACTTCCAGAAGTATGAAGTAAAACAAATCTTCTTCCTTTATAAATTACTCATTCTCAGTATTCTGATACAGCAACAGAAAACAGGCTATTGTATTCTACACATCAGAGTCCTAATTACATTTGCATTTTTATATATATTCATTAATTTTTGATATATAATATATTCATAAATCCTAGAGATTAAGATACAAGTATAAGGAAAGTATGCTATTCTGCATGTTACAGAACCAGAAATATATTCCTTGATAACTTACTGTGCGTTAAGCACAGAAAATGTAAAGTTGGAATATAAATAATGGTATTAAAATTACATTAAATATACTCCTTTTATTAAGAACTATTTTGTCCATATTTAGTACTAATTGCATTTATAATGTCTGAGAAAAGTTGACATAAATAAGAAGTAACCTTGGTCACATTATTTTTATTTCAATATATTATGTATAATCACTATTGAAATTTTACACAGTCATAAAATTTCCCAGAACACTCAATTAAACTTAAGAGTAAAAATATTTATAAGTTTAATTTATTAGACTCACAAGTAGTATTTAAGTACTTGAGAAGATTTATTAGAGTACTTAATAAGAAAACCAAATGCATTAAATATGCAAATGCAGTTTAAAACTTTAGTGAATTTATCTAAGTTTGTGTATTACAGCAAACATTAATCAAAAACACTTAAAGTGATTATAAAAATATGCATGTTTAGTAAATAAAAATTGCAACTCATATGGTTAAACAAACATTTGTGAAAATAATATTTTTAAGCTTAATAATTTGAATTAAGAGAATAAAGTTTAATTTTAAATAAAAAGAAATACTTAAGCAGTATATATTTTCTACTAATAGACTACATATTGCTAACAAGTTGATATAAATATCATAGAGTTTGTTACATATACTTATGATTTTCTCATATGTTAGTGTGTGTGAAAGGGAGAGCTACTGCACATCTAACAAGGTGAATATGAAGTTCTGAGGACAAATTATCGGAGTTCTTCACTCAAATGTGTGAGTCCCTGGGAACAAACTCAAGGTTGATGGCATATAATTTTTTCCACTGACTCATCTCAGCAACCCTCAAATTCCAAGTTCTATTTGGTTTCCAATAAACATTTGCTAAACATGGAAGAATAAGGAATGATAATAGTAAAGTTCTTGGCAATGGATGCAAAATGTTGAGTCTTTCAAATCAGCAAAGGAATTTTCATGTAGAAATTAAAATGTAAATGCTTGAAATGTTTGTTATACTGTGCTAGTAAAAGCTCTGGCTTGATTGTCATAGCCAGAACCTGGAAACAACCTAAATGCACCTTGATTGAAGAATGAATAAGGAAGATGTGGTACATTTACACAATGGAGTACTACACAGCAGAAAAAAATAATGACGTCTTGAAATCTATGGGCAAATGGATGGATTTAGAAAACATCATATTGAGTGAGGTAACCCAGACCGAGAAAGACAAATATCATATGTACTTACTCATAAGTGGCTTTTAGACATAAAACAAAGAAAAACCAGCGTACAATATACAATCCCAGAGATCCTAGAAAACAAAGAGGACCCTAAGAGAAACATACATGGATCTAATCTATATGGGAAGTTGAAAAAGATGAGACCTCCTGAGTAAATTGGGAGTATGGGAGCCTTTGGAGAGGGTAGAAAGGGAGGAGAGAGAGAGGAACGGAGATAAATAAAGCTCAATAAAAGCAATTGACAAAAAAAGCTCTGGCTTCGAGATTGGTTAATTCAAATAATCTATTATTATAGAAACTGTGATAAAGAAAAGATGGTTTCTTATGAAATCTGGAGAGCCACATTGTCTAGACTGGCTGACAAGAAAGCCTTTTTGATTCACCCATCTTGCTTCCCTGACCTTTGTGCTATCATTGTGTACCATGATGAATCCAGCTTTTCTTTAGGATGAATTACAATGCAATGTAATACATACATACATTTCACACACGAAATATAAAGTACTGAAGCTTTTGACTCAGATTTTTCTTCTATGTATTTTATTGTCTATTTCACTTAATTTGTGAGTTCAGCTTTGCTAACTTCTATTACATTTTTCATGGAAATAATGCCCATCTTTCACCTATTTTGTTGGTTAACTAGAGGACCATAAAAATTATAAGAACAATGTCAAGCACAAGTACATAAAATTTAAAAATGAATATATCATGCTTTGGATTTTTTAAAGGATCAAATTAATAATACAAGAGGGGAGGAATTATTTTAAAAGAGAAATCTGATAAAAATTGTGATCAAATATTGTCATGATCTACCAAGACAAGAAAGAATCCTGGTTACCTCAGGCAGAAAATGATGTAAATATCAGTTTTATAAGACTTCATCTATTCATTATTATTCATGTGACAGTGTTTGATAAGTGAAATACAGTTCTGAAATTAATCACAAATCTGGTAAGTGGATATCAGGATAAATACATGGAATTGGAAGAAATGTCTTAATGTATTCTTTTTTCTTTGTGTCATCTGGAGTCCCTAGCTCAATTATCTGTGAAAAATATTGTAAAATTTTGTTCTTCTGTCCTTAATGTTCCATTAAGAGAAGAGAAATTAAACAAGGCATCGTTCTCTAAGGCTAGAGACATGACTAGGAGCTCTGTAGAACTAATGAAGCTGACAACATGTGCTCACAATAACATAGTCAGTTGAAGACCATGTGCCATCTCAAACTCTCACGTATTATTTAAAATCATCTCTCTCTGATAATCCGAAGTGGGAGCTGGGGATGCAGCTCAGTTGATAAAGGGCTTGCTTAGCATAAATAATCTGTGGGTTTGACTCCTAGCACCTGCTAAAGAGGCCAGATGGCCCATGCCAGTAATCTTAGCATTTGGGAAGTGGAAACAAGAGCAGCCTTGAATATATATTGAGTTAAAGACCAACGATGTTGTCGTAAGAACCTGTTCATGAAAGAAGAAAGGAAAGAAGGAAGGAAGGAAGGAAGGAAGGAAGGAAGGAAGGAAGGAAGGAAGGAAGGAAGGAAACAGATGTACAGAAGTGATGTGAAATTCAGTTATTTGGCATTCATTAATGAATTTAATAGAATCCACCTTGTTTGTTCATTTTTTAAAAAATTAGTGCTCTTAAATTAAAATATAATCACATATTTTCCACTTAACTTAATTTTTGCTTCAACCTCTCTCATGCACCCCTCATTGTTCACAAATTCCTAGCTCTTTTTTAAAAATGCATTTGTATATTTTAAAATATATATGCATATGTGTGTGTAAATTCTCTTATCTACTGATCTACCCTGACAAAATTCATATCTTTAAACTTCCAAACAGAATCACATCCACAATAGCTATCGATATTTATCAACTTCCCATGAACTAAGTGAGAAGCAAAAAACTTAGCTGTCCCTTGGATGCAATAGGGCTGTAGGTATGTACTGAAAATGTGTACAGTGGCAAAAATGGTCCTTAAAGGAGTAGCTATCCAAGCAAGTTTCTACCTTGTGTGTTGTTTTTAGCATATATTACAATCTTAATTTTTTGCACTAATCCCTCTCAGAGGTTTTTCCATATATCTTACTTGAACTAATAGCCCCACTATAATAAATCACTCATCTTATTGAAGTTTATATAAAAGATTGATCAAAAATTGAAAAGGAGAAGGGCAAATAGAATAAGCATAAATTACTTCATGTTAGATCGTTTTTAAATTAGCTTGGGTGTTATTAACAATATATATTTCAGTCCTAACTTTTCTATTCTTTCTTCTCTTCCCCCTCCGTCCTCTATCCATTTTCTCCTCACTAGACGTAGATTAGAGTGGGTCTTCCTTTTATATGGTTGTCGTCACATATTGCACAGTTATAGCTTTCTCATGGTTTATACTAAGAAGGACTGCTCGATTTCATTAGTGATTGCTGGCTTATGCATTTACAGTTTTCGGCTTCTCTGTGCATGGGAGATTTTCTTTTCAAACTAAAATTTCTCACCAAAACGATCTTTAAAATGTTAGATATATAGCTCACTTCAAACATGGCATTGCAAGCATTCTAAACCTGATTATGTAAAGCCAATTTTACATGTGGAAATATTCTGCTGGTGTGTATTAATTAGTATGTTGATACAATAATAGTCAATACAATAATACACAGAATGTTAGTGAAGCAACTGGGATATTTCTTTGTAACATTTTTGTTGAGTTTTAATTGTATGCAAGGCTCAGCACATAGTACAGAAATACCATAATATTTTGAATATCTTCTATTATTCAGAACAAAGAAGGCACATTACTTTGTGATAATGCCACACAGATAACTTTTATACACTCCCACAGAGTGTTGATCTTCAATTAAATGTCATGGAAGCTCTTGACTGGGAATACTGCAGATTGCCAAGTTGCCCCCACTCCCCAAACTGGCAGCTGGTTTTGTCATAAGAAATGCAAACAGTCCAATCCTATAAATTTAAAGGGAAAAAAAACACCTTTATATGAGAAATTGCCCTCTATTTTCTTTCCAAATAATAGCATATCTCATCCTCTACTCCTTATAGCTTCGGCGTAATTTATATGCAAATAGACGTATTATAAAACCCGATTCCCACTCAGATGAAGCTCACAGAAGACTTTAAATGTACTTTTGGCTTGCTGACAACAAACATTTAGGAAAGAAAGGCTGGAACTCACAAAAGCTTCCTTACAATAGCTGAATTGGTTTTGGAGGCCCCTAAACTAATCAGGCAGAACTAGCAGGAAGGAGGGAGGGAGGGCAAGTGAGCGCTGTGCAAAGTGTTAGGAATATCACGGTGGTTGTCTTACTCCCCAGACCCATCATCCTTGATCATCTAACTAAGGGACCTTTACCCAGACTGGTGTTAATTTGTTACTTAACCCGTATGGAAAATTTTCACAGCTAGGAGTCACACATTAATATGTGGAGATATTTACTTTGAAACCAAAGGAAACTAGAAAGATAAGAGATGATGAAGAGATGATTTCTATTTGGTTGTGTGTTTGATACAGTGTGCCTTACAGGCATTGATCTTTAGAATAAGTCAATGTTCTGTGCAATGTGTCAAATTCTGATCATTTGACATGTAATGGGAGTCATGTGGCTGATTAAACCCATCTCCTATTCTAAGCTTGGAGACTAATTATATCAAAAATGTCCATGTTCCTCAGACTGCTTGGACTTGATTGACAGGGACAGCACTTACTGTCAGGTTCCATTTAAGCCTGGCTCTTCCATGCCATGCAGCTTTCATGTTTCAAGCTATGTAAGTGTTTTAGCTTGTCTCTTGGGATGATTTCTTTAAAAAAAATATTGGTCAAGTATGCAGTTTCAGGGTTTACTTATGTTTTTGAAAGCTAACAGTAATGGCATTGCTCAGAAAAATGTAGCTGCTGACTTAGGAGAATGGTCTTTTATTATTACATTTGAACAAAATTTTAAGGTGAGAGCAACATTTTGAATCACACAATTTTTATTTCTGAGGAAAAAAAACCAAAACCCCCATTCTCACAGAATCGTGGTATAACAAGCAATTCCAGAAAAAACAATCAGCTGTAATGGATTCCAATGTTAACAAAACTTGCAAAATATGTACAAGTATTTTGTGGACTGGAGGGACAGCCCGGAGGTTAAAATCACTTTCTGCCTTTCCTGAGCATATGATTTCAGTTCACAGAACTCTGCTCAGTCATCTATAACTATGGGTAACTGAAGCTGGAGTAGAATCTGCCGTCGTCTTCTAACCCTCTTGGGTACCTTTAGCCACTTTGAGTACACTCACAAAGATGCGTACAAATATACTTTAGTAAATATAATAAATATCTTATATTTGCTATATAAGATATATATCTCTTATATATATATGATATATAGAAAATATATATCTTTTGAAAATAGATATATTTGAAAAATAGACTTTTTCTTTAAAATAATTAAAGACAGTAGCCAGTGAGGTGGATTGTTGGATAAAGGCACTCGCCACCTAGCACAATGACTTGGGTTGGATTTGAGATTCCACTTTGGAGAAGGAGACAATCTGCTCTCGCAGGTTGTCCTCCGCTCTCCACAGGCGGGCCATTTTGAACATGGACCCCTACACATACAAGGCCACAAAAATCCATTTTATTTTTAATAAAATTGTACTCAAGTAACAAAAGTACCCAAGTAAAACTTTTTTATATTATTTTGAAATAAATTCCAAACACAAATAATCTAAACACAACATTATTAAAATTAATTTATGATGTGACATTTGCAGGCTGTAATAATGGAGCAGAGACTCCTGCATACTTCTCAGTCATTATATTGCAGGCATCATCTCTTTAGATGTAGAAATCAGCTACTACTCACAATTACCATATGAGGTAATAGGCTCTTTATTGTTTATCTTATATAAATGAAGAAATAATACCACCGAAATTTTAACTAATTTTTCCAAAGGCACGGATAAGTAGATGTTCGAAATTCATTTTCAATCTTAAATGTTTCTCAAAAGAACACATAGTTTGTCATTATCATGATCATTCCTTCATATGTTCAATACATCTTTAAAGAAGCTTGAATCTATTCATTAGCCATTTATATGGTCACTGCTATAATCATTTCTCTCAACATGAACCACACCTGTAGTGTTGAAACTACTTCTCTCCCTCTGAAGCAAAACAGACAATGGGCAGACAACAAAAAAAAAAAATGGGAATCTTTATTTGATTAAGCATCTAATAAACGTAGAATATTAAACAAAGAGAGTAAAGATCCTGAACTTAACGTAAGATTAGGAAGGGTCACTGACTTAGACTTCTTTGGGGAAGCAAGTTGGATCATGATACCATTAGTAACAGCCAAATGTGGTCAGTTTCTTCTAGACCAGAGGCCATACCCTATGTCATTGTTTATAATGATCCCTTCTATATTTAAAAGGTACACTATAGGAGACATCAGATAGAAAACTGTGTCCATTCTATATTTGATAGATATAAATATGCATACTTACAAATATGTACATAATTCTACATGTAAGCCACACTAACACATTTCTATAATAGACCTATTATATACAGTGAGATATGCTTTCAAAACTAAAGTGGACGTCGGAACCTGGACATAATATTAGAGCTTGTCTGTGTATGCTGTGGTTTGTCCTAATAACACATTCACAGTATTAATTCTATTTATATTTTAGTTAAACACATAGGATGTCCTGAAACTTTTAAGACTCTGGTGTGATCTAGGACAGCAAAAGCAGTAAAAAAAAAACGCTTTTGTCATATTTCTTATGAGTAAGAGATTTATTCTTAGTCCATATCTGAGCAAACTCAGCATAATTTTTTTCTGTCCTTTCGGCATGAAGAACTTTTAAGCCTTCATCTTAAAAGATCACTTTATGACTTCTTTGGCATAGTTGGCTTTTCAGCATCACGGGTTTGGTGCTTTAGGGCATTATTAATTATAATAAGAACCTGTGTAATGCACTAAGGCTGCAGTCAGTTAAAAACCGTGTCTAATAAGTGACTAACAGGTGAGTGGTATCTACCACAGACTAGTCAAGTAGCTTATAGAGACTCTAGGTAGTAGTACAGTGTGGGACAGTGAGATTTTTTTCATTACACTATCCAAATTACAGGATAATGTAAAGTTTCTGTATTACATATCTCTAGAATTTTCTATTTAATATTTGTCAATGGCAACTCACCTTGAAAACAAAATTGTAGATCAGGGGCGAATGGTTATTTTTTATTTTCAATTTGATTGTTTTGAAGAATGTTTAGGGGACTTGAGAAGCATAGTATTGTAATTGTGACATGATTAGATAATAAAATCTATAACGTAAAGGATTCATCATTTGATAATTCACAATATGATAGCACTATTGTAAAATAATGAATAAAAAATGAATATAGTGATGTCTGGCTGAAGAGATTAGGTTCCCGGGCTTTGCCTTGGGTCTACTTCATGCTCTGACCTGTTCTTGTGCTGGGTTACTCTGATTGTGTTTGACGCTGGAATTAATGGACAGAGAGCCCCTGGCATATGCTCCTGACACCTTGCTTCTTATGAACACAGGGCTCCATAGTCTTAAGCCTCTGAAACAATGAACCAAAACAAGTCCTCCTTCTTTTCGTATTTATGGCAAGTTATTTTGCCCCACAATAATGAAAAGTAATTGGTATATGAGCGATACAGTATTGCTTTTAAAATCAAATTTTCAAATGTATTAAGTAATGCATGAAGTGGCCACACAGCTGGTTATGTAGTGACATACAGCCATAAGGCCCCTGGACTAATAATTTCCCTGGATTCCTGCTGACGCATCCTGTCGGCTGACAGAGGCAGGCTTTTGCAATGCCTGGATTCTAACAAAGACTTTAATAGATGATCCTTTTTTTTCTAATTGTTTTCTAACTCCTTATACCCACAGAGGAGTGCAACTCACCGGGCATCGAAACAAATGAACAAACAAACAAAATGCTTTGTTTTGCAATGGCTAGCAATTGTTACACATATCCACAATGATCAAAATACAGAGAGCGTGTGACTATGTGATGCTCAGTCCTGACTGAAATATTTACAATGCAATCCTAACATATAAGTTAGGAAATATCACAGATTAAGGGTGATGGCTGCAAACGTTTGTAGAAACCAGAAAACCAGAGGACCTTCTTTGAGATATTTCTTCTAGATATGAGAAGGAAGATGCACCAGTAAAATGTAAATGATATGGCTGCCATACAAAATAACACTTAATAACAACAGTTCACATACAATGTGCACAAGGAAAACTCACTCCCATGCATAACTACAGGTAATCAATGTGAGGGGTACAATCTTTTCTCCAAGGACAAGCTCCCTGATAAATTAGTCCTAACACATACACATAGGAACAACAATAAATGGATTTGTGTGTGTGTGTGTGTGTGTGTTTGTGTATTTATAACAATGCTCATTAAGACTTCAGAAATTTGAGAGAGTTTGTGTTAAAGGGCACAGGAGAATTTACATGAAGAGAAGAAGGTATAGAAATGATGTAAATATATTCTTAACATATGAAATCTTCAGCATCTTAATTAAAAATAAAATAGTCCTCCTTTTTCTGAAGGGGAGAAAGTTCTTTAAATGTCGAATAGCCCATGATAGACTTTTATAAAGACATCTTGTACAGTTTTCCCTTGAAGATTAATACCTAGTTCAATAAGTTGTAATGCATATAATATACTCAAACTTGTGGTTATGTTTATGGTCTAAACAGAAATATATTCTAAATGCAAAAAATGTTAATAGATATTACATAACTAGCAATGCATGGCACGATATAAAAATGTTTAGAAAACATTTGCAACATATACAAGAAAAGTTTTGTTTAATTCAATATTGAGACTACACTGAAGGTTTTGTGCATCCTAATAATCACTGCACCATTGTCTTCACACCAGCTTGGAAAACACTGTTTTATGGACAAGACTGCTGCATATTTATTTTTAGTTTAGGAAAGCAGCTGATTTTCTGCTGCTGTCCCCCTCCTTCTTCTTGGTCCCTTTGCCAAGGAACCATAAAGTCAAAGGGGACAGATGTGGCAAGAAAGGCTTTGTCCGGCTTGTGAGCATGACAGAAATAGTCTTCTGAGAGCTGCTGCAGTGAGACAGTTCACCTTTATTTTACAGTGAGGGGGTATATAAAAAATGGGGGGAGTGGATGGGGAATAACCTAAATTTTCATTAAACAACATACTCCTATCATAAAGGCTGGGATACAATGTCTAGTTATCATATGATAGCTCCTGTTACAGCAGCCAAGGCACCAAGCCTAGCCACCATGTGTAGCAGCAGAGGGAATGAGTCTATCAGGAACTGTGTCAAGGGTCATGTCTGAGATAAGTCAGGAATCTGGGTCTAGAGACAGTCTCCAGATATGGCCAGGTAGATAGGAGGAAAACTCCACCACAGGGGAGGGAGTTCTTCATGATGCTTTGAGCTTCAAATGAGCTGCCAAGTGATCGACTGTAACCTTTAACCAGCAGAGCCGCCAAGCATTCCACTATTTAAAAAACTACATTACATCCCCCCCCCATTAAAATTAAAATAAACAGAGTCATCTTTAGAACATACTGCCAACAAGATTTAGAGTCCTGGTCTATAGTGATAGTCAGTAGAGAAAATGAACGTAAGTTCATTAGTAATGAACTTACTTCACATTAGTAATGTGAAGAGTTGACCCTATAGTAGTTAATTTTAAGTGTAAGGACAGTATGCAGGAGACTGAGAAACAGAGAAGAATCACTGAGTATTCACAACATAGAATTTCAAAACCAAATTTTGGGGGAAATGTATAGGATCGGATAATGCTGCTGTGTCAAAATTGTGATCTATTACTTTCCCTTGCCCTGGTAGCTGAATAGCTGTATTTAATCAATTAGGAATCTTAAGGATAGAAAGTCTTGGAAATGATTTTATAGACTTTCACACATATCATAGAGATTATAGTTAGTGTAGGATTATACTTAAAGCTCAAACTTTGATAATGGAAGAAGAAATAATACCAACGGAACAGTAAATGTCACTCCTGACAGAATAAAGATCTGATAGGCTCCCACTGTTTTCTGAAAGATGCACAAGCTTGCTGAAGGCTTCAGGGAGAAGCTCCTGTCTATATTAGGCCAGAGAGCAAAGAAAAAGTTCAAAGAATGAGTACAAGAGAATTTTTTTAAGGTCATACTTGAGAGAATGATGGGAGATATTTGGGATTTGGGGTGCAGACTCTTATAACAGAACCAAGGAACTTAGTGTACATCAGGGTGGGATGTGTTTATTTGAGTAAAGGGTTTAATAAAATAACCATGAAAGCCTGAGAAAGCTAGAGGGAAATTGAAAGGGAGAGGAGAGAAAGGTTAGTACCTCTCCTCATGTTCATAAGAGAATAAGAGGAAGAGCCCAGAAAATGAGAAGGAATTGCAATCCAAAGGTATTTCACAGAAAGTCAGGTTTCTGTGACAAAGTACAGAACAGGGAAATTTGCAGAATGCATTGGCAGGTGTCTTTATGTTAGTTGATTTTTCTGATACTGCGGCTGATGCTTGAAATCATGTTTGAAAGAGGTAAGGTTTGTTTTCACTCAGACTTTGGGATGTTTTGGCCTAAGGCCAGTTAGCCGTGTTGCACTGAGACTCTATTCTAGTTTGCTTTCTACTTCTGTGATAAATAGCACAAAAAATGAAACTGGGGGGTTAGTTTTCCTTTCTTCCTGTCTTTTTTTTCTCCCTCACCCTTCCTTTTCTTTTTTTCTGATTTGGTTTTATGAGTCAGGGTTTTTTCCATATAGCTTTAGCTATCCTAGAAGTCTGTAGACCAGGCTGACCTCAAAATCACAGAGATTTACCTGCTTCTGCCTCTACCTCCTGATGATGAGATTAAAGCTGTGAGCCACTGTAGTTGGTTTTCTGACTCTTCACTCTATGTGTGTGTGTGGGGGGGCTACTATGAATATCCCAAATAATCACATGGAGACTTATCCTTTCTGATGAATGCCCAGTCTTAGCTTGTCTTATTTTTAGACAGCCTTTCTTAACTTAAAATTTCCTATCACCTTTTACCTCTGGACTTTTACCTTTCTCTATTTCTGTATATCTTTTCTTTCCTTTTTATTCCACGTCCAACTGTGTACCTGGGTGGATGACCCCTGAGCTTCTTCCTCTCCTTCTTCTTTTCTGGCTCCCTCCTCTTCGCATTTTTCCTTTTATTTATTTCCTCTGCCTGGCATCACTGCCTGTCCCTCTCCTGCCTATTTATTGATTATTCAGTAACTAGCTCTTTATTAGACCAATCAGGTATTAAAGACAGGAAAAGTAACACAGCTTAGCAGAGTTAAACAAATACAACATAAAAAAAAAACACATCTTTGCATCATTAAACAAACATTACACAGGATAAACAAATGTAACACATCTTCAACTAATATTCAACAACATGCCACCACTACGGGGTGAAAACATTTATTTGGATTACATTTCTGCTCCACATCACAGTCTATTGTTGATAGTGGTCAGAGAAAGAACTAAAAAATGAGCCTGTAGGTTGACACTTAAGCAGAAAACATAGAAGAATATTACTTACTGGCTTGTGCCCAGACTCACATTCAACTACTTTTGTATCTACCCCTCATCTACTTCCTACAGATGGTACCACTCAGAATAGGATGGACAGGCCACCTTATATCATTAGCACTATAGAAAATGCTCAACAGACATGTTGACAGGCCAATTTCATGAGGTAATTCTTCAGTTGGTCTTCCATGTAATCAGGTATGTCAAGTTCACATCCAAAACTAACGATCAGAGACCTGCAGAAAGGCAGCAAGCACTTCATGTCAGAAGGCCATGATGAAGAAAGACTTACATAAATACTGTGCTAAAGAGAGAGGAGATAAAGTGATAAATCTTAAAACCCTTCAAAGTGTGTCACTACAGACAAGAATATCTTTAACAAAAGAAGGTTTTATAAAGCTCTGATGGTTCCATATTCTTGCAACCCAATTTTGCTACACTGGTCTGTTGGGGACATTGCAGATAAAAACTACAACCTTTAAGCTCCCGAGGCTATGGAGAATTATCCAAGACTTCCAGCACTATGTGTGACTTACATGATTGGGGAGAAACAGTCTTCCGTCAATGTTCCTTATATCCCATGGCAGCCTCAATGGGGTGTCATTGTAGGAGTGGAGAAAGTGTAGAAATGACCATCTTTTCATGGAATATATGGAACAGAGGCACCTCTCTTCAGTTTCTCATGCTTTGTGAGCGCTTTGACAAGTATTTTCATGATTTTTTGATTAATTTCATATGCAAAAAATGAATATGGTATTTAAAAATGTAATGTTGAAAATTAACATGCGCTTTAGCAGTTCCTATGAGTTATGTTGTATTTCCTGTACATTCTTAAGTCATGTGTATTTCACCTAGTGCTCTATGAAGTATGTAATGTGGCAATTTGTTTTCTAATTGAAGAAAAACATTCAGAAAGAAATTTTGAAAAATGTACTCTAGTTTACACAGGCAGTTAGTAATAGAGTTGTAATGCAGGTCATTTTTATATCCACTGTGATCAACTCAACAAACCTAGCAGAGAAAATAAAATGATACTAGAAATTAAATAAGGACAATTGAATTATAATACATCACAAATTCAAAACATTGAGTTGTATGATTTACTGTACAAATTAATTCTTTAAAGCATACATTATATATTTAATATATATATTATATATATTATATAATATATATATAATATATAATGTAATAATCAAAGAAAAAGGCTGTCAACTTGAAAGGGGACAGGAGGTGTTAAAGAAGATACCTGGGAGGGGTGGAAGGTTAAAAGATGGAGAGTAAAAGTATAATGTAATTCTATTTCAATTTAAATCATTTAAAAAAAAATAAAACTAAGCCTATTTCTACAATGTTTGGGGAAAGTGGTTATGTGTTCAGGATCCAGAACTCACTGCCCAGGAATCAAATTCAAACTGAGGCATAAAAGAGTAAGATAGGTTTTTCTAGATTCAATTCTATCTGTGCAACAGAAAGAGTAATGACAGCTAACACATGAAGATACTGTGAGGGCTCTTTGAGAAATAAATTCTCTTCAAGAGTCTGGCCATAGAAATTGCACATTACAGGGCCTAAGTGTTTCTTTAAATCCAGGGCACCTTTGGAAAAGATGAGTGTTAGATGAAATAAATAATATCCTGAGGCATTCATATCCTCAAGGCATAAGTCATTCTTATATGTCTCTAACTTAATAACTTATTAAATTAATAAATTGTTAAATCCACCAGTTTGAACAGGATCGCTGCTAGAGTGAAGTACTTCAATAGATATCAAGTATATAATTATCCTTATCATCAGAGTATCCACTAATTAAACTCTTATGTATGTGGTCAGTTTAAATTATTAGTCTGAGTTACAGCATGATCTTTTAGGGAAAGATGAAGTTATAAATTATCACCAGGAAATATTAGTACATTGACTCAAAGAAGAAAAGGGTATAGCAAGTTCATTGAAACCTTATTTTTGGCTCTCTGCATTTTCATTGTCCAGGCTAGAGTTCTGAGATAGGAGGAAAAAAAAGTCATCTAGTACAATAAATTGTCAGGATTGTGAAAATTCTGGTTATGGAAACATGCTAACTTTATTGAACTATTTTTTTTTAATTTTTAAAAATTGGATACAAAACTTCCAGTACTTATAACTATGGATTTCTTCATTGTATGCACACAATTTATTTCTGATATTATATGCACAACCTTTACTACCTAATATTATTTAATATTGCCCATCGATGACTGTGAACATGGTGTTCAGTGATTCTAAGTCCCAGGCTCTAGGTTCAATGATTCCCTATTTCCTTAACTTCCTTCTCCCCAATGATAAAAAATTCAAACTTAGGCCACATTCCTGCCTGATGCTTCAACAACCTGATAGCTTGTAGTTTAAAGAGCGATTTGATTCAACCTTAAAGAATACAGAATGAAAATTCAGAAGAACTCAGTGTATGTGGTTAGTGGCTTTTCTTCCAGGAGGCTTTCTTATTAACATTTTGTTGTATGAATTAACATCTTATTTTCATTGCTAACTCAGTCCCTATTTTTATGTAAATAGTGGCCGACCTCTGGTACTCAATATGTTATTAAAAATACACACTTGGAAGCATGTGTATTTACTAATTAAATCACTCCAGGTTTTGGAGGAACAGTAACAACAGCATTCTGGATAGTTAAGTTTTCTCACTTCATGCTGTTGCTTTAAGTTCAGTTTTACTTTTTTTTAATGGGTCTCTGGCCATGTTTTAAGTAACAGGATAAATGACAAACAATTTAATGAAATATTACTGAAATAAAATGAAAGATTCAGAGCTCAATAAATCTAATATAAATTGGAAAAATGACATTTTGTGACTTATGATTATTTGCAGAAATGAAGACATTTTTGATTAATATATGGAAGGCTTAAGCAATATTTATAAATAATATTAGAATAAACCAATTTTGTAAGGTTGTCTTATGGGAGTTTTCTGCTGAAATTGATTTTTGTATTGATTACTGAATGCACGTTTGAAAACATCATTTTTATTACCTTTGAACATCTTGTAGAAAGATTTCTTGTTAACTTATTTGTTTCAGTATTTTATCAGATTAAATATTAACAAATTGGAATTTCTTCAGCATTTATATATCATGAGAAATGCTATTGAACAAAATCATCTGAGGGGATCCTATTATTGTTGATTTGGGAAGAATGAATTGCCTTTAGCTTTGGTAGAGTGATCTTAATAAATAATAAGTTTCTTTTTCAAGTTTTTTTTTTGCTTTCTTCAGATAGGGTCTTCATGTATAATAAGGAAAGAAAAACAAAGAAGGAAAGGTATGAAGAAAGAAGAGAAAGCAAGAACAGGGAGAAAAGAAGAAAGAAGAGTCAGGTTGGTGTTGAATTTATGGAAATCTTTCTGTCTCAGCCTCCCAGGTTTTGGGATTAGAAGTTTGAGAAACCATTCCTGGATTACACAGAAGCCTGTTACAGATATGCTAAAAATATATTTCTATTATCAAATAAACATAACAAATACTAATAGATACATCCCAATAGATACTAGTTCATGTGTTCATAGTTAAAATAAGCTAAGTAGGAAATAATCTACTTTTTGTTGATAAATATATATATCATCAAATATACCACATTTTATATACTATATTTTTATGCTAGGAGAAAACAAACATTATAAATTATTTAGGAAATATACCCCAAACTAGTCAACCAAAGATACTGTTTAAATAATACTTTACACAGTTTCCTAAAATTATCTACAAATCTTTTGAGCATATTTATATGTTCCTAAATGGGATAAAACACACATAAAACATTATAATATGATAAATTTAGACTAATGTACTCAGTGGCAATATTGTTTGAGCATGTCATGGTGACAGTTGCATATGGTCTTGAGGAATTATGAAAATTCCATTAATTTTATCATGAATACATAGATTGTGTTACATTGCCAATTTAGTGCTATAAATTATACTGTGAAAATGTTTTTGTACATCTTTGTGTTTCTCCAATTATATTCATTGCATAAATCATTAGAGGTGAAATTATCAGGTCAAAGTATATGCACATTTTTAATTTTCATGCATATTGCCTTTCAGAAAGGTCAGAAGAAATTCTGCCCCAGTCAACAGAAGATGATAGGCCTTATTTTCACATGCCCTCACTAATTAAATGGGGATATCAAGCCAAACAGGAGAATGATGTCACTGTATAATCTGTTTTTTAAAAATTTCCTTTTATTTTCTGCCATCTTTCCATACATATTCTAGTTTATACTAATTAAAACCTACCTTTATTTTCCATATGTGTGGCAAATTTACATCAGCATATACAACTTATACATGGGTTTCATTATAGCACTTTTACAAATGTATATAATGCATTTGATCACTGAAATCCCTTATTATCACCTACTGTTTTCCTACCTCTCTTGCTGGTCCTATTCCTAAGTAGTTCCCCATTCATGTTTTTATGTGTTTTTCTATTTATTTAGTTATTTAGTTGATTAGTTAAATTTGCGACACAAGGACTTTAACTAGGGTTGCTTATAGGATGGTTGTTTGCAGAAGCGTGGACAACATCCTTGCAACCATACCACTTAATACAATGACTCTCTTCTAGCAGGCATCACATGCCCACTGTTCCTTGGAAATGAAGGAGTCCTCATGAGGTTCTCTGAGAATCATGTTCAAGTCTTATGCATGTAGTCCCAGAGCAGCTTAGTTTATCTCTGTAACAGACCTGTCACAACCAGAAAACAGTAGTCCGTGGCAGCCTTACCCCTTACTATGCTTCCTATGTTCTTCCTGCCCCTTCTTACATTATGTTTCCTGAACCTTGGAGTGAAAAAGGTTGATGTTCTTCTAAGGCTAATAATTCCACCATCGTTTTCTGCCTACACGTTGACTGGTTATGAGTCATTAAGTAATAGTCACCATCTACCTCAAAACAGAGATTTTTGGTTCAAAGCTGACAGTACCACTAACAGAATATGACAAAACTTATTGCCACACAACCTTAAATGTTTTCATTGATATAATTTCTATGTGATTATTCAGGTCTAGGTGGCCAAGAAATGAACAAGCAGTCTCCAACAAGTGTAAGTGAAGTTTTACTATGTTAAAGTGAAAGTCTTTCTTTTTTGTTTAAACAGAAAAAGGGGAAATGATGTAGATGGGTCATCTGTCTATGTGTTTCTTTCATTGGTTAATAAAGAAACTGCCTTGGCTTTTTGATAGGGCAGAATTTAGATAGGTGGAGTAGACCAAACAGAATGCTGGGAGAAAGATCAGAGTCAGACAGATGTCATGATTCCCCTACTCAAGACAGACGCTGGCTAGACTCATGCTGGTAAGCCACGACCTCGTTGTAGCATACAGATTGTTAGATATGGGTTAGTCAAGATGTGAGAGTTAGCCAATAAGAGGCTACAACTAATGGGCCAGGCAATGTTTAAATAAATATAGTTTCCCTGTAATTATTTCAGGTGTAAACTAGCCAGGGAGCCAGGTGGCAGGAACGCAACTGATATGAATATCTGTTATATGGACTCAAAGGGATAATGGCCCACAGGTTGAGAACCACTGTGCCACAGAAAAACTGGAGCTGCACCCAGTATGAAGCAGGTGAAAGGGTAATGGGTGGGTGGGGTTATAAATTGAAGAAATGAAGGAGTTTCTGGCAGTTTTCCCCATGGTGACCACTGCATGTATGCAAAGAAATAAAGAAACTGCAGTCTTGTAATCACACAATTGCAGAGATAAAGCAAGAGCTGACTTCCAGAGAACTATGTATATGATGTATATGTTCTTGATTACTAGTAAATCATTAACATCGATGATAATTCTTTCTAATGACTCACTATGACAACAGAAGTATATCGGGTGGCAAGAAGGAAATCTGGATGTTTGGCTGCATGTGGTGCAAGAGGAAAATTTCTTCACAGCATAACAAAGCATAAACGTAAATGTATGCTAGTAGTGAATCAAGAAAGGGTGGAGAGAACGTGCGAGACCAAGGACAGGGAGACGTGCAGCAATGTGAAGCCTTCTAGGCCTGGTATGCCCTTTCACTCGCGATCCCGCTGCAGTGGTAGTCAGCTGCTTAGGACATGCACAGGCTGGGGATCCTCCACAGCTCATCATAATTTGGGCAAAGCACTAGAGAAACCCGGATAGCTCACCACATGGAAGGTAGCAGATGAATAACAAAGACAAACATCCTATGTGGTTGAAATTGTTGCGTGTGAGAAGACTGTGCAAGACAACATGCCAGTGTTCCACTCTGCTCGTACAATCATTCTCTAGTTAATTTAAAAGGTCTACATGCCTGTTTTACTTTGGGCCAGATCATATAAGAAGTCTTTCAAGGAGAGAAGAATTTTTTCAGGTATTATTATTATTATTATTAAAAATTTTCACCTCCTCCCATTTTCCTTCCCCTTTCTCCATTCCCCCTCCCTCTCCCTCTTCAATCCAAAGAGCAGTCAGGGTTCCCTACCCTGTGGGAAGTCCAAGGTCTCCCCCCCCATCCAGTTCTAGGAAGCTGAACATCCAAACAGACTAGGTTCTCCCAAAGCCAGTACATGCAGTAGAATCAAAACCCACACTGATCAATATCTTGCATATTACCATAGAACCCTCAACTGGCGATGGATGGAGATAGAGACAGAGACCCACATTGGAGCACTGGACTGAGCTCCCAAGGTCCTTATGAGAAGCAGAAGGAGAGAGAACATGAGCAAGGAAGTCAGGACCATGAGGGGCCAGCTGGACTGGGACTGATGGAGCATGTGATCAAATTGGACTCTCTGAACGTTGTTGTCAAGGAGGGCTAACTGAGAAGCCAAGGACAATGGCTCCGGATTTTGATTCTACTTCAAGAAAAGAATTTTTTAAGCCTGACCTTAGTACATAAAATGTTAATCTGTCTGTTGTGCAAGAATTGCAGTCTGCCTGTGTGGGTAAGAGGTAAAGCCCCTAATCACAAAAGGGATAGTAGGGAATTATTATAACATTATTGTGTGAATTTGTAAGCGAGTGTGTTGCTCACATATGAACACTGGTTAACATATCACTTGCATTTGGAAAATTGATGTATTTTTAAATTTCATTATTTACAAAATATTTATTGTGGTGTGTGTGGTGTGTGGTGTATGTGGTGTGTGTGTGTGTGTGTGTGTGTGTGTATAGTGTATGTATGTGGTATGTGTGTGTGTGTGTGTGTGTGTGTGTGTGTGTGTGTGTGGTATATATGTGTATGTGTTTGTTCTTATTTATTTGTATGTGAACCAACTACTAGCAGGGGTCAGTGGAGATTAGAATAAAGCACAAAATACTTCAGAACTAGGGTTAGAGAGTTTTATGAGCTACCATGTTGTTGGATCACAGGCTTTTCTCCTCCTCCTGGAGGCCAAAGCACAAAACTGTTTATGCTAAACCAGCTTAGCTTCCTGTTAACTTCTGCTCGATTCTGCCAGCCTGGGGAATTAACATAGAGCCTTGTTTTATCTTATGGTAATTTTCTCAACCTGCCCGGGAGAGCTCACAGCACCAAGGTCCCTCTACCCAGTCTGACACTGCCATAAACCCCTGTGGAGAAGCTCTCCCAGGGCGACAGCTTGCCCAACCCCCTCTGGCTGGGAGGGGTTTCCTTTACTGGGGCAAAAGAGTATATTAACCCTGGATTAAGTTGAATGAATGGGCATTCACCTCTTGGTGAATGACTCGAACTCTCTCTAAGTGTGTGTCTGTGTCTTGTGTTTAACCCCTAGGACCTTACCCAGCTCGTGGAAGATATGGAGCCGCAGTTCATACCGGGTGGGTGGTGATGCAGACTCGGGTGTGCAATGTTTGCCATACCATGTATGGAAATTGAATGTGGGCCCTCTACAAGAAAAGCAATATCTTTAATTGTTAGCCCATCTCTCTACCCATCTGGACTTCCTTTCTTATAGTCCTTCAGTCTAAGTTCCCCAAATTATCAGTTTATTAATATTTTGCATCATTTTTATCTGAAGTCAGTTTTGAAGGCAATATCATTTATGCATCTAGAAAACCTAATAATGAAAAAATGCCACTGTTTCAGATGTGTAACCAGCACTCAGATTGCCAAACCAGATTTACTTTTGCCATCAAAAGTTATAATTCTTCTTATTTTCCTAGATTTGTACTCTTTTGTTTTTAAACTGAATTGAGTAAAGTCAAGTAACTCCTTTGCTTGAGTAAAGCCTCTCAGCACAACCTTCGAGAACATCAATTTCTCAGAAAGGTAGAAAGTACATCCATCAGAATTGTGTTCAGAAAGAGAAAAACAGTGTGTTGTAATAAGACAGCTTGGATGTTCCTGCTGTTCCTCAGCTCAGACCCAAAATAAACACACAGATATTGTATTAATTAAATCACTGCTTGGCCCATTAGCTCTAGTTTCTCATTGCTTAACTCTTACATATTAATTTAACCAATTTTTAATAATCTGTGTATTGCCACATGGCTATGGCTTACCAGGTAATGCTCTGTCCAGCTCCAGTGGGGCTACATGGCTTCTCTCTGATTCCACCTCCTTTCTCCCAGCAGAACAATAAAAAAAGCTGTTCCACCTCAACCTCATGCTCTGTGCATTCATTCAACCTGGACACCCTCTGCTGAGCTTCTTGGTTCCAGCCCGCGTTAGTGCGGCACTTAGCTATGTTCCCCTATAGCACTACTATAGGCCCAAAGCAGTTCTGTGAACCAATGACATTCACAGAATACAGAGGGGAATCCCACATCAACAGTGTGATTTAGAGTCATTGTTTCTGTGGAAAAGTAAAAAGAAAGCCAACTCGTTTTTCCAGGATGTTTTATTTTTAACCCTGTTAATACAAAAAACAATTTTTCTAGGCTTGGTGGTATAGAGATTTTATCTCAATACTCAGCAGTTAGATAGGAGGATCTCTGTGAGTTCAAGGCTTGCTTGGTCTACATAGCAAGCTCCAGGACAATCAAACTATATATAGAGACTCTGTGTCAAAACAAATAAATGAAAACAAAACAAAACAAACAAACGCAAATGTCAAGGACCACCTCTACAAAATCTGTCCACAACAGATGGATCACAGGCATTCATAAAAGGTGCATGATTTAAGACATTATATGGCTATTCTTAATTCTCCTCTTTTTATCCTTTTAAGTTGTTTTCATGGAGTCATGGACATGCTAAACAATTTCTTTCACCATTAACAACATCTGCAGCTCTTCTATTGGAAGAACTATCTGTAAAATTTTGCATAACACACTTTAAGGGATCTTTTGCAACAACTTTAGGAAAAATAAATATGGTTGTGCAATTTGCAGCAGCAGATCAACTGGGAAAAGATTATTAATCTGACATTTGAATAGAACAAATACAATTGCCCAAGAAGCAATATTTTGAAATAATAAATCAATTTGTTGCTTAGTATAAGGAACATCAATCATTTTCAGTTTCTACAAAGTATCTCCCAGATTCCATATTGATCTTCTGTGCTAAGCAAGCTAGTGCTTCAAAATAAGGGCTTCATAACTTAGCTGGTGAAAACAGGAAGACGTGACTGTAAAAGACCATTTTGCCCTAAAACTGCTGTAGGAATAAGATTTGTTAATAATATACATACTTGTTGATCATAGTTAATATAATGTACTTACTGGTTTTGTATAGCATGATCTACCTGGGTGAACACCTTTATGGCAGATTCTGTGAGTTGTCTATTGGAATTTGGATCACTGTTCCCTTTAAGAATCTTACTTAGTGGTTCAAGGTCTCTCATAAAATATTTAAATAGGTTTTAGCATTGGATATTTTATTTCAGTTTGTAAGTTATCTTTCTAATCAAAGTTGAAAGTCTACCTAGTTGACAGGAAAATGAAAAAAAGAAAAATATTCAATAAATGGTGTTGGTATAACTGAATAGTAACATATAGATGAATGAAAATAGACCCATAGCTATCGTCATGCACAAAATTCAAGTCCAAATAGATCAAAGACCTCAATATAAAACTGACCACACTAAATCTCATAGAAGAAAAAGTAAGTTTACACTAGAATGCATTGGCACAGGAGGCCATTTCCTAACTATAACCCCAGTAGCACAGACACTGTGAGAAACAATTAATAAATGGGATATTCTGAAACTAAGAATCTTTTATAAAGCAACAGACACAGTCAACAAGACAAAATGTCAGCCTACAGAAGCAGAAAAATCTTCACCAACTCCATATTGGACCAAGGAATGATCTCCAAAATACATAAAGAACTCAAGAAATTAGTCATCAAAAGAACAAATAATCCAATAAAAATGGGGTACAGACCTTAACAGATGAATCTAATATGGCAGAAAGACACTTAAGAAATGTTCAATATCCTTAGACATCAGAGAAATGCAAATCAAAAAAAAAAAACCTTTGAGATTCTACCTGTAAGAATAGCCAGTATCAGAAACACTGATGACAACTTCTGCTGGAGATGTTGTGGGGTAAAGGAAACACTCCCACATTGCTGGTGGGAGTGCAAACTGGTAAAGCCCCTTTGGATATCAGTATGGTGATTTCTCAGAAAATTAGGCAACAATCTACATCAAGACCCAGCAATACTACTTTGGATATATACCTAAAGGATGCTCAACCATACCATGAAAACATGGTATATGAAGTCCTTCTGTCTATATGTTGCTTTCATTGGTAAATAAAGGAACTGCTTTGGGCCTATAGCAGAGCTGTAGGGGAACAAAGCTAGGTAGAAAAAACTAAACAGAGTGCTGGGAAGAAGAGGTAGAGGGAGACACCAAAGAGCTGCCAGAATCAGACATGCTGAATCTTTGTCGGTAAGCCACTGTCAAGTGGCTATACACAGATTAATAGAAATGGGTTAAACTAAGATGTAAGCGTTAGCCAATAAAAAGCTAGAGCTAATGGGCCAAGCAATGATTTAATTAATACAGTTTCTGTGTTGTTATTTCAGTGCTAAGCTAGTTGGGTGGCCAGGAGGAACAAGCAGCCAGCCTCCTCCAACAAGGACATGTGCTTAACTAGTTATGTTTATAGCAGTATTATTTGTCATAGCCAGAATCTGAAAACAACCTAAATGCCCATCTTTTACACAGGTGATAAAATGGCTAAAAATGAAATCAGAGAAAAATCACCCTTCACAATAGTCACAAATAGCATAAAATATCTTGGAGTAACTTTAACCAAACAAGTGGAAGACCTATATGACAAGAACTTTAAATCTTTGAAGAAAGAAATTGAGGAAGTCACCAGAAAATGGAAAGATCTTCCAATATCTTGACAATCTTACCAAAAGCAATCTACAGATTCAATGCAATGCCCTGTTGTAAAAGGGGAGTGGGCTGCTTTTCATCCTGCCCTGCTCCTGGCCAGCTTTACACAAAATAATTACACAGAAACTGTATTCATTTAAACACTGCCTGGCCCATTAGTTCTAGCCTCTTATTGGCTAACTCTCATATATTGATTCAACCCATTTCTAATAATCTGTATTGCTACTTGACTGTGGCTTACCGGCATGAGTCTAACCAGTGTCCGTCTTGGAGAGAAGAGCCATGGCGTCTGCCTGACTCTGCTTTCTTTCTCCCAGCATTCTGTTCAGTCTAATCCATCTATCTAAGCTGCTGTCCTATCAAAAGGCCAAGACAGTCTCTTTATTTAACCAATGAAAGCAACACATAGAAAGAAGACCCTCCTATACCAATGCCCATCAAAATTTCAGGAAAATTCTTCGTAGACTCTGAAAGAACAATACTCAACTTCATACAGAAAAAACAAAAAATCCAGGATAGTCAAAACAATTCTGTACAATAAAGGAACTTCTGAAGGCATAACAATCCCTGACTTTAAATTGTACCAGAGAGCTACAGTATTGACAACAGCCTGATATTGGCTTAAAAACAGACCTGAGAACCAAAGGAACTGAATCATAGACCTGGATATTAATCCACACACCTATAAACACCTGATTTTTGACAAAGAAGCAAAAAATGTAAAATGGAAAAAAAAAGAGAGCAAATTTAACGTGCTTATTTACATTTTCACAGATACTTGACTGACCTGAAGCTGCACTTCCCTGAGGCTACCTTTTTTGCAACTTGGCTGTCAGGTCAGGCTAGGCTCCTAGCTGAAGCTGGGCACAAGCCATGCTCCCTCCCCCTCTTGGCTGTCCTGCCTAGGTACTGGGGTCCAGAAGATACCCATTTCTCATTGCCTGCTGAGTTTGGGCACAGGCCATAATTTTTACATTTAACAGTCCCATCAGAGGCCAGTGTTAGAGGTTGGCTTTGGTAACCAAAGCATAGCTGCTTGCAGAGGAAGGTGAGGCCTCACTTTGGCTTCTCCGCACTAGAGCAGCCTGAAGGCAGCGGTGGATATGCCACTAGTGCAGGGGCAGGAATAAAATATCTACAAAGTCTTAATATCTCTGCCTTTTTTCTGCTCCACTTTAGCTCCTCTAGCTATCAAAATACATCCAAGCAGCTCTACAGATAGTTGAATACTATTTCCTTATCCCATATCTACAACTGTTTACAATTTTACTCTGTTTTTTTCCCCAGCCTTCCTCTTTTCTTTTTTATTTTCTACTATTTATTTTTGAGCGCTGATTACTCGCCTCTCCATCAGTGGTGCAATTTTCTCGCGGGATTCCTCACATATTCTCTTGTACACTTGGCCACACATCTGTGCATTTTGGGTTCACAGGTCAGTCCCATGTTTCTGTGCCATATGTCAAGGATCGGCCTCAACAAAAATACTTCTTGCCAGGGTAGGGGCATGGGAATTGAAGAAATATAGGAAAGAATATGAAGATGCAGAAAAATAATTAGACAGGAAACAGAAAGTAACAGGAAGCATTCCAGTGACAGAAACCCTGAAATTCCCTGTGTTTATTTTTCCACAGTTTTTATAACCAACATAAATGGGAGGAGGGGGGTAACAAAAGACTTTATTAACATGATACAAAGGAGACCTCACAGAATCAATTGCTTAATCACTCTGAGACATCAAATCATTAGCATTCTATTGTCTAGGTAGCAAAGGTACCCTAGATCATGTATGCTGAAGAGGGCCCTTCGACAGGTGACCTCACAGTTACAAAAGAAGGAGCAGAAGTACATTTACATATCCTGACCCCATGTAAGGATGCCAAGGACTTACTAGAATGAACTATCTGGATTTCAAAGAATTAAGGAATCTCATCTTGAGTTGGTACACGCAACTCTGCTTGTCAATCTCCAGACTTTCTGACCATCAGAAGAGGTGGGAATGGGCCTGCATTTTTCAGCCTCCACACATAACCAGATTCAATTTTGTTTTATGGAAAAACATTGTATCTTATTTTCAAACAAAATAAAACAATACAACAGATTGGTGATATTCAGTATAAAAATAAAGAAACAAAAAGACCCTAAATGTTTTATAATCTAAAATAAAGCTCTGTGAATGTTGGTTAGAAATTGAAACAAGGAAAATTTTTAATTGAAACAGATATATTTGTTTAGATGTTATATTTCCGAAATCATTGCAGAGAAAATTGAAGGCTACTAATGTAAAGCAAATTAAAAATCAGCTGAATTAAGTGGCAATACAGAGTACATGTATTGATCATGAGGAAAGGCTACCACAGCTCTTCAGTGCATTGACAGCACACTTAGCATAGTGGGGCAGCTTTTTGAGGCATAAGTTTGTGAATCTGATGTCCTTCAGCATACTTACTGGATCCAATTAAACAACTGTTTAAAATGAACCACTAGCTTTCATGATTACTGAAAATAAGATTTTGCTATGTAACTAAAATTTATTGATTTATGCAGCCAAGGGTAGAATACAAAGTTAATCTACATTATACGGTACTCGCTGAAAAAAGGGACTGGTAGGGTATACATATTTACAAGTCAAGAATTTTTCCTAAATGCAAAACAGTTATCATCACAGTATCAGTTTTCAATGGTTTCCAACTGTTTATAAATTACACTATTAGAAGTAAAACTAAGAAGTGTCTAGTAAGCCATTATCTTAAAATTTTAAATAATTATGCTTGTAGCCTCATTTTATTATAAATGAATGAAATGTATTTCATTGAAAGAATATGATTGCTATCAAGACTTTAAAAATAGCTTAAATTCCTACTTCTGGTTGGAGAATTGATCAAATTGTGCTTTAAATTTTGGTTAAATATAAACCAAATATAGCCAAATTTGGTTTTTTCTACTTTAGTGTCTTAATAAAAAATATTTAAGGAACACTTAAATTTGGATAAAAAATTTTGTTTATAAAATGAGTTTCAGTGTTGTTTGTATATAACTTGGGCAATCAAAAGCCTGACTTGTACCCCTCCATAAGATTCTGTTTATTGATTTGTTAACTCTTTCAATGATGCTTCACATTTCAAAATATTCCCTTTCTTATACTCTATTGATGCACGATCAGTAAAAACTCAGAGACTGACATTCGGGTTCAGCCTGAAGACCTGAAAAGCAAAGCAGCCAGCTACTTGCTTTTACCTCAACCTCAGTCTGATCCTGTTTCCAGGAATCTCAGAATGGGACTATATCTGAGAACTGTCTCCTCCTGTTTTATAGTAGTCTACAGGGTTAGAATTAAAGACATGCAGCCGGGCGGTGGTGGCGCAGGCCTTTAATCCCAGCACTTAGGAGGCAGAGGCAGGTGGATCTCTGTGAGTTCGAGGCCAGCCTGGTCTACAAGAGCTAGTTCCAGGACAGGCACCAAAAATTACAGAGAAACCCTGTCTCAAAAATCAAAAAAAAAAAAAAAAAGAATTAAAGACATGCACTGCCCAGTTTTCTATGTCAATTAGTTAGGCTCCTGTGTGGTGTGTTACCACTGTCTGGATGTAAGGTTGATCAGTTTGGCAGTTTTACTTTCCCCATCTCCAGGTAAGGTTTATTTATTAAAATACAATTGAAATGCCACTCTATTCTTATAATGACAAATATATTTTATAGAATATTCTGTGGGACTAAAGAGATGACTGAACAAAGTGCTGGGGACCCAAACATGGGGGCATTAGTTTGTGTTATCCTCATGTGAATTTCTCTCCTCTAGTCCTACTGGCACTGAAAAGGAGACAGGAGGAACTTGACAGATCACAGCCGGCCAATCCTGCCAATTGCAGAAGCTCATGATTCACCAAAACTCTGTCTATATGCAGAGCAATAGAAGAAACTTGGTATTGATTAATTTTATACCCACGTTTACACATGTGTAGGAAATATTAGCATGTATATGTGCAGATAGATGTATACCTAATATATATATATAATCACATATATAGAAACACACAAAGACAGATAGAGACAGGCAGACAGAGGGGGGAGAGAGGGAGAGAGAGTGGGAGAGAGAAAGAGAAAAAGAGAGAGAGGGAGAGAGAGAGAGGAGGCAGAGCTAAGTTTCTGTCCATGTATCCTGTAAATTTCATGTGTCATCTTGGCAAGACTTTTATTTTAAGGTATCTCATTAATGTGATTCTAGACATTTTGTGAAGGCTTTTTTTAAAAGTTAGATTATAATTTTAATTTGTAGATTTTGAATAAAGCAGACAGTCTTCTTTAATATGCTAAGACCTCATACACTCAGTTGAAAGCTTCATCAGAACTCATTGACTTTCCTGAGCAATGAGAAACTCAGCAGGTAGAAGTTGTTAGATCTCTGGATATCCAAGGAAGCTGCTCTGCTAGGGTCCAGCATATCCTTTGCATGAGGGGAGGTAGCAGTAGAAGACAAATGAGCTTTCTTCTGATCCATACCATGAATTCTTAAACTGCAAAGCAGTATTCTATTGTTCTTGGGAAAGATGAGGGTTGGAAGCAAACAAGATTTACTGCGTTTTAAATAAGGCTTTGGTCCAAGTAGTATTCAGTAGAGAATGACTATTTAGTCATGAACCACTGGGTTGCCACATGACCTAATCTGCTCATACGCTGGTCATTACAAAGTGATAAAGCTGGATGTGGACAAGAGAATTGCCATATCAAATCAAAGTGCTGTGAATCTGAATAGATCAAGAAATCCCTAACTCTTCTTTGAGGATACTGTTCTTTTTTTTTTTTTTTAATTAAAAATTTCCACTTCCTCCCCACCTCCCTTTTTCTCTCCCCCTTCCCTCCTCTCCCTTCCTCTCTAGTCCTAAGAGCAGTCAGGGTTCCCTGCCCCGTGGGAAGTTCAAGGTCCTCCCTCCTCCATACAGGTCTAGGAAGGTGAGCATCCAAACAAACCAGGCTCCCACAAAGCCAGTCCATGCAGTAGAATCAAAACCCAGTGCCATTGTCCGTGGCTTCTCAGTCAGCCTTCATTGACAGCCACATTCAGAGTAGGATATTGTTCTTAATATCAAGATTCTTAATCATAGCTGACCCACAAAAGCTGTCCATTTCCCCAAGGTGATCAAAAGTTCATTACACTGAAATATGTTCACAGAAAGATGTTTTACTCTTATTAAAATATGAAGTTGTTATATGAAGTTCGGCACTTTTAGAGACAAGCCACACCCACTCCTTGCAGCCCCTCCTCTCACCATCTTGACTCTCTCTCTGTCCTCTTCTCTTTGTCTCTCTCTCCCTCTCTCCCCGCCCACCCCTGCTTCTCCCCTTTTGCTTTCTCCTCCATAACTCAACTAATAAAAATATTAAACTTCATTCTACATGTCATGTCTATCCTTGTTTCTGTCTCCTGCCCGCCCGCCATGTGTCTCCACACCTGGCACCAGGCACCGCTCCAGACTGGCAGCCGTCTCTGCCTGGGACTGAGGGCCCGCTGCCTGCCGCCACACGGCCCGCTACCACCATTTCTGCTGTCTACTGCCACCGGGGATCTTGCAGCATTTTTAAAAAATCATAACAGAAGTTGCTTTGAGTTAAACTGGCAACGTAGCCCTTAGCCCCTGGAATCCATCCCAGCCCCCAGGCCTTGGAGTTGCTTTGGTCTGGATTTCAAATCCCAGAATGCCAGGTCCGACCCCCTCACTGGGAGGTTCAGGACCACTCCCACAGGGTATTTAAGTAGGCACCCAGGTGGGTCTGCATGGGCTCCCTGCTGTCCTGTCTCCCCCACCATGAATGCAGCTACCCGAAGAGTATCTTACTTAATAAAACAATGGGCATTTTGATTCAGTTTGATTTGACCTAATTGAACCTTTTTGCTCCAGCAGAGCAGAGCTGCTCTTATTATTTTTACTTAATACTTTGAATACAATTTTGTCTTACCAAATCTACAACACCTCTGCCAAAGTCAACATCATAAACTTATAGAATGCATTATGGACTGTAAAGACCTTCTTTCCAGGATTGTTTCCCATCTTCAAAGTTATTTCTCAGCAAGTTTTCTGGGGAAATATACTGCTCGTACCATATTCCTAATTTTCCTGTGCTACATCCACGGCTGTCTCGCCAGTGTAGCAGAAATGCTGACTGGATGGGCAAATATTGCCGGTAGGAGTGGGATTTGTGCTTCTAGGAGCTGTGTGTTCCAGGCGGTCCCTGGCAATCAGTTGTGGTGTAATGCTACCTGAGTCGCCATTAGTATTGACTCGACCTGGCTGTCCTTGGAGCCATATGTGTGTCTTTTCCCTTGTCTGTGTGTTCTTTGTGATTCTTGCATATTGCTAACAGATCAGACTATTCCAGGCAGTTGCGGATACAAACAAGACTGCTAAGGACATTTTTGAATTCTGCTCCGCTATTAATCAAAGCCTTAAAAAAGTAGCCAGTTCTGGGAATTGCCAGAATCATCATTAGGACAATTCCTTGATGTTGTGGAACAAAAGGAGTTAATTTTACTAGGATACACCTTAGAAGCTTTAGGCATTTGCCTTAGAAATATGTGCCATTGTAAACAGAAGACCTAGCCTAAACTGACAATATCTGAGCCTGAGAATTGAGAAGGGAGGAAAGTTGAAGTTAGTGATATAAAGTAAACTTCAGAAAGATTCAAGACTATGTATTAGAATTTTCCTAGCAGAAAGCTTTCCCAGGGAGATAGTAGCCTTTTTCTTTCTCACTCAGGCACACAAGGTCATTTAACTCAAACCAACCAGCCACCTGTAAGCTGATAAAGATGGTCTAGCTCAAGGGCAGTGATCTCTTTGAAGGCAAGAGGAGAGAGTTTGTTTTGTAAAGTGTGAGAAAGCAGAAGTCCTTGTGCCCAAGTCAAAGCATCTTCAAAGATTCTTTTTGTAAACTGTTTTATGCTGTTCTTTTCTGTTTTATGATTTCATGATGTATGCCATTGCCAAGTTCTTTGATTGTAAAAAAAATATATAATCTTGCACTGAAGTAAATAAATCGCAACAGCATGTCTCAACATTGAGAGTGTCTGTGTGTCACTTTCCTCGCCGTATCCTGATTTCTCCTGTGCCTTTGCCCTGATTCCCTTACGGTCTGAGTGGCTCCCTTGAGCCGGTCCGTAGCATCCCTGAATGAGATCTTTTTGTAAAACAGAAAAATGGCTTTGAGAAAACACATTCATATGAGTTAGGGTTATTGAGGATGACATTCATGTGATCAATCAACATGATTTAATGAGTAATGGCTGTGTGGATATTTCTTCTATTCATAGGTCTAGTGATCAAAGAGTAGAAATCAATGTGAACCATTTACTATTATCCTATGAACACATTAGAAAAATCTTGCTTTCTGTCCTTGTTATATTTTTCTTGTATATAGATCTCAATTCGAAAGGCATGAGTGAATTTTTTCTATGAAGATCTACAAAAATTCAAATGAGTTGGAAATTAAGACCTCCACCAAGCCAGACTGGATTCCACGTTTCTAGATTAAAGGGCAGAAAAAGAACGGACGGTAGTGAGTTATCTCAAATATGGAAGAGTAATCAGACAATACAGACAGAAAGAGTATGTCTGTAACACCAGAGTTCCTCTACCATATCATTTAGTATTATCCCATGCTGAGACTAAAATCAACTGAAAACTATATCCCCAGAGTTCAGTTAAGAATATTAATGACTTGATCCTTCAGGAATGTTTTAGGTCATCCCACCAGATAAAGTAGTGCAGCCAGATGATGTGCTTGCTGAAATAATAGAGATTACAGAGCAAAGATGGTTATAAATAGTAGATGTTACCACACGAGACCATGACCAGTTATAAAAAGAAGAAAGATCATCATTAATTTCTTCCATGTTTTCTTAGGAAAGTAATACGATTTGGAAATGAGGCATTTTTCAAGAAGAAATACATGGATGATAACTTGGAATCTTTAATTTTACATGTCACCTTGACAAGAAGAGCATACCCAGGCATGATTCCCAAACATTATATTGCATGTTTCCATGAAGGTGATTTGGAATTGCTTAATACCTAAATTAGTAGATTTTGAGCACTGAAGAGTTTTTTTTTAATAATACACATGGGCCTCAGCCAATCACTGAAAGTGTCCTGCTATTTCAATGAGTAAGTAAATCAAACCACAAAACTTGTGTTACAGGAAATCCTTTTTGCTTTCTTGAAAAGTATATAAATGCTTATTGTCTGGGTTTTATTATGGCATATTCTTACATGTCTTGTACTTTCTTCTCATTCTTTCTTTCCCACGGCTCTACCCCTTTACTTCTTTCAGACAGATCCTATTATTCCAGTTACTGGAATCCTCTTTCCTTTCCTAATAATGTAAGTTCATTATCCTCTCTATTTCCTACCTCTTTTAATTCCTATTTTTTCCCTTTATATTCCCCCTTTTAATCTGTGGTCTATGAACACACAAATATACACAGACATATAATTTTTGAATATTTGGTTGTACACAAAAGAAAACAGGCAATACGTGTCTATGCTCTCCTTTTTTTCTATAAAACCATAACTTATGCATCTTGCCTAGCCAGTAATGACAGCAGATGCTGCAGAGTATTGTGGCATTCCCATCTGTATACTGTGAATACAACTTATTAATAATTAAACTGTCTTGGATGTGTGCAGAGCAGAATAGAGGTAGGAAGGAAAAACTAAACTGGATGCTGGGAGAAAGAAAACAGAGGGGCGAGAAGTCATGGAGTCACCAGAAGACAAGGATACATGCCAGTCAGAACCTTGCCAGTAGGCCACGAGCCTTGTGGTAAGAAACAAAATAATAGAAATGGGTTAACCAAAGATAAGAGAGCTAGCTAGCAATATGCTTACGTGATTGGCCAAGCAGTGATTTAAATAATATAGTTTTTGTGGGATTATTTCGGGAGTCTGGGTGGCTGGGAAATGAAAGAGTGGCCTCCTTGCAACAGACAAGTTTTATAAACTGAGTAGAAATAAAGAAGTTCAATGTCATACAAAAAGTTTGGAAAATTCAATATCATGTTTGTCCTTTTTTTTGGGTCATGGATGCTATTCTCTCCCTGTGTCCTTACAGGATGGAAAGGAGGTAGTTAATTATTACAAGTCTCCTTTATAAGGTCATAATTCAAGAGCAGGAATATGTCTTCATCATGAATCATTTAAAAAAACCCATCCCAAAGACCATCATCACATCTACCTTATACGTTCTTCAGGGAAATAAACATCAGTTCATTACTTGCTAACATGTAAATATATCAATTAAACTATGTGTCCTTGGATAGAGAAATTAATCATTGAAGAAATGTGTTGTAGAAATGAGATACTGGAAATCTTTATACTTTCCAAATTTTGTGATTACCATAAAACTACACTAAAAAAAATAAAATAAGAAAATTACAGTTTGAAGTATTGACAGTTTGAGGTATCACATTTATGGAAAAGAAAGGAGGGCAGAAAAGACTGATGAATTTATGCTGGTATAATTGAACAACCTTGCAAAAGAAAAGTATGTCCCAAGAAGGACTGAAATACAAAGAATAAACAAAAAAAATGTGAAATCAAAATATGGTCCCCTATCAGAAAATAATTCATAATTAAACTTCTTATATATAGAGTTTTGAAGTTATAAGGTACAACTAATATAAAATACATAGATAAATAATGTTAATAGAGAAATGTACTGTCAAAAAACTGTTAGTGTTTCTGGCATGAAAAGTAAAAGAATGATCAGATTCATTTGTTTGAAATATGATGAACATGAAAAAATGCATATGTAGACACACTAGGCTGCATGAGGGTGGTATTAATGGAAATAATTCATTTAAAGAATCTTAATTGAAGCTTATCATTACTTTTAACCTCTTCCTTCCAAATCTGTTCTTACTGTACATAAAACCTTCAGTCTAGCACTCCCACCCAGTGGTTTTTTTTTTTTTGCTCAGCCTGTTACAATCTTTGTCATAACACATATCTTCTCAGAAAATTCTCAACTGCCTGTGGAGTAATCAATTAATAATACACAGATGGATTAATGTAAGGTATTCACTAGTGAATCAGATTAGATAGATATGATTATGTGTAGCTGTATCTCAATTTAAAGTGAGTATTTATTTTTCATGAAATACTGAAAACTACCTATTCAAGTATTCCAGAATATGTAGGTATGTCTGGGATATCTTTGGCTTTATGATTTTATGTTACAAGTATTACTGTGTATTATTCATTCAGTATTGTTTTCTTTGTCACTCTCTATCCTCACTCTCCTTCCCTTCCCTTATGCAGTTTAGTGTTCTTGCACTAGGAAAGCAACTGGAGCCGATCTTTCTCAATATATAAACTTCTAATTGATGCGAGATGTTATTTTAAGATCACATGTAAAGCTAAATTTATTGAGTTTATCTTAGATATATTACTTTTCTTTGTTTGCAACAAGATTTGACTCAGTAGCCCAGGATAGATAGAACTATATAGAACTCTAAATACCAGGTTGACTTTGATGAACTTCAAACCCCTGTATCAGCCTCTTGAGTGCTGGGATTATAGACAGGAATCATGATTTCTAACTGTATTATTATTTTATCCATTTTTCAGGTGTATTTAGAACCTAATAAGTCTAATCTACAGATATAAAAACTAGAAAACTTTTCTCTGTGTGTTTCTCTCCTATGTGTATCTCCTTCTCTCTCTCTCTCTCTCTCTCTCTCTCTCTCTCTCTCTCTCTCTCTTTCACCCTCTCTCTTTCTGTATATGTATGTGCGTGTGTGTGTTTCTCTGTGTCTGTGTTACAAATTTTCAGAGAAATACAAGTAAACTAAGAGAGTTTAAAATTAAGAGTTATTGGAAACAGGAGTATTGAAGCAATCAATCTAGTCCCAGCCAGGCCTGAACATCTCAAGGTTGTGGATGATGAATGAGTTGTCTGGAGACACCAACTTTCTCTCTGCAACAAATGTCTCCTCTGGCTTCAACCTTTTGGTGGCTTCTCTTCTAAAGACTGAGGGTAGCTTGACCTAGCACAGAGTGCTGCTTTGTCTAGTTTTGTTTGTGGTGATTATTGCATTTGTTTTTCCTGTTCAAATAACTAAAGAAGATACAAGTCGTGTCTCAGAATATGATATCCATTTACTGAAGTCCTTTGTATTTCTCTCCCATAGGGCAAAGGTAGTAATTATACTAACATTTTTCTTTTTGTAAAGATCTGATGTAGGAGGCCCTTCTGTATTTGTGTGGCTTTCATTAAAGAAACTACTTTGGCCTAGTTGATAGGGCAGAACTCAGGTAGGTGGGGAGACAGAACAGAATTCTGGGAGGAAGAAAGCAGAGACAGGCAGAAGCTGTGAATCTCTGGCCTGAGACGGATGTAGGTTAGAATCTTGCTGGTAAGCCACAGTCACGTGGTGATACAACGATTTAATAGAAATGGGTTAATCAAGATGTGAGAGTTAGCCAATAAGAGGCTAAAGCTAATGGCCATGCAGTGTTTAAATGAAAAAAAAATAAAAAAAAAATAAAATTAAGAGTTAAAATTAAAACCAGTGATATTATAGTAGATATGCAAGACTGAAAGAAATGAGAATGGCATTGCACTCTGGCCAGAAGACATATTTTAAAAAGTACACACAGAAGACAGAAATATTCCAAAGTTGAAAATATTTATTATGTTTAGAAACCTGCATGCAACATGATCATGCTGTGCCAGGGTCATCACAGGTTGAGGAATTTAGATTGAATTGTAGAGAGCTGGTTAAGACCTATCTGCAATTGTGCTGTAAGATCATCCATTATTTTTGTTTTGAGGTAAAATTATTATGATGGTAGAATTTTCAATTTTATTTTGTATGCAGAACTTTCAGAATATAGTATTGTTTTAGTGCTTCAGAGTTGAGTCTAAGGCTTGAAAACATGTATGCCAGTGTTTCTCAGACATTACTGTGTATATGAATCCCCTGAACATTATGATAAATGCCACTCTTAGCTCTTCTGTGCATTTCTCAGAATGTCCAGCTAAATGTAATGAGTAAAAATACACTGTTCTTTGTACAAGAATAAGAAAATGTGCAATCCTAGGCTGTAATTGCTGTTCTCTGATTCCAGAGAGATAGATTTTATCTTTTTCAGGTAAAAACTCAGTAGATGATCTCTACAATACAAAAAAAAGCATAAATAATGCCTAAATCTGATAGAGTACTCAATGACTCAGCTACTACCAATTTTGTAAAGTTATCAAGATAAATTTTGACTGAATTTTTTTCAATTTAATGGCCTAGAATCCAAACCCATCAAATAAATATTGCTGAAAAAAATGCTTCATGGTTTTAGAGTTCAAAATACTTAGAGCAGTTTTTAAAATCTTTATGCACTTTGCTTTCTCACCTGTATTGTGCAGCTTTAATGAGAATTTCGGGATAATCTTTCTAAGTCCTTACTATCTTTCTTTTATCTCTCAAAAGGAGTCAAAGGAAACATTCAACTCTTTCTATTTGCATTGATATGTAAATTTGGTCATACATATTTTATAGAGACATGTAAATGATTCAGCTGAAACCCAGTCACCTGTTTATCCCTTGGATAGATGTGTGTACCCCTCTTAAGAGTACAACAATTGCAGACACCTCTTTAGCATAAGCAGCTTATTAGAATGCAATAAGAAAGAGAATACCTTTGTGAGCAATTTTCTTATAATATTAAAAATCCTGATGGAAAAACAATAGAACATAGGTATGGGTATTTCACCAGTGACCTGTCTAGACTTTTTCAGCCATGTGAATTATGTCAAAGGGATTAATGATTGCAGGGAGGCTAATGCCCATTGAAAGGGCTCACACCACCAGAAAAGGCAAAGAGGGAAGCAGAATGGGAAAGTTCTACTTGAAAAGAGATCCACAGAGAAAAATATTGATTTTCTTTCTTTGTATTTAAGAAAAAGGAACTCTAAGCAAATCTATCTATCTATCTATCTATCTATCTATCTATCTATCTATCTATCATCTATCTATCTATCTATCTATCTATCTATCTATCTATCTATCTGTCTGTCTATTTATCTCTACTTGTTGTTGTTAGTTGAACTGTAAAATATAATATAAATACAATATAAATAAAATATAATAATAGCCTTTCTGACCAATCTGTCGGTGTTCTCACAGAATAAGAAAGAGAAACTAAATAAATGTTTTACCATACAAAGTCATATTTTGCAAAGTCACAGTTAATCATGATTTAACGCTTTCAAAACTGAGGGAAATTTGGAGATCATAATATTCAAGGGTTTTTCTGTATTTTTCTAAACAACTTTTGTTTATGGAAAGTTATGTGACTGTTTTATCTTGAAAATTGTTGATACTATCTGTTAGCATTTTAATTAATATTTTATTCTTATATCACATAACCACATATTTTGTTTCTTTAGTTCCAATATGTTCCTTTTTATATCAAGTTTACAATAACAGTTGATATTGAGTCATGATTTGATTTTGACAAATCAAGATCGTTAGGCCTAGAGAGAAGTTTCCCAAGCTAAAGACTAGGCAGGCTATCAACCAACATGATAAAAATTCAGTCTTCAAAATATGCTAATAGGAAGAAAAATTATGCTTCAACATGTCGTATCATCCAAATGGCTTGAACATGAAACTCAAAATGAGCTTACTCTACTCTTCATAGAATATTCAAAGCAATCCTGCATATTTTAACATTGCAATGAGAATTTGATGGAAATTAGAAAAAGTCTTTTGCTACCAAGTCATTGAATTATTGAATAAAGTAATTCTTAATATATATGAGAATGTCAATCTGGTAAGTATATAATAATCCTGTTTTTAATGCAACCTATCAAATGTTGCATCTATTATTCTTCTATTCAGAAAATTCTGCCAATACTTGACTTTCAATTATATTTCACCATTTGATTTTATTTTCTATACTAAATGATCATTTATTTATTCTGGGTAGTGAATAGCTCCTATCTTATAAGATGTTATATGACTTTTCAATTTCTTTTGCTAATAATAGCATTCATCATACACATCATTAAGTAAACTAGACTGTTTAATAATTTCATAAATGATTCTGGGAAGCTTGAACTCATATGTCAAACTAAATATAGAACTTCACAACTTGTTTGTGGCAAATATACTAATTTTCTAATCTTGATAAAATTGAAAATTTTACACAGGAAGACATTTTTGATTCAAGTGTTATGGAAAATAATTGAATATTAAGAACATAAACAACTAATAAGATATGGGCTTTATAGGAGATGCAGAGCTCTGATTCATATAGGAACACAAATATATTTTGCAATGAGTCTGAGAACACAAGCACAATATATTTATCAATCTCAGCTGTACTAAAAGAAACAAACCAGTATATGATTATGAGTACTTTCAAAGAATAGTGCCTGTTTTCTGTCTGAAACAAGATGGGAGGAGCAAGGCTTTTAGGTAAGACTATGGCTTCTTATCGCAGCCTCCAGAAGCAGGCCACCACATTCAGAATCACAGGAACCATGCTGATGGCAGAAAATATTTATATAACACTGCAAAGTCTGTAAATCATTTAGTGAGAGAAAACAACTGAACAGCTACTTTAAAAGTTAGAAGGAGGATAGTTGAAGGTTATCCAAAGACAAATGGAAAAAAATATTAAAATTATTTCCTTTTTTGGAATTTATTTGTCAGGAAGGAAGATCACATAAACTTTTGGATCAGTTAGCTGATATCATGAGACCAAAGTATAAAGATTCATTCATTCATTGGCTAGATAAAAGACACCTGGAAATAATAGAAATCAAAGCCTAATGTATCAAATAACAAGGTTGTAAAATCAAACATGTTCTAAGTCAACCATGTCTGTATTAGGGTTGTGTATGTAGAAAAATAAAGATGAGAAGAAAAAGGAAAATTACACAGAAAAAGAAAAAGAATCTTGATATATAAAGATATCCAAACTGGAAGAATGGAAACAGATGGATTCCTAGGGCTCACTGAGCAGATAACCTTGTTTAATAACAGCCCCAAACTAGTAAGAGAGCCTGTTTCAATAAATAAAATAGACTGTGTCTGAGGAAGGGGATACAAGGTTGATTTATGACCTCTACATGAAAATGCGCATGAACAGTGTGTGTGTGTGTGTGTGTGTGTGTTTATATGTATTCACAAGCACATGAACCAATACAGACAGGCACACATGATTGTCCTATGAACCATACATGCTGGACTCTTACCTCTTATGATACATATTTGGTTAGCATTTCTGTTCTTTCTTACTTAAAGATTTTTTTAGCACGTAATTCCATTAATGTTGTCTAACCCCTGAAGTTAATGACACTGATTATAGCATATCACATTTACCATATTCTTAAATAATGTGAAGCATTTCTAGAAAATAATAGATAATATCATAATAGATGTGAATATAAGTATAAAATATGACAAATTCAGCATCAGTAATAGAGAGCTAGAATTTGTTGTTTATATATAACACGAACAATCATATATCGCCTAGGTGGTAAGAAGGTCCACAGTCTCATGTCCTTTTACAGAGAAGAAAGACACAAAAGAAGATGCTAAGAACAGAACCAAAGTAAATATCAAAACAAAAACAAACATGGTAACTTTAGAATGACAAGGTTGTTTTAAGTCTTTTATTCCCCAACTTGGGAAGTTTCTGAGATTTATACTTTAAAAGAATGGATAATCACCTAAGTCAGTTTCATGTTTTATTCTCCAGGCTGCTTTGCTGTGTTGTCCTGATGGAAAAAAAGTTAGTTATGGTGCAGCAACTTCATTGGAGTCATTTTCCAAAAGCACTTACAGTCTACCTGCTTGCAGAAGCGAATTCAATTGTTCTTAGACCAGTTGTTCTGAGAGTCCTTGAAATGTCTTCACTTTCATTTCCCTACCATGGTTAATTAATTGACCTGGCGACAGCCCTGCAGGAGTCCACTACCATAGGTAGGAGACAAGAATTTAGTTGGTGACAGTCTTACTAATCATTTAAATATAAAGACATTTAAAAAGATGTGCTAAAGTAGAATCTGTTACTGCAAAATTAACAGTTCAGATTGTTTGAAGAATTTTAATATGTATAGCTGGATTAAACATTACATGATTGATGTGTTATAAGATTTTATTTAAAACATTCATTTTGCTCTTTTAAGAAAAAAGTGTTGAATATAAATAATAAAATAGCTGAACCACAGACTTTTGATTTAAAGTAAAATGTATTGTAAACAAAGTACATAAAATTTTTTCACAATTCATAAAACAAAAAGTAAAGCAAATATCAAATAACTAGTAGATTTATTAGAGATGCAGTGATGGTTGCCACTGTTCTTTGAGCTGTTGCTACAAGACTAGAGATAAATGCAGGGTAGGGTAGGTGAGTAGGTAGGCCATGGATGTTTTGGCAAACACAGCAATCTTTGTCTTCCACACCTTGGCAAAGAGATACCCGTGAAGCATAAATTGTTCATTCCAGGATTAACTATATTTCCCTACTTTGCCATTGCAAAGTAAGGAATTTATACATCATTTACTTTCTTCTTCCAGGTAACATAAAGAAGATAAAGATTTTTACTCCCCTGATTATACCATATACTTTCTTAAGTAATGTCCTATATTTATTTGACAGTTCTTTCATTATTCATCTGGATGTAACAATTAACTTAAAAATAATCATTTGAAAGTGTATTTTTAATTATCACAAAATTATTTCATAAAATGCTTGAGAAAGAAAACTCAGAGACCAAAGGAAACAGCAGAGATGTCATAGAATATAAAACAAAGAGTGAAAATCCAACCATTTCCCACTCATAGCTAGTATAACACTTGCACAAACTGCAGCCCTGTCTGGTTTTGTTGTAAAGGGATTCCATCTACTCCTTTGAAGGAGAACACCTTAACTTTCTTAGTTTAAGAACTCACTTTTCCAACACTAAAGCAACCTTAGGACGACATTGAAATGATGAAGACAAATGAACATTATTTAAAAGCTCTTTAAGTCTGGTCTCTATGCTTGTTTGTTCCATTTCGGCATCCCAATAACTGAGTAGACCTGAGTAACTAATTTTTCTTTGATTTTGATTTCTTTATTATAAAGATAGAAAAATAGGTCATATTACAGATAAGCCTTCAGTTATCTCTCCTTTTGATTAAGTTTTCTCTTTATAGAACTGTAAAGCATAAGATTTATGTGATTAGAGAAATATTGGCTAATACAACTTTTAAATGACATCAGTGCATTACATTTTATTCTTGTTTTTGGTAGAAAATCTTGTAATATCCAAGATTCCATAGTAACTTGGTTATATCATTTATATGTTGTAAATATATTTGTCTGAAATACCCAGTTAATGATTTACACATGATGACATTAGCCCATATTATCCAGAAAACACAGAATGTTTCTGGATGTCTTATGCCATTGTTGACTGAGGTTTTGCAACATCAAGGAACAAGAAAGTCTCTGCCTTGTTGTTTATTATCAATTCAGAAAAGCAATCTGAAAATGCTGAAAAGACTAAAGAAGAAAGATCAATTACTGGTTAAAATGCATGTTCTGCTGTGCTGGTACCTGTGCAAAACAGCTACTCTACTCAACGGGATATACTTCCTCAGTGAACTATAAAAATCTCTGTGCTTAGTATATCAGCAAAGATCTGGTAAACACATTCATTAAAAAACAACAGCAGTAACAACAACAAAAACAGTGAAGTAAAAGTAAACTATTATCTACTTTCCAAAATTTGGAAACATCAGAGGTACAAGACATCCTTGTGTTTAGACCTTTGGCCTTATAATAGCCTATCAAGGACAATGGAATTTATATATGTATTAGTTGTAAACATGGACTATCAAGCTCATATACTTGTTATTGAAACAATATTGTTGGCTTTCATTTTGGTCACTTTTTGATCTGTTACTTCCTTTATCATTCAAATTCAAGCTTTCATAGGGAAAAAAAATAAAAGTATGGTAAAGTGAAACAATATGACTTTGAATTGACTCCATGCCCTATGCTATCTAAAACTTGCTATGATTCTGTTTGCATTGATATTTAGATTTTTTTTTTAGCTTGGCAGGCAAGTTAATTGGGACCAAAATTAGGCTAGTCCCCTATGCACAAGGAATAACATACTATTTGAGACCACCATTAACAAAAACACGACTCTAGGAGATATATACTTTTAAACTAAAGAAACTTCAGTCCTCCAGAAATTATAGTGTGTGTGTAAATCATTATTAACTTTAAAGCAGTGCATTTGTGTTAGTGGGTCCACAGTGGTACTCAAGGTTTTGCATCTTAGCTAACTCTTTGGCGGTGCTGTCAAACACACATATCCACATCTCTGGCAAAAAAATGCAACATTTTATTTCCTAGCTAAAGGAAAACAACAGTGAAGAAAATAGTGACAAAAATTAGAAACAGATTGCTTCAATGTAAAAAAATTAAAATATTTCAGATTTTCCAGAATGTCTCAGTTTTCCACAATCAATGCATCGATGACTGAACGTAAGCATCGTATGAAAAGCACTATGTACTGGGATTTCTTAAAATTGTCTTGTGTACTGTTTGTTGTATTCCTAGTCTGTGTCTTTACATCTCACTACTTGAAGTTAAAAAGAAGTAGATTTGACAGATTGCTTGAAGTTATGTTTTTATCCTAAGATATACTTGTCAAATTTGAGAGGAGGATATTATGTACTTATATTCTATAATAATAACAACAATAATAATATAATGGAAGGTGTGAAATATCTAATGGTTTTTGGAATTGTTATTTTAAATGATGGAAACTTTATAAACTTAAACAAAAGAAACAGTAAATGATAATTATTCATTTGATGTTCTCTATGATTGATTAACAATGTTTCAAATTATGTTTAAATAGATAATTGAAGAAGCTGCCGTATTTAAAGCTAAAATTTGGATCGTTTGTTTCTGGAGCCCCCAAAGCAAATTGTTCTAGGGGAAATACATCTTTCTTTCAGATAATTGTTGATTCATTTTCTTATCCATGTAAAGAAGTTGAGTATCATTTATTTACTTTTTCACAAATCATTGGCTCTTTTCCTTTTTATTCATGAACATACTGAAGTTTCCTGTGTTGTTCTCTTCACTATATCTCACTCAAGTTTAATTTCTCAGACTTGTATTTTATTTCACTTTATAATAAAACATCTCAGGTTCTTCTTGCCTTTACTGCCAGATTTGAATACTTTAGTTTGAAAATATAGTTACATAAAATCATATGAAATCTTTTCATTATAGAAACATTTCCACTTTTGATTCATATTACAGTGCTTATTTTCTCATTACTTTGCTGTTTATGGAAATACATGGAAAGAATTAGAAAAAACCATCCACATTTATTTTCAGTTTTTGGTCTTGGAAGATTATGACAACATAATATTATTTAGCATATATATTAAAATGTAAAACATATTTTGCTTAATTTTAAAATTTTCCCTGTCATTTTTCCCTTTGTGTATATCTGCGTTTGATATATGCTCATTCATGTGCATGAAAATATGTGAACATGCATGTAGAGGCCAGAGCTCACCTTTGTTTATCTTCCTTAGTACTTTTCTCTTTTTTGTTTTGAGACAAAGACTCACTGAATCTCAAGTTTATCTGTTCAGTTAGTGTGACTGGCCAACCAGCCCCATGATCTCTCTCTTGTCCCCAGAATTTGGATCTTATACATCCTGGCATTTAACATGGACATGAGGAATTGAAGTCACGTCCTCATATTCTCCCAACAAGTCTGCTTCTTACTGTAATACCTGCTCTTCTGGGGCTATGATTAAACATCATAACCCAACGTTATTGAACAAACGTTTTAATTTGGTTTATGTTTGCAGAGGAATGTGTCCATTGTGACAGCAAGCGGCAGGTCCATGGTTGGAGCAAGTAGCTGAACGCTCACAATCTTAAAAGCAAGCGGGAAACAGAGAGAGTGAACAGGAAGCCAAGTGAGACTATAAATACTCATGGCCTGCTCCCAGGACATGCTTCCTCCAGCAAGGCTGCAGCTTCCCCATAAACTATCTAAATAGTGCTGTCACCTGGGGACTAAGTGTTCATATACACAAGCCTGTGGTCGATACTTTTCACCCAAAATGTCAAACTAATCAAGCTATCTCGAGTCCTCTTTTCATATTTTTAAAATTTTAATCTGCTTTATGAAGCACAGTATCATGTAGCTTAGACTTGCCTTGAACTTCCTGTGTTTCCGAGGGCAACTTGTGAGTCAAGCAGAGAGCACAATGTCAGTGGGTTGCAATGCTCTAGACAATTAAGAGCCCCCCAACAAGATTTGCCTTTAGATAAAATATGCTCAGTTTAATGAAACTAACATTCCTTAAAACACCATGTTGTTGTAAAGGTTACAGTAATCTCATATGAACAGATGTCTCACCAACCACGGAAAAGGCAAATTTTGCAGCAGGCCTCCAATGGGGCATACTCTCCAGTGAGGGTGAGGATGCTTCAGGAGCAGACTATGCAGGCACCAGCCATGGAGTTCTCCAGCAGCAATCTGAAAGAATAGCACTGCGGAAATTCAGACGGTCCTTGAAATCACGGGCCAGTGGCTTGCACTGACCGGAAGGCAGAGATGAATTCAGTAATGATGTCTGAATGTCACTGAAGCCAGAATCACATAGGGACCAGCTACAAAGTATCCTTGAAAATGGGCATCAGTGCAGAGGTTTGTGATGCCATGTTTCAGAGGCAAGACAGTACCATCCACAGTTACCAACAATTTTGTTTCTTTCGTTACTTCTTTCTTTCTTTCTTTCTTTCTTTCTTTCTTTCTTTCTTTCTTTCTTTCTTTCTTTCTTTCTTTTATATTTATTTATTTATTATGTATACAATATTCTGTCTACATGTATGCCTGAAGGCCAGAAGAGGGCAACAGACCTTATTACAGATGGTTGTGAGCCACCATGTGGTTGCTGGGAATTGAACTCAGGACCTTTGGAAGAGCAGGCAATGCTCTTAACCGCTGAGCCATCTCTCCAGCCCTCTCCTTCCTTCTTTCTTTCTCTCTTTCCTTCTTTCTTTTTCTCTTTCTCTCTTTTCTTCTTTCCTTTTTTCTCTTTCTTTCTTTCTTTCCTTCTTTATATATTTGTATTGTTTAGTGAACACTAGTTTTGTACTCGAGGCTCATAATTTAAGGCCGATTCACTAATGCATCAATGGCACCTTGAGAATAGTTTATTAGAACATCATAGCTTGCATTTGTCTTGATTTCTATCAAACCTGTCTTGAGACCAGCTCCAATCTTGGAAGCCTTACATTTTAGATAGTTTTCACTTGTATTCCTAACTCTTTCTTATCCTCATCTCTCAAATGATGAGATTACACACACAAACCACCATGGTAATTGACTTGTTGGATTTTGTTTTAAAGTGCAGATAATTTAGTCAAGTATTTGTCTTCTATTCTGAATACCCTTATTTCAAAAATGTGTTTCTACAGAATTATGAAACAGTGTCAAGCACTATGTGAGCTTCCCATGCAAGTAGAATTTAGAAGGAGAAATAATTCCATTCCTGCAGAGTCAGCTCATCCAGTCTCAGATAGTAATTAAGTAGTCTACTGATTTTATTATAAAATTCAACAGATGTATATTTAGTCTATATTTACTAATCAGTTTTTACAACTACCACACAACATGGTAAAAAGTAATGTAAAGGGAGGTACCTTGCCTCACAAAAATGTTTCTGGAGCAAAGACTAACTTTCTCATGAAATATTGCTCATGTTGTAATACTTATCCCAGTAAACTATAAGCGTTTCTTAAATGCTAATGTAAAGAACAGTGAGGTACTTCTTTGGTGAAAGTGATGATATTACTGTGAGTCCAGTAACCTGCGTTTGAACCATGAGAGAAGCAGAGAATGGTACTTCCTAAATTGTCCTCTGACCTCCACATACACGCATGCGCACATACACAAAGAATCGATTATTTTTCTGAAAACAAAAAAAGAAATAAATCAACATTTAAGATGTAATATGCACAAAGTAAAATGTTCATAAATATTTGTTTTCTGGGTATCTATGTTTCAATATCAAGCTACTGAAACTTGGACAATGCTTTCAGCTTTTCATCTCACTCATACATGAATAACTTTATCATTTATATGAATATATAGTTGTTTTTAAATGCAAATAGAACTCAATAAGAACCATTATATGCTTTAAATTAGTATTATCCGTTAATAATTAGCTGCTATAGTATAGAATTCTCACTCTAAATGATAGCTGAGGACAATAGAGGGAGGGTAACAAGATAAGCAGAAAGCTCATTAGGGCAGTAAGTTTGCCTCAGGGAAGGGAAAAGTAAATTACAAACAGCTAATGCTACAGAGAAAGGAAAGATGAAGGAACTATATGAATGCTGAATTTTCTTTTGCAAACCTAGGATTATAAACAATAAATTATCAAACAGTGTTTCTTCATTTAAATATTCATCAATTACCAAAATGCTAGATTTTGTTGAACTTTAGTTAGAATAGTGGAGTATTAAAGGAATGTCATTATTTGAATAGATAGATCAATGCCAAAATCCTATGTTTAAGAAATTTGAAATTTGTTTTTTCCTCTTAAATTTCTGACAATGTTTTATTCAGGAGGATTGTGTCCTTTTCTTTTTAACAGACAGGAACATCTTAGACTTCACAATCTTAGACTTCATAGATCAGTTATTACTCAGTGCTACCTGTAAATGTGAACTATTGGGCCAAATTTATAGCACCAATCTCTTTTTTTTAAATTTTTTTGTTTTATTTTCTTTCTTTTATTTCTAAAGCTCCAATTTCTATTATGAAACAAATTTTAGCTTTCTGTCAACTATCAATTAGGCAGTTATCAAAAGAAACAGGGAGATGTTGGTGATAATTATTTAGTACAAAGCTCTTTATAAGTATCACCATATTCAATTTTAAACAGTCTTATGAAAGACTCACAAATATTTCATCATCATTATGGTGATAATTTTTAGGAAATCACATAATTTCCCCTAAGCAAGAACTTTGTCTGTTTCTCCAGAAGCAGTTATTTTTCATGAATAAAAGAAATGACCTAATGACAATTGCTATTTTCCAGATATATTTATTTAACACTGTATGTGTCCTAAGGACTCTGTACATGAACAAAACTTGTGTGTCCTTTAACTGTCTTGAAGTTATTCATTCGAGAGTTAATAGTGTTTCAAGGAGAAAATCGTAACTCATATCAGAGGATGGATACAAATTGAATGTGGTCTCTGTCAATATCAGTGCTGATACTATCAATGAACTTGACAGAAAAAAAAGAATTGGTGAGCATCAAGGAAAGGAGAGAAAATGGAAAACTATTTTTCCATTACAGAAAGCTTGAAAAAGTTGTTTACATAAGGATGTGGAGTATAAAGTGGTATTATGAAAGGTTTTAGGGGATTAAGGGATAGTCACTCTACTATGGACAATATTCATGCATTTATATACTGATGAGAAGGGGGAACTGAAAAGACAGTTTTGATGAAGTTGTGACAACAGGAATTTATTTCTGTGCTAGAAGGAAAGATCCTTAATACAGAAGTCAAATATTAGAGAGAAATGCTTCAAACAGACAGCGAGATTGTAAAGCAATTTGCCTGGAACATATTTGAAATTGGTGTTAGAAAATACAAAACAAATCCACTTAAAAAGATTATTTATTTATTTATTTATTTATTTATTTATTTATTTATTTCTCCCCCCCCCCTCTTTTTTTTCTGTGTGTGTATCTGTACATATATTTACTTGAGTAAGCACATGCACTTGTGTGGAGTGGTGTCCTTGGAAGTCAGATTAGGACAACTAAACCCTTTAATCTAGAAACACTATTATTTTGACCCACCAGAGCTGAGTGTTGTGATCCCAATACAGATCTGCTTCAAGAGCAGCAAATCCTCTCAAAGTCTGAGTCTTCTCTCAAGTCTCCCAAATGGTGTCATGTGTGGTTGTCTTTCATTGCATTATGGAGATGACTCTGTTCTTTTCAGTCAAGGATGTGCTGGCAGATAAAGAGTAGAGGCAAAATTTTCAACAATGAAGAAAGAAACCTAAAACAAATTAAATGACTTACTCTAGAGCTTCTGAAAATAAAAACATGAAAAGGTTGAATTGTAACCCATGTTTGTCACATGAGGGCTGGCTTGTTGGGGTTTCTGTCCCTCCCAGTACCCCAACAGCCAGCAAGCAACAAAGAAAACCACACACAGGACTCCATAAGATTATAAACTGATTGGCCCATTAGCTCAGTTTACTTATTAGCTCTTATAACATATATCACCCCATTATCCTTATCTACATTAGGCATATGGCTTCATACCTTTTTCAGCTGTCAGCTCACATGTTGTTTCTTTGGTGATCTGGGCAGGAATGGCAGAGGGAGCTTCCTGCTTCCCAGAATACTCCCGTTCTCTTTGCTCCACCTCTACTTCTTGTCTGGTTTTCCCACCTATACTTCCTGACTGACCAATCAGAAATTACTTAAAATATGATTGACAGAATACAGATAATTCTCCCACACCACATGTTTTCTTTCCAAGTCTTGCTACAGAAGCTGTCTGGAGTATTAAACCCTTTTAGAAACTCACCTGACTGAGGGGTGGGGGCCTTCTTGAAATTTATATACACAGGTTATTTTCAAATGATTTGAAGTATGCTCTTAGGTTTAGTTGACAGTCACCACCTAGGGTATTAAAGATTTCCAGATAAAGAAAAAAAATAAAGGAAATCTAGACAGCACACTATGCAGGCCCTTGTTTCAAAGGCAGTGGGAAGAAGCTGTAACAAGCAAGGAAGATCTTTACTTTCAGACCCTACTGATGTGCTGAAAGGTGAGAATGTTTGGAGGTCTGCCCCAGTTCATTTTCATCAATTTGACACAAGTTACAGTTACCTATGATGAGGGACCTTATTTAATTAATATCTCTGTGATAGCAAACTGGCCTGAAGGCAAGTCTTTTGAATTTTTTTCTTTTTACTTTTCTTCTTCTTTTCTTTCTTTCTTTTTTCTTTCTTTGTTCCTTTATTTCTATCTTTTTTTTTTTTGACTAATGAGTAATGTGGGATTTCTTAGCCTTCTGAAATGGTGTCATCCTAGGCAGGTGAATTTGGGAGGTATAAAACAGTCAATTGAATATGAGCCTGGGGTGCAAACCAGTAAGTATTGTTTTTCTGTGGCTTCTGCTTCAGTTCCTGTTTTCACATTCCTGCTTTGGCAGCTGTCAACATGGTCAATGTACAAGAATTTGTTGCTGGTTTGTAAGTCAAATAATCCATTTTATTTCCCTAAATTGGTTAGGTCCTATTATTCTTTCTTCTTCTTCTTTTAATTTTTTTTTAACTTTACACTTTTTCTAATTTGTTATTTTGGGACAGGGTTTTTCTGTGTAACAGTACTGGTAGTTCTGGAACTTATTTTGCAGAACAGGCTGGCTGCAAACTGACAGAGATTCATTTGCCTCTGCCTATTAAGTGCTCCGATTAAAGGAAGTCATGACTGTGCTATGGATGATGGAGAGAGAATGGGGGGTGCGATGGACAGAGTGGTAGCTATAAGAACTATTAGCTACCTGGAATGGGTCACTTACAGCTATTTTAACTTACAGATGTCCAGTCCTTTTCATTTCATCAGTGTTTCCTTGAAATAATACATTTGTGCTACTTACTCAGCTTCTCACTTTTGCTTTATTTTGTTTTGTTGTTTTAGTTTATCTTGGGGACATATTATCTGTCGGAAAAACAGACTTCCTCCTGACCTCAAATTCAGTAGTGTTCTACCTCTACCTTTCTAGCCAGAAGATCACAGTGTGAGATTATAGATACAACATAACTACCATGGCAATTGTTTCTGAGAAAGAAAGAAAGAAAAAAAATAGAAGAAAAGAAAATCCAGAAAATGGTCTTTGTTTTTTTGAAGGTTTTGACCCTATGCTATTTACTTTCCTACCTGTATTATTAACCTCATTTTAATGGTGTGATTGGTACCCAGATGCCTAATTCCTTGACTTTCAATTACTGAAACTTTACCCTTCAAAATTACTAATTCACACACCTTGTTCACTTAGCATAAGATTTTTTTATTTTTATTAATTTATAAAAGTTTCCACTTCTGCCCCTCCTCCCAATACCCTCCGACTCCCCCCACTCTCTCTCCTCCTCCCTCTCCAGCCCTAAGAGCAGTCAGGGTTTCCTGCCCTGTGGGAAGTTCAAGTTCCTCCCCCCTCCCTCCAGGTCTAGGAAGGTGAACATTCAAACAGACTAGGATCCCAAAAATCCAGTACATGCAGAGGAAACAAGTCGCAGTGCCATTATCAATGACTTCTCAGACGGTCCCCGTGCCAGCCACATTCAGAGAATCTGGTTTGATCACGTGCTTGTTCAGTCCCAGTCCAGCTGGCCTTGGTGAGCTCTCATTAGATCAGTCCCCTTGTATCAGTGGTCCTGCCTTCCTTTTTCATGTTCTCCCTCCTCCTAGCCGGCCCTCGGTTTGTGTTTTCTTCATTGCCTCCATTTCAGTTTTCAATTCTTGAACTGTTTTCATTACCTGCTTGATTGTTTTTTCTTGGTTTCCCAGGGTATCATTTACGGATTTACTCATTTCTTCAAACTTTTTGTTATACTTCTCATCCATTTCTTTACTTATTTATTCAAGCTTTTTGTTATACTTCTCATCCAATTCTTTAAGGGAGTTATTCATATCCTGTTTAAGGGACTCTATTGCTTTCATAATGGCACTTCTTTCCACTTCTGCTGGATTAAGAGGTTCAAGTCCTTCTATTGCAGGGTCGCTTGGATCTGGTGTTTTCATGTTGTTTTTCAGATTGTTGGAGGAGTTCTTGCCTTGGTGTCTGCCCATCTCTTCCTTCAAATGCTCTCTATTGGATCTTCTGATACCGGGTTAGGTTCTCTTGTTGGGCAGGGACTTCACTGACAGAAGGTCTACCTTTCCTCAGGCAGGCTATTGAAACACAGGAAGTGCCTCCTGCCGGTTGCCCTTACAGCTCAGTCCCTGTGCGCAAGGCAGCTGAGCTGGGGAAATTTTATGGCCCCAGGGGGAAGGGAGGGATAGAGGAAAGTGTACCTGGGTGAAAGCTGGGATGGGAGGCAGGAGAGCTTAGCAGGGTGGAGCTACCTCTGCAGGGTGACCAGGGAGTCAAGGGGTGTTGGAGATAGTCTGAACTCCTCCTTGCTGGGCTTCTGCCAAGGGCCAGGAGCAAACTCACCCCTCCGATGGATGTCTGCTAGGGCTTAGCATAAGATTTCAGTAATGAAGTTTGATGGGCTGATGGTGACTGAAATGGAAAATAATTTCAATGCTTAACAACTAGTTTGAAATAAAGTCTGGGAATGACCACAATATTTTAGATAAAATGTCATGTACCCAGTGTTGATCTTTGGTCTCATCCACAAGTGTTTTCAAATAAAAACCATTGTCATAGAAGGTAGTGTTGGAGCAGGCCTCTTCATTTTTGCCTTTTCTAGTGGAATATTGCTAATTGTTAAAATAGATGTGACTGGAAGTGGGAAGAGGAAATAAGACCCCTCTATTGATTTTGTGATGCAAATATTCTGACATGGGGAATTCCAAGTGACAGTGTGATACAGTACAGAACTGACTCACAGAATGTATTCCAGGGAAATAAAATTTAGCGCTTTATTTTGCTAGGAATTTTGTTATACAGATGCAGAGGATTTAAGTATCATCGAAAAGATAGAGGATGATAATAATAATGATCGTCATCATCATCAGGCATCTACCTTCTCTGAAATGTTTGCAAGCAAAGGTGCTTTGGGTTTTGAATTTAGGGACTGACCTGTTGAAATATTAGCATATACTATGATGCCTTAAAGATGAAACTTGGTTGCAAAATTCACTTGGTTTTGGAACACATTCTATTTATAAAGACTGAAGATAATTTAATAAAATATTCTTAGTAACATGAATTTTGACATGACCTAATAGACAGGGAAGTGTGAATGTTTATACTTAAGTTGTTATGTCTTCATTCAAAAAGTTTGTGGCTTTGGAACAATCTGATATTTTATTTATTTTGTTTTATTTTATTTTCTGAGTAGTGATGTTCAACCTCATAAATTCTAAATGCAAGTTACCTTTGTACAAAGTGTAATTTATTTAATGATAAATTCAAGAAGGTTATTTATTGATGTTGGCTCCATTTTAAAATAAATTGGAAATGCTTGAAAGATTTCTGTTACCACATGTTCTCCTGAACCTCGAGTTTATCAAAAATACAGTCCAGTTATCAAATAATTGCACTATACTTTTGGGTGAAGCAACTGTTTACATATATGTGATCCCTGCTATGACTCCAAAGCACACTAATGTTTGGCCTCTTTTCTTCTCTGATTCATGTCCTCCCTAAAGACATAAATAGCTCCCAGCTGTGACTTTGACTCCTGTCCTGTGCTGAGGAACATCTAGAAAACTACGAAATTAAAGCCAGAGGTAAGATGAGATTAGGAAACCAGGTTTGGGTAACTGTAAGGTAATGCACTAAGGAAAGCCGATCAGCTTTCTGATTAGCGACTCCCAACACAATATAAACAATTTTTGTTGCCCTTGGTTGACTTGGAAAATGAGGGTAAGACCCTGTGGCTGAATTAATCAAATACTTAGGACATATGATGGAGGTATTAAAAGCTGCATCTAGCAGGAAGGCTTTCTTCATCTGATCAAATTTTCATTGTTAAAGGAACGGCGGGCAAGCTAGCTTTACCCGAAATAATTACACGGAAACTGTGTTCTTTTAAACACAGCCTGGCCCATTATCTCTAGCCTCTTATTGACTAACTCTCACATCTTGACTCAACCCATTGCTAATAATCTGTATGTCACTACGAGGCCGTGGCTTACCAGGAAAGATTCAGCATGTCTGACCTGGCAGCTTCATGGCGGGCGGCTCTCTGCCTCTACCTGACTCTGCTTCTTTCTCCCAGCATTCTGTTCTGTCTACTCCACCCACCTATGTTCTGACCTATCAGGTCAAGCAGTTTCTTTATTAATTAACCAATGAAAGCAACAAATAGAAAGAAGACCCACCTATATCATTCATAGTGTCAGAAAGTATTTGGCAAGCTGCTAAAATAGGGAAGGGATTAGGGATTAGTAGACAACTCAGCAGCAACACCTGTGAAACACAGCAATGGCCAGCATGGGAATATGGCTGTAAGGTACAAATAATATGCACATGGTGGTGGTAACCAACAGCTGTCTTGTTGGACTTAAGGCCCACACAATAGGAGATCATGTGTGGCACTAAGAATTTAGCCAACATTCCCTTTGTTAGACTTGAAAAATTTTCTAGCTACATTCTAAGCCTTTTCTTTATACACACAAACACATGTAGCTATCATCCCTCATCAAAGAAGCTCCACCTTACAGAAAATTAAATTATCTGAAAAACTTCAACTGGACCAGTTTAGAGATTAGCAGGTTCTTGGAAGCCCAGTCTCAATGTATACATCCACATCAAAATTCCTCCATCTGTAAGGCTAAGGGAAGGTTTCAGAAGAAGGAGCAGGAAGATTATAAGAAGCAGATTATAAGACTCTCTGCTGTGAAACAGTGTCTCATAGAAATGGCTTCATAAAAAAGACCATAACAATGGCTTTATCAATATGTATACTAATACAGAAAGTGGAGGGAATCTCCTGGTGCCCCACTCATAGACAAAGAAGAACAGGAAATTAATGACTTCTCAGAGAGAGAGAAAGAGAGAGAGAGAGAGAGAAAGAGAGAGAGAGAGAGGGAGAGAGAGATTTAGTCTCTCCTAGTTATGAGCTTTCTAATTGTTCATCCAATAGGCTAAGAGGAAGGCATGGAAGGAGTTGTAGAGAGCAGACTTGGGAGTGAATGGAGGGAGAATAGAGGAGGGGGAAAGTGATCTTTTTAATATTTTAATTATATTATATAAAAATTATCTTAAAGGAAAGAAATGGAAATCTCATCATATGTGGTATTTCCTATTCTGTAACAACTTACTACTAATATTCACAATATTCACATCTGAGTTTATTTAGGATATAGTACAAGAGAAGTGTAAAATTACATAATGTGATTCTAGTATTAAATTAATGATCAACTCGTGTTATATGTTACTGAAGACGAATGGGAATTGATGTAATCAAGAACTGGTAGAGCTTCTGAGTATTCCAATTTATGATTCATAGTATAGGAATACATTTCTAGTTTGGATCACAGCTATCATATTCAGTGGCCCTAAGTTTATTTCAGCAAGTGATGACACCATCTCCTATGCAACAAACTTCTATTGTGCAGATATCACCCATTCAACTTGCATTGACTTAAGTGTATCCTCTTGCTTCCTTAATAAACAAGAATTGGCCATCTCCCTCACAAATTATGTATCTTCCTTTGTTTTTGTTAGCTAACAATGGACTGTCACAGTATTGAGTTGACAAGTCCACTTGGACATATGCTTTTTAGTAAATGGTCTCCTTAAGCAACATTATACATAGAATCTAGTCTCCGGTTAAAACTCCTACATGTTAATTCAATGGCCTGAAAAGAAGAAAATTGGGAAGATTAAAGGCAACAACATCTCCAGCAGTGACACAAGGATAAGATCTATGGGAATAAACACAGGGATGCAATTTTTCTATTTTACACTAATGCCAGCCACAAATGATCTCATGCAAAAAAAGACACTCAACAGCCAGGTGTGTACAATGAATTACATAGTAAATGTCAGAGTTTTTTTCTCAATTTAGGAGCCATGGGCACATGCACAAAATATAATAATAGTAAAGATAAGAACTATGTGCTTTCCAAAAACATTTCTCCCAATAAATGTTGAACGAGCTGCTGCATTGCAGGTAGGTATCACTAGATATCAGAATTAATAATTGGATTATAAATCAATGATACAAAATGATTTTTTTTCTTTTTTTTACATCTGTTCTGCATATCAGCCTTTTTATGCTGGTTGTAATGTCTCTGCCAGCATCTTGGAAGTTTAAAGAATATGTGATTTACTGACATGGAATGCCAAATGACAGAAACACAAAATGACAAATTCATTTTTGCCATGGGTATTATGGGGCTTTACAAACTCAACAGATTCTTTAGTGTCTGCACATCATATTGAAGTTGCCTACAAAAACTAAACTTGGATGTTAAACTAAAGGCTCATTTCAAGTGTTCTATAGGCACTGGTACTATGAATATCTGCACTGCTGTTTTATGGAGCATAATGTTGTAGATGATCTATGTAGTAAGTTACACTGTTCTATTTATAGTTAGAATAGTTAGGTCCAGACTTCAATGGTTGAAGATAAGATTTATCATCAGGCTCATTTACTATTTTTTTTATTTTTATTTTTTTATTTATTTTTTTTTATTTTTTTCAGGCTCATTTACTATTATGCACTAAAATTTTTCTGCCTCCCAAGTTTACATGCTAAAACCCAGTCCTCAGTATGTGGATATACAAAGATGAGATATTTAAAAATGTAAAGTGGAAATAAAGTCATTAGAATGATCCATACTAAAGGATGACTCTATACTATAAAAGATCAGAGCACAACACACAAAGAGAATACTATGTGGTGGCTAGGTAGGAAAGATGATCTATATGATAAGGACAGAGAGTTTAAAATAAGTGAAACTTCTAGAATTCTACAGGTATTTAGCCTTCAAAATTGTGAGACCAAAAAGCTAATTTTCCTGCCAATTACTTGTGATATGTAATGTAACAGTCCTAGGAAATGAATAGAATGACTTGCTGGTAAAGCCTGTTATCTTCCTTCCTTCTTTCTCTTTTTTCTTTTCTTTTTTGTGATGTGTGCACTGCTGTAATAAATGAACTAGTTTGCAACTGGAAGAAAATGCTTCATTTACTGAATCTATAATTTGACTATTGAACCAAAGGACAAATTAATTACTATACTGAAAGGAATAATTGGCTTGAGTTATTATGAGGAGCTAGGATTGCTATTATATGATGGATACAAAGAAACTGTGTCTGGAACTTTGGAGATCACTGGGAGCATTTTTTTTTCAGGATTCTGTACTTTCTGAATAGCCTATTAAACTAACCAGAGTTGGAAAAGACAAGACAATCAAGATATCAGATCAATCAAGGATAACAGCATGGTGCCATTCAAACAAAGAAACTAGGTTGGCTACAAGGTGAACTGATTTCCAGGGGTTACCAGAGAGGCAAGAGAAGGATAGTGGAGATGAACATCACTTACAGCATCATGCATAAATATATTAGCCTGCTTCCTGTGCCATGAAACAGGCTCCCAACTCTGTCATCTCTCCTGTAGCAATACTAGAACATGTCTGGTGGCTCTATCAAATTTCATTTTGCAAATAATAGATCAAACATATTTTAAAGGAGTTTTATGATATTAGGTATTGAGCATTAATGCCCAAGTATCATGCAGATACTTTAAGATTTAATAGGTCACAAGCCTGTATATAGCTCTCTGTATTTGGAGTGTGAGATTTGTATATGTCTGAGTAATAATACAAGAAGCAAATGTTCTAAGTCACATTTCTATGGCCTTACTAATGCTGTAAGTAAACATGGTGAATAATAAAAGTAGATACATTTATTTGTTTGTGTATCTTTACTTTCTATTTTAAGACCATTGAAGAAACCTAAGGACACAGAATCTTGTTCAACTATAAAAATGTACATTTTGATTAAGATACCTGAAGCTTTCTTTCAATCATTTTGGCATATACACTGATAGATAAATGCAACCACTCCATCCCCAGAACTGCACATCTTTGAGATAGTCACAGGATTTATTGATGAATGCTTATGGATATGGGACCCTTGATTTTTACACTATTATCATACTCTATTTTCCTCCTTTCACCTTTCTTCCCTTAGTGTTATCTCCCAGAGAGATATCACAGACTGGAGTCTTTTCATCAGGCAATGATTTTTAGAAAATGCTAATTAAAATGCAAGTGGGGAAACTGAGTACTGTTTACAGTACTTCTTCCTTTACACATTTCAATCAATCAGTACATGTCAATCATCCAATATTGCTTTAGTAAGAATTCTTAGTAGTTCCATGAATTGGTTAGTCATGAATGAATCCCCCAAGTCTTTGATAATACTTATAGAAGTTGAAAGAAATTATCTGAACAGAAAAATCTTAACTTCCAAAAACAAGAGGTCCTAATTTCCTTATTTGATCTTTTTTTCTAGGTTTTTTTTTTGGTTGTTGTTTTTTATTGTTGTTTTTATTTTTTTAATTTTTATTATTTTTTATTATTAAAAAAATTTCACCTCCTTCCTATCTCCTACTCCCTTCCTCCTTCCCCCTCCCCTCCCCCTCCCTCTCTAGTCCAAAGAGCCCTCAGGGTTCCCTGCCCTGTGGAAAGTCCAAGGTCCTCCCCACTCCATCCAGGTCCAGGAAGGTGCACAACCAAACAGTCTAGGCTCCCACAAAGCCAGTACATGCAGTAGGATCAAAACCCAGTGCCATTGATCTTGGCTTCTCAGTCAGCCCTCATTGTCTGCCACGTTCAGAGAGTCAGGTTTGATCCCATGCTTTTTCAGTCCCAGTCCAACTGGCCTTGGTGAGCTCCCATTAGATCAGCCCCACCATCTCAGTGGGTGAGTGCACCCCTCATGGTCCTGACTTCCTTGCTCATGTACAATGTGAATGAATAAAGTCAAAACAGATGCATATTTGAGATGAAACGACCTGCCTGGTGTTTGTAGAGTTATAAACTTCTATGCTCAGAGATGTTTTTGAAGATTTAGATTGATGCCTATAGATTTAGAATCAAAGCTTTGTCAGTAAAATTTGTGCTGTTTTCTGATATGTAGATTTTATCAATTCTATATTATTTGCTGGTGCTTGTTTGTGTGGACATCAATGCTTCACATTTAAATAGTCACTGGAACCCAAGCAGACTTCAGTTGACCTACGTATAAGGTATAATGTTTTGTGAGTTTTTTGGGTCTTTATTCAGATAATTTGAGTTTAGAATGTGCTCAGATACATTAAGTGGATTCTACCTTATCCTCAGAATAATTATTTTTATGTCCTTAACACTGAAAAAGTATTCTTTTCCCACATGTCAGAAGATGTCCCACATCCTTCCTTCTTTCTAAGTAAACAGTATCAATTCATCCACATGTCCTATTGCTACTATCTCTTTAAGTCTTTATGATTCAGTCCTATCCATTATTTCTTATTCTTGCAAATATTTCCTAAATTCATACATTTTTCATCTACCTTCTGCTAGTTGGCTTTCTTAGAACTGTATCATTGTTTCTTTCAAGTCGTACATGATGCAAAGCACCATATAATGCTATCTCTTCTCTAAATTCATGCAGTCTTATAGAATTGCTAGGAATGATGGTCTGCATTTGTAAATGCAAAGTCCAATAGGATTATTACTAGTTCTATGTGCCTATTAGATGCTTGAAATGTGGATTGAATATTTTAATCCTAATCTTACTTTATCTTAATTAATTTAAAAAAAAGATTTGGGGTTTGAGTTTAGCTTCTAGTAAGTTGTATCTGAAGAGTTAATAATATCATCAGCAGGTAGTTAGCATGATAGTGGGGTCAGGACAGAGTTCTCCCATGTGGCTCAGTGGTGGTCCACTCTTATAGTTTTACACGAAGTATAGTAGGTAGAAGAATGGTTTTTTTGTGTGTTTGTCTGTCTCTTATTTAGCTGTTGTGAGGAATAACCAAATACCCAATAGTCAGTTAAGGAATGATGGATAAAACAGAGACATCTTTCTGAGCCAGTTGTTAATTTTGGTTTATTATAAGAATAAAGAGAAACAAGTTACATTACTGAAGAAACCAAGTTACCTTAGGTATAGGAATTTTCATAGTCTAGAAAATGGCATAATTTCACAAATGGCGTGTCCCTGCATGACAGAAATTGAAAAGACATTTATAGCTGGAGATTATCACATTGTACAATTCATTTTCAGAATGTAAACCTAACCCTAACACTGGACTTAACCCTAAAATCTTGCATGTGATTTGCTATATGCAATTATTTCATTAGTATATCTTACTCTGCAGATAGTGGTGTCTTGGGAGACAGATATCTCATCCTGAAAACCAAAATAGCAAACATCATAGAAATAAAAGTCAAGAATTTCCTATTTCCTCCTTATATTTAGATGGCATTCACAGAAAAGTATCCTGCTATAATCCCAACTTTATGGAAAAGAGTTTGTTTAAAAGAAGTAACTCTATCTTTTCACTCTGTTTTGTGCTTGTTCTTCCTTCAAAATTAATTGCAGAATTTCAGTGCTCTGTCCTCACTGGACTGCATTATATATATTGTTATGAGGATCTACTTTGACGAAAACTAGCAGCCAAATTGTACCTATGCATGGGGCTTTCATGGAACATTAGTGGAAAAGCCATAAAAGCTTTGAAGCTCCCCATAGTCCTCCACTTTGTGCTATGTCTGAATATAATTCATGATATTAGCTGTAACCTTCACTTATGAAGAATGTGTATCTCTTGATCTCTCTGGGCACCTAAATTGGACAGATAATTTGATCAAAACATAGTGTTAAAATTTTTAGTGAGGAGAAAACATAATTCTTCATTTAGTGGTCAAGATCAATCTGCACTTATCATTTGACTAATATCATCACATACTGTAATTTTGGACTTACACATTGGGTTCCTTTCATACAGACTTGACCCTTATTTGTTTCTGATATCTTGTATAAAGTAATCAAACTAGTGAGAAAGAATATAATAGTGGGCCACTGATGATGTGGGATTCCTCTCTGTGTGCTGTGATTACCACTAATGAATAAAGAAAACTGGTTTTGCCTGATAGGGAAGAACAGAGATAGACAGGAGAAACTAAACTGAATGCTGGGAGGAAGACAGCAGTGGAGTCAGAGAGAAGCCATGTAGCCCCGCTGGAGCCAGACAAAACTTTACCAGGTAAGCCACTGCCACATGGTGACACACTGATTAATGGAAATGGGTTAAATTAAGATGTAAGAGTTAGCCAATAAGAAGTTAGAGCTAATGGATCAAACAATGGTTTAAATATTATGGTTTCTGTGTGATTATTTTAGGGCTTAGGAGCCAGGAAACAAACAGCCTCTCTTCAGCACACTGAGATAGTTCACTAGGCTATCACTTGCAAACAAGCCTAAGGAGGAGAATTTGATTCATAAGATTCACATAATGGAAATAGAGAACCTATTCTGATAGACAAAAAACTTCTTTCCCCCATCCATTCATGTCATTGTCTGGTGAACTCATAAACAAAGTTACTATGGTGGTAAAAATGGAAGTTATGCATAAGCTAAACCAAGTGGTCTTCCACTCACAGAGGACGATTTTGCTAAAATTGTTAATTTATGCCAATATGCCAACATCCAAAACCAACACTGAAATCCCATTTCGAATAGTTGCCAGCCAGTGACCTGGTAGCAGATTGACTATATTGGACTACTTACATTGTGAAAAAAGCTATGTAGTGATATTCCATTTGTATTTTAATAAATAAATATTGCCCGAAGATCAGAGAGTAAAAAAGACCCCACTAGCCAGCCTTACAGACCAGGCAGTGGTGACACACACCTTTAATCTCAGTATCCACACTGATTTGCCACAGCTACTGGGTCACAGTGGTGCACACTTTTAATCACAGTCCTAGAGAAGAATATACGATGAGAGGAGACAGCTTTCAGTCTCATTCTGAGGATTCCTGGAGGCTGGATCTCCATTTCTGAATGAAGTAGTGATATGCACCAGGGGCTGACTGTTTTGCTTTTCTGTACTTCAGGTCAAACCCCAATATCTGTCTTTGGGTTTTTATTAATCTTGCTATAAAGGCTGTGCTTTGTCCTTACTAGAATACATGTTCTGGTTAGAGATTATCCTTTGTTTCACTTAATGCTTCTAAAGTTACTCTCCTACCCTTGGGTTTAATATTTTATACATGGTTGTTGTATTTCACACAAAGTTCCTTCTAACCAAGGAACTTATCTCACTGTGGACCTATGCCCAAGGAATGCACTGATATTTTTTAACCATGTTTCTCAGCATCCTAACAGTTGGCTTGATAGAAGAATGGAATGGAATTTCAAAGTATGAGTTAGTCTTGAATGTAGACAACCTTTCTCATCTGGACTGCCAGATCCCAAATAATGACATGGAGGCTTCTTATTAGTTATGAAAACCAACCTTGCTTAGGCTTGTTTACAACTAGCTCTTGCAACTCAAGTTAACCAATTTCTTTTAATGTTCATGCTTTCCCTTGGCTTATTGCTTTTACCTCTCTTCTGTTATGTCCAGCTTCCTATGCATCCAGCTGGTGACTCTCTCAAGCACCTAGATTTCATCTCCAATTTCTGTCTTCCCAGAAGTCTTGCCTGTACATCCTGCCTAGTTATTTGTCAATCAGCTTTTTACTACACCAGTAACAACAATACACTTTCACACCTGGATACTGGTGGATAAGGGTTTTCCAGAAGGGGACCCATGCTTTGAACATGTATTGAACAGGTTGGCAAGTTTCTTCAATAACCAGGAGTTATCTTCCAGAATCAAGGGGTGGTAATAGGAACATTTCTTTTCACTATCATCCTAAGTGACATAAGAAGATTTTGCTTTTTGTGACTGCAAACGTGTCCTTTGTTGGTCTACAAGTTTGGGCTGAGGAGTGGGATACTTATTCCAAAAGACACAACAAACCTATTAAACTGGAATTTAAGGAGGTCTTCTGATGCTCGTAAGTGAATTGACTTAGAAAGTACTGGCAATGCTAAAATAGATGATTGATCGAACTACCAGAAGGAAATTGGACTACTTCTTCACAACGGAAGTAAAAAGATTGTTTCTGAAATGTAGATCCTGTAAAACATATCTCAGTGTTAACATATCCTGTAATTAAAGGCAATGGGAAATTAGAGTAAACTAATCTAGGCAGTGTGAAAACTGATATTGACACTTTTAAATTTTGTTCCCCACCATAAATAAATATTAAAAGATGCTAACATTTGTCATTACTTGGAAGAGCAATTGAAAGACTAACATTAACTTGTGTCCTTATTCCATGCTGTAAAGTGATAGAGAGTTTGCTCTTTCTTTCCACAAACACTTGGAATGTCTGTGCTTTGGCAATAACTATAATTATATAACAAGGAAACAATATCCAAAAAAAATCACAAGTACCCAATTTCTGCTGTTATGTAACGATATTCCAAAGGGAAGGACAAACGTACATAAGAGATTATGCAAATAAATGAATACATATTCACAAGATGTTTTTAAAGAAATTAAATTCAACAAATAAAATTATGCGACAGACTGATATTTGGATATGATTAGGCAGTAGCCAGAATCAGAAGAACTTTAATTAGATAAGGTTAAAAAGTTATAATGTTCTGGGCATTGGCAAAGGACAAATTATATACATTCTTCCCAAGATAGATAAAACATAAGAATCACTGAGGCCAAGGTGAAAAACACAGAACTAGACTCAACTTGAAATATTTGCATCAAGTAATGTGAATCACATTTATTTTCTTTCGTTGAAACAACTTCTCATATGTATAATACTTAATAATAAAAACTTTCCTTCAATTACTATTTTGAGAATCAACATTTAGAGACTCACCAGGGATTTGGTGTACATTCCATTATAATAATAATGACAATGGATATGATGTTTTAAAAATTGTGTTTATTTCAAAATTGTATGCTATCTTTAAATAATGCTTGTTCTTTCAAAACTTGAACACTTTAAATTGACTATATTCTATGAGATATCTGTGCATCATCCCTATTGTGTCTGGAAATGCAAAAGACCTGTGTAACTTCCAGCCAGAGAAGAGAAATTCCCAGCACCAAGAAGGAAAATTGGGCAAAAATTCCCATAGAGAACTAAGAAAAATTTTTGCTACTTGTAGCTGTTTGGGGAGAGAAAATATATTTTCTTCAATGGGGTGACACTGGTTATATTACCCACACTACCCATGGCAGGCCTCCTACTCACAAAGAGTTGGTCAAAATAAAATGAATTCCATGGTTTTATGTTTCTGTTTCTGTGGGGAAGATTTTTCTTTTTGTGTGTTTTTTTGTCTATCTATTTATCTATCTGTCTGTCTGTCTGTCTGTCTGCCTGTCTGTCTGTCTGTCTATCTATCTATCTATCCTCTATCTATCCATCTATCCATCTATCTATCTATCTATCTATCTATCTATCTATCTATCTGTCTATTTATCTATCAGCTATCTATATATTTACTTATTTTTATGTGTATTGTCTTAAGAGTGAGAAAAATATAAGGTTGGAAGGTATGGGGGTAGGAATATTGGAGGAGTTGAGGAAGGGGAAAGAAGGAGAGCAAAATATATTGTACATATTTAAATGATGAATAGAAACCAAAAAAGAAAAAGAAAGCCATAGCTGGGTGGTGGTTGCATATGATGTTAATCTCAGCACTCTGGAGGCAGAGACAGGTGGGTCTCGGAGTTTAAAGACTGCCTGGACTCCAGAGGTCCAGGACACCCAAGACTATGCAGAGAAATCCTGTCTTGAAACAACCAAAAATAAAAAATTAATAAATTGAAAAAATGTGAAAAATTATAAAGTGTATTCATCACAATATTTAAAATACAGTTTTGCTTTTATTTTATGTGTATGAGTGATTTGCATGTATGTATATATGTACATTCTGTGTGCGTATGTTTATATATGTGTTTGTGTTTGTGTGTGTGTGTGTGTGTGTGGTGTGTGTATGTGTCTGGTGTCAACAGAGTCCAGAGAAGTCCATGGAATCCCTTATATGTCAATTAGCTTATGACTGCCAAACCTACGCCTTCTGTACGACCATCAAATGCTATTAACTCTGATTCACCTCTTCATCTTTTTTAACACAACAGCATTTTTAACACAATCAACTTTGAAATAAAATGAAAAGATAGTTTAAGGGCACAGAACTCTGAAAAAAGTCTCTATTACTCTGTCAATTTCAAGTAGTTTATTATCATAATATGGTAAAATCAAAATTTTACTTGATGTTTTATGTATAACTGATTCAGAATGACTACTAGGAATTTTCCAAAATCTCAAACGTCTCATTTCAGTTTGTTTTTGAAATCAAATTGTCAGTCAAATACATGTGCACCTGCAAGTTTGATGTGGGATTCCCCTCTGTATGCTTTGAATATGTTTTGTTACCATTGGTTAATAAAGAATCTACTTTGGGCTTATGACAGCACAGAATGGAGCAAGGCGAGAATCCCTAGCAGAGATAGAGGAGAAAAGAAGGCAGAGTTAGAGAGACACCATGTTGCTGCTGAAGGAGAAAGATGCCTACCAGTAGGCCACAGCCTTGTGGTGGTACACAAATGAATAGAAATGGGTTAAGAAATAAGAGTTAGGCAAGAATATGTCTAAGTCATTGGCCAAACAGTGAAGTAATTAATATAGTTTCAGTGTGATTATTTTGGGTCTGGACAGCCAGGAATAAACAAGCAAAGCAGCCTTCGTCTATACAAATTCTCAAGAACATTAGATATATGAGAAATAGAAATATAATAATAAAAACAATAACTATTTATTGCAATTACTGGAGGTTGTAGTAAATTACAAAACTGGGCCACTGTTCAGAAATGATGACCTCTACCATCATCTGAGTTTTTAGTGTCTGAACTGAGTTTTTAGGCCTGGGTGAAGAATCCCAGCATTGAAAATGTCACCACAGAATGAATACGCTTGCATGTGATCAGTAAGACCCTGAAATCTGCACTAAAGTTAACACATTGATTGGTGGAAATATAAAATTTATTATTTCCACAGTGAGTCCCAGCTCTGTCAATAGTTAAGAAAGTCAACAATGTGAATCTCAAAGGTAAGCATGAGAATTTCCACTTCAGAATGTCTTCTTCATTAAACACTGGATACTACATTGTTCCAATTTTGTCAATATACATAGCAGATTGGAAAAATTATTTTTAAATAGTATCTTTATGCATGTAGCACATTAACAAGGTAGTCTCTGAGAAGATAAGAAAATAAATATCGAAATAGTATATAAAACTCGAATAATAGGGAATTTTATACATCAGCATTCCTTATGATTTTTCTATAAGCATAGTATGTCATTTTTTATGTTGAAAATGCCCCAAATACAAATATGATTTAATCCGTAGAATAGAGATATTACTTGCCATTTTTAAATATCACTATGATATAATACTTAGAACCCTGCTTCTTAATCCCCTTCTTGTGTCAGTGTTCACTTGCAGTGTGATAGTAGAGATTCCTATCAATAAGATGGACTCAGGTTGATGTCGGTTAAAAAAATATCCCCTTTTGTAGATGGTACAAATAGTATATAATTTTCCATTTTTATTTTTATTTCTGTTGTGGTTTCTGTTGTTTCATTTTATTGCTTTCTTCATGTGCATGTTGTATTTTATTGTCATGGTGAGTGTAGAAAATCTTCTACAGTTTTATTTATTGAGGAATATATGTATGCTCATCTTTATGTTTATAACTTAGAAAAGTGAACATTTTTATCAGAATAAAAATCCGATGCAAAAGGTTATAAATTTAAATCTTTGGAGAGATCAAGTAGGACAAGCAGATTTTACTATATTCAAAGGATTTTTATTTTCTGAAAAAATATAAAATTTAATATAGTACACTACAAAAACATGTATACAAACTGAAAGCTCACAGAGATGTGGATGGGAACCAAGGCAAAACCACTCATCCTTCCTTGAATATACTTTGAGTCAGGGACATCAGATATCCTGATGCCTTCTGAAGAGTCAGATAGGCCTCACAAAAGTCTCTGATTTGCCTGAAACTAAGTGATTTTGATAAACATATTAACAAAAGACAGAGTTTGACTTTAGTCTCAGACTATTACAAATGCATTATATATTTATATATCTTCTTTTAAATAATTAATTGCAAAACTACAGTAGTCTAAATATTCACATAGAGTTGACCACTCAAACCAGTGAATCTAGCACCCAACTTGAAAAGATGGGACATATTTTTGCCAACTTTACTTTTTCCAATAACATTGAGAGAAGGAACTTGAGTCATTATTATACACACACATTTTTTTTTTTAAAAAAGAAATAGCAGCTTTTTCTAAGTGACAATTACATGGTCATTCTGAATAAGAACATTCAACTATTGATGTGTGAAAGACTCATAAATTAACAAGAAATGAGAAGAAAATTCTTATCTATTTCTTTCTTGATACATTACTATATAATTAACAGCATAATAGAGCAAAAATATTCAATGTAACCAGCTGTGCTATAGCATTGAAATAAAATGATGACTTATTCGAGCTATCAAATTTTAAATAAAGCTACCATTATGATTTTGTTCATTTGTTCATTATTATCTCCATCGTCATCATCTTATCCTTACTTCTTATTTACATTGTGGTTAAACATCTGGCAAAGTTTAAACAAAGATTGTTTATTATCACATTTAGTTTTCCCTCCTAATTTTTAGCAAGAACAAAATGAGACAGAGATATTTTCGACTATGCAACATTGTATACCTACTGACACTCTAACATCTGACTCTCTTTGCCATCTAACGTACCGTACAGGCAAAACACTTCCCAATGGCAAATGTTTCTCATTGTGCTTATGAAAACTCAGTCCAATAGACATACACGTATCTTCTTTACAGCCTTTCACTTCCACATAGAATTCAAATAGCAGACATGCAAATGTGTAAGTGCTCAACTGATTTTAACAGCTCTACTTTAACATGAGATGTGAAAGTTGTATCTCTTTTTATTACACAGAGGTTAGAATTGTTTTATAAACAAAGTTTAGGGTGTTTTGCATTATTTTTGAAAAATACCAAAATGAATAATTCTAGACACACTTGAGTTTTAATAAAATATTTCTGTGTAAATTGTACAATGATTCCATTACTTTAGAATGCTGGGTTAATTAATAAAATACAGGAATTAAAAATCATGCATATTACAATTTTCAAATGCTGAAAATTAGTATCTTTACATTTTACATAATATTATTACATTTCAGGGAGATCATTTATTTTTGTCAGAGTCCATACTAGCGAATGTCATGATTAAATATAAATTATGATTGATAAACATAGTAACTGAGTGACTTCAAATAGAACTAGTCAGTTCAAAGCAATTCTTTGTCATACCTTCTTACAATACAAACCAGTTGCATGTATGAGGATTATGGGATCTATTCTTTAGATCTGGGAGACGGTGGGTAAGAAAATGAATCCACAGGAGAAGAATTCACACTATTGGAATTTGCCAAGTCTAACGCTGAGTGACAGACTCACTACATTTTACAAGAGCAGGCTCCTCTCCCTGATTCACTTCTCACATTTATAGATGAGATTGACACTTTTCAATTGGTGACATGTCCAATGGTGAACAAATATTTTAGAAATGCATTCTTTCCACTTTGGGGGACAGAGCACGTATAATTTAAAGGTCTATTTGTTCTAAAATCATATTGACATTCTTAAGAAACTCTCAACCAAATTTTAGATATGGATGAAAGCTGTGTGACCATTAAGCACTCCAATGAATTACTTTCCCAATGTAACACTGGAATTGCAAAGGGAAAAATAAATTTGATTAAAAATAATTTATATTCTACTTTGAGAAAGCTGAAATAATCACTCCAACTGCCAACCACTTATGTATAAGTGACCTTTCAATAATCTCTGAACATACAGAGTTAGCAAACAATATAGAATGTATTGTGTTTATAGCCATAGAGTTGTGGCGAGTACAAGCTCTAACATGTGCGTTTGTAAACTTTTGTTGTTATGAAGTTCTCGAAATTGTTTTATTACTAACATTTAAAAAAAATTCAAAAGTCAGTGGAGTATAATAAAATCTTCAATTATTTTGTTCAATAGGAATTAGTTTTAACGATCTTATGTTTTTTAATTGTATAAATTCATTTTTTAATGATGATATCTCTCTGTGACTTTTAACGAGACAGTATTACACTGCTCCTTTCAATATTTTCAAAAAATTTCACTAAAGTAATAGAGATTTCTATAATACAGTGTGGATTTACAAATAACTTGTTGTTGTTTTGATCATTTATTACTCATTAACAAAGAAATTTCATACTTTTAAAATGGATGGGAAAGAAAGAAAAAGAGGGAGGGAGAGAGAGAGAGAGAAGTCTGCTTCACACTTGCTTTTCTTACACGGGTTAATACTGAAGAGAAACAAACACTTACAAGAGCAAGGACTATGACCCCCAAAACCCTGACACCTCTCCTGCAGATTTCACTTCTCTCAATGCTTTTACCAAGGTAGCACTGAAAGTTCTGTTTTAAGTTCTGTGCTCCTCAATTACCACATACTAGTCTCCTGGTTTTAGAAGTGTAACAACATAAAATATTGTTCATGTCACTATCATGCTCACTTTTTTGAACATTTCAATACACTGTGTGAACTTTACCTCCAATGACGACCCTCTACTGGTGTAGTATATAGAATCGACTGAAGGAGTAGTAATACTTTTCACTGGTTCTTTAAGTTTAATCAAGGTTATGTAATGGTGGACAGAATGTAATAAAAATGTTAACAAGAGAGCTGGGCGGTGGTGGCGCACGCCTTTAATCCCAGCACTCGGGAGGCAGAGGCAAGCGAATCCCTGTGAGTTCGAGGCCAGCCTGGTCTACAAGAGCTAGTTCCAGGACAGGCACCAAAAACTACAGAGAAACCCTGTCTCGAAAAATCAAAAAAAAATGTTAACAAGAAGTTATTATTTACAGACAAACCTTGAAACAAAATTCTGAGTTAAAAAACATCCCCCCTTTGTACTGTTGGGTCTCACTGGCCGTGGCTACAAAGAAGAGCACAAAGGGAGACATTGAGTGCCTCCGCCTGGACACCAACAGAAGCCAGCACACTCAGATCTCTACAGCTCATAAAACTGTGCCTTAGGGTCAAAGTTGCTGAAGAAAATGTTTTCTGGAACTTAGGAAGGTGTAATTTCATAGTAGGGCATAAGACTATTGGCTAGAACTTCTTAGTCAGAGATAGTAGAATGTATTTGGAAAAACACAAAGGGGATTTCACCTTAGAGGCATTAGCTGATTAGCTGTTTAAACTAACTGGTTGTTTTCAAAATGAGAGAAAAACAACATCGACTTGGACTGAATTTTGTTCTACTGTTTCCTATTTCTCTTATTCATATTACAGCATAGAACACTCTTTCCTGTATACTTCCAAAACTAAAACACCATAAAAAAGGCAAGCAGAACAATATCATATGTATATTCAAACACACGTACACATACACACACACACACACACACACACAGACACACACAAATCCAAGTTTAGTCAGTTCCTGGCCATATTATAAACTATACATACAGTATATACACAATCATTATCTAATATTCTCTGGAAGAGCAACTACAAGTAAATCATATAATACAAAAAGATAAATATACACCCTGTATTGAACTTTTCCTTGACCAAGCAAAACGTTTATATACTATTTTCTATAACTTAACATGTAATTGCATTTAAAATTACAAACTGTTTTTAAGGAATAATCTAATCATATTGCTCTTCAATACACTATGCAGACAATTAAGACTTGAAGTAAACGTCAGTGAAATGCAGCTTTTCTTAGCCCACACATGGCTTTAAAACTTTTCCTTTCAAGTAGATCCCTGGAAGTTTTGAAAGAGGCTACCTTAACAGTCTATAAAGGTGCCGTGTGTTGATATATTTCATGTACTAGATTCTGTGGAAGTAATGGGGGAAGGATTGAGTTCCTATTTTATTATAGAATGTTTATCTCCTTGTTTTCACTTTACGCAGGTTACATTTGTTCATAAAAATGAAGACAATAAGAGGAAGATATGGATACTTTAGTAAAATATTGATTACAAATTCAACGGCTGAGACAATTGCCTCCAAAAGTTTAGAAATCACTCTTTTCCCTTTTCTCCTAGAATTGTTAAAAGAAATCTCAGGGCTGTTTACAAAGTGCAGAGCTGTTCACTTGAAGAAGTGACACACAGAGGTCACACTGGCACCATCCCATTCACCAGCTGCACCTTCATCTCTTGAAGGCTGCTCATGATCTTCTTCTGGTGACCGACCAGAGTTACTCCCAGGCGCCTCAAGTCCCTGCATGAAGAAAGCACACATTGGGTGTATGTATTGATTCAGTTTGTAGCACACCTCAATATTTCACGCTGGTAAAGGGGCATATGTTTTACAGGAAGTAACACAAAATAGTGACAATCTTAGATATTCACAGTCCAGTTTTCAAAGTGTGTTCTAAAACTTAAAAAGATTCTATTTGCAGTAAAAAAATGTACACATTTATTCCTGCGGATGAAAATCCTAATTTAAATGGTACATAGTCATGAAAAATAAATATATATATATATCTTACCAATCAATTCTAAACACAGTGGGTATAGTTTCATTGAACAGCATTGAACAACATCAAACAGCATTTTGGCTAAAGAAATATAAAATGTAATTTAGAGTTTAACACCTTGTCAATTGAAGATTGAAGTATTTTGGGGTCTGACTCATTCCGTGCAGCTATCATACGTGACAGCCAGCCTCACACAATAATTATTCCAACACTGTTTTTGTGACAAAGTTTGTGTCATTTTTTTTTTCCTTTGGATTCAAAGCGCCAGAGTTTCATCTTCTACCGAATCACACATCAGCTTTTATTATTTTTTTGACATTTAGAGAATTCTAAAGACTCTACAAAAATAATTGAATCATACAAAGAAATCTTAAAATATTTGTATTCCTAAATTCACCTGATAGAACATCCAAAACAAACATAAATTTTAAATGCCATTTCATAGACTTTAAAAAGAAATTATTCCTCAAAAGGGTGTTTGGACAAATACAATCAATTCACATATTTGGAAAATTTTAGGAACTAATTATAAGAAAAATTAACTTATAACTCATAATTCTAAGTGACAAATGTCTAGAATTCCTTAGGAAATCACCTTGCTAAAGACATTAATCTAATAATTTCCTTTTTTGTATTCAGTGTCTTAATTTTAATTTTCTTAGCTATCCAATAGTAGTAAAGACAGTGACAAGACATGATAAGTAAAACAGTATTTTCAGGCAATATAAAGTATCTGTTATGAAGAAGATTGAACACCTTGGCTCCAACCTTGTCAGCCTTGGAAAGAATTATCTACTAAGATATTTTCATAATTCTTGTCCTTTTTACAGTTTCTGAATTTTTATGAGAATTTTAGAAATGAGAAACAACCAACATATTACTGATACTAATGACAGTAAAAGGTTTCTTTTCTACAATGTGGATATTAAACATTAATTACGAGATTTCAGCAAACTATATAAAAATAATAATGACTGATGAGGTCCATAATAAAATCATCAACAAAACACAGATTCAATAGAAATGCAATCAGAAAGAAAGATACCATTGTTTTCACAGTAATAGATAATTGAGAATTAAAGTACAAATGAAAATATTTTGGCTATATTTCTTTCAAATTAAATTGGCATTCTCAGGCTTGACATTGGCTAGGTGAGTCTATGCCATTAAAGGCTACTCTGTTCATTGTAGGTTACTTAACAGCCTTCTTGGCTTCTGTTGAACAAAAACTAGACTACAAAGGGAGACTCCTCATTATGAGGGTTCTTCTTCAGACAGTGATGACTTCCTAATGGAAACACTCTCCATATTGAAAACCACATCATTAAGCATAAGAATAACCAGTGATGTTTAATAATCATCCTGTTTTGGGTACTATAATGTATTTAATGGTTACACATAATTTAACAAATTTTTACCTTATGGATAAAGTAGCATAGACTTGGGAAATTTAAATCATTCAGCTGTAGAAAACATCAATAGGCATCTGAGGTAGGACTAAAACCAGAAACCAAAGTTTTAAATCCACAATTTAATTTCTCATCACTTTTAGGGGTGATTTCAGTTAAATAATAAATAAATAAATAAATAAAAATTAAAAAAAGAAAAGGTAAAGAAACACTGAAAGTATAATTGAATATGGGAAATCCCCAAAGAACTGAACACATTTTGTTGTTGTTTTGACTAAAGTTGTATAATGAATCTATATTAAAACATAGTTTGCATTGTTGGGCAATTCTGATTATTCTATATGTTTCATGAAAAATTGCCAAGTGAATGTTTATGGGTGTTTACTAGCAAAGTATAAATCACAGCCAGGACATAAAGGACTTAATTTTGAGTTTGGAAAAAATCAGTTTCTAGTAAAAAAATAAAATTGAGATTAGAAATTATGCTTTAAAATTTATTTTTGTCACATGCATTGTAAAATCCTAAGTGATACATTCAAATTCCAAGGGCCAAGTCTCTATTTAAATAACATGTACATTTAAGTTACATAATTCATTCTTACTCATGTAATCAGAAGAAACAAAATTTAAAGGATAATGATTATGTTTTCTTGCAATGTCTTAAAACCCAAATGTATTGGTTTTCCAACTCAAATGACATGAACTTTTCCATGGAACAACACTTTATTTTGAAGGGTTTGTCTGTGTATATATATTTGTGCCTCATTAATGACTCTTAGCTACAATGACATTGAATTATTAGCTTGGCATATTTTTTCAATATTTAGCTTTGCTAAGGCTGATACAATTATAATTTAGCTGTCCAAAAATTAACTGATCACAAAAGAATCTAAAATGTCAATATATAGAGTATGTTATGCTGAAAAAGGACTGTTTTGAAGAATTGCACTTGGTTACTGAATATGGTTACATAATATGTATTTATGGGAGTCAAAATGAATTTCTCTTCTCAAGTGTTAGAATTAAAGTTGTATACAATCATACTTAGCTAGAAACTTTCATACGGATTTTAAGTTAAATTTGTCCTAATCTTTCTGGTTAAAAACACATAAAATAGCTTTTCAATATCGGTTTATAATCTGATATTCTCTACACACTCAGGCATATGGTCAAAACACTGAAATTATTTTCATCCTCCTTTGCCCTCCCTTTTTCTCTTTCCTACTTCCTGTCATTTATCTCACCATGCAAGAAAAATAAAATTACACAAATGAAGCATTACATTTTAGAAATTGTTGCAAATAATGTATATCTTTTGTAGAATTCTGTGATAATTCTTTAAAACTGATTCGTTACTTTAAGACTTATGAAAATGATATAAAGAAACAAATCAGTATTATTATATGCTTGTAATAAAAAATATCCATAATATCCTTGTTCAGTGGAAAAGAGAGAGAACAAGTATTTATACAACTTAAACTGTTCTCAGACAATGCCTTGGAGAATTAAGTTGCTGCTGTAGATAATTATCTGAAGTTTGAATATCTCTCTTCCAATACTGACAACTGCATTAAAATATTGAAAGTAGTATCATCTCATGCATTTGGATATTTCCAACAGTTTGTTATATGTTTGTTTTCCTTTATGCATACATATATTCATATATATAGGTGCATGTGTGTGCACATATACTCATGTGTTCCTGTGTTTGTGCATGTGGGATATGTATATCTATTCTCAACTCTGTAGACATATATGGATACGAGAGGCTGACATCTGGGTGTCCTCCTAAGCTGCTTATCTACCTTATTTACATTCATTTATCCATTCATTTACTGAACTAGGCCCATCAGTGAACTTAGAGTTTGTTTCTGCAGATAGACTGAAAAGTGAATACCCTGGGATTGGCCTGTCTCCGACCCACACAAATTGCATTAAAAACACTTTCTGCCATATATGGCTTTTATGCGGGTGTTGGGTATCTGAATTCATGATAGCTCAGAAAGTACTTTACCCAATAAGTCATCTCCCAATCACAAGAGATTTTACTTTACTGTCTTCTCCATATCTAAAGTGGGAAGATTTGTAATAATAGTTACATTGTGAGCGACAAGGAAATGACTTCACTCTGGTACAGTGATTTTTGGAAAGAAACAATTTTTGATGGTTTAAGGATACACTTTTTGTCCAGTTTCACTGTGCATCTAAGACATGCCATGTTTGAATAGATTTAGATGTAGCCTCTTTATACCCATTACATTAATTGTATTATGACCACTTGAAATCTGAACAACACTTCAGGTTGTTTTTAGCACTGATACAGCACCCTTAAAAACAGACATATATAGCCAAACATGATTAGAAAGGGAGGTAGAAAACTGTGCATTGACGTGACATGTGTTAAAAGATCAGTAAATACAACGTGGTGCCATTGCTGAGATTGTATTTCAACATCTTTTCAAACATTATTCCACGATACAAAGTAATGAAAAAATACTCTTACTATATTGTGATTCTGAAATAATAGAACAGTTTAAAAAATAAAAAGTGCCTGATATATATGGAGACACCTTCTTAATTACTCAGGATATGATCCACTCATGTGTGTATGTGCAAGACAGGGAGAGAGACAGAGACAGAAAAAGAATCTTCTTGTTCATTCTCCATTGTGCTTTATATACCTTTTAGCATTTTTAGTGGGATCTTCACTGGCTTAATAGTAGAAGGGACACAAGACACTAATGAACACTCACTCGACCACACAGCATTATAGTTTTATCAGTTTTAAAATGGAGCTGTTTACTGTCAATTTTTTTCTGGTTTACTTTTAAAAATCTGAAAAATCACTTATTAGATACTGTTCAAGGCAAATATATTTATCAAGAGAATATTAAATCATTTTGTAGAAATGAGATCTTGTAAAAATTACACTCAGAATGTTTAAATGCATACAGCACAGAGAATAGCAAGGTTTCTTATGCTTGCTTTGAGAACATACTAAATTACGTGTCATGATTTCTTTCACAGTCTGGTGAAGCTATTTGAGTCAGTCTTCACAAATTTGGGATGCAGATTTAGAAAACTGATGTTTTAGAATCGTAAGACACCATCCTTATAACTATTACAGGAATTTATTCAGCTAACAGAAAATTGGTATAATATTTAAATTCACTGGGTTTTGCTCATTTTCTGAATAGTCAAGGTTTGACAGACAGCACTGACCTAAACAGAAATTTACAAAACAACTTTGATTATGTCCTTACTTGAAATTTTTAGTTTCAATTAACCACTGGCCTCCAGCTCACAATTTCCCACGTCAACAGTAACTCACTGCAATTGTACATTATAGTAGAGTCTTGCCAATTTGTACACAACAGCTATTCAAATATCAATACTGTGTACAGACAGAATATGTGGTTTGGAAAAGAAAGACATGCAGAAGCAGAAATATCAAAAGTTCAAAGCTATCCTTATTGAATAGGCCTTACTTCAAGACACATGAGTTATTCGTCTTTATTTCTCATACATGTACTGGCAAATAGTTGAAAAGCAAAGTAACCATTATTAATGTAGTTTTGAACCAATAGTTATAAAAAAGAGAACTGTTTTCAGTCTTTATATTTTAAATTTAATATACACTCAAATTTATCAATCAGTAAAACACAATTTTAAAGTATAGTAGTTTGTACATTTGCCTTTTTGGTTGAATTAACATTTTTCTAAACATTTACATAGTTATATATATGTCAGTCCCTTATTGGCTTCCAGGAATAACATAGTATTACCTTATTACAGTCTTTCATAGGATTAATACAATTAATATTTAGATATTGGGTGATGTCTAGGTATCCAAGGGTATCATCAGGGTGTCTAAGAGCATGTACTTAGTTGTGTGATGACCTCATTTCTTGGGGGTGTTTTTTCTCAGCATAGGACAGTTTTATTTATTTCTCTATGTTACGGTAAAATACTGTACAAATTACTTCTTTTAATCCTTGACCAAAGAAGCAACTGATAATTCCCTATTTTGTGTTAACTTAAAATGATACTTGGACAAATGAAATATACTAACTAGGTACAATGTGGTCATAAAGAGTCATAATAAACAACAGAATTTGCTTCTAATAATGCCAGGCTCTCTAAAAATTTGTCTTCTTTAGAGATAAAGTTCACATGCCCAATTCTCTGTAAAGATTATAGTAATGACTACAGATGTCAGTAATTTGAAACAGTTTACATAAGACAAAATTCTTTGACTTTACTCTTTTGTTTCCAGTAAATGAACTGAAAGGTAAATTGGAACAGGCATTTTAACAAAGGAACAGTTATGAGAAGCTAGAAGAGACTCTTAGACCCTGAGAAAGTACACACATACTGAAGAGATTTTGGAGGTTACAGAAATAAACAGGAAAGAACTTCAAGAAATAAGAAAAAGTGAAACCATGGGATATATTTTGTACCAATAATTGTGTGTAAAAGAATAAACAAAACTAAGACAGATCTAACTATATATATGATATATATTCTTTTAATAAAAACAGAGACATTGTTTAATGCAAATAATTTTATTATGTATTTACAAGTAATCTGACATTGGGTAGAAGAAATACCTACAGTATCATTTTAATATAAAATGACAAATGACTTTAATAAATTAAAATGACCATTTTTACTGAAAAATTAAATAGTAATTATGTAAAAATAGTTTTAAATCATCAGTAATATATTTAAGTATACTGTTTACAGCACAAATGAATTTCTTGAGAATCCAAAAAATAATGGACAAAACATTCATGCTTTCTAGATGTGATTTAATAGTAACTGTGAGAATGGGATTAAGCGAACTAAGAAAGCAAGCCAAGTGGTTGTGATATTATGTATGCTAAGTTATCAGTATGAAGGAAGACAGTGCTCTGATATTAGTCCATAATAAGTAATGGTACCCTGTTACCTTTTGTGGTGATGAGCAATGAATTGAATGAATCAAACAAGCCAAAATGATAGCTAAGGATGTCTACAGAACCAGTCAGTATCAATATTACATGAAGAGATGAAGTTCAGATGGTGTTTTAGTGACTTAGAACATCCTAACCTTTTAAAAATTTTAAAACAAAATTTTAACCTTTACATTTTCAGGTCATTTGAAGTCAGTTATCATGATTTCACAGGTTAAAACATTATTAATTAAGATGTAATCTAGATGGAACCACAATAATAGGACTATTAATTTCACAAATAATGATTAGGCTAAAATAATTACACATAAAGAGCATATAATAAAGTACAAATGACTTTTAGCCTTAAACAATTCGATACTTAGCTCTAGTGAGTTTTATTTAATAGGATTTGCTAAATTGTATCTTAAACGTGCAAACAGAAAAGGGCACAATTGGTTCCACTGAGATTGTACCAAATAACAACACATCAGAGGCAGGCTCTAACATATTCTGAGACTTCAAGAATGTAAGTTGCACCATGTGGATATTAAATGAGCTTCCTGCCAGAGAAACTTGGTTTAAGTAGTTACCTGGTTATTGACTGCAGAAAGCTGTCATTTAGGGGTATGTTCTTTCAGTTTTTGTTTTTTTTTGTTTTGTTACACAGGACTAACCACACCAATTGTGCTTACAGTTTCTTTTGCTTTATATTTACATTCATATAACGTAAGTATCCATATAGAAACTCATCAAGGAAACATAATTTTCCACAACATAAAGTACCAGTACTTTGTCATGAAGTTGTAATTCCAATTATCCAAAACTCAAATATTGTTTGTTTGATGCACAAGAATGCAAAGTTACTGGTCACGGGAAGCATGAACCATGCAGCTGTTAATAATACAGGCTGAAAAAGATGAGGCTTCTTTGAAAGCTGCCACATATGGACACAGCTTAACTGTTCTCCCTTGATTGTATCCACTCTGTTGTCTGCATATACTTTTCTTGCCCCAACATTTATGTAAAAATGATTAGAAAAATTACTCACTCCAAGGTCACCTGAGCCACAGCGTCCATTGAACTGTATCCATTTTCCATGAAAATCTCTGTATACCGGCCCATCTTGATTGCTTCCAGCCATTCACCTACTGATCTGTAGGCCCCAGACCCCAGAGAACCATGCTCAGCCAACAAAGTAGATACCCTAAAACAAATAAAACATAAATATTGCAAGGAGCAAATTGTGAATTTTTATCTGTACTTACAATGTTAAGTCAAATTTCAAGAATCTTTGGGACAATTAAATTATAAGGAAATATACAATCACTTGCATAATAAATAATTCAAAATGGCAGTGGGGGAAAAACAAAAATAACCTTTAGATTTTCATTGTAGACTGCAGATGTGGGCTTATAATAGAGAAATTAGTAAATTATCTGTGAAAAAGAAAATATTTTAAATTTTCATTGTTCATTTTTGATGGCATTAAATTATATTAAATTTATTATGTAAAGTTTTATCTCCAGCTTGCCATAAGCTTGCTTTGAGTTTTCCAGGTTTCTCATACAAGCATAAATTCAACATGGCCAGAATAAAATTCATTTTCTCTACCAACTAACAAGTGTTTCCAATTACAGTATTTGATACAATAGTCCAGCTCTTCCTTTTCCTCATTTTCCCTCACAGTCTATCGTAGTACATTTTATCCATATAGCTTAAAAGTTTCATATTTGACCAATTCTTTTCCACTTATCAACAACTTCATTAAAGAATCCTTCCTGGTATATCTGTATGACTAAACGCACCATGCACTTCTGACACAGAACCTGAAGGATCAAACATGATCTGATCTGAAAGTCCCATTCTGCCGTAAGTCTGAGAACATGCAAGGGTAGGATCAGTCAATAGTCCTACAATTGATGATGCCAGTGTATTACAGATATTCATCATTGCACAATAACACTCACTATGTGTGCAATAGTGATATTAACATCATGGTGGAAATCATCACCTTTCTAAGTGGATTTAATTCAACAAATAGGAAATCACCCCTGGTACTGGAAGTTTACCCAATTACTCAGGGTTAATGAGATCGTGGATCTTAGAGAATAAATAATAACTGCCATTGTACGAAAGCAACATAATTACTAACTGCATTACAAATATTAAAACTTATTTAAAAATATAGATCTTTTCCTTCATCAAAGAAATTTCTCTTTGCAAAGAGTTCATTACAGAAATCCACAACTGATCAAAATTCAGAGAACAAGTGATCATATGGTGCTCAATATCAAATGGCACATCTTCAACACCATTCTTGTATCCATACTCCAAGGGACATTGAAGAAGAGGAGACAAAAAATTGTAAGAGAATTCTTTGGTGAGATTGTGCCCCCTAGAAATGTCAGGAAAGCTATACCCATAGACTCTCAACAACATGGTAGTCTAAACAAGACCTGGGAAAATTAATGTTAACATGGAATTATACACACACACACACACACACACACACACACACACACACACACACACTTGGTGCAATTAAAGAAGTCCAGATCATGCATTTGGGAAATTTTAGAGAGAGACCTAGGGGAAGTACATGGTAGGATTTGGAAGAGGAAAGGGAAAGGAGGAAATGATGTAATTGTATTTAAAGATCAAAAAATGTAAATTAAAATAAAAGACATCTTCTTGTCTCTACCGGAACAACAATATACACTCTAAATTATCTGGAATTCTCCTCTCATTCTCTAGTTCAGAAACAAATACAAGCTATATTTGTATGATGTTTTGATTTTGTCTCTCTCTCATCATCTAGTATGATGACTTCACAAAGGGAAAATATCTAGATCTGCTGGACTAAACCTGGTGTCTTCAGATTTTAGATCACAGCATAATACAAACTGAAAAATATAATATTAGTTGAATGATATACTGATCTCTGGTCATTAATCAAATTTTTATAATAATTTATAAAATACAGATATAAAGAAGGAAATGAGCTAAGAGTTGAATAAATATTAAATTATGGAATCCTCAAAATTTTGCATATTCAAGTCTCAAAAATATTGCCACTTGGGAGAGTTCAATAGAGTTTAGAAAATAAGATCACTAAATGAAAAATATTAAGGAACTTTTAAGATGCTATGGGAGAATGCTCTTATACACCATAAAGATTCATCACTTGTATTGGTTTAATAAACACTGATTGATCTGTAGTCAGGCAGGAAGAATAGGTGGGGCAACTAGACTAGAAAAATTCTGGGAAGAGGAAAGGCAGGGATGCAGTCAGCAGTCAGACACAGAGGAAGCAAGATGAGAATACTGCACTGAGAAAAGGTACAAAGCCATGTGGCTAAACATAGACAAGAATTATGGATTAATTTAAGTTGTCAGAGCTAGTTAATAATTAACCTGTGCTAATCGGCCAAACAGTTTATAATTCATATAAGACTCGGTGTGTTTCTTTAGAACTGAACAACTGTGAGATGGGGCAGAACAGAAACTTCTGTCTACAATGAGATATTCAAATGTTATTTATATAACTACAGGATTCATCAAATCTTGTAATATAAGTGAACGTGGATGATATCCAAGAGCAAACTCCTTGCAGAATTAGTTGTTGTATGTGACTGATTAATTAAAAATGGGTAGTGAATAGTACATACTGAATGCTTACTCTATGCACAAGTCTAATATGTTAAATTCTATAAATTATATATAATAAAATCCTATACATCATATTTAAGAAAATAAGGAAAGATGCTTAAGGAAAAATCAATATAATTTAGAACACTAGAAGTTTTTTTTTTTAATTTTCACCTTTCCTTAGATTCATTTGTGACAATCACCTCAACATCATTCAAATAAGTAGATTAGAGACAGACTTAACACTGTACATCACCATGAGGAATTTAAAAGTATATTTAGGGAAAAACATATAGAATAATTGCTAAGGAGATATAATCTCCAGCTCTTAGTATAGAAAGTTCAAAATACCTCAATAGATTTTTAGGGTTCATTTCTGACTTATGTTGAAATACTTAGTAAACAAGTGTTACATCAAGATCATTGAATTTATACAACTTCATCATAAGCAAACAACTTTATTTAATTCATTTTAATAGGCAGCCATTTTAGCTACTAGCATGATTTCCTTTCTTGTAAAAAATAGACAGTGACATTAAATACACTGAAGCTAATAATCTAGTAAATTTTCTAATTTTGAACCAACTTGATTTTTATTACTGGGAATATTTCAATAATTTTTCTGCAAAAGAGAAAAAAGTACTTTGCAAATATCCAATGTTATTTAAGTACATTCTTATTGTAATTCAGAAAAGTAGAAAATATGGTTATTGGCTTGTATATATTTCATTTACCAGTTTTAAATCTTCAAACGAAATAATAAATTATTAACAAATATCTCTGTACAACCAGATAAAGGTGAAGAGTTTAAGCAGTCATCAATGTTCATAAACTGAATGTTACAATACAACCATATGCTAATGACCAATACTGAAATATATTCTAAAATATTCATGTGTTATCACTACTAGATAGCTAGTTTAAAATGCATCAGGGCTTCATTAACTCCTATAATCTCATTTCTCTACCTGAACCTATGCTCTAGAAACATTTGGATCTTGTTTTCTAAAGCTGTTTCACTGTAGCAAGCATGTGCTCTCTTTTTGACAATGACATATCACACAAATAGGTTAGGTAAAGACATTTATTTTATCAACTTGATCAGATATACTCAGGAAAAATTACTCAAGTCTGGTATTGTACCTGCTTGATGCATTAACCAATGTCTTTAGACTACTTGGGTTTCGTATCAGCTTGTCCAGCATGTTGACTATTTCATCAAACTTGGGCCTGCTATTTCGATCTTTTTGCCAGCAATCCAGCATTAATTGATAGAGAGCAGCAGGACAGTCCATGGGACTTGGCAGGCGGTAGCCTTCTTCCACTGCTTTGATCACCTGCACAAAGCAAAAACAGAACGAGTCCACAATACCACTAATGTAATGGAGGTGTTTGAGAAATTTCCTCCTTCTAACTTTCATCTGTATTTTTACATTTGTGGTACTAACTAGCTTCACTATTTTTGTAAACCATGATCACTTTTATTTGCTCCAAAACAAGACAATAGGAAAGAAGGTACTATTACATACATAATTAAAAATTAGGCCCTTTTCACATGTTAAGAACTAAATGGTAGTGATGGTGCATGCTCTTAGTCCAAGCACTAGAGAGGAAGAGGTAATTTGATCTTTGTGAATTCAAGGCCAGCTTGGTCCACATAGTGACTTGCAGGATAGCCAGGACTATGTGAAAAGATCCCGTGTCAAACAATAAAAACAAAAATAGACCAAAGAAAACAAAACAAAATAAAAACCAAACTTGAGATGAGGTTTACTTATAGTCTTGGTGAAGGATATTTTATCAAACTAACTGCCAAAAAGTAGATCATGTTTTATTTATTCTTGCCTTCTAGTATTAAATAATAATTATATTTTCTAGTGATTCCTCTGAAAATATAATATTTTTTTCTTAAAATTATTTACAGTCACATTTTCAATGTACTAAAATGGCAATTTCATTTCAAAATAGGATTTTGGATGGAAAATGCTGGATAAGTCAAAGGCTAAATTAGCATAACTGTCTCATGTATCATTTAATAATGTCAAGGTCTGACTGTTTATTATTATCTTTGGATTTCTTTCAGGAATTTGAAATGAGTGTCTACTGGCATAGACATTGGGAATATTCATTTTAAACACATATGAGTATCAGTCTATTTGTGGAGAAAAAACATATTACTATTGCTGACATCAAAATATCTAAATACAGAAAAGTATTTATTTGTATTACCAAACAATTTAATGGTGTTTTAACTCATTTATCAAAATATCCCAAAACATTATTAAGGAATATGTTTCTCAAAAACACAATGAATTACCTTTAGCAAATTCAAATGTATTATACCTCAAATAATTTAGGTTTTGTTTAACAAACTGTAAGATAAAATCAGTAAAAAAAAATTACAAAAAAAAGGCTTCAGGGATTGATTTAAGTTAAGGCAATCTCTTCAGAATAAAGGGGTTGACGTTATCAAATATGGTGGCAGTAAGGAAGAAGTTACTGTATATTTACAAAACATATATGACTCAGGACTATAGGGAAAAGGATATCAGAGATCACACAAGTTCAAGCCCACCATATTGAAAAGGAATTTCTGCTATATTGAAGTACACAAGTATGTGAAGAAAATAAATATAATTAGGTTTAACCTGGAATTTCTTTTTATTTGTTGTAAGTGGGGGGATAGACAGACTACAGTGTGTGTGAATCTAACTGCTACAGATGGACCTTTGGGAATATAAATGCTAGGATTAGTAGTCTTTGATCACAAGTCAAAGTCATCTAGTTTCTATCTACCAAAGAAATTAATAGAAACTATTCTATGTAGAACCAAGTGCAGGCGGAAAGATATAAGTGCCCAAGGATTCTGAAAGTGTCTGAAAAATAATTGAAAAACTTCAGAGAAGTGACCTAAGCAAAATTGTACCTTAGCTAACCTATTTAACTTCAAAACAACATAGAAATCAAAAGGCAAACTGTGCAAAAAAGTATTTTCAACAAATGTAGCAAAGCTGATGCATTAAGGCAAAAGCATTATGGGAAATAAAAACAATAGGTTAAAAAACAACTCCCAATTAAAGTTTAGAGAAGAAAATTAACAGATGTCAAATACAAAAGATGCATTAACAGTACCAATTGCCCTGATATCTCAAAGGGACTAAATTTATTTACTTTCTTGTTTTTTTTTGTTTTACATTTTTTCATAAGATACTACTACTACTATTATCTTTAGTATCCTAACTGGCCAACATAGAGGTATATCATTTAAATCATTAAATATTATAAACTCAGCAAAATTTTACTTAAATCTTAATCTAATTTGACAAAATACTGGTATTCAGAATTTATATTAGCTTTTGGCTTTTCTGCTGGGCTTAGGAGGATGATGAGAGATATTGTGAAGAAAAGTGAAGCTGTTCTAATACAGATTTCTTTTCTCTGGACCAAAGGTAAGTCCGTAGAAGCACTCAACAACATTCATCTACCATCAGAGTCTTCCTGTTTGCTCTATAACTTCACTTGCTACAATTTTAAGTGTAACTTATTGCAATTTTAACTTAACCGATATAGTCACCAATACCTCATATATATTGATTGAACATCCATTGCATAGTTAAGAATGTCTAATGAATCAGATGTCAAAGTATCTCAGGAGTGGGTAGAAACTGTAGAGGCTGACAAACAGGGGAATCATATTTCTATGAAATAGATTAATAGTATGTGTTTTTATTTGAGGTATTTGTGAAAAGACAGAGAAATTGAGGCTTGGCAAATAAATTAAAAACAAAACTGTGTTGTTCAAAGGTGATGTGAGCATCTGACATTTATGTGAAAAAAATTGTAGAAAACAAGGTTTTGTTTAGCCATGTTCAATTCAGATTAATTTCTATCTATTGAATTGAACATTTCATGACTCATTCATTTAGAAGACTGATATGATTGGGACATAAAAATAACAGAATTGCATAATAATTCATTTGCTCTATATCATAACCATTGTTATAAATCATATATTTTAAAAATCATGAAAAAGGGTTGATTTTTCTACTATAAATTTTGTTATTTTATGACATTAAGAAAATTGCTGAGCTTCTCTAGGCCCCAGTTCTCTACTATAGAAGAAAAATAATAGTAACATCTCTTTATTGTATTAAGTTTACATATATAAATATAATATTAAAATATTTAAGATATAAATTGCATGTATAAATGCATAAACACATATTTCTGAAATGGAATGACATTTTTATAAAATTCCATCCCTTAATGCTTAAGTTTGAAGACAATAGACCCTCTGCCTCCTCAACTATAAAGAAGTATAAATCATTACTAGCTTTCTGGAGCCAAATGAGCTGTGCACAAACTAGATCAATTATAGCAACTGTAGGAGACTACAGAGGGGAGACGGTGTCTCATGAATGTAACCTTCTGGTGCTACCAGAGAAAAATTTAGGGAAAGCTGAGATGTTGCTTTTACTATCTACTCATGGAAAATTGAAGAATGTAGACTAGTCAACACAGTCTGGGAAAACAATTCCAAATAAGGATCAATACAATGCCTCTAGCAAGACTGCTTTCCTTTGTACGGGAAACACACACATGGTGAAGGAAGTGCTCATGAGGAGGGAAATGAACAGCAAGAGAAAGAAGATTTAGGAAGTCAGCTAGATTCCATTGTCCTCTTTGTTCTTTCTAAATATCTCTATCAAGTGTCTTTGCAGAATGAAAACATACCACTCATGCCCACGTGCTTTTTGGGAACAGATATAAACAACTCATCTTTAAAAATCAAATCTGTTCCCAGGCTTCTGTCCCTCTACTTTGATAAATACTGACCAATCCAAGAACAGATATTGGTAAAGAAAAAAGAACAAACATTTGAACATGCGGCCTATTAATTATTCACATAACTTGGGTTTCCATGACTTGCAGTTAGGACAAATACCTTGAATTATACCTGAAATGTAGTTGTGACTGTACTTTGAAAGTCAGATTTGATTGCTTTGTATGGGATTGCCATTGTAAGAAAAGTGAGTTGCAAACTCATAGCATCTGCCTACAAGCCCCTGAGGGTATGCACAGAGAAAGGATGTGCTATAGAGTTGGGATATAAGAAATAATTGGAGAAAGAAAAAATATATTCCAAGTAAATACATTATTGAGTTAAAATTGTTTAGTACGCTGATTTACAAAGAGTTATTCATGGGTAAAGGGTAAATGGTACACTCTGCAGGTTCAACACTCCTAGCTACTTTTATAGTTATTATCAGAGGGAAAATATCAAATTTTAAAATGATCCAGACTCAAAGAGAGTGTATTGAATATTAATGGTGGGAAATGATTAAAGCAAAGGTCACAGTTCTGTCCTAGGCATCATAACGTAAGCATTTAAACTTGGGAAGAGAATTTTTTAGTGTGGTTCTTTTCCTGTTAGAATTATTTAATTCTACACATTAATTGCATTTTTATTGTTAGAAGAATATTTGCTTCTCCTAGTTATAAATGCAATGTAGTTCATCTTTCATTTCAAAGATTAGATTTCAGCATTCATTCTCAGATTGCCTCTCCTTCTTCATCTTTGAGAACAATGCTGACATAAAACTAGTGGAACAGCACTGTGGTATAACTAAACCTACTTGGCAAAGGACTAAAGTTTTACCCAACTGTAACTTATGCTACTATACCTCAACTCATTTTTAGCATTCACATAAAGATTATTTTCATAGCAACAAATGTAGCAAAAGGTGAATGAAGCATTTTATATTTTCCAAGTAGCTATCTTTTTCACAATTTTAAAATACTATAAGAGCCTGGACTCAGAGAACAAAGCATTTCATTCTCAACTTGGGGGAAAAAAGAGAATCCCTGTACTTACATCCTGATTGGTCATCTCCCAGTAGGGTCTCTCGCCATAAGATACAACTTCCCACATTACGATTCCATAGCTCCAGACATCACTGGCAGAGGTGAACTTTCGAAAAGCTATTGCTTCTGGGGCAGTCCATCTGATTGGAATTTTGCCTCCCTAAAATTAAAAACACATGTACATATATAAGTATATATATATATATGTATATATATACATATATATATATGCATCCATATACATTAGCATACTTCAAGGGTATCTAGGGATACTGCAGCTTCTTTGAGAAGATCTAGAAAGAGATGTAACATTTTTAAGTGAATCTGTTTGACAGCATGCCGTCTCTCTTCACATCTCCCAACCCACGAGCCCTTGTAGGCTAACAACTAATTGGCTGTCGGGAAGGTTTCTGCTATGAATTCTGTTTGACTCTTGGAAGGCACACAGGACCTACATCTCAATTAGAGTGCTCAGGATGGCAGCGCTGATTAGGGGAGGGAGGCACTCAGGCACATCACTAAGGTGAACACACAGCATTGTAAAAGTAAAGGACTCAAATACTCTGCATGACTCGTTGTTAAATGAAACCCTGGCATGTTTCAGTTTATACGACAAGCAGGAAAATTCTACATGCGGAAAACTAAAAGGTCGCTTTTCCTTAACATTGTTTTACTTCTATAAAGCTTGATTATTCACCTCGGAGTTTAACACCATACTTCAGTGTTTATCAGTTAGAATATTGAACCTAAGAAACACCATTGCTTAACTTAACTACTCAAAAGATTGTGGGGACTCAAAAAGATCACATTTTACAGTTATTTTTTCATGTACTTGCTAATATATATTGAGAGACAGATTTTCTTACCAAAAGACTAATTCCCACCTACCTATGCTGTAGAAAGAATAGTGAAAAAATTAGCATACAAGAAAAAGAGACATATTTACTTTAAAAGGGAAACTTTTTAGGTATATAGGAAAATAAGTTTTATGTCATGACTGAAATTTGAAAAGGGGTAAAATTTAGGCTAAATCTTTTTATACACACACAAACACATGCACACATATGGTAATATTACCAGAAATTTTTGGGAAACTGTTCTGTCTAATAATACATATAAATCATCGCATCACACAGAGTTGTAATACGCTTGTTTTCTTTGGTATCATTTTCATTTGTATGTAGATTTATTTTTATTTTTAAGTATACATATATATATATGTGTGTGTGTGTGTGTGTGTGTGTGTGTGTGTAGGGGGGATGCATATGAGTACAAGTGTTAGCAGATGCTCCCACATCTTCTGGAGCTAGTTACAGTTTTTTTCTTTTAAGCTGCCTGATATGCTATTAGGAATCTAACTGACATTCTATATAAGAGCAGTTTGTGCTCCTAACAATGGAGCCGTCTCTTCAGGGCCTTGGGATAAGTTTTTACTGCTTTGCTACTTGAAGCAGAATCTTGCTCTGTTGTTCAGGCTGGCCTTGAGATCGGGACTTGTAGCGTCCAATCGCCCCAGCCTGAATTTTTGGATTGGATGTGAATTATCTTGTTCTTCAACATGTGATTAAATTGCCTTTTCAAGACTGTAGTTCATTGATTCTGCTGAGTGTCAGCTCTCTAACTTGTTCTCCTGTTCATTGGAACAATGCTCGCATCACTAACTTCTGAGGCTCACTTACCTGATAGGTCTCATTACTTATATTTTCTACAAACTGCTTTCACACCCTATTCCTAGAAGGGAGGCTTGAAAGTATCAGGATCCCTGGCTCTTCCGCTGGTGCTGCAGCATAACACAGTAGCAAGGGCCTTGGGTGGGATAGCTGCTCCTATTTACCTAAGACAGCCACTCATCACAACAGCAACAGACCTTCCATAACCTCAATCTTGCTTAGGCCAACTTTATTAAGTGCAATTCTAATCCGGAAAGAGTTCTTAATTGAGGTTTTACTTAATGAAATAACAGCTGTAATAGTTAGATGTGGGAAAGTAGAAATATCGCATCAATTAATTCATTGGTTTAATGAGATGACCTTCAGAAGTCTTTGGTCGCTTAAATAAATTACTCTTGTTCTCCATCATGGTATAAATCCCTCCAAATCCATGTGCCGCAAGTCAAAGTTGTCAAACTGGAACTATCCAACTATATAATATAGTAAAGAACTTTTTATTAGACTACCAGTTTTATAGGAAAATTTAATAAGGAGACATGAAATGCATGGGTTTAAGAATTAGAGGTGACAAAAGTGTTCTTCTGTATTGGAACATAATTAGCTAATTTATACAGAGAAGGAACATACAATAAATCCCCATGCGCACAAATAATTCTAAAGTTGAGGATATCCAACAAAATATTTGGAATATTTCAAACATTTATTAAAAGGTTTTCTTAATGATGGATGGCGATACAGACAGAGACCCACATTGGAGCACCGGACTGAGCCCCACATGGTCCAAATGAGGAGCAGAGGGAGGAAGAACATGAAAAAGGAAATCAGGACCGCGAGGGGTGCGATCACCCACTGATACAAGGGGACTGATCTAAGGAGAGTTCACCAAGGCCAGTTGGACTGGGACTGAGCGAGCACGCGATCCAACCAGATTCTCTGAATGTGGCCGGATTCTCTGAATGTGGCTGGCCTGGAGTCTTTCTGAAAAGCCATTGACAATGACATTGGGACTTGTTTCCTCTGCATATACTGGATTTTTGGGATCTAGTCTGTTTGGATACTCACCTTCCTGGACCTGGAGGGAGGGGGGAGGAACTTGAACTTCCCACAGGGCAGGAAGCCCTGACTGCTCTTAGGGATGGAGAGGGAGGAGGAGGGGGAGTGGGGGGAGTGCGAAGGTTTTGGGAGGAGGGGCGGAAATGGAAACTTTTATAATTTAATAAACTTTGAATTTAAATATTAAAAAATAATTCAATTAAATTTTTAAATTTTAACACAAATTAAATTAAAATTTAAAATTGTAAAGCAAATTGTTCCCAAACTCCTTTTATAACATCAGTCACTGCTCTCCTCAGCTAATATTATACTTTGTTATTTCAGTTATTTTATTTCAGTTATTTAGCTTTCTGTAAGCTGTATATTTATGATAGCTATTACACTGTGAGTAATAACCAGTTTTTCATAAACTTAGGCTTAATAGTTCTTCTACTTTGTAAATCAAGTAGTGAGACATTTTAAGCCCTCCAGAAAATAAAAACTTAAAAAAATATGAACCTTTTTTCCCACAACTTAAACTCATGAAATGAAGAATAAAATATTTTTAATTTATTTCACAGTAGAAAACACTATAGTAAAGATAAGTTAATTTTCCCAATAATACTATCTATACAAATTTATATGTGTATATAACCATATTCATTCTTCATATACACACCATGTTAACAAACATATGTAATATAAAATTCTGTATTTTACTCTTCTTTTACTTTTAAACATTCTATAAAACACACAAACACCATCATGTATGAAATCAGAATACTGTTTTTGGCATCTTTTCTAGTTAGGATTACTATTGCCATGATAAAACACCATGACCAAAGCAACTAGGAGAGGAAAGAGTTTATTTGGTTTATGCTGCAACAACAATGGTCATCATCAAAGGTCATCAGGACAGGAAGATCAACAGGGAAGGAACGTGGAGGCAGAGTTGATGCAGAAGCCATAAAGGGGTGCTCCTTACTGGATGTTTCTTATGGGTTACTCAGCCTATTTTCTGTAAAATACAAGACTATTAGCCCAGGAATGGTCCTACTTACAATGTGCCAGGGCCTCCCTCAACCATCACTAATTTAAAAAATGCCCCACAGGCTTCCCTGAAGTTCAGTTTTATGTATGCATTTTTTCAATTGAGGCTTCCTTCACTCCTGTGAGTCTAGCTTGTGTTGTGTTGACATATATCTAGCCAGCACAATATCCCTAGGAAAAATAAATAAATTACTGATGCTAGGAAGGTAAATAATTTCATAATCTAAGTTTAATATTTGATTTTTCTGGTACTAAAAAAATGTAGAATTGGATTTTCTATTCTCTCTCCTTTTCTCTTATATTTCCTCTATCTCCTCTTGACTTCATTAGAGGAATGCCCTTTTTGCTACTTCTTTTAACAATTTTAAAAATTAAATGCTAGTAGTCTAGCGTGTGAAAAATACATTCTGTTAGATCTTACCCTTGTGGTGTAGGCTGCCTCAGGATCATCTTCTAGTACCCTGGAAAGCCCAAAGTCAGACACTTTGCACACAAGGTTACTGTTGATTAAGATGTTCCTAGCAGCAAGGTCTCTGTGCACGTAGCCCATGTCAGAAAGGTACTTCATTCCTGCAGCGATGCCTCTCAGCATGCCAACAAGCTGAATCACAGTGAACTGGCCATCGTTTTTCTACAAAGACAGTACAACGTTAGGAAAGCCGTACGACTCACAGGAGTAAAATTTGGAAAAAGCCTTCTTTCATTTTTCAAATTACTGTTAGCACCTTTCAGAATAAAAATGCAATTTCTACACAAGGAGGAGGGAAAGCATTCGAAAGCACGAATTTAACTGATTGTGTTGATCAGGTCAAACCTGGCAAAGACTTTGAAAGTCCTTCAAAAATCTCATGCAGCACACATACACATGCACAGACATGCACACATGCAAAAAGAGGCACTTTAAAAAGAGAGTTCCAGTGGATGGATAAAGATGGGGAAAGAAGTGTAATAGGATGTATAAAATACTAAAATTCATTATATACATGTTTGAAACCATCAAAGAATCAAATAAATAAATAATGTTTTAATTATCTTTGGAATATAGCTGCCAATTAAAAATTATACAACATAAATTATACAACTATGTACACTCTCCCCACATGTCTTAACATAGGTGCATAATATGAGTTTTAACATATTCAAACATGTTTTAACATAGTTGTGTAGAAATATATGTTCAGGGCAAAGGCTCTAGTATATTTCCTATAAGGAATTGTATATAATGGGAAAATAACTACAGGAAGAAGAAATACAAATGATGAGTGGTTCAAGAAGCAATTTATTAGTGTTGTGCTCTCTTTTGATAAGAATTTGATATGCAATCCTTAATTATTAAACCTAATAAGCCGAAAATATTTATTAAAACTGACATAAAGAAGACACACAAAATAATATATCATTATAACTTCTATTTAAGAGACAAATATGTTGGGTCTTGACTTGATAATAGCTCAGATAGTATGTACCTCTCTACTATCAATAATTACTTGGAAACCTAAATTGTGAGAACTTATGTTTTGTTCAATTGAAATTACTATTAACTAATTCATTTATTTATATTTTAAATATGATTTACTTACTTCTCCATGTAGAGCTATCTGACTTCGAACTCATAGAGATCTACCTACATCCACACCCAAGTGGCACCATTAATGGTTTGTCCCAACACACTCAGTTGTGCTTAATGTACATTTTGTGTTCTTATAGTGCCGGAGATTGAGTGCCACTGATAATTTTAAACGTATTCTTTTTTCTAGTAATAAAAGTAATAAGTCCATATTTAAATTTTAAAAAATATTGTGTAAGGAGGAAAACACGGACAATCCATAGTTGAATTGTGTTATTCCCTAATAATACCACTTTTAGTTATTTCTTTTCTTTTTTCTGGAGGTAGTTCTTTTACTACTCAAGTGTCAACATACCTTCTTTATCTGCATTCTTTGCTTAATAGTTCTAAACACATAACATGCATAACATTGTATCTCATGTTACAGACTATTAAAACAGCATGTGCCATTTAAAATAATCCACATTGCTGCCTTATCATGTACTGTAGCTTCTTTTTTCAATACATCAGAGGAATTTGCTCATTGCAGCAAAATAGTGTCAACCTTGGCTAACACTGAGTATACTTTGAGGTAATTTAAAAGCTATCTAGATAAACTTATTGAAGTAAACATGAAATGGCCCGAGGCAACTCAGGAGTTTCTGTAGTGTGGTTGAAAGCAGGGATAATTACTGAGCCCTGGATGGGAAAATATCAACAGTTCTTGGAAGTCTGTTGTTTTTGTCAAAGGCATTTAATGTAACCAAGTTAAATGAACTCATAAAGCTTAAGTAATAGTTTGAACTATTTTGAATAAAGTGATGATACAAATCCAAGAGACTGGAAAACCTGCGAGTGCAGAGAAGTGAACTGGGAATAAGCTGGTACATTGGTGCAGGTTGAGGATTGAAAGAGAAACTTTACATAGAAGTGACACACTGCCATGGTCCCTGCACAGGCCCCTTTCAAAGTTGTCACCAAATTCATAACAGGACCTTTCCTCACCAGAAGAAACACACACTACATTGAATTTATATCTCCAGATGATAGGTTACTCATATATAAAGTGATACATCATTTTACAGAAATTATTCACAAGTAAAGCAGGTTGTCAAAATTTAAAACTGGGAGGTGTGCATAGAACTCTTTTACGCCTCAAACCCAAAATGATTGACAATATTGGTTATATTATCTGGTTGTTGACTTTTCTACTGAACCCCCTTAAAGGGCCCATGATGCTTGAAACTTCTGTTTGACATCTTAATTAACTATCTGCATGGATATTTTAGACACATTATTCTCTGTCCATTAGTATACACATAAAAAAATTTGTATACTTATATCACCCCCTCAAAGACAAGGTGCATAACAAAAGATGGGGCAAATTCATATATGAGTCGAAGGATGAGAAGTAGTGCCATGAAATGCTGTCTTTTGGACATGGATGGGCACAGCACTAACAAACTCACTGCAGCTGTGCCCACCTGCAGAGAATCTACACAACATGGCATTATTCAATATTCTATGAAGGATGGGGAAGGTCTCAACAAACACTCTTTCCTCCCTGAGCCTGTTAATGCTTGATGGAAAGGGGCACACTGTTATCTTAAGCTCAGTGTTGTTCAAGACCAGCAAGTGACTTGCCTCCTCTGATTATTCAAGCTACACAAATGGAACATAGTGATCACATACTCATATGAGACAGAGAATTAGGAACAGAATTTGCTGGTAAGAAGAAAATGTTCAGTAGGAGTGGAAGGTATTTTAGAGAAGGGAATGGGGCGAATATGATAAAAAAATCATGTACATGTATGAAACTGTCAGAGTAGAAATGAAAATATTTCATAATTTTGAACATTTGTATAATATTTTCTTTCTTTCTTATCTCCCTTCATTTCTTTTTCCTTTATCTCTACTTTCATTTTATTTAAAGTAAGAATTTACTTAAGTACAATTACATAACCATTTAATTGGATTTATATAACTTTTCTGAAAAAAATGTCTTTCAAATATCGGTTTATTGTAGAGTATAAAGGTGCTAACTTATTTTGAATCCATTTAAAACTTTGCCATTAAGGTTGTTCAATTTTAGCCTCATTCCATGGGAAAAATCCACGTGGCCATAGACAGCTAAAGTCAAGCCACGTCTTACCTTTAAGAACGTGTCCAAGGAGCCGTTCTCCATATACTCTGTCACTATCATCACAGGTTTGCCTGGGAAGAAACAGAGTGCTGTCAGGGGTGGTCAGAGAGCACCATATTTTTCAGTAATAAATTTATTAATTTGTTTACTTTCATTTGCTAAGTTTTGATCAGGTTGTCCTACATCTTCAACATCCCTGAACACTCCCACTTCCTGCCACACACAGCTTTATGTACGTTCTTTCTCTCACTTTCAAACAACTACCACCCAGAACATTCTTATCTAGGAAATATAAACCAGACATTCTCGCAGTCTCACTGTGGATGTGTGTAAAGTTGTGATAGCGTTCCTGAGCACATTTATATTTATGTCAGCAATAAGTAAGTTATTTTGGTTATTTATTTATTTATTTACTTATTTATTTATTTGGTTTTACAAGATAGGGTTTTTCTGTATTGTTTTTTTATTTGTTTGGTTTTTTTTGTTGTTGTTGTTTTGAAGCCTGTCCTGGAATTAGTTCTTGAAGACCAGGCTGGCCTTAAACTCACAGAGTTCTGCCTGCTTCTGCCTCCCAAGTGCTGTATTTTATTTATTAACATAAAACAATTGTGTTGTATTGGAACGCATGTAGATATATGCATATAAATGCACACATATATACATGTATGTGTGTGTGCATGTGTGGAAGAGCACAAAGATCCATGTGTATGTCCTAGAAGAATATCCATGTAAGATCTCTACCTCTCTCTTATTCACCTGAGACAGGGCTATCTTAGTTTGGTTACTGTTGCTGTGATAAACTTGGGGGAAAAAAGTTTATTTGGGTTTATACATCTTGATTGCAGTTCATTATGGAGGGAATCCAAGACAAACAGTCAGGATCACAGGCAGAAACTGTAGAAGAGGGGTGCTACATTCTTTGCTCCCAGGCTCACTTTCATCACCCTTTTGTATGCTCCCAAGACCACTGCGGAAGAGTGACGCCATTCACTGTTTGCTCTCCTAACGTTTGTCAACAAGGAAAAAAAGACATACAGATATGCCTATCAGCCAAGTCTCATTAAGATTTTCCTTCAGTTTGAATTTCTTGCTCCCAGGTGACTCATCTTAGTGTTAGGTTGTGAAAAACTAACCTACCTAAGAGTCTTTGAGTGAACTTGAAGCTTGACGTGCATTGTCAAGATGAATGGTCAGGAGGCTCTGAGGTCTGCCTGTCCTGCTCCCCCAACACTGCAAGCCTTTCTAGTCATACCCCACTTTTCACTTGGATGTTGGGAAATTGAACTCTGCTACTTATTCTTGTACATCATGTAGTCATATTCACTGAGCCATCTCTGAAGCCCCAAGACATTATTTCTTATAAGAGTTGAGTGTTAATTCTACTGCAGTACAATTAATTATAAAATATAGCAATAACATCTATCAAATAAACTAGAATACACTTGTCTATCCTTGTCTATCTGAAAATTCTGAAAATGCTGATCTTGCTAATTGCTCTATTTATTATAGTTTCGATATATACTCCTTTTTTGACTTTTACATATTGTTTTCTAAGACATCCTTTCTTTATTTTTTCTTTCACGTTTATCTATCAAACTACCTTCCCCATAGTCTATTCTAATTATCTCGGGAATGTGAAGGTTATTTTAGAAATGAACACTTCTGGTGGAAGGGATTCCCCTTCTTCATGCCTGCTTTATAAGTGTGGATGGGAATTTCTCCACTCTGACTCTGAGGACAAGCTGTTAGACTGATACCTTTTGTTATTACTAGAATACTTAAATTCAGGTCTCAACTACACTAGATTAAGGAATTCCTATTTGGAAAAGTACTACTTCGGGTTTGTCATTCGGAGTACTTCAAGATATGTGCATGATTATAATCAGGGCATCTCTGTCAGAGTGTGCTGTTGCCAACAAAAGAGACACATTATGAGAAATGTCCTTTCCAATAAGGGCGTAGACTGGCATGCATGCTGCTTTGGGGATGGGAGCTCCAGATCTGATGCTACCAGATCCTCTAGTTAATGCTCAGCTACCTGGGATAGATACTCTAGCTTCTTTTCTGATTTTTAGACCTGTGATTTAAAGGGAATTATGCTACCACTATCCAGGGCTTGCAGCTTATGCATCGTAGGACTACTTAGGGGACAAAAATCACATATAAACATGCTACAAAAGTTATCTGAAAATTGGAAAGGCTTGATTAATATCACATGAATTAATTTTGTGTAAACATGCTACAGATTTTATTTGAAAATTGGAGAGATTTGACTAATATCACTATGACATAAGCTTGGACAAGGCAATCATCTTCGACACCTGATTTTAACCTGTTCCAATGAGGTTAATCATAGAATTTATCTCACAGAATTTTGAGTTTCTATCAAGCCCATATCGTCCAAGAAGTTTGTGTAGTTATAACCTCTTAGAAGGTTGCTTCATGAGTTGATTAACATTATTTTATAAATTTAATAAACTATTTCTGAATTAGTGTTCTTGTTAGGTGCAAGGAATCTCACATAATAAACCTATTGTATCCTCACAAATTTGTGGCATTTCTCACATAATATGCCAAGCCTATACAACAATGAGAATTAAAAAAAATAGCAAAAATCTTTTTGTTTGATGAGACTAAAACTAAAACATTTCTATCACTTTTAAAATTCCATAAAAATTTCATTTTAAAAATACATGCCAATTTGCTGTACAATGAAACGTATGTTGGGTAAAATTAAGCATTGATTTAAACTATTTTGAGTTAAGAAAAAGAACTCTAACAATAAAATGACTAGCTTTTATATCAATTATTTATATTTTATATATATTATGTTAATCACAGAAGTGAGTTTCATACAACTATTAAGAGCATTGTCATTAACTTAACTCTCAAGATGAGTTTTTTAGTTAAGAATTGATGAGTTCAGGGCACTGAATTAGAGCTTGCATATTTAACTACAACACGCTATATAAAAGTGCAAACTTAGCTATAGAAAAATCTGACAAACACATATGAAAAAATAATATAGACAGAAAAGAATTTTTTCATTTAAGATCATTTAAAACTACTATTTAGAATCATAAGACAGTACAGTTTAATTTCTCACTCAGATGATTATGCTCTCATGAAGTACATTAGTAGCAATCTTCTTTAAATTGAGTGTTACAGAGTATTACAAAGGCAGGAGAATATTCTTCATCCTCTTAAAGTTTAATATTCTTTTTTTATTAAAACTTGATTTGAAATTCTTGCAGAAGGTATAATGAGAAGTGACTAACATTCAAGAGTAGGTTCATGATATGCCCAAGAAACTTGTTAAAAAGAACTTATCAAGTTCAGATATGGACAAAGCGTTGTTTATATGTTTAAATTAAGATTACAACAAATAATAAAGGATATTGCTTTACAATTGGATTTCCAAGTCATAAGAGTCAATATTAAAGAAACAACAATTGATCCTGGCCATGATGTGGGAAAGGAGAAAACTATGCACACAGCTGGTAGAAATGTAAATTTATTAAACCATTGTGGGAATCAGAATGGTATTTTCTCAGGAAAATAATAATTGAACAACTAAACAACCCAGATCTACTACCTGTTTTGAAGGACCCTAAGTCATACTAAAGAAACACTTTCACATGTGTTTATTGCTGTATTATTCATAACGACTAGGAAAGAGAGTCAGTCTAGATGTCTATCAAGACAAATGTTAAGCCAAGTTCTAGAGGGTAGGAATGGGACAGACAGACATTTTACAAAAAGTATCTCATTTTGGGCAAATTTGTATCTTAAATTTTATTCCCAGTTCACAAAAATTAGAAGATAGAATTTCCACTGTAAAAAGAACTCTCACCAGAAAAGTGACTAACTTAATGAAAAATAAACATTTAGAAAAGGAAGGTGAATCTTTCCAAAGCAGACAGGTGTCTTGTCTATGTGATTTTTTCAAACGCTATTATCAAATTGTAAAAGTCAGATTAATTATGTGTGATAGTGTAAGTTGGAATGTCAAAAACAAAAATGTAATTGGAGAGGTATGATAAGGACCTAAAATGCATTTCTAATTTCCAATGATGATGAAAAGGCTATTAAAATGGATGTTTGCAAACAACTACAAGATTCTTTTGTTTATAAGAATAAGACACTTCAAGATCCATGTGATTATTTTTTATGCTTGAGTCATTTTAATGCTAATTACATTTAGTTTGGCTTATGTTTTTTCTCAGTTACAACTATCCAGCAGAAATGACATGGCAATAATTACTGTGGCTTACTCTAACCATTGTAAATTCAATAAAAGTGTATAAATCATTTTTCATTATCCAGCTGGCAGTACAGAAAAAGTGTAGATCTGCCAATAATTTTGAAAGCATATTATCAAAAATCCATCTAAAAAGAGCTCATAAAGCATGTCAAGACAGGACTTTAATCACAGAGGACACTCTACACAGCTTTGTGTTATTTCCTGAGGACCTACGCCAGGCAATCTATGAAAGTACGGTGCATTATTTGTGGAATTTGCTTTTTATTGATGCTCATAAGCTAGTTCCTTTATCTTGACTTATTAAATGTCTATCTATGCAAGAAACTATATTATTAATTGTTACTAAAGTTCTATAATCATGATATGAGAGTTGGTTTTTCTCAGTACAAGTAAGGCTCAGAAAGATTCTTACTAAGTTTGACAAGAGAAAGTCATTTAGGAAGGAACAATGGAGATATGAGAAGGGTTTTGTTTCTTTTTAAACTATGATTTCATAATTTCAAGATATGTATTACCAGCCCACATTTCATGTTATATAATAATGTATGTTCAAATTTTCATGTACTAATGTGAACAAGATACAAGCCATGTAATTATTGACTGTCTTATAGAATTCAACTTCTCTCGTTGTTCTCCTTTTATGTTTTTCTCTGTGTCTACTTTTGTTTGTTCTGTCTGCCTCCCTGCCCCTACACACTTCAGGCAATATATTGTGATATAAGCAAGCATTTCACATGTAAGAAGTATCTAGAATTCTTTAGCTTAAGAAGCAAAAGTATAAGAGTTGTAATTGAGTTTGCTTTGATGAAGGACTAGGGAAAGAAGGAAGTGTATTTGCTACTCAATCAGGGTAAGTTTTCAATTATGCAAAAATTATTTCTGGAAGTTAAATACATCCTTTATACTTATTGTGCTAGTTATAATTTATTACAGTCTTTAAGTCTTTTATTTGAGAATGGATCTTATAATAATATTTTACTTATAAAACAAAATGAATTCTTTCCTTTATAGTGTTGATTTTGATGTTTAATTTTGTTTTCCTCTTTTTTGACAACAGAATTGGATCTCATACAGCGGTCTAGCTTTAGTAGAACTTGGTGCCTAGTAGAGTGGCCTCAAATTTATGATTGAACTTGTCTCAGTTTTCTGAATCCTGAAATTCCAGGTCAAAGTCAACAGGTCTGGATTCTTTGGTATCTGTGTTTGAGCAAAAATCTACTACATGTCTTAAAGAAAGGCAGAATACTGTTTTTCTCATCTTGAAATCTTATTATCCATGTGCCAGTGTCATTTGAAGTAAACTCTGGGAAATATGACTGTAGCTCTTACTTCTCACAGTGTGGACCGTGATAAGTAGCCAAGGCACAGCCTGTACTCTTGTTAGAAATGGAAAATATGTGTCCTCAGTGAAGGCAATGAAAAAAGATCCTGCAGTTGAACAATAACCAGGAGGCAAGTTCAGTTCTGAGAAACATCAAACAAGGCAACATGCTGCAGTTAAATCTGGACTTACGTTCCTTGTGTTTATACACTCTGCTCATATGAAGCCATTAGTTCGTTCATAAACACACGACACAGCTTCAGGCTACCAGGGAGTCTTTCATTAGGAGCATCATATTTCAACAGAAAACAAAGGTCAGAGAGGCTTTTTTAGAAACACTTTATGAGTGCTAAAGGACTAACTATAAGCCTCTGTCTATGGCTGTATATCTATAGTTTCATTTTATTGTTCCACAGTATTTGGGTTGTATTCCATTCTTTATACTGATTCTTTATAGTTTGAAAGTGATTTTAGTTTGAACTTAAGGTTAAACCAAGGATAACACATGTAGAACCACTAAAGTATTAATGATCAATGCCGATAAAAAGTAAGATCATTTGACTATAATGAAAAGAGATAATCATTACTGAGAGACGGAACAAACAGAACAATAAAACAAAGCTACAGAGAAGCTAGTTAGAAAGATATGTGTACATTTTAATTATGTGGTGTCTTTACTTGCTGGCTAAGAGATTATGAAAAATTACTTGTAAAGTTTTGTAATTTCAATTGGGGCAAATATTAAATAAACAAAACTAATGTACTTCATCTGAGGCAAAATGATAATATTAATATAGGTATAAATTGAAAGCTTCCTAATAAATCACATTTAGGTGTTTAATTAACACGAATATTCTCAAAATGGTCATTCTCAAGTCCAAATAAAATGACTTCTTTGTCTTCATGTTTGTAAAGTTGGGTGTCAATAAATTATAGAGTGAAATTCATTCTAATTATCATCATTACTTTTATTAGGGTACAGAATCTAAATAATCAAATCTAGCAATATTGTTGAATAACAAAATTTTTGTGAAACATAGTCCTTTATTTCTAACAATGATTTGTGCTTTAGTTATTAGCTATTGCTACAAATTATTTTTTTCTACATGGATGGAACTTACATTCCTTAAGAAATAATATCTATTAGTATTTTAATCAATATTCTCTATGTAATTTTTCCATGACTGCAGGTATGCTAGCCAAGAAAGCAAGCACCAAACCAACTGTAAGGAAGGCCAGGCTGGCCAGTGAGTGCAGGGCATCTGTTAGTCTGTTCCCCCTCAGTGCCTGGGCTTTTTAAATGGGCACTGGAAACTGAATTCATCTTCTCATGCTGGGTGCCTAGCTTGTCTCTTACAAACTGACCTATCTCTCAGGTCCCAGACAAAAAAAAAAAAACCAAAAAACAAAACAAAAAACAAAAACAAAAACAAAAAAATCACAATGTGAAATATACCGATTTGATTAGTTGTATATTTTTACTTAAATTGAATTTATTGATTCATGCAAAGACTGAATAATGGCGTGATTTCTTAAGTAACATATTTTATTTTTTTGTAGGCCAAATAGAATGTGTAGTTTGCAGACTTCTATATTACAGGAAGTTAAACTACAGCATGCTTTCAGTTTTGAGGCTTTGTGACCACGCAAAGGCATCTCAATGGCTACATCACCTTGTCAATATTTTAGTTCTTCACTCTTTGGGTATAAAAATAGTGGAGTGAATTTTGAATGATATCTATTGCCTTTAGTCTTATCAGTCCCTAATTACAAACTGACTGTATAGCTTAAATCCTAATTTTATCGTTTATAACAAATACATAGGGAGAGCCAAACTTAAGCTTAAACACTTTCAAAACGAGCTTTACCCCTTATGCATTTTAATGGTTTAGGTTTCACAAAATTTCCTACGCATATTTATTGTGTGATATATACAAGTGGCAAAGAGTGTGTCACTTTGAAGTAGCTCACTGTGTAGGAAAGGAGAAAAACCAGGTGCAAATATCAATGCACTGCGATGTACTCTGAGACAAAGTGCCAAGAGATGCTGCTGCCGTGTGTAGCACTGTCTCTGGCGGAGAATTATTCTTTTCATAAATGTGGGAAAACTCTGTAGGTTGGGCTCTGATTGGGAACATGCAAATGAGGAAAGTAAGAGCCTCTTTCATTTGCAGTTTCCCCTCTTAAGCTGGCATTCTAACCCGGAGTTACAGGTTCCCTTCACTCAACCGCGCTCCCTCATGGGGTGTCAAGCTCTGGTCATGCAGACACTCAGGTTTGAAGGACTAGTGAAGGAAAACGACTGTGATCCGAAGGCGAAAGAAAGTAACGTAGTACATTCTGTGACTGAATAAAGTAACATGAAGGAGCAAAATAATTACATGGAGTTTCTGCAGAGAAAGCAAGGGAGCAGAGAAATACAGCAGAATTTCATCAAGTTTGGTACGCATTGTAATTAAGCTCTTTGCTTGTTGATACGGAAACAAAACGGGAAAGCACTCTTTGGTAAAAGTCTAAGGGCAACAGAATTTACTGTGAAACTTCCAAAGATGGAAAAAACAGCTTGAAGGCTGTCGGAATCATACTAATTAAAATAGAAACAAAAAGGAATAATCTAAGATCCAACTGCTGAAGATATCACATTGCTCAAACATGGGACTTGAAGGAATCATCTTGGATTTGATTTGGAAATCTCTTCCCTTAGGATTATCTCTAACCATATTTTAAAGGAGTTATACAAGATGCCAAAGAAAAGAACACTAAAAGTCCTATCCTGCTCTAATGTCTACAGTTGGCAGCAATGGCCAGCAAGGCAAGCTATTCCAAAATGTGCAACAGTGGCATTGTTTCCTAAGGAGTAATCAACAGCCATACAATTGGGATTAACACCCACTCATAAGAAATAAATCTTGCTGGAAATATAAATTTAGCCAGCTACCCTAGTGAGGCCAAAGATCCCTGAGGAGAAATTACTATCACCACTTTCTTTTTTGTTGTTGTTGTTTTTGGTTGGTTCTTTGTTTTTTGTTTATTTGTTTGTTTTTTGTTTTTTTTTCAGTTTTCAACACAAGGTTTCTCTGTAGCTTTGGGGCCTATTCTGGAACTAGCTCTTGTAGACCAGGCTGGTCTTGAACTCACAGATATCCTCCTGCCTCTGCTTCCTGAATGCCTGGATTAAAGAAGTGTGCCACAACCTCCCAGCTATCACTGCTTTCTTAAAACACTATAATTTCTAATTATATTCTAGACATTTATTCTTATATGTAGGTTAAGTGTAACTGTCATCCTTCATCAATGAAGCTTCCTTTTACAGCAAAGATATTGCTAAAGAATTTGGAATACATTGAAATGCAGAGGTCAACAGAGCTGGTTGTGACAACACAGACTCGAGTCATACATTCGCAACTCAATGCTTACACTTAAGGTTTGGGGAACATCATGGAAGAGGGTGTATGACCTCCTTTTTAGAGCCAAAGGACCCTAGATACATGCAGTGAGATTGGCTCTTCCAAGGAAGAGAGAAAAGGATAAATAAACAGTACACAGAGTGTAGGGAGACATGGACAGATGGGGAGGAGTAGGGAACAGTGAGGAATGCAAGCGATCAAGACATATTATTTGAAATTCAAAAAATCATTAAATACATTGTACTATTTATAAAGAATGTTCTTCTAAGAAAAAATACAATTGAGAAATAGCAATAAATGTTTATATTCCATCAAAATTTTAGAATACATTAGTGATAAATTGTCAATTAATCTGAATATGTGTAAGGAAAGTGAGACTACTGTCAATTTCATAATAGAAGTAATTTTATTTTTATATTATTTTAGTTAACAAATCAAACTACAAAAATTGTTGCTCAGTAAAAATGTCTATTCCTTTCACTAGGTTTTATCCACTGGTAGGAAAAAACATTTTGCACGTGACATGTTCGTGAGAATGAAGAAACGCACATGTAGCTCTGTTCCTGAAGGTCACAGGTCAGTCTCAGGTGGAGTATCTTAAGTTGAGAAACAGAACCGGTTTTTTATTTTTTTAAGATAGAGCCTCTCACTAGACTACCTGGTCATTGAGTCCTAGAGATCTACTTGTTTCTACATATCCAGCATTGGAATTACAAACTGACATCATTATACTAGAACATTTACACAACTGTTAGAGCCTGAACGCATGTCCTCATTCTTGCCTGGTGAGGAATTTTTTGACTAAGTCATTTTCTCAACCCATGGAAATCAAGTTAACTAAGCAAGTGGGGTGATGAGACGGCTCAGTAATTAAAGTTTATATTGCTTCTCATGGTCTCACTAGAACTTGGATTTGACTTCCAAAATACATGTTAAAAAACAAGCATTACGGTTTGCATTTGTAACTGTAGGAATGCAGAGGAGAACTTAGAAGGATCCCAGGAGCTCACTGAAGACCCTGCCTAGCATAGATGGTGTGTTACCAGTCCGTGAGACAGTCTGTCCAAATGAAAACCAAGAAAGGAAAAGAGAAGTAAGCGGCTCCTGGGGAACAACACCTGAAATTGACCTGGCCTCACATTCATGCATGCACAGTCCTCTCTCATGAATATGCACACACTTGAAAGAGCTAAGTGTTCTAATAGTAAAAAAAAAAAACAAAAACAAAAACAAAAACAAAAAACCCCATAACTTCTGTCTTCATTTTATTTATTTTTTCTGGGATCTCATTAAATAGTAAGAGTTGTCACTACACACACACACACACACACACACACACACACACACACACATATGCAAAATGTCTTGTGTTGGGAGTTTCTAAAGTCATGAGACTTCTCTACCACACACACACACACACACACACAAGTGTGTGTGTGTGCGCACATGAATATGTATGTGTATTATATATGTACACACAAATGTGTTTTATATACATACATACATACATACATATTATATACACACTTATACAGAATTTCATAAATAATCACAGATGGAATCTAAATGGGCCCTCAATATTTTATCACCTGCAGTAACAGAATAAAGAGAAGCATCCATAGGGTGCTACTCCAGGCTCTCCACTTCAGCTTCAATCAGAAAAATCGCAAGAGTTAGTTGCACTTATGTCTCATTATCTGTGTGCTGCAGGTTGAGAATAATTGCTGAATAAATTAGCATCAGATCAGAGAGCATGAAATTAAGGACACAAATAAAGTGAGTCGCAACATGGTAAATTGAAAACAAGTTGAAGACTTCCGAAGTTGAACATCAAGGGCTGCATTTAGAGAAGGGAAATACACTTTCAACTCACACAGATCACAAAGTTGAAACCAAAGACATATTTTCAGCTTTTACACTTGCTTTCCTTATATGTAGCATTCCTTTGGGTAGTAACATCAAGCAGAATATTTCATTAAGAGAATGAAAATTGAAAACTATCTTTTCCACTGCAACGCCATTTTTCAGAGTTGCGCTCACATAATCTGCATTTGATCATGAGTTTACTTTGGCATTAGCGCCTAATAATAAAGATTCCAAGCACATAAAAATATGTGAGAAATTTTTCTGTGTTATTATAGGAAGTTGTCTCAGTTAAGTTCCTCAGAACACAGTTGCATAAAGATGATCTATAATAAATAAAGTTTACGAAAATATAAATGAATATATCTTCAAAAATTGGACATTGCTTACTACTCTGAAACACATTTAATACATAAAATTATGTGCTTACTCACTAGTATAACTTTTGATGGCACACTTACTCAACAACATACATAAAATAACATCATAACTTAATCTCTAGGACTGTCCTTTAAGGTAGATAGCATCCCCATTTCTTTATGCCAGTAAGGCTCAAGGTATTAAAAAAAAAGTAGCTGTATATTGACATAGATTTAGATAAAATGGCTTTACTTAAATACTCAGTGCATTAACTGTCCTTTCTTAGGACAACTCACTGTTTGGCTAGGGAACTGGAAACTGTATGCCAATATGAGAGTTAACTAGAATATTTCAGTAAGAGTTTTGGACCAAATAAGAGAAGTTTCTAGATTGTTGCAAACATCTTCATAGCTCTGGAAAAGCCAGAAGATGACTCTGGGGCAACTTGAGGAGTTATTGTGTGATATAATTTGTGGAATTTGACTAGGAGTTTGAAGGAGTTATAAAGGCAATAAAGGTGAGGTGTATATTTCAGAAGCTCTATAGTCAGTGCAGAATATAAAGTATATATCCTTCTTTTCATATAAATTATGAAAGAATTTTCATAGTTATGCTTTGACTGACATTTTTCTCTGTGACAGGAGTACTTGGGTCTCCAAGAAGGCACACATGAGCTCTGTTACAATGCTGCCTGTGCACTGATAGGGCAAGGCCAGCTGAACCAGGCCATGAAAATCCTACAGAAAGCTGGAGGTTGGGAGTTTTTAAAGCTTTCTAAAAGTACAGTATGGGATATATAACTTTAGACAGTCTCTAAAAATTCCATTTAATATTTATGGATTTATTAAATGGGAATAATTATCTCACTGGAGCAGTGCGAATTTTTGAAAATCTATCTCGTTGCTCATTGGGCACAGGTCCATTTCTATTAAGAAATTTAAATCATTTTTAAAATTTAAATTTTATCATCTTCATCAATGAGATGGATGAGAGTACCTCACAATGTAACTATGAAGATGCTATGAATTAAATCAGATAAAACTCATAATGGGTATTGTCCAAGTCAATGCTCAATGAGTATATAGCCACTTTACTTGTACCACTGTGTTCATTTGATTATTAATTCAATTGTTTTGTATATATTTATATACTTCCGAGTGTGTGTGTGTGTGTGTGTGAGAGAGAGAGAGAGAGCACGTGTGCATGCATGTGAATGCCATCTCAAATAAAGGTAATTGAGTAGATAATGCTGAGTAATAACTGCAAACTAAATGAATTATGACAAAACAGCTTGTAGAAAAATCATTTCTGGACCAATAGAGGACCAGTTAAATTCTTTACTGAGCAACTGATGATTTAGTAAAGTATTTGGCATCCTTCATCAAAAGTCATAGTACAAAAATGCATTCATAAAATGTTAACAATATTTAAATGGCATGCAAAACCTTGGTATTTCTGAATAAAAGCTGGATTTCCTGTAACTAAAAACTAATTAATCCATATGGATTTTTTGATGCTGTTGATGAGAACAGTTAATTACCAGTAGCACTTAACAAATTAAAAAAAAAAATACATAATCAGGACCTGAGAGACGACTTGTTGCTAAAGGCCAGGCTCACAACTAAAACAAAAATTACATAAATATCCAGAAGTAAATAATTTTATCTATTATTTTTGCTGTTTTACTGGTTACAATTTTTGTTTGTTCTCTGGAAGTGAATTCATGGTAAATGAATACAAAACTTATAAAATAAACATGGGTTTTCTACAGATCATCTTAAATAAAAGTCTACTAAAGTATAAGGAAATTTTCACCATTTGAGAAATTAATATTTCAGTTTGTTCAGTTCTTTTAGTGTAGAGACGATGACAATTTAAACAGATACTCATTATGTATATCACACATACACATGCACACACACACACACACACACCATGTCACTGTATGTACTCACTTTTGGTCACAACACCTTCTAGATGGATGATGTTCGGATGATCAAACTGTCCCATGATACTTGCTTCACCCAGGAAATCTCTGCGCTGCTTCTCAGTATATCCTACTTTAAGAGTTTTGATAGCCACAGGTAATTCTCTTTTTCCTGGTAGTTTCAAACGTCCGCTACAAACTTCACCAAATTCACCTTGTGATAAAGATAAAAAATACTGTGTAAACTCATTTAGAATTCTTATTCTAATAAAATTATGCATTAAGTTTCAGATGGAAGAAAATAAACTAAGGGTGAGATCAAGCCTCCACAGTATTATTAACAAAAGTAAATGTTATATTGGGAAATATCCTCCGTAGATGGCCAAAATCACTCTAGGCCTTACTAGCTTCATTCATTTAACTTGTACAATCCAAATAGCAAAATTAGGAAGATTTTTTTTTTTAAAAAAACCTGACCTTAATTCATTTTGTTTTACTTCTCTCATAGTCTGTCAGTACCTACTACTGATGAGAAAAAATCAAAGGGAACTAGGAAGATATTAGCTGGGTTATGTAAAGACATGTTCAAGTTGAATTGAACAAAGCAAATACTTTTCAGTATTACAGCTGCGTTGTACATATATATACACACTACTACATGGGCAACAATTCTTCACTGGGTCTCTCTGCTAAGAAGGTAGGCATCTGCTCCTTTATGAACTACACGGAAGTTCGAATTAAAAGGTGATCAGTCACATCAAACTTTGAGAGAAAGTCAGTTGCAAGAGGTTAAGAACCTTCTGTGTGAGATCAGGACATGGATGTATTACATTCTTAGCATAAGCAAAGCTGACAGCTCAGAATGGGACTGTCCTCTCACCTGCTCCGATGACTCTCTCAATGGTGATGCATGAAGCTTCGATCTCCTTGGCAAATTCATGGACAGCTTGATTGGGGTCTTCGTAGGTGTGCGGATCAATGTAGGTTCTCACCCCTGGCAGTTTAACTGTAACGATACATGGACGTTAATGGAGCAGAGGGGAAGTGCTTACTCATGCAGCAACTTGTCAACACTCAAGTGTGACTGCATTCCCTTACTTCTAAAAGGAGTTGAGTTGCAAGAAGAGGCTTTCTTCTGATTTATGACAGTTATGTACACAGCTATTTTACTTTTATAACTTATAAATATGGATGGTTCCCTACACAAGAAACGTGTATATGCTGGCATGTCTACATAACCATCTTTTAAAATACTGTTCAGACAGACTCAGATGTATATTGAGAACACTTTGATGATTGAAGAGGGAAAAAAAATAGTGACTCCTTTGTTGAATTGGTCTATAGGCTCATTTTTAGATATTGCAATAGAGTATTAATTCTGACCTTAAAGAACATATAAAACATGTGGTGCTGAAATAAAAAAGTAAAAGAAAAACAGAACTACATTTCATTCTGTCTATACCAAGAGATCCATATTTATTTTAGTCCAAGTTACCAATAATCATACCAGGATTGCACTTTAAAGATGGATAACATAGACACATAGCAGTGGGAAGTGGTCTCCCTGCTTTTCGTCAAATTAAATATGATCTCAGTAGAGGGACTAATGCAAAAGATATCTGTCTTCACTCATTTTTCAAATTTAATCATGTTGTATACACTAAATAACATGATTAAAGCACACTTATTCCTTAAGCTTATTAGTGAAACTGGATTTCATGCATTTGTTGAAATATGTGGCCCTTTTCAGGTCATTCCAAGCAAGCCTGATGACACAAAGGTTTTGCACACCAGGAAATTCCCATTGCAGTCCCGTAAAAGGAAGCGGTAGAGTAACCTTCATTCATTAGGCCTGATGGCATGATTTTATAATGGATTTCTACTCACTTCTCATGGAATGTGAAATTTACCTGGCATTTTGATTTGAACTACAGTAGCATTTTTAAGATAGCCAAGCATTTTTCTTTTAGTGATAATAAAGGAAAGATTGGGTTTTGAACTGAATAAACCATCCAGAGTTTGTTCAAGCCCTGGAGTTATAAATGCAAGAAATACTTGTTTGTTTTATTCATTATAGATTTGGTAAATTATTACAAATTGTCTAACCTGAGCAGCAATCAGAATGATAATAAAGCCTCCTGTTTTTATTTTGCACAATTTGCTTACTGTGCCCATTATGAAAGTGCATCTTTTCCTCTTCTGGATCCTGCTTGGCTTTGCTGTAGCCACACCGCCTAGAACAAAGTGAGCCACAGTTAGCCACATCTAAAAATAGTGAATCTATTACATAACCCACGGAGCAATGAATGCTATTGAATTTTCTCAAACCCAGAGCCAAGTTCCATACCAGTAATAAAAATTAGACCAACACTAATTTGGAATGGAACTCACTTTTGTAGCTGCTATTTTAGATGCTCAACAAATAATGTTCTCTAGATTCTACTGTCTAAGCCATCTAAATCTATATTTAAGGTTATTTCCCCATACCACACTCTAGTCCTCTTCTCTTCTCTTCTTCAGTTATTTCTAGCCAATTTGCCACTGCCTTTTCCAGTCTTGACTGCTTAACATTTTTCACTGGTTCGATATTCTTCTGAAACATTTTGGTTTTTTCCTTCCTTCTTTCCTTCCTTTCTTCTTTCCTTCCTTCCTTCCTTCCTTCCTTCCTTCCTTCCTTCCTTCCTTTCCTTCTTTCTTTTTTCTTCTTTCCTTTATCTCTCTCTTTTTTCTTTCTTTCCTTGCTTCTTCATTTTTGTTTCCTTCCCACTTCTTTGTTCCTTTACTATAGCTTCTTCAGCAACTCTTTTCAATCATGTATATTCAGAATACTCTGTAATTCATCAGAAACCTGTCTTGCCTCTTACCTTCATCCCTCACATCATAGTCTCTGGTCTTTCTTAACTAGCCAATAATTTGGAAGGTTTTGAAAACTAATCTCATTCTGACATCATTTACAGTTCACAAATGATAACTTCTAATTTGGTGATTACATACTGTTTTTAATTATTAAATTGACTAAGATCCTTTTTTTTGATGCCTCTTTCTTTTCTCTATGCTTATGAATGGATATTTTCTAAAATCCCAAGCAAAGATATTTGCTATTCTTTTTTTCCTATTTAATCATTTACATCCTTTTCTATAAAAGCTTTGAGTTAATTTCTTGGAAAAGTCTATTCTTACCTCTCAAATATTGATTTTATTGAGATGTTCTAGCACCTAACAAATAAACTTTCATTTTTCAACAATTTTCATTCTGTATTCTGTGACTTTCTCTAGTATGACCATTTTCCTAAAAAAAAAAATTGAGCAATTTTTTATGCTCTTTAATTGTTAAATCCCAAGTTCTATACAATATGCACCCTAAGGCCTGTCTCCACAGAACCTCAACCACTGCATCAATAATGCCTTTGTATTTATTATCTGGAAGTCTGTGCCTTCAGAACAATGTCTATCTATTCTATAGCTTATTTCCTAAAGTATATTAACTATTTTTTTATTTTTATTTTTGATTTTTTTTACAGGTTCTTTCTGTGGATACCAAGTTATCCTGGACTCACTTTGTAGCCCAAACTGGTATCTAACTCACAGATATCCTCCTGCTTATTCATTCAGAGTGTTAGGAATAAAGACATGTACCACCTTCTGCTGACTCTCCAAATCATACTAGATTATTTTATTTCCAAAGCATATGACTTAACATGTTCTTTTATTGCATAATCTTACTACTCAAAGCCTTTAATAAAATAATAAATATTGACTATATCTTGCATCCGTTGCTATATTTTATTTTTGTCCTACTACAGAATAACTGAAAGCTCTGCGTGCTTTCATATATTTGAACTTACTTGTCTTCTTTAAAGTATATTCTTTCTAACAATGTCCAAATATTGTTCTTTTTTCAAATTTTGATTTATATATTTTCCCCAAAACTTAAATTCCAGGAAATTCTACTTCTCACAATGTGAATCTTGTACTATAGTGCTATACACTCATTTTAGTTTATTTTTCCTTCAGGATTTGTCAGCTACTTACTAGACAGGAACTAGTATTTATTTACAAATTTCATCAGTGGCCTAGTGTCTGATTCGGAGTTGGCATTCAACATAATTTACATAGATGAATGAGTAAATGAACGACTGGATGACTGTTTGATTGTGCCTACAAGATGACAGGTATTTGGAAGATGAGTATGTTGATGAATGCTGAGTTGATGTGATACATGATTTACCATATAACATTAAACAGTCAGAAAAAAATGAAAATATTTAAATTATTTTTCGTGAAACTCAAAGGAAGTTATTTTACTATTCATAATATCCCACAAAAATTGAATTCATTAAATACAAAAGTTTCATTCATTGCTGCATTAAGAAAATGCAACCAGAATGACTAAATATTTCATTACAAATTTAGTTGATGATTATTGTATGTATAAGTAAAATGTCAAATAAAGCTTTACCAGGGTTGCACTTTGGTTTTGTAATGGGAATATTTAAAATGATTCATATATTTTAATATAAAAACAATTCAGAGTCTGTTTTGTGGTTTCCTAGTGGCTATTCAAACAGATATAACAAAATGCTAAACACAATACATATTAATACCACCTTTTTAAAAGTACAACATTGTTGTGTTATGTACCTGGAAATTAAATAGTATAATACACCTGACATAATTTTTGGAGAACTTAAAGTAATAATTAAAATATATTATTTTTAGAAAAGGAAAATACACCTGAGAGATTTGGTGTATTTTAAATACTATTACTAACACTTGATATATTTCTTATTCAAGAGCTCTTGAGCCATGTATCCCCTCGCCTCATTGAGATAGATAGAAAAGTGTAGACACAAACACACAAAATTGTACTGAAATAGAATTTTGTCTATTCCAGGTAATATGTGCTATTTCACTTAATTGTTCCTAGTTTTCAAGGAATTGCGTGTTTCTTTTCATCTCTAGTGTAAGTGACTCAGGAAAGCAGTTACTGCTGTATCTTATCAACAGTGCTCTAAACACAATCACATCAATTTATCCTGAGGTTTGCGTTATCTAAGTAATCCTGGCAAAAAGCTGTGGCAGGAATTCTAAGAAAACCTAAAAGACTTAAGAATCTTTATAGTTTAACTTGGCATTCAATCATCCATTTCCACTCTCGAAACTCCCACTTGAAAAGTAGACACATAAAAAACAACCTGCCAAAACTGCATTTTCAATAATATTTATCATTAAATAAGTCTTACAGATATTTAAAATGAAAATAAAACTTTAGATCTCATCTGAAAAATATTTCGGGAACACATTGGTGAGGAACAGTTAACATTTTACTACTGGAAGTGAAAGTCGGGGGATGATACAAATGGGGTTATTCTAGGCTATGTATATCTAGAGCTCTGTAACATACATTGCATGTCACATAAGCACATAAAAGTACGTTCTGAAACCCCTACAGCATCATTAAAAGAAGCTTCAACAAGACAGAGCCAGTCAAGTGCGGCAGGCAGAGGCGGGCACTCAAGTAGTAGTTCAGCCTCATTAGCAAAACTTTGCATAGAAGCATGTTCAGTCAATAGCATCTTTTCTACCTGTTCCAAATGCATAATTTTCACTAGTCAAATAGTCAATGAAGATGTCACTCTACACATAAACTGTTCTTCCTATGTGCCAAAAATGTTATTTTTTCTTGAAATGAGAAGACACTCTTTATTTTCCTTCATATTACTATTTTATCAAGCTTCGAAATGATTTCCTTAGTAATATATGAAGTGTTTGTTTTGACAGGAACTAGCTGATCATGTATTCTCTTGCTTTCAAGAAAAAAAATATTCTATTTCTGTAACCAAAGCTATTATGTAGTCACATTTATTAATTAGTGCTCATTAAAAGTCCCAGAGAGGTGCTTGACATATAAATATAGTCAAGACTTTATATAATTTTAGAAATCAAATCATTGTTTTCCTTACTCATTCTAATAGTCAAGATTATATACCCTTGGTAATAGGTATAGTGATTTTGAAAATTTGATTCTAGCCATTAGATCTCTAGTTGGACTTTAGAAAACCCATAACCCATGAAGAGACTAAGCACTCATCTATGTAAGGATGAAGGTGTTAAAGAATATTTTTTCTAGGTATAAATTAATAAATTTGGATTATAAGTATAAGGCACTCCAGAGTACCAAGCAATACACTGGTACAAGGAATTATTAATGTCTATGTTGTGGCTAATGAGGAAATGGGTTGGTGAATGGAATAGCGAAGAAAAAATACAAATTCTGGCTCCAACAACACCTTTCACACAATAAGGGTATCCTATTTTCTTAATCTAGAGTGATACATTATGAATATTTTTTTCAAATTGACAAATGTTGCATGGAATACAGTAGTGTAAGGAGGAATAATTTTGGATTCTGATTTCTTTAAATGATTGAGGATGTGTACAATTGTTTTGCAAGTTAACTATAATGTGCTTTTGTTGAACTTTATGTCAAAACTTTCAAAAACTCAACAATTTACAGACGTCTTAGCATTTATGTCTTCCTCAGGGAAACTGCAAAACATAGTCTTCTAAAGTCAGGTGTCACTATATAATCCCTTCTGTCCTGAAATTTGCTAGGATAACGAAATGCCCCCCAAATCACAAAGATCCACTAACCACTTCCTCCCAGGTGCTGAAATTAAAGTCTGCCCACCACACCAATATAAAGTAGTCTTTCTTAAAGCACACCACTGTGTACCACCACAGTACTTTTTTCCTGACATAATACTGACCCTAACCTTTGTATAATATTCAATTTAGAAAAATTTATGGCTGCAATCATAAAAAGGTTAAGGCACATCATTTGAGTAATTTTTTTTTTTGAATTTTGTACTTAGGAGTCTATCCAATTAAGTCAGGCATTTGGATGCATGCATTAAGTCTCAGCACATGAGATTATGAAGCAGGAGGAACTCAGTCAGTCCCAGTCACCCGGGGTACATAATTCCTTCCAGGTCAGTCTGCACTGCAGAGTAGGACTATTCCAGTGGGCAGAGTTGGGAACATACGATGAAGAGTTTTATCAACTTAAACAGAAGTTTTACTTAAAAATTCAATATATCTACTAAACACTGGATGGGTACATTTTGTTTTATGGGATAACATTTTTCAATAAGTGTATGGTAAGGGTATGAAAGAGTGCATGTAAATGGTTTATTGGACGTTTAGGTTGTCTTACTAGCCGAACATTATGAATCCCATCCATATTATTTTCACATAAATACAAGGAAACTCTGACACCAAGATTTCTATAGATAGGGACAAGCGAACTGCAAACACAATTCATCGAAATACCTCATTTTTACCTCTCAGGAGAAATGTTTCTACATGGGAAATTAGTCTTGGTAACTATGGGAATGGCACAATGAATAATTTATCAAAAGGGCCTTTGCAAACGTATCTGAGAATTTATGTGTTTTGTTAACTTCACCAAAATACTTTTCTGTTATTACTTATAATAGAAAACTGAAAACATTCATATTTTAAATAATCTAAAGACTACTTTTAATCTATTCTCACTGTTGAATTCAAATTTAATTCACTTAGAATTTTAATATAACAATACATTCATAATGTCTGATATAGGAGGATTGTTTTCACATTTATACAAGGCTTACACACCTATTCCAAGAAGTTTGTCGTTAATATATGAGAAAGAAGGTAGTTGTGTTCAAGAGTTAAGATGAGGATTTATCAAAGAATTCATGATCAATTCAGATTTAAATGTGTGAGCCCCATTTCCACACACACGAATTTTACTAATGAGCAAAAATCAGTTATTTTTAATAATGTTAAATTACTACATTGATTGTCAGTGTAGTGATTTAAAATGTCACCCTTGACTCAGAGGCTAATGCCTTTGCTGCTCTTCTGGACAAACTATTGATTTTCCAGAACTCATTGGGTCACACACATCCACCGTAACTCCAGCTCCGGAGCATCCAATTCCCTCCTCTGGCCTCCATGGCCACCTGCACATACCTTCTCAAAGCCACATTCAGACACACACAATATAGATAAAATAAAAATTAAAAAATATATTTTTAATAAAACTGCAATATAATCCTCCATAAAGCACTTATACTGACTTTTATTGAAAATTTTGACTACAAATAAAAAATAATACAAAAATGCAAAGATTGGGGCTATAACCCACAAAAGAAATGTCTATCTTACTTTACTATCTAGTTCACTATGCTGTAGGAGTCCCTCCAAATGAAAGACTAGAGTTCTACTGTCTCTCCTAACTAAAATTATTAAAAGTATAAGATGACTACATATTTATATTTTGTTTTGTTTACAAATAATTAAGGTTATCCTACTTGAACATTAAGACTTAAATATATATTTATTCAGTGTTATCAAAATAGGAATATCACTTCAAATATAAGAAATAATTCTATTCCATTTTAATTACATCGTATTTTCTCATCACTGTCACATGTATCCATGATAATTATGATGATAGAAGACTGTGGTCACACTATGGACATTCCATGGTTCTGGGAGACAGAATAGGTGATTTTACTTGGACAGAAGTAGCATTGTACTTCCACGCATGATATGGATTTTGTTGAATGGAACAACAAAACAGTGACATGTTAAATGTGACAGATGCTGTACTCCATGGAATTCCTACTTCAAATCAGAACCACTGGAAAGCCTTTTAGAAGAAGCACAGACCTTGACAGATACCTCTACTCTGCTCGCAGTATTTGATTTAAAATGATCCATTATTTAATAATTACTTAGGAGGTTCTGTTTGGGAATGAGGTCCATCTACACTTGTCAACTTTAAAGTGTAGCTGGTTTACTAACTGGTAAGATATACAGAGATGGAGAGAGTAAGGAAATGCTGAAGGTAGAACGTAGAGGTGGACATAACCCAGGAGTAAGGCGGGAGGGAACACTAACCATATTAGGCTTGGATGCGCAACAGCGCACAGGGAAGAAGCCCTTCCACAGCCACACTCGCAGCAACTGAAAAGCAAACAAGAGAGCCCAAGATAAGGAAGCAATCCCACTCCCTCAGAGCAGCATAAAGACACTGTGGGTTTCCCTCAGTTGTCTGCTTTACTTTTCCAAGACATAAATTCCTACACATATACAATCAATTTTTTTTCAAGGTTGACTTAAGACATCTCTCAGAACAAGAAGTGAAGAGCTGTTCCAAGTAGCTACTTTTACTTTACTTAAAACTGTTATTCAGTAGGAAACATAATGAGCCAATATGTTTGAATTGATTGTATTCGGTTACTATATGTTTGAATTGATTGTATTCAGTTACTATAACATGCAAACAAGGATATGCAAAATTAAATGATTTTTATGAATTTCTTCAAAGTTATATTTTGAAGACATGAGTAGCTGTTTATTGACAGTTTTTGTAGGTAGCCTCCAGTTTCGAGTGAGAACAAGGTCTTTCCCTTTCAATTCACTAATAATTTTGTCAGTGAAATTGCTTATCAAAGACTATTGAAAATGTCATGCTGGCAACCTTAAAATAACTTTTGGAAGACCATCAATTTTAATTTCCATTTTTGGATGTTGAAAATTCAATCCTAACTGTATAATGTCAGATTATATCAATATAAAAATAAATTATAGAGAGTGAATGCATTTCTGGGGTTATTGCAACACTCAAAATTTCTTTTAATTTTCCAAATAGTGATAGAAAAATGACCAAAAATATGAAGTAAATTGTTTAATATGATGCATTTTATTGGTAGAAACCATGTAAACTTATGGCAGAATGCAGCAAAGAAGTGATTTAGTGCTTCAATGCACTCACTTTCATTTATTTTTATGAACAGCATTTTTTAGTATTTTTCTGGAGACCTGTAATGGAACTCGGTGATGGTATCATATACCAGCCAATCCAAGCTTATGACTAAAATCTTTCTGCTTTGAGTCTTACTTGAAATGTATCTATTGTATTTTATATGAAATTTAGAAAGGAAAATAAAGACAATCTCAAATATATTTCCAAATGCCTATGAAATAACCCCAATGGATTTTCCCCACAAGAATATTCAGATTCATATGTTTTATTTTCTCCTCTCTTTCCCTTCTTTTCTCTCTCAAAGCATCATGATACTTTAATAGCAAGCATTGATAAATGTCTCAGTATTTGGCTATCACTTGATAAGAAAACTGATACTGTAACAATTCTTTTTAATGTAAATATCCATATATTTTTATAATGAGCTCACTATATTTACATAAAATCACAGTTATACCAAAAAATTAAAGTACTTCCTTCTTTGGCCAGATTTTAATGTCTTTGTATTTACATCAATGTTCTGAGATAGCTTCATCCCATCTCAATGATGAGGAAACTAAGCTGCTGGGTGCCTAAGTTATTCCAAAGCAAATATTCATTTATGGAATACCCAAAACTCAGAACATGTTGGTGTATCCACTCTTCCTATTCCTGCCTAGAATGCCACACAGTCTTCCAGTGCAGTGACGAGAATCTCTTCTATTTTACTGCCTTGTGTTACTACTCAGATTACAGGTATAAGAATACTGCTTCAGGGCCCAGGCCAGTCTATCAGCCCTACTCAAGTATTGTTTTACTGAAAACTGTCACCTTCACTGTGGCTCTTTTTTTGAATTTTATTTTGCTAGTGCAAAATAGAGTGTTATAGAGACTTATGTAGTGATATTTATTTTCTATTTGAATAAATAAGGCTTGCCCGAAGATCAGAAAAGTAAAATAGCCACTCTGGGCAGCTTTATAGACCAGGCAGCAATGACACACATCTTTAATCCCAGTAGCCACACTAGCTTGCTATAGAAACCAGGTAGTAGTGGTACACGCCCTTAATCTCAGAACTAGAGAGGATTATAGAACAGGAGGAGACAGATGTCAGTCTCTTTCTGATGTTCCCTGGAGGCAGGATCATCATTTTGTACTGAGGTTGAGATAAAAACCAGTGACTGGTTTTGTTTTTCTGGTCTTCAGGTTGAACTGTAATATCTGTCTCTGAGGTTTTACTCAAAGTGCTTCACACTACAGATTTAATTACTACAAAGTGAACAATATTGTCTTGGCTTTGTAAATTTTTAGAGTGCTGGTTTCTGAGGATGATGACAATTTCTACATTCTCTTGCTTTTACATTCAAAATTTAAATTCAGTAATATTATCATATAATTGCTGTTAACAATACAATTACAATATTTACATATATTTGCTAATAAAGGATTGTTTATAAGCACTAATTTTACATATACAGTACAACTCAGCAAATAAAACTAAATAGCAATTAACTGAAGCAATGATATTCAGTTAATTTTAGTGGACAAATGACGACGTAATTTCTCCCTAATCTACAACTATCTCAATAAAAAAGGTTAATAAACATACTTAGAATGCTTAAGAATGCTTCAACAGCCAAATGTGATTGGACAACATTAAAAATCAGAGTTCAAATAATAACAACATCAACAACAATTATGTCGTGATCCTAGCAATAGCAGAAAAGTTTTATTCAATGCTCTTAGGTATAAAACTATAAGTATTATTATGTAATGAATTAGAAGAAATACCTCTCTTTACTACTCGATCTTTTCTACCCCCATGCAGTTCACTATAATTAAAACATAATCTATAAATTGTATTCCTGAAAATCACAATTCATTTCAGCCATCATTATAATTTTATTTTGTTTTAGATACATCTAATAAAATAATTAAAGATACAGAAAACATGTACACAGGTTTCCTGGAATCATTGCTTCAAATATTTGACTTGTTTTAAGATGGAAGAATAGATTGATGGGTAACAAAGTTACACTCTCTGTATCTAGGCAACGGGTATGAAACAGTGATAATAACAAGTACTAGTTCACAGGTTTCTTTCAAAATAGAGTGAGTGAGAAGATATGTAAATAGGACTTTGATACACTGGGAATTCACTGGGACAAAGTAAATATAATTAATTTTAGCAATATCATAATTAATGTAAAAAGATTTTTATAAAAGAATAATTCATTACTTTTCATGATTCATATACTCTTTCCATATTAAGTAGTCCCATTATCATATAATTGAATACTTTTTAACTACATGCAGACAGATACAGAGAATGGTCAGTGTAATTTTTTAAATTTCTACAAAAAACATTTTCTAAGGATTTAAAAATGAAAGCTTTCTTGTATTCACATTATTAAAAGAGTTGAGGTTTTGTTTATATACATATTTGAAGCACATAAATAACTAACATAACTCCATAAACTAGCCTCTTAAAATAAATTCATAGAAGTTTGTCACAAGGACACTACCACCAGGTGGTAGAAAAACATATGTTTTCTTATTCAATAAATATTCCAGAAAAGGCAGGTTGGAATTCAAGTCCTTAAGATGGTTTAGAAATTGAAAGTCAAATGTGCTGGAAATTGCAGCCAATAAAATCTCTGAGAGCAATGCCTGAGCATAGGGACATCACCATTCCTGGCAGTTCTTAGCACGTGGAACCCTACAAGTAACTACTGGCAGCTATAGCAAGGTGATGAATTTCCCATACATATATACATGGTGTGTGGGTGTGTGTGTGCGCGCATGCGTGTGGGCGTGTGTGTGTGTGTGTGTGTGTGTGTGTGTGTGTGTGTGTGGAGAGAGAGAGCAATTTCATGCACACCTGTGCCCGTGTGAGCAAAATAATCTTGCTGCCATAGTAGCAGGTGATTATATATCCTCAAGGGAGGAGGTCCTCAAGACACTAGATCAGAAAAACAAGACTAGAGACTACGAATGACTAAACACATAAATTCTCAAATAAGAGATCATAAGAAAAACAAAGACAGCAAAAGAGTCAAGATCACAAAACAATTGTTGGACAGCAACAGTTTTCAGCTTAGTCGTAAAATAAAAAAAAGATTGAATCATTTGCTCTTTAAGAGTGACTCCACAGTGAGTAGCAGTGCTCTGTCCTGGGGCAAACAGAGAGAATCTAGTGCAATTATCAGATAGATGGCACCCTGCTCACTCTCAGTAGTGTTCACATCTTTAATTTTTTGTTGAGATGAGATAATAAACTAGGAAGACACTATCCCAGGTCACTCTGATGACCAGCAGTATCTGGCAGTCTTGGTACTAGAATCCTAAATATTGGATAAAAAAAAAGTACTTTGCGTTCAGAATGTCTGCGCCACTATTGCTATATATAGTATGTATTTGAGAATTGTCTTCTAAGATTGGCCTTAGAACTAGCTATGAAATTAAAAGGTCAACACCATGCACCTCTTTAATTACCACTGTACTGGATGTAAGGATCCTCCCCTCTCGCCCCACTTTGTTGTTTAACTCTTTGTATCACATTATTTCAAACATTCTGATTTTCTTAACCTACTCTGACAGCTTAAGAAGTTTCACGAAAACTTTTGTTACAGAGAGCTCTCTTCCCATTCAGGACTGTTTAAAAAAAAACACCAAAACAAACTTATATAGTGTAGCTTGTACTGTAATCAAACAAATTTTGTTTTGTTGTAAAACGTTAAAAGAACATGACCTAGTTTGTTTCTGTTGCTGTGATGAAGCAAATATAAAAATGAATTCAGTGAGGAAAGGGTTTGTTTGTGATCATAGTTCACAGTCCATCGTTAATGGAAGTCATGGTAGGGAGTAAAGACAGGAGGAACTTGGAGGTGGGAACTTAAACAGAGACCGTGTAGGAACACTGTTGGCTGGCTTTCACCTCATGGCTTGAGAGGGTGTTTTTTGGTAGAACTCAGTATAATGGTACCACCTAAAGGGGCTGGATCATTTCACATAAATATCAAGAAAATGCTGCATAAATCCAACACTCATCCTGATAAATGCAATACCTCAATCTATACTCCCTCCATCCAGGTTATATAAAGTTGGCAATAACTAAACGTCAAAGAAGGATCCCTTAAGCACCTAAGCTTCATTATATTATGGATGTGTATATGACAGAGATTATATCATGAAAACTGAGGTAAAATGAATTATTCACAATTTTGTATTTGTGAAGTCATGAATCTGCTTTTACAAATTTACAAATTTGCAAATATAAACAAAATTAAGAATTTTAAATGGGGATTCAAAGAGCACTCAATTTATTACAATGAAAATCATTATTTGAACCAAGGAACGACAGTGTATTCTACATGAAAGGAAAGAAAACAGTATTTGGGCAAAGAGGACTTTACACTAAACTTCAATATCTTTATTTCTATTTTTGACAGCTATACAAACATGCTAAGTCTCCAATTATTTCATTTAATCATTCAAATGATCTAGAATTCGTTAAGATAGGATGATTTCCTCCATTCTACAAAGAAAGGCCAACAGGTCAGGACATGTTATTTGCTTATTTACATTTAATTTCCCCAGATGCCTGCTTATAAATAAATAACTCCGTGGAAAATGAAAAAAAAACTTTTACTAAAAGGATTTTACTGAACATTCTGTGTATAATTTTTTATTTAAGAACATATTAGAACTGCAATGACTATTATAAAATATCCTGTAAACTTTTGAGATAGTGATAGAGCAGGCATTATCATTGCATGCAAACATTCATGGAAGTGTTTTGTTCACTTTTACAATACAAAAATTATAAACAGGAGAAATTATTTTAGGAAAGAAAACCCTAAAAATTAAATAACAAAACCCAAAGACCAAATGTTATCTTACCACAACAAATGAGGAACCTCATGAGAAAACAAAAATATCAGTATTGTTTTTACCACAGTTAAGAGTTTTCAGATTCTGTACAGGTTAAAAGGTTTTGATGCAATACTTAGTCAATTCAAATACTTTGTATTGAATTATGAGCTTGTCTTACAATGGTCTTGGAAGAATTTATTTAATGAATGAAAGGAATTATGTATAATTAGCATATTAATTATCTGCTTGTTAATAAAAATCTTCTAAAGTACATGGGTGTACTTATGAGCAATTTGTTTCCTTGTAGGTACTTCAAATAATCTCTTGCAATTTGTTTACAATGTTAATTTACAATGTTCAAAAATGAAGTGGGACATTTCTATATAACTATAAATGCTCTTATACCTCTTAAGAATTCAAACAAGATATTGCCTAATGTGCATATATAGAGGTTTCAGTTAATTGTAAGATTAGTGTTATTGAAGTTTCCTTTGTGCTTTTATATTTTCAATGCCAGTTACTTGAATATTTTGGCTTTGTATTTCACAAAAATACATAGCTATAGAATTATATTTGTTTTTCCTTTTTAGTTGCTGGACCACAAACTTAAAGTTACCTGAAAACAAATTTCAGTTTCCTTTATGTGCCTTCTAAGAGCTACTCTGCAAAAAATGTTAAATATTTTCACAAGAAAGTTGTTTTTTAACTTTCTTCAAAGTCAGAATATAGCAGAACACATATAATTCATACATATACAACACACACACATATATATGTATATTTAAGACCAATTCTATAAGTTAATTAACTTAGGTGAACTTTCTTCTTTGCATAACTATTTTCTGAAATTATGGAAGGCCTGGATATGATATTAGTATGTATTCAAATGCAGGGTGGAAACCTATAAAAATGCTCACAGAAATGGAGTGCATCACCACCTTTCTACCCCTTTCACTCGTGCCAATGTTAGTAGAACAATAAAATCCTAAAGAGAACATTTATTAAAAGTTTTACTATTTTTATCCTAGACAGAAGTAATAGAGATAAATAAACACAACACACAAATTCCTGACTATAGGCAAGCTTGTTCTGCAGTTTGAAAGTGTGGATTTTACTGTCTCACTGTTGAATGTGTACTTTCTTTTAGAATGCCCAGTTATAGCCATACATAATGTCTGTCAATTGATCGGAATAATGACATTCCGGGGCTTCCACTCCTTTCTATATCATTGACATGCGCAATTGAATGTCTTTTTCTCATTGTTTGCTTTAAAATAAAAAGAGAGACATGAGAAAACAACATGATCAATCTATTAAGTACTTTAAAATTTGAAATATTTAATCTTTATCCATAACAAATGCAATGCATATTATATTGGTAAATTGTCCCATGTTGTTGGAACTCAACAAGAAGTTAGCTTTTGGAACAGGGTTGCCACCTTACCACCTTTTCGGACCTAACTGTATTAGTCTCAACATATCTCTGTGGTGTGATGTCGGACTATTTCCCTAACACTGTGATTGGGAAGGAAGAGAACAATGGAACAGCCCAAGAAAACACACATTAAGAGTGGTTCTGAACCTTCCTAATACTTTGACCTTTTAACCCAGTTCCTTATGCTATGTTGACCCCCAACCATAAAATTATTTTGTTGCTACTTCATAAGTATAATTTTGCTGCTGTTAGAAATCTTAATGTAAATATCTGATATGTAGTCCAAGGAGTCAAGACCTCTGGTTTAGAATCACTGAACTGAAAGGTATATCAGTTCCATTTGATGTTATTATTGTTTATCTTGTATGTAAACAAATAAAAATGCTTACAATGGGAAAAGAAGCTGAACATTTAACCATAAAGTCAGAAACTTCAGCTTCCCCACTTGAGTTCTCCTTAATGATATGAGTGGCCAGCTTGACTGTCATATGCCTACCTGCTGCTGTTGTTGTTGGTTCTACTACTTAGAAGTGTTATTAAGGATATGCTTTGTTCTGTCTCGGGACCTCTTTATTGGGAACTCCGGGTGGCTGTCTTGACAAGATTTCAACACTTGATTTGATGATGCATTGTTATCTACCTCTGTCTGTCCAGCCATACATCCATCTATCCATGCATTCTATCTATCTCTCTGTTGTGGTTTTTTTCCCCCTTTGGCTTTTGTATACTTATTAAATTTGCTTATTTGAATTTCAAAAGAAAGACAGATACTGTAGATAACTTTTCAGATATTACAAACTGAATAAAACAGAAAGATGATATACACCATGGAAGCAGTATTCTTGTTTGGCATCACAACGAAAACATAATATGGTTTCTTGTGTCACTTTGAAAATGTAATAGTTCAGAAAGATATGCATATGTGGATGTGAGAATTAACTACTTTATATTTTAAAAATGTGTTTGTATATGAGAAAATATACAATTTGTGAAGAAGGAATAGAGGAAGATGATTTTAGCCATTTCTGAAGGGAAGCCAAACCATGGGAAAACAATTGAGACTTCCATAATAATCACCACAAAGAGTCAAAGTTTCTCTAAATAACTGCTGTTTTCTTTAGTTTTGCCTTCACTAACTTCCAACTTGTAGATGACTAGAGGCAGCCAAACTACCTAGAAAGCCCTGTGTCGATTATTCCATTTAACCATTCCCGTGCCATCAATTCCTACTTGGGACATACGTGAAAGATTTCAAAACCCCCTTTTTCATGTATAAAGCTACTGCACTATCATCCTGTTTGCCCTTGAGTCTCTCTGTCAAAGGCAAATGATGTTAGTTTAATCACTTCTTATCAAATATCTTTTTAAAAAATTTACTGACTCTGACTTAGCTTCTATTAAAGTGTTTCCAGTTTATTTTTACTGAAGAAGCAATCTTTGGTTGTTCAGTAAAAAAACCACGAATTCAAATTTTCAGTTGGCTATATATTTACATTTTCTTCTGAACAAGAACTAGAGCATTAACATATAGCCTACTTTAAGCAGGGGGTTTTATTTTATTTATTTACTATGTAGCAAAGTGATACCCACACTGAAAAATACAAGTTAGCATCTTCCTTATCAGATGCAAGTCATTGGACTTCATCTCTGTTTTCCTGCTTCCTATTGAACCTCGTCCACTCTATGCTCCTCATAGAAGAGCAAATGATTTTCACCCAGAATGAGTGCTCAGCAATTTGATTTGTTTTCAGCTTAATGAAAAGAGATAGAAAAAGTGAGAACTGATAAATATGCAAAATATTATACTACTTTTCATTGCATAAAAACAATTGCTATTTATGGATATATCTAATTAAAACACACCTTGAATATATCCTTAATTAACAATTAATAAAAGGTGATTCTAATTAAATATATGAGTGAATTTTAAAAAAGAACTCAATGAAGTAAGACATTCAATTTCTAATATATATTTGTTTCCTACACCAAGATTTTTATATTTCTTTTAAACTAATTAAAATATTTAATTATTTCTTTGAAATTTTCATACACACTTTGATCATGTTCATCATCTCTCAAAACTTGTATGTTTTTATATTTGAATCATGCCTGTTATCACAATAATGGTGAAGTTAAAGGACTAAGGATTCAGATTCATTACTATATGACTATAGAAATGAAATCGTACATATCTATCAAAACACAAGAAAAGCTTGCATTGTGTGAAGAATGTATTATGAAAAATAAACAGTATATGAGAGTGATATAAATGTTGCATTTTTATATCAGTTTATTTAATTCCATGAAAGCAAATTTTGTTTGCTAAGGAAAAGAAATCAGTAATATGATTTATTATACTAGTAACCATAAGTATTAATATTATATACTATTCTGTTGAAAACTGTAAGCTACTATATGCATTTTATTTATATATTTCACGCATAAATTCTATTTCTATAATATAATGAGATCAAATTTGTTTGCAATTAATTTGTAAATGTAATTGTATAGAAACACATACATATATATTGTCATGCAATGTATATATTTGATTTATAGTTGTGATTTTAAGGTCCCAACAATTTAGTCTCCTAATTAGACACTGAAAAAGATGTTAGTTTAAAATTTAGTCTAATAAAGTGTTGCTACAAATCAAGTAGATTGACAGAGAAATGATATAGACTAAACATCTATTTAGATTTATAGTGCACACTATAACTTAGAATTCAGGGACAAGAATTTCAAGGGATGCTAATGGTAGTGTTAGACATTTACATAAAGCTATGGAATACAAAAGTATAAATTCATAAACACACAAAATGAACCTTTTTATATTCTCTGAAAGAAATTACCAGGAGACTTCAATAATTGACTTTCCCTATATGAAACTCTATGATTTTGTTAAGCTGAATAGAAACATAGTATATATCTGTAATTTATAATATATAATGAAAAATATGTCTAAAATTTGTCTATATATTGACGAACATACTGTCCCAAAAAATGAAGAAATACAAAAAATGTATACCTATTTCATCATATTAAGCTAGAAAATGTGTAAGAGGTTATAAGTCACTAGTCAGTTTGATGATATGTTAGAAATATTTATTGATGCCATGAGGTATAAACAGCTATTTATCAGTGTGTATCAGCATTCCTAAAATGATTGTATTTACTGAACCTTGTTTGACCGACTCAGATAGGTTCCAAGGACACTAGAAATAATAATAATTACATACTAACCAAAATAACAACAAAAAATGAGGATAAAGGAGTGAAAATATATGTGAAAGATTAGACATTATAATACTAATGCATCATGAAACATTATATTCTGGTTTTAAAAATATTTTCAATCATCCAAGTTTACTAATTTAAATATGAACTGTACCTCAAAAATCTCATGTACCAAAGCTTGTTAAAAGTCATTGGAATTTTTGGAAATAATTGTGATATGAAGAATTTGATAATTTATCAAAAGTTTAAAATAATCCCAAGTTCATAGCTGAATCAGTTACTAAATCTTGTAAGCATATGTGGAATAGTTGGGGGAATCTAGTCACCAGGATCAGGCAAATAAATGTATGTCTTATCTCCTACCCTTCTTTAACAATACATCTGATCCTTGGCTTGGATGGGCTAAACAGCTTTGCTCTACCTTGATACATTGCTTTATTGCAGGCCCTCAACAATGAAGCCACTGACACCCATAAAACAAAGAAAGCTGTAAGCTAATTTACATATCAGATAAATATAAATCAGTATCAGAAGTGAAATAATAAACACTCAGTGCTTAAAGATATACAAAAATACAACTGAGAGATGTACATTTAAAAATTTTAATTTTTTAATATGTATCTATGCTGGCTAGATACATAAAACGTCCAAGAAAAAAATTAATTTTAATCAACGGAGCTCATATTTGCCTCTGGAAAGTGAAATGGAACAGGTACTGTAGCATCAGAATAACAAACTGATTCCATTAAAAGAAGAATTTCTGGAAACAAGTGAGAGATGCCCGTGAATAGGGGAATACATGAAAACCAGAATGGTTAGTTTGGAGTTGACTCTAGACAAGCAACGGAATAATGAAAACTCAAGAAATGAAGAGGTTTCCTCTAATGTCAAAGGTTCTAAACTAGTGGAGCTATTGATTTTTCTCCTCTCAGGATGGAAACCAGGCCAAAATGAAAAAGATGTGATGAAAATTAATCTTCATTGCATATTGGATTATACTTGGAATCACTTAGGTAATGGAGAGGCACACCTCTAGGTGTGTCTTTGGAATCATTTTTAAAAAGGACTATGAAAGAGAGAGAAAGAACCAACAGACAGACAGACAGAACTACAGTCAATGTGGGCAGCATCTTAGCATGGGCTGAGAAAAGAATGAAAATGAAAACAGGAAGGAAAAAAATCTAGCAAAATATTAGCTAGAATCTCTTTCTTTAGTCCTCAGTTAATGATATGAACTGCTCTTGTCTTCTATAGAAGACAATAGCCACCTAGAAGAAATAGCCATAGAATATAGCCACCATAGAAGAAATAGAAATAGCCATAGAAATAGTCACCAAAGAAGAAATAGCCAACAGCTATTACACTGAACGTTCTGAAGCAACAAGTCACAGAAAGTTCTCCTGCCTTGAGCTGTCTTCCTCTGTTGTTTCTTCCAGAGGAAACACAGTGGTAAAATAACCAATGAAATCAGGCAAAAATGTTCTGCAATAACTTTAAAATATTTATTATATATTTTTTTTCTATTTCAGCTTACACTTGCCCAAGGGAATTTCTTTGTTAATATATTTTTACTTTTCACATTATATTTGGAAATCTTAAACTTTCAATGACTGCTGAGCTTCTCAGGAGTGAACCTTACATACTGTGTAAACCTAGCGACATGAGGTCGATTCCTGAAAGTCACATAAACGTGGGAGGAGAAAGCAACTACACAGTGTCATCTAATGATCTTCAGCTGGGTGCTTTGGTATGAAAATGTACACACACACACACACACACACACACACACACACCATCTAGTAGTAGTAGTAGTAATACTACTACTAGGAAAACAACTCAAGATACAGAGAGATTGCTCCTCCCTGAGTTAGACTTTTTTTCCAGAAACCTATGGGATTCACATTAAAACTCACTAATTGAGAGCTATAAACCCTCTATCAGGTGTCTATATTTCAGGAAGTGATATCCACAGCCCTAAACATTCAAGGCTCAGGTCTAGTTGATTAGAGTCTTCCAGAGGTCAAAGTTAGAGAATCATTCAGATAGTCAATCTTATACTATATAACTCTCCCCAACACTATTTTTAAAAGAGAATCATCAGAAAAAGTTCTTACTGAAAATTTTCTGTTCTTTGAATCTATTGCCTTGTGGCCTCAATCACAGAGAAAGATGCATCTGCACATTTTAGGACATGTGAATATTAATTTATTTTGTTTTCTTGAACACCATTTGTGTTTATTCATGTAGAATTATCTGTCTACCCCCATGCAAAAGACAAATCTCAACAAACAATTCTTATTCACGGCAGATGAGTTCCAAAAATATAATCAAGAAGATGGATACCAGGCCGTTAACAAAAGAAAGAATAGCAAATGGCCTCTAATTAATAGCTAATATCAACACACACACAGGGACAGACAGTTTCCTTAATGATGTGGGCATGAGAAAGAGAGATGTGCAAGAACATTTGAAAGTTCATGCATGCCAAAGATTCAATGTATAGAAATTATTGTCTGTGAGATGGGAAAAGAAAGGAATAAGAAAAGGGAATTTTGTTTTTTTTTTTTAATTTTTTAATATTTATTTATTTATTATGTATACACTATTCTGTCTGTGTGTATGACTGCAAGCCAGAAGAGGGTACCAGACCCCACTACAGATGGTTCTGAGCCATTATGTAGTTGCTGGGAATTGAACTCAGGACCTTTGGAAGAGCAGGCAATGCTCTTAATCTCTGAGCTATCTCTCTAGCCTGAAAAGGGAATTTTGAAAGCAAGAAATCTGGACTATGCTATGATTTGTATAATGACTGCTATATTGGAAGATAGTGCTTTGACATGATAGACAACTCAGCTGTTTGAGACTAAGTGTCTAGTCTACAAGAACTATTTATTCAATTTTCGATTGTTATGCCCTAACATTTAGAACATAGACCTTAAGCAATATGTCTTTTGGTCAATGTTTAAGCTCATTTGGAACTTTGTACTCTGTTTCCTGACAATTTCTTAGGAAACTTAGTTTTCTGTTGTTGCTACTGTTGAAGTTTTATATTTTGGCTCAAGGAAATGCTATTGATTTTTACCATGGAGTTGCATCACAGGTCCCTTTGAAAGCTCATGGCATTGTGCCCTTCAAAAGATGGAATGAAATTCCCAGAGCTACCAAGAACTTCTAGAGCCTACCTAGTTCTGGCTGCTACCACTGTCTATGTTAAATAAGAATGAATCATTTGCTGTCTTACAGAAATAGAGGTTAGGCAATGAACACGCAAGAGAAGGCATGGTTTTGGATTCTGCTTTGCAAAATGTGAAATAGAAACATCTCTAGAATCTCTCCAAAGACAGTCTGCACTATTGCAAATCACTGGTATTGATTACTTGTCTCAATGCCACAGAGTTTTTGCTTTGAAATGTTTGATTCAATACAATGTCCTGAGATGTACAGTAACGTTTATGTGTTTGATCTGTGAGAAACTGTGAGTGGGATTTTCAATGCTGCTGAGCAATTGAGCCAAGAACCCTGTTAGGGTCAGTTTCCTAGGATGATTGACTCCCCATAGGGGGCAATTAGTCATTGCTGTCCTCCTAGTATTTCGAGCATCACTCTGCCTTCATCTCATTTGTCATTCATTAATAAATTATGATCTGTTCTCTAATTATTTTTAAGAGCTTTTTCAGAAAAACAAACCTCATGTAATTATATGAAAATAGATTGGATAATAACTCTCAGTATTAAATCAATATGTTTGCCTGGATATGTTACAGTTTTATGAAATCATATCTATTTGTTGACTCATAAACCACTGAGATTTACTTTTAGTGAACTCTTTATAATACTGATGGTATGTGAGATTATAAATATTTGTTTATTTGCTGCCATCCAAATTTAAATAGTGTTATACTAAAATATTTTTTATATAATTCCCTTCTTCAAATCTCACAAGTTTGGAACTGTATAACCCCTGTTATTTTATATACATCAAAACCATCAATTTATCTAATATGACCAAAAAGAAATAATAAAAATGGCTTCATATTATTATTGATTACAAAAACCATTGCTACTTACTTCTGAATAATACTTATAATAGAACAGCTAAGTGTCAAAAATGCTATGATAAGCCAAATTTTATTAATTTCTCTTCAAATCACTGTTTATTTAACTATCTATTTATTCATCATTTATAAGAAATACTGTGCATTTATTATTCAGAGATTCTCTAAATAATATGTTGGCCTTACTAACATAACTCAGTTTTCTCAACTGCCAACATTAATAATGGGCAAATCCCTTCAAATGGTGATTGATGCACAGTTGATTTTTAATTCCATAGTTTATGAGTAAGTAACTCACTCAATTAGATTAAATGTGAAAGCCACAGAGATCTCTCCCTCCTTTTTACAGACAAAAGAGAGAACATACACACATAATGAACTGTAGTTTGGGATGGAAAATTTCAAATTTATATGAGAAACAACTGATACCTCATTTCAATGTTTTCGTGTAAAGAGGGAAGGCTTTAGATGAAGAATGGGGGAGGCTTTAGCACAGAAAGAATAGTTCTTACAGGTCTTCATATGTGGCCAAAATTTAAATATTGAGAAGTGAGTAGAAATTTGGTTCAAAAAAGGGGGGGGGGGATGTCAGACTGTTTGCTGAGTGAGATCCACTCTCCTCATTTTCTATCCTATGCTTTAGGATAAGTCTCATACTCCAGCACGGGTGTCTGCTGTTCTCGAACATTTCTTCACAAAATGAGTCCTTCATCCTCCTCTCAGTTAGTGGTCACTGTTATGTTCATCAACTTTTTCTTTAAAGCTTGATATAAAGGTTTCATTAAGTCTGTTATCATTGGCTTTGAAAATGAAGTGTTAAGAGCATTGCATTCAAAGCTCAGCTCAGTAAAGTGATCATTAACTCAAAAACAAGTTGTTCTCTAGCCTCACAGACCCTTATAACTCCTTAGCTGGATATTCCTCTTCTGATGTACATATCATTCAAATGAAAGTGTTAAGCAGCTCTGATTATTCCCTGTAACTGGGAGGCAGAGACAGATCTTGGAGTTGTTGACCAGCCTGTTCTACAGAGCTAGTCCCAAGACAACCAGAGTCAGACAGAGGAACCATGTCTTTTAAACAAACAAACAAACAAACAAACAAACATTCAATTAAACAAATGAAAATTCTGAGGTGTTTTAAAGATATACAGAAGTGAAATTAACCATTTTAAGGAAATCAGGAATTTTGATGGCATTGGTGACATTAGAAATGAGTTGTGCTGAAGTACAATTTAGGAGGCAATCCTGTCCAGAGAAAGATAGAGAAGTAATTCACTTTATTCTTTTAAGTCAATGGATATTAAGTTCTAAGACATATTTTATTAATTTTACTGATAACTCTGAAAAGATTTTAATGTTAGTCCTTCATTCTAGCAGAACAAAATAGGAAATTTTATATACTACAGCTGACACACCTCATGATTACATGTAATGGAATATTCCAACAATGAAAAGAACAGAAGGAGCTACAGAGATTACTCTGTAGATGAAAGCCATGAGCTCGTAACCCTGCAATTGGAGTTTAATCCTCTGAGCTCTCAGAAAGCTAGATGGCAGGACAAGCATCTGTAGCTCTCACACTGCTACTGAAACATAGAGCTGCCTAATAGAAATTGTTGGATGCTTACAGGCCAGATAGACTGAACTGTGCAGAGTAGCAGCAGAAACACAAATGGAGAAATTCTGACTTGAGACAAATTGAAGAAAGTCAATTACTGTAGAGTTGTTCTCCGAATCCCACTTGCATATATAGTACCTGAGCACCCAGAGTCACTCATCCCTTCATACACCGTACCTCAGTAAGTACCTATGTTCTCTACCATCTTGTGTCTTATAATTTACTGAAAAAGAAAGAGCAAAAGCCAGATGAAGACATATTTAAGAAAGGATCTGTAGTAGGTAGAAGAAAGAACCATGGATTATCAATTTATTGTCAGTGACAGTATAAGATGCTGTACAGACTTAAAAGGAATAACACATAAGCCATGTAGATCTCTATTAAACTGAGTGTGAAGATGTAGGAAAGACCAGTGAAAAAGTCTTAGAGAAGGACATTCTCAACAATGCTCACGAAAAAGCAGGGAAATAATTTTATTCTCAATGAATCAGACAGTTTCAGCATTGAGTCATGATGTGATGAAATACTATACGTGAAGTCCTGAGATTGGTACCCACTAACTGGTCATGCATAATTGGTGTTAGACAACATTGCAATTATTCCTGACAATATTATTATTATTTGCATTAGGCAACATACTTCCATGGAAGAAGTTTTAAAATATTTTGTACCCTTATAAAACACTTACAATTCTTTATTCTTTTAATGGTCTATTTATTTTTATTTTATGTGTATGAGAGTTTTTCCTGCATGTTTGCCTGGTACATATTAACATCAGAAGTAGGCCCTGAATCTCCTGGAACTGGTGTTACAGGTAGTTTTTAGATGCCAAGTGAGTTCTGGGTGATCCTCTGCAAAAATAGCAAGTGCTCACTGTAGAGTCAAAAATCACAATTATTTAACATTGATGCAGCCAGAGTTCTGGTATATATCTTAATTTGTATTTAAAACTCTTGTATAATTCATGGTCCCAAGTGAACACTGAAAAATTTTACTCTGAAACCATTGTTTCTTTTCCATGTAGAACTGATTATTATTTATAGGAATTCAGATCATGCTCATTATTAATGGGAGCGTTAATCAGACCATCCTTTTTGTACAAATGGGAAAAATGTGGATTCCAAAAGCATTGAAAATCTGTTCTCTTTATCATTATTTTAATTCAGCCTTATGAAATTCTGTCTACTTTTAAATCTACTAAAATAAAAGTATTTGAACAAAGATGATTGCTCTTTTTTTTCCTCAATTGCACAGGTGGGACCTTATTAGGAATGTGTACCAGAATCTCAATAAACCATTGTGATGGCTATCTGTGACGACTGAATCATTTGCAATCTGATATACATGAGGAATCTGAAGAAAATTACAAAAAAATTACTGTTCCTTTTCATGTAAAATAAGAGGAAACTAAAGCAATGTTTCATATAAAACTGCTGTCAATGTTTCTGATGTCACCTTGCATCTTAATTCTTACAATTTACCTTGCAGATACGATGTGCATTAATTGCTGAAGAAACTCACCTCAGGAATCAACAAGTCATGTCAAAAGGAGTATCAGTTTCTTAATGGGATTTTGAGGCACTATCACAGAGCACCTAAATCTAGGCATGCCTTCTTCACATACTCAAAACCACAAGAGAAGAACCTTGGTTCAACAAATAATATTTTCTAATCAGCAAGCAATTTTTATACTGAATTTATCATCTTAGAAACATCTCAACATGAAAATCATAAATGAATACTGTTAAAAGTCTTATCAAAGACCATGTAGAAAAGCCAAATCCTTCTCTTCTTCAGAATGTTTTCCCTGCTTTTTACTTTCCAATTTTGAAATAGGTAATAGGCTTTAAGCTTTGGGGCTTGATGTAAAACAGCATGTATAAATATATATGACTGAGCAAGTTTTTAATAATGTGTACTTATCTCCAGATGTTCTCCGAGATTTAATTTGAAGTAAAAGAAAAATCTCCAGTTTTATTTGATGTAACTAAATATGAAAACATATGAAAAATTTAGATTTCAGAAATAAAATATCACGAATCATTATTTAATTCCCTGAAATCTAAAGATAGAGTCAAATAAATGAATCTCTTCTGTATAGTCAATTTTACTTTGCTTTTTATGTATCCTTATATTATAATTTAAGTTTTATATTAGACTAAGACATTTGTCAGAGTCCGTTGTCAAAAATTATGCCCTTGTGTTTAAAAGGGGAAATTTAAAAGGTGGAGGGAGGAAGGCTAGTTAAAAAAAAGAAACAAGAACATGAGCAAGTAAGTCAGGACCACGAGGGTGGCGTCCACCCACTGAGAAGGCACAACTGATCTAATGGGAGCTCATCAAGGCCAGCTGGACTGGGAGTGATGGAGCATGTGATCAAACTAGATACTCTGAATGTGGCTGACAATGAAGGCTAACTGAGAAGCCAAGGACAAAGGCACCGGGTGTTGATTCTACTGCATAGACTGACTTTGTGGGAGCCTGGTTTGTTTGGATGCTCACCTTTATAGACCTGGATGGAGGGGGGAGGAGCTTGGACTTCCCGCAGGGCAGGGAACCCTGACTGCTCTTAGGGTAGGGGGGGGTGAGGTGGGGAGGGAGAGGCAAAAGGAAGGCGGGGAAGAGGTGGAAATTTTTAATAAATAAATAAATTAATTAAAATATAAATAAATAACAAAAAAGAAATTAAAATAGCAAAAGGCTCTGACTTGTGGAAATGAAAGTCTCACAATACCCGCAGATTAAACAACTATATTTCTGAAACAGGAAATGTAAGAAAAAAACCCAAATCATGCTATAAAGACCACATCTGTGTTCAATACTCTAAGAGATGAAAAAGAAAGATTAAAGAAACTTACAGTTTGCTTACATTACTGAGGGTTTAAGTTTTAATCTTGGGATAATTAGTCATAGTTTGTTGAAAGATTGTCAATTTTTCTGTAATGTCATATGGGAGCTTAAACATTATTGAGAAATAATATGGTAAAAAGAAACTTTTAAGCCTTGAAGTAAAAAGCCCCATGGAAAAATGAACACCTTTGAAAGGGTTGATTTTTTTATACTTTATAAAATCAGTGCTACTTTTCAAGATTAACAAAATTATATGTCTTTTAAAATCACATCTAGTTAGAAAGAATCTAAAAGATAGCCAGCCAAAGTTATCTAATAGGATTCTGAAGCTTTTATCTTGAATTCTTATTAGAATAAAAGGTTGACATTTTTGCAATAGTTTAATTGTATAACATTCACCATAACATACTCTAGAAATGTATTTTTCTGTATTATGAAAGTAAATTCAAAATGCCATTGTTTCAAGTATATTTTCCTTTAGTTTGCACATTAATTTAAATTATCATCATGCACATGAAGATAACTTTGGATATAGTAATATAATATTTTTGCAACAAATTAATATAAAAAGGGTTCATTTATTTTGCACCACTGAGAAATCAAATTATGTTCAATTAACAAAAATGTTGGCAAAGTTGTACCAGAGACTTCTTATTCAAGGAGTTAAGCTATGCAAAAAGAGTTCAAACTGACAGGGAAATCAGGACAACCTTAGACAGGTATTAAGGATTTATCAATTACTTATTCTGTTGTCATAGGGACAGAGTGCGTTGGCTCTGTTTATTTCAACTTGACATAGACTGCCAATAACTGAAAGAAGAGAGCCTCAACTGAAAAAAAAATGCCTCCATATGATCCTGTTGTACAACATTTTTAAAATTACTGACTGCCTGGTAACAACTCAGTCCATTGTGGGTGGATCCAACTTTGGGCTGATGGTCCTGGTCTCTAAACAAAATCAAGCAGAGCAAGTCATGGGGAGCAAACCAATAAGCAGCACCCCTCCATGACTTCTGTGTCAGTTCCTTCCTCCAGCTTTTTGCCCTGTTTGAGCTCTTGCTCTGACTACCTTCAATCGAGAACTACAAAAAGACGTGTAAGCCAAATAAATCCTTTCCTCATCAAGTTGTCTTGGTCATGATGTTTTATCACAGGAATAGTAACCCAAAGACAGAAAATATATATGTATGTATGTTAACATCTTTACAGCATATCCATGATAGTATCCAATAATTTGCCAGAACTCTAATATAATTTCCCAATTATATTGCAGTCATGCAAAGTTTGTTAATTCTTACATCATTTTATACCCCAGAATGTATGACTTATATAAATACTATCCTATTCCTCAAATGACTAGCAGGCAGTTCCTTTGGACATACTAAACAATGACTAAAACTGAATATGGCGATGACAAATTTTTTTGAGATATAATATATGCAGATTTAGCAATGCATTGTGTTAGAAACATCTGTATCGGTCTACTAATCACAGAATAAGCAATATCATTTAGTACTATTCTTGTGGAGAGGAGAGAATATATCTAAGAAGGAGGGAAAGTGTGTGATAACAATTGGCAGCAACATGGACAAGATAAAACTTAAGAACTAAGGCACCCATAGGCATTATCTCCTGGCATGTTGCTTCTTTGATTTGTTTTAGGATGTGCTTAACAGCCACATAGTTGGATCCAGAGCGAGCAGCCGCAAAGGTTCAGAAACTCTTTCCTCCCTTACCTGCCACTGAGGAGGAAGCCAATCATCACTGCCAACAAGATGACTCCCACTGTCACGGACACTGCAATGATGGGAATCTGGCTTTGATCATTGGATGCTGCAACTGCTGATAGGAGACACAGAAAAAAGAACTTGTAGTTAAAGGTACCACATGCATCAAAATGTGAGCTGCTTCACAGCAGGTAATTGATCGTGGTTTAAACAATTCACCCGCATCCAGCTAAGGTTACCTTATAATGTCTGTTTTCAGAAAGGCATTTGAAGGAGGAAATATTAACTCACCAAATATAAATCAAATGCCCAATGCTCACTAATGATTTTCTCTCTATAATAAAAATTAATGTAGTTTCAATGGTACCACAATTATTTGCACCTTGCAAGGTAAAGGGGAATATTGTCTATGACTTCAAACACATGCAAATATACATTTTATAACAAAATGTTATATAATTTATAAAAAATTTTATAACATTGTATAATAAAATGTTGAATATTTAAGTTTTGACATTTCTAGAGTTTGGATGTTGTTCTCTAGGAAAACAAATATATTACCTCAAGAACTCTTCCCTATATACAAAATGTCTGAAATAATGGGCTCTGACCTTACTGAAATAAAATACAATACCAAAGTCTACATCAAATTTAATAGCTCAGCTACATGTGCAATATAATGTCACTATATTTTATAAATAGGATCAATGAAAATTATGAAAGTGCCAATTTTGTGGATGTGATTAGACAAATTTGAAGCACTTGTTTACTAAACATTTTACACACATGGATTTATAACTTTATCAACACAGTGGTTACAATATGGTTCTGAAAGTCTTAGGTAGTGGTATCTACATAAGCACTATAAATTTTGTGTTGTGCTGATAACCACTCTATCTAGAAAACACATACAGCAAACCGCTCTCAGTGGGGTTCCTAACATAGGTCTCGTTAGTCACAGCATCATTCTGATGCTTCAGTTCAGCACTGCACAGCATCACAATACCAAATCTGTGGTTTTCAAGACCTGTAGCAAGTAGAGTTTCTGTTTGCTTTTTATCATTCCTATGCCAGATCTTGGTATATATAATTTGTAATTCCATATCTCTCTGTATTGTCTTGTAGTTGCATTATTTCTGTCCAAGATGAGCTTTTTGTAAGTACCTCCTTGTCCTGACCTATATATCAGCCAAAATCAAAACATTCTGGCAATGAAGACTGACTGAGAAGCCAAGGACAATGGATTCACTTTGTGGGAGTCTGGTTTGTTTGGATGCTCACCTTTATAGACCTGGATGGAGGGGGGAGGACCTTGGACTTCCCGCAGGGTAGGGAACCCTGACTGCTCTTAGTACTAGAGAGGAAGAGGGAGGTGAGGAGGGGAGGGAAAAGGGAGGCGGGGAGGAAGTGGAAATTCTTAATAAATAAATAAAACAAACAAACAAAAAACAAAACAACAAAAAAAACCATTCTTCAGATTCCAATATTTTCAACAGCTTATATGAGTAAAATCTTATTTATAGGCTATGGGTAAAATATGAGTAAAATTGTTTGTAATCTACAAGTCTATGTTCTTCCCTTCCCCTTTTAAATGAAATGTATTTGTTTTGATTTTATGTTTAAGGGTATTCTTCTTGCATGTATGTCAGTAAACTACATCAGATTGTGGAACCCACAGAGATGAGAAGAGGCCACTGAATCCTACAGAACTGAAGTTACAGATGGTTAGGAACCACAATGGAAGTACTGGGAATTAAACCCAGCACCTCTGGAAAAGCTTCCAGTGCTTATCTATTTTTATTGTTTTATTTAGTTATACATTTTTCTTTACTCCTGTCCCTTCCTTTCTTCTCTCATTCTACCCTTTCCTTTGACCCCCACACTCACAAATTACTCAGAGTTTATCTTTTTCTCCTTCCTATGTAGATCCATGTATATCTCTCTTAGGGTCCTCTTCATTGTCAAGGTTCTCTGAGACTGTGATCTGTAGCCTAGTTCTTCTTAAACACTGAGCCATCTCTCTAACTCCCTTTTCCATTCTTGGTAAATAATAGCAGTACAAAGTTTCTTTAAAAATGCTTAAATGTTTTGTTAATTATCTGTGTCCCTCCTTCCTTCCCTCCCTTTACCCCCACCACTGTGTGTGTTTGTGTGTGTGTGTGTGTGTGTGTGTGTGTGTGTGTGTGTGTGTGTGGTGTATGACATTGAGTATGTTTCGAGATCAGGGGCAATTTAAAAGAGTCTGTTCTCATCTCCTACATTAAGCATCCTGGTGATGAGATACACGATATCATTAAGCTTGGTGGCAAGCTCCTTTACATTCTGAATCTCCGTACTGGCCCAGTTTACAGGTTCTTTAACCGGATACTTCCTATCTTCTCATGCTGAGTTCTGGGAAATGAAACTTAGATATTGGGTACCAATGATTCCAGTAGAAAAGCATCCCATGATCACCAATACCTCCACCCATGGTTTGATTTATAGATCTTTAAACTCAGATTATATATACCATTGATTTTATTTTCAACCCACAATCAATAATTAAAAAAAATAAATTTGGTCCATGTCTTGGTCCTACATTCAAGCACAAAGTAGCAGTACTAAATTAATTCAGTAAGGTCAAAAGAAAGTTCATGTAGTTGGAAAGGTAATGTGGGATCCTCTTCTGTATGCTATGAAAACGACTGATGAATGAATAAAGAAACTGGATAGGCCTGATAGGGTAGAGTAGAGCTAAGCAGGGAAAACTAAACTGAATGCTGGGAGAAAGAAGGCAGAGATAAGGAGAAGCCATGTAGGCAGGCTGGAGACAGACACTGGGGATGGAACTTTACCCAGTAAGCCACAGCTATCTGTCAATACATAGATTAATGGAGATGGGCTGGTTCAAGATGTAAGCATAGCCAGAAATATGCTTAAGCTATTGGACAAATAATATTGCAAATAATATAGTTTCTGTGTGATTATTTTGAGGTTGAGAATCTTGAAACAAACACGTAGCCTCCTTCAACAGAAAGGAGAGGTGTAGAGGATGGAGGAGTTGGAAGGAATTAAGTAGGAAATGGATTTGATTAAAATACATTACATTGTTCACTTCCATGAAAATTTCAAACTGTAAGAACACTGTTTTTAAAAATCTTGGAACAATTGTTGCATAGGTTCCATAGGATCCAGCCATGAAAAGCTCAAAAGAGGCCTGAGTCTCAGTAGTTTACCCTAGAACAATACCTGGTTCTCAGAAAGGCCACAAACTGAGACTACCCAGGTACCACTCAGGAACAGATCATCCAAAGGAAATACCTAATGTTTCAACCATGGGAGATCAATTGCCAGCACATACCCATTGCTTTTCACCAGGACATTCCTTGGCACATGATGTCAGACAATCAATTAAAGGAAGAAATGTCTTTTGGGGGGTGATTCACCTTTATATCTAAACTAAAATTTAACCTAAATTTGAAAACGTCCTGAATTTACTAGGTATATGAGCTATAAAAATACCTCATGATTTAGCCTTGCTATCTTGATTCTAAAGCAGAAATAATTACCCTGAATCACTACCTTTCTGTTAAAATTAGAGCTAATAAATATAAAATATTTAGTGAAATAGCTTGATTATTAGTGTGCTTACACAGTTTTTTTCCTATTTATTTTTTATATTTTATTTACCTTCTTAATCCTATGTTCCAGCATCCTGAGTGAATTATATGGAAAAAAAAAAACCTTATCTAGTGAAAGTCAGTATTGTTCCATCTCTCTGAAACTTTTCTTCTGCTTCCAAGAATGTGGATGATGTTTGTGAATTCAATGAGTACATCATTTACATATATGCACCATGATAAATAATTTCTCCACTTGAAATATTGAGCTCACTATTTAAACCATCCCTCCTGTTGTTTTGTTAATCAAAATAAATAAGTAAATAAAGATTTCTTTTTTGCTGTTTCCAAAGCTTTCTTTCTGTAGTGATCCATGTTCTCTACAGTAATCCGTGAGTGCTTATATTTGATGAATTCTTTGATTCCCCTCTCTTCTCTCTCTTCTTTTTTCTTTTCCCTTATCTTTCTTCTTGTCTTCACCGCCAATAGGAAAGTCATTTATAACATCAGTTAACAATTAAAAATCAAAAGATGATTTAATGTTTTCAATAATTGTATCACTCCATAGATTCTATCTGCTTTGTTCAATAACTATTTCCTTTTATGGTGATTGTATTGTCACAGGAAATCAAATATGATTAAAACGGATGATTACATAGCATTTCTACTCCTGCAGGTTTGAGAAAATGCACAAGTAAATATACCATAAATCAAACCACCAAGCTATACTGTTTCTATCTCCTTAGTTTCTATTCAATATTACTTAATATTCCTTACTAACTGCTTGCCTATTAATTACTAAACATGTTTGTTTTTATTCCATATTCATCATATATTTTATCTAGTTATCACTTTGATTCAAGCTTGTAAAATGATTATATCTGAATATTGCTCATAAAGTATTGGGAGTCCATCATACACATAGTCAAATTGATTATAAAATCAGATTTTTGACCTCTGTTGTTATAAAACATCAAAGCTTATTTTGATCATGTCAGTATAATATTATATATATAATGTTTTGCATACTTTGTTCCTAAAGTTTGTAGGCTAGTAGAGCAGAGCATTCAATACTAGTAAAATTACATACAGTGAAAACAATTACAATAGGATGGTGCCATAATATATCTTTTATAACAAATTCATTTTAAGATTAAAGTATGAGATTTAATAATTAATTCATTCTGCTTATATTTTTTGTATATAAGTATTGCTTATATACTCAGACTGTATATATTTCTTCTGATTTTATAAATACTATTAAATATTTAAAAGTTTATCTGAAAGCTAAGCATTATTTTTCAATTTCTATATGTTTAATTAAACTCAAGCCATACAATTTTTTTAGTATAGGAAAGAAATAGCAATTTCTACCACTGACATCTTTTTTCTTATAATGTCTCATGGGGTAACATGAGAGAGTCTGTTCGTCACTTAATAAAAATTATTTATGTAAATCAATTAGAAAGATTTTAAGCAGGAGCAATTTGGGTTCCTAGAGGACCATATCATAGGAGTTTATTAAATTGTCTTTTTGTAATTATAATAATAATTGTAACATTAATCCAATAACTACACTCTTATTTTGTTACTTTTTAACTGTGTGTTTTCTTTTCCAATGCAAAGTATGGAGCTGGGTGAAGAACACACATACGTACATACACACAATGTGCATGTGTGAATGTGCACATATAATCAGAAACAGACACACACATGCAGACACACACAAACACATGCATATATGTGTTCATGAATACACACACATACTTGCAGGCAGACACACACACTTATACACATACACACACACACACTCATGACAATTTACACTTCTCATGTGTGTTAACTTCCTTAGCAGAAAACTAATAGTTTTGTCTTCTAAGTTAGCTTCAATATATTTGCTTTAGGACAAGGAAACTTTTATAATTTAATAAAATTACAAAAAAAATCATTTGTTGAAGCCTGAAGCATGTTTTATGAAATTAAACACGAGCTGTGCACCAAAGAGCATTTCAGAACCATTTCTAGATTTTCCATTCCAAGATTCTGACACAAATTTAATTTTTACTTTCGGAAATCAGATTGGATCCTGAAAGCACCATTTTCTTGTCAAATTCAATGCTAAAGAAAGCTCCCTGTAGAATTTTCTTAGAAAGACTAAAGTAGCATAGTTCAATAAAGCAAGTAAAAAGTAAATGGCAATAATTCAATAAAGCACGGCACCTGGGGGATCGACGTCTTTAAAAGCACGGCTTAAACATTTCTTAAGATGCTTGATGTAGCAGCTCTCAGTGGACCAAAGCGGGCAGGCGAGACGGGCAGTGTTAACCCACAGACCTACCATTAGAGCATGGCCGAGGCCTCCTACCTGAAGGGGTCAGAAGTGGAGAGGGAAGGGAGAGAAGCTGACAGGGAGCCCTGGGAGCCTATCGATCCACGGGCTCTCTTCTGGTAACCATTACAGAGACAAGGGTTGACAGTAATTAAAATGACTTACACACTGGTGTGGTTTCAAACTCAAATCTTCGACTGAAGACACCGTAGCCTGCTGCTGTTCGTGCTCGAATTTGGAAGACATACACAGACGCAGGCTTCAGGCCCTCTGCAGTAATAGTGGTCTCTTTAGACTTGATAATTGTGTAGCTGGTCTCTTGGTCCTTGCATTGCATATGTAAGAAAAGGGGGAAGATCAGTCTTCAACAGATGAATTACTGACAGCAAAACAGAAAACTCATAAAATGGATCAGAAAGCAAAGACTTCCTATTATACGCACATTGAAAACAAAACCAAAGATATTTCTGCTACCCTTGAAGCATTTTAGCATGTCAGCAAATGTTTCCAAAACTTAACCATTTTAATGACATTTTAGTTACTTATCTGTCATATATGCCTTGGGCAATAATAAATTTATAACATTTAACAATATTATAATTTGGCACAAGAGAAATGTTTCCGCTATTAAGAGCATTTGCTGGGGTGTCAGAAGACTCAAGGTCAGTTTACAACACCCACAGGAAGACTCATAACCACCTGTAGCTCTAGTTTCAAGGGATCCAATGCCCTCTTACATCTGCAGGCTCCTACAGTCCCATGGTACACATACACACAGTCATGCAGGCTCTCTCTCTCTGTCTCTCTCTGTCTCTCTCTGTCTCTCTCTGTCTCTGTCTCTCTCTCTCTCTCTGTTTCTCTCTTTCTCTCTCTCTCTCTCTCTCTCTCTCTGTCTCTGTCTCTCTCTTACACACACACATATACACACACACACACAAGAAATAAATCTTTAATAACATCGCAGGAAAGCATTCCTCTGGAGACTGCATTTCTGTTATGACTATGTGCTTGCTTCTGTAGGACCAACTTCTCGTAATACTTCTAACTTATTTGCTAGCTCTCCAGAATGCTGAAATTATCTCCCGAGTATTCAGATTACATGTAAGCTTTAAATCTTCTATGAATTTGATTTTTAATTATATTTAAAGCTTATAAGATGAAATAAGTACTTTCAATAAACTTTAATTTTGCTAGATTTAATCTAAACAGAAATCAGTAAAGAAAATTGCAAAAATACAGGATATATATATATATATATATATATATTCATTTTTAAAAGGGCTGGTTGTAAGAGAGACAATCAACTTAGTGATTGAAGGAAAACAAAGCAAACCTGTTCCTATTGGAGAGATGATAACAGAAGTTCCAACCCACCCCATGGCCTCTCAATGTCTGAGGACAAAGGCCAACATTTACTATGACATTATAATCACAGGCTGACATGCTGTTACAACAGATTCACTTTTACCTATATTTTTACTTTGGAATAGGACATATTGCCTGAGTGTCCTCCTCAGAATGAGGTAAGAATGAAACAAGGAATGAACATGAAGATGCTTCATGGATTAACATATATGATCTAATGGATGCTCAACTCTTCCTAAATCTTCATAACGAAGGTGACAAGTAACCACTTTCTGATTCACAACCAATAATACCCAAAACATGAACCTGGAAGCACACATTTTTTTTTAAAGCAGCTAATCAGTCTTCATTTATAATTTTCAACACATCAAATCATCATGAATCTAGGTATATCCGAATTCATCACTAAATTGGGATGATCTGATTTGTTTCTATTAGATATAAGGTTTCTGATTCATTCTGAACTGCTGTTGATTTTTATATCTTAATGCACAGATTAAGTACTTAATCTATAAAATATTGATGGAATTTTTTATTATTTTAAAAGGAAGTTAAAGTACATAATTAAGTGCTAGAAGATGAATCTTAAATACCAGTTTCCTTATTCACAAGCCCTTCTTTACCTTCTATCTATTGTGTGAATGCTAGGACTACAACAATAGAAAGTTATTCCTTGAGCTGTTTTTAAATATTGTAAACAACTTTTTATGATATATTGTAGCTACTGCGAGTTCAGGGGATGCTCAAATTTATGACTGAATAAACTTGATTATATTATTTACTATTTTTCAATATTGAGCCTAAATATCATCAGTTCTCAGTAATAAACTTGGCAGTTTGGCTATGATTGTAGCAATAACTTTCACTAAGAAATGAATAAATATCCCGTTTACTAATATTATTTTCATCTCTTTGAAAGAAGTTTAACTTTGTGAAGAGAAATCTAGTGAAAACTACTGCTATATTAAAATGCATTTGCTATAATTTCGTTTCTTTTCTCATAAAACAAAAAGTTTTAATATAAAATAGGAAGGATTTTTTTAAGAGCACAGGAATATTGACATTGAAATTCCAAATATATGGCTAACATATATATATATATATGTATATATAACACTAAATCTCAGATTACTTGTGTTTAAAATGGATCTGAAAGTCTATCAATACAAAAGAGAAAAATCACAACACCTTAAATGGGCAAATTTGATTACTCAAATGCTTGTATGGATTAAAGAAATGAAGAACAACATTGTAGAATAAATTCATTCTGTGAATATATTGAATGTTTTATTATATGAAGATGGAAAAGGTATTTGAAATAGTGTTTTAGACTGCATCAATTTCTCAAAAGACAGCATTGTTTGATTTTATGATTAAGATATCTTAGTTGTTCTTTATCTAGTCTCTGATTGGACTTTGTACTGATGAGTTAGTTCAGTACTATATTTTTAAAAAATAATTTAGCAAAGAGTATACAAATTGATTAAAGCCTATTAATATATACTGGAATAATCTCAGGATTCTAAAAAAATATATTTCCATTCCACTTTAAATTCCTGTAACAGGCTAATTTTCATCTTCTCACAAACTCTGTATATGCCTTGTAAGCAAGTAAGTAACTGCACCTGGCAGCCAAACAGTAGATCAGGGCAGGGGTTTTCACTGCATTGGGGCCCCAGCTGAGCAAACAAGCTACATTCCCCAGCTGCTTCATGAACATCGCTCACATGTAGTGAGGGGAGGGCCCAGCGAAAGAAGCCAGCTGGCAAACAGCCTGTCAAGGGGCAGCTTCCCCTTTTCTTCCGCCTTTAATTAAGAGATGGCAAGAGGCCCATCACCAGACCAGAGCAGAGGAGCCCAGTGACCTCTATTAGAACAGGGCAATGGCGGTTGATGTGCCAGCTGGCAAGTGTGCACGTCCTAGAAGGCTGTGCCACCTGTGGCTGGCCAAAAGCCATCCAACAAAAAAATTGGTGTCACTCTGAAGGTTCCAAATGAGCTCTGGAAATCTACCAAAACCCCCACCTCAACATGTTATAAAGGCTCATTATCCTTTTCCCTTTTAGAAGCGTTAGGATTATCTTTATGTATATATGAGAATGTTTAGTAACCCAAACATGATATAAGTTCGGGGATTAATAACATTAACAAAGGCGATTTATAACTTCTACCAAATACTATAACCTTTGTTACTTTTAAATGTGAACCAAGGTAAATTATTATCAATATATTTTGCCCTTAGCATGTAGAAACCATTTTCCCCAAATAAAGTGATATTTTCTTAAAAAAATACATGTGTATGTATGCATCCATGCATGTTGATGTATGTACAAGTACACGGAGGTGCACATTTGTACTTGTGCACGTGTGGTTGAAGACCAGAGGGCAATCTTTAAGTGGCATCCTCAGAAATGCCATCTACCTCCATTAGGCAGTCTCTCATTGCTTTCTATTTCACAATCAATTAATGAAGATTGCTGTTCAGGAAGCCTCAGAGATCCTCCTCGGTCAGCTTCCCGAGCACTGGGGCTACAAGCACACACCAGCATACCTGGAAAATATGGGTTCTTAGGACCTAAAAGCAGGTCTTCCAACATGTTCACCAAGTACTTTTCCAACTGAGGTTTGCCCAGCCTTCAGACTAATTTTCTTACTTTCAGTTATAAAGATAATGAAACATACTAATATACCACTAACTGCAAGCTATTAAAGAAAAAATCACGATGAAACTCAAATAAATGAAAAAATTCTCTTTTGGAGAGAATGTTCCAGAACATGGATAGCCTTCAGCAGATATAGCCACAGAAAATATTACTTCCCAAGACGCATTTAATATCTGCGCTCTAACAGAAGAAGCAACTTAAAGAATGAAAGAAGCAGACATCTTTGTTCATACTGAACAGTGTACATAAGGTGGAAAGGGATAGATAAAGTTAAGGTTACTAACCATGGAGGCATGGAAAGGATTTGGGGGTAAATACATGAATACTGTTAATTGGTCTACATCATTAATTGAGTAGAAAAGAACAATGTAAACACACAAGCACACATTAAACTTTTAGGGTTTTGTTGATAGATCATATTTCAGCTAAGTTAATGACATTTAATCATTTACATGATTTTGGTGTAAAGATATCACTGGTTTCCATTATATATTTTAGCAAGGTAAAATCCATTTTAACTGCACTAATCATTGCAAATATAAAATGTTTATAGCCAAAGTTCATTTGTCTTCCTTATGTAAATGTTTGACTTTAGACAACTTTGCACTACGTAGAGTAGAAAAGGTTACAAAAGTAAACAGGGAATGCATTTTTAATTTATAAATTATTACACATAGAATGTGTTTATATCATAGATGTCTGGAACTCAGAGGCAGTTTCTGATTACTGAACTCAGAGAATTGGGAATCAGTCAGGCCACTACATTCCACCACATTACCTCCAATTATGTTGGTAGGAAATAACTGCAAGCATGCTGCAAAACAATTTCATCTCAAAGGTGCTCTCTTAGGGTCCTTTGATGCATTCAAAACTACATTTTTGGTGTGGATAACAAGGCACCAAGAAGTATAGTGGGAGAGGAGAACAATAGGAAGAAATTATGATGGAATGAAAATGAATAACATAATGAAATCAGTTTGATTATACTCTATGGTAACCCGGCAAATTACACAACACAATAAATCAGGTAAAAAAAAAAAAGAAGAAAAAGAAAGAAAACAGAATCACCATTTATGTTCTGTATGATACAATTGCTATAGGTAACACTGTCACCAATGATAATTGACAGTATGATAATCCGTTAACAAGATCAAAGGTTCATCATTGCAGACATTTAAAAGCCTAGGTATAAGATCCAGATAGCTCTCCCTACTTCATATTCTTTCATTAATGCATCATCCTTAACTAAGACCCACATAGTTAATTGTCAAATTAATAATCAAAAGAAGGCCTTTTTAAATCTCTAAAATCTATTAAAGCTGATTACCCACTTTTTCTTAGATTCTTCTATTGTATTCACAAGTAATCTTAGATTTTTAAGCAATTTTTATCATCTAATATAAGCATTTCAGGAGGTGATGAAAAGATCCATCCTCCTTTTCCATGGTAAGGTCCTTAGGAATCACAAATTAAGGTTACGTGTCATTAACATCCCATTTTTTTCTTCCCTAAAAGTGAAATGATGTCTCCGTAAGTTGATAAGAACCTATTAAGTGTAGCGCACTATTCCACTTCACTGGGATTCACTTGTGTGTACTGTGCTCCTGTAATTTCCTCTCCAACTAGCAGAGTCAGTACATCTGAGTCCAGGTCTCCACTTCACCTATTTGGGACTGGCTTGGTTGGGTATCATCTAACTTTGTGTACCCTTTATTAGAACGCAGATTATTCTGAAGATTTGTTGTTTAGGTCAAAGCTATCTGAAATCATATTTTCCTATGATGGAAGGTAGAATGATAGAGGGTGATTCCTGTATTTCAGCAGCACATGCTGGCATAACGGCAGACATGATAAACTCACTCTGAGCTTCCAAATTTGATTCTATTTTCAATAGCTTACTTGATTATACAGTCAGAAGAAAGTAAGGATGTTTACCTCCTTTAGATAACAATAACTGCATGTATGTAGGTGTGTATGTGGGGGGAAGAGTCCAATTTCCCATACTTTAACAGAACTGTTACTGTGATAGTGACCAGGCACGGGTATACATAGTTTTGCTTGCGTGGTATTGCACCCACTACTGAAAATCAAAAGGCTGAATATTCACTACACTTTCCAAATCTTGTATGATTTGTCTTTTATTTTATTGATATTTTTTCTTGTGCGTATGTATGAGCGCATGTGTATATATGTGGATTAATGGGCATGTGTATGAATGCATGTGAATGTACATGTGTCTACATGCTCCAGAGGTCAGAGTTTGATACAAGAAACATCCTGATCTTCCATTCACCTTATTAAATGTGGTAGCCTCTCAGTCAAATCCAGAGCTCAACAACATCATTTGTGTCGCTTGCCACCTTTCTCTGGAGACGCCCTTACTCTGCTTTGTGAAGCAGAAATTGCAGGATGGCCATCACACCCACTTGACTTTTATATGGGATCTGGGAATCCAAACTCAGTTCCTCATGCATGAGTGCAAGGATTTTTTTTTAAACCAACAAGTGGTTTCAATAGCCCCCAAATTTATCTTTTAATTTGAAATTAAATGTTAAGCTGACTATATGCTTTATTCACATACAGCCACTCCAGGATGTGACAAGAGGGATCACTGAAGGCATCAGGCCCCCACAAGCACAACTGAAAATCAGACTTTTTTGGATTCACACCTGAGAGTACAATCTCCTCTTGTACAAATCTAAAACTGAAGTTGTTAGAGTGGAAAGAAAAAGAAAAGGAGAGTTTTATTTTCTGAATCCCACCTTTTCAAAGTACTTTATTTCATACTCCAGGATGATTCCATTGGGGCGATCTGGCTCTTGCCAAGACAAAGAGATGCTGTTCTTTGCAATCTTTCCCCTTTTCACGTTGGTGACTGGCGAGGGAGCTGCAAGATAACACAAATAAATAATGATGTGGTTAATAGAGAAATTAGAACTTACTCTGTGTAATGACTGGCATGTTATTATGTAACTATTAGTACATTTCCATTTATCCTGGAAAAATTTATCTTCTCTACGAAAGTTGTTAAAGACTATTAGTATATAAGCTATATAAAAATAGCTACCCGTCCTGAGAACCATGTATTAATACTGTACTTATCTGGAGTCTTCATATCCTCCTCAAATGTAGACAAATAGTTTTAATATATTATTTTATAGAATATATATTCCTGATGATCATGCTTATATTTTTTATAAAAGGTATTCAATGATCCAGTACCTTTTCATATGCCATGTTTCCAAAATTTATAAATTCTTTGTCCTTGATCCCCTCATTGCAATAAATGTTTTGTCAGATAATTATTTTTCAATATTATTGCCCTTTATTATATTCATTAGTTTTAAAATAAATTCATATATAAGTCATATTAACAGTTTATATAAACACTGTATTAAATATTATATCTCAATATTTAAAAATAGAAAGAGATTGAATTCCATTTCCTTCAATTATTTCCTGACAAATCATTCATGGTGGTGCTTATTGATATCTACTAGAGTACTTATTAGACCTTTATTTCTAGGAAAAGTGCAAAAAATGTATACTTCTCAGATACATCTGGATACCTGAGTTCATGAAACATATGGAATTTTAACCATAATCCATACTATCATAGACTGAAATATTTTTCAAACTCTATGGAGATGATGAAATAAGGACTTGATATTGGTTGCTAAGACTATATTTGTCAAAGCAAAAATAGCTATGCTCTGTATATTATGTAATATTTATCTAATGAAACATCACAAATATATCCTCACTAAGCAGCAATAAATATACTTAGAAAAACCTGAGTAGAAACTTGATAATGTTAAATATGTATGTGCACATTTATAAACAAATACATGTGTGCCATATGCTATACAGAATTTTGTACATTAATCATATATACTATGTTATATATTTCTATTTGATTTTTTGATTATCCAAAACATCTTTTAAATTGAAATGTCCAGTTTTTGGAAACTTCTTGAAATTGTAATAATACTTCATGCTCTTTGAAAAACAGATCGTGGAGATCATATTTTAAATATCAGCATATTAGACTCAATAGAAGTGAGAACACATATGGACAAGAGTTAGCTTTGTAAAACAGAAATAAGGCTATGGCACTCCTATGTTTAAAGTCTCCCAGGGTCTCTGTCAGGCCTCAAGAGAAAAAGCCCAGATGCTCTTTCTGAGTCTCTTGAGTCTTCAGGGTCTTCCCACTTGGCGTTGTGCTTCACCAGCTCACAGACTGGCCTCTTACATCCTCCCCTCTGTATAGCCACTCTGTTTACAGGTTAGCAATCAGAAATGCTGTGAGAGCGTACTGCTTGCGCATACGTGCACACACACACACACACACACACACACACACCCTCCACACACAAACACACATGCATGCAAATGCACACTGAGATCTACACACTCACAAACATAAACACATAGGGACACATACACACACACACAAACGCATTACTCACAGATTCATGGACACACATTCCTTCTTCCTGAGGTTTCCCAGGGCTTTACTGTGTTAGAACTCTCACAGTTACCGGGTCTCAACAATGTTCTCTCCTCTCCCCTCATCAGCCCTTGTAACCCTTTTGTGTTCTATTATTGTTGTAAGTGTCACACTTCTCTACAAACATAGTAGATTTTTACTTTTCTGGTTACTCCAACTATGATATAAATTTGAAGACAGCAGTATTATGTGCTAATGCATTGCTGGATCATTTGGTCTGGAACAGTGTGTATATAATGAGAACCAGGGCCAATGAGTCTGCACAAGTGAATGACTGTTGCCTATATGTCCTTTATTTTTCTATCTTATTTTTGACCAACGACAAAATTGTAACATTTTTTTTAAAAAAATAATGATTTAATTTTGCCTTAATATTTTATTTAATTCATACTTTATAAATATATTTTATTTATAAATATATATATATTTATATATATATATTAATAATATAATAATAATATAATTAAACAAATATATACAATATAATTTATTTCTAATTATTCATATGGTAGAGACTAATAAAACTTAAGAGACCAGTATAAGCTATTTCTGTTTTATATACCAATGATGGAGGGATGATTTTGGTATGCTAATTTTTACATTTAACTCTTTGAATGTCAGAGATAGTGATATTCAGGTACAAAAAATTTCTGTGATCACCTTTGTCTTCCTTTCTCTCTATTTTATTTTAATAAGATTTGATTTAATTTTAAGTGTGTGTGTACGTGTGTGTGTGTGTTCGTGTGCGTGTGCGTGTGCGTGCCACAGGACTTCATGTGCAGACTCCAGGGTCAATGGATTCCCTGGAACAAGACTTAAAGGTGGTTTGTAAAGTTGCCCGATGTGAGTGCTGGGAACTCATCTTTATTCATCTGGAAGAGCAGAGGGTGCTCCTAAAGTCTGATCCTTCTCTTTAGTACTTGTCTTACTTCCTTGTACATGCCAGGCTTACAGAACTGCCTGGAATATTTCAGAGCCATAATGTAACTATGCTAGATAATCAATGTTCATTTGTTTCCTTCAGTTGAAACTGACTGACAGATCTAAGGAAAATCTTTAAGTAAGTTCAAATTTCCTATGGGTTTGAGTGAGAGAAAAATTATATGCAGCATTTATATGTGGAAGATTATATGCAGCATTTTCAATGAATAATTGGGAAGACTGGGGAACATACAAGAGCAAGCCATTCCTCAATCCGCTGCTGCTTTGTGAGGTCCTTCTATCTATGTGTTATTTTTATTGGTTAATGAATAAAGAACTGCTTTGTATACTGGGAGAAGGAAGTGCATATTCGGAGAGAAGCCATGGAGCCTCAGGAGATAGATGCTAGGAACTTTACCCACAGTAACATGGCAATATACAGATTAATAAAAATGTAATAAATTAATATAAGAGTTAGGCAATAAGAAGCAAGAACTAATGGGAAAAGCAGTGATTTAATTAATACGTTTCTGTTTGATTATTTTGGGTCTAAGCTAGCTGAGCAGCTGGGAACCAACAAGCAACATCCCTCTAACACGCTGCATAGTTTGTAAAATACATTGAAGGAGTAATAGAAATTTAAGAAAATATTTTTCCTTAAATATTTTAAGACTTACAGTCTTGCGAAGCATCTCATTTCCACATATCCACTGTATATTTTGTTGCATTGTACATTAGAAAGAAATGAAGATTTAAATAAGCTTAAAATTCCTCGTTTATTTTAGCACAGATATTAATTATAATTGATACATTTCTAAAGATGTCAGTATTCATGAAGTGAGCTCATAGGATTGCCAACTATTTTTCAATGGTTTTAATAAGCCTGAAAACTCAATGAAGTTAGAAATTAATTTGGTTTATTTTGTGTAATCTTTATCAGTTCTTAAATTTGCTTACTATATAGAAATTTAGTAAACAATGACTGACAGAATGGATAGATAAATGAATGGTAAATATATTTATCATGTAATGTTTAACAGTAAGTTTATCTTAAATGCTTATATTAGTGTAATGTCATTTAAAGGTCTGTAGTATTTCTGAAAATTTAGCATGTTTATAAAATAATAAACTACTTTAAAACGAAGTGAGGAAATAACTAACAATCCACATGCAAATAGCAAAGATGGACTATTTCATATTGCAGCCATCAAAGTTAACCAGAGCTTCCTTGCTTTCAAAGAATGCTTGATTTATAAGCTATTAATAGTTTTTAAAATTTAGTTCTCTTCGAGGTTATAAGAGAGAGGAAGCTCCAATAGGGTAAAGAGAGGGAGATAACTATAAAAGGAGAAGGGAGAATGTTAGACAATAAAGCCTCCAGAAAGAATATGTATGATATGGATATATATATATATTACAGATATTACATATATATCTGTGATATGGGATTCCCCTCTGTATGCTATGAATACCATTCATTAATAAAGAAACTGGTTTGGCCTGGTATGGTAGATTAGAGATAGGTGGGGACAACTAAACTAAATTCTGAAAGAAAGAAGGCAGAGTCAGGAGAAGCCATGGAGCAGCTACCAGAGACAGACATGCTGAAACTTTGCTGGTGAGCCACAGCCATGTGGAGATACACAGATTGATGAAGATGGGTTAATTTAAGATATAAGTTAGACAGAAATACACTTAACCTTTGGGCAAACAGTATTGCAAATAATATGGTATCTATGTGATTATTTCATGTCTGAGTTGCTGGGCAGCCAGGAAACAAACGGCCTTCACACAACATATCTTTAAGGAATATTATATATATATATATATATATATATATATATATATATATATATATATGTATATGTCTTAATCTCTCTCTTTCTCTCTTTCTCTCTCTCTCTCTCTCTCTCTCACACACACACACACATATATATATACATATATATATATCTTAAAGGAATAATACACACATGCGCATATATGTATATATACATAATCTTAAAAGAAGTTGAGTTACTTAGGCTAACACACTCCCCATGAGAACCATATACTAAAAAAATCGCAAACATGAGGTAAGAGAATGATTCTTGTGTAAACCAAACGATTCTCAAAAATATTAGAAATTACCAATGTAACACCTGGTAACCTCTCAGACATAGAGAGTGGCATTAGCTGCTGAAGACATCACTTAGGACACAGAACTCAAATGATTTGGTCTGGATCCGACCTAAAAGCCCTTTTCCTGTGATCTAACATATAATTCCAGTACACATATTACAGGTTGCCAAAGGGGGAGGGTAATACACATTCTTCCTATGCTGTAGCACCTATGAAGACGCAAATTACCTGCATGGAAAGCTGTGCATAAAGGTGCGATAACTAACACCTGTTAGTAGCAACAAATCTCTGTCTAATTGGATTTAAGACCTACTTTATTGGAAGGAAATCAAGCTTGATACTGGAAACCCAGCCAGCTTCCCAGGTTCATTAAGTCATGGACCTCAGTGGGGAAAAATTTACTACTGCCACATTTCTAGAGTAGCATAAATCCTTACTACATTAAATATTATTATTATTATTATCATTATTATTATACCCACAGATAAGTGTAGTAAACAACCTCCATCAAAGAAGTCTCTTTTTTTTTTATTTTGGAAGATACAGCATAATTACATTTCTCCTTTCCCTTTCCTTCTTCCAATGCCTCCAATTTACCCCTCCTTTCTCTTTCAAATTCATGTTTATTTAAATTTATTGTTAATAAATGTCTATATGCTTGCATATGTACCTGGCTGTTTAAAAAACTAAGCAGCTCATTCTACATAATGATGCTTGTATGTACGTAATTTGGTTGATCTTTTGGGATTAGGTAACCAGTTGGTGTGGTCTTACTAGGAAATACTAGTTTTCCCACTCTTTGTGTTCCTTAAGTTCCAGAAGTTCCTTGTGTGTGGTTTAAGCCCCAGGGATTTTCTCTCTCCACTTTTGCACGTCTATTATTGTTGTCTGTTTTCAGCTCATGTTTTGGAAGCCTTGTTGGTGAGACATTATGAGTGTAAAACTTGATTTTCTTAAAACACACACTCTCACACAGAAAACACACTGATCTTTGGGTTTTACAATATTTCAGCCCTATCTTTTGCAATATTCTCTGAACCTTACTTAGGTTTACATGTATCCTTTAGACCTGGATGAATTAGTACAGGAAATGTGGTCATATAGACTACGGAAAATGATTCAGCTTTAATGAAAACTGAATCATGAAATATTCAAGTAAATGAATGGAATGAAGAAAGACCACAATGAATGAGCTAATCTAGATCCAGAAAAAAAATGCAACATTTTCTCTCTAACCGGAAGTTCTTAGCTCCAGATATTTATATATGAGGACATATCCTAGAGTAACTACAGACATGATGCATGGAAAACAGAACCATTACTAGTATAGCGTAGTTGTGAGGCAATAAAGAGGGACCTAGTAGGGAAATGTGAATAAAAGGGATCTTTAGAGAAGGGAGTAAAGGAATACAAATGACAGAAGGAGGAGGCTAAAGTAACAATAAGGATGTCTGGAAATAAGGCATCAAAATATTAACTATTTATCTAAATTATTATATAATACATGTAATTATTTTATAAATAGATATAAACAATTTTAATAATCTTTTCTCATTTGGGCTGAAAATATATTCTTCAATAGCCAATGACCACCTAACCAAAATATCAACCACAAAGATGAGAATTTTTCTTTTGAGTTATTGTTCAGAGCTATCTTCTGTGGATTAATCCTTCGGTACCCTGTGTAAATGTCTTGCTCTCATTGGTTTGATGAAGAGCCAACTGGTCAACAGCTAGATATTGATGATAGTTGCAGGGGCATTAATAGTGTCTGTGGGCATAATGGTGATGCCATCCTTTGAGTGGCAATAGCCCTTTATTACTACAAAGTATATCATTAGTATCAAGAGCATAAAAGTAACTGTTACCAGATCTGACAGTATTTCAGGCCATATCCACTTTATCCATTTTTTCACTCCATTACCAATACTCCTTGTCCATTTTCTGTTTTCCTCTATTGACTTAATCTTTTATTAAATATAACTATTAACAAACAAAAATGATTACACAGAGCACTTCTTCTTTGAAAATATTTTTAGGGCAAAGAGAGAGGAATCAATACTTAAGAGCATTTGATGCTTTGTTTAGGTTCACAGCTGCAAAATAGTAGTTCACAAACACTTTTACTCTGGATTGCGTAGAGTTGACATCTTCTGGCCTCAGGAGATGCAGGCATAGGTGTGAATCACATGTGTACGTCAAGACAAAACATTCACAAACACAAAATAAAAATAAACGCAGCCTAGGGGCTGACCTTCCAAAAAATGTTGTTGACCGATGTCTAGTTATCACCTATTAATACCTGTATATAAGATAAGAAAAAACTAAAGTAGTAAAAAAGACATGAGATTGTGAAGACCACACAAATGTTCAAAATACACAGAGCTGTAACTATTAGATGTGTGAAAAATATTTTAAAATGTGTATCATGTGTCTATATGAGAGCCAACCTACATGTACTGGATAAGATGTCAAACATTGAGCTGTACAGGTTATTCTTGTTTGTAAAATATTTTTATTTTAAAATTTTAAATAAACATTTAGGCTTAGGATGATTTCATACTTACAGAAAAAGAATAACAAAAACTCCTATAACTACCACACTTACTCTTCTTTACTCTAAACAATGTATACATACAGCATATCTATTATCAGAGAGTTACATTAATAGGTCACTAGCAAAATTACATCCAATTCTCAGACTTGCATTTTACTCAAAATCCAGTTTTTGACACAGAGCCCTTTCCAGTATCCTCAATTCCATCCATTCTCATATTCTATGTTTTTCACAACTCCACTTTTTAATACTCTTTGTTTTAATAAATATACCTTTGGGGGACACACATAGAATGGTTTTTGTAGACTATCCTTCAATTAGGATTAGTCAAGTATTTTGGTTATACAATTTAAAAGAGTATGTTAGAGGAAAATCGGAGACATAACTTTTATTTCTATTGAAGTCTACCAGATTTAAATACAATCAGAATGAAATCACTGTAGGATTAACTCTGTCCACTGATTGAAATAGCAGTTTGTGATTCTTCTTTACTGAGTGGTTACATTTCTATCAGATTTCTACACTGTAACATTTATGGGGAGGCCATAATGGGCATTCCATACTTAGGCTGAAATTTATGAACTGCTCCTATAAAGATAGACCATCCAATTAATTATTGAGAATTATCAACATGATAAAGCTTATCCATTTGTCATATTGCTATTATTTATTAAGTTATTTATTAGTTTATGTAAATATATGCACTTGAATCTTATTATTAACTATAATCAAATATTTCATTTTTAACTCACATAATTAATGCACAGGCTACTAAAGAACCTTTTATATATCTCTTTGACATAGCTATATGATTATAGAAGAGCTTATTTTTTAAGTAAATTTTCATATTCTGACACTAGAGAACCAGAGACCTTTTGTTCATACTTTTTCAGTACAGAATAAGTCATTTCTCCAAAGAGAATAGGTTTATTTTATTTATCCATTGTTTATTTATTTATTGTAATAGCATTGCAATCAAGATCTGCCTGTTATATGCATTTCTACACCTGATATGCTTTTGCTTTTAGACCAACAGAGGAAAGTAATATAAGTATGGATAGTAAATCATATATGTACATATATCTAACTACATATATGTATATGTTTGTATTCATCACCAAATGCAAATTACTTGAACATGATTATACAATGATATCAGCATTAGTCAGTATTTTAGTTTGGATTTCAATTGTTGTGACTAAACACCATGACCAAATGTGAATTGGGGAGAAGTAAAGGGTTTATTCAGCTGATACTTCCATATTGTTGTTCACATTGAAGAAATTCAGGATAGGATCTCAAACAGGGCAGTATCTTGGAGGCAGGAACTGATACAGAAGTCATGAAGAGGAGATGTGCACTGCTTTGCTTCCCCTAGCATATTCAACATGCTTTCTAATAGTATACAGTAGCACCAACTCAGGGATGACACCACCCACCATAAGCTGTGCCTTGACCCATTGGTCACTAATTAAGAAAATTCCTTACAGGTGGATCTTATGGAGGCATTTACTCAGCTGAAGCTCCTTCCTCATGAATAACTACAGGCTGTGTCAAGTTGAGATGCAAAAATGTCAGTACACTCAGTTATTACAAAGATTATCTAAACTGTAAACAGAGACTCCATGTTCATTTCCCAGTGGCCCAGGCCTGAATAATCACACAGAAATTATATTAATTGCAACACTGTTTGACCAATAGCTTAGTCATATTCCTTGCTAGCTCCTCCATGATGTGGTATTTCCCTCTGTATGCTATGAACACCATTAGTGAAAAAAGAAACTGCTTTCGCCTCTTGATAGGGTAGAACATAGGTAGGCATGAAAAACTAAAAGGTATGCTGGGAGAAAGAAGGCAGAGTCAAAGAGAAGCCATGTAGCTCTGCTGGAGACATTCGCTGGAACTTTACCTGGTAAGCCTCTGCCATGTGGCAATACCCAGATTAATAGAAATTGGTTAAATTAATGTGTAAGAGTTAGCCAATAAGAATCTAGAGCTAATGGGCCAAGCAGTGATTTAAATAGTATGGTTTCTGTGTGATTATTTTAGTTTCTGGGCAGCCACGAAACAAATAAGTGGTCGCCTACTTATTGGATGCCAACATGGTGGACTAAATCATGTAAAACTTGAGAGGGCTTGGAAAGGAATTTTAGACATGGAAAAGCAAAGTTTAGCCACATTTATTTTTTTCAGCTGGAAGCAGACAGCAGCTCCTTTAAGAGAGGTTTTCATGATTCACTGATAGCAGAAAAAAGGGGGCACTATTTTGAAACATGGCTTCCTGGGCTTTGCTGCCAATATGAACTCTAACAAGGTCTGGCTATGGAACATTTAAATGGGCATTTGTGAGCAATGTGCTATGGCTTACTTGATGACAAAATGGACTGGCTATGTGCGTAACAATGGGGCAATGTGTACGGTAGAGGTGGTAAACAGACTGCCACCTGTTGGACTGCCTGGAGCAAGCAGAAAGTACCTTATGTACCATAGTAATACTGCAACTTAAGTTTTCAGGAAATCCTTAGCATTGTAAGAAGTGCTCCTGGACAGCAAAAAAAATTACAGATACATAATAAGACAGATTCAGACATAAAAGATCTCTAAATCGCTAAAAGTGTTGGATAAATGTACATAGACTTGGGAGAAACAGCTGATTTTGAATAAGCTGGTGTCAGTAATTAAGTTTTGATTATACATTTTAGTCTTTATAGTAGTCAGCTAAAAAATATGTAACATAGTTCTCTATGTGCAATAACAGTTTAAATGGAGGCTAACAATACTGTTTGCAGCCAATATCATTATAAAATATTATGTAAGTGTTAAGATACTTGAATAATGATTTTTTTATAATTCTTTAATCTTTTCATCCTTCTTCATAGTTATTTGTGGTGTTTTCTCAGAATTATAATAAAAATACAAACATTCTATTTTATTTTGTTTGTTTTCTGCCTTCAGATGCTTTTTTAAGTCTACATTGATAATATCAGGCAAACTCATCTACATTATTAGTGAGCTAAAAACCCCAAACTATTAAGTGTTAAAGAATTTTAGCTTCTCATAGTACAGAATAATTCCAAGATGATGATGCCTTCATATTTTCTTTCTTTCTTTCTTTCTTTCTTTCTTTCTTTCTTTCTTTCTTTCTTTCTTTCTTTCTTTCTTTTTGTTTGTTTTTTGAGCCATGGTTTCTTTGTAGCATTGGAGCCTATTGATGTTGGATTCCCCTCTGTATGCTGTGAGTAACATTGGTTAATAAAGGACTGTTTTTGACATATAGCTGGACAGAACTTAGCTAGTCAAAGAAAACTAAACTCAATGCTGGGAGAAAGGAGGAAGAGACAGGGAGATGCCATGGAGCCACTGCCAGAGACAGACATGCTAAAACTTTGCTGGTAAGTCACAGCCTCGTGGCAATACACAGATTAATAGATATGGGTTAAATTAAAATGTAAGAACTAGCCATTAAAAAGCTAGAGCTAATAGACAAAACAGTGATTTAAACAATAGTTTTAGTGTGATTATTTCAGAAGTCTGGTTGGCCAGAAAATGAACAAGTGACTTCCTTACAACAGCCTGTCCTGGAACTAGTTCTTGTAGGCTAGCCTGGTCATAAACTCAAAGAGATCCACCTGCCTCTACCTCCTGATTGTTGGGATTAAAGTTGTGTACCTGTTCATCTACCTTTATCATTTCTTGAAACAGCATGAGTATGGTGAAAATGCAAGGTTTAATTGTGTTAAAAGGAATAAAAATAGGTCATGTAGCTAATGTTGATTATGCAGACAAAACTAACTTATAAAAATTCTACAAATTGCTTATATATGTTACTATTATCATATCTTATTACATACATATGAATAGGTTAATTTAAAAAAATTACTATAGTAACATTAAATTATTCTTATTATGTGACAATCCATGATATTAATATCACTACATTAAGTTATTTACTTTTTCCAAGTGCCTTTCATTGGCTACAGAGATGACTTAGCTGTTCAGATCCACTGCTTATAGTGGACCTGGTTTCATTCCCAAGACCAACATGGAGATTTTGTGAACTATTTGAGACCAACAGAATTTTGGTCTGTTTTCTCTTGTCCCTAAATACCTGTATAAAATGAGAGTTTTTCAAAAATATTTTAAAATAAATATATACAAATATGAGAAGTAAATTTATATTTGTATAGAGAATTGTGAAAATATATCATTCTAAATATTGAAAATATAGACTTTAGATGTAATTCCTTGATTCTCTTCATAAATCGTTTTGTTCTTTTACATATTCAGAAAGAAAAGAAGGGAAATCAAGCAGATAAGTGATTCAGGATATTAAACTAACACAAAATTTCAAAATTGATAAAACAATGAAGTATGAGAAAATATAGATCCTAAATCTAATCCATTTGACTTTATTACTTAATTTTATAAATTTACTTTATGGTATAGGTGTTTTTCTATCAGATATGTCTTTATGCAACGTGCATGTCTCAAAATTACATTGGTCAGAAGAGGGTAACAGATACCTTTGAGTTTGAGTTACAGTTGGTTATGAGGCAGCATGTGGGTGCTGGGAATTGAATACAGTATTTATAAATCCCTGTATTTATAACTGCTGAACCATTTTTTCATCTCCTCTATTTGAATTAAGTTGTGTGAAATAGGCCTATCTTTAACATTTTGAATGTATGCTTCTCTTTCTACTTGATTTAAATTAAATATCACCTCAGTCATAATACATATGCATTCATACCCTCTTTAATTTTGGTGAAGTTACATCCTTGTTAGCCATTCAGAAACAGCAAAAGTCATAAAGCAATATCCAATCAGTATGCCTAGCCCACTGAACAAGTTAGCTGATCCCCACTGTCATTGCATGGCAGTAGTTTCCACTCATGATCAGCAGAATGAAGATTGGTAGCTATGGTTCATTCTGCTGCTGGATATCTTGAGACTGAGTCTAAACATAGTTTGCACTTAGCCAAAGAACAAGATTAACACTTGAACTACTCCTTCTTTTGAATGCAGATCACCTTTCCTTGTCACGGTTAAAAATAAATTAGAGCAATGAAAGTCAGGAAATACACAGTTATATGCTCCTTGCTTTATAAATGGTTTAATTAAGCTACATATAATTATTATTCTGGTATGTTTGTTTTAGAGTATACTATCAATTTCAAATAAAAAAATAGTAAATATTTTCTAATAAATAAGAAATGCAGTTGGTAATTTAAAAAATATTTGAGAGTATTATATGGAAAAATGACATAGATGTATAAATAGTGAATAATGCAAATATAAAATAAGTCATATTAAATGAATAGAACATATTAATTATGCAGTTTATAAAAAAACTATAGTTCATTCTACACTTACATAGTATATATACCTTCTACTAAAGAAATGGAGACTTTAAAGGATTCTTTTGAAATAAATTGTAATCTGTTCATTCAGACATAAGCCTACAATCACTGTATTTAAAATGCTGCAAGTAGATCTTCTGATATTTGATCCTAATGAAATCTCAAATGACAAGTTCATGAAATCTAGCATTTAATGACACTATTTCTAGATAAGTCAGTTTTTATCATCAGAAGAAACTATAGGCTGAAATATCTTATTAGTTGTTGCTCATTTTTCAAAGTATAATAGCTATGTAAATCTAAAAGAGAATTATTGGTAAAATCTAATCTTTAAAATATTAATATTTGATTTCTTAAAATTAAGCTATGTGCTTGAAATACTATCTTGAAATCAGGATCACAATAATGTAGATTAATACAAAAAATGTAATAAAAATAGAAAATTGTGTCACTGGCATAGCCACTGTTCTTGCAAACAAGTATTAGATATAACAAGATACAAAGTGACAAGCTGCCTCTTTTTAAAAAGCAAGATTTACTCCACACCAAATAAATTATCCTGTAATTTTTTACATTAAACACTTGTTGTTACTCTATAATAGAATTTTTAATAAATTTAACAAAAAACATGATTTAAAAAGAACAAAGCAGCCTCAGTGTCAATGATTATTTAATCTTAATTTTCTCACTATTGTTTATGAGATGTACAATGTTTTCAATATAGTCTTTTAAAAATAAAATCCAATTATACCTAGCTAATAACATGGCAAGTTTGAAAACAGGGTTTCTTGTAAGAATATGGTTTTACATATGACGTGAAGATTGTTTTGTCAAAGCTCAGCAGCAATCATGTGGCATCCCAACTTATTTTATAGATGGAAAGTCAGTACTCCCTTTAGAAATCAATACTCCCAGAGTTTATGGTTCTAAGAAATAGGTATTCTCTACTCTAAATCTATATTATCTAACATCTTGTTAAACAGAGATAAGCTACTAAAAATCAAAGAAGCTATAAAGTAAAATTTCTATTTTAATTTTAAATTACCACAGAATCTCCATACTATAAAGCATTGTGATTTAACATTTTTTAAAGCAAAATAAATGTTCCATATATAAGGACAAAATTTGTAATTTCCTTTCTCAAGTTTCAATAATATTGATGCTATAGAGCAGGATTTTTAAAAAGGTAACCACACCGAGGACTGTTACAATAAACCGTCATGTATCTATCAATTTTTAAAAGAGCGAAGATTGATTTCTATTATAATATCCAAATTGAGGACTTTTCCTAAAAGTGCCCTCTTGACGTCATCTGCTGAGAAATTTAAATTGTAGCAGAAACAGATTCACCCAAATTAGACTTTCTGTCTGCAGAACAGCCAGGGAAAAAAAAATAGTGTTTAACAGCAGTGCACATAAACATCCCAAACTATCAAATATATATTTCAATCGGAAAATTGCTAGCAATAACTGGGAACTAGAGACACAGAAGATGAATGACTACAGCTGGACACCCTATTAAAGCCCAGAAGAAAGCCAAATCGTGACATTCTGTTCCAAATTAGCAGTGTTATCAGATGTTTGATTCCTCTGCACTTACCCTGGGACTAATTACAGTGAAACATGCCACACATTCTCCAAGTGGTGGGAAATCTCACTGAATGCTTGCATTTTATGTTAGCTTCTTATTTTTTTAACTGACATTATACAAAACCATTTTAAATTCAAGAGATATATACTTCTCACAAAATGTTTTCATAATGTACAACGTATAATTTTGTTCTACTGGGACAGAAGTTTGTATTCATATTTACAAATCAATAAATAAATGTTTATCTTTTATTCTTTAACATAATCTATAGAAGTTACAGATTTATTTGCAAACAGCTAAGCTCAAATTTTACTTTCTAATGTTTTAATAAAAACTCTTGAGGGACTGGAGAGAAGCCTCAGCAGTTAAGAGTGCTGGCTTTAGTTAAGCAGTTAAGAGGTCCCAGGTTGGCTTCCCAATACTCATATATTGTCTCAGTCATCTGTAACTTCAGTTTAAAAAGATTGATGACCTCTTCTGGCCTCCCAGGCAGAAGGGGTATGACAGTGTTGCATAGAATATATGGATAAGCAGTATACCTCCCACTATAGTAAGGAGACCACTAGTATGTTCCTGGCCATTTAGTCCTAAAATAATCACACAGAAACTGTATTATATAAATCACTGCTTGACCCATTATCTCTAGCTTCTTATTGGCTAACTCTTACATATTAATAACCCATTTATATTAATCTGTGTATTGCCACGTGGCTGTGGCTTATTGCCTAAGTTCTGGTGTCTGTCTTCGAAGGGGCTACATGGCATCTCTCTGACTCCACCTCCTTCTTCCCAGAATTCAGTTTAGTTTTCTCCAACTACCTCTAAGTTCTGCCCTATCAATAGACCAAGGCAGTTTCTTTATTTATCAATGGTAATCACATCATATGGAGGGAAATCCCACATCAACCCACTCACCATGAAAACAAACTAAAATGAACCAAATAAATGAAAGATCTAAATAAATAAATGAAGAAGCACACATATGTACATACTGACATGTAGGCAACTAAGGGGACTTGATAATTATCTTACTAGGAGGACAAAAGAAATTATATTACTGATACTTTGTATCTGTTAATCATCTAGGATTTCCTCCATTACTCCTGAAGTAGGAATAATTATCTTCTACAATGGAGATAGATTTTTTTTTTATTTTGAAGTTTTTTTCTCTTGAAATTAGAATGGAATTATGTAATTATAATTTTATTCATTTCATTCCTTAAAACTTCATGACCTCTAGCTTCTCTTTCTTTAATTGTTGATAGACATATATTAGCTATATTAGCATCCAAGTTTAGCATATTAGATACTTTCCTTGCAAAGTCCTGCTCAGAGTTTTGTTCTTAAATCGTACTCCATATGCCAATAACTGAAACCATTATAAGAGAGATGGTGTCCAAGTTAATAAACAAATGCAGCTCACAATAATTTGCACATTTTTCAGATTATCTACATATCTTTTATAAGAAAGTTTCATTTTTGTTAAATTTTCTTCTCAGTTGACTACAGAAAACAAAATATAAGAAGAATCTGTAATGAAAACCACACGATAATGCACGTTGTATCTAATTGCGACTATCTTCAATAGCATAACCTAAAGCATCAATTCACACCAATTTATATACTGTAATAAGATTACTCTATAGCATTGAAACGGACGACTTTCCAAGTGTCTGTACACTATTGCAGCCAGGCAACAGTCAGTGATGAAGGCAAAAATGTAGGGAACTCAGAAAGAAATAACAACCATTTTTGTTTGAAGCCAATTATGCTTCCAAACCTCAAGACACCTCTTTGTATTGTAGGTGATTGCAAGGCCCCTAGAAAGATAACCCAGTTGTCCATAGGAGCAACAGCCTACAAGATATTCTGGTATGATAATTATACAAATATCATAGGGTTAAGCAACCACATTTAGCTTGGATTTAAGACCCACTCCATATATACTGAACACTGTTAATAAATCCAAGAACCTAGATTATATAGGCCATGGGACTAATGGAAACCCTGCTACAATTATGCTAAAGAAACATATCAATCAAATGAATACAATTTCTTCTAGACACAATGTCTTTGCCGCATACATGAACTCTCAGAGACTGTACCAACATGCATAAAACTTGCTCAAGATCAAGTCAGACAAAAGGTCAGCAATAAGAAGTGGGGAGGAGTCAGAGTTTCCTGCCCTGTGGGAAGTTCAAGTTCCTCCCCCCTCCCTCCAGGTGAGTATTGGGATGGAGAGGGAGGAGGAGAGGGAGTGGGCGGAGTGGGAGGGTGTTGGGAGGAGGGGTGGAAATGGAAACTTTTATAATTTAATAAACTTTGAAAAAAAAAAGTAGTGGGGAGGGATGTCCCAGCATATACTAAGAATCTATTGGCAAATGATACCTTCTGGGAAATGGAAAATCAATTTTCTCCAACTGTGTGTCACCAGTTTTATCAACCACACTCCAGGGAAGCCTCATGTTCAAGAGTTACTAACACAAATTAGAATTAATGTTTTACTGTGAACCTTTTGTTTAAGGTTGGCTGCTTTGTCTTTTAGTTTTGTGTCCCCGAGCTTCTTTTTGTTTATTTTATCTCATTTTATTTTTTTTAAAGAGAAAGAAAGAACATGGCCTTGGGTGTGTAGTGATTTGGGAGAACTGGCATGAGGAAAAAATATGATCAAAATACATGTTGTGGAAATTAAAAAATAATAATAATAAATTAAAAAAGAAATCTTGATCTTTCCTGTGAGACTCTATTATATGCCACCTACACTAAGAAACTCTTGAGTACAGCAAGTGGGCTCATTTGTCATCATATGCTCCCACTGTAGATGAAGAATATTCTTCACACATGTGTCTAATGAAAACGATACAATCAAAAGAGCAGGAAATTAGTCAAAATATTTTTGATAAGTCTTAGAATTATAATCTTATTACTAAAATCACAGTAGAATTTTGGTATTTCACGAACTCTGAACATTTTATACAAGTGTCAAATCACTTCTACATGATATCTTAGATTGATATTTAAAAGTCCTCCAAACTAAAGAACTTAAAGTACTGTTCTGCTCTTAATATTTTTAGAATTTCATACATGACTACTATATTTCATAATTTTATATCTTTCCAAACATCCAAGACCTGCTCTAGTTCTAAATTAAAAATAAATTATCCCCTGCTCTAGTTCTAAAATTCATGACATTTATAATTACGATTGTTTTATGCATATATACACTATACCTAAAAGCTGTGTATTTATAAATAACATTAAGCTTGTTTTGATAGTATATGTCTAATTAATATAATCTATTTTTTATTAATGGAAATACAATCAAAGTAAAATCTAGGTAAAACTTAGGACAACTTAATATAAATATATATTGTGTAATAGCTAACTATATATGCAATATCTAAGAAAATATTCTACAAACCAGCATAATTAGTTACTTTCAGAGTGAGTTGGCAATGCAAGCCTCCTGCCCTTTCATGGAGCCTCTGTCCACCATCATATATTCTGAGTGTGTAAAACTAATCTTATTGCCTCCTTTTCAAAATAGTATCAAGGCCCCAATATCAAAAGCCTCAGTTTAAACATGTGAGGAAATCTGTTTACTTTATCCTGGGAAGTAACAGATTTTGGAGATTATAACGAGCACATCCTTTCAGCCACCATACAGCTTCTGCTTTTACGTTTGACTTACTTTTGGTGTCCACCCTGTAGAATTTTTTAAAGGCCACCTTCTACCATGCTACTGTGAAGGCATTTATTGATAATGTCGCTACTCTGCAATAGTCTCTTTCATCTATTCAATCTTACTTTACCTGTAACGTTCTAAACACCTTCCATATACAGTGTAACCATAGTTTTTGCATTATATCTCATGAATATTCACACACACATAGAAATATATACATATACTTAACATTATACACTGAACAGATGTTGCTTATGTATTTAGGAATACAAATGGACAGAGGATATTAATATGAAAGAGTCAGAAAGCAGTGTGATAAGAGAAGGTTTGGAGAAAGGAAAAAGAAAGAGAAATTGTACAATTATAACCTCAAAAGTTAAAATAGTTCAAGAAAAATTCTTTGTATGAAATTTCTCTAATAATTTCTGAAACATCATGCGAATTTTATCAAAGTGAACCCATTTGCTCAACCTGCAATTTACTTCACCATTTATCACTGTATTTAACAAATTTTCAATTGATTTATAATTAAAGTACAACATGCAGAAAACTATTTGGCTCGACTTTCCTGTCCCTTAATACTTTATTACACTAATAAATTGCCAAGAGAAAATCAAACAACTATCATTATTAACACAATATTGCACCAAATCACAGCCAAAAATCTACTAAAAAAGCATAATTTTCAAGTCCATTCCAAAAATTTAAAATACAGCCAAATAAAGTTTTTATTAATTGTAGTAATTTTAAAAGCACAAAAATTACAAAGCAAAAGTAGAGATTTTCATTTTTTTCCTGTTTTCCTCCGTTCAAATTAGGGCATGTATAGGTATAAAAAGTTACCATTATCAGTACCATTTAAAGTAAGCATAAAAATAAATAGGCAAACCATGTACTAATTTAATATACAAATTCTAAGCCTCATTGTAACCTATACATACACTCAGAGAAAGTTCATGCAAGCTTTATTATCACACATTAAGTGCCAGGACTGACACTGAGACATATCATTTGAAATAATGGTGACTGAGATAAAGGCCTGATTTTCAATGGCAGACACAAGTTTCTCAGCAAGGTGTAGAAGTAGCTCCAATGATAAGGCAACACAAACAGACTGAGAAAAACATGTGTAGTGCTGAGAGGAAAAGCTATGCTTTAAGACATAATAAGTAGCCATGATAACATCTACATGATCTTTTGTTTCTTCACAGGATTACAAAGTATAGATAATAGAAAGAAAATATATAGATCATGTCTGTCATTTGCATAACCACATAGAGTCATCTGAAATACCTAGATTGCTAGATTCCAAAAAGTCTTTAAAGAAATTGTGGGTCTCTAAACCATCGTGGAGCATGGAGTGTTTGTGTATATGTGTGTGTGTGTGTGTGTGTGTGTGTGTGTGAGTGTGTTTCTGTGTGTCTGTGTATGTTACATGACAGTGTTTTACATCTTCCCATTTCTTGTTCTAAAAATATCTTTGGGTTTTCTGGAAACCTCAGAAATGAATACAATTTGCAGTATAATTCTGCTACTAATGAATCGCTGTACAGAGGAGGCTATTTTTGGTGTAATTTATGAACCCTAATAACTATTAATAAATCATAGATATGACAAATGGTGTATTGACAAATCCACAATTCTCTCACATTTTCAATATATTGAATTGCTGATGGAGATTATATATTTATTGTAATATATTCATTATAATGTAGTGTCAGTTTAATGGTTTCTCAAAGATAGTAGTCACTCAATGATCTCAATGAATTATAGCAGCAACACGTAATAGTAAAATTGCTATTACAGGACCAAATTTTATTAACAGAATGTAGGCTAAGATATTAATGACAATTATTCATTTTATAGATAAATTTTGGAAATTTCATCTTAAATCAGTTGATTTTGTTGGGCAGTGGGGTTGCAAGTGTTTAATCCCAACACTTGGGTGGCAGAGGCAGGTTTATCTCTGTGAGTTCAAAGACAGCCTGGTCTGCAAGAGCTAGTTCCAGGACAGGCTCCAAAGCTACAGAGAATCCCTGTCTCGAAACCAAAACCAAAAACAACAACAATAACAAAACAGTTGGTTTTATGATATAGAATGTGAGCCTTTAGAGAAAACTGCTAAATAAATGTAATCAACTAAATTATATTCTTCAGATATTTTTGGTGATTTATTTTCAAGATCTCGTAAGTGTGACTGTCAAGCACAGAGAAAACTTATATTCTCTGGCATATTGAATTTACACATTTTCTTGGAGCCTCTTCAAGGAAAGTTCATATCTTGCTTTCATGCTTTAAACTTTTTACTTGTGTATCTTCTTAAAACTAAATCAATCATGCAAAAGTTTTGTGATGAAAAAATTGAGGGGATTATTCCTAGTTGTGAAGTGTCCCCAGTTTCCTATGACTGAATCTTTCATTCCAGCTCACTATTGAGCAACCTCTAGTTTACTAAGTGGTTTCCTAAGAGTAGATTTTAGAAGTTACATCCATTTCTGGTTCCAGCTAGCCTTCTGCTTCTGCTTCTAGGTACCATGTCAGAACTCCCAGTCCAATGCTGTCACTAACATGCCTCTACTCAGGTATTTCTTCTTCTCCACTATGCTCTGTTCCTTCCTTAAACATGATACAAAGCAATATTTCTTCAAGAAGGTTTTTTATCTCAGCTGTTTTTGCAGAACAATGAGAAAAGTCACCAACAAAAGGAACCATCTAAGGATACTGGAAACACAAAGATAACTCACATTGAACATATATCAAAAGATAAGTAATTATTTTTCTTTTACAAATGATTGCTAAATTCACTAAAACTTTTATAGACTTCATAACCCAGTACATGTTTTTGATGCCTAAATTTCAAAAAGTTAAACCTGTATGAAATCGTGTACATATAATAACAAATCCCAACGATTACTAACTTCACTGCTTATATGTACATGAGAACACCTATTTATGACTCACTTGTAAATTGTACAATGTAGATCTTAAGGACTATGATCAGCTATATAACATCAAATATTATTTTTGCATAATTTAGAACTTAATGCTGATTATTCTCTCATGAAAAAATGGCATGAAGTTTTTGAGCGGTGGTCTTTTATTTAGTAGCAAGTAGGGAGAAAAGAGGCTCTCCTTTACTGTGTTCTCTACTGGGAGTTTCTGAACGAAATGCCAGTTTTGTAAGTGTAACTCAGGATAGTGTTACGGATATTTCATGAATATGCAATTGGGCTGTATCAGAATTGGTAAAACAGTGTGACTGGTATTGTAATTCACTTTTACTTTTTTTCTGTACACGGGTGTCGGACAGGCTGCTAGAAAATTTATACCATGATTAGTCATGTTAGGAAGGCAAACAATCTGTGGGCATGAGAGTGGCAGCCAGTGATCTCAATGCAAGGGAGGCAGAGAGGGAATCCTGGAGTGAGTTTCAAGCCAGTTTGAAAAATAATAAGACTAAGTTTAATAAAAAAATAGTGATAAATTAAAGCAACATGTTATGTCCCTAAATATTAGTAAAAGAGAACAGGACCATTGTAGAGAGTGTATGAATTTGCACAGAAAGCATCAGGTTTTCTGTAAATCAGCATTTAATTAGTCTTGGAGACTGGGATCAAGGTTATAAAGCTTTAAAAATAACAACCCTTTAAAGCAGGTTTATCAGGGTCCATTCCCAAACATGAATGTTTGATATTTTTTCACTCATTTAAAGTGATTTATTTTTTTCCACTCTGTAGTACTCCATTGTGTAAATATACCACAACTTCTTTATCCATGCTTCAATCGAGGGACATTTAGGTTGTTTCCAGGTTCTGGCTTTGACAAATAATGCTGCTATGAACATAGTTGAGCACAATGACATCTCAAAATTTGCAGGCAAATGGATGGATCTAGAAAGCATCATACTGAGTGAGGTAACCCAGATCCAGAAATGCAAATATAATATGTGACATAAAGCAAAAAAATAGTTACCCTATGATTCACAGTACCAGAGAACCTAGACAATAAAGTGGATGCTAAGAGGGACATACGTAGGAAGTAAGAAAAGACAAGACAAGATCTCCTGAGTAAATTGGGAGTCTGTGGATTATGGAAGAGAATAGAAGTGAAGGGGAGAGAAAGGGAGGGAAATAGTGAAAACATGTAGCTCAACAAAAACAAAAAGAGTGATACTTCTTATTTAAAAAATTGAGATATCTACAGAAAAAATAAAGTGATTTATTAAAATTTATATATTAGTGAATAAAAATACTTATCATTGAATTTTAAAATGTAAAATAGGACACATTTTCCTAGAAATAACACAGAAGGGTGTATTTCCATTCATAGGTTGGAGATAATAGTAAAATTGGCAGATACTGAAGCAAGTCTGAATAGCATTAGTTACAAAGTTATTGATAGGATTTAACATGTTATGTATAGTTAAATCTGGGTTATATTTTAAATTATTAAATTATTATTTTAGAGAACCACTTAATTTCTGACAAAAATGTAGTATAATAAAAAATGGATCAAAGACTCGATATTCATATTATAAAATTTAGAATATATTGTTTTATGAAACTTCCAAGGCCACAGGATTTTTAGTGCAAATTAAATGAAATGACAAACGATTAAAAACACTAAATACCGACAGTAAAAAAATACACAAATTAAATTGATACATTTTTGTATCCTGTGCTCTTATTTAACATGATAGGAATAATAGTTTATCTTTTACAAAGAAGGGCAGATAGAGATCCTTGAGTTTCTGAACAGAAAGCAGTGCTTAAACTTTAATATAACACGTAGTAGGATCATTCTTCTATTTAACGAATACTGACAGAGAACGTCATCTAAAAACTCTTTTAAATACTGAAAACAATGGCAGTGGCATAAGAACCATACTTTGTTCAAGTCTATGATCAAAATGTCGTTGATGGATGTCTTTATTAATGTCATATATTGACCAAAAGATACTAAAAAAATTACAATACCACAAAATGGTGCATAGATCGCTGATTATTGTGGGAATTTTATATCTTCCTCTTCAAGCTACCATACCCTTGTTAAAGTTCATGCATCACTGAATTTATTAGTTAATTGGGTCTATTTAGGTTTTGCATATATATATATATATATATATATATATATATATATATATATATATGAACATCAGTGAAAATGGTTGCTTAAATATAATAGAGATATATAAGTATATAACTATATTATTTTAATTTGATTTGGATTGCATTGCAATATTCATTGTCAGATAAATAAGTTACAGGAGTAATCACATGAGGGCAAGAAAACTATTTTTTCCCTGTTATGTTGATCAATACTTGGCATATGATCTTCTGTCTTTAAAATGGTATTTGCATTTTATTCAGAGAGAGTTACAATTCTTTACTTAACTCTCTTTAAAATCTCTCCATTCCATCAGCCTTATTTTGGTTATTAAATGAATATTTTTCTTAAAAAATACATTAAATCAGCAAAAGAAACTTAATAGCACACTTCATAAATTCCCTATATTCTATTAATCACAAATTAATTTGATCATATATACTGACTGATTCAGTACTAGTTAATTTATCTTTAGTCTTTCCTCAACTTCATTAAGCTATTATTATAAATCAGAAACTTTCAATTCTTCTCAGCAACTTCAAAACCTCTAAATGGTAAATTAATTTTAACAATGAAGTTCAATATCCTAGCAAAGCTTTCAAAGACATTGGCCTTTCCCCATCCTGTGTGTCTGGTCTCAGTTTCTTTCACTGAATTCCCTGATGTCCCCACACCAGGTACTTAAACTGCCATACTCAAAAGCTAGTGGAAAAAATGAGACCATAGAAACAAACTCCACAGGGAAATTAAAGAGTCAGGGACTCGAACATCAACCATAGTAGTCAGTTACTATGTAACTAGAAGTTTTATATGGGAGAGAATTAAACAATAATCTCAACTAATGAAGTGAAAATTAAAATCAAAATTGGAGAAAAGCTATATCTATAATGTTATCTACTTGTTGAAAAGAAGTGAAGACCAAGAATAACAACTGAAGAAGGTATCAATAAAATGGACAGAAGCTTATATTTGAATCCAACTTTAATGACTGAAATTCAAATATAGCTTGTGTAGTTCTGTAAATTCAACATATAGAAATAGAATGCACAATTAAGTATATTCATTCCTGCAAACCTGAAGATAATTTTACAAAGTAAATATCATTGTTATCAGTTTCACTGATATGAATAAAGAGGCAGTAGAAAACAATTTGAATCAGAATCATCACATCCAGCTGTGTGAGTCTGAGACCATGTTCCTCATCATGAAAACACCATACTAAGAGATCCAAACTGACACATAAGGATAAAATGGAATGTTGGAATTCATGCATAAAAATTATGAAACAGTTTATTTTAGAAAGATATTAGAATTGCAGTATTCTTTTGATTAAATATTCAAGTGATGTTAGCTAATCATGCACATTACATTTCTCTGTCTAATTCATGAAACATAGTAAGTACAATGCCCATTTATCTGAAAAAGACATGTTTTCCATTTTTTGAGGTATGAAATATAAGAATTAAGATTTACCATATCTTAGCATTTCAAAGAGCAATCTTGCATGGACTGAAATTAAGTTATAAGGGTGCATAAAGAAACCAAGGAAGCCTAAAACCAAGAATGGGGTGTTTTATCTGATTCTCTCATGTATTTTCACTGATGAAATATTATAGCTTTCATAAATATCATATTTTAATAACTCCAATAGAGGAGAGTTTATTCTATATATGATATAGGATTATATGTACTATATGCACATATAACAATATGTAATTTGTTATTACATATAACAATATGTAATAGAATATGAACATTTTGCCTATTGTCTATATCATTTTTATTTATCAAGAAAAGACAGAAATTTGGGGTTAAATACGTATGTCTGATTCAAGCAAAATAACCCGCTTGATGGTTTTAGAGAACATCCGTTAAATACCTAATGTCATCAGACGTTTCAACATTATTAATGTTGCCATGAAAACTATACATATGTTTAAAACAAAAAGAAATGCTGATTCTAAAATTTAAAGTAATTATTTTATTTAAAAGTAATATATTACTAACTTTGGAAACAATAAAATGGAAAAATATTTGAAAATATAATATAGATATTATTAATTATAATAGAAAGCTGTATCTTGTTTTCTATGAATGTATGAATAGAATAATAAAGTCTATTCAATAAATGTATGGAGGAAGTTAACATTATAAGGAAACAATAATATACCAAAATTGGAGCTTTACTAAAAGCTGCATGTAAAAATAAATATGCCTATAGATTTTTTGGTAAAAAGTATATGGAAAAAATAGGATAGAAAATATTGATTTGTCACAAACACCAGTAAACAAAGACATTTCTATTCGTGTCATATTATGATATAGCTATTTGCTTATTATAAAGTAATAAGCATTACAACTAAATACAATCTTTCTGACATCTTTTCATGCATGTGTCATTAATTATAAGCAACAGTCATGTTAAGTCCTGTCTTCTGCTATATGTACAGATACCTTTTAAAAAATATTTGAAATCAGCATAGCAAAGATAGAAAAGTTTTTGAAAATGGAGTATTGTATGTTGAGTAGCATTCTGCAATGTCTTGGAAGAAGAAAAGGGCAGAGGAGTGAGTCAGAGAGATCTTATAGTCACCAGAAACATTTCTTGTGATCCATCATTCTCTGAATGTGCTAGTATTTTGGGAAGGAAGCAGACAGAATTGGTGGTGTTGCACATTTTTAACACTTCAAGCACAGTGCAAACAAGGAGGGTTAAGATTTCTGTAGGACCCCCATCTACACCTGTGTTTACTCTTCAATCAAATGTCATTTGACTATGTACCAACCCAAAACCCATGTTTCTAAAGTTATCATTCACAAAAAATTCTAAGAAATAAATTTACTGTGCAATGGAAAAATCTTAATAATTTTAAAATGGGTAATACTTTACAGTATATATTTTCATACTAATAGGCGTATGTGTTCATGTGGGTATATTCAGAAGCATGCCATTGTGTACAATCAGCACACACATAAGGAGGCCAGAGGTTGATGGTAATTGCTTGCTGCCTTATTAGTTTTCCAACAGGGTCTCTTAACTTAAGCCAGAGCTAGCCAGTGAGTTACAGACATTCACCAGTTTCTACGCTAACAACACTGGGGACAGGTGCAACCCGCTAAAGCAAGCTTTTATGCATAGGCTATGGGAGTCCAAAGTCAGGTTCTCGTATTTGCATAGCTAGACTATCTCCAAAAGCCCTGTATAATGATTTTCTAATAACTCAAGGTATAGTATTATTTCTTTCAAGACAGTTTAATATCCCAATACTGAAATTAATGGCATAGAACAATTAAAACAGAATAAAACCACAGATGTCTCATAAATATGAAATCAATTTTTCTTGCCGATAAAATAAAACATATTTTATTAAGGACATTAGATAATGAGTATTGCTATATATTATTTGTAAAATCGAAGTTTTTGAAATATATTACTGTACATAATGGTATTTGATGGTAAGGCAATAGGAGGATAGGACGAATTAAGTGAAATCTTGGACTTTCATGATATGATTAGTGACCTTACAGTAAAAGAGGAACAAAAGTGATTTATTTTTCTCTGTCCGCATGAATAAATCAAAGAGGAGTCAGTAAAGATTTAGACAGAAGAAAGTTTTCTGTAAGCGTGGCATGAAATCTAGAATCAAATTAGTCTTGAATGTACAGACACAGAAATGAGAAAATGCATTTCTTGTTGTTTATGCTTCCCTGGCTGTATTATTTCATTACAGTAAGTTGGAGAATATAAGATACTGCCTGACCTCAAAAATTTATTAATTATCTCTGTGTTATGCGGATTCTAAAAATGTTTGTAAAAGAAATGCTGTGTGTACCTGTGAAAGTTTCTGTGTAAATAAAGCATCCATATACATATATAAAAATCCATAGACATTCAGGAATTCAAATATTCTCAGCATCAATATACTCTATATTGCATTTTTAAACCTTGAATTTTGATAAAAATTATAATTTTTAATTTGTCCATTTTGTTAATGCAATAATAAATCTATAGTCATTCCATGGTATGGAATGTCTGCCATGAGTCAGAAATATCCCGAAAAGTATGAAGAAATGGAAATGCACAGAAGGGCAAGTGACTTGCTGCTACTCTCCCAGTCACTGCCTGACACTGAGAATGACAACTGTCAGGTTTCAGATCTCTACTAAGTTCACCAGATCACGATCATTTACACAGTGGACTTCACAAGTTAGAAACCCTTTAAAGTTTCTGTTTGAACAAACGGTATTCTCCAACAGTTCCTTTCAAAGAATAACGCTGGAAACCTCAAATACCTCAGAGACTTGCTTTTTAAAAGAGCAAATCAGAAACATTGGGTACAGAGGGTGAGCAGGTCGAGCTGTAGTATCCTGGGGTTTGTCCTAGTTATTTACAACTTGTCTAGACTGAAACATGTGCTTCGTAGATGTGTCTGCAATTCATTACTTCCTAAAAGCCCATTCCCACATGGCAATTCTCTATCTGAATTATATTAAGCAAGTTTTTCACGTTTTTCTAAAATGAAGAAGGTTTTTAAGTGTACAAAATTGGTCATTTTTTCTAGCAATTATTCTAGACCTAACACAAAGTTGTTAATACTTATGTTGCAACACTAAATTACACTATTAGAAAATACTGCTATATACAGTGAAACCCACTGTAATGGCTAACTGTCATTTGTGAGATCAAAGATTGGGCTGAACACAATGATGTCACAACTAAGAAGCCTTGTTGCACCTGTTATTTCAGGAGTCTGAAGGAGGTCTCTGATGGTAATGAGGTTGGTTGTTGGAATGTCTAAGAAGATGGAGGTTGCATTAGCCTGCTGCTGTGCTGAAAAAAATTAGCACGGCAGAAATACCTGCAACAGCAACAAATAGGAAGGCCAATTTTTCCTCTACCCATTGCTGTCTTCAACTTTATTGATTCCTTTGGTGAATTCTACAGGAAGCTGTGGGGCAAAAGGAGACACATTGCTTGGACTCAGATCTAGTACCGAAAAGCCATTGCAGTAGGGTAGATTTCCTAGCAATAGACAAGGAAGGCATATTCGCCTTTAATATGTTTCTGTTGTTTCCAGCCTTTTGGCTTATTTATGTAGCAAGAAGAGGGGTAACCAAGCAGATGTGCAGGATTCAAACAGCTTTGCCTTGTACTATGACAGTAAATAAAGAATGTGATCCTCACGCCTCTTCACATATCCTACAGGGTGTTATTATGTAAAAATATTTAGCCAAAATGTAACAAAACAGACAGACAAACAAAATCAACAAGTGAACACAGATTAGGAAGTGTTAGCTATTACATTAGCGGTTTAATTAGTAATGCTACATATATAACCAATAGTATATCTAAGGTTACAACTAAGTGATGAAGCTATTTATTACTGTGAAAGAGAATTCTTAGAACACTACAGAACTGAGTTGATATCAAATTCTATTTCTCTCTAGCTAAGTAATTTCTATAAAATCTAGGCAGCTGCACCTTTTAAGTTGTTAAAAAGTTGAAGATGCCATGTTTGCAGTATTTATCCTGGACCAATGATACAGTATTACCCAATACGAGATTCCTACTGAAGATAGCACATATCCATTTTGATAGAATTATTTAACTGTAATAAAGTTTGAGTAGAAAAGAAAAGGAAACCAAAACTCGTTTACTCCAAGTTTCTCCAGTCCATTGTACTCATCTGAAGATTTTTATAGAGCTGATTGCGTTATATGGATATTGTGTTATTTTTTTTCCAAAGGAGAAAACTTAAGATAGATGAAGATAGAGTCTCTGCTCTCACTGCTGGCATTTCAACTTAATGAGCTTCTTTTCCTCTTTATTTTACATTCCAACCATAGTTCTCCATACCACCCCTCCTCTAGCCTCCCATCTCTTCTCCTCCAGGCCACCACCATCCGCTCCTCCCAATGGGTAAGGAATCCCATAGGAAGTCAACAAAGTCTGGATATTAAGTTAGTCAGGACCAAGCCCTTCCCCCTGCATTAAGGCTGTGCATGGCATCCCACCATATGAAATGGGCTCCAACAAGCTAACTCATGCACCAGGGCTAGATCCTGGTCCCACTGCCCGGGGTCCCTCAGATATTCCAAGCTTCACCACTGTCTCCCACATATGAAAGGTCTAGTTCGGTACCAGGAAGGCTTTATGGCTGGCAGTCTACAGCTCCTGAGTTTCCCCAAGCTTGTCTCAGGTAGTTAAGGGAAGTTATAGGCTCTGCTCTTCACTGTTAGCATTTCAACGTGATGAGCTTTTATTAAAGCTATTGAAAATGTGTTTTTAGTTTTAAATACTTTTATCATTCTCACAACTGTGGTACTATTGAATCTGCACTTTTAACTCACCAAAGTAAAAATAAGCAATATTTATTCTTTCTTATTTTTAACTTATTTTTTGAGACTATAACATTATCACATCATTTCTGCATTCTTTTTTCTCTTTCCAAACACACACACTGACCCATATTTCTTCTCTTCCAAATTACTGCATCTTTTAAAACTATTGTTTTACACACACACATACATACGCACACACCTATACAAACTCACACACACATACACACACATTCAAACTCACTCACACACACACTCATACACACATATACACATACACATATACTCACACTCACATACACACTCACACACAAACACACACACATAAACATTCACACACACATATACACTCACACAGACATACATACACATATACACACTAACACACACATTCACACACATACACACTCACACACACCTAAACATAACTGCTCAATCTGAAGAATGTTACTCTTTGGAATGTTTTCTGGTCTCACCTTTTGTTGTTGCATATTTCTTTTCCTTTTTGACAGATATTGTCACATCATAACTGTTTAAAAAACACCCAGTGACTTGTTCTTCAAGCTTAATTTTGGTAATGTGAACTTTTTCCTTTAAAACCGTAGTCCTTCTGTCTCTAAATGTTTATTATACAAATGGGCTGTATAAATATATCAGTGGATTTGCTTGCATAGTCATTGATTCCAGGTGATCTTAGTAAACCAATAAAATAAATAACAAAAACAGTCACAGGTTTGATAAGAGCTGTAGGCAGCAATTATCTAATTATTTTTCTTTGTGCTTACTGGAATTTTTCTAGTTACTCTGCAAGTGCTTACTTTTGCCATGCCGTTCTGTCTATGATACATACTTTAGATGAGTTTAGTGAGTTAATTAATGACTCAGATTGTTTAAAGATTATTCAAATACTACAGATTTTTTTAATTAATATGCTTCATGTGTTTATATACTTTATAACAGTATAGACCAAAATTTTAGTATTCAAAACCATGAAAAAGCAATGTGAAAATCATTGCCACGCACAGACTGAAGAAGTTAGTGTAACAAAGACATGAGTGTCAAACCTTCAGATACTGCGGCTCTATGTGGAAATTTAATTGATCACATAGCTGTCTGGGTAGTGACGATAACAGCAAGATTGTGAATGCTGAAGGAAATTTGCCATAGGGAAGATAAATACTTTTGGAACTGCCACATTGCAGATGGAATTTTTAGTTGGTCTTTACAGAATTAAGCATGAAAGTAAAGCATTAATACATGACAAATGCACATTTCTCATCTCCCATCACAAGCAGTTTTCACTTTGCCATATTAAGCAGAGTATCTATGTCCTCCAGCTTTCGCTTGAGAACATGGAGGAAGTTAGTCCTCTTGTCAAATGGGAGCATATTTTTCTACAGATTAGGGGGCTATGAAGTTACTCAATGACTTTTTCCTTGACAGATTATACTCCTGACACTAATCACTTAAATTAGCATAATAATTAATTTTCTATTACAGAAATAATACTCTTGGTTGAAATGGCTGTGCTTCAAGAAACTACTACAAACCCAGATCAATATTGCCCTGGGGGTGAGGCCACAGATTTTCTTCTTTGCTTTTCCTAGTGTTTGAAGGAAGAGAAATGCTGCCACAATTTAGAATATGGTATTCTTTGTTGTACTAAACATTAACTTCACATTAATTTAGCAATAAAAATATGCTATCTTCTTTGCACATTTTTCTTACAGGTCATTACTATGTCTCTTGGATTCAGCAGTAGTGTCACAAGTAGTATCTCTGTCTACCCAGCCACATAATTATTACCTATGTTATTACTAAAGCAAGATTTGCCAAATCAAAATTTAAATCATGATACAAGTGTGTTTATATACTGTAGGGATTAACGTTAGCGGTGAAGTTGACAAGATCTAAGATTGCCTGAGAGAAGAGTCACTGAGCATTCCTGTGAGGGGTTATCTAAATTAAATTCACACATTATGAGTGTCACTCTTCCCTGACTACAATTTCAGGCCTAGAAGTGAAGAAAGTAAACTGAGCACCATGACAACATTCATTATTCTATCATTCTTACTGGGTAAGTTATATGATAGCTACTTCAACAAATCATGATGGACTGGACATCCTTACCATGATGGGCTGTACTGTGAATTGTGAGCCTTCCTCCAGCAAGTGAGTTTTTTCGGGGTATTTTATCATAGCAACTGAGACATACTCACAAGATTTTTGATAAAATAGAAATTCTAACAAGTTTCTTCAATGAATATATATTTGATTAATGAAAATTTCTTTTAGTTATGGATTTTAAGTATAATATTACAGCCAGCTTTGGTTTAGTATGGAGAATAATTATATACTATCTATTAGTATATATCAACTTATGGTAGAAAATTATCATGGACAATCAGAAATATGCTTGTCTATTCAGCCATTTATTAATTTATTTACCCCATATATTTCCCCTTTTACATATTTATTTATTTTTATTTTAAATGTTTTATTCATTTTACATACCAACACAGCTCTCCTTCCTTCCTCTCCTCTTATACCTCTCCACATTTCCCAAACAGCCCCCTCATCCACTCTACAGAAAGGGTAAGCCCTCCCATTGGGAATCAAGAAAACATGGCACATGGAGTTGAGTCAGGACTGAGTCCCTTCCACCACCACTCCCTGCCCCAGAATAAAGGCATTGCAAGGCATCCCACCATAAACAATGGGTTCCAAAATGTCAGTTAAAGTTAAGATAATATGTTATGGGAACCACTATTTGACTATCTATTCTGAACTAAGGGAATAAAACAATTTATAACAAAAAGATACATAAACAAACATGTTTAAATGTACTATGATTTTTCCATGCAACAGATTGTGGATAAACATGTCATCAAAGACAGAATAACAGTGGTGTGTGTGTGTGTACATATAGCAATGTGGTGTACAATATTTGAAGTCTTTAATGATTTACTATGTCACCTCAAACTGTGAGTATAATGAGGTAAGTAAGGGTCAATTACATCAGCATATCTAATCACATTAAATAATTTAAATTTCTCTAAGGCCAGATGGTATATTATAAACTTAAAATTTAAAAGTGTTTTTTTTAAAAAATGTCACTTGACTTATATTGGAAACAATGTTTTGGACATTAAACTTTTAAGTGAATAGTTAATTCATGATAACAGTCTTTAAGCAGATATTTGTTGTGAGATGAAAAAAAAGTACTAAAAAACTATATTCAAAATATTTTTATTAGACAATGAGAGTATAACACTATGATTGATTTCAGTAAAAAATAACAGATTATGCTACTCATAACTGATTTATTGTATGAGTGTGAGATTTTTATAAAATTAGAATTTTAACTTACAGGAGTTTAATTCTGAAGGCTATATTTATTAGTTATATTAGTTATATAAAACGAAATTGTTTTTTTACATAAAATTTGATAACAATTTTAATACCTTTGAAGAAGATATTAGTTTCCTTAAATAGATTAAATATCTAATCCTTTGACAAAATAAACAAATTTGGCAAAACTTTATTGTAGTAGGAGGCTGCTTATTCATTTTCTGGCTGCCCATACTCCTGAAAAAAACACGCAGAAACTGTATGAATTAAATCACTGCTTGATCTATTAGCTCTAACTTCTTATTGGCTACCTCTTACATCTTAATTTAACCCATTTCCATTATTTTATATTTTACCACGAGGCTCGAGCCCCACTGGCAAGGTTCCAGTGTGTCTGTCTCCAGAGACAGCTGCATGGCTTCTCCCTGACTCCATGTACTTTCTTCCAGCATTCAATTTAGTTTTTCCCGCCTAGTCACAGGCCTCAAACAGTTTCTTTATTAACCAATGGTATTCACAGCATACGGATTGGAATCCCACATAGCCTCCACTTTTCTGTTTAAATATGGAAGGTTTTCCTACCTGGCAGTTCCAGAACTGACAATAATGGCATTTCTGCCATTTTGAAAATCAAAGAGAGGCAGAGCCAGCACCCAGGGCTGCTGTGACCAAGCTGCTTAACATTTAAAAAGTTCTCTATGACAGAAAAGGATTACAGATGCACAATAGAACAGATTCAGACATAAAAGATCTCTAAAAGAGATACAATGTGTTTATAAGATGTATGTAGGCTTGGGAGAAAAAGAAAAATATTATAGAGAGTTTAGAAAATATTATAGAGAGTTAGAAATATTATAGAGAGTATAGAAAAATAAAAATTGAATGGTTTATAAGAAGCACAGTCTTTAAAGAGACAGAGTACAGTCATAGATTAAAGGAGTAAAAATAATAAAATAAATATTAAAAGTAATAGAGTAAAAACAAATAAGCCACATAAAGATGAAATATGCACAGGGAATTTGGATTATGTATATAATTTTGTTTTCTTTGAAATTTTTCTCTGTGAAGGAGCTACATAACCAACATATATAAGTTAAAGGTATCTTGACTTCAGAATTTGAGTCTAAGGATGCGTTGCTTTGGAAAAGAGTTCTGCTTTTGTTTCCACAGAGCATGAAAACCTGTGGAATCCTTCCAAACTAATGTGGTTATAAACACCCCCAAAAATTACTTTGCCCAACAAAAAACAGAAAGCAGTTTGGAAAGAACTATGCTCAAATTTTGTAAATTATTGTTTATAAATGTTTGTTTGCATTTAAATGGGAATAGGCTATAGAGATTTGCATTGGTATGGATTTAGTTTATTGATACAAATTTAAGGTCAATTTTGTTATACTGTGTATATGTGTCTGCTCTTGATTAACGTATTGTGTTTGTATAGCTCATTTAAAATTTAATGCATAATTAAGAAATATAGGTTAATAGATATTCATCTATAATAGTCAGGCTTGTAGTCATTTTAGTTAGATTTTCTAGATGGACAGATATGTATTTCAGATGAATAGGCATTATTCAAACCTTTCAAAGTCTACAGAATATGACATTTAAAATGTTTAAGTACTTAGGACTTTTCATGAGAGTGATATCCTGGCAGCACCAAGCTACTTCAAAAGAATGATGGACACTGAAGAGGCTTCTTATGGCATTAGTAAGACATTTGGGCAAGAAACTGTTCTTTCCTGAACTGCTTGATGCTATGCGGTATGAACTGGACATGCAGGATCCACAGAGAAATGACTGCTGAACTTGCCTAAAGGTGAGATGGTCCTTCAGGATTCCTGATTCATGAAGGTGTCTGTTAGACATTCTGCAGAACACAGAAAAATATGACTGAAAAAGTACCAATATAAGCAGAACTGTCTGTGAAATTTCCTGTTTTGTGAAAAAGTCTTCTGGATACTATGGACTTGTAGGCCCCGATATTACAGAAGAACTTTGGGTGACTATGCAGGCAGTGATATGTCTCTGTCAATTCTAGAATTTTGGATATTGCTTACAATGTACTTTCTATTTACTTAGGTAATATTATATCCTTCTGGAGTCTGATGGAGTTGAAAAATATATAGTTATAGTTTTCTTTAGTTATGATAAAAGATAAAGTATATATAAATGGTATAACTGTAATTTTGCTTGGTACCTGCTTTGTTATATATAATTTTACTATTTTAAAGTTAAAACCTCCCTTTTTACTTAAACAGAAAAGAGAAGGGGGTGTGGGATTTCCCTCTGTTTGCTGTAAATACCATTGATTAATAAAGAAGCTGCTTTGGGCCTGTGATAGGGTAGAGCAGAGCTAGGCAGGGAAAATTAAACTGAATGCTTGGATAAAGAAGGGAGTGTCAGAGAGTAGCCATGTAGTGCTCCTGAAGACAGACACTGGAACATTTCCTGGCAAGCCACAGCCTTGTGGTGATACACAAATTATTGAAGATGGTTAAATTTAAGATATGAATTAGCCAGAAATACACTTAAACTATTGGCCAAACAGTGTTGCAAATAATATGGTTTCTGTGTGATTACTTTGGGGCTGAGCAGCCAAGAACAAACTCGTGACTTCCTACAATAGTTTATTGATGTAGAAGGGTCTTCTGTTTATGTGTTACTTTCATTGGTTAAATAAAGAGACTGCCTTGGCCTAGTTGATAGGGTGAACTCAGATAGGCAGGGAAGACAGAATGTAATTCTGGGAGGAAGAAGGCAGTGAGGCAGACGCCATGGCTCTCCTCTCTAAGATGGACGCTGGTTAGACTCACGCCAGTAAGCCACAGTGACAATACAGATTACTAGAAATGTGTTAAAAGAATATGTAAGAGTTAGCCAAAAAGAGGTTAGAACTAATGGGCCAGTCAGTGTTTAAGTGAATACAGTTTCCATGTAATTATTTCGAGTAAAGTTAGCGGGGAGCTGAGCAGTGGGCAGCAGTCCACCACTCCTTTTACAACAGTTTATGGAGAGTAACTATGAAAAAGAGAATCTAAAACCAAATAACATCAAATATTAAAAGCTAGATATTATAGTTAACAATATAAAAATGCAGGCATTTATAAGTTATTGTGATGGATAAATATACACCAAATAATTTGAAAAGTTACAAAGTTGGAAAAATATCTGTAGACAAAGAGTTTGCCAAGATTGAATCATGAGGAAATAGAAAATTGGAATGAATCTATAATAGATAATTTGACTGAATCAGTAATACATATAAATCAAGAGCCTAAGAGCAGTAGGATACATAGGTATATTCTACTGATGATTTGAAGAAATAATTTTAGCTATTCCTAACTAACTAGAAAATTTAACAGAAAAATATTTTAAAACAAGCATTATCATAATAAAAATAGTCAGAGGAAACGGTGACACAGAAAATAACTATATGTCAATAACCTTGATGAACATACATGCAAAATTTTTCAATAAAACTCTTAAGCTGAGTCCAGCAGCACAATAAAAAATTAGTCACCATAATCACTTAAAAGTCATCCTAACATTTATGGTGTTTCATTGTGTACAAATCATTGAACATTATAGACTACATCAAACAAATAAAGATAAAACTCCATTAGGAACTCAATAGATGCACACAGTACATTTGATAAAATTCATTATCTCTTCATGATAAAAGTGGTAAAAATAACTAGATTCTGAAATTACATTGTCATTAGGTAGGACATATATAGTAGGCCAACTACTAACATATGAGGAGCAGGTTGGACACAAAATAAACTGAAACTTGAGAATGACTTGGGAAGACATAGTTTATATTGACTAAAGCCGAGAATTTCCAAGAGCCGGGAGAGAAGGCTGTAGTTAGCATGACTCTTTTTATGGTCTTCATTGTGGAGTGCTTTCATTCTAAACTCAAAGAGACCTAAATTTCATAATATAGATTACTATGTTTATATTTCTTCTTGGCATCATCTTTAGCAAAGTAAAATAGAAATAAACCCAAATAAATTTAGAAAAACATTTATAACAGGCTACAACAGAATTATAGCACATACAGATTAAAAATATTTATCCCTTTATTAATGCCTGTATTTGGAGAAAAACTGTTTGAATACAGGCACAAGCAACATGCTCACACTTAAAGATGAAGGCATCTGTTGTAGTAATTGTGTGAGATATAAGTAGAGTCAGAATTTAACTACATAAATTTTAAGTTGGCTCTCAGAATGAGGAGAGATGTGGACACCTGGGAGATATTTCTATGATCAAAACTATTAGTATGAGTAACTCTTTATTACATGTGTGTATTTATTTCTAACACCAAAACTATTTGGTGTAAATTATTTCTACACCAAAATATTATAGAGATAGAGTGAAAATAAGCTATTTAAATCAGGATACATCCAGTTTTCAACCCACGTAAACAGCATTCTACATGCAAAGTCAGTGGAGACCACTAAACACAACAACAGACACCAATATCTATATAAAACAGTCACTACTTTTTATGAATACAGAATGACACACACTTTGTGATTAAATGAAATATTAAACACATGTCTTCTCCTGAATATTGATCATAGCACATTGTACTTGGTAAAGCTGAAACACAAATAGAGTAATTGTACTAAACACTTTAAGTTATGTGACTAGTTAGTTGAGGTTTTTGACAAACTGTGGTTATTTCATATTTGTTTATCCACTTAATATTTCAAATAACTTATTGGCTTTCATTTAAGAGAAAAGCATAATATTTCAAAGAAATTCAAAATAATTGTGGAAGCTAATTACCAGTACGGAGCCTAAATTGCTTTTTTATCCCCTGCCTTCTGTCTTTAGGTTGAAAGCCGAGTAGTATTTTGCCTCTTTAAATACAATTTTTTCATCTTAAAAGTGTATTCGTGCATGAAAGCAATACTCTTCCTATTTTGACTAGTACCTGAAGCATGAACAGTGAAACCTTACTCTTCCTGACACTTTGTCTTATGATACTTAAGAGAATAGAAGAATACTTATATGGTTGCTCAGAAGATCCCATTGCAACATGATAAAGAATGACTAACAGAACAGGTAGATTCCATACTCTGTACACTTTGCTGATTTCTGTGACCTATTTTCAACACATAATTTGGACAAAGAAAAAAAAGCACATTTTTATCTTTCAGTTAATTTTTGTTAATGGAAGAAGAAATAGAAGAAACTGTTGACTTCTACTTTCTTTTCAAACTTTTCTTCATCTTATTCCCTATTAAAATTCTGAGCAAAATTCCAAAAGTACCATTAGAGTATATAGTAGCTACATTGTTACAAACCAGAATACATATGAAAATAAACTCAGGCTGTTTTTCCAACAATTGATCATATAATAGTCTTACTGGATAATTTAAACATTAGATAAAAGGTGATTTCCAAATTTTGGGTATGCTCTAAATAGAATACCGAGTAGATTGGAATCTACATCTCTAACAATTAAATTCAAAGGTAAACAAAAAACTGAATACTTTACATGACATTTTTGTAAATTATTGAATTAGTGGAAAATTTACCTATAATGAAGAGTTCTGAGCATAGTTGTATAATAGTAAAGACACAGTAATAGCATTACACATGTTTTACAATTATGATCTGGTGTTTGTATAAATAGTAACAAGCTCTGTCAGATGGCTGCGATGGCAGTGCTCATTGCCAATTAAGGAGAAAGGCCAAGTTGGCCAAGAAAGGTAGGAAGTCTGTGAAAGTGTGCCGTTAGAATCAACACCTGCTATCAAGGAGACTGCTTCCTGCCAGGAAGCTGCTTTTCCCATCTCGTCTAACTGATTTGTTCCATTTTATCATTTAACTTTCTCATAGACATCTTACTTTGTTACGTAAAACATATGTTTCACCCCTTTAAATTATCCTTTGAGTGGCAGCAGGGTAATATATCTGGTGTAGTATCTTAGAATCATAAGGGAATGAACTATGCTGAAAAATAAAATGACTTGTTTTCTACAGTTTCATGTACTCGCTACTTTCATTGGCAATGCCATCATTGTGACTGCATGTCTCAGAGTTATTTTTAGCCGGCTTAGAGATTTCTGAGTTGGGAGGCTAAAGGCAAAATGCGTAATCAATATTATTTTTATACAATTCTTTAAAATATAGTAATTAAGAATTTTAACTAGGAAGATTTTGCTTTTATACTAAGTATGACTATGTTAATTCACCTCTTCTTAAAATTAGAAAGCATTTAATATAAAAATTTCTTAATACTTCTGTTTTACTCATTTATTTTGTTTATGTGTTTACATGAGTGTCACTGTCTGGTTTATGCATGGCATGTGGATTTGCCCAGGGAGGCCAGAAGGCAGTGTAGATGCCCGGGACTGGAGTCGCAGGCCCTTGTGAGTTATCAGAGGTGAGAGCTAGGACCCAAATTTACATTCTAGGGAAAAGTAACAAGGATACTTACCCACTGAGTCACCTCACCTGCCATGTCAAATTTATTTTAAAAATGTTAAAATGTATAATATACATGAACTTTCCTGCTAAAGGTCACAGTTTTAGGTATATTCTTTATGGTTTTGGGATATTTCGATCACATCACTCCTTTCTCCAACTCCTCACAGATCCATGCCTCCTACCCTACCTATCCAGCTTTTGTTTTGTTTTTATCTATCCTTCAAGTTCATTGTGTACAGTCTATATATTCTCAGTTGTGTGGTCTTCCCCTTGTGCATAGTCAACACATCAGTGGCTACACTCTTAATGAAATCTGATCTCCCTACCAACAGTCATCAATGGACAACAGCTCCACAGATAGGAATGGGACACACTGACCCACTTCTTTCTCCTTGCTTGAGATTGGTCTGACTTCAGCTTTAACAAGAAATTAAAACTAATAACCTAGAGGAAATGATCATACATTTTATGGTTCAAAATGGACATTTTTAAAGAATGTTTGAAAACAAAGTTTTATAAAATGATGCCCAGTATGCCCCTTTTGTTTTCTGAAACAATGTTGCCATGACTGGAGGCTAGCCTTCAACTGGTGATCAATGATTCTCTTACCTCTGTTTCCTGAATATCAATTACATAATGAATCATCACAACTTATCTGACTAAACAGAAACAGAATAACTTAATTTTACAGTTTCTAAGCACAGACTACAAGCACCATTTGGACAATGTGAATTAAAACTGCAAACTATCTCTTTTCTTTGTCACTTGGAGAAAATGGGTTACAGATAGTCTCTTAGACTCTAACCTGCTCTAAAGTACTGGAACATTATATTACATCTATTTTCTACCTTGCATCAGTCTCTCTCTCTCTCTCTCTCTTTCTCTCTCTCTCTCTCTCTCTCCCTCTCTCTCTCTTTTTCCTTCTCTCTCTCTCTCTCTCTCTCTCTCTCTCCCTCTCTCTCTCTCTTTTTCCTTCTCTCTCTCTCTCTAAGTACAATTAAATCATGATTACTATGTTTCTTCCAGCTTATTAGTGGACCGTCATCTACATTTCATTTCATAAATTAATTTGCTCGGATTTACACAACAGATTCAAAACACACATGTCCTTTCTGTGACTTAATACATTTTTCTAGAGTTATGGAGAATATTCATCGCAAATCTTCACAGGTAGTGACTAGTAGAAGTCTACCAGATCAGTCAGAAACTTCTTATAATAAACAAAACACTAAGCATTTTAGAAAAATATTGAGGGACAGTTTACTAAATGTGTTCCTGTTTCTGAGTTTCATCAAAAAAAGTATGAACACAAAAGGCAAGATTTGTATATTACAAGGACTTATTTAGATTATTAAAAGTGTAGTCTAAAAGAACTAAAATCTGCATAACAAACTCATTTCTTATGCACGCCCTGCCTACTAAACACACATCTTTATTCTTATATCAATTTGAAAAGGTTGTCTTGCCCAGTTTTGATGTGAGAACTTTTGCCTTGTCTTACTGTGTCTTGTTTAGCTGTATTTGGTTGTTGTCCTTTGAAGGCCTGCCTTTTTTTTTTTAAGGAAAAAGGAGGGAGAGGAGATTTCTAAGGAAGGCGAGGTGCGAATGGTGTTGGGTTGAGTGGAAGGAGGGGAAACTGTGGTCAGTATGTATTGTATGAGAGAAGAATCTTTTTAAAAAGAGAGAGAGAGAGAGAAAGAAAAATGTTTTGCTTATAATTTTAAGTAAAGGCCAGTTTCAGAACCATTGACAAGCATGTTATTCTTCACACACTGCTGGGCTGTAGAGGCTTCCAAGCGGACAGTGGTGAGTATAAACGAAAGGGTAAAAGAGAGGGTTGAACCAGTATGAAAAAGCATTTGAAAATTTACTTGCCATGGAGGTAACCCAGATAAATTCTGACAGTGATTAAACAGAACCGTCTAGGAAGACCACAATGGCAACCTCTCAGAAGTCAGCAGAAGAAAACTCTTGACTAAGGCCCTACTTGGTCACATCAGCTCTCTTCTGTATCAGTTTCTGTGGTTTATTTCTGAATCGCTTTTTATTCTATTCTTATGTTTTCTTTCCTCCCTTGGGCATTAATCACATTGTAGAATAAAATATCACTTAAAAATATTATGTCTTTCATGTGTGCAATTGCATTTATATCTATACACATACACAGTTCATTGAGATGCCTAAAGACAACTTTGAGTCCTTTCATGAAATGTGAATACTTTGCTGGTTTGGATCATTTGCTGTTTGTTCTTTGTGTGTTTTCTTTTGTTGCAGCCCTGGATGGATAACCTGGAACTCTCTATGAATATCAGCCTATCTGAAACTCATAGATATTTGCTTGTCTCTGTTTCCTATTTGCTACACTTAACGAATGCTACTACCATAATCCTCATACATTATTTATGCACCTGGAACTTTCAGTGTCTAGGGTCTCCTGTGAATAGGTTAGGCTAGCTCTATATTTCTTTTCTCTGAACTTAGGCTACAAGGGAGGTTCCTGATGTCCTGTGTATTTCATATGGGCTTTGAGCATTGAACTTAGTTCTTTATGTTTGTGCAGCAGACTCTCGATGGACTTAGCCATCTGATTAGCCCACTGTACATATTTCTAAGCATGATGAGCAAATGGCTCTATGTGATCCATTTTTCCAAAGACTCATAAAAAGAAAGGTATGAATTTCATTTAGAATTGCTGATAAAATGTTAATGTGATTAGTGTGTCACATGATTTTCATATGTTAATGAATCTCATAAGCTGCTTAATTTATGATAGCAAGGCTTGAAGAAAGCCATTTAATTAATGGACTTAGAAAGGTTTAATTAATTTTTTAATCAACATAAAAGAAACATAAAAATATTATTTTAGTCAAAATGATCCAATATAACACCCATGAGAGGATAAACCATATGAAAGCATGCACATGTGCACACACTCCTTTGAGTTGATCAGTAATATGTCACTTATCCACATTCTTAGAGTTGATTACTAATGTGTGAATATTTTATTTTCCTTTTAAGCAAAGGAAGCAAGTTGATATACATGAAGTCATTACTTTCTTCCTTTCTATCTGATGAAATTGCTCAGTCCCTGAATATGTATAACTCCAGGAGTTCATTTACTGTCTCATTGCAGCAGTAAATATCACATGCATTATAAATATTATTGTTTCATCAGAGCATAATGAAAGTCAGCACAACCAATAAAAGGACAGCAGAAATGCTGACCTAAGCCAACCTTTTAAATACACAAAATATATACAAATATACAAAAATAGTTATTGGAGAAGGGAAAAATGGACATTTCAATAAGCTACTTGTACTTTTTTTTTTCAAACCAAAAATAAATATGTCACATTCATTTTTCTAACAAAACAGATGGAGAAAGGTGTCATTTAACTTTACGTACATTTTCCTAACTTTTGATTTGTGCAAAGAGACCCACTACATTCTCCTTGGCGGTGTGCATTTTCTTTCAGAACCTACAGATATCTTTGAGCTGGAGTCAGAGGCAATTGTGAGTCACCGAGTATGGACATACACTGTATCATAAAATGCTCTTTAAGAGTTTTCACATGTCTTATTTAATTATTTGTAAGTCATGTTTGTCAGTTTACCTTGAAAATATTAACCAAGGAATGGGCCTTAAGATACCATTTCTAATACAGATGTTAGGTAAGAGGTCCTTATATTTCATGTCATTTTAAACAGATTTGATTATAGAGTGCTTGCTTCCAATCTCAGACTCCTATTGTTAAACAGTAACAGAAATGAACACAGTATACCAAGATTCATGGTGCTTAAGAAGGTTATTTTGTTAAAAAAAGATTATTTTACAAATATGTAGCAAACTCATAAACATACATGTTTGTCTCTGCATTTCCAGTTTCTCTTTAGTAATTTGAGAATGAAAAATAAATCTTTATTAATGTTTATTAATGTTGAGAAAATAAATACCAGAGTTTCAATGTTTTATAAATGAAATCAAAGACAGACTATGTTTCAATCTCAACAAAGGAAAGGCAAAATAATTGGAGAAATGATAGATTTATTGATTCGAAAATACTGACTCACTCAATCTTGCAAAAAGCACTTGACTGACATACTAAACAAAAGTCTAGGAGAAAGTTGAACAGACAGAGCTAATATCTTACATTGGCAAGCACATCTGAGCCATGTCTCAAAATAACCTGTGCTCTACAAAAAATTATCTGTGAATCTCATCATAATGTATTTTTGCCCTTTACTTCCACTTAGTTTCTGTAATACTGTCTTAAAAATAAATCACCAAATTTTATTTAAAATTATATATTTGTGTATATATATTCTGCTAACAAAAGCGTATTTAGGAAAACTAAGTATTGAAATAAATAAATGTGTCAAGCTATTCAGAATTCTATTAATATGCAGTATAAAATGAATATTTATACTAAATTTCTATTTCTAAACATGAATTTGAGTATCTAAAAGTTTCCAGGTATTTTTATTGAGTTTCAGTTTTACCAAAGCTACCCTATCAAAGAATTATATTTGGTGCATCTTACGCTTTCTTTATTTAAACTAATATGTAATACATAAGAAACAGTATTGGACATAAATTTTCATAATTATTAAGCACTACTCTGGAACTATGTTATAACAATGATTTTCAAGTTGTACAACCATAAATAATACAGAAAAACAAAAGTATTATTAAATATATCATATAATTGGCAGGTACTTTTAATATAATATTGTAAAATGTATTTATGATCAGATTGATAGATAAAAATGAGAAATCTCTGTTTATAACACTCCTTACAAATATTTGCAGCTAGCTACTTGACACTTTTTAGCTAAACTGAATGTATGTTTTCTTTCATTAAACGCAAGAATGATGGTAGAAATTAAATGTACACATCTGTGTACATTTATATGAAACCAATGTTCATTTGTGTGTATTTGAGGTGAAAGACAGGGGCCTGAAGATTAGGTTACATAATGTTAACTTTTATTACAGGAATTACATTTGTGATCTCCTTTCTTTTGGATTTCCTAATGGGCCACTTCATAAAAGTCAGGATTTTGACAACAGTGTTATAGAGAAGACATCCATAAGCACTGGGAATAAATGCAACAAACCTGGGTATTTACATGGTAATTGTGTTCACATTTAAATTACAAACAATTCCTTAGTGATTGAGCATATCTCTGAATTGTAAAATTATGGTTCTTTTCCCCTTGGCTAATAACTAGCCAACAATCCGCATGAGAGGTGCTCTGGGAATCTCACGCGCATGTCTAAAAGCAGGATTGTGTGAGGTGGGAACAGATAACTCTACCACTTATGATTTAATGTTACATTTCTGCTTATCTATATAATTCAGCTGTCCTTCATGAATGTGTTTATTTATAGTAATGCCCCTATATTATCTAAATATAACAAATTTATTATTACAAATGGCCATATATATTTATGGGTCTTTTATGGGACTTCCAAGATTTTTGATAAGCTGTTTACTGAACATAAAACCGATTTAAAAAGCATGTCTTCTATACTTTTCTGTTATTTTTTAAAACATTTTTTATTTGTTTGTTTACTAATTACCTCCCACAAAACTTCCATGAGCCGTATCACCAGAGAGCAGGATCGTCCTTAAAGGATTAAAATAAAAGAATTTGAACCAAAGTATCTAAACTTTCGAGCAATGCCATAATCTTCATTAAAGGTATACAAACCTTAAACAAAATGATGCAGTTTGTAAGTATAGTAGAATTTCATGAGAAGCACAATAGTGAGACACAATTCATTCATCCTGCCAGCTCAGTTTTTAAAATGTAAATATCAGTGTGAGTATATTGTAAATATAAACAAAATATGAATAATTGCAACGAGAAGATATCATTAACTTAGCTCAAGTAAAGTGTACAGATACAGTGACAGGCTAGGGCTGACACTGAATAATTGTGCACTTGGTCAAGCAGAACATGTCACATGTATATTGTTGAAGAAATCAAATGCCGACACGTGTGATAGGAAACAGACAGACTGAAAGACACATAGATAAGGAGGTAAGTACACACATACATATTCATGGACAAACAAGAAGGTTGTTTGTTTTTTCTACATAGATAATAAATGATCTCTGACTTCTCTTCAGAATATAAATATAGTTCTGGTAGTTAATATGATATGGTTCAAGCAACAATGCCTGAATTCAAATTCTGAGTTATCTATCCTAGCTATACATTAACTATCTTAATCAATTTTATTTATTTATCATATCTCTCTAACATATTTATTTATTTAGTTAGTTACTCAGTTTTTGAGAAAAGGGTCTTCCAGTGTTACTAGGCTGGACTCAAACACACAATCCACCACTCAGGGATTCTAATCACCTTGCCATGAGTAACTTGAAATCATTGCTTGAGTTGCAAACATGGAGAAATCAAATAGGTCTTGATTTGAGACCTTCATTCCTACCGGCTATCTTTCTCAGTGCTGGAAGTTTCTATTACACTTCCAGAGTAGAGGACTGATAATCCATCTCACTTAGTCCTCACTCAATGAGCTAAAATAACATCTTTCCTGGCAGGATCTGTTCCCAGAGGCAAGAGTAACATAAGTACTATGGAAATAATTATCCCCCTTTGGATTGGATTTGAGTCCCACTCCTCAAAGTGGAACTCATACCTGGCAGTATTAGCAAAGGCAAGAAGCTGTGGCTAGATAAGTGATAAGACTTGGGGGGAGTCTACCATTACAATTCTGATAAAAAGATATAGCAGTAAAATGAATACCAATGACTTTCTGTATACTTATAGATCAGCACATCCCGTAAGCTTTAGCAGAGATGCTTGTCCTTGCAGCAGATGGCAATTAACACAAGATTCATAATTAGCAAGGATGTAGTAACCAAGAGACTTCAGACCACCTTATAAGGGATATCTATGTCACACTGCTCTCTTCAAGATTCAGGGTTCTCCAGGAAGCAGAAATATTATGAGCATCCAAGGTGCTTCAGAGAAAGATTACTTCAAGGAAACTTTTTTCCTGACCACAACAGTGCTATTGCATATATGACATATGACAATATATCACAGGTATTGTGTCAGTATGGGTAAAACCCATGAAAGCTCTAGCCAGACAATGGTTAAGCTCGATGAGGGGAGGGGAGTAACAAGTGAGGACCTGCAGCATTTGATAGCTTTTGGGAGAGGGAGGGTCACTTTTGTTTATTGGTGTGACCTCTGGTATATTCACCACACTCCAGCACAGACCTTCACCGAAGAGTAGATAGCCAACATGAATAGAGTCAAAGGCCTTAAAAAGGAGAAAGATAGAATAAAATTTTGGATGTGTAGGACTGGGGTGAATTTTGGAGGAAGTAGTGATAGGGATGGGTATGCTCAAAATATATTCTATAAATTTATCAAAGAATTAATAACACGTTATTTGAAAATCTCTATGTGCAATTTAAGTAGATGGAATTATAAAATGAATTCTACAATTAGAACACCAATACTTTAAAAGTCCACAACGCTGCTGAGTGTTTGCTAATGAGTAATTGTTTCAAAAGGTACAGTCTCCAAATTGGTGACGCAGAATAACATTGCTTTACTGTTTTTCTTAAGATTGGCTGGAAGGCATTTTTTCTTTTTGTGACTATATTTATTTGTTTATCTATTCATTTTATTTTTAAAAGGTTATCTTTTTTCATTTTCCATACTAATCCCAGTTCCGTCTCCCTCACTTCCTCCTATTCTCTTCACAATTTCCCTCATGTCATCGCCTATCCACTCCTCAGAGAGGGTAAGGTACACTGCTTTGAAGAAGGACCAAAGCCCTCTCTTACTATAACTAGGTTGAGCAAGGTATCCATCCAAATAGAATAGGTTCGAAAAGGCCAGTACAAGCAGTAGGGATAAATCCTGGTACCACTGTCAGTGGCCCCATAGTCTGCCCCAGCCATACAACTTTAACTCACATTCTGAGGGCCTAGTTTGGCCCTGTGCTGGTTTCTTCCCTGTCTGACCAGAGATGGAAGTGGAGAAAGAGGGGAAGATGGAGGGGGAGGAGAACATGAAGGAATGGATAGTCAATATGGGGGAAGGACAGAAATGAGAGCAAGGAAAGAGATAATCTTGATTGAGGGAGTCATTATGGAGCTAACAAGAAACCTGGCACTAGAGAAATTCCCAGGAATTCACAAGGATGGCCCCAGCTAGGACCCTAAGCAATAGTGGAGAGGGTGCTGGAACTGGCTTTGGCCTGTAGTAAGATTGATGACTATCTTAAATGTCACCATAGAACCTTCATCTAGCAACTGATGGAAGCAGAGACAGAAAGTCACAGCAGAGCTTTGGGCTAAGCTCCCAAAGTCCAATTGAAGAGCAGAAGGAGAAAGAATATTAGCAAAGAGGTCAAGACCGTGATGGGAGTACCCACTAAAACAACTTCCCTGAGCTAATGGGAGCTCACAACTCTGGCATGATTGAGAGGCTATTATGCTGGTTGTTATGGGTTCACAGACAGAGTTGAATTCTTCAGGAGGAAAAACGCAGCCAGTCCTGAGAGTCTCATAAAATAAAACTCACACAATTTTGCCGGGAACTCTGGAATACTGGTGGTATGGAATTGCTCTCCTGGTGCCCTCTGGACCTCATGTATTAGACACAAGACTTTTTAGTGCCTGGAGGTTTCAGCTCCAATATGTGAGAGGAATCTTCAGAACCTTAGTGGCTTTCACGAAGAATTTATACATCCTTTCCATACTATTTCATGAGTCAAATCAAACTCAAAAGTCTATCCAAAGATGATTCAAAGATGGAAGTAGTCAATGTGAAGAAAGTTCAATCAGGGGTCAGCAGATGTGTCTCAGATTTACAATTAAATGACTTGAGTTCAGAGTCCCAATCATAAACAAAAACCAAGACTCTATTGTGTGACAGTAATCCCATTGCTTATGAGGCAAACAGAGGAATCCAAGGAGCTTGTAGGATAGTCTGTCTAAGTGAATCTAGCACTTTGAGGTTCTGTAAGATAGTATGTATCAAATATTACTACTACTACTACTACTACTGATGACTGATGATGATGATGATGAAGAAGAAGAAGAAAAACGGGCAAAAACTGATAAAGGATTGCACATCTGTTCACCTCTGACTTCTGTATATATACACCCTATCACCAAAGGACACAAGCACTCAAAAACACATAGAAGTACCAATATAAACAGAATTGCCTGAAATTTTTAATTAAAAAGTCACATTTTCCCTTTACATAGTATTTTTATCCCTGGTACTGGCTACTTAAGCAGAAATCTTTATTTCTGTATCTAAAATTAATAAATAAACACTTTTGGGAATCCAAAGAAATTTGTGGTTGGTAAATTCAATTTTGAGAACATAAAATGACACTGAACAGCTATGAGAACATATTTTAAAATATTTCCAATGGTCAGTCTATAGAACTCAGTAGTGTTAGTTTAGACTGACGTAGAAAAGTAACATTTCTTTAAGTGAGGATGGGGCAATCTCTACCACTTATATTTGCTTAGATGTGATGCTTTGTGATTCCAAAGTGTCCACTCTTTGTCTCAGGCAGCATGTAGCCGGGCAGCTATCCGGCACACGTGATTTTCATTTCAGCATTTATTAGTTCATAAGGTACAATCGGTGACATAAACAAAATACATTTTCCAAAATTGGATTTTAGTTGCATAAATATAACAGTTATGTGGTCTTGAAAGTGATTCTATAAAAGTTATAAGAAATATAGTGATATCTACAAAGTCTTTTCAAAATAATAGAAAGAATGTTCTACAATACCAATTAAGGTAGTCATCAATCAACTTGTAGGGGAAGGCCAATTCAGATACCCTCTCCACTATTGCTAAGTTTCTTAGCTGGGGTTATCCTTTGGGATTACTGGGAATTACCCTAGTACCAGGTTTCTTGCTACCCCATAATGGCTCCCTCAATCAAGATATCTCTTTCCTTGCTTAACTGTCATCATAAAATCTTTGTCCAACATCTGATGAAAACAGATGCATAGAATCACTGGGCCGAGCTTTCAGAGTCCAGTCAAAGAGAGGGAGGAGCCATAATATGAACAAAGGAATCAAGATCATAATGGGGATACCCTAAGAAACACCAGACCTGAGCTAGTGTGAGCTCACTGACTCTGGACTGCCAGCAGGGGAACATCCATAGGACCAAACTAGGCCCTCTAAATGTGGGTGACAGCTGTGTGCTGGGGCAGTCTGTGGCTCTGCTGGCACTGGGAATAGGACTTATCTCTGGTGTTTGAACTGGCTTTTTGAAGCCCATTCTCTTTTGAAGGATACCTTGTACAACATAGACATAGGGGTGAGGACCTTGGTCCTGCCTCAAAGTGATATACCAGACTTTGTTGACTGGCCATGGGAAGCCTTACATTTTCTAAGGAGAGGATGCAGTGTGGGGGAAGAATGGGGCCAGGTAAGGGAATGGGAAGAGGGGAGGGAGTGGGAACTGAGATTGGTTTGTAAAATGAGAAAAGATTGTTTAAAATAAAAATATATGAGAGTCATTGACTATAAACAAAAATGAAACAAGCAAGATGAAGTCCAGAAACAAGAAGCTAGGGCTTTGTAAGTTCTGTAGCATAGAGTCTTATCACTGTATTACCTTTGAAAAATACTTTCTATCAGTCTCATGTAAATATATCTATTCATATTACTTATGAAGTAAGTAATATACAAATATTCTAAAACTTATTCTCTTGCATTTATTTTTCACAAACATACTCTTCTTACCAAAAGGTAGAAAATGTTGGGATAAAATATTTTTTTACATGTCATAGATTTTGAGGTAGAAAAAAAATTAAGGAATGCTATCATCAAAATTATTTAATGCACACATAAGAAATTTAGCAAACTACTTAAAATGTGTGCTGATTTTAATTTTGAATCCCTTTTAAGAATTTTTCAACCTTTAAATTTAAATCATTTACCAGTTATTCCATTTGATTTTGTAACACCCTAAAAATGCAACACTTTCTTCCCTGCTGGCTACTTTCACAGTATGAGAAGGTTTTATACAAGCACCAAAGGGAGGGAAAACATTCATTCATCAACACTCTAACCCAGAAGTGAACTGTGTGAACTACAGTAATGGCCATACTGCAAAGATTATGACCATGGGTATAACTCTTGCACCAATTTTAGGGTGATCTACAGTACTGGTTCTCCACCTTTCTAGTACTGTGACCCACAACAGTTCCTCATGTTGTGGGGACGCCAACCACAAAATTATTTCATTGCTGACTCACAACTATAATTTTAGTATGTTGTGTACCACAACACAAATATCTGATATGCAGGATAAGTGATATGTGACCCTTAAGAGGCTCAGGACCCACAGGTTGAGAACCACTGCTCTATAGGAATTAATTCATGTCTGATTCTACAAATCTGGAAAAAAACCTATGTTTGAGGAGCACACAGATAACAGGGGTGATCCTACCATCACAAATTTGCTAAATGGATATAGATTTTAAACTGCGCTATAAAGTTTTACCTCTCTGGCCTTATGAGTGAAGCTCACTGAACTTGTCATAGAAGGCACTTTGTACAATGGATGGCATTAAAGCACATACATACAGATTTGATCAAAGTTTTAACATAAGTGATTATAGAGTGCTCAGCCACAAATAGGATGTTAATATAAAAATCCTTCACCAAGTCTCAGGGACCGTCTTGGAAGAAAGAACAGAAAGTTCTTAAAAGTGAGAGTTTTAATCAAGCCACTTCTCATTCCAGAAATGAGTGGAAAGTGGCTCTTCAGCATCCGTGGATGCTGTCCTAGCTGACCTCATCTGGATGAGGACCTAGCGACAGCTCTGACTTCCAAGGGAAGTCCAGTTTTCTTAACGGATGCGAATCCTTGTCGGCTCATGGATCATGCCCTCTGAAATAGCTTTATGGCCATGAGTAGATGGTTAGCACAATTTGGACCCAGTGAGTTATAAAGGAATCAAAATAAAACAATAATAAAGAAGAAAATAAGTTGGGGCATGGGGAAGTGAAAGTGAATCGGTGAGAAGTTAGTGGGTGGAACTGGGAGGTAAAGATAATCCAAACCTATTGTACGCATGTGTGGAATTCTTCACAATAAAAAGCCATATTAGACAATATAGAAGAAACCTTCCCTTAGAATTTAAAATTCCTTAAAATTAGCTGATGATCATACTATGAGAAAGACTTCCAAGAATACACTAAAAAAAATTTTATACAAACACGCATGTACCTACACACACACACACACACACACACACACACACACACATTCTAAGAATATGCACTGATGGGACTAGATTTTCTTTGTTTGACATAGTAAATATCAAAGCTAATTATCTTTTCCATATGTAGACTATTTTTCTTTATAATTTTCTATACAGAACCAATTTAAAATGAACGGCATGACAAGAAATTTGAGAGAGAAAGAGGGCATATGATATCTGCCTCAAGGTACTGATGACACAACATAAAGGATCTTTGGCCACTTTTATTTTAAGGCCCTCAATTAACCCAACCTAAGAGGAAAATAACTTGCACAATTTTAAAAGAATCAAAAAGACAGAAGCTTTGATAGTCATACCTAAAATTGATTTTTATGCAATAACTCAAGAATTAATTTAATAGTAAAGTTGAACAAAGGACTCTTGATGAAATACAGCTTCTGCATTTTAAGAGGAAATGAAACAGAATTGCTTTAAACGTAGAGGTTGTAAGCAAAGTGAGATGTAGAGAATATTAGGACAGCTCTACCTAGAAAACCAAGCTTCATTTAGATAAATTACAGGTTAGGAGAATTAATAACAGTGTCGAGAGTTGTAAATTTTCAATCAATGAGCTAATACCATTTTAGAGTTTCATGATTGGATTACATACAGACTTTTTCACGAATTTGAAATTATTACAGTTCTAATGAAGTACTGAGTACCTACGTGTTGTGGCTTGGATGTGAAATGTTCCTGCAGTCTCATGTGCCTGAACACTTGGTTCCCAGCTGTTTGTACTATTTTGGGAGGTTATGAATCCTTAAGAAGAATGACTTGGGTAGCAGAGGTCTGTAAGGTTGCCCTGGAGAGCAAGAGCACAAACTTGCTTCCATCATTTTCTGTTTCTAGAATAGTCATTATGTGAAGATTCTAGACAACACACTGAGTAACAACAAGGCTTTTACCATTCTTTCCCCACAGTGATGCAAACTATGTTCTGAAACCTTGCTCCCAACTCAATTGGTCCTCCCACACAGAGTTTAATTTGATACCTCACAATTATGATGAAAAAAAGCAAGTAGTACACTATTACATGATAACCTTATTAACAATTGAGGACTCAGTCATTAGTAGCATGTGTATAATCTCCCAAAGGAGCTAATACTATAGCTAGAAAGATGAGGTAAGCATATTCATAAGAGCAAAATATGAAATATATGCGTACAATGAAGTAAAAAGAAAAAAAAACTGAGGAAGCTCCTTTCTCATATTCTATGACTCAACACAGCTTCTTTCAGGAAGCCGTGTTAATTTTCTGGGTATTAATAACTAAGTAGAAGCTAATTTTACCAAAACTGTGGGTGACATGCCAAAGGTGGATGTTTCCCATGTTGTCAATGTCTGTCATGATAATAGTACATGATAGAACAGGCAATATTTAAAAATCTAGGAAAGGTGACACATATACAAATGCATAGGTACATACACAAAGTGTTTAGGAAACAATTTTGAAATTATATTTGAGTAAAATATATCACAATGCCAAGCTAGTGATATATATGGAAACTTTAGGGAAACCAGCTCTAAGTAGAAATAAAGGCAAGTATGAATATCCTGTGACTGGTACACCTCTGAAAAGTAAGGTAAGCTTTAAATCACAAGCGTATCTTGCAACTCAGTAACTGAAAACTGAATCAATGATGAGATAAATGTTCAAGTCCTATATGACAATGTCTTTAAGAGTCATTGGAGATGAGTGGACATGGAAGCAATGTCCAATGATCTATTATAGAGTCTTTTGGCTGTTATGCTGAAAAAAATTTAGTAATCTAAAGGAAAATTAAGGAGATAAACTAAGAGATCATTCTATTAGAGTGTCTCATTAGGAAATAATAGTTGTTTGGATTAAGCTGTTGACAATGGAACAAGTGGTAAAGCATTGAATTATTGCTGCACTTATATGGAAAGTGATTAGGCTATTTGGATAATATGTATATTCCCAAACGTTACCTGACAATATCGAATTTCATGTTCATCTCACTAGGATAGAGTACCTTCATTCTTTCAAAATTTGACAATGACCATCTTTTGATTTTTTTCTGCTATTAGAAAGCAACTAATCTGAGCACAGACCTGACAAGGGACGCTCATGGACCAGTCGTCTGTGGGTTGAAAGGCCACAAAGAAGAAAACTCACTTATCCCATCAAAAGTCATTGCTAAAATAGATCCAGCTGCTGATCACCAGATACTTAAGAGAATGCAAGGACAGTCAGATTAGTCAATGAGTATGTAAATCATATGGTCTCCGAAAAGTCATGTCCTGTCTCAAAGAACCAGTATGCTACATTATATAGAAAGTAGAACAGATACAGAAGGAAAGAGATTAATCAGAAAATGTAAAGAATGTAAGTGGAGCCAGTGAACTCACAAAGGTACATAAAAGTAGAAATAAAGGCAAATGTAGATCATCGTGTTAAGATAAGAGAGAGAGAGAGAGAGAGAGAGAGAGAGAGAGAGAGAGAGAGAGAGAAACTAGAGTCATCATTACTAGCATTGTGAATGCACAAAGGGGACGAAATGGAAAGGAAAAGATAGAAAGGGGGAGGAAGGGTGGAAAACAGAGAGGGAAGAAGAGAGACAACTAAACTTTCTAGCTAGAAATTTAAAATTAACACTATATATAAATCAAGAAATGTTGACATGTATTAGTCTCTGAGAATAAGCAGCAGAAGACTGGATGTCAGTGCCTCAGAAGTCTGTAGGAGTTCTTTGGAAAGGGTATCAGCTTCAGTGGCAACAGACAGATTCCGCATCTATTTATAACTTTACAAGAAAGAGTTTAGAACACTTGCTGAAAGATTTACTTATAATGTCGCCAGAAAACTCTGAGCTTGACGCATAGTGATAAAGTATTTTTCCTCTAATTACCACCATTGTTGTCAACATCTTTAAAGTAATTTCAAACACTATATATAATCAAGAAATTTAAGGTAAATTCTGATTAGATATGATAAATACTGCTCACTTTGTAAAACAAAAGCAAGAAAATCGAAGAGCAGATTGATGCTAAACTGGAGTCTATTTGCAAATTTGATGCAAATTCCTGACAAGACGTATACCATTTATTTTTAAAGTAGTCATGGTTAGTCATTATAGAAGTCTGCAATATTTTGAGCTGAAGACATTGATGGAGAAGTAGATGCAAACTGATGAAGTACTGTCTAAACTTAGTAGGGTGATTATTTTTCTTCTGCTAATGAGTACACCAAAAAAAGAGATAACAATTTTTCTCTTGATTTTAAGGTAGTGTTGATTTATTTTCAGAAGGAGCATAAATGATGGTAGGTTAGAAATAATGGCAGAACCTTATAATACAAAACAGAAAATAAGACTTCCTGAAAAGTACCTTATATTACATGTGTAATGTCCCAGTTTTAAGGTACAAAGTGCTAACACATTAGTCCTCTACAGACATAAGGAAAAGGAAATAAATCACACAGAAACAGGTCTCATTTTCTTCTGAAGGGAATCAATGTCAGCATCATTTTAGGAAATAACATTAATTCAGTTTGTTTTTTAAAACCCTTCACCATTAATTTTCAGGCAATTACAATCTTCAAATACTTAAAAAATTACTCTTAATGTATGCTTTCTGAAACGTGAACGTTTCCTAGTCAATTGTGTTAACAAATCAAGTACTCATGGACAGCTGTATATACAGGCAGGTTAGTCTGAACGCAACATTGATGGGAAAAAATAAACCGAAAGACACATAACTCAGAGTGTACTTCTCTTCAAATGTTACTACAATTTTCGTAGAGAGAAACATAAACATTAGCTATGAAATATAATTAAGAAGAAAAAATGCATTGTTGGAATAATATTATGTTTGAATTTAACTGTTTCTAAAAGTCCAAATGAAGTTGTTGTTTAACTGACAATTTAATCATCACTTTACAGTATGGGTCATATGTACAGACATACCAGATGTCAAGATTCAACACACTTTCCTTTCTTTTCTTATTAATGAAGAAAAATAATTTTTAAAAAACTCTCTCACACTGGAAATATACTGTGTTTAATAGAAATCAAAGAGTTGGTATTAAAGAAACATATCATCATATATGACTTTAAAATAAGATTCCTGTTCTGACAAAAAAAAGTTGATATTTTAAGATCAAATTTCAAACCAAAGAAGCTACTTATACTGTGTTCCAACAATATTTCAAAAAGACTGAATATTATTTACACAATCTATGATATCAAAGTAATTTAAAATGTTTCAATAGCCAAGTAATATTATGATATAGATTTTATGACATATCCTTGGTTAACAAATCATTCAACACAGATGTCATCAGCTGCACAGATCTTTCCAAACAAAGAATAACTATTTAAAGAGAAAACAACAAAAACAGTTAAAATAGTTTATCATTATGCCTGCTGTCTTCAACTTAGGGAACAGAAACAAAGCCACTTTGCACCTTTGCTAGCAAAAGACTTGCCTTACTACTTATTTCTTCTTTTCCTAAATGAGGCTGAATATCATGACTACATGAGTTCTGTGAAAATACTACTGCAGAACAGTATCTGGGATAAAGGAGAGAGAAAGTATATGGAGTTAACAAATCGGTCAGTCCTGCCTCTAAAGAATAAAAGACTTGCAATTGCTATGGAGTTCAATGCAGAATTTTTATTTTCATATTTTGTTTTATTTTACAAGCATTATTTTTGTTTGCATGTATCTGTGCACCATGTGCATGCCTGCTAGCCTTCAGAGGTCATAAAAAGTCATTGAATCCATAGGAACTGGAATTATAGATAGATGTGAGACACAGTATGTGTGCTATGACCTAAACCTGGGTCCTCTGCAAAAGCAACACATGCTCAACTGCTTATTCATTTCTCCAGCCCCTCAATGCATAATTATATTAGGTTTTATTTTTCGATTATTTCATAAGAAGTTAAAAGCCTCGAAAATTTGAAAATGTCTTTGACTACTATTTTTCAGAGTGTTTGGGAGAATATACAAGACAGTATAATCCAACAGGGTACAATGAAAGCAGAAAGTACTTAATAAAGAGTTGCTATTTGAATACATAGTAATCAACTTAGAAGAAACACAAATATAAATGTATCAATCACAAATATGAAATATGCATCTTGGTGCAAATAAGTTCATAGGATGCTTGCCAATGAGATGAATGATTGGGCCACAGCCTCTCTGCTCCCTGGATAATGAGAATAGTTTTCTCTGCGCTATCCCCCACATGGGATGCCAACAGAGGCCTCACTTCTGTTCATCCAGTCATGAGTTTAGACATTTTACACAAGGAGGAAAACTTATCTTTTTCACACATAAGCTAATGTTCTTGGGTATTTTGTTGGAGCAGCATAAAATTGAGTAAGAGGCCCTAGAATATTACATCAATCACTGCTACAAACTCTGCTGTAGAGCTATACTCAATTATTTGTAAATATTATAATGTCTGAAGAAGAAAAATGAAGAAAGTAGTTATATGTTATACCTAGATTTTGTAAAACTAAGCATATGAGTTATTACACACATATGTCTCTGCATACCTAATAGAAGGAAGAAAAAAAAGAAAGATGGACTATTAGATGGAATAGATCATACAAATTACTAGGTAGAGAATTATTCAAAGAATTCTAAAATAGTATCTAAAATATTATTTGTGCATGCATTCTCTCTCTCTCTCTCTCTCTCTCTCTCACACACACACACACACACACACACAAATACCATGCATGATCCTTTTAAACATATATATGGTTAGATTTTAGGGGTTGTGTATTTTCCTAGAATAAATGTTTGCAGAGTTTAATTTCCAGTAAAATAAAAGAAAAAAATCTATAGAAATTGCATAATTTTATCATGGCAACTCACACCTGGAATTCTGCTTCTGATCTTGACAATATAGAAAGTATGGGGCCAAAACCAAATCTTTTTAACACATAGAAATGCTAGTAACTATCCTATCTGCCTTTTCTTCCCATAATAATCTAGAAATATTAACAAAGTAACAAAAATTATCTTATCTTCTGTTCAAAGTTTTATTCAGGAAATAATATCCAGCAGTGAGTAGAGAAAACTTTTCCAAGAAAGCACCAGTTTAAACAGATCTGAACTGTCTAGGGTGTAAGTATAATAGTAAATAACTCCTGGTGGAGGGAGCCACCCCCCCCCAAGCATTTAGTATTCAGAGCATTACTACTATAGAGTAAGGGTTTGGGGGTTCAGATTTCTACTTCCCGAATAACTAAATTTCCGACTTGGAGAAAATGAATTCAAATCTTATACTTCTGTTTCTCCTTTCTAAACATCACAGTAGCAATAATACACTATTAAGATATTGATAGCATAAAGTGACAAAAAGTAGGGAAACTTTTTGTTACATGACTAAGCATACAGGTGATGAACCTTCTTGGAGAGCATCATCTTCATCATTGCAATATGTTCAGAGAAGATAGAGAAGAAATGCAGTGTGTGAAAGTGTCTCTTTGGAAATGAGGCAAGGCTATGGCATAATTTAGATCAATAAATAAAAATATATTTGTGAAGTTTTCCAAATATATTCTCTTTCAGTGTGTAAATCACAACTGCCAAGAAACATATATGGAATTCTTCATTGTGTTAGAAACTAGTTTCAACTGTGTTGTAAGTAGCGCATGGTGGCAGGCCTAGAACAAATCTCATTGCAGACAACTTTGAATGTAGGGAGTTGGCTTCAGGTGACAAATTTAGAGAATTATTTATTAGCAGCCATCAGGAGAACATCAACCTGATTAAAGACGTATCAACATCAAGCTGATGCAGAGACACTCATAACACATAATTGAGCAAAGCATTTGTGCCTTCATAATCCTTGTTTAGAAATTGTAGAAATTAAACTAATATCCAAAATAGTACCAAAAAGAGATGGTTAAAAGTTGTAGTTTTCAAAATCTGTTTTGAAGAACATATGTCTATTTTGTATATGTGAAGGCTCTATTCATGTCTTTTGCTCTTATATTCTTACTACTATATGCATTTCCTTATCCTATGGCTCTGGATACTTTATCAAAATGAGAAGAATCTACATGTTGGTAGTAATTTAAGATATTTGAAAAGCCCCTGTTGTAAAATGAGTTTTCGTGGTTTAATTGTCAATGCTGAAGCCAATTATGCTATTATCTATAATTCTATCCATTAGTATTTTAAGAATACTTTTTAAATTTCATGTCAGCAATGCATCTGTCCTTACCTTGCCAACAATGTTTAATGATGTGTTTTCTGAAGTCAGTTCTAGAGAATCACATTATTTGGAACACTGTTGACAAGTTTCATAAATACTCTTATCTTGACACTGCTTTCTATCCGTTACACTCCATGAAAGTCAATAATATTTTATAGAGTTTAATTCATTTAATTTTTAAAAATCATCCTATATTAAAAATGTTAATTTCTTTAGCCATTGACAGGATAAAAACTAAGATACTAGTGTGCATAATATTGTCCAAATAAAAGAAAAACAAGTTTAAGAATGACGGGAAGAAGAAAAAATATATAAATTCTGAGACCATCTACTACCCAGCTATTCTACATAAAAATGATGAAATAAAAATCTTCTGTGTACACATTATTACAGCAACTATAAAATATTAAATACACTGTAATGAGTAACAGCAAAACTTGAAAACATTCCTAACAAGCTTCATTATCTTTTGCTTGCTTGTTTATTTTTGGCTTTTTAATTGTGAACTCAGAAACCCAAACACCAGGTTTGGGATATTTCCTGTAGTATCTGTCAGGAAAGTTCCAGAAGTCCTCAAACAATGCAGGTCTTCTCCATTCTCTTGGTTGTCCAGCAGACTGAATGATAACTCCCTGCTGAAGATACCATCGACCTTAGTTATATTGTGTAGAGAAAGTAAGTTGGAAATGATGCCATATCTGAACTGCTGAGTATCATCCTATGAAAGCTACTAGGTGAGAAATGTTATCAACAGTCTTACCCAAATATGAACTCTATGGAACACAAGACCAATTAGCTGCTAAGCTGTGACTACTTGAACAATAGTAGCATTACTGTTGTGTTGTGGACTCTACTGTATTTTAGATCTACCATAAAGAAGACAGATCTATTATTGTAAACTACTTAAAAATCCATTACAAGGAATATCATAGGTCTCAAGTGAGTTCTGAATGCTTGTCTAGAAAAAAATATGGTAGAGTATCAAAATGCCTCCTAAATAAATGTTTATGGCCAGAGACAAATGCTACAATCATCCTTAGTAAAGAAGCCTCTCTTTTCAGTGAATAACAGTCAATAGGAAGACTCAGAATTGTATAAAATGTTGAGAGTAAATAAGGGATAAATGCTCATCACTACAAAACCGATGTATACTATTCCCTCTATGATGCAGGAGACATTTGTAAAAGGGATGGGAGAATAAAAGAGCTGGAAGACAGGAAGAACGAATATGGGATGCCTTTGTCTGGATCAGACAAATATTAGAATCGTAACTCAGAGCTGCTTTACATACCTTGCCTGAGTTTGTACAAGAATGTTTCCACCAACACTCAGGCTTTGTTAGGAGCATGGCTCAGGGCCTCCACTCCTCAAGCTGAACTATTTTCCTCTGATGGATTCAGGAAACATTAGAGGTCAATGGTTTCAGTACTGTAACCCCTGGTGACCCCACTATGTTCCAGTTGATTGTTTCAATCCAATCCTTAGACATCTGGCCTTGACTAGAACCACAAAATAGAAAGAAGAAATAGAATAGTGGGGGAAAGGCTGGGATTGATAAGGATAGGGATGAGATAAGGGAGCATGTAAAGAGGAAAGAAAATGTAACACTTTATGTACATGTATAGAATTGACAAAATACAACTACATAATTAAATTATAAAGTGGATATATGACAGTTGTAAGTGCAAATGATGGTAAATAAACAACAAATGTATCTATAGAATGTTTTCGCCATAGTAAAATGATTAGAATACAAATTCAGAGCATTTAATATTGATTGCATCATTCTTGATGAAGGTAATATTTATAGGATTCATTGAACATGGAGAAGTAGATCTAGTGCCTAACTAGATCCTTCATCCCTGCCAAGTTTGTTCATGGTACACAGAAGTTATTCTATACACTACCAGAGGAGAAACCAAGTTACAAGATGTATGATCTATAATGGTGACATGTCTCATTGACATGTTGTGATAATGGAGCTAATGTTGAAGGAGTAACCAACCACTATCACCTCCCCATAACCTCAGGAAGCTATGAGAAAGAAAAGGCAAAAGAAAATCCAGGAAGTGTTCTCAGATGTGTAGACATGCTCACAACAGACTTTTAAAAGTAACTTGAATAGAGAAAAGTGAGCAACTAGATGTACTACAGTGTATTGAATAGTTTTATGTGTCAACTTGATACAAGCTAGAGTTATGAGAGAAGAAACCTCAGTGGAGGAATCACTCTTTGAGATCAAACTGTAAGGCATATTCTCATTTAATGATTAATGAGGAAGGACTCAGCCCATAGAGGGTGGTGTTATCTCTAAACTTCTGGTCCTAGGTTCCATAAGAAGGTGGGTTGAGCAAGTCATTGTAAGCATCACTGTGTCTTGGCCTCTGCATCATTTTCTGTCCTGGGATCCCACATATTTGAGTCCCTGTCTTGACTTCCTTTAGTGATGAACAATAATAATGAAGTGTAAGCCATGTGAACCCATTCCTCCCCAACTTGCTGTTTGATCATGGTACTTTGCCTCGGCAATAGAAACCCTTACTAAGACATCCAGTGTAGCAAGGGTCTTCTAGTTAGAAAATGACTCTCTGATAACCATAGGAGTATATAATCTCTGCATATGTTCTACCTCACACAAAACACTTCATGAAATTAATATTTTATTCATTAAATCATAACACATTTGTTATGACCACATTTTAGATATAAGAACTATGAAAAGGGCTGAGTGTGTCTAAATGATAAATGGCCATGAAAGGAAGTTTAACTTAGCTTATTAGCTTGAGATAATCAAAGTGTGTTAATAGAGTCATCAAGTATCTCATCTTTCACAAGTGAGGGGACTAATATCAACACAATAGAATCTAAGTATTTAGCATTGAATTCCTGGTTTACAGGAGCAGTTAAATTCATTTGCTTGTCCTTTAAATAAATGAGACAAATGTATGTGGAGAATTGTGAAATCCTGAGTATTGGATAAATAAAAGAATCGAAGTGACTGGAAATTTACTTCAACTACTAAAACTTAGAAGCTTTATTGCTAGCTTTCTCCGGTATATATGACTGCTGAAATCTTCCTGTGCCCATCTGTATTTGTTTCACACCAAATGCACACCCTTGGTAGGTGGGTAACTACTAATAGAAAGCAATTCTCTTTGGCCCAAATATCATCCCATGTGTTGAGCATTCCATCTGACTCCTGGGAACCAATTATCTAGTTTGTAACAGGGACAAAATATTTCTAGAATATAACTTTCCCATGAATCTATAATTAAATTTGAAAAGTCATGGAGAAATAAGTATGAGATTAAGCTTTATACATTCCAAATAAAGAAGCATGTAAACTTTGTATTCAGCGTGCTATAAATATGGAACTGCAGATTATGTACTATTCCTTGGAGCTGGCACAAGTATTTAATCTTTATCAATTAATTTAACAAATATGAAATGAAATGTGGTTCACCGAGGATTTCTTAATTTACCAATGAAGATAAATCCAATGACTCACAAATAGTAATCTTAAAATGTAATTTGGTTAAAACCCTATACAGTTGCACTGATTGCGTCTCCGGAAAGGTCGCTAAGATACTTTCTGCATTACATCAAAGAAAAAAATAAAAGGTCAGTACAATTTTTGAAACTTTCATAATTTCTGATATCTGTACTTTATGGCACATAAATTGAAGTTGTGCTGAAATAACTTCCTGATTACTCTAAGGCTTAGGAGAGGAGAGGCAAATGCGATCCATGGCATCTTATCAGGGAGACGGAAACTATGAATCTCATAATAATCAGAAGAAGCTGAGCTGCAAAATATGCAGAGAGCTTGCATGCCTGGACTAGAATAACGGGTCTTATGACCTGTACCACCAAGAATTTCAAAATCTGAGGAATACACATTCAGTGATCAATTTATTCATGACTTCTCAATGCTTTTCATACTTGGATAAGCTATTGTACTGCACAATCCTTTAGCTACTAGAAAAGCACTTTAACTTGAAGGAGGACTTTGCAATATAATCCTTATTGTACATCATTTATTCCTTCTAAATGCAATTACACATTCTTCGTTATTTCTAGATATTCTAGAGAAAGAGAGAGTTGAGGAATTATTAAATACTAAATTATAGATTGGTGCGGGAGAATTGTCTGTATTCTGTCAATCATGTTTTAAATAAACGCTGATTGGCCAGGCAGGAGGTGTAGGTGGGGAAACTAGACAGAAAGTGGAAATGATGCAAGGAGAGCAGGAGAATTCTGGGGAGGAGGAAGTTGATTCCTCCCACTCCTGCCCAGATCACCGAAGCAGCAGGATGTGAGCTGCCCCACTGAAAAAGGTACTGAGCCACATGGCTAAAATATATAAGAAAAATGGGTTAATTAAGATGTGAGAGTTAGCTAATAAGTAGCCTGACCTAATGGGCCAATCAGCTTTATAACTTATAGAGATCTCTTGTGTGATTTTTCATTGGGGCTAAACAGGCTGGGGAAACAGGGCAGGACAGAAACCCCCAAACAAACAGGACCCTTCATGTTACAATATATTAACCTCAATTTTTGTAGATTCAAGATGTCCATAATTAAATGTCTGAAAAAGAAAATGAAGCTCCCACACTATAGAGAGCCTTAGATACATTGCTGACTGTCTGAAAAGTTTAAGGGCCTGGGAATCACATATGAAATATCAGATCTTTTATTGAAAGTTTTAATCTATTGAAAGTAAAATTTTGTACTTTTGAATATTAACTAGAGTGATAACTATATTTTTTGTCAATTTGACTATATCTTGAATTAATTAAAACACAAAAGTAGGGCACATCTGTGAGGGATGTTTTCACTAATTTGAATTTGGAAAATCCACTTCTTTCAGGTGGGAGGACTCACTTTTAATACAGATCTATTGAGGTGGGAAGACCTGCTTCTAAACTAGGCCATGACATTTGCTGGAAGCCTATATAAGGACCAGGAAAAAAGAAGGGTTTGTTCAATGCCAACTTGTTAGCAAGTCTATTCCTTCACTAGCATTTGAGCCTATGACTTCCAGATTCCAGCGTATGCTGAAGACAGGGTGAGACATCCAACCTCTGGACCAAACAACTACTTGATACTTGGACCTTCCATTTATAGACAACCATTGTTGTATTAGCTGGACCACATCCTACAAGTCATTCTAATATTCTCTTTCTATGTAGAGAGATTCATTTCTTAACTTTCATAACTTTAGAGAATCCCGACTAACAAATTGAGTAATAATTTTGAAATGTTATTTAGAAATAAATTATTATTTAGTATTAAAACACATGTGCATATTTTCGAATTTTAAATCCTAGTTTAAATATGGCCATTGAAACATTATTTAAACAAAATAATTAAATATATTCACAAGGCTATAGTATATGTACAATATTTTGCGAGCAGACAAATTTTCTAATTAAAGTATTTCAGTGTTTTAAAGGATGTACTGTTAAATGCCTATTGAAATATATATATATATAATTTATGTTCTAGATTTCTTAAAAGTATAAAACTGAAAAATCTTAATGTCATAAGTAAATGTAAATAAGTACTTGAAAAATGTTGTTACATGGAAGCCTATGTTAGTTTAGTTGCTTTCCTATGTGCTTATACACAGTTGTAACTGAATGCACATCCAGCCTTCCATTCTTTTTCCAGTTTGAAAGAGAACTCATTATACATGAATCCATTCAGATTCTACTCTCCTTCCATTCTCCTTTCTCCACAACCAAATCTTATTTCCTTTGTCTTACATCACATTTCCCTTGCTTTTCTCTTTCTTGTGTCTATGTGTTACTTTTCTTGACAAAAAAAATCTCAATGAAAATATTCAGAATTATTTCTTATAACTCTTCAAATACATTTTACATAATATGTTTAATATAAATCTATTATTTATTTTTTAAAAACTTTATATTTTATTAAAACAAATGTAAACAAGTATCACTAATATTTAAGTAACTTCTCAGACTATCAGCTTTTGGAAAATGTTTTAATTTTTGTATAAATCTTCATACATTATTTTTTTTTATGTTTTTATAGACAAATTTGGATAATCGGTTTTCATTCCTAGCTTAATGAAAAATTTCATATTGAATGAATAACCATTCTTCTTTCTGTATTTTTACCAAATTCATCCATGTTTTAGTAGCACATAAAACATATCAATTAGTAAATACCAGAACATCTGTTGAGGCTAGAACAATTTGTAAACTTTTAATCACAAAATAAACAAATATTATAGAAATCAATCCTTTGAGAAATTAAAATTTTAAGTTAAAATTTGTTAAAAAGTATTAAACTGAATACTTAAAAATGGAATCATCAAATCTAAATACAAAGCCCACTTCCTGTGACATTAAAACTTGGTGATGATTCAGCCATGGTACCACTAACTAGAATTCTTCTTAAAAGTTTCTTTAATTCACATTTTAGATAGAAATGAAACTTATTTAATGCAAATTAGGGATGTGGAATAAAATAGTTTTTTAAACTTAAAGAATAAGTTTGCAATGATTTTTCGGTGGGTACTATGATATCTAGACATAAGTGACATATATATCTCCTTTAATGACAAAAATTACAAATTACAGGATTGATATTACATGGCTACTGGGTGTAAGTAACTTCCTTACCATTTTACATATTGAAGGTTGAATTCACAAACATTGTACTTAGAAGATGCCAGTAAGTCAGAACTACAAAATATTGGCTGTTGATAATGTCCGTAAAATGAAAACGTTATTCTCTCATATAGCTTATCAGTAAGGAGCATCTTATAAAGATGTTAAGACAATGCAAACCACTAAATTTTCTCCCAAGGAAGAATATCTTAGTAAGTTCTTATTATTTACAAACTGACATTGTGTAGCTCATTTTAGAATCATATATGGTTGAGAGTTAAATATTTTAACCTCAAAAGCCTGAGGCTATAGCATTATAGTTGTATTTATCCAAATTCAGATGACAGTTCACATTACTGAATCCTTGTGATGGTTAATATGACTGCAGTCATGTGCCAGCCGAGGGGCAGATTTCAATGCTTTCTTATACTGAGAGATTTTTGATCACCCAGTGAATTGAAGTTCAGCACAGAATTCCATGCTGGTTAGTGTAAAAGAGATCACACACAGAAGTACAAAGGAATCTTCAGCTCAAACAGGTCTCTGTATCTGCCTCTTCAACATTGACTTTTTTATAATTCCAAGATTGCAACTTGAAAATAAGTGTGTTTTGAGTTTTTACAGCACCTAACAATTATTCTATTTTTATAAGTGGATTTGACAAAAAAATTGATGTATATTTGAATAAAATTGAAAAAATAAAGCAACGACCATTATAGCTTGTAAAGAAAACGTTGCTATGCTGTAAACAGGAAAAAAACAACAACAAATAAAGTATACTATGCAAACTAATTTAAAAAAAACTCTTGACATTAACAAAGCAACAAAATGTAGATTTGAAACATAAAACATACTATATATATATATATATATATATATCATATAAATGACAATTAGTAGGTATTAAAGGAATTACTTTAGAAATGTATGTTTAACGAAATAATTCATTAAAACATATCCCTCTTGTCTTTTGTCAATGGATGTTTGACTAAAAAAAATGTTCTCTTTAAGGTAAAATATACTTTGAGATATAGTTTCTTTTAAGTCTTAACCTTCTGCATGCTGAGGACACTCTCTCATAGGACCGCATCTGTGAAGTCTTGGCTGTGGATGCAATTGTCAGAACTAAGTCTAAAACATATAGTTGGGTTGGACATGACACTTACCTGCTTGATTCGTGGTTACATTTACAGACACATACTGCTGGGTCTCTGGGCTCATGTCGGAAACTCCATTCACTGCCCCAATTTCAAAGGTATAGTTTGTGTGAGCAAGTAGGTCCACCATCATGACAGAGGTATTTTTCAAGCCGATTTGCTGGGGGAGGTACCTGACATGATCTCCACACTCCTCACACACACCTGCATGGGAGTTGCACTTCTTGCATGCAATATAATATGACACATCTTTCCGTCCACCAGTGTCAGCAGGCGGAATCCACTCCAGAAAGACACTAGTTTCATTAACATTTGAGATGGCATTCCGAGGAGCTGAGGGGGGTCCTGGTTTGCAAAGTAAAGTAAGAAAACATATTTAAGATGATATTAATTAGTGTCCTTTATCATACTAATTCCTGGCCCGGAGAAAACTAAATTTATAATTAATATTTATGTCATATTTTATAATTTTTTTTAAATTAAAATTTTAGGAAAATGGTGTTGTTTATGCAACATAAAAATCATCATTTATTTTGGTCTGTTAAAAACTTATTTAATAGAATCAGATGTTTTTATTAAACTATATGTTCATAATTATGGAATAAAGCTATGTATTTACAGAAATGTTACGTAAATGTTTATGCTTAAAAACATAGTAAATATGTTTACTTAAAAGCTTTCTAAACTAAAATGCACAAAAAATCCAAGTCTTTGTACATTGAATAACATGCTTTCTCATTGAAAGTTGGAAGTAATTATGAATTCTCTGTTAAACAACAGTATTGGTAAATAGAGAACTTTTCTAGATGGCTCTTGACAATAGATTCTACAAGAAAGAAATCGGATGCATAGAAATTGAACAGAATTTGACGCTCTCCTGAGAGAACACAGCTCAGGAAAAAAGCGGATGGTCAAGACCACTGTTTATAAACTAGGCTCTTTCACTCACAGCAATTCAACATCAGAGTTTTAACTGGGGTTGGAAATTCTAGTAAAGATGATGCAAATGAGTACAAAGTGTTCGGTGTTATGGAATATTTTCGATCTTGTCGTTTACCGCAATAAGAAAAAAAATCATGCAATTAAAATACGTTAATAGACACATCATCTTAGACTAATACTGTGACAGCTTTTCTAATTTCATGTAGTTTTTATCACACATTTCATTTTTATACATGGACAGATTTGATTGCTTAAAAGCTTTCTCATCTAAATGATAACAAGTCAGTATCATTCTATCTATTTCAGAACCTAATTATTCATGTACAAAGAGGTAACAAACTAAATTTCTATAAGTTAAAATTTTAAATGTTTAAATATTTAAATTTCAGTCAGCTTTAAATGTTATGTGATCATGTGTTCTCAAACAAGCTTGCCCTTATGTTTGTTTGAGACTTAGTCTTTGTCTAAGTATCAAAGTGAGTAACTCTGCCAGTCATAGATCTCATCAGTTCCTCTCCCTAATAGTGGTGAAATAGTCTTCTTTTATTTGAATGAATTATAAACATGAATTAATCTTGCTAAGTCAGCCTAATATGTGTGTGTTCCAAATGTAAGTCTCAATTTTTATTTCAACCTTACATAACTCCACCATCTTTGATGAATATATTTAAAGGTAATTTGGGAAGAAAACTAGTGTTTCGGACAGTTTTACAACTACATTTAAATGGAACAACTCTGGATCTAAGGTCTTAGCTTGCTTCCCTCAAGCATTACTCAAAATGCCCATCACAAAACCTTAGGAAGTATTATATGCATTCATTCTTCCACATGTCTATTTCAACAGCCACTTTTTATCCACAAATATATTTAGAGATATGAATAAAAGTATTATTATTTATTACAAACTTTGAATTATTTAATGGAAAAATTTAAAGATAGCACAATTTCAGGTAACAAAAAATAATGGGCTTAACATTTGAGAAAGAAGAGGAAACAGACCTGAGGCATGTCAAATTCCAATTTATTGCTACCAACTGAATTCTACTTGCATTTATTTCTTTGTTCTAAATCAACAAAAGTGCACCTGGCTGGCTTCTTTTACTTAAGACTCTGGTAATAACACATCCACAGCTGTAGGTCACACATTACCAAGAAAACAAAGTTCAAGTGATATTATGAAGTAGTAGTAAAATTAAAGCATTCAACTTAGTCTACATCTAAAACACAGAACAGCCTCAACAGTCGATAAGATGTGTGGACCATGGTATAGTAGAAGAACGATTCCTGGTTTAAGTATATTCATCAGATTCTTGGCTTTTTTTTCTGCTTGGTTTTGTTCGATAGATTTCTAAAACTCTGTTCTCAGAATTTATATATAAAAAGGAATCAAAATAATAAATATTTAAGTTCAAAATGTCAATGACAGAACAAAGTTCAGGATCTTCTGAAACTCAGGCAAGTCATGAGGGAATCATGAGAGGCTGTGGTACTCTGAATACAACTGAAAACAGACACACACACTCAAAGTGGTACTAGTAAAAACGACTATCAGTTATTCCTTTGAATACAATAGTAGAAACCCACAGAGCTGAAGATGGAGAAAATGTGAAATCTGTGTACTTTAATTCCAAAGGAGAGTTAAGCAATTCTTACCACCAAATCAAAGTCTTCCCTTTGAGTCCAAAAATAAGAAACAGAAATGTACATCCATTTTTATGCTAAAAATGTAAACTATGGCTGAATCAGTTAAATACATCTACAAATACATAACTCTGTGAAATTTACGAAACAATCCGGTGCCATATTTTTAGTGTGTTCCTCTGATACATTTGGTATTGTTTGATACAACTTACATCTCACCTATTAAACACTGTTTGAATACCACTGTAACAAAATATTTTATCATTCTAGAAAACTATCACTACAAAAATATGTATAATACTCTAACTTATTGCGAAGGTATTTTGTTGCTAGTAATCATTTGGTCAACAAAATTATTACCCTTGGTTTGCAAAGTGTGATTTTTCAGGCATACATGAAACTCAGCCACTGAAATTTGTTTAAAATCCACTTGTGATTATTTTGCATAATGTCATCAATACTATTTTCTGTCTATAGATCAATGGGAAATTTATAGTCTCATGAACATTATTGAGTGTGCATACAGTTAACTGGCAACTAAAAAATAAAGTGAAGGTAAGCCATGAGTGGTACACATTGTGAAGAAAGATATATTCACTTTTCTTCTTAATATTTACTTTTTCCCATTTATTATAGACACTTTGCTAGTGAAAAATATCTCCAAGTATAGTCACCAAGCAAGTAAATGATGGGGAAGCTTGTTAGCAAACCATCTTTAAGTGTGTAAATAGTCACATTAGGTTTCCAAAAATATATTGAAATTAAAAATATATAATTTGGCTAGATGTGCATTTATGTACTAGAAATACTGAGAACAGTACCTAATATCTATCTACACTGATTATTTGATCTCACACAAAGCTTTTATAATGGTCAGTAACTCTAACTAAAAAGACACATTGTGGTTGCATGAAAACCTAGATTGAAAGCTGGGCTTTAAATAATGTTCTAATCTGCCAGCTTGGCTGTCAAGCTCTCGGACCGTGCCTTCATATTTTGGCAAATGACCTCTGTCTGGATAGCCCCACAGCTTAATCATGTAGAACTTGTTGAAGCTGTGATTTGCTGTGTAATTATAAGTTCAGAAAACTGTCTTCAAAAGAATTATATAACAAATCTGATGTGAAAAGACAAAAAGATGGGCTGAAGTCAAGTATACTAAATTAAACCACAAAATAAAAGGAATCATTTATTAGTGCCTCGGATGTTGAATTTGAAGTGAGAGGAAAGGATACTTCTGACAGCCTGTCATAAGAGGACATTTATTTTTCAGTGCTTACCCAAGGAATTTAAAACGTGGAAAAGGACCTGCACTGTGAATGGGAAACATGCCTGCTTTAGAGGGGCCTGTTCACAAAACACAACAGGCTCCTTTATGCCGTTTCTACAAACTGGTGAAAGGGACCATCACCAAATAGCCACGGGGTTCCTTACTTGTGCATGCCATTGTGGGCGGATCAGATTCCCTCCTGAAATAATCCTTTTCACAGACACAAGAGGTGGAAGCTTCCTCATGGGTGTAACTGTGAGGTGGACATTTGCTGCAGCTCTGGCTGTGAGGAGAGGCTTTGAAGAACCCAGGTCTGCACACTGTCAAGAGAAACGAGAGACTAAGCTTTTTCCTGGGAACAGAGGTAGTGCTTGCTTGTGACTAAGGTAATTATTCTGACGAGCATATACACAAGCTACAGAGAAGGCAATCTTTGCGCCACTTTCAAGAATTTTCCAGAAGCTCCCTGATCACACATAGCAGACCATCCAGATAATCAAATGTTCAAATTAACATGCATGGAATGCACATAATTTAATATTTCTATGCTACTGGAGCTTGAAAGACATTTTTTTTTGTTTTATAAAAGACACATACTTGTATGTGTTTACAATAGAAGCAGTCCAACAGGTTAAGTTGTTACTCTTTATTAGAGAAATCATATTAAAGAAATGCAATTTTATATATAATTTTAGACTGGTATGGCAAATAACAGTTTCCAACTTTTCTTATTAAATTTGTAAATGAATAGCTAGGAAACTGGCACAGCAGTAGGGAATTGTTATATAGGCATGAAGACTGTAGTCAGGGTTTCCACAAAACACTGATGTGCTGGGTGGGCTTCGTGCCATGTTGGTAATCCTAGCGACTTTGAGGCAATATGGGCAAAACTCAGAGCAAACTTGGTAGCTAGACTAGCCACAACTGTGAGCTCTGAATTCAGCAAGGAGCGTGTCTTTAACATACAAGACAGAAAGTAAATAAGATAGATAGGATACTTCCACCTTGGGCCTCCATATTCAGGGACACAAACACAAGAATGGGTCCATACATAAACAGACACACAAACACACACATATGCATGCTCCACATACAAATACACACCATGTTTGAAAACTTGGTTAATGAGCATATACTAAAAGTTTCTCAAGTTTCATGATAATGTATGATTATCTGGAATATTATCCATACAATATAGAAGCTTCAAGAGCCTCTATATTTTTGGCATTTTATTGTATTTTAAAAATGTGTTTTGAGGCACTAACTTGGAATTTAGGTATCTGATACAATAAATACCATCACACTACAAAATTCGTAATAATTATAAAAATGGAATGCAAGTCTTTCTACTCAGTTTTATCTGCAGAGAAATTTTCTGTGTTTCATCAAGACGGGTGTCAGAAAGTGCAAGGGATACTTAAATAAATTGGTGATACAGCCTGAAGATTACTACTACATTACATAAAATCAAATAGAAATCATTTTCTGATATTTGTTTTAACTTCTTTGGTAATGTAAGCTTGTTTTCATGAAGTGGATCTTTTACCGTGTGAATGACATCAGAGTTCATGTATTCCTTCCCCCATCAATGACTTATAAACCCAATATCAATATTCCTCAGACTTTGGTCAATATTAAGCAGCTGAGGCTTTGAATAACTGGCTTATTTTACTTGTAGCTAATATATTTTATTTTATGTTTTCCATTTTCAAGATTCTCTACATAGGGTGAAGAATGTTTTTTAAACTATCAATGCAGTTTTGTTGAAGCTCATAGAGGCATTTTTATTTCAGTGGGAGAGACATAATGAGCTCTGGGTAATTTTCATCTGCTATGAGTGACCTCAGGTTTTAGTAATCCACGCTGAGGCTTCCTGCCATCACTCTGAATAATCAGGACTTGGCAACATAAGGAGGTACTATTTTTTTAGTCCATCTAATTATGGTGATAGTGAAGCCTTAATGCTCTTACAAATTCATAGCAAATGTGAAGGCATTTGAGAGATAAGAAGAGCTTTCTGATAGTATTAAGACATTCCAGTAGTTAAATGATTAGAAGATTTAAATATTATTTTACTTATAATAGGATTCCTTAGCTGCCAATAGCATACTTAGCTGTTATCCAATTTTTCTTCTTTTATCCTTTCAGTACAACCATTCTCACTTTAAACCATTTGCTTTCAAAGGCATGAAGTGCAAATCCACATGTCCTCCATATCTGATTCATGTTTTATTGAAGAAACCTCTTTATATTTAAAAAGTCATTATATTTTTAATTATATATTTTTCTTTTGGAAATATATTTATATTTTATTTTATTAATTCTTTATATTATTACAGTCTGACCAAAGTCTGCCATCCCTCCACTCCTTCCAGTCCCTGAACGCCCCTTAACCAGATTCATGTCTCCATTTCCATTCAGAAAAGAGCAGACTTTCTGCAAAACCAACCTAACATGGTATATCAAGATACAATAAAACTAAGGAAACATACTCATATCAAGGTTAGTTGGGGGTCCTAAGAACAGGCAAAAGAGGCATAGACAACCCCTGCTCCCACTTTTCGGATTTCCACAAAACCCCAAACTACAAAAACTAACATATGTGCCAAGGACCTAGCTCAGGTTTCCTGACTGTTAGTTCAGTTTCTGTGAGCCCCTGTGGGCCATGGTTAGTTGAATCTTTGTGTCTTGTTCATGTGGTGCCCTCTCTTCCTCTGGTTCCATCCTATACCTACCTCTTAGGAGTCCCTGAATTCCACCTAACGCTTGACTGTGGGTATCTACATCTGCTGCCTTCAGTTTCAGTGGTTGTAGAAAACTCTCTGATGATGATTAAGCTAGGCTAAGGTCAATGAGTAGAACAGAGTATTACGATGAATCATGTCATTGACTTATCATCCTGCCTTTCTCTGACTGCTTTGGTTCCAATTTTATAATAACATTGGTTGCTTAACAATATTTCCAACTTAATGTGGGATGTCCTTCTGTATGCTGTGAGCATGTCTTTTTACCTTTGGTTAATAAAGAAACTACTTTGGCATATTGCAGGGCAGAATGTAACTAGAAGGGAAGTCCCAGGAGAGATGGGAGAAAAGAAGGCAGAGTCTGGGAGACACCAGTAGTCACTGGAGAAGCAAGATGTGAGATGACAAGTCACGGGTTTCATGGTAAAATATTGAATAATAGAAATGGAATAATTTAAGTAATAAGAACTAGCTAATAATAAATTTTAGCTAATAGGAAAAGTCATTTGTAGTTAATATTAAGCCCCATAGTGGTTATTTGAGAACTGTCAGGTGAGAGAAACCTCCAGTTACATCAACCCAAGATGACTTATTTAGTGCACAGCCCATCCTAAAGAGCATTTGTGCATGAACCTGTTTTCTATGGTTAAGCGGAAGCTTTGAGTATTCAGAACTTTCCAGGATCACAGTAAGTCACAGTTTTCAGCACGGGTGTGATAGTCTGTAAAGTAGAGTTTAAGAGTCATTTCACAACAGCACAGGAAATGTAACAGAGATAGGAAAGAAAAACTTAGTCTATTTTGGTATTGAATTAATTCATACAAAGAAGGTGTTGTAGATAAGACTAGGCGAATTCAATGATTTAGTGACATACTTAATGAATAAAATGAGCTAGGATAACATTTTTAGAATGACTTGAAGTATTTGGAATAACATGTACTGAAAATGTCTGAGCCGTGTTCTCAGATTGGCGAACATTTGATTCTAGAAGCTATGAGGAAAACATTGAACAATATTTAATGCATTATTTAGTGTAAGGTGTGTAAAACCTAAATAAAAACAGAGGGGGAGTTTGAAGTTCAGAACTAGTCAAGAAAATTATTTCAAGTCCTAAGTACTCATTTCTTTTAAATTGTAACCCTAAAACTCACATTGGCATGCCATGAGATGGCAATCATGCTGTTATTAAACTCTGGCTACGTGCCGCCGAGATGGCAAACATGCTGTAGCTAACTCCTTGTTGACTCTGGTTTTAAACATCAGCATAATTATGTTGCACCTGCTTCTCTCTTTTTTCCCCAAAAATGTTATAAACCCTGTTTCCCTCCGATAGTCATATAGTGTGTCTCTCTGTTGAAATAATAACAGTCCTTAGGAAGAAGAAGGCATGTTCTTTTATTCTTATCTCAGATCACCAACCTATCCATTGCTGTATTCATCCTACATACTATTTTTTTCTCTCTTAGCTAACAGAAATGAGTTGTATTTGAATCTGGAACCTGTGCTCTACTTTCTGAGATAAACTTTTCAAGTATCCACAAACTATTGACACAAAAAGTCAGCCTTTGCATGTGTACGTGTGTGTGTGTGTGTGTGTGTGTGTGTGTGTGTGTGTGTGTGTGTGTGTGTGTGTATGTGTAACTGCTAAACGGATTGGTTCTGGCATGTGGAGACAATTCTTTAAAACATTTCTCCATACATACAATGAACACAATACTGTAAATTATTATCCTATACTTATAACTCCAGATCATCCCTTTAAACCACAGATAGACACATTATCCACTGAAGCAGTACATCTGAGACTGCTTGGTGAGATTGCACATCCTACTTGTGCCCAGCTGCTTGTGAGCCTGCTTTCTTCAGAGAAACCCTGATACTCAATAAAAATATGTATCCTATACATTTCTGTGTAATTCTTTCTTTTAAACTCGTTCATATGTAGTATCCTACTATAATCTCCATTCATACTAATTGGATATAATTTTACTGCACTTAAAAATGCTTCTTTATAGTATCTTAACATAGAAAATTAAGCATTGCAGACTAAAACAGGAATGAATAAATTAATAATAAAGAGATGATCACCAAAAATGATGGAGATTTAACATGAAAGCATATAGTAAACAAGGAGATTTACACGTGCATAAATATATAAATATAAATATATTTCAATTAAACCCATCCCCACATCCTCATCTTTAACTTTTACCATTTTCCCTGACTATTTTTTCCTTCCTAATAGCATATATTCTTCTTCATAGGCCCACTACTTCTCTTTAGTACTGCCTGCATGTACACAGAGTGGGAAGATCTACTGGGAATTGAATGACATTCTTCCTCTCACACCCTATGTCAATGAATCCTCAGTTATTGGTCTTATGATCCCCATCAAGATTTGTGTTTGAATTCTGCAGGCCTTGGGCAGGTAACTATAGCTGCTGTTGGTCTATGAGAATGTTGCTCCTGTCATCTGAGGGGTAATTATGTTCTACAACATAAAGAATCCAAAATTACAATACAAACAAAGCAAATAACCCAATAAAAATGCCTTATGGATCTAACCAGAATCTCAAAAAGGAACTATTGGTAGCTTAGAAATATATTTTTAAACCTTATTAATTAAATATTAAGACTAAACATGTAAAAGTGGCATTCATCCCTCACGTAATAAGGGAATAAACTAAACTGACATTCATTTGTCCACCTCAAAAATGAGGTTGTTGTAGTCTGGAGAGATATCTCAGTCTATATTTAAAACATTTTTAAATGAGGTTGTTTGCCTGTGCCCAAGTCAGAAGAGCAGCTGGTGGCAATTGAGACTTAAGGTGTCCACCCTGCAGGAGCCAACTCCCTGATGGATGATTCTTTGATAGGCAAGACACTGAAACCACAGAGGATGTTTGCTGCTGCTATCTTTCTCTGGTGTGAGTATCTTTTCCCCTTAGCCCCCTGAGATAATATGTGTAGACCAAATAGAAATAATGAGTAGGCTCATAACAGTAGAGTGCTCTCCTAACTAGAGATGCACATTTCTTCTCACAGAAGACTTTCCAGAATCATCCATTGCTCCCTAATAAAAATGTTCAAAACATTTGAAAATTGTGGTTCTAACAATATTTTTATTGCAAGGATAAAGGGGAAAATCAATAATAAACCAAATTATGCGACCTGTACAAAACCATGTGAACTCTTAAGTTATTCTTGGATGTAGTCAAGGGGAAATCTTAATACACCAAATAAATAAAAAGGAAAATACCACACACTAAAACTTCACTGAAAATAAGACAAGTAACAATACAAATGTCATCGATAGGTAGCAATTAACATCTATAATACAATAAACAAAAAATTAAAAGAGTAATCACTATACCTCATGTTTAGAAAAGAAAAGAATAAGGAAAATTAAAAATAATTGAAGTAAATATGTATATATGTCAGATCCGAAGTTGGTGAATTTGGAATACAAAGTCAATATAATAAAGGATCCATTCTTTAAAATGATACATAAGTTGATAAACATATTTCTAAGCAGAAAATCTGGAAGACAAAATAAAGTTAATGGTGAAAATTGAGACATTACAATTGATAAATATGAAGTATAAATTGGTACTTAACTCCCTAGGTCCAAACGAGAAACAGAAGGAAAGAGAACATGAGCAAAGAAGGCAAGACCAGAGGGAACCTTCATCTGACGATGGATGGTGATACAGACGGAGACCCACATTGGAGCACCGGACTGAGCCCCCCAAGGTCCAAATGAGGAGCAGAATAAGGAAGAACATGAAAAAGGAAATCAGGACCGCGAGGGGTGCCATCACCCACTGATACAAGGGGACTGATCTAAGGAGAGTTCACCAAGGCCAGTTGGACTGGGACTGAACAAGCACGTGATCCAACCAGATTCTCTGAATGTGGCTGGCACGGAGTCTTTCTGAAAAGCAATTGACAATGACACTGGGACTTGTTTCTTCTGCATATACTGGATTTTTGGGATCCAGTCTGTTTGAATACTCACCTTCCTGGACCTGGAGGGAGGGGGGAGGAACTTGAACTTCCCACAGGGCAGGAAACCCTGACTGCTCTTGGGGATGGAGAGGGAGTGTGGGGAGTAGGAGGGTGTTGGGAGGAGGGGCGGAAATGGAAACTTTTATAATTTAATAAACTTTGAAAAAAAAAGAACATAACTAAAAAAAAAAAAAGATGTCTGGGAAGTGACTTCAGTCTGCACAGTCCTTGCTTTGTTAAAAAGAGAACTGGGTTTTTTCCTCAGCGATCACACTGAAGAAGGAAAATGGAGCATAGTAACTACCTCTATCTCCTAAGAAAAGACAGACAGATTCTGGGTTGATGTAAAAAACAAAAAGAAAGTGAATGGCACCCGTGGAATAACATCTAAGCGCTTCATCTGACCTCCATGTACACCTGAACACAAGTTCATTCTCACTCACAGTGAAAAGCCAGACAAATAGGACCAAGAGACTTATTGGGACTCATCAGTATAAACTCTTTATGAATGATGAACCGAGTCTTTTCAGTCTTCAACTTTTTTCTTTCTGAAGCATACAAATACAAGTATTTGGTGTAAAGAGCAATTAATTTGACATCAAAGGTAAAATGCAAAATTGATTTATTATATCCTTTCCATATTATTAACTGACGCAATTATTGAACAGTCCTTTATGATTTCAAATCTTCATAAGAAAGAAAGCATCAAGTATCAAAAGTACTTGCTGAATCTACCAAAGTGAGTTTTCTGTAGAAAAACAGGAAATGTAAGGAACACAATCTCAATTAAGGTTAAGAAAAACATAGTATTTGCAGCTATCAATAAAGCTTATAATATAGTCTTTAAATTAAAAGATGTACAAATACCCCACTTACAGTTATCTTTCATAGCAAGCAAAGACATTTTGTTTAGGGGTTGTTTATAGTTTTCATTATCTGGGTTTTTCATTTTCTTATTTAATTTGACGAAATGCAACTATATATTCATAATACATTATGAAATCATCTTGTCAGTCTTTATTGATTCTCTCCTTAATGTAAAAGGTTTTTATCAGTGTGTTTTAGTGTAACTAATTCTTACTTGAGTGCAATTGTTTATTGAATAGCTAGGTGAGACACAGTTTAAATATTAATCTGAGTGATTGTTATAATTGAAAGAAAAGCATAATGGCTTGTGTATGCAAGCAGAGCACCCGCTGTTTAGAGCATGAGATGGTGAAGCCTGGTTTGATTACTTCTAATTGTCATAAAAGTCAGTTGTGAATCATTAAGTGAACTGCCTAAGCTTATGCAATAAAATGTCCATTTGGAGGTAAAAGCATCCAGTGTACTGCTATTTTTTTTTTGAGATGAGAAATATGGGGACCACCTTGTTATTAAAAATTAAGAGGAAATATATTATTTCTATTTTAAACATTTCTCTACTGGTTCCTTAAATTAAGTTCGTATTTTCAGTGAAGAGTCCTGTGCATTTTTGACTAAGATAATTTTTTATATTTTGGTTTTTTCGAGACAGGGTTTCTTTGTAGCATTTTGAAGCCTGTCCTGGAACTAGCTCTTTTAGACCAGGCTGGCCTTGAACTCACTGAGGTCTGTCTGCCTCTGCCTCCTGGGTGCTGGGATTAAAGGCATGTGCTACCACCACCACTTGGCTGATAATTTTTTTTTTAAAAAGCAGAATTTTTATACAATTTCAAAACACATAATAAACCACTCTATTCAGTATAAATGCTTTAATGATGTATTTTTTCTTAGAAATCAAACAAATACAGAAAAGGGAAAAATTCATTCTGCATTCAAGTTAAAAAAAATCGTCTTGATTTTTAGTATGAGTTCAATTGGCAATGAACTTTCCAAAAATATGATTCTATACAGATAAACAGTAACATTATATAGTTGATGTAAAAATCTTATAAATGTTTTCCTTGATTAATTGTGAGAAAGTTTAATATAGAATATAATTTATTTGTTTTGTGGATATAAATTCAAGAATTGTAGAGACTAAGGACACAAACTAAATCTAAATCAGCTTTGTTACAACTATACACCGAGAATTAAAAGAATGAAGCCTTTTTTTGTATTTCAAACCATGTGTACTATATTGTACACACTATTAGAAATAATAATCTATAAATATGCAATGGCTCCTGGCTACTATAGCTTATTTGGTGAAGGTTGCTATTCATTAACTCGTAATTTTCAATTTGCAAATGTCTATTGGGTCTCAGTTAACAACTGCACACTCCTTGTTGCAATAACTGCTTAGAAATGGCACTTCAACAACAATCCCAACTTCCAAAGACTTCATTCAGAAGGGTTTTAAAATTTTCATTTAAACATTTCATTGCTTTCTATTTTAATGTATGTATATTTATCTTTGTTCAGTTAACTTATTCTGTTCTGTGTTTAATAAGATCAGTTCTATGGCACTTTAAAACTACTCCTCAGGTTTATTTTATATCTTAACTATCAGGGAAAGAATCTTAATTTAAAAACCACAGCAGGTCTTGACTTGTTTTCAAGAGCCATAGTAGGAAGAAAAGGGGCACCAGAAAAGAAATAGCTTTAAAAGACTGACTACGGGGTTGATTACAAAACGAATCCTGATTCTGTGAAATGAAAACATATTTTTACGGTTATCATGTGAACCCATTAGTTTGTTTCAAAGCTTGCTTCTCCTCTATTGTCACTTTATGCTTAGCATTTTGTCACATTTCTCAATTTCCTCAATTCCTTCTGACTACATGACAATGAAAGCACACAAATAAAACAGCGTTATATTTTCTTAGCTAGTCTTGGCCAGTGATTGAAAGACTCCACAGATTAAGATCATTTCATTGGCATATTAATAAGATAAGGTCAATAGTATTCATGCTTCCATTTTAATAGTGCCAAGCTAAGCAACACAGACAAGTTCTTAAAACCAATATGCTGGGGATATAGAAGTTTCAAGCAGAAATATGGTAACACAGCTAAGCTTTGTCAACTGTGCTCTGCAGCTGAGGACTTTCTAAGTTCTGATCGTAATGGAAACACTGTGTTCGAAGATGGAGTAGACCCGCTTTATCAGGGACTGTTTCTGCTGCTTTCTCCTATTCACTCTCTTCTCCAGTTTATTACTAACTTTTCACAACCAAAATAAACACATTGTTTTCTCTATTACTAAAGAATCACAAAATGAGCGTCACTTCCAATCATGGTAACTTCATATCACCTTCAATGAAATTGGTAGATTGAGGTGTTTGTGTGCTTACACACATACACACACACATACACACACACGCACATACACACATGGATACATATATATATGCAAGTACATCATATATATGAGTAAATTCCTGCCATATGCTAAATATTCAATAAGTAAATAATTCTTAAGGTCATTGTAATAATTGTTATTACTATTTCATTATATTCTTTCAGTATTTTCCCCTGTCAATTCAAAATGAACTTACATTTCAGGATCTCAGAAGTGTAGAACTGCAAATGAACTTGAAGGTAGCTGACATATAAACACACAATAGGATGTAAATAAAGCCAAGTAAATCTACATTTTTTATGTGTTCCATGTGAAAAAAATAACAGTAACTGGAAAGAAATCACAGGCTTTCAAAAGATAACTTTAAATAAAAATTATCAGAGGAGTTTTGGAAATTTTGTTTACTTAAGACTTAAACAGATGCAATGATTTGCCTAATATAACATATTACTTTCAGTCCTGATTCCCTGATTGTGCTTTATACAATATATTTTGAAGCTATTCTCCAACATGTGATAACACAGATCCCCTTGAGCTAGAGCATGAGGCAATCATGTCACTCGAGTAAGTGTTGGTTGCAGTACCTTGCCCCTCTGCAAGAACAGTATGAGTTGTTGACCACTAAGACACATTGCCTGTCCCTAAGTTAACTGGACTTGATGTGGGAGTCCCATCTCTGTGCTGTGATTACCACTAATAAATAAAGAAATTGCCTTGGCCTGTTGATAGGGCAGAACTTAGGTAGGCGGGAAGGACTGGACTAAATGCTGGAAGAAAGAAGGGCACAGTCAGAGAGATGCCATGGACCTGCTCCAGAGATAGATGTGCTGAAACTTTGCCTGTAGGCCATGACCTCGTGGTGATACACAGATTGATGGAGATTGGTTAAATTAATATGTAAGAGTTATCCAATAAGAAGTTAGAGCTAATGGGCAAAGCACTGATTTCATTTTAAAGTTTTTGTGTAGTTATTTCAGGGCTAAGCTATCAAGGTGGCTGGAACGAACTACTGGGCCCTCCTCCTCCTACAAGGACTCCTAGTCCTAAAACAGTGTGGTGGTTTGAATATGAATGGACCCCATAGAATCATATATTAGAGTACTTAGTCACCAGAGAGTGGCACTATTTTAGAGGATTAGATGGACTAGGGGGTGGGGCTTGAAGGAATAAGAGTGGTCTTCTTGGTGGAGGTGGGTGGCATGTTTTGAAAACCTGCACTCCACAGAACTGGAAAACTTAAAGGAAATGGACAACTTTCTGAATTAATATCACTTACCAAAATTAAATCAAGACCAGATTTAATTTGCTAATTTGCTAATTCAACAGACCTATAACTGCTAACGAAATGAAAACACTCATCAAAAGTCTCACAAACAAAAAAGCCCAGGACCAGATGGTTTCAGCTCGCAATACTACAAGATTTTCAAAGAAGAACTAATACCAATTCTCCTCAAATTGTTCCACATAATAGAAACAAAAGGAACATTGCCAAACTCTTTTATTAGGCTAAAATTACCCTGATACCCAAGACATATAAGGATATTACTAAGAAAGAGAAATACAAACCAATCTCACTCATGAACACTGATGCAAAAATACTCAATAAAATACTGGCATACCAAATGCAAGAACACATCAGAAAAATAATCCACCATTGATGCGGGAGAATTGTCTGTATTCTGTCAATCATATTTTAATAAAATGCTGATTGGCCAGGCAGGCAGTATAGGCGGGAAAACCAGACAGGAAGTAGAGGTGATGCAATGAGAACAGGAGAATTCTGGGAAGCAGAGAGGTTCCTCAGCCATTCCTGCACAGACCACTGAAGAGGCAACATGTAAGCTGACAGCTGAAAAAGGTACCAAGCCATATGGCTAACATAGATCAGAATAATGGGTTAAGATAAGTCATAAAAACTAATAAGTGGCCTGACCTAATGGGCCAATCAGCTTTATAACTTACAGAGATCTCTGTGTGATTGATTTTCTTTGGAACTTGCCGGTTGTGGGGTACTGGGCAGGATAGAAACCCCAAGGAGCCAGCCCTCATGCTAAATACCATGATCAAGTGGACTCCATCCCAGAGATGCAGGGGATGGGTCAACATACTAAAATCTGTCAATGTAGTCTACCATATAAACAAACTAATTAAAAAAAAACACATGATCATTGTTATGATTGTTTTGTCTCTTTAAAATACAAGCCATGCCCATTCCCTTCCTTCCTGCAGCCTCAGACCCAACTCTTCTTTCTTCCTGTCCCCTCTCGCAGAGAGGCTATCTCCCCCCATTTTCTCTCTCCTTCTTTCCCTTTCTCTCTCTCTCTCTCTCTCTCTCTCTCTCTCTCTCTCTCTCTCTCCTTCTCTCTTTCTCTCTCTCTCCCCTTCTTCTCTCCCTTTTTCTTCCTCTCCATAACCTATCTAATAAATGTCTAACTTTATTTTGTATGGCATGCTTATCCATCTCTCTCTCCCGGAGACAGTCCGCATGGTCTTGTGCGCCATCCCTGCTTGGGACTCTGGCAGCTTGTATCAAACCCATCTGCATGATGTGCCTATCTGTCTGCCTCTTGCCAACCACTGCCCACATGGCTAGCCTCCGGGGACGCCCAGGGGACCAGACACATTGGTTTGTGGGAACCTGCAGCAAATCCATAACAATCATCTCATTATACGCTGGCAATCCATTGACAAAATACCATAGGGTGGATATCTTTAGTACATATATTTAACAACCAACATTATTTTTGTTTGGTTTCTGTTTTTTGAGATTGGGTTTCTCTGTAGTTTTGTAGCCTGTCCAGGAACTAGCTCTTGTAAACCAGGCTGGCCTCGAACTCACAGAGATCCGCCTGCCTCTGCCTCCCAAATGCTGGGGTTAAAAGTGGGCTCCACCACTGCCCAGCTTTTCTAAAGAACACATAAATTTGAGAGGGGTCAGGGTACAGAGAAAGGTAAGAGAGAGGAAACTAGAGAGAGACACGATGTAATTATACTTTAATCAAATATTAAATATTTCATTTGTATATATTTAACATAGATCAATGTCAAAATTCTTGAAAAACATGGAATTTAAAAAGAGAGTGTACAATATCCAGGTGTAATAGCTTACTGAATCTAGAACACTTTATTACCATGATTAAACATATTATAAAGATTTGGCTTTGTGTCTGCAGAACAAGTGGGACTCTCAAGTTTTGCATGGTTTGGACAATTGGAGTAATTTGTGGTTAGGAAATATCACATTTGGGAGAACTTATTTAGATGATTTATGTCACATAAATTTATTTTATTCCAATTTAGAGCATTCTAAAATAAGAAGTTACAATGTGGCTTCTAAGATACAATCAGATATTCAAATATAATTGATTTAATTCATGAAAACACCCAAATTGTATGATTTTGTTAAGTTTTATTTTTTTTCCTTAGCTGCATTACTGCTTAAAAATGTAAACCAAATGGTTCAAATTCTCAATAAGATGCATTGCATAGAATACAATGCATATTGTATTCAATATGAGGCCAGTGAGATGGCTCATCATGAAAGGGTACTTGTTGCCAATCTTGGATATGTGACTACTACCTCCTCCCACAGTGAAAGAAAAGAATTCACTTCTGTAATTTACCTCCACCTGTCACATTGTTACATACATATGTGCATGAGTGTGTGAGTGTATGTGATATGTGTGTGTCAGTGTGTGTATGTGGCTGCACAACAAAGAAATAGTACTTTCTATAGACTTTAAAATCTTGCATATTTGCATGTATTTTTCTTAAGTGACTATTACCCTTTATACCGATAAACATAATAAGTGTTAATATTATGTATTTTCTTTATACATACTATAAAATTGACCACTTATTTCATTTTTTAATTTTTGAAATATTTTGCAATATACATTTCTGCATTATAAATGTCATCTGCTTAATTTCCATAATTTCTAAGGGTTTATTCCTAGACTATTTGTTTATTAGTTCTTGGTCTTCTGCAATTTTATAGCCAACTCTCCTTTATGTTTAGTCTTTTTTTGTGTCTACTTTCCTTGATTTTATTAATAGAGACATGGCTTTTCTTGATGGCACAACGTGTCTAATCGCAGCTGTTTTCTTTCTCACCTTACTTCTAGTAATGACCATGTGCACGTTGTCCATTCCCTTTGTCCTTCCATGCCTTTCCAGACCATCCAAAATGGCTACCACAATCCTCCCTTTCTCATCTTCTTTACACAGGAACAAGTTGGCATTTACATGCTTCTTATCAGTTAGTGGAAAAAGTCTATCTGTTTCTCTATCCAGTTAGTCTGAGCAGAGTGTAATGATCAGACAAATAACAGCATGCCACCTCTAGACTAAATGTAAAATGTTTCTGCCTAAGGTATTTGAGACATTTCTACTCCAATCATCATCTTGAGAAAATCATGACTAGAAACTGTATTTGTGATCTTAGTCCACAGCTTAGCTACAGCTAATCAAATTCTACCAGCCTCTCCCCTAGAAAGGTGATTGAATTCTGAGCTTGTCATCTCTAGTCTTTGAGATACCTTGGCTGGAACCCTGTGTAACAGAATGAGCTGTTTATGTCACACATTGGTGAAATTGTATACTTATTAGTAAGAAGACTAACTGAAGCTTCTGATGAGCAAAATTTTGGAAGGTTTGTCATGCATCTATAACAGCAGGCCACTCCAATTTTCCTCCTTAAAACATCATTAGATAACTGCCATCAAATCATATGAGCAGTCAGCTTCTTTGAGATTCCTCTTAATCCTTGAAAGATTTTAGCACTTAGTATATTATCAGAACTTTCAACACTGCCCCATGGAACAATCCGTGGCAATTAAAATATTCAATACTCCCAATCTCTTGAGCTCCTCGTCAGTATCATCTTCCTGTACCTACTTACATCAGTGAACAGTTCTCAAAATCAAATAGCAATTCCCATAGTCAAATAACTCTATGCGTTTATTAATTACAGTAAATTATATTTCAACTTCAAAACCTTATTTCCCAGCTTTCACATCCTTATATTCACAGATATGTGACTGCGTCAGTTTTCTGGCTGCAGAAGCTCCTAACCCATGATATGTTTCCCTGTTGTTGTCATTTTCCATTAAAAAATGCATTTCATTGAGCATATTCCATTCCCTTTTCAACTCTGTCAGTCTGCTCGTGACTAAACCCAATCCCTATTTTTCATTTGATTTTGTTTGTGTGAAGCTGAATATAGTTGCAAAACAATGAAAAACTGTTCACTGTTACCATTTTTCATTTGTAATAATTAAATTCAAATAGACTTTTAATGACAGCAAGGATTATAATGCATTTTCACACATATTTCACCTTAACGTTCTCAAGATGTTTATTGTTTCTTTGCTTAATCTGCTGTTGTCCCCTGCTGCTTAATTTTCAGAGAGTCCAGAGACCACTTTTCCTTGTGAAAAGACTAGCATGAGTTCAATACTTTAAAATTAATGGAGTATTGTTTATTGTACAGATGTTTTATTATCATCCACACTTGCAGAGAATATTATCTTCTATTAGTTTTATATTAAAGAAATGAGTTCTATGAGTATAGCACTTTATATAGTATTCTTCATGGTTTCAGTGTTTGTATTTCCTATGTGTTTAGTAACTATATAGATGTAAATTACCTACTATAAATGTAGACATGTCTAGTAGTTCTATCAGGTATCTCTTATATTGGCAATTTGCATTTGTATACAAATATATTTTATTGTTATTTTTCTCATATGCTAGGAGCTTATTATTTCCGCTTTGTTTATTGATAGCTGTAATACTCTATTTTTTGGAATAGTAATATAGGTACTGTAGCCATTTTATGTTTAATTTTTATATAATATGTGCTTATCAATTTCTTCATTGTTATACTGTGTCACTATTTAAGACATATTTATTTTAGATAAAATAAATGTTATTTCATGTAAATATTTACTCATAGCTGCCACTATCATAAAAATTGTGTGGTTTTGTTATTTGAGAAAGGGCCTGCTTTTCGTCCTGGCTGCCCAGCTAGCTTAAACCATGAAATAATCACACAGAAATTGTATTAATTAAAACACTGCTTGGTCATTAGCTCTAGCCTGTTATTGGCGAACTCTCACATCTTCATTTAACCCATTTTAACCAATCTGTGTAACACCACAAGGTTGTGGCTTACCGGCAAGATTCTTACCAGCGTCTGTCCCAGACAGGAGACCCATGGTGTTCTGCCACATTGCCTTCTTCCTCCCAGAATTCAGTTCTCTTTTCCACACCTACCTAAGTTCTTCCCTATCAAAAGGCCAAGGCAGTTTCTTAATTCAACCAATGAATGCAATACAAATACAGAAGGACCTCCTACACCATGGCTTTGCTTTTTTAGTGGCACTCTCATAGTCTCCACTGCGGAATTTAGTCAGCTGGCATTTCATGCTGTTATTAATATGTTTGAATTTGAGCATAATTTTGTAGTATATTTTAACCTTATTTGTAAATTTATTTTCCATTTTTCCTTTATTTCATGGTGGACAACTTATTTTAGTATTCAGCTCTAACTTAATATATATTCAGTTAATAGATTTATATATCTTAAAATATGTGATATCAAATAAATTATTCTAGGTATGTAGGAAAGACCGAGGTCTCTCCTGGTGCTGTCCTCATGTGTTCTCCATGTGAGACTCTACTGTGTCTCAAAAGTAACAGAAGATATTGCAGAAAAAGAGGTCACTGGTGTGCTTCATCTCTGACTATGCATTTCTTCCAAACAAGTAGTCCATGCAAATGAATAACATAAATATTCTAATTATCATTGTTTTTATTAGATTTATCATAAACTAGCACACTAATGTTTTCTATATTCCTTCTTTCATATTGGCAAGCAAAACACTTTTCTCATTAATATATAATTAAAAGAGGCATCATGACCCCTTTTGAAATCTAGGCTGCCATTACAATTTGGTATCAGAAGTTCAGATACTTCCAAGTTTATTGTTTGTTACATAGACAGAACTTTGTGGTTAGGATGGACTAAGTAGGTGTCTATTATTACACAGTTCATGTAATGATTATATTTCAAAGAACTCTGCACATCTTAATGAAAAGGTACTGATAGCAGTTTCCAGAGAAGGAGAAAGAACAGAGGAACATTTAACTTGGGACTGATTAATACTGTTTATTTTAGTCCTCCATCTTCACTTTGAGCTTTCAGATGCTATCTGCCATTCATCACCTCTTCAAGCCTGATTCTTTGTCAACTTTCTAACTTTTGTCAAAATAACTCAATATCACTTTATGGCTGTATAAACAACTTGTCTCTTTTTGTGTCTTTTATTGCATAATTTATTTTGAATTGCTTTCCAAATTGATACCATGGGAATTGAGAATGTACCAATGGATTCTGAAATGCATGTTTTTTATTGAATCAAAGTAGACTTTATTTCTTTTTTTTCCTTATTTTTTATTTAAAGAATTTTCACTTCCTCACCTCCTCCCAATACCTTCCCATTCCCCCCACTCCCTCTCTTCCTCCCTCACCATTCCCAAGAGCAGTCAGGGTTTCCTGTCCTGTGGAAAATCCAAGTTCTTCCCCCCTCCCTCCAGGTCCAGGAAGGTAAGCATCCAAACAGACCAGGATCCCAAAAAGCCAGGTCATACAGATGAAACAAGATCCAGTGCCATTGTCAATGGCTTCTCAGTCAGTCCCCATGTCAGCCACATTCAGAGAATCCGGTCTGATCACATGCTCATTCAGTCCCAGTCCAGCTGGCCTTGGTGAGCTCTCATTCGATTAGTCCCCTTGTATCATGCTCAACCTCCTTAGTGATCAGGGAAATGCAAATCAAAACCACTTTGAGGTACCATCTTACACCTGTCAGAATAGCTAAACTCAAAAAAACCAATGATAGCCTATGCTGGAGAGGATGTGGAGTGAGGGGAACACTCATCCATTGTTGCTGGGAATGCAAACTTGTGCAGCCACTGTGGAAATCAGTGTGGCGGTTTCTCAGGAAACTGGGAGTCAACCTCCCTCAGGACCCAGAAATTCCACTCTTGGGAATATACCCAAGAGATGCCCTATCATAATACAAAAGCATTTGTTCAACTATGTTCATAGTTGCACTATTTGTAATAGCCAGACTGTGGAAACAACCTAGGTGACCCTCAATAGAAGAATGGTTAAAAAAGGTGTGGAACATATACACATTAGAGTTCTACTCAGCAGGAAAAATCAATGACATCTTGAAATTTGCATGCAAATGGATGGAAATAGAAAACGCTTTACTAAGTGAGGTAACCCAGACCCAAAAAGAGGAATATGGTATGTATTCACTCATAAGTGGATTTTAGCCATAGTTAAAGGTCTTTGAGTCTATAATTCGTGATCCTAGAGAAGCTGAATAAGAAGGTGAACCTGAAGAAAATCATATAGTTATCCTGGATATTAGAAGTAGACAAGATTGCCAGGCAAACTTGGGTGCACGGGGAGTGGGGGGTGGAAGTAAGGGGAAATGGTTAGGGAGAGGGGAGAGGAGGAGGATTGGGGATGGCTTGGGGGAATGGGGGGAGGGAGGAAGGATGGTTATGGGAGCAGGGAAGTTTATATCTCAACTAAGGGAGCCATTTTAGGGTTTGCAAGAGACTTGATTCTGGAGGGGTTCCCAGGCCCAAGGAGAGGTCCGCAGATTGTTCCCTGGGCAACAGAGGAGAGGGTGCCTGAACTAGCCTTGTCCCATAACCATACTGATGAGTATTTTGCATATCACCACAGAACCTCCATCTGGCGATGGACGGAGATAGAGACAGAGACACATACTGGAACACTGAACTTAACTCCCTAGGTCCAGATGAGAAGCAGAGGGAGGGAGAACGTGAGCAAGGAAGGCAGAACCAGAGGGAACCTTCATCCGACGATGGATGGAGATAGAGACGGAGACCCACATTGGAGCATTGGACTGAGCCCACAAGGTCCAGATGAAGAGCAGAAGGAAGGAGAACATGAAGAAGGTAGTCAGGACCGCGAAGGGTGAAATGCATGTTTTTTGTTTTTTTTTTAAAGAGCAAATGTATAAAGAACAAATTACGATGTCCCTGCGAATTTATGATCACTAGGTACTTTGATCTTATATTCTACCGTCTTTGTTGCTAAAAGTCATACAGCTCTGGTGTTTATATTATATATGAATATTGTCCTTTGTTGCTTGGTTGTTCCTGTAAAATAAGTTCTAATGATGATGGTTCTTAGGCTTTGAAACAGCAATGTTGAACAACTTAGGCTGTTTCAGTGCTCTTTGCAATTGTAAGAGAAGCAATCTGGTTAATGTTTTTAAAGCTCTTAGGTTGTCTGCATATTGAAACTGAATGTGACAACACATTCAGATTTGGTTGAAGGAGCCATTATGGGGCTAGCATGAAAACTAGCACTAGAGAAATTCCTAGAAATCCACAAGGATGACACCAGCTAAGACCCTAAGCAATAGTGGCGAGGGTGCTTGAACTGGGCTTGTCCTGTGGTCAGATTGATGGCTACCTTAATTGTCGTCATAGAGCCTACATCTAGCAACTGATGGAAGAAGATGCAAAGAACTACAGTGGAGCATTGGGCTGAGCTCCTAAAGTCCAGTCAAAGAGAGGGAATAATGAATAGCAAAAAGGTCAAGGTACCCAGTGAAACAGCTTACCTGAGTTAATGGAAGCCCTCCAACTCTGTCCTGACAGTGAGCTACTGTCTGTCTTCAATCCTACCCAGTGTTGAGTATTCAAACAGAATAGAATCTCTGAGGGCTTCTGAGTAGCCCAATGTGTTAACATCAGGCTTAGTGGAAAACCATGTTTCAAACAGAAGGCTGCTGGATGGTGGCACAAACCTTTAATCTCAGCACTTAGACAGAGAAAGAGGCAGGCAGAATTCTGAGTTCAAGGCCAGCCTGGTCTACAGAGTGAGTTTCAGGACAGCCAGGACTGTTACATAGAAGAACTCTGTCTCAAAAAATAAAACCACAAAACAAAACAAAGAAACCTACAAAAGATTGAAGGTACTTGAAGAAGACAATGATGAAGACAAATATACTCCACAAATAGGGAGACACAAGCATGAAGAGGAACACACACAAGCTCACACACACGCACACATACACACACACTCACGAGGAGTATAGTTTATATTTTTGTAAAAGTATGTTTCAAATGTGTGTATATATATATATATATATATTTCCTTTTTTGCTTTTCTTAGGTCAAATAAAAGTTCTGAATAAAAGATTTGAATATGAGATAACTATAGTCAAAGAGTCAGTTTGAAATTACTGCTTTTCTAAATTGAAAGTAATAATTATGGGGAAAAGGTGAATGTTCTACTTTCCTCTTAATTCCAAGAATTAAGGTCATGGACAAATGAGGTCCATATAAACCCTTTGAAAACTTAGAAATAAATGTTTTGAAATAATTTAAAATTTCTGATCAGAGGAATAATGTGGTATCTAAATTCAAGTAAGATATAAAGGCATATAAGAATTTATTAGTGCTTATCTTGCTTTTATTACTATTTTCAAATTTTATTATGCTAACTATTGTGTGTGTGTGCTGTGTAGGTATTTTGCACACACAATCACACACACACACACACACACACACTTGTTTCTTGGTGGAGGTCAGAGGACTATAAACAGAGATTGTTTCTATTTTTCACCCTGAGAGTCCCTGTAACAAACTCAGGTAATCAAACATTACGGCAAGTAGTTTAATCAATGAAACATCTTACCAGCATTTGGAAGATTATTTCTTGTCTTTTTTGATACCATCTTATAATTGCATCATTTCCCACTATTATTTTCTTTCACCATTTTGGAATGACCACCCACTTAATCTACAGAACTAGAAACTTTACAGATAACATAGAGTAATGATACATAAATATTTTAGGAAAAAATGATTAAAGTTTAAAAACATTTAGAAGAAAGTCTACAAAACAGAAAAGGAAACTATTCTTTGTTTAGTTTACTACAGAAGACTAAGTAAACATAATGGAATATGTCCCCAAATAATAACACATAATATCATTTATCACCGAGTTTTAATTGTAAATCAAATATACATACATAGGATTTTGCGACTTTTGTCTTTACATCCTACTAACTTTACTAGTTCAATCTTATATTACCGATATGAATATTTCCTTTTCTATCTATAAATTTCTGAATTACTAGAGCTGTGTAATTCATAATCTAGAAGTTTGTTTGGAACTGTGAAGTGGAAAAATATTTTTAATCTGACTGAATATACCATAGCAAATGGCCTCCAGCTAAAGAATTGAAACACTGCAGGTGCATACTAGAACACATTCTGTTTGCTTTTATTTTGTGCAATTTCAATGCTTAAATCTCAGATCATTGCCTGATTCAGTGAAGGAGTTTTCCGAATTCTCGCAAAAGATTTTGGAGCAACTGAAATGTTTGTGAAAGCAAATGTAAGAGGTCAACCTGACATTTTACAAACCAGGGGAGAGGCTTGTGATATATTTTTCACAGGTATTCAATTTCTACAAGAAATATTTGCTGTCTCAGGGAAATTCCCATGCTCCTGTGCTCTTTATTAGTCAGCATGACACTGTTTTTCTTTTGTATTTTTATTATTTTTGAGATTATAATTTAATTACATTCACCCCTTCTCTTTCTTGACTACAAATCCCTACTATCATTCAATTCATGACCTCTTTATGTTTATTGTTTTTACTGATTGTTATTGTATGTACATGTGTGTATTTATATGCACATATATTCCTTTTTTAGGATCCCTTGACATACTACACCATTTGCTAAATTCCATATTCATTTCTCTGCCACACTACACCTGCCTTAAGGAGAGCTTGCAATTCTGCAATTTACATCTTCTAAAGACTGTCAAGCATTTAGACTTGGTATTCCTATGTTAATGTGTGACTTCCAGCTGCAATGCTTTGATATATTTTAAGCTTCCTCATTTTGACTGTGGCTATAGAAGACAGATTGCTTAATATAACTTCATTTATTCATTTATTCATTCCTACATTCATTTATTCTCAAGTCTAAGATCACTCTATCCTAGATTTATTCAAGATAATAATGTGACTTTAAAGAAAAACAAAATTTAAAATAATTCTTTAATTGTTTTCCTTTTATGTACTTTTCATGTCTATATATAGACTTTGCCAATCTGTTTTCAACAGGTCTCCTCCTGCTCTACAACTGTACAGGCACACATCTGTGGCCTATTTAAGTAACCTACTGCACCCATTGGAACCATTGGTAAAGCTGTTTACTATACTCTAAAGAGCAGTGATTCCTGCCTTAAAGTGCTCACATTTAAACACGCAGACTCTCTCAAATGAAAACATAAAGAAATAAGAACCCAACGATGCTACTAAAAAACACACGGTTTCATTGCTTTCTAAATGAAGTCCCTTGGTATAGATAAACCAATAAAATGTTGTCTTAGGATATTGTGTAAGAATAATAGCAGTAAAGTTTATGAAATTTCTTTATCTCTTGTGTTCAGAAAAATTGTAGGGCCTTTTCCAAACGCTGCTCTTCCATTTCTCTTTTTTTTACCAAACAAAATCATATGCTTTTGATAGCGGTTGATAGCTGGCTATTGTCTTTATTCACTGATGATGAACTTATGAACAAGACTCCTATCAGTTGTCCCTGCCAATTTCTTTGTCAAATAACATTCTTTAAATTTGTTTCCTTATATAAAGCTGTATAATAATGCTATTTATCTCATTCTATAGTTGAAGTGAGCAATTCCAAAATTTAACCTAATACCAGGCATATAGGAACCATTCATTATTATTTGTCTTATCAAATATCATTTATGGATACATAAATTGATTCTTTGATGGACACAATCTTGAGTGAGAGAATGAAAATGTTACAATCACATGGAATTCATAACTAAGATGGCTAGTGTTTTGTCTTTTCAGAGCACATAGTCCACACCACATGACTGTAATAAGTACTTGTAACAAAGTCCGTCAAGGAAGACAAAGAACACAGCAGCATCCATTCTCAAGTTCTTCACTAATTAGTGCCTTGACAGCTATAAATCACAAGAGATATAAAAAATCAAAATGATGTACATATGGTAATTCTAATTTAATATTAGAGCATTATAATTGTCTCAACATACTTTATTGGTGTTTTTTAGATAAGATACTATTTTTAAAATATTAGAGTCTATAAGAACACAACAGAAAATTCTCTCAATCTGTTCATTGTTATTGTTTGTTTCAAATAATACCAAAAGAGCTCAAAAACATACTGCTCTTTGACACCAATTTTGTTCACAAATGACAACTGTACTTATGTTTGTTAGGTCATATCACTTATACACTAATTACACAGAATACAAAGTTTCTACTGTTTTATTCTATTTTATGGGAAAAATAGGATATAATTTCTTCCTTTTTATATAATGTTATATCTTTACTAAATATAGGCGGTGTTTAAATTTGTAAGCTTTCAAATTATATTAATAAAAATAATGGAGACAATATGAGATGACTCTAAAGATTCTAAGCATTCAATTCATGGCCATTATTAATTTTAGCTGGGGAAATAGAAATTTTAGCTACTTATTTTCATATAAAACACCAAAAATAATTAATATAATACAATTTCCAAAAGCTAATGAAGATTTAGAATATGTTAAGGACAAACACTTTAGAGAGTGCTTTAATAGTAACATATAAAGTCTATATTACATATGAATCTCCTACATTGACATTAATATATTTATCAAGTTTCATATAAAAGAATTCTTAACATGTTTCTGTGATGTTATTTGCAAAATTGCAGATCATTAAAAACAAAGGAATAGAATATTAAAATTAAAGAAAATTAACAAATTAATATGGGATTCAATGGGATAAAACTTTATAAAATAGTGAAAGAAGAAAACTGAGAAATTGTTAATGAAATTTTCATTGACTATATTTTGTAGAATGCGCATATATACATTATGCAGTTCATTAAAGAAGCACACACGTGTATATATATATATATATATAGTAAGTAAATATATTAAATAGATAAAGGCCAACATTGGGAAGATTTTTAACTTTGGAGAAAGAATAAGATGAAAAATCTCAAACTCAATTGTTAAATATAAGAGTCATAACAAAATAAAATGTAAGCATTTCTTTTCTTAATTCGAGCAATATTTGCAATCCATAACTGAGATTATATTATATAAATGCACAGTAGAAACTGCTAGAAATAGATTTACAATAGGAATTAAAGTTCTAGACATCTATATTTTGAGCATTTTTGCAAAATTAAAGCCCAATGATATAATATTATCAACTTATATTGGTGAAAGTTTAAGGTATGAACATACTGTGTATAAATTGTATTACTAAACAATTAAAATTTACAAAATATTTCTTCACTGTTTGGTTTTGCAAAAAGATATTTCTTATCTCATACATATGTGTCTGTGTGTGTCTGTATATATGTATGTCTATCGCATGCATGCAGGAACCTTCAGACATTAGTAGATGCATCAAATACCTTGGAGAGTTATATATGGTTTAAATTATCATGTGGATGCTGAGAACTAAACTGACTCATTTACAAGTACAGTATTTGTTCTAAATCACTGAACCATCTATGCACCCTACATGCCAATTCTCATATGTTGAGAGGAGAGGGAGCGGATCCATGGTGCTTCCAAATGGAATTCAAAGGAAGAAGAGTGGATTAAGTCCCATACATGAATAAAAAATTATATATTTTAGGCTAATAATCCTAAATGAGAGAAAACCAATAGATGCCTTTAAAATTGGTGAAATTTGTAATTATTACATTTTTTTCTTTTGAAGAGTCTAACATTTCTATCGGAGTTACTCTGTGTAAATATAAAATATAGTTAAGTCATCTTACCACCATATTTTCTTAATCTTCAGAAGAAAAGCGCTTGGCTTTTCCCACTGCTTAAAAAATCTTCAGAGAATTTAGTCTACACAGGTCTTCATTCAGTAAAATTCATCTTTTGATGTTTAATTCAGAAACTCCCAATAGCAAGCTAAGTAGTTGCAGATAATCAGATGTTTGAATAGAACACGCTTGCAACAAATACGCAGGGCAGGAAATTCTTTCCTTAACCTGTTTCATGCTTTTTTTCTATCCTGGGTTACACTAAAAATTTAATTCTGTTCACATTCTGCTATTCCTGGGAAAGTGGCCTGAAGCAGACAGCAAGAAGAGAACACTAAATGGAGCACGTAAATCACTTCCTCTCCAGGTCCACAGCCAATTTAAAGTGTAGCCTGGCATTAATGCCTAGAGATAATATACTGTCGAACCAACACAGCGTAGGGATTCGACTTCAGGTTACATCGTCATTGAGGTGACAATGCAATTGTAATTAAACCTTAACCTGCTGCCAACAATGCCTGTGATATATAGTTAAGCAGGCGATGGCTCTCAAAAGCATAAAGGTAACATAAAAGTGACTTCTGAAGTTGGGGAGTATTCAAAACTTATTTCCAATTAAATTATGTCACAACTTCAAAACTTTATTGACTTGAATGTTTATTTCTGTTAAAAAAAAATGTCACTGTGTCTTACATAATAAGCACAGGCCCTAGAAATGTAGGCCCTTAAGAGGTGTTTATATAAATACTATCTTTCTAAATACCCAGCAGTTATTCAGTATTTGATATGATTTATTCAAGTATAATGCTTTTCAAATTCAGGTTTCTATTAATGCAGATAATTCTTATTATGAATATCATCATTAATAAATTATTTATATCTTCCTAAGTCCATAAACAAACATGTTTGCAATTATATGTCCTTTTATATGTGTGTAAACTTTTAAGTATATAAGGTTGTATAAGTATACATATGTAATGTGAAAATATTTAACAAAATTGGTTGCACATATTTTTAGAAAGAAAATGGATTAAGAGAAAGAAATTTTCTTCTATTCTTTTTTCATTTTTATTTGTTTTTTTTTTTTCGGTTTTCCTTGTTTTGTTTGAGACCAGGTCACACTATGAAGAAATGGCTGTCCTGGAACTCAGCGTGCAGACAGGCTGGGCTCAAAATCAGAGATTTCTGCCTCTTGAGTGCTTGGAATAAAACTGTGTGCCACCATATCTGGCTGAAAGAATCTAAGAATGCTTACACCTGGCCTTTTTGATAATAATACTTGCTTAATTGTCATGGTGCATATTATAGATACACACATCCTGGTTGTCTACTGCTATTGTTAACTGTACAGTAAACAATTTTATTTTGAGGATATTAAATCACAGTATATGAGACTGTGGCTATAAATAACCATTATTTTCCTACAATGTACTTACTTGGAATTCAATGAAGTAAAGTAACAAAATGATGGGGAGAGTGAATAAATATTATCTAAGAAATAAGCAATCCCCTCTCATTGCAGTCAGTAAGACATTTCAATGGGGAGCAAAGATTGTCACTAAAAATAAGGTTTTTTTATTCCATATCTTGTCACAACTAAACAAGTTCTAAACAACAAAAGGCTTTATACTAATATACACAAATAAAACACTTTCAAAGGAATTCAAATATGAGTCGACATTCTGATATGAATAATTGTTTTCTAAGCAGTCGGCATTTTCTTTTGATATCATTTATGAGCATAATTTGCATACTAAGTGTGATGATGTACCCATCTATACAGCTTTTGTTTCTGTTTCTGTTCTGCTTTTGGAGTCAAAGCAGAAGCAATCCTAAGACATGTGAGGTAGCCTTGCATGGCACCTAGGGCCATGTCCAAGTGAGCTAGTGTTATTCTTTTTTGGTTTCCCTGTTTTCAAAGTGTTTGGAATGTGGTATGAGTTGTGGTAATCTTGAGATCATCTTTAAAAGCAGGGTTTTGTTGTTGTTTGTCTATTTGTTTTTTAAGACTTAAAATGATGTAGTTCATATGTCTTTGCCGATATGAAGACGGAAGGACTGGTGGGACACACACTCTCTTTGCAGTGTCAGTGCCCACATTGTTTTAACAAGTAAACTTCAGGTAAGATCTGTTAAATCTATACACACATGTATTTTTAACTGAACTTATTGTATATATGTATATAAATACATATATACCTATCTATATATCTATCTATATATATAATAACATACATAATTTAAAAACCATCTTTTAAAAAATTTCCCATTACTAAGCTTTCTCAACTTTTAACAGCCCATGTCTTTGGGGCTTTATCTTTTGCATTAAATTCCACCACACTGAAATGTCAGCATCTTCTGTTTATCCTGGACTTCCTCTTGCCCTTTGAAAATGTTTGGGAAAAATGCTCTAGGATCTTTATTTTTCATTTAACTCCTTAATATTTTTAAATCATTCACACATTATATTTTATTGTACTTCGAGCTCCCCCTTCCTAACAATTTCAGTTACAACTATGACCTAACAATTTCAGTTACCCCTCAAACAACTATGACCTAACAATATCAGTTACCCCCTCAAACAACTGTGACCTAACAATTTCAGTAACAACTATGACCTAACAATTTCAGTTGCCCCCTCAAACAACTATGACCTAACAATTTCAGTTACCCCTCAAACAACTATGACCTAACAATTTCAGTTACCCCCTCAAACAACTATGACCAAACAATTTCAGTTACCCCTCAAACAACTATGACCTAACAATTTCAGTTACCCCCCTCAAACAACTATGATCTAACAATTTCAGTTACCCTCTCAAACAACTATGACCTAACAATTTCAGTTACCCCTCAAACAACTATGACCTAATAATTTCAGTTACCCCCTCAAACAACTATGACCTAACAATTTCAGGTACCCCCTCAAACAACTATGACCAAACAATTTCAGTTACCCTCAAACAACTATGATCTAACAATTTCAGTTACCCCTCAAACAACTATGACCTAACAATTTCAGTTACCCCCTCAAACAACTATGATCTAACAATTTCAGTTACCCTCTCAAACAACTATGACCTAACAATTTCAGTTACCCCCTCAAACAACTATGACCTAACAATTTCAGTTAACCCCTAAAACAACTATGACCTAACAATTTCAGTTACCCCCTCAAACAACTATGACCTAATAATTTCAGTTACCCCCTCAAACAACTATGACCTAACAATTTCAGTTGCCCCCTCAAACAACTATGACCAAACAATTTCAGTTACCCTCAAACAACTATGGTCTAACAATTTCAGTTACCCCCTCAAACAACTATGACCTAACAATTTCAGTTACCTCCTCAAACAACTATGACCTAAACAGACAGGGGCTCCAAGTTTGATCTCTCATCAGTAGGCAAGATGGAAGGAGAGAAAAAAAGGAAGAAGGAAAGGAAAGAAGGAGGGAAGAAAAAAGATAGGAAGGAGGAAATGAAGAAAGGAATAAACAAAGGAACGAAGGAATGGAGGAAGGAAGAGAGAAAGGGAATGGCAGAGGGAAATAAAATGACACGAGAAAAATATTTAATGTGAAGTAGGTGTTGTTTATTTAATTTGAAACTTTTTGAAATATTTTCAAATTTAAAAATAAAATAACAATGCAAACTTTATCTTTCAAATTATTCTCAAGTCCTGGTATAATCACACAGAATTGGGGACTCCTAAAGATAGGATACATATTGATGATATCCAAATACATAGGTTTCATGTTAGTTATATTCTACCAATGTCTAAAGCATGGTCTTATAAAATGTACACAGTTAAATGATACTCTGAAAATTCAAATTACTGTGTGTTTCTGTTTCAGACCATTGCTAATATCTTTGAATTGTGCTTATTGATGATAAGATAGACACTGTATCAAATATAATCAAGTATGTTTAATTGGTCATATTATGGTCCCAAAGACATTGAAGTAGTGCTATCATAAATTCTAAATTGTGTAGAAAAAAATTGTGCTTGGTTCAGTCTTATGTTTCAGTGAAAACAGTCACCCATGCAAGGTCTATAAACATTATTATAATATATGTCTATAATTTCTGAAATCTCAAAAGTTATTTGTATTTGCTGTTAACAGTGCTTATACTCACGATAAATTATGTCATGAAGTATGAATGTCTACATAGGAACTAATAATACTAAGGAATTTTTACTTTTTTTACACTCTAAATCCTTCTCATAATCTATAAATATCACTTAATTGCTAATGAGGTCATTATAATGTTAGATATCTTTGTCTGATCCCATTTTTATGATTAAATATCTCCAATGGATGTGGCAAGAGAATAAGGAGAAAATGAAGAAACAGAGAACACACAAGGATTAAGCAGCAAAAGAAAAGAAGATAAAAGAAAAAGAATGAACAAAACCCTTTTGAAAATGGTTGTTTTTCCACTATAAAATTTTGGAGACTTTTATGTCTCTGAATCAGAATCTCCAAGGAAATTCAGTTTAATTGCTGTAGGACAAGATAAATTAATTCATTAACTTATCATTTATTCTAGTTTTTTGTTAATATTAAAGATATGCTATTATATAATAATGCCACATTATTTAAATACATGCTGTACATAAAAGAGCAAAATTTGGGTCTAGAAAGTGCAAAACAAAGTGGCTGGCTTATAATATCGCAAGGGGAGACAATAGATGAGGATACAACTTAATTGAATAGTCCTAATTAATATTATTTGTATGAATACTACAGTTACTCATAAAGTTTTATGATTTTCAAAATCAAAATTTTTAGAAAGAGGTATTCTAAATATTTTTAGAACACACTAAAAATTAGTAGTTAAACATTTGATAGATCTTTAAAAGTCATAATTAATAGTTTTATCATTATTCAATAGAAGTAAAACAGCAGGACTTAATTATGATTAGCACATTAGTATAATTCTTTATATCTGAAACCTCGTTCTGTAACAGAGTATGCTTTCATGTTGCCTGCAATGGGTATGACTATGTCATCTGCAGAGATCACTGAGAGAATAATTGTCCCAACTTGAATCTTTTTGAAGCAACCAGAAAAGCAGTTTATCACTTTGATCTGACTTCTTCAGCTCACTAACCTTCCTTGCAGTATGACAGCCATCAAAATCACTTATAATTGGCTCCTTAACTTGGTATCAAGGAAACTACTGCTCCTTCCAAGGTCTTGGATAAAAATAGCTTTCTGTTTTCATAATGTAGAGATGTAGTGTTGATGTATTATACAATTAAGCATATTTCACCGACTTTATTATACAAATATTATCCTACGCACTCTCGAATACTAATCCGGCAATACTTTGAATAACAAAGTGCACTGCAGTATTTGTGATAAAAAAAAATGTTCACAGAACTTTAGAAGCCCATAACATCTAAATGGACTTTAAAAAAGATTTTTGGTTAAATACATTTTACCAATCTTTGGATCAATACAAAAACTAATTTCAAAATGTATGACCTGGCAGTCATACAGCAATTTCAGTCACCTAAAAAGCACACTGTAGACTCTTTACAACTGAACCAAAGAAAATCTAAAACATAAAATATTGTAGGTATATATAAAATGTTTTCAAGGACAGAATCACAAATATTTTACATTAATGTCTCAATTTTAAAATGATGCATGTGACTCAACAGGAGGTAGAAATGAATTAATTAACAAAGTTTTCTAGTATTAATTTATTGTGGCCCGCAGAGTTGTGCACACCTTACCATGGTGATTCCATGATGGCAACCCAGTTTCAAGTCCTTTAGATGGGAGGTGAATTAATCATTTTCATTTTTAATTGGGTCAGACTATGACTTAAAGGGACAAATTTTCTACAAAACACCTGGGATCCAAAAATTAGAACATATTTCTCCTTAGAGAAAATGAATATCTGTATTTTTCCCTGTGGTAGAAATAAAGGAAGAAACTGAGCCCAATTTTGCTTTCAGTTCTAAGAAAATGGGATACGACCACTTATCTTCCAAGAGATTGCATGTAACTCAACATAACACTTTTTCAAATCAAATTGGAATATTATGGTCTTAAAGTCAAGGAACACATTTAAGTGCATCATTGGCTCTTGTAGTTGCTATATTGCAGTTACTATGTTGATAGTGAGATATTTTCTCAAAACCAATGTCATAGGGAAAGGTGAGGTTTTCAGATAGCAAAGTTGAATTGCTCCTAGCTGCAGTATCTCTGGCCTGCTTCACAGATGGCAGTAGCTGCAGAAGAAACCTTACCTGCTTTAAAGACTCATCTAGAAATTAATAAAATGTGCTAATGGATATCTGAAAAAGTGTCTCAAGGTCATAAACTTCATAAGGTCTCAATTTTCTTTAAGTTTGGAATTCTTTTCTAACTGCAGAATATGAAGTATTGTCTTAAATGTATTTAGTATAAAAACCCCATGGTATTTTAGGTTCAGTTTGCAACAGGCAAGTTTGAAATGCTTATGTGGTACATAAGAATGTCTGTATTTGTACTTTAAAGCCAGTTACTTAAAAATGTTAATAGTTAATTTGTAAGTGTTCACTAAATGGTGAAATTCATGAGAGTATTCATAAGGAGTTTATGTCTAAAGAAAGAGGGAAAAAACAAAAAATCTTAAACAGAAAGTGAGGATCATTGTATCACAAACTCTGCTGGTTTGGTATATGAACACGATCGAAGCTGGGAACACAGATTTTAAAGGTTACCACTTACCTTGATACAGCTACAATGATAGACATAAGAATGAAAATAATCATACAAATGCTACTTTTTCTCCTTAAAATGTTGTAGTTCGACATTTTGATCGCATTCTGACAATAAAGTTTGCTTTGAGTCAGAGGACAGAGCTAACCACTAGCTGACCAAAATTAACCATGGAGACTTTGGAGGACTGAGGACAAATAGGAGACAAGGCAGAGCTGACATAGTATCTTGGCCCTTTGGCATGGAGGAATGAAAGAGGTAGGAGTCACTAGTGACTTCTCTGCAGCTTCTCTAATCATTCATGTTCTTACCCCAATATCTGACTCCCAATTTTTTATTGACCAAGAATAATTAGACAAATGTTTCAAAATATAATAAGAATACTGTAAACTAGAAACATGCTATCTTCACAGACACACTTTCTTAAATTGTGTCATATGTTATGTTTTCTTTTTTAATTTCGAAAAGAAGCTTTGATTTATTTTGTAGCATGTGTGTTACAGGAAACAAAACCCAAGAAGCCAAGAACAGTTACCCAGTCACGTGCAGCTCAGCTTGCTGTGTCCCTCTGGATGCTGCAAGTGTACATACATTTAGGTAATTGAGGTTATACAGTATGCACCATGCTTGCCCCCACATTGTGAATATTTACCATCTAAAACCCCACACTACATGAGTATGTTGATAACCAAGAATATACCAATGCCATCTCAATCTGTCAGACAAAGCTGTAACCCTGTCTTCCTTGGCAACAAAAATTTCATAGAAGACAAGAATGGCATCAGGCCTCTAGATAGAAGTGCTGGCGAAGTTACAATTAAAATTCTGCATTCCCTCAATGCTCTGCTTACAGGGAAACACAAAGCAAAATTGCTTCATATGATATGTTTTAATTGCAATACAATTACATTACTTTCCCCTGATTCCTTCCTCTCTCAGCTACTCCCAGCTAATCTTGTTTGATTTTCCAACACCCCCACTCTCAAGTTGATAGCCAGTTTTTGTTTATTACTGCATATATATATATATATATTACTGCATATATATGCATTCTGTATATAGGGAAGTGCTAATTAAAATATAGTTCTCAGTTTATGTTATTCACTTTAACAATATAGCATCACTTTCCAAAGAAAGACATCACATTTGCTGAGAAAGACTGACTTGTATCTACTGTTGAACAATTCACCATTTATTTTCTTGACAAACAAAATTCTTCAAATAAAACCCCAAAGAACAATGGATAAGCCATATGAGAAGTCCACAATTTGGAAATTTATGCATGTCTATATGTAGTTATGTGGTGTGGGAGATCCTTCTCTATATATGTTGCATTTATTTATCAAAGAATAAGAAAACTGCTTTGGGCCTATAGCTAGGCTGAACAAAACTTGGTATGGAAAACTATATTGAATGCTGGGAGAAAGAAGACTGAGTCAGAGATACACCATGTAGCCCTGCCTGAGACAAAGGCTGGAACTTTACCCAGTAAGCCACAGCCTCATAGTGATACACAGATTAATGGAGATGGGTTAATTTAAGATATGAGTTAGCCAGAAATATGTTTAAGCTATTGTTCAGCAAATAATATAGTTTCTGTGTGATTATTTCGAGTAAGGATGGTTGGGAAAGGAACAAGTGGCTTCCTAGAACAGTTATGCAACTTAAATCTATATTATTAAGATATCAAAACTTCCGTACAAATCCCACACACCCAGAAATATACATATCAATAGAAATCCACTCTAGCAATATCCATCTTCATCAGAAAAGACCATATTTCTGTGTTCTGAAAAATTCATTAAGAAAAGATCAAATTTGTCATCTAACAACTGTGACTACAGATGCATGTGAATGGGATACTGACTCTGCCTTCCTTCACCTTCTTGATACTATTCTTATACCTTGATATGGAAACCATACAACTGACAGATCCTGATCATTCTATACTTCTTTCTTTGGCCTATTAATTTGGCTTTTACACGTATATTGACATGGACTCTATTTTTTTTGGCTTTTTAAAATCCATACAATCTACCCTATGATTATATGTATGAAATTTTGTTTTAAAAAAAGGAATCAGGTGAAGCCAAGGACCTAGACAGACAAATGAACTCTAATTCTTTCAGTGCTAAGGATCAAATGCAGGACCTTGCTTGTTCTACATAAGCACCCTTCCACTGATCATAATTCCCAGTACCAATTCTTCATTCCTCTTGTAATTAATTAAGTGACTTTCTACGTCGTCTCTACACACACACACACACTCACACACACACTCACTCAACAACAGACAACATTTCTTAGCACAACTTAAAGACAGATGTAAAAAGGTCGCACATTTAGGTCAATTGGAAGGAATTGTGTATGAATCCTTCTACTATCATCATAAACATGATATCATGTTTATCATGATAAACACAAGGCAAGGGGTCTGTGCTTCTTCCCCATTCTTTCAAACAAAAGATAGTAGAGAAATATAGTGGCTGCTATACATCCAGCATGTGATTTCTCAGGTTAGAGATTGGATATGTGCCCTGCCCATTGGTTCTATTCATAATTCATAAAATGAAGCTTGCCCCGACACTCTGCATTACCCCCCTACACATGACCTTGCTCCTGTATCCACTGTGATTTGTGTTTCTGTGTTATAGGCTATTTTTGAAAAACTACAAGTAATATGGCAGAAGTTTTGTGTTAGGTTAAAAGTAAACCAACCAAAGAACAAATCTTATATTATATAATGAGGAGATAACTACTATGAAAATAAATGAACTGGGTCCTAACCCAGCAGGTTTTTCACTTACAAATTGGTGAAACTTTGGTAGTTTATCTTCTCATATCTTGTACCTCCTAAATAAGGATCATGTAGTTTTCACAAAGGACTGAATATCAAAATGCTAGATGGTATATTATAAATAATTCATTTATTATATATTTGTTCATATTTCAGTGTAAAGTAAATTCTGCATTATTTTAAGCCTGAATCATTCTTCTACTGCTAATGCATTTGTTATTGCTATTTTTGCCAGTGTGAAACCTGTTAGCAATATTACCTGTTTCCTATTTTAAACTAAATAAAAACTAACTGAACTTCAATTTATAAAGCATGCATGGCTACTGTTTTACTTCTCAAACGACTGATTGACAAAAGCTAGTCTATTCTGAGGCATTTCCAAAAAATAGGCAATTAAGTATGATTTGTCTTCAACAAGCATGTAATAGTGAAAGGAAAAACCTCCTGATAAAGTCAGCTGCATGCATGAAATGAACTAAACTGAAACAAATTCCAAAAATGTACAATATCTTCTCAAGGATGTCATGAATGAACCAGTCACAACAATAATTATGTTTGTTCTAAATTTCAACAGACTGGAGGATACTAAGAGCCAGAAGAACATTTTGAAAAGTACTGTTTTCCAAGTGCAAGAAATATGAGCATGGGAATGACTGTCTTTTTGAAAGAGTTGAGTTCTCTTGCACAGTGTGCTTTGTATGAACAACGATCTGTGCTTTGACACCAACTTGGCTTTGTCTCTGACAATGCTATTTATAGTTCAGTAGGAAAACAGGCCCTGCACTCTCTGTGCTGTTTTTCAGCCTTTAAATTTGGTTCTAAATGGTTCTTTTCAATAAAGATTTAAAACACAATTGATATGTCGATGATCATAAAGAATAGAAAAAATTAAGTAGAAGAGGAAGCTAAATATTTTATAGTGAAGGAGAGGTGTGTTTCAAAGGATATATTGATGGATTTTGAGATGGTGGTTTTCTATTACACCACCAAAACCACAATGATTAAATGCTGTAGAATTTTTTTAGCACCTGGTTCAATTCACTAGATTCTTACAGGGCCATCTGCTGGACTTGAATTTGTGCCATCATTAAACCAGTTCCTCTCTTAACTGATTTCTTCATATACTTTTCCTCAAGCATTCTTTTTAAGGGTGTACTCTTCCAGGCACTCATTCAAATCTCTCCTCCAATCAGTTAACTTTTAAAAATAGTTTCTATTTATTTGACCTATTTGTGCACGTGAAGCCCTATTGTAAAACCTGGTGCCATGTTTTATTTTCAATTGCAAAACATAAACATTGAAATTACTTCCAACATTCTCATTCTTGCCCCATCTGCTTTCTTAGGAAGGGAAAAGAATCAAAAGAGAGAATGGGGCCTGGATATTAGGAATGATGGCATTTTGCACCTGGGTCCCCATCACTAGTCCGCTTGAACAGGAAATGCCACTCAAGTTGAATGGATGAATCAGAACAGTGTGAAAGTAAAAGTTGCTATCTCACTGGTTAAGCAAGACAAGTTGATAAAGGAGAATAAGTAGCCATCCCAATACTAAAATCAAGAAGAGTCACCTAGTTGGGTCAGTGGGCTGCAAGTCAGTATAATAAACTGAAATCATGAGGGCAAAAACACACACTCCATACTGTAGGTCAGTGAGATTACTTTGATGAACAACTTTTTCACAAAATTAGATCAAATTCTGTCTGTGAAACAACCAGACATTTTAATCCATTAAGGCAACATTTCTAGTAAATCCTCTGTAACTAAAAAAAACACACCCACATGGATTTCTGCTTCTTTCAGTCCTGCATTAGTGGCCTAAGAGTGTCAACACTTCACTTAGTAGCTTAGTACTGGCCATAATAAAGGGCGTATTCCGTGTTTCCTTCCTGGGACAATTTAGAAGTGAATATAATACACTTTTTTGAAGTTTCATAATGCTTCTTCTTTCTCACAGTATATATTATTAGTTTCTTCCTTTTAACATCTATATTATTAACAGCAAAGTAGATTAAAATATCTATGAGATAGGCAGAACTATCATAAGTGGTATTTTATAGATTTTACCTGGTATCCTGAACCATAGTTGACAGACTCTGATACATAGAAAATTCCTAATCGACCTTCTTTTTATAATTTATTATTTCCAAGTCTTTCAAAAATTGAAATAAAATTGTAAGGTACACTCATGTAATGCAACAAGACTCAGCAAATTTCAACATTTTGCCACATTTTTCTGTCTTCCTTCTTTTGCCTTTTCTCTTTCAAAAGCCACACCACACAGTTCTCTGAACTGAATATCATAGTTAATAAATACTAGGGGATTTATGTCTCTTTTATTTCTTCCTTATTCATTAACTGGGCTTTATTCATAGACATCATGATAAACATTTGAACTTACTCCATGGGTACATAGCACCCATTTAGAGAAAACATACAGCAACCAACACCCTATATTTTGTTGTTGTAACAACACCCTATATTATGTTGTTGTAAAAAAACAACTATAAAGATCTTAACTAATGAAATATCACCAAAAACTGACACAGGACCAAGCTAGCTACATATCAAATTTAATAGGATTGAATACAATGAAAGAGATAAGAATTTTTGGATCTCAGACTAGAACCAACATAATGATACAATAGAATATTTAGAGGATAGCACAAGTTTTGAGTGGCAAAAACAAATACATAAGGCATAAATGCTACCAAGAATTTTAAATCCAATGTAAAATTGATACTTGACCAAGGAATCCATATACTGGAGTCAACTAGCATGTTGTAGAAAGAAACCCTACCGTCAGCTATGGCCACTGTACATCAGCATCAACTTGACACATCCACAAGGGCCGTAGATTCAGTTTAAGAACATGGCTAAAGACAAGCCCACAAAATTTAATGTACTCAGTGATACCATAAAAAGATTCAGAGGAGTCAGGAAAACAAAATATTTATCGCTTCCCAAGCCATAATACTTTGCTAGAATCAGGTATGCTAATCTGTAGCTAGAATGTAGCAATAGAAAATATGAAATCTGAATGAGATTGGGTCCAGGTACTTACTGTTACAATTGCACACACTTTGGTAAAGATTCTAATATATTGTTTTCTTAAAAAAACTATAAATACATATCTCAGAGTGAAAGTGTTAATGGGCTATAAACTCATCAATGCTTTATTTCATATACAGTGCTCTTGGGAATTTAAGGCACACAAATTGTAGCTATATCACCCTAATAAGTACTAAAGTGTTGATTTGTTACTGACCTTTTTCTTCTGTTTAACACACAACATCACGAAAAGTTAATTTGATATTTGGCTGTTTCAAATGAACGTGGGATTAACTCAGTCTGTTTATGAAGGAATATTAACTCACTTTATCTCTGAAAAAATTTGTTTGCACTTTAATTTGATTAAGCCATTTATTTCTAAGGCTTCCAGATTATTTTCATTTTGTCTATAGTTCAGTATTCTCTAAAAAGTCAAATGTGCCGATGTTTATCAAATACCCATTGATTAAGTAAAATGATTTAAATGCCACTTTTCCAAGTTTAACACCAGTATTACCACTATTGATATTGCCTCTGGATAGTAAAACAATCCAGTACTTATGAATTCTAATGTCCCTAAGATTACTGTAAGCACACAATAGCAATGTGGTGCAGTAATATTCTAAACAGTCATGCTTTTCTGTCAATCACCTAAAGAAAGGCTGTCTTCAGATAGATAACATATTCCCCTTTTATTTTGAGGCCTAAAGACAGAAAAAATTCCAGTCCAACATACAAATTCAACCAGATGCATAATTCGTTTATTGAAATTTTCAACTTTGTCCTTAATAGAATAAGTAATTATTCATAAGTTCCCATATGACTGAAAGTGTTATTGCAACCTTAAATATAGTGTTCACCTCTGTGGAAGCTGTGATAACAGTTGTTCTCAAATATCTGGGTTGATGAACCAATGTAAAGAAAGGAAATAAAAAAAATAGAGGTCTGTGTAGGAGACTGTGTGGTGTGGGGGATTAAACATCTTACAAAGTCAAGCAAAATCAGCAAGTGATAGAATCATTCTGCGTTACAGTTGACTTTTTTACATTCAATGGAATTCTCGACTACCTGCGGTGGTCTATACATCAAGTGGACAAGGGAACAGGAATTTAAAGGAAAGTGAAAATAAAGAAAGAACTAGAATGGTTCTATTGCTATCACTTTGGTGATGAGAACAAAAGAAAGTAGATCATAAAAATGAGCAAATGAGACAGGCAAGCTGTTCTCCAAAAGGTCACTTAATATACAATGTCTGTGCTCTCTGACGTATTCCACAGTTAAAATGCTTCAGAGAACTTTTTAGTTTTTATTTTCTATTATTCTATGCACAGTAACTCTCTGATAAAGCCATTGAAATTATCTTTTACTAGAGAAAAATGTTTTTCAAAACTCCAGAACTCCTATTTGAGTACTATGAAGTTAGCAAATTAACTCACTTCCTGAGATGAATAAGAAGAGCAGAATAAAAGAAAATTTCTCTATGAAAGAATACTATAACAGATTAGACAGAGGTAGTGAATCAAACTATAAATAATAATATCATTTCTAGGTTAAAATGAGTAAAAGAGACTGATGTCAAATGCAGAAAATGAGGCATAAAACAAATCAAATGCATTCGAACGAGTGAGTTTTCTATCACAGGAATAAGTAATAAAGGGAGACAAGAGTGAGCCAATTAAGATAACTGAGAACTAGCCACACTGGTGAATGATGGACAAACACAAATTTTAGAAATTCTACCAATTCTAAGCAGAAAATATCAAACAATAATAATAACCGTAATATATTTAATTTTTACAAGCACATGTACATAACTGCCTTGAATCTGAACTGTCATAAGAAGAAAAGAAGACAGAGATCTAGAGAATATAGAGAGGTGTGTGTGTGTGTGTGTGTGTGTGTGTGTGTGTGTGTATACATGTATGAGGAGAGAGCTATATCAACAAAGAAGATTTATAAACCCCAGAGATCCTTGAATCTGCATCACTCCTAAGGATGTCAAAATGTCATCTGGCCATTTTTCAAGCTTATGGGGAGATATGAGCATAAAGACCTTCACAAATGTTAATTTCTCAGTTGCCACAAATGCTCTGAGAAGTAAGTTTTTGTGTGCAGTCTAGGAGTTACATGTCTTCTGTAAGTCTCCTTGAAGTAACACAATCTAGATGTCTCAAAGGTTGTTAAAGAGCAGAGTTTTTACAATTCTTGATATAAATATACCGAAGATTTCTGAAGACCAAAACCAAAATATATCTGAAAATAAGTTAAAGAGAAGTTATATATCATTACAATGAGATAAAGTTGGTTAACAACTGAATTGGAAAAAGAAATCATAGAAATTGGAAGAATACTGTCAAATCGATGGCTTCCTGAAACCTTTAGTAATGTAGAGTTCTGTAGAGAGGAAAACATCCTCTGAATGCTCTGTGATTTTCAGACTAATGTGAGAAAATTTTGCCACCAAACACAAAGTTACCTTAAGAAAGTAACAAAATCAGTAACATAAATGATGCAATAATGATAAAAATTAGCTAAGTACAAATACATGCAAGCTACAATTAATATTTACTCAACATTAGAAGATGTGCTCTTTGAAATAAGAGCCAAATAAGATGAAAGAGTGTAATAACTAGGGAAAAAAAGTGATTCACTAGTGATCCATTCATGGAAGAAGTGTCAATATGAAAAATAATTTTTCTTAAGAAGAAAAGATGCTACAGTCTATAGGACAGTCTATAACCTGGTTACTTAAAAGGGAGGAAAACATAAAAATAATTAGCATTATCATTTCAAATATTTATGAATAAGTAAGAGACTAATATAGACTTGGGTTAGAACATTGGTTTTAATTTTATTCTTTACATCTGAAGATTAATGTTAAGAATTTTTATAATTAAATCATTACACACAGAGACATTTGGATTGGATTAATTGGCATTAATATCAGTTCATGTCACATTATTGTTGAAAATGTCTTGTAGTTTATGTGGATGCTGCTGCTGAGGTGCCCATAAAGCATACTATACAGTAATTTAAAAAAAAAGACTGTGCACAGTACTACATATCACAATTTCATTTCACACAAGACATAATCTAAAATAGTTGACATTTGAAGAGGAGCTACAAAACATATTTATAATTATTTCTCAAAGCATAAAAAGCAAGACAAGCATTTTATAATGAAAAATTATAAAAAATATTATTTTCTTTGATTTAATGTAAATAATAAAGCATAATGATGGGGAAACAAAATTAAGAAAAACTTACTTTGAAGTGTAGACTGCCAATTTCCTCACTGATTTGAGTCTGGAGAATATATATTTCTTCTTCCAAGGTTCTGTGGGGTTGATTGATGCTGGTACTTTTTTCTTTTTTGTTATTAAATGAATGTGAAAATAGAAATAAATCTAAACGACTGCTTTCATCCATTTTTATTTTGTCAAAGTGGTTTTCCTTGATGAGTTTCTCAAAATTTCAAACTATTATGATGAACTTTGCAGCAATTTCATGATTTATAATGACTGACATATGCATTCATTTTCTGACATGCATTTTCCATAATAGTTAGATTTCTATTAGAAGATACAAGATAACAACAAAACTCAAAATACTTCAGTGAATGAGTCACAGTTAAAAATTTAAATCATAAATAGTTGGTTAAATATCTTTACCAATAATAGAATATGCTATATTTACTTCAGAAAAGAAATCTGAGATATATTGGATATACATACAAATGTGTATAAAGATAAAATTATAAAAATGCATATGTTACCTGGGTATATAATTTATTATGTAAACAAATGGGTTTTAAGCTTGCAAAGAATCAGTTACCAAAATTACTTTGGTGTTAAAATGTTAACTCCAATTTTAACATACACCAAGATGCACATACTTTGTATATGTGACAATCGACTTTACTTAAACAATGAAGACATAAAAGAAAGGAGAGCAAAAGTAAGATAGCCTCCTTTTCCTTGGTTGGTTTTCAGGGGATCATATATGATGAATTATTCCTACTTTCCTAAATAATTGAAAGTGTGCATGCTATATAGATCACATGACTTTTTATGTCACGTATATGATATGAGAAATCTCATAAGTAGCACTTGAATACAAAATTTTATAGTGTTTGGAGAGCAAAACAGTATTAATTGTCAAGGTAAGTAATGTAGAAAGACATCTTCATTTTGACTTTTGTTATATCTCAGAATTGCTGACAAAAATATTTGGCTAATCCTGGTTTCATTTTCAGACTTAAAAAGTTGGATTTCTCTGTACATGTAGTAAAATTAGACGATCAGCATCTAATGTTAATTAATTACATGGACAGGGGAAAGTAACATGTTTGCAAATCCAGATGGTAGTTTCCTTTCCCTCTTTCAGACTGGCGAAGCCACAACTCAAAACAAAAAACAAAAAACAAAAAAAAAGAAAAGGAATATGAAAATGATGTTCACCTAAAACAAGATGAGCAACATTTTCGGCTTCACTCCCAGTCTACCTGTCTCCTCAGCAATCCTCAGTTTGTATTCATCACACAGAGGAAGCAAGCAGCAAGCTCTCTAATGAAGCTGTTCCCAGACGCTGTGTTCTGATTGTCGGCACCGCCAGCACGGACGCTGACTTCATCAGTGTCTAAGAGTTACAGGAGCAGAGAATGTTTGCTAGTTGAGCATTGTTCCAGTGCTTTGAGCCGACTGCCGTGGATTCCCGGAGCTTGACCACATTACAATTTTCACACTTAGCAACTGTAAAATTGTTAAAACGCTATCTTTCCACACGGTTTATTCGTTATTACAGCTACGTTTGGCATACCTCCTTAGTTACAGGCTTTAAATGCCACTTTCATCACTTCCCGGGGTAACCTTGGCCATGAAATCAGAAAATCAGATCATTTTCTGGTCCGTTTTCCTCTTTTTCTTTGGACGAGATTAGATTTTGCCACGCTTGACTGACAAACCTCATTTAGAATTCAATGAGAGGCCTGAGTCTCGACCTCTTTAAGAAGTGGGAGGTGAGATGTCTTAGTCACTGATGAGGAAGAAGGGGCCAATTTCAACTCATCACACAAAGGCAATTAGTGATTCATTTACACACTGAGACAAAAATACTTCAGGAAGTATAAGAAGTCTCTTGGTGTGATGGCCACACCATCATTTAAGGTTCTTCAAAAATACCAAACAGACAAAAATATTTGGAAAACTAGAGTCTTGGTGTTTGACGACATCATTATTTAAGATTCATCAAAAGTGCCAGTCATACTCAAGGGTTGAAAAAAATGTTTAAACTACGTTTTGCTTTCATTTCAACATCATTTTCAAGTATATTTAACTGGAAGGCAGAAACCAAAATAAACAACAAAATCTGATGAAATGTCTTACTGTAGTTAAATTATAATAACCCAAATTAAAATGTGCTTTCTTGAAAAAACAGAAACAATTTTTAGCAAAATTATTATTTTGTTTATGGAAATGGCTAATGTGACACCAAGAGCAAGCATTCTCTTTGGCATGGTAACTATGTAAGTGAGTGGTTGCTTTTTGATCCAAGGCTAGAGTGCTTAGTTGCCAGTGTATACAATCTCCAAATATCTTGCTGTGTCTATCCTACATTCTAAGTAATAATACTAATGGGTAGCACCAGAAAGAGTAAAACTAGTAAGTATTAATTACTTCAAATGAATATCTTTCAGACTTTGCTTTCTGCATCCAGTAGGCTTAACACTTCAAGATTCATTTAAGAATGAGGCATTTTGAGATCCTTCCTACAAAAATTGTATTAAACGTATTGAAAGAAGAAATACAGGTGGATATATCATCAGGATAATTTGACCACATAAAGGAATTCACGAGTATTCCAAGCCATCATGTATAGTATATGTGATTAAAATGTGGGAATTTGGATAGAATGTGAAGCATCCAGGATAAAAGAGTTTAAAACAACTGTCATTTTATGCTAACATTTTATGTCTTCCTATAGCCTTTGTCATTCTAAAATTGTTCTTAGCAATCTAATGTCTTATGATTACAGTTTTGTCACATTTTACTATATTAAAGTACTGGATATTTCAAAATAAATGCTTAGTTGTTCTCAATTTCTCTTGTGATATATTTGGCTTCAGATTTTTTTTCCAACAAATTCAGGGCTCTAACTAAATATTTGGTAAAAATTAAAACTGAAAACCTTTTCCTGAATATTCTAGGTAAAGAAATACAGATCACAACTGTTTGCATAAAACGTTAACAAAATATTTGTGAAGGACTGGACCACCTCCCTTAATCCCTCCGGCTGTATAAATATTGCAGTTCACAGATTAAGTGTTCAGACGCAGAACCTCAAATGTTTTGAAATCAATTATATATGAAGATATTCATAGCTGTCTGAAAACTTAAATAGCATTTTCAGCACAAAAGAAAAATCTTTCAGCAACATAGCAAGAAACATCATCAGAATAGAAAGCTCTAATGAAGTAAAATTTCATTTTATTTATTAGACGTCCTCCTGGACAGCTGCAACAAGCAAGTGTATGCTTAAAATTTTTAACATGACTCAAAGAATATCAATACACTTCCAGTAAGGATGACCCTTAATGAGAAATGTTGTATCAAATTATTAAGTTAACATGAATTTTAATACTCATTAAATAATTTTTTTATCCTTTTTGCTTTTAATTCCATATGTTTCCAGATATGTCAGTTAGGTAAATAAAATGTAATCAGAAATACTTGCACTGCTGATACTGCTCAAAAATCTCAAATATACACATACTCATTTGAAAGTTCATAATTATATGAGTATATATGTATATACAAACACATAGTGATAATATAAGTAAAATCCCTGTACTTATTAAATTACTACACATGTCATTAATGTTTTGTATGATTTAATTAAATTCATAACACTTTTATCTAACAAGGTATAAGATGGACACACTATTTGACTTTCTCTTTTGTTCATCAAACAAATATTATTCAATTAATATATAAAATCAGGTTTTATTAAAATATATAAAACTTCATTAGAGACAATTCAGAGACTATCTCACATAAAAGTAAATGAATTAACCAAACTATAATATACAGAGGGAAGGTTAATGCTACGAATAAGAAGAGCATTGTAAAACAGAATCTATTTTCCCTGAATATCTATTCTTCTAATATCTCAGATAATATTTACACATAATTTACATTACTAACCTAATCCCCTGTGCCTGGCTACCAGGCATCTCCATTATTAAGTATCTGATGCTGAACTTTCTTTATCCTTCATGGCATTTTCCTTTCTTGAAGATAACGATGTGAATAAACTTATCATTTTTCATATGGCCAATATTTACTGAGTTCTTGTTCTATATCAACCATAAACTTCGTATCAAATTATATATTGAGAACTTAGAGTGTTTAGTCACTTAACTCTCAAGTTTCAGACACCATTCTATCCCTCAGTGGTCCCATGCCATAGTAATATCAGAATAATGGAAAGCACTCCATTACAAATGTAAAATTTTATCATTCCTGAAAAACAATCTATAAAGTTTCGGATCGTATCGTTTTCAGGTTTGAGACAGATACACTTTCTACACAGGCTGTTTCTATAGCTTCTTTAAGCTTTCTTCAAGAAATACTCTGTCTTAACACAATTCCCTCCGGGTTTTCTAACACGTGAAACTAAAGATCGTTTTGATACCAATAGATGTGCAGATGTCATCAAGTCCTTCTGAGAATTTATCATATGATAAAGTCCTCTACCCTGGGTAAAACATCAGTAGCCAGCTCTTGTACAGGCAACACATCATTCTACTGACATATTAGCTTTGAGAAGGCATAAAGCCAATTCGATGGCAAGTGTGATAGGTATTATTTCCCCACCAGTCAGATTAAGTAAAGCAGCTTCAAGGGGTCCTGCAAAAACTATTATGATGTCAATAAAATGTTTCCTGTGAGTGGCACCACTAAGCCAGGTACAATCCACTCTCTCACTGGCAGAATTCCAGCCACCCACTGAGATCACTGGGAGGTGCACAGGCAGGATTAGAAGTCATCTGTGCATGATCAGGAAAATTTCTCCTCTCCATAAAAATAGCCATGTCTTGATATCGTACAGAGACATAAGGAATTGGAAGAAGAATACTATGCTTGACTCACTAACCACCGATTTGCATCCATAAATGTAATTCATCTCTCATTACCAAATTCATAGTGATAACAAGTCGCACAGAGAACAATTTCACAAAATGGTTGACTCTTTAGATTTTAAGGAAGAGTATTATCATATACCCTTTGTTCCAAATTGTTATAGATTTTACATGATAGTCTCAGAGGAGATGGAAAACTTAGGAAAAAGGATCACGGGCTTCTATGTAAAGTTTAGTGTCATACAGTTTTCTTATAGTAATTCACAATTCTCTTTTTCTCCTTTGCACTGGCTAAACTCTGAAGGAAAAATTGTCAAGGATAATTGAAACTCTTAAGCTTAGTAGAAGTGGAACATTTTGTGCATAAAAAGATTAAATGCCACAAGGTTGTGGTTCTTCTTCATAGAGGGTGAATTTTAATTTACTTCCTCTGTCAAAGTATTCACACAATTATGTTTGCATGTCATCTGTGGAACTATGAGCTGTATTTCTCAGTTTTTATATAATGAGGAGTGATTAGGGTTAGAAAAAAAGGGTTAGAAAGATAGATCTTACATATAAAATCAATTATATTTTGTGTAGAACATTCTAAGTTTGACAATAAGGATCAAAAGTGAAGAGCTGGAGAAACGATCTTATAAGAGTAACCGGTTATCGCTGAATTTATCTGATGCATGCATATCAGGAAATATGCATTATTATTTCCTTTGCTATTTTCACATTGTCTCATGGGTTTAGTGATGAATGTTTATAGATATATATTTTAGAAGTCCTTCGGCACGAAAGATGATAACCTATATGCTGCTATTAAAAAACAACTAGATGTTTTTACTAACACACAATTATTCAATAAATAGAATTTAATTATTGATATCAATCTCAGTTCTTAAGTATGGTTTGTTATTTTTTGTCCAAGTGATGATATTATACCAGTAAATACATGAGCAAAACTTAAAACTACAAGTATAAATTCAAGCAACCTCACTAAAATCTTTAATCCAAGAAGTGAGATTAAGTAGGGTATAAGGACAACAACTGGCTAAAATTAAAACATAGGAAATAAGGCTTAAAGGGTAATTAAATATAGCCAAAGTTCAACATTTCAATGAAAAACACTCAGGAGATCAGAAAGAACCTTCAGAGAACTGAAGCAACTCAAATGAAACAAAGAAAAAAAAAGCATCAAAGCAAAACAAAAAATCAGTGTCACTAATATTTCTGTCAACAGCAGTCACCTGTTTCGAAGGATTCCTAGCTAAATTCTCTATCTGCTATATTCAGAAATGTACTGTCATCTTCCACCAGGGGTTGAGTGCAAACAAGTTAACAAGCATTTATTATTGAAGAAAATTATAACATGTGACACCTGCACAGAAGTACATTTGGTGTATATTTAAATTTCTTACAGTTTGATGATAAAACTCATAGATAGTATTATCAGGATTCTCATTTGCCCATTTTCTTCTTTATATATGTATACATGTTTACATGTGTATTTGTGATATTTAACACCTTTATTTTCTAAGAATGCTAGAATATAATGTAAATATGTTTAGCAGTTTCAGAAGTATTTTTAAATTTCTCCCTAGCAAAAAAAATATATTGTTGTTAGAATTTAAAGTCAGATTGCAGTTTGTTGACCTGGGTTCTAAATCAGGGTTTCAGTCAGTCTGTAGAACTGAGTTATACTGAGAATTCTGCCTATCCACACCAAATGTCTCTCTTAGTTGATTCCTAAATATAAAAGATGAGGATCATTTTTGAAACAGGAGCAAATAATCTCATGATAAATTTCTTCTTTTTTAATAAGTTATGGTTTTGATGCAGAGCTTTTGTAAGGAAGTATCTTACATTTTTCATCAATTCTCTTGAAACTGTCAGTTCATTTATTGATGAAAGCCATGTTTAATTTAGAATCTGCTAAGGTATTACATATTCTCATTCCTAAGGGTTTGTAAAGCACATATTAAATACAGAGGGATTTTTCATAAATTTAGTCATCATTTCAAAAGCAAACCCATATGGATTGGATGAGAGAGTTGCCAATGCCACACCGGTGGCAAGCAGTGGACATTTTGCATCCTACTCAAGTCCATACTTTGCTAATGGGTCAGTTCAGCTCCTCCTAGGAAGAGAATCATTTACTCAAGGAATAAATGGATTCACCAACTCCTTCTCTCATTAACCACAATGGGCATTCTCTTTGGTCTCTGGCCAGAACATTTCTTTCTTGGAGATTTTTTTTCAGCTATTTATTGTTGAATATTATCTGCCATTAGGTTTCTTGGTGAATTTCTCCAATAAGACAAGATTCTATGAGCTCATGGAAAATCTTCCAAGGGTCTACGTCTGTGCTATGGGTAATAGATACATTTTTACAAAGAAAAAGAAAAAAAATTGTTGATTACAAGGAAACTTAGGCTGAATTCACATACTTTTTATAAATTCAAAGCAACAGCATTGAAGCAGTTTTATAACTGATGATTTTTTTTATCCATGTTGTTGATTAATGCTGAAATAAAATGACTAGATCTCCGAAAAGGACTTAGTGTTATGTGAAGACATTGGGCTTAAAATTTGGTATCTATATTAACCAAAGGTAAAGCTTCTCATGCTTTAGTGCACATCAATTAATTCTGCAAACTAGTGGTACGATGTTCAAACAATTATCAAATAAGAGTAAAAGGTTGGGGTTCCAAGATAAAAGTTGATTTCTCTGGCTGTGTCATATTGCATAACACCATGTTCTATGATTTAATGAACCCTGGAATCAATACATAATTCTTTTGAATTCAATTTATTTTTCTGTCAGGTGACCCACAGCCACACCTACAGGAATATAAAATGCTAATCTGCCTACTGTCATAATCATATAGTTCTTTTCAAGTAAGGAGGAGTTGAAGGATAATTGGCACAGTAGTCCTGATACCTATTTTGCTTTTACGTAGCCTATTTTCTATAGTTTATTAATGCTATTTTATGAAAATAAAATTATCTCTAAAAACGAGTATATAGTTGTTGTTATCAAAACTGAGTTTTACCTACATAATGAGGTTTATTTTCTTTCTGAAAAATTCTCTAAAGGTTTTATTTCTGTAATTACACCCTTTTTCCCTTGAAGAAGTAAGAAGTGAAATCATCACTCAAAAATATTTATTACTATTAGCATAATCAGAAATAACATTATATTAAATTTCCAAAGCCCACTTTGGGAGGAATGGAGGGTGTCAATTGTGCTTAATATATTTTAATTATATTTCAATTCAGATCTATTTTCTATGTCTTTATCCAAGTGTAAACCGCATAATAAACTACTGTAATTGGGAAATTGCAATTAATGAAACAATTCCTACACAAGGCTTAAAGCATCATGTATTTTGAGTATACCAGACTAGCATTTCCTGTTGTTTAGTTACACACAGTACAATCTGAGAGTCAAGGTTTAGTATATAGAATGTAGATGATCTTTGAATTTTATGTAATAACAACATGATGATGTTCAAAATACACTGGAGAATGCACCACATATCCCTGCCTCCCTGATAGTGTTTCATTTTATAGTTTTACCATGACAATAAATTTATTAAAGGAAATGTAACTTTTGGTCAATTCCATATTTTAATATCTACTAAATGTAGAAAATAAAACTATGCTCATAACAGATAAAACAATAAAATACACTTAATAAAAGACTTTAAGTCAGTTATCCAGTTCCAAAAGACAAAACTAACAGCAAGCACAGAATACTGATGTTTTCTACAGTCTCAAGCATGTGGGACCTCCATACAGTCCCCATTATTGCTCTGTGTAAATTTCTCAGTCAAATATACTGCCAATGCAAGTATAGTGGGCATGGTATGCTGAGACATGACAGGACTTCATAGGTCAGTTTGAGAACTTAGATTCTTCGCAGTGGTCCATTGATCACATGGGTACTTTGTAGTTCTTACAATTGAGTAAGTACATGGATGTAGCAAAAGCAGACTTAAGAGTAACAGAACCATTAGACTATTGAAATTGAGACACACTGGATCGATTTCAACTTTCCATGCCTCAACTCAGCACCAAGTCCATGTAGCTCCATTATACTAAAAGCCAAATCCATGTATTGATCTGTGGTATCTTTCTTGGAAGCAATAGGGTAAAATGAACCACAGAGGGTTGAGGGGAAGCCATTCTAGGAAATAATTTTTAAACATAATTGATATGCCAGAAAATTGAAGCTCACACAGAAGCCTAGAAAGAATTGCTTTGGAGTTGTTAATAAAACATTTATTTTCAGACCCCACAGGATGTAATATAACCACTTAGGTGGCATCCAACATAGCACTATTCTGAATGAACTTAATCAATATCTGTAATTGCGTTAACACTAGAAATAAGAAAGTCAAGTACTTTCACCTGAATGTAATGGACCTCTTGATTCTTCTAATTACTTGGGAATTCGAGGAAGATTTAAGTCACTGCTCCTGAAATAATTCTTGCTAGGCTTTGACTCCATAATCTACTCAGTTAAAGCATGATCCACGTAACGATGACATCCATTCTTTCTTGCCTTTCCCTTCCTCTTTTCTCCAACTTTCCATTTCTCACTCATTTCTTTCCTTCTGTTTTCTGGATCATGCTCAGGATCTTATTTTCCCAAACTGGCCTCAAAATTGTTATATATCTAAGGCCAGACTTGAATACATCAATCCTCCTATCCCTGACTCTCAAATTGTAGAATGACAGGCATGTGCCCTATAATGTCTGCTAATCTGTAATTTTAATAGAACTTTTTAAAATTTGAGTTCCTTTTCTATGTAAATTTACAGAAATTAATAAATTTCAGTCCTAATATTTTCCTAGTATTGAGGAGTTCTCTTTGGTGTATAGTACTGTATTGACACTAAGTGACTAGAGTATCAAATTTAAGTTTTAAGCCCATGTTCTTCACTTGTTATTTTTGAGCAAACTGTAGAACATAAAGGTCTTTCGACATAAACTTCAGTATTTGCATTTGTAGATTCTGATGAAATATTTGAACTCCCTCAACATAGAAGAAAAAGTATTCTTGGGTTTCTTGACAGTACACTTAATAAGGGGATGTTTGGAATTATTTCAGGCACTTCATATAAAAATTCCAAAGAGGGTTTTGCAGTTGTATCCATGTTTGTGGAAGATATGCTGCTGTTCATTACACAAAGTGATCATATAATATCCAGGTTAATAATAGGTAGAACATTTATTATTAATCTGTATCTTTAATGTCTCAAAAGTTTTTAGGGTTTTCTTTAAAATACGTGATTTAACCCACAGCCAAACATTAAGCAGATTTTAGGAAATCCCCCAGAAAAGCTGGAGAAATGATTGGAAGAGCCAAAGGGTGAAGGACAACATAAGAAAACCCATAGAATCAACTAAGCGGGACTCACAGAGACTCAACAGAAAATTAGGAAGTCTGTATGGGTCAGATATATGTCATGATATAGATATAGATATAGATATATAGATAGATGTTGATATGTGTATATATGTGTACATATATATATGCATGTGTATATACATACATTCATACATACATATTACAGCTGTGTATCTTGGTGTTCTTATGAGACTCCAAATACTGGAAGTAGGGTGCTTCTGACTCCTTTGTCTACCTTTGAGATGCTTTTTCTCCTACTGGGTTGAATCATTCAGTCTTAACATGAGAGGAAGTGCCTAGTCTTATTGCAACTTGGTATACTATGTTTGTGTAATATCCGTGGTAGCCCTACCATTTTCTGAAGGGAAAGGGAACAGGAGGAGACAGAGTTCAGGAAGAAAGGGGCTGAGAGGAGGCTGGTAGAAACTGTGATCCATGTGTAATATGTGAGGGTGAGGGAACATGGGGGAAGGGAAAGATTAGTTGTAGAGGGGGAAATAAAATTACCTATTAAGTTTCTAATGCAGAAGCTAGTCCAACACCACTGTACTTATCATTAAAAAGAATTCCCTCTGAATAAAACTGCATGTGTTAATCCTGACAGGCTGTTTTAAAACCTCGGCAGGGCCAGAGGGAAATGGAGAGATTGTAGCTGACACAGAATGGTGGAGACAGGAGACAGAGAGCACAGAAGACAACGTGGTCCTGGATTGTACACTGAGACAGAGACAGGACAGCACAAGAAGAAAAATCCCAATGAAGTGTGCAGATTTCCGAAACGAATTGTGTTAATGTAATCTCTTAAATCCAGAATGTACAAGATTATGAGGTGCTAGTGAAAGTATAACAGGCTCCCAGAATTCAGCACTATAAATATCATGTTAGAAACATTTTTCTGACCTAAAAATCTAGAATGCAGGACCCAGTATGTGTCAAAATGGCAACAAAAATCTAGACTGTATTCTCTCAAATTTCCTAAATGTACTAATCGCACTTTCTGGCTGCTGTAGTTCAGCTTCTTGCTAACTGAAGCATGATAACCAGGGCATTGTTCTTGCGGAGAAAAGGCAAAAGCCTAAACCTTGGTGCTGCATGATTTGGGAAGTTGCCCACGTAGCCACTGGCCAGCAATAAAGAATTTCTTTTCAGTATTCTTTCTTTTTAAGTGTGAAAACAGTTTCTGATAGTACTATTGCCCTCTTAAAACTTTAAAATAGTGGGGGAAAAGTAACTAGCTTTTGAATCCCAATGATATTTTGCAAAATTTTGTTATTCCTTCCATTTGGAGGAAATTTGAGTGATATTTATAATCACTCTCATGAGAAGATAAAGAGGAACTAGCAAACGTCTGAGTAACAGAAAATGCCAAAAATCATATCGTCTGCCTTGTAATCTGTGTATAAATTAAATACACGAGGCAGCTACATTTGGCAAAAATATTTAGAAATCAGCACATGAAAACATATTTTCATTTAATTTTTAATTTTTTTCTCTCATATATTACATCCTGACTAAAATTTCTCATTTCTTGCATCCCCCAAGTCTCACTTCCCCCCTTGCTTCTCCCCCTCCACCAGAGCCACCCAAGTCTATCTCTGTCAGAAAAGAGCAGGGACTCCCAGGGACATCAACTAAAGCCTGTATCATGTGGTACAATAAGAACAGGCACATTCAATCACATCAAGGCTGAAAATGGTAGAAATAAATCTTTTCTAGCATTCCTGTCTAATTGAATAACCTTTTGTGTGTGATGAAAGAGGATATATATCTATTTATAGATAGATAGATGTATATATATCCGAGCTCTTTCTTTTACTCCTTTTATTTCCTTTTTTATTTATTCATTTGTAACAGGGTTTCTCTGTGTAGCCCCGACTATCCTGTAAATTACCACATAGCTCAGGCAGTCCTCAGACTTACAGAGATCCACCTGCCTCTGCTGTCCATGTGCATACTTTTAATCCTGGAACACTGGAGGAGGCAGAGGCAGGTGGATCCCGGAATTTAAGGCCAGCGTGATCTACCGAGCAAGTTTCAGAACAGCCAGGACTAAAAAAAAAAAAAAAAAAAAAAAAAAAAAAAAACTTGTAAGAAAACAAACAGAGAAGCAAAACCCAGAAACTAAATAATATCAATAGATTACACTCACAACTCATCTGTATGTTTATAGTTTCAAAGATAACAAGCTCATATGAGTACTTAGTTGTGACCCACAAGTTCATTCCTGTCAAGGCCTAGGAGAGTTGTGTACTGTTTGTTTTCTGTCCCAGTTCCACTATTAAAGGTTTTGTATTGAGTGATGAACTAATACATCACCTGTTACTTACGTTACTTACACTAATTACATTTTTCTATGCTTCAGAAAGAGTCAGACACACTAGAAAAATACATTTTTTTCAGTCCAGTTTGCTATCATATTCATATTTCATTTACAAATTGATTTCAACACAAAATATAATTTTTCTCACATACTTTTGGAGGTCATCTTAGAAACTCAACATAGATACTAAAATTTGCTTCAAAATCAGTGTAATTGAAGAAGCCCTTCAACCAAGAGGAAGGGTTAAACTAAAATTCTACAATTCCCTCTAACAGCTTTCCTAAATTCTAGTTCCTCCTATACTGTAGGCAACAGTTTTTCTCTCTTGTAGCAAACTCAACTGTCACACAGAAGATTGTCATAATTACTTATCCTGTCTTTCCTTCATTTTCATGTGATTTAGGGCATTGGGACCCCACATATACCATTGTCATATTTTGTTTTCTTGTGACATGAACATGCATATAAATATCTGTGCTGATCAATTTTATTAATCCGACACAAGCTAGAAACAGCCATATGGCAGAAGGGAACCTTGATTGAGAAGAATGCCTCCATTAGATTGACCTGTTTGCACGAATTACAGAGCAAGGGAGTAAGCAATATTCTTCAATGATCCTTGATGTAGTTTCTGCTTCCAGGAATCTTGTCTTGCTTGAGATTCTGCTTTTACTTTCTTCAAAGACAGACCGTGATTGAAATGTGTAAACTAATTGTTTTGGTCATAGCCTTTATTAACACAACAAGAAATAAGTTAAGACAAATCCATGTTCTTTATCATTTCCATTTAAAACTTGTAAAAATGAAATTTGACCCCAGATCCCATTGGTTTAAGAACCAAGAAAAAGACATGAAAAGTAAGTGACATGCACAAGGAAAGAAACACTTCTCCTTTGAATTTAGTTGAAGGTTTTCACCAACCGAGAGTCAAGAATTCCAGCACAATAAACAAAATTTGCTGTAAAAATTGCTACGTGGAGAAAATTGTCTTTTTTATAGAGACATTTCAAGAAGGAGTGTTAAAAAGCAATGAGCCACATAAAAATCTAGGCATCTACGACCTTCCAGTTTAACCCAACTATTTTCTAACTCAAACTTGCAATTTTCTGTGAATCTCGAGAGTTTAAACTCTGTGTACAGTCAAAAGGTATCCTAACTCCTTTGGGACCTAGTATAATGGATCCCTTCAACCATTGCTAGTGAAGGCTTCTTGAACTGTGACTCTTGTATTCCTTCCTGTTCAGTCATCTCCAAAACAGAATTGTACTATGCTCTTAAATCAAAGAAAATGTAAATAATAAAAAATAGAACAAAACCAGTAGCAAAAAAAGGGTCTTCTTAGAAATTCTTTCTGTAGAAAATCTTTAGAATCCATCAAAGTCATACATGTGGCTACATTTGGGACGCAAAACCCAAATTCTCTTTTGAAAAGGCTGCATTCAAGTCTTTGGCATATATTTTTTTCTAAATGAGAAGTTTGATCTCAATGCTGTGTCATGTAGATAGATAGATAGATAGATAGATAGATAGATAGATAGATGGATGGATGGATGGATGGATGGATGGATGGATGGATGGATGGATGGATGGATGGATGGATAAATAGATAGATAGATATAGACATATTCTTTACTAAAGGCTTTGTTCTCTACTAACTTGTAAGAACTGAAATCTGTTAAAACATTTTCTTAATAAATTCCAATTTTTCTTTACCCTGACACACCTGGAAATTGTTTTCTACAGTGAAGTTCAGAATCCCAGTCTCAGCTGGATGGAGGTTTCTAGAGAAAAGCCAGGCTTGCCCAGGTGGCATCAAGGAGCCACAGCTCTGGTTTTGGGGGATCCAAACTAACACTGATTATATTACAAATCTAAAATCTTTCTTGCAACATGTATATAAAATCATTTACAACCACTCATCAGAATAGTTGACCTGGAAAGCTTCGTGTGTTTTGAGCAGTTGCTAACCTTGGAGGAGAAAATTGATATCGTTAATGGGGTAAAATGAAATAATACCAGTGTTTCTAATAACTTTTGTAGGAAGATTGATGCATAAATACCTTTACAGAAACAATTAATTATACAAGTACATTGCTTGTTAGTTATTTCTCTTTCTTAGTACCATTATATCTATACTCAGCATTCTCTATGGCAATAATTTAATATGCTGTTAATTTATTGCCTATTTTTTTCATTTATCCAGAAGTGAATCTCATAGTACTGTATATTTTTCACTTATTTATTACCCAGAGTCTATAATTAAATATTAAATACCTATTAAATTTATACAAAGGTTGCTTGACAGTCCTACTTGGATTCTTGTGAGGAAAAAAGACCGTACACTAACACCTTGCAGTATTTCTGAAAAATGACTCCAAGCTTGTACAGGTTTTGTACATGTAGCCGTAAATCCTGTGAGTCTATATGCACATCTGGGTTTCTGTGTCTAGATGGTAGTGTTTCTTTGTAGGCATCCATGACTCTCGTTCTTACACTATTTCTGGCTCCTCTTCCACCATCATCCTGAGCTTGGCGGCAGGGGAGTGTAGTTTACCTGTATCCCCTTTAGTGCTGAGCAAACTTTGACAATTGTGGATTTCTGTGCTAATTGCCATATGCTGACAGTAGAAACTTCACAGATGAGAGTTTGTGTCATTAGCACACTAGAGGGCATGTCTTTTCAGATATTATAGTTCATAAGTTTCATAGGTGCATATCACTGCTCACTAGTGTTCTTTTCCTGTAGATTATATTTAAAGGGTAGATAGTATGGATGAAGCTTCCTGGTGCACACCAGCCTGATCTCTGACTCGGGTATATCATGCCTTAAGCAATAGAGTTTTATTATAAAATTCTAGAGAATAACTATTAGCAATGGCAAATAACCTGTAATGTTTGGTGACTATGGAATTTCACTGTCCCACAACACCAAAATATGTTAGCCATTTTTAGGATAATTTTCATTTTAACTATTTTTATGTATATATGTGCATCTATATAAAAGCATCTGAACCAGTGGGATTCCATATGACTGTTTTGAAAAGCATTTAGTGTATTTACCTCCAATGTATACACAAACACACACACACACACCTTTCTCTATCCTCCCTTCTTCTTCCACTTAAATGTGTACAATAGCAAGTCAGATCAAATCCAAAATAGAATTAGGGGTTGGTCACACAATCTTACTCCTAGTAGTGACACTAATGACAGTTATTAGCTCCTGGGAGATACAGACAGATAGCCTTCTCTAAGAGTATAGTCTTTGGTAACTAAACCATCATCCAGTATAATACACACACCTAAGATTAGTTGACCAGAACAAACTGGTTTGAAGTATTTTTTTTAAATGGACAAAAAGTTTGTGTAAGTAGGGAAAGTGAAATTTATCAAAGTACATTGCAAGAAATTCTCAAATATGTAATAAAATTAAATGATTTAATAAAATTTTATAAAAATATAGTTTTTATAAAATATTATTTAAAATAAACTTTAATAAAAAGTTTATTTTTATAAAATATTATTTAAAATAAACTTTAATAAAATGAAAACTTTAAATATATATATATTCTCTAAAAGACTTTTCCCAAGTTCTTCTCTCCCTAACCAACTTATTCAGAAAAGAAGTTTCAGTGTTTTTATGCTTTTGGCCCTTTAAGGGGCAAACCCTGACCTCTCCCCACCATCTTTGATTGCTCTCTTATTGTCCTCTCTTGGGGTTGCATGTGTTTCCCCATTTCCCTCTTTCTCTTCTCTCTCTCTCTCTCTCTCTCTCTCTCTCTCTCTCTCTCTCTCTCTCTCTCCCTCTCTCTATCCGACCCCTTTTCCCTTTCCCCTCCCTAAACCCCTGAATAAATATTTCAATCTGACTCTACATGTTATGTCTATCCATGTCTCTGTCTCCTACCTGCCTGCCATGTGTTTGCCTGCCGCCACATGGGCTGCTTGCCGGGATCTTGCAGGGACCCACAGCCAGTCTCGGTCAGGTGGATCGCAAGCCACTCTCCCAGGACGTGCGGATTTTAAAACATGTAAAAAGTGTAACCCATTTGCTAAGTGAATCAAAGTTAATAGAACTTTAGTGAGCTAAATCCTATCATTTTGCAGTACTGTAAAAAGAGCATTTTAACTTCAGTACCTAATATATTCAGATCAATTCCACTCTAACTCTTCTTAGCCTTTACAAAGTATGGCATTTCTACATTTCTCTTTCTATAGAAGAAAGAGACTTATATGCTTATAATTTAAAAAAAAAAAAGACAAATCAGTGTCTTCCAAAAAAATCTAGTAAGGAATTTCTAGCATTGCCTTAAGTAATTTTCATTTACATGTATTCAATTTGTATTATTATACTTCAAGGCTTTGGGGAAATGTCTGTTTCCTAAAATGTACGACATTTATTTCATTACTAACATTTGTAATAATACTATGCTTCCATTAAAATTTAAAACAAATATGTGTAAGAGGAGTAAAATAAGATCAGTTAGTAATAGATTTGTCAAAGACTACAGAAATCTGTAGGGTGAAGCAGACACTGACTGCTTGGAAGTGTCTCACAGATATGCATACTATATACACATTTCAGAACATATATACAACTGAAAATGTTCTTAAAATATTGATTTGTAGTAAATACACACAACTAGAACAAAATATCAATTTAAATCCAAAATTGTCTTTGATTCTCTAGATTTTGATAAATTATAAATATTATTTTTAATGTATAGTAGCCAAGCTAAGATATGTTTTCTGTAAGGTTTTTATCCTTTTTCTTTTAAATTTTACAAAGTCAGAAACATTCTATTTTTTTTCTTTTAGCCAGTTCTTTGGTTATAACCTTACATTCTCCATTTCCTTCAAAATGTCCCTTCAAACTGTCTTTCAGGATGCCAAGGTCCTTTGCATTACAAAGAGACCACTGTGGGGGCCCTACATTTACAACAGCAAAGTATGGTAATTAAGAGCTCTTACCTCTATTTTCTCATGACTGTAAGGTAGAAAGCAATGAGGTCTCCTTTTTCTGTTAGCAATTCCATTCATGCAACAAAGATGTTCAGTGTACATGTCACAATATAATAACAGTCTAAATGGATTAAATTGCAGTGTGTATTAAACACACAATTCACCATGGCAGATGTATACAGATATTTGCAGGAAGCCACTTAACACTCTTCATATCCAGTTGCAAAGCACAAAGTGACACCTCACAGGGTTTCTCAAAAAAATTATTCCTAGAAATAAAGACTGTTCTGAAACATATTTTCTAACAAACCTATTCACGAAATAAGTTGTGTGGTCAATGGCGAATCATTTGCTAAATCAATTTCATGCTCTTTCTACAATCTCACCCACCCGCATTATTGTTCCTTTTTACTATTATTATTATTATTATTTATTTTTTGATGGAAATCCAGAAAGGCAGCAAAGTGCTGCTCCAATTTAATTTGTGGTTGAGACACTGAAGGACTGACCCTGATCACTGAGGTAGGCGGAAACAGCTGCTGGGTGACAGTGGCTGATTCTTTCAGCGGCAGGCTTGTCTGAGGCACACCCCTCATATCTTCAACAGGAGTGAAATGCAATTGACAGCATGCTAATTAGTAAAAATTGTTTTACTTACCCAACTGCAACTTCACTCAAGAGCACTTGAAATGCATTAACAGTTAGTTCAGAAAATTAATTTATTTTAGCTTTCTGAAAATTTTCTGGTGATTCCTTTCCCCATTAGGTAGATTTATTTATTTATTTTATGGAAATTTTAAAAATGCAGTTTTGTGTAGTCAGCCTCTTGCAGGGTCCTATCCATTAGAAAAAAAAATAACCTGCAAACTTCGAGTGTACGCACTTAACATATAAACACTTAGCTCCCACTTCTATTTAGGCAATTACCAAACTATTGATTAACACAAACTTGAAAATATTTATTTTTGTGCTGTGAAAGCAAAAATAAAAACACTAATTTTTCAAGGATTATTATGAGTTTGTTTCTTGAAACTGTGCTGGATGCTAAGCTGTGTCACTTGGCAGAGGGTTTGCTGGAAAATAGCATTTGAGTAACATCCTCTTTTCTAGCCAGCACTGCCACATAAAGAATATTGACACTCCTTTGAAGGTCTGAAATTTGATCTTTGAGTTTCTTCAGTAAATCAAAGGCACCTCTAATAAAGAAGGAGCCAGTTCTAAACAAAGGATTCGATGAGAAACAAAAGTAAACATTCATGCATGAATTTGTGATATCAAATGCTCTTCAGGCCACAACATTGTGTGGATAAGAAGTAAACGTGATTGAAAAAAATAAAACCTCTTTTACAGGGATTCAAAAAGAATTTCAGCAATAATATCTGATGCATATGTCTAAAAGCATATTTACGAAGATCACTAGGTAGAGAATATGAATGTGTCTATTAATCAGGTGGCTTGAAAAATATTTTTGTCCAAATGGTAGTGAAACATGCATACGTAAACCATGCAGACAGGCAGGCAGACACAGAAGGGACAGGCGGACAGACATAAAAGCAGTGGGATTTTCCAATTTATGGAGTCTCTGAATCATTCTTATAATGCATATTCTGTTTTATCTGATATTGCTGTTTGGTATTCATCCTTGATGTCCAGCCCTCTTCAATTAAGTTTTGCTAGGTAACTATCTATTACCCCTCTTTCTCACAGAAAATATGAATTCTTGCAAATAAAGTGAATTTCATATTCTAATTTTTTTTGTGGGAGGGGGTTGGGGTTCGAGATAGGGTTTTGCTGTAGTTTAGGAGCCTGTCCTGGAACTATCTCTTATAGACCAGGCTGGCCTCGAACTCACAGAGATTCTCCTACCTCTTCCTCCCGAGTGCTGGGATTGAAGCAGTGTGCTACCACTACCTGGCTATAAAATTATTTTATCATTCTGAGAAGGCAGTATAGAAAATAAGTTGTAATACAACGTCATGGATTCTAGAATGATCAGGTATGAGATATCAAGAATAATAAGCAGTAGAGTTGCCGTCCACACAATTCTTCTTTGCTGCCTAGTGTTTCACCCTGCACTTCCTCTCCTTCCCATGGCTCACAGTGAGGAAAAGATATAGACTAGATCAATACAATAAAAAGACAGCAAAAATTTGAAGTATTTGACTGTCCTAAACCAATAACTATATCAAAAGCTCAAGTAGAATATGATGTATTTTATGAGAGTTATTGTAGTATTTATTTATAGGGAAATCTGGAAATCCACTTTGAGGTATGAATGATTCTATCAATATATCAATCCCTTGAAGTTTCTTATGAGTCAGTAACCCGGAACTGACACTACACATGGAGCAAATGGAATTATAGAAAAGAAGCTGCATATCCATTTGTTTGTCATTTTGTCTATGCTTCCCATTCTTTTGTTTTCCATATGGGCAACTGACAGCCAGAAGGACTCCTTCTCTTTTTTAAATAAGTTATTTCTGAGAAGAATGCCTTTCAATGTATATTTTTATACACAGTGGCATGGGCTCTGTTTGTGGTGATTTTTATTGCTTCATCTCTGTTTTATTTCACTTTACTTAAAAAAAAATAAGGACAGGACAGTGGTCATTACAGCTCCAGAAAAACATTTCAACATTTATACCAAATAAGATTTTATTTCTACATTATATTTATTATACATAGTAAAAGTAACAAATTACCACAAACTTTCCAAAATCCTGAAACATATTCCCTTATAAATGTATGTCTCCAACATAAAATAGTTTTAACCTTTTAAGTAAACTATCTTCTTAAGTCCTTTAGAATAGCTTTTCTATAGTAAATATAATTTAATTGAAGAAAATATTAATAAGAAAGGTTATTTTTCTCTGTATTTTAACTTAACTTAATTCCTAGAATTAGAAAATATCTTTAGAAAGAATTGTTATTTTAGTGAAAAATCAGAAGAAATTCTCATAGCAGGGACAAGTATAATCTGAGTATTTTCCTCATTAATATGGGATTCTAGTCAGAAAGCATATATGAATAATAAGGGTCATTTGCAGCCAGCTACTTCCAAAGTGGCCGTTAATCCACATCTATGTTAGGTTCCTCTTGTGAAAATGGCATGACCTATATCATAAGACATCATTTCTGAATCAAACAGTGGATGTTGCTCATTTCTGGAGAGTACTTTAAAATAAATGAATACAAACATAATGACTGCAACCACCCCGTCTAGAGCTGCAATGATCACAAATTCTTAAAGGGTAAAGAAGAAATTAATTATGCGATGAATATGTCTAAGATGCTTGCTCTGTAGTATGGTGTTTCTCTCTCTCTCTCTCTCTCTCTCATCTTTGTGTGTGTGTGTGTGTGTGTGTGTGTGTGTGTGTGTGTGTGTATCTGGTTTATGTCCTGATTAAGGACATATTTAAAAACATTGAAATCAAGGGAAGGGAAAGAATATGATCAAAATACAGTGTATGAAAGAAAGTATTTCAAATAAAAAAAGATGCACTGTATTTTGACAGTTCTATTTGGCTTTACCTCAGAACAAATATATTGCTTTTCAGGGTCAAATCAAGAGTACAGGATTGTTGTGATTTAAGGAATTTTTCTCCCACTATCACCTCACAGTTATTCATCAAGAACACGTTGTTTCCAGTTTTCTTGTTTTTGATAATACCATTTTGTTTCTTAGCCACTGCTCTATTTCTTTAAAGAGACACCATCAACTAGGTAACTCTAATAGAAGAAAGCATTTTATTGGGAGCTTGCTTACAGTTTAAGAGGCTTCGTTCATAATCATTGTGGCGGGGACCATGGTAGCATGCAGGCATGCACTGGAAGAGAAGCTAACAGCTAAATCCTGATCTGTAGGGAGAGAGAAAGACAGCAATGCTGGGAATGGCGTGGGCTCTTGAAACGTCAGAGCACACCCCCATTGACACATGTCCTCCAACAGGGCCACACCTGTTCCAACGAAGTCACATATGCCACACCTCCTAATCATTGAAAGAGTTTCAAAGATTTCTACTCCCTGGAGACAAAACATTCAAATATGTGAATCTATGGCAGTAACTGTCATTTAAACCTCCACAATCATCATGGTTGTTATTTTCCTTAATTTTCTCGTGTTTATAGTCATTTAACCCACATACCAAACATTCTAGAGATAAGCATACAACTATAAAACGTGAATAGACTTGGATATTTAAACTGAAGCTTTATAGTATCTCAAATCTTCTAAGCATGAGTGAGTTAAGCAATATGTGACTATTGAAAAAATATTAGAAACTTAGACACTCTCCTGCATCATTATACCCAGCCATACACACAAAGTTCACATGACATCTTCAGCTGAAGATGAAAACACACTTTTCTGGCCATGGATTTCAGCTTATCTACATGAAATTCATTCAGTCTGTTTTTGAATAGAATTAAAAACTAAAAATTGGAAGATAATACAGTATATCCTCCTTGCTCATTTGTTATTTATATATGAGTAGTTATTGTAATCATTTGAATATATTTAAAGTCTTTCAAAAGTTTGAAAATTTCCAGATATACTCATTTATAATAGTGAAGGTTTATGCTTAACAGTTTATTAAATGCATAGTAATAGCTTGTAAAAAGTGGAAATTTATTAGGATGTCACTCCACAATTAGAGAAAAACAGTTTAAATGTCTGATGATGAAATGTTATTTAATAAGTTAACAATATGTGAATATAGTGAGAGATTATTTAACCATTAAAGTCAGTTTCTAAGAGCACAGAATGTCATATCAAAACTTGCCACCACTACACCAGAGGTACAAAGTGGCCTGGTGTCCCTGGGGTAGAGTACTTGTCTAGGGTGTGTAAGGCAGGAATCCTTAGCAGAAAGGTTTGAGTAAACTCTATCTCACAAGAAAACATTTGTTTTGAATTGAGGAATGTGTTGTTAGGCATGGACACTAATACATTTCAGAAAGTAATGAATGAGTAATTTTAGGATAATAATCAACAACAACAACAAAACAAACAGACAAACTTGATCAAATGAATCAATCAGATGGAAAATTTGAGATGATTCTGTACAGTGATAATAACCCCTGAAATTTTGGGCCCATTTTATGTTATTATTACGCAAGTACTAAGACAAAAAGTTATCAAAGTCTCCACAATATCTAAAAATTTTATAGTTCTTCTCATATTATCTCATCAACTCTGAACTCCATCCTGTAAATGCCTTAATAATAATATAAAAATATCCTCTTTTCCCATGCTCCTTCATATCTCAACCTGGAGAGACTGATGTGTCTAATCACTCTTTAAAAAGAGACCATCCACCTAACTTTCACTATTATCTCCCTATGGTGATAGGAATGTTCTACTAATTGATTTGCACTTATAAATTGTGTTACTCATCACTCTGTGATGGAATCATATGCAATCAAGATTAGTTCTAAATAGTTATAAAAAAATTGCCAAATGCTCCTCTAGAACTCATTTCTTAATTGTTACAGAAAAATGACAGAAGGCATGCTATTTGCACCTTTTGGAAATAATTTTGATACCAAAAATATCCCAGTAAGAGTTTTCCATGCTTGGGAAAATTTTGTAAATAAATAGTAAACAATTAATAATTATAGCACACATGGGATGCAAAATTATCACCAAATAGAAAGCTTTCTCCTATAGTCATCTCTCTGAACACCGATTCATCCAACAAATTGGGTACTTAAATGGCAAATAGCGAGTAAAAAAATGACATACTGATTCACAGGCTATACAAGTCGGTTTTTGACATGATAAAAATCTCTAGGGTTTTACAAGCCTCGTGTTCAAACACAGAAGTATAGAAATTTAGAGCAGCAACACCTATACACACTTCAAGCCAGAATTACACCAACAAGGTAAATTTGTCGTTCATTGTTTAACTGTCATCCCAGGAACACACATTCATGGGAAGACAAGAGCTGAAAGTGCTTGCTAACACTAGCTGCAGACTTTGCCCTATTTTTCTTATTTCTTGCTAGGAACGATTCTAACTTACTTTATCACTGTACTCACAAGGGAAAAGCTCAAGAGTCTGGGATAGAATGGCACCAAGGGCAGCACCAGGGATTACAAGTCAGGGCTTTCACTAGCAAACATTGATTCCTTGGCCAGCCACACCCTGTCTGTATGTAGAAATGACAATGTCTCCCCACACTGAGAGAGACAAATAGGATACTTTGTGAAAGTCAGAAATCAACTTTCTGTTCTTGAACAGATATTAAACTTTTTGACACTTTTACTCAGAAAATGTTTGTATATTCATTTGCTTTTCAGCTACTTAGAAGTATTTGCTAAGAACTATTTCACTAAGTAAGGGTTTATTTTGTGATAATTATTGTTATTTTGATATTGTAATCAGAATTAGAATTAATTATCCATTACTGTGATTTCAATTTATTTACCAAAAAGTATATTTTGTATTTGCTAAATTTTAATTTTTAAAATTTAAATGGAACTGTTTAGGGAATGTTTAAATACTTGACTTTAGAATCTGCAAGGTCTCTTCTTTTACACCTTCTATCTATGTGCATCTTGTGACAACTGGGCAGCTCACTTCAAATTTATAATAAATCAATGACAATTCGACCATTTGTGCTTAAAACTGTGCTGTTACACGTAACAAAGGGCTAGCCTATGAGTTAATTTGCTCTGTATTTACTAAGGCTCTCTTGTGATGGAAGGAAGGTTCAGGAAATAACAAAGTAAAAAATTCATTCAAGTTAGTTAACTTGCACAATTATTTTTAGACACATTATTTTTCTTCAGAAAATAAAGTTTTTGATAAGTTTTGCATATTTCCATTGTTCAAACTTTATTTTGAAATAAACAAGATTACAAAAACCCAGGTTAAAGCATTGCTACATAAGTAAACGTATATTATAAAATATCAATAGATTTAGAATCAGTGTTCCTGGAAATCACTCTAAAGAACGAAAGAAAAAACGTAAATCACTTAGCATTCTATTTGAAGTCCACTCACATTTCATCTCAGACATGATTACAACACTTCCAGTAGACCCGCATTCTCCATGAACTCAGGAATCCTTAGTTCTTTGTTTCACATAAATGGATAAACTGTGTATCATTTTACTTACTTCACATTCACTATTACTGATACATGGGTTATTATAAATTAAATTAATGTATAAATGCACTAGTTGCTAAAATGTTCCTATTTGTATGACTATATGTATATTCCCATGTCATCTCTCACGTCTACTTTAAGTCTCCAAACTCTCATCAAACACTTAGTATAACTTCTTTCAGATCATGAACTGAGTTTCTAATATAGTGCCCAGTCTCATACCAATCTTTATCCTCAGTTGAGTATGAGTTGAGGCATGCTGGCACACGCCTTTGACACCAGCACTTAGAAGGTAGATCTCTGTCTGTGTGAGGACGTTCTGGTACATACTACAGCTAGTGCCAAACGGAGAGACCATGGGAGAAAACAGACTAAGGAAATCTAGTCTCCTTTGCTTTTTATAGACATCTACTGGATATTCCCAGCAAAGCAATACATGTGTTTTCTTCCTTCAGTTTCTTCATTGAAAATTCCATTCACAGAATGAGTGGAGATTGAGAATACTGGAAATCTACAGGTAATATTATACCTCTTCCTGGACTACTGCAACTCATATTGAGAATGACTTCTTTGTATGGTGGCTGGGCAGTCTCAGTGAGCTGAGGGACACGGAAACAAGATCTGGAAACTTTATCTCTGTAAATGTTCAGAATGGTGGGAGCCACAGATGCGTGCGGAGAGCAAAATATTGACAGCAACTAAAGTATTGCTAATTTGTAAACACTTACACCATGTTAGAAGTGTGCATAAATTAAAATTCTATCAAAAATGTAAATAAATTGCCATTGAGGTCTGCTAACAAATATCTGTATAATGCTTATCATTAAGATTTAGATTACGATTGTTAACAAACTAAATACAGAAGGATGAAATGAACATGCTGAATGCGGACTCTGAGCAAGTCTTATCTGTTTTCTGAGTCTATAGTTATCCATTTTGTGGTATAACATTCTTCTTTGAAAAGCAGTAAGACTGTAACTTTAGAAATAATGAAGAACTACAGTAATTCGATATTTAACTAGATATTAAATGAAAGTAAGCTTAATGTAGGAAACAGCTATGTGGTATTTTGAGATAGAAGCTTGATTTTATAGTTAGCAGGTGCAGTGCTTTCTTTAACTTTGCTAAAATATTTAAATTCATGAAAACGTCTTATAGCAATTATATTTTCTTTAACTATATGAATAAGAATTCTTGAACATGTGTAATTTAAATTTTCCAGAGAATTTACTATATTATTATGATTGGATGTCTAGAACGTGATGGAGAATTAGCAATTAAGGATTGTGGTAGTATAACTTATGTAATGCTCTAATGTAAGCTGTATAAATATTAAAAAATAACTAAAGCTACGTTTTCCTTGTTTTGCCACATATACTTGTATTCCATAATATTTTTAAAAATGCTTATTTATACCTTTAGAAATAAAATTAGAAATAATTAGAAATAATTTTCCCATTATTATCATTTTTTGTGTTCCAACAGAATGGCACCCACATGGACAGCTGCATCCACATAAAGCCTGAGAGAGCTCAGAAAGTAATTCTAGACAGAAAAGAATAGAGTAAAGCATGTCTTATTGATAGCAGCACTTTCTTGGGTGGGCCCTTCTTGCTAGAGGCAAGCACTCTCATTTAAGAGAGGCTTCCTGACTCAGCTTTAGCTGCAAAACCTTGCAGCTCTTTTAAAAAGTCTTACCACAGCAATTAAATGGTGTTGATGAAAAGCTGTCCGCATGATTTTTAGTGGTGGCATGTATCTCGAAATGCCATAGAGTTGTGGAAATAAACATGGCTCTGGTTGGTACCTCTATAAAATAGGCAGAAATTGAATTCCCCATCAATATCTCAAATCATGAGTTGCACTTTAAATTTCCTGAATTAATTTAAAATAAAATAAATAAAAATAACTCATTGGTATGCACTGAGGTACAAAATGGTAATACTTATCAAGGAGAAATCAACACTATTCATTTGCTATTTTAGATGTATTTAAAATTTTCCATATGGCAAATAATCTATGACTAATTTTCCAAGTGTTAAAATTATATTTTTAGTCTGAGTCAGGGGAGCATATATTTTAGATATACCTTATATAACTTTCCATTTTAAAATCTTTACTTAAAACTACATGGAATATACGCATTTGATAAGCAGAAACAGGCGTTGCCTATTCAGAACATACTCTGTTTTTTTTACTCTGAAAAGCAGGATTATAAATTATTGATTTAGTAACAGAAATTAGTTGCAAGTGATAAGAATGGAAGAAGAAGAAGAAGGTGTAAAAAATTAACATAATCTCTAACTTCTAATATTACTATAAGAAAAATATATGAATTAATCAAGGAGCAGTAAGATGACATATTTTGCTGAAGTTGAAATTCCCTGATAACTTGATGTCAGTTTGGTAAAGTATATAGAAATGTCTATCTATCTATCTCTCTGTCTGTCTAGCTAGCTAGCTATGGTTTCTGAGTGAATAAGGAAAGCTAAGGTTAACGGGCATTTTATGTATTTGGATTGATTTTGGAAGTTCCTGATTAATGATAATGGCCAGATTTGTGAAAACAGGAAAAGCAGGTTCCTAGCTCTTATATGTGCCTTGAAGTTTGCAGTGGGGGTAGAACCAAAGAAAATAACCATGAGATTATTTCAGGTTAATTAATCTATGGTTTTAAAATTATTGTTAAGAAGATTATTTGTCGTATAGAACAGACTAATCCTAAATACATGTTCCTCTTCCACTTTCTTAACCTTCCGACTTCTGAAATTACAGGCATGCGTTATCATGAATGTCCAACTCAACTTTTCAAGTATGGATAAACAACAGTAAATATGTATAACTATATTACCCTTAACAATTACCTCTACCTTTTCTCTTTTATTAATTTTATTTCCTATATAAGAAAAGAAATAAATTATTCCTGAGAAAATATATTTACTTATTTGAATACCATAACAAAGTTCTTGATGAATTGTTAATCAGTATACATATTTTGGTTTTTAAATGAACAATTATGTTCATTAAATTCAATTAAAAATATGTTGAAGCCATAAGCCAGTTGTATATAAAACTGGCACAATCTAGAAAATAAAGTAAAATTCCTTCTCACGAGGAGTTATGGAAAAGAGAGAGAAAGAAAGAAGTTAATCATAAAAACAATTTTAAAAAGATGATAGCACTTAAAGAGAAATTATTTAATGGTAAAACCAGTATTACCAACTGTTCTTTATAAATAAAATTAATTAAGAATGAAAAAATTTAAGTATGACAAATAACAATGATTAATCACCATTATCTTGCTAGCTTATATCCTCGAGTGGAAGATATTATTCTTTCATCTTTCTATCCATTTTTGTATTTTGGATTAGCACTTTCAGAACATATCTATGGGTATATGAATTAATATGTATGTCATCAATATAACAGTAAAATTAAATATGACAATAGCTGATCAAGGTTTTGTTATGGGAAAAGCAACAATTTGCAGTTGGATAAAGACCCAGCAGAATAAAGGCCTGATTGCTGTGATGCATAATGCATAGAGCCCATGGTACTAATTAACCTTGTACTCCAGGAAGATAGGGTAGAACAATGAGGCTAATTTGATTGTTCTCCTGCACTTTTCCCTATGGCTTGTGGCTATTCCTCTTCAGAACACATTCAATTCAATTTTATATAAGAGAGATATGTTTGTTAGTGTTTTTCACATAACCAATGAAAGAAAGAAATTACATTTTTAAAATTGAACATTTACTCAAATTGTAGAGTAATTTTACTCAAATTTACTCTTACGTGATTACATATAATAATGCTCAATATTAATCAATATCAGCTAATTTAGTAAATATTCACAATTCATTTCCAATCCTTTCATTCATTTATCTGATTTTCTTTCCTCTTGAAATACTAAAATGAGTTAAATAGGCAAAATATACCTCAAATTTACAAGGGGAATGTTTTCTCAAACTAACTTCATCATTAATTCTAAACATAACCCTTACATATTTTATGACTAAACTTTTTGATGCAAAAAAGTGTTGCCTATGAGGATGTATTAACTTCTTCCTTTAGTATTTTAACTCCCAGATTCAAACGATCATTTAAATGTGTCATTTAAGTAGGAAACATTTGAAATTCTTATTTTTTCCCTTCTATTCTTCTTTTTTGATTAGAAATAGATTTTTATCATATAGTACATTCTGCTCATTGCTTTCCCTCTGTCATCTTCTCCCAGATCCCCATCCAACTCCAGACACTACTGCTCTCTCTCTCTCTCTCTCTCTCTCTCTCTCTCTTTCTCTCTCTTTCGAAAACAAGTCTCACTGTGTAGCAAACTACACTAAAAGGCAGATCCCATGTAGTGGACAGTCAGCTAAAAATTGAACACAATAGTCATTCCAGGGCTATTAGTGACTCACAATGTTTTGTCTAGGCATTTATTACCTTACTTATCTCTCACTTAAATATTCTTGTTTCCGAACTTGTAGGGTTTTTTTTTGGTTTGTGTAGCATGTGTGTATTTAATATATATTTATACATAAATAAATTAAAGAAATATAAATGGAATCACCAAACAATGAGGAGACAAAGTCCCAACTAGCCATTTCTTGCCACCAAATGAAACCTCCAGTGTCAGGAAAGGGTTACATCAAGTTCTTCTTTCTAAAGGTCCTTGGCCAGAGTTTGATAATAAAGACACTTTTAGATTTTGGTGATATGGCTTCTTTATTTTGCCCTCTTCCCAAATATCAGCTCGAGTATATTATATATGCTTACATACTTACATAAATCTTTATTACTATGTATTTTTACATAGCGGAATAAGCACAAGCAATCTGTAACAACCAAAGCTGAATTACTGGTAGAAAAAGGGAGTCTACCACTTTTAATATTAATATTCACAAATATAATGTTTGTAACCTTAGTTTATAACAAAACTTTATTTTAAGAAGTCTTTCACACACATACACACACAAATGTAATTTTAATGTTTCTAATATATTCTTTGACAACCTTATACATGCATATAATGTGATTTGATAATATTGGCCCCATTATACTCCTATTCCCATTCTGGCCACACTGAACTCTTCTTTCCCCCACATTCCTTAATTTCACATTTTCATTTTTTTAGTGTACTCCAATCTTAGTGTATTTCAAGAATGTGATGTAATTGTACCTTCAGTAAAAATTTTGCCTTCTAAAATTATTCACACAATCAAATTCTAAGATAATTGTAGAATTATGAGTTCAAGCCTAACACTTTAGTATTGTTGACTATGAACACAGTTGAGTTTAATCAGTTACCTTCCATTTTATTTTAGAATTATCAGAGATTGGCTCTTGAATTTGAATTGAACCAAATTACAGTTTACTTTTCTTCAGAAGAGTGGTATGACCTTTGTCACTTTTGTCCTTTATTGTACAGTTTTCCTGCCTCAAAGTGAAAATAAATATGCTTTATCTATTGTAGATAAAATAAATTCTAAGAATTTAGAAGGCAAACATATTCGTTTTACCTGAAGGGTAATATGTATTGAAACCTAAAGAAATTGTGTTTTAATCAATTACTGCCTGAGAGTACTTTGAAATCTTAATCCACTTACACCAGACTCTAATATCTATTTATTTACAGCGATGTATGCACATTTGTTGTTAAGATAAAGCAGTTTGCTTCATATATGGGCTGAACTGAATCATTCATGAACAACTTTCTTATGTAAGCTCATTTTCCTCATTAGAACATAAGTACATTTGCTTTTCCTTCCATCACAATTACTTCATTTTCATCAACCAAGAGAAATAAAAAATATTTTTATTAAAGTGATTTATTTATGGAGATTTGTTTACTAGTGGATTTTTTTTAACGTTGCTTTTTAAAATGTTGTTTTTAATCAACAATCAGCAAGAAAAGCTTGAAAGTTCTTCCAGGTGCCTTGTTATAAACTTTGTTTCTGTTGCTGTGTGGTGTCAGAATTGGTTGTAGCAAATGCTTGATTACTGGGTTAAAGGGCACAAAATTTGATTTCCATTTGAAGCTCTCTCCACACTCAATTTCTTATCATTACTTATATATCACACCCACAAACAAAATAGAACCAGCATAGGTGAGCACACTTTTTAAAGAAAATGTCACTTTGATTTCTCAGAAAATATATTTAAATAGCTTACTTGGGAATAGAGAAAATACTAAGTTGGTTGTGCAAGAATGAGCAAGAACAGAAGCTGGAAATAAAATGAAAAGTCACAACATTCTTAGACAATTTCTTTATCAAGTGTATGCATTCTGGGCTTAGGGGGAAAAACTTCTTCTGTCTTTATTAGAATGTTCTAGAAAGCATGCCAAATTATAAAGTTCTTCCTGTTTGTGAATCCTAGCTGTGAAGCTTCAGATGCCCAGGAAAAGCCCTGGTACTCTTCATCCAGCATTCCCACTGCTCTACTTACCTTAGCACTTTGATTCCCTACCATTACACACTGCAGTTGTATTGGTTTGCTTTGTGAGTGCATGCACCTGCAGGGAATGGGCATGCCATGGTAAACATGTGGAACTCAGAGTTCAATTTGTGAGAAAGTGTCAGTTCTCTCCTTTCATCCTGTGTGTTCAGAACTCGGGTTGCTAGCCTCGGATGTAGGTTCCTATTCCAACTGACCGATCTAGCAAAGCCAACTGTCATTACCTTGGTAGTTATTCTTCACATCACTGTGTGGTTCATTTTTACTTTCTTAGTGTGACATCTGAATGTAGAGACTGAAACTACTATATAGAAAAAAGAAAACATGTGTTTCCTTCTTCATTTTGGCAACCTCTCTCTCTCATATTTACTTCATTACAGCTCAGTCAGGACAACAGATTAAGTTCACAAATGACTTTAGTCAGGATGACATAATCAGAGAGTTTCAAATGAATCTTAATGTAGAACCCACAACTGGGAAGAAAATTACTGGCTGACATAAACACACCTGGGGTCGAACATCAGCTACCACTTTCTGATTCTGGTTTGTGTGATCCTGCTAAAATTAACTTTCTCAGCTCCAGTTGCCCCAGAAACTGGCTCACAGGGTGTTGTCATGCTTAAAGGAGAATATGAATAAAACATTTAACAGCACAGGCACACAGCAGTTCTGTATCTACGCACCATCTCCTCTGCTTGCCTTACCAGCTCAGTTGAAATATTCTGACAAGTCTGATATGCAGGACCTTAGGTCTTACTCCCTGAGATCTGAATAATTTCTCCTGTACTATTGCCGTTTAAATGTCTAAGCCAAACTATTCCCATTAGTGCACTTTTGTGTTTTCTAGAACAAAGTTCTTGTCCTTGTTTCAGGGTACTTCCTCCTCACTCTAGGTAGAAATAACTCTTGTCATCCTGAGCCCAAGTGTGGGAACTCAGGGCAGCTTCCCCTACATGACATCACAATGACCTTGTGAAAACTGTCACCTTCATCAAGCTTTTCCCAAAGCTCGGATTTCTCACCCAGTCTTGTGTTTCCTGAATGCTTAATTTCTTTCTTCCTTTCACGAATGAGCTCACCGACCCTGTAGCACATTTAATCACTTGCAGCATGCCTGGTTGCTCAGCTTTATTTCTGTCAAATTTAGATCAACTAATTTGATCCATTAATACAAAGGATACTCAGAAAAGATGCTAATGTTTCCAGGCATTGGCATGCATAGCTGTTTGGTGAACAGAATGAAGGACACTTCATGTCAAAGTTCCATACTCTATCCTTCAGAGGGCAGGAGAATCTTGCTTTTAATTGAGGCAGTTCTTTCGTGGAACGCATAAGGTAAGTGACTGACTCTCATACCTCTGCTATTCTAGTCAAGAAAGCAATAAACTTGCAACAACCTGTTTTTGAATTTTTTCTGACTTCCTTTTTGTGATTTTGAGCCCCCTTCCCTTCTTTTTATAAACTTCAACCTCTATGAGAATTGTTCAGTTGAATTTATCCAGGGGAATTACTTAAATCCGTTGTGAGCTTTGACCTGGTTGCCATCCTCATTTTAGTTTAAATAAATTGGTTTTACCTTCCGTTTGCCTCAACTAGTCACCGATGCTGATACATGTACTGCAGATTCAATTCATGCTAAACAAGCTTTAGGAGAGCACAGTCTCCAAAATCTACTTATTTAGCTGAGGTTTTGAAATCTACTGTGAAAGGAAATAGGAAAATTATTATGGGAGATAAGGTGCTAAAGCTACGTACCAAAAGCAATAAAAACTTTAGTCTCTGGCCAAAAGGTACAAAAGAAATCAAACTGAAGCAAAGAGGTATTATCTTTGGAAGTTATTTTGGCAACACTATCAACAGATGTTTTCTGTTTATTTATTGTATTTTATTCTGATTTTGCTTTAAACCCACCCTGCACAGAAGGAATAGGGGCATTCTCCCAATCTTAAGTAGGTTGTTTTCTCATAGTTTGTAATGTGTGGTCCTGAAGAATACTGATGCAACTGCAGTATAGGCAACGATTATTCTTTCAATTCTTCCCCCAACCCCGCATCCCCCTTTCCACCACTAACAGTATCAAAGAAATCTATTCCTGTCACCAAACAAGGAGTTTTCATTGTTATGACATTTCATTTACCCGAGATGCAACATGCTTGAAAGGAGACTGCCTCGAACTAAGTATGGAAGACAATCAAATGCAGTTAAGCAAACCCATGTTGACATATTAAATCTAGCTTGAACCACAAGGGCAGAAACAGACTACACACAAAACCTTCTAAGGAGATTTTTTTTAAATAAATAAGTAATGCAGGCCTGTCTACTCCTAAATAAAGAGGCTTTTAGCATGGAAAATTAGGGAAATAGATGAATGTGGAGGGAAAACCACCACAAGATCAAGTAATTATTTCACTCTCAGATTATAAAACACGTAAGAGGCCGGACTAGAAAAGAAATGCGATATTAACCCTAGAAAAATGGATAAATTCACCACACTTGTTTTCCAGTCCATGGAATGGAAAACAACATTTTGATTCTTTATCCTAGAAATGTCTTAATAGAATACTTTCAAAGAGCTTTGCATTTATTAGATGAAAAGCCCTTATGCATATGGAGTAGCGCATTATTATTCTCCTTTACAATCACACAGCGGGATCTTGGGAGCATTCATTCTCCAAGTCAGATTCCTACTAATAATTGCATCAAAGAAATGGAGTGATCCATCAGTCAAATGATCATTTGCTCTAATTGTTGCTTTCCAAAACTGGGGCTCTTCTTTCTTTTCTCTCCTTGCATCCAAACTACACCTTAATAAGGCTAAATGAAGGGGCCATCTTCATGCTCTGAAAGGATTTAAGCACATCAACATAATATTTTCGTTCTTATACTGAAGACGCTTAGGTGCAAACACAACATGTACTCATGAAATAATAAAAAGCTGCAAGATAAAATGTGGCAGACCTAGGAGTAGAAAGAAGGAGAAAAAAGAAAAAGATAACAACAGGAAGAAAAACAGTAGGGAAGAGAAATGAATACTGGGTAACTGACAATGGGTAATTGGAAATTCTCCTTTCATTGTGATTGTTAATGACACACTTCCTATTGTGACTATGCCAGTGTTTTCTATTATGAAAGAAAGGACATGCCATTCTGGAAATATCCACATGTAAATAAAATTTTAAAGTAAGACATCATACAGGTCAAGTAAATGGGAGATTTTATACATTTTACTTATCTATCATATCTGTCAATCTATCTATCTATCTATCTATCTATCTATCTATCTATCTATCTATCTATCTATCTATCTTCTGTCTGATTTTAAGTCTCAAAAGTTGTATCTCCTCCCTTCTCACCTCCCAGACACCTCTCCTCTACCCACTCCACTGTTTCACTTCAGGAAAGGGCCAAGCATCCATGAGATAGCAAACAAACATTCCATACAAAGTTGCAGTAAAACTAGGCACCACCCCTTGTTTGAAGGCTGGATGACACAACCCCATTAGAAAGAAAGGGGTCCCAAAAACAGTAGAAAGAGTCAGAGATAGAACGCGCTCCCACATCCTACAAGAAGATCAAGCTGTACAACTATATTCAGAGAGCCTAGGTTAGATCCTTGCAGGCTCCCTGAACTAATGTTCAATCTCTGTGAAGCCCTATGATCACTGCTTAGTTGATTCTGTGGGATTTTTCTTTTTCTTTTTTCTTTTTTTGGTGTCCATAATCCCACTGGTTCTTACAATCTTTCTTGCCCCTCTACTGTAGGATTTTTTGAGCTCTACTTAATATTTGGCTGTGGGTCTTTGCCTCTGTTTCCATCAGTTGCTGAGTGAAGCCTCTCTGATGACAACTAGGCTAGGCTTCTTTCTAAGAGTATAGCATATTATCATTACAGACCATCTCATCGAGTCTTTTAAAAATATTCTTTCTGGTCCTGTTTGGTTCTATCCTGGGTCTCCGGGCTATCCAGTCTCTGCTTCCTGGCCATTCACGCAGCATCAGATGTGGCCTCTTTCTGTGGCATAGGTCTCAAGCTGGGCTAGTCATTAGTGTTCCCTTCCCACAATTTGTGTGCCACATTTACCCTAGTACATGTTTTATACAGGAGAAGTTGTAGGTCTAAAGTTTTGTTGCTGGGTTAGTTTCCCAATCCCTACACTGCAGTTCACAATCCATATTCCCCATTATTAGTAGTCTTAGCTACTGTCACCCTTGTAAATCTCTGAAAGTTTCCACGGCACTAGGTTTCTACTCATTCCTAAAATTACCCTTAATTTCAGTTGTCTCTCCCAGTACGTTTTTCCTCCTCCAAGGTGGAAGGAAGATGGAGAGAGAGAGAAGAGGAGAGGAGAGGAGAGGAGAGGAGAGGAGAGGAGAGGAGAGGAGAGGAGAGGAGAGGAGAGGAGAGGAGAGGAGAGGAGAGAGAGTACTGGGCAGGACATTTTACTAATTTATGTCCCGATTGTGTTTGTGTTTATCCATCTGTGCTTGCATGAGTTTAAGTATAAAATGTATGCTCAATAGAACTTAGAGACCAGAAAAGGGTATAGGATCCCCTAAAACCAGAAATGCAGGTGGTTTTGAACACTGTGTAAGTGCTGGAAGTTAAACATTTGTCATGTACAATTGCATTTACATTCAAAATGTATATATTTGACCCTAAATGTTTTTTGATTTTTTTTTATTTTTTAAATAGTGTAACAGATATTAAAAGAGCCCATTTAGCCAGAAAACTTAGGCATTAGTTAGGCTTTTATTTCCCATAGCTTGATATTCAAAACACTGGGACAACAGTAGAGATGTATAAAGTAACACAAATTAGTGCATTAAATTATCTCCTGACATTAAAAGATTATCGGCTGAGTTACTCTTTTATTTCCTCAATGTCTGTGTTAAACATTATTTTTTTTTCTAAAAAAAACATTATTTTGTCCAAAGTTAGCGCAGCCCGTCCTCAGGTAGTTATATATCCAACAACAAAAACAAAAAAAAATCTCCTATGTCCGGTATTCAAAGATGAAGCTATATGCATGTCTGTCTGTCTCCCAAGGGTACAGCCTTGTACAGACTGCATATACTGCTTGAAACAATGCTAGCTAAAGAAAGAAAAGCATTATTTAATGTGTTAAGTTTTCCTAGTGTTGGAACTCTAGAAAATGTATTTTTTTTTAGGAAGTTAATTGATACTTGAATAGCTTGGTTTAACCCAATACAGCAAAATGTAAGATTATTCTTTTATACATGAAGTCACTCAAAAAATACAGTTCATTTTACAGAAATTATAAATTGCTAACTTATAGCTACCTTAGACTTATAATACATGCATACACACCAGTAAATACACCGTTTTTAATAAAATATAATAAATAGCAAGTGTCCAGGAAAAAATACAATGTGTTCAATACTATGTTAAGACCCTTTTATCTGTCAGCTGCTATGAAGCAGGAAAAAAAGAAGGAAATGAGAAGGATTCAGATGCTTGTATTGGAGAGAGAGCCAGACTAATCAAAGGGGCAATATGAAGTCATTTTGGGTCAGAATCAATGTACTGAGAACCCTAGATTGCATTGTCTTCCACAAACAGTATTTCTCACCATTTTGAAGATAATTTAGGCAGCTTTTAATACATGTACCTTGCTTGTTCCATGGACACTAACATGTTTCTATCTCAGAAGAATTATTATTTTTCACTTTTCCAATGGTACATAGTTCATAAATGCATCTAAAATCATGTTTAGTATTGTTGGAATATATGTTCACTGGGAGAAATAGAGGACTTAGTGCTTCTCCACCGAGAGTGAAAAAATCACAGAGAGTACTTGGCCATCTCTGGAGGCAGTTTTTCACTTTCCAAATGAAGTGTAGAATTCCTACGGCTGCTGCTGGGTGAGATCAAAGAACCTGCTAAAAATCCTCTCCTCGTCGCTGACCCACATTCCCACTCGCACCATCTCAGAAGTATTTGGCTCAAAATATTAATGACAGCATTGAAAACATGATTTGGAATAAAAGAAAGCATGAAAAAAGACAACATTCTGAAAAACTTTAATAAAACTACAGCAAACCCACAGTAGAGAGCAACTTAAACTGAAAGAAATAAAAAGCCATCTATTCTTATTATCCATATATGTAATACTTGAAAATACAGGGGAAGGCTTAGCTAATGTCCACATCATGTTGCTTATACATACATACAAACATAGACACGCATACATAGCTGACACACAGGTGCATGCATGCAAAGACACATGCATATATATATACACACACACACACACATGAATACACATGTGTACAAACATGTGTATACTCATACTCACACATGAACACACATGCAAGCAAACCACTTTTCTTTTATACTTGTATAATAACTAACCCTTGCTGAAATTTTAAAATTAAAATCAGTTTCTTATTGTTTAATACAATAGCATACCAAACAGAACCAAGAGTTCAACCTCTTTGATGTTTTTTGGTAATGTGCCTAATTAAAAATAACTAGGCTCCCCAAAGCATAATTACAGGAATACCTAATATACTATACTTCCAGCCCGACTTTATTCACTCATAAATATGAGTGAGAAATATGAATGATCACTATACTGCTCCCTGCTGTATCTGTACTGTTTCTGAATCAAAGGTCTTTCCTGGGTTGGGTATTTTCACTACATTTTCCCTTGCTGTGCAATCATCTCCCAGTTGGACAATTAATAAGTGGTTTTCCTCGCTAGCCCTTGATGTGCAACCTGCATTACCCTGTATTTTCGCATTCACTATGTACCTTCTTCACTCTGACTGGTTTTGGCAGTGACCCACAATCTAAATCCCTCTTCCCCATTTGATATAAGTGAAACCATAATTATCTAGGGCTAATTTCAAATTACTACTTCATTCCACTCTCAACTGATGAAGATTAGTGGTCTTACTTTGCATTTGAGTAAGTCAGCAACACAATCACAAGAGAACTCAGCAGGCAACATTTCATTCATGTGAACTCAATTACTTCTGTCAAACACATCCATTTCAATAAAAAGCAGAAACTTTCAAAATGGGCTTTTGCTAACCATTTTGTGCTAAAAAAAAAAAAAAAAAACAACATACGACTCCTGGAGAAAATAATATGAAATACACAGGAAATAATAATAAATAACAGGTAAGGAAACACACATGGCTAAATGGAATTGGGTTAGATTTTTTTTCTGAAAACAAAGAACATTTCAAAGAAACAATTTTGCATACATATAGTAGTTAATTATAGAAATCTGAGGCACATATTTAAGCATCTCAAAGCAAATACATAAAACATTTTATATTAGTAAAATAAAAACTAGAATGTTTTTTTATTTGACCCAAAACAGACTACTGCAGACAAAGCTGTCCGATACTTTACTGTTGTGGGAGTAACTTCCGCTGCCTCAACCAATAATCACTGAAGCAGGAGCCCACAGTGCAGCGGGGAGCGACTTCCGCTCCGTCAGCCAATAGCTGCTGAAATACCAGCCCACTGGGGCGTGGTATATTTCTCTTTTAAAAAGAGAAGCAGTTCCAGATAAGGCTCTCTTGGTTCCGGCTCTTGGTTCCGGTGCTCGGTCTCGGCTGCTGCTCCAGCGACTAGGCTCCCTTCCTGACGGTTTATGGTGTATGTAAGTTTTACCCCCGCCAAATAAATAACCCCTTAAAACATAACTGGTGTGGGATTGATTCGCTAATACTTTACAGGAAGTTCAATGGGAACTTCAAGTGGTGTGAAAATAAAGAATCACGTATTACTTAACTGACCTTGCCCACTGAACCTATGCTCTGTTGTCCTTAGAAGTGAGACCATATAGTTACTTACTTGTTTAGCATTCTCAACCATGAAATTCAATTTCTAAAAATCTTTAGGTCAATCCAATCATGCCTACAGGGGTAAAAGATCACATAAGCATGATTGACCAGGTTTCCCAGGTCATCACCTGGAGAATTTTGCAAATATTCATGTATGATAATGTATTACAATACATGTATTCAAACTCCAGCTTCTTGACATAATTACAACCTTAATTAAACCTTAACCTAATTTGGTGAGCATAGAGACTGAGTAATTAAATGTGATCATGTAATAAATCTACTTTATAAATATAGTTTAATAGGCCTGTTTTTGTGGCTTGACAAAGTTGACTGAGATGGTGCTCACAGTGGTGAGTACATGAAATGCCAATCATTTCAAAGTATGGAAATAATTTATTTCTTACTATTGAGAATTTAGCCTCTGAGTTTCTTGACCAAGAGTTATTTTAGAAGATTATTTTGTAAGATTTATTAAATATAATTTTGAACAGAACAAGAACATTTTCTGTATGTGAACAGAAATGAAAAATAAATCAGCAACACAACATTTTTCACACCTTTGTACATTCTCTTCTCTCTTTGCTGACTTTACTCCCTTTCCTCATGGTTTCCAATTTCTTTCTCAATTTGACTATATACCACTCCTGCCATAAGAAATGAATAGTGTAGTGGTAATAGAAAGAGGAATTACATCACTACAAATTTCTGTGAAACGGCAGTATATAAGTAAATAAGAGTGAGCTTTGACCCAGTATTGATCAGTCATAACATCTCTCAAGAAAAGATACTGGAGTATAGATCAGAAGGATGAGAATGTATTTTACAGGAATGTTGGAGACAGTTGACTATTCAAGAGGGCAAAAGAAGAATTATAAAAGAACAAGTAATGCTATGAGAAAATGTTTTGATAAATTGAGCATAGCTGTGTGCTTGGCATGTAGATCAGGACACTTAGCAAAGAGACATTAGATTTCTTACAGCTGGAGTTATAACCAATTGTATGCTGCCGTAGGGGAGTTGGGGATTGAACTCAGGTCCTGTGCAAGAGCATCTGTGTTCAATCACTCAGCCATAATAATATGGAATATTTTAAAGATTTTTTTTTCATTTACAGCATGACCTTTCTAGTTCATCCCTCTGTCACCCCTTGTGGTCTCTACTCAATTATGAAGAGTATGAGGTGAGAAATAAAAGAAGATTAGTGTTAAGTTCTCACAATAACACATATTTGATCAGACACACTACTCCCTTGAGACATGATACTTTCAATGATTAGTGTCAATAGAATGCTTTCATCTCATCAATTCAAATTTATCTTAAGGGTTCAGAGTCTTCCTATTCCCTCTTTTAATCTGAAAGGAAACAAATTCTGTAGTGGTCTAATTTAGCCTTCACTGACTTCCTAAAATAACATAAGTAATCAGTTAATCCTTAAAAGGATAACAAACAATATTAAGGCATTATTAGTAAACTGCCTATTTACAAAATTTAAAAATGAACTACAGTCAACATTTATTTACTAGCTCTTTCTGTCATACAATGATATATGGCTTAACCATAAACTTTTGCAACTATTCAAGAACAAAAGGCAAGGTATTAGACCTTTCATATAATTCCAATCAAATGAACTATGATTCACTTTCCTAACACACTTAGGAACATAATATCCATTTGACAGCATTTTAAAGTGTGTGTCAGTATTTGTGTATGTGAGTGTGTCTATCAAGAAGAGATTAAGTTGGAAATAACTAGAATTATCTATAAACAATATTGTGAGGCTCCTAAAAATAAGTTTAAAAAATTGAAAGTAGAAATGTTATTACAGGAAAGAGTTTTTGAGTGAATATATAAGCCAGCCTTGTGAGGATGATCATGTAAATGATACAATTTTGTCTCTCTAGATCTATGATCAATTGAAATCAAACTTGACCAAGATGGGTAGTATAGCACATATACAAGGAACTTAGGAAATAAGAATAACTAGCTAGCTATCAGAAGGGAGTGAGGGTCTGCTCAGTATAACGTTTCGCCTCAGAAAACACACACAAACCTCTTGTTATCTACTTAAAATTAAGAAACCATGTTGAAAACTATATGAAGCCCATAAGAGCACACATTTCCGAAGGGGGAAAAATGTGTTTCCTTATACACTGTTCTCCACTTTGTCATAAAGTGCTACCCTGCTTTAAAAAGTCATTGATAAATACCCAAGTCTAAAAAGTCAACTTACCATATTGTGGGCAAAGTGAGAGCATTTCAAATGAATGAGGAAGCATGCATGATCAAGTTTCAATTTAAAAGAAAAATTAAAGTAGAAAAAAAAATCTCCAAGTGCAAATTGCTTTGAAATGACCTTTCTGTATTGACTCTGTCTCCAAACAGTTATTTTCATGGGGCACTGCTTATTATGCACTTAAAATTGATCTATAAATTTTGAAAAGCAAGCATATAATTGCAACCATATGTAAACAGCGTAGTAAGCTACGTCCTTGGAGATGACAAATGTTTTTTCTGAGAAGTTCATGTGGCTGAACCCATTTTCAAAGAATTTTTAAATGGAAGTTTAAAGCTTGCCAGGACAAATTTCCCCTAAGATTTTTATATTTTAATTCTGTACATCAAAACAAGGATAGAAATAACTTCACGACAGCAAGCCACAGTGGTAGACAGACAACAATCCTACAATGGATGCTAGCAGGCCATCGGTTGTGCCAACCACAATAAAACGTCTGAGCAGGAGGTGAATATGAGACATCGTACCAAAATTCACACTCTGAGCATTAAATATGTATACCCAATAAAGTAGTGCATTAAATCTTTCATCATTGCTTGAAAGTCTTTGACATTCAGAGAAGGAAGAAATAAAGCTTGAAGAGACACAATCTCCAAAAATTACCAAAATAAAAGTTAACTTGTAATTAATGCAGGAAATAGACACACATGATGCAAGAGAAACACAAAGCCAACACAAATCACAGGAAAAGCTTACCTTGGCAGGTGCCATTTTTCTCTTCATATCCGGCCTTGCACATGCATTTCCCAATGGGAACCAGCCACTCTCCTTCAGCACTGCAGTGCATTTTGGGAGGATCATCTGTCACAGAATGGTTGACACAGGAACCTGACACCTCTAACAACTGCGAAGAATCAGCCCCAGTGATGGTGTCCGGGAAGATGGCCAAGTGTCTTACCACAGAAGGACATTTTTTATAGTACACACGCACAGACACTAGAGCAATGCAAGCCCCGACGTCTTGGAAAGCGAGATAAAATCCCTTCTTACTCAGAGGTCCTACATCTCTGACCTCCGTATTGAGTTTCATGACACGGTCTCCAAGATCTAGTTCTGTAAAGCTCTCATCAGCAGCAATGGTATCAATCTTGATGTACTGGTTCTCTTTAACGTTCCTTCCATTCTCATCATCGGATTCAAAATAATACATGTTAAATGTCTCCTTACATGTGCCCAGGCCTCCAGGAAGGCTGTTGCAATCCCTTAGAGTAAATTTGAGTTCAATAAAGATTCTGGAAGCACCTTCATTGGATATCCAACTTGTCAACAGCCAATTATTCTGATTCTGTTCCATAACTCTGCATACTTGGTATGTGTGGATAGGGGCATAGTTTTCATCAACTTCGCCAATCTCTTCCCACTGTAAAAGAGAAAATAGAGAGGTGTGAGAAAAACTAAAAACTCAGAAAGAAAAAAGAAAATAACACACACAAAATAATACAATGTAATTTTCCAAAATATTCCAAGAAATATATGTACTTTCATACATATCATTGAAAGAGTTTGGGAAGAACAGATGCGCAAAAGCATTTTGATTTCCTGGATTTCACATTAAGAATTCAATCTGAGGTCTGATATTGCTAAGAATATACTCTCCCACTAAGCTACAATTTATACCCCCATTTGTTGTGTACATCATTGGATTAAGCCAAAGATGGGAAAATGTGAATGAAATGCCCCAAAGAGGAAAAAAAAAATTAGGATAAAAATTTTAGATATTTATATTTACTGAACAGAAAGAATGAAAGCGGATTAGATAGAACAAAGGTAATTCTCTAAAAAAACATTAAAATTATCTCTAAAATTTCTATGTGCTAAAAATTTGATCCAGGCTATATAGCTATTTAGAAAATATTGGTATAGTGAAGAGTTAGCGATATAACTAGGGGAAAAAATATTATTTTGATAAATGAATATAGCAAAATACTTGACTACTACTGACATATTGATATACCCATAGATGAGTACACCACTCAACCCTCATTAGAGAAGCTTCTCGCAGTAGACGGCAATTAACAAAGAGACCTACCGCTGTACAATGTGTAGAGATTGAGAGATTTTAGAGCACTCTGTGCTATATAGGCTTTTTGTCTGTTAGTTTGTTTTTTATTTTTTATTATTTATTTATTCATTTATTTACAAAAAATTTCCACTTCCTCCCCTCCTCCCAATACCCTCCCACTCTCCCCCACTCCCTCTCCTCCTCCCTCTCCAGTCCCAAGGGCAGTCAGGGCCTCCTGCCCCGTGAGAAGTCCAAGTTCCTCCCCCCTCCCTCCAGGTCCAGGAAGGTGAGCATCCAAACAGACCAGGATCCCAGAAAGCCAGCAGCACATGCAGACGAAACAAGACCCAGCACCATTGTCAATGGCCTCCCAGTCAGGCCCCATGTCAGCCACATTCAGAGAATCCAACCCGATCACATGCTCGTTCAGTCCCAGTCCAGCTGGCCTTGGTGAGCTCCCATTAGATCAGTCCCCTTATATCAGTGGGTGAACGCACCCTTCACGGTCCTGACTTCCTTTTTCATGTTCTCCATCCTTCTGCTCCTCATTTGGACCTTGGGGGCTCAGTCCAATGCTGTCAAAGCCTTTCCCTCAAGGGTATGTAGGGGAAAAAAGATTATAAGACCCAGAGGTGGTGGATGACTCTTAAGAAGCAATGTCTTCCATACACAATAGGACTGATGTACATGTGAACTCACAAAGACTGTGACAGCACACAAGACCTGCACAGGTTCAAACCAGACAAAATCTCAGCACTGAGAAGAGGAAGTGGGCACAAAGACACACTCCTAGTCAAAAAGCTATTCACAACCCTGACCTGATGAGAAGGAAAAATCTGTTTCCTTCTCATCGCCAGTGGGGTATCACATTCTGAGAATAGGCTCTATGCCCAGATATAATTGACCAATAAAGAAAAAAAACCTATATATTAGAGGTTGGCTTTTTTGCTTCATTTTGTTTGTGTATTGTTGTCTTAATTTGTTTTTGTTTGTTTTGACTGCTGATTGCAGAGATTTTTTTTTTTTTGAGAGGGAGAAAGATCAGGGAGCTGAGCAGGAACTGGTAGCAGTTAAGGGAGAGGAAGAAATATGCTCAAAATATATTGCATGAAAAAAAATAAGTAGAAGAAAACAAAATAATTGAGGCCTGGAGAGATGTCATTAATTCATTTCACAGTTTCCTTCAAAGGGAATGAGAGGGTCTAGTCTTTTCTTTTCCTCTGGTGTATTCTGGTCAAGTAAGCAGTCTTTCTCTGTCACATACCCTTGCCAGCATTGCTGGTCAGTCTCAGAGAAGTGAGACCCAATTGATCAAAGACCAAATTCATTACAACTTAAAATTGAGATTTAACTTTTTGTTCTATGATTTAACTACAGCAGGTATATGTTTTAGTAGCTGAAAGGAAACAAGGTAAATAAAGTTTAAGTGGAATAAAGCATAATATAAAAAAAAGAGACCAGAGAACAGCAAGCACACGGAAGAAAGATATTTAAGAAACAGGAACTTATTTAATATTGTCATCTTGGAAATCACATATCAATATAATAAAATTTGAAAGTAAATCTATTAACTCAAAATTAATAATAAATATGTAATCTTATGTATTGACTCCAAAACATATCTTAGTCAAAGAGAACTTATAAATAATTTATCCCCGCCAAAATACTCCCACCTTTAGAATATCAAGATACCAGATTCCAGAACAGCACATCACAGAAATTCATTGCTTCAACACATCAGTTGAATTTAAGAATTTTGTAAGCTTGTACAGAACCTATTTGAACATAACTCTGCAAAATTAAGTTTTTTTAATATTCTAGAAGTACAACAAGCAATGAATATTGCTGACTTTCAATAAATAGAGAATATATAGCTTCAGACGTTAGATATTACACATAAACCCAGAGAAATTTATTTCTGCGAATCTGAAATTAAAGATAGCATTGTTTTTTCATTCTTTTCAGTTGGCAGAAATGTAAAAAATGTAGAATCAAATAGATGGAAATATTTTTATACTTCAGATGCCTACCTAAAAATTTTAGCTGCCCTCAGACAGACACATGTAAAAGGTGGGAAGGACATAAAACTTTTGAGTGGCAAATTCACAAGAGAAACCCATGGACATCATGAGAACAACTTTGCCAGTGTGTGTCATCAGAGGGCTAGATTCTTTCATTCTGTATCATTTTTTTTCTGTTTAAAATGAATATCAACTTTGCTTAGCCACTGATTCTACAGCAGCTATTTGGGCATTCTAATAACAAGCTGCTTATATATTAGTCTACAAGCAATTTTAGTTTAGATTCTATATTATAAATCATCTCTTCATGTCATGATCAATATTTAAAGTAAAAGAACTAAAAACAAAAAGGTGAACAATAAATTTACCACAATATGAGTTAAATGGTGTGTTTTGTATTAGTACAGGGGAATATAAAATGATAAAGAAAAGGAAATGAAAATATTATTGCTTAAATATTCATTTTCTTTCATGATACTCTTTCAAACAAAGCATAATCTAGGTCCAGACAAGGTCCAGAAGGATGAAGTTACAAGTAGAGTAACATAAAATACAAGGAGCCTCTGACATCAGAAACCAAGGCAGTCACAGCCCTTTAGAGCAAAGAAGAAATACTAAGTGCAAGCCACACAGCAGTTGACAGGGCAGCTGTGTGCTCTTGCTTCAGGTGCCAATTTACAAATATGTGTATGAACGTCTTATTGCTTTGAATTGTTTCAATTAATGGGAAACTATTTAGAATCTATTTTGGTACGATTTTATTTATTTATAGTTTTCCAGCATAAAACTGTAGGTTCACAATGTATGTTTCAATGAACAAAGAGACAACTTTAAACATTTTGACAAAAAAGATTCCAAGCAGGGACTATCAAGATTTCCCATGCCTGTTCTCAGTTAAACAAATATGTTTAAGAATTAATAAATATTTTATTTATTTTTGATTATCTAAAATAATCTCAAATCTGGCAGTTTTGCTCCTCTTAGCATAAGAAATAATATTTCTGATCTGAGAAAAAGAATAAAAAATAAAAACAGGTATGGTGAAGAAACAAAACAAACAGAATAAAATAAAATAATGATGAAAATATCATTCATCAAGAACTCAGGAAAAGGATAGGTAAATTCCAAGTTACTTTTACAAAAGGCATATCAAGGAGATTGTAGTAATTTAATGAAAGCTGTGAAAAGTTTATGTTCAGTGTTTCTGGATGAACTATGATTTTGTGACCACTTGATATTAGTAAGGTGGACAAAAATCTGTCTTTCCAGATCAGGGCAATTCCCCAAGGTCTATACTCTAAGTCCATGTTCTTCTCTCTAGTTGTTTTCTGCTTATTTCCTATGTGTTTGCCTTAAAATTTAAGTTCCTGCTAAACATATAGCTTAGTCTGGCATGACATCTCTCCCAAGTGCTGATGGCTTTTTAACTTTTCTCAGGCTTGAAAAACTCCTACGAAGTTGTATTCTTCTCTCACCCTGCTGAGGCTCTCATGTCACCCACACTCACCAGGAAACTGATTCACTATTTTATATGTGTGGCATAAATTCTTCTCCCTTTCTCCGTAACTATAAGAACGCTTTTCTTTGGTCTACTCTGCCTTCTTAAGCGTCTTGCCTGGAGCACCGGCTATCTCCTGCTTCACCATGACTCTCATGACCAATCCAGCAGCGCATGCATTGTACTGCGCTGCGCTGCACTGCGTTCTTTCCCATTAACACAGGAAAATACTCAGGGCACAAAGTTTAGGCTCCAGTCTTCCTTTAGATTGTGCTCCCAAATCCATACTGAGAAGCATTGTGGAATGGAATTGATTCTGACCTTTACGCTGTCAGAGGTTACAGTTCCGTTTTCATTATTTTATTTCTATTTATCTTTCTTCTACATCAAGGAATTAATCAATTCCTTGAGGTCAAGGAACAGTGGTAAGAAACTCCACAGTCAGCCTCTGGATAAAGATGCTTGATTGTCATTGTTCAGTGGGAAATTGTGCCTTGCAGTTCAATTTTAGTGTTAAAAATTCTGCTTTCTCAATGTATAAATTGGGATCCAGTAACTGGCACGTAGGCTCTGTAAACTGAGTTGAGAACTGAAGTTATCTACTGTGATCAGTTAAAAATACTAATGTCCAGTCTATAAAAAAAAAGAAAAAGAAAAGTAGGAAAAACAGGAAGAGTCTAAATATCAGATGTTCTAACTATTTCAGAAATAAAACATCTGAGGAGCAGAAACAAGAATGGACCTTTTAAAGCACACATAAGTGCACATTCCATCTGACCAAGTTGTCTGTCCAGATCTAAGTCTATCTTCCGGGCATACCTCTCCTTCACCTGAGGATTCCCTTAGAGGATTCCTCCATTCACTACACTACTTACTATGTAATTTTAGAAGGATGAACAATTAAAAGTACAATTATGATTCAGGGTGGAAAAGTGTATGTCTTAGTTAGGATTACTATTTCTGTGATGTAACATCACAAGCAAATGAATTTGGGTTGCAAAGAGTTATTTGGCTTATACTTCTACATATCAGACTATCACTGAAGGAAGTCAGGGCAGAAACTCAAACAGGACAGGAAACTGGAGGCAGGATCTGATGCAGAGGCCACGAACGGCTTGTTTGTTCTTCTTTCTCATAGAACCTAATACCATAAACCACTGGTGTTGGAGTTACACCACCGACAATGGGGTGCACTTTCCTCTCTAAGTCACTAGTTAAGAAAATGTCTCAGAGAATCGCCTACAACCTGATACATGGAGGCATTGTCTCAACTGAGTTTCCCTCCTCTCTGTTGACTCTAGTTTGTGTCATGGTGATATAAAAGGACCCAGTACAGTGAGATATCAGTCTAATATGCTTTTTTTCATATATTTATTGCTTTTTAAATTTCTTAAAATTGATAGCAAGCCATTTCTCACAGGAAAATGCTATAAAACTAAAATGCTATAACATGAATAGAATCTCAATCTCAAGTCAGTAAGCATTTGCAGTGGTTTACCCAAATGTTCAAGCTATAAAGAGTCAAAAATGAGAAATTTTTGTCTTGGGTCATCATTTCTTGAAAAAATATTGCAATTTCAAAATAGTTCTAGAATTTATAGAGATCTCAATGCTTACATACTAGAGGAAGAAAATAGATGCAGATCCATTTTTGATCGTTTTTGTACAAACAATTTTATGCAGAGAACAACCTCAGAGACTACAACCACACTGCTTTGTGGAAAGCAAGCACAGGCCATAAATAAATTACGCTAATAACTGCCAAATTATCCAAGATCATAGCTCTGATTTCAACAAGTGCATTTGGTTTTATGAGATCGATTTTATTTCATTTGTCTAGATGTATTCATTTTTTTCACTTTATTAAAAATATATTTCCTCCAAATAAGCACATTTTGTTTATAATTCTCTCTGAGAATTTTTCTTTTGTTTTTTAAAAACAATCTTTTTTAAATTTTATATCCCAATTCCAGTTCCCTCTTCCTCATTCTTCCCACTCTCTCCACCTTCCCATCCTCTCCTCAGAGAAGGTGAGGCCTCCCGTGAGGTGTCAAGGAAATACGTCTAGATGCGTTCATTTTATATGTATGTGCAACATGTGCACCTCTGGCCTCACTACAGGTCAGAGCCTCTGAAATTGAAGCCCAAAAAGACTGTGAATCACTATGTGTGTGCTGACAATCAAACCCAGGTTATCAGCAAAAAAAAATTCTGTTGAGTCATTGCTATAACTGTAAAGATTAAAATTTTAGTGAATAAAATATAGAGTCATCTGAGGTAATTTTCACCAACAAAACAGGAAACTTTTCAATGTTTATAGAATCAGATTATTTTTTTATTTCATAGAAAATAGTTTTTATTTCATTAAAAAACAGTTTCTTGTTTAATTTTCTGATTTTTGGCAACTCAACAGGCAAATGAAACATCTTTGGTTATGTAAAAACTCCAAAGGAAAAAGATTTAATAATAAAACACTTAACACAATTCCTATTTCTTAAAATCAATCTCTCCAATAGTTACAGTTCTTTGGTAAAACAATTGTGATAAAATGTTCAACGTCTAGCATGAAAAACATAAACCCAATTTTTTTCTTTTCTTCAGTAATATGTTAGTGATAAAAAGCCTTTCATCAAGTAAACTTTGAGTTTCTTGAAACATCTTTAAATTAATGAGTACAATATAATACCATTGCTAGTATGACTCAATTTTCTATGTATAAAATTAAACTGAAGTTGATTATTCCACTGCCTATGGACTAATGCAGATATTTATGATCTTGAATTTAATTCATGGCATGAAGAAAATCATTAAGAAATAAATTCAGTCTTTGAAGCTTATATGAGAATTTACATATGGAAATTCATTTGTAATTGGCTATCTATATAAAACCATATGTGTGAATGACAAAGAAGCGTTTTTTCCTTACCCTCGCTCTGCTTTAATGTTTCACTTAGCAAATATTCTTAAATTGTTTATTATTCATTATTTATGCTGAAAAGATATGACTTATAAATAAAAAAGCTGCTCAGGAAAGACTTGTGATAGAAATAGATGTAAGTAGACACATTGTTATAATTCAGGTTGAAAGATAACATTCAGTAGCAGCATGCTTTGCATATGTGAGTCCCTGAGACCTTGAAATGCATTCTAAATGACACAAAAAAATCATGCCTCCAGAAAGTTATGATTTGACCAGGAAATTATTTCTTAATTAAGTTATATGATGAATATACCATAAAATATAAAATTAAGAGCTAAACACCAAATATAAAATCATTAACTTTAAAAAGAGATATTATACCATTTTACGTTCTATAAAATACCAAAATATTTTATGAATATTTCATTTTTGAAAGCCTCATATTTATCCTTGAAAAACTCTTATTAATAAAATAATTTATATCATATGAACTTGTTAATAATAATTTTAGAATACAGCATGGTCTAAGTGAATATGAATATCTGAAATTAACAAATTAATAAACTGAAAAACCTTAAATAATCTCATCCACATCCTCTTAAAAACCCACCGATTTCCTATGGTGCATATCATGTAATTTTTCAGTGACTTTGTGCCGTGAGTTGTGACTTCATAAGTAGCGGCTTAAGTCAAAAAGGGTTACAAAGCCGTGATTCAGTTCACTGTAATATTGCCGCAATATTGCAGACATTTGCACACTGAGGTTTCACAGCACAGATTTTCTATGAGAAAATGCCAAGAGGTAGTCAAACACTTGTTATCAGGAGGAACAAACTATCTCTTGTTGTTATATCTCAAAAGTTTATATAACACGGTGCTTATGTCTTTTTTAAAATGTCTGTGACCTCATTTATATATGTGTTTACCATAGAAACGCAATTGTATTACTGGTGTAATAGCGAACTACTGCAGCCACTGTGTAAATCTGCATGGAAGTGCTTCAAAGACTAAGCCAGTGCTACCATATAAATTAGCTGTCCCACAACCGGAAATAGAATCAAAATAATCTCGTCCATCATACTATGAAGAACATTTCTCACCCATGTTTACTGTGGCACTATTTATCCCAGGAAAGTTATGAAGCAGACTAGATATTCCTCACCAAATGAATTAATGAAGGAAAGACAGTATAGAGATAGAATTTAATTTTATTCAAGAATAGAGAATAGAATGGTGACATTTGCAGGAAAATGGGTAGAACTAAGACAATTATGCTAAATGAAATTAATCAGACTCAGAAAGACAAATATGGCATGTTTTCTCTAACCTTCAGGATCTAGATACAGATGTGTGTGTGTGTGTGTGAGAGAGAAAGAGAGAGAGAGAGAGAGAGAGAGAGAGAGAGAGAGAGAGAGAGAGAGGAGGGGGAGAAGCTAGGAAAACTAGAAGCTAGGTACTAGGAAAAGGGGCAAAAGTTCAAGAAGGACAGAGAGTAACGTAATAAATATGAGATAAAAGCAGAATGGTAGACTACTTACCCCTTGCTCCCCTCGCCACTTGTGGCTGGCATGCCCCACATCATAAATAGTATATCCATAATCCATAAATGACGTGGGACATGCCAGCAACAAGTGGCAAGGGGAGCAAGGAGTAAGGAATCAGGAAGATAAACAAGCATAAGGTATAAGGCATGGAAATGCCAAAGTAAAGTTAGTACTTTGAATGGCAATCAAAAAAAATGATGGAATACAGATTTATTGCTGAGATTTTATAGCCTAAAAAGAGAGGGAGGACTGGGATGGGGAGGAATACTGCGGCCAGGATGTATAGTAGATAAATAAATTGATTTTTCAAAAAGTGAAAAAAAAGTCTTCATCTCTCAAGATGTCCTAGGAGCACATGTACCTAATACTACCATAACTACTGGGAAGTGTTGCTCTGTGACAGAACATGCAAGAACAGAGGGAATATTAGTAATATTCACTTGTGTCTATTCTCAGTAACATGTGCAACTCAAAAGGGACACAATTGTATTCATTAATCTAAATGCTATCATGTCATAGACAACTGTAAAGTCTTTAGGGAAACTTTTTTTTCAGAGCAATATGAAAGCACCAGTAAATAGAAAAAAATATACTTATGATTCAACTTAACAAAATAAAGTACATTAACGTTGGTGTGCTTACTGTTTCAGATGAAATAAATACAATTATTTTCTTGCTATTGCCAACAACGAGAAGAATGAAAGGTTTCAGTAAATTGTTTGTGACTCTGATTATTGCATTCAGTTTATGAAATATATCTGAAAATATGATGTTGTGCCTGCCCACTACTCTTCTCTCTGTTCTTGATTTTCACTAAATAATATTATACTTTATAGCCCAGGTAGTGACAACAGCAGCCATAAATCAATTCCATATTTTACATTAATCATGTTCTTGTAATCAGTGGCTATTCAATACAAATCTCCATCTCATTTTTTTTGTTGTTGGGAAACAACCACATTAAGGCTGTGAGTTTATTCACGTTTAAGTGATTATAGAGCCATAACAGAGACTCAGTCCCTCGTCCTCAGGCCACAGAAGGATTAATGAAATCCTTGGAAATAGTCGCTTTTTACTGTCAGGGGGGCTTGGCAGTCAGCAACTACATGCACATCCATAGGGACGGCATTATTTTCAGAATTCCAGTGCTTTTATGCTTGAGGTAAAAAGAGATGAAAAAACAGCTGTAGGTCCATTGCAACTCTCATTTCATGCATACATTTGGCATATTTGTCCTTAACCAAAACAATATACATGCACCTGCGCACATGTGTGTGCACACACTCACATGTACCCACACAAACGTTTACACATCCTTCTTATTGAGGAAAAAGTGACTTGTTAACAAAAGCCTGCACATGCAAGTGTAACAAGTCTAGTGATTGCTGTTCAATAATAATTTCACGTCTTGGTGTTGCTGCTCACATTTCTTTCCTTCTCCTGGGTCTGTATATACAGTGTGTGTATATGCTTACTGACACAAGTGGGGCACATTTGTCTGCAGGAACATCTCTCTCAGTTTCTCTGTCTCTGTCTCGATGTTGTTTGTGTGTGTGTGTGTTCACATGCATGCATGTGGGTATGTGTGTGTGAGAGTGTGTATTTAGGGCCTAGGCAGGAAAGAATCATCCTTGATTGCTGTACCATCTGATAATTTGAGGCACAATCCCTTAATTAAACCCAGAGCTTACCTATACAGTTCATTTCGCTACTCAGCTTGCTTTGAGGATTTTCTGTCTATACCTTCCAAGGTTGGAATTACAGATTGGACACTTTGCCCTCCCAGCATTTACTGGGTTCTGGAAATTGAATGCAAGTACTTGTGCTTGTGCGGAGAGACCCTAAGCTGCTGGGCCATTCCTGAGCCCAGGGCTTCTAATTTCATAACTGGCATAACTGAAAAAAAACATGTTGAAAGTAATCAAAGGAATATAGCTCATCAGATACATGGAAACATAATAAACTGATTCCTCAGCAGAAGACATGAAAGTTTTAAGAGGATGAAATATATATCTAAAGGGCTAAATAGTGAAATTAATCAACAAATAACACCATATCCTTCAAGCTTTTATAAAAGTGACTCAAATTCATCAAAGAAAATGAGTAAGTCAATTACCAAATAAAGACAAGAACAGTGGTATTGTTACAAAGAATAAACAGATAGCAAATAAGGACAAAAAATATTCTAATGTCACCAGACATAAGATAAACTCATGTTGTTGTGAGATACCAAATTTACTCATATTTATAGTGCTGTGATTGAACCTATGACATCAAATATTTCAGACAAAGGATGGATTACTTAACTTTGCCTTCACCCCAGAAAGAAAAATATAATTTTAAAATCCTAGATCTGCACTGGTCATGCACTGGTAGCAGAAATGGAAAGGAGTTCTTCTGCTCAAGAAAATAGGGAGTTCTCTCGTAGTTGAGAAGAAATTGCTGCACAATGCAGAAAAGGTATGCCTTTTGCTGCAATGGCATAGAATAAAGGCACTTGCCCTACAAGTCTCCAAACTTGAGTCTGATGTCTCACAAATGATAAAAGAAAGAGCTGACACCACAATGCTATCCTCTCTCCTTCTTCATGTGTACACAAATACACAAAAGCCATGCAAACATTTATGACAACTTTCCTCCCAAACAGTGAAAACCAGTACCAGTTTGAAAGACCTCTAGCCAGCAAGCATTAAACAAACTTTAAGACAAATGTACTCTGTATCTATAAAATATAGTGAGTTATAGTCCAGAGAGTTATTCTTTTTAAATAGCATCATCATTTATTGATTCTTTGGAAATTCCACATCATGCACCCCAACTCCACTCACCTCCCAGTCCTTCCATATCCTCTTCTCAATCCCCAATCTATATCATCCCAAAGAACCCGCCTCAAAATTAACTAAAAGCAAAGCAAAACAACAAAAATCACACCCTGCTCTTCCTGTCTTTCCTCTCTCCAACACCTCCTCATTTGTCCTAGTGGCACACCTTACACCATTTTGTTCAATCAGCCTCACATGACATGTTCAAAGCAATGAGTCATTGGTCTGGCTTATGGCCTCTGGCCTCTGGCACATTATAACTGAACTCTCACCTGAATATATCTCACCTGATATAACTGAATATCTCACTTGGATATCCTACTGTTGCCTCAAGTCATGAGAATCCTGCAGCTATCATTCAACAGGATTACCTTCTTCATGCACTCCAGCAGGTCATAGATGAGTAGATGTTGGGGTGCGGGGGCAATCCTAGGTCCAGAATGTGGGTCTTTTTGGCAGCGGAGCTGGTCAGTCCAGGCCACCGGGACCACTCTGCTCAGGCAAGGGGCGAAGTCAGCTTTCTTCTGCCCATGCCATCAGGGTCAGTTCTCCCATACCTCTGGTGAGGGGTTGGATCCTGTACGGGAACTCTTCTGTGAGGGATAGAATCTGCTCTTCTGTTGCAGGGTCTAACTTGTGGCAGGTCGAGCTATCATAGGGTCAGTGAAGGGCTGGGCCAGCTCAGCACAGCTCTCCGATTTCAAAGCACATGGTTCTTATGAACCATGGTAACGGTAACACAGCCATGGACATCAATATAGACCCCAGCAGCAGTGGGATTACTGACTCAGACACAGCTCTAGCTGCAGCCAGGACCTGGATGACACCATGGCCCCAGGTGGCAGTACAGGTCACTCAGATTCGTATGGTTCAAGCAGTATCATGGCTCTCTGACACCAACATGGACTCAGGTGACTGACAAGACCCCAGGTATCCTCAATGCCTTCAGTGGTTACTGAAGCCATGGACATCAACACAGACTCTTGTAAGGATAGGGCCATGAACCAAACAGACATGGCCTTTGGGTCCAGTTCAGGTCCACATATCATTATGGATCTGGGTAGCAGCATAGGCCACTCCGATCAGCATGGCCCTGGAGGCATCATGGCTCTTAGTCATCAATATATCACAGGTGTTGGCACAGAAACCCAGGCATCCTTGTGGTCTTTGGTGGCAACATGGGTCAAGGATTTTAACACAGACCCCTGCTCTCGAAGGACCATGGACCCAAACATGGCCGTTGGCAGCAGCCTTGGCCTGAATATCACCCTGGCCCTGGGAGACAAGCAAGTCGCCAACATCAGCCTGTTTGTCACTGCCTTCTCTCCTTCAATTCTGCCTCTTTCCATAGCACATGAACCCTCTGCTTCTCTTTCTCTCCCATTTCTCCACCGTATATTCGCTCATCACAATGGTGCCTACCTGCCCAGTTCCATAAGACTTGCCTGTTGGTATCATTAACGAGCCCGAGCAGAGTGGCACCAGGGTGGCCTGTGAATGTCCTCAGTGAGTCCAGACTGTGAGAACCCAACCTGACATACAGATGGCTTCAGTGTGTCTTGTCTGTGAGGCCCCAGCGTGGCCTGGGGATGCCTTCAGTGAGTCTGGACTTTAAGTACCCAGGCAGGCCTATGGATGTTTTCCAGCAACCTGAGCTGGTGTTTCAGAATTAGAGATGGAGCATGAAGCAGCAAAAAAGGCATGGTGGCAGTCACACTAGGACATCTTTTATTATCACATACTATTTTTTATTTCTGTGTAATATCATAGCATTTGCATATTTACACAGGTTTTGTCATGTTCACATAGACTACACACACACACAAAACACATGCCAATACAAGAGAAAGAAAACTGGAAAGATAGATGAAATATCAAAAATAAAATTCCAAGTTGATTCCATGTGCTACTAATAGTGAATATTGATAATATTGGAAGTAATATTTATCTAACTTCAAAGATTATAATTCAACTCTTCATAGCATTATGTTTTGCAAATATATACATTGAATTCATATGATTTATAAAGTTACAACATAAATCTCCTTATTTATATTCCTATGTTATTTATTACAATCATTCATATTTGATAGCTCTTATATTCAAAACACATAGACTCATCCTAGAAATCATTAAACTTACGAGGAAATATTATGATTTTGACTAATTGCTTAGGTTGTGGTCACTTAGTGAGGCAACCTACAAAAATTTATTAAATTCTGTTCACTCTGTGCACATATTTTTCTTCATTTCTATTTTTTTCCCAGCATCAATTTTCACACTTGTATCCCTGATTGGTTCATTTTTCATTCAATCACAAACAAACCCAGTTTTTAAATCCTCTCTCTATGTCTTTTAAACTTGTTGAACATTCAGTGCAAAATGATAGAAGATTGAAAATATGTATATGAGATTGTGTAAAAGAGCAGATGGATAAATGGATTTACTTAGAATCATTTGCTTTACTCTTCCTGCTTAGCTAGATGTACTGTGATCTAAAGCAAGGAAAGAACAGACGTTTTGAGTGACAGTCACTTCTCTCACCTTTTATTAGAAGTTATTTAGTCAAAGAGCACTTGGCATATCAACTCGGAAATGTTGCCAGCCTTTTGCTCTATCCCCTATTTCTTTCCTTTCGATAATAACACCGACCAGAAAACTAACAGAGAAAGAACGAGAAGGTTAAACTCAATCCTGTCACAGGTTGTTAGGAGTTGACAGCCGCAGGAATGGTTTTGTAGTGGAGAGAATTGAATCGCATTGAAGAGTTCTACTTGAAGCACTATGAATTCCATTTCTCTCTGGGTTCCTGGTTTGTAATTTCGCTTGGAAAGTTACAGTTGGAAGGACCGTGGAGATATCCAAGGACCATTTTTTTCCCTTAAATCATCAAAGTGTAATATTTCAAAACAAATGTTTTATATAAATAAAATTGAAGTTTCTATGTGATGTTATTGAAGCCTGCTTGAGCCATATTTAAGTCATGTTAAGCTATATGTAAAATTTCTATCTCATCACAAAATAAAATATTTTCAGGCTAAATGTAAAGTTCAAAATCTTGGATAAACTCTCTGCCCCTTAACTCTTAACAGAACCTGGTTCTTTACGGCCTCAGTTGGTTTATGTCCATTCACCAGACACAAATGCTCAATCAATATACTAAGCATAAAATTACTAACATACTTAATTACTAGAAAAATAAAATGTGAAATACTTATTAGGAAATGTTTTAAAGAGTGAAGAATTGTTTCATAGACAGAAGTATTCATAATTAATAGTTCATTTAAATTAGACTTCTCAATGTACTTTTCATTCATTGATCATCATATGAACTTTCAAGATGGTACTCTTAGTGTTAATAAGCAAAGACTGCTATCTTTCTTGAAGAGATAGCTTAGGGCTCCACAGAGACTTACTGCAGACAGAATTAATTTTTGCAATGATTTTTATAGAAAAGTAAATAGGCTACAGATGTGCTAACTTTTCTTCTCTATGGTGAGAAACCAGACATTCAAATTCACTGGGTAAATGATTTATAATTCTGTTTACTCTCCACTTGAAATATTCCATTCATAATCACACAGAGCAGATAAAGTGAAGGTTTTGCTCTAGTTACATAACTTTGCCCCAAAGGGACCACAAAGACACATTAATCACATTGACCTCCCAACACAAGTGCCTGGGTTTAGTCAGCAATACAGCACTTCATAGGCACTTGAAAGTACCTGGCACAGACATTTTAGGCTTTATGTAATGGCAGAACTTTCTTTTCTGTATCTGAGAAGCTGCAGTTCAGTCTTTCACAAGTATTACACACACGTCCACACACAGAGAGAGACAAACAGGGATTCATAAAGACATTTATCTAAGTATTATATTTTGTTAGGAGGTACTAAGAGAGAAAGTAAGATATTTATTTGATAATAGAATGTAATTTATACTTTATTCAAAGTCAGTATCTGACAGTATATAAGTAAAAAAAACACTACACATCATCAAATATTTGAGATTAAACTTTAATTTAACAATTCTGAAAGTGTTATCACAATGAAAAATGAGTGATGACTAATTTTTTCTCTTTAAGTCAGTTTCAACCATTTTTAACCCAAAATGCTGACAGAATTAAACATTCAGCAATATATATTCTGAGTAAGTCTCATTAATATAAATAGGCCAGATATTCATGAGGATCTATGTGCAAAGAATTCTCATTCAAATTAATGGGTCAAGCTTAAATAAAACTCTACCCAGAAAATAGTAGCTTAGTATTCTAAATACAGAGCTGTAACTGTTTCTTCTTCTTCCTCCTCCTCCTCTTCTGTTTCCTCCTCCTTCTTTATCTTTTTTCTCCTCCTACTCCTATTTATCTTTTTCTTCCTTTTTTCTCTAAAAATACCTAGTCATTCTCATTTTCTTCAGTTCTTCCATTCTAAATGTATCTTAACATTATAAACTTCTGCTAAGAAAGGAGATTTTTTTCCCCATTGAAAATGGCCAGTTGGAGGCTTTATAAAGTGTTAAATACAAGAATTGAAGCTTATTAAAAATACCCAAATGAAATCAAAGCATACAGTTTGGTGATAAGAATTCTTCCTAGGGACCCAGTGAAAAGTTCTGCGATATAGGAAGACATTTTGAACTTAGAAGAAGGAAGTATAGTTTTTATTTGGAAAAGCATACATATGTGCATTTTTTTTGCCTGCAGAGTAAAATGTGGGGCCTGATTATGAGGGGAGTTCACATACATCCTCCCACATCAGTAATACTATAATCACACAGTATTTTCTGAGCTGAACAATCATTTATTCTGTGACCTATCAGAATTCTTAATAAAATAAATAGACTAGGTGTCAAGTTATGGTCATGAAAAATGACCCTATATTTACTTCGAAGAAATTTGGAATGACTAAAAACACAGCAAACGAATGCATAACAAGTTTAACACAAAAGAAAATAGCCGTGATAGAATAAAGCTCATGTTTAGATGAGTTGTTCAGTTTTTGATGTTTTCCTCCTGAGAACACTCTGAAAAATCATCAGAACCCAAAAGGAGTAAACATCATGGTGGTCAGATATGGGGGAGACAACAGCAGTGCCACACCATGATGAAAGTGGGAATCATAATAGCCATGCATATTGATTCACCCAGTGAGACTCAGTAAGAGCAAGTTGTTGTCTAGTTTTATAGGTTGTTTTCTCCTTAGACTGAAATGATGGAAAGTTTAGCTGTAATCCGTCAACTTACAATGTATATCATTATTATCAAGTTTATGCACTAAGTATTATTTTATAAAACTAATAAATAGTAACAAAATAGGAAAACACCTAAACTAAATTACAGTCCAAGAAAATAAATAACTTTTGGAACTAGAAATATATTTCCTGTGTCCTGGATATAAGGCATGAATTCAAATGTGTGGTTATTTCCAGAAAGTTTTTGCATGGGGTTTCTAGCAAATACACCTAAATTTCTGGCAACTTATGATGCTTCTCAGTATCTAAACTCATGCTTCTGTGTGGCATCCTGTATGTGAATATGATTCTGAGTGTATCTGAGATGTGCAAAATCAAAGGGGAGGTGTGCTGGGCAAGAATATCACCACAGATACTCTGAATTCAAAGGAGAGTCAACAGTAGTTCATTTGACTAAGTTTTGATAAAGCCTATTAAAAACTCAGATGAAACTCTGGAGGTTTAAGGTGTTATATCAAGCCCTAGTTTCTCTTGACATCTTTATATTAGTCCTGTGTAATTGTGGTCTATCCAGCTTATTTGTTTTATAAAAAAGTAACTTTCTTCTATTTAGAATCAAATACAAGCAGTATTTGATTTGGTATACTCTTCAAAGGTAAACTGTATACTTATAACAATTTTTTATTAAATCTGCCAACTAGTTTCCTGGTAGAAACACTAAATTTGTAATAACAAAAACATTATAGCACTACACTTTTAAAATATTCACTATTATTAGTGTTAATATACTAGTTTTCTTACATAAAGACCTATGTGTGTTAATCACAGTGTTCATATTCAACAGGCAACATGGAATCTGAGCAAGAAGCAAAGTGGTTTTGTCTGAAAATGAAGGTACAAATTTTACATCACCCAAAGTTCAGTTAATAGACAATGTCTAAGTATTCACCAACGACTAAGAAATAAGACATTTCTAAGTACATCAAAAACAAAGTTTGTTTAATATAATTATATATTCTTTATTTGGGCAAGTTTATGCTCATATTTTACTTATAGGACTATCTTTTTAATAAAACAGTAACTATCAAAGAGTGAAATGTCTGACACTTTAATCCATTCAGAGTTTTGACTTCTAAATTTGAATTACTGGTTCATGAACAATATAGGTCTTCTCAAATTCTAGGAGGTTTTTATTGCCTGTTTATGTCTTGCTTGTGGAGATATGGGGAAAACACGATGGTTGCTAGAATGGACTTGATGTAGCTTCTGAGGAAAGCTGTGTAGAGTGTTAAACCAACAAGACTGTGTAGCTTTAACTACCAATAAGAGCAGAATGATTGCCATTTCATTCTGCATGTCTGAAAACTGTCAACTTGTATATTAATATTTAACTTAAGAGCAGATTGTAGTTACATGACAATCTTAACTGATTTAAATGACATCGTTTTAAGTATAGGAAGCATGGAAAAGCTAGCATTTCCATAAGGCTATTAGAGAACCTATCTAAACTTAGAGGTCTTATCTCCTTCACAAACTCTTTTGATAAGAAAGGATGGGTTCCTAGACCACAAGTCTCACAAAAGGCCATCAAACTATGTCACATGAATGGAAACCTTTACAATTATAGTCACATCCAGAGCTATAATTTAAGATGTACAGTGTTTATTAATTTTTTTCAAAAATTTTAGATACCAGTACCACATAGTTCTATAAATAAGGAAACATTTCCTTTCCTGTCTGAATGTTATATTAACTAATTATTATTATTATAATTATTCATCCAGCAATTATGTTGATTACCTACCACACTATGGAGATACTACATGAAACAAAAAAAAAATTCTATTCATCTCACGTATTATAAGCTTTCATGATGAAGAACTGAAATTTGTTTGTCCTGAGTCTCTGTGGTAGATTAATTTGGTCAAAAATGGCTCTTATGTCATCAATTACTTTGCAGTCTTGTGTAAATATCATTCTAAATTAAGAGTCCATCTTTGGTCATCAATTCTTAGCCAACCACAGGAGGTAAATCTGCTTCAATCAGCCAGATACTGAAATCATGATTGTTGATTGAGATGGGTTGAATGCATAGGGCCAGGACAGAAAGGAAGGCTGAGGCCATATGTGGCTAACATTGCAGTGAATTTACAGGGTTGTGACCTATAGCAGCAATGGAATATTCAGATTAACATTTCTTAAGGCCCAAAAACTCCTGTTTCTGGGAAGAATATTATAAGATATTATAGACAAATGTCCCCAGCCATTCAGCTGTATAAGAACACAAAATAGCTAGCAAACCTTCAGAGGTACTAATGTCCTTGCCTTTAAAATGATTAACTGAGAAACCATTATGGTTTAAACAATGTCATTTAACAGAAGACATTCTGCAGGATACAGAAAAAAAAGTGACTGACAAACTGCCAGTGTAGGTGGAACTGTCTTTGAAATTTCCTGCTACATTTGAAAGTCTGCTGGATATTATTGGCCTGTAGGCTAAAGATGAATGCCCCAATGGTACAGAAGAACTTTGAGTGACTGTCCAGGTATTGAGATGTCTCTGACAATTCTAGAGTTTTGGAAATTTCTTACAAAGTACTTCCTGTTTCCTTAAGTAATATTATATCCTTCTGGATTCTTTAATGGGGTTGAAAAATAGATAGTTATAATTAAAGTTTTCCTTAGTTATGATAAAAGATAAAGTAGATATAAATATTGTAACAGTAATTCTTTCTTGACACCTGTTTTGTTATATGTAATTTTATTATGTTAAAGTTAAGACATTCTTTTTTATTTAAACAGAAAAGTGTATATGGTGTGGGATTTCCCTCTGTATGCTGTGACTACCATTGGTTAATAAAGAAACTGTTTTAGGCCTTCATAGGGCGGAATATAGGTAGCCAGGGAAAACTAAACTCAATGCAGGGAGAAAGAAGGTGGAATCAGAGAAACAATGAAGCCCTGCTGGAGACAGATGCTTGGGATGAAATATTACCCAGTAAACTACAGCCATGTGGTGATACACAGATTAATAGAAGTGGGTTAAATTAGTATGTAAGAGCTAGTAAATAAGAAGCTAGCAATGACAAGCCAAACAGTGATTTAATTAATACAGTTTCTGTGTGGTTATTTCGGGAGCCTAGATGGCCAGGAAATGAACAAGCAGCCATGCAGCCTCTTACCACACATGACTCATAATCAAACTCTGTCAGTAGACATCTTTGACTATACATGATCAAGTTACTTTTGTATGTCACATTTTTCTTGGGCAATAGATATTGCCTACACTTTCTGGGATTTAACGTTATGATCTTTGATTTGGAATGGTGACAAGGTATGAAATTTTTTTCTTGCTACAGTAATTATTAAAATTAATTAATCTTCAGTATTATTTTAAAAACCAGAAAATTAATAAGAATTCGTAATGATATAACATATAATACAATGTCAAACTTTTGTGAAATGCTCTAAAGTGTACATAAATTGTCTATTGCTCTATAAGATTAATTTATTAGGTGGAAAATCACAGGGTTTGGATATTCTAAGTATATTCAGAACTTCTCTTAGTGGAGACTCAGTAATGTAAAATTTGGACTCAGTAACTTTACAGAGTGTCTGAGTAGAACAGTTTTTCCTAATGATAAAATGGTAATAGATTGTGTGTTTCTATGTTATATGATAAAATCACATGAAAAGTTTCATGGAGGGTAGGATTATTCATCTAACTCTTACAGATAGATTAATCAAATACTTTTTCAATGAAAAAAATAACAGTACCATCACATATAGCATAATAAATAATGGAAATGCAAAGTTTAATTTGATGAAATTAATAAATCTTAAGGTCACTTAGAAAATGTTCAATGATACATTTGTGTGTAGGATCACCAAATAATGACAAGTGTTGAAAAACAGTAAACACTCACTGTAATGTAGCTACATCCACATCCTAGAACTGAACAGAAATAGACTTACTTAGGCATGTATGGCAGGGGAAGTATTTCTAAATTTCAAGGTATAATAAAATGTTTCTTGGATTATTTTAATTAGAAAAATTTCATCCCACTTAGAAAGACTGACACTTCTTGTAGAGTTGCCATTGCTCAAGATCTTACACATCACTTGATGTAGAAACTCATTTAAGACTAAGTTTGAGACACATGAATGTCAATGTAAGAAGTTTGACTTGTAGTTATTGAAAAGCAGACTTTCTTTGCAATAGTAAAAAACTCTTTATTTTATTATAGAAGTTAGTCTTTTAAACTTAATTTTATGTTTTTCATAATATTTGACTACATTTGAAGGTAGATAAATTTAAGAAGACCAAATACTGAGATTAACTAAAAATAATCTTAAAAATTCAGTGGACAACATAAATATATAAAAATCAATACCTTAGAGGGTAACAAAAAAACCCTCAAAACTGAAATAAACAATCATTTCAGATACCAGAGTTTCTTTTTACATGCGCTTTTAATGAACTAAGATATCACATAATTTAAATTTAATTAAGAACACCGTTTTTTAACTTCTTTTGTCACAGAATATGTTAAATTTTATATCACATAAAATTTGGCATGCTAAAAAATGATATGTTAAGATTAGATAAAAGTATAGATGGGGCAACCAAGCAGGAAGTAGTGATGAGGTGATGAAAACAGAATTCTGGGCACTGGAAAGCTCAGTCTGCAGTCATCATTCAGCTGCAGAGGAAGCAAGATGAGTTTGCCTCACTAATAAACATACCAATCCATGTGGCTAACATAGACAGAAATAATAGGCTAATTTAAGATTTAGGAATTAATTAGTAGGAAGCCTGAGCTAGTAGGCCAACAAGTTTATAATTAATGTAGGCCTCTGTGCATTTCTTTAGGATGAATGGCTGCCAGACTGGGTGGGACAGAAACCTCTATCTAAAGCAGAGGTCGTCTATTTCTTAGGAAAGGCCATTTCTAAACTGTGTTATCAGTAAAATTTTTCTTTATTACTGTGCTTGAAATTGCCCACAATGCAATACCTATTTTAACTCATAACTGCAAGATATAAACTAATTTGGGATTCTATGAACTTATTTAATTGATTTTCAGATACAATCATCTGGGGTTGTTAACAGGCATTGGGTATTTGTTTAAAATGTATTTCAGCAATCTAGTATATAGTGGTCATGCGATTGTAAATAGAGTCAAATGTAAATCATTGCTCAGATTTTCCACTAACAACAGAAATAAGAATCTACTCAGATAATTAAGCAACACAACAATACTTTTTTATATTTTAGAAATAATGTAAGGAATCATAATTTATCATAAATAGCTCTTGATTACTTTATATATCAATAATTTGTGACTCAAAGCTCATTTGTAGTATACTATTAATTTTATTTGTATAAAATACATTGAAAAACCCAGAATTTATATTTATATGGTTACACAATACTGGTTGAATCATTTATATTCTGAGTGCCTAGCAAAATTCTAGCATCTAGTATATTAAATTATTCCTTATATAAATAGATTGACCTTAAAACTATATAAAGAAGTGCCATTTACAGAGCATGACTTAACTCCTCATAAAGGAAACTTCTACTTATAACAAAGTCCACTGCTGAAATCTTCAATCAAAAAATGCAGATTTGTGGAGCTCATTCTCAGATGGATACATCAACAGAACACTGCTAAACCTAAGACTCAGAGGACATTGAAGAAGAGTGGGCACAAAGAATGTTAAGATCCAGAAGGCCAGAGAGTTTCTGTGAAATTTTATCTCCTAATATTATCAGAAGCTTATGTACATAATGTGTCCCCATTATGACTTCCCAAATGTGAGTTAACTAAGGAGTACACCAGATGACTTGCAAAAATGGACAGGAAAAATCCCACAGTATTTGACACTACATAAAGAACTAAAAGCAAGCTGTGGAAAGCTATTGGAGAAGTGGTTTTCACAGGGAAAAACACCACCGATTGGTGTCCAGTGCTAAGCAGTAATCTCTGAAAATGCTCATACAAGTCACATAATGAACCCTAATATTTAGGACTATATAAATGTATACATATGTATTTATGCATGTGATAGCAATTAGTAAAAAGAGAGGCCATGGATTTGAAAGTATGGAAGGGAGTATATGAACGGGTTTGGAGAGCAAAAGGGGAACAGAGAAATGCTGTAATTATAGTATCAAAATAAAATTAAAAGCAAAGCATGACACCAAATTTAGATGAAAACACAAATTTCAGATCAAAGTAGCACAGAGAACAAGCATTTACTCATCAATGGACTTAAGGAAGTGAATTGCATGGAGCTTTACATACCTGCCATCTATGTCCTACTATAGAAACATAGAGGTAATAACAGAGACTACTACTAAGAGCATGCACTTAATAAAAGGTTTAAATCATTGTTTTTTATTAATTTATTTATTTGTTTATAAAAATGTCCACTTCCTCCCCTCCTCCCTATACCCTCCCATTCCCCCCACTCTCTCTTCTCCTCCCCCCCACTCCCTCTCCTCTTCCCTCTCCAGTCCTAAGAGCAGTCAGGGTTTCCTGCCCTGTGGGAAGTCCTCCCCTCTCCCTCCAGATCTACGAAGGTGAGCATCCAAACAAACTAGGATCCCAAAAAGTCAGTACAAGCAGACAAAACAAGACCCAGTGCCATTGTCAATGGCTTCTCAGTCAGCCCCCATGTCAGTCACATTTAGAGACTCTGGTTTGATCACATGCTCGTTCAGTCCCAGTCCAGCTGGCCTTGGTGAGCTCTCATTAGATCAGTCCCCTTGTATCAGAGGGTGAACGCCCCCCCCCCACGGTCCTAATTTCCTTTTTCATGTTCTCTCTCCTTCTGCTCCTCATTAGGACCTTGGGGGCTCAGTCCAGTGCTCCAATGTGGGTCTCCATCTCTATCTCCATCTATCGTCAGATGAGGGTTCCCTCTAGTCCTGCCTTTCTTGCTCACGTTCTCCCTCCATCTGCTTCTCATTTGGACCTAGGGAGTTAAGTCCAGTGTTCCAATGTGCGTCTCTGACTCTGTTTAAATATATTTGTTTATAAAAGCAGGCAGCCTCTCCAGTCGGGCTCCAACCTGTCACTGCACATCTGTAATGAAAAAATGGGAAAACCAGATAGGACCCCTGAAGTATGTGAGAATCTATGTCCAGATTGTAATTACCAAGAGAAAGATGCTGGGTTTTAGCTTTCATATTTCCAAGTATTTGTAGGAAAATGATTCTATGGTCCTGGTCTATATATTATTAAAGTGAATTTTAAATGTTTCTGTATTTGTTAAAGCCCTTAATTCAGAAAAGTCTGGGTTAACTGAGAAATAGTTTTATTTTGAATATTTAATCAATTACTTTAATTTTTTGTGTGTGTACTGGTGTGCTTTTGTATACGCATGCTCAAATGTGAGAATCGGTCCACGGAGTTAAGTAGGAAGGAAGTGCAGTTACAGAAGGTTGTTAACTGAAAATTGGCTTTTGCGAACTCTACATAATATTTCCAACTACCAAGTCCTCTGTCCAGCTCCAGAACTTCTTTTAAAATTTAAATGAAATTTTACTTATTTGAGTAATTTTCATGCAACGTTCCTAAATATCATGAGAAGCAAAAGAGTCTCATCAAATAATCTGACAGAATCCTATGCCCACTAAAACCTTAGAAGTTCGGTATGATAGATAAACCTAGGTATTGCTTTTAATTTCATTTAAAACCTGTCTGTTTGACCAAACTTAATTCGTGACAATAAGTTTAGACAATCTTTAGCAATTAACAAATGGGGAAATGTTGGGCATCTGTTCAGAAATTTTTACTGACTTTAACTGCTTTCATTCTAAACGCTTGTCATTCATGGAACTGCACTAGTATTTGAAGAAACACAGCCAGAGCCACTGAAAGATTTTTTACATTAATGCTGCTGTGTCAGTGACTGCTCACCTTATCTCTCACTTTTGCTTTGAAGAACACAGAATTCTTCTGATTCAGCAAAAAAATTGGTAAACCTTACCAAATTTATAACATTCCCTCTATCACCCCACTTAAGGCTTGTAATATCTGCAGTAGCAGCCATGGATTTGTTCTACAGTTAACATCCATAAATGCTATATAAAGTATCATGCTTCTTTTCTAATCAAACCTCATGCAATAAAAGTATAAATTTTGTATTAAAGGGAATTTCAAGCTGGTCATGGTGGAACACATTATACATCTGCAGCACTCAGGAGATGAAGGCAGGGATGTTAACTGAAGTTTGATGCAAGCCTGGGTTTTCTAAGCTCTGAGTCAAAACATAAAATAATATGTTAAAATTATTATCATTTCTGTTGTAATAGATTTATAGACTGAAGTAACTAAGTTTGGAAATCCCACAAATTCAACTCCATATGGATGCAAGTTGTGGCTGTTTTCCCTTGCTGCTGCTATCATTTCATGTTTCAAATGAAACATGTTGAGTGGTCTTTAAACATAGTGGAAAGACCCTAATCATATTTGTCCAATGCCATTGTGGTGGTTTGAAAGAGAATGGTCCGATGGGCACATATATTTGAATGTTTGTTTCCCAGTTGGTGGGCTCTTGAGGAAGAATTCGGAGGTTAATCTTGTTGGAGGAGGTTGCCACTGGTATATCAGTTTTAAAAGTCCTCTTCAAGCAGTCTTGCTTTCTCATTCTCCCTGCTGCCTGTAATCAGAAGTATCAACTACTTCTCTAGAGCCATTCCCAACTTCCTGCTGCCTTGCTCTCGCCATGATGAACATGGACTAACCCTCTAAAACTGTAAGCAAGTCCTGGATTGATTATGCTTGAATACAAGCTGTCATAGTCATGGTGTCTCTTCACAACAGTAGAGCAGTAACTAAAATAGCCATGAAGAATCACAACTATAAACTCATGTCTAGTTTATCATTTTTCACAGCCACATTGTCAACCTTCATTCTAAAGAGATGGTGAGTCCTCAAGTGGGAAGCAGTATGTTTCACTACTCCACTTGCTGAGTGATATTATATTTTCACTCTGATACCTAATTTCAGAGGAAAAATCAGTATATGTAGATGTAATAATTTAATCAAATTGAACTAATCAATAACTCTACCACGAAAATGACTAGTAATTGACTGCCTCTGAAGCAGTAGCAAATACTGAGGCTACGAGTCTGATCTTTAGCCTTCCAGGATAGCTGTTAACATGGTAATACTTTAATTTTGAAGCATGTTAAGATACCTGATACTAATATCCAATTTATATATGATATTTCATATATAAATCATATATGTGTATAATCATAATATGTGTATTTTACTATTGTAAAATAATTTTAAAATGATATGGGAGATTAACACAATATCCCATCTCTTGACTGCTCATTGTTTTAAAGCTTCCATTTTTAATATAGTCTTAAAGGAAGCAGTTATTCAAAGAGAACCACTTAATGAAGTGATCACTTTTCAGAATTATTTTTATTCTTACACCTTTATTTGTACAAAAGGGAGGAATTGTTGATGCAAACTGAATAATGTTGAGCTATTTGCACACTTGTTAATCAAAATACAGCCTGTAAGTCAATGACTTATCACATAGTTACCTGTTATAACCAAGTAAACTCCACCTGTGCCAAAATATACCATAAAACCTTGTTTGAAATAAAGCTTACAAAACAGCTTTTTTACTTGCCCATTCTGAGCTCTCAGAATCCCATTGAATGGGGGAGAAGCAATAATATGAGCAAAGGGGTCAAGACCATGATAAGGATACCCACAAAATCACCTGACCTAAGAGAGCTAGTGAGAACTCACTGACTCCAGACTGTCAGCTGGGGAATCTGCATAAGACTGAACTAGGCCCTCTGAATGTGTGACAGTTGAGTGGCTGGAGCAGTCTGAGGACCACGCGTAGTGGTACCAGGACTTATCCCTAGTGCTTGAACTGCCCATTCTCCTTGGAGGGATTCCTTGCTCAGTCTAGATATAAGACTGAGGGCCTGTCATGCCTCAAAGGTTATAACAGACTTTGCTGACTCCCCATGGAAGCCTTACTCTTTTTGAGGAGTGGATTGGGGATGGGGTGGGGGGAAAGTCTGGGGAGCAGGAGAAGGGGAGGGACTGAAACCATGATTGGTGTGTAAATGAAAAAAAAAAGATTATTTTAAAATAAAAAAGTCATTGACTAAGATTCACAAAGTTGGGCATTAAGATCCATAATGCCATTCGGAAGTGTTAGCATCCTACAAAGGACAGTACATCATTAGAAAGTAAATATTGCCTTCCTTTTTTTTCTATATATTTTTTTATTACACAACTTGCTTCCAAGCAATAGACAACTTTAGCTGCAGCACAGGGACTTCCACAGCCAGGTCAGTAACCACAAGGGTGAGTTTTCCAGGCTCTAAGGAAACAGTGAGCTAATAGGATGTTATTAGTTTTGCATCAACTCATAATAATGGGATATAGATGGGAGCATAATATTGTCTTAAAATTATCATGGAAGTACAGATGAAGAATGATGATAAATTCAAGACTTATGATCAGAGACTCGTGTGAAGTCCAAAATAAATGAACAAAATAAATTAATAGATCAGTCAAATAAAAGAATGGAATGCTGTGAATAATTCATGTGCAACATAGACCAGACTTTAGAGATACAGTAAAAATGTATTCTAAATCAACTCGTTCTACTCACTACACATTTTGAAAAAAAATATATTTTACACTCTAAGTACTTTTTAATAAGAGCAATCAAGTTTGCATGGAAAATAGCTTGATACTCGAAACAAAGTCTCCATAAGGGCATAAAACCCAGATACTAATATTATTTTTTATAAATCTACTCTACTTCTACTGCAGTGACAGAGCCAACAGCATCAGTGATACCCAAAGTTCAGAGTGTTTGCCTCTATTCCAACTGCTAGATTATTTCTCATCTGTGACAACTTACACTACAAGGTGGAATCATCATAGTCTTACTGTATGGAAATGTTACTGTGACCTGATTTCTTTAATATAGGAAGACAAGTTTGGAACTGTAAGGAACACATATTCAAACTGACATAATTATTTATATCTTCAGAGAAAAGAATGAGGTGGTCACTGTGAAGAAGGAGAAGGCACAGAGAAGTGAACACTGCAGGATTCATGGGAGGTCAGCAAACTCTTTCAATACTATTTTAAGTAGGAATATATGATAAGTTCTCTGAGTTTACAGCAAGTATTTTTTTCTTAAGCTAGTAGAAATTTTTGTATAATACAACCAACTAAAATTTGACATAAAAACTAGTGATAAAGGATAACAGATTTACCTATCTGTACCACTGCAACTTAAGCACATCTCTCAGAAACTGGTCTTACAAATACAATGTTTTAACATTTTTTGGTAATATATTTTTCTTATATTCTGACTATTTAATATTAAAATATAAACAATACTTAAAATGTTTTAATTTTAAAGGCTAACATTGAATCTATACCACATATTGTAACCTTTCTCTATGTTAGGGTATTAATTTTTTCCAAAGAGTATAAAATTGGGTAAATCAATGAATAAAGAAACTATGAACTACAACTACACATGCATACAAACACATACATGTACAAAACATACAGATATATGTTCACACACATAGAGACAGAATTAAGACAGAGACACACACATGTACACACACACAGAATCAGGCAAACATATTCATAGAGAGAGAGAGAGATGAAATAGGTAGGGAGAGAGACAGGCAGACACAGAGTCAGAGAGACAAAGATAAGACATAGATAGACAGACACCTACAAAGGGAATAGAGACTGAGAGAAAGAGAGAGAGAGACAAAAACTGAGACAGAGATAAGACAGAATCAAAGATGTTGTAAGAGACTGCTTGTTCGTTCCCAGTTGCCCAGACCACAAAATAATCACTCAGAAACTATACTGTTTAAATCATTCCTTAACCAATAGCTTAAGCGTGTTTTTTCTAACTCTCACATCTTAAATTAACCCATTTCTATTATTTTTTATTTTATCACAAGGCTCCTGGCCTACTGGCAAGGTCCCAGCTGGCAGCTCACATCTTTCCCCTCTAGCAGCTCTATGATATCTCATGACTCTACCTTCTTTCTCCCAGCATTCAGTTTAGTTTTCCCTCCTAGCTCTATCTGCTAAGCCATTGACTAAAACATTTATTAATTAACCAATAAAAGCAACACATAGACAAAGGACCACCACCAACACTTACTGTTTCTCTCAGTGTGTGTTCTACTGGGATTATATTTAGGAAGTAGTCTTCTGTGTCAATGTGTTCAAGTGTACTTCCAACTTTCTCTTCTATGATGTTCAGTGTAGCTGCTTTTATGTTGAGATCTTTGATTCATTTGGACTGTGTTATGTGCATGGCAATAGATATGAGTCTATTTTCATAAATGGGGACCTTCTAAAACTGAGAAGCTTCTGTAAAGCAAAGAATACCATGAAGAAGAAAAAATGGCAGCCTACAGAACAGGAAAGTTTCTTCAACAACACAAAAGACAGAAAGTTGAACTCCAAAATATTACAGGCCTAAACAAAACACTCTCAACAGATGAATCTAAAATGGCTAAAAGAAGGAGGGAGAACGTGATCAAGAAAGGCAGGACTAGAGGAAACCTTCATCTGACGATAGATGGAGATAGAGAAGGAGACCCACATTGGAGCACTGGACTGAGCCCCTAAGGTCCAAATGAGGAGCAGAAAGAGAGAGATCATGAAAAAGGAAATCATAACCGCGTGGGATGCGTTCACCCTCGGATACAAGGGGACTGATATAATGAGAGCTCACCAAGGCCAGCTGGACTGGGACTGAACGAGCATGTGATCAAACCAGAGTCTCTAAATGTGACTGACATGGGGGCTGACTGAGAAACCATTGTCAATGGCACTGGGTCTTGTTTTGTCTGCATGTACTAGCTTTCTGGGATCCTAGTCTGTTTGGATACTCACCTTCCTAGACCTGGAGGGAGAGGGGAGGAACTTGAACTTCCCACAGGGCAGGAAACCCTGACTGCTCTTAGGACTGTAGAGGAAGGAGAGGTGGGAGTGGGGGGGAGGAGGAGAGGGAGTGGGGAGAATGGGAGGGTAGGGAGAGGAGGGGAGGAAGTGGAAATTTTTATAAACAAATAAATTAATTAATAAAAAAAGAAAGAAAGAAAAAAATAAAATGGCTAAAAGACACTCAAGGAAATGGTCATCATCCTTAGCCATCAGAGAAATACAAATCAAAACAACTCAGAGATTCTTTCTTATACCTGTAAGAATGGCCAAAGTCAAAAATACTGATGACAGTTTATGCTGGAGAGGTTGTGGGGTTAAGGGAACACTCCTCCATTACTGGTGGGAGTATAAGTTGGTACTCGGGGAGGGTTGGGGTAATTTAAGGGCTTACATACTATAACTTGATTTTGGATTAGTATAGTTAAGTATTTACAGATTATTCGTATTGCTACTTAGGAGCTAAATATTTTCACAAGTTAATAATTTGAATCAAGCATAATATAAAAATAAAATCATAACTGAACATGTTTCTCGATTTCAAAACTATAATAAAGTTCAATTGAAACTTGTCTATATTAATAGATGTGAAGAGGAATTGAGTCTTACATCTATTTGTAAGCTTAATGGTTGTCTCTATAATTTAAAAATTTTGTTCAATTAAATAAAATATTCTTGGTCTAGCCTTGCTTGACACCAAATAAAAACAATTGCCTAACTTCAAGTTTTGACATATTTTTTCATAATATATCATTTTTAGCTAAAATAAACAGGATTTTTTTTCTGTTGTTGTTCTAACATTCAATACTTTCTAAACACTTAAATTTCAAAGTATCAACCAGTAATAAATGGATTTAATGTAAATTTATAATTGAGCCATAAGGCAACGTTCTCAATATAAAGGGGAAAATCGATCTTTAGAGGAAGGCAGCTCTCACGTCATTCACACAAACAATGTGTATTGCCTCCAATTCCTAATTTTGAATTTGTTCAATTCATGAGAGCTCTATTGCTTCAGTTGCAGAAGTGATTACCCTTCTTAGTAATAAGCACTACTTGCTGTATTTCTTGTGATGGGCTTTGAAAATCGTTAGCATTAACGTGGACACAAAGGGTGGAAAGAATCATTTCTAGAAATTTGCACAAAACACTACAGGAAAAATTTACACGAATCCTCTAGGAAGCTATGGGAAAGTCATTCTGTGGAAAAGCATATTGGGATATAATATCATAAAGACAACAGTGGCCAGGATCCAAAGGACAGTTCCAGGCAGAGCAGTTTGGGCCATCATTTTCTGCATTAGTGTAAGCTGGAAGAGCATAAAGGGAAAGAGAGCAAAGAAAAAGCAGCGAATGGCGAAGCCCTCAAATCTTCCTGTGAGAGGGGTCTGAGCGTTCTCCTTTCCCCTGCTGCCTCTAATGGAAATCACCAACAGGAATGCTGGATGATTACAGTATATTTTTTTCTCTGTGGGAGAGGGAGATTATGTACTCAGAACCATAAAGCATTTGCTTGCAAAATTAATTCAAATTGACTTTCACAGGAGCTCTGTCACATGAATTGAAAACAGCAAGGGCTTTTTTTTTTTTTTGATCATGATAAACAACAATGAATCCACGTGGAAAAATACCTACTGTTGGGGCCTCAGGGACTTCTGGGAAGCTTGAATTTATTTAACATCTTTATTAATGATAGGGATGATGAAAGTTTAAAAATGTCATAACATTCACTTATGGAAAATGATGCAAATACCAATGAGGACTAATCACTTTATATTCCTATAAAATGTAATTTAATCCTAGGTTATTTTACATGGACTATACCTTTTGTGCAGAAACATCTTAACAGACATAAATTCCTCAAAATTACAAAATGAAGAAAAGGGAAATATTAATACTCAGTGTGAAACAAACAGATTGAGTGGGTAAAACAGTTTTGTAAAGTAAACGTGCTGGTTCCTCACATCACAAGTGAGGTAGGAACAATATATTCAATTCCTCAGAAATTATTTGAACTTCTCTTTCCACATACTTGCTCCCAGAGTATGACAACTGGGAAAGAAAATTCAAATAAGAAGCAATTTAGCAAAATTATGTGTTAGATAGGAGACCTTACAAATTATAAGTATGGAATGCATATACTTTCCACTGTGTAGAAGATAAAATAGGGTAAGATTTACATGAGGGTGGTGAGAAAATTTGCATAATATTATCTGTAAAAGGGTGAAATAGAGTTCCACTCATTGGGATTGAAAAGATTGACATTTTAGGTAGCCAATTGCAGTGGGCTAAAGAGATGGCATCAACAGAAGATAACAGAGATAAAATTCATTTCTGAGTCCATTTATGCATTTCACTGTAGTAGTTTAAACATCCTGGGTGTTTTACTGCACACAAAAAACATACACATGATTCCATATTGACTTTAAACATGTGACCAGCAGTCCATAATGAACAGATAATACACGTATATCACAATGCATTGTTGTTTTGCAGGACCGCACATTGGTGTTTGTTAATTTATTCTGCATATTTGCATATATCAAACATCCAATACAGCATTTGTCTCATAGGCAGAAACAAGTTGGACATTTTAAAGAACTTTCTTCATAATTGCTAAGTTTCCATGTGGGAAATCTAAATGCAAAATCTTATGCCTTTTAAGTCAGAATATGCCTAATGATTGTCTTGAATGAATTCCTTAAATTATTTATCTTAATTACCTAATGGGTAGAGTGTGGTTTATGCTTTCCGAAACTACAATAAATACTAAGCAACTTTGAATCAGAAGAGTTCTTCATTACACTAGCAGTTGCTTTGTGTATTAGAATAGTAAAATAATAAAAGAAAGTTTTTAAAATAAAAAGAACATTATTTCCCCTTAGAGTATTTTCTATCACTGTCTATATTTCTTTATATATATATACACATACATACATACAATAATGTGGTCTTGTATTTCACACTTCATCATTAGTTTGATTTTTATCATCTTCCATGATTGCCATGGTCCTAAGTACATGCTGCTAGCTTTAGCATAGTTCTGAAGAATGCAAAGCAATATTGAGGCCCTAGAAGAATTTACTAAGATCAAAACCAAAAGGTGAGATCTTAGGTTTGTCCAGATGATTCTCCCAATTCTTGTCTTTAATTTGTGAGATGTTGGTCACTCTGGTTTTTTTATTTATTAAAAACTAAATATAATAACTCAGTACAACATTTTCCTGTGTCAGAAAAAAAAACATGTAGGACAATAGAACTTTGATCACAATTCATTTTGCATATTCTGGATGTTTTTAGCTATAAATGTGAATAGTGATTTTGTGTCTAAGAGAAATCAGAAAGTAAGAAAGAGTGAAGCAAGAAGGAAAGCCATAACCATTATGTTTGAATAACTGCTATGTAAGTTAATTCTTTTTCTCTTTTTTCTCAAGGCAGAACATGCAACTCTCCATCCATTTTGAAACAAATATGATTTACTCAATATCTACATTCTTCTTTAAAATAAGTGTTATTATAAAATATCATAGCTCCTAAATGCAATGAAATAAAAGAAATTAAAAATAATAGTGATGCTTTTCTTTTTGAAGGTGAAAAGAAAATCTGAGGGGGAAAAACAAAATAAATAATCAAAAACCAAAATAACAATAACAACAAAAGCAAAGCTAAGGCTGCAGTGCAACTCTGAGATCACGCCCATGGGAGTCCTGAGACTTCCATGCCGTGTTCTCCAGGAAGTCTGAAAACTCTATAGGGAATGGTTAATTCCACCAAGCACAGGAGGCTGTTGGGAGGCAGGTGTATGCAATGAGCATCTCCAACAACAGGATGTGGAAAAAAAAAACAGTGATGAAGGAATTTCTAAGACATAAGAATATAATCTGTTTTTAGCAAACATCCTGACCATTAATTTTATTCTCATAAGAATAAACCTTGGAAACTGTTGCTAAAAATTTCCTGAAAACAACTATGTTTCCATCCTTGCTAAGTCTATATAGATTAATCAATAGCAAATGTTCCAGAAGGTGACTGAAGTGACTCAAATGTAATTAAAGGAAAACAAAGTACAGCTTCATTAAGTGAAAGGCAAGTTAGTAAAGTTAGAATGTGAACTTTACAATTCAAGCACAGAAAGCGAGGGACAGAGAAGAGACTCGGCATTTGGAGTAACCCGTCTACAGCTCCAAGGAGTCTATGTTACAGGAGGCTTGTGTGGATTCAGTAGCATCACCTGTTTAAATTTAAGTAAGACGTTTGCCCTTGCTTAGTCATCCTTTCCTCAAGGACAAAACAAAATACTGAGTGCACCTTTGCACATTTCCCTAGCTAAGTTTTAATGTCAGTGATGCATCCATGTACTGAAGGCATAGCTTTATCTTGGTCAGACTGAATTAAAAAGAGAAGTGATATTGTATGTGCAAAATAAACAAAATAAAATTGTTTTGAGTGACGTGGGATCCTGGTATTTCTGTGATACTTCTGAACACCTACGTAAGAAAAGACAAGCCTAGATCGTATCCTATTACCACCCTTTTCCTTTGATTGCTCACTTACAAAACCACAAGTTTCCTGTTTTTCCCTATAAGTGTGTTTCCCTATAAGTGTTTTCTGAAGGGCCTATAAGTGTGACATGTTCTCAATGCTAAGTAAATGCTGTTACATTAATAAGCACAGAAAAGTGGCATAGAGGTTTCTGTGGTTTGGAATTTTAACATATGTCTAGAATCATATGAGGAAAGACAATAAAAAAGGTTGTGGGAGGGGTAGAGACTATAGTGCTAGGTAATAATTTGTGTGATAATTGAAAGAAGGGATAAGATAAAGATATGTCTAGAAGAAAAGGGAAGGGACGCTATGTTACTAACAAACACAGAGGCATGGATTACTATGTATACAATAGCTAAATATATCTGCTTAAATACAATGACCCATTCTAATTAAGGTAACAGAGTAGAAGAAAAATATTCAGTAGGTATCAATCAAAATATTGAAAAATATTTATGAGAAGATGGTGGGATAAAAAGCTGAACATCCAATAGCTAGGCAGGAGGGGTTAGGAGGGATTTCGGGGCAGAGAGAGGAAATCGAGATGAATTAAAGTGAGCAAGGGTGAAGCAAGTGAGACATGAAGAGAGTCAGACGAACAGAATCGAGGAGAGGTAAAAAGCCACATGGCAGAAAGTACCTTAATAAAAGCAGTTAATTTAAGTTTTAAGAGAGAGTTGGAAAAAATTCCTAAACTAAAGGCCAAGTTTTTATAATTAGTACAAGTCTCTGTGTCATTGTTTGGGAGCTGGTGGTCCCAAAGGAAAGTCCAAAAAAGTCTAACTACACAAAGATTATTTAAAAAATCAAAGTCTTTCCTGGAACAAAATGAAAGAGCAAAGTTTGCGCAACGTGAAAAAGATGGTTACAGTTTGCAGTAAGAAGGGTTCCAGGTGGAGCATGAGCCACACAGAATGTGATCAGTTTTTTAATCTTACTTCTCTATTCTGTGTACCCTGAAACTTATGAATCAGCAAAAACTAGACATTCAGACTTTATGTGAGATCTTCCAACATTTAGGAAATAACAATGAACTGGTATATATACATATTAATATATATCATATATAATATATTATATATAATATATACATATAATACACATGTGTGTTGTCATACATATATTAATATATACATATCAATACATTCACATAAAATGTTTGAATATATAATATATAATATATAAAACTTGTATATGCACACATTTACAATAAATATATACATAATTAACAAGTATATGCATATACATATATGAGAGCTTATATATGCATGTATATGTAGGCATGCATGTATAATAAGCATGTATATTTATATATACATGAACATACAAAAATATGACCTGGTGAACATGTTAGTATGAGGTCAATAGAAATGCAAGAGAAGGTCAAACAATATTTACTGGATGCCAATACTGAACATTGTTCCAAGTCACACTTGTTTAATACTTTATAATTTATGATCAGTTTTAAAATACAAAATAGAAAATTTTTCTCTAGTAAATGTTTATTGACAAAAACTGAGCTGTCTTATAAACATTATAGAATATTGACTATAAAATATTTATAAGAATTCTAGGATCTTAAATAAAATAAACAAGATAATAAAAGATATAATAAGAATAAATTATTATTTCCAAAATGTATCTAGGATATCTGCATGCATAAGATGATTGGAAAGTGGTATTCCCCTTAAAATTTTGCCCCATTAAGCCTACAATCCATATATCCTTAAACAAATATACATGGAATTAGCAGTTTACTTTGTATAGTGTTCTATTTTTGTCTATTGTTCAGGTCTAACAAAACAATTCACACATGTATAATATTTAAAGACTCTTATGTAGATGTATCCCAGTGCATGTGCATGGAGAAGACCGAGGTTGATGTCTATCTTTCTTAATTGCTATCTACCTTATTTTTTAAGAAGAGCTGTTACACTGAAGCTGTAGCTGAAAGATTATGCTAAATTGGACAGCAAGTCCCAGAGATCCTGCACATTGTTTTGTCATACCTAACTTTTTATCTTATTTTATTTTTCTTTATTAATACAATTTAATTGGGAAACATTAAGTACTTCTTCAGACAGATTTAGTTATACAGGATTTTAACACATTCACAGATAAAATTTTGTTGATAATGTCACTATGATAATATTCTATTGAAGTACCAAAACTTTTTTATTGAAATAGATTGCTTGGATGTTTTCACTATTCAAACTTTTCCTAAATCTTTATTATCTTCCCACCCAACTAAATTTACACTTTTTCTCAGTCTCATTAGAAAACAGTCAAATAAGAAACAAACAACCTCCCCCTAAAGATCCTAGAATAGAACAAAGCAAAAAGAAAGAGCAAAAAAAAAATAATGAAACACATTCAGACACACACACACACACACACACACACACACACACACACACACACACACATTCAGACAGAGAGAAATTACCCCCCCACACAAAAAAAACCCACAAATTGGAAACCATACTAAAAGTCAAAAGAAAGAAACCCAAAACAGCATTATGGGACAACCTCCAAAAATACCATCTTTTGTGTGTGTGTTGATCATCTACTTTTGAGGATGGGCCATGCCCTAAAGTGTGGTTTTATACCGAGTCAGACTCTGTTGGAGAAACTATTTTTTTTTCTTTGTGAGTAATTATCACTTGGAGATAGATCCTGGGTTAAGAGAATAGGCACTTATGTTCACTTCCTGCCTCTGCATTGCTACCCCATCTGTCTTATACCTGTGTAGGCTCAGAACATGCTGCTGCATCTGTGAGTTCTTATGTGTATCACTTCTGTTTTATCTAGAAGGCTCGGTTTCCTTGGTATCTTCCAGCCTCACTGGCTCTTACATCCCCTTCTCTGCCTCCTCTACCACAAAGTTCCCTGAACCATGAGGTGAAGGAATTAATGGAGACAACCCATTGAGGACTGAGGATTCCAAAGTCTCTCACTCTCTGAACGTTGTCTAGTTGTGGGTTTCTTTATTTGTTCCCCTCTACTGCAGGAGGAAGCTTCTTTGATGATGTGTCTAATTTTATAAAAATGGGTGTTGGGGATCTAAACTTGGGTTCTCATAATTGAAAAAGAAGCACTTTGATGACCGAAACATTCCCCAAATTCATTTCTCATACATTCTTAACCCGTAAAATATGTGCACCCCTATGTGCTCCTGCAGGTTCCTTTGTGTGTTTATGCCGGAATAGAGTCACGAACCACATGAACCACAGAACAAGTATTTGGTCAACGAAGGAATGCGAATATGACTGTGATCCACAATATTGAATTGTCCAGTAACATCCAATTCAGCTCAGTTTTAGTAAGTACTCACAAAAATGCTGTCACAATGACAAAATTGAATCCTGCATGCCTTAGGCTGAATCTCTGTCATCAAGTGATGTATGGCTGCATTATATCAAGTCACAAAATTATTCTATAAATAAACCATTCTCAAATCAATTATTGTTCCTTAAAATAAATGTGCAAACTTATGAAAAATGTAATTTATCACTTTCTATGTTTCTATCAGCATGAAATAGGGAGGATAAAAAGAAAAGTTTGAGAGCTACTAATAAAGTTCTATCTTAAAAAAATAGAACTCTGCTTTTTATAACCTACTTCTTAGATATTTCCACTGAAAATATTTCTGATATTTTATATTGTTTCAGAGTTTATTTAATCAGAGAAATTGCCAGTTTCTCCTTAAATTAAATTTACTTTTGCTGAGCATGAAAATCTTTCTAAAGAGACTTGTTTTCTTTTTTAGCATTTAAATACGCTAGGGGTTAACTCTGATGTCATGATTTTTAATGAATTATCTACATTTAATAATACTGAGTATTTCTTATACATGGTGAGATATTTCTCAAATGATGCTGTTACAAAGTTCTCTCTCGTTTTAACAACTGTGGACCTCTTTGAGTTGGTTTTACTTATGTTTGTTGATGAAAATGTGTTTTGTTTTATTTCAAATATGAGATTATTCCAATTATTTCGTCTTCGCGTATTGGCCCTGTCCCTTTGAGCTACTTATGCCCTTTTCATTGTCTCCCTTTCATTTTCTCAGACAGAAGAGCCCCGTTGTTCTACTTCCACCCTTATTTTCCCTTTGTTCTTCCCAATCAAGCCTCTTGTTGGACATTTGTGGTGGATTCCTTTGTTCATGTTTTACATTTTTCCCTCTATATAAACTGTTTCCTTATAAGATAATCAGTCCCTATTGACATTCTGAATTAAATGAGATATAGTTATATTTTATTTAGTCTTACATTTTTCTTTTGTCTTTCTACATGTTTTAAATTGCTTATTAAAGTTAATAAAGTCTGCACTTACTAAGTCAGATCCGGGGAATCCTCAATGTAATTTCTCTTGTTTACTTTTGTCGTCCCTGTTTATAGCACATGTTGTTCCTGATACTCTCCTTGGTTTTGTTTTGAAAACTAGGCATTTTAAACATATTGGTGGCATTTATCAACTTAGATTGCTCCTGCTTTCCAACATTTGTGGATTATTTGAAAATCACCATTCTAAACTAATTCTGAAAACAGTGTATTTCCCTATATGTGGCCATCATGTGGTTGTTCCGCTAAATACTAGACAATACCTGAAAAAAAAATCCTCTCCAGAGAGTAAATGTTGTTAAAGTGTTCTTATATTCACCAAGTGACTGCCTGTGCCTGCTGACACTTTCATTGAACATTTATCTAAGCAATTGTGTTTGTTTTTCTTTTGTATAAGATCTCAAAGCCACTCAAAAGTAAAACTTAGATCAATCTCAGTTCTTAATGGAGCAGGCTTACATCCTTGCAAAGTTCACAATCCTCCTCTTCAGCATTCCTTCTGGTTCCCAACAAGCTTTACTAAATGGTGACTTTAGTATTTAAATCAAATTTTACATACAAATTAATAGATATTTGCCTTTCTAACAAATTCCAGGTTGAAAAATAATCAGACCAAGAGTGTTCAAATTCTAATCTAAGTCAATCTTCTAGGAACTTTACAGACATCAAATAATGACAGTTCTTTGCAATTGGGAGCATGAGCACTTTTCTATCTTTCTCTGCTTTTTGGTGCCTACTCAGCTGGTGTTTCTCATGATGTTGGCTGGATTCAGGTATTTCAGGGATTCCTGAGAGATTGACAGTTGGAGAAAACACAGGATACAGACCTGTCTCTTCTTACAAAACTGAGGATATTTTTTTGTTTTGTTTTTTATAAATGTTCTCTAGGTTACTGTCAGATCATGGTTTATTTCCAGACTTTAAAAACACAGATTCTGACAATCTTTTCCAACATTGCTATGACTTTCATAGAAGAGAAAATTATTAGAGGCCAATATTCTATGACTTTTGTTGACATTATTCCAATGACTTACATTCCACACAGTATGGTGTTGCTTATATGATTATAAATTCCACAATCTGTTCGGATTACATTAAAAACTTGTATATTTCTTCCTATCCTCATCTAGACTCTGAACACTGATTTTACTTAAAATAATGTTATTACTTCTATTATTTTGTATACAAATCACACCTAACAGGAAAAATATGATTAAAGATTTCACGCAAATTCTTCCACGTGTAAAACAAAATAAAACAAAATCGCTAATTTTTTTAAGTTAATTTTTCTTTCTTCAGTAATGCATAGTTACAGGTTAGCTCTGTCAAAGAAAATATGATGCATAAAAACTTACAGTCATCCTAAAAGTAATGTTTTACTTCTAGATTGTTTTACAATCTAGAAAAGAAACTAGTATTATTACAAAGATTGTAAGAAAAAAAAACAAAGTAACAAAATATTGTTAAAATGTTAGAAAGAGCTCTGTCCTTATATAGAGATCTTTGATTTCTATAAAGGAATGGTTCAAGAAATTAAACTGTGCCTCCCAAAGCTTCCAGTCCTAAGAGTAACTAAAACATCATATTTATAGTCACTCAGACATATACTTTCAACACTGTTTTAATAAGTTTCCAGCAGAAACAGTGTCAAAGGATGAAACTAAATTCAAAGGGAATAACACATTTTCTGAGAGCTGTAAATACGTAATTTTGAAATGCATTTTCATCATATATTCAAAAAGGACACTTAAATACTCATTAAATAAAACATTTTGGGTATATATTCTACAATATAATAGACACATATACAGAGAGACACATATCCATCTATAATAGCAGTTATAGAATTTTAATATAGCAAAAGGAACAAAATGCAATATAAAAAGGTTAAAAATGACACAATTGATTCAGTTACATTAAGAGTAATTTCATCTGTCTCCATCATTTTTTAATGTACAGATTCTATCATCTGAACAATATTACTTTCAGCATTGTATGTTGCTAGTTGTTGTTTACTCCTTGCTCTTTTTAACTTATTCTTCTGCAGGTCCACCATCCAACTCTCAAATAGGTCCCATGGAGGACATTGTTCTTCCTTAGGAATGGTCAGCTTTAGCTTGGATTGTTTCTTGCCAGCTTTTCTTAGCTTAAATTATTCCATCTACCTTTTGTCTCTGGGCTTTCTTCTTTTCTTACTTCTGTATATCTTACTTTTACTCTTACTACATGTCTGGATGTGCGGCTGGGTAACTGGGCCCTGGCATCCTTCTCCTTCTCTTGTTCCTTCTTGATCCTCCTTCTTCTCCTCCTATTTATACTCTCTGCTTGCCAGCCCCACCTATACTTTCTTTACCCAGCTAACTGTCTTTCAATTCTTTATGAGAGCAATCAGATGTTTTAGGTGGGTACAGTAACACAGCTTCACAGAGTTAAACAAAAGCAACATGAAAGAATGCAATACATCTTTGCGTCATTAAAAAAAAAAGTGTTCCACAGTGTAAACAAATGTAACGTATCTTAAAATAATATCCCACAATTTTTGTATTTATAAGTGCAACTCTAATTTGAAACATCAAAGAAATTTGATGTTGCTGAACTGTATAAAGCTATATAATGTAAGGATTTTTAGCACATAATTAGGAATTTAAAAAGTTAATATAACCTGTATTATTTTCTAAAAATACCTTTCTTAGGAAAGGGTTTTCTTAGTTTGCTTCCTGTTACTGAGATAAACAACATGACCTAAAGCACCATGGCAAGGAAAGAGTTTATTTTGCTAATATCTGAGGGAACAAAGGGCAGGAGCTCAAATAAGACAGAGGCAGGGATCATTGATGACTATAAGAATTACTCAGCTTGGTTACTTAGCCCATGGAAAGCCACCTGCAGGCAGGTGCCACAGCCCACAGTGGTTGATGCCTTCCCAAAGAAATTACAATCAATGCTCTGCAGATGGAGAGAGAGGCTATTCCTCAATTGCAGCTTACTCTTTCCAAAGACTCCAGCATATGTCAGGATGACCAATACTCATCAGCACATAGACTAGTTAATTCAGTCATTGTTTTCATCGATTGAAAAATAATCATAGAAGTATTTTGGATAATTAGTTTTCTATCACAAGAATTGTTACAATATTCTCTTGCTTAAAGTTGTTTCCATTTCATGAGAAACAGATATCTATCTCTATATGGGAGATGTTAAATTAATTGTTTACATGACTATTAAAGTAAGATCAATTGAAACACTTTAAGTATAATTTTAAAGCAAATAACTGAACTTGGCAATTTTTGTCAAAATGATTGAGTATAATGTTGGCTTGAAAATTTTTTCAAACTATTAGTGCTGTAGTTTAAAATATCAAAAAATAGAATTTTTGCTATAAAATTTGTGTAAAAGCAGATTTTCAGAGTTACATGATAATATTATAGAATAACATTTAATTTGGTCTTTCATTTTCTGAATATATGTTTGTGAATTTAATTGGAAAACTGATCATGGGATGCTTTTTTAATTTTATGAGTGCATTATTATTGTTAACAACATAAATTCTGTTTTATATATGTACATAGTCTTAAAATGGCATTTATTATTCAAGTTAATGATTTTGCTTTAATATATTTCAATAAATAATTTAATAAAATATTAATCATAGAAATGTTTTGGTGAAATACTCTTTTCTGAATAGTGTTCAGTGAAGAAAAATTCAAGGTTCGAAAAGAAATTTGTAGATGATGACGGGACTGACAACTTGACCTGCTTTTACACTGATGTGAATGTAACAGAATTTCTCGTCTTGATTCCGACTTTTTCTGGAAATGAAATAAAAGATGAGCTGTTTCTATGTGCATTAACATTGCACACAGAGGTAATTAGGTTTCTTCAGCAACTTTCCTGAGGTGGTGACAAAGCACTGCCTTTTCTAGGTGCTGAAGGAAAATTTCTCTTCATAGAGAAATACTGAGAGGAAAACAATGCGTCTGGTACTTACGGAAAATCCTTCCCTGTTAGATAATTTTTTTTTTCAGTCGGGACTATTTTAAAATTCTTCCATACCCTACCTGATAGAAATAGCCGTCTTTTCTTAACAAATGCGTCCAAGTAAATTTTAATCTTACTTTTGTAGCCTGAAGGCTACGTCCTTAGCTTATACTTTATGGACACTTTCATAAGAGCTTACCCCATTTTTTGGAAAAGCAATCCATCCAAGGTCCCCCATGACAGTGCGTGAGTCCAATAAATTCACTGTAAATAGAAAAAAAGCAACAAACTGAGTATATCTGTATTTCACTCCATTGAGATGTATACAGTGCATATTACCAGGAATGGATTTTGTGTTCTTATGATGAATACAAGGGTGACAAATTAGTATTATAACGAGACAGAACAGTTGGTTTGTAATAAATGAATGGAGAAATGCAACAAAAGCACTTAAACTATGTATAACCCTAAATGCTGCTGTCACCAAATAAGAGAAAGAGTAAAAACAGGATGAAATAAGTAGTACCGAAAATAAAACAAAAGTAAAAACTTAGAGCTGGGATTAATTTGGAGCCTTAAAAGTTATAGCTAAGCTTTTTTCTTTTTCCTCAAAAGCTGTTATGAACTGGCAAATATTACATTAAGAAACAATAAACATTTTATGAACATATTTAACGTTTTCACACTGATAACCCAAACCTTCAATACAAGTTCTAAAGTTTAATTAAAAATAAAACAAATCTATATATTTTTACTCAAAATGAAGAATCTAGCAATTCAGTGCTTGTTGCTATAGTTCAGAGTACTGGGTATTCCAGAGGTCTTCTACTTAGAAACAACCAGGACTTAAAAAATGGCTCAAACTGAATTTTAAGATACTTTATGTCTCGAAATCATAATATATTTATGAATCCCAGGACTGATATGAATGTCATCATTACAAGGGAATCAACAGATAAGTACACATTATTACATTGACCAACATATTGTTACACGTTGTACTTGCATTCAGTCATTGGGAAATTAAATCAATTTAAAGGGTAAAGTTAATTACATAATTCACGTATGGGTATTTTGTTTGTTTGTTTGTAACATCTGTTTCTCATAAATTTGTCAATGTAACTGACCCATTTTAAAGGAACTTGATATATTGACCACAAGAGAAGCCATATGTAATTTCTTGAAACTACCTATAACACATATAGGAGCCAGTATTTTAGCAGTCCATCAAATTTAAATGTATTATTATATCTGCAAATGTAAGCTTGAAGTATAAAAAATAGATTGTTGATATAAGTTTTTGTCCTGTGTGGCCCACAGTCATTCAGTCCCAAAGAAACACACAGAAACTGTATTATTTACAATACTGTTTGTCCAATGGCTCAGGCATAGTTCTAGCTACTTTCTATATTTTATTAACCCATTTCTATTAATCTTTGTATCACCACGAGGCTGAGACTTATTGCTAAGTTTCTTATGTCTTTCTTCTTTGGCAGCTACATGGTGTCTGGCCGACACTGCCTTCTTTCTCCCTGCATTTGGTTTAGTTTTCCTGCCTGCCTAGCTCTATTCTGCCTGCCATAGACCAAAGCAGATTTTTTTATCAACCAATGGTAGGAAAACAGATTCACAGCATTCAGAGGAGAATCAAACATCAAGAGCTGATAGGCAAGGAAATGGATTGTCAGACTATATCTAGAAAGTAAGAAAATCACTATGAGATAGCGAGAATCACAGCTAAAATTGGAAATTTGGATCTTTTGTTATTTTCTAAAACTTGTGTGCATGTATCATATAAATGTACTTCACACTAGTGAAATCATCATTTTAACCTACTTTAATCATATGGCCTCATAATGTTTATAGAATTATTAATTCCTTCAAAGATTGTTGCCTTTAGTGAAAAACAATAATTTAAAGGAGAAAAACAAAACAAACCACAATTATATTGATCATGTAAGACCTGACAGATATGACTCTGCATCAGTTTCTTCAGTAAGAGCTATGCTCTTCATCTTACTGTATTGTTAGCCTTTCTTGTCTCCATGGGAATAAGGTTACATTTAACATAAATGTCCTTGTCCTCCTTTCAGTGTATCTGGGACACTAGGGCTCTGTCTAGACATGACTAAACGCCAGGGGAGTGAACACTTAATTGTTATGTTTATTCATTTTAATGATTCCTTTGGTTCATCTTCGAAATTGAGCAGCAGTATGCCTGTGTAGTTGAGATAAACTAGCTCATATAAACATAGTGTGTAACTGTGTTGTAGTCAGTTGAGCTTCAGTCTGTAATCCAAAGTGGTGTGCATAGGAACTCCAGGAACTGATAACCAGCCTTCTAGCAGAGCAGCCTTCCTCACAGGCTTCTGTCTAAACTGCAGCTTTAGATATTTATTATTAACTACAGAACGCCAATGTCTTCAAATTTTGGTACTGTCACTTGAACTAACCTTAGTCTACATTCATCTACATTTCTGTTTTAGGGTTCACATATAAGTAGAAGTGAATTAATTACCTCAGGACATAGTTTAGTTGCTACTTTAATTTTGGAAGGGTAGTCATTAATATTTGAATATACTATAAAATTGCAAGACAATAAGTAAGGAAGGAATCTATAATTTTACTTAATGTGATTTTTGTAAAAATGTTGTTTAAATAAAGAGATGACGAAGTTGATGAGAAATCCAAATGTCTCACTTTCCAACACTGTTTAAAATTTTATTCCTTTTGAAAATAAATGATTTTTATTTTCAAAATGATTTTTGTTTTCAGAAACAAAACTCAAAATGCAAGTAAAATATTTACACCTACAATTAAACACTTTAAAATTGAGAAAATAATATAAAATTATGTTATCTGTTGGATTATAATGTAAGATAAATTCTTGAATAACTTGAGGTATCCAGATGACTAAGAGAAAACAGTTATAATAATATGTAAAGTTAAAAATATATAAATGCAGGGGAGCGAGTCATAGAGAATAAGCCAGTATACTGAAATCTTCCTTGGCTTCTGTACCAGTTCCTACCTCCAGATTCCTGCCTTGAGTTTCTTCAGTGATAGACAGTAAAATGAAAGTGAAATTAATACATTCCCACTAATATGTATAAAATACTTTCCTTTCCAACCAATTTAGTTGAGTCAAAAAACTATCACCTGAGAATGGCTAACACTTCATTTTTATCTGACATTTTATGAAGCAGTATTAGCCATCATTTATCTTCCCCTTCCTAAACCTGAGTGTGGCATTATTGCTCCAAGTCCTGGTATCTTCCAGTTCTTATCATTTATACTGACATGTTTTATCAAAAAAAAAAAAAAAGAAGAAGAAAAACTGGGGACGGAAAGGGAGCCAATAATTGAGAGTTTGTACTGTTCTTGCACAATACATAGATTTTGATTCCATCACCAGTATCAAGCAGATCATATAAGCCTGGAACTTCAACTCAGCAGATGATACTCCCTTCTGGGCTTTGCAAAGACCTACCTTCATATATACATATTTACAAACACAAACACACACCGAGAGAGAGAGAGAGAGAGAGAGAGAGAGAGAGAGTAAGAGAGGAGACTCACACAAATATACATGCAGATAAACAAGAATTAAACCTTGAAAAAGACCAAAACACCAACTGAAGCGGACACACCTGGCTTAGCTCAAATTGTCAATAGCTGTGTACCTTATGAATGAATCATCTAATCAGTGAGCTGATCCAGAAGGTGTGTCTGAAGCAGCATTCAAAAGCAGTTACTGGGAGTTGAGAAAAGTCAAGCATATGGCTAACCATTTCCCTCTAAAAAGCCAAGATACTCAAGAAATAATTATGATTTCTAAGTTTCAATGGTTCCAAGGTTGAGATGTTCTGACATTTTTCTATTTATACTACCAAAATTTCTACTTTACATTTATTTTTATAGTGTGTTATAGAAAGAATATCCCATAATAGAATTTAACATACTCGGAAGTATTCATTTAAAACAAAACAAACCCTTATATGAGAATATAAATTAATAAAACAATAGGAGTTTAATTTACATACAGTAGGGCAGTTTACCCATGCCTTTCTCTTAGATTATACTTCAAAAAAAATCAGTGCTACTATGATAGATACTCGTATCTACATTTTAATAGTTTATCAATATTTATGATGGAATATATAAAAAACATGTTCAATAATGTCATTAATGCCCAATTTCTACACACACACACACACACAAACACACACAAACACACACACACATATGTACACTCACACAAATTTTAAATCAGTATTAAAAACAACTGAAATGTAGACAGGGTGCACACAAATGTGAATTTTCAGAAGTTAATTTCCCAGTGACTTTAACAAATTTATTAAAGCGGGGATTGGCAGTAGTAGAGTGTAATTTCTAAGTGTCTTCTTTGCTACAATTACAGTAATTAAATTGTTCTGAACAGTATATATGCGTGTTGTAAATTATAATGAATACACAACGAGTATTGATCTTCATTGTACAACTTAATTAAAACTTGTCCAAGAGAAGCCACTAATGAATATAATTAGAGGAAATGTTTGATACCACACTTACTCTGGAAAGCATTAATTAGCTATCAGATATTTTGTGGAAAATGTTTTTATTTTGTTATTTATATTTTAAAATGAAACCACACAATGAAACTGAAAAAAATCCTTCAAGGTCATTTTCTCACTCAAATATTAGTTGTGTAATTACGAGGAAGATGGGTTGATTGGTTATCAATGAGGAAATTATTTCTTCAGGAGAAAAAAGCCCACAGTGATGAACAAGTATGTAATCTACTGCAAATTCCTAGTCAATGTACAAAAGGGAAAACACCTCACTACTATAATGATTTTAAAGTGTTCTTTAAAAGAGTTTGTGTGTGTGTGTGTGTGTGTGTGTGTGTGTAGCACATGAATATGAATGTAGTGCCCATGGAGGTCTATAGAGGGCACCAAATCCCACAAAGCTGGTGATATAGGTCATCCCAGATTTGATATGGGTGAAGAGAACTCTGCAAAGCTAGTATGTGCTCTAAAATGCTGAGCCATCTATCTCTCCAGCACACCTGGTAAACTTTTAATCAGTAAATATAAAAGTATTAGCCGAAAATAGATTCAAATAGAAACTATTCCTCAAAAATTGCAAGTCTACTCTAGTTTTATTATTAGATGATCAATTCAAATTATTAATCTCAGTGCTTCATGTAACAAGAAAAATTTTTAAGTAATTTATTTTCAAAAAAGACAGAGTATCGCATATTTAATTTTGAAGGGATTAACAGACACTAGCAAAACAAAAATTATCAAAAGAACTATGTTTTAAAAGATTTAGTCCTCTTAATGTACTTCATACATTCTAACAACTAGAGATAAATATCAAGTAAAAAACAGTTATGGTTTTTTTGTTATATTTTTCTATATCCATACTTATTAAGTAACATTTGATGGTACTTCATTTTCTCTCACATAGTATTAGCATAAGTTATTAAGACCACAAAAATGTTCTGGACTACTCAGGAAAAATACAACAATTCAAGAATTAAAATATTTTCAGTCACTGAAGAGTTAAACGACCAATGAATGATGGCTGATATTCTCACCATCCATCTGTGGTCAACAAGGGCTGGTGAAAATGTACGATCCTTGAGGATAACACGGGCAATCCAGTGCAAGAAGGCATACTTATACTGTTCCTGTTCCTTTCCTTTCATGATTTTCACATTAGCTAACATTTATAATGCCATTTAGACCTCTACTGCTGTGATGGTTTAGGAAAAATGTAAATTAGTAGCAGATAGGATAGCATTCTTTTTCTCTAAGGATACAGACTTAAAATTCCATAGGGTGCAGTATATATTTGATGAATTCTTGCTTACTAATTTTCTTTTACCACTGCTTTCAATTACAGCACACATTTAACTGATCTGTGGAAACAACCCCACACACACAAGTGTCCAGTCTTTCTCCATGGCTCCATTCAGTACAGATGTGATGTTTGACTTCAAGACTGGACTTTATAGTTTATCAGCCGCTTCAGGAGACACAGAGTAGCCAACAAACAGGAGTAGAGAGGAAACAGACATATGTTTCTCATTGGAAAATTAATTTTGTAAATTGGGTAAAAGTTTTGTTACTGGTTGAGGGCTATTACATGGTTTTATGATATCTTTGACTCGAAGACAGAAATTCATAGACACACAGAATCTTATGGAAGATGAATGGAAGAGGGTTTATTTCTTCTCATTAATTCTCAGCATCTCATGAGCATAAAAATAATATAAGCAAACAAGATATTAACTGACACATATATATATATGATGCTGTGCAACTTTATATAATCTCTTTCATACACTCATTTTAGAATCCCTCCACGATGTTCACCAGGAACAATGCTGTCTTGTAATCCTGTTCAGAACCCCAGCATGGAAACAAAGAGCAAGAAAGCATGACACTGGACATGAAGTCTTAGTGACAAACTATGAGCCCTAATGCTTGCTCCTGAAATCCCACTTATACATAGACACACCTCACTGACTGCCACTACCTGATGACAACTACCACTAAATAGATCAAGTTCATTCTAATCCAAAAGTGATTTCATTACCTGACGAGCATACATGTGAGTAGTCAATACTCTTGTTATATTAGTAAAAATATTTCTTAATATACTTCTCTACTCTACTTTTAATTTAACTTTTGATTGGCACACAAAATAATAGATTTCTTCATGTCACGTTCATGTATATTTAGTTTCATCTGATACTCTTCCCAGAAACCCACAATCCTTTCTCCAGTCCCTCTGTCTCTACCCCCATGTCTACCTTTTCCATACCCAGAATTCTCATTTCCAATTTTCTATTACATGTGTTCTGTGCCTTTTCTAATTCAATGGTCTATTCCAAACTCCCTCCCTCATATACACGCATACATAAAAATCAGAAGCTAGGATTTACAAGTATAGTAGAACATGCAGTATTTTTCTTTCTGACCCCTGACTTAACTTGATTAACAGACTTTAAAATAGCATTCATTGGCTTGTAAATGTCATGGGTAAACTTCATTTGTGGCTAAATGAAGCACCCTGATGTGTGTGTACCATGATTTCACTATCCTTTTATATTTTGGAGGACAACTAGGTTGATACCATTCCTGGGCAGTGTGAGCAGAGCAACAATAAACATGGATGCGCAAATAGCACTGTGGTGGGGTACAAAGTCCTTTTGGGTATGTGCCCAGGGGTGATAGTGGTGTATCATATGGAATTCCTACATTTGAGGCATTATTTTGGTGCTCTTAGCTCGAGAGAAACCTCCACACCATTTTCAACTGTGAATGCACTTGCTGACACTTTTACCAACAGTGACTACAGTTTTCTTTCCTGTACTCCAAACACTGTTGCCATTCTAACTAGTAATTATTTGTTTATTTATTTACCTCCTTACTCACTATTAACTGAACAGTTTTAGTTATTTTTCCAAGGACTATCTATTCAGTTCACCGGTTCCTTTATTGACTGCAAAGGAACTTTTTGGTGTTTAAATGTTTGCAGCTCTTTACACATTTTATTTGTGAGTCAAGTCTGGAATAGAGCTGACAGGTTTTTCTCTCATTCCAAACATTGTCAATTCATTCTGTCAATAGATCCTCTTGCTTTGCAGAAAACCGTGTTTTGATGTAATCCCATTTGACAATGCTTGGGTCTATTTCCTATGAAAGTCTGTTTCTTCTTAAAACACTTATTCGTACCTATGTCATGGTACTTGCCTTCTTTATTTTTGTCCAGCAGCTTTATTATTTTACATTTTATATTAAGGTTGTTGTTCTACTTAGACCTTTTATTTTTATGTAGGATTAAAAATATATCCCTGCCAGGTGGTGGTAACATAGGCCTTTAATTCCAGCACTCAGGAGGGAGAGGCAGGCAGATCTACTTGAACTAGTTCCAGGACTGGCTCCAAAGCTACAGAGAAACCCTGTCTCGAAAAACCAAAAAAGAAAAAAACTTATGTTTATATATTCCAAATTTCTGCTCCAGGTATATATCCACCAACCTGGATCATTCATTAAATAGGATAGCTTTTTTTCAGTGTATGTTATTGGTATCTTTCCCAAAAACATGTTTTTATAACTATGTTCATTTATTTCTAGTTAATCTATTATGCCCCCTACGTCTGAGAGTATTTAAGAATTCAAATTAAACTTTGAAATCTCCTCCAATGAGTGTTATATCTGTGTTTTCTTTATACATAATATGATTGAAGAATTGTCAATGTTCCTCTCAATTCCAGCACTACATTCCAGTATTTACCTAACCCAGTATAGTCTATGGAACCCTCATTTTTCTACCAAAACTTTTGTAATGAACAAAATCCATACACAAACAAATTGCCTCTCTTCCCTACACAGTGAATGTCACTAAGCTATCCAGATACCAGTATAGTCTTTCTTTTTCTTCACTTTTAGGACCAAACCGAGTGGCTAAACAGATACCGCACATTCCCCAGCTGTTCTTGATCGCTCTCTAGATGGCTGGTTCTGTTTCATTCTATAAGATAGCTAGCCTGGCAAAATCCTTTAGGAATAGTAACTAATTTCCCTTCCGTTTCTGTGGTTCTACTATTAAAACAGTACTGCTCAATGAGCTGTGAAGGGAATCTGCAAGGGACGGGAGTTTCTGAAACCATTATTGAGCAACAAAACAAGGAAAACACAAACCACTCCTGGCTTACTTGGAAGTAGCTGTGTGCTTCTTGGACCAGATACCAACCACATCTGGTCCAAAAAAAATTCTGGTAAAGAAAATAAGGAGAGTAGTGGAAAAGCAAAGCTTGTAGATTAGGTTTGGCAGAATAAAGAGATAGGAAGTATGCTACAAATTATATCATAGCTATTATAATCCATATAACTTGGAGGCCCCTCTCTTAGGACTTTCTTTTATGCACGAAACTCAATTTTATTACTTATCCTGGTAGATAACATGATTGTTGTCACTGGCAAAGGTTTGAATCTGAACTGCTAGTATGGGAGCTTGAAGGCAACTTGCTTTTCAATATCTATAAAATCTGTTCACAGAATTCTTACTGCTTTTACTCATAATATTTCAATAATTGCATAGCAAGCTCAAAACTAGTAATTACTGCAAAAAAAACTCTTTCAAATCTTAATTCATTAATTAGTTAAAAATAACTTTCAGTATTCTTTTGATTGTAATTATTTATAATCAATGTAATCAGTATAATCAAACATAACTATTATTGACTTCAAGATTAAGCAGTCTTTTTGTTTCAGAATACTATTATTGCTACTAATTTTATAGAGCTTTATATATTTTTATTTATGTGTATCTGCTTTTTATGTATCTGTATTGCCCCACATATGTGCAGGTACCACAATGGGATGGCTATTTCTGCCTGTCAACTTGACCACAACTACAACTAAAACACAAGTAGCTGGGTATATCTGTAAGGGATTTTTCTTCATTGAATCATTTGAGGTGGGAAAAACTACCTTAAACATGGGCCACAACATCTGGTCACAGTCTGTACAAAGAAAATGGAGGGTGGAAGCACCTGCTCTTTGCCTGCTTGCCTTCACTCTTGCTGATAAACCTATTCCTTCACTGTATTATATCATACTTCTTTGTGATGCTAACATATACTGAAAGCCAGCTGAGACATCCAGGCTCATGAACCCAAAATGATTGGATTCTTGCACTTTCTACTGGGAGACTGGCATTGTTGAAATAGTTGGACTGTAGCCTTTAAGCACTCCCCCAATAAACCCAATATATGGTATATCAGTTCTGTTTCTCTAGGGATTCCTGAATAATACACACAGACAGCAGAAAAGAGTATCATATTCCCTGGAACTGGATTTACATGTGCTTGTGAGACACTTAGTGTTGCTGCTAGGAACCAAACTGAGGTCCTTTGCAGAATAATATGCTTTAACAACTGAGTTATCTTATCAGTTCCATGCTATTCAATTTTATACTTTTTAGATGATATTTTATAGTTAATGACAAAAATTTGCTTGCTGATTTTCAAATTTAATCACCAATATTTACAACATAGAATGGATATCAGTGGTGGAATAAATTTTAATCAGGAATGCAATCTCAGAATTATGAATTAGTACTGAACCCAACAAGATGGAAAGAAAGAAATTCACAACTCATATCTACTGGCGAGTCTGTACAAGATGTTTAAGCAGAGCTAACACATAAATCTACTGACAGCTAGATTGTGAGTAATGAGCAATCTGCTACCGTCACAGGACACATTGCTTGAAAAGAGCAGTGCCATATGTTTTCAGTGACTACCTTGTCGGGTATCGCAACTATGTTTGTGAAATCTCTGATATTGTTTGCATCTTCTCTAAGAAATGTCTGCTTTGCATGACATAAGAGTTTAAGAAGAGTTTCTAAAACAGAATATTCTTCCTAAGCAAATTCTTTATTCTACATGGCTGTGTGCAAAGCGATTTTAGGAAGGCATTCCCTTCAAAATCAGAATGTTGAAAGTCTAACACTTGAAATAAATGTGCTTCTACACAATTAAGTCTAAGAGCGCTTCACAGCACAGATAATGTTCATTATTCCTTTAATACTAGTTTTGTTGCTGTATAACCTCAATGAAATGATTTTTGGTTTCAAAGACTGAATTCTTATTTCTGTAACATCAGCGATTGAAACTAATAAAATTATATGTGTCTGTACTCACACATTTTATCACTTCATCTTAACACTGATCTTTTGGTATGTTATGTTTCTCGTTTTACAGATAAGGAAATTGAAGCTGAGGAAAGTTAAACAGGCCAATGGCCCAAGGTCCCAGAACTAATATAAGTGTATAGCTGGAATCTAAATCCACGTTATCTAATCAAAGCCTTTTTTTTTCTTACTTCTCTATTGAACCCGATCTGAAGTCTCACTTTTTAGATACCACGGTTGGATACCTCTAAATAATTGCCTTCTGTACGATGACTTTTATTAAATTAGTGGGTTATGAATAGTATAGTGCGATGCCAGCATCTATCGTAATATCCTTAACATATTTATGCAAGATGAAACGTTGGAACTGATGGGCGGAGTCAGGAAAGCACTTCCCTTGAAAGCATGAGGACCTGAGTTCAATCCCTATGACCCAAAGAAAAGTGTCAGTCATAACGCTGTGCACCTGTAGCATCAGTGCTAGGAAGGAGGGGAGAAAAATCAGTCCATGGGACTTGACTCACACGTCCACGCTAATCAGTGTGCATTGGAACAAGGAACACCCTTGTTTCAAAGGAGATATATAGCCTCTCCAAGGATGGTACATAGGTTGTTCTCTGAACTCCATGTATGTACACATACACGAACCCATACAATATACATAAACACAACACCCAAATTTTAACAAGATGAAAAATTCAAATGGATTAATTGTAGTAGAGCAGATATGAGTCCTGTTCGCCGTAGAATCAGATTTCCTACTCCATTGTTGACAGCAAGTTTAAAGTTGCAAAAAAGAAGAGTAAGCAACAAAATAACAATAAAAGTTCTTTCCTTAATATCCAATTTAGATAGATGTTATTCCTTATGCACCTGAGTTGAGGAAATATTGGATCCATATCTGTTCAAACTTTTTATTCTTAAGTATCAAAGAGATATAAAATAATTAGAATAAAATGGATGGTGTATTTAAGACAGTTCTATGCTTTTAATCATTCCATATGCCAGGATCTAATTGACCCTCATTCTTTATTAAAATGTATCAAACTTCAAAGTAAACTATATAATTATTTATTTTCTGGGCTTCTGGTTAGAATAAACAATGATTGGATCTGAATATATGCTGGTAAAAAAACTGTCACAAATGCACAAATATAGTCTGTGTGTTTAGTATATATTTGGCTTGGTATTTATTTTTATTTTTTATTTATGTGTATGCATGTGTGTGTTGATGTGAATATATGCCATGTGTTTACTTGTGTAATACAAGTAAGACAAGCATTCTGGATCCGTAAATATTCCCAAAGTCAGGCATTTTGAAGGCATAACTTTCCTTGGTAACATTTGCAACTTATGACTGAAGCCAATTCAAAATACATTAAATATTATTTTAAAAGATAATGGGAAATATTAATCATATAATTTGAGTATCAATCTGGAAATTAAAGTGTATAATTATTGAATACAGCTTTTTCTGTAATTAGAATTTTCATTTTCTTCTATGTATATAGTGATGTTTCATAATAATCTATACCATTGTTAGCCTTTAAGTGTTTTCACACTGTCTCATATTTAATAAGTAACAAAAATCATTTATCCTGAGCAGTGATCATATGTTTCTCCTCATACCCCAATCTCTCACTATAATTTAGATATAAATTACCTTGCAATAATATATTCATTTATATTAAATATTTGTTAAGGCTTAGTCCTAACCTACCAATATTGGGAAGTGGTGGAAATAAGTGATAGAAATGAATGGAAGACATTATAGTCTTCAAAAGTTTGTTCATAAAGAGAGCATTCACAAGGGATTAATTGGATTTAGAACCATCATGGAAATTCACTTCTAATAATTTCTGCGACTGTATTTGAAGAAATGTGTAACTTCAGGTGGAAGGACGCACCCTGAATGTCAGTGACATCATCCAAGAGACTGGGGCCATAGACTGCATATAAAGGAAAAAAATGATCTGCATACCAGCATTCACCTCTCTGCTTTTTGCCTGTGGACACTTATCTGAGAAACGATCGCACAGGCCTGCCACCATGCTTCTCTGTCATGATGGACTGTCCCCATAAAGTGTGAGTCAAAATAATCATTTCTTTGCCTATGTAAGTCTTCCTTAGATTTCGGTCATAGCAACAACAAAAGTAACTAATATAGTAGGAGTCCATTCCCTTTTTGCTATGACATAGTTTGTCTTGTTCCACTCTTCTTCATCAATCATGATGTGCCACTTCACCATGGCAACAAACTGATAGAGCCAATCAATCATGATCAAAACCTCCAAAGTGATGAGTCAAACCAAACTATTCTTATAAAAAGTTCTTATAAAAGTAGATCATCCGTGGGCATTTGCTCTAATGATTCAAATCCAATACAGACTTTTCACATTAGAATGAAGAGCAAGATTTTAAAAATCTGAGTTCCTTGGGTCCTTCTAAAGCACTAGGATGAGGATGAGACCTAGAGGAGAGAAGACCACATTCTGGAAAGCACACCCCTACACATCTATCCTGATATGTCTGTATTAAACTAATCTTGGACAGCTTAAGAGCTAGGCTATGCCTCTGTGCAGCAAGACACACCCTCCTATAGCAGAGTTGAATTATGGTGGCAATATAAAACTGCAGCGGATCTCTAACACAGCTATCAATCTTGCTATGCATGCCATTGCAGAGTAGCAAATTTCTAATCCACATATCCCATTTTGAGTAAATCTCTTTTACGTAAAGTTATTCTAAAGCATAAAATAATTACTGATATCCTGACATTATCAATTATTGGGCTCAAAATTTTTTCAGTGGGATATTTTAATAAATTTGACTCAGTGATTTTTGACATCAGATATGGTATATTTAACAGTGTTCTCAGTTTGGCTCAGATAAGACCTCTGGGTAGAAAATATTGTTTGAAAGTAGTCTATAGCATACATTGCAATTTAGTTTTCTTGACATATCTATGTTAGTACGTTATCACATTGTCTTCTATACAGCACTCCTTTTCCATATTAGCACTGTTACTTGAAAAAAAAAGCCCACAAACCTCAAAGAAGAAATCTTAGATACCCATTTGGGAAAAGAAAAGGAGATGCAAAAGTGAAATCTATAACTAGATGTAATAGCTATATGTGTTGGGTTTGTAGTGAATCCTTTTCAGTGAAAATTTCTGGAACCAGTCAAAGGGGAGGGAGGAAAAAGAGTAGTAAGAGGGAAGGGGAAGGAAGGGAAGGAAGAAGAGAAGATGCAGGGGAGGGGTGAGGAAGAAAGAAGAAGAAAAAGAAGAGGAAGATAATTAAGACGTGCATGACAAAGAATTATACCTTTGACAAACATTGATAATGTCAAATCCTGTTCTTTACACAGTCCAGAAGCTCCTATCAGAACAGAATCACTTCCACATATTTTGGAACTAAAGATAGTTACGTGTGTTGTCCTTCTCTATTTCAAACTAAAATACTGTTTCCATCATCATCTTTCGACTCATAGGTCAGTTTTCTAGGGAACTGACAGATTTTCAGTGTGGAAATGAGAGCTGTAATCAAATATCAAAACTTAAATTTTCTGTGAAAGTACCTCAGTATCAATCAATGGCAGGCATAAATTTTCAATACGAATTTTCCACGTTCTTTCACATACGCATTCATAATATTCTTGAGGGTATTGATGTTTTCTGAGACACATGCTCTCTCTAAAGTATGATTTCTTCCTTGAAAATTATTAGCATAAGTAAAATACAAATCAAATTAATAGTAACATTTAGAGGAATGCAATCTCTGGCTAAATTGGTAGAGTTAAGAGCTTCAGCAATTACATGCAGACACTTTATCAATTTAAGTGCTCTGTGACCAACTACAAACTATTGAATTATACCAAGATCAACTTCCCTCCATATTAAAATTAACAGTGTCGTTGGGGTGGTTAGATAATTATAGGTTTTGCAATGAGTCTTCATAGCAGTATTTTCATATTTTCACCCTACCTAGAAAATGACTCAGTTCAAATAATTTTATAACTTAATGAAAAGGAACATATCTGATATTTCATGCATTTGTTACTAATTTACAGCAAAGTAAAAGGCTATTGTCTCTGGGGGGATTATTAATTCAACAAACTACCCATAAATGACCAAAACTGTACTTGAACAGGTAATTACTTCCCAAGCAAACTTACGCTTCAATACTAATCTATGCACACAATAGTTGATGCACTTCTTCCTGACATTTTCTCTTAAACATTAAGAATTCCCATGACACTATGAATCTACAGCACTTCATGAAGTATGTAGCAGTGAATGTAATTTAGGAAACAGCGTAAATGAAAGAGTAATTCTTTCCATCCCCCCAAATTACAAACAGATGTTTTCCATTAATTGCTTCTCTAGATGTAAGGTTAAGTCGTACTTTGAATAGAAAAGAACGTTTTGATTGTGGGTCAATAAAAAGTAACCATAAGAAAGTGACAAAAATAAAACAGAAGTCAATTCAACCACAAAATGCTAATCACAATAAACACAAAATATTTCTGATATATATGTATATATATATAGTTCTAACTAGATATTTAATCTTTGTTATATATTTTGTTAATTTCAAGTAAATTATTCTGATAGCATATATGTTGGTATTACTGTGATTAGTGGACCATACACTATTTCAGTTGATAACAATTCAATTTACTACAGGCTTTATAAACCAATTCTAACGTCTGTTAATTATTGACTTAGGAAAAAGTGACATTGACTCCATCAAGTATAGACTACCGCAGTGAAAGAATGGCTATTAAAAAAAGTTGCTTTAAGCCACTGAAAGATTTGGTTCACAGATTCATTAATCAAGCATGGATTTATAGAGTACTTCCCTGATGTTCCAGATGGAAAATGAAGTTTTGGATCTGACTCTCAATGTGCTTTCAGACAGATATGCTTTCTCCACTGTGGTGTTCAAATAAATGCAAGAACCAAGACACTGTACTGTCAGTTTTGCTGGAATTAAATTGTTTTTTGTTGGAAAATTATATGATCTCTGTTTTTACTGAAATCCAACTTCAGAGAACCATTTCCCTGATTAACTTTGGCTTTCATAGGATTTCTATTCTGAATAAAGATCAGAAAGGCATAAACAAGCGAAAATAGAATTACATGTGACAGACAGGCCACGTAATGAATGAAAATGGGAACTCAAGCTTGGGGAATGCTGTCTGTAAAGACCCTAGGATAAAAATCTAGCAGTACGTAGTGGGAAGGGTTGACTGAATGTGTTTAAAAACCCAGGGCACTGAATGAAGATAAGTTGCCTCACACTTCTTCCGTAGCTCGGTGATGGTGAATTGGCAAGACATATGATCCCGAAGTACTTATAATTAAGGTTTGATTTTTAACCTAAGTGTGCTGAAGGACACTGAAAAGCTTTACCCAGCAAGTAAATAAGGGCTCTTTGAGATACTGAACTACAGTCAAGTCCTTTTCTTCTAGTAGCTCCATTTCAACAAATAAAACAGTACTCACTAACTAATGCCCGCTACATGCCAAATTGCCAACCTACAGTTTTTGAAGACGTAGTATTTAATAATGTCATACTGTAAGTCAGAAAATTTACAAAACACTTTAAAGATATGAACTAAATCTATACAACCATAAAGTGAATGAAAATGGGAATTCAAGCTTGGGGAAAGCTGTCTCTACAGACCTAGGGAAAAAATCTAGCAATTCATGGGGGGAGGGTTTGACTGACTGTGTTTAAAAACCCAGGGCTCTGAAAATAATAATACCATTTTACAGGCTAGAAAGGAGATGCAGAGAAGTTGTGTGGATTGCCCCAGGCTCTAAAAGGCTGAGCAATGTCTAGTGTCTGTGTCCTTATGCCTTCATGGCACATCTGTAAATTTGGTACTATTTTGGGGGACAAAATGTATTAGTTTTTGAAATTTTCTAGCATTTTAAATTAAGTTCTTTCTTATTTCAGATCCTTTTGTAATAGTAATGAATTCCTCTAATGTATTCTACCTATAAGGGCATTTTAGTGAAAGTCAGAGAAAAAATACTTTTATAATATAAACAACCCTCAAAATTATTACAAAATATCCTATCCAAATTTACAAATAAAAGGGGAGAAAAAATATAATTGGTTTTTAGTAGAAATAAATTGCCTACATTTTCCATTGAATCTATAGGTGATATTTCTTATTATGAGGATACTGCGTGAAAAGTAGAATCTGTTATAAGTTGAAAAAAACTTTCAAATGTCCTTTGTATTCATACTAAAGCAACAGATACTGTTCTTCAGCAGATAGTACTGTTTAGAACCTAGTCTGGGCTTAGGATGGCAACTGAAATAAGCCATCTAAAATTCCAGAGAGAAATTAAGAAGGCAAAGAACATAAATGTTGAGTTAGAAAAAGAAGGTACAAGAAGAGAGCTCACAGCATGCTAGTGGACACTGACTATGAAGATAGCATTGTGCAAGTCTAAAATACGCAACCATTTATTAAGTATTACAGGAAAACACAATTATCAATAATAGTGAGTAGGGAAGGAAAACCTCCAGAATTTCATCTACCTTCATTCTTGGCACTTTGACGCTACTTGCCATTGTCTGTGAAATAATTCTGTACCAGGAAGACTAAAAGAATGATTACAGTTATTGGATGGCAAAGTAGTCCCTCATATCAGAAGTTGATAAGAACAATGCCAGACTGAGTTTGCATGAAGGCTGTTCCACTTTCACATTAATAGACTGAGGCAAGCTATTTAACTATATATACTACTACCTCATTTCCTCTAAAATAAAATGGTGATAACGAAGATTTCCTTGATTCAGTTAGAAGAAAATAAATACATATGTAAATCACAATTATGACCCATGGTAAAGCGACAGCAAATGATAGCTTTAATCCTGACTAAAGCGTGAGCGTTGATGAGTTTGCAATTTCTGTTCTACAAGTAAATCTAAATGATATGTTCCAAACAGTCTCATGTTTTGTTATGGTCTCCTGTGTGCAAAAGAACAGCCATCTAGTAATTACATTTAAAACTTTCAGGAAATATAAAACCTTACTCATATTTCCAAGAAATATGGTTAATATGCATGTCATTGTAGAGATAAGTGTTCTGGGAAAATAAAATTGAAAACTGTATATAAATCTGTATATAAATCAGGGGTGTCAGATCTTTATCAAGAAACATTAAACATGGTTCCCTGCTATCAATTTTCAATACTGGAAGGGCAGTAAATTTAATGATTATCTCTCAACATATAAAGCTTCTATTTATATTTTTACATTTTTACAATGCATGTTTAATTGTAAAATCCATAGCAAACTAGAACATATATAAGGGTTTGGTGCAGAGAATTGTCTGTATTCTGTCAATCATGTTTTAAATAAAACACTGATTGGCTAGGCAGGAGGTGTAGGCGGGAAAACCAGACAGGAAGTGGAAATGATGCAAGGAGAGCAGGAGAATTCTGGTGAGGAGGAAGTTGATTCCTCCCACTCCTGCCCAGATCACTGAAGCAGCAGGATGTGAGCTGCCCCACTGAAAAAGGTACTGAGCCACATGGCTAAAATAGATCAGAAAAATGGGTTAATCAAGATGTGAGAGTTATCCAGTAACTAATGGGCCAATCAGCTTTATAACTTACAGAGTCCTGTGTGTGATTTTCTCTGGGACTAAACAGCTGGGGGGCCGGGCAGGACAGAAACACAAACAAGCAGGCCCTTTTCATGTTACAAAGGTTATCCAAAACAATAACATTTGATGACAAAACACTAAAAATTGACTCAGATATCTCTTGACATATTTTGTGGAAATGTAAAATAAAACTCAATAATGCAATCTATGATACCTGTGCTTATATATTTTCTTTATCTCCTAGGCAAACTCCCAAATTTGTCACTAGACAAAGAAACCCACACATATGGTTCATTTTTATTTTGTAAATGTGTATGGGATATTTTCTCAATTCTTTTATTAGATTGTTTTCCTAGTACAAGATCTTTTTTATCTTTCATTTCACAAGTTATGATGACCTGTGACTGAGAAATTATGTCACAAATATCCAACACCTCATATTGTGTGAAAAAGAAGAACTGACATTTGTTGTATAGCTGTATAACTCTAGCAACTTTACTCAGTGGCATAGGTACATTCCTATTTCATGTCCTGGAACTCACTCTGAGGACCAGGGTGGCCTCAAAATCACAGAGATCTCTCTACCTCTGCCTCCCGGGTGCTGGAATTAACGATGTGGGCCACCACCACCCGACCCCACATCTGCAATCTTAAGAGAGTTATTTAGATTTGTTTCTGTTGTTTCTCCCCTGATTTGTCACAAGGTAAATAAAGGATGTGGTGGTTTAAAGCTAGACATTGTTGAAGTCCTTCAAACAGGACAGTTCTTCAGTGTTCCCTCCTGCAGAAGAATGACTGTGACTCCTCGGAGCTGAGTTATTTCTATATTGTCTTCCCTGAAGCCCATAGTTTGCAGTGCTATCATATGTATCATTGGGAAGCCTTTTCCACCTCTGTAGCCATTACAGAAGGGAAAGGCTCTGGAGGAAATCTAAACTTGGCTCACGTGGCAAGCTCCTGTTGGGCACTGTAGGGACTGAACTGGTGCCAACTGAATTTACCTGCTGAGTTAGTCTTTCCACAGAAAAGACATTAGCACATCCTGACATTGTTCTGCTAAGGCAAAGGGAGTTGCCTGTGAAGAAAGCCAAAACTGACAAAGATGTCTTAAACATTTCTTTTTCTGAAGGTCTATGAATTAAGTAAACAGCATGTGTTGTGTTCGCTGCCATCTATTACTTAGGTAGAGGATTCTTCTACACTTTAATTAAGAGAAATGTCTTGTCTTCTTAATATGCATTTTGAAATTGTTAGAACTTTGGGGGAAACTGAGCACATCAGGCCTGGGTTCTCACCCTCTTATTTGTGTGCCTTCCTTGATGAGAGGAGGGACAAGGCAAAGAAAATTGAGAGATGCTTGTAAGCATGAAAATACTATGAGTATGAGGAAAAAAGGCAGCACCCACCTTTGAGTGGAAGAACAGACTGTATTTTCTCCAATTCATCCAATACTTAGCCTGAAACATGTTTCCAAGTAGGAACATTTTCTCACAAAGCATATGCAAAATATTTCAACCTTCAGGTTTTGCCTCTTTGAGGATTCTTGTTTTTCAAAATCATTTACAGAGAGCTATGGCCCATTTTATTTAAACTGAAGACAAACTTAACTGATGAAGGAGATGGCCTTGGCAATAATCGAGCCAGGGAAATATAATTAGAATGATCACAAACGCTTAAATGCCATTTACTTAATCTGATGTGTCTTATGCCACAAGTGTTTGGCAAGAAAACTAAACAACTGATCTCATAAAGAAATATCAGAACTGTAAAACTTTAAATATATGAAGTAATGGAGACTGAAGAGTCTCATTTTTTTTCAGCACATTTTTGTGTCTTCAGAACCATGGAGAATCAAATATAAAACCAAACTATGTGTGTAAGTATGAATGACACATTCTTTTAAAAGGTTTATAAAGAGCCTAACGCTTTTATTTTTGAATTTTTATTATATCATATTTAATTGTCCCCACTCTACCTTTCAGCCTTGCTACAACCTTTCCATGATTCCTTAGCACATTCGCTCACATCCTAGCAAAGTTATTATTCAATCTTAAATGAATGCATAAAGATTAAAACCATGAATAGTCACTGAGAACTACAGAAGGAAGAAGGCATGACCTAGATACGACCCCATTCAACAAAGGGTTGTATGTTCTCCCATTGTATAAGAAATAATTCAAATGATATTAATAAAATAGCTCCTAAGGTGATAAGAGACTAAAGGCTGTGCACCCTATAGGAAAAGAAGAGCTACAGTAAAGTTTAATTATGCTCAGAACCTGCTAGGTTTTATTTAAATGGAACACAGCTAATTGGTACTCTAAAGGCAAAATCCACACACACGAGTTTTCAGAAGATTTTCAGGGAATGTGTCAGGCCTGGTTCTTTATGGTTTCTGAAAATCACTAAGGAACAAAACCATTTCAAAAGTCAAAACTAAGATGATATCAGTTAATAAATGTCACCATCCAAGATCATAAATATCTTTTGCAAACTTATAGTATGGGTCCAACTACTTTAAAGCTTTATTACTGTAAAACCTGGGATTCTCATTAGGGAAGTAAGACAAAAAAATTTGAGCTTTGAGAAAAATAAAAAATACCGTAATAATTACTAGACATTTGACTATATATAGTTCATTTTGTTACATATATTAAGTATTTTTTATGTTTATTTTTTATTTGCTTTTGTTCTTGTAGCAGCAGTTAATATCAGGAAACAATTTAAATCAAAGTGAAATAAGTTAAATTGAAATTTAAAGCTGTGTACCACAAAATTAATAAAAGTACTCTATGTAAAACATTCAATTTATATTTTATTTTATATTACCCTAATTATGTCCATGTTTTTGCTTAATGTGGTAAGAACAAGGGGTTTAAATTAATCCCTTGTCTATATAAAACTTCTTAATGCCATTTATAATCCAATTTAGTTACTTATAGCACAATACCATTTATGGCATCAGTGATCTCTCTATTAATATCTATTAAACTCATGAGTGAGTTATCAAATATGAAGTAAGTGGATGTACTTGTAGAAGACTTATACTGACATTCATTCTGTCTTGTCCAAAACTACAACATATAGTAATATTCTTGTTTTAATAGTCTTATAAATTAATATTAAAAACACAAACATAAAAAACAAAGAGACACTTTCTTAAGTACTTTGAAATCTTTGATAGTGAAAAACAAGATATTTAAAAAAATGACCATTTATATATTGTATTAAACATTTTCAGTGAAACCTTCAGGCAAGATTATCATAGTGATTGAATGTTAGGTTTCTAAAAGCACTACAATAATACAGTTCTTTCAAGTAGTTTCTTTCAGTACTAAAGCTATGTAATGCTTTAAAATTTGTTAGTGACTGCATCAGGAAATCTCCTTTTATTTATTTTACCCATGTGTATTATGTCTCACTGAATAAGGACATTTTCTTGCTTATTTTAAGTGTAAACATTACTAAACTGTATCCAAAAATCATGAACCACTTCAATCTGTATTCAGTAAATCTCTAGAGCTCTTTTGAAAGCTACCTTTAAATAGTCTGTGGCTGTGCATGTGTGTTCATTTACTCTTGAGGCTCAAATAAAACATACAATATTTTACTAGTAAGCAATTTTTGAATTACTTGTATTCAAGGATATTAATTTTCATGAGCAACTTATTATGCATTTATCTAGTCAAACATGATAGCATGTGCCTGTCTGTCCCTATTGACCTATATCACTGCACATATAGAACAGCAAAAAACACTCTCAGTTTCTAAGTTCTCCATTTCTGTGTTCCACTTTCAGGCTTCTTTATATTCCTGCTCTTTATGATAAAAGTAGAAATAATGCATTTTAGCAATTAACCAATAAATATTTATATTTGTACTTCAATTAATTCTGATTAAATACTTTATAAAAATTAGTAAGGGTATTATATGATTTCAAATATCATCATAATACTCAGATAAGTAAATACATCAAACTAAAACTCAACTTGTTTACTAGTAGGCTATATCTACTAATTTAAATTTAAAAGATGGTTTTTAAAAGAAGTTTGTAGCACTGTTTTAGACTTAATTTTGACCCTGAAATCAAAAGTTGCTATGGTCAGTTAGTACAACAAGGTACCCTCATGCTCTGTGTTTAATGTAATATGATTTTCTCAAATGAAAAAAAATTAGTAACCCATTGCAGCAAATGTCTTAAGAAGCACACCAAACAAAAAAATAACACAATGATAAAGTCAAACCGTGAATATAATAGCAGGAAATAACAAAACCCTGCCATTTTTTCTATCAGTGACAATACTGAATCAAATGCTTTGGGGATGTCTGTCTACAAATAGCTAAGTCATTTAGGGTTGATTTTTCTGTACAACTGTCATATTCTCTGAATGCTCACAATTCATAAATTATTGTGAGCACTTGAATATGGTAAATAGTGCATTTCTAAGTATCAAAATCTGTGCACTTGGGTTCGTTGATAAGAGTTCATGTATAGCCTTTACAGCGATCTGATTTGTACCCAATCAGAAAGAAACTAACCAACCAATCAGAAAAACAAATAAACAGAACTGCAAATATTTTTATTTTTTTCTATCAGTGCTAAAAATATTGTATGTAGATTGAAATTTTAAGAGTATTACTATATTGAAAGTCTGGGAATTGTTATACTCCTCCGCCCCCCCCGTTTTACATAATAAAATGAAATCATCTTACCTGTCACCCTAATACTAAGGAAGAGCTTAAAATGTCAAGATTCCCACCCCAAACCTTCATGGTTTATTAAGCAAAAAGCTAAAACTCTCCATGGTCCCTTCTGGTCCCAACAACCTACGATTCAAAGGGATGTAATGGCTCTCTTTTCTTGTTCAGTAGTGTCCTGGTGAGGGAACAATTTTACTGTCCTTTTCTGTGGGGTCCTGCCGGTTAATCTAAAAGGAAGTGAATTACAGCAGGAAGACAGGGCTACAAAATGAAGCCATTTAGTTTTACAAGTCTATTGTGTCCTTACATATGTTTTATGGGCCTGGTTCTATTATAAGTCAAAAAAAAAATCCTTAAACAAACTTCACTTCCAGGCTCTTTCCAGTGAAAATATTTACTATTTTATGATTGTCTTTCAAGTTGTTTTAGCCAATTTCCCCTCTTCTGTGTTTCTTTCCCAAGAACCTTCTAGCTTACTTTCTCAAACATACAAAACATTGAGAGACAAGAAACTGGACTTTTCAAACACAAACTGCTGACAACTGTCAGCACTTTACAGAGGCATTACTGACTGTAGCTTCAATGAATTAAGCTTGATTCACTGAGGGTGAATCATTTTCAATGCAGAGCTGTTCAGCAGTAATTGGCCAAGAATCCCTGCTGTGAAAAGCACTTGTCAAATAATGCTTGTTTACAAATATATCTCCAGACAGCAAAAAGTGGCAGTTATTGAATAAGTTCAGGGCCACCTCCCAAAAAAAATCAGAATTGTTGGTTCAGACCCTTTTCTTATTAAATTTCTTAAAAGTATTCACTTGTTGATGCGCTTCTAATACTGTCTTCCTCGATCAGTCTGAAAATAAAGTCTTCTGCTAAAATGCTTGAAATTATTTTGATTTTTAGTAAAGATTTGTCCTTCTTAATACAGATTGTTTCTTTCAAGTGTGGTTTGGTGAATACATATTGGTTGTATAATTTGTTTAGAATGCAGTTACCTATGAAAGATGAAAGTAAAATAATTGGAATAATAAGCATAAGTGATAATTCACATTAATCTCTTCTTGTCTCCTATTTTATCACATAATCATATCGTGTATATTCTATGTTTGTAACAGGCACACACACATTTGACTGAAGAATCACGAAACATTTCTGTAAGTTGTAGACAATCAATTTTATTAATCAATGTATTAATAAATTTATGTCATATCAAACAAATATTTCTGCACTTGACCTTCCAAAGCTCTTCAGGAAAAAATAAAAGCAAGTTGAAGATGTATTTTATCCTATTCATTAAATGAGTAATGAGCAGGGATGCTAGGATCTTCCCACTATGTCACCGCTCCATGTATAGGAGCAGCGGTTAAAAAAAAAAAATGTAAAGCTGAAAGAATCCAGATTTCACAAAAACAGGAGGGTCTGGGGTGGTATTAAAGACAGTAGTATCCTGTTGGGTAGTGAAGAAATGAGTTGGACACACAACCTCAAATAGTACTAAAATAAAATTTTTAGTTATACATCACAATATTTTCCCCAAACAGCAGGCACACTTGATTTAAGGTGTCTTCAGAGCACCAGGGGTAAAGGAGAGCTTGCTGCTGTTAGAGCCTCCTAACCTTATAGGCATGCAACCACGTTAGTTGTGTGCTTTACTGGTCTAGCAGGCAAAGACTGTGCAACCTGTGGGTGTTGAAGTTCATGCTGCCGGGCTCCAGTCCACAAGATGCAAGTTTTGCTTATGGCACCTTCGGAGACTTGCGCTATTCCTGCACTTCCTTCCGCTTTCTTCCATCTCCTCAGTCTTGGCCCTTGTTCACACTGGGTGTCACACTCCTTGAGAATTGATTTCTTCAGTTCTCTTATAAACACTTCCTTGAGTCCACTTCCCTTTCCCATCACACTCATGGCAAGGGAATCATAGATCAGTGGTTGGACTTACTATGTAGAGGAAAAGATGACTGATACTACCCTTAAATCATTTTGCAGTTCAATCAGGATGGTCCTTTGGTTGGAATAAAACAGTTAAAAGCTCCTCCTTCCTCTTCCCTCCTCCTTTCTCCTCCTCTCTGCTCCTCCCTCCCCTGAAGCCCCCTCCCTTGCATTAGCCCTTTTACAGCCTTTAGACTTCTAATCTAATGGTCTTAGCGTAAGACGTTAATATAAGATCCAAGTCTAAAAACAAACAAACAAAAAAAAAATACATCACTTAAAAAAAAAAACTTTACAGAGGAAAAAAAAGCAACTTGTTTGGCTTAAAGCGTGGCTTACTACTGACTGACAGACATCGACAGATACACATATTCCTCTAAACAGATGTTTAATAATAAACATAGTGAGAGTCAGTGGGGTGGGGTGTGAGTCTCCATCTGCCCTGATTTCACAGGGTTCCTTGGGAACTGGCAGCTCTGGGGGTTACCAGCTCAGCGTCTTCTACAGCAGACTGAATTCATGCTAGTCACGAGGGCATACACCACTCGGCTGCTGCCACTTCATCTTCTCAGGTCCAGCATCTCCCATCCCCAAGTGCAAGGGTTTATTTAAGGTTTGAAACCTCAAGAGTCTCCTTCACAGCCCAAAGCTAAACCCCAGGCTTCTAGACAAGAGGACAGGGGTTTGAGGTTTCCACTGTGGAGAGGACCTCTCCGGATGGCAAGGATCTGGTCTGAAATGCTGGACTGTCTTTCCCCTTGCTCCACCCTCCCCCGTGTGAAGGCTTGGACCCTTAGGCTGAGATCAGAGAAAGACGTGAAGTGTGGAAGAGGAGCAGCAGATCCTAGAGTGACTGAGAGGACCCCAGGCAAAGCCATAAAATGGAGCAAGACTGTTATCTTGAAGGCTGGGACCAGCTCTAGCGAAAGAACAGCACAGGTGGTGATCCTGACTCCAGATTTACTCTCGCAGATGAAGGCAAACAGTCCGGAGCAAAGAACTGCGGATAGGAGGGTTGGGTACTTCATTCAGGACCTGGTGCCTCTGACTAGGACAGATTTTCTCTCAGGAAGCCTAGTGGGTTCCGTGAACAACTTCCACGCATCCACAACCCCTCTCTCCTCTAACACCATCCTACCTTCCCGCCTTCCTCTCCCTTTGCTGTGGGGTGTTAGGGACCTCCCCAAATAGAAAGGCACCCATCAATTTCTGCCCTTCATGATCCCCTCCTTCAAAAATTAAAGCTCTTGTTACTCAGGCCGGAATAGTAGTTAATGGTGCCCTAAAGGACAGCTCCCGGGGCAGGAAATTTCTCCAAAATAAAAGCACCAATCACCCTGACATCGTCTTCAAACACCAACATTAAATAAGGATTCTAAAACCCCCACCGATCCTAAGAGCCTTGTTGTCGCCTTTCTCAATAAGCCGGATGTGTCACTTCTCTTGGTTGCCAGGACCCAACCGCGCCCAACCTCCCAGCTCAGGTCTCAGACCTCTTTCCGTCAGGCTTTCTACTTCCCAGCCCCCAACCAGCCTCAGTCCACAGACAGGTTCCTAGCCCGGTAAGCACTCTGCAGATATGTCAAACAATGCAACCAAAGATACCCGAGAGATCCGGAAACGCCAGCGAAAGCGGACAAACATCATTGGAGACAAGAGCGAGGTTTGGTCTAGGTAGCAGCGCCTGGAGCGCAACGACCGGCTGACACAAGCTCCACCTCACCCATCCATCCCAGGGCGCCGCGGTCCCCACCTCCATTACCCTACCTTCATTGCTGGGGCTGGCCAGAAGGGTCCGGAGCGCCGCACACAAGAGGAGGCACGTCCAGAGGGGACCCTTAAGAGGTGCAGAATAGCAGCCTGCCAGAGAGACAGGGATGCGGGGGTTGTCGTCGCCGCCGCCTCTGCCCTGGGTCCGTCGGCGTCCCGCACCGCGGGGCCCGGAGCCCCGCATCTTCTACTACCCTCTTTCCTCCTCTATATCCCGCGTGTCTCAGTCTAAGGTTCAGGCTTGGTGGGAGAAGAGAGAGACGCGGGACTCCTCCTCCTGGTGGGGTCCTGTGTTTTCTGGCGCTCGACCCCTCCAAATGCGGGATTCAGGGATCCAGGGAGACCACCGAAGTTTGCTTCTAGCTCCAGGCGCCCTCCCTTTCAGTTGAATGGGATGAATTAGGAGTTCTGATGACTAGTATAGTCCTGGGTGGTCGCAATCAAGGGTCTGCAGAGGGTCCCGAGTTCCGCGCCTTTGCCTCTTAAGACTTTTCTTTTTTCTTGTTCTTTCTTTTAAAATTGTGATTTTTTTTAAGTGCCACCAGGGTTGGAGTGGTGGTCAAGGTTCCCTTTCAGTCTTCCGTGCTGAAACGGGCGAGATTAAAAAAGACGCCTCATCCTAAATCAAAATGATGCTTTCCATATAAAGGAGCAGGGGAAATGCAAGCAGGGGTGCCTATGGATAAACGGGAGAATAGTAGAGCTAGCGTGGTGTGGCAAACAGCAAGGAGAGTGGAGCAAAGGCAGTGATCTAGAGACTGGAGAGGCCGGCAGGGGGAAGTCAAAACGTTGAGGGCTGAGCGCTGACGCGGGCGGTGCGGCGAGCGGAGCGGGCTGCAGCGCGGACCCGGGAGCGGAGCTGAGCCCGGCGGCTCGAGTTGCTGCGGTTCCCGCTGCTCTGCGCGGAGGCGGAGTGCGCGGCGGCGGCCGGGGCGAGCTGCCTGGCGACTGCACCCGCGCGGTGCGCTCCTGCTGTGTCTGGAGCTCCGGCGTCTCCCTGAGCCGCCCGACTCTGCGCCTCCCACCTCCTCCCCCGCCCCCCCCCCCGCCCTCCCTGCGCTCCCCCGCCCTCTGCTGCTCGAGGCCTCGCCAGTGACAAGCTACTGTAAGTGTGACTCGCTTAAACGAAGTCGCACACCCACAGAGGGAAGTAATCTGCAGGCTGCGGTGGTGAGTGTTGCCTAGCGGTCTCCGGGAAAGGCGCGTCTTTCTCCCGGGTTAATTAGGGCAAAGAATTCTCCCTAAGGTGCCTGCGTGGACCAGAAGTCCCTGAAGGAGGAAGGGAAGCCAGCCCTAGCTCATCCCTTGGTTGGAGGAGCAGCGGGTCCTCGAGTCTGGCACAACGTCAGCTGCCCTTTGCAGATTGTGGCACCAGCAACCTTGTCGTCACATAACAGCGCATTCGCAGGCTCTGCTGGTCCGTGGCTAGTTTCTTAAACACTCATATCCCTCACTGCCTTTGACCCTTTCCGTTCTTCTGGAATGAGATAATTACTCAACGTGTTCTTGAGAAGTGAACTGTAGGCTATCTAAACTCAACTACAGTGTGCAGATTTTCTATCTCAGGGAATCAAAGAATTTGAGTGCTGGCATTTGTACTATGCTAGGTAATACATGAGAATTTATTTCGCTTATTTCAATGAAAGGATGTTTTGTGATAGAATACTTTAGAAGTGAAATTACGTAATGGGAAAAATGCAATTCATTTTAGTGAAATTAACACGGGTATAATAATGTCAGAGTTTTAATTTTTAAAATTATTGTAATTGCCCCTGGTCCATTACACTGAAAGCATAACAAATAACTAGGGGAAAGGGCAGCTTAAGAGCATCTTTTCTTCCGTGCCTTCCCTCTGTTGTGTTCTCCTGCTTTACTATCCTTCAATTTACTCACTCGTTTGGTGTATTTCAAAAAGATACACCAGAAAGGCAATTTTAGGACGCTAGCATTCTATATCAGAAGACAAAGTTTTTTTCCCAAAATGTGTGGTTTTAAAAGAAGACATCTCATTCAATTCAAGGCTGGGTTCGTGTTCACACCTACTGCAGCTGACTGAACACTAGTCTAACACACCTAGACTCTTGATGGCTTCACTATAGATTTGTCACAATTGCTAGCTAATGACCTTTGTGTTTTGTTTAGATGCTTGCGACAAAGGGGAACAGCCAGAGCAGCAGAGCTACACTATTTTAAAGAGGTGGAAGTTCATCTTTGATTTTCCTTTTCCTGAATGTTTTGGCACTAGGGAGCAGAAAGCAGACTCATCGTATTATAATGCGTTCCAAGTGCATGAAGCAAATATAGAGGAACGGCAGTGAATCCCTCTTCCAGGTTGGCAAAAATCCTCACTGTGAGATGGAAACTTAAAATTGATGTCTATTTGAAGATAGTTCAAAATGTAAGCTTTTCCCCTACCTCTGTTCATAGCTGAGCTTCTTTAGAATTTCTTTAAGGCATGGCAGCAAAAGAATCTAAAGCTTTTCAGTTCATGCTAAAGCTAACATAGGACACTGGCATTTTAGTGGCCACTGAGCATGTGCGTTACTGCTTTAGGCCTCAGTGTTCTCATTGATGAGATCAGGGATTTATGAAGAGGATCTCTAAACTTCTACGTCCTCCTTATTCTTTTTATCTGTGTGTGTGTGTGTGTGTGTGTGTGTGTGTGTGCTATCAGTCTAGAAGAGTAAATAATTTGTAATTATTTAATATCAACAATATAGACATCAATTTTATTCAGCCTAAAGTTTATATTCTTGTATCACCAAATGATTAGAAAAACTTTCTGTATATGGTTAAATGAAATTTTAAATTCAATGTTCTGTTTTTCTGAAATGTCTCATGCTTCTCTGACTTAGTATCTGTTACACCTTTCTATAGAAATCTCCTCATCAGACATTAAATGCCCTCACTAGACACTGCACTGCTTCTTAGTATTGAGTGAAAGCCAGGTATTCAGGTCTGAGGTTTTCCTGACAATATCATGAGTTGGTTTGTTTCTTGGAAGGATCCACAGTTTGTAATTTCTATCAATTAACACAATGTCAGTATTTTCTGGATCTAAATCTAAAGAAAATTGTCTAATGACACACACAGAAATCTATATACCTACATATAAATATATAACAATGACACAAAATCTAAAACAAATATGTCCAAAATTTTCTTGAGCATTGGTCAAATGACCAAAAAAGCACGATCTTCTACTTATGATGGATGATTTAAGAGATTCACAATATATAATATAAAATATGTATTGTCCGGTATTCATTTAATAGTATTTATCACATATGTTTGAAAGAAATAACAGCTGTAAAAGGAATCCCCAAAGACAATGTTAAAATTTTATTTCTACAAAAGTATTGTTAATCAGAGAAAGCCTTGTTGGTGGTTTGACTTAGGCCTCAATTTTAAAACCCTTGTACTTTTGGCCATATGTTATTTTCTTGGCATGAAATTCATCTTAGCACACTTACACAAAACCAAGGCAGTGAATACAAACTAGACTTTTTTTTTTTCTTTCATGCCGATAACTTTGCATCACTAAATGTTAGGATGTTTCATTGGTTTGGATGTTCTATCATCTGGATTAGTCAGAGAAATCATGTTTTGAAGTGAGAAGATTTCTGATTTCTCCTTAGAAAAGTAAAGCTTGTATGGATTTACTACCAATTGGATTACTGCTTGTTTCATTTACTTATTTATTTATTTATTTATCTTTGTTTCATCTTAGAAAATTATGTAAATTAAGATTGACAGGACATCTTGAGAGTTGAGTGCCTTTGTATTTTCAGTATTGTAGATATATTAAATGAGTTTATAAGCCTGCATATGTTTTCTACATTTAAAATAGAATAAAAGCAATCTTAACAAAAGCATTATGCTATTTACTAAAAACTTACTCTCTGTAAAGTACTATTTGATGATTTTACAAAAATCATTTCACCCATAATATCAGTGAGTATAATTATTAGCCCTATGTTAATGAGAAAATGAGAGAATAAGGTTTGGTGACATATCTGGTAGAATATTTTAATTTTAACACAAGTACTGGCTTTATAATGTAACAGGTGTAAAGAACAAATTTGCTTAAACATAGTGATAAGAAAACTAAGAAAATGATCTCAAAATTCCACAATAATGGGAACAGTCTGATCAATCATTATACTTTTAAGATTGATTTAAAACAAAATGAAAAACAAACTCAAATAGCATAGTAATCAGAGGATGAATTATTAGGGAAATAAAGACACCAGAGATATCAATAAACACTGCTGGGAAATAAAAATCAACAATCACAAGGATACATAGTATAGCTGTGTGTGTGTGTGTGTGTGTGTGTGTGTGTGTGTGTAGATACGGTGAAGATAATTGACCATCAGGATTAAGGAATGTGGACAGCTAACATTAGCACAGATAATTCAGATAATTGACATAAAACTCATGTATAAACCACTGTAGAAAACAACACTCTCCACATTCCTTTGATTTATATGACTTTTGCCATTTTTGTGTCATTCTTTTCAGGAGGAATTTAGTTAAAAGTAAGAGGAAAGCAAATCATCATAAGATGGTCTGAAGAAACCATAAATTGCCACAGTGGAGTTATTTTCTAGAATTCATGATTTGTTGTGTGGTGATATTAATTATTTTGAATTGAAAGACAAATATTGAAAGTATATTTAAATGATCGAGTCTTCAAAGTTCAGAGACACAATAATAGTATACTTTTATATTCTGGATTTTTATTTAATGATTGTAAAATGACTTATTCAATATTAATTTATCATTAAGATGTTTTTCCTAAACATCTAGGTTCCATTCTCTCCACTAATGACCCACATTTCTAAGATTTAATGGGAAATTATATTTTATTTACAGGTTGTTGCTTATCAGTTGGGGGTTTATGCTAAAAGCCAGTGAATAACTGCATATTAAGAAATTGCTAAACAGGGCTCAAGAGATAAATTAATTGTTCAAAAGCACTTTCTATTCTTCTAGAGAACATGAGTTTAGATCCCAGAAACAATAGTAATTGATGCCCACTTTTGGTTGTGGGGCACCCATGTGACACGTGTACACACTGGCACCCCATCCACCCACCCACATACATACATACACATATACATACATATATGTATACATATATAATGCAAAAAAATAAAAAGAATAGGTAAAAAGAAATGAGTTAAAGTTCAGAAATATAATTTTTCTTTAACAAAAATGAAGATGTTTCATTAGTAATTTAATTTAATAAGCTTGTATATCATAATCACTGAAAAACTGTCCCTTTTCTTTGAATTTTAAGAGCAGAATAGTGTCCACACTGTTGTTAAAGGAACTCTGTAGTAAAGAAGGAAACGATGTTTAAACAAATCACAGAAAGCCCCAAGAGCCACAGTGGCTCATGCTGGTTTATTCCTTAATGATCTTCACACCAACATTCAAAGTTTGAGGAAATTGCAACACAGTGCAAGAACACGGCCACTGTAGTTTATGAGGAGCCAAATTGACTTACGAGGATGTTCTTTGGTGGCTGTGCTTGCCTCCAGCGTCTTGGACAACTGGCCTCATGGAAAGAAGGAAACAGTGAAATAATAAGGACTCTTGAGGCTAAAGAAGTCGGAAAGCATCCTCAAAATGATGCTGTTATGAGAGGTCAAATTCCATTCAATTCAGAGCAATATTCTGGACTATACATGTATGCAATATTACATAAAAATAAACTATGATAAGTCCCATAATCTCAGGACAGTGTATTAAGTTCAGTACTATGCTGACTTAAAACATAACTAATTAACTCACACAATATCATATTTTATAACTTAAGTAGTAGTTTTCTAGGAGCAAAAACTACTAGATTTTCTTCGTGGTATAGGAGAAAATAGACACCATTGTGAGCAGGTTTTAGAGCCATTGTTGACAGCCTGTGAAACAGAATTCTAGGTAAAATTAAGCAATGACCGTCTCATGTACTTTGGCAGCATGTTAACTAGGAGCCTTATTGGTAACATGTTTTATTAATTTTATCGTGTCTTTCTAATGTGGCTAATTAATTCAACCCAGCAACTTTTAAATTTTTCAGCAAATTAGTTAAACTGGACTAAATATTAAAGCTGGGTGATATTGATGAATATAAATAGGTAGTACTCTGGTGTACAATGAGAAGTATTGAATGGTAATACAAGACAATTATCACAGAACTACTTAAGTGTTGTGAAGTACGTCTGTCTACATAAAAAGATGGCTACAAATATCAAATTTCAAAGGAATAATAAAATGGAATCTATGCTATAAATAAATACACTATAAACAAATAAGTCTATGCTGTGCTCACGTCAATATGTGAACAGTGAAGTAATTTTAATTTCTTCATTTTATATTTTCATGTTAGGTATCTTCTACATTTCACATTTATCACATATGTAGTGATAAAACTAACAGTAAAATAATAAAATGTCCGGCAAAGCAGTGTGAATTTCCACACTGAGCAGGCAAAGGTGGCAAAGGAGGGAAGTGGCAGATAAGAGAAAAAAAATGGTGCCAGTGAGCATTCTTCTCCACAACCGTTTCTGTTCGCTTCTCTCACTCATTCTACGTACATGGAACAATCTTATGTCTGATGTTAACATTTCTATTATCTCCACAATATTTCCAAAATTCTTTAGGGGGATAGGCTCTGTCATGCACTTCATGTCTCAGGGAATTCTCTGAAAAACCCTCCAGCTACCTCAATTACTGAGAGCATTTAACCCAGGTTTGTGTTTTTTTGAAGTGCTATGCACTGCACTATAACATAGGACTGGATTTTTTTCATTAAATATTTTCCTGGTATCAATTGTCCTGTGTATGTTCCTCCTTGAATATCACTTTTAAATTTTTTCCCCAGGCACTAAAATTCTTACTTTGTCAGCTAAACAGAATATTTCCAAAATCACCATATTAATGAACAGTCCTTGAACAAAATCACTTATCGAGCCACCACCCACACAACTCAATAATTATAACAAAAATATCCACAGCAACTTTCATGATCCCTACTGCCGCCCTGTGTCCTGAGCTTTTTTAAACACGCCATATTTACTTCGTGGTGCAAACTATAAAATTTTAGAAAGTCAGATAAGATCTAGCTGGAACAGACAAATACTAACAATAGAACATATGATTATCATGAAAATTTGCAATGGTTTGGAGTTGATGGTTTATAAAGCTGACTGATTCCATTAAAGAGTTCGTAAGATACTTCTGTTGGGTAAATTTAGCATCAGTACTAACGACCTGAAGAAAAGCATACCTAAACATTTATGCTAAACATGAAGCATAACCACAAACTGAAGGCATGGTTTGGAGTTAACCAATAAAGCTTATTCTTAGATCTTAATGTGCTGATCTAACAAAAATTTGTAAAACATAAAAATACATCTGTACTTTTTTATTACATGTACATTTTAAATAATATGTCATTCTTCCTGGAAAAGATAAATTCAGGGGAAACTGTTTTCCTTTTCCTAAACTTTAAAGAATTTAATCAATCCAACCTTTTATGCCAAAAAATCATTTCATGATAGCAAACAATAATAAAAGATGTTTTGTAAAATCCAAGTGTAAATATTTTTCACATCTTTAAAGAAATAGAAACATTTCCCATCTGACCCCATGGCTTCTGTAGGAATCAGGCCTTGAATCTTAAAAGAGCATCTCTGTGAGGCTTCCTATGAGGGCAAATGAAATAGAAATGAAGAACACTCTGAATGAGATGGGATTCCACAACGCAATTTGCAGCATTAGAATTACTCTTAAGATTTTATTTGTCAAAATTTTTTTTACTTCAAATGAACTTTCTTTTGACTTAATTATAGATTCAAAGGATGTTGCTGTGAAAAGGAAATCCCATGTATCATTCCTCAAATCTTACCACATGTAACTTAATGCACATTTGTAGTAGTGAGCAACCTAAGAAATTGATGCCGACACAATTGATAAGGGCAGTCAGATTTCTCCAATAATACATGAAATTATTTGTGAGCATGTGGAAATATTCATCAATTTTACTGTACTTGTATACTGAACAATCAATAGGCAAATCATACTGCCAACCTGTACCATCACTACAGCAAATCTTGGTATCGGTCTGCATTCACAGGAGTCTATTTTTGACCCCTAGTCACTGGAAATCACCTACCAATTTCTAACAATACTGTTTTACTTGTTTGCGAGTGCTACATAAATGAAATGGTACCGTCTCCTTCTGAGATTAACTTTTTGCAGTCAACATGATTTCCTTGCAATTCATTCAAGCTGTTTGTATATTAATTGTCCATGCTCTTTTATTATTGAACAGTGTCTCAGAGTCAAGACACATCACTAATTCTCTAATCATTAACTCACCAAAGAACATTTGGGTGGTTTCAAGCTTTGGAATAACACAAATAAATTTGCTTTGAATTTCCATGTGCAAGTTCATATGTGAAAATATTTATATCTCTTGAGTAAATACTAAAGAGTTAAACTGTTTTGTTTTGCAAGTTAGTTCTTATTATGTTTTTGAAATAACATTGACTTTAGCCACAAGCATGTCTCTGCCAGTCCAATCCAGTAATTACCTGGGTATAATTGTAAATGTTAATGGGAAATATCAATATATTTCTCCATGTTGTGGGTCGCAAACCTAGCCTGTACGAGTCCTGGTTTAAATTTCTAGGAGAAAAAAATCTAGAGGGAGTATATGCTAGAACACATGAAAAACACTGGAAATGGATGTAACTTTTCAAATCTTCAGTAATAAGTTAATAAGATAAGTGATAGTAAGGTTTAGAAATTATATAAATACATGGATAGAAAAATTCCATAATGACATCTTTCTAATTGTGAACTTTAAGTACACTAAAATAAATTATTTTATAGAAACAAATATCTATTCAAATATTTGCTCACATTTTTCTTCAGAGAATATTTTTCAACTGTATTTTATATCTTTAAATAATTTTCTTCAAACTCATAGTACATATATTTCTTTTATTTGAATGAGTAACTTGTATCACTTGGTACTGAATTGACATTTCAAAGGCTGAGTTCAAATACATTTGTGGAGATATTTTTGAGTTCATTCAAGCTGAGCAGTACTTCTTATCTTTTGAAATGTCAGGTGGCCAGTCTGAGGAAAATGGAAAAAGATCTCTGTTACACATGATTACTTATTGTAGTAATATGGTTATGATTTAGTCTTCAAAGCTCATGAGGAGGTTAGAATGTTTATATTTGTATGAAAAGAATTTCTTTTTTTTCTTAAAAAGGAAAACACCAAACAAAAGTCAGCTATATTAATTATTTTATTTAATTGTATATATGTTAATTATCACTTTTATATCTTTCTATTTTGGTTTAAGATAGTTAAAATGATTATTCAATAACATTGTTCTACATACTAAAAAGCACAGAGTATATGATCTAGATAAAATAAGTGTAGCATTAAAATATTAATAGTGAAGAAACAAATAAAATACAGACATAGTCTTTACCCCATATGATATTAGGAAGGTACTGTGTAGATGGAGACTGCACTTTCATTTCGCAGCCAATGAGACCTGAAAAATTAATCAGAAATGGTATTAATAATGATACTGCTTGGCAAATGGCTCAGGCATATTCTTAGTTAGCTCTTACATCTTAAATTAACCCAATTCTATTAGTCAAAATATTGTTATGTGACCATGGCATTACCTCATTTTCTACATGTCTTATTTCCTCCACGGCTGGCTAGCATCTGCTTGACTCTGCTTACTCTGTCTCTCTCTCTCTCTCTCTCTCTCTCTCTCTCTATGGCTCAGTACCTTTTTCTGTGGTGTAATCTTATCTTGCTTCTTTGGTGTCTGGACAAGACTGCAGAGGAACTTCTTTCTTCCCAGAATTCTCCTGTTCTTATTGACCCACCTCTACTTCCTGTCTGGTTGTCCCACCTATACTTCCTGCCTGGCTACTGGCCAATGAGTTTTTGTTTAAAACATAACTGACAGAATATAGACAATTGTCCTGCACTAATTTTTAAAATATATTAGTCTACTTTCCATATTTAAAAATATTCACATTTATTAAATATTTCAGATTTTTAACCTATTTACAGCTTTGCTTTTTTGGAAGCATTAAAACTGTCATGAATCTGGCAGCATTAATACAGAGAAAATACCAATCTTACCAAGAACAATCTACAGATTCAGTGCAATCTCTATGAAAATTTCAACACAATTCCTCACTGAAATAGAAATAATTCTCAACTACATAGAAGCACACACACACACACACACACACTCACACACACACACACACAAAGGACAGCTAAAACAATCTTGAATAAAAAAAAAAAGAATTGTTGGCAGTATCACCATCCTTGATCTCAAATTGTATTTCTGATGTATATTAATATAAGAAGTATCGTGTTGACACCTACATGAGACATTGATCAAAGGAACTTAATTGAAGACCCTGACATAATTCGACACACTATGAACATCTGACTTTATACAAAGCTGCAAAAACAAAGCAACAACAGTAAAAACAGACTGGAAGAAAGGTAGCATCTTCAACAAATTGCACTGGTAAACTTGATAGCTACATGTGGACGCAAAGATAGATCTATATTTATCACCCTGTACAAAATTCAACTTCATATGGAGCAAGGCCTTCAACACAACGCCAGATATCAAGACTCTGATAAAAAGAAAATAGGGAAGAATCTTGAACTAACTGTCACAGGAAAAGACTTTCTGATGATAGCAGAGGCACTAAGAATAACAATTAATAAATATGACTTCATGAAACTGAAAAGCTTCTGTAAAGCAAAAAAATACTATTATTTGGACAAAACAGCAGGCTACAGAATGGGAAAAAACTTTGTCAATTATACATACAGTAGTGGGCTAACATCTTAACTATATAAAGAACTCAAAAATTGAACATCAAGAAAAATTAAAAATAGGATACAGAACCAAACAGAAAGTTCTCAAAAATTAAAACATAAATGGTTGATAAATAAAAAAAATGTTTAACATCCTTAGTTATCAGGAAAATAAAATTAAAAATTTCATTGATATTTCTTCTTATACCCATGAGAATTGCCAAAGGCTATAAAACAAATGTCAACTCATACTGGTGAGGATTTGGGTTATTGGTAACACCCATCCATTGATGATGCAAAGTTTCCATTGAGGTGGAGTCACTTTGGAAATCAGTGTAGTGTTTCCTCGGGAAGCTTGGAAGAGATATACTTCAAGATTTAACTATACCACTCATGGGTAGTATAACTAAAGGCCTAACTATATACCCAAAGTACTATACATTCTACTAAAGAGACACTCGCTCATCCATATCATTGCTGTGCTATTCACAGTACCCAGGATTTGGAAAGAGACTAGAAGTACATTGGCAGGGAAATGAATAATCAAACTGTGAAACATTTATATACCAGAATATTACTCAGACATTAAAATGAAATTATGAAATTCTCAGTAAACAGATGGAGCTAGACAAGAAAATCTATTGAGGCTATCCAAACGAAAAAGGACAAATACAGCATGTATTTCCATATGGATGGGTCTTAAATTTTAAGCCTTTAGTAGGCATGCTACTAAGCCACAGAGGTTATGTAAGAGAAAGGAACTATTGGAGATGGGAAGGAAGCTCTAACATATGGGAACTCGAATATATGTGGGCAGAGGGAAGGGTAGCTGTAATGATTAGATTAAATGGAGTGGGGGAGGACTGAGAGGATAAACAAGGAAACACAGATGGGATGGAGAAATTTAAAGGTAATTTTAGGGGTTACATGGAAATTCACTACACTTAAAGATTTTTAAAATATTCACATAGGTGAAAGAAATTAAAATGGTACTACCAAACAAACAAAGAAAACAAAACAAAACAAAAACAGAGATCCAAAGGCCAAGATCTCTCTTGTAATCAAGAGAAATATCTAGTGCCAGGAATGACTATTATCTAATTGAATTGTTGGCCAATGGGTCCCATGGACACCTCCAAACAACTCATGCTATTGCCAAGGCTGTTGTGTACTCTCCAAAAAGAGATGGCAAGGTCTATTGGTGAAGACAACCTCTACATATCATTGAACATGAACAAAGAAACTGGTACCTATGTGCTCCCACTCCTATTGGCAATGGTATTGAAAAGTACTCTGCAATATCCAAGGAGAAAGATAAATACCAATCTATCTACAAACCCTTTGATCTATACTTTTGACCTGTCTATATGATACGCTGATGGTATAGTTTCACAAAAGTTGTGGGAATAACAAACTATGATATGCAATTGGCCTTAAGGCCCACTCCACGAGATGGAACTCACCCTCATATTTCTCTGCGGCCAGGAAACTGAGAACTGACAGGCCAAGAATCTAGGAGAAAACAAATAATATTGTTCTGCACCAGTAATAGTAATAAAATGACTTCTAAGAAAGCTGTACTCTTAGGGTTCACCTTGTTACTTAGCTTCTCTAGGGTCATGGACCATAGGATTCTTTGCTTTACAGCTAGTATCCACTTATGAGTGAGTACATACAATGTTCATCTTTCTAGATCTGGGTTACCTCAATCAGGATGATTTTTTTTTTCTAGTTCCATTAATTTCCATGCAAAATTCAAGAAGTTATTTTTTTTTTATTGGTGAGTTGTACTCCATTGTGTAAATGTACCACATTTTCTTTATCCATTATTTAGTTGAGGGGCATTTATGTTGTTTCCAGGTTTTGGCTATTACAAATAATGTTGTTATGAATATAGTTTTTGGGTATATGCCCAAGAGTGATATTTCTGGGTCCTGAGGTAGGCCGATTCCCAATTTTCTGAAACACTGCTATACCCATACAGATTTCCAGAGTGGTTGTACAAGTTTGAATTCCCACAAGCAATGGAAAAGTTTTCCTCTTACTCTACATCCTCACCAGCATAAGTTATCATTGGTGTTTTTGATCTTAGCCATTCTGATTGATGTAAGATGGTATTTCAGAGTCATTTTGATTTGTATTTCCCTAATAGCTAAGGATATTGAGCATTTCCTTAAATGTCTTTCAGCCATTCCTAAGAGAAACATAAGTAGATCCTCCTGGGAAGGGGAAATAGACAAAAATCTATAGACTCAGTGCAATGCCCAGCAAAATTCTTCAAAAACCTCAAAAGAACAATACTCAATTTTATATGCAAAAGCAAAGAAAGCTCAGGATAATCAAAACAATACTGTACAAAAAAGGAACTTCTGGAGGCATCACCGTCTCTGACTTCAAACGTTACTACACAGCTACAGTACTGAAAATAGACTGGTATTGGCATAAAAACAGCAGGAGAACCAACGGAATGAAAACGAAGACCTGAATGTCAATCCACACTGTAGGAGGAAGGAGCTGCTTGTTCATCCTGGCCACCTAGAACCAAAATAACCACATAGAAAACTGTATTAATTAAATCACTACTTGGCCTATTAGCTCTAGCTTCTTATTTGCTAACTCTTATATTAATTTAACCCATTTCCATTCATCTGTGTATTGTCACGTGGCAGTGGCTTACCAGGTAAAATTCCTAGCATCTGTCTCCGTAGGCTCCATGGTGTCTCTCTCTGACTCTGCCCTTCTTTTCCCAGCATTCAGTCCAGTCCTCTCCACCTAGCTATGCTCTGCCCTGTCCTGCTCTGCTATAGGCTCAAAAACCAAAATCCATACCAATGCAAATTATTTATATCTATATCATATCCCCCTTTAAATGTAAACAAATAATTATAAACAATATTTGGAAATATGGGCAGAGTTCTGTCCATACTATTTCCTGGGTTTGGGGATGCTGTTAATCAGGTCTTTCATGGTGTATCCTGTGTGCTAGGTTCATCTCAGTTAGCAACTGGGCAAGTATTTTCTTTGGAGGGGTGTTCACACCAACCTTTCAGTGGGATTTGCTCCATGAAATCTTATTGGTTTGGAAGCAATCCACAGGTCCTCATTTTCTGTGGGAATAAGAGAAGAACCTCTTTTCCAAAGCAACATATCATTAAACCCAAATTTGGAAGTTATGATATCTTTATAATATACAAGCTGGTTTAACTTAGCAGCCTATACAATGAAATGTCTCTCTGTACTTAGCTTATTTACAATCAGAAAATTCAAAGAAAAGACAATAATAGACATAATCCAGACTCTGTGAATTTTCCATTTTTACAGGGCTTTTTTTTACTCCTTTTAATTTATAACTATCTGTACTCTATCTCTAAGACCTTTACCCCTTTTTATAAAGTATTAACTTTATTTTATGACTCTCTATACTTTGTTTCTTCTCTCTTCCAAGGCTATGTACATTTATGCAACACTAAGTCTCATTTGGATTTGTCTTTATTGCATATCTGCGATTCTTTATTGTCCTGAAGAACTTTTTAAATGGTAAGCATCTTGGATACAGCTGCTCTAGATGCTGGCTCCACCTCTCTCCACTTTCAAAATGGTGGATGTACCATTTCCTTTAGCTCTGGAACAACCAAGTAAGAGCCATGCTCAGCACTTTAACTCTGAAAATAGGCATGCAATATAACGGCGAATCAATCCCACACCAGTTATGCTTTAAGGGGTTATTTATTTTGGGGGTAAAACTTACATACACCATAAACCGTCAGGAAGGGAGCCTAGTCGCTGGAGCAGGAGCCAGGAGCAGGAGCCGGGACCAAGCGCTGGAACCAAGAGGGCCTAGCCGAGATCTGTGGCTCTTTTTAAAAGAGAAATATACCACGCCCCAGTGGGCTGGTATTTCAGCGGCTATTGGCTGACGGAGCGGAAGGCCCTCCCACAGCACCGTGTGCTCGTGCTTCAGGGACTATTGGCTGAAGCAGTGGAAGATAATCCAGCAGCAGCAATACATAAACCCTTTTTAACTGAGTAATAGCTGCAGTTCATTTCATAGCCTAGAAATATCTCTGTGTATGGTGGAAGGAATCCGCAAAGCTCTCCTGCTTGAACATGCCTAACAGTCCTGATCCTGCTGTCTGCCCAGGCAGGGAGTGCTGAGCCACAGGCATTGTCTCAGCTACTTTCCTCCGGATCCCGAATGGGTACACAAACAACAGACCCTCCAATGCCATTGAAATGCTCCATAGTCGGAGTTCATGCTGGCAACACAGCCCAGGATGCCAAACTGCGTGGCTTTTTTTCTGTTGCAGTTGAATCAGGAAATCTCACTTAAAGGAGCTGCAGCATGCCACCAACAAACAACAAGAAGCTGTGCTAAACTCCGTATTTTTGTCTCTAGAATTCCTTTTCAAATTCTCTCGGTTTTAAGTGGATTTAGCTGGCTACGTGGCAGCCAGTTGTAGGAGGAAGGAGCTGCTTGTTTGTCCCAGCCGCCCAGAACCAAAATAACCACATAGAAAACCAAATTAATTAAATCACTGCTTGGCCATTAGCTCTAGCTTCTTATTGGCTAAATCTTATATTAATTTAATCCATTTCCATTAATCTGTATATAGCCACATGGCAGTGGCTTACCAGTTAAAATTTCCAGCTTATGTTTCTGGAGGCTCCATGGCATCTCTCTCTGACTCTGCCTTTCTTCCTCCCAGCAATCCATCCAGTCCTCCCTGCCTAGCTCTTTTCTGCCCTGTTCTGCTCTTCTATAGTCTCAAAGAAGTTTTATTTTTTTTTCATTAGTGGTAATCATAGCACACAGAGGGGACTCCCACATCACCACACACCCACAAATACCTGATTTTTGAAAAAAAAAAAGCAAATAATATAAAATAGAAAAAAGCAAGTATGTTCAATAAATGGTGGTAGCATAACTGGATATCAATATGTAGAAGAATGAAAATTGATCCATCTCTACTGCCATGCACAAAACTCAAGTTCAAATGGATCAAAGACCTTGTCATAAAACCAACTAAACATAACCTCATTGAAGAGAAAGTGGGAAGTACACTTGAATGCATTGGCACAGGAGACCACTTCCTAAATATAACCTCAGTGCACAGACATTGAGAAAAACAATAAATAAATGGGACCTCCTGAAGCTTCCTGAGAAGCTTCTGCAAGGCAAAGGATATGGTCAACAAGACAAAACAGCAGTCTACAGAATGGGAAAAGATCTTCACCAACCCCACTACAGACAGGCTGATCTACAAAATATACAAAGAACTGAAGAAATAGGTCATCAAAAGAACAAATAATTCAATAAAAAATGGGGTGCAGACCTAAACAGAGAACTCTCAATAGATGAATCTAAAAGTGCTGAAAGACCCTTAAGGAAATGCTCAACATCGTTGGCCCACAGAGAAATGCAATTCGGTGCTTCATGTACTTTGAGTATGAGTATATCCCTGTAAATATATGTTTCTCATGCTTTCCTTTCCTTTTTCCCCCTTCCAGTTTCATCTGATTGTTTTTTTTCTGTCTTTTTTTATTGGCCTGTTTGTTTCCTAGAGAGAAAGAAAGATAGCACGGAGTTCAAAAGTGGGGAGTTAAGAGGAACCAGGAGGAGAGGGAGGAAAATCTGAGATCGACATATACTGCATGAAAAAGAATACAATTAAAAAAACCAAAGAAAAACTGTCTTTGTTAGCTCTGGTATTCTATATATAGCATACTTCAAATTTTAAATCTAATAATGGTATTTATAATTTCTATTCATTCCATCAATATTCTTATTTCTCAGTGGTGTTGTTTTTATAACATTATAATACATAAATTAATGCAAAACTTAAATGGTCATTGTCTACTATTGTAATGTCATGACATCTCTTGAGTGTATTTGGGAAAGCTATTACACCAATACACTTTTAAGTGAGAAGAACATAAACACTGGCATTTTAGTTTTAAGAGTATAGTACTATCTTGCTGTCTGAAATATTTCTAAAGTTTTTGAAGTTTCACATTTAATAGTTCATTTTATGTCTTGCTAATTTTTTGCACTTCAAGTTCTCTGGTAATTATGGGGTGCTTGCATGTTTTCCATGAGTATTAGTAAGTAAAAATAGATAGCAAAGAAATGTCAATAGATATTTAATAAAGAAGACTATTGTTCTTTAAAATGTTGTGGTCAGGAAAAGTATTGTCATATGTGCAGAAAATATGCAAAGTGTTGGAAACATTGTTTGCAAGTACTGTCATTCTCAATCTTAGAGTCCTGTCAGATGCCTTCTGTAATTGAGAATTTCTAAACAGTGCCGAGTAATTCATGTCTTTATTATAATTATTTATTTCTAACCCATTGAATCTAATGAATGCTGCTCATAGGCACATTGCGGTAGTATTATCCACTGGGGCATGGAGAATCTACCAGTGGTCACAACGTCTAAAGAAAAATGACCCTCACATCATTATCAATCTGCAAAAGTTCCTCAGCTGATAGTGAAACCATGGTAGTACATCCCCATCCCATAATGTGATTTTTACCTGGTTTGATCTTGTGCAGGTCTGATCTAGGTAATCACAGTTGATGTGAATTTATGTATGCAATAGCTAAGTCATTCCCAGAGGACAGCATTTCACTGCACACCTCTCATTTCTCTGGCTTTTACATTCTTTCAGCCATCTCTTGAGCAACATTGTCTGAGCCTTGGTAATAGTGCTATTGGTGGTGGTGATGATAATGTGATTTTCTGATAAACATGTACCATCTACTACTGAGCTCTTATACTTTTTATTCTTATTACTATGAATTTTAGTGAGTATTGATTGAACAATATCTACAGAAATGAAGAACTTCTTGAACAAGACTAGGAAAAACATAGATCTATGCACATAAAGATTAATAAGTAGAAGATATTTTTACAAAGAATGTTTAGAAAACCCACATGAATAGGTTCAGTCGTAGGGCATATGATACACACACACACACATACATACACACACACAAACACACACTCATACTGTTATGTTCATAGCACCAGTCATAAATTCCCTTCTGGAATTCATGGACTCATGGGACAACACTAATACCTTCTCAAAAGGTTTTAGCCACACCTTTAAATAGTCTCCACTATCACATCAGTGGGCACATTTTGACTGTCAGGCGAGTATTACAGGATCAGGGTTCAATGCTAGTTAGGATCATTAACATCTTTTCTCTTCCAGCATCCTACATAGCAACTTCTATAATTACAAAAGAAAGTCATCATCGAGAGAGTTTCCTGGTTATTTAATGTTTGATTTCTCTAATTCTATTATCCAAAGAGAGTGAGTGGTATATTTAGCAATAGGATCTTAACATTTAGTACTGATGGGTAACCAAGAACGATAGTCCTGTATTGTTTAGATGTTATTGGTGCCTCAGTAACTAGTAGAGAGGTAACCAATGCCTATCACTGAGATTTTCATTGAATAACTCATTTTATGAGAGTATCATACTTACTAATTAATGTGATGTACTTTTATTTAAGTTAGTTTTGCATCTGTTTACATTTATATATGTAAACATATATTTATATATATGTAAAAATATTTATATGTGTATTTATATTTGCATCTGTTTACACATATATATGTGTTTGTGTATACATATATATATATACAGTATTTTTAAAAATTCATAAGTACTTTTCTGTCATCAGATATACAAATGGCAACAAAATCTGGTGCAGATGTATGGAAAGAAAAACCCTTGTACACTATTGGGGGGGTTTAAATTAAATCAACCACTCTGATAACCAGTCTTCAGTTTATTAATAAATTGGAAATGAGTCTACTGTTTAACCTATCTCTCTTACATCTGATACACACCCAAAGAAACTATGACTTACAGAAATGTTTGTCTGTCCATGTTCACTGATACTTTATTTGCAAGAGCTAGGAACCGAAATCAACCTAAATGTTCCTCAACTGATGAGTGGGTAGTAAAAATGTGTTACCTACAAACACTGGAATATTAATCAGCTACAAAGAGAAGGGAAATCATAAAATTTTCAGTCTAATGATTGAAACTGGCCAAAGCCATATGAAATGACGTCACCTAGGCCTCCACAGACAAAACCACATGTTCTTTCTCACATCCAAATCCTAGCTTAAAATCTTTTGTCTTGTTGGTTTAACATGGAGTATTGTGGGAACTCGGAAAGTATCAATGGGCCACTAGTATGAGATGGGGAAGGGGATAGTCTAGTACAGGGAAAATGAAAATACAGAAGTAAATACTAAAGATAAAAGACTTAAAGGAAGCAACTCACTGTTGGTCTGAGGAAATGAAGTTCTGAACGAAAATGAGTATGCATGAAGTATCTACTCAGGAACCTTTGATCGTCAGTCTAGGTAAAAACTATAGTAAGAGAAGAAAGAGTATTTATGATATAAAAGAACAGGGAAAACACTTGGAGTCGGTGTAAGCATGGATATGGAGAGTGGTCCAGGATGATTGGTTGGATTAAACAAATCTAAGAGTAGATGGTAGTCCTCAGATTTGATGTAAGGAATTGAACTGGAATCCATTGTTGGTACCTACTCAATATATTAGAATATCAGTATTTCAAGTCATGAATCTTCTTGGGAATTAAGAATACATCATTCGGTAAGTAGTGGAAGAAAATATTAACTGTTCAATGTTCATTAACCTGAAACATGTACACTACTAATATTCTTACCATTAAATAGGATAGATGCTTGCTAAATACTAGAAGTTGGGAAACGGTGAAAATCCTATGAAAGAACAGATGATAGCACTATGACCAGCTGTGACATGGAGGACCTGCTTTTGTGTGAGTGCTCTTCTGTTTCTCTAAGAATGCAGCTTTCAGGAAAAGGCTTTCTTTTTTTTCCAACCAAGACGAACATTTTAGAAGATCTGTTGGCAATGACATAGTTAAACATATTTCCTAGAATTGGCTTACGTTAAAGAAAATTAATTCTAATTTTGTGTTTCCAAATACTTATACTCTGTAATATAACAAAATCACTTCAGCGACTATTTGTATAAGTGCTATCAAGAAAGTTACAGTAGTCTGTTTCCTCTTGTATCAAACTGTCTATTGATTCTTAGCATGGATAATAAGGAATGTCATTCAGTTTCTTTAGACAAGCAGTGAGCTAGAGCGGTTTTTACTATACAATGATGTTAGCACTGCTTTTTTGAGACCACTGGCAAAATTTTTCTACAAATTTCTCAAGTTGTTATCTATAAATTATAAAGGCCTACTTCTTTGCTAATATATTATCTATGTTGTAAATCACCATAACCACCAAGTAATTAAAGATAATGAAAACATAGTCTAAATTTTTAATTGATTCATTAATATGTACATTCGTACTTCAAATGGTGTTATGGTGTTTTAATCATTTAAAACTTTTGCTGACCTTTTTCATTTCAATTAGACTGTAACTGCTTTTATCTTGTGATGTACTCTATCAAGAAATTGAACTTGGTTAATAAATAATGGGATATCATTTTTGAGGCTTGTTCATGTTCATATTTATAAGTTAATTATACACACTCACATGTATGCACTCCCCTTCTTGGAGTAGACTATGATTTTTCTTAGTTCGTCATCTACAATGAGCTCAAGAACACAGAGGTGGGTAAATTCTAATCCGTAAAGGTCTTGAGTGTTCTTATGCCTTCACAGACTAATACCTTCTGATAGTATATTTTGAAGCATGTAATAAAGTAGTTATATTAAGTAGGTGAGATTTAGTGGGCAACACACTAAATCTATCACACTAGTCTACGCAACACTAACTTTTGGGTGCATTTCACCCATACTTTAACTTGGCAGCATCCAGTGGGTGCTTATTTCTCAATTATTCCCTTGACACAATATCTCTAAAATAGTCAACAATGGCTTAGCTTCCTTGTATTTTAATAAGTTTGTTTTTCTCACTCCTCATGTTGATGGATCTCCAAATTCCTTCCTATGTTCAGAAGAAACGCTTTCTAAGGCATTTCTAAATGTCCTCACCCACCTTATGTGATGCTCTACTGTAACACTCTAAAGCCTGTATCTTGGTTTGATACTCCTCATTCACATCATCCCAGTTGCCACCTTTCTGACATGCTAGTCTGTCTCATAGAGAGTGTCACCTTTTATTTACGCATTTTGAGAAAGCACTCTTATAAAAGTGCCTTTATAAAAGCTTTAGTAGTTTGCACTCTTGTGTAATTCATATCTCCTGTTACATGTGATTTATTAGAAAATATTTCCCTGTTTTCTATGTCTGAATACCTCTTCTGTATCTAGTTTTTATTCAATGATTACACAGACATTTGATATATCCTTTTATTTCATCATTCACTATTTCCTTTTCAAGAGTGTAAGCACACCTAGACTAGGACAAAGGGTATATTAATACTGTTCTATGCCTATGCTATTCAGAGTAGGCCTGGCTTAATAACTGGTGCTCAGGAAGTATTGTTTCAACAAAAGATTAATTAACCAACAGGTCTATCTTTCTGAATTCTTACATTAATGGTGACCAGAACTAAAGTCTCCAGGTAGCCCTTAATTCATTTTCTCTCTCTCTTCCTGCTTGCTACAGCTTACTCCCTTTACCATGTTCCTTTTTTCTACCTTTCACATATTTTAATTATTTTAGATATGGAGACAATGTACTTCAAAATTTCTGTTGTGAAAATTCAGCAACAGAACTGCAATCCAGGGCTTTTCAATCTGGCCCCATAGAGTCAAACCTCAGCAAACATGCATTGTTGGACATTTTGTAGGATCCATACTACTTATTGTATTTACTTGTTAGAATTTCAAAATAACCACAACGTTTTTATATTTCTAATTGTCACAACATGATTGTTAACATTTTCAAAAGTAGAGTTATCTTCTAGCTCTATAATTTAAAACATAGTTGCATTTACCAGCCGGTGATGGCACATGTTAAACCCTGTACTAGGGAGGAAGAGGCAGGAAGCTCTCTGTGAGTTTATGGCCAGTCTTGTCGACAAGAGCTAGTTCCAAGACAATCTCCAAAGCTACAGAAAAATCCTGTCTCAAAAAACAAACAAAACAAACCAGAAAAACATTTGTGTCTTTCCACAAACATATTACTTTGATCAAAAATTATTTCTCTATTGTTTATTTAGTATCATTTAAATTTGTGTCATGGTATTCTGCTTACATGCAGAATTTTCTAGTCTTTGGTTAGCAGAAACATCGTGGCAGTGTTTTTTGTTTACTGGGGGGCAGCTGATCCCTAAAACTTTTCTTTCTTTTGTGTCATTCTTCCTTAATCTGAGGAGAATGCTTTTCAAGCAGCTAACTGAATAAATAAATGATTAGAAGAAATGTTGTCATAGCATTCTCTGTGTTGAGTGGCATACCATGTGCCAGGAAAGGCTGCACCCTTCACACATTTGTTGTCCTTCACTCGTGTTTTCACAACTTTTTCTCATACCGAATATTCTCAGATTGTTGACGAGCAATAAGAAGAATCATTTACATAATGCTAAGAACCTCTGTTTCCTTTCACTTAAAATAAAAGGAAAAACATTTTTCTTTTTTAGATCATATAATCTACATGGAAACTGTATTCTTTTAAACACTGCCTGACCCATTATCTGTAGCATCTTATTGTCTAACTCTCTCATATTGATTCAACCCGTTTCTAATAATCTGTGGGTCACCGTGAGGTCGTGGTTTACCAAGAGAGATTCAGCATGTCTGACCTGGCAGCTTCATGGTGGTGGCTCTCTGCCTCTGTTTTCTTTCTCCCACAATTATGTTCTGTCTTCCCTGCCTACCTATGTTCTAACCTATTAGGTCAAGCAGTTTCTTTATTAATTAACCAATGAAAGCAACAGAAATACAGAAGACCCACCTACATCATCAATCTTTGGAATGACTTCTCTAATTTTTGTATAAATTCATTAATATGTTAAAAACTTAAGTTATTCCGTAGCCACCTTTTATAAAGGGAAAAGTGACTACACATATATTTCGTTGATTTTTTTATTATTTTTATTTATTTATTTTCTGATTTTTGAGACAAATTTTCTCTGTGTACCCCTGGCTGTGTTGGAACAACTGCTGTAGACCAGGCTGGCCTCAGAGATCTGCTTGTCTCTGCCTCCCAAGTGCTGGGATTAAAGGTGTGTGTCAGCACTGCCCAGATGATTTTTTTTAAACTGTGATTATAAACACCCATTCAGATTTTCCATTTCTGCAGTGACTGTCTCTCCTTTTACTCTCTTTCTCTTCATGTCTTATTTTGCTCATAGGCAATGTGTTTCATGTTTCTTAAGTGCTTTTCCCCTCTCTGATTTACTATTCTAGAAAACTAGCTCTAAAGGCTATCCACTGGCTGTCTTCCTATTATTGTATCCTTCTCTCCTGGCAAGCACTGTAATCGATCAATACAGATTGAATAAATGTATGGATAGCTGAATTCATATTTCAGTTCTAATTCACTTCATCCCAGGGGAAGTATTTGGCAAATAAATGGTAACAAACCTATCAGCTTTCAAAAATATTTATCATAGTTTTATGCTGCTCAATAGTAGATTTCAAATCCAAACAAAAACTATAGCACATATTAAAGATCATTTTAAACTTGCAGCACTTTTTAAAAATTAATAATCTTTACATTGTTTTATATCATGTAGAGTCAGAAGTTATGGCTTACTTTTGTTCTCGCTCATATAGTTCTACCAATGGGGCTTTGAATTTTCATTTAGAAACACTGGCAAATCTTTCTTAAAAATAGTCTATTTGTTCCATCCCAGCGAAATGTGTGAGACACAGAAATAGAACATTGTGTGACGGAACAGATGCTGCAGCCATGTGAGTTTATATGAGGATCCGTGTGACAGATGCTGCCTTCTAGCATTAGCCAGTTTGTAATAGGTAGGTACCACTACTTTAAAATAGTAGAAATAAACCAGGATGTGGGCAATGTGGAAGGTGCAACATTGCTCTCACATACTGAAGGTGAATTTGTGTTATGATATAATAAGTATTCCAAGGAATAGACTCTTTTGGTTTTTTGAGACAGCTTTCTCTGAGTAACAATGCTTGGTGTCCTTGAACTTGCTTTATAAACCTGACTGACCTTGAACTCAGTGATCTGCCTGCCTCTGACTACCCAGTGCTGGGATTAAAGTTGTGCATCAGCACCATCCAACAGGACAATTTATCTTCAAACAGAATTAATCACCATACATAGATTTTCATATAGAGGAAATGATTCAACCTCTACCACAGAAAAGGAAAACTAAAGGCAACAGAACACCCCAAACATGAGTTGAACAAGGACAACACCACTGGACATGCCAAGGTAAACAAGAAAAAAAAAGCACATGATGTCTCAAACCTACACAAAAATCCATAGGCAACTGAGGAAAGCTGGGATCGAAAAGGTTGTTTTCCCCAGGGGAGAGAACACTGAACTGGTTGTCCAGTACCAAGCTGTCATCCCTGAAAACATATAAGTAACATTATACAGACTAAACAGAATATATATATATATATATATGTGTGTGTGTGTGTGTGTGTGTGTTTGTGTGTGTGTGTATACATGCATGCATATGTGTATATACATGCAATAGATGTATACATGTGTATATGTGTGTGTGTAGACATACATACATACATGCAGTAGTCATTTGTGAAAATAGAAAGACCAAGTATTTAAAGAAGAACTGAGAAAAGATTCATAGAAGGATTTGAAGGGAGGAAGGGGGAGAGAAGAACTGCGTGGTAGTGGTGCCCACCTTTAATTCCAACACTCAGAAGGTAGAGGCAGGAAGATCTCTGTGAGTTTACGGCCAGTATAGTTTACAAGAACTAGTTCCTGGACAGGCTCCAAAGCTACAGAAAAAAAAAAAAAAAAAAAACAAACCTGACTCAGAAATGCATTAAATAAAAAAATTAAAATAAAAGTAAAAATAAAGGGAGTAAGAAGAAGCAACTTATTCAAAACAAAGTAGATTTCAATGGAAAGAATCAGAGTACTTTGAAATTCAAGTATACATTTTTAAAAGCTATGATAGTTTTAGAGTGAAAACATATTTACTTTTATTTTCAATACTAACAAAGGTGAACAGTTGGAGCATATTAAAATGTACAGGAGATAAACCAGTAGTTAAATTTAATCTATTCAGTTCATATTTGTATATATATATATGTATGTATATATTAAATATATATGCATGCTCATATAAATAATTTACTTTCAACATTATTTTACTTAGTTTTCTATGACAAAGATTTACAACATAATCAATTTTAAACAATGCAATATGTTATTACTATTGTGACGGTATAATACAAATATATGCTGAATACCTAAAAATTACTAAAATATACTACTAAAACATAGTATTCCTAAGTTTGATGTGAGATTTCTCACTATATGCTGTGAATACCATTGGTTAATTTTTAAAAACTGCTTTTGGCCAATGGCTTAACAGAGTAAAACCAAGGAGGAAATCTGAACAGGTACATAGAGAGTGGGCAGAGTCAAGGAGAAGCCATGTAGCCAGCATATGAGACAGAGGCTTGATTCTGGATGGATACTTATCAGTAGGCCACAATCACATGGTGATACACAGATTTTAAAAAAATGGGTTAATTTAAGATATAAAAGCTAGCTAGAAATATGCATAAGCTAATAGGCCAACCTGTGTGTTAATTAATACAGTTTCCGTGTAATTATTTCGGGTCTGGAATGCTGGGAAATGAACAAGCAGCCTCTGTTTAGATTGGTGTCAATGTGGTCAAATACATCCACATAAAACCTGAGAAAGCTTCGGGATGTGGGATTCCCCTCATTATGCTGTGATTACCACTAATGAGTAAAATAGCTGCTTTGGACCTTTAAGAGGCAGAACTTAGCTTGGCCAGGAAAACTAAACTAAATGCTGGGAGAAAGAAGGCAGAGTCAAAGAGAAGCCATGTAGCCACCGGCAGAGACAGATGTGCTGAAACTTTGCTGGTAGGCCATTACCTAATTGTGATGCACAGATTAACAGAGATAGGTTAAATTAAGATGTAGGAGTTAGCAAATAAGAAACTAGAGCTAATGGGTCAAGCAGTGATTTAAATAATATAGTTTCGGTGTGATTATTTTGGGACTCTGGGTGACTGGGAAACGAATAAGTGGCCTCCCACAGCAACTTAGAAAGGAATTCTAAACACAAAAGAACAGAGTTAAGCATGGCTTCTTGGTTTTAGACATTTTTTTTCGGATGGGCTCTGTTTGCTGGCAGTGAGCAGGAGTGCCCCAGCTCCTTTAAAAGAAGGCTTACTGACTCAGCATAAGAAATGGCAACTTCCTGGTTCATGCTCTTAGCATGAACTCTGAATCTTTCAGAAGATCAAGTACATAAATGGGGTTTGTGAGCAGCATGGTACTAGCTGCTTAATGGTGACATAGATCTCCTGCAACCCTGGAGCTAGGGTAACATGCATAGCTCTCAAAGGCAACAAAGATGCCTCTGTCAACTTGGACTGGGCTGAGCAAACAGGCAGAGTGGAAGAGTTTGTCCTAGCCATGCCCATTTAGCATTTGAAAAAAAAAAGTACTCTTGAGCAAAATTAACTACAGATGTGCAATAAAGACAGATTCGGACAGAAATAAACCTCGGAACTGGTCACAGCCTGTTTAAAAAAAAATTCAACATAGGCTTGGGAGAGAGAAGAAAAAGAATATAGGCAATAAAAGGTAATAAAAGTTTCTAAAAAGTAAAATCAAGTCTTTAAAAAAATAGTACAGACAGTCATAGATTAAAAGAGAAAAGAAAAATAAGCCACTTAAAGCTTGAATATACACAGAGGGTCTGATTATGCATATTGCTGTGTTATCTTTGAATTTTTTGACTATGAATGAACTAAATACAGCGAGACATTTCACTGTATGGAATGCTAAGCTAAACAAACATAAAGATATCTTGACTTCAAAATTTGGGTCTAAGGATATGTTGCTTTGGAAAAAAGGTTCTGCTTTTGTTTCCACAGAAGATAAGAATCTATGGATCCCTTCTAGATTACTGCAGTTTGATGGACCAAGACCTCCTGAAAGGTTCCTACAAACCCTAAAATTACTTCATCCAATAAAAAGCAGAAAACAGTTCAGAGAGAACTATACCCAAATTTTATAAATTATTGTGTATTATGAAAATGTAAAATTGTACATAGTAAAGCTACCATAAAATGTGTTCAACACTAATATTACTATGAAAATTGCTTTTAATATGTGGATATTGACTTTTATTGTAGAAGTACAATCAATTAAATGTGAAAGAATTTTAAAAAGACTGCATATATATTTATTTCCATATACTTACATATACACACCTAACAATACTTAATATAAGTCTTAATATAAATATACTAAATTACTGAAATGTACAGTGAATATATTTCATATACTGAAAATATACTCAATATAAAGGCAGTTTTTAATGAGTATGTCATGTTGCTGCATTTATCCATATTAAAATGATGTTAAATAATTTATTTTCCATTGAATTTACCACTAGTTTTCATATTAACTCATTTACATTATACTTTAGTATAAAACATATGATCTTGATCTACCATACAAATTTTAGAATGTTTGCTATGGTCTTATGCTACTGCATGTCTTCAGAAAAGAATTAATCAATACAGCACAAGAAATACTCAGATTTGCTTTCTGCCATCCCCAGAATTCTTGCAGTCTAACGTTATACAAATGTTACTAAGTGAAAGGGATAAGGTGATAAAAGCTTATGACTGTCCTCATCATCAGTGTTCAGCGATCCTATGCTGCGTATCATACATTTCCTGAGACCTCTAGCTCTTCTGTGAAACTTGCTGCTCCACCACTTCAAATTCATTCATTTTTCACAAAGATATTATTTTTATTTTGCTTTTTTCCTGAAACTGTAGGATATATTAAAGGTCAGAGGCAACGGTATGTAGGTAACATCCTGGGTCGTTTCCAATAATAGATCCAAGGTCTCTGTTAGTCACAGGCTTTCTTCAAGTCTTATTTTCTTAAAATATAAATAATATCTTTAAATTCTCTTTTCAATTCATTTTCTTTCCATTAATTGTTATTATATATCCCTAAATACATAGATATAGCCTGCTCTGTCTATATAATGATATTTGGATAATCCCTGTTATGATATCAAGACTTCTAATGCATGTTGTCATTTTTATAGAGATTTTGTCATCTTATTGGCATTACTAACAAACACAGACTTGAATTCACTAGAGAGAATTTATTGAATGTTATGTGATCCTTTACTTATTATCTCAATGTGGTATGACATCATTTTTAGAAAATGGTTTATGAACAAAATTATGTTTAAGGCAATGAAAGTGATATCAATATACTGTGAATCACATAATTAGAACCAAGTATAAAATTGTGAAATATACACATTGTACAGAAAGAAAGTAGTAAAGAGTGGACTCTAAGCCATCAACTGTATAGAGGATTAACATTATAGAAATAAGTTGCAAATATAAATGATACCAGTGAGTAACAAATCATAAAAGGGTGAATCTTACAACTACAACATTACTAAGTCAGCATATTCTCCAACCATAGTATAAACATTTGTCTTTACATGCACAAGAAATGCAGTCCTATCATCAAAGAACCTTCTCTATTTGCATTTCTCTCTATACAGAAACCAGGTTTGATCAGCACCATTTATTGTAGAGGCTGTCTTTTTTTCCAGTGGTATTTCTCACTTCTTTATCAAACATAAAGTGTCCATTGTTGTGTGGATTTATGTCTGGTTCTTCAATTTGATTCTATTGATCAATGTGTCTTTTTTTCTACCAATACCATGTAATTTATACTACTACAGTTCTGTAGTGCAGCTTGAAATCATGGGTTATAATGCATCCAGTGGCTCTTTTGCTATTTAGTATTGTTTTTACTACCTGGGATTTTGCTTTTATATATGAAGTTGAATATTATCCTTTCAAGGTCTATAAAGGATTGTGTTAGGATTTTAATTGTGACTGCATTAAATTTGTAGACAGCTTTTGGTAAGATGCCCATTTTTATTATGCTAATCCTAATGATCCATGAGCATGGGGAATCTTTCCATCCTCTTATATTTTATTAAGTTTCCTTCTTTAAAGACTTCAAGTTTTTGCTATACAAGCCTTTTACTTGCTTGGTAAGAGGTACCTCAAGATATTTTATATTATTTGAAGCTATTGTGAAAGGAATTGTTTCCCTGATTTCTTTCTCATTCAGTCTGTCATTCATATGTAGGAGGAATGATGACTTTTTAAATTTAATCTTGTATCCAGCCACATTACTGAAATGTTTAATAGCTGCAGGAGTATCCTGGTAGAATTTTTAGGTTTACACGCTGTCGGACAATGGTCTTTTATCCTTTTACTTGTATTATTTTTAATAAGATTCTGATTGACCAGTATCCAGGCAGGAAGAAGAGGTGGGGCAATGAGAACAAAAGGATTCTGAGAAGAGGAAAGAGTCAGTCTGCAGCCATCACCCAGATGCAGAGAAAGCAAGATGAGAATGTCTCGCTGATAACAGCCAAGCCACATAGCTAACCCAGAAAAGAATTATGGGTTAAGATGTAGGATGTAAAAGTTAATAAGAAGTCTGAGCTACTAAGCAAACCAGTTTGTAATTAATGTAGACTGTTGTGTAATTTTTGGGGACTGAAGAGCTGCGTGATCAGGTGGGAGAGAAACCTCCACCAACCATTACATATGTATACCATCATGTCATCTGTAAATAATGATACTTTGACCTTTTTCTTTCCATTTTATGTGTCCTTGATATCATTCAATTGTCATATTGCATATTACTCTAGCTACATCTTCAAGTAACTTATTGAATAGATATACTGAGTGTGGACAGCCTTGTCTCCTTACTGATTTTAGTGTAATTGCTTTGTATTTTTCTTGATTTAATTTGATGTTGGCTTTATGTTTGATACAAATTGCCATTGTTTTGGGTACATATGCCCTTTTCATCCCTGATATCTCCAGAATTTTTATCATGAAGTCGTAGAGCAATTTGTCAAAAGCCCTTTTTCATATCTAATGAGATAAGCATGTGGGTTTTTTCTTTAAGTGTGTCGATATGACAGATTGCTTTTACTGATTTTTGAATACTGAACAATTTCTGTATCTCTGAGATGAACCCTACTTGATCACGGTGGATAATCTTTTTGATATGTGCTTGATTGAGTTTGCAAGAATTGGGATATTTAGCTGTTGCTGTTAACTTATCAACAACTTTATCTGCTTGGCTTTCTGATTTTGGCTTTCTTTTTCTTTTTTGTTTACCCTACATAATATTTTTATTGATTCTTTGCAGATTATGTATCATATACCTCTATCACATTTGCTTCCCAGTTCTTCCCTAGCCACAACCCTCACCCTAACCTGTGACCTCCTCTCAAGCCCCCCCCCTCAAAAAAAATAAATCCAATTTCTGTTATCCATATACTCACTGGTGTGTGGTCATACTATCAGTGACCTTGAATAGAACTTCTGTTTACATCTGTGTTCATATCGAAAATTGGTCTGTAATTCTGTTTCTTTGTTGAGTCTTTATGAGCTTTGGGAATCCGGTTAACTATGGCCTCAGAAAAATGAATTGAGCAATTTTCCTTCCCTTTCTATTTTGTGGAATAATTTAAGGAATATTGGTGTTAACTCTCCTTTGAAATTCTGATTAGAAAATCTTCACGAAAACTTCCTGGTCCTGGGCATCTTTTGGTTGAGAGACTGCTAATGAATGTTTCTATTTTACTGTGGTTATATTCTGAATTGTTTTTCTGATTTTGACTTAAATTGAATAAGTGTTACTTATCAAGAAAATTTTCCATTTTTTTCAGATTTTCCAATTCGGTGGAGTACAGGTTTTTAAAATATGTATTTATGATTCTCTGGTGTTCTTTGATTTCTGTTGATATGCTCCCCATTTCATTTTTTATTTTGTTAATTTGGGTAGTTTTGCTGCCTTTTTCTTAGTGTGAATAAGTATTTATCTTGTTGATTTTCTCAAAGAAACAGTTCTTTGTTTTATTGATTCTTTGTATTGTTCTCTTTGTTTCTTGGATCAAAGACCTTATAAAGTCAGAAACACTGAACCTGATAGAAGAGAAAGTATGTACTAGCCTTGAATACATCAGCACAGAAGATAACCTTCTTAACAAAATACCAATTGTGTAAGCACTGAGATCAACAATAAATTGGACCCCATGAAATTGAGAAGCTGTTTTATTGGCCAAAGAAAATCATTAATCAAACAGAGAGGTAACCTACAAGTATGAAAAGATTTTTCATCAAATCCACATCCAATAGAGTACTCATATCCAAATTATATTAAAAAAAAACTCAAGAAACTAGATTTCCAAAACCCAAATAATCTAATTAAAATCGGGTACAAATAAACAGATAATTCTCAACACAGGAAATGACTAAAAAATACTTTTAAAAGTCCTCAAAATCCTTAGCCATCAGAGAACTGCAAATCAAAACTGCTTTCAGATTCCATCTTATATCTATCAGAATGGCTAAAGCCAATAACACAAGTGACAGTTCATGCTGGAGATAATGGGAAGCAAGAGAAACACTCCTTTACTGCAGATGAAAGGACGAACATGCACACACACTCTAGAAATTAATATGATGGCCACTCAGAAATTTGCGACCAGATCTACCTCAAGACCCTGTTATACTACTGTTGGGCATATACCCAAAAGACACTTGGTCAATCATGTTCATTGCGGTTTTATTCATAATAGTCAGAAAGTGGAAACAACCTAGATATATGTCCTTCAACAGAATAAAGGATAAAGAAGGTGATACAGTTACCTAATAAAATACTTGTTGTCTGAGGTTTCTGTCCTGCCTGGTTACCGCAGTCATTAAGTCCCAAAGAAATCACACAGATGTCTACATTAATCATAAACTCATTGGCCCATTAGCTCAGGCTTCTTAATAAATCTATAACTTATATTATCCCATTATTCTTATCTGTGTTAGCCACATGGCTCAGTACCTTTTCAGTGGCGTAGTCACATCATACTTCTTCTGTGTCTGGACAGGACTGCAGAGGGAGCTTCCCTTTTCTCAGAATTCTTCTGTTCTCATTGACCCACCTCTACTTCCTGTCTCGTCCCACCTATACTTCCTTCCTGGTTACTGGCCAATCAGTGTTTATTTAAAACATAATTGACAGAATATAGACAACTGCCCTGTACCAAATACTGAATAGTTTTATTAAAACATGACATCATGAAAATTTCAAGCAAATGGATGAAACTTCAAAAAAATCATTATGAGTGAGGTAACCCAGATCCAAAAATAAAAATATTGTATGTATTTGCTTATAAGTGAATACTGGTCTTTAAGTAAATGACAGCCAAGCTATTATCTGTAGACCAGGAGGGCTTAAACAGAAATGAGTGGTCTAGGGGAGATAAATGGGCATCTCCCAGAAGAGGCAATAGGCTAGATGTAATGGGTGTACTGGGGAGAGACATGAAAGGTCAGGTGGGGGAATGGGGTAGAGGCGGAGAGTGCAAGCGAAGACAGCTAGAATTTGGGGATATTTTGGAAGTCATGAGAGAACTTAGTTCAATGGAAACTTCCTGGAATATGAAGGTGACCTTAAATAGGTCTCCTAGGAATGAGGGAAACAGAGTCTCAACTGCTCATCTCTTGTCCCCAGACTAGGCTTTCAGTGGTGGGACTAGGTTGCATTCAATTGATTTGTTGGTCAAAGGGATCCCAAGGGAACCACAAGTAATCCAGACTGTTGCTTAGACAAAGGGTTGCTTTTCACAATTTGAGAGTGGAACAAAATTGCTGAGGATAACACCTATACAACAGGTTGATCATAGAGAAGTTGAACTGATACCTACATGGAGCCTTCAGCCCTTCAGATGTAGTCTCTTTGCTGTGGAAAGATACTCACCAGACTGCTGAGGAGAAAAATGGACACCAACCTAGACACAAACCTTTGGCCTACAATCTATTTTACTTGTAAAATATGCCTGGGCAATAGTGGAACATAACTTGTGGGAGCAGCCAAAAAATGCTTATTTTTGACATAAAGCACACTCCAGGAAAAAGAGCTCATAACTGTTATTCTTTGGGTCTGGTTGCTTTAAGGGGCAAGCCATGCCCACTCCCAGCCACTTCTGACCTCTCTGTCGCCATCTTAATTCCTTCCTTCTGTTCCCTTTCTTGGCGTGTGCACATGTATCTCCTCTGTCTTTATGTCTCTTTGTCTCTCTGTTCCTCTGTCTCTCTGTCTCTCTGCCTCTTCTTTAAGTAATAAATGTTTATCTTTATATTCAGCCTTATGTTTATTTATTATGTCCTGTAAGCCTTTTATCCTCAGCACCTATCCGGCACACCTGGTCACCCGCCCACCTGACTCTCTGGCCGCATGGCTGGTACCAGCCAGTCCGGGATGAGCCCTCTGCAGTTCGCCGTGGGGAACCTGCACCGCTCTAGTGGCTGCAGTAACCCTAGAAATATTTTTTTAATATCAAAAATAACCAACTCTGTTTTGGTAATCTAAAACCTCAGGTGAAATATCTCAATACCTAAGATAAAATCAAACATGATTGTTTAAAAAAAAAAGAAAGAAAAGTAAGTATCGGGTTGGAGATATGACTGAGAGGTTAAGAGCACTATCTGTTCTTCCAGAGGTTCTGAGTCCAATTCTCAGAGACAGTATTAGGTAGCTCACAACCAAGTGTTCAGTTCTCAGCAACCACAAGGTAGCTAACAACCATCTATAACAAGATCTGGTGCCCTCTTCTGATGTTCAGGCAGAACACTATGTTGTATATATTTATATACATAACATATAAATAAATCTTTTTTTAAAAAAACAAATCAATAAAATGACGTAATGATATTTGGCTATACTCACAGATCAGTTCATTATCCAGTCATCACCAGAGAGGTTCTCTAGCAACATATGAGATCAGATTCAAAGACCAAAAGCCATGCAGAAAAAGTCTAAATGGGGGGAAAGTCTTTATTAAATCCTGCTCCTCAGATCTCAGGGAATCCCAAAGAAAAGAATGTGAAAAGGTTGAAGGACCCAAAGAGATAGAACACACCATGAGAACAAGGCCCTCTGAGCTCATGGTTCTGCACCAGATCCTGGGCATATATAATATAGCTATAGCTTAGCATTTTTATAAGACTCCTGACTCTGAGAAGAAGTGGGTCTCTGATTCGTAGGCCTGCACTTGTTAGGTTGCATGTCCAACTTCGGTATAATAGTTTTGTATACTTGGTGACCTCCTATAACAAAACACTTGAGACTGAGCACTTAAAAATGATGCCCATCTAACTCATGATTATGATGGCTACAATATCTAAACTGCACTGGGATAATGCCTTTGTGTTCTTGCAGCATAATGGTATGCTGCATGACATCACATAATAACATTGCAGGCAGTAGAAGACAAGGTAAATGTTTAGAAGTGCTAGGAATCCAGTAAAAAAGAAATTATGATTATTCCTACATAACAACCAGTTCTAGTACGCATTAACCCAGTTCTATAAGATCTAACCAAGATTAAAGTCTTCAAAATATGACATGATCTACAAAACTGCAAAAATACTTGGTATCTTTATGTTTTCTCTACTTATCAACATCAAGATAGAGGCAAATAAGATTCTAATACAGGGAATAGGAAAAATAAACGCTAATTCTTAGCAAAATGTATTTTATTAGTAAACGATATGGTTCTTATATCAAAATAAATAAATACATATGTTCTTATATCATTAATAATACATGTACTCCATGCATTTTGCCATACATTTTACGGAGAGAGGAGGCATCTACAAGATAAATGTGATAAAAGTAGTGGTCTGTATTCTATCACTGTTCTTCTACTCCTTTTATATGAACTAGCATGATACCTGTTCGGAGTACTTGAACATTTTTAGCTTTTTCCCTTTGATTAATTTTGTTTTTCACTTTTTCTTTCCATTTTGTTTTTCAATATATATTTGTTTTTAATTTCTTTTGAAATTTACACTTAAAAGCTAATACTATCCCGACATAATATTACCCTGATTATTGCTATTTGTAAATAGAATTGATTTTTCTTGTTAAACTGTTTCTCTGTTTATATTTACAAATTCTTTACACCTATACATGAAGCCTCAAAGACCCTTATCTAGAGTAGCTAACTTTTTCTGTTAGACCAACATATTTGGCATGATTTATTTGGTAACAACTAAGACAGAATGTGATAAGCATTTCAAAAGTACTATTACATGTATTACCTAAGCATTGCCAAGAGTAAGAAGGGTGTGTTTTCAAGCATGGGAAGAATAGTCCAGTTATCCGAGTCACCGTTACAGCAGTTTATCATATACCAGGCCCTGAGGGGTTGCTTACTATCAATAATGCTCCCAATAATGGCAAGCGCATGCTGACAAATTGCAGCCTTTGAAATACTGTATATCGTATAACCTTATGAAGACTATGAGTGTGTACTTAAAATATAAGGAAATATATTTTGAAATGTGTAAAATACAATAAGAATGAATCTTGTTATCAGTATTACTGGATTACTGGACATACATATAAATTCTAATTTGACTATTTTTAATAAATTTGGTAATTTTATTATTTTTAAATTCATGTAATAATTTAAAATTTCAGAATGCATTGTGATAATATGTTTATCGTCAGAGCCCATGGACCTGGACTGAAAATTGAGCCACAGTAGTCTAACAGCTGTGCTCTCATGCTACGTTGTCTCCACTACAAATCACAGATTCTCCAGTGTGGAGGAAAAACAGAAACCTCAGTACAGAGGCTGATTAAACACACAAGCCTATATTCAATCTAACACGACCAATTAATTAGGTTTGCATGTGTTTCATGGAGAAAGAGGGAGACAAAAGAGACCATTTGTGTCTCACTCTCATTATCTTGATTGTGACCAAAGTCGTTAAGAAGGAACACCACACAGAAAATAAAAATTTGTGTTTTATGGACCAGGGAAGTTGATTCTATGTTACGTTAGGATTACAGGCTGGTAGGGCAGGACCAAGAGTGAAAGTGTTTTCCTTGGTGTTAAATATGACAATATTTATCTTGTTGTTAAATATGACAATGATTATGTTGGTGTTAAATATGGCAATGTTTATCTTGGTGTTAAATATGACAACCCTTCTTCTTAAAAGGTTATGTCTACAGTTGACAACTGTTCAAACAAAAGTGGTATATCAAGACTCAGGAACTTTTCTACAAAGGGAGGGAAAGTAAATGTGTCTGGATTTGTTACCCTTATGCTCTGCATTGCAAATAATCAAGTCTGTCACGATAGCATGGAAACAGCTCTAAAACTCGTGTGAGTGAAAGGGTGTGGCTGTGTTCCAGAAATCAGATTAATAAAAGATTGGGAGGTTCTAGACTTCAGACCTAATTTGTCAGTTTCAGCCTTAGCTGACATGATGAATGTTACTTACATCCAAAAGAGAAGTGCAAGCCAGAAAAGGGGAGTGGATTGTTGAGAATAAGGTATCCTAGTTGCTTAGATAGTGGTGATGTTCAGAATCAGAGACAGTGACAAAATCCTGATTGTATTATGATGCTGAATCAGGCAGATTTATGAATATTGTACAAAAGTGGCAGGTTTAAGTTTATTGTTAGACATTAAACCTTTTAACGGCACATGTAGTCCAAATAAATCCTTCATGTCTAGAAAAGATAAAAAAGACCACACAATTATTATAAAATACTAAACATAACTGCTCATATCAGATACCTTATTTTAGATCCCAAGTTCTGGAAACCCCATATGCTAATCAAACACATGCTCTTGAGAACTATTTAGAACTTGACTAAGCTGATTGTTAATAACTTATTAATGTTTCTGTTGTATTCTCAGATTTTTTAGCAAATAATCCTTAAATACTTATCACTCATTAAAGACCTTTCTAGTAGAATTATTACATTTATACCACAATTTCCTTAATATTTAATCACTTATAGTATGCATAATTTTGCAGATAGAAATCTTGTAGGTACGCATCATTTGTCACTTTGTATCATATTAAGTCTCGCATTATAATTAAAACTTTAATTCTAAGAGTGGGAGCTATTAATGTGGAATTATTCTAAAAAGGATGATGGGAATGGAACTATAGGCTACTGATCAACATTACAAAATAGTGCAAACAAGTTTACTATTTCATATCCTTCTAGGACTTTCCCTTTAAGACGTTTTAGGATCATCCTCCATGAAGCAGTAGGCTTATTAACTTGTACTATACATTGCTGTCTACCTAGAGTAGAAGTCATTCTATCCTGTTGAAGGAACTCCCAGGGAGGAAAAAAGTCCTCTAACATTAGAGTAATTGTTGGAATATTGTGATGGAATATTGTAAAGGAGCAGTACAATAATCAACTTTATGTGTAATAAAAGACAAAAAGAAAAAGGTGAGCTACCTCAGTCAGGAACACAAGATGTCATTTAAGAGTGTCTCAATATAACAAAAATAAATTTGTCACTAATGTATCTTGCCAGATTGCACAGCTTGTGAGAGTGAAGGGTGCTTCATAATAACATTCGTCACTATTAGGCCTTCCTGGCTCTGTGTTGTAGAGAATATAAACACCAATATTTATAGCTTCTTAATAAATGTACTTTAGCTTTCTCAGGACGTTGACGAGTTGGCTATCAATTTCTGACACAACATATTGTGGGATTGCCATTTAATATTTCTTAGGACTAGCTGGAACAAGTCTTCCTTTCTAAAGTGGCACATGTTCATTTTCTGCCTTCTTTTCGTCCTTACCACCTGCTAACAGTGTTTCAGGCAACAAAACAGCAGTCCTCTCAGCAGACAGTGTAACCTCCTCCAGAGTCAAGACAGTGCAGATGGTACACCATGAAACAAAACCCTTAAGACCGTGATGAACTGCTTTTATTCCTTCTCTTTGAATTCTTTGATTCTCCTTTAATATTTGACACTGATTTGATATAAAAAAAAACCTCTCTGAAGTATATGTGTAAGCACACTAGAGAATACTCAAAGACTATTGAGTACAAGATCTCATTTCAGGTCTTTTCCAGTCAATCTTTAGTGATATGCAAATTCATACATTTGTGAATGCAGTCACCTACCATGAGAACACTTACTTTCTTATGTCAGCATTATTTTATGGTTGGTGCTTGCTAATATTTTTCTCTATTTAGCAAATTTTAGAAGAAAATGAATCTTAGCATTAGTTGTATTTTTAACCTTACAATTTATATTAGCTGTAAGAAATTTTAATAATATGAAGAAATTTCATCAGGAGCAAAAGCATCAACTACGTAGTAATGATTCTGTTAAAAAACATATATTGTTTTTTTTTTGTAATTTTATTAAATTATAGAAAGTTTCCATTTACACCCCTCCTCCCAACGCCCTCCCACTCCCCCCCCTCCCTCTCCTCCTCCCTCTTTGTCCCCTAGGGAAGTCAGGGTCTCCTGCCCTGTGGGAAGTCCAAGTTCCTCCCCCCTCACTGCAGGTCCAGGAAGGTGAGCATCCAAACAGACTGGATCCCAAAAATCCAGTATATGCAGAGGAAACCAGTCCCAGTGTCATTGTCAATGGCTTCTCGGAAAGACTGCAGGCCAGCCACATTCAGAAAATCCGGCCACATTCAGAGAATCTGGTTGGATCACATGCTCATTCAGTCACGGTCCATCTGGCCTTGGTAAACTCTCATTAGATCCGACCCCTTGTATCAGTGGGTGATAGTATCCCTCACAGTCCTTCGTCATTTTCTTCCTCCTTTTGCTCCTCGTTTGGATCTTGGGGGGCTCAGTTCGGTGCTCCAACGCGGGTCTCCATCTGTATCGTCATCCAACGCCAGATGAGGGATCTATGGTGATAAGCAAAATATTCATCAGTATGGTCACGGGCCAAGGCCGGTTCAGGCACCCCCTCCTCTGTCCAGAGAACAATCTGGGGATCTCTCCTTGGACCTGGGATCCCATATATAATCAAGTTTCCTGTAAACTCTAATATGACTCCCTTAGTTGAAATATATTCTTCCCTGATCCCACATTCATCCTTCCTCCCTTCCCCCCATCCCGGTCAACCGAGCTTTCTCCATTCCTCCCCTACTCCCTTCTCTCTAACCCTCTCCCCTTCCATCAACCCTCCCACCCCCCCCCATGCACCCAAGGTTACCTGGGACTCTTGACTATTTCCTACCTCCTGGCGGATAGGTAAATAATCTTCATCAGGTTCGTCTTCTTATTTAGCTTCTCTAGGATCACGAATAATAGGCTCAAAGACCTTTAATTATGGTTAGAATCCACTTATGAGTGAATACATACCGTGTTCCTCTTTTTGGGTCTGGCTTACCTCACTCAGTAAAGCGTTTTCTATGTCCATCCATTTGCATGCAAAAATCAAGATGTCATTATTTTTTACCGCTGAGTAAAACTCTAATGTGTATATGTTCCACACCTTTTTTAACCATTCTTCTATTGAGGGGCACCTAGGCTGTTTCCAGGTTCTGGCTATTACAAATAGTGCTGCTATGAACATAGTTGAACAAACGCTTTTGTAGTATGTTTGGGCATCTCTAGGGTATACAAATGGTGCTGGCATAACTGGATGTCAACCTGTAGAAGAATGAAAATAGATCCATATCTATCACCTTGCACAAAACTCAAGTCCAAATGGATTAAAGACATCAACATCAATCTGTCCACTTTGAACCTGATAGAAGAGAAAGTGGGAAGTAGTCTACAAGATATAGGCACAGGAGCCCACTTCCTAAGTAGGACCCCAGCAGCACAGACAATAAGAGAAACAATGAATAAATGGGACCTGCTGAAACTGAGAAGCTTCTGTAAAGCAAAGGACACTGTCAGTAAGACAAAAAGGCTGCCTTCTGACTGGGAGAAGATCTTCACCAACCCCTCATCAGACAAAGGTCTGATCTCCAGAATATACAAAGAACTCAAGAAACTAGACACTAAAACTCTAATTAACCCAATTAAAAAATGGGGTACTGATCTGAACAGAGAATTCACAACAGATGAACTTCAAATGGCCAGAAGACACTTAAGGTCATGCTCAACCTCCTTAGCGATCAGGGAAATGCAAATCAAAACCACTTTGAGATACCATCTTACACCTGTCAAAATAGCTAAAGTTAAAAACACCAATGATAACCTATGCTGGAGGGGATGTGGAATGAGGGGAACACTCATCCATTGTTGGTGGGAATGCAAACTTGTGCAGCCACTTTGGAAATCAGTGTGGAGGTTTCTCAGGAAACTGGGAGTCAACCTCCCTCAGGACCCAGCAATTCCTCTCTTGGGATAAAACATATATTGTGAACTGACTGACTTGGTTTTAGTAGCAGAATATTTAGAATGCCTTCTTAGTTAAATGCATGAACATTTAAGAGAATAAGATTAGAGAATATATGTAAATATATAATCATGTTTTTTCAACTAAATATGGTTATGTATACATTATATATTTTGTGCTGTAATGCATGGAAAACTTTCTCCCAGTGCCTAAACAAACCCTCACAAGGTGGACTATCTTCCTATAAGCTATTATGAGAAAGGTCCCATAGGTCCCCAACATAAGACAGGCAGTTGGCACTTCTGTTGGTGGTCATCCTTAGCTAACTGACAATGATACTAAAGACATCACCTGCCTTGGTAACAAGACACAGAGAAGTCAGAATAGAGCCAGTATGGGAGCTTCCTTCCCTCTGACAAACATCCATGTGTTCTAAGGTGCTGTGCAGGCTCACAGGGGGGAAAATATCCTCTACAATCTTAATGAGCTGTGAACTCTGTGGGCAACAACACCAACCTGCCAGGAAAGATGAGTCCACTGGTGTGAAAGAGGCAAGTCTGTTATGGAGGTAACCAACCACTCTCTGATTGTATTTGATTCTTGCTCCACAGGAGAAAATTCAGGTCTGCTATGATAAACATAAAAAGAAGCTATGCCTTGGGAAGTTACAGACACTTGGGAAAGAACTGCTGTTGTTTTGCTGAACAGACATAATATATATGTCAAATTTTCTTCTAAGTCACCATGGTCATACATTACACTGCTGTCAGCTGTGGTTTGAAAAGTTTCATTGGCATTGTTCTAAAATAACACCAGGGACTCATAAGTAGTCAAATTAAAGAGAAGAAATGAATTATGAATGATATATGTAAATACCCTCACAGGTCCAGAAACACTGGAGAAGGAGGGAAAGAAATTTGTAAGAGCAAGTTGAATGGTAGCCTAGACCACCAATTCTGTGATGCAAAAATAAAACAAAACAGAAAAAAAACAATGTTTATTTGAAACCACAGTGGTTTTCATTACCTAAATACAATCCTCAAAGGCTTGGCCTGTAAGCCTCTATCACAGAAGTTGGAGGGACCCATGAGACCTTACCTTTCCCTAAGACAATGGGAGCAGAACCAGAATTTTTCTCAGTATTGTAAACATTTTTAAGGTGTACATGCTCTTGTAAAAAAAAAACAACTTTCATCACACTCTGTTAAAAATTCTAAGAAAACTCATTGAGTACTAACAAGGAGACAGGAAAGTAGAACGTGGTGGGCATAGTGATATTTGAGACAAACAAAGGGATTATGTACAGTGGAAGGAGAGCAAAGAAACTATAAAGAGTTGGGAATATGATCAAAGCATAGAATGGATATATATAATATATGTGAATATATATGAAAATACCATGTTGAAACCTATTAGTGTGTACAATATATGCCAATGTTTTTAACATTATTTTTGAAGGGAACAAAAATAAAAAAATGATACATTTTTAAATTTTTGTGTCAAGTGAATAAATAAAATTAATGCACAAGTAATTTATGAGTGTAAAAATTATAAATATGCCCTTTTCTCTTCAAGAAAATAAATATGTTGACAGACTGTGTTGAGTAGGGTGTTATTCAATTACACTTCTAAAAATAAAACTGTGTGGGTAGGCTTCATTATATCAATTTCACAAAATGAAGTGAATGTCTAAATGAAATAAGAATATGGAAATAATATAGTTATTTAAGATTAGGGATCATCAATGAGCAATATTTACAAGGACAATTTTGAAAGTGCCTAAATATCCATCCTTCTTTAGTGTCTCAAACTTACTTTAAAACATGAGAAGAATTTATATCACATTACTAATATTCAGTTTAATTACTTAGGAAATTTCTCTGGAAAGATACTGTGTTGGGAAGTGAATATTTAGAAATAGAAGATCAAATGCCCATCCCCAAGATCTTCACAGGTTATTATAACCATAGCCAAGCTTGCTGAGTTAATTTTGGTTTTCTATTGAACATTTTAATGGCATATATTCACGAGACATTTCTAAATGTTTCACAATAGGGTTTAAACTCAAAAATATTATGTATTTGAACATTTTCCCAATATTCTACAATCTTCTGTCTTTTTCTTTTATATTGTTTTCCCCTGTTTTTCACCAATAGTTCTCTGTGACAGTTGGCTTTACTTGTAAACTCTACATGACTTAGAATCACCTGGGAGGACAGACTCTATGAAGATTTTTTCTACATTTGTTGGGCTTGTGGGTGTGTTGACAGGAGATTTTTTTACTTAGTAGTTGGGATAGACTCAGGCTACTGAGGATGCAACAATCCCCTAGACATTGGGACATGAACTATATAAGAATGAACTGATATGAATCCAAGCAAGCAAGTGAGCATGCAAGCATTAATTTCTATCCACTCTTTTTTTTTCTATCCTCTCTTGATTGTTGAATGTGATTGTGATTTTTTTATCTATAGATTCTCCTAGAGTGGCTCTCCTGTAATGACAGATGGTAACCTGGAATCATAAGCTAAAATATAACCCATTGCTACTGTGTTTTTTGTTGTCATGTTGTTCCATCACAGAAGAAGAAATTAAACCAGGACATGACCTTTCTATATTCATCATGTATGCTTGTGTATGTATATACATATATATATATGTATATATACTTGCTATATATATATATGTGTGTGTGTGTGTATATATATATATATATATTGCATTTCCTTTATCCATATAGGCTGACTTTATAAATTCGCTATTATGAATCCTACCACATTAAATGTAGTTATGCAAGTACCTATGTAGGATGCTTGTTTTTCTTTGAATATATTCCAAAGAGTGATTTAGAACAGCATGCAGAATTTTAGTGTTATAAAAAACTCCATTCTGAATTCCGTAGTGGTCACACTATTTTGCATTAAAATCTACGGTGTGTGAAGATTCCTTTCCCTTGGTATCCTTTCAACATATGTCATTTAATTTTCAATAGTATTCATTTTTTTCTAGACTAGATGGACACTCAATGCAGTATTCTCAGGAATCTCCCTCACAATTACACTCAAATTATAATTTCCTAGGTTTCTGCTGTCATTTGAATATCAAATATCCCCAATATTCTCATACACTTAAACACTGGACCCCCAGGTGTTGTTGGGTACTCTTTTGGAATATTGTAGAGCCTTTTGGAGCTTTTGGAACATCACCACGGAAGTGAGCATGTTGTAGCACAGTCCTTCAGCAGCAGGGTATTTATTGTTTTAGCCATCATCATTTGCACAACAGTTTCTTCAGCCTTTGAATTTGGACTTACACTAATGTCTCTCCTGTGAGCTTGTGAGTTGTAGCCTCAAACTGGGGAGCATCATTAGTCCATTATTTGATGGTATCTAGTACCTGGAAACAACTGAAAACTCACAAGCACCTGTGGTCTCTGTGGATCTCATCTCTACATGACCAGTGTGGATCATTTAGTCTTTCACTGTGAAAGCTGATCTAAAAAATTCTTGTTTTAAAATATATGTCTTTCTTCTGTTCCTCTAGCTTTCTTCGGGTAATCTAGATTTTGGCAACTAAATGGTTCTGGAGAAATCAAATTATAACAATGAATTTCCTCAAATGGTTTTATGGTCTCTGGAATTGACCTCTCTAAACTGTACAAACATAAAGTCTCCAAAACGTTTAAATAGCATAAGAACATGGATAATCTCTAGTGTGAACTGTTCTAATAACTGCACATATAAAAATATCTGATGCTCTTCATTATTAGTATTTTATTCCTATTATTTCATTACCTGAGTCTAGAAATAGTCAATTTCATCCTCATGAAAAAAAAAAAAACTTTGTAAAATTCTGAATGAACACTGATTCAAATTCTCAACTCCAGACAAACATGAACAAACCGACATATTCACTGAGTCTCCCAGTGGAGAATCATCACTGTAGGCACAGTTCTCAAGTAGCTGAAATATGCACATAAATGTAAAATTGTATATATTAAAGGAGTGACATGATGTTTACATATACTTATACATACACACTCAAATGCTCAATTAAATGGGGTTAAACATATCTACCACCTCAAACATGAACCATTCCATTGTGGAAAAAAATGTTTAAAAGTTCTTTTTTTATTTTTTTGAAAAATATAGTTTATTTATTTATTGATTTGGTGGATGGAAATTTGGGAGGTTCTTGAAATTGTAGGAGGGACAGCCATAATTTAAATATGATGTGGGGCTGTGAATACCAATGGTGAATAAAGAAGCTGCTTTCAACCAATGGCATATAATAATATAACTAAGCTGGAAAGCTCTCTCTCTCTCTCTCTATATATATATATATATATAGAGAGAGAGAGAGAGAAAGAGTAGGTGAGTCATGGAGATGCAATGTAGCCAATGGAGGAGAAAGATGCCAACCATCAGCTGGAACCTTGATGGTAAACCACGAACCTCATGGTAAAATATAAAATAATGGAAATGGGTTAATTTAAGATATAAGAGCTAGCTAGTGATACACTTGATTGCCCAAGCAGTGTTTTAATTAATACATTTTTGTGTGATTATTTCAGATCTGGGTGAATGGGAATGAGCAAACAGTCTATGTCTACATGAATATATATTTTCAATTAAAACATATTTAAAAACGAGTGCATATGATTTTTCACACATATGCACAGTCATATTCACCATTATGCACATTAGCAGAGAGAAATTTTGTTAATCCAACCTGTCACTAAGTATCTGTGAGCCAACTTTTTCAATTGTCCCTATTTGATACCCTTCTCAGCCTCTAGTAACCAATGTTCTGTTCCAATATACAGCTGAGATCATGTGGTAGTTGTGTTTGCACTCCGCTTCTTTTTAATGATAATCTGCAGGCCCGCACATGCATCAAATTTTATTTTTGTGATGTGTAAATAGTATTCATAAATATATATTCATCTCAGAATACATCCCATTTATTTATTTAATTCATAAGGTGGTAGACACTGAAGTTGTATGGAAAAAGTATATGCCCATGAAATTCTTCAGAACTGTTAATCTATAATTTAATAAGAAAGCAAAATTGTAAGTATAAGAAGTTATGAATAGATAACACATACAAAGGAAGGATAATATGTAAAAGAATGTTTTTAAACTAAATCCAACAAAACATATAAAGGAAAATGCATTGTGGTTAGATGGGATTCACTCCTATACAAGAAGGTTACTTAAATTATCAAATTTTAGTGAATATAACTTGCTCTATTAATTAAAACATAACACGAGCAGCAATCTGCATTAGCTTTTCATTGGAGGAATAATTTTGCAATTAAAAAACGAAAAGAAGACTATGATAAAATGCAACATCCATTTGGGTTAATGAAAAATGATAATTCTTGGTAAATTGGGAGTGACCAGAAAATTCCTTAACTTGATAGTACATTCTAATGCCATAGCTAGCATCATCCATAATCCCCAAAGTTCAAATATTATTCATTAAGCTCCAGAATGATTTATGACACCACCTTTTTTTTCACTTCAATTGACTAATGTACCTGAGATTTTAGCTAGTGCAATGTCACAAGTTTAAAAGTTAAAAAGGATTTAGATTATAAAACATATACAGAACTATTTGTCTGCAAACTACAAAATATAACTTCTAGAATAACTTTGTATATTAAGGTTAGAACGTGCCAGGTGAATATAAGAGAAATAAAATAATTTTAAAATAAATACAATTGACAATGTAGAAAAACTAATAAGAGTAAATATCACAAAATAGTTTCAAAACATACACACTGAACATTTTTAAATATTACTAATATAAGTCAAAAGTTTGAATAAGTAGGCAGGCAAATGCATTATTTTTAGATGCTAAATTCATTCAAAATTTCATGGGGAAATAAGAAAAATAATCTTGAAATCAAACAAAATTGTAAGGTTTAACTTACGAAGTTAAGACCTCTCCATTAATTATGAACTTAACATGTCAGGCAGTGTGAAAGAGTATCAGGAAAGAGAGATTAGTTCAATTGACTAGAGACTGAGGCTAGAAACTGGACCCAAAATGTGTACTTGAAGTGAATTTATTTCCAGTAGAAATCGCCAAACAACAGAACAAAAAAGATAGTATTTTACTAAAGGATCCTGAAAAATTGGATCTTGAACAGCTAAAATTATATTTTTTTCAAAGTTTATTAAATTATGAAAGTTTCCATTTCCGTCCCTCCTCCCAACACCCTCCCACTCCCCCCCTCCCCCTCCTCCTCCCTCTCCATCCCTAAGAGGAGTCAGGGCTTCCAGCCCTACGGGAAGTTCAAGTTCCTCCCCCCTCCCTCCAGGTCCAGGAAGGTGAGTATCCAAACAGACTGGATCCCAAAAATCCAGTATATGCAGAGGAAACAAGTCCCAGTATCATTGTCAATGGCTTTTCAGAAAGGCTCCGGGCCAGCCACATTCAGAGAATCAGGCCACATTCAGAAAATCTGGTTGGATCACATGCTCGTTCAGTCCCAGTCCAACTGGCCTTGGTGAACTCTCATTAGATCAGTCCCCTTGTATCAGTGGGTGATCGCACCCCTCGCGGTCCTGAGTTTTTTTTTTTTTCATGTTCTTCCTCCTTCTGCTCCTCATTTGGACCATGGGGGGCTCAGTCCGGTGCTCCAATGTGGGTTTCCGCCTGTATCACCATCCATCGTCGGATGAAGGATCTACGGTGATAAGCAAAATCTTCATCAGTATGGTTATAGGCCAAGACCGATTCAGGCACCCTCTCCTCTGTCCAGAGAACAATCTGGGGATCTCTCCTTGGACCTGGGATCCCATTTATAATCAAGTCTCCTGTAAACCCTAAAATGACTCCCTTAGTTGAGATATATTCTTCCCTGATCTCATATCCATCCTTCCTCCCTCCCCCCATCCCAGTCCACCTAGCTTTCTCCATTCCTCCCCTACTCCCTTTTCTCTAACCCTCTCCCCTTCCAACAACCCTCCCACCAACCCCCCCATGCACCCGAGGTTACCTGGGACTCATGTCTATTTCCAATCTCCAGGAGGATAAGTACATGATTTTCTTCAGGTTCACCTTCTTATTTAGCTTCTCTAGGATCTCGAATAATAGGCTCAAAGACCTTTAATTATGGCTAGAATCCACTTATGAGTGAATACAAACCATATTCCTCTTTTTGGGTCTGGCTTACCTCACTCAGTAAAGCATTTTATATGTCCATCCATATGCATGCAAAATTCAAGATGTCATTGTTTTTTACCGCTTAGTAAAACTCTGGTGTATATATGTTCCACACCTTTTTTAACCATTCTTCTATTGAGGGGCACCTAGGTTGTTTCCAGGTTCTGGCTATTACAAATAGTGCTGCTATGAACATAGTTGAACAAATGCTTTTATGGTATGATAGAGCATCTCTTGGGTATATTCCCAAGAGTGGAATTGCTGGGTCTTGAGGGAGATTGACTCCCAGTTTCCTGAGAAACTGCCACACTGATTTCCACAGTGGCTGCACAAGTTTGCATTCCCACCAACAATGGATGAGAGTTCCCCTCTCTCCACATCCTCTCCAGCATAGGCTATCATTGGTGTTTTTGACTTTAGCTAATCTGACTGGTGTAAAATGGTATCTCATAGTTGTTTTGATTTGCATTTCCCTGATCGCTAAGGATGTTGAGCATGACCTTAAGTGTCTTTTGGCCATTCGGAGTTCTTCTGTTGAGAATTCTCTGTTCAGTTCAGCACCCCATTTTTTAATTGGGTTAATTAAAGTTTTATTGTCTAGTTTCTTGAGTTCTTTGTATATTTTGGAGATCAGGCCTTTATCTGATGAGGGGTTGGTGAAGATCTTCTCCCAGTCAGAAGGTAGCCTTTTTGTCTTACTGACAGTGTCCTTTGCTTTACAGAAGCTTCTCAGTTTCAGGAGGTCCCATTTATTCATTGATTCTCATATTGTCTGTGCTACTGGGGTTCTATTTAGGAAGTGGCCTCCTGTGCCTATATCTTGTAGACTATTTCCCACTTTCTCTTCTATCTGGTTCAAAGTGTTCCAATTAATGTTGAGGTCTTTAACCCATTTGGACTTAATTTTTGTGCATGGTGATAGATATGGATCTACTTTCATTCTTCTACAGGTTGACATCCAGTTATGCCAGCACCATTTGTTAAAGATGCTTTCCTTCTTCCATTGCATACCTTTAGCCCCCTTGTCGAAAATCAAGTGTTCATAGGTTTGTGGGTTAATATCTGGGTCTTCTATTCGATTCCGTAGGTTGACTTCTCTGTTCTTATGCCAGTACCAAGCTGTTTTCAATACTGTAGCTGTGTAATAGAGTTTGAAGTCAGGGATGGTTATACCTCCAGAAGTTCCTTTATTATATAAGATTGTTTTGGCTATCATTGGTTTTTTGTTTTTCCATATAAACTTGATTATTGTTGTCTCAAGGTCTGTGAAGAAGTTTGATGGGATTTTGATGGAGATTGCATTGAATCTATAGATTGCTTTTGGTAGAATTGCCATTTTTATTATGTTGATCCTCCCAATCGAAGAGCAAAGGAGATCTTTCCATTTTCTGTTATCCTCCTCTATTTCTTTCTTCAAAGACTTAAAGTTCTTGTCAAATAGGTCTTTCACTTCCTTGATCAGAGTTATCCCAAGATATCTTATGCTATTTGTGGCTATCGTGAAAGGTGACGTTTCTCTGATTTCCCTCCCTGCTTCTTTAACCTTTGTGTATAGGAGGGCAACTGATTTTTTGGAGTTGATCCTGTATCCTGCCACATTACTAAAGGTGTTTATCACCTCTAGGGATTCTTTGGTAGAGTTTTTGGGGTCGCTCATGTATACTATCATATCGTCTGCAAATAACGAGAGTTTAACTTCTTCTTTTCCAATTTGAATCCCCTTGATCCCCTTATGTTGTCTTATTGCTATTGCTAGAACTTCTAGCACTATATTGAAGAGGTATGGAGAGAGTGGACAGCCTTGTCTTGTTCCTTATTTCAATGGAATGGCTTTGAGTTTCTCTCCGTTCAGTTTGATGTTAGCCGTTGGCTTGCTGTAAATAGCTTTTATTATATTTAGGTATGATCCTTGTATCACCAATCTCTTCAACACCTTTACCATAAAGGGATGTTGGATTTTGTTAAATGCTTTTTCAGCATCTAATGAAATGATCATATGGTTTTTTTCTTTCAGTTTATTTATATGATGGATTACATTGATAGATTTGCATATGTTGAACCAGCCCTGCATCTCTGGAATGAAGCCTACTTGATCATAATGGATAATTTTTCTAATGTGTTCTTGGAATCGATTTGCCAGGATTTTGTTGAAAATTTTTGCATCAATGTTCATGAGTGAGATTGGCCTGTAATTCTCTTTCTTGGTTGTGTCTTTATGTGGTTTTGGTATCAGGGTAACTGTAGCTTCCTAAAAAGAGTTTGGCAATGACTCTTCTGTTTCTATATTGTGAAATAACTTAAGGAGTATAGGTATCAGCTCTTCTTGGAAGTTCTGGTAGAATTCTGCATTGAAACCATCTGGCCCTGGGCTGTTTTTCGTCGGGAAGTTTTTGATAACAGCTTCTAATTCTTCGCGACTAACAGGTCTATTTAGATTGTTCACCTGGTCTTGATTTAACTTTGGTAAATGGTATTTATCTAAAAACCAATCCATTTCTTGTACATTTTCCAACTTTGTGGCATATAAACTTTCATAGTAAGATCTAATGATTCTCTGAATTTCCTCTGTGTCTGTTGTTATGTCCCCCTTTTCATTTCTGATCTTATTAATTTGAGTGTTCTCTCTCTGCCTTTTGATTAGTTTGGCTAGGGTTTTGTCAATCTTGTTGATTTTTTTCCAAGAACCAACTTTTTCTTTCATTGATTTTTTTGATTATTTTCTGTGTTTCTATTTTGTTGATTTCAGCCCTCAGTTTGATTATTTCCAGTCTTCTACTCCTCCTGGGAGAGTCTGCTTCTCTTTTTTCCAGAGTTTTCAGGGGTGCTGTTAAGACTCCAATATGTGCTTTCTCCGTTTTCTTTAAATGGGCACTGAGTGCTATGAACTTTCCTTTTAGCACTGCTTTCATTGTGTCCCATAGGTTTGAGTATGCTGTGTCTTTATTTTCATTAAATTCAAGAGAGACTTTAATTTCTTTCTTTATTTCTTCCTTGACCCAGGGATGATTCAGTAGTTGACTGTTCAACTTCCACTCGTTTGTAGGCTTTCTGGTGTTCGAATTGTTATTGAATTCTAACTTTATACCGTGGTGATCTGACAAGACACAGGTGGTTACTAATATTTTTTTGTATCTGTGGAAGTTTGCTTTGTTACCGAGTATGTGGTCAATTTTCTAGAAGGTTCCATGAGTTGCAGAGAAGAAGGTATATTCTTTCCTATTTGGGTGGAATGTTCTATAGATATCTGTTAAGTCCATTTGATTCATTACTTCTAGGAATTCTCTTATTTCTCTGTTGAGTTTCTGTTTGATTGACCTGTCCTTTGGTGAGAGAGGTATGTTGAAGTCTCCTACTATTAGTGTGTGTGGTTTGATGACTGCCTTGAGTTCTAAAAGTTTTTCTTTTACATAAGTGGGTGCTTTTATATTAGGGGCATAGATATTCAGGATTGAGACTTCCTCCTGATGAATTGTTCCTGTTATGAGTATGAAATGTCCATCTCCATCACTTCTGATTGATTTTAGCTTGAAGTCGATTTTGTTAGATATTAGAATGGCCACACCAGCTTGTTTCTTAGGTCTGTTTGCTTGGAAAATCTTTTCCCAACCTTTTACTCTGAGTAGATGTCTATCTTTGTGTTTGAGGTGTGTTTCTTGTAAACAGCAGAATGTTGGATCCTGTTTTCATATCCAATCTCTTAGTCTGTACCTTTTTATAGGTGAGTTGAGTCCATTAATATTAAGTGATATTAATGACCTGTGGTTGTTGACTCCGGTTATTACTTTTTGTGTGTGTGTGTGTGTGTGTGTGTGTGTGTGTGTGTGTGTAGTAGAGTTTGTGTGTTTCTCTTCTTTGAGTTGTGGTTGTGAAGGTCTGGGTTATTGTAGGTAGTGATGGCAATGTTGGATTCCTTGGGTTGCGATTTTCCTTCTATTACTTTCTGTAAGGCTGGATTTGTGGCTACGAATTGTTTAAATTTGCTTTTATCCTGGAATATTTTGTTTTCTCCATTGATAGTGAATGATAGCTTGGCTGGGTATAGTAGTCTGGGTTTGCATCCATGGTCTCTTAGTTTCTGCAGTACCTCTATCCAGGATCTTCTGGCTTTCATGGTTTCCATAGAGAAGTCCGGTGTAAGCCTGATAGGTTTACCTTTATAAGTCTCTTGACCTTTTTCCTTTGCAGCTCTTAATATTCTTTCTTTAATCTGGATGTTTTGTGTTTTGATTATTATATGGCGAGGGGACTTTTTTTTTTCCAGTCTATTCGGCGTTCTGTATGCTTCTTGCACCTTCATAGGAATATCGTTCTTTAGATTGGGAAGGTTTTCTTCTGTAATTTTGTTGAATATATTTTCTGGGCCTTTGATCTGCAGTTCTTCTCCTTCTTCAATCCCTATTATTCTTAGATTTGGGTTTTTTTTTTGTGTTCCACAATTCCTGAATGTTTTGTGATGAGAATTTGTTGGATTTGCTGTTTTCTTTGGTCAGAGCGTTTAATTTCTCTATGGTGTCCTCAGAGTCTGAGATTCTTTCTTCTATCTCTTGTATTCTGTTGGTTATGCTTGTTTCTGAAGTCTCTGTTCGTTTACCTAGATTTTCCATAGTCAGCCGGCCCTCAGTTTATGATTTCTTCATTGACTCCATTTCAGTTTTCAATTCTTGAACTGTTTCCATTACCTGTTAGATTGTTTTTTCTTGGTTTCCCAGAATTTCATTTACGGATTTACTCATTTCTTCAAACTTTTTCTTATATTTCTCTTCCATTTCTTTACGGCAGGTTTTCACCTCCTGTTTAAGTTCCTCTATTATTTTCATATAGGTCCGATTAGAGTCGATTTCTTCTATTTCTTCTGGAGTAGGGTGTTCAATTCTTCTCATTTCATGCTCCCTGGGTTCTGGAGATGTCATGTTGCCTTTCAGGTTGTTGGAGGAATTCTTGCATTGGCGCCTGCCCATCTCTACCTCTCTGGATGAAACTCCTCCGCAATCTCTGGATAGAACTCCTCAGCACTCTCTGTAGAGAGCTCCTCAGCACTGCAGCTGGGATAGCTGGCCTTCCCAGGGCCCAGGGGACCAGAGTGCAACGGCAGTGGGGGCAGGGAGTGGTCTGGTGAAACAAGACCCTGCCTCAGAAGCTGAGGGGGGAGGGGCTGTGCTCTCTTCCTGGGCTGGCCGCCCAGGCTAGCACCCACTCACCTCTCCGGGTAGAACTCCTTGGCACTGCAACAGGGCTAGCTGGTCTTCCCAGGGCCCAGGAGACAAGAGTGCAGGGCAGTGGGGGCAGGGAGGGGTCCAGTGAAACAGGGAAGACCCTGCCGCAGAAGCTGAGGTGGGGAGGGGCTGTGCTCTCATCCCGGGCTGGCCGCCCAGCTAAAATTATATTTTTATGATGCTCTAAATTGATACAAAATTGAGATAAATATAAAATATAAAATTACAAATTTAAAGAAGAAAATTATATGTTGGGAGTTTGTCAAACATTTTATGCAACTAAACCAAAAGCATAATCCTAGAAATGTAATATAGATTATAATTTAACCAAATTAAGATATTCAGATCTTTGAAATTCAGTTTAAGAATGAACTAAGAAACCATTGATTGTGAAGAAACACTTCCAAGGCATATATCGGGTAGTGCTTTTGTAATAACACTAATGGTTCTCTCAGTTTATAAATAAAAAAAGGGAACTTTTAAAAAGTGAATAATGCCAAACAAGGCGGCACATGATGTGTGAAAGTGAGACACACTGAAGAACATATTGTAAAATTCCATGTATGTGGAATTCGAGGGTAGGTGAACTTGATTTGTTGTGAAAAAGCTCAGAACTGTAGTTGTTTCTGAATTTGACAGTAACTGAGATCCCGAGAGGATCAAAGAGAACCCAGAATGATCCAATTGATTCATACCCTCATAGGAAAGGTGTAAAATTGTACACATTCATATTTTTTCATCAAAATTGCTTTATTAATACACCTATATTTGTGACTACATTTGTATTTCAATTTATTCATTTTTTTCTGTAAAATTGACTGAGAGAACAGCGAATGGAATTATAAGCTCTAAAGGATATTAACCATGAATATTGCTTCTCTTTTGAGGGAAACCGTGGATTCTGAGGCTTGATTATAGTCCTGTTTACTTTGTACATGACTTAAATTTTCCGTGCTAAAATAGTTTAAAAGATTAAAGCATGTAATTTTGACAATGGAAGGCATGTGCATTTGTCAAACTAGTCAGCAGTGATAATTATTTCAGAAAATCAAGGCCATGGAAAGATACTTTTATGGAGAATAAAACTGGAAACTCTAAGATAAAAAGCCATGCAAAGTGATTAGCTATTATTTAACGCTATCAAGGCATCAAGAAATGCATCAATATGTGAGTTAGGAGTCAGAAAGGTTGATATATTAGAGAGACAAAGGTTGCGTTTTTGTTCTTTGTTAGTTTTGTTACTTTGTGCAAAGCTATTAACCTTTTGAGCTTCAGTTTATTCTACTCTGAAATGAGCTTCATTATCTCTACCTCAAAAGGTGGCAAAGAAAATTTGGCAGTCTTAGGGTAGTCTAACCCATTAGCATATTAGCATATTGCATATAATTAGTGCATCTTAAGGAAGTTTTGCCTTCCTCTTCCCCTAATACATCCTTCAGCCCTTTTCGCAGCTTTCATAAAGAAAAAAAAAAAAAAAAAAAAAAAGGGCAGATTCCAGATTCCTGGAAGTGACTGGATATCCTGCCAAGCCTGTTTGGCAAGTTTCAGGGCAATTGGAATCCCTGTTTCAAGAGAGAGGGAGAGAGTAGGAAAAGAGAGAGACAGAGAATAAGACCTCTATAACTACTATAGCTAGTTCTCCTCTGGCTTTATACACATGTAGAGAAGTGGATATATATACACATATGTGCAAACACACACATACACAGACAAAGAAAATTGGATTTAGCCTCAGACTGGGAATCTGCACAGCTGTCTTGAATACTTGTAAACTATTAGGCAAAATACTTTCTTCACTATGATATACAATAACCAAATTATATGATTAAATAAAGTTACATGTAAACAATATGATTAATACTATATTAATATGATTTGTTGACATCAATTAACAAACTTGTCTGTAAATATTTTGTACTAACTCAAGTAATACTTAGCAATGTTACTTTTTGACACCCAATACATTGATGATATGTACATTATCATAAAACAAATGCTATTGTTTTTACTTATATCTATGTATGTGTGTCTACATACATGCATGTATGCCACTCATGAATGGATGCATGCAGAGTTCACAGAGAATGTTGTAGCTCCACAAGATGTAGATACTAGGAAACAAATGGGGGTTCTCTGCCAGGTCTCTGAACAGCAGACCCATCATTTTAGTCCCTGTTTTATAGTTTTAATCATGCTACAGTACAGTGAACATGAAAAATTAAATTTCAGATACTATTTTGGATGAAGGAAGGCTTTTTGCCTGTTTGTTTTTATTCTTCTGTTTTGTTTTACCTTGTTTCTAGTTGTTTAGGCAACCAATGTTTATAACAACAACAGTGCTATTTCTTCCAAATGGATATACCTCTGCTCAACACCTCCCCACGAAATGGCCTCCTCAGTAGGCTTCAATTATAAAGTAGCACATCTACAGTTCAAAATTAAATGCTTATGTTTGATGCAGGGTCTTTTGTAACATATTCAGAAAATGACTATGATGGCCATGAACTAACATTTCTACTATTTCCCAGTCGTTACACTTATAGTTGTGAGCTACTGTACCTGGCTTGAGATTCTCTTTCTGAAAGTTTTTCTTGGACAATTTTATACAGGCATATACAATTCTACCTATTCTGCCCCCAACACTCTCTATTATCTTCCTATCCTTTCAAAGTTTCTTTAGCACATTCATGGATTTTGGGGTATGTTCTGTGACTCTTTGAATTTAACCCTTTAAACAAAACTATTCATTAAACATTTTGAAATGTGTTTTTTTTATTGGGAACTGGGAGAGAGCTAAGTAAGTTGGTAGGTGTTGGAATAGACAGATCTAGAATATTATTTTGAAAGAATGTTACTAATTTCAAAGGAAGAGCATTCTTATGTCTGTTCTTAGACCATAGAAATTGAAGAAATATAATACAAACTTTTGTGAACACAGTAGTTCGTATATAATTTAACAAAAGAAAAAAGCAGGAAGGTTGCCAAAATTCAATGCAATGTACACAATCAAGCACATTTAACAAAACAGGAGCCCCATATTTCCTAGGAATAAATTATATTATGTGGAAGTAGACTAGTACGATCACAGCAGCTCATAAAGATTATGACTTCTGAGCTACCACCAAAGGTTAGGTGTGGTGTAAGTCTAAACATGGGTAGAATAAACTATGTTGAAGAAGAGTAGGTGGGGGAAAAAGAGGAGGGGGGACTCATAGTTGGGTAGGTAAAAAAGTAGGTACCTTAGCCAGGTGGTGGTGGCACACATCTTTAATCCCAGAATTCAGGAGGCAGAGACAGGTGGATCTCTGAGTTTGAGGCCAGTCTGGTCTACAAGAGCCACTTTCAGAACAGGCTCCAAGGCTATAGAGAAACCCTGTATCAAAAAACAAAAACAAAAAATAAAAAAAAGAAAGAAAGAAAGTAGAGAGGGGGTAAATGGGAGGAGTTGGGATGGGCTACTATGATCAAAATTCATGGTCTGAAATTATTGAAGAATTAGCTAAGTAGAAAACAAGATTATTACATTTTGGAGAATATTAATTAACATGACTTTTCATAGTTCAAAATATAAACTAATGCATACTAATGAAATTCTCAAAAATATAGTGTTATTTCATTTTTAGCAGTTGAGTTCCTAAAATTATTATATAAAATATTTATTTCAAAATCTCCCTATTAATTATGTCTTGCAGTAAAGAGTAACAGATTGTTAACAAACTATGTAGAAATGCAAATTTTAGAGCAAGTCTAAAAATAATATCTAAACAAACTTTTATGGTGAAATATTTTGATGTTCAGTACATTTTAATCTAGTAAAGACAGTTGTATGTTTCTGTGTACTGGTTATGAAATATTAACAATTTTATTAACAAGCTTATAACCAAATCATGTCTTAACCTGAAACTTTCAGTTTTCCTATACTAAAATAATAAGGCCAGTCTTAATGAATATATACATATCATTATATGTAAGACAACTCTGAGGCCATTTCTGAGGCCTCTCAGCAGTAGTACTCCCCCCTCCCCTGGGAACCAAAGACCTAACAACTATACATGCATGTACTGAAATGTTGGGAACCTTCCATCTCCCTGAGTCCTTATGAATGTTCTCCAAATAGAACTCAGTATTGGCATAGGGACAAGATAACCTTTGGGTGTTGACTCAGTTCCTGATGTTTTGACTCAGTCCTTGGGAAGGGGTCAAATTAACCCACAGATGTTCTCCCTTACCCTGCCTGATCTGACAACCGCTCTCCCACCCTGGCTCAGTCCAGTAGTCCTTTGAATAAGACAATCATAATAGTTGAAAAATAACCCCTGGGTTTCCCCTACTTATTTCCCCTTTTATTTCCATTAAAATAGCCTGTTACAGCTATTCAGGGTCTTTGGCTTGAATGTTGAGTGACCCTGTTGTGACAGAATTAAAATCCTCATGGTTTTACAAGAACTGTGGTGTGAGAGTGTTTTCTTGGGAAGACTCTTCCTCGGTGATTGGACTTCAGGGTCCAACAATAGCACTATACTGCTAATAAAATATTGCAATATATTTGTATTATTATTATAAAACCATAGCCTTTTCAATTTGTGAAAGGATACTGGGATAATTTATTCTGAGTTATCACCTTATATTTGAAGTACACAAGTTAAATCTATCTATACAGTTTTATGATTAGGTTTAAAGTTGATAGCAGTACAATACAATTTAAAGCAGCATTAAATTAAAACAAGGCTGTAGAGGTGACTCAGCAGTTAGGTAATTTGCTTCCTTTGTGGAAGGTGAAAACATACAAATGGTTTTAGTTATTTGAATTTATTTTCTTCATAGTCAATTAAAATTAGATTTAGAAGTTTCTTTCAAGGCATTAAATATTAGTCTTTTCTACAAAATACTGTTAATCTTGAGCTTAGGACAAGAGATTAAAATCTTTTTAACTCTCCCATTCTTTAAGATTTTTATGTGAATATTTAGTTTCTTCCCAACTTTTGTAAACCCTTTGTTTATAAAAAGGTCCTACTACATTCTTGGGACTTACTTGTCAAGAGTATATGGCATCCTCATTACCTTTGTGCTGATTTTTCTGTTATTTTTGAAATTCACGTATCATATGTCATTGTGCCCTCTCACTTTTCTTTCTCTATCCCCACCCTTGTTCTGTCTGTTTCCACTTTACTTTCTTTTCAAAATCATGGTCTCTGTCCTCTTTCCTTTTAACTGTTGTCACATATATACCAAATGGTAATCCATGAAATCACATATAAGCAACATAGAAAGACATTTGACCAAAATTAAGATAAACAAAACATGGTTAAATCCTTAAAACTCTAATAGAAAAAAAAAAAGTTATAAGAGCTTTTCAGCATCAGACACTGTGTTCTTTTTTTTGTTAGTTTCTTTTTTGTTTCTTTGTTTGTTTGTTCTGTTTTTCAAGACAGGGTTTCTTTTTGTAGCCTTGGCTGTCCTGGAACTAGCTCTGTCCATCAGGCTGGGCTTGTACTCATAGAAATATGCCTACCTCTGTCTCCTGAGTGTTGGGTTAAAAGTGCTTACCACCATCGCCTGGCAAAGCTTCTTTTCTTTTGTTTTCTTTTCTTTTCTTTTCTCTTTTTTCTTCCTTCTGTTCTTTCTTTCTTTGCTTAATGATCAAATTAAGAGACTTCATTGTTAGGAAATTAATGAAATCTCAAGTTTGTTAAAATGCAACATTGCCCAAAGTATGGCTATTTAGTTGTTTTCTATTTTCAATGTAAGTTATTAGCCCCAGGATCAAACAGACTCAGTTGTTACTAGTCTATGCCAGAATTTGTAACAGTGTGGTCACACAGTAGATACCGTATACAGTTTTTATAATGAGGAAATATGAACAGTTTTCCTGTGAGAATATCTTGTAGAACATGTTAGTGTCCTGTAGTTGCATTGACTACAAGATGTCCTGATATGGGAACAATATGGGGTTCCTGATTTTGACATTGCAAAGATTTTCAAGTTTGATATTGAACATGTCAAAAAAGAGTTCCTAAACTTCAAAACTTGGCATTCCTGCAGCTCCCAGTGTACTGAGCCAGAGTAGAGACAGTTAATCCTAACCTTCTTTACTCTCATGAGCCTTTAAACACTTAGACTATCCTTGTAACTGCCGTTTCTTTTGAGTGGAGCTTTGCCTTTTAGCTTACCTCCTTGAGATGTATAATTTGCTTTTCAGTTTGTACCTGTGGAACTTGTAAATACAATCAATTACAGCAAAAGCACAGGACAGCAACACTCCTCAGATAGAAGAGAACTGTCTCTTGGGGGTTAGCTGTGTGGCTGTCTTCCAGCAGGGAGAGAAAGTAGGGTTCTTAGGGTACCTGAAAGTTGAGGAACAGATTCCCTCCTCACAGAAAACATTTTCCTGTCTGTGGCTGCTGCAATCAGGACAGTTTTGGGTAGCAGAAGTCCTTTTGCATATGGTAGATGACCATTCAGAGAAGAATGAGGAAACTACAGTTATCTGAAAAACAAGGTCCATGACTCACTGGGATTCTAGACAGGCTTGGGGGATAGACTTCTGTTTCCTCATGGCCATCTGCTCTAGCTATGCTCAGACAGTCATTCTAGGATATTGGCAGATGTATTGCCATTTTACCAGTCCATTTTGTGACCTACAGTAATATATTTTCATTGCAATTCTTATATTCACTTATAATCGCTACAGGATAGTTCTAGTATTTTATCATTTTCTTGGAATTCTGTACTTTCTTATTTTTTAATTATCACATATATCAAAACCCAAACAACTTCAGTTACTAAAATAAGATTTGATTAGGTTATAATACTTTATAAGACCTTTTGTTTCATATTTTAATTTAAAAAGTTATATTTTTAATTTTACATACCAACCCCAGTTCTCCCTCCCTCCCCATCTCCTGCCCTCCCCACCCTCCCCTTGCCACCTCCTATCCACTCCTCAGAGGGGATAAGGCCTCTCTTGGGGAGTCAACAAAGTCTGGCATACCAACTTGAGCCAATACCAAGCAAACCCACCCCACCTCCCATATCAAGGCTGAGCAAGGTATCCCACCATAGGAAATGGGCTCCAAAAACCTAGTTCATGCACTTAGGATAGGTCCTGGTGCCACCGCTAGCCCCGCCTCCTCTACAGATCAAGTCACATAGCTGTCACCCACATCCAGAGGGTCTATCTTGGTCCCATGCAGGTTCCCCAGCTGTCAGTCTACAGTCCCACTAGCTCATGTCAGCTGTCTCTATGGTTTTCCCTGTCATGTTCTTGACCCCACTTTGTTCATATGATACTTCTTCCTTCTCTTGAGCTGAACTCCAGGAGATCAGCCCATGTTTGGCTGTGGGTCACTTCATCTGCTTCCATCAGTTACTGGAGGAAGGTTCTATGATGACAGGGTAGTCACTAATCTGATTACAGGGGAAGGCCCTTTCAGACACCCTCTCCACTACTAATAGGAGTCTTTGCTGGGGTCATGCTTGTAGACTCCTGAGATGTTCTCTAACACCAGGTTTCACTCTAGCCCCATAATGGCTCCCTCTATCAAGATCCCTTTTCCATTGCTTTACCTCTCCGTCACTTCACTATTTCAGCCTTCTTTAACCATCGTGTTTCCACCCCCATCCTTCTCCTCTACCCCCGCCTCCCAGTTTACCCAGGATATCTTAACTATTTTCTTCCTTTGGGCCCTTGATGTATGTCCCTCTTAGCATCCCCCTTTTTACCTAGCTTCTCTGGAATTATAGATCATAGCCTGGCTTTGCTTTGCTTTACATCTAATATCCACTTATGAGTGAATACATACCATGTAAGACTTTTTTGAACTTTAATGATTAAAGTTATTCAATAATTTAAATTAAATTAATTTCTTTATCTTTAATACTACAATGTCTATGTTGAATGACTTTTAGCTCATGCTAAGTATACATTATATATCACACATTTGTTGCAGTGAAACTCAGAAGTTGTTATCACAAAACTCAACTAGTCTCTAAGTTTTCAAGTATATGGATAGAAATGGGCAGTGTCTCACTCAATCTGTCTGTAACTTGTTTTCCTAAGCTTCCCCTATCCATGAGTCAATAAGGACTCACACTGACAGCTTACCTCTAAGGCAGATGGAAAATCATTCGTAATCAACACAGTCCCTAACTCATATTTCAGGGCTTCCTGCTTTCTTCTAAACAAGATTGCTCTCCCCAACTGCCATTGCTACTGATTCTGCCTCCCTAGGGTCAACGGTTCAACCTTGCTCACCTTGGCCTTTTTAAACTGGGACTGCATAAATGCATTATTCCCTCCTACAGATGGACACTTCTCTAATGAGCTGTCATTTTGACTAATGTGTGTGACATAAGCAAAAGGTAGTGGAGGGAACTGGGACGCAACAATGCTGGCCAATGACACAGATGCACACTATGTCAGAGCAGAAAGGAAGCCAGTTTATAAACCTTTCAGAAATTCATGCTTGCCTTTGTCACCTGATCTGTCTTTCATAGAACTCGTAAAGACTGAGCTGAAGAACACATTAGACATAATATTCCAGGATCACAGGAATAATGAGCAGGCTGTCCTGATGTGAATCAGCCAAGCTCACTGTGGCTTCCTTGCTTTTACTTAGCATGAATCAGTCCAGAAAGCTCTTTCCCTCTTCTTTTAGACCTAACTCACCAGCTCTAGAAACAGCTTTACAACTTAGACTTAGGGTGGGTTTTAGGCTCAAAAAGTTAATTAAAACAAAACTTCATGCAATGCTTACCGATTTTGTAATAAAATGTTTACATAACAATAAGAAATGAACTGTCTTTCTGTCATGGCTTAAATTATAAAATTTGGAGATTTTAGAAAAAGTTCTTACAAAAGAATTTTAACACATCAATTTTGTTCATCGTTTATGCTTTTTTTAAACAGAAAATGTATTTTTCTTTGACTTTAATATCAGCAGCCTTAAAACTGTTTAAGAGTAATGTGTACTGTCTATTTGTGCTTTCCCTCTACTGTAGTGAATAAAACAGGTTAGAAAGAGAAAACCCAGGACTATCAGGATGAAAGGGACGATCAAAGGAAGCCGCCAAGAAAGGAAAGGAGTGAAGAATGAGTTGGAAGTTTGCTGAAGTCTGGTACTTCTGTCTGTTAGCCCTTGTGCCCCATCTCTTATTAAAGCTGCCTTATTGGTAAGGAATCAGCATAGTTCTTTCACAAATGGGTAGATAGCCATGGAGAACTTCTAGATCAAGATCACATAGATTTTACATGACACCAACAGCAATAGACAGTCTGGTCTTAGTCTTGTAGAAAGATGTTCATGAACTCTTGTAGATGCTACTGGTGTAGTTTCTAAACTGTCTCCTAATCGAGCTTCATCTCTGCTATATTCCATTTGTAATGCTAGGCTAATAGACATTATTTGAGTTTTCTAAGGTTTAATTATTGTTTTTCTGCAGTTCAGAGGAGAAATGTTCAGTAATGCCTCTATTTGTCTGTGAGATAACAGCATTGTGGAATCAAATGAAGGCAAGCCTGACCAAGAACAACAACCTTCCTTATATATTTTCATATAATGTTTCAAACTTCTTTATGTCACAGTTAACATAAAACACTCCTCACAGGTTGAGTGCATTGAACACTTAGTTTATAGATAAATGGAGTGATTTGTAGTGTCTAGGGACATGGTGTTAGGAAAACAGGGAATAGGTCACCTTGGGGAGATACCTTGACAGTATCTGCCTGGAGCTTCTTCCTGTTCCCCTTGCTATGCTTCCTGATAAGCAGGAGGTAGGTGACCTTTACTTTTACTTAGCATGAGTCACTTCAGGAAGTCATTCCACCTTCTTTCAGAACTATCCAGGAAGCTCTCCTGAACTATCAACCACGGACATTCAGACTCTCACTGCCAAGTGTCTTGTCTCACAACAGTAGTAAAGAGGTGAAGCAAAGTGACCACGATTGAGATTGCAAGCTAAAATAAAAACATTGTCCTTTAGGTTGGCCTCAAGGCTTGATGAGAGTAAGGCTGTTTTAAGCAAAGCAGCCTGCTTAAAGAGAATAAGCTCTACCTTCTCCATGTAGGAGAGATTCCACACCAACCTTTATAAGTAGGGTATTTATTTCATAAGCACAATATATTTTTATTTGATATGAAAGAGTATGAGACCTAAAAGATATTTTTTTCCTGTAAGAAATAATGCCAGAGTGAAACTCTCTAAAGAACAATATCTAACTCTGTGTGTCATTCATATAATGAGTGGATGGCTTTGGATATACTGGAGAAAGAGCAGTCTTGGAATTTAATTTTCCAAGGGTACAAGTTCAAACCTGAATAGAAAGGAAGAAAGAAAGAAAGAAAGAATCCACTTAGTTTACTAAGTTATCACACTACACGTATTAATAATATTTCATAGTCCATTAATATTAGCTTAACTCCTTTAAGAAAAATATATACAAAAACATGTTATGAAGTAAATATATGAATACCAATAATTTAATATACATAAGTACACACAAACTCATAGATAGATGACAGTTAGATGATGGACAGATGCATACATAGAAATCAAGTGTGAAAGGAAATAAAAGAAACAAAATATTAGTTTTGTCAGACATTATAGGGTAAGGTGTTTTTTTATTAAAGATTTACTTTATTTATGTGAATGCCTTCTTTGCCTGTGTGCAAAATTATGCACCACATGCAACTCCAGTATCCAGAAAATTCAGAGGAGGGAATAAGATCCCTTGCAATGGAGTAAAAGAGGATTAAAAGCCATAATATGGGGGCTCATAACTAAATACAGGTTCTCCTCATGGATGATAAATAATCTCAGCTGCTGAAGTTACTCTCCAGTCCAGAAAATAAACAATTCAAAAAACATTTTAAAGACCTATAAGAGCTGATATGGCTTTAAGTTCCAAATATTGTACGTGGTTTTGTAAAAACAGAGGAAAGGAAGGCAGGAGAGAAGAAATGTCTGTTAAGAACAATAGCTACTTTTTGAGGATCGAGTTTTGATACCTAGCAACCACAATGTGGCTCACTCCATCCAAATTCCAGTTCTAGGGCATGTAATGTTCTGTCCTTGACTAAGTGAGGAACAGTTGTTCAAGAGCACAGATGTACATGCTTGCAAAACATTCATTCACATAAAAGAAATATGCAAAAGGTGATAGTGTATAATTTCTTTTTATATTTTATTGCTATTTTCACATTTGTCTGGAAGATATTCATTTTTCATATATATGTATATATGCACACACATATGTGTGTATATTTCCATGTGTGTGTGTAGATGTTTCCCTCTCCTTTATTTCGGTGACATCTAGGGAAGACCATTTCTCCTGCTCTTGACCTTCTTTACTTTCATGTAGTAATTTGCATAGGGTTGAGATCCTATGGGCTTTTCACTTGGGAATATTCACAGCTATTGTGATTGTTCACTTTTAGGGAGTTATGTTAGTGAGATTTTTTGCTATGGTTTCTGAAATTACTAGGAGATACAGTGTCATAGCAAACTTCCTGATCTTCCAGCTAGTTCAGTCTTTCTTCCTTCATTTCTGCAACATTCCCTGAGACTGAGTTATAGAAGTTGTTTTTGTAGATGTTTCCATTAGGATTAGACTTCACAACTCTGCATTTTGATTGACTGTGATTTTTGATAATGGTCTCAGTAGCTATAAAAACAAGGAAAGTGTAATGGACCATTGGCAGGAGAGTAGGGCAGCAATAGAGAGATGAATACGAGAAATGGAAAATAGGGAACTCTAACGAGAAAGAGTGAAAATGAATACAGGCAAAAAAAGAGAAAGGAGGGAAAATTAACAGTAAAGATATATTGAAAAGTCGTAAGAAATCATATCTAAAATAGTCCCACATTATACATGTAAGTGTGTGCAAATCATTCATATATAGCTTCAATAAGATTTTTCAGAGCTTACAATCCTCCCACTAAGAGTCAAAGACCACCTAACAGAAACTCCAACACCTCATTTGAGTTGTTGGTAAGGATTTTGCAAGACACTATCAAAACTTTACAGGCTGTTCTTATGGCACTTGGTACTCCCTAATTTTGAGGTGAAAGGTATGTCCCTATTGTGAAGACACCATATACTTTAAACACAATGCTGCAGAAGTCTGAGCTGGAATTTATTTGAAAGTCTCCACCATGAGGACTAGATTCCATAATATCTGAAGGTGCCTTGTAAATCTCTAAAGGAGGGAAGCAAACAATAGTCCTACCCAGCTATGAAGCTTCTAAACCACAACAATGACTAACATGTCTAAGTAACACTAAGGATTCAGTAGTGTCATACATATCTTGACATCAACCTCTAGCTCTCTATTTGGACATAAGACCAATTCAGGAAGAATGAATATAGGACTAATTCTAGAAACTAGACAGCTTCTTGTGCTAGTGAATTTATGGATCTTGGAGAAGAATGTACAACTCTAGCTTTACTAAGCCAGAATAATCCCCAACTATGTTCTAATAAACATCCTGAAACAATATAGACTACATTGTCTAGACTACATTGTCTAATACTACATTGTCTAATAATAAGGGTTATTTTCTTTACTTCACTACTTTTATACTTTGTCACTTAGGATAGTTTTTTTGTCTTTTTTTCTCTTCCTTTCCTGTTACAGATTTCAGAGAGTATTTTGTATAGTTAAGTTTTAAATATATACCTTTATGGAGAAATCCAACATGTTCCACTTTGTTGGTATCAGAATTATTTCCATTATTTCACCTCCCTGTTTTCTTTTACTCTTCTTGGCTTTCCCTTACCTGTTGTACCACAGACTCTTTCTTTTCTTTGTGTTTTATTTTCATGCAATTCTTGGTGGGTGCATGAATTATTTTTCTATTATATAATTTCTCTACAAATATTCCTAGTCTTGCCCAAACCACCATCTCTGTGACCTGTGCTTTTCCTCATCAGTTCATATAGTAATTTTCACATGAAGAATTCTCAGAATGTGTGAGATGTTGCATGATTACTTTATAATAAAGCATGACAACTTTGTAATAAGCAATTTCAATGAGGTTGACATACTGGAAATGTTAGGGGCACAAAGGCCCTTGTGCTCACAGACAGCACTAGGGAAAGCAGGAACATTAACCATGCAGTGCTGTCTTCTCAAAGGAAAGAAATATAACCTGTTTTCCACCCAGAAGGCTGGGACTGGAGGTGGCAAATTAGTTTAGATAATCCCCGTACTATCCGTAGGAGAAGCCCCTGTATGACTACCCCAGGGTCCTATAACCAGGACTGAAGGTAACATAATCTAGATAACATTTGTGTTATCTGTATGGCCAGGGGCTCTACCAAGCACCTATACCCAAGAACAGAGGGAAATAATAGCCCAGATGACATTTACCCTATCCGTATGACTAGACCAAACCAGATCCTCCCATAGGCTCTTAAAATAACCCATCTAGCCTATCTTTTGAACCAATTTTTATGGAAGAAGTAACATGTACTTTGAGAAGAGTTTCACTGTGATTATATTTCATTCTGCATAGGGAATTGGGTTACATCAGAACTGTTTTCTAAATTGTACTGAACTTAAATAAGCTGACAATAAACTGCCTGGTATCACGTTTTAGAAGTTTGAAGCATCACCAGCTACTGAATTTTCTTCTTGCCTCACATAGAGGGTTACTCTACCAGCCTTGATGTTTCAGAGACCCCCCACAGACATAGACAAATATGACAAATCCAACCTGTGCTTAAAATATCTGCACAAATTAATCTATTTGTGTTCTATTTTTCAAATTAGTAATACCAGGAGCAGCGTCATTTATAAGAAACAAATGTAGTTATTTACATTTCTGGAAACAAAGGAATCCAGAACTATGGTGCCAGAGGTGGTCATCAGTGTTACTTAGAGTCCTTGAAATTGTTTATACAATGATATTAATCTATTAATGAGGGCCTCTCATGATCTACACATTTTTCAAAGGTTCCATTATTCAACACTGAAAAATGAAGAATCATGGTTCCATCATTTGAATGTCTTATGTTCAGAGTTTAACAGGTGAAGCAAACATAGGCTATATATTATATTCAAGGGCAACTACATAGTCAAACTTTCCACATGAGTGACACATTTGTTTCTTCCAGACAGCAAACTATTGCCACAGTCCTATGACGTCACCAAAAATCCTTAATAATCTAGTCATTGTTTTATTCTTTCTAACTAAATGTCAGTGCTGATGGTAATGACAATGAATAACCAGCAATGCAGCAAGATCCCATGGGTAGGGAGGCATGATGGGTCACACCTTTGCACGATGTTTACATCACTGGATTCAACATCCATGATTATTCTCCATCAAAAGACACACCTTGACTAGCTAGATGTCAACCACACCCAAATCACTTTCCTGATTATTTCTTAGACCTTTAAGAAAGCTTGCCACAACTCTTCATCAGCACATCTCTGATCCCTCTACTCCATGTGCCAAGAGAAAAGACAAAGAATTTCCAAGTGTTGACTGTCTCTGATGTAGTCAGCCAGTTGTCATGAAGTATATTGATCCCTTGGGATTCTGTCTTGGCTGGTTCTGAAATGTGCTATTTCCCTTTAATGCTTAAGCCCTATTGATTATATCCAGTTTTATTAATATAATTTTGAGTGCCCAAGTTAGCCTGAGTGTGGCACTTTGTATTGTTGTTTATACCATTCCAAAGGAAAGTATTCAATACTCAGTAGTTTCAATAGCAAGCAAGGAGATTCCTCTCAAGTGAGTTATACATAGAAGTTGCCACTGTTTGTTTATAATCTGAGAGGCTGGTGCTTTCAGGTGGATCAAAAATTCCAGTCCATATAATGAACATATGATGGAAATTTTGATCGATTACAAAGTGACTGAAAGACTCCATTCTTCAAGCACATAATCACCATAAGAAAAAAGCCATAATGTAGTGCATATTATCAGTTTAATTCTTGCCTCCCAAAATGGAAATAATGTCATATAAACTACAGTCTTCTCAAATCCCAGGAATGTCTGAATTCTTTTTGACTTTTATATACCATTTACAGGAATTTGAAAGGTTCCCACTCCATAGTACACTCTACAAAATAAAAACAGTGATAGCTAATTGGTAGTTAATACTCATTCCTTATTGTTATCCTTTCATTTCTCCAAAATACTGAATAAATTCCTGGACTGATTGTTTCAGAGAACTTCATCAGAGGTGTTGTTACATGGTTGAAAGCACGCCTAAAGCATTTTCAATAAAAAATTCAAACATCTGAATGCTACAGCTGTGTCCCTTACTTTATGTATTATGTCCAATGATGACCCGAAGTATAAAAGTGTGATGTTTTATTTTGGAAGAGTTTACCAACCACTTAATTTCCTCATAACATTTTGCAACAATTCACTCTAGGGCAATGGCAACTGGAGGTTTACTATTGAATGCTGTCTCATATGTAGATTAACATTTAAAACTGTTGTCATAATTAAGCAGCTAGAAAAGTACCAGCTCCTCTAGGAATTTCATTTCTCCTCCAGCATAAGCTTATCGTTTTGTTACTACAGAACAGTTGTATGCTCTGATGACTTTCTGGGGAAGCCAATATCTGCATGAGTGCTTGGAAGAGAGAAACTATTATACCTGACAAATAGCTTAACTTTGACTTTTTATACAATTGTATTTTACATTATTTTCTCTGTTTTGAACAATAAACATTCTAATAATATTGAAGAGGAGGGTTGGAGAGATGGCTCAGTAGTTAAGAACATCAAGTTCTTCTTCCAGAGGACCTGAATTTGATCCCAGTGTCCAATAGCAGCTCACAGTGTTCTGTAACTCTCATTCCAAGAGATACAATGCACTCTTCTGGACTCCATGTGCACTGTATGTGTGCTGTACATGCAGACAAATCACCCATATACATTTAAACTAAAAAATATAGAAAAAAATTAGACTTCTCTTTTAATTTTCTTTGTTTAATTATTGCTCAACACAACTTATAGTACTCAGTAATGATTTCTAATATGTTAGTTTCAGGGTATTAATTTCCTTTTAGAAGAAGGTTCAATGTCGCTCAGTTGGTAGCTAGTGAATTCATTTGAAAATTCTAACTTATTTGATATCTTCGAGTACAATGAATAGTGAAAGAAGAATGGAAAGAGGATTTCCCTAAGAGTGAACGAAACAAGTACTGCCAAGAGAACTTGGCCAATACTGTAAACTGTGCAGCGGCAGGTTACTGCTATAATTGCTAATTTCAGTTGTCTACTAGTTGGATTAAGGAATCTCCAGAGAACTTGAAAATCATTATTTCTGGGTATCTGGGATGGTATTTTTAAAGTGTTTCTATAAGTGATTGCTATGTATAAGTAGAATCAGGAAATGAGATGCAGTCTCAGAGGAGACATACATGACTTCCCAAACAGCTAGGGATCTTATTAGAATACAAAAGCAAATGATAGGTCTTTGGAGTCCAGAACTCTCCCATAACCAAAACCCCCTAGTTTATCATGCTTTTGTCCTCATATTGAACCACATATTGGATCTTTCTGATTCTGAATCTTTAGAGACTTTTAATGGAGCCTCTTGGAAAATCTGACCATGTCCAGTTTTTGGAGAACTATCATAGTGCTTAGTTTTAATAATGACATGAACCAAGTACTGCTGTTTCTTTTCTTCCCATCCTGTTTTTCTTCTATCAATCCCCTTATTTCTTACTACTGGTACTTTACACTTTTTTTTTTTTTGGTTTTTCGAGACAGGGTTTCTCTGTAGCTTTGGTGCCTGTCCTGGAGTTAGCTCTTGTAGACCAGGCTGACCTCGAACTCACAAAGATCCGCCCGCCTCTGCCTCCCTGAGTGCTGGGACTAAAGGCGTGTGCCACCACCGCCCGGCTGGTACTTTACATTTTTATAAAGCTTACTGTAAAACATCTAAGTAATTAGAAACCTAAGCCTCAGCTACACATAAATGGTTTTGTCAAATAGGCATTATTCCAACAAAACCAAACCTGAAACCATTCATCCAAATGAAAAGATCACTCAGGGTCTAGTATACTCTGAGGAAGTAAATAGATGCTGAGGATAAACTCATTACTAAAAGAATATAAAACAGTAGAAAAAAATGATTTAGGTTTTTATTGTCAAGACAAAATACCTGACAGGGCTGCTGAACTCAAAGCTTGGTGGCTCTATTGTGTCTGGGTGTATGATAAGTCAGATCAATATGTTAGAAGGATGCAGCAAATGGATGGTGTTCACCTTGTGTAGGATGACAGATAGATTCAGATAGAAAGAAGAGAGCAAATACTAAATTTATTCTAAAAAGACAAACAGTGACTCATCCGTCAACTATTCCCTATTTTCAAATAAGCTACTGAGATAGGAACTCAAACAGATTAATTATTCATGAATGTTCATATGCTAACATGCGAGTGACCCAACAGACTCTCAATACTGCTTCTTAATGAGAATGAAGGCTCCAACCTGTGAGTCTTTTAGGAGTAGTACCCTTCAAATTCACATATAATATTTACTGTTCTAGAGAAGTCAGGGTAGAACAAAGAAGAAAAGAGAGCTCCAAGTAGGTCTTTTAATGGTTTAAAAAATGTCAATTAAACAAACATTACATGGATTAGGAAAAAAGAAACCATATGCACTGGAAAAAGTGTTAATGTTTTAATAAAGCAAATAATCTGACAATTAAATAATTGTACAGGAGAAAGAATGAAGTTTTTTTATAGATGAAAGAATTGTGCTCAAAAGTACCTAAAAATAAGTAGATATATTATGAGATTAAATGAAAACATAAATAAAAATCTGAATGTAAGGTAATAGCTCCCCAAAAGTGAGAGAATGGAAAAGCAGAAGCATTTTTAATATAGTATATTAAAGCATTTTAGAATATGGAAAAGACATGAATACTTAACTCTAATATTCATCTCTCATCTAAATAATGGAAAGAACATCACTCAAACTCCTACCTGATTATATTGAACTGAAATCCTGAATAGATGTTGAGAATGTTTTCCATAGAGAATTTATACTTCCATGTACACACCAAGAGTTTCTTTATTGAGCTATATTCTTATATACCAAAATGGCCATTCAGAGTTCATAGAGAGCAAAGTCTCTGACTGACATTAAATTTGCAATGAACAATAAAAAATACAAGTATTTGGAAGTTGTAATAGATTTTACCCAAATATCTATAACATTTTTTAATTTAGAGAATTTAAAAGAATCTTCATAATGTGTGAAATATTAAGGCTGATGTTTCTGTGTCTCCTCTACCTTAATCTGGCAGAATCTATGCTTGATCATGAGCTTGCTGATCCCATCATGGGACATATGTAAATATCTGGAGGTTCTCTGAGTAGGGACCAGGCTGACTCCTGTGACATCTTCCTTTGAAAGAGCTCATCTAAAGACTAAGAATAGTCAATGCTACAAAGTTAGAATGGTGATAACAACTGAGCTCTGGAGAAGCATCTTGACCACACTGAATGTCTTGTGGACTCAGTTAACACTAGGAAAGAATCATGGGAGTTTTCAATAGCACCTAGTTACAGGTAAAAAGCAAATTCAGAGTTTAATGACTGCAATTCACTTACTATTCTTCTGAAATTTATTTCTCTCGCTATGCTGTTAAAAATAGTAGCAAAATTAAATTAATATATTATTATATACATTTGATCTAATCCTTATTTTATGTTTCTAATTGTAACTCTATTGATACACACCAATTAGGTAGAACAGACCCAGAAATATTGGTCTTAATCTTTTATACAGTCTGAAGTTGTTTTTTTTTAATCTGAAATACTTCTCAATTGTCTACAAAAATACATATTATTTTCAGGCTTCTAACTGTGAACCAGCAATTCATGGAACATGGAACAGATAAATGAAATTCTTCCTTGACATTGCCTTGTTGCCTTCTGAGTGTACATATACATATCTTGAGTTTGCATAAGCATTTTACAGTCATTCTTTATTTTTACATCTTTATGATGAGTTTGTTCAATGCTCAATAAGTTTTAATTAATTTTGATATTTGCATGCATGTGGGAATACTTGTTTTTGAGGTTCCATATACATTTGTAGATAGAGGCCAAGGACTCATGTTGGATGCCTTCTTGAATGTATTTTCACCTTACACATTCAGACAGAGAGTCTTTCTGATCCTTAATTAGCTAGTCAGCTTACTTCAGATAGTCTCTGCTTCTGCCTTCAAGGAGCTGGGATTGCTGTTGGACCTCTATGTTTACCTCCCATGTCCTTGTGTTATGGGGATTTGAACTCTGGCCATCATGCTTGCACAGAAGGTACTTTGCTCACTGAGACATCTATAGCCCTGGGGACTCTATTTGTAATTTTTCTTATTATAAATATACTGAATGTGAATGCTAATAAATGAGTTGTTAATACATAAACTTTTCAAAAGTATATTCGTGAGTAGCAGTGTTTTAGTCTTAGATTTTAATCTCTGTATCAGCTTTTCCAGATTTACTTGATATTCTGAGTATTATTTATTAATTACTTATTATTATTTTTTATTACTTAGAATTAATTATTCAATTAATAAACTTGGTAGATCCCCAAATATAGGTATTATATCTAAACTGGAACTATCTTACTAGGGGATTCTTTAATAAATATTAGTTTTATTGATCCATAGATACATAATATGACAAGACTTTGAGAATAGAAGACTTTGGCAACTTATAAATATTTATCATGCTTGCAAAGACCTCATTACATTTGTATTAGGTCATAATTAAATATAAACACCCACACAGGGATTCTAAGTGTTCTGCTACTAAAGAAATCAACATAACAATATGATTCTAGTCTCTCTTAGGGGTCTCCTTGTTACCTAGCTTCTCTGGGATCATAAACTAGAGGCTGGTTACATTTTACTTTAAGTCTAATATCAAATTATGAGTGAGTACATACCTTGTTTTTCTATCTGGGTCTGGGTTACTTCACTCAGGATGTTTTTTTATCTAGTTCCATCCATTTGCATTCAAATTTTCAAATGTCATTTTTTTTTTACCAGAGATTAATATTTCATTGTGTAAATGTACCACATTTTCTTTATCCATCCTTCCGTTGAGGGAGCTTTACTCTTTCTGAGAAGCAGATGGTGGGGAGGGTGCAGCAGAAAGAGACAAGGTAGTGGGAATGGTGATAACTATGTAAAATGACAGAAGATTGTGTTAAAAAATTAAAAAAATAATTGGTAAAATAATTATTATAATATCTATAGTTTCAACTTACATGCTTTATTCTCTAGTTGAGATATTCGTAAGCTGTGCATATTCCATGATATCTCTATATTTCGGCTACAGGGAAATATTCATTAGCATTTAATTGTCATTTTAACTTCAATTGTGTGCAAAAATACATGGTTACATATATATATATATATATCACTTTGGACAATGATATATACTTCTTATATAATAAATTGCAACAAATGGAGATTATCACTTATGTATTATTTAAGATTTTATGTGTCAATTAGAACATGAAGCTCTGTTTGGGTCTTATAGAGAGAACCTAAGAAAAGTCTCTCATTTATCAACATCATTTTGAGAAAAGTATCACAAACTGATATACGTTATCCTATATAAGCTTTGAATTGCTATGTAAAGTATATCTTCAATTTATTTGGATGTATATATATATCATATTTGATATAGTGATCTAATATCCTCCTTTCAAATCATAAACCTATGATGGGTTGTTTTTTAGAAGCTTTTATTTTGTTATGTGAATTTTGTTCAGTCCTTTTTAATTGAAAGGCAGTCTCACTGAAGCACTGCCCATGTAAAACTCAAACAATTCTTCCTTTACTCCCAAGACATATAAAATTGAGCGCAAGCTTTCTCAAGCAATCCAGCTATTATTTTGTCTTCCTTTCACAGAGGAAGAGACATCTGCTTCTTCTCAGACTCATGGGGAGATTTTAAAGGCTTCATGGAGTTCCTGCCACCATGGTAGCATTCTTCCTTTCTGGGTAGTTTAAGCTTTCTTTCCCAAGATAAAATAAAATTATTATTTAAATACTTAAATACCTTAAATATTAATATTTAAATAAATTAAGTATTAGTAAATACTTAAATTACTTAAATCTTGAGTTTATAAACACACTGCTTTTTAATATATTTTCTCCAATCATGCCATTGCTTTTATAAATTATTACCATATAATATCAAATTTTAGTAGAAGTTCAATATTTTAAAGAAAGCATGCATTAAAATTGATGATCTCTATTGATAGCTCAACTTTAATTAAAAAATAGTTAATATATCTGAATATCTGCCTTTTTACTTTTTAACAAATTTTATGAAAATGTAATTATAATACATATTTCCTGAGCTATTATTGTTCTTCTGCTCACAATGTCTTTTCCTATGTCAATCATAGGATTGACATAAATATTAGATTTACTGTACTGGTTTTATGTTCAAATCTTTAGTTCTTATTATGTTGAGTTTTATACAAGATGATATGTATGGATTATTCGGATCTACATGAAGCCTTCCCATTTGACAAACATCATTTGTTGAAGATGCTGCGCTTCCTTTTAAGTTTGTGATTCTAGGTTCTTTATTAAAACAAAATGAGGTGTCCAAGGTATGGGGACCTATATTTAGATCTTCAATACATTTTCTTTGATCAATTTGCCTATTTTTATGACAATACCATGCTGTCTATAATACAATGTGAGGTTGGTGATGGTAATAACTCCAACAATTCTTTTATTGTTTTGGAACTTTTTAGCTATTCTATTTTTTTGTTTTTGTTGTTATTGTTGTTATTGGTGGTGGTGGTAGTGGTGGTGGTGTGCGTGTTTGTGTGTGTGTGTCCTATGAAGCTGAAAAAAATTGCCCTTTCAATATCTGTGGAGAATTGCATTGGGATTTTGATGGGGATTGATCATATTATTTCCAACGTTTTGTTATATATACCTACAAACAGAAAGTTCTGTAGTTTTTTTTTTCCTGATATTCTCTGTTGTTGGATTTTTTTTCTCTAGCCCCACATCGGAAAATCAAAATGTTGTTGGTTCTTTTACTTATTTTACTCTTTGTATATTTATCCCAAATAAATGCCCTATTCTTATTATAAATGCCTGACCTTAGGTTGCCCTGTTTCTAGCCAGCTTTTCTTATCTTAAATTATCCCACCTATCTTTGACCTTTAGGATTTATCCTTTTTTACTTCTATGTAGCGTACTTTCATTCTTACTCTTGGCTGTCTGTATGACTGTGAGGCTCCCAGCATCCTCCTCTCCTTGTTGTCTCTTTCTCCTTCTTCTTCTAGATTTCTCTTTCTATTTATACTTTCTGCCTGTCAGTCCCACCTATCCTTTCTCCTGCCTTGCTATTGACCATTCAGCTCTTTATTAGACCATCAGGTATTTTGGACAGGCAAAGTAACACAGTTTCACAGAGTTAAGCAAATGGGGCATAAAACAATGCAAATATCTTAACATCATTAAACAAATGTTCCACATCATAAACAAATGCAACATATGTTAAAATAATATTCTACAACATAATGCTTTTACCTAAACCAACGTAATGTTGGCCATTATTCACATTCCGTATCACCAGAAATTTCAGTTCTAAAGCTTATACTCTACAAAATGTCTATTCCACATTTGGAAACCACACTCATAATCACAGATTCTTAGATCTTTTTATCATTTCATAGAGGAGTCTCACTTAAGTGTGCTAGGTGAGTCTATGTTTGCAATGCCAAAATAGTAAGTTAAAAACTAACGTTTGAAATTGTAATGATTTGCTCTTATATACTGAACATAATTAATTTTTACTTTTTTAACTTTAGAAATTATAAAACCTTAACTATTACTTACTTAAGTCATTAGTAAATTTTATTTTATAATACAGAATAATATAAGGAAGATTTGTTCCATGCATAAGAATTCACAGCATTGCTGTAGACACTGGCTGTACAGTGCCTATTTAACTCTTCATTGCAATGGGCTATGGCTCTGAGTCTTCCATATATTCCTTATGCATTCCAAGATATGAACCCATGTTACTATGCTAATCTCAACTGATATCTGAGAGAGAGAGAGAGAGAGAGAGAGAGAGAGAGAGAGAAACAATGACATTTCCTGAGGTCTTAAATGCTGGTTGTAGTCAATATTTTTCTTTGAGTCTATAGTGAACAAAAATGTTATTAATTGCTAGTTGTCTGTTTTGATGTACTCAGCAGTCAAAAAGTTTTCAGGAAGCTGTGAAATGTGATGAAAATGATTTAGTGGCATTCTTTTGATGGTTTAGATTTTTTACATAAGCCATCAGCCTTTGGAAAAGTTGTCAGAGCTACACAGTGATTAAATCAGTAAACACCCAAACTTCTCTCCACTCACATTTCAGGTATCAGTATTTAGTCTATGTTATTTGTGAAATGATACATCTAATGACAGAACATAGAACTCATTTTTTCACACCCATTATTACCACAGTGTCATCTTTCACATCTAATTTATTCCTTGGATCTTGAGAAATTAGGCATAAACTGAACTTTTAGACCTCCATTATCTTTTAAAGCTTCAAACTATATAATGGGTCATTGACCAACCACAACAACAAAATGTTGAGCAAGGTCAGAACCTTAAACTTACCTGCTTTCTGATACATAAATTCCAGCAAAATGACAGATTAAAAAATGAAATTAACAACCCTTATAAAATATACAAAATAATTCCCAATAAGAAAGAAAAGATTACTATTTTATGCACATGTATATAGATGGCAAGTTTTATTGGCATTATTCACATCTTTACTATGAAATAAAAACATTAGTATCAGTGAGCACATACGTACTTATCAGTGAGATACAAATATCATGTAGGAGGGATTCCGGGCTGAGGCAAATTTATTACACTCGGGATGTGCTAACCCTTGCAATTTTCCAACCTTAGGAAACTCAACTACGACATTTATAGTAGTGGAGAACTGTATGTATGCTCCCCTCTTACATAAGAATGAGGAGGAAAAAAAGATTGGAGAGCACACACAGCATGTTCAGTCAGGAAGGTTCATAAAATGATACTAAGTAAACTCTGTCTACTTACTCTTCCAGTGTCTTTATATCAATAGTTGGTATTTCACACAATTGTGCAATGACCTGTAAAATATCATGTTATACGGTATTGTATACAAGTGGTATTTTATTCATGAAATTTATTTATTTATTGTTTTCTTATTTACTTGTGTGTGTGTGTGTGTGTGTGTGTGTGTGTGTGTCTGTGTGTCTGTGTGTCTGTGTGTTCGTGCGTGCGTGTGTTGTGTGTTGGGGGCCTGCTTCATGTCCACGTGTCTGAATTTAGGAAAATGCCAGAGATAGACATCAAGGATCCTGCTGTATCAGTCTGTCTCCCCCTGTTTCATTGAGATAGAATTTCTCCCTAAACCTGCAGGTCACCATTTTGATAGCAAAGCTGGGCAGAGATGTCTTGGGAGCTACTATCATTAAAAAAACTGAGTTTCTCCATACGTATATAAATGTATTAAATGAGTTTTTCTAAAATTATTTTAATTTTCTTTTTATTTATTCTTTGTCCCTTTCACATCTTGCCTACTATTACCACACCACCCCGAAGAGTAAAACAAAATAAAATTTTAAGAAAAAAGGACCAAAAATAGTAAAACAGAGGAAGGGGAAATCTCATCATGGAAGCTGTAGTGTGACACAGTGCATCACACAGTAACCCCTTTACATACATTTACATACATTTTTACATGCAGGCTTTCATCGAAAAGAGTCATTGGTCTGGCTCAAGCCCCCTGGTCTCTGCTACGCCATCAGTAATAGGTTCTAATGGGACTCTCCTGCTTTCGCATCTTCAGGGTTGGTTCTCGTACACCTACACCTTCAGGGTCAGCTCTGCTATGTTGCCCAGGCAGCAAGGTGTAGCGGCCACTCTCCCAAGTGATACAGTTGATGATGAGCAGACCTCAGTGACAGCTCTCCACCTTTCTCGGGTCTTGATGGGCCAAGGCAGAGAGGGCATCTCTCTCCCACCCATGCGGGCACATGATAGGTGTATAATATGGACTGTTCCTCCATGCTCACAACTTTGGGGTTGGCTGCCCACCCCTCTGCCAACAGGTTCATCTCTTCTGTGCTGCCAGGTGAGGTGCAGGCACCACTTTCCTGAGTGCTACACCTGGTATGGAAGATAGCATGCTCATCTGTTGCAGGCAGTAAGGGACTAGGAGCAAATGACTGCCTTTCTTCCCTACACACATCTGCACATGACTGAGGAGAAGTGGGGAGAGGTCTCTGATGCTCACAGTTTAGGGACTGGCTAACCCAAACCTCTGACATCAGGTTTTGGCTCGCTTGGGTGGCCAAGGGGTAGTACAGGCCCTGCTCTCATGAGTGTTGTAGCTGATGAGGGGCAGGAAAAACTCTCTCTTATGACCTCAGGGTCAGTTCTTCCGCCTGTCTCGGGCCTTAATGGGTGGGGGTGGGGTGGGAGATGGGAGAGTATCTTTCGCCTACCCAAACCACCACAAGACAGATGAATAATAGGAACAGCTCACCCACAATCACAACTTTGGTGTTGACTCACCCACACCTCCACCAACAGGGACAACTCTGTTGTGCTGCCCAGGCAAGGTACAGGGGGGAAAAAATAGAAGTTTTATTTGTCTGTCTCTTAAAATAATGTGACCAAACTATGCTTTTATATCTACATGTATATGTGTGTTTGTTTCCATAGTATGCTTGTCCCTTTTCTCTGTGTATATGTGTGCAGGTTATAAGATTTATAAAACTTGTAGCTCCAGATTACAACAGCTCTAGGAGAATGCAAACACGTGGGTAGTCTCTATTTTGACCTCAGCACCATCTTGGGTAAGAGTACCCATGTGTGTTGTATCTACCAAGGAGACATTCTGCCTCCAAAATTCTTTAACTTACTAAAATGCTCCCTTTAATCTTTTTATATTTACTAGCACTGGTAAGCAGTAACAAATTGGGTAAAATACATGTCTAAATTTAACTTATATGTCTAATTTAAATGTCACTAACAGGTAATGGTACCCAATTCTCAAACATCTTTACAGATTTGAGAGTATGGCATTTAACAGAAGTGCTTCTAACACAGAGACATGCCAGCTCCTACAGCACCCTGTAGCTCCTCCCAAGAAGATACATAGTTACAAAAGACCTTCTGGCTGGAATCTTGCCCTTGGGTATGACAAAGTCACCCACACAGCAAAAGCGGACTTCTACCTTGTCAGCTTCCTAGATGCTACACCAGGGAATGGATCGTCTCATTCCGCCAAGACAGGTATACTAAATCTTCTAAGACTAAATGCTTCTGATGCTGGTGTTTGCCAAAGACTATGGAGAGATTTGGGATTGCCTGAGTAGCTACAAAACAAACAAACAAACAAACAAAAAAAAAAAAAACCTGTCTCATTTCTGTTCATTCATCCTGTGTAATGGCACAGGATAACTCATTACCTCATTTGTTAAGTTTTCTGCTAAAATTATAGACAGGTGTACCTCTTTCACAGTCTTCACAGTCTAGGATTAGCAGATTTCAGGTGTATCTTCAGAAACCCAGAGTTCCCAATTCCCTTTAACTGTCTTCTAAATTTTTTTTGTTCTAGTTGTCTTACAGATACCTGCAGGTTCCTGGAAAAAGTTCTGCTGCTGTATCAAAAATCAGGTCTGGTAAAAACTTACAGCGTCCAGAGTGTATTTAACCCCATCCATTTTCAAGCATATTTTATAGCTCACTTTTGCTATCTGGGTCAAGACCAACTTATAAAAGTCCCTCCAGTTAATGCCAACACCTGCACCAGCTCCTGGGACATCATCATTAGTACCAACTCTCCCGACTCAAGGATTCCTACCAACTAATCTGGTTTTAAAAGGGCATATCGGCTCTTGTGTCTCACTTATTCACCCGAGCCTCACCTGTACAAACAGGGCCCCCTCTGTCCCATTCTTTCTGGCAGTTAATGACCTTTCCTATGGCTAGTCCCCTTCATAGGACCAATAATAAAAATATATTTTTTTTCTCCTAGCCACTTCCTTCTCATCTTCCTCAAGGATGAACAAGAGATGGCAGTAAGCTGGATGCTTCTCCAACCATACCTCTCACTGAGTGTGAGCCCACTAACTCCCTAAGCTCCCCTCTCCCATGTTGCCCTATGCTAGCAGGAAGTAGCTAGATTTGAGCCAGTGCCCCTTTTTTTCCCAAGGAGTCTGGAATGTTTGATTGGGAGTATCACATCAGCCCCTAACATCCTTATCAAAAAAAAAAAAAAAGTCTTAAATGTTTAGCTGGGGGCTTCTCCCCACCTCCTGTCATCAATTTTGGAATGTTGGGTGGAAAGCTCCATTTCAAGCCATCGCCTCTTGGGATTGCCTTAGTCCAGACTCCACCTCCGAGAAAACCCTCCAAAAGGTGACACCCTCCCCAGAAAGGGTCACGAGCAATCCCACAGGCTATTTAAACTGCCCCCCCCCCAGAGCACAAATACATAGTTTCTCCAGCTTTCCATTCCCCTCTCTGTGGTTTTCTGGTCTTCCTTCCCAGGGAAAGAATCTGAAGGGCCACCCAGGAGTGCTGGCATCCACTAAACCTGGTCCTTTTCTAATTCAGTTTAACTTGGTCTAGCCAGGATTATAGCATCAGTGGAGAAGTTTATTGGGCATGAAAATATCAACAGAAGAAAGAAAGAGAGAAAGAAAGAAAGAAGGAAGGAAGAAAGGAAGAAATAAAGAAAGAAAAAAGATTGATATTGTCACCCACTAGTACCTCAATTCAGACAATCAAAATCCCTGCAGGGAGAAGGGGAGCTAGACACAATGCCCATCCTTTAAGCAAGAAGCTATTTACAATTGAAGCCTCCTTACAAAGGAAAAAAAATCAGTTTTCTCCAGTGGAATGTCACTGAACAAATCAACCAGTCCAGGACAAGCCCCAGGTCAAGAAGTAAGAAGTTGGCCAATACAAAAATGACCCATGTCTTACTTTGCTGTTTGTGAGAATTTTGTTTTTTGTTTTGTTTTTGCTGTATTTTGTCTTGTGTTGTTTTTATTAGTTAGTTTAGTTTTATTTTCATTTTTTGAGAGACAGAGAAAAAGAGGAGCGAGGGGGAGAGAAAAAATGTGAAATAGAGTGGCTACAGATCTGAAGACTATGTGGGAAGAGAAGAATATGATCAAACGTATTTTATAAAAAAATTTTAAAGGAAATATATTGGTAAATTTCATTGTCTCTGAATTAATTTTTCTTGTACTTAGCTGCATTTTGAAGTTGATTAGAATATATAACAATTTTCTTTGCTATGATGGATGAAGTTATTTATTTCAAGCATAATGGAAGTGTTCTTGAATTCTAAATAATGCAAATATAAATAATGTAAAAGATTTAATTCTTAGCCCATAGTCTTAAAATCTAGATTATATTTCCTCTGGAGTAATTTACCCCTACCAAGTTCCTGCTAAGGACTTTCAAGAGATAACATCTAAACCAGATCAAGCGAGAAAAATGAGTCAGTATTTTTATCTGCAGTTAAACTTTCTCCTTTCTTAATGGCCAAAGTATAAAATCTTATATAATTAACTTATTGATTGTGAGTCTTCTAAACTTTCTATATTTTCTTTTGCTTTTGTTCACAAGAAACTTTCTTAAATTTTTTGAGTTTGTGAAGACTTAAGTTTTAGACACATAGCAGCATATTTATGTAGAAATGACTGTGACAGATGTTTTTGCACAATAAAAAGTATCTTTAAGACTGTGAAAGGCAGCATGAGAGAGAAATTTGATAACTTGTATTTGTTCTTAAACCTTTAAATTGTAGGTACACATTTTAATAACTTGTATTTGTATGTTAAAATTATGAGATTTGTTTGGTGAGGCTGTACATTTAAACTGTCAAAACCTCTTAACTGTCAAACTGTAACAGGCCAGCAGACTACGGGTACTAAATAACTCAATTCATAATCAAACATAATTGTACTTGAAGTTTCTGAAAAGAAGGTTTCATGGTGTTATGATGAAATATTATCAGAAATTATTTTTATTTTGCTGGGTGTATGGAATATCAGCAGTTAATAAATGGGAAGTGTAATGGTCTTCTCTGTCCCTTTAAGAGACAAGCCTCACCCACTCCCTCCCCCATCTGCCAGGTCAAGCTGATTTTCAGTTTCCAGCTTGAGTTCCTTCTTTCCCAGGTCTCTCTCCAAAAGGTAGCTTCTGTCTCTCCCTTCTCCCTACTTCTCCCCTTCCCCCTCTCTGTTTCTCTCTCTCTCTCTGTTTCTCTCTCTCTCTCTCTCTCTCGCTTTGCTTTTCTCTCTGTTCTTCTCCCATATCTCTTTCCCTTTCATAACCCACTAAATAAATATCCAACCTCACTCTGCATGGTGTGCCAATCCATGTCTCTGTCTTTAGATGGTCCCCTGCCCAGGATCAGCGACCTTCAGAGATGTGTGGTGGAGACCTACAGCATGGTGTCATGGTGTGCCCATCTGTCTGTCTCTCCTCGTGGGACTGGTTGCCCCAGTGAGGTCTCTCACCCACCACTGGCTCCCTGCCTGGGACTCCTTCCCAGCTGCAACCACTCAGGGAACTGCACCATCCTTGCCTAGGACTGGTGCACTTGGGAACTGCTGCCCACTGCCTGCCGCCCCTTGGAGACCTGCAGCAGGGTCTCATGGCCTATGGCCTGCTGCCTGCTGCAGACACTTGGGGATCCCCGGCATTTTACTTTTACCATTACAGGAAGTTATGAAACTGGAATGTATGGCTAAGGATACCACCATTTGGACAAAGCAGCATGTTACAGAATGGAAAAAGATTGTTAACAATTGCATATCTGATAGAGGACTTATGTCCAGAATACATATAGAACTTAAAAAAAAGCAGATGTCACAAACAACCAAATAACCCAATTACAAAAAAAATTAATAATAAATCTAAGCCAGATAGTGGTGGGGCACATCTTTAATCACAGCACTCTAGAGGATAGAGGCATGGGAATCTCTGTGAGTTTGAGGCCCGTCTGACTGATCTATAAGAGCTAGTTCCAGGATAGGTTCCTAAACTACAGAGAACTCGATTCGTCCCATAAAAAACTAAATAGAGAATTCTCAAAAGAAGCACAAACTGCTGAGAAACATATAGAAATATTCAACAGCCTTATTCATCAGGGAAATACAAATCAAAGCTACTTTGTCATCTCATCATAGACCTTTCTGAATGACTAAAAATCAATAAAACAAATCACAGCTCATTTTCAAAGATGTGAAGTAAGTGAAGTACTCATTCACTGCTCGTGGGAGCGAAAACATTCTGAGCCACTATGCATATCAGTGTGACAGTTCCTCAGGAAGCTGGGAACTGATGTACCGCACAATCCAACTATACCATTCTTGGGAATATAACCAAATGACTCTATAGCCTATCACAGAGACACTTGCTCAACCCCGTTTATTGCTGGTGTGGACTGCATGGTGATGTTTGACAAAGTCCCAGCATTTCAATATTGCAGATCACACTTTGCCATTACCTTTTTACTAACATTTTTAATGATTCTCAATATTAATGCCTCTTGATTTAGAAAATTTTGTGTGTGCTTTGGTATAGGATAAAAATGTGTACAATGGCAGCCTCTCAAAACAAAATAATTTTTTGGAAAAAAAATTTCCACCACCAGAGAAGCAGGAATTTTATTGTGCTCTTCAAATTAAACAAAAATAGGAATGTTGGATATTTACTAGACACAGCCATGACAGGCTTAACAGAGGCCACTCATGTACCACCCAGGAAGTGACCAACCAAGGGTAAAAGTACATAATATTTCAAAAGAAATACCTAACATTCCAACAGTCATAGATAGAAGCACTTCATGTCCTTTAGCCCAGCACATACCCATCTGCCTTTACCAGAACACCATTAATCAAATGTCAGCCCATCATGAGTCCTGAACCTTAAATCTCTCACTCCAACCTCTGCTGTGATAAAAAAAAAAAACTGAGCTCAAGACTCTCTTATTGTCAAATAGTTGGACATACAAAGATCCCAAGTTCAAACTTGAATAAAGACTCTTTGCTTTTTCATATGGGGCTCAGTCTCCTCATTGGCTTTTGGGGGACTTCATGATCTGATCATAACAATTCTCAAAGCTAAGTCCTTTCCCCAGGAAATTTTATGTGAGCTTTGGTAAAGGATAAAAATGTGTACAATGGTAGCCTCTCAAAACAAAATAATTTTTATGGAAAAAAATTTCCCCACCACCAATGAATCAGGAATCCCATTGTACCCTTCAGATTATACCAAGAACAGAAATGTTAGAGATTTACTAGACACACCTGATCCCAGGAATAAAATGCCTACAATTCAAATCCAGAGCCTGAGGACATTAAAATCAAGAATTCAGTTAATAAATACAGAAAAATCAGTATGGTACAGTATAATGGGAAAAGAGTAAGACCTCAGGATCTTCCCTTTAGGGAGCATTATGAGGGGAACAGGCAGGCCTATATATTAAGATTAAGAAACCATAATATAGTGTCTGGTTCCCAGATGTAGTCCTAATGGTCTCCATCCCCTTAGGAGCTTGAGGAAAATTCCTGTTTGATAAACCAGTCATTCTTCTTATCTCTAATAAAAGGAAAAAAGGGAATGGTGGCCATTTCATTAACTGGTACCTTTTGTCAATTTCAAAGCTAGCTTCCTCAATCCCTGATTTTTAAGACACACACCATTTCACACACTCCATTTTTTCTAGTTTAATGGTATGTGAACCTATAGAGTATAAAAGGTACAATCTTTTTTTGATCAAAGGCTGCTGGCAGTCAACCTGCTCACCCTCAGATTGTGTCCATCGCCTCTCACCACCTGCTTGCTCCATACATTCTCCTTGGTACCTGAATCCCCCGAAAAGGAACAACTAAAACTTAGCCATTTGAGAGGTCTTAAGGAAACCTAATACAGCAAAAGCTTCCTAAAATGTATACATATATGATTTTTAAATGGAATAATACAATAATGGGGAGACTGAACTCCAACTGGGTATCTCCACTCACCAAATGATGCCTCCATTTATGGAAATAGGTAACATCTAGATTTTTGGACAAATGAGCCAAATGGGAAATATCAAATAACTCAGATTATTGTGAGTCTGTATTGCTTAAGATAGCACCTACACAACTACTAAAACACAGAGAAGTGGAGCTGGTGACCATCTTTAGCCTTGACCCCTACTGACTAGTGTTTATGGTACTGGAAGTTACTTGGCATATTAACAAAGGAGATAGGAAATTACCAGCAGTCACAAAACCTTCAGACTACAATGATGAGCTGCCTACAAGATGTGCCAGAGAAATAGTGGCACAACACCTCTGAGAGTAACTGAAGAAGTAAAATGCTGCAGAACCCCAAGTGGCTGCAGTGGGCCATGAGGAGAGGCAGACAGATGGGCATGACATGAGACCATGCCTTATGTCTCTGAATGTGGCTGGTCTCCAGGCAGGTAACCACAAGGCGGGCAGGAGACACATGGATAGGCACACCATGTAGAGCAAGGTTGGATATTTATTTAGTAAGTTATGGAGGGGGAAGAGGGAGTTGGAGAAGAGCAGAGAGGTAAAGAGAGAGAGAGAGAGAAAGAGAGAGAGAGAGAGAGAGAGAGAGGGAGAGACAGGGAGAGAGAAAGAGAGTGAGGAGATATTAAAGCTGCCTCTTTAAGAGGGAGATGGAAAAAGAAGAGATTCAGGCTACAAGCAGGAAAGAAGATCTGCCAGCCTCAGTGGATAGGGGAGGGAGTGATTGGGACTTGTTTCTTAAAGGGACAGAACAGATCATTACAGCAACTAGGCAGTATCTAGTTGAATTTAAGACAATATGGAAACCCTCTCTGACACTACTTAGGTGGCCAATATCCTAAGACTAGATACGCTAGTTTTCTGAAAAGGGAGTATCTGTAATTCGCTTTTATTCTTTCTTACCCACTCAGGGTTCAGATTTTAACTTAATACTACAGGTGCTCACATATGTATGTAGAAAAATATGTGAGTAGATCAGAGGTGGGGAATCACCTGTTAGATTAATTTATTTTTCTTCTTCAAGAGAAAAAAATAGTCAATAAATCATAATTTATGCTTCCTTATCATTTTTAAACTTATGCTGCACATTCTTTCAGCCAGGTGTTGCCATATTGATTATAATTTCAGCATGTATCACTAAATTTAACATTATTTCTGTTGTATAGCAAAATGTTCTCTTAATCTAGATCCTCCATCTTAGACCTAAGAATAACACATGAAAGATATTTTGGCCTTCATCAACTAAATTTAATTCAGTAGCCATTTTGAAAACCTACAATTTTACTATAAATAAATGCTAGATACAATAAATAGAGAATAGTAAACTTCTATCAAACAACACTAAAATTAAATAAAGATCACATAATGAATAATAATGGAGCAAATAATGGATCTCTGATATCAGCCCCTCCCTCCTGAGTGCTAGACCTAAGGGCTTGTGCTACCATACTTGGCTCAAAATTGTTTTTTAAACATACTGATTGAGATTGTGGATTATGAAACTTTAAAATTTTGTGTAGGAGGCTACACTGTAAGACCTTACATCAAAATAAACACTCTTTAAAAATTATTAGAGTATTGCCAACTGTAGAAATGGTTGAGTTATACATATATTTTGCCAAATAAGCTATTCAAATGACCCAATAGCATATTATATTGTCATTCTTTTAACAATTGGGTAATAAAATTAGCAGTACACTGACAAATAGTTTCTGTATCAGTTTAAAAGGATTAATATCAAGATTAATCTAATTCTTACCTCTAGTTGATGTTTCCTTTAGAGTGTTATGCCCACATCACAGAGTCCCCCTGGAACTAGCTAGGAGACTGAGTCGTACATGTAAAAGCAAAGCGTCTTTATTCTTACACAAGTTTGCAAGGTCAGACTCTCCTTGTGTACATTGTATTGGGGTGGTCAGTGAATCCCCTGCTCAAGTACGATTGGGTTTTTATAGTAGCAAAGGTAAGGGTGATGGATTTCTAAGGTTCAGGACCCAGATTGGCTGACATTTGTCCAGGGGTGTCCTGGTGAGAAGCAGTGGGTATGTGCTATCATGTGGTCTTATCTACAAGGATTGGAATGTTAGGAATTTCCTTTGGATGAACCATCCTGGGTGGTGTCTGGGTATTCTCAGTTTGTGGTCTCTTTTAGAACCTGGTATTGCCTCAGGGTAAACCACTGGGACTCAGGCCTCTGTTGAGTTTGTCATTGCTGGGTCCTACATAGACATTGGAAACTGAATACATAAACTGATTAGAATACATAGCTTGATCATGCATGATCTGGCCTAGAAAATCCTATGTACAGCTGATTATTCCAGTATCCTTCATAAAATATTTAACTTTTCATTTTGAGTGTCCTTATTTTTTTTTAAAATCATGTGGTTATGCTATATGACATTATGTTTGGCACCAAAATCAGGACAATCACTTTTTAAATTTTTATTTTTATTAAGTTAGAAGAAAATGTCTGGTTTCTTTGTTTTTTTCCCTTTTCTTTATGTTTTTTTTTATTTTTCTTTTAGCGTTTCTTCCTTATTTTATCTGTTCAGAAGCCATGAGATAAGGCCTAGGGAAGTTGCCTGCCTATACAGAAGTATAGTAAGTCAGGCAAAGGAGGAGGAGACAAGTTAAGCAGAGGGGTGTAATGCTACAGAAATGAATTGAGAATAGTATAAAGCAGCAAAGAACCAGTGTGGCATTTCAGAATGCCAGTGGAGTAAACAGTATGTGAATAGGAGCAGAAGGTAGCAATTGGTTGTTTAAATACTACTAGTTGATTAGAAGTTCTAGGTTATTTAAGATAAGAGAATCAAAATTTTCTTGTTATTAAATAAGTGAGTTAAAAGATAGAAATGAGCAAATCAACATAAGCGTCATGGTACTAGAATGGAATTGAACATACCAATATTGTTTTCATGCCTAGACAGAACTCAAATGCTTCCTTGCAACTGTTCCATGGACAAAAAAAATCTTGTTACACTCTTAAAATGGGTTACCAAACTGCAGTAAAGATAGCAAAAAGCAACGGTATAAATAAATTACAGGAATGAATCTTTAAGCATATATACAAGGCACAGAGCAATACATACTGTTTGAATTTATGTGTATAAAACTTAACGTTTGACAAAAATGTTGAAAAGGAATGACTTGTCTACTGATAAAAATTATTTAAAATATAATTGTGATTATAATGAAGGTTTGAGTATATCAGACTTTCAGGTAAAAGGTGGAAATGTTTGAGGACCCAAGATACTGTATGAAAGATGCTGACTGTGTTAATGATTTATTAGCTATAACAATTACGCACTATATGTGTATATTGCATCATCATATATACATTCTTTGTAAATTTAATATAAAAACAAACATTGTCTGATATAACATAAATAGCTCATCTATTAAAAATTAAAAGCAAAAAAAGAAATGAATTCCACACATTGGCTTCCTTTTGTATGACCAATGAGTGCTCAGAATGCAGGACAAAAGAAAGTGCCTGGTGTTCCTAATAAGGAAGAATAGTACATTTTTTTTAATGGTAAAAGTTAATGAGCAATAAAAAAGTTCTATGTATTCTTTAATATGTTACAAAGGATAATATGATTATAAAATGTGATAAATATTGAATTTAAGGTACAATCTTATGCCTTCAAAATTCATATAGTTCACATAGATTTTAACCTACTTATGTCAAAGTTTATTTTTGCACTCAAGTTAAATTCGACATAGTTATTCTATTGTTTACACATTGAAAAAGAAGGAAGAGATTTATCTGTGTCTTATCTGTCAAGAATTAATACATGTAGATATCAAATTTAATAGCATCCTAATTAAAAAATTGTTTGATGAGCTTTCTAGTGCAATAGCTAACATCTACTGAGTTTTAGCTGACTGGAGAGTTAAAACATTAGATCCATTGGTGGGTTTCTTTCATTCTGCCTTAGCAGTGCTTAGGTTAAGCAACTAAATTTGTGTTTTTATTTTAATTTATTTTTTAATTTTATTTTGCATTCCATCCCACCCCTCCTCCTGCCCACACCCATCACCCCCTGTAGTCCATCCCACATCTACTCCTCCCAGTGGGTATGGTCTCCCATGGGAAGTCAACAAAGTCAGGTACATAGTGTTGGAGGAGTACCCAGCCTCTTCCCACTGCATTAAAATGAGCATGACATCCCACTATAGGGAATGGGCTCCAATAAGCTAACTCATGCACCAGGGATAGATCCTGGTCCTACTGCCAGATGCCTCACAAATAGTTCAAACTTCACACTGTCTCCCATATAAGGAGGATCTAGTTCCATTCCATGGAGGCTCCACAGCTGTTGGTCTAGAGTTCCTGAGTTTTCACAAGCTTAGTTTTGTAGTCTCTAGATTTCGCTCTCATAATCTTAATTCCCTTGCTCATATATTCCTTTGTCGCATTCTTCAGTTGGGTTCCTAGAGCTCTATCTGGTGCTTGGTTGTGGATATCTGTTCTGTCGGAAGCAACTGTGTTTCATGAATACAAAAACCCTGAGACAAATATTGGGTTTCTACCTAAAGATCAAGAATGCAAAGTAGCCAATTACTTAAGAGACCTTTTCCCTCTACCAAATCTTCAGACAGAAGAGGCAAGATCCTGTCTCTATGAAACCTCAAATTCCACACTCCAATGAGTTCCTGTATCTTCCCCTTTATATTTGTCTCTCTGCCCAGCCATTTCCCTCCTGCCTCTACTGTCCGAGTGCTGGGATTAAAGGCATGTGATTCCAAATAATGGGATCACCTTTGTGTGAGCTCTTTATTTTTCTTTTAGACAGATTCAATCTTGTATAGCCCAAAGTGGACTTGAACTCACGGAGATTCGTCTGCCTCTTTCTCCTGAATCCTGGGATTGAAGGTATGTGTCACCACCCCCTGGCCTGTATAGCTGACAAGTATAGCTGCTTTGTCCTCTGAATCTCAGATAATCTTTATTTATTAAAACACAAATATATACCACTATACAACTAGATTTGTAAAAGAATCAAAAACCAAAAAACCCAAGTTTATTAATCAGCTGATTCCCTGCTCTATTAACTTACTTATGGGTAAGTGTAGCATTTTTATTCATCATACTATTACTATAATGATCTTTCCAGTCCCTTTAAGAGACAAGCACACCCCTCACCCACCCCAATCTGCCGAGGCAAGCTGATCTTTCCCTTTCCTTCTCTCTGCCAAAGAAGTAGTTGCTGCCATGGCTCCTCTCTTCCCCTCCCTCTGTTTCTCTTTCCCTTTCTCTCTTTCTCCCTCTTTCTCTTCATCCCCGTAGTCCATTCCTTTCTCTATCCTTTCCCTTCCCCTTTCCATTTGATAACCTACTAAATAAATATCCAGCCTCACTCTGCATGACATGTGTCTCTGTTTCTCACCTGCCTGGGATCTGCTGACCCTCATGGTCCATGGGTCACTCAGGGAACAGCACCATTTTATTTTTACCATAATAATTACTGTTTCTTAGTATATACTCCATGAAAAGAGAGAATCAGGTATGTATTTTTTCAAAGAATGGATAATTTACTTGGAAGTCAATGCTAATGTGCATGGAGAAAACACAAGATGACATAATTTTTTCACTTTATTCTAACTGTTTAAGTATCTGGACAATATAAAATATATTTTATTCTCCTTAAAAATACTTCTCATTTATTTCCTTGTTCAGGGCTTGTTATAGAGAATTGAAGTTTATGCCATAGATGTGGTAATGTACCATATATGTGGTAATAAGTCCTCTTCTAGGAATTTAAATTCCATAGTGATTTGTTTCTTAAATTTTATAATTTAAAGTCTACCTATACAATATAAGAAAGAATGAAAGTGAGTTTTTCTCAGTCAAATGATTTTTTTTAGTTTAGTGTTAAGATCAAACAATGGTATATACATACCTAACCATATCAATACAAGCATTACTTTTAACATAGTGTGACATGTTTATTAAGTATATATTTTTTTCCTAGAAAAGTTTCCTTTTCTATTTTACAAGTTTATATGGATTCTTTTTGAAATAGATATAAAGAAGGAAGAATATCAAAGTCAATAGATATGCTCTATAAATTTAGGTCAATATTATTCAACAGCACAAAAGAGTCTTTTTGCATCAAAACAATAAAACACAATATAATTGACTTAAGTTTTCCCTCTAGTTCTCAGAGAATCAATAATAATATACAAAAGAATAATTATTAACTGCTTCAGGAAAAGTGACAGTGTTGATCAATGTGATAATAATATTATATTGCCTCCTAACTTAAATTTATAACAAATTAAAATAGTAAAGACCTTAGCCAAAATGAAACAATAGTATTAACATTGGAATATACCTTGAAAATGTCTTGACTTGTTCATACTACAAAAAATAACACAATTCTTAAATGTCTTAAAGTCTAAAGATAATTTCCAAGGAAAGCTTACACCAGATCAATACTCAGTTCAGTCAAAGGTCCAAGGATGTCACTAAAATACCCAGAATTGCAGACACTAGTGTATATCAGTAACTTGATTGAGTGACAGGTCTCTGACTCTAAATGTGCTGCATTGGTTATACCCAACAAAGTGATGGCAGCAGGGCTGTGTCTTTGAGGAACCAATCCTCTTCTTTTTGCATACATTTTTCACTGAAAATCTGATAAAATTCTATAATAAAATTAAATGATCATCTGCTTTTTCTTGTTGGGATATGTCTTGGTTATTTTCATGTTAACTTGATATAAACCAAAGTCATCAGATAGGAAGGATCTCGATTGATAAATTTCCTCTATAAGATAGGTGATGGAGGAGGGTTAAGTGTCTATGTGTTACTTTCATTGGTTAATAAAGAAACTGCCTTGGCTTTTGATAGGACAGCAGCTTAGAAAGGTGGAGTAGACAGAACAGAATGCTGGGAAGAAGACAATGAGGTAGTCGCCATGACTCTCCTCTCCGAGATAGCTCCAGGTTAGAATCCTCCTGGTAAGCCACCACCTCGTGATGCTACACAGATTATTAGAAATGGGTTGGATCAATATGTAAGAATTAGCTAATAAGAGGCTACAGATAATGGGCCAAGCAATGTTTAAAAGAATACAGTTTCCGTGTAATTATTTCAGGGTAAAGCTAGCTGGGAGGCGGGCGGTGGGAAGCGGCCCACTGCTCCTTCTACAGGTAGGACTGTCAGCAAGAACGTAGGGCATTTTCTTATTTAGTGACTGATGTGGAAGTTTCCAGTCATTGTGTGTGTAGTCATCCCTGGGTCAGTGGTCCTGGGTTCTGTAAGAAATCAGGATGAGCATGTCATGGGGACAAACCAGTAAGCACCATTCTTCAATGACTTCTGCATTAGCTCCTGCTATCTTGTCTCTGCCTGGTTTGACTTCACATCCAGATTTCCTTCAGTGATAACCAGTGATATGGGAATGTAAGCCAAATAAACCCTCTTGTTCCCCCAAGTTATTATTTTCTCATGGTATTTTATCACAGCACTATAAACCCTAAGAGAGGAGATGTTTTATTGCTTAATTGATCTCATGGTTTATTATTATTTCATGTACTCACATTTGGCAGGCCGTATACTTTGAGAAATCTATTTTATTACAGCTATTCTATGCTGTTGCTACTTTAGTCCTTGTTTCCTTAATTTATTACACTTTAAATAATATTTTTATCCTTTAAAAATTTAAGTGTTTCAATATTTAATATGTATTGATTATAACCATTCACCACTATCACCTTCAACTTTCCCTAGTGCCACCTGAACATCCATCACAACTTCTTGCAATCTTTTTATTTTTTCTTCCATATTAACAAATCCTTGAGTCAAATTAATGATGTATATTAATCATATGACACAGGTGTATGGTCATCCACTGGAGCATGAACAAACTACCTGAAGCCATGTTTACATAGAAGAGTGACTTCCTCCTCTGAAGCTGTCAACTGCCCAAAGCTCTTCTAATAGGAGTGAAGCGTTGAGGTTCTCCAGTCTATCAAAATTCCACCATTTTTGTTGTTTTGTATTTTACCACAAGGCCTGTGGTTTACCAGTAAGGTTCCATCTGGTGTCTTTTTCCTTTGGTGGCTACATGGTATCTCCCTGACTCTTCCTTCTTTCCTCCTCTATCTGCTTAGAATTCCCACATTACTCTATTCTGCCCTGTGGCAGGCCAAAATAGCTTATTTATTAACCAATAAAAGCAGCACATATACAGAAGGACTTCCCATACCAAATATATATGATACTGACATTTTCATTTAAATACCCAAGTCCTTTTGGAGTAGCGTTGTTTAGCTATGCAGGTAAACATTTAGACACATTTTTGAATACTGTCATATGCACAGATAATGCATCCTTGGAATAATTAGAAGCAGTGAAGTTGGAAGGTCTTACAACTATAGTAAGATTCTAATAAAGACCTTGGTGCTGAAGAGAGGTATCAGTGATTAAATTGTTTGCTACCCTTGAAAAGGATCAGAGTTCAGTTCCTGGTACCCACCCAAGTTTCCCCACAGCTTCTGTAATTCAAGCTCCAAGGAAATCAATATTCTCTTTCTTCTCACCCCAGTAATTCCTACTCCAGTGTATAACACCCTAACACACATATGTCTACATACATAAAGTAAATCTTCAAAAAGTAATAAAAACTTTAATTTTCACTTCAAAAAGAATGAAACTCAGGCACATACCCACAATCCATTTTGTTGTGATTCCCTTTATAAATTTTGCATAGATATCATTGAAGTTTTGAGTTCACCCTGTTAAAGTATGTTGATACTATTCCCTGTAAACCTATGCCCACTTTATATCATCTTCCCAAGCTGAGTAATTCTGAGAGCATTTCAAGCAAGCTCATTGTTATTACATTTGCTATAATGATCAGTGGTACTTAATATTATTACTATATTTGGCCTTTCTGCATGAGTTATGCCCATATAAAAATGCAAACTTAATTGATAACTGTGTTTCAACCTCTCCACTACTCCAATAAAGCAATGCTCTCCATTTCTTTCCCAGTCCTCAGGTGTTCCATAATATACACTAATAATGATATTGGTCTAGTGTCGGTGGCCAGCCTCTACAAGGTTAACTTTATTCCAGAGTGGAGGCATTGGAATTTAGAAATATAAATTTTGAAATAAAGAGTACAAAGACATGAACAAAAATACTAAAAGGCAGAAATACATAGGTTAGTATCAGGAGGGAATTTCAATGAGTACTGAAAATTCACCTGTGTTTAATTTTTCAACAGCTTAATGTACCTCTGATTTTAAAAGGTAGGAGTAGAACAAAAGGACTGCATTAACATACAAATTGAAAGTCATGTGGTACATTCATCACTCATTCACACCCTAGACCAAACACTCTGTAGAAAAACCATGCCCTGGGTGGAATCCCAAGTTATTTCCAAAAGGGAACTAACTAGTTAGATTTTTAGACTTTTGTTTTAGGTAGGAACCAACTACTTCCCTATTTCAGGAGCATAGTTCTGGCAACTAGCCATACCTGTTGACTATAACCTTGAGAGAGGAGAACTCTGATTTAAACTAGTTGGGACCTCTGTTTGAGTTAGAAACACAATAATCTTGAACTAAAAGCAAGTCTCAAACTTTCTGACTGCTGGCCTCTTTGGGCCTCCACAGTCTAGTTACTAGTCCTGGTAGCTTTCAAAAGACTCAAATATGACAAAATTTAAGTGAATCTCATTTTAATTCAATAACTTCTAATGATTCTGCTTAATGAGGATGTATATCAAACTATGAAATAGTATGAAAACCTAGCCTTCTACCATTTACATTGTAACTAAAAAGAAAAATTCTTGAGGGAAATTGAAAGTGCTGTACCAGTTAGCATACTAAAGATGGTAAAGTAAAACAAACTTTAGGGCAGATAAGTTGAAAAGTTCTAGAAGCCTAGACAGAAGATCACATAAACCAGAAGTTTCACTTAAGCCTAAGGCTAAGACTAAGGCTGAATAACCCAGATCAAGACGTCAACACTTTAATCTTGTGAAGGCTGATATAGGTGACAAAATGTTTGAATTTTGCAAAAATGTTTGAATGTTGGTTTGTGAAACTTATGGCAAGAAGCTGTCCCACAATGTAAAATAACCAATATAATTGATGAAAGTAGCTATGCTAATGGAAAATTTTAAATGCAGTAAAAAGTCGTTTATTGCCACCTACAACCTTATGTGTACAAAATTTCAAAGACAGGCTTTATCTTGCAAAGGACTAATGTAAGTAATGACTTAATGTTAAGCCATTGCTCACCATTCTCAGAAATCTTAGAACCCTTAAAATTACACTAAAGCTATGCTACCATGCACTATAAATGGAAAACAAAGCCTGGATGACAGCATATCTATATATGACATGGCTTCCTGAATATTTCAAGTCTACTGTTGAGACTTACTGCTCATAAAAATATATTCCTTTCAAAATATTACTGCTCGCAGACAGTGCACCCAGTCCCCCAGGAGCACAGATAGAGATGTACTAGATTAATGTTGTTGTCATGCTTGCAAACATAACATCCATGCTGGAGCCTGCAGATCAAGAAGTAATGTTGACTTTCAAGTCTTATTATTTAAGAAATGCATTTCGTTCAGCTTTACCTGTTGTAATTCCTGGTTGTTCCCCTGATGGATCTTGGCACAGTGCACTGAAAGCTATAAGAAAAGCTTCACCATCTTAGATGTCATTCTGAATGCTGTACTTTCTGAGAGAAACTGAAGATACAAACATTAAAAGAGAAGTAGAATCTAGACCTCACAGATGAGGTCACGTGGCTCAAGACTCCAGAGAATATGGAGAGATGGTGGATAAAGTAGGAGGACAAGAATCAAACACGGAATGCGGAGGTGTGAGAGAGTTCAGTGGCTGCAATCTCACTGGAGAACACTGACTTGTGAAAAGTTGCTTTTTTCTTAATTAATGAGAAAATGAAATTGAAATTCCTCAGCAGCAATGTACTCTTAAGAAAATGCTATGAACAGTATTGAGCCGATAAGAAATAACTTAAAATTATACCGAAACTTAGCAGTGAATCTATTTTAGAATTTGAAAAGATTGCATGAAATTTTGAAAGATTTTCTAGGTTATCAAACAGAATTTGGTGCTTCTGATAAATTTTCAGGAAATGCTGTCAATTGGTACAAGCTTTATTTATTTATTTTTATTTTTTGCTATTGTTGTTTTTCAATACACATGTTGTTTTCATTCCCAGAACATACTTTGTAGACAAGGCTGTCCTCAAACTTAGAGATCCACCTGTCTCTGCCTCCTGAATACTGGGATTAAAGGTGGTGTGGGAGTTCCTTCTGTCTATGTGTTGTTTTTATTGGTTAATGACTAAAGAACTGTTTTGAACCTATGGCAGAGAAGAACAGAACTATGTGAGGAAAACTGGACTACATGCTGGGAGAAGGAGGCAGAGTCAGAGAGATGCCATGGAGCCACCGGAGGAGACAGATGTGCTGAAAGTTTGCTGCTAGTCCATGATCTCATGGTGATACACAATTTAATGGAGATGGGTTAAATTAAGATACAAAAGTTAGTCAATAAGAAGTGAGAGCTAATGGGCCAAACAGTGATTTATTTAATATAGTTTCTGTGTGGTTATTTCAGGACTGGTCAGCTAGGAACAAACAAGAAGCCTACCTGCAACATAAAGGTATAATCTACAACACCTGGCTGTTATCTTATTATTATTATTATTTTTTATTTAGCTACAACTACCTTAGATTCCAGCTACCAACAGTATCCTCAGTTAACAGCCATTGACTTTAAAACAAAATGGTCTCCACAATAACCTTACTGAGAGATGAAATGAATGTAGGTCTTAGCAATAAAGTATCTTTAACTAAGGTATGTATGTTTTTAGGACACAAAAACATTGTATAATAAGTAAGGTAAGTTTTCTATCCCTGGGACACCATCAATTTCATGTAAAATCATGTTGAGTGCTGGGAAAATGTTTGACACTAGATCAAAAGATCAGCACATACTTTTCTGTTGGCAACGTCCAATTTCATATTTGTTGTCTTCATTACAGAAATAGAATCTAAGTTCTGTGTTTTAACTAGTAAAGCAGAAGGACCACATCTATAGAAGTGACTGAGGGTGACTGGGACAGAGCTCAGGTGATAAAGAAAAAAGAGAGGCGGGCATCTCCCAGGGAATGACACTCAAGGGTCTCTTCTCACTTCTACTTTCCCCCAAGTACTTGTACACACAAACACACACACATACACACACACACACACACACACACACACACACACAGAAAGACAGACACACACACACAGAGGCAGAGAGACACACACACAGAGAGAGAGAGAGACAGAGAGAGACTTTCTTTGTCTCGAGCAAGAACTCGAAGTATATTTGTATTAACCTATAGTATTTTCAGCATATTAGTAATATAGAGAATCATTGTCCTTCCCATAGGTAGTAGATATATAAGCACATTCAGTTTCTTTTAAATTTAGAAGTCCTGGTAAATTTTGGCATATCACTGGTTTATAATTTATTCACAGATTCACTGCATATCATAAATTATTTTGATTCATCCATTAAACTTTAGAAAACAAAATAATATATATTTGTATATGTTTTGATTATATCATACATAATATATTTGTAAATATTTATTTATTTTATATTTAGCTATATCACATATTATCTATTAATTATATAAGATAATAATACCCATAATTTTACATTTATAAAAATTTAATTTAATATTATGAATGATTATTTATAATAAAATAATATTATATAATATATTCAGAGTATATATTAGAATACAGATTAGGTAATTTATAAAGCAAATGTCTATCTATTATCTATCTAATATTTGTTTATTCATTTATTTATTAAGATCTTTAGCTCAGACTTAGGAAGACCATTTTTATATCATTTACTATTCATATAATGGTGAACCATATGTTGAGGCTATTCCCTCAACTACCTACCCTGCATGTTTCCACCCTTTCTTCTTTTGTTCCCTGAGATAATTTAATGTTTACTTTCATCTCATATAGACATATACCATTTTATGTATGTGTATGTATGTATAATCCAATAAAAACAAATGACAGAAAATATGAGATTTGTATTTTCTATTTTACTTTATTTGTGATTTTCAGTATGTTTTTGTCTTTCCCCCACTTCCACATCCTCCCCCTCTCCCCACACGCATCCTTATATTAACTATTCCACTGACGGCCTTCATCTTTTCACCTTCATATTGCAGACATCCTGTTACCCTTCCTAAGGCTGTTTTAAAGATGCCTTCCCCCCACTCTTACAGGTACTTTTTGAGTTTCCTCTCATCTACACTTATTTCCCTATTATTCTTCATATATCAATCTAAGTTCTCTATATGAAAGCATGTGGCATTTGTCTTTCTTGTTTAACCATTTGTATGTATACTGGATAGAAACTCACTTCTCTTCCTAGTCTTTATAACAGCATTTACCCAATTCTCCTGGATTTATATAAACTTAATCAAATCTAAGTTACCATCTCCTAGTTACATCATTATTTTCTAGGAAATTCTCCTATATATAAATTCTGGGTGCAACTTTAGATTTGTGATGCCATTTTACTACAAACAATTCATTCACTTTCATGTGAAGCATTATCTACTTCCCATAACTTTTCTTGTTCATTATGATTCTTTTCTCTACTTAATAATAGAACAACCAAACAATGCATGTCACTGAGTTGTTAAGTACCTAGCTGCCATATTTTTTCTTTATTTACATCCAATAATCTATAGTAATTGACCTCACTACATGAATTGTGCATCAAAAAATTTTGAAATGAGAAAGTGTGTTTCATAACAAAATGGAAAATTATAAAGCTCTGTCCCTTATTCTTTTGGAAATATAGTAATGGGAATGCCGTTAATGGAACTGAAAATATGGAGCTGAAATATGATTAGAAAGGGGAAGTAGCAAGCCAGTGTGAGGTGCACAGCTTATCATAATTAACTTTGCAAATTGGGAAATACAAATAACCTAGAAGTATATTAAGGTACTATAAAATGTTTTCTTATTCATAGTGTTTCCCTTTGAGTTCTTTAAAGCATACTCTATGTAGGCAATAATCAAGAGACAATGAAATTGATGTTATCATTTATAATTTTAGTTCCTCTGACTTATGGAAATTAATGCTTCTTGATGACCTGATCAAAAGTGGTCTCAGAAATGTACCAATTTACTTTTCAGGTTTGAAGTGTGTTCATTGGAGTTTTGGGTCACTCAAATGCACTTTTAAGGCACGATACTAAAAATTTAGGGATGCTCGATGAAGATCAGTATGCATTACAAAGCACCATGATTTTTTCAATATCCTGCCAGACACATGGGGAAAACTTTTGGGAGCAGCAGACTGAGTGCAGATACAGGTTGCTCAGCAGAGAGGAATTTAGAAAAATAAAAACTTTTCTTTCAAATCTATTACTCCAGATCAGCTGTTGACCCTGCTCCTCCATCAATCCATCCAGAAGGGAAAAGGCAAGAGACGCCTTTGCTTTAATCCTATAAATATTTACCTACATAGACACAGAGAAAGATTATGTTAAATGAAGTTACAATGTTTGTCAACGTAACAGAATCCAGAAAATATCTATCAGAGAGTGATACTTTACTGCATATTTCAACAAATCAGTTTGTGAATGAATGCAAGAAATAATCAAAAGAAAATCTATTGTGACATATCTTTCTAGAGTGTTTAAGAGAATAGTCAATAGTAGTTTATTGCAGTTAGCAGCTATACAGTGATTGGTATGTGTTATATATTATTCTAAACCTTTTAGTACTAAGTACCACAGGTATCCAAGTGTCAGCTGACTGCCCCATCTTGGACTGCAAATTGTCAGGGACTAGCCACAACAAAAATACCTCTTTTTAGGGTAAGAGCATGCGGATTTAGAAATATAAATTTAGAAATTTAGTAAAGAATATGAAGACACAACTGAAAATAATAAAATGGAGAAACATATAGGATAGTAGCAGGAGGGAATTCCAGTGAGTACTGATAATTTTCCTGCATTTAAACAATTTCCAATTGTTTAAAATACTCCTGACCCCAAAGTGTAGGAGTAAGACAAAAGACTGCATTAACATGAAAAAAGGTAATGAACAGACCAATTGGAAGTCATGGGCTAAGTTCATAGTTAAACATTCCGTTGCTAGAACAAAGCAAGTCATGCTTATACCTTAGACCAAAAAATTCTGTAGGCAAACCACTCCCTGGGTGGAATCCAAAGTTATCTCCATAAAAAGAACTGGAATTTAGTTCTTAGACCTCTATTTGTGGTTGGAACAGATCTACTTTACTATTCTGGAGTACAAGGTCTGGGTATTAGCCACACCTGCTAACCTGCTAACATTGAGAGAACAGAGCTCTCTGACCAGCATTTAGGTGGGACCTTTGTTTGAGGTAGAGACAGAACAACTCAGAAGGAACTAGAGGAAAGTTCCACCTCTCTGATTTTTGGTCAACATGGAAACAGGCTCACATCACATTTTTGGGCCTCCACATCTGAGGAAAGAAACAGTCAATTATTTAGTATTGCCCAAAAGTAAAGAGTTGCTTTGAGACCTGAACTCACTTTGATAGGTCAGCAGTCAGTGCTCCAGGCTAAAGACTAATGCTTCCCTGAATTTTATGTGTCTCTCTTGCTTATTATCTTGTTAAAAATTTTCAAATTGCATAATCACTCCCATCTTCCATCTCTTCTCTAGGTGAACAATTTTTATGAGATGATTTCTATGATCCATGCAATTTTGGTTTTGAATGAATATAATCATTTTTCTGATATTATAGTAATAACAAATTGACTAAAGACTTAGTGATAAATGCATAATACTGAGGATACACAATAATAATAGTAACTATGCTTCCCTATCATCTGGATTTCTAAAGAAAAGTATCAGAGAGAAAACTCCAAAGTTAAGTCAGTAACAATTTTAATTTTCTGGAAATTATTATATTACAGAAGAGGTAATGTGTTTTATATGGATTCTAGTTGCTTTTATAGCATCTTAATTAACACATATGAAATAAGACTAATTAGTAAATAATAGTGTGCACAGACATTACCAAGCTTAATCTCACAAAAACCTGTCCTTTACTTTTATTAGTCTCATATTATATAAGAAAACTAAAAAGTTTATGGATCAGTTTTTGATATTTATTTTTTAACCATTGCTTATTTAGCCTATAAATGCATGTAGGAAAAGAAAAACGTGGAAAACAGTGAGTAAAGTACTAAGGCCCATTCTCTCTTTTCATCATAGGGGGTCCAGTGATAAGAAGCAAGTAATGAAGTCTACTTTCAGGAACCTTCATGTGTGAAGCTCCCTCACTTGTCCCTGCTTGACTATTCTTAGTGGTAGATATGCTTTAATATGTTCGCATTAACATTAATATAAGTTAGGGTGACCTCTGCCAGAGCAGGCCCGAGGCAATGACCTATAGAGGAGAAGGTACAAGTGAGTGACCACTGAGGGAGCAGGTCCAGTCAGAGATTTCTGTGGGACTGGGCACAAAGCAGGGACCTCAAGGAGAGCAGGCCCTAAGCAGATACCTCTGCCGAACTGGGCCGAAGTCAGAGATCTCTGTAGAAACAGGCCTAAGGCAGGGACATTTGCAGGACATCACAGCCTGAGCCTGTGACCTCTGCCAGAGCAGGCCTGAGGCAGTGACCACACAAGCAGGCCTGAGCCAATGACAACTGCTGGAGCAGGCCAGAGGTAGCGACCTCCACAGGAGCAGGTATACTGGAGATACAGCTGAGGAAGCTTCCTGAGCCAGAGACCTCTGGGGGACTGAGCTCAAGCCAGGGACCTTTGCAGAAACAAGCCCAAGCTAGGGACATCTACAGGAACAGGCCTGAGCCAGCAACCTTTGCAGAAGCAGGCCCAAGGTGGCAAATGCAGCAGGAGCAGCCCCAAGCAACACAGCCTTTGTAGGAGTAGGCCCAAATGACATCTATGATTGCAGAGCAACACCCAGGAGTGCCAATCAAGTTTCAGGAACACAGAGTAACCTGCAGGGTGACTGTGGCCCTGACGGCACCACGAGGAGCAACCATCTGAGCCTTGAATCCACTGGCACCTGGAAGATTATTCAACAGTGACACAGTCCCAACTACATCAATCAGAGGAAAAGATGGGTAGATAAAGTAAGAAGACACTCAACACCGTAAAGAACAACATGATACCAACAAAAACTAGTGGCTCTACAACAGCAAGACTTAAACACCCAAATATAGTTGAAGTAGAAGAAAATTACCTAAAAAATAACTTTCAGAGAATGTTTATACCCCTTAAAGAGGAAATGAAAAATTCCCTCAAGCAAATGAAGGGAAAGACAAAAAACTTGGAAGAAATCAAAAAAAAAATCTTTAAATAAAACCAAGAAAAAGCAATCAAACAGATGAAACAATTCAAGGCTTGAAAACCAAAATAGAGACAATAAGGAATACGCAAACCAAGGGAATTCTGGAAATGGTAAATATGAGAAAAAAAAATCAGGAACCTCACATGCAAGCATAAACAGCAGAATGCAAGAGATAGACAAGAGAATCTCAAGTTCTGAAGATACAATAGAGGAAATATATCCATTGATCAAAAAATTAAAAAAAAACATTAAATCTAACAAAAGCTTAACACAAAATATCAAGGAAATATGGGACATCATACAAGATCAAACCTAAAAATTGTAGGAATAGAAGAAGGAGAAGAATTACACCTCAAAAGCACAGAAAATATATTCAACAAATTAATAGAAGAAAACTTTCTCAACTTAAAGAAAGATATGCATATGAAGATATAAGAAAATTACAGAACACCAAACAGATTCTATTAAAAAAAATCCCCTTACCACTTAATAATCAAAACACTAAACTTACAGAATAGAGAAAGAATATTAAGAGGAGTGAAGGAAAAAGGTCAAGTAACATATAAAGGCAGACTTATCAGAATTCCACCTGACTTCTCAATGGAAACAATGAAAGCCAGAAGGTCCTGGTCAAGCATTATGCAGACACTCAGAGACCACGGATGCTAACCCAGAATACTGTACTCAGCAAAACCTTTAGTCACCATAGATGGACAAAACAAGATATTCCAGAATCAGATTTAACCAATACCTAGCTACAAACCCAGCCCTCCACAAAGTACTAGAAGGAAAACTCCAACCCAAGGAAGTTAGCTATGTCCAGAAAAGCACAAACAATAGATGATCTCACAGCAGCAAATCCCAAAGAAGGAAAAAGCACACACAATAACATTACTGACAAGGAAAACTAAAATAATAGGAAGTAGTAATCACTGGTCATTAATATCCCTTAATATAAATTGACTCAACTCACCTATAAAAAGACACAGGCTAACAGATTGACTATGAAAACAGAATCCATCATTCTGCTATATACAAGAAACACACCTGAACCTCAAGACAGACATTGCCTCAGAGTAAAGGCTGGGAATTTTTTTCCCAATCAAATGTACCTGACAAACAAGCTGGTGAAACTATCCTAATATCTAACAAAATAGACTTCAAACTAAAATCAATCAAAACAGACAAAGAAGGACATTTCATATTAGTCACAGGAAAAATCAAACAAGAGGAAATTTCAATACTGAGCGTCTATTCTCCAAATACAAGGGCATCCTCATATGTCAAAGAAACAGTGCTGAAGCATAAATCACACATTAAACCCCACACACTAATAGTGAGAGACTTCAACACCCCTCTCACTGCTGGATAGGTCTGTTAGGACAGAAAACTAATAGAGAAAGAAGAGAGTTAACAGATGTTATGACTCAAATTGGCTTAATGAGAAATTAGGTTGTGGTACTGTGAACATTTCCCTCAGCATTTTTTTTTTTGTTGTTGTTGTTGGATGTGCACCTGCCCAGAGTTGAAGACCCAAGCCTGGCAGTAAGCTGAATAACAAGAATCTCAGGCCTACGGCTGTAAGTAACTATGTTCTGTAAACAAACACATACACTTGGAAGAAGCACCAAAAATTTAGGAAGGAATGTTGTCTTGCCAATTGCTTGATTGATTTCAGCCTACTGAGATCCCAAGAAAAAGATTTGGCTAAGCAGTACCTGGAATCAAGCCCAGGAAAACTCAAACATAATAAATATGTTATTTTTAAAGTTTCTGTGGTGTGAGTTTCACTGATGACATCTGTAAATGTAGAGCAGAGGTACTCTGGATGAGTAGACACAAATGACCGTCACGAACAGTTCACCTAGGTAGGCTCCACCACATAGGAGTGATTTTTCTTCCTTTTCCTAAAATAGGCTCAATTGTATTGTAAGACCATTAGGGGTAACTGGAAAGCTTAACTTTGCTAAATGCTATAATTGAAGTCTAATTGATGTCCATGCTCAGCATATCAACCAATGAAAACTCCTTTAAGAAGAGTTGGGCATGTCGTTCATTAGAAAATGCTTGCCTACATATGGAAGGTTCTCAGTTTGATCTCCACTACTAAAAAAATAAACATAGTTAAATAAAATGAAATACAAGCCAGGCATGGTTTAAAGGTCTATAATTTCTATCATTCAGGCAATGTTCTAGGAGAATCAAAAGTTCAGAGTTTAAATGTGGTACATTAAGATTTTGAGCTAGGCCCAAACAACAACACTTAATTGTACCATCAGAAAAAAAAAAAACAAGCCAAATCAAAACAAACAAAACTTTCTTCAAGGAGAATGATTTTGTTTATGAATTGATATGATTACCCAATGCATATTTTGGTTTCTTTCGCATCTCAAAAGGATGCATTTTTTATTGTTGCAAATAACTGTATTTTATGGCTTTGAAGATTTTGCAAAGAAAATGATGCATGCCTGACTCAAATAGTAGAGGCAAATGATAAACTTTGTCAAAGTACCATAAGATTTTAACAAATTGAAACTTTTTTGTTCTTTCACTTTTACTTCAATTATCATAAAATATGTAAAACTTATGCTTATTGTATGAAGTAAATAATTTTAAAATGGGACTTATTTATTCTTCTAATCTAGTCTTTGATCTAGTTTCTTAAGTATTATTTAAGACATTATTATTATTAATACTACTACTAAATTTTAATATATATGAAAACAATGCATATATATTTATTTGGTATGAAAAGAATAAAATGTTGGTGCCATAAAAATTTGCAAAAATGCATTTCAATGTATTTCAAGTTAAATAATAGTATTAAAATAATAATAGTAGTAATAAAATAAATAATACTAATAAATATTATATTTCTTATTTTAAAAATTAGTACTGCATTTTATTTTTTCATTGTAAATCAGGTGATTCAGCTTTCTATTCTTGTGGCTGATATATGAGATAAATCAATTTCGAGAAAGAACACATTTCAACTTGAGATTTTAGACTTGCTTGACTCCATTATAGAATGTCATGATGGAAAAGTAAAGCTGATCCATTCATGAATGTTGGGAAGCCAAAGAGAAAGACACAGGAAGAAGCCCAAATTCCAGAACCTCTTTCACAGACACACATGTAATACCATAGTTCCCTTTGACTTGGTCCTACTTCTTAAAAGTTCCAGTATGTCCTAGGAGTTTTCCAGAGTGGCAACCAAGCTTTAACATAGGTATCTTTGTAAGATGAGATTATGGAGTGAAGAAAGCATATCCTTTAGAGAATATATGTAAGGCATAGTGCAAAGTATTATTTGATCTTTCCATTAATAATTATTGAATTCATTTAAATGAATGCCTTTGCATGATAATTTGTCACATAGGATTTCTTGGGAAAATTCTACTTCTTTCTTCTTCAATTTATTATTAATTAAGAATTATTTGATTTAAGTATTTGTTGTTTTTATTGAGTTATACATTTTAACCACTTCCTCTCTATTCCTCCCCTCTCTTGTGATAACATTTTTGTACTAAGAGCATTTCTACTTTGACCAGACAAAGGCTTTTCAGACCAATGGGTCTGGAGATTGACTCTTGGCAATAATAATCATTTAAATAGCACTTCATCCTCTCCTTACATAAGGGTTCAAGGCTCCCTCTGCTCATCAAGGGGCCAGATTTGTGTTTAAATTATGCACAGTGGAAAAACAATGTTTGCAAAGATAGATTAATGAATCTAAACTAACTTAATAGAGGTGTATGTGTAAACCAATTTACATTAACAAAATGAGTTACATGTAAAAAACTTGGTGATTGATGTGGTTAAAAAAGTAATTGAATAAATGCATTCAGACTTATAAGCTCTTACCTGAATCTATAGCAGACTGTAACTAAAAATGATTGCTGAAATATTAGGTTTCTGAGACCATTCTGTTCCAAAAATAACCTTTCTTCCATTATGTCATTTCAGTTATTTTTTGTGGTCAGAGCAACACAAATATAACTAATAGGAATGAAAATTTATTATAAAGCATGAATGTAGGTAATGGCCACCTTCCTTTAGGAATTCCATAGATACAGTGCTGTGTATAATCAATATCTAGCACTGAGATTATGGGTTTTGGATCCCAAGATGTCACTGTTTGTCAATTGCATATTATCAAAGCAAAAATTGTATTGCATTCAAACACATGGAAACAAATATTTACATATACATTGTGACGTTCAGTTCAACAATACTTCAGATTATAACTGCACATATTGTCAGTTCTTTTGTATTTTACGCAAAAGGAAGAATTGTTTTCCAAATGAAAATTCTAAACAGTGAGTGTCAAAGTTAGGGCACAAAGCAGGGATATTTAACTACTTCTGCCTAATAAATTATTTTTGTTCCTTAGAAAATACTAAAATTCTCAGCATTTTTAAAACAAATGATCTAGAAAAATGCCCTTGACACTATTACGCTACCAATCAATTGGCATATTTAGAAAAAATATATATTATAATGCATGCTATTTCTGTTCCTTAAGTAGGGCAATAAAACTGTCTCATTTGGTATAATTGTCAATTATATTAAGGATTCTGCTAAAAGATCATGATTTTCATGATTATTACCATCATTATCATCAAAATTTTCCAAAAGATAGTATTCAGTACTAGATTCTATTATACTTAAATGAATCAATGCAAAATGCAATCTTGAGGTTGGAGAAAATTAGCCTCTGTTTCCTACTGTTCGTGCTTGTGGTTCAAAAAATTTGAACATTTAAAGACATTACAGCTACTAATACAAAATAGAATTCCATAGAAAAAGATGGTTTGGGAGAACACTGTATAAGAATCTCCATCATTTTATTTAGGAATTATATTTCTATAATAAACTATGCATTTGCTGTGATAATATATTTTAAAGCAGGAAATAATAATTGCTTATATGCCTAAAGTTTACTTTACTGTTAGATTACTCAAAATGATTTAAACAACTATTAAGACTGTTATTATATAATTTTAGTTTATGAAAATGATTTTATAGACAAACAATTCATGTATCCCAATTGCTGCATTGAAATTAAGAAGTGAACTTAAATTTTCTTTTTTATCAATTATATTTATAACCAATAATTATGTAATATAGATTGTATAAGAGTGATTTGATATTAATCAACTTTTTGCTCTAATTTAGCATCCATAGTGACTTATGAATCAGAGTTCTTTACATCTCCTTATTGCCTTCTTTTAACTCCTATTTTTCTAAACTTTGGCACAAATATTACCTTATCTAGAATAAATGAATCCAAATTAAAGAAAAATAGCTGATATTATGTAAGTTATCAACTTAATAGCTGAGTTAATTTAATTTATGGAAATTTTAAATTCTCTATGTTTAAAATGTTCAGAAATATATAATATAAAACATAAAATAGATTACTTGATATTTGATTAAAGAAAGCGGCTTCTTCATAAAGGCAATCTATTGTCTGCTTATGAAATGAATTTTTGGATTTCTTTTTATTTTAACATATAAGGTGTCATTTACATTTGCCTTCCAGTTTTACATATTTGTGGAATTTTATCATGGAAGAAGTTTGGTGAAGAGGTACACAGCATGCAAATTTGGTCGAAGAGTTATAATGCTTCCTTTTTTGTCATTGTCAACCATCTTTAATCCACTAGTGACCAATATTTTTTCTTAAAGAGACATCCTTTGAAACAATAGATAAGCTCTAATATAATCTTTTGTTACGAAATGTAAACTTTGTTGGCACGTTTTCTATTTAGCTTATGGAATTTATTTAGTTATTTGTGGAATTGTAATGCCAAACCACAGAATCTTAGTGGCATACACAGAGATGAATCATTTGCTGGATCAAGTGGCTGGCTGTATGCCATGAACACACTTAGTTAGAAATACGTATGAACACATTTGTGTCTTTGCCTGGTTAGAATTTGTTGAGTAACCATATATTCACAAGGTACAGTGGTTTTGTTTGTAGCAATTTTCTAAATAATGCTTCTTTCCTGGATAGATAGCTGAAGCAAAGACAGGTTCTTTTATTCCAATCTTAATTACGGTTATTAACTCTGAGATCACACATTTTTTTTTAATCACATAGTAAATACAGCCTATCAAATAAAAAGTCCAGTGCCAGGAATGATTAGAGAGTGGAGTCTCATAGACCCTCAAATATTACCAGCTATCATTTTTGCTGTCTGTTAACCTCCAGGCCTTGACAGCAAGAACCTATTGCTGTAGACTCAAAATACTTGAGATAGAACATGACTCAAGAACACGGTTCTTGTTTTCATAGAACATAGTGGTCAAGGAAATCATGGCAGTTGTTACCAGAAAAGTCTGCCCCCACTAGCTACCTTCTATGGGGCTAAAAGACACAATGCATGCCTCTGGATGAGAAAAGTAGTCATGAAGCATATGCAATGTGAAATCCAGAAAGTAAGGTACTAATTAGCTGAGCAGGATATGCCAATTATTTCAAAAGTAGTGCAAATGGTATGGGAGTAACCAACCGCCTTCTGATCTAACTTACAAGACACTTGACAAGCTGGAGCTCATTCTTGACACAGTTACTTAGGTCTTCTAACAAGTTGTATTTTAAATAAAAGCAAACCAAATATGAAATAAAAAGCATTTTCTAGGCTTTATCTTTCATTAAGCCCTCAAAAAACAAATACATAGAAAAAAACAATTTAAAAATCATTTGGAAAAGAATATTTATAGTAAGTCCCATAAAGGGGAACACATATTCATTGTGGGGGGAGGACAAAAAGCCAAACAAAACAAAACAAGAAAAATATCTGCAACAATCTGTGTACTCCCTTAGATGACATTCATAAAGCTTATGATCTCATTTTGTTGCGTTTTTCTTTATTCTTGTTGTTTTTTAGTTCTATGTTGCACAATGTTCCATAAAATAAATATATATTTACCCCAAATCAAGAGTTCAGAGAGACAAAAGAAGGATTCTGTCAGATGCAGTAAGTTTAATTAATGAGTTCATTTGAAGCATTTATGGCATGAACATAAGTAATCTACGTACAGATGTAAAACTAAAATGTCCTACTCCAGCCTTCCTAGAGTGCCTTCAGTAACCAAAGGATCACAGCACTTGATAGGATATGAAGCTGAGGACAAGAATACATGTAGTAGGAAAGATGAAAGGAAGAGTTCCAGCTGACCTAAAGAGGAGAAATAGGTTACTGTAGTGGGGAGGGAACAGAGGCAAAAGAACAAAGCATAACACACATATATATGCAAATTCAATGTTTTATATATGCAAACTCAATGTTTCATAGATGCAAACTCGGTGTTTTGTATTGACTTATATGCTAACTTAAAAACAATTAAAAATATACTAAATATGCATGAAAACATCGCAAACATGCAATTTGATTTCTTCTTTAGACAGCGGTATCATGATGTTTGTCCAATAATACCACATTATAAGAGTGTGTTTGTTCACTCACAAGAAACCCTCTTAGCATGTGAATTATTCATTGAAATGAACTAAAAAGTCACTTGAGGAAATTCTTTTTACAACCTTTTTCCCTCTGAAAGATATTCAGCTCTGCAAAAAAAATTATTCTTATTGTTAGAAGGTTATATACAAACTCTCCCTCTTTAAAAAATTGCAGCTCCCAGAATAACTTATGCCTAGAAAACATTTTGGAAACAATTATTCCCTGCACTCTCATGACTTCAAACATACTCTTCACACACACAGCAAAAGCAAACAGCTTTATTTTGCTTATTTGAAACTCCTAAGTACACTTATTATCTCTGTTATTTACCTGCATTTAATTGCTCAAGGTTTCAACCATTTAAACAAGTCAATATTTCACCAATTTTAAGCATAATACTCTTATTGTGGTCTATTAATTATGCATCCTGGCTGCCTGAGCTCTTACAAAGGATGTTTTACATTTAAAAACATGATTTCTAGGCTGACACAAAATAGTAAATGTCAATCATTTCTTAGCATTGTGTCAATAAGAGCATGTGAAAAATTTTAATATTAAATAAACATGATATATATATATAAAATCATAAATGTCTGTAGATATATGTCATAATACACAAATACTATGGAACTGTCATAGAAGCAGTGGGTGGTACAGTGAGGTACCCTATAAAAACTTTATCTTCCAGAAAAGAAGTGAGACCACTTATGAAATCACTAAAATTAACATTTCCAGAACACTGAAAATTATAGTTTTGCAGAAATCGGAGGAGCATGTACCAAACAAAACTAAATGATTCTCAGTAAAATTTATGGAGTATAATATAATTGGAATATATTATTCTTTTCTCCTGAAGGCGTAAGTCACAAACAATCCCACACCAGTTTGGAATTATGATTAATAGAATGGTTATTTATTCAAAGGGGAAAAAACTTACAGATTACTGTCCCAGACAATAGCCCCTCTGTGCGAACAGGAAAGGAGTCTAGGAGCCGGAAGTGGAGCGGGAAGCCAGAGAGAGAGTGGAGGACAGCCGCTGCTCTTTTAAAGAGAGAGAGACCACGCCCCAATGGGCTGGTATCTCAGGGGCTATTGGCTGAAGGAGCAGAAGGAGCTCCCGCAGCATTCTCCAACTTGACTTCCTCAGTAGCTTCTGGAATATTATTTTTTTGAAATTATAACTAAGTCACTTCCACTTTCATCCCTCCAAATCTTTCCGTGAACCCCATTTCTCTCTTTCAAATAGAAAGAGAGCTGGGTAGGTGCATTGATACATAGATAGACATATACATAGAGATAGATAGATAGATAGATAGATAGATAGATAGATAGATAGATAGATAGATAGATAGACAGACAGACAGACAGACAGACAGACAGCTGGTTAGATGGATGTTAGACAGACAAATATTCCTAGATGCACAAATACAACCTGTCCAGAATATATTCTTCTTGTACACATATGTTTTCAGGACTGACCTTTTAGGTGGATAACCAATTGGTGTGCTCTTCTCTGGGGGAGAATTTTCTTTTGTTCTTAGCACTTTTAGTAACCTGTAATTCTTTGTGTAGGACTGAGCCCCTAGAACTTTCCCCATCTCCATTAAAATGTCTATTGGTATTATCCCTTTTCAACTCATATTTAAGAAGTTATATTGGTGATATTTGATGGGTATACCTGCAAGCAAAAAAAAAGTGTCTTAGCAAGGAAAAAGAATAGTTTAAGATGATTTAAGTGAGTAGAGCATGCGCAATATAAAAATAGAAGGGTAGGCTTTAATCAGGAATCAGAAAAATGAAGTTATGTAAAAGTGGATTAGGGGGATGATTAACTAAAGATAAGGGTGTATAGAGTAGACACACGGAAACCTGTTACTTTATAATCAAATACAAAAACTTAATATACTACATATTTTCAATAACAATATTATGGCTATGACTATTTCTCTCACTTTTTTTCTCTCTCTCTCATTCTTCAGACAGGGTTTCTCTCTAGTTTTGGCTCCTGTCCTGGTACTTGCTCTGTAGACCAGGATGACATCAAACTCACAGAAATGTGCGCCTGTTTCTGCCTCCTGATGGGATTTAAAAAGTGCACCACCACCACTCAGCACATGGCTATTTCTCTTGATTATCCCCTATATTTGGGTAGTAAGAACCAATTACTGAAGTCAATTACATACTTTGACAAAAATAGAGAAATTTTAAAACTGACCCGAAAGTTTTCTCAATATTGAATGCTTTCACAATCCCAGAAATTTCTTTTCAGGCAGTTGAACATGGATGAGTATCATCACTGGATTTTGCATATTACAGTACCAACTGGACAGGCAAGAGGTGTCTACTAGTATAAAAACGACACAGCTTTATTAGGGTAACAAAATGCTATCTAATTGAAACTGTGACCTGCATCTCAGGAGGGATTCACCTAAGGTATATAGACCTGGTCAAATGACAATGACTAGAAGGTCATTAGCCCTAGTAATAAATTGAGTACTTTTGAAAACGTCTTCAAACTGTCTCTGAAATATTGATAATATACACATAGAATGATGCTATTACCAACCTTGATTTATAAAAGCTTATCTTAGCATGGGAAGGAAGTTATGTGGAAAATCCAGTCTGGTCAACAAATTGAGAACAGGTGATGGTTGAATAATTAACCTTGAGTGGAAGCATACAGTACTTTCTACATGGTTCTATAAACACCATGGAATAAGACGCAGAAGGAATGTGAGACAACGGAGAGGAGGACTATAAAATAATTTCTTGAAGAAATAACATGACTATGACATTCATGAACTCAGATAAGGTTCCACTTTCTTCATAAGTCTTGACCCAAATATATTCAGTCATATATGGGAAGGGGGTTATGGAGTTGAGCCCTGTCCAAAAGACTTCAGTCAATCGATGATGGAGAATTCATTGTCCTCACTGATGTAGTCATTTTCTTTAAAGTACATACCCATGTGAACAGCTCTGGTTAAAAGTCAATGAATGGTCAGGTGGTGGTGGCACATGCCTTTAATCCCAGCACTCAAGAAGCAGAGGCAGGCAGATCTCTGTGAGTTGGAGGCCAGCCTGGTGTAAAGAACAAGTTCCAGCAGAGGCTCCAAAGTGACAGAGAAATCCTGTTCGAAAAACCAAACCAAACGAAACCAACCAGCCAAACAAACAAACAAAAATCAATGGATCACAAAGTAAAAATACAAAAGAGATGAAATGAAATAGGAAGTTTAGGGAGTTGGTAGGGCTGGGGGAATTGGTGGGGCTGGGAAGAAGCTAAAAGGAAGTAGAGAGATGAATATGATAGAAATATTACTTACTTGCATGAAATTGCCAGAGAATATTAACAAAAAATAAATAAAATAAATTAAAAATGACTTCTCTTTTTCCTATAATGATAGTAAATAAATTAACAATATTTTTGAAAACTGATGCAGGAACAAGATGAAAAGATAATACTTTTAATTCTTTGTATTTTGACCTCATATCTTTGCCATCACAGTACTCTCTGTATCTTTTAAAATATCTGACCATGTTCTCCATGTCTTTCAAACTTCCTCTACAAAAAAGCCCTATATTACACTAGTATGTAAATACATTAATAACCTCTTAATTAATCAAGGGGAAATGGATGGCACTGTCTAACTTGTTACTGGAAAGAGCATTACCCTCTTCAGCATTTCCAGTTCCACTGTCTTGGTCCCACTTTTTGAACCTAATGACTGCAATTGCTATTGCTAAGTCTTCCTGCAATTCAGTGCATAAGTTCTGATGCGTCACTTCAAACAAAACATCTGTCATCCTGGGTTAAGGGAGGAAAGGTGCATTCTGATTCACCTTTAATTTGTATCAGTTCGGCTTGGTGGAAAGGGTACGACAGGGCAGAGAAATTCAGAGAGCAGATATTGGGATAGATAGAGAAAGGCTAAGACCAGAGATAACCCCCAAGGACATGCCCCACATGATCATGTTAGAGCTAATTATTTCAGAAAATGCCCACAGGGACATCCAGAGTTATGGTTTGCTGATATCCTAGACGCTTCTTAATCCAATCAACTTAGTAAATATGATTAGCAATTTCACTCCACAGCTTGAGTTTTGCAAGATACCCATAACTATTACACTCATACATTTATATTTCAGCTTCTTTTCTAAGTAAAGTTCTGGTAATTCATTATTTTCCTTTCAACAATATTATTATTGCCTCTACACATTTGTCTTGCATTTTTCTTGAATTGGTATATTTAATTAGTTGTATACATAAATATGTTGATTCAATTATATATCTATAAATTATTAAGAACTATTAGAAATAAATATTGCTATTTTATTACTTGAATATTCCAATACTATTTGGATTTTATCTTCTGGTCTAGATCCACAAGATTTACATTTTAACATTGGGACTCAGTCTCCTAAATAGACTGTGACATTAATACACAGCATATATCCCTCTGATGATAATGACTGTGTTTGTTTTTTACTATTTCTCCTGACTGTGTTCCTAGGTAATTTGGTTAAAGAAGAGTTCTGGGATTGCAATAGAACAGGGCGAAGATAGTGCACAGCATTCTCTAACTCATCCTGCAGATATTGTTGTAAAATGAGTTGTTGGATGTTGTAATCTCCACTGTACAGCCACTATTGATCTTTCTCAGTGATTCAATATGTTCGTACTTTATGCTCAAGTAACTTAGACAGTTGAGGAAGACCACAGATTTTACGGCTAAGTTCTATATTTTGGTCTGCTAACTGTGCTCAAAAAAGCAATGCTTAAATTCCACTCTTTCTTCATTGACAAAATAACAGAATTCTTTGCAAGAATCATGTCACACAATTAAGATTTGATTTTCTGTGCTCTTCCTTAACTCTGATATATAGGCAGCAATAGAAAGCTTGCTAATAATGGAAATGTTAAGATGACACCCCTAAGTCAGGCAATTCTGCTATCCTGAATCTTCCATATACCAATTCTAGTAGAGGGAAAGTTCCTAATTTCTCTAGCTTTAAATTTATCATCTTTAACATGTGAGTTATAAGGGCTTGAGGAGATGGCTGAACAAAGAAAGGGTAAGAGAACTCCTAGGATTTTTAGCACACCCAAGTGGGATACATCCCCATGTAACTCCAAATTTGTGTTATCCAATACATTTCTCTGCCCTCTATAGACACCCACACACATTACATACACCTGAAAAGATGCACACATACAACAAATAAAAGCAAATCCTAAAATATTTACAAATATGAATAATTATAGTATTCTTACCAGAGTGAGAATGAGGATTTATATAAAATCAGTAAGATTGCAAACTAGGATGCCCACAGATTTCTTTACTTTTGTGTTCTTGGATACACTTCTGTCTTACTTTGCTTTCTATTGCTGTGATAAAATACCATGAAAAATCAAAGAAGCAACTTGGGGAGGAAAGTGTTCCTTTGACTTACAGGTTGCAGCCCACCATTAAGGAAAACAAGGAAAGGACTGAAATAGCCAGAGCACAGAGGAGTGCTGCTTCCTGGATTTCTCTCAGCGGGTGCTCAGAATGCTGTCTGTGAGATCAAGACAAGCCCTGAAGTGCTTCTGGTAGGCTGGACGTCCTACATAATCAGTAGTCTTACTTTAGAGGCTAGTCTAATAGAGGCAGTTCCTCATTTGACTTTTTCCTTTCCTAGATGATTTTATCATGTATGAAGTAAACTAAAATAAACAAAACAACTAACCAGAACATTATCTAATCACGTATCAATTTTCTGTGTGTAAAAACTGGAACTCAGATAACTTAATACTGTACGCTGGGTAACAGAAGAAGCAATCACATCAAAATATATAACAGAGGCTTACAAATGCTTGTCCACAACTCTACCCATTTTACTTATCTTTCAATGGCTATGACAAATCACCAATTCATTAAAGAAAGCATTTAATTTAGGACTTAGAGTTCCAGAGGGTTAGAGTCCAGGACCATTGTGGCAGAAAGCATGGCAACAAATAGGCAGCATGATTCCAGAGTAATAGACAACAGTTACATTTGGATCCACTAGCACTAGGCAGAGAGAATTAGCCAGGAATGGGCATGGGCTTTTGAAATGTCAAAGTCTACCTGCAGTACATGTCTTGATCCTTCTCAAATCATTCCACCAACTAGGGACCAAGTAATTAAATATGAACCTAGGTGGAACATTCTCATTCAAACAACCATGACACTAAAGATATAGAACAACTTCTATATTCTTCTTGAGGATAAAAGTGTTTGTATTCCACATTCAATAAAGTATTTTATGTGGCTCTTAAATCACTGAGTCGTTGGGATGAAAGTTAACACTTGGGCGTTTCCCTAAACCTCAGACAAATGGGAGGCAGATTTGAATGGCTGTAGCAGCTCTTCCAAGCCAATTGTTCTCAACAGTGGGAGAATGATTTATCTTTACAACTTACACATTTCTCCATGAAGAATTATTCATATGTTTTTCCGGCTGCTGTGTAAGGATTGGTCTACTACTGAGTCTACATCTGACAAGAGATGAATTGGATCATTATTAGAAGTGATGTACTCTTGAATGTTTGTGTAGGTTCTTCCAAGTTGTCTTGTGTCTACCATTATCGATTGGGTTTCATGTTTTCTGTGAAACGGTTTACACACACATTATGTACCACAGCATTGGCACCTCTGACGTGGAGCTTTGCTTCAACAGCAGCCAGTCCTTAAAAGCTGGTGGACATTTTTATTCACAAGTCTCCATAGACTATAGAAAAAAGTTTCTCGTTTGTTCTTCAACAATCTACCGGCATGTTCCCTAGTTTGAGTCTGTGGTCAGAATCAGAATGAGTCAGAAAGCAGGTGTTTGGTCAAGATTTTTTTCATTATTTAGTTGAAAATGAAAAGAAAATGCACTGTATACGTCACCTTTTTCTTTTTTTCCTGAAGATAGAAGTGTGTACACACTTAATGCACCAACTTTTCCAGATGCATTTCTACGGGCTGTTTTATATGAAGTTGGTCTTTGGGAATGTACTCTCTGGAAGCTGATCAGAAAAAGGGCATCTGTTTAGATTAGTACAAATATTTGAGAAGTGATAATTTATGTCAGGGCTTACTGGTGTGATTCATCTTCTGAATAGGGCCCCCTACACTGGCAAAGCTGATAAAGGTAGTTGTCTCATGTAATATGTGAACCTCACACAAGAGAGTCAAGGGAAAAGAAGAAACAAATGAATAGTTCCAAACAACAGAACAGATCAAACAAATCCCCAGAAACTGGCTGGAATATAATGATGATTTCCAACAAAGATGTCAAAAGAAGAGTGATAAAGAAACTCACTAAGGTCTGAAGAGCAATTCATGAAAGCATTGAAAATTTCAACAAAGAGCTAGAAATATATAAAAGCAACTTGAGAAAAAGAAATCATACAATTAAAACTCAATAATGGCACAAAAGCAGAATAGATCACATCTGTTTAATTGGTTTGTGACTCCATATGGAGCTAATTGTATAACTGACACAACTAAAGAATAATGAACGCGCAATGCCTAAAAGTGAGCTCAAAATCAAACATGTAATAAATTTAATATATTTAAGGCAGTGTTCATCTATGTTGCATCATGAAACATCGGTGCAGCCTTGGTCTGAAAACACAAGAACTGCCTTCATGATGCACAAAACAGACAAATGCTATCTGAAATACGTTGCGTGCAGATCCAAAATTACTTATTTTTTAGCTCCATGGTTTTAATGTACATACAAAGTTTCTCTTTCTAAACAAATGTAATACCTTAGTAAGAAAAAAATTTAACAGTCTTTCTCATGATACCATTCTCTATCACATAAAAGACATATCTATGCAATGTATTTATTCTATTACAATACTTGAATTTAAGAATTCCTGTTCATGGAACTGACTTAAGTTTCATTAAGAAAGTTTTCATTGAATTTTAGCTTAGATTTAAAACAATATTCCCGACATGATTGAAAATATACTCTTGTCAATTTGTATTTTATTTTCAAAACTAGCATTACCATTTTTAATGACTATAAGATCAAAATGTCATCAACCCTGAAAAGTGTTAAAGATGTTTTGTGACCTGAGGTCTCAAATATTCTACCGAGATATAATTATTTATATAAAAACATTGAGCACTTTCTTCTCATAACTATGAAAATTTGATTATGTGCTGTAAGCCTAGCGAATAACCTAGTTAATAACCTCAATCTGTAAAGGTAGTAGGACCATGGCATAAGCATTTGCCTGTTGACTAACTGCTTTCTAAATTTCTATGCTTATAGAAACCAACAAAAAACAATGACTCCTCTCCTCAATCAGAGAAACCAGTTTCTTACAAAGAATCGTGTTAAAGGCAGACTCATGACTGCTCAAGACACTCAGAGTAAACAGAAATGTGGATGTGGTAACAACTGTCAGTCTTTTATGTATGACCAGAAAGTATATACGAGTTAGAAAATAATTTAAAGGGTTAACAGAATGTAATATTCAAGACTGGATGAAACTACATAATCATTAGCACTTGACAACTGCAGTAAGTTGTTGGCACAGGGTCCATACAAACCTGGCTCTATCCGCAATCTATCAGTGAAGTGGAAGGGGCTCACAAACCCACATTCTTTACTTCTGGGCCAGATGATGCATTTGATACATCTTGGGGAAGAGGAATCATTGTCGTTAGTTGTATCACTACTGCTGAGCCTACTCAGTTCCAAGGGATCACTTTAAACCCATAATTATGCAGACAACTACAGTCAATTTTAGTGGATCACAAAACAAAATTAGTATCCTGAGTGATTCGATTGTAGTGCTGAAAGCAAGAGAGTAACAGTTTCAAAAGACTAGTAAAATCTCAGCAGTTCTCAATGTCCAATTTCACAGAAAGGGTTACCAACAGACAAAACACAAAATTAGCAGGTACAATGACTTGGGACGAGGTAATGGGTTTTCTAAAGTCCTTTGGTCATGAGAAATTCCTGTTCTCTCTTTCCAGAAACTCAGACTAGCCCGTTTTATAAGTTCTCTTCTCTATTTATTTGCAATAGAATCTTATCTCTTGAGTAAGTTGGGCCTGAAACGAACCTTTCAGATAATGAGCTCCGTCACACAGCAGACCACCCGTACCCTACTAGCTCTTCGAGTTCTGAGACAAGACCGCCCCAGTCCACAGCAGGGAGGGAGAGGGGTAGGACCGGACCCTCTAAATTATCTGCACCTCTGATTAACTTCAATTGTTCCTCATATGTACCGACCTCAACCATTCCTTTCATACAGTGAAGAGGATAGTAAATGATGGGAGGGAGATGAAGGATAAGGCTAAGCACTAATCATGCCATACATACTCACAATTGTAAGTAATCATAATAATAAAATAATTTTAAAACCCAGTGGTAGGCAAGTCAGTTGTAAGCCTACTACAAGAAACAGGGACTAGAGAGGCTGCTCAGCAATAAGGAGCCTACACTATAGAGAACCCAAGGTGGGGGTCCAGTTGCCTATGTCAGGTGAACAGAATACTCTTAATTCCATGTCTGGGATATCCATTACTTTTGTTCTCTATAAGAACAAACACTCATCCTCATCCATAAACATATACATATAGTTAAATATACACATATGTAGACAGAGTCTGTGCATTGCTTGAAATATAGTAACACTTGATAATATTTAATTGAATAACAGCAGCATTTATAGACTTGTTCTTCAAAATCTAAACAATTGCTAAACTAAGGGTAATCTTTCGTTACCTATTCCCAAATCCCAGTATTCAAATAAGTTCCAGTTCTATTTAATTGGGAAGTGCAAAACATTGTACATTTTCAAGGTAAGAAATCTTAAATTGAATTTAAAATATTTGGTGTCAGAGGAAGGTAGCTAATGCCACTTGGGTTAGTAATGACATAGTAGAGAGGAAAATCGTCTTTCAGAGCCCAAGAGCTTGTAACCATGACTTCTCTGTTCATCAAGTCAGTTCTACTGCTGTCTTTCTAAGGCTAAGCTATCTTTCTAAAATGGTGAAAGTCCATAATGCAGATGTCATTCTGTTCTAAAACCCAGAAAATGAAAATAAGAGCGATTTCCCTTTTGCATTTTCACTCTCGGTTCTACTTGTGTCTCATACTGGCAATAAAGATTCAGAATCCTCAAAGTCATTCATACTTCTGATGAGTCTGATATGTACAATTTGGACCAACATACTCTAAATATCAGTTCCCTTATGAAGAAGTATAAAGTATTTACTATATTAACCTACAATATCCATATGAAATTACATCTTTATTACATAATCAATCAGTGTGCATCATGATCAGTAATAAATTAAGCCCCCTTTCTGAGGCTATTGATGATCTGTCACTAAGAATCAGGTATTCAATTCTTGCTGCGACAAGTATGTTATGACCTCCTTTTGCAGTGATAAACAGCTTATAACAATTGAAAATTAAGGGATAATTAGCCACCAGAGAAGAAATAAAGCACAGGGATGAAAAGTAGCATCCATGGAAATGAAATTTGCGTGGGAGACATAGTTATAAAAGAGACAGCTCATCCCCTCTCCAGCTGCCAGCTTTCCTAGGTTTCCTATGCTTCTTTGTGTAGGGTTGAGATCTCATAAGCCTTGGTGTATTCATTTGTATCATCTTCGTTCAGGTCACGATTAAAGAGATTTTATGTACAAAGCTTCTCACATTCAAGAAAACAAAACTCTTGGTGTCCAGTGCCAGAACGTCACCTGAAAACCTATGTACAGATAGAGCTATACAGTTTGAACAGGTTATATTCAAAAATATATATGCATATACATATATGCATGCAATAACAACTAATGAAGAAAAGAGGGAACATGAATTTGAAGAAGACTGTGGAGGGCTATGTGGGAGTATTTGGAGGGAGGAAAGGGAAGGGCAAAATGCTGTAATTATATCTCAAAAATAAATCACATATACAATAAAACAAATGACAGTGGAATGTTGGTTTTGACTCAGTTGGAAAGATACCATGGCTGGTGAAGAGAAACAAATGTGAGGGCATCAATATAAAAAAAAATGCCATGAAAAGATAATGATGTCCCCAGAGAAAGATTACAAGACTTAGAGACATCTTACCACATTAAAATGTAAGTTATTTTATTTGAAAGCTCACACAATTGTAAAGTATATAATTTATCAAAGTTTATTTGCAATTTTTAATATTTTAAATAAGAGTAAATGTAAACATGTTAATGATTATTAAATTCTATCACAGTTATAGGAATAAAATTACCATTTTTGAGACTCTTTGATATGACTTGGATAAGAAACCATCAGGTTTTTTTTGACTTAGAAATAAGTAGGAAGATACATTTATTTAGATTCCTAGTATGCTATTCCTGTAATGTACTTTTGCAGAAAAGCATGGATTGATCAAATTTTCTTCCTTTCCCATTAAGCCAGAATTCTAACTATAAATTTGGATAAAATTATCTTAGGTTCTTCTTTTTTCAAATTTTTCCTTTTAAAAAAATAGATTCCTTTCTCATACAATGTAGCCTAATTATAATTTCGCCTCTTTCTATTCTTCCCAGTTCCTCCCCACCTCCACTCACTCAAGGACCTTTACATATATATATATATATATATATATATATATATATATATATATATATATATATATATATTTGTTTAATTTTTAGCATCCATCCTTTCTTTGGTAGATTTTACATAATTCATCCCGATCCCATTTGTCTCCTTGTACTTACCTTCTGCCCTTGCAAACCTGCAGCCAAACAAAACCAAATTTAAAAGGAAAACAAAAAATCAAACAAAGCAAAAATAAAACACAAGACAGAAAGACAGAGACAGAGGCAGAGAGAGAGAGAGGAATCTTGTGGAAGGTAAAGTGTGGCCTGTACAGTCACAGTTTACCCTTCAGTCTATTCATCTTTACTTGGAAGTGTTCATTGCCAGGAGCCACCCGTCTGGCCTGAGTCCTCTTGCTTCTGCTCTACCATCGATAAATGACTCTCACTGAGTCTCCTCTTGGATATCATTTTGCTGTCCTGTGTCATGGAGATTTTTCTATTTTGGGTCAATGGTTCATCCCCTTCACGTGCTTCAACAGTTCATAGATGGGTAGAAGCTGGAGTGGGTCAATAAATAGCCACGGATCTGGGTCTGTGTGGTAGCTGGGTTGATCAACTCACCAGATTTCTCTCATTTTCACTACCCACGAGATCTCTCCAGCATTGCCTCAACTAGCTCACCCAATGCAGACTGCAGCAAGGAGTGAGGCCAGTTCTGCTCAGATCCCAAGATTAGAATCGCCCACACTCACACCGCCAGGGCCAGCGCTACTCTTTGCCCAGTTAAGGTAATGACCCTCTCTCCAGATTGCTACAAGGGAAGAGTTGGGTGGAGGTGGCATTCGGCTCTCCTACTTTCATGCCCTTAGTAATGGCTCACTTGCTACCTCTAACTCGCAACAATGGGGTAGCTCTAGTGTACTCTCCAGGTGGGGTGCAGTACCCACTTTTCTGTGTGTGTCAGTTGGTGAGAGATAAGGCCAGCTCTCTCACTGTCATGGTCCTGAGGCTAACTCTCCTACCTGCCACTTATAACAAAGGGCAAAGGGCAGAAAGGCAACTTTCCCTTACCCATGACATCACAACGTAGACAAGGTAGGGGCAGCTCTGTTACTCTGATGCCATCTGGGCTGGCTCATCTGTGTCCCTGATCATAGGGTCAGCTCTAGTGTACTGTCCAGATGAGGTTCATACCTGTGGTGAGGGGTGGGGCCATTTTTCCCAAGTTCAGGAGCCAGTTCTCCCCTGAGAAAGAGGAACAACTTTCCTCCTACAGTATCCAGCTAAGGACAAGACCAGTTGTCCCAGGGCCAGTGAAGGGTGAGGGTATCACACCATAGCAAGGTTCCACAGACTCCCTGTACTAAACATTGGGCCACTGACATCATCACAGAACCCAATTGCAGCAGGACACAGATCCAGACATGGCCCTTGGTCACAGCCCAAGCCCAGATGTCTCCATGGCACAAGCTGGTACCACTGGCCACCCAGATCAGAATGGCCTAGACATCAGGATGGTCCTTGGACACTGGCATAATCTCAGATGACTGAACAGACCCTGGTTATCCATAAGACCCTCAGTGGTAACAGAAACCATATATATCAATTCAGACTCTGACTGCAGTAGGACCATGGACCCAGACCTGGCAACAGCCTGGCCCAAAGAATATATGGTCCCACGTGGCAGGGCAGGTAATCCAGATCAGTATGGCACTGCTCGTGGCATGGCCCATGGAAAACCTCATGGCCACAGTTTGTTGCCTAGACACTGGCCATTTTTCTTATCTTCTTTGGCAACATGGACCATTGAATTCTATAAAGACCCCAACTGTGGTAGGATCACTGAACCAACATGGTTCTAGGCAGCAGTACAGGCCACTCAGGTTGGCATGGCCCCATGGTCGCCTGGTCTTTGGATTACAATGGACCCAGACAAGATCCTTGGCAGCATCCCAGGCCAGAATGTTGTCGTTGTCCCAAGTGGCAGTGCAGGTCACAAAAACTGGCATGGTTTCTGCTGTAGCGTGGCCCGTTGATACTCACAAAGGCCCAGGTGTGGGTCAAAACTCCAGGCTTTTGAACAGTTCTCAGTGGTGACAGGAGCAGCAGGAATAAACAGGTGCCATCAGCTCTTTCATGGCTTCAGAACAAGACCTGACCCTTAGTCATAGCCCTGACCCAGACATGACCTTGGACTATGGTGGGCTAGCAGGCCATTCATGTTAGCCTGTTCCTCACCACCCTCACCTCTTCTAATTCACCTCTCCACATAGCCTATGAACCCTCCTTTCTCTCTTTCTCTGTCTTTGTCTCTCTCTCCTCTCTCTTTCTCTCTCATTTCCCACCCTGTACTTGCTCATCATAATGGTACTTGACTGACCAGTGCCAGGGATCTTGATTGAGTTACAGGTGGCACTTGGTTGTGTGCTGACCACTCCAGCCACAAAGCATGGTATAGAACTCTTGCTTTTCTTTTTTTACGTGCCCAGGCCTGGCCACTTCTGGCAGTACTTAGTACAATGGTGTGCTACCACCCCGCACCTCAAGTCTGGAAAAGACCTAGTGGCTTCTGGTTGATTGTGCCAACCCCTTTCTCCAACCAAGAAATCTGGAGGGGGAGTGCATGGGCATCTGTGTCATTTACCGGCTCAAGCCTCGAAACAGACTAGTGGTTCCTTTTTGACTGTGGGCCCGCCCGACCTAATAAGTTTGGTGAGAGAGTCATCTGTGTTCTTCTCATGCTCAGGCATGCAAAGGATTGAGCCCCTCTTGGTTGATTGTGCATCCCCCCATCCTTTACCGTCCCTTGAATCAACTAAGTAAAGCATGTATGAGTTCACAGAGACTGAAACAGCTTTGGAGGGCATACATAGGTCGATACCAGGTCCTCTGTGTGTATATTATAGCTATTGGCTTAGTATCTTTATAAGACTTCTGACTATGAGCAGGAGCGGGTCTCTAACTTTTGTGGCTATTCTTGGGACACTTTTCTTTCTATTGGATTTCCGTGTCCAACTTCAATATGGTAGTTTCACTTCATCTTATTATATACAATTTTGTCATGTTTGGTTGATGACAACCAAAAGCCTATTCCTTTTTTACTAATGAGAGACAGAAAGGGAATAATGCATCAGTTTTAATTTATTCATTTTCTTTCATATTTGGAATCACTAGATGATTTTTAATTATCCTATACTTATTTTTCTCTCTTTCTCTTTCTCGCTTTCTTTGTTCCAATCACATTCTCAATATGTAGCTTAAACTTGTCTATATTTCAATGTGTAGTCTAACTGGTCTAGATATCATGGGAGGTCCTTCTGTCTATGTTTTGCTTGTATTGGTTAATTAATAAGGATACTGCCTGGGCCAGATAGGGCAGAACTTAGGTAGGTGGGAGGATTGGACTGAATGTTGGGAGAAAGAAGGGCAGAGTAAGGAGGTGCCATGGAGCTGCCACTACCAGGAATAGACATGCTGAAACTTTGTTGGTAAGCCACTGCAATACATAGATTCATGGAGATGGGTTAAATTAATATGTAAGAGTTAGCCAATAAGAAGTTAGAGTTAATGGGCTAAGCACTGTTTTAATTAACACAGTTTTCTGTGTGATTATGTTGGGGCTAAGCTAGCCAGATGAACAAGCGGTTCCTTGCAACATAGATGTCACTGTGTAGGTTACTGCTTAAAACTCAAGATTCTCCTGCTTCTGCCTTCCACATGCTGGGCTTATATATGTGAACTATCATGTACAGCCCTGGAGATTTTAAATCAGTTTTGCATCCATTTGTAACTCATTATTGAAATTTATTCATTTTAAGATTTAAGTTATTTTCCAAATAATGAAAAATGTAGCTCTATAATAAAATATATAGTAGAATATCCATTTTGTAGAATCAGCCTATCCACAATATCTGTGAGATCAACAGATTTAACTGTAATTTTCAGAAACCATATAGAATTTGTTGCTAAATAGCTAAAGTAATAAATTATTCTTCTGGTACATTCTATGATTGTGAAATAGATGATTAACACAGTTGTTGAGTAAGCCATGAGTCAATATTTCTGAGAAATAACAAAATTCAATGTATTATTTTATTTAATTTTTTTGCTAGTAATCAATGTTTTTGGTGAACTCTGAAAATGATATTGAAGTACTTGAGTAAAAACAATAAAAACCACAAATAAAATAAATAAAGTTATATGTAGTAGTGATTTAATAAAATATATAAAAATCATACTGTTTTCATAATGGGTAACTTCTTGTGTAACTTGTTTTTTTTTTCTTTAAAGCAATAACTAATCCAGATGTTTCAATAGGTTCCTACTTTTTGTAAGTAGTTTTATATTATGCTATGTATAGTGATACTTAATACTATGCTATTTTAGAACAAACTAGATGGTAAAAATAAATGGTAAATAAAGTACTTAGGAAAGTATGAGTGTATGATCTAGTAGTTTATACATTCATGACAAAGAAACATCATCTTCTACAAAGTGTTATGCGTAACAGACCTTTCTCCTACAGGAAGCTGGAGAGTGTGTTTACTAAAGTCAACTCAGTCTTGATAAATACATTATTTCAATTGAACCTTTTCTTCCTTTATTTTTAAATTTTTAAAAAGTTTATTGTTTGAGGTTTTGGAAATTCTTTTTGCTTGATTGATTGGTTTTATTTATACATTCCAACCAATGTTTTTTTATTTTATTTATTTACTTATTTTTTATTTTTTTAAATTTATTTATATAATAAAAATTTCTACTTCCTCCCCACCTGCCTTTTCCCTCTCCCTTCCCTCCTCCCCCTCCATCTCCAGTCCTAAGAGCAGTCAGGGTTCCCTGCCCCCTCCATCCAGGTCTAGAAAGGTGAGCATCCAAACAAACCAGGCTCCCACAAAGTCAGTCTATGTAGTAGAATCAAAACCCAGTGCCATTGTCCTTGGCTTCTCAGTCAGCCTTCATTGACAGTCACATTCAGAGAGTCTGGTTTGATCACATGCTCCATCACTCCCAGTCCAGCTGGCCTTGGTGAGCTCCCATTAGATCAGTCACACCTTCTCAGTGGGTGGATGCACCCCTTCATCGCCAAATGAAGGTTCTATGGTGATATGCAAGGTATTCATCAGTGTGGCTATGGGACAAGGCTTTTCTTTTTAATGTTTGCAACTTACTGTGCTCTCTTCAACCTTGAATTTATTGGATAATTTTATGTGAAATTTTTATGACAAATAAATATACTACAACACTTTATAATTAAATATAAAGTAGCATATATATGGTTGACAGAAAAACACTTGAATAAAATACTTAGGACTTAGTGACCTAAGATTGTCAGCAACTCTTTTATATGAATCTCTTACATAGGAAAGGTTCAGTTAAATCAATTAATGATTACTTTTTTTTTGTACTAGAGTAACCCCAAATCCCTATGTAGTTCTATTTTTGGGTAGACTTAGACAAGGAATGAGTAAACATGAGAAATATTCTTGTACCTTTTAATAAGACTGATCTAAATCAAAACTTAATTAACATCTCTTGATTTTTCTGCAACTCATGTTTTCACTTCATCAATTAGTATTGATCAATAAACAAAGATACATCAGGCTGTTTTACTGCATAGCGTGACTGTGAAAAATTCAAGAGAACATCACAAAAAACTTTTAAAATAATATCATATTCTATTTGTCATTAAAACTAAGTTAGAAACACATACTTGAGTAAGACTTCTGTGCCTAGCTGTGAATAACAACCTTCAGCTCTTGTTGAAAGTGAATATCTCTTTCTTTTATTTCCTGTTGTTCTGTGGAGAAAGAAAAGGGAAAATTTATTTTCCTTTATATTGAAATACTTCATACAAATTTTTCTGTATTTCTGACATTTCCACTGTCACAATTTAATGTATGTATTTGGACAAGAATATTAATTTCTTGTGAAAAGGTACACATTATCAGAATTATTAGACTCATACTTCTATGTTATCACATTCCTAATCTTAGGAACTATTACTACACAACGTGGGATTAATAGGATGGGTGACTCTATTTCTAAAGAATGAATATGAAAGTCATCCTGATCACCCCTAAAAGCCCAGATATTTATCAGGTCATTTCCAAAATTAAGTATGCCCCCAAAGCACATTAAACATATGGTCCAAAGCTATATTATTATCCAATTGACTTCTTGAATTATTATTATCCACATTTCCCAGATGTCACAATACATGTTATATAATAAATATTTAAATATATAATATAATATAATATAATGTTAAATATTTAAATAAATTCAAATAAATATAAATTTGTCTGCATGGTATAATAATTATAGTATAACACAAGATCACTCTGTCTTTTAGAAAAAAATGAAGTTCCTAAAGCTAAATAATTTATCAACTCTCATTTTCTTGTTTCTTCCTCTCTACTTATAATTTTCTTTGTTAGTTGAATGATTCTTAACTCACTCATTTGGTGTCATATTTTTTTTCTGCTATAATACCAAAATGCAAGGGAATTTATAAGATAAAATATGGGTTAATATTGAGGAAAAGCATTGAAATTAATGTAAACAGTCCATTGTAATAAAATGATATTTTTTATACTTTTTGACAACGAATCATGACAAGTTATCACACTAAAAAAGTCTACTGTTAATATATATTCAACACACCATTATTTCCAGATAATATATGGTAAAATACAATTTAAAGATATATAATGGTTGTAAATGCCCTAAAGCCCTCATGTTAGTGATTATGATCATCACGCCAGATGATAAATTGAACACACACATAAACACAAACACGCAAAAGTAAAACCAAGCAACAATAAAGACATACTCTTTTTTCATGTATAGGTTATTCTTACTTTCCCTTGTTGTAATAAACACCAGAACCACAAAGATCATGGAGAAGAAAGTGTTTATTTCTTTTTACAGCATTCAATACACATGAAAGGAAGTCAGGGACGGAAATTCATGAAGTCACCTGGAAGCCGGAACTGAAGCAAAGACTGCAGAGGAAGGCTGCTTACTGGCTTACTCTCCATGGCCTGCCCATGCTGGTTTCTTATGCAGTTCTGTTTGCCTCCCCTGAGAGTGGCCTGGGCCCTCCCAGATTCATCATTACTCATGAAAATGCCTTATAGACTTGCCTAAAGGCAATGGAGTAGAAACAATTACTTATTCAAGGTTCTTCTTAACTCTAACATATCAAGCTGACAAAAAGAAATAAAAACAAGCAAATAACAAAATCAATACCCTAACCAGGTCAGTGTGAGTAAAACCTAAAATTATAAAACTAAAACTCTAATGAAAAAGGACCTTAAAACAAATAGTAACAAAAGTTTTATTTTTTATATATATACAGAACATGTGAGTGGAAATTGACACCTGAAGGTCAATTGAATGAACAAAGGGGTTATGTCATGTTGCTGTATTGAAAGTGGGCACTGTAGTTTGTTCCTTCAATTCAAGTTTATAATATATGTAATTGTGTTTAGGGCTCTTCTTCATTTTAAACTTGACACACTTTAAAAGAAGGAACCCTAAATGAGAAATTGTCTTCTTTAAATACACTAGGCAGGTTTGAGGTACACTTTCTTAACTGATAGTTAATGCAACAATGTCTTTATACTGTACACAATTCATTCGATTGTATTGGATAGGTGGGCCTGGGCTGCTTGTAAAACATGGGTAAACATAAGTCATCCAGCAAGGCAGAGAGCAGTTTGCTTCCATGATTTTACCTACAAACTCCTGTACTGAGTGCCTGCCCTGGCATCCATGGATGATGAATACATATGATAAAGTAAATCCTTATTTTTTGTTTTGTTTTGTATTGTTTTTACAGGAGCAGAAAACAAACTAGAGGAGTAATGAAACTAAAAATTAAATTTACTGTAAAACTCACATAGACACACGTATTGAAAAGCCAGGTCAAAACAATATTGAAGGAGTACGCATTTGAAAAAATTTATATCATCAAACATCAGTACTTAACATAAGCTACATTAATTTAAAAAGCCTTTTTTCATAAGCTAATTTTATTGTCTTAAAGCCTGTATATAAACCTGAGAAATTCCCTAGGATCTAAACTGTAAACACTAATCACTTCTTATAATAGTATTGTCTCATGTAACTTTAGACATGATGTAGAAACTTATTATTCCATTGTCGCAATTTCTCCATCCCCCACATCTTTTCCAACCTTACTATCATATATATTCTCCTTTTCTGTAAGCTGTAAATACCACAGTGCATCTTAATAGTTCTTGTACACATTAATTTTTGGACCAAATGGAATATTTCAAAATATCATCTTCATTTTACTCATTTCTATATTCTTTCTTTCTACACAGTCAGGTGTTTATCTGGTAACATATCCCCCCACCTGAAGAAGCTTAGCATTTATAATAGCACATGAAGATTTCAAATGGATTCTCTTACATTTTCTTTCAAAATCATTATGTCATTTTTATTTTTGAAAGATATTTTTGCTGAGAGTTATTTCTTTTCCACATTAAAGATTCTACTTCTTATCAAGCATCTTCCTCTTCCCTTTGGGCACAGTGTAGTTTTCTGTCACTCTCCAATAAAAGATTGTTTTCAGTTAAGTTTGAGAAATTGGCATAACATCAATTCCTTTACTGAGTCAGTGATTATCGATTGTGCTGGCTGACATCATCAAAATGAGACATCACCAGACTCCAGCTCTATACCACCTCTCAGACCAAGTTTTATGTGTGTGTGTGTGTGTGTGTGTGTGTGTGTGCGCGCGCGCGCGCGCGCGTGCGCACGTGCGTACTCCCTAATTATTTAGTCTCACTTTCTAGTAATTATTGAAATGTAAAATTGAAGACAGACCCTTTGCCCTTTGAGTAGCCGTCAATTGTTTCTGTCATGATTTTCTTCTGTCCTGCTGTAGGTCATCCTGGGCTCAAGTTTTCTTTCCTCAAAGGATTTTAGATTGCAGGATACTTGGATATCCTTTGAAAGCACTCCTCAGATTGTATCAGTAGCTGTTTCTTCACAAATGTGAAATTGTGTGTTTTCTGCTGTGCCATACGCTAGCAGGAAGAGTCTCTAAATCAGTATATTCCTTCTCATGAGCAAAGGAAGAATTCCCAGTATGTCCTGGATGCTTCATCCCCGATTAGCTTGTGTACATTACGTTCTCATCTATGTTTTTTTATGCCCATAGATAACCAATTTTTAGTTTGTTGATAATTTTATGCTTGCTCAAATACAACTTTGGCATTTGTCTTCTACTTTATATTTCATATAAAAAACTTTTTTATATTCATTAGGCATTTGTTTGGATTCTGTTACCCTCTGCTAATTTGTATGTACTCAATGCATACTGTGATTATTTGAAATATATTTTTAATTAATATTTGAAACATGCTTCAGTAATATACAATAGAAGGGTTACAGATACTTTTTACTAAATAGCTGAAATATTATTTTACTGATCTTGATTGAATGAAGGAGTCAAATGCTTGGCTAAGTGTTTGTGGGACTGATATATCACTTTTGCCTTCTATTTCCTCCCTCAAAAGCTCCCTTGCTCTCTTGAAAATTCATGGATTCTTTTTCTTTAATTTGGTTGCATATATATATATATATTCATATATATGCTAAGCATTTTTACTTGCTTGTAATCTACATTTTATTTCTAAATGTTAAAGTAAATTATTTACAAATACTTATTGTTACATAAAGAAATATTAATTTTTTTGTTTCTTACTATCTTGTGCTTGTCATTAACTCCAGAATATAAGAATACATTCTGTTCACCAAAATGCAAGTTGATAAATGATCTTTGACCATTATTTAGTTATAATTACATAACAATTCTTTCTTCATATGCATTTAATGTAAAGAATAAAAATCTGTAAGAAAGAAAAGCTGTTTAGCATTTCCTTTGAGTCACAATTTTATATGCAAATTAAGTTATCAAACTGAATAACATGTATCAAGAAATAGTCAACCAGAAGAAAGGGGATATGTTTGAGCTTTCTGGAGTGTATGGTATTAGCCAATGAGACAGACTCCCACAGCAAACAAAGTTTTTGTCTCTTTGAGATAGAAAAAAGAAAATATTTCAAGTTAAGCTGAGAGAAGAGAATTGGTTATTCATACCTCTTTGTCAAACACTCGATAGGCTTTCAATACCATAATTGATGGTGATGATGATGTGACAGGCTCATGTGTTCCTCCCCTCAGTCCTTGACATTCCAGCTTTCATTATGCTGCCTGCATGGAACAAAGTAAACTACAGAGTCAGTCAATATAAACTGAAATTTCAAGAGGGAAAAAAGATGTCAGATTTCAAAACAATAATTCCTCCTTTCTTTTGGGTTCCTCCTTTATTCAGACCCACTTTCAGTGACAGCTTTTCTCGTTATTATTCCTTAACAGAAATCACCCCTGATTGCAATGAGTTTCATCTCCAATTTCTGTGACAGCAACCGAGAATTACAGCACAAGCATTTACCCTCTCGTTCACATCAAACTCTTTCTTCTGTTCTTGGAATTATTCAGAAGAGAAGAACTCCGAGCAATGCAGGCTTAAAGGACACAGGCAATTTCCAGTGATGTCAATGGTACTGACCTCTTGTTCTTGAAAGGAAGGCTTGACCCTTTACATTCTAGGGCCATGTGCAACACTGTTTTGAGAGAGAACAAGGCAAGGACTCATAGATTGAAGGAATTTCAAAACTCAAATACATATTGAGATTTTCTTCCACTGCTATTACATCATGTGCCAGGCAGGCAAACATACGCAAAATTTTAATAAGTTTTAAAGCATGCATCTCTTTAATTGCTAAGATTCATAGTTTCTATTCCCTAGTGAAAAAATCTATTAGTTATGTTAATATTCCTTTTGCAGTACAATTCAATAATGTTTGATATTGTTCTGTAATGAAATATTACAATTTTTAGTTTGATAGAAATAACTGAAGTTTAAGAAAGAAATGACTATGCATCTACAGCTCCCAAAGGCTTCATTTGGCCTCAGATACATCAGAACTGAGACTGGCTTTTACAATGACTCTATTACTCTCCAAGTATTTGCCAGAGATGTCTCACAGAAAACCTGAACAATAAAACAGAGACCTCGAAACACGATTTCTGTCCTGTGAATTTGTCCATATGGGGTTTTTAAATAAAAAAAGGAATGAAAAGTCAAAATAAGCATTTTTCTTTCAAATTCGAGCTTTCCAGCAAAATAGCATTCTATGTTTTTTGTGTTATCCAGGTCTTATAGATAATGATTCTTAGGTTTAATAGAAGATAACATGTGTAAGCATGTTTTGGCTGCATATATGTCTGTGCATCATATGTGTGCCTGGTGCTTATACAATTTGGAAGAGGTATCAAATATCCTAGGACTGTAGGTATAGAAGGTTGTGACCTACTGTACCAGTGGTGGGAATTGAACTGGGATCCTCTGGAATAACATCACATGAGCTATCTTCATTGAGCAATCTTTCCAGCACCACTAAGCACTTAGGTCCATGATATTTAGGAATCAAAGAAATGCCAATGTAAACTACTTTGAGATTTCATCTTGCATCATTCAGAATGGCCAAGTTAGGAAGAAGAACAGAAAGAATATGAAGAAGAAGGAAGGAGGAGGAAGAAAATAAAATAAATTGATAAAATAAAATGACAGTCTGTTCTGGCACAGAAGGAAGGCAAAACAACTATTCACTGCTGGAGGGTGTGCAAACTAGATAACTGCTATGGATCTCAGTGTCATGTTTCCTCAGAAGCTAGAAATAGATCTCCTATATGATCCAACTACAGCTCTCTTGGGAACATACCTAAAAGACGCTGTATTTTTACAGAGATATTTGCCCTTCCATTTTCATTGCTGCTCTGCTCACAAGAGATAGAAAATGGAAACAGTCTCGATGTCCATCAACTGATGAATAAATAATGAAAATGTGCCATATATACACAACATACACTTTACAGTGCACATATAAAGTAGTTTTCAGTTTTCAAGATAAATAAAATTATGAAAATTTAATGAAAACGATGGAACTGTAAATAAATAATTTTGAATAAAATAATTCAGATTTGGAATTAAAATATCACATTTTGTCCTGAGCTGTGGATGCTAGCTTTGTATAATCTGACAAATACTTTTCATTTTCAATGACCATAGAGATTATGTAATTGCTAAAGGATGCTGAATGCATGCTCTAAGGAGACAGGAGACAAAAAAGTGATTAAAAGGATTAAAGGACAAGAATTTAACAGGAAAGGATAAATTGAGGTGGGAACGGATAGGACAAACTAGAGGAGGGACAATGAAGAGGGGCAACTGACATTGAAAACCTTTTCAAAAAAGCACATGGAAACCTACTATTATAAAAGCTTCCTAAAATATATACATATGTGAAAAGAGTATAAATGGGGTACAACACAACATAGTAGCAAATAAAAATTCCACTACGAGGCATGTGTTGTCTCGTTAAATTACTGACAAATAGTAGCCTCAAGCATCGTGAACTACTTTCAATACTCTCTGATACTCTCTAGATCTTGATAATAAGACCATAGTGCTAAAGATATCCCATTTTGAACTAATAGAAAATAGAAAGATCAATCTGGTATTCACTTGGATACACCACATTTTCTAGGCAGTTTTGACAGTGCTAGAAGATGCTATGCATACTACCTATAAAGAAAAAGTAATTATTATTTTCAATCAATTGGAAATTCTTCAAGATGCAATAAAGCCTAGCCTGGCATCATATACTTAGTGGGACAATAGTGACAAGAATACTGGGGAACCAACCACTGATTTTTTTATTTGAGACAAGATTTCTCTATAGCCTGTCTCAGAACTAGCTCTTGCAGACCAGGCTGGCCTCGAACTCACAGAGATCAACCTGCCTATGTGTCCCGAGTGCTGGAATTAAAGGTGTGCACCACCACTGCCTGGCGCAACCACTGAATTTTTATTGAATGAAAGGCCTGCTTCATAACTCTGACTTCTAACAGGGGCCACTGTGGTCAGACAGATCCTAAGCCTTATATCCTACGAAAAAGTCTAAACCAGAAATTCCTGTAAATGGACAAATGGACATAGTATTGAAGACTGCTATTGACTTATTGTTATACTCATAGAACAGTATATTTCTCAACTCTCATCAATAAGTTCTAGCACCAATTTCTTGAGTTCTTTGTATATTTTTGAGATCTCCAATATATACAAATCAAGAAATTAGCCACCAAAAGTACACATAATCAAATAAAAAATGGAGTACAGACCTAAACAGAGAACTCTCAAAATAGGAATCTAAAATTGCTGAAAGACACTTAAGGAAATGTTCAACATCCTTAGTCATCAGAAAAATGCAAATCAAAACAACTCTGAGATTCCATCTTACTGCTGTCAGAGGTTTTGGGGAAAAGGGAACATTTCTACATTGCTGGTGGGAATGCAAATTGGTACAACCCCTTTGGGTGTCAGTGTGGTGATTTGTCAGAAAATTGGGAAACAGCCTTCCTCAAGACCATATCCATCCAAAGGGTATATATCCAAAGGATGCTCAATCGTGACACAAGGGCATGTGCTCAACTATGTTCATAGCAGCTTTCTTTGTCACAGCCAAAACCTGAAAACAACCTAAATACCCCTCAACCAAAGAATGGATAAGGAAAATGTGGTATATTTACAGAATGGAGTACTACACAGCAGAAAAAATAACGACAGCTTGAATTTTGCAGGCTTTATTTTAACCTCTATTTCTTTTATTTTTACTTTTAACTTTTGGCTTTTTGAGACAGGTTCTCTGTGTATCTTTGTGCTCGAAGTCACTCTGTAGACCTGGCTATCCTTGAACTCACAGAGATCTGCCTGCCTCTGCCTCTCCAAGTGCTGGGATTAAAGGCATGTGTCACCACACCTTGAACTCACAGAGATCTGTCTGCCTCTGTCTCCCAAGTGTTGGGATTAAAGGCGTGTGCCACAATATCCAGCTACTCTCTTTCTTTTTTATTTTAAGGACTTTAACCATTTTCTTTACTCTCCCAAGCTTGAATATATTTTTAATACAACGTAAACCATTTAGAGGTTTTTTTATCTTTGAATCTCTTTTACTGCATCTCTCTCTCTTTTTCTGACAGCATGCATCTTTAATTTGCTAAGCAATATGGGTAGAATTAAAGCCTTGGCTTTTTCGGCTGTATCCAGTCTATTCCTTAGTTTTCTGAGATTCCAGGCTCCTGGCAAAGGTACCAGCTGGAGCCATGTTTATTGCCACAATTCTAAGGTGTTTCAAGGTCCCTGCCTGCACCAGAAAGCTTGTGGGTCAGCTTTTCATCAACACTATTTAAGTGTTTTGTGGCAGGACCTCTTAAAAGAGCTGCAAGGTTTTGCAGCTAAAGCTGAATCAGGAAGTCTCTCTTAAATGAGAGCATTTGCCTCTAGCAAGCAGAGCAGACCTGAGAAATTGCTGCTACCAAGAAGCCATGCTTTACTCTTTTCTTTTCTGTCTAGAATTACTTCCTGAGCTCTCTCAAGCTTTAAGTATGGTGGAGGTAGTTCAATTCAGCTGAATAGGAGCCATCCTCACCACCTAAACTCTGCCGGTGAGGATGCATCATGTAACCCCCCTTTTTTTCTGATTAAAAGCTAAATCTGCCACACAGAGCACTGCACAGCCTGGAAATATCTCCGTGTGTGGCGGTGGGAATCTGTCTTGCTCTCCAGCCTGCGCAAGCCTAGTAGAGCTGATCCTGCTGCCAGCCCAGGTGGGGAGTGCTGAGCTGTGTGCATGGTCTCAGGTACCTGACTATGAGTGGGCACACAAACATCCGAGTCCACAAATGCTATTGAAATGTTCCATAACCGGAGTTTGTGCTGGCTGCAAGGCCCACCAGGAAGCTGTTGTTTTAAAACAGCATGACTTTTTACCTGCTATGGCTGGATCAGGAAAATCTCTCTCAAAGGAGCTGCAGCGAGTCACCAGAAAACAGCAAAAAGCTATATAAACTCTGTTTTTTTGTGTGTTTAAAATTAAGCTCTCTCGGGTTTTTAAGTGGATTTAGTTCTCCACGTGCACGTCATGTGTTGTCTGAATTTCTGTCCTGCCCAGTTCCCTCAGTCATTAAGTCCCAAACAAATCACAAAGAGGTCTACATTAATCATAAACTGACTGTCCCGTTAGCTCAGGCTTATGTTAGCCCATTATTAGCCATTATTCTTATCTGTGTTAGCTATGTGGCTCAGTACCTTTTCCAGTGGGCAGGTCACATCTTGCTTCTTCTGTGGCCATGTCACACTGCATCCTCTTCTCAGAGTTCTCTTGTTCTCATTGACCCACCTCTACTTCCTGTCTGGTTGTCCTGCCTATAGTTCCTGCCTAGCTACTGGCCAATCAACATTTATTTAAAATATAATGGACAGAATACAGACTATGGTCCCACACCTTGGGGAAGCTCAGCTGGGGAACCTGCATGGAACCGAACCAGGTCCTCTGAATGTGGGTGACAGATATGTGGCTTGATCTGATTGGAAGGCACCTGGCAGTAGGAACATGACTTAACCCTAGGTGTATAAACTGGCCTTTTGGAGACCATTCTTGGTGGTGGAATGCCTTGTTCAGCCTTTAGATGAGGGGAGAGGGGCTTCATACTGCCTTATCTTGATGTGCCAGACTTTGTTGACTGCCCAAAGGAGGCCTTACCTGATCTGAGGAGTGGATGGGAGGTGGGATTGGGGAAGGAGGTAGGGTGCTGGAAAAAGGGGAGGGAGGGGGAAATAGGGTTGGTATATAAAATGAAAAAGATTTTAAATAAATAACAAGAGTAGTTTTGTAATACAAACTGAACCTGATTGAGGAAAAATAAAACAAAAGGATAAAACAAACCAAAACTCATTGCTGGATAGTTAGGGAGGTGAGGGTGGATGTGGGACAAGTTGGGGGATGAATGTGATCAATTACAGTATATGAAATTTTCTAAGAACTGACCTACAAAAACATGAAGAATTTCTTGAAATAGTTTTACCAGAAACAAAATGCATTTGAGGTTCATTTAACTAAGAATCCACATTATTAGAAGTATCTCTGATCAATCACCAGTGTTCTATAGCTGCACTGAATTTACTTTCTGACACCCATCCATGAAGAGATGGCACTGGTTCTTGCTGTGGACACAATTCACAGATCACGAGATGTTTGAAAAGGGGAATTATAGGTAGTGCCAACTCATGAATTGTTAAAAGATAAAGGTATGGACATAGGGAAGAAACCCATGACAGCCCTGCCCACTGACAGTGTGAAAGTTTTCCCCATCCTCATATTGTGGTGAAAAATCATATATTTGAAATGTAATACTGCATGCTAGTTCAGCAAAATTACTTTTAATTCTATATTAAACAGTTATATAGAAATTCTTAAAAATTTTGGATTAATGGAGACCCTTTGGTTTTGGTTTTTTAATCTTTCTTTGTTTTTCTATTTCAATTTGTTTTGGTTTATTTTGTGTTTATTTTCATAAGCTTTCTTTTTACATAAAAGATACTGGTACATCTTTTTCTGCCTTTCAAAGGCAGCTTTATATAGAAGCTTTTCAAGGGATCCAGTCTCTCAAACAGGTAATTTTAATAACCTAATTAGATTGTCTGAGTGCTTCACCATTACAATGATAGACAATATGTAAACACCCAGGCTGTCACCTGAACACTCAGCATAGCCAAATTTGCATTTGAATAGTTGCCAGAATGTATTTTTTGCTTTTGAATCCACTGCACCATGCATTCTTTTAGTCTTTTGTAAAAGAAAATTCTGCAGCAAAATTGTAGAAAGCGTTGTTAATTCATTTTTTAATGAATAACACCCTTTGGCATTCTCTTTTATAGTCATGGTTTGCTGGAATGAACAGTGTATACTTCTTTTTTTGGATTACTGCAGTCCTTTTCAAGTTTGAATATGCCTTGGGGGTAAAATAGAGGGTTATCCATTTGTACACAGGAGGAAAAGTACTTAGATGAATGCCAAAATAGAGATATTGGGGAGCATAACAAATTTGCTTAGTAGAGATTAAGGGCTAAAGAGATTGTCTATAGAATAATATTTTAATAGCCTGTCAAGACAAAGGTGTTGTACTTCATAAAATCATTTAATGGGAATAAATAATTTAGGTAGTGTTTTAGATAATGGAAATACTAATTTCTAAACTATGCCTTTTCCTTTTTAAAATTTTCCATAGTCAATTTTATCTTGCTTTAATAATTACATGTTTAATAAATATAAAGGACTAGCTATTGTGAAATAAAAATCCCACAAACAAAAAAAAATCCCAGTAAATGATGATAGCCAAGCATAAAATCTCTAACTTAACTATTTCTGTCAGAGGAATCAAACAAGTGTCTAGCTAACTATGATTAAGGGGATTGAAGTCATAGTAGGAGACACTTAGTAAGTGAAATCCTAACAAAATGGAGATCAATTAATTTTACATGGAGGGACATCTGGACTATTTTTCAAAGTAAGAGTTGTTTGAATTGAGAATGCATTGCTGGTTTGTGGCAGGTGGAAAGGAAAGGCAGTGGGTGAACAATAAAGGCAAAAATAATGGTTGGGTAAATTCTGGGTAGCGCAGAGAAGGAAGGCTAAGAAGGAGGCTTAGATGAGGGCAGAGAGATTGCAATAGTTATGTCTGGGAAATATGTGTCACTCAGAGGCTATAGCACCTTAAATTTGTCCCAGTAGAATTACCCATATCTTCTGAAATACATAAGAGGGGATCTGTGAACTTTTGACAAGTGGAAATCAGAACATACCCTGACCTACTGTGATGTTTCTTTTTTGCTATAGCAGTGTTAGTCTGATGTTGAAAACTGACGTCAATATAAACAAAAAGACCAGAATTACACAAAAGTGATAAGGTTTATAGGAGGATACACAAAATTTCTGTTTCCTTTAATGTTCAGTTAATGAAAAATGCAAGTGGGTCAAATAAGTTTGCAAATTGAACTTATTTTCTTTATCTTTTCTTTTTCCTTTTTCTTTTTTTGTTTTTCTTTATCATTCTTTTCTTAGGAGTCTCTATTTAGAATGAGATAGCAACTTATTGATCTTTATATTTCTTTTTGATTTTAAAGGTTCGTTTATATTCAACTTAAATGATAAAGCCACTGTTAAAAATATTGATTTATGATTGAGTGTCTTTTTGGTATACACCCAATGTTCAACCATATATAAATGGATATGTGCATACAAAAGAATAAAATTAGAAATGCTCAACTTATCAAGAATGTATTATGAAACCATGGGACAAAGAAGTCTTTGTGAGTTCATAAGTGTGCTTGTGTTTGTGTGTGTGTGTGTGTGTGTGTGTGAGAGAGAGAGAGAGAGAGAGAGAGAGAGAATGAGAGAGAGCCCGTTTTCAAGTCTATTTCACACCAGCTTGTCACTATGCTCTATAAAACAGAAGAATGAAATTGTAGGCTACATTTTCTAAATTCTTTTGCCAGCAGATATGATTGCTAGGTTAAATCAATAGAAAGCAACAGTAAGAGATTACAGGGTAGAAATAAAAAGGCAACCAGATCATTCTTCTTCATTTCTCTGACAGCTCACACGTTCCACAAGAGTCCCAGGCAGGACTACACAGACCTCCTACTCCTGTTTTGCTCAGGCGCCAGTGTTGTTACTTCAGTGCTCACCAACACATTTGCAATCACAGTGACTGCTACTGGTGCTAATATTATACTGCCTCCAATTTGGATTCTTGCTTCTACTATCAGTATGAAGCTGAGTTACCAACAGTGTCTGAGTGTGTGATGTGGTATCTACAAAAAAATAATAAAAAATGACTTGAACTAAAGGCACATGGGTGGTGATAGAAATGGAGGATATAGTTTATGAAAGACAAAAGGTCCTCTCAAGGGTTTAAGTGGGCGAGGGAGCTGTGAAAAAGACAGAAAGCCTTTAGAAGCTCCATGTCACCTGGGTTCTTATTCTTCATAGGTCATTTATACAGTGCCAGCCTTCTCCTAGGTATCTTACAGACTCTTCTGCAGGGACAGATTACCAGGCTTTAAACTAGTTTTCTTCCACCATATATATTTAAGCCTATTTTTGCAAGCCCTTTCTTTCCTGACAGAGTTTCATTAACATCCTGACAAGTTTCTTTTGTTTTTAACAGTTGATATTCATATTTAGGTAGAAGTTGGTTATCTCAGTAGCTTAAATTTTCCCCACAGATATTCTGTTCAATCACTTAAATGAATCATTATTATTAAACAAGCTTGCAAATGAACTCTTTAGCAAAGAACAAGAAAATCCATACTTCTTTTGTATTTTTTTGCCTTTCTTCCTATTCTTTTCTTTCTTACATCTGTTTGTCTTTTCTTATTTTCAAGAATCTTGTTTAGAAACAGTCAATTTTCAAAATGTATCAGGAAACACTAGTTTTTAAAAATAGTTATTATTATTATCATTATTATTTTGCATCCTGACCACAGTTTCTGTGCCCTCTCCTCCCAGACCCTCTTTTTCAACTCCCCTCTGCTTCCCACCAATCCATTCCTCTTCAGTTTCTGCTTAGGAGAGCATCCCATGGATAACAACCAAACACATCATGTGAAGTTGCAGTAAGACTAGAGTTTCCCCCTTGTATTGTGGTTGTACAAAGCAACCCAATATGAAATATACGATTCCAAAGGCTGACTAAAAAGTTAAAGACAGCCCCTGCTTCCACTATTAGGAGTCCTACAGAAAGACCAAGCCCTATAATTGTAACATATACAGAGGGCCTAGGTCAGTCCCATGAGGAAGGCACCTAGGTTATTGTTTAAGTTTCTGTGAGCCCCTATGAGGCCAGGCTGGTTGAGTCAGTGGGTTTTCTTGTGGTTGCCTTGACCCCTCTGACTCTACAGTCTTTCCTACCCCTATATTTAAGGATTCCCTGATCTCCACTTATTGTTTGGTTGTGGGTCTTTGTATCTGAGGAAGTATTAGATTTGATTAATTCTTTTTTTAACTGCTAAATTTTAAAATATTACATAAATAGTTATTTTCAACACTTAATTTCTCTAAAAATTCTAATGAGAAAAGTAGAGAACAAATAACCAAAAATAAGTGAGTAAAATAAACCACCCAAAGTTTTCTCTTATCTGTATGAAGGATACTCAGAATGGCACCAAGGGCATAACGTCTAGAGGAGCAAATGCTGGCAGCCTCTCATTCATATTTTAGAAAAGGGAAGGCACCTAAATTATTTGAAGACAATCTCAGCTCTTTGGACTGTTTTTGGGAGAACATGTCCGAAGAGATTTTTCACAGTATAAAATCAACCTTTATAGAAAGCCACAATGTCTTATTCATTTCTCTAAGTGTATTTTCAAGGTCCTCAAATGTTTCCCAACAGCGATCAAATAGAATATGATAGGTTATAAAAGAGTTATTAGAATAAGTGACATTGTTATTGTAAATTATGAGCTATACCTTCAACTTTAGTCATAACATATATACACATGTTTTCACTGTACATGAGGCCACCTGAGGTTTTTCCTGCATGGCATATTTTAGGTCATATTTTATTCAGTGCAATAAAATAGAAATAAGTGATTATCCAACCAGGGAGGAACCTATGGACTATCAGGGTGTGTAAATGGAAGGCACTAAATTCTTTTTTTGGTATCTATACTTTACCATATGTTTTGTATGTTGCTTTGCACAAATAGTTTAGATCTTTAACATATTTATAATTTGAGAATCATCTCAATTAATGTTTTCCTGATATTAAAATTTTCATGATAGTATACATTGTATGTTCAAAAACATACAAGTAATAATTAATGTTTAACCCTATTTTATTCAAATATTACTTTCTCAGTGCAAACTATTCTTCAATATACAGAGGTAATTGCATCTTGTGATTTTCAAATTTTTAACCTTTTATTTTTAATTTTTATTAGATTTTTAAAAAAATACTAATCCAAGTTCTCACACCCTCTCCTTCTCCAATTCCCTCCACACACCCTCCCACATCACCCTCTCCAATCCTCAGAGAGGGCAAGGAACATTGTCCAAGGCCCTCCTACTATATCTAGGTTGAGCAAGGTATATATTCAAAGAGAATAGGTTCCCCAAAAGCCAGTACATGCAGTAGGGATAAATCCTGTTGCTACTGCCAGTGGCCCCTCAGTCTTCCCCAGGCATGCAACTGTCTACCACATTCAGAGGGACTAGTTTGGTCCTATGCTTGTTTCTTCCCAGTCCTGCTGGAGTTGCTGAGTTCCCATTAGCTCAGGAAGACTGTTTCAGCAGGTGATCAAAATTTTTAACCTTTTTAATTTTGATTTCTAGAAGTACCATATAGTAGCAAGCTTACTTAAAATCAATATTGAACCTGAGAAAATTGTTAAAACACTTACATAGTGCATCATGGTAGCATGGTTCTTATACACAGTGAACAATGATGAAATTAGAATAATTCATCTCAAATATACATTATTTATTACATTGGAAGCAGTCATAACTTTAAAGGAAGAATTTTAACACAACTTACTGCTAGAATATCAACTTTCCAAATGAGTGTTCACTTTCTACTTATGGTTAATTAAATATTTAATGTTTGTTCCTGATATTGACATAGAGATGAATAACTGATAAAATAAATTTCAGAGTTATTGCAGAAGACTCTCAAATTTACTTCCTCAGAGGCATAGGCATTTCTGTATTTGTATGGAAACAGTTTGAAGAAATAAATGTCATTAAGTCCAGTGACAATGTAATCTACAAGAGAGATTTCATTAAAGTAAAATATCTGCAGTGTATTTGGTTTGCAAGATTTCCTTCTAACTTAAACAATCTAGGTGGAATCTTGAACATATACCAAAACCAGTCAACAGAACTGATAACTGCAGAAGGTGGAGTAAAATTATGTGGATGAAATGATATATTTCAAATACAGCAGTAACTAAAATGAAACTCCTCCATGTTATAGTAATGGAAGTTATTGTTCAGAGTTCCCAGTTTGCTTGTGGAAGTAATCAGAAAAGCTGCTTCTGCCAAAGGAGATATCCTTTTATAGACAAGTATGAATAGGAGGCATTTCTTAGGAGCAGAAACAAAGCTGAACTCTACCAAAGTCTTCTATCCATGCACACAATGATAGCTTATATGGAGTAACTAACATTTTAAAATTGTACTGGGTATAATTTGCATTTAATCAATTAATTTAATTTTTCACATACTGTGACTAAAATCCCATACCATCCATGTTCTAGGCAAGTACTCTACAGATGATAGCTGCATACCCAGTCCTTGGTGTTTTGAGAAAGAATTTCACTATATAGTGTAAGCTGGCTTGAATATGCTATGACCTCAGGTGAGCAATTGTGCATCTTAGAGTGATGCTTTTTATGATCACAAAAGGAAAAACAATACCATCTTGGGGAGTTTATTAGTTTTCACTGGCTTGATAAAATGCCTTGGCCAAGGAAACTTATAAAGAAGCATTTAATTTGGCTTATGACTTCAGAGGGTTAGTGTTCATGATAGTGGACCAAAGAACAACTGAGAACGTGTTTCTTGATGCACAGCCAGGAGTCAAAGAAAGACTACTGGGAATCATAGCGAAGTTTTCAATCAAATCTGGCTTCAGTAACACAGCTGCTGCAGCAACCCACCCCTGTTAATCCTCCCCAAACAGTTCTACCAACAGGGGAATGCTGCGAACCTCGCCCTCCCCCGCCCCCATCTTCGCTCTATGCATTAGAATCCAGTTTGCAAGCTTCAGGCAAGGGGCTGGAGGTTGAGGAAACACACACAGAGACAGACAGACACACGGACCTCTAATCACTGGTAAAAAAGCCCCCCTTTTAATAGCACTATGGAGGCTTAAATACCCAGCAGTCAATGGCCAACAGGTGAAAATCCCATCCTCTGATCCTCTAGGCAAAGCACAGCCTTCAATTAGAAGGCTCTAGCAGGGAAGAGCAGCTGAAGGCCAGGACTCAAATTGGTCCCAACAGGGGAAAATATTTTAACATATGAGTCTACATGGGCCATTCTCATTCAACCCCACCCCCCCAAATTAACAAAATAGAATCTGCCAAGTGGTGGGGACTCAGGTCTTTAATCCCAGTGCTCAGGAGGCAGAACCAGGCAGGTCTCTGTGATGTCAAAGCCAGACTAGTCTACAGAGTGAGTTCCAGGGAAGCCAGTGTGGTTACACAGAGAAATCCTGTCTCAAAACAGCAAAAAGTAAAATATATAAAAGAAAAAATGAATAGAATCCTCAATTTCTGATCTTTTAATTTAAAAATCACAACAAATCTATAAACGTCATATATATTAATAAAATTATTTTCATTTTATTGTCATATCCCAAAATTAATGCAAAGGTTTATAATAGAGAAATTATGTGTTGTATACTATGGGTTTTCAATTAACACATTTCCTGACAGATGAAAGAGCTCACATTGAGTTACAGGAAATCATACTTAAGATGAGGAATTTCAGAAATAGTCTGCTGGGGACAACTCATCCTTTTCCAAGGAGGTGATTTTATTAACAGTGTGAACAGTTTTTGCTGCAGTCTTCACCTCCCGCAGGCACTCCCTGGTGATTCTGCTGGCAGCTCTGGACAATCAGGAAGGCAATCATAACTTTCTCTTCTCTCAGAATCTTCAATTTCAATCCTCTATGCTTATCAACAGCTCAGGAGCTAACCACCTGCTACAGAGAAAGGATCTACAAAAAACCTGGACATACACCCAGTATTTCTCCCTCCAGTGGATTCTCTCGGACACCCCCTTCTACCAATCCCCTTTTTCTAAATATCAGGTCTTAACACCTAGAACACTGACTACCTGGGATCCCCAGTGACCGCAACTGGAAGGATCTCAGAGCTTTCCTTACCAGGCAAACACAGCAACAACACTCTCCTCAGATCTAGAAAGGGCAACAGAAACTCATGAACAGAACTCCCACTACAAAATGAAAACAAATATCTGCACCTATAACAATAGTCATCCCAAACCCAGGTGCATAGACACTAGTGTAAAAGCAAAATAAATAACAGACAGGACAACATGTCTCCAGCAGAGCTCACCAACCCTATTAAAGTAGGTCCTGAGAAATGCAACACAGTTAAAGCACAAAACAAGTACTTCAAAATAGCTATTTTGAATATGTTCAAGGTCTTTAAAGAGGATATTAATAATCTCACATTTGAAATATGTAAAAACACAAAGAGTGGAATTGTTGGAAGAAAAACAGTTAAAGGAATGAAAGTGAAAATTAAATTGACAAATTAATCCAAAGTGAGGTAAAACTGGAATTAAAAATTTAGAAGCTCACAGATAAGTCTCACCATCAGAATACAAGATATAGAAGAGAGGATTTTTAGTGATGAAGCCAAGACAGAAAAAATTAAAAGTTTTTGTCAAAAAACGATAAATCTAAAATTATCCCAGGCAGAAATCATCCATGAAATTTGGGATTATATGAAAAAAAAAGCAAATCCAAGAAGAATAGTAATAGAGGAAGTAAATGAAACCCAGATCAAAGACACAGAAAACATTTTCAACAAGATCATAGAAAAATATTCCCTAGCTTAAAGAAAGAGTTGACTATCCAGCTATATGAACCATATAGAACACCAAAAAGAATAGGCCAGAAGAAAATTCTATATGGTATATAATAATCAAGACACAGAATAAAGAAAAAATAGTAAAATAAGCAGTGGGAAAAAAAGAGCAAATGGTATATACAGGCAGGCCTAGTATAAAAAAACTGAAATTTCAATGGACACTCTAAAAGCCAGAAGAACTTGAATAGATGCTCTACAAATACTAAAGACTGCAGATAGTAGACAAGATTTTCAATCACAGTAGTTGGAGAAAGAAAGACATTTCATGATAGAACTAAATATTAGCAGTATTTATGTACAAATTCAGCTCTAAGGAAAGCATCAGAAGGAAAATTCCAATTAGAAGAGATTAATCACAACCAAAAAATCCAAGAAGAATAAATAATATCAAACCAGTAATTCAAATGAAACAAAAAGGAAAACCACACAATCATACAAAAATAATGGGGGTCAACAAACTCTGCTCATAGATAACTTCAATATCAATGGTCTCAATTGTATAGTAAGACACAGACAAACTTAATGAATTTAAAACAAGAACCATCCTTCTTTGGTATCCAGAAAACATGGTTTAACAAGAATAGAAATCATCTGGTAAGAAGATGGAGAAATATATTCCAAGAAAGTGGCCCAAGAAGAATGCTGGGGTATCCATTATAATATATGACAAAACAGACTTCAACACTATTTAGAAGAGATAGTGAAATACACTACATCTTCCAAAAATGCACAAAGAAGACATTGTAATTCTTAACATATATGAAACAAACACAAGGGGCTGTGGTTTACAAAAGAGACACTAATGAAGCTTAAATCATATGTCAAATGTCACATAGTGATAGTAGGTGACTTAAATATTATACTCTTGCTACTGACAAGCCATTCAGATGTTCGGGGAGGCTGTCTGTTTGTTGCTGGCTTTCCAGACCTAAAATAATCACTCATAAGCTATATTATTTGCAATACTCTTTGACAAATAGCTTAAACATCTAACTAGCTAGCTCTTACATCTTATATTAAACCATTTTTTAAATCTTTTTTAGAATTGAATGAAAATAAAAACAGAACAGATCCAAACTCATGAGAAACAATGAAGGGGGCTTTAAGAGGCAAGTTCATAGTACTAAGTGTCTACATGAGAGAGAGAGAGATACAGAGAGACAGAGACAGACAGAGACACACAGAAAGATATCTCATATTAGTAACTTAATTGTATACCTAAGGGCTCTTGAACAGAAAGAAGAAATAACACTTAAAAGTAGTAGACAATGAGAAATAATCAAACTCAAGGCTGCGATCAATAAAATAAGAACAAGCAACAGATAATAGCAAACCTCCAAAAGAGTTCATTTTGTGTGGCCATCTACTGCTGGACAGCGAGGCAGGTCTTAAAAAGAGTTTTTACACCCAGAGAGACTCCTTTGAAAAAAACTAATTTTTTTTGATTTGTGAGCGGTTCTCAGTTGGAGGTAGTTTTGGGTTAAAATGTGGGTTTATGTCTACTTCCACATTTTATGTGGCTAAAACAGGGACCACATCAGGTCCAGACTGGCGTTGGCCTTGTACATGCTGACAGTCTCTGGGAGCTCATATGCAAATTCATTGACTACACTAAGTAATCTAATTCTTCCATTTTGTCTTTCATCCATGATTTTATACAAGATTTAACTGGGTAAGGCTTTCCACTGAGAATTTTATTTGGTTTCCTGAGTTTTAATCCCAAGGACTTTCCCCAGCTTTTTTACCCAACAGTTTTATCTTCTACTATTTTTAATGAATACATATTTTTAAGTAGTGAGTGGCCTTATTTCATTTGCCACTTCATTTTGGTATTCATGGCGTATGTTTTGTCTTTATTTCCTCCTGTGAACACACTGATAATTATTCTTTTGAATTATTTGTCTGCTAGTCCCTTGAAGTTATTTTTACTTGTTTCCATTACTATAGGATGAATGATCCATGGAGGAGACCTGTTATCTTGACTTTTCATATTCTGTTTCCAAGCCAGGACTTGCATATCCGAAGTTACTTTTTTGGTTGACATTTTTTTTCTTTGGGTTTTTATTTTTTTAAATTCAGGCCTCCTGCTCTTCTTTCTGTGACACAGTATCCAGTGTTCATTGCAGGATGATCTGAAGGTCAAATCATAACTACATTCCCCAATAGGTTAAATTGTACATGAGGGTGCCAGGTGCTTCTCACTATTCAGAAATGTTAGCTAACAGCCTTGATGTTTAAACTTATCCTGATGTTTAAATGGATTAAATAAACTTTAAACGTTCCCTATAGCTCTGGTGTTATTGTTTATAAACTTCCCATTCCTTACTGCAACCTGCTGATCAGAAGAGGTATTCAATAAAATAAAACAAAAAAATTTCAAGGTTTGATTTTTAAAAATAAATCTTAAAATTTTATACATTAAAATTGCAAATACAAGAATTTCATTATTGATCCATTTATTTATTTCCCATATTTATTATAAAAAATGATGTCTGAACCCCAGTTAAATGTTTGTCCCTGCCCTCCAAAACCTACGTTTTATTCAAGTGGAGAAGGATTACAGGTAAATATACTTGTCTTATATCAGTAACAGGGAGTGGAAGTGGGCATGTTCACAGAATTTGTGAGTAATTTGTAAGTGATGTGATTATGGAGCTAAACATGATTAAAACTTGCAATAAATGTACTTAGAAAGAAATGGAAATTTGCATTAACTTGATCTTCCAGATCCAAGATAAGTGATTTATGACTTGCTCATCATTCATACAATAGCATCTTCAAGAACTCTATCATCATCTTTCAGTCTAGGAAAGCATTATCAATGCCATCAGTTACCCTGCTTATTCTGTCCTTGGTGGTTTGAACAAGAAGTGTCCCCTTAGGCTCAGGCATTTCAACACTGTTAGGGAGTTGGTCGAGCCTTCCTGAAGAAACCATATCACTGGCGTATGCTTTTAGAGTGGAGCCTTGCTCCACTTCCGGGTTACTAGTTATGTTTCATGTTTTAGGTTGAAGTTATGACCCCTGGGCTTCCTTCTCCTGCCACTATGCCTACTACCATGTCTGCTGTTTGCCACTTTGACTCCTCCTACCTCATGTTTTCTTCTTAACTCTCTGCAACCATAGACAAATTATTTCCTCATTAATTGTTGATAATGGTGTTTTATTATAAAAACAGAAAATTAACTAATATACCTCCTTATGTGCACATTTTATTAATATAGTTTGGGCTATTCCAAAAGATGCTTTGTATCTTTTCCTTTTTCATAAAATATTTTAAACTGCACTAATTTATCAACCATTCAAAGACAGTATAAACTGTGTTGGTTGGTATTTCATTTGTACTGTAACAATTAAAGCTTGCCCGAAGATCAGATTGTGAAACTAGCCACCAGTTAGCCACAGAAGCTGGGCAGTAATGGCACACTCTTTTAATCCCAACACTCAGAAGACAGAGGCAGATGTATCTCTGTGAGTGCAAGGCCACCCTGGCCTACATGAGATTTAATAAGTCTGAAAGACCAAACTAGGCCCTCTGAATGTGGATAACAGTTTATGACTGGGGCAGACTGTGGGGCCAATGGCAGTAAGACCAGGATTTATCCCTACTGCTTGTTCTGGCTTTTTAGAACCCATTCTCTCTGGAGGGATACTGTGCTCAGCCAAATTTATAGTGGAGAGGGCCTTAGTCCTGCCTCAAAAAAATGTACTAGACTTTGTTGACTCCCTATGGGAAGTCTTAGTTTTTCTTAGGAGTGAATGGGGGGGTATGGAGGGTGTGAGGGGAGCAGGAGAAGAGGAGGGAGTGGGAAATGGATTTGGCATATAAAATGAGAAAAGATAGGTTTTTATTAAAAAATAAAATAAAGAAAAAAAGAGAAACAAACAATGGTGGCCCAAACTTTTAATCCCAGAACTAGGAAGTTGGAGATTGGAAGTGATATTGCTGGGAGGAGAGAAGAATATAGGCAGGAGACAAGATTCAGAATTCACTCAGAGGTTTTATAGATATAGCACTCAGTTCGAGGATTCATGGTGACAGATCTTGCCCATATTGTCTGAGGATTCAGTAGATGTAAAAAGTCTCTCTAGTGGCTGACTCTTTTGCTTCTCTGATTTTTTTCAGAATTTACCCCAATATCTGACTCTAGACTTTTATAATTAAGACCGATTAGAATTTGCACTACAATAAACAGTTCGTTTGCAAACACCCACCTTCAAATGGTTCTATTATGCCTTCTGCCTTCTAAGTCAAGGTTATATCCTACAATTTTACTTCTTTACTTTTGTTATTGATTAAGGTTAAGCATGGTATATACACATATGTATATCTACTATATATATATATATAATATGTATATTAGATACCTAAACACTATACACACACTTTACAGCTTTTAACTGAAATAAAATTTCAACACTCTTCTTCATCTTTAATCTGTTCATGTTTTCCTAGATACCCCTCCCTATTAAGCCTCCTATACCACCTTTTCATCTCTCAAATTGATAGCATTTTTTCAATGCTTTTTATGCTACACACACATATGTATTTTTAGGTTATATTTACCTACTTAGGAATATATATATATGCAAATCATATATTGTACATATATATGTAGGTGTCAATTATTAATTAAAAAATTAGGTCATGAATTTGAAAAAAAGAGAAGAGTATTCAAGAGACTGTTCATGGTGGAAAGAAAAGGGAAAATGATGGTATTATAATATAATATCAAACATATAAAATAATTAAAAGGAATTAGTCACAGCAAGAGAAATTTAAAGCTCCTATTTGCTTTTTATACTCTCTAATATATTTTATATTCTTTAATTTAAAATACATACATAACTAATATTTCATTACATTGTATGTTTCTTGTAATTGCAAGTAATGCAGTCTTATAGGAAAATATTTTTGAGAACTTACAAATAAATGCACTTGGTAGGTTGAACAAGTGTTGTATGGATATTTAGTTCAAATGTAATTAATTTAATTTACTTCTTTTCTGTTTTTTTTATTTCATAATACTCATTTGAATTTTCCAATTTCCTCTGGGAAAAAAATTTCATGGTTTCTCCTTTGGTATCAGAGAGGCAAGAAATATTTTGACAAGGTAAAACAGAGAATAAATCCATACCTCATTGTATTCACTTTAAATTTATCATAGACGATGAGAAGGAGGAGGAAGATGAAGAGGAATAGGAGCAGGAAGAAGAAAAAGAAGGAGGAGGAGGAAAAGGAAGAAACAGTTTTTTCCCATCTTACTGATTGTTGAGTGCATGCTGGAATTTGATTAGGAAGTGGAATTTCTTCCTTTATCCTTTTAATCCTTTCACTTCTTTGACTTAGTTTTCAAAACACACAAATAAAGAATAATTCAGAGAATCAAAAAGCTCTTCCATGAATGGCATGTTTCATATTCCAGAGCTTACTCTGTACTATGTCATGGCTAAGTTTGAAGCAGAATTCTAAGGGCATATTTTTTTTTTTTTTGGTTCTTTCAAGGCTCCCTGCTGAAATCCCTCATTTGTAACTATCTAGAGGCTGCTGCTGGTTTCAGTAGTTCAATCCATACAGAAACTCTCCACTGAACTTTAAAAAAATGACCCTCAGGCTGACAATTGCTTTGAACAGTTGCATGCTGACACTGGCTTTGGAATTTCATAGCAACTGTCAGGGATCTACAGCAGACAGTTCCAATTAAACAATAAATTATACATAAGAAAGACATTAAAATAATTTCCCAGTGCCAAAAGGCCTATGGAGACAAAGAAACTATTAAAAATTCGGAACATAGTTTTAAAATATTTTTAGATATATAAAACATGCATAAATACACATTTACAGTATCAATTTATCTGTTTCTATGTATCTATAGGTATACAGTTAAATATATGTAGATATATAGGTATATAGTATACATGTAATGTATATGTGTTTAACATACATATATATATATAACATTTTAATAGAAAGACATTTTTAGTAATATTGTCTGTTATTTTGACGGCCTTCAGTGACCTGCTTACCTAGAAAGTATCTAGGTACAGGGCTTAGATTCTAGAAGTTTATATTTTAATATTTTGTTTTCCTTCTATATGCCAATGCCATTATCTGAACACAATCACGTATTTCAAGCAAGAAATCAAACGTAGCCTTGGCAACCTTTGCACCGTCGTATATTGCTTTTCATACCCATTTTCTTGAATCCTGCAGTCCAGCGACTGTCCATGTCTGAAGTCCCCATTCTCTTCCTCTCTTGCTCTCAAGGCTGCATGTAGCTAATGCTATATCTCAACCACAGATTCTCCATATCCACCCTTTCATCACTACTTACAATATTTTATGGAAATTTATAATGTTTTTCCCTCAAATAGCATATCACTTCTTAGATGCCATCGAATATTAAAAGTTAGGTTTTTTTTTATCTTATCTTTCATTAGAACATTTTGTATTTATTTTGAGTCATTTTTGAAAACACTGTGTTGTATTTGAAACCACTCTGTTTCCACTCATTAACTTTTGCCCTTGGGTAAATGAAATGTGATGAAATATACAAGTTTCCCTTATTTTTGTATCCATTCAGGCACATGCTCAAACTGCTGGACTTTCAGGCTTCCAGATGCTGTTGTATGATAAACAGCAGACTGTCCAGCTTCAAAAAGGGCTTCTCTCAATGTTACTTTACTGCATTACAAAGATTAAATATTGGTCATTTTATTGTCAATTCCACAGAGTCTAACAACATTATCTAGTAGGATGGAGCCTCAGTTAAGCAAGTGCCTCCATCATATGGCTTGTTGGCAAGCATGTGGGCATTTTCTGGCTCTCTAGTTGATTGGCAGGTATAGTCTACTGTGAGCATTGCCACTCCTGGCCATGTAGGTAGTCCTGGGTTGTATAAGAAAACAAACCATGCAATCCATGAAGAATGAGGCAATAAGCAGTATTCCTTCACGGTCTCTTCTTCAATTTCTAATGTGTGATTTTTTCTTTGAGTTCCTCATCTGACTTCATTTCATGATGAACTGATTATACATTGTAAGCTAAAAATTACCCCTCCTTCCTGAGGTATTTTGGGTCACAATATTTATCACAGTGATAGAAATTAAATAAGGGAGTAAGCAAAATTAGACACAAAGATAATTCTGTTCTTTTCTTTTTATTTAATTTATTATTATTATTATTATTGTTATTATTATTATTATTAGTGTTAGAGACAGGGCTTCTCTGTGTAACAGCCCTAGCTCTTCTGGAACTAGCTTTTGGAGATCAGACTGGCCTTGAACTCACAGAGATCTGCCTGCCTCTGCCTTCTGAATGCTGGGGTTAAAGGCATGCACTACCACTACACCACTTAAGAAGTAAGAAAACTTAAAGTGAAAGTAACAAAAGATGGATAGTAAATCAGAATTACCCTGAAGCCTATAGAATCATGGTGTTACTGCTGTCTAGTTTTGAAAGACTTTATTTCCAAAGTGTATCAGTATTGCCATCCTTATCAATTGATTCATAATTTCTAACATTAGAGTTCTTTTTCCAGATATTGGGAGATGGATGTGTGTGTAAGATTGATGGGTATACAAGCATGAGGGCCTGAACTCAAATACCCAGTACACATATAAAAATTCTGAGTTTGGAACTGGTGATGCTTGCTTGTCACCAGCCTAACTAAAGGTCTGTAACATATAGGGCCTGCTTGCTTGTGTTTTCTGTCCCCGCCTGGTACCCCACAACCGGCAGGCCCCAGAGAAAATCAACCACACAGATCTCTATAACTTATAATGCTGATTGGCCCATTAGGTCAGGCTACTTATTAGCTAACTCTCACATCTTGATTAATCCATTTTTTTGATCTATTTTAGCCATGTGGCTCAGTACTTTTTCAGTGGGGCAGCTTACATTCTGCTGCTTCGGTGATCTAGGCAGGAGTGGGAAGAATCAACTTCCTCCTCCCCAGAATTCTCCTGCTCTCCTGACATCATTTCCACTTCCTGTCTCGTTTTCCTGCCTACACCTCCTGCCTGGCCAATCAGCGTTTATTTAAAACATGATTGACAGAATACAGACAATTCTCCCACACCAAAGGTCATTGAGAGACCTAGTAACAAGTGAAAGGTAAACAGTGGCAGAACAAGATACCAATATTATCCTGTGGCCTCTGCATAAGTATATGGGTGTGTGTGTACTTATCCATAAAAGTACGCACATAATATATGCATGCATACATGCACACACACAGACACACAAGCACACACAGACACATACACAAACACACACACACACACACACACACACACAGGTTTTTTATTCTTTATTAGGTAGTCAAAACGTAAGAGAAAAAGTTTTTGTTGAATAAAACATCAGCAGTTTTTAACTTTTCTTGAATCTGGGGAAATTAAAAATAACTTTTGCAATGTTTACTTCTTTAAAAATTAAGTTATTTATTATACCCAACTAAAACAATTTGCATGAAACTAAAGGAAAGTAGCATCTATCAGGGAGTAATATGCTCAAATTCAACTGATGTAGGTACATGGTGAAGTCTCCATCATCTAAACTCTCCCTCCTACTTCTGCCATTAAAGACTCAGCCATTTATATATAGTGCAAAAATTTAGATGGGGAAGACTTTGAAGATATTTTCATAATCCCTACATTTGAAGGACTCTGTTAGTTTTCCTTTGTTTACTGTCCTGCCAGATTTTTTTAAAAAAATAATCAGAAAGCTTTCACTCAAAATGACCAATTTTTGTATGTTGGTTTAAATATGGTATATGATTGATGATCCAATTGCTAGTAAGCACAAAAGGGGGGAAAATGTCAGCTGTTGGCCATATGTCAGGTTTCACTGGACTACCTCCACTGTTACAATGATTGACGACTCAAATGGATTTAGATTAAAACTTCAATTCAAATGACTGGAGATTTAGCACAAAGATTCTATCCTCAACTAGAAAATAAAGAAAAGCAATGTTTGAAGTAAAATTTGGACTTCTTTAAATTAAGAAATGGAAAGAGCAGATATCATTTGCAGAGCATGAAGCCTGCTTGGAAGAAAAGACACAAATAATTGTCATCAGATAGATACAAGAAACAAATTGTGGTTTCAGAAATTCAAGCTCATAAGTTTGCAACATTGTGAAAAAAAGAAATTAATATAAATATTAAAATGAGTTTTTTCATATTTCAAAAGCTTTTTGCAGATTAAACTACTGGAAAAATAAAAAGTGGAAATATATTTTATAGTTTTGTGTATTGATGTGAAACTTCTTTATTGGCAATAAATGATATAGAATATATACCAATCAATGTACAGTCTTAGTGTAGTAGGTGATTGCTAAATGGAGGTTACTTTAAAATTTTAATTTTGTAAGTAATACAATTATTAACTAATAAACTCTGTAAATGGTTCCTTTGAAAATTGCGATCTCACCTGTACAATTATCTGTACCTATAAATGATCTCTCATTTACAAATGAGGGAGAAAATTTTTTAGTTTAATTTTTGTATTCATATTATATATATATTATAATATGTTATATTATAATATAAATGTATCAGTGCAGTGAAGAAAAAGTCTGTTACAATATAGTCAGCTGACTGGATATAGGAGAAATATAATCTGGGGGATTATGATATAAATACATCATTGCCGACATTCTTTGCTTTCTCCAAACATATCCTCCATGCTATCTTTCAAATTTATACACTCTTTATTTCACTAATTTTTGCTGCATCCATATATGTATATATAATATCATTTAGAAGAAAACATAGCCTTTTAATCATGTGGCACTGGAGTTTTGGATATCAAAAGACTTGGCAAACAAACAGGAAAATATATAACACAAAACATTTTAGCTAATTTAAGAACTTACACAAATGGTTTGTAAACAAAAATGTGAAAGGGAAATAAAAAAGTTTGTGGAAACATGTGAAAACATATTTAACATGGGTTTTAGCCTAGGTTGCTGAAACGAGACCTAAAGGATGACTCATAAAAGCATCCATTTGTAAGTATTTGTCTGCTGACAACGAAATCTTGGGTTGTATGAGGATCGTAATTCTATTTAAATTTATGGAAAATGAAATCTGGGAAAATACATTTGCCAACAGATTATATTTGACATTAATAGCTAACAAATATAAAACCTCAAAAACTTTGTAGTTCAACTATATGAAAACAATTGACTGAATTAAAAATGGACAGTTTCTTAATATATATTTTTACAAATAAGATGCAGAGGTGAACCACAAGAAATTTAAATGGTCAGTTATATAATTTTTTATGCTAATGAAAAAAAGGAGAGAGGATTCTTTGCATAGAGTAGAAAGTTGAACATCAGAAACCTGGCATTATCAACCCAGATGAGGAAAAAGAGCAGCAGAAAATTTCATTCTTTCCTAGAAACTATGTTAAATCTTGCATTCCCTTGAAAGGATAATTTAATTTTCCAAAAAATTAACATAGTTGTACATAGGACTACACAATTGGACTTGAAGATATCAGTATAAACTCATCATATGAGTTCAGACACAATGTAGATGTTTACATATAGAAATATGTAAATATGTGCACATAAGTAATAAATAATACATACAAGTAGACTTTCTTACTTTGTCCTCTGAGAGGCTATGCATTCTGTAGCAACTAGTATAATTACTGGTGTGTCAATTCACATTTTTAACTCTATCACCTGAGAGGCAGAGACAGGTGAATTTCTTTGTATTTCAAGGCATTCTGGTCTATATCTAAAGTCAGGTTAGGCAGTGCAACGTAGTGAGATCACATATTCTCTTTCTTCATCTTAAAAATAGAAATAGTGTTTCAACAACATTCTTTCTATCAAAAAGGTACTTTCTTGATTTGATTCTAAAACAGCATCAGAAGAACTGTAATTATATTTTGATATCTTAGTAAGCTCTAATGCTCAAAAATAATGGAATCTTGACATAATGAAACTGTACAAGAAAGAGATGAGTGATATGAAAATAGGAACAAACTTGACTTTAGCTTAATCTTTCTATGGGTGAAGCAATTTGATAACCCACTTCCTATTCAATCTCTTTACTTGGAATCCTCCAAATCCCAAATGCCTCTTGTGTTGAAGGAAGGTTCTACAAAACATCACCAATATTTGCACATCAATGAGAACACCTACCTCATCATTTTTTACTGGATATTGATAGAGGAGCTCCAATGTACACAGATCCTTGAACCATTTATGTTGTGAAATAAACAACTAGGCAGGTGAGCTTTCAGGTTATTTCCCTTTCATCATTTCAGTGCATTTTATTAATATTTCCACACCTGCTCAAACATGTAATTGGAGAAGACATGGCGTTTTTAGCATTAGATTTTCTCCTGCTTGATTGCTTTTGGGTAGTGGGTAGATGGCTACATACAATGTTCCTTTGAAGTTGTCAGGTGACTTTAGGAAAGACTTTACCAGATCAGGAATACATTAGCAGTAAGGAGTCACACATCACTCTGAATCATTACTTGCCTCACTCATCGATTTCAACTATTCTGTATATTAGTTTCGAGGCACTAACCCCATTAGGGCTATCCCAATCTGAACTATAATGCTAAATCAGGAGAGTGTTTAGAGTTACTTCAGCTCTCGTAGGTGAAAGATGTTCCAGTATTTATTCAAGTTTACTCCATGCTCTATAACAAAGTGTGGTTTGAATCAAATGTATTATCAATGAAAAACAATGCTGATTTCCTCAGTCACTCCTCAAAGGGATCATGGAAAAGTATAAACGTGACTTTTCAAAATTCACTCTATCTCTGGTGTGGAAAGGTTTTGTTTACTTGTATATATTAACGATTTTGGTTTGAAACCAGGCAATTCTCATTTTATTTCAATCAACTTATCACTTTACATCTGTAGACAGCTTACTCCCAGGTAATATCCTAAGATATTCCACTACTGGCAATGAAATGGCAATGAAATGACCACAAGGGCAAAGGCTAATTCCAAAGACTTTGCCTCCACTACAGAACTACAGAGGCATTCAAGGAGGTCTGTATCTTGAGAGCTCTCTCCGCTTTCTACTGAATCTATGTATGTGCTAGTTTATTAGCCACTTCATGAAAGCCATTTTCTGTCTATTTAGGGTCGTACTTCGCACTCCAGAAGACTCGTGTCTCCCGAAATTTGCTAGAATGGAATCTTAATGATCTGAGGGAACTTGAATCCTATGTTCCTTTTTCTTCATTTTATTTTCTTATTTTGTTTGGAAATAATAATGAAAAACTTTCTAGAGAAATTAAAATTAAATTCCATTCTTAGAGAAAGAAAGTAGCTTACAAACCAGCAAAGTTAAAAACTATGAAGTAGATACATGAACCCACTGATAGCTCTCTTGATAGCTATAACCCATTGATAGTTCTCAATGTTCAAAGCCAAACAACTTGATCAATAAAATGGAATAGTATGATATTATTATTCAAAATTTGAAGAAAATTCCAAATATCTATAATAAATAAGTGATGGAATAGATAATTGGAATATAATGAAATTCATTCTGTACAGAAGAACCTTAAATGATTTATATAGATATCCTATACTCACTCATGTTGAAGAAACCTTATTATTCCTAAATAATGGCTCTAACTAGTGATTTCCCTCCAATTGGAATATGCTATTGAAAAATATTAGTGTATATTTACAATGGTGAAACCTAATAACAATGTGGACCCTGGTAGGTGACGTATGTTTGCAGGAACAGGCAAGAGTCAAAAGTACTAAGTACCTTTGATGTGATACAAATGGCACTTTACTCTGCAATGCTTCTCCATGAAACACAAACCATTAAGTCATTAAACATTCATCACAATGGCAGAATTGTAGCAAAGATATCGGTTCAAGATTCCTTAGTTTTTTTTTTTAATTCACCAAAACAAGGCTGAGGAAATGTCATGGTGAAGAGTTTTCTAGGGAGCTAGGTTGTTTAAATTCAATGTGATATCATAGAAAGAATTCCGAAAACAAAAGAGACATTAGGTACAAATTATAAAAATTTAGATACATTATGGGCAATCATACATCAATATTTCAACATAGAAAAATGATATTAATGTAAAATATTTATAAGGCTGAGATACATTCATGAATATATATTACTTAAATTTTTCTAGAAGTCAAAAATAGTATAAAATAAATATTATATCTTACAGAATAGAAAAATCAAGTATGATAGAACTATTGCTTTAAAATATCTAAGAGTATGCAAGAACAATCAGTTGGTAAGGGTACTTTCTATCAGTGTTGGTGTCCTGAGTTCAACTCTCTGGATCTATGTGGTAGAGTGAAGAACTGACTCCTGCCATTTGAACTCAAATCTCCACATACACACTGTGACGCCTGACCTTAAAGAGAGCCCTCTGTTTGCTTTGGTGAATATAGAGAGAAAATGGAAACAATGGACACAGAGCAGCTTTCCAATTAGGAAAATATTACATATACCCAGCAGGGTGTCTGCAGAGTTTACAACAAGGGGAAGGAAGTTTGAGGAATGGTTCTCCACATTATTCATGCTGAAGGTTAATTTGAAAGGTTTGTAAGTTGTGAGGTTTAGAATAGAAGGTAAAGTGTTGTTGTTGTTGTTTTTTTTTTTTAGATTTTGATATAGCTCCAGAACTTCACCTTAGACAGCCTTGGAGAAGCCCTGGCCTCGGTCCTCACTGCTGAAAGGAAAAACTAATCGAAGAATGAGTCAGATATTATCTCAAGGTTGTTGCCAGGAGCAACTGAAGAAAGGAGGTAGTATTAAAGCATAAGATAAACTACTGAAAGGCAGGTTGGAAAAAGGAAATCAGTCTGTGAAAACTGAAGGGAAATTACCTCAGGCTTAAAAATAAATTTTGTTTTAAGAAGGTTTATAGGCCCATTTACATGAACCAATTGTAGTCTTCTAAAATTGGGAACAAACTGAAGATTCAACAAAACAAAGCAAAGCACAGAATGACTCTGTGGAGTTATTTTCCTGCATAGGGCTCATTTGTTGAGGAGTTAACAAGTGTGGTAACTAGATTTAAGTTAAGAACAAATGCTATTCACACAAGAAGGAAAGCAAAGCAATAGAGACAGAGGCAAACAGTGAATGAGGGAAGAGCAGGATATAGGACTGTTTATGTACCGATTTTTGACAGATAAGAGGTTGTTATTTGCCTATGAGGCTTTGGGATCAAAAGAATACCGATATTACAAGATATTAGGGTAAATTTAGTAAGATTGGAGTTCTGCTCTCCCTGAACTTTAGGGGGCTTCAGTTTAAGAGGAAATGATTGTGTATTTGTAGAAAAATTTGCAGCCTCACAGTATGGACTAGAGATTTTGAGTAAGTAGATTTCAAAAAGGCTATCAATTATTTTGTGAAAGGATCAATGAAAGGACTTGAGTGGTCATGCAAGTAGTGATATTCCTGACAGATGAGGGGTCAAATGTGAAACTAGACTATTATAACAAAATAACAAGCAGAAAAAGGTATGGGAGTGTACAATGGTAATTGCTGTTCTGTTGAAGAATTGTTTTATGAAAGAACTGTTACAGTAAATACAGTAGAAAGACAAGCGAGAGCTCAGCCATGGAACACATCATTGTAGTGTTAATAGATCCATTTAAAACTGTGAAAGGTTGATTTGGGGCCCACTCCTAAGAACACAGTCAATGTTTGCTATAGAGGTATATTATTTATATTTTAATAAATAAATATTCCCTAAAGACCACAAAAGCAAAGCAATCAGTCACTGACTTTTACCTCATGTCACCTCAATTGCCATCCAAAAACAGTGATCCTGCCTCCAGGAAACCTCAGAATAAGACTGTGTCTGTGAGCTGTCTTCTCCCATTTTATATTCCACGTTAGGGCAGGGATTTAAAGGCATGTACCAATTGAATTAAAAGCATTCACTGCCTAGTTTCTATGGCAAATTAGTGTGGCTACTGGGATTAAAGCTGTGTGTCACCACTGCCTGATCTGTAAGACTGATCAGTGTGGCTGTTTTACTCTCTGAACTCCAGGCAAGTTTTATGTATTGAAAGAGAAGTGAAATACCACAACAGCTTGCTGTCGTAAAATTGATCACAACTCTTTAAATGGAAAACCATAGGTCCTGAGAGGTAGGAAGTTGGTAAAATAAATTGGCATAGAATTAAACTCTTTCTAAACATTTAATTTTTGCATGCACTACTCTTAGCATTAGAGAAACCTTTCCAGTGAGATGTGATGAATGCAGAAACGCATGGCCTCAGAAGGAGAATAAGTGACAGATGGATGCTAAACAAGACAATTTTCCATCTCCTCTAAGGTTTTTGGAGCATTGGAGATAAGAAAGTAGAAAGAAAGTAAGAGTCAGATATTCAAGCAAAAGTCTGGTAGATCAAGAAAGCAGCAGAGGAAAGACCAGCTGACCCTTTCTCCATGCTTCCCAGACTAGAACTTTACATTACGTTGTCAAATGAGCTGTATTGGTATAATACCCCAAACAAGAATAGAAACATATATACTGTATATTCTAATGAAAATAACCTTAAGTTGATATCAATGTATAAAATTTGTTTTTCTGTAAAAACAAATTCTCTTCCCCAATGCAGCACACATGCTGGTTGCCCTTCTGAGGTCAACACATCTGTAAAATATAAAGGCCAATTCAATTAAGCAGATGTTTTTACTACCCAATGTCTCTTCACAGCTGTCATTCATTTCTCATTATCATTTAAAAAATTAAAGTTAATAAAATGTATAATCAATTTCTGTGGGTCTTCATTACCCCTTTCTGTTTATTAAGTATATTTTTAAAAGTGTGATTAAATCTTTCTATAACTACATGACTATATGATTGTGTGGCATATTTGTAATATACTTTAAACTCTAATATTAAAAATTGTTTAATATTACTAGATATATATGCTGAAACATTGTCAGTCAAATTTTTATAGTTATTCCAATAATGGCTATAACTTCCAATAAATGTGTAATTATAGAATCAGTTTTTTCAGAACCCCAAACAGTTGTCCATTGAATATCCTCAGTAAGTATCTATGCTATAGTCCACAAACTTTAATTTTCCAGATTTCACAAAATGAAGTGCATCCATTTGTCAAATTTAGTTTCTTTGAGTACCCTTTGGGTTTCTTCCATCAGATAATAGTTTTGCTATACAAAACATCAGTAGGATTTTTCCTCATAATTTCCTTGGCTTGTTGAAAAGTTTGTAGAAAAGTCTTACTAAACCTTTTCTACTAACATGGTGTTTCTTATGAAATTCTGAGGCTTCTAGAACATTTCCTACCAGTAACTGATTGATTTCATCATTACCATGTGCTAAAGGGCCTGGTAGACTCATATGGGATCTGATATGTGTTATATACAATGGATGATTTATATTTTTAATTATTTTTTGCACTTGAATAAATGAACAGACTGTGGGGACATTAGCAGATGATCAGGACTTTTCCCTACTGCTTGTACTGGCTTTTTAAAACCCATTCTCTTTGGATGGATACCTTGATCAGCCTTTATATAGTGGGGAGGGCCTTGGTCTTTCCTCAGAGCAATGTGCCTTACCCTCTCTGGGGAGTGGATGGGAGGTGCAGTGGTAGGGAAGATGGAGGGAATGGAAGGAAGGGGGTAAGTGGGAACTGGGGTTGGTATGTAAAATGAAAAAAAGATAGTTTGTTTTCTTTTTAAAATAAAGTAAAAAATGGCACAGTTAATACTGAATCATCTGGAATAAGTTCAGCAGTTTCAATATGTGAAATAATTCTGGTTCCATATTAAGAGTCAGTAACTATAATAAGAGATTCTGGAAAATCTAATAATACCTTGTGAAAAGCATATAATTTTAATTTTAAAATGGAATCATAAGTACTTGGCGCCACCTCTCTTATTTATTCTTACATAGAGTTTATTTGCATTAGTATAGAAATTTGTGTTCTTTGTACGGTGTGAGGAAAGCTCCAATTAGTTGTTTTTATAAACTGATTTTTTTTTTGCTTTTGAGATATTTGTTGTTAATTTCTCCAAAAAAGAGTTACTGCAAGCTCTTTACCAATATTCATTTTCTTCCCATAATGGAAAAATTTTAGCATTAATAAAAGATACCACAATTTCTCTTGGGCCTTTTCTTGCTATTTGATAATGTCTTGACTTTTTTCTTTCATAATCAATCCAGAAACATTAAATAGGTCTTTAATTTTTACACTGTTTGTGTTGTAATTATGTCTTTTCTAAAATATTACTTTCTTTCTGTATATGAATTATGGTGGAAGAATGCATAGACAGTTGTATGCCTAGGATACAATCAAGCCCTTGCTACAAGAGATCCACACATGTATTTGAACTTCAAAAAAAAAACACAGGAGGAAAGTAAGAAAGAAAAATGTATATATTTATAAAGTGTGATTACTATATATATGACAAATAATATTTTATTCCTCATAAATTGTATTAAGGGCATGGGGCCCCGGTTCTATCCCACCTGGCTAGCGTACACCTGAAATAACCACGCGGAAATTTTATTAATTAAATCACTGCCTGACTCATTATCTCTATCTTCTTATTTGCTAACTCTTACATATTCATTTAACCCATCTCCATTAATGTGTATTGCCACTCGACAGTGGCTTACTGGCAACAGTCTAACCAGTGTCTTGTCCATCTTGGGCAGGAAAATCATGGCATCTGCCACACTTCCCTTCTTACCAACATTCTGCTCTGTCTACTCTGCCCACCTAAGGGCTGCCCTATCAAAAAGCTAATGCAGTTTTCTTTATTCAACCAATGAAAGCAATACATAAAAAGAAGACTCTCCTACACCATTTCCCCTTTTATGTTTAAACAAAAAGGAAAGACTTTCATTTTAACATAGTAAAATTATATATAACAAAACATCTATCAAGCAAGAATTATAGTTACAATATTTATATCTATTTCATGTTTCATCATAACAAAGGAAAATTATATCTATAACTAACCATTCTTCAACTCCATCAAAGACTCCAGAAGGATATAATATTACCTAAGTCAAGAAGAAATAATCAACTTCCAAAACTCTAGAAATGACAGAGACATCTCGCTGCCTAGATGGTCAACCAAAGTTCTTTTGTACTTTTGAGGCATCCATCTTTAGTCAACAGGCCCATAGTATCTAGCAGAATTTTCATGAAGCAGGAAATTTTAAAGACAGTTCAGTCACTTTTTTTTCTGTATCCTGTAGAATGTCTCAGACTCTTTCATTAATTATGAAACCCGAAGGAGCATCTCACCTTTAGGCAAGTTCAGCAATCCACTCTCTGCAGTTCTTCATGTCCAGTTTATGCAACAGTCCAGGCAAGAGCAGTTTTTTGCCCAAATGGCTATCAAACTCCATAAGGAGCCTCTTCGATGCCCATCTTTCTCTTGAAGTAGATTGGTGCTGCCAGGAACAGATGTGTCTCATTGTCGTGAAAAGCCCTAAGTTATTAAAACATTAAATGCCATATTCTGTAGTCTTTGAAAGATATGAAGAATGCCTATCTGAAATATATCTATGCACATCTAGAAAAATCTAACTAACATGACTACAAACTTGACTATTATAGATGACTATTTATTAACCTATATTTGATAATTACACATTACAATTTTAAATGAACTACACAATCACAAAACCTTAATTAAGATTAGAAATATGCATATAACAAAATTGACCTTAAATTTATATCAACAAAACAAAATTTATACCAGTGTAAATTATTTATATCTATATCATATCCCCCTTCAAATGTAAAAGATTTTTGTCTCACTTGATCTTTCATAGGCTTTCAGACAATCATAAACTGCATAAATTCATATGTGGAATGGCTCTGTGCTTTTTGGAAAACTGTTTTTCATTGTGGTCATTCATCTCCTCTGTTCTTTCAACCCCGCTTACTGTAATTGTTCTGATCTATGAAATAGTGATATTTCATTTGTATTTTAATAAATAAATCTTCCCTGAAGATCATGGAGTAAATTGCTGCCCTAGTCAACCTACAGACCAGGCAGTGGTGACTCACACCTTTAATCCCAGTAGATACACTAGTTTGCCATAGAAACTGGGAAGTAATGGTGTATACCTTTAATCCTAGTACTAGAGATGAAAATTAAGCAGGTGGAGACAGCTCTCAGACAGTCTCATTCTGAGGATTCATGGAGGCAGGATCGTCCCTGTGAACTGAGGTAGAGATAAGAGTCAGTCGCTGACTGATTTGCTTAACTGACCTTCAAGTTTAATCCCGATATCTGTCTCAGGGTTTTTATAATCGTGCTTCATTTTGAGATGAAGCACAGATAGAACCATTTTTTAAATGTCACTTCACTTCTGCCCCCAAGATAAAACACTTTAAAATATAACTAATTAATAGTTCTGTGCTCTATAATAAGCTTTATAAAAAGTATATCTGGGAAAATATGCTATCAACATCTTGCCATTTTTGTTGGATGATTTTGCTGTTGTTTTGTTTTATTGTTGCTACATAGCCCTGATTGATCTTCCTGCTTCAGTTTCTTCAGGGCTGAGATTTTGGAATTTTCATTATAACTATGTGAAATACTCTGGAACATTAACTATTTTTTTTTTAAATTTTTATTTTTCCATTAGATTATTTACACTTCCTTCCCTCCTCCCAGTTCCCTCCCACTCCCCCACACACCCTCCTCCCTCTCCTGCCCTGCTTGAGAGAGGGTGGGAATCCTGCCCAGTGGGAAGTTCAAGGCACTCCCCCCTACATCCAGGTCTAGGGAGCTGTGCATCCATATAGACTAGGGTCCCAAAAAGTCAGAACTTCTGGCCAAGAGACACTTAAGGTCATGTTCGATTTTCTTAGCAATCAGGGAAATGCAAATCAAAATAACTTTGAGATAGCATCTTACACTGGTCAGAATGCCTAAAATCAAAAACACCAATGATAGCCTTTGCTGGAGAGGATGTGGATTAAGGGGAACACTCATCCATTGCTGGTGGGAATGCAAACTTGTGTAACCGCTTTGGAAATCAGTGTGGCGGTTTCTCAGGAAATTCTAATCAACATACCTCAGGATCCAGCAATGCCACTTTTGGGAATATACCCAAGAGACTCCCTATCATACTACAAAAGCATTTGTTCAACTATGTTCATAGCAGCATTATTTATAATAGCAAGAACCTGGAAATAACCTAGATGCCCTGAATGGAAGAATGAATAAAGAAAGTGTGGAATATATACACATTAGAGTACTACTCAGTGGTAACAAACAACAATGACATCTTGAATTTTGCATGTGAATGGATGGAAATAGAAAACACTATCCTGAGTGAGATAACCCAGACCCAAGAGATGAATTTGGTATGTACTCATTCATTTGTGGACTCTAGCCATAACTGTTTTTTATTTAGAGAAAATTGAAAAAATTGTATTGAAATATTTAGAGACAAGCTGAGTACATTCAAGCAATTTCATCTTAAAGTATATAAATGTAAATATAAATATAAAAAAACAGTTCAATCATACTCTTATTATGTATTATTACCAGAGGGATTATTTTCTGGTGATTTTTGGATATAACCTTCTGTATCTCTCATTCTTGTTAATTCTAGACCACTAAGCAGAGTATAATGTCTATTTTCTGACCCAAGAAGCTGGACCCCAGTCTGACATATCCCAGTGTGTCAACAGAGGTGCGAATTGAATTTATCTCAGATGCAGTAATAAGACAAAAAAATTGAAGAAAAGCTCATGAGAGTCCCACATTTTATATCATATGCTAATAGAAGCCCTGATAGAAACTTCAAATATGAAGCTAAGAAAATAAATGAAATAACCACTGCTTTGGTTTCATAGGTAATCTCTCAATAGGCATGTTTCACAGAGCCACATTGATAAGTTTAACTTAAAATGCTAGCAATGTGTTTAAAATACATATTTTGATTATTTTAACCACATTTCCAAATATATTCATAGTATGTATGACAGTTACTCCATCGAAAGTATAAATATGAGTAGAATTACTTATAGAAATTTTAGGATATCATAAGCTTTTAGAAACAAATGAAGGTCAAGGACATCTAGTTCATAAATGGAAAATAAGTGACGTTTTGAGAATTGCATAGGTTTTTTCTGTCTTCTTAGATTAACATCCACATCAGAAAAGGTTTCTCTGTACTGAGAGTGCATATCTAGCTATCATTTTGGAAATTTTGCATTTGGAACATTTTATATTAAACTGACACCTTATTTAAGGTTACATATAGGCTTGCTTTAACAGATAAGGGAGATGCAGTGTTTAGAGACTGTAAAACTCAGTATTCTTACACTGCAGATATATAACTCTAAACATCATCTATTTATCAATTTCTTCTTAACTTAATCTGTCCATATACACTAAGGACTTCATTAAGGGCTAACCTTTTGTCATCTGCCATAAAGTACTTAGTCAACACTATCCATAATGTGGGCATTTAATATTCTAAACCATATCCAGCCAATGCAATAAAAATAACAAATGTCATTTGACAAGCTTAAAAATTTTCCTTTCAGAATGTTTTCTTGAATGTATATCATGAAGTAATATTAAAAAATTATAAAAATATTTCTATTTTTTATTATCTGGTAGGTTTTTCCAACAGCAGTTTTGTATGTATTAAAATGAATCTGTATTTTTCTTTATAAAACTCTAAAAAATGAGTATTAATATTTTTGCTAATTTAAATGTTATAGATATTGGGATTTATCTCATTGCAAATATAAAGAATCATTACTTTTTAAATTGAAGAATAGCATATGCATCTTCTGATTTTTTTAACATAATGAAAAATTAAATTAAGTACCTTAATACTTAGGTAACAATGCATTATACTTGAAATGTTAGTTATTTAATATATTTTCATAAGATATTATAATATCTGTTTTAATATATTCTATAAATTTGCTTTTCTTTTTGAGTTAGAGCTATTTGTTCATGTAGTCAAGGCCTATTAAAGGTAAAGTTGGGGTTATATTGAAAAATACTTCATGTGTAATTGGTATTAATATTTTCCAGACAGACTTTAAAGTACACCTGTGTGTGTTTGCTACACCATGCACTACTGGAGTTTGTAATATCCTTTTCTAGAAGTTAAGGAAGAGGCTTTGAGATCCAGATTGCAACCAGTACAAATATTTATGGAACTGTATACCAAGTTTCTTACAACAGGGGAAAGCATAAAACTGAGAAATATCTTCTTTCATTATTCTAGGATCAAAATAAAGACATTATTTTGTATTGTTGTAATATGCTTTCAAAACTTGATGCTCTTATAGAGAAAAATGACTTGCCGTGGCAATACTCCATGAATGGGACATAAGATAATTTAAAGCCATGTGGTTCATCTCATAATGTAATGATCTGGGAAGTTTATTTCATCGTTTTAATCTAGATATTCTATGTAATCTATTTCTCTCAGTGTTATTTATTCACTATAACATTCCATCAGTTTCACCCCCCCACACACACACATACACACAAATAAATAAACAACATAATCATTTTGATGATAATTAATAAAAGCTCCTGCTTAAAGACATTACTATGTCACTGATTTCAAAAAATATCTGAAGGATATATTTCCCCACTGAGAGACAAGTAAATAGAAAACTATTATATGTAAAGTAATATTTATCTAATTTGCAAGTTTCCCTTTGATAATTAGGTTACTGATATGTCAATAGATTTGGAAACATTAGAAGATAGCTGTAAGCATAGGAAGTTTGCAGCCAGTTCAATTAAAACTTGATGCGATATTTACAACATTTCGAAATGGGATTTATAAATATATGTATATGTGTGTATACATACATATGTAAGGACTTTAGGTCTCCAATTTTGAAAATGCAAACACTTTACTTATAATATTAGATATTACAATTTTTATATGTGTACAGATTGAAATTAAAAATGTAGAAATTTTTATATTTATGGATCTTACTGTGATACTACAGTTAATGATTTTTGGAAAGAACTCCTTAAATTAAAACTTGGTCCAGTACTTAGACAAATTCTTTCTGGAGAATTGTGCCTACCTAGTATGACCCTTGTATTAATTCTTTGGCTCCTGAGGAATGCAAGTGGTTTTGTTACTGGGTAAATCTTCCTTCTAGATATCCAGGACACTTAAAAGAAGACAGTGTGTGGGGGTGTTTAGCTGAGATCACGTTGTTTGAAGGTCCTCATACTTGATTATTAATGAATATTTTTATGTATGGCAGAATTCACTGTGCTATTCAGTTTCATTAATTATAGAGCTGATTTGGAAAAAAAAGAATCAAGAACATGTCATATGATAGTTGTGTAACACTTCACCATTAACTATGTTTTACTCCTGTCAGTATTGAAAATAATGTCAGAAATGATCAGTCCACTTTATAGAAGATCACAGTTGGCAGACAGATCAAAACCCCTAAAATTTTATGTTACCTTATTGTATTTCAGTTGTATAATAGGTATCCATGATCATCTAAAATATCATTGACCTAGTCTACAAATGAATACTCTAATGTGTATCAAATCATGTCTACATCACCACTGGAATTCACTTGATCATGGATCCCTAGATGAGATCTTAATATTACCTCATATTTTTAAGGCTTTACTCAATATTATTCCAAAGAGATCCAGGAATGTCTATGCTCCTACCAGCACAATATTATAAAGTATGAGAATTTTATGTTAGTTTTAAATTGCAGTGAAACTTTTCTGTGTGTGTTGTGTAACTAGACAAAGTTTATTAATCATTCATTAAAAGAGGTCATTTTTAAAAAACTCCTGAGGAATATTATACAGTTTTTGAGTTTGTCAACTGAGGATCTAATCACACTTCAGTTAATTTCATTTAGAAAAAGGTATTTTTGCTCTCTTTCTCCCTTCCCCCTGGGGCCACAAGATCTCCCCAGAGCTGCTCCCTTGCACGCTGAGCCTGGGCTATGGGCTCAGCTGGGCAGGGGCAGTTCCTGTGCTTTGAGAGCCTGCCTGAGGACAGGTAGGCTCTGTCTCAGCTCAGCCACATTCCTGGCCAGCAAGAGACAGTGAACTTCTAGCAGACATCCATTGGAGGAGGGGTGAGTTTGCTCCTGGACTGAGGGCTTCGGCTAAGAGGTATTCAGACTTTCCCCGCCCCCCTCGACTTTCTGGTTGCCCTGCAGTGGTGGATCCACCCTGCGGAGTTCTCCCGAATCCCATCCCAGCCTTCATCCAGGTACACCTTCCGCTCTTCCCCCCTTCCCCCTGGGGCCACAAGATCTAACCAGAGCAGCTCCCTTGTGCGCTGGGCTGGGGCTATGAGTGCAACCAGGTAGGAGGGAGTGCCTGTGTTTCAATAGACTGCCTGAGGAAAGGTAGACCTTCTGTCAGTGAAGTCCCTGCCCAACAATGGAACCTGACCTGGTACCAGAAGATCCAATATAGAGCAGTTGAAGGAAGAGATGGGCAGACGCCAAGGCAAGAACTCCTCCAACAATCTAAAAAACAACATGAAATCACCAGATCCCAACGACCCTACAATAGAAGGACTTGAACCTCGTAATTCAGAAGAAGTGGAAAAAAGTGCCATTATGAAAGCAATAGAGTCCCTTAAACAGGATATGAATAATTCCCTTAAAGAACTGGATGAGAAGTACAACAAAAAGATTGAAGAAATGAGTAAAGAAATGGATGAGAAGTATAACAAAAAGTTTGAAGAAATGAGTAAATCCGTGAATGATACACTGAGAAACCAAGAAAAAACAATCAAACAGGTAATAGAAATGTTCAAGAATTGAAAACTGAAATGGAGGCAATGAAGAAAACACAAAACGAGGGCTGGCTGGATATTGAAAACCTAGGTAAACGAACAGAGACTACAGAATCAAGCATAACCAATAGGATACAAGAGATAGAAGAACGAATCTCAGAGTCTGAAGATACCGTAGAGAAAATAAATACTCAGATCAAACAAAATAGCAAATCCAACAAATTCTCATCACAAAACATTCAAGAAATCTGGGACACAATAAAAAAAATCTAAGAATAATAGGGATTGAAGAAGGAGAAGAACTGCAGATCAAAGGCCCAGAAAATATATTCAACAAAATTATAGAAGAAAACTTTCCCAACCTAAAGAATGATATTCCTATGAAGGTTCAAGAAGCATACAGAACACCGAATAGACTTGATCAAAAAAAAAATCCCCTCGCCATATAATAATCAAAATACAAAACATACAGATTAAAGAAAGAATATTAAGAGCTGCAAAGGAAAAAAGGTCAAGTAACTTATAAAGGTAAACCTATCAGACTTACACCGGACTTCTCTATGGAAACCATGAAAGCCAGAAGGTCCTGGATAGAGGTACTGCAGAAACTAAGAGACCATGGATGCAAACCCAGACTACTATACCCAGCCAAGCTATCATTCACTATCAACAGAGAAAACAAAATATTCCAGGATAAGAACAAATTTAAACAATTTGTAGCCACAAACCCAGACTTACAGAAAGTAATAGAAGGAAAATCGCAACCCAAGGAATCCAACATTGCCAACACTGACTACAATAACTCAGACATCTAGCGACCCTTCACGAGTTTAACTCAAAGAAGGGACACATACAAACTCTATTAATCAAACAAACAAAAAATAATAATAACCGGAGTCAACAACCACAGGTCATTAATATCACTTAATATTAATGGACTCAATTCACCTATAAAAAGGCACAGACTAAGAGATTGGATACGAAAACAAGATCCAACATTCTGCTGTTTACAAGAAACATACCTCAACCACAAAGACAGACATCTACTCAGAGTAAAGGGTTGGGAAAGGGTTTTCCAAGCAAATGGACCTAAGAAAAAAGCGGGTGTGGCCATTCTAATATCTAACAAAATTGACTTCAAACTAAAATCAATCAGAAGAGATGGAGATGGACATTTTATACTCATAACAGGAACAATTCATCAGGAGGAAGTCTTAATCCTGAATATCTATGCCCCTAATATAAAGCCTCCTACTTATGTAAAAGAAACACTTCTAGAACTCAAGGCAGTCATCAATCCACAGACACTAATAGTAGGAGACTTCAACACTCCTCTCTCACCAATGGACAGGTCCATCAGACAGAAACCTAACAGAGAAATAAGAGATTTATTGGAGGTACTGAATCAAATGGACTTAACAGACATCTATAGAACACTCCACCCAAATAGGAAAGAATATACCTTCTTCTCTGCAGCTCATGGAAACTTCTCCAAAATTGACCACATACTCGGTAACAAAGCAAACTTCCACAGATACAAAAAAAACATTAGTAACCACCTGTGTCTTGTCAGATCACCATGGATTAAAGTTAGAATTCAACAACAATGGTACCCCCAGGAAGCCAACAAACTCATGGAAGTTGAACAGTCAACTACTAAATCACCCCTGGGTCAAGGAAGAAATAAAGAAAGAAATTAAACTCTTCCTTGAATTTAATGAAATCAAAGACACAACGTATTCAAACCTATGGGACACTATGAAAGCTGTATTATTATTGATATTCATATTATTAATATTCATAATATTCATATTAATATTATCCCAAATCTCTTTAAACTTTATAAGTATATTTTTATTGTCCTTCTATTGTAGAATCATTTGCTATTTCTTCTTTTTGTTGTTTAAACAGTATTAAAGATATTGGTTTTGTTCAACCCTCTTTACATTGATCAGCCATTGGATTTCTATCTAATGTATTACAATCTCCTTATTTAAAATTTTCAAGAGTGACTGATGAATGAATTTCTCAGATAGTACAATGAAAGTGATAATAATGAGTGTATAGTTTAGACAGAAAATTTCAGGTATTTTATCATAACACTCTATGATAAAATATCTTTTTATGATAAAGACGTATTTCAGTGATGTGACCATCAGTTTGTAAATATTAAGTAAGAGAGAATATACTTGATGCATAATTTAATTCATCATATAGTTTATCAATATAGGACACAGTAGGCAACCCTACTTCATTGTTTATTTTATTGCCTACTAGAAGTTGCGACTTTCTTGAAGATTTATTACCATCACAGGAAAGGAACAAAATTAAAACTGTGAGATCTGTTTAGTGTGTACTGATTTCACATGATCACACTGATGAATAAAAATCATTAAGTCAAAACATTATAAAGACATAAAAACTAATATGATCTTGAATGCAATAAGAATAAATAAAATCCCCTCTATAGAAGAATGGTTAAAAAAGGTGTGGAACATATACACATTAGAGTTTTACTCAGCGGTAAAAAACAATGACATCTTGAATTTTGCATGCAAATGGATGGAAATAGAAAACGCTTTACCGAGTGAGGTAACCCAGACCCAAAAAAAGGAATATGGTATGTACTCACTCATAAGTGGATTCTAGCCATAGTTAAAGGTCTTTGAGTCTATAATTCATGATCCTAGAGAAGCTAAATAAGAAGGTGAACCTGAAGAAAATCATGTAGTTATCCTCCTGGATATTAGAAGTAGACAAGATTGCCAGGCAAACTTGGGTGCACAGGGGGTGGGGGGGGTGGAAGTAAGGGGAGATGGTTAGGAAGAGGGGGGGGAGGATTGGGGATGGCTTGGGGGAATGGGGGGGAGGGAGGAAGGATGGTTATGGGAGCAGGGAAGTTTATATCTCAACTAAGGGAGCCATTTTAGGGTTTGCAAGAGACTTGATTCTGGAGGGGTTCCCAGGCCCAAGGAGAGGTCCCCAGATTGTACTCTGGGCAGCAGAGGAGAGGGTGCCTGAACTAGCCTTGGCCCATAACCATACTGATGAATATTTTGCATGTCACCACAGAACCTTCACATGGCAATGGATGGAGATAGAGACAGAGACACATATTGGAACACTGGACTTAACTCCCTAGGTCCAAATGAGAAGCAGAGGGAGGGAGATCGTGAGCAAGGAAAGCAAAATCAGAGGGAGCCTTCATCCGACGATGGATGGAGATAGAGATGGAGACCCACATTGGAGCACTGGAAGTCAGGACCGCGAAGAGTGCGTTCACCCACTGATATAAGGGGACTGATCGAATGAGAGTTCACCAAGGCCAGCTGGACTGGGACTGAATGAGCATGTGATCAAACCAGATTCTCTGAATGTGGCTGACATGGGGGCTGACTGAGAAGCCATTGACAATGGCACTGGGTCTTGTTTCATCTGCATGGACTGGCTTTTTGGGATCCTGGCCTGTTTGGATGCTCACCTTCCTGAACCTGGAGGGAGGGGGGAGGAACTTGGATTTCCCACAGGGCAGGAAACCCTGACTGCTCTTGTGAATGGTGAGGGAGGAGGAGAGAAAGTGGCGGGAGTGGGAGGGTATTGGGAGGAGGGGAGGAAGTGGAAAGAGTGTTTTTGAATACTTTAATAAACAGGTCTAACTAAAACAAAAAAAAGAAAAGAAAAGAAAAAAAGAAAAAAAAATAAATAAAATATTTAAGCCATATTTTCGAAATACTGTATTTTAATAAAAGGTGTTTTTAATCTCTAAAATAATACAAATAATTGGTGTGGGAGGAACCTTCTGTATATATGTTGCTTTTATTGGTCAATGAAAATAGAAGTTGCCTTGGTCTGTGATAGAGCAGTGTAGAGCTAGGCAGGGAAACTAAACTGAATGCTGGCAGAAGGCAGATTAGAGAGATGCTAAGGAGCTGAAAGAGGAGAAAGACACAAGCCGCCAACTGTAACCTACCCAAAAGGCCATGAGCTTCATTGTAAAATACATCTAGAATTAACCCATTTCCATTATTTTATAAGAGTTAGCTAACAGTACACTTAAGCTATTGGTCAAACAGTATTACAAATAACATAGTTTCTGTGTGTTTTATTAAGGGGGCTGATGCAAAAGAAATCTTTTTCAACAAATAACAGATTCAAGAATTAGTTTTGTTCTCTACATTCAGATTTACTACTTTTCTTGAGTACTTAAAGTTCATGTTAATCTACATGAATGGTCACATTCAATTTGACTATAAAATCTGATGAAATTAAGCAAATATTTTATTGTATTGAAATTTTCTGTCATTGATTAAAACATTGTTAAGGCAGAGTTCACATCCCTCATTAAACACAGAAAATATAGTTTTGAATCAAGCCCAGAGTGTTTAAATAGTTCGTGGTATGAAAGATTGAACTTAATTAGGACACATATAATAGGGTCTGCAGGGAGGAAAGGGAAGATGGAATGATATAACTATATTATAATCTCAAAAGGAAAGATCAATAATTTAAAAAAGAACTTATTCATAATCTCTATGCTAAAGAGTTGAGTTGCTATGATTATCTTCCTGTTACAATTGACAAAATATAAAAATAAAGTTTGTCATAATCACATACCCGTGGAAAGTAACAGAGACAGAATTTGACTGTATACTAAGTGTGTGTATTGATTATATATTAGTTAGCTGTTGCCTGTATGTTATTGTATTGTATTTGGAAGGAGTTTAGACTTTTTTCAGGATTAATATCTATTTACCGGTTTATGGGCACCTCTCTATGTGGTGTTAACAATGTGAATGTCACACATATGCCAATGTTGGAGGTGGCCAAACAGTGACAGAAGGTGCATCACTGAAGATAGAGACACAGTGTTTGTGAGCTGCATGACATACCTATTTGAAACTGAATTTTGGGTGCTCTTGAAGGCAAGTTCTCTTAACCACTTAGCCATCTCTTTCCACCCAGATATTATAGTCTTAAATGTGGCTCTCACTCTGGAGAACCAAAAGGAAAGTGATGCTCATTTTTAGAGTTAAAAGGTATTTGGACATTAATCTGGTGCTGGCAGAACCAATTGTAACAATCCTAGTAATTCCTAGACCACCGGGGATGATCTACTTACTAAGCAATAACTGAAGAACTTACCTAACTCCAGGAAACAAGCATGTGTTGAAAGTGACTACAACTATTACTTTACTAAGCCAGAATAAACCCAGAATACATTCAAGATAGTTATCCTTATTCCCACAGATAATTGTAGTCTTCTTGCCTCATCAAGGAAACTTCTCTTTGCAATAGCAGGAGCCATTATAGACAACTATAGCAATCAACACACAGAGTTGTGGGCTCCAGTAACAAAAGATGCATATGTAGTAAAACTGTAGCATCTAATACTTATGAAACACTGAGGAAGAGGGGGTAGTAAGAGTGTAAGGGTCAGAGGTTCAAGATTTCTGTGAGATGATGTCTCCTAGTACTGTCAAGAGCTACACCATTAAAATTTATCCAACATGACTATTTAAACATGATCTGAACAAGGTCATCAAGAGTGAACTTGCTAAAATAAAAGGAGGAAAGACCACAATGGCTTCCTTGCACAAATAACTGCAGACAGCTGAGTCATGTTGAGAGTGCAAGAAGTAGTAATCTTCAGAAAAAAGCACAGTAATTGGTCTAAGCAAAGCTGCACAGAGATACTAGTAAGACTGATTAAAATCATGGTACCATTCTAACTTATTTACAAATAAATAATTCAATATCATTTGAAGAGGAACTCTAAGGTGCTGTGGTGTAAAGTCTGTAAATAAAATAACCTAGCTAGGCTTTTATTTATACCAGCAAAATAGTAGAAATACAAACCTGGATAATGTGTAATAATCTGCCAAATTAATGTGAGGATAAATGACTTTATAAGTTGTATTGATGTAATATTCAAAATGCTTAATCAGTCATTCAGTAATCAATGGATATCACCACTAAAGGAGAGCACTTATCCAATTTCTCTGTAAAACAGATAAAAGTGACAGGATTTTCAGGTAATATTATTAGTTTCTACCACTGAATACTTGGACATATAACCAATAAGATTAGGCAATTTTATGAACATTTTCTACCAGTGAAGGAGACACCATTTATATGAAAATACATATATGATTTATATGACCTGACTGCATGAGTTCTGAGGAGTTTATTGTTTCCTTCTGAAAATAGCAAGACCTCTACCATGTGAGGGGTCAACAATAAACAAAGGAGACCTATAATTTGTTATTCATGACCTAAAGTTTGAGAGACACAAGCAAGAAAATATTTGAAAAGAAAAATAGTCATAGAATTTTGGCTGTAGAGTTGAGAATAATGATAAAAGTAAAATTTTCTAAAATAATTTAAACAATAAAAATTAGAAGGTCAAGGGAATAGAAAAGAAAAGAATGCTTTTCTACAGAACATGATGGGAGAACCCGTTCAAGGAGAAAATTGAAGACAAATACAGACCCAAATTGGAATAATATTTTTCAAAATTTAGAATTTTTTTCAGGTATTACAGGTTTTAGGTCATTGAGTTTAAGTTTTTCCCTGCATAAGACAAAAAAGTTGATTACTGAGCAAAATTCAATGAGGTGCATTTTCTCATGACAGGAAAATTGATTATTTCAAAAGACAAAGTGAATGATAAAAGAAGGAAAGCAGAGCCATGTTTGTAGTTGGGAAAATTAAAAGTGCGATCCTTCTGAATAATCAAAGGTAATATTGCAGTATATTTTGCAATCTGACAGAAGTTGAGTAGTATAGAATGTAAAAATCTGTATTCATGACTTTCTTCTCTATATTTGTATACACCCTATGTGATCATAGTGATCTTTCACTGTTTTGCATTGGAAAGATGAATAGCCAAGTGGTGAATCAAATTGTCTAACTTACTGTATAAACTAAGTTGTGGATGATTTTAAACAGGTAGAAAATGCATTGCACAGTAGATAAATAGCTTAGGAGTAAATCATACTTAGCAACTTACTATGTAACCCATGTAAGAAAGTATTTTGTATGAGGTAATATGTGTGATGCTCATAATTACTTATGCTATTACCTTGTAGAGAGGAAAAAAACACAACATTTGTCTCTAATATTGTAGGCCTTCTTGTAGATAAAATTGGTGTGGAAAATCCTTCTGTACATGTGTTGCTTTTATTGGTTAATGAATTAAGAAGCTACTTAGGCCTGTGGCAGGGCTGAATAGAACTAGGTGGGGAAAACTAAACTGAATGCTGGGAGAAAGAAGGCGAAGTAAAAGAGATGCTAGGTTGCCACCACAGGAAACAGATGTGTCAGAACCTTGTTGGTTAACCACAAGTCATATGGTCAAATATAAAACAATAGAAATTAAGTTATTGGCAAAACAGTATTGCAAATATTATAGTTTCCGTGTGATTATTTTAATGCTGGGCAGCTGGGAACGAACAAGCAGTCTCCACCAAAAAAATGGCCCCCAGAGTATGACTACCAAGAAAATATGCCAAACTCTGTTTTTGTTTGTTTGTTTTTGTTTGTTTATTTTGTGTGTGTGTGTGTGTCTAGAATATCTTTTTATTAAGGTTTTATGTGAACATAGTTGGCTTCATGTTGGGCACCGATTTGTAATTAGAGGCTGCTTGCTCATTTCCTTGCCACCCAGACCCAAAATAATCACACAGAAACTGCATTATTATAATACTGCTTGGCCTATTAGCTTACACATATTATACATAGCTCTTACATGTTAAATTAATCCATTCCTATCGATCTGTGTATTACCACATGAAGTGGCTGCCAGTAAGGTTCTGTCCAGCATCTGTCTCCTGTGGCAGCTACTTTGCTTCTTTTTGACTCTGAGTACTTTCTTGCTGTATCTCTTTCAGCTGGATTATATTCTGCCCTTTGATAGGCCGAAGCTGCTTTTTTTTTATTAACCAATGGTATCTACAGCATACAGAGGGGAAATCCCACATCATAAAATGTTTTGAGATACATTAGAAATATTTTCGTTTTGTTTTAGCAATGATGTAGTCATAAGATAAATTCTATTTAAATCAGTCTACAACAGCAGCTATGAAGGAAAAGTATAAATCAGAAACAAGATTATGAGCATAGTCACTACTATAAATTAGGCAGACTACTGATTTCACAGTTTCTATTAGATAATTGACAAGTAATTTTGTTTATATGCATTCTTTATTCGTTTTGGATTCCCATGAGTATCATTCTGAAATGATTTGAGTAGACAACAGCAAAATTAGAATTAGAATACTCTACTCCATTTTCTTTCCTGAGTTCATTTACTCTAAGAATAAAATTGCTTATTGTTTAATTAAATTAAAATTTAAATATTTTTTATTTCAGTTATTCTACTTTATATGGAGATATGATTTATATATCCCTTTTTATCTATTTAAGCAGTTCTGTAAACTTGCAATTATTCATATCTTATACAAAAATAAGGTAAAGACTGTATTATGGTAGAGAAGTTCAAAATATAAGTACTGAACATTTCTATAAAATAAGTTCTGATTTTTTGTGTTTTCCTGAGTTTGATTTAAAGTAAAATTTAACATTTTAATTTTATTTAATCTTATTAAAATTATTTGTACTCCAAAGAAATCTGTACCCATTGTCCTTTAGTAATGAGATATAAATATAAGAGGATCACATTTCTTCTAAAGTTTGAATAATCACTGTTTCCCAACTTTAGAAAAGTTTCATTTTACTTGAGTTCAATAAAATAAAATTATGAAATTTAAAATAATTTTGTTAGGTCTATTAACAGTATAAAACAATATACTTATTTGCTTTATATTGTCATTATTGCAAAATACAAAAGTTTTGAAATAATTTTGCTTATGACAGGATGAGAACTGAAAGATGCAGGGTTATTTCATCTGCTAGCATACATCGTTCTCTGGCAAGCATTTAAACATTCTTCATTCCGGCCCAAGTAAATGCTTGGTTCTCTATTTTCCTAAAGTATTTAACAATGTGTAGTCCATAAGCTGGCTAAATTTTAATCATAATTGTGAGTATGGCTAAAATCCTTACACATTCCTTTAGCCTTTAACAACTGCTACTTAACTTTTTTTCATATTTCAGAATCTGAAACAAATTTTAAAATGGTCAACTCTGAAGAATGTTACTTATATGCATTAAAATTGAAAAAATTTAAAATTAATCCCTGGTAATGCTGAGGCATGCGTGAACAGCCCAGGTTCTGTTGAACTTGTCCTTATTGGGTTTCATGGTCTAAGTTGATAAGGATGACTGACCCGGTGTCTTCCTCAAGAGGGCACCACACTTCATTACAGATGGCTGTGAGGCACCATGTGGTTGCTGGGAATTGAACTGAGGGCCTTTGGAAAAACAGGGAGTGTTCTTAACTGCTGAGCCATTTCTCCAGCCCCTACTTACATGCATAGATTCTTGGAAATTATTTTATTATCTACCTCTTCTATTAGATTGCAACCTCTGTAAGAACAATGTCAGTGTTTTACCTTTCATTAATTCTGGGTTTTTTTTAGCATTTTCCATAGTGAAAGAAGTTTTCATAAACAAACATCTAAATTTCCTTGAACATTACCTTCTCACCTGCCGCCTACTCCATTAGTTATTATTTTATACAGCATGATTTATGAGCTTTCAAAATCTAACACATAACTTAGATATTTTTAAATGTAATAAAATGAATTAGACTGTTGAGTATAAAATAGTTACTAAATACTAATTTAATGCTCTGGTAGATAATTACTATGATTTTAATTGCAAATACAAGAATCTTCATGTGACGCTGTTTCAAAATTCCTATGTGTACTTTTAAGAGAATACAGCACTTTTTTAGATTATATGTATAAACAACTTAAAATAGCTTAAGGTGAATAACAATATATACATATCCTATGCAAATATATAAGATATATAATAAGATTATTGTTAGAATTGATGGTTTAATCTTTGAATTGTAAACTTGGTGATAAGCTTTTTCAAAAGTGTTTTTGCTGAAATGCAGTTCGAGAATAAAAACTGAAGAAGTTTGCCACATCTGAATAATCCACATAAAATACTGCCTTCCTGAATTGCTTAGTAAAGACTGGTAAAATGTAACTATTTATTATCTCCATTCATTTCTGTTTTAAGCTTAAGGAAAACAGATGTAAAATGATTCATTCAGTTTTTCTATGAGGAAAGCAAGTAAAGTGTCAGTTTCCTAAGTAGCTTTGAAAGCATCAGACATCTATTGTTTCTGGCTGGGTGTCTAGTTGTTCATATGTTGTTTTAATGAAATACACTGAAGACCTACAACTTGCCCACTGTGAAGCAAAAGCACGGCTCCCGCGTGCTTTCTTCACCTGCAGTGGCCTTACTCTGTGAGGCATTATGACTTCATCCCCTGGCAGGCTCATTTCGGGACAACAATAAACACAACTTCCTGCTTGAAAAAAATGTGCTAACGCTTTTGGCTGAGCCCTAAGACATTTTGGAAGTGCTTCCTCACAGGACCGAAAGGCACCATGCCAGCTACTGTGCACATGCATAAATCTGTCAATTATCCAGACTTGGCACAAAATCCATGTCACTTAAGAGAAAAATATGCTGAGGGATTGCAGTTTGAGCACATAAATCACTATTTTGTTTTTGTGGTGGTGGTATTTTGTTTTGTTTTCCATGAATAAGGTTTACAGTTTGATCCCTATAAATGGACAGAGGGAAAATATGCAATCACGAAAATCATTCAGGGTCTGTGAACGCTTTTTAATTTCTAAAAATAATTGAGTGTAGAAAGTTTATTTTATGAAATACAGTGTTGATGGAGTTTTATAGAGGCTGAAGGCACACTATAGTATGTATTCAGTCTTCCCATCTTCATTCCTTTTATCTTCCTTAGTCTCCTTTGCTCCTTTGATGTCTTTTGTCCACTTGAATTAATTTGTAGATGATTTAGTTAACTTAAGTAGAAAATGGGAATGTAGGTACAGGATGGGGGTAGAGATGGTGAAGATAAAAAGGATAGCAGGTCACATGAATTTTACTATATGAAAGATTTCATATAGTGCTATTATTGGGCTGACTTGCAAGTAAAATTGAGGGTGATCACATTACAATTTAGTCACATGCTTGATGCACTTACTAAACATTAACAGCTAGCCATATGCTAGTATTGTGAAAGTCTGTCACGCAAGGACTGACATCGTCGTTCATAGACTTTGTGTGCAGCTGTGTACCTCACTTCCGAATTCAGAGCTCTTTCCTGTACTTGGAAATGCCACTTCTGAGAGTGCTCAAAGCTGCAGCCTGCCCAGGCTGTTCAAATGAAGAGAAAGGCAAATGTTTCTAAGACAATTACACTAAACACAGTACACATATTATGATCAGCATAAGCTGTCAAAAGCTTTTAGGTGCAAATCAAACCTCCTTAAAAAGTAACTTTGCATATTTTTCAGTATTATACTTGGAAGAATGTATTTCTAAAGCTGAAATTTAAGACATTTTCCTCTGATTTTGTCCAATTTATCTAAGTTGGAAGATGAATAATGATTCATCCTTAGATGCATGTTCTTCATTAAGCTCGGAATCTGACAGCAATTTCAAAAGTAAGAATAAAAGCACAGCTTTAAGTACATTCTACAGTTCTTTCTGTAAGCATACTTCATTAGACATGGGCCAGAGTAAATGTTATTTCAAGGTTAGTCAGTCTTTAACATCCAACAATCTGCAGAAGTTAAAGCGAGATGTCAGGTCCTTCAAAGTTCTTTCGCTATTTCTATGAGCCATTCCAGATTAAAATGCACTGAAAACTGAAACCTTCCTTTATCAAAGCTATTTATTCCTCTCATTCCAATCAAACCCAATGAGACTTAAATTAATTTTAGTAGAAAAGATATCCATTAGTTAGAGAAAGTATCAAAACCCACCAGCATAACTAGTCTTTAAATGGTTGATATGTATGTTAGTATCAGAAATTTACAAAAAGATTTCTTCCCATCTTTATCCACTTTTTTAAAGGTAAGAACCCAGAGAATTATAGTACAATACGAGCACATAGAGACTGACTGTGGTAATCTTCAGGCACACATGATTTTCATCTGCACAGAAACCCTTATGGACCTTTTGATGATCCATTCACTGCCTCCAGAACAACCACTAAATGTTTTTCATTTGTACAATTCTGTTCCTTCAAAAATGTAGCACATTAGATGTGTCTCATGGATCTTTTAATGAAAAACACATGTTCAGGTGCTTGATAAATGCAGAATTACTACTCATGGGTTGATGGTTTCAGATTGTCTTTCTTTGCTGGTTTTCTGAGTTTTATCACTTTGTGAGAGAACAACTGTTGACGTCTGTAAATACAATTGTGATTCCTAGTTCTACTTTTCATGTTTTCAGCTCAGGCTGGGAAAAGTATCCAGCGCTGCCAGTGGCTGCCAGACACACAATAACTATCCTGGGGGATGGAAATTTTATTACTTTTGATATTGTTACACATATCAGATACTTTGCTTTGAGAAATTACATTTTATATGAATCAGACATTTATACTATTTTATTTTGATTATTATAATTTGATTAACATTATGTAGATATAAAATTTCTATTTTTTCTTCAAATAACTAATGTAAATAGGTTTTAGTTGGACTATGACTTTTAATAAACCTTGCTAGTGTCTGTGTAGCTTTACCTAGACCATTTATAGTTAATGCTATAGCAAGCAATATCATCCATAAGTTAATGCACTTCATATATTTGGCTGTATAACCAGTTTCTACATCAAAATAATCCTAGGGAATATGGTAGGTTATTATTATTATTATTATCATTATTATTATTATTATTATTATTATTTGTTTTCTTGAGACAGAATTTGGCTGTAACTTTGGAACCTGTCCTGGAAATGGTAGCATATTATTAACAAACCAACAAAATGTCTTGTATCTCAATTTTTAAATCAGTTTATCTTTCTCTTGTACCATAGACATATCTGGTGTTTTTATGCAAGGAATGGAAAAGGAAAAGTTTGATTTCAGGTTGCAATTTGGAGTCAATCATCCAGGGAAATCAAAGTAGAAACTCAAGACAGGATACTGGAGGCAGAAGCTAATGTGTTATGGTGTGGTACTTCTTACAAGCTTGCTCAACCTTCTTTCTCATAGTACCCATGACCACGACCTTGTGGTGACATTACTCACAGTAAGCTGGAGCTTCACAGGTAAGGTATTAATCAAGAATTTGCACCCACAGGCCAATCCACTGTGTGAATTTTCTCAATTGAGATTCCATTTTCCCAAATCACTTTAGCTTGCCTCAAGTTGACACAAAAAAGCAGGAAATCCAGGTATGGCAATATTTCTGTGTGTGACATATTATTATCTATCACTCAGTTCTGTGGTGCAGCTAAGGGTTTTCTGACTTGAGCTTCCTTTGTTTTCTATCTATAAGGACTCGATTCCCATAAGATCAGAAGACAAATGAATACTGGCAACAGCTACCACTGTAGCCATGGATCTGGCCTGAAGTATTTTCATTCATCTTGCTTTTGTTTCTTTCATTGTCTAACGCCTAGTTTCTGTATCTACTTTTTCATTTTCTATGAAAAGTCTTCAGGTCTGATCATTGCCGCATTGCTCAGACTTAAATTGACCTCCCAAGCCTAACCAAGTCCCCATTTCAGTTTTCTGAGATCTAGGGCGTATATGTGCACCACGATGCCTGTATTCAAACCTACTGTCTCATATATTTTTTCACCATGCATAATTTTTGCCACTTGGAAGGAAAAAGCCAAGATAGGAGTGTTTTGACTGTCATTTTCACTGAGTGTTTCTATTTTCATTTTCTATTGAACATAATTTTTTATATATTTTTATACAAGATGTTCTGATTAGTTTCCCCATCCCCTACTTCTCCCACTTCATCTGTGACGTGGGACCCATGCCCAACACTGCTCAGCTGGTCAAGAATCTGAGACTAGATAGGCCAGGAACCTAGGGATAAACCAGATACCAGATGCCTTTGTTCTTCATTGAAAGGGAAATTCAGTGTATATTGAAGTACTCTTTTATTTTACACATGTATTTTTAGACCCCACTCCAAAAGGGAGGGGGAAGGCAACAGACTTCATCAACACAATAAACTAATGAATAGAGCACCTCTGACTTTTGGTCAAGTTGTTGCCAACAACTTTGAAAGAGAAGAACAAGCTTGAACCCTCTGACTTCTAGTCAAGGTGGAACAGACTCACATCTGTGGGCCCTGACAACTACGATGCACAGTTAAGCAGGAGGGACATAGAAAGATTCTGTAAAAGCTTCTACTTCTCCCAGCCCCCACAATAAACTCTTAAAAAGAGTGATGGGTATACTGAAATATATCTCCACAATTTATGGCTTCTGACAGCGGTCCAGGAGGAGAAGGACTTAGTTCTTTTAACGGGCAGGCCCATTGAAAGTTTGAACATGCTCCAGTGAGTATATAAACAACATATATTGAACTTAATTTCTTATTTTAATTTTTATTTTATGGGGGCAGTCACAAAAGGTGGAGCAGGGATAGGAGTTGAAAGCACCTGAAAATGTCTGTGATCCAGATACATGATATGAAAGTCCCAGAGAATCAATAAAAATGTTATATTAAATGATCAATTAACTGATTAATTACTTAAAACTAACTCAGTTGGCAAGCCTAATTCTGCCCTTTTAGTCTTCTTTCTCTTTTTTCGGCTGCTTGCCAAGATTTACAATGTGCTTGTCCTAGGAGATTTTAATTAAATTAAAATTAATTTTAATTAAATGCTAATAAAATTTGTTCTTGGAAATTTTAAATAGTAAATAATTAAATTGCAAATAATTATAATTGTCTACCAGTAAGTTAATGTATGGACAGCAAAAGGAGACACAACCATGATGTTCACCAGGAAGCTACATTGTCATTTATATCACAGGTATTAGGTAACTATTTTCCCAATAATGAATGAAAAATAATTATAATATCACTGAAAAGTTTTCTGAAATAATTTTAGCATAACATGAAGGATACAATATAACATTAAAAAGATTAGTAGGACTCTCCTTTTAACACTACAATATGGTATTTGAAACAAAGAGCACTTCAGAATCTTTCTAAATATGTATAAAATGAAAAAGTCTTATAATAACAATGAACAGCCATGCTGCCTACAGTTTACTTCTCTAAACCTCCATCTCATACAGTACTGCCTTTGATTATAAAAGTTAGTGAAGTTAGTTCCTCTTCTCGAGTATAGACAACACTAAGTCAGCATCTATTGATAAGGTATTGTGAAATTTGTTTTCATTAGTCCACTTTCAATCTTCCAGTTTGATCATATTCATATTGAAATAGTCTTCTCCTGGGAAGAACATATCATTTGGTCATCTATTACCAAATGGTCAGCCTGAAAACATGAATAGAAGTAACATTATACATACTGAGAACGTTGTACTTAGATATATTTAGCAACACATATGGTAAGCAGCATCCATGCTGGGTGGCTCACAACTGTCTACAAAATCAACTCTAGAGGATCTCCCACTTTCTTGGGCATTTTGTGGGCATCTGTACTAACATGTGCATAATAACCACACACAGACACTGTAGTAGTTTGATTGGAAAATGATCACAATAGGCTTACATATTTTCACAGATGGTTCTTGTTGGTGACAGGATTTGAGGAGGCTATGGAACCTGTAGAGCCTTGATAGAGCATGTTTGTCACTGAGGATGGGTTTTCAGGGTTTATCATTTCACTCTACTTCAAGTTCACTGTCTTGCTTTCTGTGTGTAACTAAAATGGTAACTCTCAGCTGACTTCCTTAGTTGGGTGCTCGAAGCCTTTCCTGCCTTTATGCACTTTCCTCATGGAAACATAAATCAAAATAAACTCTTCCATAAGTTGCTCTTCATTCTGGTGCTTTGTCACAACAAAAGAAATTTAAGTTCTACACACACACACACACACACACACAAACACACACACTTTTCTCAACTTCCATCTCATATGGTATTGCCCTAGATCATGAAGTTAGTGAAGTATAGTTGTATAGACAACACAAGGTCAGCATCGATTGGTGAGGTAACACATACACAGCTAAAAATAAAATCAAAATCTGAAATAAAGGGTTTCTGTTGTTTGTTAAGTTCCAATAATTGTTTATGATAGTAAAAAATATATTTGATTAGAACATTCTTGTAAATATTTGAGATATAATCTGCTAGAGAATATTTTTAGATTTTGCATATCTGAATAACTTTTGTCAGGTTTTGAATTTGTTTCTTCCTTCATTACTATCATTGGAACTATAGCATGAGGGCTACTCCACTTTTATTCTCATTCTTTAATAGAAGATTTTCCACTGGTCACACAAACTTTTGATATTAGAAATGGTTATGAATAACTATCTTTGTGAATAACCACTCATATTTTTCTAGGGTTTATGAAAACCTTTTATGATAAATATATTTTTCAGTCAATGAGATATTTGGAATTTTCATTCATTTCTTCAATTATACATACATGTTTCCAATGTTCTATTTTCTCCTTGGTTATAATTAATTTTTCATATTATATAATTAATTTGACATTCTTCTTTCAAGATTTTATTTTTCTGACCCTTCAAACACCAAACTTTCAAGAAGGATGCTTAAAAGAAATCCAACACTAGCTCAGAATTGAGTATAACAGAGGGTTATTTGTTTAGGGGTAGACTCACAGATCACAATCTTCTGCTGGAACAAGAAACAGCAATTGAATCCCGCAGCTGGAAAAAAGACTGAATACATGTTTTACATTGGCGTATATAGTATAAGAGGCCACGCTCAGGTGGGCAGGTAACTTAAAGGCTACTGACAGTAGAAATTTCTACAGCAGACCTTTCTACAATAAATAGGAAAAATATATAAATTTGCAACTAGTATTATTTCTTTAAATTTTTGTTCAAGTGTTAGATTTTTTACTTTTTATTAAGCAGGATTTTAATTACACTTAAAGCAGCTATCTTGAGACATTACTGAAGGAAAATCATGTATACCCTACTTGACATTTCATGAATATGAGTTTCTTCACTCTCAAAAGTAAAACAGGAAATACTCTTACCTCTCTAAGAATGTGGATAATGTTTCTGCCTAATCTTTTGGACAGTTCTTTAATTGGGCTTGAGCATTCTCAAGTGGATATCCTAATAAGTCCACTAGTATTCACCTATCCATGGGCAGATGCTGAAAGACATGATGATGTGATTTACACCACAGGAACACCTTCTATGTATTTTTATATTTATGTGTACTGTCAAAGGTTAAGTGGTATGGAAAATGGAGAACTATGGGACTCCTTAGAGAGGTCAGGAGGCCAATACAGAAGAAAGTAGGAAGAGCCTAAGGTGAAAACAAGATATAATTGATCTATCTAATGGGGGAAAAGTAAAAAGGGACAGAGGACAGAAGTAAATACAGGATAATGATTGAGGGAGGTAAAATAGTCCATATTGGATTACCTGAAAAGCCATACTGTTAGATATCTACAAGAAAACCCACAAATATTTTAGTCTATGAATATACTTTTGTAGTTTTAATGAACTTCTTTTTCTTCTAGGCTGATTGCACTACCTCTAAGTGCTCAAGACAAGTTAGTAAAAACCTCAGGATCAGACATAAGAAGCTCTCTTTTGAGTTGCTGATTGGACTGTTTAAGAGATATCTACTATACATACAGCTTAGCACCAATATATTTCGTTATCCCCAGAGGTGTAAAGGAAATCCCTATTGCTAAGGGTAACATGTACTTCACAAACAAGGGCCAGAGGTCCCTGAACTGGAACTGACCTGAGTTCTGAGTCCTAGTCCTCTCCCTGAGGACTAACTTTCATAGGTGTCATAGTTCGGTGGAACTGATGTATTCAACGGTGACTAAAACTTGAAATTGTAGCTGCAGATAAGGTATATTATCAAATTCATCAAATGACTCAAATGCAATCCTGTAAAGATGCTCAGGCCTTATCCTCTGTATAGGCCTCTCTTCCAATCCCTTCTTCAAATCAACAGCTTTGTCTCCTCATCTCAGGATTATTATTAACTTAATTTAAGGGCATCAAATTGTGCTATTACATACAAACTTAAAATTGATTTGGGGCAAAGATGCTCAATCATACTACAAAGACATATATTCAGCTATGTTCATAGCCCCATTATTTGTAATAGCCAGAACCTGGAAACAACTGAAAAATGGATAAAAAAAATATGGCAAATTTACACAGTAGAGTACTATTCAGTGGTTAAAAAAAAAAAAACAATGGCATCTTGAATTTTGCATGCAAATGGATAGAACTAGTAAACACCATCCTGAGTGAGGTAACCCAGACCCAAAAGATGAATATGGTATGTACTCACTAATACGTGAATACTAGATATAAACAGAGGATATTGAGCCTATAGTGTATGATACTAGAAAACCTAAGTAACAAGGTGAACCCTAAGAAAAACATATATAAGCTGGGTGGTGGTGGTGTATGCTTTTAATCCCAGCAATTGTGAGGCAGAAGCAGGCAGATCGCTGTGACTCCAAGGCCAGCCTGGTCTATAAGAGCTAGTTCCAGGACACGCTCCAAAGTTACAAAGAAACCCTGTGTCGATAAACCACACACACACACACACACACACACACACACACACACACACACACAGACACATACAAGAAAAACATATATAGATCCATAAGGAAAGTTGAAATAGACAAGATCACCTAACAGAATTAGGAATATAGGGGTAGTGGCACAAAAGAGGTTAGAAGGAAAAGAGAGGTGGAGAAGGGGAGACATGGGAAGAAATTGAGGAAAAGGGATAGTTGAGATGGAGGAAGGACAGCTAAGAAAGAGGTATCTTGATTGAGGGAATCATTATGGGATTAGCAAGAAACCTGGCTCTAGAGAAAATCCCAGGAATCCACAAGGCTGACCCCAGCTAAGACCCTAAGCAATAGAGGATAGAGTGCCCAAACTGGCCTTGCCCTGTATGAATATTTTAAAAATATATTCAAACTGATGAATATTTTAAAAACCACCATAGAACCTTCATCCAACAACTGATAAAAACAGAGGCAGAGACCTGTGGTGGAGCACTGGCCTGAACACTTAAAGTCCTGCTGAAGAGTGGGAGAAATGAGAATATGAGCAAAGTGTTGAATACCATAATGGTGACACCCAATGAAACAGTCTAGCAGAGCTAATGGGAGCTTACCAACACCAGCTGGACTGGAAAGGAACAAGCATAGGTCCAAACTAGTTCTTGTAAATGTGGGTGACAGTTGTATGGCTGGGGCAAACTGAAGGACCATTGATAGTGGCACCAGGATTATCCCTCCTGCTTGTACTGGTTTTTTGGGAACCTATACTCATTGGAGAGATAACTTGCTCAGCCTAGATATAGTGAGGAGGGCCTTGGATCTTTTCCAGAACTATGTGCCTTACCCTCTCTGAAAAGTGGATGGGGGTGGGAGGGAAGGGTAAGTAGAGGGAATGGGAGGAAGGGATAGAGTGGGAACTTGGATTGGGTATGTATAACAAAAAAGATTATTTTCTTTTTTAAAAAAATAAAAATAATAAAAATAAAACAAAATAGTGTTTCATAACAAACAGAAATCTGAACGGATCTAAGATGGCATTCTTTCTACTTCTGGTTAGTTTTCATGGTGCCAGACTTGCTATTCAGGAGACTTTTTATCCAGCATAAATTAACATATTTGGCATTTTATTCTCGCAAATCTCTTATATATATATTTAATTATTTTGTTTCTTATTTTATTTAAAGTCAATAGATGAATAAGGAGGTGCTGTTTATTTCCAATGTGCTGTAGCATATTGATTCAATCAGCATTCACACTAATTTGTTAATAAAATAAACAACAAAATGAAAATACTTTTATATTAAAATTTTCATTATAAAATAAGCTATTTATAATAAAGTATCAATTACTAATATTATTTTTTATTTTATAATAAATACTTTTATAATCAAGTTTATTATGACTCAAACCAAGATACTTTTATTATAAATAACACGTGAAAAAAGATGTCAAAACTGCCTGATAAACTTTTTTATATTAAATGTAACTTGATTTTACAAAAACCTACATACATTCACACATTTTTCTAGCATATTTAACTTAATATTGACACATTGTAGTTGTGGCAGACTTTCCTGAAGAATTACATACCAATTTGTGTATTCTAATTCAAAATAATTCGTGGGAATTTACTTTTGAGAATTTAGACAGAATGATCCTGCTGTATTGCTCATGCAGAAATATCCGTAGATTATAAACTTTATTATAATTTTTATTTGCTAATTCTCATGAAACTTCAGAGATTATAGAGCTGTTTGTAAAACATTGCTCCTCACTGGCTATTTTATATTTCCAAGGAAAGCCTGAAGAAAAAAATTTACACACACTAATGCGTGCCTTAGCAGACAGGCATCCTTTCACATGCCTTCCCACAATACCTGCCAAATTCCTATGAAAAACAAAGATAGTGTCGCTAATTTCTGCTAACGGTATCTCATCCTTCTCATTTGCAAACAAAGATTATACAAATGAAAGAGTCCTGGGTGCATTTGTGTATATATACCAATTGCATGTGTATGCTTATATGTGTGTTTGTGTGAAGGGCTGTGCTCATCTATGTGTGTGCCTGTGGGGATCAGAGCTTGACTTCAAGATTAATCCTTTGTTGCTCTTGTCTTAGTTTTTATTAGACAAGCCCTCTCACTGGCTTACAGCTTTATGTTTCAGACAGATGACTGGTCAGTGAGCTCCTATTTCTACCTCTTTCCCCATGGAGCTTGCATGCATGCACTTCCATAGCTGGCTTTTATTGGCGTTATAGGGATTTGAAGTTCTGTAGGATATAGCAAGCACTCTGCCTACTGTGCCATCTCTTGAGCACCCATTACTTTTAAAATAACATGTCTGTTTGTTCTGAAGGCCTTTCTAATGTAAGAACACCTCAGCTCCCAGACAGTGGAATCATTCTGTCTTTAGTTAGAAGTCCTTTGAACTGACAATCTTTTGTGTGCTCAAATACACAATACGGAACCACTGGTAATACCCATGCTTAACTACTTGAAGAACAAAGAAAAGATTATAGCAAGATTTCTTTTCATAATAATTGAAAAGCTAGGAGAAAAATACTCTAGCAAAAAATGAGTAGGACATGGTTAGAACCTCATCTGTTGTAAGGGAAGTCTGTGAATTGATGTTATGATATTTTCATGCAAATAAAGTAGGCTTGTAATTACAGAGAGTTGATTTTATTGAAATTAATATCAATAAATTAGGAATACAAAATGTACATTCTTATTTGAAACAGAGGACCTCTCTTTGAATGAAAAAACAAGTTTTATTTAATGAAGAATACTTAAAAACTTTTGAAAACATAATGTTTGTTTATAACTTCAAACTAGGTGCTTGCTTCATACTGCTTTGCAACATAAATTGTCATTACTAGCAGCCAAATGTGGATAACTGAAATAGATCTTATATGATGAAACTTGCCCTTTACACATGACAGCAACGAAAATATATTTACATTCACAGTGAGTGGTGCCAATATATGTCTAGTCATTTTGCCATACTGAGCTCATTTCTCAAAGAGATGGGTCATTACTGCATTGTATATATTGTCATATTTGCTTAAAATCTTGCTGATGCTAAATCAAACATATAGGAAGTTTAACGCATAGATACTGTCAGAGTGAGAACAAATGTGTTCCCTAACAGTGACCATCTGTCAAGTGAAACGGTACTAAAGTCGTATGTTGTTGCCACGTGATAGGATCTCATTTAATGAAATTGAATTGAGAACGCTATGTGCATTTCACATAAGAAAGAGTCTCAATATGTATTGTGTGAAAAAAAACAACTGGTTTATTAGGCATTTGTAATGGAAAGGGATGAATTCACAAATACGGGAAAGAACAGAAGCCTCTGCCAATCTCGCACTGTCTCTCTGCTGTCCTGGGTCTCCCCTCATGCTAAGTGAGAGCCAGAACATAAGAGCTAGCATGCTTTCTCTTGCAGCTTATCAGTGAATTGGCCGCACTTCAGACCACGCCCAAAAAGCCGGATCCCCTAAAAGGTAATTGGCTAAATGGATTCTCACAGTGATGACCACACAAATCCTGAAAAGCAAAGATTCATGCTCTAGATATACTGCTTGTTTTGTTATTACTAACATGCCAAGATATTTAATGAGAATAAAAAGTGGGCAGCAAAAAACAATATGGACAATTCATAATATGAATAAATACATTTATCAACTTCATGTGACTCATATTGAAAATATGTAGCAAACTGGAAGAAACACCCACACTATGTACATAGTGAATAGAGAAACATATATTAAAAACCTTTTAATCCAATACTATCCAAATTCTTCTTATTTCATTGCTGCAATACTGGTTTTCTGTCTTTTGTTTTCCTCTTCAGACTCACCAGATGACAACTTGGATGATGTTGTGCTCTCTGTTTTAGGTCTATTTTAGTTATTCTGTTGTTTAACATTGACTTCCTGCAGAGAATCAGAGAATGCATTTAAAGTCTCAATGTTTTACACACACACACACACACACACACACACACACACACACACACACACAGTAAAACACACTCTCTGTAGAATTGTTTTCTTTCTTTTTCATTCAGACCTAAATATTTCATTCACCTTAATGTTAAAGAAATTCAGTTTTCAGTATTGTTTACAAGAAAATCAGAAATAAAATAAAAAATTTATTTGACATAACAAATTCCTTATAAACAGCATTCAGCATATGTATTTAACAGAGAATTTAAGTGTTTAGCACTTATTCAAAATAGTGGCCATTTTTTTAAGAACTGTTCGTGTAAAAAGATGAAGCGTTATATGCTCTTTTTCTTTTGATATTTTATACCTGCTGAGGCAAAGCCCACACATTCACTGGTGCTTGTGAATGAATCTCTGACACTTCCTTCAGGCTTGCCTTTCAGCAACTTGGCAGTAACTTCTAGGTTTGCCATTCAGCATTTTGCAGTAATTTCAGTTCATTCAGAATGTTAACTTTTCTGTTATACACATTTTTGATTTCAAAGGTGTTCACTCATCCTTCAAAGAAAATACATGTTATTTCTTCATATGCAGCTCAACATTGGTTGTAAGTGATTATAGGTGAATATCGACTGTCTTCAAAACAGAGATGACATTTCAGATAATATTTAAAAATACTTGATGGCTCTAAATGAGTACATTAACATGGTGATCGGTAATAAACATCTGAAAAAAATAAGGACATCTTGAATTTTGCAGGCAAATGGATGGAGCTAGAAAACATCATTTTGAGTGAGGTAACCCAGACTCTGAAAGATAATTATCACATGTACTCACTCATAGGTGGTTTTTAAACATAAAGCAAAGAAAACCAGACCACAAATCACAATCCCAGGGAAACTAGACAACAATGAGGACCTTAAGAGATACATACGTAGATCCTGACTACATTTAGTAGAAAAAGACAAGATCTACCTAGTAAATTGGGAGCATGGGAACCTTGGGAGAGGGTTGAAGCGGAGGAGAGAGGCAGGAAGGGGAGCAGAGAAAAATATAGAGCTCAATAAAAATCAATAAAAAAATGACTATACAACCTCAAAAAAAAACCCACCACCACCAACATGGTGTTCAATATAGCCTATTGCAGAAGTAGATAGATAATGAAACTTTTTATGAAGTAATAAATTGAAATAATAAGTGAAAGATACTGTATCAAAATTAGTTTTAACTTTTATTTTTATTTTAATGACTTGACTTTCAGGTTTATTGATGACTATCTTGGGTTCTTCTGCCTCTGACTCCCGACCTGCAAACAAACTAAATGGTTTTGTCACCATTTCCACTTCCTGGCAACACCTATACTGCCACGTTAAGATACATGTTACAGATGCTTCCCCCAAGAAGCATAGCCCATATATGTGAAGTCTAATAATAAACTACGAAATCAAACTTGGGAGTGAAGAAAAATCTCAGGAGTTTGAGTGAGCTAGGAACCGGCAGATAAATTCTTTCCATTTTCTGTATTCCTAGAAGTCAGTTGTAAGACACAATTTATATGGTTTCTTGGGGGCATGATACATCAGTCGCCTCACTGGGAGAAAGACAGCTTGGTAATACATCTTTTTCAAGGATCATCTCCTTGTTCTCGCTGTGTTTTTCTTAACCTTCAGTCAGGGAGCTACATTATCTAATAAAATGATATACATGACTTCTTCGCTGAGGTGCAGCTCTCTGGGGCACATGCTAAGGGAAAACATCTTAAAATAGACCACAATTTATTTGTGTGCTTCATTCTTTCTGAGATTTTACCTTATCTGAGAGAACTATTGTTTCACATATTCCTATAACTAAAATAAATATAGCTACTTTACTTTCAGTTTAAAAATACCTTTCTTTTTTTCATTTAGTCAACAAATGGTGTTTATGGGATTCATACTCTTAAGTCATAGAAATTCAAGGATGAACAGGAATGACCCTACAGTTCACAAATAAATGAGCAGAAAAGCTGTATAGACAATTTATGTTTTGTTTCTCTAAGATAAACACACAAATGAATGGTTTAGTGAAAATTCCCCAAATCTACAACAATTAAAACGAGCTTGGGATGGAGAGATGACTCAGTAGTTAAGAACACTTGTTATTCTTCCAGGACTTGGACTTGATTCCCAGTATCCACATGGCTGTTTACAATGACCTGGAACACCACTACAAGGGGATCTGAGACCCTATTTTAGACTCCCTGGTAACCAGGAACACAGGTGATATACAAACATACAGGTAGGCTTGCACATAAATTAAAATTTAAAAAAGAGTTAGAATTAAATTCACAAAGGAAACATATATATGAGTTTTATATACTAGAAGTGTGCTTCAGACTCTTCTACCCTTGAGACTCAGGGATTACTTAGCAAATGATACCTCTTACTATTTTCTCCTTAAATTGACCTATTTATAGTTATTGCACATGACACTGGAGCCATAGATGTGGAAGGAAAAGATATTCTTAAATGTGAGGCCAGATTTTCAGTGAGGCTGTTGACTAGCTTCAAGGATTCATTAATGACATACAAATATAACCCATGCTCAATGATTGTTCTCATTGGGGTAAGACATTCCTATTTTCTTATATCTTACTACTGATTCCAGCCAATCTCTATTCTTGATACAAGCTATCAGCAAACATGAAGCATGTACAGCCTTGAGAACATAGGTGATTATGATTTTATCTTTGTCCTCTGACATAATAATTGGTTAATTGGTTACAAGACTGAGTTGGTATGGGATCCAGAATGCTTAAGAATAGCTACAATTTCATGGAGCAAAAATATAGAAATATTAGAAATTCAAATAAAAGCCATAGGGCTGTTCTAGCTAAAGAGTGACTTATACTTCCATGTGACAAACTATTATTAGTTTGTACAATTCATTTTTATTTTCCATTGTTTTGTATCAGAATTTTACCAGTGGGTATTTTATGAAATTCAGGTCAAAAAGTGGAGTGCGAACATAGAAGCAATATTAGAAAAGTGCCCTTCATTTTATGGAGAATAATAATAAAAGAAAACATTAATCAAAAATAGAAAAAAGTGGATTAATTCCAGACACAATAAAAATATAGACGAGGAATTAATAAAATAACTTCTAAAACAATCTGGAACCTCCCAGTCTGTATTGTGAAACTTACTTGAAGTTGCTACCTTAGCTGTCCTCACAGTTATTTATAAATACATTAAATTTGGGAGTTACTCTCTAAACAAAATATTATAAGAAGATATGGATTTATTTAAACTTTTTCTGAAGAAATGCATAAAATAGAACTAGATATTTTTAATTAAAATACCAATGAACATACAGAAATATACTAAATGGATGAATAAAGACGCATCTCATAGATAGCAAACTTGAGATACTGATGGTGAGCTGCCTTATAAAAATGAGGATCAAAGAGGTAGTTAGACATTCTGTATTCATTTCTATGAGACAATGTTAGTTTAAAATATGCTTTTGTGACACTGAACATACAAACCATATTAAGTTCCAACTATCAGGTCACCTATATATCTTATAGCTACTGCAAATATTCACCATTTGTATGATGTCGATAGCACAGGAATGACTACCATCAAGTACATATAAAATCTCTGAACTTATACAAAATAATATTTATACACCATTGTCACTCCAGGAGTTATTATTTCTTTCTTTTCTTTTTCTATTTTTCCAAATCATAGTCCACTTTTGATCCATCAATCAAGGAGAAATTAGAATTAAAAGTAAGTATGACCCAGTTTTTGTAGTTCTTACTACAATTTGTACTGTAAGGCAACATCTACCAAATTTTATTTCTTCAAGATAGAGATATGTAAATTTTCTTGGACTCAATGATAAATTTAATACAGTTTGATGATTTCAACAAAGACTGAATAAGTAAAATCCATCATCCCCATGTATAGGGACAAAATATAATGAATTATATTGTTGCCAATATTTTTTGTAAAGGGTTAAATATCAAGTATTTTAAGTTTTACCATAGAAAAGTTGTGTGCCTCCTCCTTCTGCTCCTCATTTGGACCTCGGGGGGCTCAGTCCGGTGCTCCAATGTGGGTCTCCGACTGTATCGCCGTCCTTCGCCAGATGAAGGATCTATGGTGATAAGCAAAATATACATCAGTATGGTCATGGGCCACGGCCGATTCAGGCACCCTCTCCTCACATGAAAAACGAAATCAGTACTGCGAGGGATGCTATCACCCACTGATACAAGGGAACGGATCTGATGAGAGTTTACCAAGGCCAGTTGGACTGGGACTGAACGAGGACGTGATCTAACCAGATTCTCGGAATTTGGCCGGATTCTCTGACTGTGGCTGGCCCGAAGTCTTTCTGAAAAGCCATTGACTATGACACTGGGACCTGATTCCTCTGCATATACTGGATTTTGGGGATCCAGTCTGTTTGGACACTCACCTTCCTGGACCTGGAGGGAGGGGGAAGGAACTGGAACTTCCCACAGGGCAGGAAACCCTGACTGCCCTGGGGGACGGAAGAGGGAGGAGGAGGGGGAGTGGGGGTAGTGGGAGGGGGGGCGGAAATGGAAACTTTTATAATTTAATAAAATTTACTTAAAAAAAAAAGAAAAGTTGTGTGCCACCATTTCGCAACTCTTTTTTTGTGCCAAGTCAGTCACAAGCAATACAGTTGGATGGATGAATGGATGGAAAGATTAGAAGATTTCTATTTCAATAAACAGCAATTTTTAACATCCCAAGAATTCTACTTGTTAAATAATAAACTTGAAACGTATGATTTGAGAATGAAAGCACTTTGCTTTGTTTTCTTTATAAACTGAATCTAATTAAATATGGAATGCTTAGAAACCTGACAATTAGAAAATTTGCAGAATATTTTGGCAGTTTCTAAAATAATGTCATATTGATATTTGCAAAAAAATTTTTTATAAGATCCGGGAGGTTTCAATTAACTAGCTAAGACTTTATGAGGAATATGTTTTGAATATTCCAGCAGTACTTTTTCAAACTCCAAATGCATCCTACATACAGTTTCCTGCTTTTGGAGGTCTGAACATAAAATATATGGCCACACTATTGATCTTTATCCTAATATTACATTGAATGCAGAGAAAATTAGTTTATCCAGAAGTGTTTTGATTCATATTTTTTCTCCTATATCATTTTATAGATTTCAATCTCCACAGACATAACAAATACCCAGTTATGTAACTAAATCTTACAAAGAGAGGTTATTGGAATAAAAATATTAAAATGTAAATGCTTAAAAACCTGGAGTAGAAAAAATTTTCTTCTCTTTAAGACTTAAATTCTCATTAGCCTAAATTATCCTTTTTCTGAGTAATACAATTCTAATTCTCCCACCAATATTTTAGTCTCCTTTAGTATTAAAAACCATCTGTCAATGAGATTCTTACCCTAGCAACCTATGTTACTAACATTGTGTTTAGAGAAAACTTTGTTTGTGTTCTAAAAAGCATTGAAGACCAACTTGGCTTTTGGAAAGATTGCTCAGCACTATCCTTCAAGCTAAGCAACCACAATCTTCTGGAGTTTGAGTTTGGTTGTACCACCTGGAAAAGTTAATTTCAGCAAGGATTATTGGTAGCTGAATTCTTCTCATGGAAGGGAGGTTCAGAAGGGTCTTAGAACCCGTGACTAAGCAGCCACCCACTCCAGCCAGTTATATATAACTCTTCCCTAATTGCATATAATCTTAACTCATAGGGAGAAGCTAGAGGATTGAGCTAAAAAGACTAAAGGAAAGGGCCTTTATCTACATAGCTATGGGGGGAATCCACCATCCATACTGTGTGAAGATACTCTAGTTTAGCAGTATTTGGATTGCCTATGCTCTTTTTAGTGACCTCATGTTCTGTAAGTAAACATACCTAACTTGTTAATACCACAGGAGGACCACTAGTGGCATTTAGCTTTGGCTTTATTGTTAGAACTGTAGAAGCAAGGGTTAATTAGTCATTTCTTAGTATTTTCCTCTAGGTATAAATTTCCCTGGACAGGAGTTAACATGAATTTAAAAAATTTCTAAACTTTGATCAGAAATTATGAAGAACTGAAAAGTGGATTATGATTAATTTGCTTTTTATTACTTCTTTATGTGTATTGGTTATTAGAATATGTACCTTTAAAATATGCTTGGAAGTTTCTTCCAGCTTTTAAAAATTTGTTTAAAATAATTTACTTGTTAAAGATAAAACTCAGTGAAACTGAATGTTTCTCGGCAACTATCATTTAAGTATTTAAAAATTCATTAGCATTAGAATAGAGTTCAACAATCCCTGAAAATTAGATGTCATCGTCTTCTATCACTTTCTGCATTATTTAATTTTCCCCAATATGTATTGATCATTTTAATTAATCATGAATCTTTACATTGCCTAAGGATTTGCCATTCAATTTCTACCAAACTGTAGGTAGGACAACTAAATGGACCCATAACTATACAGACAAAACCTTTCCAGTTGAGAGAGGTTTTAAATGAGGAAATATAAATCTACATAGCCAGAAAGAATGTACAACATATCATAAAAACATAAAAATGACTACAAGAACTTGTATAGCAAGAAAAAGAAAAACCTCTTCCAAGAAAGTTACTTTGCTGCCTAGGACTGAAGAACAAGAAGAAATTAGAGGCAGAAAGAAAAGAGGCAGAAGAGAGGTTATATGAACAGAATTATACACAGAATAGTGAACATCGAATGAGGAGAAATAATGGGAAATCAAATATAGCTGAGTTGATGATAATACAGAACTGTAATACTAAGAAGTAAAGCTGTAGAGAGATAGAACATAAATGTCAGTGGGTTTCTGATATTTTAATAGTTTTAAAATTTTAATCAATGAACAGTGGTTCAAAGAAATATAATTTTCATCTTTGCTACAATCTACATTTTTATGTGAAAACTGTTCCAGAAGAAGGTGTTTCTTATTGCTGATGCAAGAGAGATTTAAATATAGTTGAGAAATAGTCAAGTAAGGCAATTACTCCAGAATTTGACTCAAACAAAACAATGTATGAAAAGAAATAGAATGGATGGCATGAAAGTTATACCATACATTTAGTAACAGAAGTTTTCTGCTAATAGAAACACCATAATGCATGCAGATTTAGAACCCTCATTACGAGAGAATTTTGCCCTGTTTTCTTAGTTTTACAGTACATTTCTTCATAGTACTTAACTACGTCTTTGTCACAAATTATCACAGCTGGATCCAGGTGTGGTATATCACACCCTTTATTCCAAGCACTCAGAAGGCTGAGGTATGAGAATCCCTTTAAGATAGAAGGCAGCCTGGGTAACATAGTGACTTATACGGCAGCTTGGATAACAATGTGAGACCTTGTCTATAAATCCAAGGAAAAAATAGCAATCACACCAGAAATCACAGTTGAGAGTGAAGTGTGACCTAGAGCCTGACAGCCTGAGTTAACCTGTCTACTTACCCAAGCTTCATACACAATAATTAAAAGCCATGGTAGCAAAGTTGGCACCTCTGATAAGGTAAAATTTCAAAAGCATAGTATCAAAAGTAGTATGCAATCATTCACTTTTCACTTTGCCTAAGAAAAACTATAAAGAACATGGGACTATAAAAACTATAAAGTGATGGAACTGTAGGAAGCCCTGTATGTGGAAGAGGAGTAGAAAGAAAATCTATCACTTTTCTCACATGGAAAACTCACATATGATTATTAAAAGAATACTTTTAAAAACCTGTATAGAGTACTCAGTGATTCATGTTAGTGATGAAGGACATCAAAGCATTCTCATAATGTTTAACTTGAATTGTAGGACTGTATTTAAAATCACTACAACTATTTACATTTATAAAATAAAACAACACCAGTGATTTTAGCAAAAAAGCACTTTTATGTTAAAAAATTAAGATTTCATTATTTTTGATTTAAAATTTAACTTTTAAAAATATTTTAATAATTCTTTGAGATTTATATACCAAAACATTTGATCCAATTCACCTACACTCTCCATGTCCAATAAGAGGCCTTCATCTCCCTATACAATTAATTTTATATCTTTATTTCTTATAAACCCATTGAGTCCATAAAAACTGCTGTTCAATTACTTTAAGATCTTCTGAAGCCTGCTTGGTGGCCTATCAAAGACAGATCATTATAAAAAAATTGATTCTCCTTTTCGTGCTGCTGTTAATTATCAATAGATCCTATGTTAACGGTGGAATTCCCTGCCTATGTTTTCCTCCTCGTTGGGATTTCACTAGTATTGAGCATGAACAGATCTTGAACATGCTATAACAACCAATATGAGTTTATATATGTAATTACCCTACTGTGTTCAGAAAATAAAGCTTTGCTGTAGCAATACACTGTGCTTGCTCTTACCCTCTTTCTGTCACCTCTTCCATGATGATTCCTGGGTATCGAGTATGTGATATAGATATTTATTTTAGGATTGAGTCCCTAATTCTCTGCATGTGACCATTTGAGATTATTTTGCCTTAGTCACTATTTTCTGAAAGAAGAAACTTCTCTCATGAGGTGTGAGGGTTGTATGATACTATGGTTATAACAATAAACCATTAAGAGTCAGATGAATGTTGTGTCCCGTTCATCATCATCATCATCATCATCATCATAACAATAATAATAATAATAATAATAACAATAAGTTTTCCTCTACAGTCTATGAAATATAAAGCTACTATTTTCATCATAGTAAAGTCATAATATATAGGTTTCATCTTGTAGATCAATACCATACCCTGTCTGAAATTGATGATTATCATCAACATTCATGCCACTATAGCCACCAAAAATCTTTTCTTGCCATGCAAGCATGCAATAGGAAATTCAGTACTTAGTATTCACATGCTCAAAACAAAGAAAAGAAAGAGAAAGAAAAGATCTCAGAAAAGTTTGAAAGAATATGTTATTATTTTGAGACAAATCTGGTTGAATCCAAATGTCTTTGGCCTTTTACAAATACACAATAGGAGATAAGCTTCTAAATATTTAAGAAAAATTTATTACTAAGTAAAATTTCGGGCACTAATAGATGCTTTTTAAAGATAGAATCTCATGTATTTTTGTCTGGACTCCCACTCTGTGTGTAGAATGTTTCTCCCAATTCTACCTCTGCAGTGCTAGACTCTATCAAAATTTAAGGTGAACAGTTCATGACAAATAAAACTCAAGGTTGACTTGCGGCTTCCACATGCATGTAAGAAAAAAAATCCTACTCTAATGTTTGATAAAATTAAAGCCTGTGAAAAAATGGTCACAATATGTCCTAGAGATTGGGAGAACTCATGTTACATTTGGCAGCAATTGCTAAGTAAATAGCAACAAAAATTGTTAGTGAGACATGCTACTATAACTGCTGTATGGCAAAGGTCCATGCATTGTAGGTTCTACTTTGTATCTGCAAAAGCATGGCAATGAGATGAAGGGACAGACTAAGAACTCGAGTCTGTGGAATGGTGATGTGGCCTATGGAAATATGCTTTGGCATGTGATAATCGCAAACCCTTTGACTCTTCTGATTCTTTATGGAACTTACTAAGCCGAATTTAATCACAAAAGAGGATAACAGTTATAATTAGTACCTAGATTGAGGTGTTTAATACATATTGACAAATAAAGTCAGCTAGAAAGCAAAAGTTTTTGGAGAATATAACGTTCCAGAGAGTAGAGCAGAAGAGTTTTATTTTAGCCTTAAAGTACTATTTGACATTTTAAAATATGTGCATGCTTTGTTTTGATACAAGTAACATTTTTTTTCTGTATCCATGTGCTATGATTTTTTTTTTCCTATTTCTGAAATCTGGATAGAAGTTTTCTTTGTTACAATAAATCTGCACAGAAAAAAAAAGTAACCCTGACATTGCTGCTTACTATTGCAAAGTCTTTTATCATTCAATTAAAATCAATGATGTTAGATTGAATTCCATTTAACGTAATTTGTATAAAATTATTTCAGTAATTATCCCTATATGAATTTAAATGATTTATGTCTTCTGGTACGTTGTAAGACAGTTGTAAGTTTTTAAGATACCTTTCCTAAACTTCATCTTTAGATTAAAAATACATGTGAAAATAAGATTTTTTAGGATTAATACATTTATTTTTTTATTCACTTTACATACCAATCACAGTTCCCCTTCTCTCTCCTTTTCCTGCTCCCCTCCCACCTCTCCCCAGCCCATCCCCATTCACTCCCCGGGAAGGGTATGGCCTCCCATGTGGAGTAAATAAAACTTGGCACGTTAAGTTGAAATAGGACCAAACCTCAATAAGATTTTTACAGAAGCCCAAATATAATCATTGAACCTTGTGAAATAGTATGTTAATGCTCAATGAAAGAATCTAATATTAATAATATTTATTGATTTATTTTTATTATTTTAGAATATAAAAGTCCAAAAGAACAGAAGATAATTGATGAATGCTCCAGAAGACATTGCTTAATATATTCACCTATTCTGCATAAACACCATATTTAATTTCATGGAGCCCTCTGCTATTTTATGAAGATGTCATCCTCCTGAAGGCACTTTAGCAATTTGTAATAATCAATGTGTTTGCAATGTTTGCATATAAACTGGTATTAAAACAATCGGTAACTTCCTCATGACTTCTTATCGTGAAAAAAATAACATGTATAATTGAAGACAAACATTGCTAATTTTTAGATTTTACAAATCCAAGAAAGTGTTGTAGAAATGCTATTGGAAACTGTGATGGTCTAACTTTGTTGTCAGCTTGTCAGGATTTGGAATCAACGAAGAAATACTCCTCTGGGTGGGTTGGTCTGTGAAGGCAATTGCAGCAGATTAACTGAGGTCTTCCCTTAGAGTTGGAGTTTCTTCTCCAAGAGCGATACAGATGTAAGAAGTTTGGGGAATTCTCCATGCTGTTCATTGAACTTTGCTTCACAAAGGTCTTTGTGTCTATTCCATTACTGCTGCTGCTGGACTGTCTCTGGCATGCTTCCCTGACATCAGACTCTAGCCTCTTGGCCTTCTCGAGTAACTTGACAGCCAATGAAGCTCTTAATATAGTTCAGGTTAGAGTGGACCTGCTGAGGACTCTAGGTTGGTTGAAAGAGTATTAAACCAGGTCTTAACCTCTGAAACATGCACACAGCCATTGTAGGACTGCCAGACTTCATGGGTGGTAAGTTATTCTAGTAAATCACTCCACAATATTTATTCTTCGACTCAAGAGAAAAGAATAAGTAATGAGGTTTTTCTAAACTGGGAATATTTGAAACAATCAGTTTCCATATTATTCTATAGTAGACTGCAGGGGAAAAAATCTGAAGCCACCTACAAAAATCATTTATTTTTACTAAATAGTTTCTTTAGGCAAGGTAAATTGTTAGGCATATGAAAAACACAAATATAAAAAACCCATAGGAAAATTATACCTTCATTTCTAATAGTGAAGGCAGCAGTAATGATACATATGCACAAATATTTCCTCATAACAGTCTTTACAAGTATAAATCTGAACTTTATTGTTCTGATTGAATTTCTTTTGAAAATGACTGAGGCACTGAATTTTCAACATCTATCTATTGTTGCCGCAATACATAGTCTGTGAGAAAGTGGGTCATTTTTCAGGCTTAGTTAAATGTTACTAATTTTTTCTCTAGAAAAATCTTTTACGGTCACCAACATAGTCAAACTGTGTTTTGAAAAACTGCCATAGAGCATGAAGAGATAGCAACTTGTCCTCAGGGAAAAGACCTGGGGAGAGAGAGCTATTGCCGTTAAGGGTCTTGGAACGGATGGTTGGTCTCGCTACTGTTCCTATTCTTGTAAATTACCAAATGGTTAACTGAAATGCTTATGGGCAGTGTGAAAACTTGAGTACATTCGAATCTTTTCTATAATTTTTTTTGTTAGTTCAGATGCCTTCAACATGCCTCATCTTCTGTCATCTGAATATCTCAGCCTTTGAAAAATTTTGGCCATTTATTACATATTTCATTTTCATACGAGTATGTGGAATTGGAAACGGAATGAATTTTAATTATAATTGGCTCATCTATTTGCATCTATGGTGTAAAAATTCTGGAACTCAGAATAATTCAGTGTGAGAACATTTGGATCACATATTGGCAAACAGTTGCTTAGTGTAGTTTTACTAAAGATCATTAATATTGTAAGAATCTCAAACAGTAAGGGTGAATCAAGGATAGAATGTAAAATTTGTGACTTGACAGTGGTAAAGTTAAGATGCTACACTTCCCAAATTAAAGTGTAGAACTTGTATTTATCAATGGCTGGGAAATCAATACTTGTTAGCATTCTCAGTGGAAAATAAGGCTTAGCTACTGTCATCTGTAAACATGTATTGCACAATCATCAGTCGTGGGACACCTTTTTAATCCATGCATGCTAGAGGTTCAGCTCTACATTTGCATTTTTGAATTAGTCCCAGAGTGACACAAAGCAGTCCTGTAATTCAGATGTAACTGGCAAGTAAGTTTAAGTAGATATACATTATTAGAGTAAAAAGCAATAAATATATACTTCTTTTCTTTAACAAGAGAAATCTGCATTCCACATTTTTAAACCACGGACTACTTGCAGATATCTTTCCCTTTAAGAGCTAGATGGGGCTCTGTGTGAGCAACATTACCTGTAGCGAAAGACAGGATCTAATCCTCACAGCTGTCAGGAAAGCCTACACTAATGTGTCTTGAAAGAGTGATTAATAGGTTTTGACAATATCATTGCATTGCATATTTAATCAGATTATGCATCTGTTAGAAATGGTTTGCTTCTAACATCAGCAGACAAAAAACCACCATCGGTATTCAGATCAACGCCTTAGCAGGAACAAGGAACTACTATGCATGCCACTCTTCCTGTTGACAAGTTAAAACCGAATGCCAGAGACAGATGAGTCGTGACATATTCTTCATTCACTTAATGATTTTTTTTTTCAAAATTTCTTACTTCATCTGTGCCTTAATTAATGCTCATTAAAGAGAAGACAAACACACATTGCTGTAAGCAACAATCTCAAGGAAGAGATATACACCACCGAATGAACACTTTCCCTTAAAGTTGATGATATGTGTTGCTATTTAAAATGTAATGTTTAAGTTTTATATATACACAGATTTCAATGATAATGCTACTCCTAAAAGATATATATTTGTAAACAAATATTTGGATTAAAATATTTGACATGACAATTTTTATTTTCATGTGATTAAGTATTAAAATATTAAAAAAGAAATTGATGCAATGCAATGATGAGAATTATAATTAAACATTACTTTTTGGTATTCATTCATTTCCAATATGCATTTAGGAATTAGTTTTTACCGCAGTGCCGTTTTGCATCTGAATCTCAGAAAACTTGCTTTAAACAAGTGGATCCCTCCATTTTCTTTTTTATTTGTATTTGTTTATTGATATTTTTATTTTTTCAATAATCTTCATGGCTAGTCATGAGAGGCAGGACCTGTAACCTGTACATTATATTTATTAGATAACTGTCACTCTTCAAACCTGTGTTCTGATTTGAGATAGCTTTTTAAATAAAGGTTCTCTTGCCAAGGTTAGCAATGATGTCTGGTAATCTTTCTGTCTAGCTCTCTGGATATCAGTGAAAGAATCAAAAGGCAGGAAAGAGTCTTTAACTCAAGTAGCAGCAGAGAAAATTGCAGACACACTAGGTTAATCAACAGAAGTAAACTACTCTTAGTGAAGTGGAAGAAGCACACTTATAGCAAGGCACACAGAGAATGAACTCTACAAAACTCTCCAAACTCTACAAAGGATGAACTCTACAAATGGGTTTCAGGCAGCAGGAGTCTTTACTCCAGGACTGGAGTTCTAATGGTCTTTGTTGAAATGGAATAGGATCTTCTTGTGCTTTTTAGGATTTGTACATTTATACAAGGAAAGAAAATCTTGTAAGTCCTCAACTTTGGTACCCAAGCCCTGGTCTGACCTCAAACTTATGTATATTCCACACTACTGGTGGAAGTAAATATTTACCAGACATTAGTCTGAAACTTCCAGGCCTTGGTTTTGGATTCAAGTCAGGAGGGTGAGGAAAAAGGACTTTGCAATGCAATGCAATCTTTTCTTCCTTTTTTCCTTCCTTCCTTTTATGTTGGCTACAACAGAATATAATATAATAAAATAAGGTGCTGTGGCAAATACTCTTGTACATTGTAAAGATATGTCACTCATGCTGGTTTGATAAAACACTGGTTGACCAGAAGTCAGGCAGGAAATAGAGGTGGGGCAGCCAGACTAAGGGAACTCTGGGAAGAGGAATGGTAGAGTCAGCCACCAGCCAGTCACAGAGGAAACAAGATGAGAATGTCTCACTGATAAAAGGTATCAAGGAATGTGGTGACCATATACAAGAATTATGGATTAATTTAAGTTGTAAGAACTAGTTAAAAGCCTGATGTAATAGGTCAAACAGTTCACAATTGTTACAAGCCTCTGTGTGTTCTTCGGTACTGAATTATTACAGGACAGGTGGGACAGAAACTCCGTCTACAAGAAGGTAAAACATTAACCATCACATTGGTGATGGAAAGGACAATGCAACATAATGAAAAGGGAAAAAGATAAGGTACAAGAATCAGCGATCTACTTGTTCACACACTCAGGAATCCCATGAAAGCACTAAACCTGAAGCTATAATACATATGCAGAAGACCTGGTGCAGACATGTTCAAGTCCTGCACATTCTGCTTTAGTGTTTGTGAGCTCATATGAACTTTTCTCAGTTGATCTAGAAGGCCTTGTTTTCTTGGTGGCTTTCATTTACTGCAGCTATCACATTTGTGTGCCTTCTCATCAGTGGGATTTCCTGAGTTCTGAGAGGAAAGATTTCATGGAGATAACACATTAGGGATGAATGCTACAAAGGATCTCTCCTTGTGATTTGGAAATGTTGCTGACACTATTCTTAAAATGCAGTTCAAGTTTTGACTCTGTTATCTAAGCATAAGTCATTTTAATTCACACTTCTGTATATTCTATTTAGACTTTATTGACATCCTCTCTGACTTTTCTTTAATTATAGAAGTTGAACTATTTCCATTAATAATCTTTTCCTATGATGGATATAACCAAAAAAAATCCTGTTCAGATTTATGTCTTTATTTTTAATATACAATTGTACCAGTTTAAATACATTTGTTTAAAGGAACTGTATGTTATAAAGATGAGAAACTACTGATTTCTTTGTTAATCTTTGTTTATAATTTAACTTGACATTAGAAAACCATGAGATGTCTGACAACACCACAACATAACCAGATTTGATATTTACCATTTATTTTATCTATATTCATAGCCAGTGCATTTTTCCTCATGAGTTAATTATTTTAGCTATAGCATTCACTCCAATAACTGTTTAGTAAACTATAGAAATGTGGATATGTTATTTTTTTACACTCAATAGAAAATCACTTTTATGATTTTTCTTCTAAACATTTAATCAAATATAAATAATATATTTAATTTTTAATGAATTAGTGTTTTTTAACTTAATTCCATTATGTGCAGAGAATGCATTTGTAATTACTTAAGACATTTGAAATATGCTGAGACAATTATTGGAATTAATAATAAACTGTGTTGTGAAATGGCTGGATTGTTCTTGTACAGAATTCATTGACTGGGCTAGGATGTGAAGAAGGCAACAAGAGGAACTTGTGTAAACCTCTTTTACCTTCAATTTCTTTTCACTTTCCTAAGGTTAATATACAGGATAATAAAATAGCAACATAAATTATCTTATTGTTGTGTCCAGTTATTTTAATTCCTGTTTTGTTGTTATGTATATATATTTCTGAGTGTTACCTCTTAATGGCATAGAATTGTCATAGTATTTCATAAGTAATAGCATGCTTTGTTTTTGAAGCATTATTTTAGTGAGAAACTCTTATAGTAAGAATCACGTTACACACTTTCTGATGAGTATTTTTACAATACTTCTCTATTATTTTTTTCATTGTTTTAATTTTAGAACATGTTAACCGATGCCATAGATTACAAAAAATGCATTTTAAGCATATAGCTTTCTGTCAAATTGTCTTAACTCTTCACACGTTAATAATCTTACCAAGTATATAGAGTGAAGGAGTTGGTTTCTCCTTCTCCTGTTTCCCCATGCCTTTAACTACTATGCACCATCACTGCAGTGTATTTTCACATTCCCTTTGTCCTGGAAAAGAAGAGCATCCTTTGAAGATTATTTTGTTTGCTCACATTTTCTATTTTACTCTAGCTTCTTTTGTATCTCGAGAGTTCACCTGATATTTTCTCCCTGCTTGAATACCTTGTTTCAATGTGGTTATGGTAGATGCTTTCTTTTCCCCTGCCACTTAGATGTTATGTGAATCAACACTAAAGGAAGTCTGTCTGCATTTTTCTCTGCATACTGAAATGAACTGGGAGCTAATTTTGGGTCCTCTCGTATGTAAGGAAAAACTAATCTCATTTGCAAGGCATATAGTCCTCAATGGTCAGCTGTTTTCCTACCCCTAGATATGTCAGAGAAATTCCAAGGCCATTGGTTTTCAGTCATGTGCTGCTTCTTGTCTTGGTTATGGTTTGGGATCAATGAATTCATATTTTTCATAAATTAAAAATTTATATAATTTGTATAAATTGTACATTATTTTTCTCCTTTCCTTTCTTTTTCTACTTGAGTGAAAATATATACATCAAGACTTGTATCTCAAAGCCATCGCATTCCTTTTTTTTTTGTTTGTTTATTCAAGTATCCGAAAACACTCTTTCCACTTCCTCCCCTCCTCCCAATACCCTCCTGCTCCCCCCACTCCCTCTCCTCCTCCCTCACCATTCCCAAGAGCAGTCAGGGTTTCCTGTCCTGTGGGAAATCCAAGTTCCTCCCCCTCCCTCCAGGTCCAGGAAGGTGAGCATTCAAACAGGCCAGGATCCCAAAAAGCCAGTCCATGTAGACGAAACAAGACCCAGTGCCATTGTCAATGATTAATCAGTCTTCATTTGGAACTTGGGGGCTCAGTCAGCCCCCATGTCAGCCACATTCAGAGAATCCGGTTTGATCACATGCTTGTTCAGTCCCAGTCCAGCTGGCCTTGGTGAGCTCTCATTCGATCAGTCCCCTTGTATCAGTGGGTGAACGCACCCTTCGTGGTCCTGACTTCCAGTGCTCCAATGTGGGTCTCCGTCTCTATCTCCATCCATCGTCGGATGAAGGCCCCCTCTGATTATGCTTTCCTTGCTCACGATCTCCCTCCCTCTGCTTCTCCTTTGGACCTAGGGAGTTAAGTCCAGTGTTCCAATATGTGTCTCTGTCTCTATCTCCATCCATCGCCATATGAAGGTTCTGTGGTGACATGCAAAATATTCGTCAGTATGGTTATGGGCCAAGGGCAGTTCAGGCACCCTCTCCTCTACTGGCCAGAGTACAATCTGGGGACCTCTCCTTGGGCCTGGGGACCCCTCCAGAATCAAGTCTCTTGCAAACCCTAAAATGTCTTCCTTAGTTGAGATATAAACTTCCCTGCTCCCATAACCATCCTTCCTCCCTCCCCCCTCCCATTCCCCCAAGCCATCCCCAATCCTCCCCCTCTCCCCTCTCCCTAACCATCTTCCCCTACTTCCACTCCCCCACCCCCATGCACCCGAGTTTGCCTGGCAATCTTGCCTACTTCTAATATCCAGGAGGATAACTATATGATTTTCTTCAGGTTCACCTTCTTTTTTAGGTTCTCTAGGATCACAAATTATAGACTCAAAGACCTTAACTATGGCTAGAATCCACTTATGAGTGAGTACATACCATATTCTTCTTTTTGGGTCTGGGTTACCTCACACAGTAAAGTGTTTTCTATTTCTATCCATTTGCATGCAAAATTCAAGATGTAAACAGCAGAATGTTGGATCCTGTTTTCATATCCAATCTCTAAGTCTGTGCCTTTTTATAGGTGAATTGAATCCATTGATATTAAGTGATATTAATGACCAGTGGTTGTTGACTCCGGTCATTTTTTTTGGGTATTAGAGTGTATGTGTTTTCCTTTTTTGAGTTATGCTTGTGAAGTGTTGCTAGATGTCTGAGTTATTGTAGGCAGTGTTGGGAATGTTGGATTCCTTGGGTTGTGATTTGCCTTCTAATACTTTCTGTAAGGCTGGATTTGTAGTTACATATTGTTTAAACTTGTTTTTATCCTGGAATATTTTGTTTTCTCTGTTGATAGTGAACAATAGCTTGGCTGGGTATAGTAGTCTGGGCTTGCATCCATGGTCTCTTAGTTTCTGTAGTACCTCTATCCAGGACCTTCTGGCTTTCATGGTTTCCATAGAGAAGTCGGGTGTAAGTCTGATAGGTTTACATTTATAAGTTACTTGACCTTTTTCCTTTGCAGCTCTTAATATTCTTTCTTTAATCTGAATGCTTTGTGTTTTGATTATTATATGGCGAGGGGATGTTTTTTTCTGATCCAGTCTATTCGGTGTTCTGTATGCTTCTTGAACCTTCATAGGGATATCATTCTTTAGGTTGGGGAAGTTTTCTTCTATAATTTTGTTGAATATATTTTCTGGACCCTTGATCTGCAATTCTTCTTCTTCCTCTACCCCTATTATTCTTAGATTTGTTTTTTTTTTATTGTGTCCCACAATTCCTGAATGTTTTGTGATGAGAATTTGTTGGATTTGCTGTTTTCTCTGGTCAGAGCGCTTAATTTCTCTATGGTATCCTCAGAATCTGAGATTCTTTCTTCTATCTCTTGTATTCTGTTGGTTATGCTTGTTTCTGACGTCTCTGTTCGTTTACCTAGATTTCCCATAGCCAGCCGGCCCTCGGTTTGTGATTTCTTCATTGCCTCCATTTCAGTTTTTAAATCTTGAACTGTTTCCATTACCTGTTTGATTGTTTCTTCTTGGTTTCCCAGAATGTCATTTATGGATTTACTCATTTCTTCAAACTTTTTGGTATATTTCTCTTCCATTTCTTTACTCATTTCCTCAATCTTTTTGTTATACTTATCTTCCATTTCTTTATGGCAGATTTTCACCTCCTGTTTAAGTTCCTCTATTATTTTCATAAAGATCCGCTTAGAGTCGATTTCTTCTATTTCTTCTGGAGTAGGGTGTTCAATTCTTCTAGTTTCATGCTCCCTGGATTCTGGAGATGTCATGTTGCCTTTCAGGTTGTTGGAGGAATTCTTGCATTGGCGCCTGCCCATCTCCTCTCTCAGGATGAAACTCCTCAGCACTTTCTGGATAGAACTCCTCAACACTCTCTGGGTAGGACTCCTCAGCACTCTCTGGATAGAGCTCCTCAGCACTCTCTGGGTAGAACTCCTCAGCAGTGCAACAGGGCTAGCTGGTCTTCCCAGGATGGAGGAGACAAAAGGGCGGCAGCAGTGGGGGCAGGGAGGGGTCCTGTGGAACACTGAAGACCCTGCTGCAGAAGCTGAGGGGGGAGGGGCTGTGCTCTCTTCCTGGACAGGCCGGTCGCCCAGGCAAGCACCCACTCACCTCTCTGGGTAGAACTCCTCAGCACTGCAACAGGGCTAGCTGGTCTTCCCAGGACCCAGGAGACCCATTGCATTCATTTTTAATGATTTTTTTATCTTTCATTTTTAAGGCTTACTTGAAAGTTTAATGATACATTATTCATCAATATTTAATTAGCTGTTACATTCATTGAAGGAAGTTTTCAAATATTTACTGTACTTTTTCATTGTTAGAAGTACTATTTCTACTTTTACCTGTTTTTTCCACACTTATCATATTAGTTTTGAGAAGTTTATCAAAAATGCAATTTATTTGAAAATTTCACATATGGCTTAAATTTATGTAGACAGTATAGTTCCATCATTTCTTTCCTATGCCTCTTTCTCTCCCCTTCCAAATGTCATGTCTTTTTAATTTTTCATCTTATAATCTACTTATTCTAATTTGTGCTTCCAGTGTAGTATAACATAATGTTCAGTAGAGACTGTCAGCCTATCATGAGCCACACCACTGAAGAAAACTGATTGTTCATCTGCCAGAGGTCATCAACTCCCAAAGACTCCTAGCTCAGGGTAGGAACATCTAAGATCCTCTGCTCTCCATCTTGGAGAATTACCTGGATTGATCTTGTTGAGGTCTTGGGCTTACAACCACAGCTTCTGTAAATTCATATTACAATGGCCCAGTCGTGGTCAGGTACCATTATTTCCTCGCAGTTTTCCCTGATCTGTTGGTCTTACAAAATTTCTGCATTCTTACGCATGTTCCCCAGACCGTGGAGTCTATGTTTTATACAGATGTTTTGTTGACTGAGGTTTTCTATCCCAAAGAATCACACAGAGGTTCGCATTAGTTATAAACCAATTGGCACATTAGCTCAGACTTCTTATTTACTGATTCTTATAATTTACATTAGCCCATAATTCTTGTCTGAGTTAGCCACATAACTTGGTACCTTTTTCAGTGAGGCAGTCACATCTTGTTTCTTCTGCAACTAGGTCAAAACTGCAGACTGCAGAATCCTCTTCCCAGAATTCTCCTGTTCTCATTGCCCTGCCTTTACTTACTGCATTGTCACCCCATGTATACTTCCTGCCTGGTTACCGGTCAATCAGTATTTTATTAAACAAGTATAAGAAACACATGTTTACAGGGTAAAATCATTATCCCACAGCAAACCACCCCTTTTTTTTTTAAAGAACAAGAACTCTGAATCTAAGAACATTTGTATAGCTTTTTTCCTGACCATTATCCATAACAACTTATAACCAACATTCTAAACAAAAGAAAATATCCATAGTCCATTTTGGGGGGATGTGGTTTTAGTTTTCCAGGCTACTTCCTGCTGAATTGCAGCACTGATAATCTTATAAGGACCTAAAGAAAATTTATAATTATGATCAAGTCATGACTGGAGTATCCTGTGAGGCTTGATCATCTCAGCCAGCAGTCTTGAGGATGTTCTAAGTGTAGAACTCAGACATCTGGGCCTTCTGCTGCTATCGGAAATTTCTCAGGGGGGGGTCTTCCTTCATCAAACCTTATTTTTTCTTAGCCCAAAATAAATCCATAGCCTCTGACTTTCTGTGAAAACAAAAGCAAAACCTCTTTTCCAAAGTAACATATCTTTTGACTTCAATTTTGAATTTAAGGCATTTATAAAACATTTATGTTTTATCAATACAGCAGCATTTATATTTAAATGTCTTTTAGCAGCTGTTGCTCCTTCCTCAGCTGTAAAGCAATTCAAAGATAACATAACAATATACTGTATCCAGACTCTCTGTGTATTTCCCCCTTTCATGCTAGCATGTTTATTGTTGTCGATTTAAATTTAAATTTATATATGAAGTAGCACACCACTCTATGAAATTTACGTGCCTAACTTTTACTTCTAAGGCGCTCCTTATCTGTCCCCCTTTTGCGGTTACCTCACTTCTTCTCTTCCAAATAATAGTATTCTCTTCCATCTCTCCTCAGCTGTGCTCTGTTACTTACTGTTCCCCTTCCCTGTGAAAACTCTTTTCCCTCCACATGCTGTTCTTTCCAATCTCATGACTACTACCACAATTGCTTTCCAACTATTAAACATGAACGACAATTACGATTAAGATAAGATGTAGTATTTTTCTTTCTGAGATGGCTTTACTTTATTCAACAATTATTCAACAAATTTTTTTTAGATCCAATCATTTTCCTTCAAGTTGATAATTTCATTTTCCATTCAAACTGAATAATATCCCATTGTGTATGTATATCCCATTTCATTTCATCTACACATAAGATGATTCCACCTTTTCTTTTTTCCTCTCATTGAATCAGTTAAACTATCTTTTCATGTATAATAGTTCAAACAATTTTCAATTATATTTCAGAAAATTCAGTAAAAGGAATCATTGTGGGAATTCAAACTAAAATGCTAATTTTATTAAGGTTAAAATTTATGTTTTTATTTAATCAAAGAGTGTTGTAATATTCATGTCACATTTTAAATATACTTTGAGCAGTGTTTTAATTTTTGCTATACTGTTAAAAATATCATTGATTCAGAAACTAGTTTTGTTATTTAGTACATTGCAATTTTTTAAAGTACAGACAAATCAAATCTTTGCCAAGTTCAATATATATATATATATATATATATATATATATATATATATATATATATAATTGAGAAATATAAGAGTAATCTTTCAACTGTTCTATGCTTTGAAAATCCTACAGGAAGTGGTCTTTCCTATTTTCTACTTATTGTTCAAGGACCTGTGTGAAATCCTGCATGGATCATTAGCGCTAACCCAAAGTTTCTTCCGGAGGAAGAAAATCACTTACTGCATATCACTCCCCATCTCACTTCCTGAAGCTGTAGCTTCTCTATCTCACTGGAGCACCTTTCACTCCTCAGTTTTCATTTAATAATCTTCTGGAACAGACCATTGGCTGAACTCTCAGAAGCCTAATGTTTTTAGCTTGACAGTTAGATGGCTGAATTTAAAATTCATTTTTACTACTACTATCATCAGAAATCTGTTATTATCATCATTGATATTTATCTTACTCACATAAGATTAAAAGAACAAAATCATTTGTGGGTGCATTTTACCTGAAAAAGTATGCAAAGAATAGAGGATGATGGTTTTTATGATAACTACAAATAAAAGAATGCTAGGAATTGCCTCCTGTGACATTCATTCTACGACTGAAAAACTGAGGTTATAGTTTATATATATGGTCAAACAAATGTTCACAAGCTACTTCGGTGGACTCATGAGAATGTAAAACACGATAGGCAATGGAAGTTCTGCTGAAATTATTGGTAAGGGAGAGTTGGAAGGAAGAAATACATGAGAAGATACCTTATTGAAATAATAGAGATTCAAGTACAAGAAAGTTAAAACATAGAAAAGCAGCTGAAAATACACTGGGGAAATAATGAACCTGATAGGTTTGAAAAACATGTGAACTATACTGAGGTAAGAGCTGCCATATGGAGAGAGCTATAAAATTGGGTTAGTGACATCAGCTAAGACCAATAATGAATCTGGTGAGAGAAAACCTCTGGTGGAAGTACTTAATTCTATAGAGTTTATTATTTACTTATTATTTAATCAAAGAGTTTGTAAAGGTCATGTCATATTTTGAATAGATTTTAATAATTTTGAAAATTTTATTATACTGATAAAAATGTTGTTGCTTCATACCTACCTGTGTTATTTAGTACATAGTAATGACATTAAAGACACAAGAAAACAACACCATTTCAAGTCCAAAAGAATCTACAATCCTTGTAAAAATCACTGTATTATTAGCTTGATTTCCACTTAAAATTTTTCCAGTTTTATAACTTATTTGTAAAAGAGATGCTAATTTCTGATTGTCATATCTTGATTCTCATTTAATTCATTACTTTATACAATATAAGCAAACACTTGCTGGACACATAACTATCTCTCCATCTATCTCTATGTTTCTATACTGAGAAATCAATATTTTTTATTCTATTTTAATATACTTTTGTTCTTAGACATCAAGCATACAATTATAATATAAAGGAACTTATATTAATCCATATAGTAGATATTCACTAATCTAATTGGCAAGAATTCCTAAATGGACTTAGGAATATTACTTACTGTTCTATCTACATTGTTGCCACCACAGGTTATTTAACCTTCATTTTTATCTTTATTCAATAGAGTAGTTAATTACAATATTACCATATCTAGCGTAAAACATATTCTACACTAATATGTACTAAAATTTACAATATAAAGTTTGCCTTAAAACAGTTACCCAAGAACTTTGAAGAGTCCAAATATTGTAAATAAACCCAGCATGCTCCAATTTTGTAATTAACAATGAATCAAAAGAAGCTTTTAACTTCTGTGGCATGTCTGTTCTTAATAAACCTCATGCTGCTTAATGCTTAAATTTCTATTGTCCTCTTATTATGTTTATAGATTTTGAAGGAAGCAAATATAAAAGCAAGTTTGAGGGATAATCATTTGAATGGCGTTTATAAAGAATTGTTTCAAAATTACTGACTGTTCAATACTGCTGTTTAACTTTCTGAGCTCCCTCATGCCTTCAGAGAAGAAAGAAGGAACATTCTGTCCATGAATCCTGGAATAATTTCAACATGTATTTCCCCTCATAATGTACTGATGGATTTAGCACATGTTCTAATAGTCCTGACTTTTGCTCATAGACATACTGGCCACTTGTTAATTTTTTTGTCCATTTGTGTGTTTTTATTATTATACTGACTGACTCATTTTTACTTGTACCACTTTCCCACTGTAAACATTTTAGTGATACAGTGATGTCACTGTGCTATTAAACTTCATCTAATTCTATCAGGGTTTAAATGTATAGAGCAATACTATCATACTGTAGTTCAATTTTCCTAGTAAGAAAATAATAGATAGCACAGTGGTGTATTTAAGTAAAATAAAAATAACTTAGAAAATGCTAGCTCTATTTTAAAGATGCTTGTGGGTTTTGCTTGTTTGTTTTTTGCGTACCTGATTTTTTTTGCCTGCAGGCAAATATATTTACCATGTGTGTCTCCAGAGGGTGTCAGAAGAAGATATTGGATTTCCTGGAAAGAATTAACAAGGTGTTGTGTGCAACCATGAGGATGCCAGGAACTTAACCCGGGTCTTCTGCAAGAGACCAGATTGGAGTCTCTTCTGTACCTTGTCCACTCATTTTTATATAGTTTCACCTTTTCAAGCTACGGCTACTTCTTGGAAAACAGAAATTTATCGTCACAGATATGTGCTCCTCCTGTCCCTTCTGAAATGGGGAACATGGTGTGGTAAAATGGAGAATTTCTAGATGAATTTTCTAGATCAGAGTAATAGAACTTATTCCTACAGGCAGTAAAAAAAAAATCCCTTCTGGCATTACCATCTTGTGCCCTATAAGACAATGAATAGCAATGTTATGGGCAGTTTGTGATATGCAAAATAAATATATTCTGGATTTTTATTCTTTTGAAATCTGTTATAAACTTATTTATTATATAAAAAGCAGAAAACATATTTTTTTATGTAGCAATGTGAAATAAAATCAGATATGGGAGAGGGATGTGGAATTTGGGGGAGATGTGGAAACCTAGTGCAGCAGAAACTCCCTGGAATCTACAAGGGTGACCATCGTGAAAACTCCTAGTAATGGAAGATAGAGCACCTGAATTGGTCATCTTATGTAACCAGGGAAGGCTTCGAGAGGTGGAACTGGGACGTCAAGCCAGTCACAAAAGTTTTCATCTACAATTTGTCATACCTGTGAAATGTACTGGTAAATGATGGTCCAGAACTTGTAGGAGTGGCCAGCCAATGACTGGTCCAATTTGAGGCAGAAGGAAACTATATACCTGACACTGCCAAAATGGACAGGAGCCGGAGTACAGTGACTTAAGAGAACCAAACACAACTGGCCCAAAAAAAACCTCTTTTTTTATTTTTTTAAGTATTTTTTAAAACTATTATTTCTCATTTTACATGCCACATCCATTTTCCACTCCCTCCCCTTCTCCTGCTCCCTCCAACATTCCCCCTCTCACCCCGCATCCCACCCCCATCCACTCCTCAGAGAGGGTAAGACATCCCATGGGTAGTTAAGAAAGTCAAGCACATTGCTCTGAGGCAGGACCAATGCCCTCCCCACAATATCTAGGCTGAGCAAGATCTTTTATCAGAGGATCTTTGCACTGGATCGTTGCTAATGCGAAGACTCATAAGCGTTCAAAGTGATGAGGATAAGTGACTATTAGCAGTCATCCATAAATGCATAACCATGCTCAAGGAAGATTACAGAATGGATAGGAGAGACAGGTAGAACGTAAAAGCCGGAGTATTGAAAGGATGGTATGAAAAGTTGTCCTACAGAAATGACATACAAGCAAAAAGAAAAATCTTTTGTTAATGTTATGTGAATTAAAATTTTGTAAACTATATGCATTTAAGAATTTTGATAGAAGAGTTCATGTATGTGGAAAAGGGAAGGAAAATATTGAAGAGTTTCTTAAATAAGTTGGAGCAGGATAGACAAACTGCTCATTTATGAAGTTCTCAAAATTTTGTTAAAATTACAATAGTTGTTTTACCCACTGGATGGCATTTATTGAGAAACATTAGCTTGTTCTTCTATGGAAAATGGCAAAATGCAAAACAAAGTACATGATAGATTTTAGGGATCAAATAATGATATGACCCTAAAGTGGACAAAAACTCAAAAATGGTAATAAAGTTGACTTTTTCCTTTTAACTCTAACAAAGACATACAACAAGTATTTAAGGAAGAAGAGAGCAGTATTTGCCATTTGAAATAATGAGGGAAAGGGTCACAAATAGGAAAAGTTTTGTTTAGTAAGACACTGAAATACTGAAAGTAGTATTCCTCAGAGATTTAGGTCTATCTGGGCCAAAATTAATCTAGGCACAAATCAATTTGTGGGGAAAGAACAATAACTTATTGAAGAGTGTCGAAGAATATTATTTTAAGGTGTGTTACATTTGTTTTCATTTAACCGTGTAAAGATGTGATGCTTTTTTTTTAATAATGCGTTTGTTTAACTCTGTGAAGCTGTGATTCTTTGCCTGTCGACAACACTTGATGGTCTTTTCTATTCACAGAGACAGAACAGATTAGACTCATTGGGTTATTATAAAAGTGGGAGGAATTGCAGCTAGGGGGAAGATGTATTAGGGATGAAATGGCAGTAGGAGGAAGTTACTATAATAAATCTGTAATAAAGAGATTAATGACCAATAGTGAAGGAGAAGTAAAGATAGTTGGGGCTGGCAAGCAGAGAGTCTAAACTGAAGGAGAAACCTGGAGAAAGAAGGAGGAGCAAGAGAGAATAAGAAGAGGAAGCTATCAGGGACAAGCCACCCAGCTACAAAGCAAACCTTGGAGTATGAGAGAAAGTAGGATATACAAAAGTATGAAAAGGAAAAAAGCCCAGAGGAAGAGGTATACAGAATAATTTAAGTTAAGAAAAGCCAACAAAAAAACAAGTCAAGTTAAGGCTAGGCATTTATAATGAAGTATAAGCTTCCATGTGTGATTTGTTTGGGACATGGATTACAGGCCCCAAAAAGAACAAAGAGAAAATAGTGAAAAAAATAATAGAAAGAAAAGATTGCTAATATCCAAAAGATATTGGGAACAGCTCAGATAAAAGGGAAGGAAGTGTGGGAGAATCATGAAGAAAATCAACCATTATCCAAGAAAAATCATCAACTTAAAGTGAGATCAAGGCTCTGGAAACAAAAGCTAAATATTTAAAGAATTTTTTCCCAGGTTAAAACGATTCTTTAGTAATTTAATTTCACACCTTATAAAAGAGCATAATTATTAAAACATAATTATTGAAATTGAAAGTCTTCCTGTGAAAGATAAGGAGAGTTATTAAACTAATGAAGCAAAGAAAGCTTGCAGGCTCAGAGAGCACATGGACCTAGCAGTACTCAGGCACCGTCGAAGTTACAGGATATATTATGCTCCTCCCCAGTAGGTTACACAAGCAGCAGGGTATTTACTAAGAAAAGCAACTTTCTTCACGGGGTTGCCTTCAATTTGCACAGAGGTGCAGAGATGCATCTGTAAGCTAACTTAGATGAGCTATCATGTGATCTTCTGTTGGTGTCCTAATACATGTTTTCCTTTGTCTCACCAGATAAAAGATGATGAATTAGAGTCTCCATTCATTGTTCCAAAATTCAATGTTCAATATCGAAAAATATCCTAAGGGTAGAGAATTATAAATTAATTGATTATCTAAAAGAGCCAACTAGTAGAAACAATTGCAAAGTATTTTGTGACAGACTTTTCCTAATACATCATCTCTCTCTCTCTCTCTCTCTCTCTCTCTCTCTCTCTCTCTCTCTCTCACACACACACACACACACACACACACACACACACACACACACACTCACACCTCTCAGAAAGTTCAAGGCCAAAGTAATGATTTCAGTTCAATTTGATGGAACAAAGAGATGTTTTTGTTGTTGGAATAGGGAAAATGTAAATGCAGTTTCCCCATCAGAAATCCTGCATTAACGTGGATAACAACTCTGAAATTCTGCAACCTGGGATTGTCTATGATGCTTGAAGGCAACTTTGCAATTCCAATACTTCTTTCTTTGAGTAATTTGGCTTGTCTGAGTCTCTACCACCAGCAAGTGATTAGTCTGAAGTCATGTCCCTCAGAACCTTCCAAGTTTCTGTTTTCCCAGACAGGTGACATTTTGTTTACCACCTAAGGCTCATGAGCCTTCTTATCCTCCCTGAATAAAACTTCAATTTGGATGAGATTGTTGCAGTTCAGGGAAAAATGCCATATAATTCAATGGAAGGGAGTGAAATTGACAAGATACAAACATTTTAACTGTTGAATACTCATCTACTCCATGACTCTTCAAGAAAATAAGTGACAATTGTCTCCTATTATTTTATTAACTTTTCAAAGATTTCAAATAATGTTTTCCCTCTAGATGTAGTACTTTCAATTGTGTTATCATTTCTCTTACTTACAAAACTTAGAAGTAACAATGTCCATTCAGACTAGTTTGTAGTTCATTTAATTATAATTACATTGTCTGGGAAGGTAATAAAAGACAGATTCATGTACAAAATATAGTGAAGGATTTTCCCAAAACATACATATTTGAAGTATAATCAAATTAAAAAGGGATAAGAGTTGATCTATAAATTAGTGGAAATTAATAGTTTAAAAAAATTCTGGTTTTGTTTTCTTTTTGTTGTTTTGGTTTTGGTTTTTGAGAGGGCATCCCTTTATTGGTATTCAGTAGTTTTTCTGTTTGTTTGTTTGTTTTAAGTTTTTCAAGACAATGTTTCTATGTATATCCTTGGCTGTCCTGAAACTCACTCTGTTGACCTGGCTGAACCTGAACTCACAGAGGTCTGACTGCCTGTGCGTCCTGAGTACTGGGATTAAAGGCATGTGCCACTACTGTCCACATTCAGTAGTGTTTATGAAGAGAAGCATAGAGGACTATTCTTGGTAAGGAAAATTGCCAGGGTGCCAAGGGTCTCATAGTTTAAACAATATACAGGCTTGGAGCAGTCACATCTTCAGAAGACTTGGGAGTCAATGATTCATTTGGTCTTTGCCATACCATCAGATTCTATTCAAGAATTTAAAGGACTTTCTAGTGGATAATAGAAATGAGGGATTGTGTGCTTTAGCAATAAGGCAAAAGGGGGTAGAAACGCCTTTAGTTTATCCCAATAAACTTCCAAGTTTTTAAGAAATAGAAAGATAAATTGTTGGATAACACATAATTCAATTATAAGAGCTGGACGATGGTGGTGCACGCCTTTAATCCCAGCACTAGGGAGGCAGAGGCAGACAGATCTCTGTGAGTTCAAGGCCAGCCTGGTCTCCAATCCAACACAGTCTCCAAAGCAACACAGAGAAAACCTGTCTCAAAAAATAAAAACAAAAATCAGTTATAAGAAACAAGGAGATGTCAACAGTGTAAGGAAGATTAGAGAGCTTTCAGGGAGCCCCTAATTATTGTCCAGACAAGAAATGCAATGCCTTCTCCATGACAGAGTCTCCTAGGAAGATTGTCTTTCAGCATCACTTGAAAGCTCCAAAGGCTGAGCTTGGAGCCTTTGACTCACTAGCGAATTTCTTAAGAGTCTATTGAAAAGGAAGCTGACACCTTATTATCACTTAATTTGAACTGAAAAATTTCTGTTCTTTTCTCCATCATATAAATAATAAATTTATTTTAAAAGATATAAGAGGTTGAGATAGGTGAATTTCCCTTACATATGTGATAAAAATTACAGATTGTCACTCACATTTCTCAAGAAGACAGATACGTGAAATATAAAAGTGCTTCCTTGATTTTAGAGAGATGTGTAGAAATTGTCAGATGATTCCAAAATTTTGACTTTCATTCCTTCACATACCATGAATAGATCCAGATTTTCATTGATAACTTGATATACGCTAGTTACCACTCTATCATTTTAAGGCTGCTACAATAAAATAACCTCAAGACTCAGTGAGCCTATATGAAACTCAGATATTTTCAAATATCTGCATGCACAGGAAATGTGAAAACCAATAAAATAATGTCTACAGAAGTAACTTTAGTGCCACGCCATCCTTTGCCGTCCATCTCAGTACTTCATAGCGCTATTTTTTATTCAATTTCTTCTTTATTAAAAATATATTCTTCTCTCACATATCTTGACTAAAGTTTCACCCCCACTACCCACAGGCTCCCTCCAACTCCTCTCTCCCCCAGATCTACTCCCCTCTGTTTTCTCTTCAGAAAAGAGCAGGCCTCCAAGGAGATAACCAAACAGACAAAAACAAGATACAGTAAGACAAGGCAAAGCCCTCATATCTAGGCCAGACAACCAGAAGAAAAGAGTCTCAACAGCAGGAAAAAGAGTCTAACTCACCCACTCCCACAGTTAGGAGTCCCACAAAAACACCAAACTAACAGCAACAACACATACGAAGGGGACCTTGTGCAGACCGCTAATGATCCTGTGCTTGCCTCTTCAGTCTCTATGAGGCCTGCTTTATTGATTCAGTGGCCCATGTTCTCATATCCTCCATCCACTCTAGCTTCTACAGTCTTTTTGGCCCTTTTTCCTGTGCCTTATAGCGAAGTGACTCATAAAAGATCTTCAGTTTAGATCCTTCTCTCTCTGCATATTGTCTGGCTGCTTGTTTCTGCTTCTAAATGCTGTTGGGTACATTTCTCTGATGAGTACTGGACAAGGCACCAATCTCTGAGTACGTAAGAATATCACTAGGAATCACTCTATTGTTCCTGGCCATCCAAGCGGTGTCAGGTATGGGTTCTCTATCCTCAAGTTAAAACAGACATTGTTCTCTGCCACCATTGCCCCAGCATATCTTGCAGGCAGGACAATTTGTAGTTCAAAGGTTTTGTGGTTGGGTTGGTGCCCATGATCCACTTGCAGCATATATTCTCACAACCAAGAGACTAGAACATAGGGGTGAAGGCTTCATGAAGGCACCGTCTCAACCTCTTCACACTCAATTGTGTGTGTGGATAATGTCCACAGCAGTGGGACCCCACTGTAAGTTTGCCGAGAGCAATCCTTTTTCTAATGTTAGCTTGAGTTATTTGGGAATCTCCACGGGACACTCATCCAAAATCTCAACCTGGTGAAACCCATTCCCACGAATGGGAGCCTGGCCTGGCTACAAGAGATGTCTAGTTAAGACTCGTTAACCCCCATCCTAGGAGTCCTCACTTATATCACCCTCATAGATTCTGAGATTTTTACACAGCACTAGGTATACACCCAGACCCCAAATAGACTCCAGTTTCAACTGTTTCTCTGCACACTCTGTCACTCCATCCCATATTTCCCAAAACCTGATCCCTCTTGCTCCCATTCTTATCTGCAAAATCTATCCTATTTTCAACTTCCCAAGGATATCCATGCTTCTTCCATAGAGGTCTCCTCTTTACCAAACTTTGCTCAGTCTATAGGCTTTAGGTTGGTTATCATTTACTTAATAACTAACGTCTACTTACGTGGATACATACCAATAATAAAATAAAATATTTTTTATAACAAATAAATAAATAAAATATTTTTATTTCTGGGTCTGGGTTAACTCACACCTGACAATCTCTTTCTTTTAATTCTATCCATTTGCCTCCAATTTAATGATGTCTTTTTTTTTTAACAGTTGAGCTCCATCATGAAAATGTACCAGACTTTCTTTATTCCTTAGTTGAAGATTATTTCCAGTTTCTGGAAAGTGTCCTTGGAGTAAGATGTAGCATCCTTTGGGTATATGCCCAAGTGTGATATTGTGGTATCTGGACGTAAATCTATTTCCAGTTTTCTGAGGAATTGTCTTATTGATTTTCACAGTGACTGCAAAAGTTTGCAAGCTCATCCGTATTGAAACAGTGTTCCACTTGTGTTTCTTATACGTCTGAGATTTCTCTATTGGAGAATTCTCTGTTTAGATCAGTATCTTATTTCAAAATCGGATTTATGGTTGTTGTTGTTGTTGTTGTTGTTTTGATATCTAGTTTCTTATATTGTTTTTACTTTTTGTCTTTGGATATTTGTCCTCTATTGGAATATGAAGTTAGTAAAAATTTCCCATTCAGCAGGCTGATATTTGTGCAATTGACCTCATCTTTTGCCTTTCAGAAGCTTTTCAGATTCATAAAACCCTATTTCTTAATTGTTTATTATAATGCTTACACTAGCACTGTTCTGTACAGAAAAATAACTACATGAGCCATTGTGCTCAGGACTATCCTCTACCTTTTCTTCTATCAGAATCAGTGTATCTTGTCTTATGCTGATGTCCTGGATCAACTTGGATTTTGGTCGGTGAAGGGAGAAAGACACGGATCATTTTTCACTTTTCCACATGCAGATACCCAGTTTAGCCAGGAGCATTTGTTGAAGATGCTGTTTTTTTTTTTTTTACAAGTTTGTATTTCTTGCTTCTTTGTCAAAAATCAGGTATTCAAAAATATGTGGATTTATGTTTGAATGTTCAATTTGATTCCGTTGATCAATGTATCGGATTTTAGGCAAATAGCATTCAATTTTTATCGCTATATCTTTAAAGTACAACTAGAAATCAGGAATTATAACACCTACAACAGTTCTTACATTTTGTTTAAAATTGTCCTTTTATATCCTGAGTTTTCTGTTTTTCCATATTAACCTAAGTATTTTTCTTTCAAGGTGTGTAAAGAAATGTGTTGAATTTTTGATGACAATTTCATTGAATATGTGGATTTTTTTGTAGGAAGGCCATTTTTACTATTTTAATCCTACTGATAATGAACATTTGAAAATTTTCCATATTCTGATATTTTATTAAATTTCTTTCTTCAAAGACTTGAAGTTCTTGTCATGCATGTCTTATTTCTTTGGTTCAAGCTATCTCAAGATATTTTATATTATTTGAAGCTATTTTGAAAGGTGGTGTTTCCCTGATTTCTTTCTCAGTCAGGTTTACATTTGAGTATTGGAAGAATACTGATTTTTATTTTTTTAGTGAATCTTGTATCCAGCCACTATAACTCCATTAGCTATAGGAGTTCTCTTGTGGAACTGTTAAGGTCACTTATGTATACTATAATAACTTCTACAGATAACCAAACTTTAATCTCTTTCTTTCCTATTTGTATCACCATGATCTGCTTCAATTTATCTTATGGTGTTAGCTAGAACTTCAACACAATATTGAACACACACACACACAAGAAAGTGAACAACTTTTTTTTATTCCTGGTTTTAGTGGACTGCTTTAATTTTCACTCTATTTATTGTGGGGTTGACTATAGGCTTACTGTAAATTACATTTTTTATGTTTAGGTATATACTTTGCACTTTTATCATGATTGAGAGTTGGGTTTTGTTAAATGCCTTTTCTGTAGCTAATGAAATGTTCATGTTTTTCCTCTTTCAGTTTGTTTATTTGGTGTATTACATTACTAATTTTTGTGTATTGTACCACCCCTGCATCTCTGGGATGAAGCCTACTTTTTCATGATGGATGATCTTTTTGATGTGCTAATAGGTTCTGTTTGCAAATACTTTATTAAGTAGTTTTGCTTTTATAATCATAAGGGAAATTGATCTGTAATTCTTTTTCATTGTTGGTGCTTTCTGTGGTTTGCACTGATGTGCAACTGTGGCCTCATAAAATTAATTTGGTAATGTTCATATGGCTTTGTTTTCTGATATAATTTGAGGAGTGTTGGTGTTAACTCTTCTTTGAAATGTTGTAGGATTATGTACTAAAATTGTCTTGCCCTGAATATTTTGGTGGGAAGACTTTTAAAGACTGCCTCTGTTTAACTTGGGATTTGAGATCTGTTTAAATTGCTTTTCTCAATTTGATTTAACTTTGGTAAGTAGTACTATCTAGGAAATTACTCATTTAGGTTTCTAGTTTTGGTTTCTAGTTAGGGGCACATGTTTTTAAAGTATGTCCATGTGATTATCTGGATTTCCTCAATGTGTATTGTTCTGTTCCCCTTTTCTATTCCTGATGTCATAATTTGTCTCTTTTACTTAGTTTGGGTAAAGTTTTGTCTATTTTGTTTACTTGCTCAAAGAACCAACTCTTTGTGTCATTTATTCTATGTATTTTTCTCTTTGTTTCTATTTTATTGATCTTAGTTCTCAATTTGATTAATTCTTGTCATCTATTCCTCTTGGGTGTGTTTATTTCTTTTGTTCTAGAGCTTTTAGGTTTGCTGTTAAGTTGCTAGTATGGGATCCGTCCAACTACTTTATGTAGGCACTTATTACTTGGAATATTTCTGCTTTCATTGTGTCCCATAAGTTTGGCATGTTGTGTATTGATTTTTACTGAATTCTAGAAAGTCTTTAGTTTCTTTCTGTTTATTCATTTTTGCATTGAAAGACTTATTATGGTAAATGACCCCTATTAAAATTATGTTTAATTGGAAATTAAAATGAGTACTCTCAATTATGACAAAACAACAGTTCAAATATATAAGAAGAATCATGTGAAACACTTTACAGACCTAAAAATAAAATGCTAGGAAAAAATTCTGTGCCAGGTTTTATTCTACCATTTGTGGTGAGATAGTAACATTGATCTAAGTGACAAGGAGATATTTTATAATAATTTTAGTACTTTAAATTTAATGTTCTATGATTAACATATTATTCTTTCCCTGAAGTATTCCTGAAAAAGAGGCTGTTGAGAAAAACTAAGAGCTACAGTAACAGCATTTTAAAAGAAAGGAATGCAATTAATTAATTTTAAATTCTTCATTTTACTTCTCTAACAGTTTAACTTCAATGAGCTTAATTTTGATTCCTTTACTGTTCATTTATCATAATAACTGCCATATTTCATAGTATGATTAACTGTAGAACTCTTGCTGTATTACATTTGACTCTCTTTACAAAATATAAATTTTATTAAAAAACAAGTCATTGTCTTTATGCTTACAGTGATAATATAGATAGTATCTTTTAGAATTTAACATTTGAAAGCTCTTGTTGTAGAATTCAATAATTTATATCTAAATGCAAAGAACAAAGCAAGATTGGGATTTGGGTTTGTTAGTGGTCTCAGTTGTGCCTATTTTTCCAGCTCCCACTTTCATTATCAACTGAAACTTGTGTAGAAACATCCTTTCAGTCTGTCGAACAACCCGTCTTTTGATGTTCACGTTTAACAAGTCTCCTGTTGATGTTTGCATTATTCTAGTGCTTTGCGACCCTTTTTAAATGTTAAAACAGAGAGCTGGCTAGTGACTTGCCAAATTGCAAATCAATACCTCAATATCAACTTTAAAATTCAAGACAACAACATATTTTGATTTTATTTTTTATTATAAAAGTGTTACCCTAAACACTCTCTGTGTTTAATAATGTTTGATACGCAGCAATGAGCCCTGGAGTTCACATAAGCATCCTCACTGTAACTGCAGCTCTCCACGAATGATGCTAGGAGGATAGCTAGGACTTGCTGTGTGAAAACTTAACCCTGAAAACAGAGACCTGTATTAAAGGAGATTCCCTGCCTTAAAGGAATAGGGAGAGTGTGATAGAGGACACTTGGGATCTACCCTCTTTTGTCCCTAATATATACTCATATATACCCATACATATACGTGGGTATATACACACACACCAACCACACATGCACGCACATAAATAATTTTAAAAATTAAAAACAACTGGCTACTAGTTGGTTCTTTGTTTAGCTATCTATGAAAACCCCATCATAAATCTATTGTTTAAGAATGTACACTTTATTCAGGGATTTTTAATTCTAAACACTTAGGGTTATTGCTTTTGCTGGAGAGAACAAACAGGTATGCAAAGAGATTTAGTGTTTGTTATCATCTAACAAATATGCCATTGTATGCCAGACAAAGGAGACTGATAGATTAGATAGATAGATAGATAGATAGATAGATAGATAGATAGATAGGAAAGATGGTAGAGAGAGACTGCTCTGTTTATGCCTGCATAGAAATAATATCTTTCTCTTGAGGCTTCTCAAATGAAAATTTTCTCTTTGCCAGCAGAGTAACACCTTCAATCAATTTCTCTTTTAGCTTATGTAAGAGATCCTGATTAAAATAAGGTTGATTCACAGATGGAACATGAAGCATGCTGTTCCCCCTGGATACTAAAGGACAAACAAACAAGGTCTCTTCAGACATCAATTTTCTGTCAGAAACATCAGAGAACAGTAACTGAATGCCATCCATTAGGGAGAATTCAAGGCCAAAAGCAGCAGCGGGTTTTGGTAACTGCCTGGGAGTGTCTCCTGGGAACCATAAGGCGCTGACAAAACAAGGCTCCCTCCGTGTTGTGTCAAGAATCTGAATGATGGCCTCATTCAGGACTGACATTTGGGTGATTAACTGCGTTTTGCACTTCAGAATTTTTTCCTTCTTGTCATGTTCTCATCTTCGTCAAAAAGAAGTAACACCTTGACTCTGATGTGCAATATCCCATTATTAACACCTGTTTGAGACTATATTCTTGACCACACTTGACTCTACCTGACAGATACACAAACTAAATATTATACCCAAGTCTAATTTTTAGTTTTGATGAATTGAGTTTATTACCAAAATTTTGAAAAACTTCTCTGGTCTCACTCACTTTCCCTTCCTCTCTCCTCCTTTCTTTTTCTGATATCTTAAAAGAAAAAAAATACTGTCATTCAAACTAAATTTAATATTAATAAACTCTCCATCTATTTATCTAACCTTCATATATATACACATATACACATACACATATGCTCTCTCTCTTTTTCTCTCTCACACACACTTTTATACCTTTAATAAGGAGTTGTCATTAAAAATTTAGGATATATGATGTTAATACATGAGAACCTCAATTACCTGACTTATTTTTAACCTAAATATTTGAAGTAATTATTTGATTTATGACTAGATCCTCCAAAATTCTAAAACAAGGCAAGTAGTTTTTCAAGAACATGTTAACTGTCTACGTTGTAATAGAAACAGAGAGCTAACAGATTCCATTAGAAAGTCTAGGAAAGAATAGAAGCAGATGCAGAGGGAAATAGCCCTCAAATAGAGAGAGATCTGTTTTGAAAAAAATTCTCAGAGCCATGTAGACATAAAATATCTTTCAATTAGCTATAAACAGTCATGGCTAAAGCCATGAATTTCAGGAAAAAGGTGAGAAAAAACTAAATTAAAAATTAAATCCTTCAAAAATATTCTGACATTATTAATATTATACTATAAATGAGCATAATTAAAATCACTAAGCATTCAATGCATAAGAATAATTCATGATTGATAGTTCTTTGTTCTTTAATTTTTACCAACATTGAAATATCATTTTTACTACTTGTTTCATCATACTATATTTTAGTTAGCTGACAATCTTATGTTTAGCAGTTAATTTTTATTTTTAAATCACATTGCATATCTTGCTACCTTTGTACATATCTTTCAATAATGATGTGACAAAATCAATTATTCCTGTATCATACAACTTTTAAAATCATTGAACTTGAAGAATTTTCTTTTGATCTATATTTTTATGAAGTTTCTGCACAACACGCTAACTGATCTATTGTTTTAAATTCCTATTTTATGACCTGTTCCAAGTAATGAATTTTCCTTTGTCTTGTTTCAAAACAGTTAGGCAATTTTCAGCAATTATGCTCTGTGCTTGTCCCCGTCCTGCTCTCTCTGCTCTCCTTCTGGGATTTCAGTCACTTATTCAATAAGCTTTCTTATTCTCTACTGTCCTCATGTTCCAAAAATTTGTACTCAGTTTCATTCTGGGCAATCGTTCCTGGCATGTTTTCTAGTTCACTAACCCTCTTTTGAGATTCTCATAAAACTGAGAAAATATAACATAGTTTGCAAATAAACGGTGTCATTTTCTCAAAGTAGAAGTAGGTATCGAATGCAGTAAAATTTTCAGATTTTCATTCCAAATCTAAATACAAAACTTATTTTCTTACCTGGAACGTAAGTTTCTACGTTGATTTAAGGTGTTTGATTGAGTTGATGAAGTTAAGGTGATTTAGGAGCTTTGAGATTTAAATATATGTTCGTCTAAGCTCTCTGAAGTTATTTGTGTTTTCCTTATAACATACTCTTGCTTTCTCTTTTGATTTTTCCTTTCTTAACTATGATACCTAAAAGAGCAAAAATCTTGTCATCTTCCTTAGGTTTTGTTTTTAAGATTGTTTGGGGATAATATTGAAATCATATTAACTTCACCTAAGTAAAGGAAAGAGTCAAAATTCTATGGGCCAGTCAAAATATTTTACTAAAATAAGAAAGACTATTTACCTAGATTTATGCTTTGTCCATTATATCATGATTGACAATGGATTTCTCATTTTACTAAACAAAAAGGGAATGAATAAGTGTGCTATTTGATTAATGTTCAAATGTTACATGTCAAGTTTTTCACTCTATTATGGAGAGTTCTTTGTGTTTGGACATTATATTGCTGTCAGGGTAACATCACATTTGAACATTTGTTTAATGAATTAAAATTTAAAGCTCATTTTTGCAAGAATCTTTTTAGACATATTAAACACATAATCATCACAATTTGAAGGCAAAGAAAAACTTTTAATTAGAAAATTAAAGAACTTTCTCATAGCTTTCCAAAAAGAGATAATCTGTGCTGTTTGGTTATATCTGTCAGAAGTAGTATATATCAAAATCTATCTATCTATCTATCTATCTATCTATCTATCTATCTATCTATCTATCTATCATCTTCCTCAAAATGTTTATATGCAATAGATAATTAACAATGAATGTTCAAATGCATTATAGCATTATAGTAGCAAAGTAATTAAATTTTCAAAGTTTATATTTTGTTATGAATTTGACATACATATTGATTTCAAAACAATTTTAACTTTTTTCTAAATGCCATTCATATTTGCAATTGTCATGAAAAACTTCATTAGCTTATAGAGCTATCCCAGGCTGTGTCCCTGAATGGACAACAGTCAGACAACCCCCAAAACACCATAGATTCACAATTCATACTGTTTTAGCAAAGTCTTAGAGCAGCAATTTAATCGCCACTCCTGGCAACGAGAAACAATCTAAAATTTTCCAGGGAATAAATTTTCATTGCTCATAGGAGCTGATCCATGTAACCACCTAACACACATGTTAAAGATTCTTGCAATGATCATATTACTTTCAAAACCCAAAGTTCAGTTCTCTAATCAAAATTCAGAAACAATTCATGAGCCTGAGACAATCTTTTGTAAAAGATTTTCAAGTAAACTCTTTTCTTTCTTGTTGTAGTTAGTGTTAAATGTCAGCTCGAGAGAAGATAGATTCAGGTGGCAGATGGACCTCTGGCCAAGCTTGCAGGGGATAATTTTGAGTACATTAATTGTTGTTGAAAAATGTGCCTACTATGTGAGGCACCATTTCCTGAGTCTGGAATTTTGGGCATTAGAAGTTAAAGAGTACTAAGCAGAAAACAATGTATCCATGGCTCTTCTGCTGACTGTTGATATAATGTGAACACCTACTTGAAGATTCTACTGCTTTGAGCTCTCCAACTTTTCCAAGGACTAGTCCTTGAACTAAGAACTAAATTAAACCATTTCTCTCTAAATTGCTTTGGTCAGAGTCTTTATTACATCAATAGGGCAGGAGACAAATGCCCCTAATAAGGTAATTATATTGTTACATTTTCAGGAGTCTCTGGGAGTGGCATAAAAGATGTTAAAGCAGATGCAGAACATTATTTTCTCAGAAGCAAATGAGTATTAACACATCTGTTCACGGAGAAACTAAGGTGGCTTTGCTTATGGTTTTATTTATTTTTCACAAAGACCAATAAACAGTGGAGAAATTGTAGCCTATCCAGCACATCTGAACACATCCTTTAATTCAAGTACTGATTGTAACTTGTCATCTGCCAGGACCTCGAATAGCCGAGGAATATAGACAAAGGCACACATATCACTGTTTCTAAGCAAATGAAGCAGGTAGGGATAAAAAGGAGATGGATTATTTGCAATCATCCTTTTATACCAGATGATAAAATTGCAAAAAGTCTTATGTAGATATTTAGAGACAGCAGTTTATGAAACCAGAATGATACAAAAGATAATAACATATCCTCTTTGGCTAAAAAGGCTGTATCACCAAGAGTTGTTTTGGGGGAGGCTACAGTTAGAATTATGCCATCAATATTCTGAAAATATAGACACATGTAGGATAACTTACATGCAATGATGTCCATACAAAGTCATGTCGTAAACATTCCTACTTAACTTCCAAAATGCAGGTATGGAGATTTAAATAGTAATGTCATCATAACTAAGACTTAAAAAAATATTCATCAATCTGGGTAATGCATGGTAGTGCATGCCTTTAATCCTAGCACTCTAGAGGCAGAGGCAGGCAAATCTCTGTGAGTTCAAAGCCAGTCTGGCCTACAAGAGCTAGTTCCAGGACAGGCACCAAAGCTACAGAAAAACCTTGTCTCAAAAATAAATAAATAAATAAATAAAAGAAAAAATATTTGAGGAATAGACAGTTTTTCATAGAAAAGTTAAGGCTAAGCACTGGATTTTTGTAAATAAATTTTGATCAAATATGTAAAGTATTTATTTTTCAGTCGTAATTTAAATGTATAGAAAGGCATTGTAAAAAAAAATAAAAAGAGAGAAAACCAAGTTTCCTGCAAAACTGATACAGAAAGCCTATCTATCTGATTCTCTGTTAATGAACAAATATCGAACCATTACTCTGCTGAAAACACAACTTGAATGACACTAACGAACTTGAATAGTTAAAAGATTAGACATTCTGTCTACAGGTCATAGCAGCCACACAACAGGCACCAGTTGGCAGTGTGGTCACATTTGCATTTTGAAGGATGAGACAGTCAGTCGTGGGAAAGCAGAAAAGAATGAGGGAGAAGCAATCACCAGGCCCAGATTCCCTCTGTTCAACAGCTCACTGAGACTGGACAGCAGAGTTTGAGCTAAGATGCAAAAGTAAAGACAAAACAAGTTAAAGAATATGAAGCTTTTTCTCGGATAAAAATCATCAACAGCATCAAACATAACTCTGAGCAGTCAGTTGGTTTTTGCAGAGAACATGTATGGTGTTCAACATATTTTGGGTATTTGTCAATGTTTATGCTTGACAATGTAGGTGAAGGCCAAGTTTAGGAATAACTGAGGGAAAATGAAGAAATGTGAGTCATTAGACCTGGTAAATATCAAAGAAGAAAATAAACCACAAACTTGGAGAGATTCTTGAGCTAAGAAAAATTGTCCTAAAACTAGAAATCTCCAACAGATTTTGAAAATATGGGACAATGCAAAAATCAAATAATGAAAAATTTAGAAAGATGAAAAAATCACAAATGAGGTTGGAATGTTCTTTGGTCTTCCAACAAGTTCCCAGAAGAATACACTGAGACTATTATTAATTATGAATGCTCATCCTGAACCTAGGCTTGTACCAGTTGCTCTTTTAGCTTAATTTAACCTGTTTCTATTCAACTACATTTTATCTTGGGGCTTTTTACCTTTCTTTCATTCTGTATATTCTACTTTATTGCTTCTTCTGTATCTGTTTGGCTTATCCCTGGTGTCTCTCTGACTCCTTTTCTTTCTTTCTTTCTTTCTTTCTTTCTTTCTTTCTTTCTTTCTTTCTTTCTTTCTTTTTTTTTCTGAACCTAAATTACTCTTCCTACATACTCTCCCTACCCCGTAGTCCCACCTACACCTCTTCCTTCACTGTTGGCCATCCAGATTTCTGTTAGATGAATCAGGTGCCTTAGGTAGACAAAGTGAAACAGCAACACATCTTTACATAATTAAAACAAATGCAACACATCTTTACATAGCTAAACAAATATCCTGCAACATGAACAAATGTATCACATCTTTACATAGCTAAACAAAGGCAACACATCTTTGCATAATTAGACAAATATTCCACAACATACAAACAAATGTTATCTGTTGGCATCTAATAATGCAATGAAGCCTTTACTGATATACTCAATTAATTAATAATCATGCTTTCTATAATGAGCCATTGCTAAACATACTCATTCTCCTTTTCTATACTACAGCCTCATATTTAGTACAGTAATATGTTTACTTTTCCATCAATAATCTATCTATGTGTGCAAATTGCATGAGCATATATACATACATTCTTCACTGTCTAATTTGGTGTCTGTGCATGCTATATTAATGTGTAAGTATAATATCCGTATTACATGTGTATATGAAATTCCATATATATATATATATATATATATATATATATATAGTATACCACAAACACATAAATGACAGAATCTGCATATACATGCTGAACTGTCAAAGACAGAATATTAGAATGCAATGCAAGACAATGAATATATTAACAAAATCTAGATTGAATATATCATTTTAGTTAGATGTCAGGAAGATTACATAATATAATAGGAAGACATGCAAATCTGCTGTTGATTGGCACTCCTTTTGATCCCACTGAGTTCAAATGTGTTGTGATGCACACTGCCCAGCTATAAAACGTATGGGTAGATAAAAGAAGTGTGGATGAGGTGACTTTAATTTAGTGTCTTTATAGAGAAGTAATCCAGTGTGATGATGAGCCTCCAACCATCAGGACCATAGTCTCTGGAAAGTCAATTAATCTCAGTTGACTGTTACTAAAAAGAAAATTACAGTACAGCACCTATGTTATAAAGCATTTATGACAATTTATTTTCTGACTTCATTACAAGCACTTACAAACTAACATCTGGGACACTCATTAAAATTTAGCCATTATTGTTGAGAGGGAAAAACAGTGTCTCTATCTATTTTGATGCTTTTATTTTCTAAGAAACCTTAAAATTTGAACTGCTACATAAACTGTCTATCTTTAGTAAACTGACTGATTGGTTTTCTGTCTGGAATACCACCTTCTGATCATTGCTGCTGATACTCTAAGCCATCTAGTGTTCTATTAAGATCCTTTGCATAGGTGTGTGGAAAACTGAGTCCTATTTTATGTTCTAAGAACTCTAGGTACTCAGGAGCCTATGACAGATATTTGGATCATTATTGTTTTGAAGAGTTTGTTGTTAACTCAGAATATTCAAATAGTGTTTGATAACTATGAGGTTACTGAAGAAAAATATAACTTTTTTCCTATAATGCAACATTTATAATTTTGAAATATTCATTTGAGCTTACATGGAGCTACAAATAAGACAGTGAAGAAAGCAGACACACAAAGACAAATTTTATACATTAAACTTAAATAGGAGTATTTTTATTGAACATTAAAATATGTTATCCATTCATTTTTAAAAATGAATAAGAGTCTTTTCTTCTGTTGCTTCCTATATCATATTTATTAGTTTGTGTATATTAAAATATGTTTGTAGTTTGGAGAAAAACATTAAGACTACTGTCCATAGACTGCCTTCTTATCTGATTCTAAGACAAGATTTTTATAAAGCTTTGTTGTTGTATGCATTTCCCAATATGTATAACTATAAATGACCTCTTATACACATGTTGCTGCTCATTATAGATCATATCACAATATTAAATACTAATTCATTGTGCTTAAATATATTAAGGATAAAGAAATAGATTTTGGAATTAATAGAGATAAATGAAGGTATCTTGAACCATACAGTCCAATAAATGTAAAGCTATGCTATCAAAGTATAATCTGGTTATAAATTTTAGGAAGCAAAAATAATACAAATAAGTGGCCATTAAGAACACTATTTGGTGTTTCAAAGACAGTTGTTTACAGAAAATTCAAAACAAAAAAGTTTTGAATGCATCTTTACATAGAAACTATAATAAAGTCTTTCAAACTCTAGTTCCTTCTGAGTAGCTCACATACTTGCTATTAAACTACTTAACACTTTCTGTATAACATTGTCGATTGCTACATTATACTATGACATTTTATTTAAGTCACTTTAATAAAGTGTATTCATGTTGGAATATAAAAGTATTAGAGGTGAAGAAAGCTGCATGAATTAGTAAGTGTATTGTTTCTATTCATCATCAGTTTAGTCTTTTATAAAGTGAAGAAAAATAGTGAAAAGGGAGAAAGCTCTTAGGCCTGTCAAGATTAATGTGCTGCCAGGACTGTTAATCTCTCTCTGTGTGTGTTCAAAAGAGCACAAAGAAAGAGCTCCTAAAACAAAATTCAGATGAAAATGTCATCAGGAATCCTCAAAGTACTCATAGAGCTATTAATGAAAATCTTAATGCTCACTCTCAAGTGGCAATTTCTTAACATTTAACTTCAAATACCCTGAGAGGAGGCTGTTTTGGAAGCAAACTGTGGACATCTGGAGCGACTGTTTTCTATCTGCAGTGTTAGGTGAAATGTGGGTGGATGTCAGCATCTCTTTTCTTTAGAAGTGCTTTGGAATAATACTGTACAATACCCGCAGAAGAAGCAGATTCCTGTAATTAAGCTGCACAAACCCTCCCATTGCAGGCAATGGAGATTTTACACACAGAGCAAGTGAAAGGCTATATTTTCAGGCAGCAATTCTTTGGTGACTAACAGGAGGTTGAAATAATAGGGCCTTTTATTTATAGAGTCTTTAGTTCAAAGAACTCAAAGCAGCAGTAGTCATGATCTCATTAACACGCAAAGTAGCTCTGTGAGAAAACATAGAACCAATAACTATATTCTGCATATAGAGTGAGTTGGACTTCTATAGCTATGTGCAAGACCCAACTGCCTTTCTGTCCTTATGTAATGGGAATAGTGAAAAAACAGCCTGTGAGAACTCACCAGAACTCAAAGCAGCTTGTTCAACACATTGGTGATATATGGGGGATGAAACACGGACTTTGTTTCAATTTAATTGAGTCTGACCATGACAAGCGCAGAGACTGTTTTTTCATTTTAAAAGATAAATTTACAGGCATTAAATTCTGAACAGAATTTTTATCGGTCTTAAATATGATCTTTTCATCATAATGATATTTAATTTAATTATATAAAAGATTATGAGTTTGTATATTCCCAAAGATATGCTTCTGTCACAAAGCCACACCAAAATTGTGGTGGCATTTCTTGGATTTGATTGCTTAAATGCCAAAGTGAATTAATTTCTATTTTTGTGGAGATACAATGCTGTTTAATGTCAAGAGTGGCCAAGATAAAAAACACTGATGACAACTTATGCTGGAAAGGATGTGGGGTAAAGGGAACACTACTGTGTTGTTGGAGGTCACTTGTTTGTTCCCGGCTGCTCATCCCCAAAATAATCACACAGAAACCATGTTATTTGCAATACTGTTTGACCAATAGCTTAAACATGTTTCTGGCTAATTCATATCCTAAATGAACCCATTGTAACATGAGGGGGCTAGAGCTTGTTGGGTGCTAGATGAAGGCGGAAATCATAAACAATCCCACACCAGTTTGGAATTATGATTAATAGAATGGTTATTTATTCAAACAGGAAAAACTTACAGATTACCATCCCAGACAACAGCCCCTCTGCGCGATCAGGAAAGGAGTCTAGGAGCCAGAAGTGGAGCCGGAAGTCAGAGAAAGAATGGAGGACAGTCGCTGCTTTTTGTAAAGAGAGAGAGACCACACCCCAATGGGCTGGTATCTCTGCAGCTATTGGCTGAAGTAGCAGAAGGAGCTCCCGCAGCAACCCATATCTATTAATCTGTGTATCACCACATGGCTGTGGATTACTGGTAAAGTTTCAGCATGTCTGTCTCTGAAGGTGGCTCCATTGCTTCTCTCTGACTCCACCTTCTTTCTCACAGCATTCAGTTTAATTATCCCCACCGAGCTCTGTTCTGCTGTGCTCTGCTATAGGATCAAACCAGTTTTTTATAAACCAATGATATTCACAACATACATAGGGGAATCCCATATCACTGTTGCATTACTGGTGTGAGTAAAAATTGGTATAGCCCCTTTGGATATCAGTACGGCAATTTCTCAGAAAATTAGGAAACAACTTTCCTCAAGACCCAGAAATACCACTTTTGGGTATATACCCAAAAGATGTTCAATCATACCACAAGGACATGTACTCAACTATGTTCATAGTAGCATTGTTTGTCATAGCCAGAACCTGGAAACAATCTAGATGTCCCTTGACTGAAGAATGGATAAGGAAAATGTGATACATTTACACGGAGTACAGCATAGAAGTAAAAAAAATAATGACATATTGAAATTTTTAGGCAAATGGATGAATCTAGAAAACATCACATTGATTGAGGTAACCCATACCCAGAAAGACAAACACCATATGTACTCACTCAATCATGGATTTTAAACATAATTCAAAGAAAACAAGCCTGTAATTCACAATCCCATAGAACCTAGACAACAATGAGGATTCTACATGGATGTAATCTACATGTGAAGTAGAAAAAGACAAGATCTCCTGAGTAAATTGGAAGCATGGGGACCATGGGAGAGGGATGAAGGGGAAGGGAGAGGAAGGGAGGGGAGTAAAGAAAAATGTAGAACTCAATAAAATCAATTAAAAATGAGAGAAGAAAAGATTTCATGACTCCTAGTCATCAACTTTGGTAATCAATAAAAAAATAATTTCAGGGAATGTCAGTTTTAAATAATTTAGTTGTTTGGAAAAATAATTTAGTGCTGTAGTATCAGTGTATACCCTCTACGACCAACATTTTTACTGATTTCCTTAACTGGTAACTAACTAAGCAGAATGTAACTTCTACAATGATCCATATTTAACTGATGATACTCTTTGTGCTTTGTGTTGACCCTCTCTGAATACAGAAAATTATGAAGAGAAGAAATGTCAGGGTCCAGCCTCAATGGGATTCACACATTCTAGGGTAGAAGCATGAAGATTAGAATTATTAAGCAAAAGGAACAGAGATATTAGAGAAGTAAAAGAGAGAAACACAGAACAGGACCAGGAGAGAAATTCAGTGAAAACTGAAATCACCCATGTTTATTATCCACCTGTTTATATACTCAACTCCAAAAGCAGAGGCGACAGTAACAGATTTCATAAACATGATATAAGGAATAAACAGAGCATCCTAATTCAAGTACTTTGCTGGTTGGACAGGTTATGTAATGCCCACACACTTAGACCTGAAGACAGCTACTCCCTGGAATCTCCTGTCAATCTCCCTAAGGAATAGACCTGAATTCTCTGACCTTTGGCCAAGGTTGAGCAGATCCACCTGTACACTCAAAATACTAATTAACTACATTCTAGGTCAGGATCTTTTGTTTTTAGCCACGTCTGTTGTAAACAACTTTGAAAGCACAAGAATAAGCTCAAACTCTCTGACCTGTTGAAAAGGTGGAACAGGACTCAAATCTGTGGGTCGCCGGCAAGAAAATCTTATTTTGTACCCACAGATAAGTATAGAAAAAAATTCTAATGGAAGAAACTTATGTTTACAGAAAATGGAGACCATCCCTTAAAACCACAGCTGGGGGTGGGGGTGGGGGTGGCTGGAGCGATGGCTCAGTGGTTAAAAGCACTTGACTCCAAGATGACCAAAAAAGGGAGAAACAGCGGTCGTGCCAAAAAGGGCCGCGGCCATGTGCAGCCAATTTGCTGCACTAACTGTGCCCAATGCGTGCCCAAGGACAAGGCCATTAAGAAGTTGGTTATTAGGGACATCGTAGAGGCCGTTGTCGTCAGGGACATATCCGAAGCAAGTGTCTTCGACGCTTATGTGCTCCCCAAACTCTATGTCAAGCTGCATTACTGTGTGAGCTGTGCTATGCATAGCAAGGTATTCAGGAATCTATCTCGGGAAGCTCGGAAGGACCGAACACCCCCAACACGATTTAGACCTTTTGGTGCTGCCCTACAACCTCCAAAAAAGCCATGCAAAGTGGCTTCATAAAGATAGAAGAAAACACCTTGGAAAAATTAAATGGGATTTATACTTTAAAAAAAAAAAACAGCTAGATACAATGATCAACAGAAGGTGAGGAGTCCGTACACACAAAAAAAAGCTCTATGTTATAACTTATGTGTTTATTATAGGTCAGAGAGCACTGGAGAAGAAAAAACAGAAAGACTGTAAAAAGAAAGAATACCAGAAGTTCTCTGTGAAGCAGTCTTTTCTAGAAATGGCTTGATAAACAAGAGCAGAACAATGCAGTATCAGTAGACAACTTAAAGCAGACAAAGAAAATTCCATAGTGTCCCACCCCTAGACAAAAATAAACACAACTAATAAAAGCTTGATGTGGAGAATTAGTCTTTTTCAAAGGTCTGTTTCCCAATTAGTTATTCAATACAAAGTGAAAACCTTGAAACCATGTAAACACAAGTAGTAAAAATATGCTTAGTCAGTTGAATTTACATATCTGCACATATGTGTATGCCTACAACTGTATGTTTATACACTAATAATCCAAATAAAAGAAAATTTGAATTTGAATGTGAGAGTGCATGGGAGGTTTTGAGGAAAGTGTTTTGGCAAAAATTGGAAGGACACAGGGAAGGGAGAAATGCTATGATCCTATTTCAATTTAAAATTTATGTAAATTTTAAAAATAAAAAATCTTATAACTTGTGACTTTTATAAGAAAACTATATATTTTTTCTGTATCAGTTAATACCTAAAATAATGAAAGCTATGTGATCTAAGGGAAAGCCTGGCTTAGAAATATATCAAAAACTATTACCACTACAGATAACTTCTATCTTTTCATTTGTTTTTTTTCCCCAAAAGTCATTGTATTTATGCTGTTCAAGTCAGATATCAAAAGATGAAAATTTGTAAAGGTATTTTGTGCTGGGAAGCCATTTTGCAAATAATATCATTATTTTTTTTGGTGATGTATTCTGGAAAACATTTTTTCTTGATAATTATAAGTCAAAAACATGATTGAGAATCCTGAAAAGACAGCTGCTGTATTAATAATAATTACTTTACTTCTGTTGGAAAAAGTTTAAGTTAATGTGTTTTGAATTGTCTCATACTAACGAATTAAACGCAAACATAATGCATTTGGTTATGGGAATGTGTTATTTTCATAAAATGTTTGTTTTCCAACTGAATTTTTATATCTAAAAGCAAATGCATAAAAATATGGAAGACAATGGCAGATGGGAATAAAGGTGATGGAATTAAATAGGTGAAATGCAGTTTGCAAAAATCTACAGGGAATGGATTAGAGAAAATATTTTTTGAACAGGATGTAAATGAAAATAAAAGTACAGATTGAAAATATCAAAATAATAAAAATTAAGCATACTGCAGTTTGTGAGTCTTTGCTTTTGCAACATATTATTTAGAAGAAAAAATATTGAAGTACATCAAAATACATGGACACATGCTATTTGAAAGTATTGCTGTTAATGTTGGTGTTATATTTTACAAATATAATTAAGCCATGTTTTAGAAGTGTAGATTTAAAATGCTTATATTTGAACTAATATTGAGGAAAATACTCTGAAATTTACTTCTGAAACCTGTGAGGGGGGTTGAGAAATAGTTAAACAATTAATACAAACTTAAATGGTTTTATCAGTATTCATCATGATAACATTTGTATTTTGCTATCTATTCAAACCTTTCATAATGAAAATTTAAAAATTAGTGAATTAGAGAAATGGATAGAATTCTAGGAATATACAATGAAGCAGCAGATCTCGGTCTCTTACTCCCGACCCAATCCCATGGCTTCTTTCCAGCTCTGCAGTAGGATGCCTGTTGTACCCTTCCCAATCCTTCTTTTCCTGTTGCCTGTGGATTCTGGGGATGTTCTCATCTCATCCCCAGCTCATTGCCTTGTCTCAGCCCCCAACCCTAGCAGGCACTCCTGCTAACCTGGGCCCTGCTTCGGTCAGGGCGTTAAGTAGTTATCTGCACCTCTCTTTCTGCTCCCTGAGATCTAAACACTGAACCCCCAGTCTCATCCCAAGTTCTGTAGTAGAAAACTCATGGTCTTCACTTCCTCTCTGAAGCCATCCCCCATGGATCATAAAGACCTTTTCCTCCAACATTCCTTCCCCAGACACATCCCATTATCCCAGACTCCAGCACCAGCAGAAATTCACTGGTAAAACACCAGATGAGCATGTCAAGGAAACAGATAAAACTCTTACTCAGTCATCATAAGAGAAGATTCCTTCTGCAGTAGTTGGGAACAGATGTAGAGAACCCACTGTGGTGCCCCCAGATTGTTGAATCCCAAAACCAAGAAACCAGATTGAATGCAAAAGCAAAGAATCTTTTTTATGTCTAGCTAACTAGGGTCCTCTGTACATCAGACACAGCGGGTGGAGTGGGAGAGAACCCGAGCAGCAGTGGGGCAGGGTATTTATTGGCGATAGAGCAAGGAGGTGGGGTGGCTTGGCGGGTGGGGGAGGGGATCTTCAAACAGTCTCAGGATTGGTGCACCTCTAGGCTGGGGAAAGCTTCTCTAATTTGATTGGTTAATTACAAGGAGGCAGGGGATCGTTGCTTCTGGTGGTAGTTGCTATGTTTACTGTGTTCCACCCTTATCTGTAATAAAGTATCATCAGAGCCCACCATTTAACTTCTGATTGGTTCCTTACCATAAGGAGAATATATGGCAGTTTCTTCCAAGTAATTAGGGCAAAATGTCAAGGACTCAGCACTTCCTGTTGACTCAGGAGCCGAATCTGGCTGGGTCTTTTCTGCAGCCTATAATGGCTACTAAAGCGGGGGCTCAGCTCTTTACCCACAACCAAACACTATGTAGAGAGAAACAGAGACCTTGGAACACAGAGCTCTAAATGGAATATTCCATCAAATCACTTCCCTCTACTTCAGAGAATCCTAAAGAGAAAGGAGAATGTAATATCCAGAGGTGACAAGACAACAGGTCCCTCTGAATCAGATGAAAAGGATCATAGGAACTCAGACCCTGAAACAGCAAGAATAGAGTCTACGCAAGTTTGCCCCAGGTCTACTGCTTATATATTATAGCTTTCAGCTTCAGATACTTATGGGATCCATGAACATGTGGTTCTCTGATTCTTGTGCTTGCTCTTGGGACTGTTTTACTTTCATTGGGTTACCTTGGGATGATCTTTGTTTTATTGTGTTTTACTTTGTCATGTTTGGCTGTTACCTTTTAGAAGACTGTTCAAGTATAAGACAAAAAGGGCAATGATATGGAGGGGAAGTAAAGAGGAGAAATACTGCTAAAAGTAGAGGGAAGGAAAACTGTAATCAGGATATATTGAATGAGAACATAATGAGAAAAGAGAATGAAAAACAGGATATTCAGGAAAGCAAAATTTCTGAAGACCACAGACATGAATGTTAAATAAAAGAGTGTGTGTGTGTGTGTGTGTGTGTGTGTATATATATATATATATATATATATGTATATATATATATATATAATCACTCTTAACATTATCATAGTATATATTTTATTATTTACTATTATTTACTGTAATTAGGAACCAGGTCTACTCATTCAACAGCTCAATTTCATCAGCCATGAGATCACCTGCTTCCAAAACCTACATACTTACCCTATAAAATTTGCAGGCCTCATCCCAGAGATGCAGGGCTGGTTCAACATACGAAAATCTATCAATGTAATCCATCATATAAATAAACTGAAGGAAAAAAAGCACACGATCATTGCATTAGATGTGGAAAAAGCACTTGACAAAATTCAACACCCCTTTATGATAAAGGTTTTGGAGAGATTAGGGATAGAAAGTTCATTCCTAAATATAATAAAAGCAATATACAGCAAGCCGACAGCTAACATTAAATTAAATGGAGAGAAACTCAAAGCCATCATACTAAAATCAGGAACAAGACAAGGCTGTCCACTTTCTCCATATCTCTTCAATATAGTGCTTGAAGTTCTAGCAATAGCAATAAGACAACATAAAGAGATCAAGGGGATTTGAATTGGAAAGGAAGAAGTCAAACTTTCATTATTTGCAGATGATATGGTAGTGTACCTAAGCGACCCTAAAAACTCTACCAGAGAACTCCTACAGCTGATCAGCACCTTTAGTACTGTGGCAGGATACAAGATCAACTCCAAAAAATCAGTTGACCTCCTATACACAAAGAACAAAGATACAGAGAGGGAAATCAGAGGAACATCACCTTTCATGATAGCCACAAATAGTATAAAATGTCTTGGGGTAACTCTAACTAAGGAAGTGAAAGATCTATCTGACAAGAATTTTAAGGTTTTGAAGAAAGAAATTGAAGAGGATACCAGAAAATAGAAGGGTGTCCCATATTCTTGGATTGGGAGGCTCAACATAGTAAAAATGGCAATTCTTCCAAAAGCAATCTATAGATTCAGTGCAATCCCCATCAAAATCCCAACAAAATTCTTCACAGACCTTAAGAGAACAATAATTAACTTTATATGGAAAAACAAAAAACCCAGGATAACCAAAACAACCCTATACAATAAGATTACTTCCAGACGTATTACCATCCCTGATTTCAAACTCTATTACAGAGCTACAGTAATGAAAACAGCTTGGTATTGGGACAAAAACAGAGATGTTGACCAATGGATTCGAATTGAAGACCGAGATCTTAATCCACAAACCTATGAACACCTGATTTTCGACAAAGGAGCTAAAACTATACAAAGAAAGAAAGAAAGCATCTTTAACAAATAGTGCTGAAATAACTGGATGTCAACCTGTAAAAGAATGAAAATAGATCCATACCCATCACCATGCACAAAACTCAAGTCCAAATGGATTAAAGACCTCAATATTAATTTGACCACACTGAACCTGTTAAAAGAGAAAGTGGGAAGTAGTCTACAACACATGGGCACTGGAGACCACTTCCTAGGTAGAACCCCTGTAGCACTGACAATAAGAGCAACAATGAATAAATGGGGCCTCCTGAAACTGAGAAGTTTCTGTAAAGCAAAGGACACTGTCATTAAGACAAAAAGACAACCGACTGATTGGGAGAAGATCTTCACCAACCCTGCAACAGACAAAGGTCGGATATCCAGAATATATAAAGAATTCAAGAAACTAGACTTTAAAATGCTAATTAACCCAATTAAAAAATGGGGCACTGAACTGAACAGAGAATTCTCAACAGAAGAAGTTCAAATGGCCAAAAGACACTTAAGGACATGCTCAACCTCCTTAGCGATCAGGCAAATGCAAATCAAAACAACTTTGAGATACCATCTTACACCTGTCAGAATAGCTAAAATCAAAAACACCAATGAGAGCCTATGCTGGAGAGGATGTGGAGTAAGGGGAACATTCATTCATTGCTGGTGGGAATGCAAACTTGTTCAGCCACTTTGGAAATCAGTGTGGCCGTTTCTTAGGAAATTCGGGATCAACCTACACCAGGATCCAGCAATTCCACTCTTGGGAATATACCAAAGAGATGCCCTATTATACTACAAAAGCATTTTGTTCAACTATGTTCATAGCTGCTTTATTTGTAATAGTCAGAACCTGGAAACAACCTAGATGCCCCTCAATGGAAGAATGGATAAATAAAGTGTGGAATATATACGCATTAGAGTACTACTCAGCAGAAAAAAAAATAACATGAATTTTGCATGCAAATGGATGGAAATAGAAAACATTATCCTGAGTGAGGTAACTCAGACCCAAAAAGATGAATATGGTAAGTACTCACTCATAAGTGGATTCTAGCCATAATTAAAGGACATTGAGCCTATAATTTGTGATTCTAGAGAAACTAAATAAGAAGGTGAACTCAAAGAAAAACATATAGTTATCCTTCTGGATGTTGGAAGTAGATAAGATTGCCAGGTAAAAATTGGGAGATTGGGAGTGGGGTGGGGTGGGGATAAGGGGAGATGGGGAGAACAAAGTGAGAAAGGGAGGATGGGAAGAGTTTGGGGGAATGGGACGGTTGGGATGGAGGAAGGGTGGATATGGGAGCACGGAAGTAATATCTTAATTAAGGGAGCCATTTTAGGGTTGGCAAGAGACTTGACTCTAGAGGATTTCCCAGGTGTCCAAGGAGATGTCCCCAGCTTGTTCCTTGGGCTGCTGAGGAGAGGGCGTCTGAACTGGCCCTATCCTATAGCCACACTGATGAATATCTTGCATATCACCATAAAACCTTCACCTGACGATGGATGGAGATAGAGCTGGACTGAGCTCCCAAGGTCCAAATGAGGAGCAGAAGGAGGGAGAACATGAGCAAGGAAGTCAAGATGCAAGGAGTGCACCCACCCACTGAGATAGCAGGGCTGATCTAATGGGAGCTCACCAAGGCTAGCTGGACTGGGACTGATGGAGCATGTGATCAAACTGGACTCTCTGAATGTGGCTGCCAATGAGGGCTGACTGAGAAGCCAAGGACAATGGCACTGGGTTTTGATTCTACTGCATGGACTGGTTTTGTGGGAGCCTAGTCTGTTTGGATGCTCACCTTCCCAGACCTGGATGGAGAGGGGAGTACCCTGGACTTCCCACAGGGCAGGGAACCCTGATTACTCTTTGGACTGGAGAGGGAGAGGGAGAGGGATTGGGGGGAGGGGAGGGAAATGGGAGGAGGTGGAAATTTTTAATAAAAAATTTAAAAAATTGCTGAAAAAAATGTCTAGGCCGTCATCTCTGTCTCTTTGACTCTGTCTTTCTGTCTTTTTCACTCTCTATCTCTGTGTTATGTGTGTGTGTGTGTGTGTGTGTGTGTGTCTGACGCTCTCTCTCTGTGTCGCTCTGTTTCTCTCTCTTTCTGTTTCTATGTCACTATCTCTGTATCTCTCTGAGTTTGTCTCTCTCTGTCTCTGTCTCTGTCTCTCCCCTTCAAGGAGAAGGCCTTTCCCTCCCCTCCCCTTGAGGTTGTTGCATGGTGTGATTTCTTCAGAATTCCTTGGCTTTAATCGACCAAGGTGCACATCCACTGCTACATCCTAACAACTGTGATTAAAATTTTGAAAGTATTTTGGTAGAAGTGCAATATAGGGTTGGGAGAAACTTTTGAAAGTTTTCACAGATCCCAATATGCCTTTCTGCTGCCTCTCACTCACCACGCTAGTCACTATTCTAGCTACCTTCCCGGAACAGGTCCTTACTTACCAGAACTTCTTCCTCAATAAAAGTTTCTGAGTAATAATTTACATGCCTTACATGCTGTAGGCCCATGCCAGAGGAGCAGCAAGTTGCAACTGAAGTTCCAGGTGTCAGCCCAGCGAAGGGAATCCTCTGATGGGCCAGTCTCCTTTAGGCAAGACTACGGGACTACAGACCCCAGAATGTCTTTAGCTTTTGCTGTGCCTTTTCATGTTTGCTGTGGCTCTCTTTCTCTTTCTCTTTCTCTAGCACGGTGTGAGAGGACTTGGGGAGTTCTCTACTGCCTGTAATATAGGCAGTATATAGAACATCCCATTCTACTCGGTAATTTTATCTGAGGATTGTCAAGAAGATTACCCATCCCTAAGCTATACTGTAAAATGATAGCTAATATTGAGTGTTGGTGAATAAAAATAAATACAAGGAAATGTTTCATAGCCAAGGTCTGTGGGTCTCTCCTAAAAAACTGCATGGACCGTAGCTCAGGTTAGTGACTAACAACTGAGTCCCAATAGCCCAGCTAATTTAAATTCTTTTAACCTTAATGTGAGATGTGTTCACAGGTCTCAGAGCATATCACAGCTGAAACAAAGTTTTGAAAATAACAAAGTAAGACTAAGATGTTTTTGTTAAATACCTTTGAGGTTAAAAAAAAAAGAAGAAGACAATCTAAAGTTTCAGAAAGGCACATAGTTGAATGCAGAACTCTTTAATGTCAGAGAACAAGAACAAAGCAGCCCAGTAATTACTGGCTGACTCTCTTTGCTAGGTTTGGTTAATGACCAAAGGTGATGATTAATTCCTTATACCCATTTCTGTCCTCAATCTCATGATGTAAAAATCTATTAATGAATGGATATATACTCTTAATATTTAAAATAGAGCTGATTCTTTTTCACATATAGAAGTTTAGGTTTATAACTCCTTTAAGATTCCTTATAAGATTACCTTTCAATATAAGTAATAAAGTAATTGGCCCTTTCTTTGTAACTGGAAAATGCAGCCTGCCAGTAAAAGACTTGACAAAAATGCTTTGCTTGCCACATGGTTAATCCATAACAATTTGTTTGGGTATGAATGTATATAGGTTCTTGGGATAATTTGTTCTTCACCCATAATACATAAAAAGTTTAATCATGTGTGGGAGATGAAAAACATGTTTTTACCTATAATAATTCACTTGAATAATGGAATGCAACTGTTTTGATTCTTGTACTGCCTGGAAGATTCTGTTGAGATATAAAAGCTGTAAAACAACATGAGATAGAGGGAGAGAACAAAGAAGAGTAAGAATAAAAAAGGAGAACATCAAGAGAGTTTATACATGCCTTTTTTCCCTAACCCCCCTGAAATAGAAAAGTTTAGCCTTGCCAACTCAGTGGATTTCTATCAAAGTCCTGTGCTGCTGGAGGCTGGTTCCCCAGACAGCTCTATTACAGATACAGGTCTGATGGAGGAAGCTCTGTTAACCAATCACCTTCTAGAAGTGGAGCCTAGTTAAGGCATGACTACCTGGTGCCCAGAAAGAAAATTGGGAGGGACCAGGTGTGTGTTCTGTCTGGGTGATTCCCACTGGAAATAGTGGGACTCGAACTTTCCATTCTTATGGGGTAAGTTTCCCCTTATAGCAATTAAAAATAAAATTGTTTATCTTTTAAAAAAGAGGGTGAAAATTGGATGATGGGATAATAGATTGGTTTGTGATTTATTATTTATAAGCAATTACATTGGTATAGATTCCTGTATATTGATATAAAGTTAAATAATATTGAATATTGTATGCATGCATGTCCCTACCTCTGTTTAAAACATTTTTTATATATTGATATATATTTACAATATTGCAGTGCATGTTACTACCTCTGATCAAGATACTTATACACTGTTTACATTGGAGGTCATTGTCCTCATTTATTGCACAGTTGTTTATTGTCTTTGTCTTTAAGTTACATAGGTATTAAGAATTATAGATCAATAGTCAGGGTTCTTTAGATACATAGAGATTATACTCTACATAGATAGATAATCTTCAGCCACTTCAAAGAGCTGTAGAAAATGGTATTTAAATAACGTAGAGTTCTGTTGAAGTGAGACACAACTGCTCCCGGCAGCACAGATCTTTTCCTGAGAGACTGTTGAGTACTGAAGACACTCCACCTGGAGCTTGTTGTCTTTTTGGCAGAACTGGCCTTTGGGCAAAGAAATGCCCATACCTCCACCACTGACAGTGATACAGAGTATCTGTAAATGAATAAAACAGGACTGTCAAATCCTGCCAAGACAGGGTAAGATAGTTTTGGAAAGTTTCTTGCCTTTGAAAATGGTCTGTCAGTTATTTTAGGCCTTAGTCAAAGTTGGTTGTTTCAACATTGCAAATGAGACTTTGGGTGATTGCCCAGGTAGCCAGTTGTCTCTGTCATTTGTTGCACATTTTGGAAGTTGCTTGATTGCACTTCCTCCTTACTCAAGTAATATTGTTTCCTTTCTCAGAACTTTGATGGGGTTGGTTGAAGATTAGATAGTTGCAATTATCTTCCTCATGATTTAGCCAAGCTTAATTTCAATGCAAGATTTAGACTCATTAAAATAGAATGATTAGTAAAACTTTTATGTGTTCCTTGCTTAATATTGTTTATATTGTTTGTAATTTTATATTTGGTATCTGTTCCTATCGTATATAGTTGTATTGGGTTTGGATCGATCTTTTTTAGACAAAGGTGGAGGTGATGGGGGAAGCTCTGTTAACCAATCGCCTTTAAGAAGTGGAGCCTAGTTAAGGCGTGGCAACCTGGAGCCCAGGAAGAAAACTGGTACAGACCAGGTGCTAGCTCTCCCCGGGTGATTTCCTCCAGAAACAGAAGAACTCGGACTTCCCATTCTTGTGATATGAGCTTCCCCTTATAACAATTAAAAATATAATTGTTTATCTTTAAGCTGGCCTGGTTATTTCCCGAATGGAGCTAATTTCTGCACAGGTCTTATGAAAAGTGTGTGTTCTTGTTTGTTTGTTTGACATAGAGTTTCATTATGTCAATCAAACTTAGCTGGAACTCGTATCCAACAGTCTTCCTTTTCTACGTCTGTAGTATACATATGTGCCATCATGTCTGACCTTTGTGGTCAAATTTTATTTCAATGAATCCCTTATGTTTGCTACTGAAACTCAATAGCTACAAAATTTTTTCAGAAATAACTCTGTTTTAAATCTGTTATGGGACAGAGTAAGTTGGCTTGAAATCTTAGGACCATAACTATATTAAGTGTTCTGACTTACAGTGTGTACAAGGTTTTTTTCTTCCTTTCAAATTTAGTCATTAGCTTTGCGTGATGCCTGATTTCTCCCCCTGAGAAGTGATCAAAGTCCCTGAATCTGGTTTATTTTATTACTGAGAAAATCAGTTTAGACAAGGCTAATTATAAAAGAGATTGCTAGTATCTATGGCCAAATACATCTGTATTCTCAGCAGAATGGATATAAAGAAATTTTAATCAGGAAGCGCTAAAATATGTTACAAATAAATAGACATTTTATTCATGTATTTTCTCCTAGGCTTTCCTCTAAATACCCTTAAAGTTGATTCAAGGAAGACTGATAAATTTCCTACAGGATGCAATTCCAAAATTTAGGACTAATCTTATTATTAGTAATGTGATCATTGCATTTCAAATTAAGATAGGCTTAAGTCATTTTGCTTTAATGTCAGCCTATCAATTACTTTTGCACCATATGAGCATTATGTAATTACAGTGAATTATACAATTATGAGATGTAAGATGGCTTAGTGAGCTTCACATCTAAAAATGGAAAGACTTAATTTGAATTGATTGTTGTTTATATACCATTTAACTACATGCATGAGCTGATCACATCATAAAAAAATAAAAAAAATAAAAAAGCACTTGCTGCAGTGGAAATAAAGAACAGTTTAAAGCGGAGTTTAAAAAAAAGAACAATGTGCCAAACCTAAAATCCTCCTCTTTACCTGCATATGGACGAACTTTCTCACTGATTATACATAAAATAATATATGAAATTACATATTATCGTATATTATTTTAACATTATTATATATTTATTTATAAAAATAATATATTCTTATAATATATTGACTATGCCCTTAAACATATTATATATTCTTAAATACATATTTCTGTGTGTGTATATATATATATATATATATATATATATATATATATATACTCTTAAAGCTCTTTCCAATAGATTTACAAGGAAATAAAATATACCATTAATGACAGTTTTCTATGGTAGGCATTTTCATCAGTCTGTCCTTCCTGCTTCTGTTTCCTGGATATAAACACATTTTGCAGTTTCCAATTTCTGACCTAACTTCTCTCTCTCAACTCTCCACCGAATCCTAGGATATTGATTACTCTGCCCACAGGGCAGAATTCACAAATTTAAGTCTGCAATGTTGACTTAACAGTGATATTTGTACATCATTTTTAAGTTCCTAGAAGATTTTTCCACATGCATACAATTTTCATAACTTCCAATATGATAATTCAACATGAAGCTCATTTTCTACTTCCCAAATCATTCCTGTTACTTAGCAGACTAAATATAAGCAAAATTGGGTTGTTAAAAAAGAAAAATTTGATTATACTTAATTATTAACAGTTCTTTATTCTTAAGTAAATAAATTACCACAGATCAGAATAGTCTCATTTTAAAACGCATTTTTTCTTGCTTTAATTTCTTTTGCCACAAATTTTGCACAAGACTAAGTACTCCAGCAGTCCACTTCCTTCATATTTTGATGCTAGTTTTCAGAGTCTGCACATAGTGATGATCGTTTATGAGATTAATATTTACAGTGTTATATCATATTAATTTTAACTTGAAAAATCCTGAGAAACTCTATCATTGCCTTAGGCAGAACTTTATAACTCTTATCCAAACAACATACTCATTCACAACATATAATTTTACTCAAATTAGATAAAACAAATATTTATGGAACAATAGCAAATGTTTAAATATTTTATTGCCCATAAATAAAAGTTGTCATTTGAACTCCTGAGTGACATAAAATTTGATCTTAGTGGGTCAAAATGAGTGTCAATCAACATCAGGCTTGTGTATCTTCCTATTATACGCATGAATTTCCTGACATCTAACTAAAATTATATATTCAATCCAGCAATTTGTTAATAAATTGAAAATAAAACATATAATTTGTTAATAACAAGAACAAGAATTTTAATGTTATAAACAAACCAAGAATGTGAATTTGCCAAAGAAATCAGAGTCAGATAAATCCAGTTTTCAATAGTTTTTTTTAATATTTATTTATTTATATACAATATTCTGTCTGTGTGTCTGCCTGCAGGCCAGGAGAAGGCATCAGATCTCTTTCCAGATGGTTGTGAGCCACCATGTGGTTGCTGGGAATTGAACTCAGTACCTTTGGAAGAGCAGGCAATGCTCTTAACCTCTGAGCCATCTCTCTAGCTCCCAATAGTTTTGATGTAATAATAGATAAAAATTCTACATTTTGTAGGTCAAGACTAAGAAAACAATGTATAAAATGTATAAAACACAGGTTCTAATTAAAATGCCATGGAAATATAACTTTTAATTTGTATCAATATAAAAATAATCTTAGAAATACAAAAATAATTTTACATATATATCAATATCCAAGAATCTATACTTTATTGTCTGTAACTAATGGTTGCTAAAATGGTTTACAAGTAGATACTCTAATCTACCTTATTCTAATCCCCATGTTTCTATACTAAATGAGATTCCAAAGTCTAATTATTATTATTATTATGTTCCCCACTCTATAATAACTATAACCAATCCTGAGGAAAACAAAAAAACATGTATTCCAACTATTGGGAGAAGGGCTTTCATTTTCTTAGAATTATTTCCAGATCCCTTGGGGGAAATAATATCTCTATAGGATCAAAAAAAAAAAAAACAACCTAAACTAAACTAAAACGTAAAACAAATAGGTACACATATAACAAGCACAGGAAATTTAAGAGAACAGATACAAACTTGAAGGGTTTGTATTTAGTCAGGCATGGTGGTGCATGCCTTTAACCCCATCACTCAAGGAGTAGAGGCATATCCCTGTGAGTCAAAGGTCAACCTGCTCTACAAATTGTTACCAGACATCCAGGACTATTACACAGAAAAACTGAACAAATATGTATTTTACCAAACTGAAAAGCCTGAGAGAAATGTATGAATTTCTTGTTATATATAAACTCCCAATATTACATAAAGGTCAAATAAACAATTTAACTAGACCCATATTTCCTAGTTAAATAGAAGCAATAATTAAACCTACTCTCAAATTACCAGAGGCAAGTGGATTCATCAGAGAATTCAACCAGTTATTCAAAGAAGGATTAATGCCAATACTCCTCAAATTATTTCACAAAACAGGTACTGAATGAACATTGTATTATTTTTAAGGGAATTATTACTTTGACACTCAAACCACAGAATGATCAAACAAAAAATTATAGATAAATATAATTTATGAACATAGATACTAAAGTTGTTAATAAAATATCTGTAAATTCAATGTAAGAACACATCAAAAGCATTATTTACCATGGTGGATATGTAAACATATGTAAAACGATGAACTTAATCCACCACATAAACAGACTAAAAGACAAAACCCACATAATTTCCTCGTTAGACATAGAAAAGACTTTTGACAAAATTCCAACATTCTTTCATGATAAAATTTTTGAGAAACTAGAGATACAAGGAATATATCTTAATATAAAAAGGATGATATACAGTAAATCCACAGTGAATATCAAATTCAACAGTGAGCACTCAAGCATTTCATTAAAAATAAGATGAAAATAAAAATGTCCACTATCTTCATACCTATTCAATATAATATGTTGTCTTAGCAAAAGCAATAAAATAAGTTATGGGGATCCAAGGGATATAAGTGGGAAAGACATTCTCAAATAACATAGTATTATGTATTGTAATTCATATTTAATATAATTATTATACAATATATTTAAATTCATGTAATCTATATATTGCAAATAAAATAATTTAATATATTAAAGATTGCTGTAGGAAGTCTTACAGCCAACAAATGAGGACAATGACCTCAAAATATAGACAATGTATAAGTATCTTGATCAGAGGTCATTTGTCCTCATTTGTTGAACAGTTGCTTATTGTATAATATTCTAATATGAAGCCTTAGACTTTAAGTTATATAGGAATTAAAAATTATAGGTCAATAATCATCTATATTTGTCATAATTATAGTTAGACTAATCAGGTTCTTTAGAAACATAGAGATTATATTCTGCATAGATTGGTAATCTTCAACTGCTTCAAAGAACTGCAGCATATGGCATTTAAATAACTTAGGGTTCTGTTGAAGTGAGACACGATTGCTCTTGGCAACACTGATCTATTCCCGAGAGAATGTTGAGCACGGAAGATATTCCACTTGGAGCTTGTTTTCTTCTTGGCAAAACTGACCTTTTTGTCTCAACCACTGACAAGATACATAGTAGCCAAAAATGGATAAGCAAGATTGTCAAATCTTGCCAAGACAGGGTAAGAGTTTTGAAAATTTCCTGCCTTTGAAAATGGCCTGTCAGTTATTCTAGGCCTTAGCCAAAGTTGGTTGCTTCGAAGTACAAATGAGACTTTGGGTGATTGCCCAGGTAGCCAGTTGTCTCTGTCATTTGTTGCACATTTTGGAAGTTACTTGACTGCACTTCCTGATTACTCAAGTAATATTATTTTTCTTCTCAGATCTTCAATGGGGTTGAAGACTAGATAGTTCTAGTTATGTTCCTTGCATGACTTGGCCAAGTTATTTATTAGACAAGACTTAAACTAGTTAGGATAGGATAATTACTGAATATATTTGTTCTTATTGTATATAATTTTGTTTTAGGTTTAGAACTCTCTTATTTAAACAAAAGGGGGAGATTCTGCAGGAAACCTTACAGTCAGTGCCTGCGTGTCCACTTGGGCATGGCCTCTTTTATTTATATGCTGATGTAGAGCATGTGTCTGGTCTCTTTTCTGGCCTCTCTGTTCCTGTTGTGGATTTCAGTTTCTGATCACCATTCAAGTAGAGGATTCTGATTTGTGAGTCTACCCCTAAATAAATAACCATCCTTTTCTCAATTTTGAGGTAGTGTGGGATTTCTTTTACACATCCTTCTTCAGAAGATTCCAGCAAGGTTGGGTAATGGTGATGCATATCTTTAATCCCAGCACTTGGGAGGCAGAGACAAGTGGATCTCTGTGAGGTCAAGGCCAGCCTGGTCGACAGAATGAATTCCAGAGTAGGCTCCAAAGCTACAGACAAACCCTGTCTTGCACTGCCCACCTCAAACAAAACAAAACAAAAAATTCAGCAGAAAATTATTGCAGCTGATAAGCACTTTCAGTGAAAGAGCAGGTGTAGTAGCATCAATTAACAAAAATCAGTAGTCCCTACATACAAAGGACAAACCTACTGATATAGTTGAAAGTTCTTTACACAGGAGCCTCAATAAAATAGAATTTTTTGGATAATGTTAACAAAGAAAGGTTAACTAGTATAATAAAAACTTTAAAACATTGAATAATGAAATTGAATAAGACACTAATAGACAATGAGATCTCCCTTGCTTATAGATCAGTGTGATTAATTTTATTTAAATGGACACTCTGCCAAAATCGATATACTGATTCAATACAACTGCTATCAAGATGCCCACACAATTCTTCACAGAAATTTAAAAGTCAATCTCCAACTGCGTATGGAGAAATGAGAAATCAGGACATCTAAAATATTCATGAATAATAAAAGAACTGCTGTAGAAATCGCCATCTCTGATTTCAAGTTGTACAACAATTACAGTTACAAAAATTATACTGTATTGGTGCAAAGTAGACTCATTGATCAAGGCCTTAATATAAGTCTGCATACCTACAGACAACTAGGTTTGAAAAACAATTTAAAAGTACACATTGATTAAAATTTTGTCACTGGCAATAAGTAGTACTGGTCAAAATGTATGGCTATCTAAAACTAGATCAATGTCTATCACCTTGCACAAAGCTCAAATCCAAATCAATTGAGGATCTTAACATAAGGCCAGATATTGTGAATCTGGCCAAAAAAAAAGTAAACAATATCTTTGACCTCATTGGCTCAGACAAGTCTTTCCAAACAGAACATTGATAGCCCAGGCATTAAGACCAACAATTAATAAATTTGAACCTCATGAAATTAAAAAGATTCTGTATGGTATATGATGCTATTATTTGAACAAAACAGCAGGACAGATAAGGAGAAATGTTACTTATCAATTATACATCAGACAAAAATAATTATTCACTAAACTATATAAAGTATTTAAAATATAAACATCAGAAAAAGTAGCACAAATGTAAAATTGGATACAGACAATGGAGAGAATTCTCAATAACGTGAAACACAAGTACTGAGAAGTACATAAAATTTCAATATTCTTAGCAATTAAGGAATGCATACTAAAATTATTGAGATTTCATTTATCCAGTCAGACTAGCCAAGATCTATGAAACAAATTTTGGCTCATGTGGGCAGGAACACAGAAAGGGAACTCTTATTCTTTGCTGGTGGGAGTGCTAACTGGTGCAATACTATGGAAAACTGTGTGGAAATTTCTCAGAAAGGTAAAAATTGGTCAACCTGAAACTTGGGTATATATGCAAAGGACCTACATCTTCCGATAGAGATACTTGGTAGTTCATGCTCATTGTCTCTCTATTCATAATATCCAGACACAAGAAACAGCTCAGATCCCATCAAACAATGAACAGATGAAAATGTGGCACATTTATAAGAGAAAATATTATTTAGTTGTTGAGAAAATTAAACATGAACATAAATGAACTAAATTTTAAAAATATTATCCTACGTGAGGTAACACAGATCCCAAAAGGCAAATTTTCCATTCTTTGTTCTGTATATAAATATTAACTTTTAAACTTTTGGTATGTGTAACATAATCTGAATATTCACAGTAGATACGTAATTAGTAACTCACAGAGTCAAGAAGCAAGTATCTGCAGCAAGGGAAGCCAAGGGAAGTGGGAATGATTGATCTTATGAGGCTAAGTACACAAAGGAGCAAGAAAAAGGGGTAAAATACATTAAAATTTAAAATCAACAAATTGAAAAGTTTTGACTGATGAGAAAATTTTTGATATTTGATTTAGTAACAGGATTAAAGAGTATACTATCATTTTTTGCAGTGAACTGAGTACAGAGTTTCCAAATTATTCTCATATATTAGACAATGAGTTGCCGAAAAATGTATTTGAATTTTTTCTTTAATAATCTAGAAAAATGGATACGAGGAAAAGATACAAAACAAAATTAAAAGAGAAATTGTTTAATTTAGAGATTGCCATTAAACTCTTTTAATATATTTTAAAATTATTAATTAAATATATAAAAGGATTCCACTATCTGAAAAAGTAAATCATATTACCAGAATCAAATTAATTGCCATTTAATATTAAAAATAGCATTCATTTCACTATTACCTAATTTTCTGATTTTTTTTGACAAATGATCTAGTTTTACACTGACATGGAAGTGTTTTTTTCAGAACCTATTAAAATCCATTTTGCAGAGTCTAAGAATGACAAAAATGGAAAAAGTTTTAATATTAAAATTAACAATCAACTATTCCAGCAAGATAAAAACATGTCATAGGGCATTAAATACATTATGATGTCTCAGTGATGAACCTTCTGTTATGTTGCTATTGAAAATTGTGATAATGAAAGCGGGGAAATGATTTTAAAGAATTGGACAGAATTACAGATGGTTTCTCACCAGGCCATTTTGTATTTCTCACTACTCTATCTAGTCAACTAGTGTTTCATGTAGAGCTTGCACAGGTAATTAATCATTTTACTTACATTTGAACTTATTAAACTATTTGAAGATGGGGGAGTTAATGATGCATTAACAACAAAAAGAAACTGAATTTTTTATTAGAAATGCCCAACTTAAATTATATAACATGGGCAATATTTGAAAATATCCTGGTTACCTTTAGTTGGTGAGCAGCAATGTGTACATGAACTAAAATATCAAATAATTACAAATGTTATGTGCAAAATTTAAGATAATATTACATATGAAGCAAGGAAAATATCTTTTTTAATTAAAACAATCTTTTTTTTATTCTACATGCCAATTCCAATTTACCCTCCCTCCCCTCCTCCAGCTCTTCCTACCTTTTCCTCCACCCCACCCCCACCCACTCCTCAGAGAATGTATGGCCTCTCATGGGGAGTTAACAGAGTATGTCACATCACATTTGAGGTGACCACCCCATCCCTGCCCTTTTTCTAGGCTGAGCAAGGTATCACTATACAGAAAATGGGTTCAAAAAACAAACAAACAAACAAACAAAACATTTCATGCACACGTGATAAATCCTGATCCCACTGCCATTGGCCCCACAAACTGCCACACAGTTATCACCTACATTCAAGGTTTGGTCCTATGCAGGTTCCCCAGTTGTCAGTCCAGAGCCAGTGAGTTCCCACTAGCTCTGGTCAGCTGTTTGTATGGGTTTCCCCATCATGGTCTTTTATTATCACTCCTCTCTCGCTCTCCTACTGGACTCAGGAGCTTGGCCCAGTACTTAGCTGTGGATCTCTGTATCTTCTTTCATCAGTTACTGAATGTAGTTTTTATAATGACAATTAAGGCAATCATCTGTCTAATTACAAGGAAGGTCAGTTCAAATACCCTCTCCATTATTGCTTAGAGTCATCCTTGTGAATTCCTGGAAATTTCTCTAGTGGTAGGTTTCTCACTAAACCCCCATAATGACCCTCTCTATCAAGACATCTCTTTCTTTGTTCTCTGTCTCTGTCTCTCCCCCAGCTCTACCGTCCTGTTCCCTCACATTCTCCTTCCCTCTTCCCTTTTCCTCTACCCTCTACCTTTCCATGATCCCCCCTCTCTCGGCCATGTTCTAAATTTACTCAGATCTTGTAAATTTCCCATTCCCAGGGGGATCCATATATGTCTCTCTTATGGTTGTCCTTATTATCTAGCTTCTCTGGGGTTTTGGCTTGTAGACTAGGTAGTCTTTGCTGTATATATAATATCTACTTATGAATGCATATATACTGATTTGTACAAGGCAAATATTTAACAGAGGAGAAAAACCAAGATAAACGATGGTGCTTGATACATTCCATTCAAAACTGTATTTGTATTTACACTGATCCATTGAATTCAATGTTTCAATTCATTGAAACATTTTCATGGATTACATTGACAATGTTTTGTCATAATAGTGTCAGTTGTTAGACTTCATTTATCATTTGTTTCCATGTTATACTAAACCTATGATCTGCATCCTTCTGCTTCTTATCTCACATAATTTTGATGGACATAGAATGTTTTTCCATGTTTTTTATTGTTGCTATTGAAAGATTGGGTCTACTATCTTCAGTCCGTATTTTAACTCACCAGTGATCTCTCTTATCTCTTTCCTATAGCTCTAATCTTCTGTTTGACATGCTGATTAGAACATTCTGACCCCAATATATTTTCATAAGGCATATTGAGTTTATTTCCAAGTTAAAAAAAGTCACACATTGTAACCCATCTGTTATAGGAAGTATTCATATGTTAAGAACTCATCATGAGAAATGGAGATTTTTTTTTAAATGTTATTGTCTGACAGCTTCATACTTTTACATTAATGTTTACAAATTCATTTAAAATGATTTTTTAGTCATATTTATCTTTCAATGCCCCCTCTTATCACCCTTCATCTTCCACTGGAACCTGTCTTCTCAAAGTTTCTCCATACTTCTTTGATGTCTTCTATTTATATGAAGCTCCCTGCGTTAATTAGAACCTCTGGCTTGTACGTGAGTACCACGCAGTTCCCCATAGCAAGGATAGCATTCAGGTGCTACACTATTGAAGAAAAGGGTACACTTTCCTCCCACAACTGCTAAGGGTCATTTATACCTCAGAAGATCACTGGTTGCTACTGTGCTGCTTACCATGCCCTGCTGGGAAGCTCTGGCTTCCACCCTGCTTCTGGGAAAGTGTCAGCTATGGTAGCTGCTGTTTTCCATCCATTCTTAAGCAGATTCACAGCTTATTTTGCAATTCTGTTAGTGCAAAACGTGGAGTGGAGGTGGTGACTAGTTGAATTCTTGTCGTATACCAATCCCCTTACTTTAAGGAGTATTGGAGGACTAGTTAGGTGGTCTTTGACTTACACTTGTGAGATCTGAATTCAAATGTGCTTCCTTTCAACACTTACATGTCCTCTTCCCAAACTAAAATAAATGACTCTCAAATTGTCTATGTCCTAGTCTGATCTAGAACTCAATGTGTACCCCAGGCTTGTATCCAGCTTATATTCTCCATGTCAGACTCCTGAGCACTGAACTAACAGCTGTCAAGCCTGTCTGTCTGTCTATCTGGTTTTTTTTTTCCCTTTAAAACATGGAATAATTTCTCCAGTGATGGGAAATATTTTTGAAACTCCAGGAAACAAACCTGTAAATCACTCATAGTATCTCTTCTACTCTTCGAGTGCTAATTGTGTTCAGGAAACCAATTTTAGACTGCATTCTTTTTTTCTTCAACTCATTTCTCTATATTCATTATGAAATGTCAAAAATGGCCCCGTTGTACAACACCTTTCTGACCCATTCCGGGAACACTAGAAACCACTGGTTTTCAAATCTTCATTCCTCATTTCCCCTTTAAATTATCAAGAGGTTTTAATCTTTAGACATCATCAAATGTGCATAGAAGAAAACAAAATTGTTTGCTATTTTGAAAATAGGAAGCATATAAAATAAAACATAAGTTTCCCAGATGGATAATCCTGATATTTATGTGTTCCTTAATGCCTACATAAATTCACAGACAAAACTTTAGCTCCTATTCAGAGGAGAGTTTTCTCTTTTGAAGAAGAAGGCTCTAATTTTAACTTAGAGTAATAAAAAGACTTAGCCAAATGAAGTACCGAACACTAAAATTTATTCCAATATGAACCTACAAATTCTCCAAGTTTAATAATTTTTGCAGAGAGCGGAAAAGTTTACTGTTCTAAAAAGCATAGTATGATTGAATAGCTGAGAGATAATTAGGCCAAGAACACAGAGTGCTTGCACAAGGTGGCAGAGGGGATCTCGGGTGATATGTTGCAGTGTTTAAAAGGTTGCAGGAATGAGTTCTCACAGCCTTAAGGCAGAAAATCTGGAAGAATCAGATACTACAGACAATGAGAACAAATAAACAGATGTTGCCAAGTTAGCAGGCCTGGTTTTTAAAAATAATTATTACACTTTCAAATATTTGTATTGGTTCATCTACATCTTAATTTATTATTTTTATTCTGAACAAAAAATGTTAAAACCAACAGAAGTATACACTTTATACATATTTTGTTTACAAGTTGAGGATAAATAAACACATTTACTTAGTTTTCTCTTTTAAAGTAATCAAAAATTGAACCCATAATTTTCTTTCCTCTGCCCATAATAACTTGAGATAAATTTCGTCAAATTCTTTCTTTCATTATAACCCATATCAGGTACTATACTCCTACACTGGACAAGGGCTTGCCAATCTAAATGTCCAGAATATGTCATTATTGAATCCTTAGCAGCATTCACAAATGGATTTGTGACTATTCATCATCACTTGTACTACTCTATTACTACTTAAAGGATAAAGAAAGAATAATCCTTATGGAAACAACAAGCGTCTCCAATACATGACAGAACATATTATGCCTCCTGCCTTGTGTTATAAATAAATATCTACATATGTAGATCTTGGTATGAAGAAGGAATAAATAAAATTATATATGATAATGTTCTTAATCTGCACAAGAAATAATCAGACTGAGTATCAGTTATTTGATGTTAGGAGCTAGTGAAGAGTTGCTGATGAGACAAAGTTTTCAGGGAAAATGTTTAAAGAAAAGTAAACTCATGACTGTGAGGAAAGCTGGCAGAGGGTACCATCAGCCTAAGAAGAAAGCGTGGCAATACAGTACCCCTATGTTGAGAATAGCTGTGATGTCTATGTCACAATACCATCTTCTTGCCGAGTCATAAAGTGCACCACTATGGTGGATCATACACTCAAATTATAAACTCAAACACACCTTTCCTTCTTTACTGTGCTTTTGTCAAATATTTTGTCTCGTCAGTGACATCCACTCATCATGGGACAGGCATGATGGCAGAATCACCAAACCGTTGGAAATTCCAAGGCATGTCAGGACTGAGAGAAGTTTAATGCTAATTTAATTGTTCATCTTGATTGCTTATTTTATTCAGTCTGGAACCACAGCCCATGGGATTGTTACTTCAACACCAGGGGGTATCTACCCACCTGAATTAATTCAATCTAGAAATCTCATACACATGCTCATAGACTCTTGTTCATGGTTAATGTAAAAGCTATGGTGAAAATCAAGACTAATTCACAACTACTTATCACTGAAGTTAGTTTCAAGGCATTGAGTAGAAACTCAATTTAACAGTACAGATTTCCTTCAACCTCAAGTGTTGTTCCTATAAGTTTACCTGGTGTTGGGAAATAAACCTTCATTCAAGAACAATCAGACAGTCTAATTCTGTTGAAGTTGTACATATAATTACTGCTCTGAATTTACTTTGGGTAGACAGAACCATCTTTAGCCCAGGTCATCAATGAAATCTTCATACATATTCTCCATTGTGGAAAGCCTCCCCCACTACATCTTATTAATTTATGGTGACTGGTTGTTTAGAATATTTTCTTTCACCTACTAAATAACATAGAAAACTGAAAGGGAGAATACACTCAATGATTCACTTTTTTTCCTTAGGCATTTTTCCTTCTTCTCTAGAGCTTAGAACTAATCTACATCATATGATATAATACCATTATAAGTAAATATTGCTAAGCACTTGTCTTTGCTGATCACTCATAGGTGACATGATCTATTCAGGATGGAGGCCCTCTATAGGAATGGAAATATGGAAAGTGTAGACTGCTAAAATATTTCAGCCATGTACTCTCCTGAAGCAACACTGAATACAAATCAGAATCTGCTTATGATTACTTTTATTCCTCTCTAAGACAATTTTCTCTAAAACATAATTTTAATTAAAAGAAAGACATATTATTGAAGAAATCCAAATTCAGAGTGTGTGCTTTAGAAGAAGGTAAAGATCATTCAGTGATAGAAAAGGATTTAATTTTTTTGAATTGTCATATATATTCTTTTACTAAAATTAATTTAAAAATGTTCTATTTGTCCAATATGTATTTATTTCACAGAAATCTCTTACTGAGCAGATAATAACATGCATTAACTCATGGTTGTTAGATGGCAATGGATAAAAGCAGTACAAGAGGCTCTCTTGAAGTATGTGGATTGACAGATTTATCAGTCACAGGAAAATGCACTCTGATGAACATTAAATCCCTTTTCCATGAAGTATTAGTCAAAATTAAGAAAATGTCTGAGCATCTTCTGACTGTGCCCAGAAAGTTTTAATCCTCTGAAGAACATATTCATCACAAGATCTGTTTATGGAGGAGTTAGGTCAGAAAACACTTAATTTCTTTGAAGAAAACAATTGAAATGGAATGATTAATCACCTGATGAATAATTATTATTCAAATATCCATTGAGAAAAATGCTTCAGGGACATTCTCCCGTGATCTGTGAGTCTATCCCTAAATAAATAACCTTTTATTATACTCAATTTTGAGCTACTCTGGGATTTTTTTTTTTACTTTTATGTTTTTAGAGGTTTCTTCATCTGATGTTCACGTGAATATAAACTCCACACCTATGGGTGGATAGGCTTAAAGGCCTAAATGGTTCATTTAAATAACTTAGGGTTCTGTTGACATGAGAAAGGATTGCTCCTAGCAGCAAGGGTCTATTCCCTAGAGGATGTTGAGCACCGAAGACACTTTACTTGGAACTTGTTTTCTTCTTGGCAAAACTGACCTTTGGGCAAGGAACTGCCCATGCATCGACCACTGACAAAATTCACAACGTCTGGACAAGACAAACAGAATACAAGTAAAAAGACTGTCAAATCTTGCCAAGACAGAGTATGATGGTGTTAAAAAATTTCTTGCTTCTGAAAACGGTCTGTCAGTTACTCTAGGCCATAGCCAAAGTTGCTTGCTCTAATTTTGCAAATGAGACTTTGGGTGATTGCTGAGGTAGCCAGTTGTCTCTCTTCACTTGTTGAACATTTTGGAAGTTGCTTGATTACACTTTCTGCTTACTCAAATAAAATTATTTCCCTTCTCAGGTCTTCATTGGGGTTGGAGACTAGATAGTTGTTACTTTCCTCTCATGAATGGTCAAGTTATTTATATACAAGACTTAAACTCATTAGGATAGGATAATTATTGAAACATTTATCACATGTTTCTTGCTTAATATTGTTTATGCTTTTGTAATTCTAATTTTTATACCTGTTATTTGTTCTTATTATATATAACATTGTATTAGGTTTAGAACTTCCCTTATTTAAACAAAAGGGGTAGGTGCTATGGGATTCCCTACCTCCAGTAGTCTTTAAGTTACCCATACACATGGGCGTGGTCTCTTTTACTATATGTGCTGATGTAAAGTGCATGTCCGGCCTCTCTTTTCCAGCTTTGGGATTCGGTTGATGTTCCTCGTTCTAGTAGAGGATTGTGATCTGTGAGTCTACCCCTAAATAAATAACCTTTCATTATTTTCATTTCTGAGTTATTATGGGATTTCTGTTTTATCGTCCTTCTTCACTCTCCTTGCGCGGGTTGGCCTCTGATGACATGATAAAATCATCTTAATTATAATTTGTGTACACATTACCCTAAAATGTATTTTTTACTTAAAGCAACTGGAAACCTATTCAATACAAAAGTTACGATAGGTTCAATTTTTCTCTTGAAATTGGCTTTCATTAGACAAAAATAATTGAAGGTAATATTTTCCATGAACATTCACATAGTTGCCTTATCATTCCTCTTCTGCTTTTCTGCTAGTAACCTCCCTAGTGCTGGAATTCAAGGTATGCATAATTATTTAAAGAGAAACAGAATGGGATATGACAACTGGACAAGGCACAGATTGATGATTGTAGCAGAATATCATTAAGGATCATTTCATTTTATTTTGTTTGTTTGTTTATTCACCTGTCTTGTTTGGTTCTACCCTAGGTCTCAGGGCTATCTGGTCTTGGGTTCCTGGCTATCTAGGCAGCTTAGGGCATGGGGTTCCCCTAATGGCATTGGCTTCAAGTTAAAATCAACCCACACACACATATTACAGACAAGACAGATTGTAGATAGAGGGTTTTATGTCTCGGTTGGTGTTCAGATTTCCCTTTTCATAACTGTAGAGTACCTTCTTGAGACAAGCAGACTAGAATATAGGGTGAAGGCTCCATGCAGGCACCAGCTTGACCTCTCTACATGCAATGAATTATGTTGATTTTCTTCTCAATTGGAGAACAGTTTTGGAGAGCAAACTTCTGTTCTAGCATCAACCTGTTTAGGAAACTCCAGCAGACCTCCTTGGTCGACATTTCTACCAAATGAAACTTGGTATAATCACTGGAAGCCTTGCCTTGCTACAAAGGATGGGCCATTCAAATTCTGTATCTCCCATTACTAGGAGTACTCATTAACTTCACCATCAGATTCCAGGGAGTTTCCATAGTGTTAGGTTTCCATAACGCCCCCTTAATATTTCTCAATTGCAGCTCTCTCTCCCTACATTCTCTCTCTCCATCCCTTTTCCACCCCCACCCCTAATCTGATTCTTCATATTTTAAACCTTACCAGTTCAATTAATGCTTCTCATGTCCTCTTGTCTGTAGGGGCAAATACTGGAACATGGGACACTTTTCACGGTTTATCTCCTTAAAGAAAATAAACTCACTATCTGGACACCTATCCATTTCCAATTGCTTTTCAGTTAGAAATTGGAATTTATTTGTTTTCACCCTTTCCACACTGTAAATTTTATTCAGTTTAAACTTGAGAAGGTTTTGTGCTGTCATAGCTATAGCTGAATTCTAACAACTCACTCAGGGGAGGGGATGAGAAGGGTGCAGAGTCAAAGGCATAGACTCAGGAATCAGGTGAGTGGTAAAGCAGACTTGTTTATTCAGCAATGGAGAGAGTTTTATAAACCTTTTTCCCAGCACCTAGGCTGCCTTCAGATCCTTTGACATTATGTGGTCATCTCTTGTTGACCAGGCAAGATTAGGACTTCTGACAGCTCCTGTTGCTAGGCCCTCAGACAGACTCCAGGTTGGCTCATCTCTTGACCTTGTAGGCCTAATCTTCCTACACATAGTCATTGTGAGTGTTCATATATAACTGCCCTGTGGTGTCTGGAAGACATGTTTCTTTGAAGTCACTAATCAGCTTAGGTCTTACAATCTTTCCAACTCCACTATGGTCCCTTAGCTTTCATGGGGAGGATGTGATTTAAGGATAAACACTCATCAGTCTCACTCTTATTCTCTCTATCTTAACTAGTTGTGGCACTCTGTGTTAACTGTCATCTACTGTAGAGAGAAGTCTATTTGATGACACTTGAGAGATGTTCTAACTCTGCATAAAATATTCAGTCAAGAAAGCTGACTTTTGTCTTTGACTCTGTCTTTTTAGCAGAATTATAGTAGAAATATCTCCCTTAAAACAATGACCCACCTCACCATAGGTTACTGATTCAGATAATGGTACCAGGTATAAGTTTCATCTTGTGGAACAGGTCTTAAATCCAATAAGTAATTGATTGCACCCATGGCATTCCTGCCAATCCTGAACTGGTGGTAAATCCCTGTTTGTCCCACGCTACCGTCTCGCCAGCAAGAACCACGCAGAACACTAGGATCCTTCTGCAGGAATGGCTTTAATCCTCTTGGGAGCTAGAGCATAAGACAACATGGCCGGGGACCCAGATAAGATGGAACCCATCCCTTATAAAGGAAACAGACCCTGCTTCGGACGTGTCACTCTTGGATTGGTCAATTGTCCATAATCCCAGGTGAATGCCTCGGGAGTAGGCGGGGACTCAGTGGGAAATTACTGAGCACATGTGCGTTCACCTGGTGGTGAAGCCGGATGTCAGCGCCATCTTGATAATGGAGAATGTGGCTGCGGTCTTCTACATCTCCCCCTAATTTTACTTCTTTGCAGAAAGGCAACTCCCTAGGAAGGTAAAGATAGAGGTCGCACTTCCCAAAATGAAAACATTAAAATGGGCTTACACGGAATCTGTCCCTAGGCTCATGACACCTGGAACCTATCCGGCCTGCCCTCTGCCAATTTTCTGGGAAAGGGAATATACGGCAGGAAACCCTTAAGCAGAGCGACTTATCTCTCAGAGAGGGCCATTCTCTGTGTGATGCTTTTCAGCTCCACAACCTTCAGGGCTAGCTAAGCCAAGCACTCCACCCTGTGCAATGGACCACAGTCCTAGGGGTGCAGGATCTGGTTGGCTTAAACCTTACTGCTTTAACATAGATAACCACACATAAGCAGAGGCTCCCTATTCCAGGGTAGCCAGCGCTGTGCAAAAACCACTTTGTCCCTAAGACTTTGGGATTTGAGTCAGCAGACCATCCAGAGGAGAAACACTATTCCATAGCATAGGACCGTTCCAAAACATTTCCACCCCCACCCATTCTTTGAAGTAGGGGATGAAGGACACAATCCAGGACTGGAATCCTTTGGCCAGGCTTATGTCCACTCGTGTGGAGCTGATTGTCATGATGGACCATCTCAAGGAGGACAGTAAATCATCAAAATTCTCCTGCAAGATACAAAGACAATTCTCGGGACAAGTTAGCCACTTTTATAAAGTTTTCATATGGTACACTGGTCACACATAAGGCTGGAGTTTTCCATTTATAGCCCAATTGGGCAAGCTGCCATAAGATATCCACCTGTTTTTTATTTTACCTCTAATAGATGTATCTATGGTAGCCTGTTGATCCAGGGCTGTAGCCACTGTGGTAGATAACTGATTGAGGGTCTTTGTTTTTTATGATATAGGCCGTGCTACCATTTAAAAAATTTATAGTGAACAGAGCCATGGCGAATAGCCATTCTTGGCATCGGGGGCATTTCCTTTATTATTCCCCCCTTTTTGTTTAAATAGATATTTATTTAATTTTTAATTTAAATAACCATGGCATTTTGTAACCTGTCTTGAAGATACCCATAGTGTTTAGCAGAAATAACTGACAGGATAAGGGAAACTGATAGCAAGCAATAACTGACAAAACAAGGGGAAATCCAGCAGCACAGCAATGGCACAGCAACAACAATACTGCAATGTACAGCAACAACAGCACAGCAATAACTGACAGACCAAGGGCAGGAGCTGGACCATCCCTCAGGAACCCGCCAGCTCCGCAGCAATCAGGTCAGACAGCTCCATAGCAGAGGCTTTGTCCTCAGGCCTCTGGACAGATGAATCCACAGCATGAATAGTAGCATTCCTAGAAAAAAAAACATAAACAAACTCTTCTCCCAAAATAACATTTAAGAGTATTAAAAAACTCAGTGTAAAAATTTAGCACAGTCAGTACTGGAAGTAGGCTGGTCTTGAACTTAGAGATCTACAGGTCTCTGTTTGTTGATATTAGATTTAAGATTTATTGGCTCCCGTATTTCTTGCCGGTAAGGTGGCCTCGGGCTCCAGAGCCCGCCCGTCATCCAAGGGCTGTGTGCGGCCCTGGGCCTGCTCGCTGCGCGGATCCCCGTGTCCCAGGCCAGGAAGTGGCGGCTCCACCCCCAGGCGCCCCTGCCTTCCCCGCGGGGCTAGCCTAGTTCTCTGAGGCTGTGTTGGTGGCGGAGTGTGGCGGGAGCCGACACTCAGACCGAGGCGGCACAGGCCGGCAACATCTCAAGGTCCGCGCCAGAGCCCCTGCGGCTCAAGGGGCCCATGGGAGAGGCGGCGACTAGGGCCGCTTTCCTACTAGCAAACTCTCAACACCTGTGCCACAGCAAAAGCGGCTGTAAACTCTCACAGATCCAGCCAACGACCCAATCACCCCAAAATCCAAGGGCCCTTCGCATCCATCTCCCTGCGGAACCTGAAACACCAGACAAGCCAAGCGTATACACAGCAATCTTTTAGGAGGACTTGAGTTCTTAAAATGCTAAGCAGTTCTTAAAAACTTAAGTCGCACTATGTAGATGTAATACGGTACTGCCTGTTTACTGCATTTAAACCTTAATTGCGCTTTTATTATGATAAATACGACCAGCCCTGCCTGAAGTTAGCAACGTTTAGCGTAGCCAAATGGAACCAGAGTCATTTTTGCCTCAGAGACCCTCACAGTTTTAGGTACATTGCAAGCCTTTTGGCCTGGCAGCTTGTGGCACCGTTCTCATTCTCGGTACAGCTGTGATACCCTCTAGGCCAGGCACCAACCGAGCCGCACCAATTGAGCCGGCGCAACGTGCTCCCCACCATAGCCATAGAGCAAAGCTCCGCTCCAGCCACCCTCCAGCCCCAGCTGCACCCATTCCACGCCCAAACCGGTGTACGGAGCAAAGCGGAACTCAGAGAAGCAGGTTTGCTGCTCTGCAAGGACCTCATTTAATCTTTTAGGGAATTTGGGCGTCGTTTAGTCTCTTTGGCTGCTTCCTGCTGTTATTGGGCCACTGCATTCTTAGGGGTATACACTACAACATTTCAGGAGGTCTCGGTGATTCAAACCACATAAATCCCAAGTACACCCTTAGGCTCTCCTTTTCTGTGGAGACGAAAACAGAACCTCTTTCCCAAAACATCATATCCTTAGCAGTTTCTAAGTTTAAATATCTTTCTCCTATCCAGTACACAAAAGACAACACATATAACATAACATAAAGTTTTTGACCTTGTAAATCAGCCTTCTCCCCCATTTTTACTTTCTAAAATCATTGGGGGGTCCTTTTTAACTTATTTTCTTTTCTGTCTCCCCCATTCTTTACCGGAGGGTCATTTTTTAACTTATCTGGGTGTGCGCACAACCTCCCACTGCTGCTCAGTTTCTGATATGCTCTCTGGACTTTAGAACGTACCTCTCTAAGCATGCATGCCTGCAGTTCTGAATCCTCCTTGTGTCCAAGGGGTCTCCGGCGGTGCAAAGTTCTTCTTCTTCTTCTTCCTCCCGGGTTTCGGCACCAGATGTCCCACGCTACCGTCTCGCCAGCAAGAACCACGCGGAACATTAGGATCCTTCTGCAGGAATGGCTTTAATCCTCTTGGGAGCTAGAGCATAAGACAACATGGCCGGGGACCCAGATAAGATGGAACCCATCCCTTATAAAGGAAACAGACCCTGCTTCGGACGTGTCACTCTTGGATTGGTCAATTGTCCATAATCCCAGGTGAATGCCTCGGGAGTAGGCGGGGACTCAGTGGGAAATTACCGAGCACATGTGCGTTCACCTGGTGGTGAAGCCGGATGTCAGCGCCATCTTGATAATGGAGAATGTGGCTGCGGCCTTCTACACCTGTTCTTATAGATATCTTCCTGTCACTTTCACATTACGAAAAGTGAATTATTTCTCAATAAAACTTGAAGAATCAGCAAAATAATCATCTTAAAAGGTGCCTAAGTTTTTTATGTGTTGTTTTTACTTACTTTTCTTATCAATTGATGGTATATTGAATAAAATATTTTTAGTTCTTAAAACTTGTGGGTATCATGTTAGATTACGCTGTATTATTTCTTACTATTCTGAAGAGAACCCAGAGCTTAGCCTGTCTGCCTGTCTGTATTCATGGCCAGAGTGACGCCCGTGACATTCTATGTGTCACTCACCTATCCTACTCAAGGTTTGTTGTTATTGCTCTTGGTTTTGCTTTATTTTGAATTTTTGTTTTCTTGTTTTTCAAGACACTGTTTCTCTGTGTAACAGTTCTGGCTGTTCTGGAATTAGCTCTTGTAGACCAGGCTGGCCTTTATACTCAATGAAATCCTTTTGCCTCTGCCTCCCAAGTGCTAGGATTAAAGGCATGACCAGCCCATGTTTAAAATTTTAAAGACGTTTCATGGAACTTGTGAAAATAACATTAACCCAGACCAGACAACAGGGTAACTTGTGCTTTTAGCTTTTATTTCCAGATTATATGGCATATGCTGCCTGAGAGAGGCATTTTCCTTAATTTTAGAGTTAACTGCTTTTAAACCCCTTTTATATATGTATATGTGCATACTTTAGAAGGATTCTACAGTGTTAGGGTTTCCATATGGCATTTTCAGAGTTCCATATTGTTAGTTATCTCTTCCCATACTCCCTTATTTTCATTTCATGCCTCGCTATCCTCATTTTTCCCTGTTCTATCATTACCAGGCCTATCTTTACACTACCTGCATTTTGTCCCCACTCTCTCGAAATCCAAACCTTTCAACTTACTGGTTTCCTGAATTCCATGCGTACTCTGGTTTAAACACACATATATCAAGAATTAATGTTAATATCTACATATGAATCAGAATATGTTGTTTGTTTTTTGTAGGTACTGGTTACCTGCATAGATGATTATGTCCAGATAGATATATTTACTGGAAAGCTTCATAATTTCATTTTTTACAGCTGAAAAATATTATATTGTATAATTTTATCACATTTATTATCTTAATTTATAGTTGATCGGTATCTAAGCTACTTCTTTTATAGCTACTGTGAATAAAGAGCAATGAGTACAAAGAAATGGTCCTTTTGTATTAGAATATACAGTCCTGCTACATGCTAAAGAATATTATACATGAATCATATGGCTTTAAAGGATCCTCACCACTAATGTGTATAATGAACACACCAGATTGCATACACAACTACTGTTGAGTAAGTGTTCTCTTTCCTCAAAATCCACACCACCATTTTATTTCTTATTCATTTTAGATATTTTGATTTAAGAAAGTTGAAATCCCAATGCAGTCATGGTTTGCTTTTCCCTGATGGATATGAATATTGAACATTTTAAAATTTAATTATTTCTATTAAAGCAATTTTTGAGAATGCTGTTTTTTATTATAAAACCATGTGTCATTTCATTGTTTTCATTACAAATTTTCATTTATTTTATATCCTAATTGCAGTTTCCCTGCCCTCCTCCCCTCCCTCCATTCTACATCCTTCACATCCACTCCTTATCAGAGATCCATCTGAAGGAAGCAGATGCAGAGATCCACAGCCAAGCACTGGGCTGATTTCCCAGACACCTATTGAAGAGAGGGAGGAGGGATGGTGCGAGCCATGGGGATCAGGGGCATGAGAGGAGTAATCACAGAGACAAATGGTCTGAGATCCTGGAAGCTCATGGGCCCTGGATTAACATCTATGGAGCCTCGATGGAATCCTCCAAAGCCCATTCTCCATATGTGACAGTTATGCAACTTTGTCTGTCTGTGGGGCTCTTAGCAGTGGGATCAAGAACTGTCCCTGACACTTGAGTTGGATTTTGGAACATATTCTTCAAGTTGAGAACTTTGTTATATTCAATGAACCAAGTGGGTTGTTTGTTTATTTATTTATTTATTTTTGGTGTTTAGGTTTTTTTTTTTATTTTTGTATAGTGGGCAAAAATATTTTCACTTTACATAAGTTTTTTTGATTGAATGATGGTGTCCTTTGGTACAAACAAGTTTTTCAGGTTCACAGAGTACCATTTGTCAGTTGTTGATCTTGAGATACCTATGTTACATAGAGGTCATGTTCAGAAAGTTCTTTCCCATTCTTGGTTTGTGCAAGTTTCTCCTCTTTTGCATTCAGCTATCAGAGCTTATGTTGAATTCCCTGAACAATTTGAATTTGGCTGTTTCTTCACAACAAACAAGTCAAGGGTTTAGTTTCATTTTTCTGTGTGTTGATCTCTACATAAGACATCACCATTTGTAGAAGACACTGCCTTTTCTCCAGAGTGTGTAGTCTACCTCTTTGTCGGAAATTAGGCTACTGTTATCCTGACCTTCAATTCAATCCCACTACTTAGTGTCTCTATTTATGTTCAGTACCAGGCACAATTTATTCCTATAGCTCTGCAGTATAACTTAAAATAAGGGATGGGAATACATCTAGCAGTATGGTTTAAGTGTTCAGTACTTTTTGTCATATCGTGGGTCTTTTGTATTTCTATGTGTTTTTACAGATTGATGGTTCTCCTTTTATAAATATCTCTAAAGAATAACTTAGGAATATTGATCATACTTATATTGAACCTGTAAGTTGCTTTTGGAAGGATGACCATTTTCACATTATTAATTATAACTAATTATGAACATAGGAGGTCTGTATATCTTCTGATATCTTCTTCAAGTTCTTTCTTCAACATCTTAAAGTTTTCATTAAACAAGTCTTTCTCACTTCCTTGTTCAGATTTATTTCATAATATCCTTTTCAGAGAATTGTAAATGGATAATTTCCCTTTGTTTCAATGTTTCTAGTTTTTTTTCTTTGGCAATTATAAAGGGTACGTATTTTCTCTGTTGTTGTATACTAATACTTTGATGAATGTGATCATAAGCTGCAAGATTTTTCTCTTAGGTTTTTTAGAGAAAGAAAATCATATAATCTGCAAATCAGGGTATTTTGTCTTATTTCTTTCTTGTTTGCATGCCATTTCCTCTACCCAAGGCATCAATACAATATTGAACATGAGTATAGAGAATGGACACTTATCTTGCCCCTGAATTTAGTGCACATGATTTTAATTTTCAATCTATTTTAAATTACACTGACTTTTGGCTTGTTGTATTGCTTTTATTATATTGATATAATACTGCACTAATATTGTATTAATGTTTTATATTGATTGTGTTCTATATTTTCCAGAATCTTTATTATGAAAGGACACACACACACACACACACGAAGGCATTTTCTGCATATAAGATGGCCATATGGTTTCTGCCCTTGTTTCTATTTATGTGATCAATGAATATATTGATTTATGTATGAAAAAATATAACTCCCTGTATCAATGAAATGAATTCTGCTCCATTATGATAAATGATTTCATGGTTTTCTACTATAATTAAATTAGTAAATGTTTCATAATTTTTTCTTTTGTCTAATTAGGATCTTCCATGTTATAGGGATAACCTATAAGTGACATTTTCACTATTAGAGCATCATCTTTGTTGGATATTCATCTATAAAAGATCCACAAAAAGAATTTGGAAGTGTTCCTTTCCTCTCTATGAAATAATTTGAGGTGTATTGGTGGTAATTCCTTGAAGGTAGAATTTTCTACTGAATCTATCTGGCCTTGGATATTTTTATTCATGAGATTTTTAATTATTTCTTCTAGCTTGTTAATACTTCTTCTAGCTTGTTAACGGCTAGTTGATCTGTTTGAATTATTTATTTTATTTTTATTGAATTTCAGCAGGAATTATACAATCAGAAATCTATCCATGTTTTGTTTTTCTTTTAGTTTAGTAGAAAACAAAACGTGTAACTATGTGATTATCTGAAATTCTTCAGTGCCTGTTACAATGTAAATTTTTTTTTGACCAGTAGCAGTTAGTCTTTTAATCAGAGTAATTTTATAGTGGTGACAAGTTTAAATGATAGTTTGAAGCATTCCCACAAACAGTAGTATAATATAAAAATATCTACACTTGCATACAATTTGAATGAAAAGTACCGATGTCACAGGAAAAGCCTGTGCTACTATGGCTTATTCCCTGCATTCATATTGGAAGAAAATGTTTAATTTTAGGTAAATATGAGTGTGAAGGATGTCCCCTTCCCATTCAAGTTCATGGATGCCCCTCACCTTCTATCACAGGTTGGGAACCCCTGGTGTAGACATTGGAGGGTTCTCAAAGGTCCCTCCGTAGCTAATAAACAGTGTCCCCACCTTCACTTGTAACTTTTATTCTTTTTTTAAAAAAATTATTTATTTATAAAAATTTCTACTTCCTCCCCTCCTCCTCATACCCTCCCATTCCCCCCACTCCCTCTCCTGCTCCCCCCCACTCCCTCTCCTCCTCCCTCTCCAGTTCTAAGAGCAGTCAGGGTTTCCTGCCCTGTGGGAAGTTCAAGTTCCTCACCTCTCACTCCAGATCTAGGAAGGTGAGCATCCAACCAGACTAGGATCTCAAAAAGCCAGTACATGCAGACAAAACAAGACCCAGTGCCATTGTCAATGGCTTCTCAGTCAGCTCCCATGTCAACCACATTCCGAGACTCCGGTTTGATCACATGCTCGTTCAGTCCCAGTCCAGCTGTCCTTGGTGAGCTCTCATTCGATCAGTCCCCTTGTATCAGAGGGTGAACGCACCCCTCGCGGTCCTGATTTCCTTTTTCATGGTCTCCCTCCTTCTGCTCCTCATTTGGACCTTGGGGGCTCAGTCCAGTGCTCCAATGTGGGTCTCCGTCTCTATCTCCATCTATCGTCAGATGAAGGTTCCCTCTGGTGCTGCCTTTCTTGCTCACGTTCTCCCTCCTTCTGCTTCTCATTTGGACCTAGGGAGTTAAGTAAAGTGTTCCAATATGTGTCTCTGTCTCTATCTCCATCCATCGCCAGATAAAGGTTCTATGGTGATATGCAAGATATTCATCAGTATGGTTATGGGCCAAGGCTAGTTCAGGCACCCTCTTCTCTGCTGCCCAGGGAACCATCTGGGGACCTCTCCTTGGGCCTGGGAACCCCTCCAGAATCAAGTCTCTTGCAAACCCTAAAATGGCTTCCTTAGTTGAGATATATACTTCCCTGCTCTCATAACCATCCTTTCTCCCTCACGCCATCCCATTCCCCCAAGCCATCCCCAATCCTCCCCCTCTCCCTTCTCTCTAACCATCTCCCCTCACTTCAACCCCCCAGCCCCCCCCCCCCCCCCCCCCCGTGCACCCAAGTTTGCCTGGCAATCTTGTCTACTTCCAATATCCAGGAGGATAACCATATGATTTTCTTCAGATTCACCTTCTTATTTAGCTTTTCTAGGATCACGAATTATAGGCTCAAAGACCTTTAATTATGGCTAGAATCCACTTATGAGTGAGTACATACCATATTCCTCTTTTTGGGTCTGGCTTACCTCACTCAGTAAAGCGTTTTCTATTTCCATCCATTTGCATGCAAAATTCAAGATGTCATTGTTTTTTACCGCTGAGTAAAACTCTAATGTGTATATGTTCCACATCTTCTTTAACCATTCTTCTATTAAGGAGCACCAAGGTTGTTTCCATGTTCTGGCTATTACAAATAGTGCTGCTATGAACATAGTTGAACAAATGCTTTTGTAGTATGATAGGGCATCTCTTGGGTATATTCCCAAGAGTGGAATTTCTGGGTCCTGAGGTAGGTTGACTCCCAGTTTCCTGAGAAACCGCCACACTGATTTCCACTGTGGCTGCACAAGTTTGCATTCCCACCAACAATGGATGAGTGTTCCCCTCACTCCACATCCTCTCCAGTATAGGCTATCATTGGTGTTTTTGAGTTTAGCTATTCTGACAGGTGTAAGATGGTATCTCAAAGTTGTTTTGATTTGTATTCTTATAAGTCAACCAAAATATGATGCAGAGGAAGGCAACACATTCAAGAATATTTATTCGGTACAAATTGTCCTCAGTAAATAGCCATTACACTAATTTTAGTAGAATTTTATTAATTTTGGTCTTTTCTCTCTTGGTTAATTTGATTATAGGTTAATATATCTTGTTAATTTTTTTAAAGATACAATTATATTTTTAATTTCTTCATTATAATTTTTCTTATTTTTCATTTTTCTCTCATTAATTTCACTCCTATTTTGCTGTATTTTAAAATTTGTGCTCTTTTGATGCTTTTTGTTCTCATTTTTCTATGCTTTCAGACGCGGTATTAAGGTAGTCAATCAAAATTTCTCAGACATTTGATAGTACTTGGTTCCATCAATTTTATTCCTAGAAAAGACTTCATAAGTTTCTTTTATTTTGATATGCAGTGCTTTAATTTTCTGCAATTCTAGGAGTTTTTAAATTTTCCATTTAAAATTTATATTTGTACTCTTTTCATTCAGGATTGTGTTTCCTCTTACCTATGAATTTCCAACATAAAAGCAATGAACCAAAGTGACCAGGACATGTATATTGATAATGAAGTAAGAACAAAATCATGCAGTCCACAAGGTGCTGAGTGTCAGAAAGAAAGCATTCAAAATAACTTGCTATGTAATTTGAGCTGGCTGTAGCCAGAACCTAGAAGCACCCTAAATGCCCTTCGATGGAAGAATGGATAAGGAAAATGTGGTATATTTACACAGTGGAGTACTATACATCAGAAAAAAATAACAACATCTTGAGTTTTGAAGGAAAATGGATGGAGCTAGAAAACATCATTTTGAGTGAGGTAACCTAGACACAGAAAGACAAGTATCACATGTATTCACTCATAGGTGGTTTTTAAACATAAAGCAAAAAAAAAAGGCTACAAACCACAATCCCAGAGAACTTAGACAACAATGAGGACACTAAGAAAGACTTACACAGATCTAATCTACATGGAAAGTAGAAAGTAGAAAAAGACAAGATCTCCTGAGTAAATTGGGAGCATGGGGACCTTGAGGGAGGTTTGAAGGGGAGGGGAGAGGCAGGAAGGGGAGCAGAGAAAAATGTAGAGCTCAATAACAATCAATAAAAAGATAAACACATATACCCACATGAAAAGAAAAAAAATAACTTGCTATGTAATTTGATCTTGTCATTAGAAGAGAATTTATGAAATCCAGATTTAGCTTATACTAGTAGATTCAAAAAGTTAGAAAATTTTTGTCTGTACATAATATTTAATACACATAAAGAGAGAGAACCAACACAGACTAAATTACATAGGACAGAAATTGAATAAAATAGTAGATCAAAGTGATGGTTTTGTGCAAATGTTACATGAGATGTTTTGCTTGTTTTTGTAATCAATATGGAATATTAAAACTACTTTGTGACTCTACCCATAGTTAGGGCCATTGAAAGCTAATGCCTGTGAAGGGAACTTCAGAGGTGTTGCTTCTCATAGACTGTGAATGTTACACTGGATGCCACTTTACCTGTATGCTTACAGGAAACTCAATTAAACGCAATGGAATATAAAGGGAAATAATCAGACATAAAGTTTGGAGGGAGATGTGGAGGATTCAGTCTAGAGCTGCCGTGGAATTGGAATGATCAAAACATAGTTTTTATATGTATAAAATATATAATGTTCATTAAATATGTAATATACATGAAATATATAATACACATAAATAAAGTTAAATTTTTCTAAATATCTCCCTTTCAGTAACTGAGTTTTTCATATTAAGCCTTGTCAACAAATGAAAGAAAATCACTTTCTTCTACGTTAAAATTTATACTTGGTGATTCTTTTCATACAATGCATTTCAAGTATTAGTAGGAATTAGACAATATGAACTGACAATGTGTTTTGGACTTGTCGCTATATTGTTTCTGTTAGATATTTTCTGTAATATGTAATGTGTCAAAACATTAAACTATCCACAAAAGATAAATTTACACCCTTCCATATTTCTCAGCACTGAAATAATGACTTTCATGAACTTGGTTCTGAAACTTGGTTCTTTTACTGGAGTAGACATTTAACATAGATTATATCTGGACTTTATGAATACTTTTTTAATATGATAAAATAATTACATTGTTCTCTTTCCCATCCATCCGTCAAAACTCTCACAATGAGCCCCTTTTTGTTCTCCTTTCATTCATGACCTTTTTTTTTAAATCTTTTTTTCTTTAGTGTATATTCATAAATACAACCTTCTCAGCCTATGTAACGTTACTCATATGTATATTTTCATGGCTCACTCACTGTCACTCAGCTTCACATCCTGTCCTATTAAAATCAGTGCTGTTGACACTGCCTTATAGCCAGTTTAAGGGTTTGTCTGACTTAGGGTTTCTGTTGCTGTGATAAAACACCACTACCTAAAGCATTTTGTGACAGAGAGAGTTTGTTTTGTCCCACACTTCCAAGTAACCATTCACCATTATGCAAGTCAGGGCAGGAATTCAAGTTGGGCAAGAACCTACAGGCAAGAACTGAATCAGAAAGCAAGAACAGTGCTGCTTACTGGCTTGCTCCCCAGGTTTGCTCAGCCCGAAATTACATCATCTTGTATTCCTATGGCTGGACCATAGGAATATCAATCACCAATCAAAATAATGCACCTCAGTTTGTCTACAGGTCAGTCAGATGAGACATTTTCTCAGTTAAGGTTTGCTTTTTCAAAATGACTCTAGTCTATGTCATTAACCTAAAAACTAACCAGTGCTAGAACATTTATTACTACTGTCACATGGCACTAATTTTATTGAATATGTTATTTTATAGGTAAATACTTTTAAATTGGGCATTTCATAAAATACTACACGAAATAAAAAGTAAATTCATCATTTTTCTGTCTATTTTTCTTTGAATTATGAGCTGTTTGATATAGTGGCATTTCTATTGTATTTTGATAAATAAAGACTGCCTGAAGATCTCTGAGAGTAAAATGGTCCCACTGGTCAGCCTTACAGACCAGGTTATGGTAACACACACTTTTAATTACAGTAGCCACAATGACACGCACCTTTAATCCCAATAGTCACACTAGTTGCCATAGAAATTGGGTGGTGCAAGCCTTTAATCACAGTGGTGCACACCTTTAACCCCAGGCCTAGAATGGGAGGAAGCAACTCACAACAGACAGTCTCATTCTGAGATTCCGGGAGGCAAAAATCACCATTTCAGACTAAGGTCGAGGTAAGAACCAGTCACTGGCTGGCTATTTTGCTTTTCAGATCTGCAAATTGAACCCCAATTTCTCTCTGAGTTCTTTTTAATCATGCTTTAGTTTAAGAGGTACTTCTTTATAGAGTATCTTAGCTAATTCTGAAAAGAGAGTATGTATTTATTTGGTGAATAAATGAGTGAATGAATGAGAAAGAACTATAAGTGTCTATGAACAATTCCACAACAATTAATGAACTATTATTGAATTTATATTTCTTCATGTTAACCATCGATACAATATATCCACAACATAGCAATGTTTGTTGTTTGGGTTTGGGCTGGCAATATGGTCAGAATCATACTATTGCATAAATAATGTAAATATCATTGTCATCCAGCAATGTCATAGACAATGATAATGTCATTTGATTATTATTTCTGTTGTATAACTTGAGTATTTGTACTAAGTTTAAACAAACCAAATGAGCAAAAATGAATGTCTCTTAACCACCATTTTCCTTAAAAAGAGACATTTTGATACTGAATTACTTTAGAGTAATTTGACTTCAAATTAGTCATAAAATTGATACTTAAATAAATAATAGAACCAAAAATCAGATTTCTGTACTTTTCTACTCTCCAAAATTGTATAAATTATAGATAATACTTTTTTTTATAAAAAATTGTGACCAAGTTGGGCAGTGGTGACACACACATTTAATTCTAGTACTCACAAGGCAGAAGCAGGCAGAGCTCTATGAGTTTGAGACCAACCTTGTCTACAAAGTGCTTTCCCGGACAACAAGAGCTGTCTTAATAAACATCGAAACTTAACAAACAAAAAATAAGTAAATAAATTTCTGAGACTTAGTTATTATTATTTTTTGTATTTGAAGAGTGCTTATTTTCTGGTTTTAAATGTATCTTATAATTTTGGACTTCAGATTATTGTCAATTATAAGCAAGCTTTTATGAGTTATCTGTCAACATGGATGCACTGTTTTCCTTTGTTATCCAATAATGAATTCACATTTTTCAAGAACATTCTATATAAAATTTGGGGTATTAATTGTTCTTTATATAAAATTAAAATATTTTAAAATATTTATCCTTTAATTGTCATTTATTTTAACTTTCAAAATCCATCTTTAAATGTATTATTTTAAATAAATAGTACATATATATTCATCTAAGGCATGTAAATTATTTAAATTTTTCTTTACATTCACTTATTTATGAATGTTAAATGAAAGGTAAGTTTTGGATACACCAAGGCTTCTGACACATTCTGCTACTTTGGAGCAGTTCATCTTAATAGATATACACTGCACAACCTTGAATCATCTTATATACTTCTATTGAAGTACAGATTATTTATAGGTAAAATCAATCTCTAGAACATAACTAAGTCATAAAATGACAGCTTTTCCTTCCCTTTCCTCTCTCTGTGGCTTGGGATGTATGTGAAAATTATTTTTGTAGCATACTTTAGAACTATTTTGAATAGTCTTTAAAATGGTTTCCTATAATGATATAAGAACTTTTCTTCAAGTGAAAGAGGTTATGAAAAAGAAAATAATGAAGAGTTTATGGGCCATAATAAACTCCTTTTGTAACACTGCAGAAAAGGATTTAAGGTGGTTTTCTTTCCCCAGTGTGTGGTTACAGACCACCAGCCTTGCTCTTAAGCTATGTACATATTACATTTGACATAGCAACTGAAAACCAGTCAGCTAACAGGAAACTCAGGTAATCATGTTGTTCAGAGAAAAAAATCAATGTATTCTGCTGAACTCAATCTCATTATAAGACCAACGCAAGTGAAGACAAGGAATGGTTCTCTGTTACATCTGTGTGAAGGGAAGAGGGAGAAAAAGAAAAACAAAGTCTGCAGGCTGCCAAAGAACAAGGTGCCACTTGAAGGCCACTCTCTAAACAAACCCTTGAATTATCAGAACTTAAAATGTATCAAATCCATTTCTGTCAGATGTGAATTAAGTAAGTGCTAATTCTAAAGTCACAGAAGAAATAATATAACATGGTAGTCATTTGTGTGTTAAATTATAAGAAATTTGATAATAAACAGTGTTACACAGTTATAAATAACCCAGAAAAGAATAGCTTGGTGTACTAATATTGTTATATATGAAATGCTGCTGATTTCCTAGAAATTGCTTAATTTCAGAAACTTTACAAATGAGTTTTGAAAATACCATTCATCCATATGAATTATTGATTCTTCTTCTTATTCACTGGCATTCTGTGTTGCTCCCCCTTTTCCCCTGCTAACCTTAGGAGGAAAAAGGAAAAAAAATTAGATAATGAAAATCAGAGAAGATACATAAATGAAGAAAAAAAAGAAAGAACTATGCATAAAATTGTGTAGACTGTGGTCTTGGGGCAGCTTCGTCCTCAATCAATCTCTTGAAATTCAGGCATATGATCCAAGCATTTTATTAAAATTTCATGATCAATAACGCTGAAAGCTGCAGAACATACAAGGAAAATAAGTGCTGACAATTCACCAGCATACCGATTTAATGAAATGTCATCCTCCAGCCTCAGCAGTAGTGCCAGGAGGAGATGACCATCCTGATTACAATCTGTCAAATAAATCTGATTGTCACGTAATAATAAACAAGGATGCTGCTTTTGTTCCTGGTTGGGTTTGTTCTCTAAAACACAGCACACAGCTCATATGCTAACACATATTCACAGAGTCAGCAAATCAGACTGCTTTTTTTTCTTGTTTGCTTGTTTTCTGCGTTGTGTGTTTTTTCTTGTTTGCTTGTTTTTTGTTGTTTTTCTGGTTTGATTGTTTTCTATTTTGTGTTGTTTTGAACAGGAAACAAATAGGGTTGGTTTTTTTGGCTACTTTGCTTCTACTTATAGAATGCATCAAGATGTAAGAATCTGTTCTCTCTAGGTAATGCAGGTTTTAATTCCAAATGACATTCATATGTCATATTATTTACGGCAGCAAATCTTATTTTTTAATTAATTAGTGCTTGTTAAGGGCAACGCCTTTAACATTTAATAAAACATTCTAGTCAATGGATATAAAGTAAAAGATACAGAGGATGGACAAGACTAGATATCTATGCAAAAGATAATGAATGCAGTTCATAAAATTGAATCATAGGTAAAATCACACTAAAGGTGCAGATTTTAGCTTTTCTGATCCTAGGAACCACAAGGAAATTGGTGATTGTTAGTTATTAGGCATTAATCACTTATCTTGTTGCATCTTTCACTGTAAAAATATCTATAAATATTCAATGTGAATACAATCAATAAATATTCTTAACATACTCTTTTCTAAGAAATGATATACTTTTAAGCATTTTAAAACCTATTAAAAAATAGTAAAATGATCCTATAATTACTTTTACAACACGGAACAGAAATACTCTTGAATTATCCTCATCAGTTTTCTTATCTCAGCTGCTTTTCATTCAAAGTTAGAAACAAATTAGTTACTTACTAAGCTCATTCATTTGGTCAGTGTCCACTTGAGACCCTACTACGCACTGATGTTGCACTCCACTCCTGCATTATATACGTTTCAGGGATGCCCAGCCCTAACTATTGTTGTCCTTTTGTGTGTCCATTATTATTAGGGCTCTGTTGAGATAATAAATATTTGAGTCACCAAAAGTTTATAGCTATTAGATATTACCTAATAGAGTTGAGCAAATGTTTCAAGATAAAAAAAATCAGCCTTGAAATTTTTGGTATTATGAAAATAGAGTATTGATTGAAAGATGAAGATATTTCTCACCTTTTTAAAATATAAAGTTAGTTTGGAATTACTTTTGCTCCATCAGTAATGTGTATTTTTATGATGACAGACTAGTGACTTCTCAAAAATAATTATAAAAAGTAATAATGGAATGGGATGTAGGCATACTAAACACTTGAAAACACTGTTGAAAAAGGCAGCAAATTAGACATATGAAAGGAGAAAGAAGTTGGCTTTAACTGATGAAATAAAGTAAAACATAAAACAAAAGACTGAAAATTTACTCCTGGAAAATTACTCAGATTGAAACCTATTTCTCTCATTTCCCAAAATGCATTTTATTACCTTTAGGTATGACACTTTGACTTGCATTATGGAGTATTAGCAAGTCATAACAAATGAAACAGACTATATTAGAAAATAAATTCCACCTCCATTTATTCTGTTATGTGTAAGGAATATGTGTACATTTACGTATGTGTTTGTTATTGCAGGTGCACACATGGCAGTATGTCGGTGTTCAGGGAAGTCAGAGGATAGCCTTGGGTCCATGCTTTCTTCCATGGAATAAGGTCATTTGTTGCTCTCTGTACTACAGCAGTGGTATTTGGCTCATGAGCTTTTGGGGATCTTTCTGTCTTTGCACCAATCACACCCCAGGTACACTGGACTGTAGGCCTGATCTCCCATATGTGGCTTGTCCTGAGTTCTGGAGAGTCTGTCTCCTATTTTCTGTTTGTGATCCCTGTGCCATCTCCACAGTCCTTAATCTTCAACATTGTGAGCTACTGCTTGGTCTTATCCTGACATAAGTCTTATTTTTTTTTTAAATTGAATCTTTGGGAATTTCACTCATGCACCCCAATCCCACTCATGTCGCAGTTCCCCCGTATTTGCCCTTCACTCTTGAAGTTCTCCACAAAAAAAACTAATGAAGAATAAAAATGAGATGAAAAATAAACAAAAAGAGAAAGAGACAGAAAATGTAAAACACTTTGCTCCTCCATCTTTCACGCCTCTCCATGACTTCTTTATTCATCGTTTTGCCACTGGAAGTTTTATTTGCAAATGTTCATTGATTAATAAGTTGTTGGTCAGGTTCACGGCCTTTGGCTTTGGTACGTGATCAGTAATGGAATCCCCTCCCACATTCCAATTTGTTATCCTGATATTGTCCCAAGTCATGGAGATGCTAAAACTATGGTTCCGCAGGATCAGTCCCTCCCCACACTCTAGTAGGTCATAGTTGGGGTAGATGTTGTGTGTAACAACTCTAGGTCCCGGATGCTTGCCTGAATAACAGCTGAATTGATCCGTCCAGACCTCCAGGACCACTCCTCTCAGGTGAGTGCGGAAGCAAGTCTGCTCTCCAAGGCCCATGGTGAGGGTGGGATAAGTTTTCTTTGTAGTTTTTTTTTTTTTCCAGGACACCTCCTTGTGGTCGGTTTTGGGGGGTATCCTTTTTATTTCCCTGTAGGCTCTTGTTTCAGTTTCATAGCACCTGGAACTGGGATTTTTACTGCATCTTTAGATCTTTATCAATCTTGAAGAAAGCCAAAGTGGCTGCTGCATACCTTCAACACACCATCTTCCCCACATAAGCACCAGTGATGTCCCAAACGCTTGATTTTGTGACATCTTTTCACAGCACCTTGGGTTTTTCTCCCCTGTGCATTGGTAACCTGAGCCATTCCATTTCCAGATAGATTAAGACTAGGCAAGAGAAGGGTAAAAAGAGTTTTTCTGATTTCTATGGCAGAGTTGAATGGTTGGGGGGAGAATCCTCAATGTCACCTATACTGATAAAATATACTAGCATGGCTGTGAATGATGACAGTTCTTCCTTATGTACTCTGATGGATACATATATGACTTTGTTTATATTTATCATGTTCTGTAACAGCCCCATTTACCTGAATCCTGAATTCTTTCTATTTTGCTTTCTTTTCTTTTTTTTCTTTTTTTTTTCTTTTTTTTCTTTTTTTTTTTTTTTTTTTTTTTTTGGTGTTGGGGATTGAGACAGGCTCCAAAGCTACAGAGAAACCCTGCCTCTGCCTCTGAGTGCTAGGATTAAAGGCGTGTGGCACCACCACCCATCTCTATTTTTCTTTTTGAGTCTATAGTATAATTACCACATTTCTCTCTTCCCTTCCTGCCTTCCAAAATTTCCCACTTACCCAACACTGATCTCCTTCTGAAATTTGTTGTTGTTGTTGTTATCAATTGTTTTGCTGTTTCCTTTTTTATGACAAAATGGGGTTGTTCTAAAATTTTGTTCTATGCCTAGCTGGTAATTATTTTTCCTCCAAAGCAGCAACAGTAATCTATGTCCCTCCCCCATCCCTCCTTCATCCCTGCCTCAGAAACTGTCTCTGATTTCTGCAATGGTGTCTCTGAAACTCAAGTGGTACAGTGTGCAAAATTCCTTGGAGGGGAGGAATGAAGTTGCAGCATCAACCAGGGGTTTTAGCAAAAAGAATCAGACACTGTGTATACCATTCTTCATTTTTAATAGTTAACTTTAGTATTTATGGAAGCAGTTGTATCTTGTAGAGTTTAAATTAAAACTCATAAAGTATTAAATCCCTAGCACAAAATTTGATGAGTACTGTTAAAAACTTCTACAGCCAATGACTCTTCTGTTTCTATTATGTGAAACACATTAAGGAGTATAGGTATCAGCTCTTCTTGGAAGTTCTGGTAAAATTATGCATTAAACCCATCTGGTCCTGGCCTTTTTTTGGTTGGGAAGTTGTTTATGACAGCTTCTATTTCCTCACAACTTATAGGTCTATTTAAATTGTTCACCTGGTCTTGATTTAATTTTGGTATATGGTATTTATCTAAAAACAAGTCCACTTCTTTTACATTTTCCCAACTTTGTGGCATATAAGCTTTTGTAGTAAGACCTAACGATTCTCTGAATTTCCTCAATGTCCTTTGTTATGTCCCCCTATTCATTTCTGATCTTGTTAATTTGGGTGTTCTCTCTCTGCTTTTTGATTAGCTTAGATAGGGGTTTGTCAATCTTGTTGACTTTCTCAAAGAACCAGCTCCTTGATTCATTGATTCTTTGGATTGTTTCTATTTTGTTGATTTCAGCCCTCAGTTTGATTATTTACAGTCTTCTACTCCTCATGGATGACTCTGCTTCTTCTTTTTTTTTCCTAGAGATTTCAGCTGTGTTGTTAAGTATCTAATGTGAACTTTCTCCTTTTTTTTTTTTAATAAGAGCTATGAACTTTCCCCTTAGCATTACTTTCATAGTGTCCCAAAGGTTTGGGTATTTTGTGTCTTTATTTTCATTGAATTCAAAGAAGACTTTAATTTCTTTCTTTATTTCTTCCTTGACCCAGGGGTGGTACAGTAGTTGACTGTTCAGTTTGCAGGAGTTTGTAGGCTTTCTGGGGATAGAATTGTTTTTAAATTCCAACTTTATTCCATGGTGATCTGATAAGACACAGGTGGGATTACTAATTTTTTTTTCTTTTGTATCTGTGAAAGTTTGCTTTGTTACCGAGTATGTGGTTAATTTTCGAAAAGACTCCATGAGATGCTGAGAAGAAGGTATATTCTTTCCTATTTGGGTGGAATGTTCTATAGATTTGATTCATTACCTCCATTAGTTCTCTTATTTCTCTGTTAGGTTTCTGTCTGATTGACCTGTCCATTGGTGAGAGAGGAGTGCAAAAATCTCCTACTATTAGTGTTTGGGGTTTGATGTGTGCTTTGAGTTCTAGTAATGTTTTTTTTACATATGTGGGTGCTTTTATATTAGGGGCATAATTCAGGATTGAGACTTCATCCTGATGAATTGTTCCTGTTATGAGTATAAAATGTCCGTCTTCATCTCTTCTGATTGATTTTAGTTTGAAGTCAATTTTGTTAGATATTAGTATAGTCACATTTGCTTGTTTCTTAGGTCCATTTGATTGAAAAACCTTTTCCCAACACTTTACTCTGAGTAAATGTCTGTCTTTGTGGTTGAGGTGTATTTCTTGTAAACAGCAGAATGCTGGATCCTGTTTTCGTATCCATTCTCTTAACCTGTGTCCTTTTTTTGTTTGTTTATTTGTTTTTTTTTTTATGTGAGAAATGGTTTATTTTTAACTCACAGTTCAGGATATAGCCCATCACTTCTGGAATGTCAAGGAGGCAGAAGCTTGAAACAACTGGTAACATTATATCTTTGGAAGAAAATAACTAATGTTTCCCTCCCTTTCTTCGTTTTCAATTGTCCAGAATCCCCTTCTCATTGAATTGTTCTTTCCACATTGGTAAGCCTTACCATCTCACAGACCACACTGTAGCTCAGACTAGCTTTGAATTTGATGTTTCTGCCTCAGTCTCCCAACTATATGAGAATAAAAGTGTTTACCGCCTGGCCTGGATAATATAATGATTACAAGAAGAATTAAAAGAAAAAAAAGAAGAGAAATAAATATACATATAACAAAAAAATGGTTCCACAGTAGTGAGAGAAATGAGCCAATGTGAAGAGCATATTCATTTGTTGAGTAAATTAAACAGATTATGTTAACAATGAATTGTGTGGGTCAAGATAAGGTGGGTACAGTGTTCTAGATCAGTCAGTTGCTAATGCACATATATTGGATGTGGCTATGTGCATGTGACAGAGAAATTATATTGTCCCACTTTAGCAAAATGTCACTTGGAAAGGATATTTTGTTCTTAGATTCTTTCATTATTTTAGTCATGGTTTCCTTCTTTATGTATAATTTTTTTCAAATTAACCTGTGCCTTTTATAGGTGAATTGAGTTCACTGATATTAAGTGATATTAATGACCTGTGGTTATTAACTCTGGTTTTTTGTTTTTTTTTTGGTGGTAGTGTTTTTGTGTTTCCCTTCTTTGAGTTGTGCTGGTGGAGGGTTGTCAGATATCTGTGTTATTGGCTTCCTTGGCTTGTGTTTTTCCTTCTAGTACTTTCTGTAAGGCTGGGTTTGTCGCTATGTATTGTTTAATATATATCATTTTCTCCTTCAGGGCATATGACTTCCTTAAGGACTCTTATGAGAAACATACCCTGACGGTGGTTAGAAGCCATATCTACACACAATCTAACAATCTCTTGTAAATTTTCTACTTTATAAGATCCCCTAAGTGCTCCATCAAGTCTTGTTAGTGCTTTTAAAAGCCAGTTGTTTTCTAAGCACCCCTTTTGCCTCTGATTTAGCTGTGTCTTTCCCTGTAGCTTCTAAGAGCTTGGCTACAAAGTCTTCCAGGTTCTGGTGAGAATCACTAACTCCTAAACCTATTTAAAGAATTGATGGAACTACAATATTTTCACTCTATTTCTTTGGTTTCTCATAAACCCTTCCAAATCCTAACATATAACTAGCTTCTCTTGATTTTATTCATGTTTTTCATTTGACTCATACAATTTTCCCCTCCTTTTTTTTTTTTTACCTTCATTTGTGTACCGATCAAATGAGCCTTCTTTTGTCTGATATGTCAGAGTTACATATAGTCAGGGTCCCTATTTGGGTGTCAGTTGCTGGAGTGAACAGCAGAATCCTAGAAACCTGACCAGAGTAATAAGGAAACGAAGAAATTACACACTTACATAGAGAAAAGCTGTGGCCAATTGAGCTGTGCACTCTAATGGAGATGTGAAAGTATAACCCAGTAAATCAGTACATCCTATACATCTTAACTGGGAGTCAGCTTTTTGTACACAGTTAAACAAGGAGACAGAATTATAATATACAGTCAAACAACCTTGATAGAGGGTTTTGGTATGGAGCAGTTTCAGGTTAAACACACACTGGAAGAGAAGTTTCAGTCAACATTTTCTGCACACTGTCAGCATCTGTACATAGACCCAGGGATGACTTTGCCACTTCTCTAAACCTGTTAGAAATGTTTGCCATCCTTATTGGTCTGAGGCTATAGGGTCATTGCTATGGCTGTAGTCAACTCAACAACACAATTGGCTCAGAAACTCAGATGCTATTTATATATTCAGTCTAATCTTCTCTCAAATAACTTTTCAGCATTGTATGAATTCATCTACGTAACAAATGTTATCTAAGACCCAGAGAATTAAAATTTAGAGAAAGTGTATATAAAGTTAACAGTCTTCATAGTTCTGATTCTGTCATATGTCAGATGTTATTGCATCTATTGATGGTGGGTGAACTCAATAAATTTGATATTCAAACTGCAAAATTTAATTTTACGTTTTACAGCTTCTGTTTGAAATGCCAATTTTAGCTCTACATTCTCTAAATTGCAAAGATTTTGGAGTCTTATTAAGTTTGGTATGTGTTATTATAATTATTTGCAAACTATAAACACATAATTTATAAACTAGTAATTTAATAAACTTCAGTAACATACTAAACAACAATAGATAGAAATGTTTAGATATAAATATCCATGAATTTTATAATGTATGAATGTATAAGTACATGTTGCCTAATAAAATTAGCAGATTTCTCAGAAGACATGGGTTAATCAAAGACAATTTTTTCCTCTAGAAAATATATATATATATATATATATATATGTATATCCATGTGGGTTATTTTCTCAAAATATATAAAACTGAAGTGCATTTATTTTTAAATGTACCTGAAATAATGAGAAAAATAGATGGTAAATGGTCTACTTTCAGAACATACATATTTTGAAGATGAGAATTCCCAGTAGAAATCGTTAACTGGATAGACATCAAGAAATAAAAAAAAGTAGGACTCTTTTCTTAATCTTCATATTAAATGGATAAAATTGAATAAAAATGAAATACATAAGCATTATAATGAATTATGATTCCAGCTATACATTTTGTTTCTAAGAATCCTAATTAATTTGCAATTGTACAGTTCTTTTTCAAATATGTCTTCCTTTCTTTATCCATCTATTTATAATTCAGAAATAATTTAGTTTTTAAATTTCAGCTCAAAGCTTTATTTTATTTATTATATTGTGAGAATTCATTAAGATGAATTCGTTTTGTTTTTAAGTATTTGTTTGCTTGGTTTTCTTCAGATAAGTTATTTCATCTACGTTTGCAGTCAGTTCTGCCTTGGGCTACCAAATCTACTCTTTAGTTATAGAAGCATCTTCACAAAATTTCTAAGTCACTTAGAAAGAACTATGCCTAATGAGCTACTTTACTGGGATATCATTATTTCCTAAATATTGAATGCTTCTTTTCTTTCACTTTGCTTTCTTGATATTAGCCTTGTCTATATCATAACTTTATAGCTTTGGTGGAAAACTTGGTTACTGTTATCTTATTTTCTACCTATTTCTTTGGTGACTGAGACATGTTGGAATATGGAATATGGGGCCTGCACGTGTTTGGGACTGTTCTTTGTGTAATTCTAGGGTTAATCATTGATAGGTTATAAGGTATGTTAGATTTTCATCTGCAAGGTCCATGGAACCCTGCAACACAGCCTATTCTAGTGCTGAGGGAACCTGAGAGTCCAGTGGCCACATTGTCGGACAGCTGGACAGCCCGAAGGGCCACTCTCTGGTGCTGCAGCCAGATCAGCCTGAATAACCAAAACTGGCGGGGGTGCCGGGATTGAGACACAGAGGCTTCTTTTCAGGTGGAAGAACAGCCACCTTTATTTTGCCCAGCACCTTTTATACCTCTACTTCTGTGGAGATCCACCGACCAGAAAACACAAACATCCTTGTCAATTACAGACCACAAGGAAGTTCCCCTGCAGGTCAGAGGGAGTGAGGGTAGCTAGATCACAACAACTTCCCCCATTTTAATTTATAATACCTTGCCTGTCATGGGGAATAGCCCTCTAATATTCCCTGCCCCAAAGTATTGCCCGTCCGTGGCTACCCAGACACATAGCCCTAAACCGAGTCCCCAGAACTGATAGTGCTAAGGAGCCAGACCAGTGCTGCAACCATCTACCATGCACTAACTGGGTGGTAAAATTAACAAAAGCAGTATTCCAAACTCCTCTCATATGACAGTTGAGTTCCATAACAGTAGTAGACGCATGCAATACAGTGCTATGAGTAACACATGTAACATGATTAACTTCTGAAAAGTCCAAAGATAGTCCACTTGCTCCTGAACCAGAGCTACTTGTTGGTTCAAGGTCAATATGCCCAATTGAATAGGTCCAAAGCATTGCTAACTCTTTTCAGCAAGTTGGTTGACAGTCTCAGCCATTCGCAGTCTGTGATAGCAAGTCCGGCAGCAGTAACTGTTATTCCTTTGCAATCACTTTAAGAGCTAGCCACGCCCACCCCCAGCCACTTCTGACCTCGTCGCCATCTTGGCTTTCCCCTTTTCTGTCCATCTCTTCCCGTGTGCACATGTGTTTTCTGTCTCTCTATGTTTGTCTATGTCTCCCTTTCTTTAAGTAATAAATGTTTAGCTTTATGTATAGCCTTATGTCCATTTCCTCTGCTGTCCACCGCATCCAGCCGCCTGACTCTGCCACTTGCCCAGGAACCCTGCACTGCTCTGGTGGCAGCCTCTGCCTGGCTCGCAGGCCACCCAGAGCATCCCATCATCATAATATTTTTAAAGAACAATATTTGGTGCCACGGACTTGAGAGATTCACCCGCCAAGGGCAGGTCCCGGCTTCACATATTGTCCGGGACTCTGAACTCCAACTTCCGGGACTGAATCGGGACCGAGGGCCTGCTCAACACCGACCCACATGTTCCAACTGCCTGGACTCATTCCTAGAAACAACACCGGCTTCTAATTGTAAGTTTCCTCACTCCAGCCAGCTTATCTGAGCCTTTTTAACCCGGGATTGACCGATCCTCCTGGTGTTTCTGGGCTCAGGGAGGGGTACTTCTCTGCCCCATCACTGACATTCATTACGGCTTGCATCCTCTGTTAAGCCCGTGACTGGGACAGCTGGCCTGGCAAGCCCACCATTTCCGCAACTGGGATCCCGGGGTTCCCAGCCTCCTTCCCCTCTTATTTCATTCTTTTCTTCTTTCTCATCTTTCTCACGGATGTAAAGGCTGATCCGGTTCGGCCTTTAGCATCCCACATGTGTACCTCGGACATCTGGGCACATGTCTGGATGTTGGCTTGCACCTCAAACGGGGAGCCATTCCCCATAGGCTCGAGATGCCACGGTTTTTTGCGGGATTTTCACAGTCTTGACCTGAAAAAGCAAGTTGTACTGGCCTAAATATGCCTTAAATTGTCTGTTTATGCGGGTTTTTCACGATTCAGACTCTGGATAATAACCAGACGGCCCCCAGCTTTTAAAATTCCCGCAGTTTTCCATTCAAGCCACAACACGTGGCCGCCGCCATGTTCATTGGGGTCAGGTGACTTTATCGCTAGATTCACTGAGAGTCAGATCACGCGACCAAGCTCTCTCATTCTTATGAATGTCCTGCCTTTCCTCTCCCCCTCCTCGGTGTTCACTAAAATCCTCGTTAACTCTGATTACAGGTATTTTGTATACTGACATGCTTTCTGATAGGGCCCATCAGAAACATGCACTCTGCCTAATTTCTGTTCAATGTTTCTATGTATAACGATTGTTCATTTCATCTTGTTTCAGACTACAAAATCATAATTCTCATATTTTAAACTGGTATGTACTTTTAAGCTGTTTTCTACCATTGTCAGTTCTGCCACTAATCTTAATGTTACAGTTTTTTTTTTCTTTCTGTCTTTTTACAAATGTGAATCTTACCTATTAAGAGTCAATACAGTCAAACTCAGACCCAACCTTCCAGACAGATTCTATACTGCAGCTATACCTAATAATCAGCCCTCAACTGCTCAGAGATCTGGGGAATGCGATATTTAAATGTTAAATTATTTAAAAAACTTTCCATAATAAAAAGAGACAGGTTGGCTCCTAGAAAGCACCCTGTTTCCTCCAAGACGACAGAAGACATACGGTCACAGACCAGTGTCCATCTGCAGTTTGCTTCGACTGTCAAGCTCTGACCAAGGGCAAAAAACTGTCTTTCATCTAAACTGGAGACCTCCAAACGTGGACAGGATCACTGGAATCGACAGCCTAGCTGCTCAGGTCAAGGTAGGCCTGTCTTCCTAAAGATTTCTTAGTCCACAGGGTCTTCAAAAGCCGGACAGGCTCTACACTAAACAACAAAGGTCAAATACAACCTTCAGCGACCATGGAGGACCCAAAAGAGTAGCTCTAGATGCCAACCAAGTAAGTTCTCTATCATTTTTTAATCAATAGCTCAAGTAAAATCTTATCCTTCTCAAAAATCTCTGACAGTCTGATAGCTGAGAGGTTTTGCCAGATTGTCTCACCAAATAAAAATACTTTTCATTATAATTTCTGTTTTTACAAACCCAAGGAGTTCTTAATACAATATATATATATATAAAACTTCTGTCTTTCTTATGAGTTTCAGGGAGCCGAATTAAAAAACCCATCATAAATAGGTCAAATACAAACCCCTCAATTCCCTAGTCCTAAAAATTTTTTCTCAATTTAACTTTGTCCACTGTTCTGCCAACACCCTAACTAGGTACAAGGGAGACCAGACATTTCCATGCCACAGACACCTGTCCTGTCGGAAGCAGAGACCAGCTATGCCAGGATGTGACCAGCACCCAGCTTCTCTCCGATTTCCCTCACACCCCCCAAAGACGATGCCCACAAATCAGCCGGAAGCAGTCTTGAGAATTCGCCACCCCAATTCCTTCAAACTGTAATGTCTAACCTTCTACTTTTTATTATAAAAAGGATCCGGGAATGTTATTCCTTTGCAATCACTTTAAGAGCTAGCCACGCCCATCCCCTCAGCCACTTCTGACCTCATCGCCATCTTGGCTTTCCCCTTTTCTGTCTGTCTCTTGCCGTGTGCACATGTGTTTTCTGTCTCTGTCTATGTTTGTCTATGTTTCCTTTTCTTTAAGTAATAAATGTTTAGCTTTATGTATAGCCTTATGTCGATTTACTCTGCCATCCACCGCATCCAGCCGCCTGACTCTGCCGCTCACCCGGGGACCCTGCACTGCTCTGGTGGCAGCCTCTGCCTGGCTCTCAGACCGCCCGGGGCATCCCATCATCATAATATTTTTAAAGAACAATAGTAACTATGATGGCAAAGCTCTGCTCCAGTTGCCTTCTGACCCCAGCCACACTCACTCTGGATCCAAACTGCTGCATGGAGCATGGGAAGCAGGCTCGCTGCTCCTGCTCTGGAACCATTGAAGGGGCCCCACTTTAATAATCTTTTAGGGAGTATGGGCGCTGTCAATCTCTCTGGCTACTTCCTGCTGAGTGGGGGTGCTGCATTCTTGGGAGTATTTTACATCGACATTTCAGAGGGTTTCGCTGTTCAAACCACATAAATTTTCAATGAATTCACAGGTTCTCATCCTCTATGGAGACAAAAGCAGAACCTCTTTTCCAAAGCATCAAATCCTTAACCCACATATTTTAAAGTCAAAATACCTTTCTTAGCAGTTCCCAGAATCAAAGATCTTTCTCCAGTCCAGAACACAAAAGACAACACAATCAACACAGTAACATATATCTCTACACATTCTATCTTTTGAGGCCCCCAATTCACTCTCTGCCTCCTCTTTATGCTTCCCTACTGGCCAATCTTCCAGAGAGCATCCCTCAGAGCATCTCTGGAGATGAAGACACACATACCCCTTTTAATGTGACTTGGCTTGTTCCCAGTCTGGAACATTTAAACCCCCTCCTGCACAAAATGTTTGGCTGTCTTCCTTGTTACTTCCGTGCCTTGTTGCTTTAAGAGTTTCAGTTACTTTTTGAGGCCTTTCAAGTCACCCTCCTGCCTCTTTATACTCGCTTATCTTTGGAGGATGTCCCTCAGAGTTATCTCTGGGCATGAAAAATAACAACATTTTACCTTCCCCAATACGCTCCTCCATTTAGCCGGCAAGTGGAGCGACCCCATTCATGTGTCCCCACTTTTCAGATCTCGGTTGGAACCTCCACTTGCTGCTGCCAGCACAGCCTGGATAACCAAGACTGGTGGGGGGTGCCGGGATTGAGACACAGAGGCTTCTTTTCAGGTGGAAGAACAGCCACCTTTATTTTGCCCAGCAACCTTTTATACTTCTACTCCTTCTGTGGAGACCACCGGCCAGAAAACACAAACATCCTTGTCAATTACAGACCACAAGGAAATTCCCCTGCCGGTCAGGGGGAGTGAGGGCAGCTGGATCACAACACTCTGGGACCTTCCCAGTGAGACAGAATCTAGCTACCCCCCCCACAACTTCCTAGGATTTTATGGCCATCCAGGAGTGTGTGTTCCTGATGCTGGGCTTTCTTTACTCCAACCCACCCTGCCCCCAAGCCTGCCTTTTTTGCCTGCAAGTTCCTTGGAACTCTGCAACACAGCCTGCTTCAGTGCTAAGGGGACCTGAGATGTGAGTCAGTTCCAACAAGCCTTGACAGCCAGACACCCCACTCTTTGGGACCTTACCAGTGGGACAGAACCCATGAGCCCCTCCCTAACTCCCTGACTTTTCTGGCCAACCAGTGGGGATTGTTTCTGTTGCTGGGCTTCCCCCTAACTCACCCTGCTCCCAAGCCTTCCTTTTCACCTGTGAGGTTCTTGGAATCCTGCAACACAGCCTGCTCCAGCGCTGAGGGGACCTATGAGAGAGCAGACCAAGAGAAACTCCTAAGTAATCAGACAGCTGCATCAAAGATTGGAACAAGACACCAAGACACTGCTGGCCTCATTTGAAGGAAGAGATGGGTAACTATTTTTCTTTAAAAAAGGCGGGTGTGTTCCCTGGCAGGCTTGCAGAGCAGCCGCTAGTCCGAAAAGGATGGCTGTGGGTTCCTGCAAGATCTCCAGGGTGGCAGGCTGGTCCCACCATGCAGCGGGCGAGTCATGCGGGCAGGTACAGCAGATAAAAGGCTTACAGGACATAGTAAATAGACATAAGGCTAAGAATAAGCTAAATATTTATTACTTAAAGAAGAGGGAGACATTTATTACTTAAAAAAGAGGGAGACAGAGAGACATGGAGAGAAACATAAGGAGAGACAGAGACACGTGTACACATGCCAAGAGACGGGGGACATAAGAGAGAGAGTTAAGATGGCAGCAAGAGAGGTCAGAAGTGGCTGGGAGTGGGGGTGGTTAGCTCTTAAAGGGACCAGACCCAAAGGAATAACAGTAACCACCAATGCAAGATTCCTCCAATATCCTAAAAAACAACAAGGTAACACCACAATCCAATGGACACTCAACAGCAAGACTTGATCATCCTAACCCAGTAGAAGTAAAAGAAAATGACTTTAAATGTAACTTTATGAAAATGATGGAGACCTTTAAACAGGAAGTGAAAAACTCCTTTAAAGAAATGGAAGAGAAGACAAACAAAAGTTAGAAGAAATTAATAAATCCCTCAAAGATACCCAAGAAAATTAAACAGGTGAAGGAAACAGATCAAGACTTGAAGACCAAAATGGAGGTAATAAAAAAAACACATAAACCGAGGGAAGAATGGATATGGAAAATCTAGGCAAATGAACAGAAACTACAGGGACAAGTATAACCAACAGAGTATAAGAGATAGAAGAAAGAATCTCAGGCGCTGAAGATACTATCGAGGAAATAGACTCATTGGTCAAAGAAAACGTTAAATCCAACAAATTCTTAACACAAAACAATAAGGAAATCTGAAACACCATGAAAAGACCAAACCTAAAAATATTAGAGGTAGAAGGAGAACTCCAGTTCAAAGGCACAGAATATATATTCAACAAAATTATAAAAGAAAACTTTTCCAACCTAAAGAAGGATATCCCTATGAAGGTACAAGAAGATTATAGAACACCGAATAGACTGGATTAAAAAAAAATCCCCTTGCCATATAATGATCAAAACACAAAACATACAGAATAAAGAAAGAATTTGTGCAACTTGTGCAACCACTTTGGAAATCAGTGTGGCGTTTTCTCAGAAAACTGGGAGTCAACTTACCTCAGTAGTCATCAATACCACTCTTGGGAATATACCCAAAAGATGCTCAATCTTACATGTGCTCAACTGTGTCCATAGTAGCATTATTTGTAATAGCCAGAAACTGGAAACAACCTGAATGCCCCTCAAGGCAAGAATGGATAAAGAAAGTGTGGTACATCTATACATTAGAGTACTACTCTGTGGTATAAAACAATGACATCTTGAATCTTGCATGCAAATGAGTGGAATTAGAAAACACTATCCTGAGTGAGATAGTCCAGACCCAAAAAGATGAACATGGTATGTACTCACTCATAAGTGGATTTTAGCCATAAGCAAAGGACATTAGACCTATATTTCATGATTTAAGAGAAGCTAAGCAATAAGGTGAATCCAAAGAAAAACATATATAGATCCACTTGAAAACTGGAAGCAGACAAGATCGCCTGACAAAAGTTGGGAGCATGGGGGCAGGGGCTAGAAGGAAGGAGAGAAGGGGAAGTGGAGGGGAGAAGGGGAGGGTTGGGGAGAAGGGGAAGGTTGGGGAGAGCTTGAGGTAATGGCATAGTTGAGATGAAGTAAGGACAGATATGAGAGCAAGGAAAGAGATATCTTGATTGAGGGAGCCATTTTGGGGTTAGCAAGAAAACTGGCTCTAGAAAAATTCCCAGGAATCCACAAGGATGACCCCAGATAAGACCCTAAGCAATAGCAAGGGTGCCAGAACTGGCTTTGCCCTGTATTCATACTGATGATTATCTTAAATATCACTATATAACCTTCATCTAATAACAGATGGAAACAGAGACACAGACCCACATTGGAGCACTGGACAGAGCTCCGAAGGTCCAGTTGAAAAGCAGAAAGATGGAAAATATGACCAAGGAAGTCAAGACTATGAGGGGTTCACCTATATAGACAATGAGCCTGAACTTATGGAAGCTCACCAACTCCAACTGGACTGAGAATGAACAAGCATGGGATCAAACTAATACCTCTGAATGTGGTTGACAGTTGGGGCAGACTGTGGGGCCAATGACAATGGCACTGGGATTTGTCTCTACTGCATTCACGGGCTTTTTGGGATCCTATTCTCTTTGTATATATACCTTGCTAAACCTGGATGTAGTGGGGAGGGACTTGGACTTCCCACAGGGCAGTGTCCTTGCTCTCTCTTAAGATTGGAGGAGCATGGGGAGAAGGGTATATGGAAGGAGTGGGAAGAGGGGAGGAAGTCAGAATTTGGATTGGTATTTTTTTAAAGTAATAAATAAAATAATAATAATAATAAACAAATGGCAAAGAAGGTGGTATGTTAATTTACAGGAAATGGATTGTAAGAATCACAAGCAGTGGATGAAACAGTGACTGATGGACATTGTAGGGCAGCTATACATATGAATTCATATCAAGTGTGATATAACACATAAGACCTGTAAATTCCAAGCCAGACCAAAGTCCAGCATGGGTATGGGAAATAGGCACAAAGTTCTACTTCTAGCTACAAAGCTGTTAGAAACTGTCAGCTGCTGGGAAAAGATGTTTTATTTAGAGAAAGTTTATACTTAGCTTCTTATAAGTCAACCAAAATACGGCCCAGTGGAAGACAACACATTCAAGAATATTCAGTCAGTACAAATTGTCCTCAGTAAAGAGCCATTACACTAATTTTAGTAAAAAGGCAAGGAGGAAGCTTAGGAAGAGGTGGGGAAAAGGTGGTGAATATGACCAAAACACCTAAGAAATTTTCAAAAGAACTAACAGGAAAGGAGGTTAAAAATGAAGTGACTCTCAATCTTGTGCTACCTTCTTCAAGCACATATTAACCATTAGGCAAAGGTTTGATGGAAAGTGATTTTCTTAACAAGGCATGATCACTTACACTAATAGCTTCCTATCAGTGACAAGAACTTAGCATGGGCACTTACATTCCTCAGTGCAACCTTCTTCATGACCTTCAAAATATTCGTCTTATTTATTTGTGGTACTCTTTATCTTCATCACCATTTGTATCTATTTATAAATATTTCTAGTTAATTTCTTTCATAGAAAGAGTACTTAGAAAGTAGAGTCAGCATGCGCTGGTGACTACTTTTGCAATATATTTTATATTTTAGGATACATAATTTAGTCACTTTGTTTTTAATATTTTATTTTTCCTTCATGTATATCACATCTATGCTGAAAATAAGATATTCTTTTACCATTAAGCCTAAACTTAATAGTGACAAAGAGACAAGGGGTAAGGATTATGTATGAAAATCAGCAATTTCTGTCTTGCTCATGTTTGTCAGAGTCATAGTGGCTATTGTTAACATTGTGTATTCAGGTACCATTTTATGTAACTAAATTCCAATTACCATATCAAAGTAGGTCACAGACACACCTTTCTGTCACAATTGGACATCATGGTTTACTTATAAGTCTCAGTTTGTTTCCGGTTTAAGACATAAAGTATTGATGTGGGAATCTCCTACCCTCTGTGTACTGCGATTACCATTAATGAATAAAGAAACTTCCTTGGCCTGTTGTTAGGGCAGAAGTTAGGTAGGCAGAGAGGACTGGACTGAATGATGAGTGAAAGAAGGGCGGAGTCATACAGACACCATGGAGCTGTCAGAGACAGACATGCTGAAACTTTAGCTGGTAAGTCACTGTCATGTGGCAATACACAGATTATTTGAAATGGGTTAAATTAAGATGTAAGAGTTAGCCAATAAGAAGTTAGAGCTAATGGGTCAAGCAGTGTTTTAATTAATACAGTTTCTGTGTGATTATTTCAGGTCAAAGCTAGCCTATAGGCCAGGAACAAATAAGCAGCAGTTCTTTGCAGCAAAGTATGTAGAAGCTATCTCTTCATCTCAATGGTAGTTAACATGTTTGTAAATTTTAAAATAATTATTACTAGATTTGTCAGAGAAGTGGTGTCATAGAGCAAATTGTTGCCGTGAAAATTGAAAAGATACACAACCAAATAGAATTCAAACTTAATGAACAAATTTCTTGATAGAAAAATATCTCAGCCACATTTGACAAATTGTTGAAATCTTGGGATGAATTCTTGGATTTAAAAACTCTACTAAGCTTTGGTTTGGTGGCTCATGTCTGTAACTATAATACTTGGGAGCATGAGGCAAGTGTAAATGGTCCCAAAACAATTGGGCTCCAGTGTATTCACTGTCTAACAGACAGGCAGCCAGACAGAAGATAGAAAGATGATAGATAGATAGATAGATAGATAGATAGATAGACAGACAGACAGACAGACAGAAGACAGACAGACAGATAGATGATACATAAGGAGAGAAGTGGGAAGAGAATATTAGATGGTACTTTCATTAGTTTTAACAAAGTTAGTTTTAGGGCAACCTATGCTGAACTTTTCACAGTAATAAACTCATCATTTGAAGGATGTACAGAGAATTGATTTTGTTTTCCTAACAAGTTTCTAGACAAACTATTTGCCCATAACACCACTAAGGGAAATACCAGAAAACAGCCCTGCCTGCATTGGACAGAATGAAATGATTTTATACAATTCAAGCAAAAAATAAGAAACCATAGAAAAGAAGACTAGAGAATTAAATATGTTGGCTATATGTGTGGAAAAAATTAAAATTACAGGAAAGAAAAACAAACCCATGCAAGGATATGTTAAACTTAGAGAGCTAAAGAGAGATAAAATCCTGGCAAATTTACTGAATGATATTGTACATCATAATCATATGATCAGTACATCTTAAGCATAATTCAGTTATCCTAGAAGTATACAAGTATACAATATATACAAGAAATATACTTGATATCTATCCAGAGGTGCTGAAGGGGTTTTCTCAACAACTATCTAATGTAGTTCATCAGCAATAACACTATTTGAAATTGAAGAGTGAATTAAAGAGTAATAAGCACAAAAATACTGCTCTTTAGTGTACTGATGTATGGAAAATGTAGATTATCAATACAAATAATGTTAGTTATGTATTGTATAAAAACCTTACAATCTATTGCATATCTTAAACTAATATGACTGCAGTTTTGTTGAACCAAAATTCTAGCTGTGCTTATATTTCAGTTGTAAAGTATTTTCCTGGCATATGAGAAACCCTAGATGCATTTAATAATATGGGAGAGAGACAGAGAGAGAAAGAGAGAGAGAGGAAGTGATATAGATAGAAAGGAAGGAATGAAAGGAGGGACAGAGGAAAAAAGAGAAAAGAAGAAATTAGCTATAACAATGAAGAGTTATAATTATCAAGGTTTGGTGGCACAATCCTGTGAATCCAGTACTTGGGAAGATTAGAAGATCAGAATTTCAAGATTTTCCTCAGTTATGTAGCAGACTCAAAGACAATTAATGGGTAATTGATAATGTGTCTTAATATTGTACTCTACTAAAAAGTAAAAAAATGAACTTTTCCATTTATGATATTTTCTTCACTAATGTTGTACTAAACAATTTAGTAAAATGATGAGAGATTTAGTAATGAGTTTTTTTAAATTTTTTAGAAAATAACATCAATAACTATTACATAAAATTAGCTCATTTTTTCCTCAGTGTAAATTCAAATATATAACTTATATATTTTATTTTATGTATAAAATCCTTTAGTCTAATTTGAACACACACACACACACACACACACACACACATATATATATATATATGGATCATAACATATGCATAGTATAAACTCACAGGTGTCCAACCAGGGTTATTAACACAAAGCATTCTAAAATATTATGCCAATTTCTCTAATTAAACTTGGCTGGTAGCACAGGCCAATGGCCAATTCCTACTAAATTCCTTAGCAATTAACTCTCTATACAAACCTCTAATCTCACTTTATGATATAAAACTCAAAGTTCAGCTAACTGTTCATTGTTTAGGTCTAAAATAACAATTAATCAATTAACAAAGTCCTAAGAAAATTAGTCTTATGCCCAGCTACTGCAAGTAAAGCTTCACAACCTGCCAGGGCTACAAAGGATAGTTTGGCCTTGCAGCAAAGTTACAAGGTCCCCTCACATTTTATGTTCTGGAGTAACAAACAGAATTAAAAAATATATTTTTTTAGGTTGAGACATTTTTAATACCACTGTCTGGGTAGGTGCTCAGCACCATGTCCTTGCCTATGTGTTGCCATGGTAAACGACTTGGCTCCTTACTGTTTACCCAAGGAATACGCTATCTATCATCAATGGAATATAACTCTTGTTACTTTTTTTCTTATTGCCTAAGCCTCCTGTAAAAACGTATCTAAGCGAGGGAAAGGGGAGAATTGGAATAGAGAATTGAAACAAAGGAGAACTAGAAGCTGTAGAAGTAGAATCAGAGCTGCAGAACAATACAGGGCAAGATCTGCAGATTGTATATGTGAGTCTTTATTCCTCATGTAGAAAAAGACAAGCTCAGTTTCTGTTCTTGTGGACTTCTTCCTTGAACTCTGGCTGTAGCCTTGAGAGCAGGCCCTTCAAAGCAGTTAATAGAAACATATACCCTCTTTTCCACTATCTGCATCAAAAAAGGTTTACACTCACTTCCTAAGCTTGGCAAAAAGCATGTTTACCAGCTGAACAATCTCACCAGCACAAACTGACACACTTATATACGAATAAGAAAATATATTTTATGTAACAGTGGGTGGTTATTGAACATTGAAAACTACTTTTAGTACATATGACAATGTTCCACTTTTATTAGTAGGTTCCAGTGCATTCTTGGATAAAAGTTTACTTTCAAGATCTTTCAAAGTATAAAATAAAAGTAAGATGATGAAGTCTTATCTGGGAAATCTGATGAACACCTCGTTTAGTCTCTGCTATGTTTATTCAGTCCTGATATCATTTACTCCCTAGTATTGTGTGGGACAATGGTCTGTACCCTCTCAATTGTATTTTAAGTAAACTTCATTTGGCCAGTAGCCAGGAAGAAAGTATAGCCAGGGTGAACAGAAAGGAAGTAGAGACTGAAAAAGGAGAACAGGAGAATTCTGGGAAAAGAAAAGATTCAGTCTGCAGAGTAAATTCCAGGACAGCAAAAGGCACACAGAGAAACCCTGTCTCAAAAAGCCAAATAATTAAAAATAAAAATAAAGGAAATAGAATTTAAAATAAAGCCACATAAAGATAAAAATCTACAGAGAGTCTGAATACTGTATTTTATTGTGTTGTCTCTAAATTGTTTGATGGCAGAGGAAGAAGCAAAAACTGCTAAAAGATATTTGATTATAAGTGCTGCTGGATTAATCCAACATATACATTTTGAAAATACCTTGACTTCAAAATTTAAGTCAAAAGGTATGTTATTTTGGAGAAGATGTTTTGCTTTTGTTTCCACAGGGAATGAGAGGCTGTGGAATTATTCTGGGCTAAGAAAAATCAGGTTTGATCAAGGAAGACCGCCTGAAGAATCTCCAATAGGAGCAGATGGTCTAGATGATCCATCATTTCAGATGACATTTGTTGGAGTTTCCTCTAAGTTCTATATCCAGAACAGGTTCAAGACTGCTAGCTGAGATGATCAAGCTTCACAGAATATTCCAGTCAGGATTTGACCATAATCTTAAATTTTCTTTATGTCCCCATAAGATTATCAGTGCCCTCAATCAGCAGGAAGTAGCCTAGAAAAATATGTCCAGATTTCCAAAAAATGGATTATGGATATTTATCTTTGTTTAAAATCTTGGTTACAAGTTTTTATGGATAATAATCAGAAGAAAAGCTAAACAAAGGAGATTCAATTCAGAGTTCTTGCTTAAAAAAAAAAAAAACATTTGAGTGCTGTGGGATAATGGTCTGTATCCTGCCAATTGTATTTTAAATAAATGCTGTTTGGCCAGTAGCCAGAAAGGAAGTATAGGTGGGGAAACCAGGTAGAAAGTAAAGGTGGGGAAAGGAGAACAGGAAAATTCTGGGAAAAGAAAAGATTCAGTCTGCAGTTGTCATTCAGACACAGAGGAAGCCAGACATAGAAATAGCAAGATGTGACTGCCACACCAAAAAAAAAAAAAAAAAAAAAAAAAAAAAAAAAAATGGTACCAAACTACGTGGCTAACAGAGACATGTATTATGGGCTAAAACAATTTATAAGAGTAAATAAAAGCCTGAGCTACTAGACCAATCAATTTATAATTAATGTAGACCTCTATATGTTTCCTTGGGGCTAAACAGCTACGGGACCAGGTAGGACAGAAACCCCAGCCAACACTAATAGGTAAACTAGACATACACTGCTGCAATGTTTGAACTTTTTTGTTGTTGTTCTCTCATAATTCATGGCTCTTAAACAGTTCAAGGAAATAAATTCTCTAGAGGACAGCAGCAATTGTGTTTATTACCATGGCTTTACTGGCTTAAAGGAATAATAATAATTAAGATCAAAGATCAATGATTCTGTCTTACAGCTGTAAGTTATAAGATTCATAATGTTAGTATAAATTGGCTGTTATGTTAGACTAGTTTTACTTGTTCATTTTAAAAGTTGAGTCATAAAAATTCACATATTCGCCCTTACTAACAACTTCACTTTATTGTTACAACTAAATTGTATTGATTGGAACCCTTTTTCTCCTTGTTTCGTACAATGTGACTTAAAAGTTCTTTATTCTTTTAAAACTCTAAGATTAAAATTTTACACTAGCCTTTCTAATTACCAATTGGTAGTAGCAAAGAAAAAAATGCGTATAGATATTTTGCCATGTGTTTGAATGTGTTATAGAACTTTGCTGTTCAGAATTCACCAACTATGCATAAAGCTCTGAGCTTGTTTTGCAGCACTATAAAACGAAAATAAAACAAAACAATGAGAATAATTATGTTAAGCACCAAGCAAAATAGTGAATCTGTTTTATATATGTCAAATTAAAAATCACAAAATCTATTATAAGAAAATACATGAAGAATCAAGGTGCTTTTATGTTGATAGATAAAAAATGCTATCCATTTAGAAAACACAGACTTCCTGAAACACTTGATATTTTGCTTCCTTGACTTCTGTGTCAAATAGGAACTTAAGAAGAAAAAACATATTCTCAAATCAGTTCTGAAAAAAATTTATCAATTCTGATTTGAAAAATAATTTCTAGTTGAATATCTTAGAAAGAAATACAGCAGGTATAAAATATTTACTTCTCTATCGTCGGATGCAGGTTCCCTCAGATCCTGACTTCCTTGCTCACGTTCTCCCTCCTTCAGCTTCTCATTTGGACCTAGGGAGTTAAGTCCTGTGTTCCAGTGTGGGTCTCTGTCCACTGGACTGAGCCCTCAAGGTCCAAATGAGGAGCAGAAGGAGGGAGAATATGAACAAGGAAGTCAGGACCCCGAGGGGGGCAATCACCGACTGATACAAGGGGACTGATCTAATGAGAGCTCACCAAGGCCAGCTGGACTGGGACTGAAGGAGCATGTGATCAAACCGGATTCTCTGAATGTGGCTGACATGGGGGCTGACTGAGAAGTCATTGATAATGGCACTGGGTCTTGTTTTGTCTGCTTGTACTGACTTTTTGGGATCCTAGTTTGTTTGGATGCTCACCTTCCTAGACCTGGAGGGAGAGGGGCAGGAACTTGAACTTCCCACAGGGCAGGAAACCCTGACTGCTCTTAGGACTGGAGAGGGAGGAGGAGAAGGAGTGGGGGGGAGTGGGAGGGTATTGAGAGGAGGGGAGGAAGTGGAAATTTTTATAAATTATTATTAATAAAAAAGAAAGACAAAAAATATTTACTTCTCTTTACATCATTTTTTAAAATTTTCGTAAACTATATTTGAATCAGATTAAGCTACACTTTTCTACCTTTTCCAAATTCACCCCAAAGCCATACCCACTCCTATTTCTCATTTAAATATTTAAATCCACAGAATTCAGTTTATATTGAGCTATGCTTGCATGTGTCTCCAACAAGTTTCAATGATCTTATAAAGAATATAAAGATTTATTTATAAGTTTACTTAGCTGTTAATAAACAGAAATACAGGAAACAGCCACACTAGATTCTAGAATCAGCTAAATGAGTTCAAATCACATCTGTATCGTTTCTCGGTATACGATCTTTGGCCAGACATTGCTGGAAGCTGTTTCCTCGTTGTAAAGTGAGTAGATTCTGGAACGATGTCTTAATCCATTTCTACTGTTATAAACAAAATCATGTGATTAATTTATAAATAAATAAATGTATTATGTTCAAAATTTCTAAGGCCATGAGTCCATGACCATGTGGCTTCTTTATGTTGAAAATACAGAAGGATGGATGAGCAGGCCTAGGTAGAGGAGGAAAACAGAGCTATAGTTTCACTTTGCAAAAATCTGTGCTCAGAAAACTTAAATTAAGTTTGTTTATTTATTTTGACAAGTGCTAGCTTCCACAGAAATTTCACAGCTCCTTATGTTTTGTAGAGTTCCACCATCATTTCTCAAATCTGTCACGCTAACCATCAAATTTCAACATGAACATTGAAAGGTATAAACCACAGCAAAACTAGGGCATAGATTTATTGTGTTACGTGAGTTATTTTTCAGTGTGTTTAAACAGTGACCTCAAGAAGTCATTCAAACAAACAGTAACTGTTAAATTTTTGAGGGTATTCCCTATAAAATTATACAATTTGAAATTTTTAAATATAAAAGCATTCAGTAAATGCATCCAAGACAAAAACTGATTATCAATGTACAATATGTTTTACAGTTGATAACTGGTTGATATAGTGCATAGAAACCTATGACCCATATTTATCATATTTATATGTAAATGCAAAGGTATTTGTTTCATATAAAATTTCTACATTTGACAAATTCCTATAAATCTATGTGATTTATTAAAACAATAATTTTATGACCAGATATTCTTAATCTCTCAGCTCAAATGGCTAATAGAATCTTTCAGCTCTTTAAGCAGTGCATGTCCTTCCACTATCACTCAAGAACTGCTTCAGTTCAATTTATTTTCTGTGAATGGTTTATGAAAAAACCTTTCAAAACCCCAGAATACTGTGGATATTTAATAAGTGAAGATAAAATACCGATAATGAATTTTTACCATGGAGAGAGTATCATTCCCAAATGCAGTGGACTAGTTACAGGCACTGTAAGGACCATATGATGGCTTAATCAGATCTCAGGGGATCACTGAGAACTCCAATGAAATGGAAATTAACCATGTTTATATCTTTATGCAGAGTGATTTCTTCTTGGTGCAGCCGTTTCTAGAGTAGGATATTTGTGACCATTAATTAGGTAACTGAATACAAATTAGACCATTTCCCCAAAGAGGAAAGCTTAATTTCCCAATATTCAATATCTGTTGACTACTGTGGTATTCAGGAATTGAACTGAACTTCCTACCAATTAGCAGTGTTTCTCTGTGGTAAAATATTCATCCACTCAAGTAAAACAAAGTCAGCCAGTCACAATCCTTAAAGTTATAAAATCTAGAAATGTTAAGGTGTAAATAAAAATATTAAAGTATTTAAGATTTATAAGTGATGAATTCTCAGAAAAACTCATAGATACTGAATTATATTGCCCAGTCTTGGAGATGGAAGTAGTATAAAGAAAATTTAATTGCTATAAAATAAAGATAAATAAAGATATAAATGTTTGAGTGGAGAGGTCCTGATAGACGATCTATTTGTGGTTTGCTAATAAGCCTATTTGCAAGACTTAATTTTTTTTCATTCTCTCTATTAATTCCAAACATCACCCTGATTTAAGCTTGAGAGACAAGTTTAATATTTTCTACAGAGGAAAGCAAAAGACAGGGTGGGAGGGCATGGCAAAGTTTAATTTTTTCATCCTAGCAATAATATGCATCTGTTCTAACCTAGTACTCAAATATAAGGTCACTTGTGCAATGTGGATGGATGATTACTCTTGGGTTGCCAGATGAAAAAACCACATATTCTGTGAAGCAATATAAATTACAACCAAAGAATAAATTTATACAAATAAATACATTAAAAGTAACAGATATAAGGAACATATTACTAGAAGCAGTAAAAAATATGATTGTGAGACAGAATAGGAGGAAGGGCTCACTTTTGCCACCTGGTTATACCGTAGCATGGAAAGGTCTGTGTGTGTAACTGGATTCATCTGTCCACACTTTCACAAATGTTTTTGTATCTTCAATCATTTCTTAAGTGTGTGAAACAAAGACTAGGTATTGCTGCAACTATTTAACATTTTAGGAACTGATATTTCCAGCTACTCAAGGAATTATTAACATAATTCAGTTCTTAAAGTTTGAATAATACATCATATCTTCACTCTCTAGCCAAACCTCCAAAACATAAACCTTAGAGAGAATATATATATATATATATATATATATATATATATATATATATATATATAAATTTTCCCTGAAAATTTTATAAATAAATCAATCTTGACTTTTTGAAAATTTCAGCTGTTGAGAGCCATTTTGTATTAGAGTCCTCCACTCCTAATCTTCTTTGAGTGTCCCCTAGTTAGATAACAATACATTATTTATCAATAATACTAAGTTATGTGAATAGCAACTTTGACCCTTCAGAAAAGGACTACTAGTAAAATAATATATAATGATGGAACCAGATCTTTTGTCTGTGATTAATAGGTCCCTGATTGGATCTTTTTTTCATTCACAATCATCTTAGGAATACCTCTATATAGGATTTATATGTATAACATATATTTTCTTAGACAAATATGAAGTTAATCATTCATGCTTGACATCAGAAGTATCTTTATTCAAGTTAGGAGATAACATCAGGAATGGTGTGAAACAGAACACCCATTGGCCATTGACACCATCAGTGCAGGGGACATGAATACAGAAGGGAGTGAAATGACATAGTTACATGAGAAATTTCCAGAAATGTAATCAATTATTGAAGATAGACAAATGTCCATCTGTAACGCGGAAGACTTTTGTCATAGAAAGTAATATAAAATTAAAAAAAATCTATCAGATAATATCAGTAAATTTAATAAATAGTTAGTAGGTTATTTCCCAGAATAGTCTGAGAAACGTAGTAAGGTTATAATTTTAAAGACCCAGTATTATGATTTAAAAATAAAATAACTCCATAGGCTCATATGCTTAACCTCTTGGGTTCATCTTGATCACAATATTTAAATCTCTTCAGAGATGGAGCCTCTCAGAAGGACTGAGCCAGGAGCAGATCTTGAGGGTTTACACTTCTGCTTATCTCTCTGCTTCATGATTGTAATAGCATGCTATTTTTCAATTATTTCTTGAAAATAGAAATTGAGAATTATCTAATTGGATACCTTCTGAAAAATTTTATGAGTGTCTTAGCTTTTTTTGACCCATATTAGTAATATTCAAGGAAAACTAATGAATCAAAAGAGATATTCTAAGCCAAAAGAAAAATAAGCTTAATGATTTTGAATATTAATATCACAAGAAACACTAATAGCATATCAACTAAATTTAAATATTTCTTCACTGACAGAGGATCAAAACTATGTTTCAATTTAATACAGTTAGTCTTATTTTAATATATTTTCTTGTACTCTCGTAAAGGAACACATGAAACAAACAAACAAAAAATCCCACAGTATTAGAAGTTTGTACTTCTTCTTTCCTAAAGTTGTCTTTGATAATATCCTTAGAGGTAGCACTAAAAAGGGCTCCCTTTCCAAGAATTTTGTGAATAAACTGGTTACTTGAAATTACGTATCATATCATATGCACACAATGTTTCAGTAATAATCAATTAAAAATAGGCTATCAATGTTTGAAAAGTTTTTGCTTAAAATATGACTTTAAATGTAATATGTCTAAAATTGTTTGAACTAGATTTATACACTTTTATATATTTTATAAGTTACCAATAAAAATGACAAAGGTAAAGATATTTTAATTCCAGCCATAGATTCCCCAAATATAATTAAAGCTAATATAGTATTTTTATACTCAATTAATATATGTGTATTTCCTACCTCCAAATATTTATGTATCTCTTAAAATTTGGAGAATTAATGATTCAAGATTTATGATATTTTATTAACTATAAATGTAGGAAGAGCTAAAGAATATAATTTATTAGTGCCAAAATAAAGTATTATTTTTCTTCACTTTTTTTGAATGAGTGGATTCAAACATTAATCTACCAACTGGATAGATGACTAAAATTTTAATGCTGTTCTTGACAAGCCCACTCCCATCATAATAAAGCCATTTGTGGTTGACTTCTCATTCTTTTAGCAATTAACACAATTTATCAGGTCATGAATATGCAACAAAAATAACCCTTGACAGATTTTCCTTCATCCTAGTTATGGAAGCAGGCTTCATTTTTCCATATGGCATTCCAACCCCTGGCACAATTGTCTTACTTCACTTGGCACTGCAGGTCCTATTACTGTATTCTGCTGCCTTTTCTTATCAGTGTGCATGCAAATTAGCCACTTTTGCCACTAAAAGCAGAATTATTCAGTCATTTTACTTTAAAAGTGATAAGAACTTTTTAGTTGTTTGGAACATTTTAAGCGAAGAGTTGAAATTAGATTCGCAAGTAAACACAATATAGAAGAATAAATCTTTGCTTAAAGGCAACAGCTGCACTAATTTTTTCTACATAGACTCTATCTTACAAAATTAGTAGAGCTGAATATATAATACAGGAAGAGTTCAGATTTGTGAATCCACTTTTTTGCCATTAAAGAAATGTTGCTTTCTAACCCCCAAACAGCCACAGGTAAAACCTCTGTATGTCTCAGTATACAGTCATCTTGGACACTTGCTACTTCGACAGTACTATTAAGTAGAAGAAAAGAAATTGAAAAAAAAAATGAACGACTCCTAGCCTCCTGTGTATTTGAAATAACAAAATTGAGAAATGCTTTAACTATTTTACTATTATTAAATGTTATCATTATTAATTATTAGAGTAGATAAACAATATATATTTTTCTCCAGAGTTTGACTCGAAATTTGATATAGCTTCCCATATAAATGTGTTTGTGAAAATTTTTAGTAGCACTTAAAATCATACCTTAAAGTTTTTAAGAACTTTAAGACCAATGAATTTATAGAGGGTATCTGTTATCTTGAGGTGAATTAATATTTTATAATTCTGTTTTATTATACTAATTTTTACAAAACCCTAAAAGTATGAGAATGTTTTTAACGATTAGGCCAATATTAATGGCATTTAAGAGTTTTGCATGCATTTATAAATAATAATATACTAAAAATCCAAGATTATTTTAATGCAAAAAATCTGAAATTGGGAAGTTATTTTAATCATGAAACATCCTTAGAAACTCACTACTCTTTGTAAGATATCATTAAAATTGTTTTTTAATATTCCCACATTTTAATTCTTGATGGAGCTAGGTAGACTGCACTCATAAGCTCTGTGGCTGGAAACAAATTATGAGCAAATGCAAGAAGAATGTACATGACTATGAAGAAGATTTATTCAATGACAAGTCTGTCATAAGACTTTCATAAAATGGCCCTTCCAAAAAAACTGTGCCCCACCATTTCTTGGTATTTGGCATGTTAGCTGTTAAGTATTCCTGTTATCACAGCAGACTATGGAACATGCAGCGTCCCATACTTGACATTTGGGGGACTGCATGCATCAAGCACACTTCTAGATAGTATCAAATGTTAGATTTTGTGTATATTCAATATGGGTCTTTATTTCATTCTTGATACTACACCATTATCCTCTATGAATGATTATGTTGAAAGACAAAATAGAAAGTCATAAACTTGGAGGAAGCAACATGACAACATTATAACATTGGTCACTGAATGTTCCCTCCTTTGCTACTTTTCCTTCTGGGTTTGGGACATAAGATTGGAAGAGAATGAGAGTGTGTCTTTACCACCTGATGTCCCAAGGACAGTTCTGTTTTTATTTTATTTTATTTTATTTTATTTTATTTTATTTTATTTTTTAGAATCTGGGCTTGAAACATTATCCCTTTTTCTAATTTAAATGTTTTCATCAAACTTTTTAAAGCAAAATGACCACTGAGCATTTCACATATATTTCATTTCTTAAAAGTTAGAACTTCAAATATAACTATAAAGTAGAAGATAAGTAGTAGTTAAGGAAAAATTCACACAATATTCTGATTGAGAACGAATTATTTGAGTAAATGTGCAGGGTCTCATTCTCTCATTTTCTCATTTAAAACTTGTCATTTAAATCTTATCATTTTCAAAGTATTCTCTTTCTTATTTTGTAAGCGACCATTGTTTTAGAAATTACTATCAATACTGAGAATAAATTCTGAGAAATTACGGAAGGAAAGATCAAAGGAAGAAATTTAAGGAGAGAGGGAGAGAATTACAAAAGCGAGATAAAACAATGATACAGCAAACCATAGGTGTGGCGCCTCAGAGTGTTTAAAGTCTCACATTGGGCATTGATACATGTGTCTACTTTGTTATTGTGAGAATAAGGGCATCTGACATAAGTATGTGACAGTCTCGCTAGGGTTCACTACAGTAAAACTACAAGCACAGCCATTCTTCCTCTTATTTCCCAGACTCATTTGAAATTTAAGTACACTTCCAATAAAGTGAGACAAATCCCTATTATCCCATGAAAACATGGATTATGTTACAACACATTTCCTACCAATGAAGAAAAAATTTTATTACTTAACACTGAAGTGCTGAAACCATTAGTATACCCTTTTAGTCTTAAAAAAAAAGTGTGTGTTATGTGCCTGCAACTCCCAGGGGGGATTATAAATGGTGTCACAATGCACTGTAGACCCATTAGCAGCAGCATGGTAATCAACCACAGGTCTTGCTAACAGTTTAAAGTGAAATAGCATTTTATATGTATAGTTTTCAGTTCTAAAGGAAGAGCAAGAGAGTGAAAGAGAGAAAGCAGAAAAGGAATAGGAAAGGAATGGAACAAAGGAAAAAAAAAGAAAGGGAAAGAAAAAAATTCTCTCCTTGTATTCAAGTTTACATAAAGCTTAAAATTTTGTTTCTAGTCATCCAAGGATGACACATAAAAAGGAAAATGAATAAATACTATACGGTCCAGTATTTTGAAAAAGTTGTCTATCACGCGATAATTAATAAAAACATTGCCCGTGTAAACTTATTCAACATATTTTTCTCTGGTATGATAAATGAGAATTGTAACATTTTAAAATTGGGGCATATAACCTAATTTGGGATAGATATATCAAGACATGCTAAAGGCTGCTTATATAAATCTGGTGCAGAAAATGCTAATTGACTTCTCAGTGTGACTTACAACATCACCTTTGCAACAAAATTGCTAATTATTACAAGAGGTGAGTAGAAACTTTATAGTTATGAAAGACAAAACTACCCCATTTCTAGAGAAATAGAAACAAGATATGGTATGATTTTAAGTGAAATAATTTATACCATGTTTCTCTCTCTCTCTCTCTCTCTCTCTCTCTCTCTCTGTGTGTGTGTGTGTGTGTCTTTACAATTCTACTTTCAAAGAATGAAAGGTAAATAAGTGATAGCCTACTTAATTAAAATGTTTCCCATGCAACCCCAACATGGCTCTCTCTGATGGCTAATATGACAGATGAAATAGGAAGAAAGACTTTTGTGGGAGAGAATTCTGCCTCACAATGCTTATTTTATTCATTTATAACAATAACAACAATAATACTTTTATTATTGTTGTTGTTGTTGCTGTTATTATTATTGTTATCACACACATGTGTGTGTGTTCGTGCAGAACCCAGAAATTATCCGAGCAATGTTGCTCCATCCTTGACTACTGATAGTGTCCTAAGGCCACTGAGTTCCATTAGCACTGTGTTGGTTTTTTTTTAAGAGCCATGCTCAGAGTAGTGATTCTGATCATTATTCCCCAAGAAAATATAGGCATATGTTCACTCATTCTGCCATGTTGCACTTAAGTGATTAAAAATTCATGTTCCAAGTAAGAAGCTGTTAAGTAGCTAATTATTTATTCTGTTTACAAGATATTTCCCAACTGGTTAGGGGAAATGGGTGCTAGGGATGAAGAAAGAAATCACTAACTCTACTTTGGGTTAGAAGTGCATCCTGTATCCTGGTGAATATCCTGTCAAGTAGCTCAAATGGAGGGACTGATACAGGCACACAAACCACCAATTAAACAAATGAAGTGTTCATATTCGGGAAATACGGAATATCTTTTATCTCTTGACAGTACCACAAGCAAAACCTATTTGAAATTCATTGCCAGAGAAACTCAATTCATTATGTATCCCAAACTAGCTTGTTGAATGGAAGAACATTTAAATAAAATTGAATACATATCATGGTAATGAGTTTTCAAAGGAATAATTTGGGGAGTAAAAATATCAGAATAAAGTATAATAAACATATTTTAAATATAATGTGCAGTCATAAGTGTGCATATTGAACTGTTAAAATGCAGTTAGAAAGATTTTCAACACGCTGTCTGAAAACTGCTAATGAAAGGCATTTTATAAAGTCCTCAACATTAGTAAGATGGATATGAATTTATGTTCTCCAAAGACATTAGTAACACTGTCAATTGTCTTATTATTCTTATGATTTGCATGAAGGACACAGAAGCTCTAGAGAAGATAGTGACAGAAAGTGCCGAGGAGCATGCATGAATATGTTCTGAGAAAGCCTGTCAGTGGCTTTTCACAAATTAGTTCACAGGAAAAAGTTTTCAGTACCAACGGGAGCAGGAGGATGGTTTGGGAATGTGAAGAATCTCAACTATGGTCAGATAAGGCTTCAATCATTTATCCAACTTCTGTTACCTAGCTCAAGGTCACTGAAGAATTCTGCAACTATTATTAGATATTTCAAAATGAATATGTAATTAACATATTCACTGAAATGTCTGGAAAATAGGCTCCTATCAATTAAACAATTACAAGTAAGTGGCATGATATAATTAAAAATCACATAACATTTACTTAGAAAAATATAATTATTCCAGTATGGTTGTATATTTATTATATTTTAGTAATTTAAGACTGTCATGTTGTGATCTTTTGGATCAAGAAAAGAAAACAATGAACTTTATCAGAAACAATTTTCCTTTATAGCTTATAAGGTTGCCAACATTTTATTTCTAATAAGACAGGAGATTAGAAAAAAAAGCCACTTATCATAGCTACAGATGAAAAGTACTGATTTTGGTCCCTGTGGCAATGATGCCAATATGTGCCAATTCTGTTCATTATGTCATGTTTTTGGTGCTAGGGTAAAATAAAATGAAATGTACTGCTTAAAATCATGACTGCAAGTGATCTGTGTATTTATTTTACGTATTGATAACTTCTGCTCCATTCCTTTTATATTTGTGCAACTCTGGAGAATATCTTTTAACCCATTTGGCTGACAGTTTTAGAATTTATGAAATATCCTTGGAACACTGGTGGAATGTTTTTCTCGCATTAATGTTCATTTTATCCCAAATGGGCTTGGACATGCATCATATATAGTTATTACTACCCATAGCAACATTCTGTAGTAATCAAAACTAATGTCATGGTAACGAAAAGATTGACCTATTTTTACCTCTGTACATTTAAAAATGTGCAACTTACGATTTAAAGCTGCAGATTGTATAATGAAGCCATTAAAACTTACAGTTTTGAAGCTATTACTTCTGAAGTTAAAAAAAAAAAAACATGATGTCACCATAAAGGAAGAAGTGTGCATGATTGTGTCATCTGGTTAACTAAAAGACCATTTATACTTCTAGACTTTACATGTACTAACAAAATTTATGAAGAAAGAGGAGTAGTCATTTCTGTGATACTGGCAGCATAGAGAACATTATGTCACCCAGCTAGAAGACAAGAGATGTTTGAAAATATCCAGAAGAGTAACCCTCTAATTTGACTCTTTCTTGTCTAAAATTGAATAATTGAGTTGTCGATTTAACCACTGAATTCAAATATTTTATATAATTTTTAAGCAGATAGTTTTCTTGAAATAAATTAATCACTGTCAATATTACATTAGGCATTATTTTATGATGCAATTAGTTTCTAGTTTTCAAATGTGCCTTTTATGATAGGAAATAACAGGATAACATGAATTCAGCCACGAAGGAATGATGCTTAAGCAACACCAGAGAAGGAACTGATGGATAGAGGGCTGGTGTTAGTAACGAATGATTTTTATGCATCAGTGATTGACATTGTCTGTACTAGAGCTTGCATGACCACATCTAGGTGTGGAAAGGGTCCTGACCCAGTCATTTCCCTGGGTATGATATTTGTTGTCATTTTCTTCCTCTTACCAAATGGCCACAACTCTTCCTCTGAACATGCCTAGCAGGATGATTCCTTGCTGAATAAAACTATATAATGTTCTAGGGTGTTTGTTCAGACTTATTTTTAACTTTGCAAATGTAGGAAGAGTCATAGAAATTTTTTACTTGTTAAAATAGTGAAAATTATTGTTTTGTACAAGGCCTTTTTTTTGGAGGGGAGTGAGAACGGTTCTTTCTACATACTCTGATGAAAGAAAACTCTACTCAACCATGCCCTACATTTTTCCAACTTCCCAAATCTTCACAGAACACTTCCCCTTTCAAAATCTTGTAATTTTACTTTATTCTTTCCAAATAAAGAAAGTTTACTTATTGAATGAATCAAAAGAAGAAAGATCAAAGCAAAAACTACAATTCAAATTGGGAAAGTGATTGAAAGACACAGTCATACATATCTGGATATCTTTCTTTGTCCAGCCTGGTCATGGTGTGCCAGTTTCTATCCCACCCACTGGTCCCTGCAGCTGCTTGTAAAAGAACCATTCAGAGGCTTAATATTAATTATGATTGTTCAGTGGATGACTCAGGCTCTTATTGGTTAGCTCTACATATGAATTAATCCATTTCTAATAATATTTGTATTGCCATGGGCCCCATGGCTTACCAGTAATTCTCTGGCATTTCATTCCTCCTACAGAAAATGGTGTCTCCCCTACTCTGCCTTTTCTCGCTGTCTGTTTGCTTGGATTTCCTACCTGATATATTCTGCCCTGGCAGAGACTAAAGCAACTTCTTTATTAACCAATGGTAATAAAACGTATTCATAACATACAGAGGGGCATCATATAAAGTACATCAATTTTTTTAATTTATAAAAGTTTATTAATTTATAAAAGTTTCCATTTCTGCCCCTCCTCCCAACACCCTCCCACTCTCCCCACTCCCTCTCCTCTTCCCTCTCCATCCCTAAGAGCAGTCAGGGTTTCCTGCCCTGTGGGAAGTTCAAGTTCCTCCCCCCTCCCGCCAGGTCCAGGAAGTTGAGCATCCAAACAGACTGGATCCCAAAAATCCAGTATGTGCAGAGGAAACAAGTCCCAGTGTCATTGTCAATGGCTTTTCAGAAAGACCCCGTGCCAGCCACATTCAGAGAATCCGGCCACATTCAGAGAATCTGGTTGGATCACGTGCTCCTTCAGTCCGAGTGCAACTGGCCTTGGTGAACTCTCATTAGATCAGTCCCCTTGCATCAGTGGGTGAACGCAATTGTATATAAAAACAAAATACCAACCAATTATTTTAGATCATTCTACTTTGAAAAAATATTATTTAATCTATAATCAAAAGTAAATACACACATAATATTTTTCAATTAGTCTTCTTGGGAGACTATATAATCATTCAAAAGAATCTTGTCTCATTCAAAAACTGTTTTAACTTCCTAAAATAATTTGATTGTTTCTCCCCTGTCTGCATTTATGTGACATGCTTTTGCACATTCTCAATGGTAAATCCATATTTTTGAAAATGAGCTAGTTGTGAAAAATTCCAAATGATTTTACTTAAAGTCAGATTAAATAAATATTTTGAGATGGGACACTGCAGGTCCATGTAATCACTGAAAAGTATTTTAATAATATGTTTAATGGCCTCTAAAAGTAATGTATTAAAGAACCTACTCTCCCCATCAGAATGGAATACATTAAGGAAGAGCATTACTTAATCAAAAACGTACCTTTTAAAAGTTGGTACTTTGATGCAATATTCTAGTTTAAGTTTGGCTGTGAAATTTTAACAGTTTTATACAATATTATTTTTAATGACTTCCTGTCATGAGACTATATTCTAAGTGTTGTAATGGATTTATTTTACTATTCACTGACTAGCTATTTTGTCATACTGTTTTTCTCTTCACTTTTTATTATGAATATTTATTGTATATTTTTCCCTCAAATGAGGACATTTTTACATAAGTATTCATTGTGCATTTAATATATATTCCCACAGCTTCCTATCCTTCCTGTTCCAATACTCTCCATTAATTAGTCATTCATTTCTCCTAACTTCACATCTACTTTAATGTCATACATGCATGCATAATTATAAATGCCAATGATCATAAATGAGAGAAAACACATTTGTCTTAAATTTGTTTACTGCACATAATATTCTTAACAAAAGATACATCCATTTGTCTGCAAATGACATACATTTTATCTTTTTGATTTCTGACAAAATTCGTTTCTTTATATATATATATATATATACACATTATATACTTATATGTGTGTATTTATACCACATTTTCATCCACTTCTCTTACTTGTTTCCATAATTTAACTACTGTTCACAATATCATAATAATTAATGATATGCAAGTATCTGTGTGATAACATTGATTTAGAGTTCTTCAAGTAACTGGCAAGAAGTTGTTTTAGTTATTTGAGAAACTTCTGTAATGATTACCTGAGTTTCATTGTTATTGGATTCTGAACACAGAAATGAGAAACCAAGGATTCTTTAGGAAAACAGCTTTTAATTATGTTAACAGATTGGTCAGATTGTTCAAACTTCTCTTAGAAAAAAAAAGTTTTATTTTTGCCTTTTGTCTTGCATACATGGTAACATAGAGTTTTATTTTCTCCTCTCTGTGGACCTCAATCCATTATGCAGAATGTGGGTAGTGAATGCATAGTCACAAACAGAATGGATAGACTATTGCACATGCAAGTCCACTGAATTTCTCTTTGACACTTAAAGAAGATAGAATAAAGTGTATTTATGGTCTGCCTTGGTCAGGTGAATACATAGGTTACATGAAGTAGGTTCACAGGCCATAGAGCAGATTCGAATGAGAAGACAAATTAAAAATAATGCATGGTAGTAATCTGTACTATATGAAAAGATAAAAGAATGCTAAAACAAGATTTTCATCACTGAAAATTTTTCAGAAAGCAGTCAGACCTATGGCAAAGATTAAAGAAAACAGTTAAAATATATAAATGTTAAGTGGTGACAATACATATATATGTACAATATATATATAAGTTAATAATACAATGCATAAAGAAAAGTTATGGGTTGGCAACACATAAAGAACAAAACAAAACAGTCTACTTGTTTAAACAGATTGTCAATTCCTCAAGCATCTGCTGAGGTGTGGACTGGCCAACTTCCAGACTGTCACTGCTAGGAAGTCTTCTGGAACCTCTCCAGATGGTCAGTCTATACACTATCAACATACAGGAGCAAACTCTCAGTCCTGCGACACCGGCTTTATTCCACTGTGATGGACCCTTGTCACATATTAACTACTTTCCATGTTAGCACCAAGTCCTGAAAGGTCTCTTTTGTCCACATATGTTCCAGCATGTGTTGCATTTGTTTTATTCATGACTACTCTTCTCAGTGGAGTAATATGGAATGTCAAGGTTGTGTTAATTTTATTTCTTGTGGTTTTATTCATATGTTTGTTATAATTCTTTGAGGAAAGATCTCAGTGTGTGCCTCAGACTGGCCTGGAACTTCATTGTCCAGGTTGAAGTTGAGCATATGGCTGCCCTTTATCCCTACTGATCACATTCATACTGCAAACTTCATATGTCTGATTTCAATTATTATACATAGTACCATATGTATACATATCATTAATTTAATTATAATTAATGTATATATTAAATTCACAGTTATTAACTAGATAATTTGCACTTATATATGCACATACTCTCAGAAATTCCTTTAATACAGTAAATTACATAAAAATCATTAATATCTATGTAAGTGATATACAGTTTCCATATAATTGTTATTTCAGGATCCTTTTAGTTCTGTTGTTTCTTCACACATTGATGCAGTTAGAAAACTCTTCCTGCTTCTATGAGAACTTGACTACAGTCAGTGACTTCTGGAAACTTGTGATTCATCCCTAGCTGTTGAATCTTCTTAGTTGGCAGTTAGGGACCTTTAGTCACTGAAACAAGTACTTAGTTAATGTAGTTTAATGAAACAAGTCACAATGTGGTCAACTGATATATATTTCAAACCCCTCTGAAGGATTTGAATTTAATTATGGTACTAAAACAAAATTTAAAAAATATCTCAGAAAATATGGATATTTTTAATCATATTAGTTTATGGACAGAACTTCTCTTCTACTATTCACTATTTATTAGAATGTCATTATATATATATATATGTTTAGTCAAATCAATAATAAAAATAGTACTGCAGTTATGGTATGTAAGTGACATATAAACATTACGGAAGTCAGAAAATGATAAAAATTGAAAATTTAACAGGTTTAAGTGTTTATACTTTTTCAATTATTTTACAGTGCATATAGTCTAACTTTTGTAAATTGATCATGAAGCAGTATGCCATGCTACACCAGCAGCAGTCTTCTTCACTGCATGTCAACTACTTTTCTTGATTGCATTTTAGCTCTTGTAGCTGACTAAATATGGTCATTAGAATACCCACAAGCACAAAATTCTCTTAGGAATTTTTCCCGTAAAAGACTATATTGAAAGATTGAATTTTAAATACAGGGTTAAAATTAGAAAAGTGTCAAATATACGGTACATGGGATGACCACTACACTTTTGTCCATACATTCTACATTTACTGTGTGTTATAGTACTTTCATTATAGATAGAGTCGGTCTACATGAACAAACTATAATAAGTGGGCTTTTACAGGATATTCCCAGTTGTGCAGCAGAGGCAATATTATCTCGAGGATAACTGTGTCTTATCTAATGTACTTAGGCTCTCTCTTAATAGGAAGGAATACAAGCTGCAATTGTTGGGAACCTAGCCAATAACCTGTGGTTAGAGAGGACATACAGCGTGGACCGCAGTGTGATCACTGCTGTTTGACAAAGTTCCACCATGTTCACACTTTAGACCACACTTCTCCAGCACCTTTTCACTCTCACTTTTAATTATTCTCAATAGTAATGCCTTTCCCTTTGGGAAACTTTGCGTGGGCTTTGGTATAGGAAAAAATGTGTGCAATGGTAGCCTCTCTAAACAAAATAATCTTTGAAAAAAATTCTCACCACCACGGAACCAATATTTCCATTGTACCCTCCTAATTACACTAATAAAAGCAATGTTAGAGATTTACGAGACACAACTGATCCCAAGGATGAAATGCCTACCGTTCAAATCCAAAGCTTGAGGCCATTAAAGGCAAGAGTTCAGTTAATAAGTACAGAGAAATCAGATGGTACAATATAATGAGAAAAGAGTAAGACATCAGGACTTGCCCTTTTAGGAGTGTTATGAGGGGAACTGGCCTGTATAAAAAAACTAAGAAGTTGTAATATTGTGTCTGCTATCCAGAAATCCTCTTCTCAAGGTCAAGCATTTGCATCAGGGTAGCCATTCCCTTGGGAGCTTGAGGAAAGTGACTTCTTGATAATGGGTGGTGCCCATTGTTAAGGCTAATGCTCAATTCAAGTCTTTATCTCAAGCCACACACCAGTTCACATGCCCTAGTCTCCTGTGTAATCCTATGTGCAGATATGTACTTTAATCTTTCCTCAATTAAAGGCCGCTGACACCCATCCCAATTCATGCTTAGATCGTGTTCGTGTTCTTTTCCTCTTTCTCCACCATCCTGACCAACTCCACACATCTTCTTTGGGACCTGGAATCAACCTCATGCTCCAAAACAGGTCTCTGGCATCCACAGACCCTAGGAAAAAATGTTTACTCTCATTTTCCTAATCTAACATGAATTATAGCTTATCGAAGAAGCTTATTTTCCCAGAACCTGAGAAACCACAGAATTCCACCACTGAGAACAAGTGACGGTGGGATTCCTAGTCTTGACGGGAATATTTGCAGGAAGATGAGTTGTACACATTAAAATAGAAAAGGACAGGGACTGCTGCTTGGAGATAGTATCTCCTAGTCATACTAAGGATACTGTACCCATGAAATTCCAAGAACATGGCTGCCGAAAGATTTTTTTAAAAAAAGTTTTACATGGTGACATCAGTAGGTACACCAACATGGATAAGAGAAGTTCATAAGGAAGGTTCCACCTCAAGATGAGAGTTACAGGAAATCAATAACGGTCGAAAGAAAAAGAATCAGTATTCTTCAGAAAACAACTCTCATAAATTCTTCAATCCAAAGTAGCTAAACAACATTAAATAGACTTAGAAGGTAATGTTTGTGGGGGTGGGTATTCAGGGCATAACAATGATAGTTATAGAAGACAAGGTCCTAAACTTGAGGGGCTAAGTGGGTACCAGTAAAGGAAGGCATGGAAATACTGTAAATACAGTACTCATGTACGAAGTTCTCTAAAAATAAGAATTTGAAATAACATAAAAATAGAAAGCTAAAATATCCTTGCTGGTTATTTTTCTGAAACATGCTGACTTCCATGATCACTGCAAATTTAAGGAAATGCAATAGGTACTATTCTATGACTGATTCTATGAACGTAAAGAAATAAAAAATTGAAGTTCTTCCCAGAGAGGTGAGTGGGTGCTAGCCTGGGCAGCCTGCCTGCCTGTCCGGGAAGGGAGCACAGCCCTCCCCCCCTCAGCTTCTGCGGCAGGGTCTTCGGTGTTCCAAGGGACCCCTCCCCTCCCCCCACTGCTGCGGGCCCTTTGCCTCCTGAGTCCTGGGAAGACCAGCTAGCCCTGTTGCCCTGCTGAGCAGTTCTTCCCAGAGAGGTGAGTGGGTGCTCACCAGGGCAGCCTGCCTGCCCAGGAAGAGAGCACAGCCCCCTCCCCCAGCTTCTGCAGCAGGGTCTTCGGTGTTCCAAGGGACCCCTCCCCTCCCCCCATTGCTGCGGGCCCTTTGTCTCCTGAGTCCTGGGAAGACCAGCTAGCCCTGTTGCCCTGCTGAGCAGTTCTTCCCAGAGAGGGCTGAGGAGCTCTATCCAGAGAGTGCTGTGAAGTCCTACCCAGAGAGTGCTGAGGAGTTCGATCCAGAAAGTGCTGAGGAGTTTCATCCAGAGTGGAGGAGATGGGCAGGCGCCAATGCAAAAATTCCTCCAACAACCTGAAAGGCAACATGACATCGCCAGAATCCAGGGAGCTCGAAACTAGAAGAATTGAACACCCTACTCCAGAAGAAATAGAAGAAATCGACTCTAAGCGCTTCTTTATGAAAATAATAGAGGAACTTAAACAGGAGGTGAAAATCTGCCGTAAAGAAATGGAAGATAAGTATAACAAAAAAATTGAGGAAATGAGTAAAGAAATGGAAGAGAAATATACCAAAAAGTTTGAAGAAATGAATAAATCCGTAAATGAAATTCTGGGAAACCAAGAAAAAACAATCAAACAGGTAATAGAAACAGTTCAAGATTTGAAAACTGAAATGGAGTCAATGAAGAAATCACAAACCGAGGGTCGGCTGGCTATGGAAAATCTGGGTAAACGAACAGAGACTTCAGAAACAAGCTTAACCAATAGAATACAAGAGATAGAAGAAAGAATCTCAGACTCTGAGGACACCATAGAGAAATTAAACACTCTGTCCAAAGAAAACAGCAAATCCAACAAATTCTCATCACAAAACATTCAGGAACTGTGGGACACAATAAAAAAACCAAATCTAAGAATAATAGGAGTAGAAGAAGGAGAAGAATTGCATTTCAAAGGTCCAGAATATATACTCAACAAAATTATAGAAGAAAACTTTCCCATCCTAAAGTATGATATTCCTATGAAGGTTCAAGAAGCATACAGAACACCGAATAGACTGGATCAGAAAAAAACATCCCCTCGTCATATAATAATCAAAACACAAAGCATTCAGACTAAAGAAAGGATATTGAGAGCTGCAAAGGAAAAAGGTCAAGTAACTTATAAAGGTAAACCTATCAGACTTACACCAGACTTCTCGATGGAAACCATGAAAGCCAGAAGGTCCTGGATTGAGGTACTGCAGAAACTAAGAGACAATGGATGCAAACCCAGACTACTTTACCCAGCCAAGCTATTGTTCACTATCAATGGAGAAAACAAAATATTCCAGGATAAAAACAAATTTAAACAATACGTAGCTACTAATCCAGCCTTACAGAGAATACTAGAAGGAAAATCACAACCCAAGGAATTCAACATTCCCAACACTGCCTACATTAACTCAGACATCTAGCGACCCTCCACAAGCACAACTCAAAGAAGGAAAACACATACACGCTACTACCCAAAAAAATGACCGGAGTCATCCATCACTGGTCATTAATATCACTTAATATCAATGGTCTCAACTCACCTATAAAGAGGCACAGACTTAGAGATTGGATACGAAAACAGGATCCAACATTCTGCTGTCTACAAGAAACACACCTCAACCACAAAGACAGACACCTACTCAGAGTAAAGGGTTGGGAAAAGGTTTTCCAAGCAAATGGACCTAAGAAACAAGCGGGTGTGGCCATTCTAATATCTAACAAAATCGACTTCAAACTAAAATCAATCAGAAGAGATGGAGATGGACATTTCATACTCATAACAGGAACAATTCATCAGGAAGAAGTCTCAATCTTGAATATCTATGCCCCTAATATGAAGGCACCCACATATGTAAAAGAAACTCTTCTAGAACTCAAGGCAGTCATCAAACCACACACACTAATAGTAGGAGACTTCAACACTCCTCTCTCACCAATGGACAGGTCAATCAGACAGAAACCTAACAGAGAAATAAGAGATTTACTGGAGGTACTGAATCAAATGGACTTAACAGACATCTATAGAACACTCCACCCAAATAGGAAAGAGTATAACTTCTTCTCTGCAGCTCATGGAACCTTCTCGAAAATTGACCACATACTTGGTAACAAAGCAAACTTCCACAGATACAAAAAAATATTAGTGACCACCTGTGTCTTGTCAGATCACCATGGATTAAAGTTAGAATTCAACAACAATGGTACCCCCAGGAAGCCAACAAACTCATGGAAGTTGAACTGTCAACTACTAAATCACCCCTGGGTCAAGGAAGAAATAAAGAAAGAAATTAAAGTCTTCCTTGAAAATAATGAAAACAAAGACACAACGTATTCAAACCTATGGGACACAATGAAAGCAGTGCTAAGAGGAAAGTTCATAGCACTAAGTGCCCACCTAAAGAAAACAGAGAAAGCACACATTGGAGACTTAACAACACACTTGAAAGCTCTAGAAAAAAAAGAAGCTGATTTACCCAGGAGGAGTAGAAGACTGGAAATAATCAAACTGAGGGCTGAAATCAACAAAATAGAAACACAGAAAACAATTCAAAGAATCAATGAAGCAAAAAGCTGGTTCTTGGAGAAAATTAACAAGATTGACAAACCCCTATCCAAACTAATCAAATGGCAGAGAGAGAACTTGCAAATTAATAGGATCAGAAATGAAAAGGGGGACATAACCACAGACACAGAGGAAATTCAGAGAATCATTAGATCTTACTACGAAAGTTTATATGCCACAAAGTTGGAAAATGTAAAAGAAATGGACATTTTTTTAGATAAGTACCATATACCAAAGTTTAACCAAGAACAGGTGAACAATCTAAATAGACCTGTTAGTCGTGAAGAACTAGAAGCTGTTATCAAAAATCTCCCTACCAAAAAAAGCCCAGGACCAGATGGTTTCAATGCAGAATTTTACCAGAACTTCCAGGAAGAGCTAATACCTATACTCCTTAATGTATTCCACAATATAGAAAAAGAAAAGTCACTGCCAATCTCCTATTATGAAGCTTCAGTCACCATAATACCAAAACCACACAAAGACACAACCAAGAAAGAGAATTACAGGCCAATCTCACTCATGAACATCGATGCGAAAATTCTCAATAAAATACTGGCAAACCGAATCCAAGAACACATTAGAAAAATCATCCATTATGATCAAGTAGGCTTCATCCCAGAGATGCAGGGATGGTTCAACATACGCAAATCTATCAATGTAATCCATCATATAAATAAACTGAAAGAAAAAAAATCATATGATCATTTCATTGGATGCTGAAAAAGCGTTTGACAAAATTCAACACCCTTTTATGATAAAGGTGTTGGAGAGACTGGGGATACAAGGATCATACCTAAATATAATAAAAGCAATATACAGCAAGCCGACAGCTAACATCAAATTGAAAGGAGAGAAACTCAAAGCCTTTCCACTAAAATCAGGAACACGACAAGGCTGTCCACTCTCTCCATACCTCTTCAATATAGTGCTTGAAGTTCTAGCAATAGCAATAAGACAACATAAGGGGATCAAGGGGATTCGAATTGGAAAGGATGAAGTGAAACTTTCGTTATTTGCAGACGATATGATAGTGTACATAAGCGACCCCAAAAACTCTACCAGAGAACTCCTACAGCTGATAAACACCTTTAGTAATGTGGCAGGATACAAGATCAACTCCAAAAAATCAGTGGCACTCCTATACACAAAGGATAAAGAAACGGAGAGGGAAATCAGAGAAACATCACCTTTCACGATAGCCACAAACACCATAAAATATCTTGGGGTTACTCTAACCAAAGATGTGAAAGACCTATTTGACAAGAACTTTAAGCCTTTGAAAAGAGAAATTGAGGAGGATACCAGAAAATGGAAAGACCTCCCCTGCTCTTGGATTGGGAGAATCAGCATTATAAAAATGGCAATTCTACCAAAAGCAATCTACAGATTCAATGCAATCCCCATCAAAATCCCATCAAACTTCTTCACAGACCTTGAGAGAACAATAATCAAGTTTATATGGAAAAACAAAAAGCCCAGGATAGCCAAAACAATCTTATACAATAAAGGAACTACTGGAGGCATTACTATCCCTGACTTCAAACTCTATTACAGAGCTACAGTATTGAAAACAGCTTGGTATTGGCAAAAGAACAGAGAAGTCGACCTATGGAATCGAATAGAAGACCCAGATACTAACCCTCAAACCTACGAACACCTAATTTTTGACAAGGGAGCTAAAGGTATACAATGGAAGAAGGAAAGCATCTTTAACAAATGATGCTGGCATAACTGGATGTCAACCTGTAGAAGAATGAAAATAGATCCATATCTATCACCATGCACAAAACTCAAGTCCAAATGGATTAAAGACATCAACATTAATCTGACCACTTTGAACCTGATAGAAGAGAAAGTGGGAAGTAGTCTACAAGATATAGGCACAGGAGGCCACTTCCTAAGCAGAACCCCAGTAGCACAGACAATAAGAGAAACAATGAATAAATGGGACCTGCTGAAACTGAGAAGCTTCTGTAAAGCAAAGGACACTGTCAGTAAGACAAAAAGGCTGCCTTCTGACTGGGAGAAGATCTTCACCAACCCCTCATCAGACAGAGGTCTGATCTCCAGAATATACAAAGAACTCAAGAAACTAGACACTAAAACTCTAATTAACCCAATTAAAAAATGGGGTACTGATCTGAACAGAGAATTCACAACAGATGAACTTCGAATGGCCAGAAGACACTTAAGGTCATGCTCAACCTCCTTAGCGATCAGGGAAATGCAAATCAAAACCACTTTGAGATACCATCTTACACCTGTCAGAATAGCTAAAGTTAAAAACACCAATGATAGCCTATGCTGGAGAGGATGTGGAATGAGGGGAACACTCATCCATTGTTGGTGGGAATGCAAACTTGTGCAGCCACTTTGGAAATCAGTGTGGCGGTTTCTCAGGAAACTGGGAGTCAACCTCCCTCAGGACCCAGCAATTCCTCTCTTGGGAATATACCCTAGAGATGCCCAAACATACTACAAAAGCGTTTGTTCAACTATGTTCATAGCAGCACTATTTGTAATAGCCAGAACCTGGAAACAGCCTAGGTGCCCCTCAATAGAAGAATGGTTAAAAAAGGTGTGGAACATATACACATTAGAGTTTTACTCAGCGGTAAAAAATAATGACATCTTGAATTTTGCATGCAAATGGATGGACATAGAAAACGCTTTACTGAGTGAGGTAAGCCAGACCCAAAAAGAGGAACACGGTATGTATTCACTCATAAGTGGATTCTAACCATAATTAAAGGTCTTTGAGCCTATTATTCGTGATCCTAGAGAAGCTAAATAAGAAGACGAACCTGATGAAGATTATTTAGCTATCCGCCAGGAGGTAGGAAATTGTCAAGAGTCCCAGGTAACCTTGGGTGCATGGGGGGGGGGGTGGGAGGGTTGTTGGAAGGGGAGAGGGTTAGAGAGAAGGGAGTAGGGGAGGAATGGAAAAAGCTCGGCTGACCGGGATGGGGGGAAGGGAGGAAGGATGAATGTGGGATCAGGGAAGAATATATTTCAACTAAGGGAGTCATATTAGAGTCTATAGGAAACTTGATTATATATGGGATCCCAGGTCCAAGGAGAGATCCCCAGATTGTTCTCTGGACAGAGGAGGGGGTGCCTGAACCGGCCTTGGCCCGTGACCATACTGATGAATATTTTGCTTATCACCATAGATCCCTCATCTGGCGTTGGATGACGATACAGATGGAGGCCCGCGCTGGAGCACCGAACTGAGCCCCCCAAGATCCAAATCAGGAGCAGAAGGAGGAAGAAAATGACGAAGGACTGCGAGGGATACTATCACCCACTGATACAAGGGGTCGGATCTAATGAGAGTTTACCAAGGCCAGATGGACCGTGACTGAACGAGCATGTGATCCAACCAGATTCTCTGAATGTGGCCGGATTTTCTGAATGTGGCTGGCCTGCAGTCTTTCCGAGAAGCCATTGACAATGACACTGGGACTGGTTTCCTCTGCATATACTGGATTTTTGTGATCCAGTCTGTTTGGATGCTCACCTTCCTGGACCTGGCGGGAGGGGGGAGGAACTTGGACTTCCCACAGGGCAGGAGACCCTGACTTCCCTTGGGGACAAAGAGGGAGGAGGAGAGGGAGGGGGGGAGTGGGAGGGCGTTGGGAGGAGGGGCGTAAATGGAAACTTTTTATAATTTAATAAAATTACTAAAAAAAAAAAACAAAAAAAACAACTTATCTCTTTATGAAGACCACATCAAATAAAATAAAATATTTAAAAATCTTACCAACAACAAAAAAATTGAGAAAGGCTTATTTTAGATACCAAGAAATTTGGAAAGATTGAACTGAATTCCAAATATAGAAATGCATTCCTCTGAGCACCACGGTGATTGTGATCAAGGCCAACTGTTTCTCTCTAATGTTAAAATGAATTGCTCAAACTGTCATGATGCAGCACTTAGTTCGAGGTATGGGTGAGTTGAATAATTTCAAATCATTATTCATTATACATTGCTGAAGCAGTGAATAATGAGTCTGCAAGGGTTGATGTGAAGATGGTTGAATAATTTTTGTAAATTTTTTAAAACTTAATAACTGCTGAAAACTGCTTGTCAGAGAAAAGCTTAAATGTGGCTAAAACATTTTTGTTCTCGTAAACAGTTTCATGAGTATGAGTGAAGTTTTTCTCACGAGGAGGTCAAGTCATTACATGTCTTACTGATTTTGAACAATAACAATTTGAATTGCGCACTATGTTTCCCATAACAAATAGAAACTGAGTATTGCTTGACCTCTTGAACTCTGGTTTCTTCAAGTTTATTCACAATTAAAGACCTCCTGTGTATTACAGGGGCAATGCAAGTTTCCAGAAGAACTCCATTTCTCCTTAGATGTTGTCATGCATTATAATGTGAGTAATTGAAGAACCACTGTTAGAAAAACAATATATCATTCGAAGTTTTGAAAATGTTTAATAATGTTCTTACACAGTCTCTTTTCTTTGGATTTAATTCATAAATGATTTTTTCTTTTTAAATAGTATATATATTGGCCTAAACACAATGGATCAATAGAAAACTTTCATTTTTAAGTCTTACTACCTGAGGAATATCTTCCTTTATATTACCTCAACAACTAAAGAGCAGAAGAAAGCACCGATTCACATATAGAGGGCTTGCAATATCTATGTCAGCACCAAGTGAGAAAGTAATATTCCAACTGATATCCAAGAACTATAATAAGAGATAGCTAGAAACAACTCTATGTCAACATACTAAATAACCTCAAAAAGAGAACGCTCTTTTAGAAAAATCCAATCCCTTAACACCAACAATGAGGAAAAAGAAAAATCATACATCATCATAAAATAGTGGCTGGAATCAAATCAGAAATTTCTCTGTAGCAGAACCCAAGGGCTGAACAAATTCACTTGTAAAGTCACAATATAAAAAATGTTAAAGATACTTATTGCCCATGTTCTCAAATATTGAAAGAAAAATGTATCAACCAATATTATTAAGTGAATATAGACAAAAATGGGTATTAAAGAGCTAGCAAATTAAATCAAGCACAATATTAGAAATATCAAACTCCTAGATCAGGTAACATTGATTTATATAGGAAGACAAACGTAACTGAACATACATAAATCACCACAAAAGAGGGGGATAAAAAATAGAAGAACCAGAAGAAGTGAATGTGTGTGGGAAAATAGTAGTTGGGCAAGCATAGCATGGTCAATATAAATATGAATTCATAACAGCTGTATGTATGGGGCTTTGACAAAATCAAGTCAACAAAAATTCAATTATGGAGAGGGAAGAGGATCATGAGGTATCACAATACTTTAGAAGATACTGGAAATTGATGAAGATGGGGGTAAGTTTTCTTTATGAATATGGCACCTGAGAGTCTATTCATGCTCCAGTGTATGACCTTACACCCATGCATTAGGACATCGCAGGAAGTGAACTTAACACATTAAAAAAGAAGAAGTTGGGAGGGAAAGTGTCATGTGAGAGAGTAGGGGAGAAATTGAAAGGGGAGAAATGGAGAGGAAACAGATGAGATAGGATAAAGACATTAAAAGCATGTATACAATTATCAATAATATTCATTTAAGTAAATGTGATAAAACCCATTAGCATAATAAAGAACAATTCTTGACACTCTCAATAGATGGAAAAACATGTTTTGATATTCAGATTTATGTTGATAAATAGTTATGACAAGATAAATGTAGGAAAACATACTCTCAATATCATGAAGGTCATATATCAGAAACCCATCACTAACATCACACTCAACACTGAAGAAATGAAAGCTTACAAAATTGACAAATATTCTCACAACCATCAGATTCACATGGTACTTCCTGAGGTTACACAGGCTGATAGGAGACTCCCCTCTGTATGCTGTGAATACCATTGGTTAATAAAGGACTGCTTTGAACCTATAGCTAGGCAGACCTTGGGTAGGCAGGGAAAACTAAACTGAATGTTGGGAGAAGGAAGGTTAAGTAGAAAGAAGCCAAGGAGCTGCCACTGGAGACAGACACATTAAAACTTTGCTGGTAGGCCATGACCTCGTGGTGATGCACAGATTAAGGAGATTGGTTAAATTAAGATGTAAGTTAGCAAATAAGAAGCTAGAGCTAATGGACCAAGCAGTGATTTAAATAATATAATTTTTCTGTGGTTATTTCTAGACTGAATAACCTTGAACAAACTAGCAGCCTCCTCCAAAAATAGGCAAAAATAGCTCCAGGAAGAGGGGTCTCCCTGGCCAATCATAATGTGCAAGAAGCTTGGGGAATGCTGTTAGCATGCTAGGTGGGTTTTCCTCTGATACATTTGCCTTGGGGTGTTTGGAGAAACTATGCCTATGTACGTAAATCCTCATCTACACTTCTGTAGGTTATCCAAAGCTCACTGCTTCACAACTATACACTTTGGTGGAAACATGTTAAGGTCATGACATAAAAACCTAAATACAAATCAGTGGACAATAATAGAAAACTAAGAAATAAACCTAAGCAAGTATAGGCTACTAATATTCAGGTAAGTTGTTAAGAAGATGCTCTACAGATGTGATAAATTTTTAATAAATTTAGATGTGAACCTATGATGTTTCTAATGTGCTTTACCCTCTCTGAAGAGTGGATAGAGGAGTAAGTGGAGGGAATGGAAGGAGGTGAGGGAGTGGGAACTGGGATTTGTGTGTAAAATAAAAAAGGATAGTTTGTTTTCTTTGAAAAAGTTTTAAAAAGTGAAAAAAAATTAGATGTGAAGCTTAGTGTTTCCATGTAGCAAATTAAATCGCCCATGTTCCACACTGTGCCTAAAATATCTATACATGAATTCAAAGAATTAAAAATAAATCCTCAAATAATAAATCTGTGAGAACAAAAGCATTGGATAAGCACTATGATTTGATCCTGGAAATGATTTTACTTTTTGATGTAACAAATAAAGCTTAGAAGTTAAAGTAAAAGTAGGCAAGTGTTGCTACAAGCTAAGCATTTCCTGCATATCAAAGGGAATGATCAATGAATGCATCCCATGAAAAAGGAGAAAATATTTGCAATCTATATGTTAACAAAATTCCAAAGTAACTCAAGCAACTCAGTCATAAAACAGTCAACTAACAAAGGATAAATAATGAACCATTTCTGTCCAAAGACTTATTCTTTTATCTCTTACTGGAACAATTATGTGGCTTGGTATTGACTACTCTCCACTGCAAAGAAACTTATCTGATGAAGGTTGAGCTCAGCCCAGGTCTATGGATATAAAAATAAATATGCAGAAGAGGATTTTGTAACATGCACACTTAGCATAATACATAGTTTTCTCACCTCCACCCTTTCCACTCTATGACCAGGACTTATGGGACATCATCAAAGAGGAGACAGCCAGAATGGAAAAGCCAGAAGATAAAACATAGTGATGCAAGTATGGCATGTCTCATGGACAAGAAAGGCACTGCTCTCATAAACTCACGGGGCTACAGCAAACTGTGCAAAGTCAAGACAAGCAAATTCCAGGCTTAGCAAAGGAGGATTTGCAAGACCCTACTCCGTATTCAGGAGTTTGGAAAAATCATTCTTTTTTGTTATTTTTTAGCTTTTAATAACATTGTTTTTCTGTCCCTTTCCTCCCTTCAAGCCTTTCCATATACCACCATCCTTTCTCCTTTGCAAATCTTTTCTTATTTTGAGGGTTTTGTCAATCAGTAGTAGGTTTTCTATGTTACATGTTACATGCATGCATGCATGAGCAGCCCCAATCAGACATAATACTTTAGTAAATTTATAATAGGAAGTGTGGTTAGAGAGATAGGTTGACTGTTAAGAGCACTTACTGTTCTTTCAGAAGACCCAAGCTCTATTTCTAGAACATACATGGTATGTCATAAAGTTCTGTATTACTAGTTTCAGGATATAGATACCATCTTCTGACTTCAGATAGCACCAAGCGAATATACAATACACATATATAAATGCAATCAAAACATTCCCACAAAAAATAATAAAATGGGTTGCTGTGGAACAATCATTTTATACACCATGAATATATTTTACTCTCATTTGCTAATAAAATGCTGATTGACTTGGAGATTGGCAAGAAAAGCTTGAGTTCAAGAACCAGATTATCAAAATTCTGGGAAAAGGATGGCTAAAGTTAGAGTCGCTTGCAAACTCAGACAAGAAAGTTGAAATGCCTTACTGAGAAAACATACCAAGCTACACGGCAAAGTGCAGATAAAAATATGGATTAATTTAAGTATAAGAGTTGGGTAGCAACAAGTCTGAAATATCAGTAGACCATTTATAATTAATATTCAGACAATGAGTACGTTATTTTGGACCATGTGGTAGGGAGAGAAATGTCTGACTACAAGATACACTTACAAAATTTAAACAATATGAAGTTTGGAAGGAGGAGTATTGGGAGGGGCATCATGGTAATTGGAGGAAGAATTAAGAAAAAGTATTTGAGAAAAGAAAGATATGAATAAATGCTTCTCAGAAAAGACATATGAAAGGCTCACAGATTGTAACATGAGGGGCTGGCTTGTTGGGGTTTCTGTCCCGCCCAGTACCCTACAGCCGGCAACTCCCAAGGAAAATCACGCACAAGACTCCATAAGGTTATAAACTGATTGGCCCATTAGGTCAGGCTACTTATTAGCTCTTATAACTTATGTTTATAAGGAACATTATCCTTATCTACGTTAGCACATGTCTCCGTACCTTTCTCAGCTGGGCAAGTTACATACTGCCTCTTCGGTGGTCTGCACAGGAATGGCAGAGGAAGCTTCTGCTTCTAGAATACTCCCAGTTTCTTTGCTCCACCCCTACTTCCTGTCTGACTTTCCCACCTATACTGCCTGCCTGACCAATCAGCATTTTATTAAAATATGATTGACAGAATACAGACAATTCTCCCACACCAACAGATATACAAAAATGTGTCATTAATCACTAATAATGAGGTAAAAGACAATTAAAACTACAGTGACTTGTCAATTTATGCCTGCTGTGGGACAATGGCCTGTATCCTGTCAATTGTAGTTTAAATAAACACTGATTGGCTAATAGCCAGACAGGAAGTATAGGTGAGGCTACCATGAAGTAAGTAGAAGCAGGGCAATGAAAATTCGGGAAAGAGGGAAGTTTCACTCTATAGTCATCACCCAGACAAAGAGAAAGTCAGACACAGAGCAAGCTGAAACAGGTACCTAGCCACGTGGCTAACACAGACAAGAATTATGGGTTAATATAAGTTATAAGAGTTCATATGAAGCCTGAGATATGAGGCCAATCAATTAATGTAGACCTCTGTGAATTTCATTGGGACTGAACGACTGCAATACCAGGTGAGACAGAAACATCAGTCAACATACACCTATCATATCATTATGTTTAAAAAAAATAAGACAAGCATGATGATTCATGCCTTTAGTCCTGGCACTCAGGAGGCAGAGGCAGGTGGATCTCTGTGAGTTTGAAGCCAGTCTAGTCCACAGAGTGAGTTCCAGAACAGGCTCCAAAAAAAAACAACAGAGAAATCTTGTCTTGAAAACTAAATTAAACTAAAATAAAAATATATCAAAAAAATAGATGATGGAAAGTTTGATAAATAGAGCCCTTATACACTTTTGGTGATTAGGTAAAATTATTCAAGTACAAGGAAACAGAACAGGACATTGCTAAAATATTAGATCTTAAGAATTCAATACTCCCTGTCACATTGTAACATGCTGTATTAGGTACATTAATTAGCCTGATATTATTAATTACATGGTAAATTTACCTAAGTATATATGCATACACATCATGCTGCATGCCTTGAACTTAAGCAATTTTGTCAATAAAGCTGATTGAAAATGTAGACATTTTCTTTTCTTTAATACTGAAATATATCATTATTGTAAGTAAAGAATTAAATCTTAGACTAATGGCTTACTTTAGAAAATGTGTCATATCAATACATTTCCAGAAAATGCCGTAGGTTTTAAGATCAACACAGTAATGCCTATTCCAGCTGAATATATTTTAACACACAAAACACCTGCCTAGATCCCATGATTCAATTGATGAAACCATATTAAAATAAAACTGAGAGAAAATATATTGGTCTTTTGAACATCAACAATGAAGTGAAGATTTGCAGAAAACAGTTTTGTTGCTGCAAGTGCATACTAGCCTCCTTAAATCATCACCTGACTTGGCTTAGTAGCTCCAGTCTGAGTAAAGTGTTGTAATAGTCTGTCATGAGCGAGGAAGTAGAACAATGCAGAAAACAAAGGTGCTAAGCAAATGTATCTTTAGGTTTGGTTTCTATTTTTATGTGGGCAATGATTCCAGCATGAGGAACACAAGTTGTGATGTTAATACTCTGTTCCTGTGGTATCCCACCTTAGTCAATGATGTAACTATCCTTTTTTTTTTTTTACCATTTCCTCTTTTTTCACCTGCTTGTGTTTTTTAAGCTGTTACTTTAGATGTCTATCTGTCTGTCTCTGTGTTTGTCTGTCCTTCTCTGTCTCTGTATCTCTCTCTCTCATGTATGTTTATGTCAGCAGGAGAGAGAGAGAGAGAGAGAGAGAGAGAGAGAGAGAGAGAGAGAGAGAGATTGGAAACTAGGAAGGAGATAGTAAAAGAAACTAAATTGTGCTTTACTTTATTCTCCCTTAATTAGGCATTCTTCCTAATGATGGAACTTCAGGATGATATATGGTACTTCTCGGGAGCAATCCACTTACTTTCTTGAGTCTTCCATCATTTTCCTGGGGAGCTCTAACACCCACACTGGTACTCTTGTATGGAAGTGGCCACCTCCAGATGAAACCTTCTCTGTTAAAATTAAATGATAAATTAAACTCTTTAACACAGCTTGATTGCCAGCAGGGGTTAACCAAATTTCAGGTGAATTAATTGCCTAATGCATTTTAGAGTAGAGAGACTTTTCTAATCAATGTGCTTTCCTTTAATTCTTCATTTTTATTTACTACTGCATAAAGTACAAAGAAGAGTAAAACAACAGCAAAAAATAATTTAATTCAATATTGCAATATTAAATAGTAACTGAAATAACTTATATTTTATGGTATAGGGTATAATTAAAGTCTGTGAGGAGCAAAAGCTTATATTAATACCTTTACCTAGATAAAATTTGTGTATAATATATATCCACCCAAAATAATGTACAATGGACATTTCTGAGCAACATAATGTTGTGATCAATATATTTGATGAATTAATCATTCAGTGCTTAATTTCTTTTATTAGTAGTATACAACTGAACACATTATACTCCAATAGCATGCAAAAATGTTCATAAAGTTGTCATAATAAATGATAACTGAGATTATTTGGAATGAGGAACAAAATAAATATGAAATAACAGTATGACCACAAAGGATATATAGTTAATAGATTGTGAATAATATCTTGAAGGCTGTCTACTTTGCCTGTTTGACTCTGGATGATATTTTCTTTGTGTTTTTTACAAACAAAATGAACAACAAAAAAAATAAACATTAACTACTTTTTTACAAGGATTGACAAAATTCAAGATTACAGACTGCTTAGACACTCTTAGAGAACATTTTTTGAGGTTCATCTACAGTTTGGTACAGGAATAACAAAGGACATATTAAGGGTAATGCATAGAGATTGTATATGATCTGTTATGGTATTTGTTTATGAGGTCATTCATTGATAAAGCTTACATTATTTGCATCCATAATTACTGTGAATAATGTTTGTTTTAAATTTCTTTAGATGACCATGGAACTTCTGGGCCCTATGATAACTCTAGTTTTCACTTTTTGTATGTTCAGTGATATCTATATATGAATATGTATATATACATTTCAAAACTATTTAAAATTTTATCTTCTTTGTAAAAATGGGCTGTTAGCTTTTTGTTAATATGATATAGGATTCTTTTTGAATAATCTATTTACTAAACTATTTTTAGTATTCTTGATGTTTATTTATTTTTGAGATTGTAATTGTATTAAAACAATTTTTCCCCTAAAATACATTCTTCCCAATGTTCCCATCTGTCCCTCTCTGCTCTCTTTCAATGAATTGTTATTGCAAGCATATATATATATATATATATATATATATATATATATATATATATTCTCAATAAAACATGTTTAGTCTATACAATGTCACTAGTATGTATGTTTTCATGACTGTCCGTTTGATACTGAACAACCAATTAATATGTTAATTCCTAGTCTAGGGCCAGCTCTCCTTTTCTCTGTTTGACTTGGTTGCCTGTAGTTAATTAAATAGGGCTAAAGCTTCATACTTAGTCACAAATCAAGTCTCAGTTGGTACAATAAAATTGAAATAACCTTCTGTATCCAACAGACCACCATAGATTGAAACAGATTTAACAACAGAAACGACTTAAAGCTTTCATATCCACGGAAACTGATGAACTATAGTGATGAGTGACTGCTAGGTCAAGACAGAAATAAAGAAATACATTAAAAACCACATAATCATCTCATTAGATGCTCAAAAAGCCTTTGAAAAAATCCAACATCCCTACATGATAAAAGTCTTGGAGCAATCAGGGATACAAGAGACATACCTAAACGTATGAAAGAGAATATACAGCAAGCTGATAGCCAATGTCAAATTAAATGGAGAGTAACTCAAAGCAATTTCATTAAAATCAGGAAGAAGACAAGGTAGTGCACTGTCTTCTTATCTATTCAGTGTAATTGAAGTTCTTGTTTGAGAAATACAACTGAAGGATATCAAGGGGATACAAATTGAAAAGAAAGAAGTCAAAGTATTCGTATTTGCCAGTGATACAACAGTACACAAAAATACCTCCAAAATTATACGAGGGAACTCCTACAGCTGATAAACACCTTCAGAGAAGTGGCTAGATATAAGATTAGCTAAAAGAAAATAGCCATCCTATATACAAACAATAAGTGAGTTGAGAAAGAAATCAGGGAAACATCCTTCACAATATCCATATATAATAGAAAATATCATGGGGTAAGTCTAATCAAACAAGCAACCTGTATGACAAGAATTTTAAATATTTGAAGAATAAAGTTAGAGAGGCTGTCAGAAGATGGAAACTCTCCCTTGATGAGAGATATGTAGGATTAACAGTAAAAATTGTTGTGGGATAATTGTCTTGCATATTGTAAAGATTTGTTACTCCATTTGGACTTGAGTTTTGTGCATGGTGATAGATATGGATCTAGTTTCATTCTTCTACAGATTGATATCCAGTTATGCCAGCACCATTTGTTAAAGATGCTTTCTTTCTTCCTTTGTATAATTTTAGCTCCTTTGTCGAAAATCAGGTATTCATACGTTTGTGGATTAAGATCTGTGTCTTCGATTCGATTCCATTGGTCAACCTCTCTGTTCTTGTGCCAATACCAAGCAGTTTTCATTACTGTAGCTCTGTAATAGACTTTGAAGTCAGGGATGGTAATGCCTCCGGAAGTACTTTTATTGTATAGGATTGTTTTGGCTATCCTGAGTTTTTTGTTTTTCCATATAAAGTTGATTATTGTTTTCTCAAGGTCTGTGAAGAATTTTGTTGGGATTTTGATGAGGATTGCATTGAATCTATAGACTGCCTTTGGTAGAATTGCCATTTTTACTGTGTTGATGCTTCCAATCCAAGAGCATGGGAGAGAAAAGAAAATGGATAGAGAAATTATTTTTTTTCTTAAAAAAAAGAAAGAAATAGAGTAGTAAGGTATGGCCCATGCCTTTAATCCCAGCACTTGGGAGGCAGAGGAAGGTGGATCTCTGTGAGTTCGAGGCCAACCTGCTCTACAGAGTGAATTCCAAGACAGCCAAAGATACACAGAGAAACCCTGTTTCAGAAAACAGTTTATAATCTGATGCAAAGAGAAGCTTCTCTGACGAAGTTTGAGAGTTGTACTAATCTTTACATACAGAGTTACTACTTAGGATGAGTTTATTCTCGTGTACACTTATCATAATCATACTAACAGCTTCTTCTCTTGCTCTTATAACTTAGTCAGGCACATGTGTTGGGGTCACAAATTTATTCCATTTTGTGGAGTAGGCTTCAAAGCCAAACTGGACGTGGTTGGCTCCTCCCATAACAGCTTTGACACTATTACACTACTCGTCATGTATTCCCAAGCTAGTTGTTGAAGCTCATCAGGTTTACAACTGAGTAAGTCTCTGATCACTTCCAGCAACTCTCTGTGTGAAAACCTAAGCATACAAAAGCTAGACAGCCAGCCTGAATCACCCAGAGGGATACTAAATTGACCTTTCCATGCCCTGTAACTCAAGTATGTGGGATCTTCAACAATAAGGCCTTGATTTCTTGAAAATTACCAACAGCAATGGCAATAGTCTTTGTGATCCCAGTGACCATAACCTGAAAAATATTAATTTATCTTTAGCAATGGACTTTGTATTTTATAGACTATAATGAAGGCATTGTATTCAAATGGTATTGTAACTGTTTTCTTAGTTTCTAAAATGCTCATCTGCTTCTTCTCCACTGAGATATAATAAGTGTTATATGTTTCTTCTTACATTACAAATCATTGGATTAGTTTCTTGGTTATTTTCTGTTGTGTTGTTAATAACACCTATAAGAGTTTTAAATTTTATCTTCTACTTTTCATAATTGTATTTATATTTCTTGTCTAACTAAACTTTCTAGATCTTTCAAACAAATGCTGAGAGGCAATTTTGAAATGGATATTCCATACCATATCTATTTTGTTTTATTACTGTTTTATTTATTCTGACTGAAGAATTGATATCACATTTTAAAAGCTGCATGGTACTTTCAGTGCTCTCATTACTTATAGAGATTACTATAAGTAATATATGATTATTATTATATATTATATAATATATAATAATATATTATATAATCTATTAATAATATAATATATAATAATATTATAATATAATATATATTATATAATATATAATATATAGATTACTATAACTATTATATAATTATTATTACTTATATATCTGTAAAAATCAAATCATTTCTAGTAAACTTTGACATTTTCTATAATTCTTAATACTCTTTGTACCATAACATTAAATACTGTAGATGATTCAAAGATTGGTTTATTATAAAAGGCAAAGAAGCTTGCTAGCCAGTAGGTATCATGTTATTTTATAAAATAATATGCATGTTGCTAATTATCATGTGTTTTTATTGATTCTAATATACCTCAGCACATACTTTTGTCACTCTTCCTCTTGCTCACAATTTGCCCCTTAATAATAAGAATAATTTCATCCTTTGATCTTAAGCGTCAGTGTAATAAACTCTTACTTTGCCTACTTAAACTGTAAGCTTCCTCTGATATTTTATGCAATCTGTACCTGTACATTTATTTGGAATCTTACGTCTTGCAGATTGGCCTTAAAAAATAATCTTCCTGTTTATGCACATTGTTGCATGCCTTCAACAACCCTCAGTAACATCAGTATTTATCCCTAAACATCTACATATCCTTTACTTAATCTCTTGTAGCTATTTTTAGGTTAATGGGTTTTGAGTTAAACTTTTTATATTTATCATTATATACATATGAATATTTGTTATATATCAAAAGAAATGCACAAAATCTTGGACTACTGACTAATTATTCTCTTATGTTTTTATAATTTATTTCAAAGAGAAAACTATGCAATTCCTATCACCAGTAGCACATCTACTTTAATGTAAATGTTTGTTTCCTAGTCACTAAAACTGCTTTTTGTTTTTTTTCAAATATCACCCCAGATGTTTACAATTTGTTTGATGACAGTATTTACATCTTTGTCTTCCTTCAGAATCTCTGGAGTTTGCAGCATTTAGTTTTCATCTTATCAAACACTCTGTTACTGGAAAGTTAGACAAAAGAAAAATACCAAAACTAACAATTTTATGTCTTAGAGGAAATATAAATAATAATATATGAATTGATAGGAGTTCTAAGTTTTAAAACATTTTCAGCAATATCAATATATATATGATAATAAATAATATATATGATAATAAATAATAATATATGAATTGATAGGAGTTCTAAGTTTTAAAACATTTTCAGCAATATCAATATATATGGGCAATAGTAGAATAATCAAACTAATATATGACTATTGGTGTAGGAATTCTAATCATAAAAACATATTTATTAACCTGAAAAAATCATACTTATGTTAAGCCCTATACATACACATAGTGCATACATAGCTTGATTGGGGTGTCCTGCATTGGGTTGGGAATGCATAGTACTTTGTAAATGCTAATTTCTTTCTCTCTCTCTCTTTTTTAAGTTTTTTTCTCCTCACACTATAAAATATAATCTCTATTTTATATAATGTCTGTTCTGTGTAATTTTCACATATGTGAGTGCATGTTAATATGTCTTAAGTAGCACATGTATGCACATATATATGGTGACAAGAATTCAACCTCAGGTGGCTTTATTTATTAGGTGTCATTCACTTTTTTTTGTTTGTTTCTTTTTTCCTAGATAGGGTATCTTTTGGGACCTGTGGCTCACTACTAATGGTTAAAATAGTGATCCACATAAATCCTTTCAATCCCCCAATACCATGATTACAATCACTTCTGTGCTCAACTTTTTTATATGGATTTTGGGACTCAAATTCTATTCCTTATACTTCCATGTCTGTACTTTACTGACTGAGGAATCTTCCCAGACCTTAATTTGTATACTTTGTTTTACTAGAAAAAAATTTCTTGTTTTTATACTTTGTTTGGAGTGTGCTTATATTTTTCAGAATAACTAAATCAATGAAATTATCATCTATCAGTTTTAGCAGTCTACCACAATTGCCAAGGCCTTAGCAAAGCAAGTTTTGTGCATGCCAAATGTTGGCTTTGAAACAGTTTCACTGTACCTTTCTTCCAGATGGTCAAAGTCTATGTTCTTTATGTACAGAAGCTTGAATCCTAGTTTCTCTATTTTACTTATTTCCTTGCAGATAGCAAGTATCACAGATCCACTAATTTCCACAAACACAGGGTGTTTCCCCCATTTCTTCATGCTTTGGGAACAGAGGAAATAAACCCACTGATTAAAGAACAAACAAATCCAACAAATTCTTAACACAAAAATTGGCTTTGGTACCGATTATCCTTTCAATGAGAGCAGTAAAGGGAAGACTCGGAAGGGTGAGAAAACATTTCTTTTCATTTCACAGGATAGGTTCTCTTCCTTTTCAGTATTACAAGGGCAAGGTCTCTAGGGAATAAGACTTTATGAACATTATAAAGGCTGCAGACTACTTAAACTAAAGATCCCTTCCTTATTCTCTAACCCACTGCCTGTGGATTTTTCTTTAATAAAATAAAGATGATTTCTCTCCTGTGAAATCAAACATAACTAAATAAAACATTAACTTAGCTTCAGAAGAGATATGCATTATCAGGAATGCTTTTACTGATATGGGAAAGTTTCAAAAAAATAAAAGTTATTCTCAATATTGTTCTAACATAAAATAAATCATCTTCATTTTAAATCGATATCATTTAGCTTTAAAACAACTTAAAATAAAGATATTTAATTTTATCATAGTAAGTAACACATACATTAAATAAAAGATCAATATTAACTTCTTCATTCCTGTAATACAATCATTTTCTCATTCAAAGGCCAACACTTCTGAAATACCTTTGTGCATTTGTTAAGACTTAATTTAGATTCTTATAGGTTATTAAATTTTAAATTATTTTGGATAATGTTTGAATCGAATTATTAATTATTAATTCATATCCTGTAAAAATTATGTAACACTAAATATTTTTCTTTCTCAATGGATGATTAAGTATAATTTTTAGTTCACAAAGCTAAGGTGTAATCCACCATCCCAACACATGATCTAAATATTTGTGTTTTATTACATTCTGCCAATTGCTTATGGTGAAATGGATATCAAGTATGGAGTTTCCTGGGTTCTAATGTGCTCATACCATATCATTATGGGATTCTGTTAGAAAATACGAGAAGACAAGTCAGAATGTTGGTACGATGATGAAACCACCACTATCATCTCCTAACGAAGCCATAGTGGTTGTAGTCAATCACTCTGATGTGATCATGGGGAAGTATAAAGGTATTTCTACTTTGTAGGGCAGACAAAAAGTAATTAAATGAACTTTACATTTCCACAGTGAAAATTATCCTTGGAAATATCTAATAGAATTAACCTTTTAAGTATGAGCAAGTGGTAGGACAGGTTCTTCTACTTTTATGGTCTCAATTGTGGTTCTCTACCCCTACACAAGCAGGGCTAGCTCTTCACTGTTGCCCAGGTGAGGTGCAAGGTTCACTCTCTGGAACCTGCTAGGGCAGGTACTGCCAGCGAGGTGTAGAAGAGCATCTCTCTTATGTCCATGCGATCATATAACAGATGAGGGGCTGGGTCAGAGGGATGAACTAGCCTGGGAAATGCTAGAGAGCTCACCATGATTGTGAGGATAAGGGAGAGCTGGCAGGCTAACCAACCTTGATACTGCACATGCCCAGAACCAGGGTTATGAGTTGGCCCATCCCAACATCCACCCCATTTACGCACTGCTGGAGAACATGAAGGGCCTGGTCTTACAGACTCAAAGCTGCAGAATTTCCACAGCACGGACTAATAACAGTATATCCAAGAGGAGCACCTGTAGGGGTCCAATACCAGTAAGTGAAACAGAAACCATAGGTCTCAAGGCAGACTAGTGACTGCAACCAACGAACACTTGCAAGTAAGGGTATATTAAGAAAAGGGTTTACTTCATGACTAAATGTGTCACAGTACAGCTTTCATGATAATTTATTTTTCCTTCTTTTTTCTCTTAAGATTTTATTTTATTTTATTCGGAGAGGTTTGCAAAGGCAGAAATCAGATACAAGGGATTGAGATACACAGTGAAAAAGAAACAATACATAAAAAGAAAGTTATAAAAAAAGAAAAGCTCTTAAGAATGTTGCTATCTGTACAAGAAATCCTTCTTTCTGTTAACAGTCTATAAAGAAAAATGTTGATGCAACTGCTGTTGCTTTCAAATTTTTCTACTTCTTATAGCATTATAATATGTATCATAACATATGATTATGTACTATATACTTTACATATCTATAGCACAAGTTCTTAATAATAAAAGCTTATAGGTAGATATAGGGGGAAATGCTGAGAAATCGGAGAGATAAAGGAACAAATCTACAGACACTTTAGCTCTCAACTTCCCTGCAGAAAACAGACTGAGTTCCTTTTTTCTTACACCTTATCACTTCCTCGCTTCACCTAAGTCATATCACTTCCTGTTTCTGTATAAACTTCCAGACCTCTATCATTAACTAATAGATAGCTCTGCCCTCTGATCTTCAGGTAGCTTATTTGTACAAAGAAGATGTCACCCCCCGACATACACACACACACACACACACACACACACACACACACACACACACAGAGAGAGAGAGAGAGAGAGAGAGAGAGAGACTTGTCACATGTTTTTTTTCAATTTCACTCACCCAAACATCATTTAGTTAACACTTTAGGCAATTAAAATTGAATTTCAGTAGTTGCTCTTCTTGAATGTGACTTACATAGTTCCAATCGCCATTTCCTTCAACTGAAGTAACATTTCTATAAAATAAAAAAGTAAGGTAATTATGATTATATTCACATACTTTACATAAATGCATATTAATTAGTTTATACTGAAAATTTGTAATTATTAAAAAATAATGGACCCTCTACATGGTCTATTCACAATAAGATGCACAATAAAAATTATTCAAATAATCCCAAGACAATGGAAAAATAAAATGAAAAAATTTTGCTATTGATAATTCAAAATTTGACTAAGTCATTATATCTGTTATGAATTATTCATGAATAGAAACAATCACTTTTGATATGTTTACAAAACTGTTAAAGGTATGGGATGTGCTTACAACCTCAGAATATCAAATTATATATACTTAGTACCCTCAATCATGCAAAACTCTGCCCAATCAAAATTTATCTTTATCAAGGTTGAATAACTTAAATTATTGATTTTTTGCATATACATATTTGCATACATATATATATATATATATATGCCCTGTGTGTGTGCATGTGTGTGTATTACTTTGAAGAATTCTGATAAATTTTGTAAAAATTGAACTCCCTTTTAATAAAAAAGAATAAAAATTTTAATGCATACAATTTAAATTTCTACAATATATTTTGTTTTATATGAAAAACCTTTATTAGAAAAAAGCAAATGATCTCTTTCCAGCTAATCTATGTAGAAAATGCAAAACAGGATAGCCCGTGAGACCTCCATATTTGCACATTTTTTTATCCTTTGTACTTCCAAGTTATTTCTAATTTACTTTCAATATTAAACAAAACATAAGAGTTATATAAAATAATTGCTGTGTAATTCAGCCAATTACGACAAAAATGGGTGACCAATACAAATGCAAAATTTCCACTAAATACTTTCAATCTTTGATTGTTTGATAGAGAACACTTAGACATTCCGGACTTACTAAAATTTTCAACAATGAATTAAATTAATGACAATTTATAAACCTCAGCGTCAAGTGATGTTTAAATAGTAATTTAGTTTAGACTCAGTAACTATGGGAAGATACATTTTAGGAAGCAAAATCTTTTCAAATTAGGTGCACAGTGTTCAAGAACAGGAACAATTCAACAATTATTAAAGCGTTCCTGCCTGACAAACTGTATTCAAGAAGTAGAGAAGCACTTTATGCAATTCAAACAAATAAAAGTGTTTAATAATCAATACTAAGAATACATAGGATTGTCACAATTTTTCAAAGGATTTAACTTTGCAAAATGTATTAATCTGATCATTTGTTGTCTTACGTTTTGCAAAGTTACTTACACATATCATTGAGCAGTTATCTATATAAACATATATTTACATATACATTGTAAATTTATGACCAAATACTTTATATTATTTGAGTGTGCTCAATTATATAATGCAATGCGATTATATTATATGCAATTAGTACAGACACATAAATTTAGTATATAATTAAGATATAGCATGACTTTTAGCATATTGTTGCATATTTTACATGATCAAATACATTTACCTGCTGGGCAAGAAAACTGATCACTTCACGTTCTTGTAAAGAGATTGAAGGACAGATAATGAACCTATCTTTGTCTATTTGGCATCTTGAAACAGAATGAATGAAAGCTATTAGTTGTCACAGCAATAATTTACATCTGAGTTTGGAATCTGAAAACACAATTCCTGGTGTATAGATGTCTTTTAACCACATGGGTGATGAATCGGAAATTCAGCACCGTTGCTTTTGGTTAAAATTTCTCACCTTCTTTATGATAAAACATGTGGTAATAACTGGTACAGTGTTCTGCACATATATAACTGGTTCCAGCTGGTTCCAGGTTTATTTCCAAGATTCTAGTTCCTTGTAGAATAATCACAATTATTTTTGCCAAATAAAATTTTTAGTCATTCCCAGTTTATATCTTTGTCTCTAAATTATTGAAGTATACAATTCACACGCTTATCTTCTCTGTTGTCTTATTCTAGGTCAAAGGCAAAGGTAAACACCATGGGGAATTATAACCGTGAGCTATAAGATGTTGTTAGAATTCTTTTTTTATTTTTTATTTTTTTTTGTTTCATCATATTCTCTTTATTTTTTGCAGCAAAATATATTGCCACCAAATAAGTCATTACAAAGGTACTATTTTTCTAAATAAATAATAATGGGCATAAGTCACCAATACATAGTAACAAAATAGTTCCCAAGAATATTATAAAGAGCAAGATAAATATCTCTTAGACAACAAAACAAAGGAATTGCATTTAAATTATTCCATAAACTGAGAGGCTACAACCATATTGCACAACTAATGATAGCACGGGAACACCTTAGCAAGCTTATCCTAACAGGTGTGAAACACAGTTCGTTATATTTTGTATTGGTTTGTTCAACTATGACTTCACTAGATTTTCTAGTGGATTTCTTGCATGAACTCTTCTATCCCTTTGTAGTGCTGTGATTTCTCTGACACAAGACATCTCAATTGTTACTCTTAAAAATTTCAAACAACATCCACATCTTTGAAATAATAAGTCTTGGAAAATGCCCTTAATTTTATATGTATATTGATAACTATTTTTTTATCAATGTGCCATCATAAAATATAAGAAATGACTGTCTTTTTAATCGAAAACTTTGAATAACATTCAATCAGTATTTTGAAACTACTTCAAAATAGTAGGCATTTTGTTGATATTGTTTTTTTTCTTCTTTAATGAGTTTCAGGAAGATGTAGCTACTATATCTTTATTTTCTTATTAATTTTTTCCTTCTTTTTATTTTATAAGTCTCACTTCTATGGTCCATAAGGTTTCTGTTTCTTGCCTCCATTGGATTTAAAATAATGTTGAAAATCTCATGCATTTATTCACAGAGCTTCAATTTCTGAATTAAGAATGCTCTAAATTTACCAGAATTTGTACTCTTTTAACACTGAACTAAGAATTTTTAATATTTAATAATATACAATTTTTCTTTCATACAAAGCACTTGAAACTGAAATATTAGTTTTTGTAGACTATGTCTCTATAAGACACTTAGCTCTATTTCTATAACCAACTGACTTTATACAAAGTTTGATTTCAAAGGAGTCAATGAATACCCCCTGATTACTCAATTTTATTGATGAGAATTAAAATACATTACAAGCATCAAAAAACCATTTGATGCCCTCATATAGATTTTTTAGAAATACTTTTAATATAATATATCAATAGAGTGTGTAAGCCAAATTATAGCACTTCCTGAAAGCAAGGCAATCATAAAGTTAATTGGTATATGAATAATCAAGGACTTAGGAAGTCACATATATGTGGAAATTATAAAATATAGCATCATACAATGAAAAATTAACAATTTCCTCATGTTAATGATTGTTCTATTACTCTACATCAGATTTTTTTAATTTTCTAACAAAATTACTATTTAATTGGGGGTAAAAAAATAGGCTTAAATTTAACTATAGGAAAGTTGATTCTTACTGAGCGTAAGGAATTTCAAGTCGGGCAAACATAGTAGATTCTATGGTAGTTGTGTAAAGCAGTTAAAGTGATGCTGATTCACCTGCTGAGAAATTGCTTTGTTTGGGTCTTCTTTTGCTTTTTAATATTTATTTATTAAATGAAGATATGTAAAAAATTCAGGAAGAGATTCTGCAGGCATGAAAGAGTTTTCTATACTCATACAGGACCTTTGGGGGAGAGTGACCAGAGAGAAAGAAGAGCAATGCTGTAACTAACAGAGACTGAAGTGGTTATTGATGCCAAACATGGAAATCCTTTCAGTTTGTACTTACAAACCATCACCTCACCATTTGACAAAATTTATTTTTATTCTAGAAATATTTATAGCCAAAATAAGAAAAAACTAAAAATATGTGGTGCTAAAAAACCCTTCCAATATAGTCATCAGATAAAATACTCAAGACTGCTCTCTTCTTAGTACATCTCTGTTTTGAATTTAAAAATATTGTCATAACTAAGTCCCTTGTCTGCTTTAGTTACAAATGTGATAGAAAAACAAGAACATGTTTGATGTTTGTAAAAATTTTTAATTGCTTCATAATATGTTGTTCTGAGCTTAAAAATGATCAAGGTTTAAAAAAAAACAAAAATAAAGGTACAGTGGATATCAAGCTAAAATCTGATTCTTCCTCAAAATTATGATTAGATTTCAACTATCAATTAGAAAAAAAAACTTTCACTGCTGATTACCTAATTAATGAGTCACATCATGTTTCAGAGATGAAAGCTACAACCTAATGTCATATAATTTCTTTGATATTTTAAACTAAACACTTCAGTGCCATTTACTAAATAATAATAAGCAATTGCAGCTAGTCAATGAAACTTTAGAAAATAAGAAGTCTAGTAATTTAGTCAAAGTAGACACATTTGTCCTAAAATATCTATTGCTATTGCCAAAGGGCATAATTACCTAAGTACACCCACCTCTGGCTGTATCCTAGGCTCCAGTACCTTGATTTCTAGAATAGTAAATTGTACAGTAGCAATTCATGTCCTTCTTTGAGCTCTGGATCAGATACCATCTTTTAAAGAAGAGTGCTTTATAAAGTGATTTTAAAGAACCACTTATATTAGAACCTAGAAAAAACTCTCTGAATAAAGGTGAGTAGTCAAACTTTAACAGTCATTTCCAGACAGAGACTTAGCAGTTGACTAGTATATGGAAGCATATACCTTTCAGATGTTCCTAAGACACCTACTTTCACAAGAAACATACAAATAGAACAAAGGACATATCTAAACAAAAGTTCAATAATATTGGGGAACATCAGTGCTCTACTTTCTCAATTATATTAATAATCGAGAGAAAAAAATAACCAGAAAAACCTCAGAATGATATGGTATCTTCTATGAAATGGACCTAACTGATTTCCACAGGTTGTTCCACCCAACTTCAAAAAAATATACATTTTACTCAACAGCACACAACTATGCATCCTCACTATTGTGTAATAAAATTTAAAATTTGCAGAAAAAAAATCCAGGAAGTATAAAAACTATAGGGAATAAAATACTCACTTATGAATGATGACTGGGTCAAAGAAGGTATCAAGAAGAAAATAAAAATATTCCTGGAACTAAATGTAAATAAAAACACCACACAATAACGTGTGGTGCACAAATGCAACTCTCAGAGGGAAGTTTACAGCCTTAATGCCTACTTTAAGAAATCATAAAGAGCACAAATACATGGCTTACTTGTGTGTTTCAAGAATTTGTAAATCCAAGATTAAATCAAATTTAAGCCTCAGAGATCCAAAAGTAAACTCAAATCAGAAAATAGTAAAGTTGAAAAGAAGAAAACAAAGAATCAACTAGTCTAAGAAAAGTTGTTTGATAAGATTAACAAAACCTTGGCTATGGAAGGAAAATGAGATAGATTAATATATAAAATAATTACTTTTTGGTAGGGTTCTCTGTCTCCAGTTGGTAGACCACACATATCTGAACAAGGTAACACACCCCTTAATAATCCTGATTGTCCTCAATCATAATGATTCTCTAGTTGTTTATGAGCACCCTGGCCATGAAACTGAGCTTCTAAAAGTGATTTTACAGAATTTAAATACTTGCAAAAGTATGAGTCAACTTTACTTATTTATGCTAAATATGGGTTTTTATATGAAGGATGCTAAAAGGGATTATTAAAAGAAATGTTGAGACTTTTTACCCGACCCCCTCGACTTCCTGGTCACCCTGCAGTGGTGGCTCCACCCTGTGGAGCTCTCCCAAATCCCATCCCAGCCTTCATCCAGCCACATTCCTGGCCAGCAAGAGGCAATGATCTTCTAGCAGACATCCATTGGAGGAGGGGTGAGTGTGCTCCTGGCCAGAGGGCTTTGGCTAGGAGGAATTCAGACTTTCCCCGACCCCCTTGACTTCCTGGTCACCCTGCAGTGGTGATTCCACCCTGCGGAGCTCTCACAAACCCCATCCCAGCCTTCATCCACGTACACCTTCCTCTCTTTCCCCCTTCCCCCTGGGGCCACAAGATCTCCCTAGAGCAGCTCCCTTTCGTGCTGGGCCTGGACTGTGGACGCAACCCAGCAGGGGCAGTTCCTGTGCTTTGATAGCCTGCCTGAGGACAGGGCAGACGTATGTCAGCTCAGCCACATTCCTGGCCAGCAAGAGGCAGTGATCTTCTAGCAGACATCCATCAGAGGAAGGAGATTTTCCAAGCTCCGTTGCCTTGAGCACTGGGCCTGGGCTGTGAGTGCAACCAGGCAGGAGGGAGTGCCTGTGTCTCAATAGACTGCCTGAGGAAAGATAGGCCTTCTGTCAGTAAAGTCCCTGCCCAACAAGGGAACCTGACCAGGTACCAGAAGATCCAATAGAGAGCATTTGACAAAAGAGATGGGCAGACGCCAAGGCAAGAACTATCCCAACAATCTGAAAAACAACATGAAAACACCAGATCCCAACGACCCTACAATAGAAGGACTTGAACCTCTTAATTCAGAAGAAGTGGAAAAAAGTGCCATTATGAAAGCAATAGAGTCCCTTAAACAGGATATGACTAACTCCCTTAAAGAACTGGATGAGAAGTACAACAAAAAGATTAAAGAAATGAGTAAAGAAATGGATGAGAAGTATAACAAAAAGTTTGAAGAAATGAGTAAATCCGTGAATGATACACTGGGAAACCAAGAAAAAACAATCAAACAGGTAATGGAAGCAGTTCAAGAATTGAAAACTGAAATGGAGGCAATGAAGAAAACACAAAACGAGGGCCGGCTGGATATGGAAAATCTCGGTAAACGAACAGAGACTACAGAATCAAGCATAACCAATAGGATACAAGAGATGGAAGAACGAATCTCAGAGTCTGAAGATACCATAAAGAAAATAAATGCTCTGATCAAAGAAAACAGCAAATCCAACAAATTCTCATCACAAAACATTCAAGAAATCTGGGACACAATAAAAAAACCAAATCTAAGAATAATAGGGATTGAAGAAGGAGAAGAACTGCAGATCAAAGGCCCAGAAAATATATTCAACAAAATTATAGAAGAAAACTTTCCCAACCTAAAAAATGATATTCCTATGAAGGTTCAAGAAGCATACAGCACACCGAATAGACTTGATCAAAAAAAAAAAAATCCCCTCGGCATATAATAATCAAAACACAATCCATACAGATTAAAGAAAGAATATTAAGAGTTGCAAAGAAAAAAGGTCAAGTAACTTATAAAGGTAAACCTATCAGACTTACACCAGACTTCTCTACGGAAACCATGAAAACCAGAAGGTCCTGGATAGAGGTACTGCAGAAACTAAGAGACTATGGATGCAAACACAGACTACTATACCCAGCCAAGCTATCATTCACTATCAATGGAGAAAACAAAATATTCCAAGATAAAAACAAATTTAAACATTTCGTAGCCACAAACTCAGCCTTACAGAAAGTAATAGAAGGAAAATTGCAACCCAAGGAATCCAACATTGCCAACACTGCCTGCAATAACTCAGACATCTAGCGACCCTTCACGAGCTTATCTCAAAGAAGGGACACATACAAACTCTATTAAACAAACAAACAAAAAATAATAATAACCAGAGTCAACAACCACTGGTCATTAATATCACTTAATATTAATGGACTCAATTCACCTACAAAAAGGCACAGACTAAGAGATTGGATACGAAAACAGGATCCAACATTCTGCTGTTTACAAGAAACACACCTCAACCACAAAGACAGACATCTACTCAGAGTAAAGGGTTGGGAAAAGGTTTTTCAAGCAAACGGACCTAAGAAACAAGTGGGTGTGGCCATTGTAATTTCCAACAAAATTGACTTCAAACTAAAATTAATCAGAAGAGATGGAGATGGACATTTTATACTCATAACAAGAACAATTCATCAGGAGGTAGTCTCAATCCTGAATATCTATGCCCCTAATATAAAGCCTCCTACTTATGTAAAAGAAACACTTCTAGAACTCAAAGCAGTCATCAAACCACAGACACTGATAGTAGGAGACTTCAACACTCCTCTCTCACCAATGGACAGGTCAATCAGACAGAAACCTAACAGAGAAATAAGAGAATTATTGGAGGTATTGAATCAAATGGATTTAACAGACATCTATAGAACATTCCACCCAAATAGGAAAGAATATACCTTCTTCTCTGCAGCTCATGGAATCTTCTCGAAAATTGACCACATACTCAGTAACAAAGCAAACATCCACAGATACAAAAAAATATTAGTAACCACCTGTGTCGTGTCAGATCACCATGGATTAAAGTTAGAATTCAACAACAGTGCTACCCCCAGGAAACCAACAAACTCATGGAAGTTGAACCGTCAACTACTGAATCACCCCTGGGTCAAGGAAGAAATAAAGAAAGAAATTAAAGTTTTCCTTGAATTTAATGAAAATAAAGACACAACATACTCAAACCTATGGGACACTATGAAAGCAGTGCTAAGAGGAAAGTTCATAGCACTAAGTGCCCAATTAAAGAAAATGGAGAGAGCATACATTGGAGACTTAACAGCACACTTGAAAGCTCTAGAAAAAAAAAGAAGGTGATTCACCCAGGAGGTCTAGAAGACTGGAAATAATCAAACTGAGGGCTGAAATCAACAAAATAGAAACACAGAAAACAATCCAAAGAATCAATGAAACAAAAAGTTGGTTCTTGGAGAAAATCAACAAGATTGACAAACCCCTACCCAAAATAATCAAAGGGCAGAGAGAGAACATGCAAATTAATAAGATCAGAAATGAAAAGGGGGACATAACCACAGACACAGAGGAAATTCAGAGAATCATTAGATCTTACTACGAAAATTTATGTGCCACAAAGTTGGAAAATGTAAAAGAAATGGACATTTTTTAGATAAGTACCATATACCAAAGTTGAACCAAGACCAGGTAAACAATCTAAATATACCTGTCAGTCGTGAAGAATTAGAAGCTGTTATCAAAAATCTCCCTACCAAAAAAAGCCCAGGACCAGATGGTTTCAATGTAGAATTCTACCAGAACTTCCAGGAAGAGCTAATACCTATACTCCTTAATGTATTTCACAATATAGAAACAGAAGAATTACTGCCAAACTCTTTTTATGAAGCCATAGTTACCCTGATACCAAAACCACACAAAGACACAACCAAGAAAGAGAACTACAGGCCAATCTCACTCATGAACATTGACACAAAAATACTCAATATAATACTGGCAAACCGAATCCAAGAACACATTAGAAAAATTATCCATTATGATCAAGTGGGCTTCATCCCAGAGATGCAGGGCTGGTTCAACATATGCAAATCTATCAATGTAATCCATCATATAAATAAACTGAAAGAAAAAAACCATATGATCATTTCATTCGATGCTGAAAAAGCATTTGACAAAATACAACACCTCTTTAAGATAAAGGTGTTGGAGAGATTGGGGATACGAGGATCATACCTAAATATAATAAAAGCAATATATATCAAGACGACAGCTAACGTCAAATTGAACGGAGAGAAACTCAAAGCCATTCCACTAAAATCAGGAACACGAAAAGGCTGTCCACTCTCTCCATACCTCTTCAATATAGTGCTTGAAGTTCTAGCAATAGCAATAAGACAACATAAGGGGACCAAAGGGATTCGAATTGGAAAGGATGAAGTTAAACTTTCGTTATTTGCAGATGATATGATAGTGTAGATAAGCGACCCCAAAAACTCTACCAAAGAACTCCTACAGTTGATAAACACCTTTAGTAATGTGACAGGATACAAGATCAACTCCAAAAAATTGTTTGCCCTCCTATACACAAAGGATCAAGAAGCAGAGAGGGAAATCAGAGAAACATCACCTTTCATGATAGCCACAAATAGCATAAAATATCTTGTGGTAACTCTAACCAAGGAAGTGAAAGACCTATTTGACAAGAACTTTAAGTCCTTGAAGAAAGAAATTGAGGAGGATACCATAAAATGGAAAGATCTCCCCTGCTCTTGGATTGGGAGAATCAACATAGTAAAAATGGCAATTCTACCAAAAGCAATCTATAGATTCAATGCAATTCCCATCAAAATCCCATCAAACTTCTTCACAGACCTTGAGAAAACAATAATCAAGTTTATATGGAAAAATAAAAAACCCAGGATAGACAAAACAATCTTATACAATTAAGAAACTTCTGGTGGCATTACCATCCCTGACTTCAAACTCTATTACAGAGCAACAGTATTGAAAACAGCTTGGTATTGGCATAACAACAGAGAAGTCGACCTATGGAATCAAATAGAAGACCCGGGTATTAACTCACAAACTTATGAACACCTAATTTTTGACAAGGGAGCTAAAGGTATACAATGGAAGAAGGAAAGCATCTTTAACAAATGGTGCTGGCATAACTGGATGTCAACCTGTAGAAGAATGAAAGTAGATCCATATCTATCACCATGCACAAAACTCAGGTCCAAATGTCTTAAAGACATCAACATTAATCTGTCCAATTTGAACCTGATAGAAGAGAAAGTGGGAAGTAGTCTACAAGATATAGGCACAGGAGACCACTTCCTAAGTAGAACCCCAGGAGCACAGTCAATAAGAGAATCAATGAATAAATGGGACCTACTGAAAGTGAGAAGCTTCTGTAAAGCAAAGGACACTGTCAGTAAGACAAAAAGGCTACCTTCTGACTGGGAGAAGATCTTCACCAACCCCTCATCAGACAAAGGTCTGATCTCCAAAATATACAAAGAACTCAAGAAACTAGACACTAAAACTCTAATTAAACCAATTAAAAAATGGAGTACTGAACTGAACAGAGAATTCACAACAGATGAACTTTGAATGGCCAAAGGGCACTTAAGGTCATGCTCAACCTCCTTAGCGATCAGGGAAATGCAAATCAAAACCACTTTGAGATACCATCTTACACCTGTCAGAATAGCCAAACTGAAAAACACCAATGATAGCCTATACTGGAGAGGATGTGGAGAGAGCGGAACTCTCATCCATTGCTGGTGGGAATGCAAACTTGTGCAGCCACTGTGGAAATCAGTGTGGCGGTTTCTCTGGAAACTGGGAGTTAACCTCCCTCAGGACCCAGCAATTCCACTCTTGGGAATATACCCAAGAGATGCCCTAACATACTACAAAAGCGTTTGTTCAACTATGTTCATAGCAGCAGTATTTGTAATAGTCAGAACCTGGAAACAACCTAGGTGCCCCTCAATAGAAGAATGGTTAAAAAAGGTGTGGAACATATGCACATTAGAGTTTTACTCAGCGGTAATAAACTATGACATCTTGAATTTTGCATGCAAATGGATGGAAATAGAAAATGCTTTACTGAGTGAGGTAACCCAGACCCAAAAAGAGGAATATGGTATATACTCACTCATTAGTGGATTCTAGCCATAGTTAAAGGTCTTTGAGCCTATATTTCGTGATCCTAGAGAAGCTAAATAAGAAGGTGAAAACCTGAAGAAAATCTTATAGTTATCCTCTTGGATATTGGTAGTAGACAAGATTTCCAGGCAAACTTGGGTGCAGGGCGGGGTGGGGTGGGGGGTGGAAATAAGAGGAGATGGTTAGAGAGAAGGGAGAGGGGGAGGATTGGGGATGGCTTGAGGGAATGGGAGGGGGAGGAAGGATGGATATGGGACTAGGGAAGTATATATCTCAACTAAGGGAGCCATTTTAGGGTTTTTAAGAGTCTTGATGCTGGAGGGGTTCCAAGGCCCAAGGAGAGGTCCCCAGATTGTTCCCTGGGTAGCAGAGAAGAGCGTACCTGAACTGGCCCTGGTCCATAACCATACTGATGAATATTTTGTATATCACCATAGATCCTTCATCTGGCGATGGATGTAGATAGAGACAGAGACACATATTGGAACACTGGACTTAACTCCCTAGGTCCAAATGAGAAGCAGAAGGAGGGAGAACGTGAGCAAGAAAGGCAGAACTAGAGTGAACCTTCATCTGACGATAGATGGAGATAGAGACAGAGACACACATAGGAGCACTGGACTGAGCCCCCAAGGTCCAAATGAGGAGCAGAAGGAGAGAGATCATGAAAAAGGAAATCAGAACCGTGTGGTGCGTTCACCCTGGGATACAAGGGGACTAATCGAATGAGAGCTCATCAAGGCCAGCTGGACTGGGACTGAACGAGCATGTGATCAAACCGGAGTCTCTAAATGTGACTGACATGGGGGGCTGACTGAGAATCCATTGTCAATGGCACTGGGTCTTGTTTTGTCTGCATGTACTAGCTTTCTGGGATCCTAGTCTGTTTGGATGCTCACCTTCCTAGACCTGGAGGGAGGGGGGAGGAACTTGAACTTCCCACAGGGCTGGAAACCCTGACTACTCTTAGGACTGGAGAGGAAGGAGGGGAGGGAGTTGAGGGGGAGGAGGAGAGGGAGTGGGGGAAATGGGAGGGTATGGGCAGGAGAAAAGGAAGTGGACATTTTTATAAACAAATAAATAAATTAATAAAAAGTACCCTAATATAATCAGTGAATATGCACAAGAATAAGTATGTATGAGCAATTTAAAGGAAATTAAACAATGAAGAGTTTCTTTCTTTGGAAAAAAAGAAATGTTGGCAAGGATAAAAGATTATAATAATTGAGAACTGATATGGTGGATCTGATACTGTAAAGATAGATAAGTCAGTATATCCCATCATATGCATCCCTAGGGCAGATATTTGACCTCCTTCCTATCCAATCACAATGTGTTATCAAGAGCAACATCAGCAAGCTTAGAGGATTATAAGGAGTCCAGCACTGAAATAGTGCTGGTTATTGAGCCTGGGATATTTCAGTACTTAAATCATTTATCTCATCAGAATTGAGTGATTAGTGAAAGACATACCATCCTTATATTTACAAGTAAAGAAGGCAAATACCAATGAGTAAGTGCTGTCTTGAGAAAAAGAAAGTGGCCATGGTCACGCAGGATTTTAGACCTATTATACTTCATTGTCTAATTCATCTAGCAACAATGCCAACCAACATGTTTGAGACTGCTATACCAAGAGTAGAGAACATACCTTGTAAAACATACACCCCAGCTAATCAAAACTGGACAGGAGTGAATGAAGTAGAGCTCCTCCCTTCCCAGGACCAAAGTTCTCAATATGCTTCTCTGAAAGGAGTAATGTTGGAAGACAATTCGGAGGACATTCTGAAGAGAACTTCCCTCCTCAAACTGCAACTTCTAACATAACTCCAGATCCTATTCATTGCATACTATTTATTTATGCAATGTAACACAGGTCCTGTCTTCTTGCTTCAACTTGGGATAGCTTCAAAGAGCTCTTAGGTAAGTCTGCTATTGCAGATGCACTACAGTCCAATTTTCCATCCATCTGTGTTTCTTTTATAAATGAGATGGATATTAAAGATTGAAGATTATGATAACTTTGGGCCCCTGACCCAATCGACATGGAGTCTTCATTGTCCTGATTCTTCCTCACATTTTTCAAGGGACTTAATCTACTGAGATACATACCTGCCTAATTTAGAGAGTTCTGTCAGTAGTAAAAACTGTTAATTTTGTAATTCTCATTAAAATTCACTTAAACAACAAATACACAGTTATCTCTGGAGTTTGTTTATGCTTTCATTTTATATAATAATTTGTTTTTCTCCTTCATCCCTTATTAAATGTTATATATTTGAATTCTATTTATTTTATATCAACCAATAATAAAATTTATTCTTTATCAATGTATGTGTGGGTTTGAAAATTATTCTGTGCAAAACTGGAAAATAAAAAAAATTCACCACCCTTGCTCATATGTGAAATAAAATAATCAATGAAAAACTTAAAGTATATTGTGCTTGAGAAAATATACTTTAGAGGTAATTTAGTAACTTATCAAGTTCATTCTGTAAAATTTTATATATTTATATAATGTACTTTGATTATTTTCATCCGTTTATTTCTTTCTCTTTCGGTCTTGTTATCCTGCCCACATTTCTACAAGTCCCTTTACTATACTTTCATTTAATTTAACTCTACTTAACTTTGTGACCACGAGTTTCAAAGGACTCTTTAGAGCTTGGTGGCATCATTAGTGTGTATAAAGTTAGAGGAAGTTGCCCTTCCCTCAGAATCCATTAGTAATCAATAGTTCAATAGAGAAGGAACTCCTTCTCAAGCCATAATTGCTTGTTGACTATCCCAGTTTTTTTGTAAACATTGAGGTCACCTACAATTACTATGAGGTTTCAATCACAATGGCTGTATCATGCCTAAAAAACAACGTTCCTCACACCTTCACTCTGTCTTTGGGGTGCTACATTCATTTTGCCTTCTCCTCTCTGTTATTCATTAAACCTTAGAAAAGTTCTGCTTATGACTAACACTCAAATTTCACTTAATTTCAGAATCTTGACCATCCATGAGCCCACACTCAGTTTTCTTTGTTAAGGTTTTGAATCACATTTATCTGTGAGTATAAATAAATGTTAAGAAGGCACATTGTCAGCATGTTAGGATAGCTAAAGACCACTAATAAGTTCCTGCCTAGTGACTGTTTTACCATACCCTTAGTTCTTGCTTCCTAAGTGGGAGAGTGAGCATAATTTCAATCCAAGCATCAGGTTGTGATTAGCTATGACTGGAATCTTAGTAGGCAGATGTGAAGCCCCCATAAACGTTCCTGTTAGCACAGAATGTTTTTAATTTATCATTTAATCAATGACAGCCTGTGACAGATTTTCTTCAAATAAAGGTCAAATCAAACACTAGCCTGTCAAAATTGATCTTCATAAATATAAAATGTCCAAAGATTTCCTGTAACATTGTATTTGAATTTCCCATTTCTTTAATGCAGATTTCTTGAATGCATAGATTAAAGATTTTGTGTTCTTTTATCTTACAAACCAAAAACCTTACTAAAAGGCCAAGTAATATCTGTAATTATGTACTGTCAGGGATGATTTATAATATATATTATAATGTAATGTTTTTGGAGTAATAAGACACTAATAATCAATGCTATTGACCACCAAATTAAAAATCATGGTCACTTTTATAATTGTAGTGATATAATAGTATAGATGATTTGATACAGTTTTTCCTAGTGTGAGAAATTCTGTCTATGAAGAAAACATTGGCGACCTCTGGTATTGCTTTAAATATATTTCTTCAGTTTTGAGATATGATTCTATCATTTACCCCTTCCCTTTTTGTCGTCAAACCCTCCATATATTCCTTCTTATACCTTTTCAAATTCATGGCCAATTTTTTATACAATTGTTAAGACACCAACATAACCGCCCAAACAAGAACTTAACAAAGAGAAATATTGTATTGCTAATGTGATGAAGAAAGACTATGACGCCTTTATCATGTTAGTTTTTGGTAACTTGGAGAAGAGTCTCAACTGCTAAGATAGTAATTGAGGAATTTCTACCATGTACTTGATATATCAAATGACATTCAATTACGTTTTAAAAGAGATTTTTTTTCTCTTTTTCTTTGTATGTGTTTTTTATTTGTTTGTCAAGACTTGTGTGTAGTCCTGGCTGTCCTGAAACTCTATAGAGCAGGCATGCCTCAAACTCAGAGATCACCTGCCTCTATCTCAAGAGTGCTGATCTTGAAGGCATGAATCACCACGACCCAAATTAAAGGAAATTTTTTTAATCTCTAAATTCTTCAGTCTACATTTTCACTACACAACCTCTGTAGTGTCAAAGAATTTAAGTGGTAAAACATTAATTTGTCATTGTTATAGAAGAACATTTAGATTTGTGATGTTATTTCATTGTATACATGCATAATTATATAATGCAATAGATAATTTAGGAAGTTATTTTTCTTGTGTAACCTTGTGAAAATTGTATTCATTTATTGAAAATGTCATATGAATTTCAAATGGAGTTCAGGGTTATAATATTTGATTATAATGTAAAAAAGTACGATTCTTTTGACATGCTTAATACTGATTTCTTTTCCAAATAATGTTGCCATTAGATTTTATTTTTCTATCTTTTATTGAAAATGTAATAATAATTTTGTGGTGTATTGCTGTACATTTTTGTATGTATATATTTATATGTGTGGTTGAAGAGAAGGTGCAAGTGTGTGTATATACATATAGAGTCCAGAGAGCAATGTTAGATATCTTCCTTGGCCCACAAAACCTTTATCGTCCTGGCCATCTCCCCAATCCCTCTTGTAACTCGTTTTTAGGAAAGACACACCACATATGGATTACCCTCTACCTCTGTATTGTTATATTTATTTTGTTGGATCCACTTATTTCCTATTCACAGTTTCTTTATTTTTTTCTTTGCTTAAACAATCATTAATTTTCAAGTCCCTACATGAGAAATGGCAGGTGAATATCTGTAGGAATGCAATTTATTGCCTGCTCTTTCACACAGGAAGATTCCTTTGTCTGCCCAGATCACACATAGAACTTTATCTTTATGAGTGATCAGATTATGGAGGGGAACGTTGAAACTTCTTGTGTTCTGCAACTTAAACCTATTATCTAAACATCCTAAAATCAGCTGCTGCTCATGGGAAGAGAAACCCCCTTACTAATGTTGCTCAGCCTGTATGGGAGGAGAGGTACAGTGACAGCAATGACACCCCTAATTCTATATCCCCCTCTACTTTGTTATCTACGCTTCTGGATGTCAAATGTTTACAAGGGGTCAAGCAGGAAACAGAGTTAAATGCTTTATTTCCTGTCAAATTTGACAGGCGACTGTCAGACTCAACACATCACACTCTACTTGTATGATTCAAAGGTGCACTGTAGATTTCTTCAGCATCTGGCTACAGTACTGAGAAGGGAAAACATGGGAGTCCTTTTTAGTCTCAACTGCTTTTCTTTCTGATTCCTTTTGGCCTGTTTGTGGATTTTACATTTCATCCATTTTTTCTGTCAGCATTAGAGACTATATGTTTAGCATCTTATCCCAGGAGCTACTATAAGATTTTGTTCCTGAACTATAGACAGCTATAAAAATCCATATTTCCAGTATTACCTCTGGAAAAGTGTGGGCTTTCTACTTTGCCCCTCACAACCTTCTAGAATAGTCTGATCCATGAAAAGACCCTATAATAAATGAGACAAGTATTCTTTTTTCCACCCAAATCATACTTTTCAAACCTGTAAATCCCAAAGAGGATATATATGTGTGTATGTGTTTGGGTGAGTCTCCTTATTTGTTCCCAGCTGCCCAGACTCAAAATAACCACACAGAAACTGTATTTATTAAATCACTGTTTGGCTTATTAGCTCTAGCCTCTTATTAGCTAGCTCTTATCTGTATATCACCACATGACTTCGGCTTACTGGTATGATTCTGGTGTATCTGTCTTCTGCACGTGGCTACATGGCCTCTCACTGACTCTACCTCCTTTCTCTCCGTATTCAGTTTAATCTTCCCCACCTACCACTACTCTTCCCTATCATATGCCAAAGCACCTTCTTTATTCATTAAACAATAAAAACAACATTTATACAGAAGGACTTCCCACATCATGTATGAATATGTGAGGTATGTAAGTATTTTTCAAAATATTATTCTCTTTTTAAATTCTATATATGTTTGCACACACATTCCTTTCTTCTTCAGATAAACCTCAGATGAGTTTATCTTGGATTATCTCATTGTATTTATGCTGTGTGATATGGTTTTCACCGCTGCCTCTAAGAGTCAATAAATTATGCTCTTTGTAGAGGTTAACAGTACTTTCTTCTTCTATGTGTAATCATTTAGGTACACTTAGTGTTTTTAATATTGCACATGCCATTTTCACTTTCCAACATTTCATATTTTATGAAGTCAAAAAATCTGATAAAATATTCCATCCTTTAAAAATATTGTTATTAAAATGGAATTACATGACTTTCCCCTTGCCCTTTACTCAGTCCAGCCCCTAACCTGTCCCTCTTCCAATACTTAAGTTTATAGCTAATTTCCTTGATTATTATTGTTACATGTATATGCATGTGTATATTTTTCCAAATATAGAAGTAAAACCTGCTGAGTCTATTCTTTGTGTATATGTAATTTTAGGAAGAGTAAGCCCATATTACTCAAGCTAAACCCTTAAGATAATGACTGACATTATTTGAGCTAGATCTCTTCTGAAAGCCTTTTCCTGTGATCCAGCTTCCATCAAACCAGAAAATATTATGCAAACTGCCTTCCAGTGCTCCAATGTGGGTCTCCGTCTCTATCTCCATCCATCGTCGGATGAAGGCCCCCTCTGATTTTGCTTTCCTTGCTCACGATCTCCCTCCCTCTGCTTCTCATTTGGACCTAGGGAGTTAAGTCCAGTGTTCCAATATGTGTCTCTGTCTCTATCTCCATCCATCACCATATGAAGGTTCTCTCTGGGTAGAACTCCTCAGCACTGCAACAGGGAGAGCTGGTATTCCCAGGACCCAGGAGACAAAAGGGCGGCAGCAGTGGGGGCAGGGAGGGGTCCCGTGAAACACCAAAGACCCTGCTGCAGAAGCTGAGGGGGGAGGGGCTGTGCTCTCTTCCCAGACAGACCGCCCAGGCGAGTACCCACTCACCTCTCTGGATAGAGCTCCTTAAGAGAGGCAATCAAACAGTATCACTTAGTTACAATATTTATGAACCACAACAATGACCAGCAAGGCAAAATATATACATATTAGCAGTAACCATCAGCAGCCTAATTGGAATTAAGATCCACTCAATATAATGAAATGCCTGCCTGGTACTGGAGACCTAGTCAACTTCCCTAAGCAATTGAGGTAGTGGACCTTAGAGTCTGTTGCCACCAAACTACTAGGTCAGTATAAGTCTTTCTACATTCTATATCTTGTCCCTAGACTCACAAATAAATGTAGCTACCTTCCCTCATCAAATTAGCTTCCCTTTTCCGCAGAGACCATCATAGGAAACAATACCTGGCACAAAGCAAAGATCTACAAATCGTGGAAAGCATAGCTCTAACAAAAACATCTCCATCCGAGATTCTGGATCTATGTCTCAGGGAACATCAAAAAAGAGGGGACAAAAACATTTTAAGATTCAGAATACTAAGTCTGTGGAGACACAATGCCTCCTAGGAAAGACTGCATGAAAAAGATTGGGACAATAACAATATCAATGAACATTTTAATGTAGAAGGGGTAAGTGTTCCATCTTTTAAATTATTATTATATTTTGTTCTCTGTTTTTTTATAGCTAGTTCATTAATGTTTCTATTGATCAGTTTAAAATTTTATTTCTGTTATATAGATATTTTTTACTATGTAATAATCAATAATTTTATTGAATTCCAAAGAAAATTCTTAAATAATATGTTTGTGTGTTCTGTTTAATGGTATCTTCTTTCACACAGCACAACAATCAATGGAATGGTATCTACTCACTTTAATAAACTGATGTGTTCTACAGATGCTGAAATGTAGCTCTATTGAGATTTAATTTTATTTTGATCATTTTTCTCCAACTTTTTTGTTCATTAGAAAGCCTTGGAAGTTGTATGCAACATGACATTTATATTTCATCTCCCAATATTCTGAAAAGTGTGTTATTCATTTAAAATTTTTTAACCCAGGTTTATATTTGTATTTCTCTCAAAGCGAAAGTTGTTAGACCCAGCTTAAAAAATCTAACTTCTGTGTCTATTTGTGCACCTTCAGCAAGAGGGGTTTACATTCAACTTCTGAAAAGCAACCAGGGAAGCACATAGTCTTTAATGTTCAGGGAATACTTGGATTACCCTTACCAACTATTCTGAAGGAGATTTCTCACGCTTGTTTCTGAGGGTTTTTTTATTTTTTTATTGTTTTAGAATATGATTCTTACGATGCTGTCCATATTCTAGGGTACTAGAAAATAGAAAATACTGTACAAGTCATCAAGGGAGGAAGCAATTAGTAGGTGCTACCTTACTACATTCTAATGTTTTGTTTATATCTCCAGAAAATGTAGCTATTGCCCCTCATCAGCAAAACACATCCTTACAGCAAATGAAGAAAATTGCAGGCTAAAACTGGGAAAAATGCAGTGATAAAAGGTTATAAAGAGCACACCTCAATAGTAGATACATCTACATCACAGCTTCTATATCTCTGAATCAGGGAACATTGTGGAAGAGGGGATTGAAAGATTGTAAGAGACAGAATATCAGAAAAATGTGGTGAAACAATCTTCCTTAAAAAAATGGTTGCATAAACAAGATCTAAGCAAAGGCAACGACAATATATGCGCTTATGCGAAAGGTGGAAAATATCACAGCATCACACACTTTAGAACAAGTACTACAGGCCATAAATGACAATAAAGAAAGCATCTCCTAGAGATGAGCCTCCAATTAGTTGTCCAATACAAAGTGATCAGCCCTGAAGCCATATACACAGAAATAAGAAAAATAGATTCATCAGATTGTCTTTATATGCAGAAATAAACATATATGATACAATAAAAGTTGGATATAGTTCTACACTCTTAACCATGGATTGCTCAGCAATTACCTTCTAAGAATGGAAGAGTAGGTTCTCTCTGAGAGAGTAGGCCCAGATAAGAGCATAAACTCAAGAGTATTTGAGAAACACAAGTGGTGTCTACGTTTTGTTTGTTTATTTCTTTAGTTTATTTTTTCTTGCTTGCTTATGTGCTTGATCTTTACAATAGACACAAAGTTAGGTAGTTGAGTGAGAAGGAGGAATAGTAGATGAGAGAAGAGTTTGTGTTGCAAGACTATGAGCAAAACATGATGTATAAAGTTCTTCAATAGCTAATAAAGCTATAAAGTCAAACTATGGACTGAAGTACTTACATTTTTCAAATTTTATATTATGACCAGTTGTTTTATCACAATTATCTTCCTTACATTATTTCTTACGAGCAAGCAGTTAGTCAGTAATACTACCAATTATTTCATGATCAGCCACAAATAAACCATTTCTTCATATATAGCTAGCTATACATCTTTGTTTTATTTTCAGTTAAAAACAGGTAGATAAATTATTAACCCTAAATTTATTAAATATAATAATTATCACACTAATTGTGTTATAAAAATGATTATCACCACTTTTGACATGTTAAAAATTTTCAGTCTGTGCTAATGTATGGTAAAATTACAGCTAACAACAACAGAAATTTAAGTAAATAGAATAACTGTTATTTAAACAAACTATGCCAAAAAATCAAAACAGTTCAAAGTATGGTATACCAGTCATGGAAATTGGATAAGTTGGTGTCAATGAAGCATACAAAACTAAAAGCATGTAAATAGATGTCAAGGCAAATTTCATATTTAATGCTTTATCTTTTCTGATTTCTTCATTTCAGCAGCTCCTAAGTAACTTCCTATGGTAATTTGCTTTTGTTGAACATCTGTACCATCTTGGCACTATTTAATGACTTGTTTCTATATTTCTTAATTATACATATATAGTTAAATACACATGATGTTATAATTTTTATATTATAACTGCAATTTAGAAATATGCACATACAGTATATGATAATTATTGTTAACATAATTAAATATATAACTCAATCTAGTTACTTAAAACTTAAATAAATAATAAATATTTAACTCTAAAATATAAATTATGAAATTGCATATGTATATTAAAAATATTATGCTTACTAACATTCTTTTTGCTAGTGAACATTGCATCTTTGCTTTCATGCAAAGATGATGTTCAGTCAATGATATTTTAACTATTATGAAACAAGGATGCAATATATTCAATTCATAATGATGGATAATTAGTATGTAATATCTTTTTGAAGAAAAAATTCTGGGAAACTTCAGATAAGAATAGTAAAATTCCTCAAACAGAAAAAAAATATATGCAGTGTAAATAAAAGAATGAATAACTATGTTCTTCAGCCAGGGTTGACATCAGATTTAGTTAAACATTTTCCATGTGGGATTTCATTGCTACTTATCAGAATGGAAACCCATTTCTTTTCAGTTACTTTATGTTATGCATAGGAGTTTGTAAAACTAAGGAAAACACATTTTATATTTTGATTTATTTTAGGTAATTTTATTCCAAAGGTTCTTTTTTCTTTTAACATAGGTAAGCATAGCTAAAGTTAGAGAAATAAAGACAGATGAAGAACACAAAATAGTAGAGAAATTCAGACCCTCTAAATTTCATTTGTAGTGATTATCCCATCCTTATTGTTTTCCCAGAAATTCCCCAAAAGAAGAGAAAATTAAGTTTTGTTCCATATTAGTAACAACACAGACACATTCTGGAGTAGACCCTATTCTAGTATTTTCATTTGTGCGTGGAGACACGAATTGTTTTGTATTGCTCCCATCCCAAGCCTGATTGTTTTGTGTTGCTCCCAGGATCCCAAGCCTTGTCATTCCTAGGGACAAGTCAAAGAAGAAAAACAGAAGGTCATCTTTGGGTCACTGCTATTCAGTTTGCTGTGCCAAGCTGAAAACCAAGGCCATTAAATATGAAAATCCACTCATTGTCCCCAGCCTGATTGTATCCTGTCTTTGAGATCAGACTCACCATAGTCATAGCAACCCTAATAGGCGGATGTGCATTGGACCACATTATTTGCAGGGTGTCTTTAACTGAGAAAAGTTTTGTTGAAAATATGTGCTATTAATGCCTTCAACTATTATCTCTAATTGAACAGACATGAAAGTGGGCCACTTTGTTGGCCCAGATAAGCCTATTGCATGGCTATTAATGGCATATTCAGCCCCTGCTGAATTAATCTATTATTGCCCCTTGTCTTCAGTAACCATAACATGTTGTTGGAAGGCTGTGCAAAATTTGAGTAACTGTTTGAAACACAGCTCCAATAATCCTCTAGACACGGGTGTAAAAGAAGAGAGAAAAGCTATTTAGACCATAATTGAAAGTGCTGTGCTGTATGCATTATTATAAAGCACTGACTCTTTTTATAAATGTGTTCCATCAGATAGATGCATCACCTTAAGATCATTAGTTATTCAGACAGATTCACAGAATTTTTCTATCCATGATGTAAGTAATTCAGACATTGATAGGGAGAATAAAACTTTAGACTATGGTGGGGGGGCAGTTAGAGTCAGAGAGTTAGATAGAACATTCAGATTTAAAATAAGTAAAAATAGCTTCTTAGAGATACACTGCTTTTAAAAAAACTGTGTAAATCATGTAGAATTTATACAGAGTGAATGACACAGATACTGAAGAACTAGTTCCTTTCAATTGGTCTGAGGAAAACCTATTTCAGTAATACTGAAGGAGGAATAATCTAGATTATAACCAAATGGGCAAAGGGGCATATTTTTGAACACTAGAAACAGCTGTATTTAATGCAAATGCAAACAGGAATAGCATTGGCTATACTACTTAACATAAGTAGGAACAATCAAGATGTTCGGAATACTTTTTTTTACATGAAAGATGTCATTTAAATAACCTTGTTGAATAGAAACTGAGACAAATTATAATTATATTTTCATGAGAAGTAAAATAATTTCTAAATAAATCCCTTAGAGTAGTATTTTTTAAAGTCAAGTCTGGAAAGCAAACTCCACATTTCTCTGGTTTCCTAGTAATGTCAGAATGCCTAAGAAGTCTCGTGAATAAGACTGCCAAAATATCTACTGAACAAGGATGATGCCACTGGAGACGGGGAAAAGTTCACGAGCCTTCAACTCTACACAAGAAAATACAGGCAACTGAGGATAGCTGGGACCAGGAGAGGTGGCCTTCCCTAGGGAATAATATAATGGTTGCCTGTCTGATGCCAAACAGTTAGTCCTGAAAACATATACCTGGAACATTATGCAGACTAAACTGGTTACACTTAGGAATATATGTGTATAAAAATATACATATATGTTTACATTCACAATTAGTGAAAAAAGTCATAAATTTGAAGGAGAATGGGAAGGGGTATTTCAGGGAGGAAAAAAAGTGAAAAGTAATCTATTTTATAATATCAAAAATAAAATTAAAGAAAAGACAAAATATTTTTTGATTCTACTATATCCTTTATATATTGGGAGTAGCTTGTGTTTTTATTTGTAAGAACTATTGCATTAATCTAGCTATGTAACTCTGAGTAAGCAAAGACTCATGTATTCCATGAGTCTCTCAAAATATTAAAAAATAAAACAAAAGCTACAAATATAAGAAAGTTAGTTTGAAAAATCATCCTTAAGTACAGTATTTTCAACATTAGTCTAAAATTTCTAAAATACACTTCTAGAAATCATTTGTACATTTAATATTGAATTGGAAGTGTCACCCCAGCCCCTGGGCTGAAAATTGCCCTGGTCCGGACTTTAATTCCCAGCCTACCAAGTGCTTAGACTCCAATTCCCAACCTTCCAAGTGCTAACCCCTGTCCAGGGAGAGTCAGGACAACTCCCACAGGATATTTAGGCTAGCACTGTTAAAAGGAACTGTTTGGATTCAGGTTTATGTGGGCTTCTCTCCCTGCCATGCTGTTTTGGATTGCCTGAGGATGTCTCATTTATTAAACACGGGCATATTAATTCAGTCTAATCTGGTTTGATTGGAGTTCTTTGCGTTGGCAGAGTGACTTTTCTTAAGAATAAAAAAACAGTACATACTTTAATTTATATAAAAATTATATATACATATATATGTATATATAATAACAAATAATTCTTGGGTTAGATAATTAAAGTATATTTATATTAATAAACTTTTAATATTTAACAAAAATAAACTTATAATAATAAAAGTGAATATATTTTGAAACAATTCAAATTACTTGTGAAAAACTTTTCATAATGCACAACTATCTTTTGTGAATAGGAAAAGGATAAAGGAAATATCAATTCTTTTTATCTCAAATTAGTGTCAAAATTTTAATTCATTACATAAATATTTAAAAAGACTATAAGAATAAGACTTTTTCATTTTTTAAGTACCAAAAATTGACATGAACATTGGATGTGTGTGTTTGAGGACCAAATATCTAACCTAAAATAAATACTTTGACTGGCACGTGTATTCAACATTATAACATTATCCCACAGAACTAGAAATTCATAGTTCATATGCTAATTTATGAAGACTAATATAAAGTTTGTGTGTATGTTTAAAATAATATTCTTTGAAATTATGAGCTAAACTGACTTTAAACTCCATCAAAAAGAAGATACCTATTGCATTTTAGGTCACATTGTTAATTTAATTGTTGATTAAATAATTTTAATAAGAATATTATAGTAAATACAATTCACTTTGAATTAAATATTGCCTTAATCCAAGTTGTTTTTCTCTTATATTGTTCTATTTCTCCATTTGAAATATTACGGTCACATATATATTTTTTTCTTGTGCAGTAAATTTAGCAATAATATATTATATAACTCTTTTATTAGGCATTCATAAGTTCGTTGCAAATATCAACATAAAATATAAAATGTACATGTGTTATAGATGCATTTTAAAATTGCATATGTAATTTATCTCTATGTTCAGACATGTTTTACACTTTCTTGAACTACATTGTGTCATGCTGTTGAGTTACTTTTTAATACCTTTTCTAAGTTTAACAAACTGTACTTTTCCTTTTTATTCTGTGAAACTTTCATACATGTAGACAATTATCTGAATCACATCCACCTCCCACTATTTCTCTGCTCACCCTAGTGTTCCTTCCACCTCAGAAGCAAATCTTCCCTTAACTTTATTTCCCCTTTTTCTTTCCTCCTATATGCCAGGGAATCTAACTGGAACTGTTCTTGTGTTCATGTGTGTGTTGTCACCCACTGGGGCATAGGTAACTACCTTTAGTCACACTCCAGAGAAAAATTACTCTTTCCCCAGCAACCATTAAACACAAAATCTCCCCAGCTATTTATGTGGACTCAAGAGCTCCTCTCAATCACATGATAGATTTTTTAACTAACTTGGTCTTGTTGAAGTTTAAACAGATGCTATTAGTGCATAATAACATTAACATTTAGTGCTATTTAGTGCTAATAGCCCTGTCATTTCCAGAGAATAAACTTTTAAAGTTTAGAGTATTTCTAATCCTCTGCCTCTTTCATTCCCTCTACCTCCTCATCCATGATACTCTCAGTTTGGTGAGTAAAGAGTTGATATAGATGGGCACTCTACAGCTGAGTATAAAGAGCCACTTATCCTCAACATGTTGAAGAGTAGCCAATCTCCATTAACCATTTCCCACTACAATCAGGTTTTCTGGTCAATATTGATGTGAGAACAAATCTACAGAATCAAACATATATATTTAAAAAGTAGTTTGATAGCCAAATAATAGTTCAATGATGGATCATTTAATCAGACAACATGAAATGGTTTTCCTCTAGGACTTACGACATACCAAGCTTTCATGATTTCTTTCCATTTTCTTCCTGTGAAAAGGCCTCAATCAAGGGAATGAATAGTTACCTCCATGTTTACAGAGTCTGCTTGTTTGTTTTCCAGCTTCCCACACAGAAACTTTATTAATTAAATCACTGATTGACCCATTAGCTTGTGCATATTTCTTGCTAGCTCATACATCTTAAATTAAAAGATTTCTATTAATTTGTGCATCACCATGAGGTCGTGGCCTACCCACAATTTTCCAGCATCTATCTCCTCCAGGTAACTATGTGGTGTCTCACTGACTCCACCTACTTTCTCCTCTGTCTCAGCTTGGAATTTCTGCCTTACTCCATTCTGCCCTGTAATAGGCCCAAGAAGCTTCCTTATTCATTAACCAAGCACATTCACAGTATAGAGAGGGGAATTCCACATCACCACCATAAACAACCATTCCACCATTATACAAGTAAGTTCATATTTCCCAGAAATTTAGTATTATAGCACGCAGAACATACCATTAGTTAATATAATTGATCTATTTTCTGTACCAGAAACTTATATAACACCATACAAAAAAGGCAATCAGCAGGGAAAGAGTTTCTTTCTCTGTTAATGATTATGTGTTTTAACCAAAGTGTACAAATAGCCTCTCACCATATAGTTATGGTGGGCAACCTAGGACAATGGTAAGAGCTTGTGTTGTTTAGATACTTCTGGACCTGCCCTGACCATGTAGAGATTATCTATATTGGCAATGAAATTTTCATTTAATAACCCAGGTAATCTAGAACAAGAATTGTTCCCCAATGTGGGTAGTTCTTTTTCAAATCTTATTTTATTCACTGTATTTTTAGTTACTACATTAACTCAGGGTAGAGTTAATTAGGTATCATGCACTCTTAGTTTTAGAGATCATACCCATACTTGTCATTTACCCCAATCCCTATTCTTAGCCCATCTTAAATGTATAATGCCCAGTATTTGGTCACACCCTGATCTCCCATGTCACATATGTTCTATTCTACTATCTTCATATTTATATTTGTTTCTTAAATTATAAAAATATAGGTTTAAATATAGATTTTTCATGATAATTTAATTTTAATTAGCCTTTCCCCAAGCCCTTATTTCTTCATTTTATTACTACACTATGTTCTTGAGCCATTCTGCCCCAGCACTCTCCTTTGCTATTTTTATTTCACCAATATTCTAATATTTCCATACTGTAATTCATCTGCTTTACTAATATGCAGTTTCCATATTCTTGACTTCAAACTATATTATAGATTAAGCACATACAACAACAAATATTAAGCAATACCTACACATGAGAGAGAATATATATTGTTTATATTTGGGGGGAAGGGTAGTTGGGTAACCTCGGAAGTATACTGTCAAGACTAATCTACTAATCTACCTAAAATATTATAATTTAATTCTTATGTTTATGCTGTGGGAGTTCCTTCAGCTCCTTCAGCCAATCGCCGCTGAGTTACCAGCCCATTGGGGCGTGGTCTCTCTCCCTTTAAAAAAAGCAGCGGCTGTCCTCCACTCTGTCTTTGTCTTCCGGCTCCGTTTCCGGCCCCTGGACTCCTTTCCTGTTCGCGCGGAGGGGCTGTTGTCTGGGACGATAATCTGTAAGTTTTTTCCCCTTTGAATAAATAACCATCTATTAATCATAATTCCAAACTGGTGTGGGATTGTCTGTGACTTACGCCTTCATCTGGTGCCCCACGTTTGGTTGTAGAACCCCCCCTTCCCCCCCACTCAACTGCTTGCTACCAGCTCGGCTAGTCACGAGACCTCCCTCAGCTGCGGCCTGTGCCCTGTATGTGGAGCCAGCAGTTCAATTAAACCCCACGCCTCCCAAGCTCCACAGGCTCGGGACAATCTCTGCAAGCCTGGTTTGCTCTTTTCTGAGTTGTTTTTAAATTTCCCTTGTAAGTGTGGTGCTTTAGTGGCGTGAATCAGAACGACTCGGTCACGTGGAGGCATACGCGGCTTCCGGGTTGCTCTTTTCTACCCCTGGATTCTGGGTTTCTGGTTCCGTGTATGGAATTGATTTAATTAAACTTTCTTTCTTGAGCAACTTATATTTCCTAGTTTTTAACAAATACTAAGGCAGACACTGAAACAGGACCTGTTTAAGTCACCTTTGCAGTGGTTCTAGTCGCAACTTGGCAACAGCGCCGCCAACTAGACAAGAGGTAATATGGCAGTTTTTGTTTCCAACGCCAATTTTACTGTTTTCTTTATTAATACAATGGATTATGTCATGCAAGGTTTATATGACTATGGGAATATATTAATTTACTTGTTACTAGGTTTCAGTTTTCTTTTCAATATTTTATCATTAAGAAAGATACGATTTTTATGGACTAATATTGAACAACTAGTTGAAAGGATTAAAATTATTGAAAATCAGGGGTTATCTGAACAAGTGGATACTATGATAGACAAAATTGACTCCAGGTCCAAGGGTACTAGGAAGTTACCTGAAAGGGTACAGGCTGTTGAATTTGACGTTCAGACGTTACCACAAAGTTTTGATAAGGTAACAGATAGAATGAACCTCCAGAATGGGAACCAAAAAACTGATACCTTAGTGAAATTACTAGAAACACGGGTAGGTCAGGAGATTCAGGATTTAAGGGATACAATGATAAAAAGATTAGAAATGATTGAAGAAACTATTGGAGCTGGTGAACAGAGTAAGAAGGCACAAGGACAGGATACAATGCCACCACCAGCTGTTAGAACTGGCTTACCCAGGGTCCTAACAACATACCCTGTAATTTATTCTGACAAAGGGTTAACTTCCAAAGGCTCAAAGGGAGTTAAAGAAGCTAGATGGACACCAATAGCAATGAATGATTTAAAAGAAATTAAGCAAGCTGTCGTTAACTTTGGCTTGCACTCTGCATTTGTTAAGGAAATGATAAGGACTTGGGCTTCTAATGTCAGAGCTACCCCCCATGATTTCTCTCAGCTAGTGTCTGCAGTTTTAGATGATGGGCCTTCCTTGATGTTTGGAATTTATTTCAGAGAAGAATCCAAACATATGGAACAGCAAGGAAGAGCAAAAGGTGTGGAGGTTTCCCAAGATCAAATTCTTGGTGTAGGAGCATATGCTGATCCACAGGTCCAAGCTCTTTATGATGAAGAAGTGCTGTCCTTATGTCACAAAGCAGCCTTGAATGCTTTGAATAGAATACAAGATCCAGCAAAAAGGGTCGAATCATATACCAGGGTTAGGCAGGGACAGAGAGAACCCTTTACTGACTTTGTGCAAAGATTAATTAAGGCTCTGGACATAGGGGTAACAGACCCAGAAGCTAGACGAATACTTCTTGAATCTCTAGCTTTTGAAAATGCAAATACTGAATGTAAAAAGATAATTGGGCCTTTAAGATCTAGATCAGCACCAATGGAAGAATGGATACAGCATACAATGAATGTTGAGATGTTTAGCTATAATGATGAATCCTGGGTAGGAGAAGCGATTTCCAAAGCTATGAGGAGACATCAAACTACCAGGTGTTTTAATTGTGGTAAATTAGGACATCTGAAAAGGGATTGCAGGCAAAGAAATCCTAGGAATAATATCTCCTCTGGGAATGACAAAAGTAGGAGATCTCAGCCTTCAGGTATATGCAGGAGATGCGGTAAAGGCCGACATTGGTCCAACGAATGCAGGTCAACAACAGACAGACAAGGCAACCCGATACCATCGGGAAACTTCTTGAGGGGCCTCTCGCAGGCCCCCAAGCCAAAAGTGACCCAGTCATTCCCAGTTACAGTCGAAAATGTGTCTCACCAAGAAAATTAAAAACTCCAATGTCTGCCGTAAAAAGTAATACTGGTCTAAATGATGAATTACATGTGGAGAATGAGTCAAAAAATTCAGGAGGACAGAGTAAACGTATATTTTGGCAAACGTATATTAACGATCAAAGACCAAAGCTAAGAGTCTGTATAAATGGCATTTTTATTGAAGGCTTATTAGACACAGGTGCGGATGTAAGTATAATTACTCCAGAATCCTGACATCCGAATTGGCCTCTTCATGAGGTAGATGTTCAGTTCCTGGGAATTGGAACCCTATTTCGTGTAAAACAAAGCACAAGATGGGTGGAATGCATAGGGCCTGAAGGGCAAATAGGAAGATTAAGGCCATATATAGCAAATATTGCAATAAATTTATGGGGCCGTGACCTGCTACAGCAATGGAATACCCAGATTAACATTCCTGTAGTTCCAGGAACTCACAATTCTGGGAAGGATATAATGAGGTATTATGGAAAAAGGTCACCAGCCATTCAGGCTGTACAAGAACACACAGCCAATAGCAAACCTTTAGAGGTACCAACAGCCCTACCTTTAAAATGGCTAACTGAGAAGCCAATATGGATCAAGCAGTGGCCTCTAGCTGAAGATAAGTTACAGGCTTTGGAACAGCTGGTACAAGAGCAACTAGATGCTAACCATATTGAAGAATCAACCAGCCCTTGGAATTCTCCTGTGTTTGTTGTAAAAAAGAAATCTGGTAAATGGAGAATGGTGACAGATCTAAGAGCTGTCAACAAGGTAATTCAGCCTATGGGTCCACTACAATCTGGAATTCCTTTGCCTTCTCTATTACCAAGAGGATGGCCTCTTATAGTTATTGATTTGAAAGATTGTTTTTTCACTATACCTTTGCAAAAAATGGATAGAGAAAAATTTGCCTTCACAGTGCCTACTTATAATAATTCTCAGCCTACTAGGAGATATCAATGGACTGTCCTCCCACAGGGGATGCTCAATAGTCCCACATTGTGTCAATATTTTGTTAATAAGCCACTGGAAATAATCCGTAAGCAATTTCCCAAGTCCATAATTTATCATTACATGGATGATATTTTATTATCTGATTCAAATAAAGATATTTTGGAAAGTATGTTTGAAGAAGTAAAGAAAGTCTTGCCTAGGTGGGGATTACAAATTGCCCCTGAAAAGATTCAAAGAGGAGATTCTATTAATTACCTAGGCTACAGAATAGGGTTAGAGAAAATTCGAACACAAAAGGCACAAATTAGGAGAGACCGGTTACGGACTCTTAAAGACTTCCAAAGATTGTTAGGAGATATTTCCAGTCTACGACCAGCTGTTGGGATAACACCTGATCTAATAGTTCATTTAAACAAAACCTTAGATGGTGATAAGGATTTGAATAGTCCCAGAAAATTGACAGTTGAAGCAGAAAAGGAACTGACAATGATTGAGGAAAAATTACAGGAGGCACATGTGGATAGGGTCAACCCGAATCTTAGTTCCATCCTAGTCATACTGCCTTCCAGAATTTCTCCTACAGGGATTTTAATGCAGAGGGAAGATATTATTTTAGAGTGGATATTTATACCTCATAAACCAAGTAAAAAATTAAAAACTTATGTAGAAAAGGTTTCAGAATTAATTATAAAAGGTAAACTGAGACTTCGTCAACTAGCAGGTATAGACCCAGCAGAAATTATAGTGCCTTTTACTACTGAGGAAATAAGAAAGTTATGGGAAGATAATGAACCATGGCAAAGAGCTTGTGCTAATTTTTTGGGAGAAATTAGCAGCAACTATCCCAAAAGTGATAGACTTAACCTCATAAAGAGAACTTCTTGGATTCTTCCTAGAATTGTACGTGATGCTCCAATAACTGGAGCTCGGACATTTTATACCGATGCAAATAAATCAGGGAAAGCAGGTTATAAATCGGAAGAATTGAGTAAGGTGGAACAAAGCCCTTATAATTCTGTCCAGAAGGCAGAATTATATGCCATTCTTATGGTGCTAAGGGATTTTAAAGAACCTCTTAATATAGTTACAGATTCACAATATGCAGAAAGAGTTATCTTGCATATTGAAACCGCTGAATTCATACCAGATGACACAGAGTTGACTTCATTGTTTATCGAGGTACAGGACATAATTAGGAATAGGCTTTGTCCAATGTACATAACACACATCCGGTCCCATACCGGTCTGCCTGGGCCTCTAGCACAAGGTAACGCTGAAATTGACCAATTATTGATTGGAAGCGTTCTGCAGGCCTCAGAATTTCATAAAAAACATCATGTCAATAGTAAAGGCTTAAAGAAAGAGTTTTCCATTACATGGCAACAAGCTAAGGACATTATAAAGAGATGTCCTACTTGTTCTTTCTATAATCAAACACCGTTGCCTGCAGGGAGTAACCCAAAGGGTACTCAAAGGAATGAAATCTGGCAGATGGATGTGTTCCACTTTATGGAATTTGGTAAATTAAAATATGTACACCACACCATAGACACGTATTCAGGTTTTCAATGGGCAACTGCCCTGAGCTCAGAAAAGGCTGATTCGGTAATCACACATTTATTGGAAGTTATGGCCATCATGGGTATACCTGCACAAATAAAGACAGACAATGGTCCAGCATATGTATCTAAGAAAATGAAACGCTTCTTTGCTTATTATAATATAAAACACGTTACAGGTATACCAAATAATCCTACAGGTCAGGCAGTTATAGAAAGATCAAATCGTACTATAAAGGATATGCTAAACAAACAGAAAGGGACGAAAGATACCCCCAGAAATAGATTGCATAATGCTTTATTAACCTTGAATTTTCTTAATGCTAATGAGAAAGGAACAACAGCAGCAGAGAGGCATTGGATAATGGAAAAAACTTCTGAACTAAACCAACCTGTTTATTTCAAAGACGTGCTGACCTCTCAATGGAAGCCAGGAGATGTGCTACGTTGGGGAAGGGGTTTTGCTCTTGTTTCCACAGGAGAAGAAAAATTGTGGATACCATCAAAATTAATAAAGGTTCGATTTGAAGAGGAGAAACCTCTTGGAAAGGAGAAATGACAACATCTACAATGATGATAACCATACAGGTGGTAAGAAAAGCATATAGAATGGGGGCAGGGTTCTGTTCTTATCTCCACAGGAAAACACTGATCTTTGAAAAGTTCAAGGGACCCTGGATATTTGAATACTGACAGATGGAAAATAACGGCCCAATAGGGACTATCAAGAAAACGGAATAGGTTCTGTAAGTACCATATACTAAATCATATTTCTAAATTTATAGAGCTGGTTTTAGAGTTGGACTCTGGCTCAGTCCCTCTCTAATTCCAAGCCTGTTGTTTAAAGAAAAACCCAGAGTTTCTGGAGTTTCTGTCTCATGTCAAGAGCCATGATATGGGACAGAAAGAAATATGAGTTTAGAAAACATCTTTACTTTTCTTCATATCTATCATACCTTCATTAAATATATCTATCATGTCTCTCATTGAATATAGGTATTCATATATATGTCTATATAATTAATGTCTAAGTTTTCCACAATGAACAATGAGTTCTTCCTACAGTGACATTTGAAGTTTCCAGGAAGAAGATGGGGCCCCATAACAACAACTCCACCTGGTTGATATGACGTCATGATACTGATAGCGCTACTACAAGACCTGTTTTGGGTACCAGCTGCACAAGACGGTTCCAACGTGCTGAAATGGTGCACATCTTGTACAACATTCTGGCCAGACCTCCACAAAATACTCAGAGACTATTTGCAATTTTAAAAAACATTGATCTTGAAATTTAACCATCATTTTACTTTCACAGGATCCCCCAGAAAGAACGTCGCCCCCATGACAGCTGGAAGTAATTCTAGAGAACTACGTCCCCTCTCCCAATAAAGTTTGTCCTTGGGTTTAGAGACATCATTTAGGGGTTGGTTATAATTAGTATATGGTTGAGGGTTGGGGGAGGAATTTTATAAGCACAGGAATCTTAAAAAAAAAAAAGAGGGATAATTGGATTATGGGATAAATAGATTTGTACTTGTGAGTTATTGCTTTTAGACAAACATATTGGTATCGATTCTTATATATTGATACAAAGTTAAATTATGTTGACTATTTTATGCATGCATGCTTCATGCTTCTACCTCTGTTTAAAACATTTTTATGTATTTGTATACATATATTGTATTGATATATGTATATTTACCATATTGCATTGTACACTTCTACCTCTGATTAAGATACTTATATATTGTTTATGTATTGATATATATTTACCATATTGCAATGTATAATTGCACATTGTTTATATTTGGAGGTCACATTGTCCTCATTTATTGCACAGTTGTTTATTATCTCAGTCTTTAAGTTAGATAGATATTGAGAATTATATAGATCAACAGTCATCTAAGTTTGTCATTTATAATTAGACTAATCAGGTTCTTTAGATACATAGAGATTATATTCAGTACAGATAGATAATCTTCAACCTCTTCAAAGAGCTGTAGAAAATGGCCTTTAATCTAACTCAGAGTTCTGTGGTAGGGAGACACAATCCTTCCTGGCAACACTGATCTATGCCCGAGAGAATGTTGAGCACCAAAGACACTCCACCTGGAGCCTTTCTTCTTGGCAGAACTGGCCTTTGGGTAAAGAAATGCTCATGCCTCAACTACTGACAGAGTTACAGAATATCCGTAAATGGATAAAACAAGACTGTCATATCCTGCCAAGACAGGGTAAGATAGTTTTGAAGTTTCTTGCCTTTGAAAATGGTATGTCAGTTACATCAGGCCTTAGCCAAAGTTGGTTGCTTCAACGCTGCAAATGTGACTTTGGGTGTTTGTCCAGGTAGCCAGTTGTCTCTGCGATTTGTTACATGTTCTGGAAGTTGTTTGATTGCACTTCCTAATTACTCAGATAACATTATTTCCCTTCTCAGATCTTCGATGGGATTGAAGATTATATAAATGTAGTTACTTTCCTTTCATGACTTGGCCAAGTTATTTGTTATACAAGACTTAAGCTAGTTAGAATAGGATATTTGTATTTATTGTATATAATTTCGTAGGTTTGTACTTATTGTATATAATTGTGTAGTAGGCTTAGAACTCTCTTACTTAAACAAAAGGGGGAGATGCTGTGGGAGTTCCTTCAGCTCCTTCAGCCAATCGCCGCTGAGTTACCAGCCCATTGGGGCGTGGTCTCTCTCCCTTTAAAAAAAGCAGCGGCTGTCCTCCACTCTGTCTTTGTCTTCCGGCTCCGTTTCTGGCCCCTGGACTCCTTTCCTGTTCGCGCGGAGGGGCTGTTGTCTGGGACGGTAATCTGTAAGTTTTTTCCCCTTTGAATAAATAACCATCTATTAATCATAATTCCAAACTGGTGTGGGATTGTCTGTGACTTACGCCTTCATGTTTAGATGACTAATATGCCATTGTATGCAAGTAAAATTTGTATTATTCATTTGTCAGCTGATAGGTAAAATTTCTGTTCATTTTGTTTGCTTTATATTGTGAACAGACCAGCAATGTACATGAATGTATAAGTAATTCTGTAATAAGATAAAATACATTTGGGAATATGGCCAGGAATAGAAAATCTTGGTAGTTTTTTTTCTAATTATTTTTGATGAATATTCAGACTTATTTCCAAAGTGTCTGTACTAATTTACACATCCAACAATAGCGTACAAGAGTTCACTTTCTCTGCATCCAAGCCAGCCTTTGTTTATATTTATATTCTTGATGGTAAGCATTTTGACTGGGATAAAATGAATTCTTAAAGTACTTTCAATCTGCATTTCCTTGATATCTAAGAAAGTTGAACACTATAGAAAGAATTCCTTATGTATGTGTTATTTCTTTAAGAAACTTTCTATTCATTTTTATAGATGTTACTTTCTGAATGTCAAACATGTGTATACTTTATTCTTATCCAATCCACCCTATATTACCCCTCCAGCTCAGCCCCTTTAAGCCTAACCATTTTCCTTCTAAACTTCATTGGCTGTTTTATAAACCTATGAAGTTCACTTAGTAATACCTGTATATGCAGGCATGGAGGACCATCTAATGAAACGTGGATTTCCTCTCAGGGGCTACATCCTCCAAAAGTTAGTTTTCCGTTCCCTAGTAGCCACTAATTTCCAATACTTCTTCAGATAGTGGTGAGAACGCATACTGAACTGGAAATAGTTATTCAGATTGAGGAGAACCAGACTGAGAAAAAAACATGCTCTCTCACATATAGATGCCAGCTTTGAATTTTTAGGTAAATGTTCATTAAATTGGAGGACACACAAAAGTCAGAAAATAAACAATGGAAGAAGGTTGGCTTCCAAAGGAAGTAGGATAGAAATTAAGTAATATAAAATGGGAAAGTGGAGCAATGATACAAAAACTTTTAAACAGAGTATGGGCTGGAAGGTCCAGGTATGGGGTTTGGGGATGAATAACTAAAACTAAAGATATTTGAAGAATATATGAATCCTATTACTTCAGAATCTTTCAAAATATTTAAAAGCACTTTAGATGAAGTTAGATTATACCTACTGATATCCTAGGGTATTAATTTCTATTGCCAGATAATGATTACCTCTTTTTGAATATTTTTGTTAGGAGATTCAATGGGCATCATCCATCTATGCAAACAGTATATAGTATTGTCACTGTTCTTGAATACCCTCCTTACTTTCCAGAACTCAAACATAATATTCTGTTGTTGAAGATACAACATTTCAGTCTTAGAATGAGAAGAAATCAAACTGGGATTCAACTAGAAACATGATCTGTACAATTTAGTTTATTTTTTTTATTTTTTTACATTTTGTACATTCTGGACAAAAACCTCTGGTCAGATATGTTATTCATATACACAGGTCTTGTGGTGACTCAAAAATGTGGGCCCATTTTCACCTTTTGTGATGGTCAGAGAGTTGGTGGTTGCTCAAATTACTGAAAAGTATAGTTGCATGTTGTAAGTCCCAACTCAGTATTTGACTGCTTGATTCTTCTGACATTAAGATAGCCTCATTTAATCCAGATAGATGTACAGGATATGAAAATATACTTCTGCTCCTTCTTTTGCAACTATGAGGACACTTGGGGAGTGGCAGTCTTCAGGATATTTCATTTAGAGCAGTTTCAGTACCTAGACAACAGAATACTAAAGATTTGCTGTCTCAGAGTGATAAAGTGATTGTGTGAATTATCTTTTGTATCACGTAAATTAAGTCTTTTGTTACCTTGCCCCCCCATGTTTACATGGGGTATAAAATCTATGAAGAAATAAACATGGGCAATTTTACTAATCACTGGAATGCTCTCCCAATATTATTCTGTGGTTTATGTCTTATTATTTTTATGCATTTTAATATTCTTTACTAATATTTCTAAATCTCAATGTCCCTACCCTGGAAAGAGATTTTTTATTTTTTAGAGGCCATTTCTGAACAGGTCCATTATCTGTTGTTTCTTTGGGATTTCACATTAACTTAATATGTCTTAGACCTAAAATGTCTTATTTTAAGGTGCAATTTACTGAGTATAGAATTAAACCCAGACTTTTATTTTCAGAATTTGAAGAACTACCAAGAGTTTGGGTGTAATGCAGTTACATGTGAAAGTCTTTCAACTAATGCTGCTTGTACCCTTGGCTCTGTTATATTTGATATCTTTGTTTTTTTTCTCTCTCTCTCTTATTTAAACAATATTATCAAAAGTATTTATTATTGGTTGTAACATGAGGGCCAGCTTGTTGGGGTATCTGTCCTGCCCAGTACCCCACAGCTGGCAACTCCCAAGGAAAAATCACACACAGGACTCCATAAGATAATAAACTGATTGGGCCATTAGGGCAGGCTACTTATTAGCTCTTATAAATTATGCTACCCCAGTATCATTATCTACGTTAGCTACATGGCTCAGTACCTTTTTAAGCTGGGCATGTTACATGCTGTCTCTTCAGTGATCTGCACAGGAATGGCGGAGGGAGCTTCCTGTATCCCAGAATGCTCCCAGTCTCTTTGCTCTACCCCTACTTCCTGTCTGGCTTTCCCGCCTATACTGCCTGCCTGGCCAATCAGCATTTTATTAAAATATGATTGACAGAATACAGATAATTCTCCCGCACCATTTCCCTCTTTTTTTTTTAACAAAGGAAAATACCCATAGTCCATTTGTTGGGAATGTGGGCATAGTATTACAGGCTACTTACTGCTGGTTTGGGGCACTGATGATCTTATGGGGACCTAAAGAAAATTTAGAGTTATAATCAAGTCATGACTGGATTATCCTGTGAGTCTTGATCATCTCAGGCAGCAGTCTTAAATCAGTTCTGGATGTAGAATTCAGACATCTGGGCCATCTGTTCCTACCGGAGATTTCTTGGGTGGTCTTCCTTGTTCAAATCTGATTTTTCTTAGTTCAGAATGAATCCACAGCCTCTCATTTCCTGTGGAAACAAAAGCAAAATCTCTTCTCCAAAGTAGCATACATTTTGACTTCAGTTTTAAAGTCAAGGTATTTTCAAAATACGTATCTTGGGTTAGTTCAGCAACATTTATAAACAAAAGTCTTTTAGCAGCTGTTGCTCCTTCCTCAGCATTCAAACAATTCAAAGAGAGCATAATAGCATACAGTATCAAGATTCTCTGTGTATTTTCCATCTTTAGGCAGCTTTATTTTTAACCTCTATTTCTTTTATTTTTACTTTTACTTTTTGACACAGGTTCTCTGTATATATCTTTGTCCTGGAATAACTTTGTAGACCAGGCTGTCCTTGAACGCACAGAGATCCCTCTGTCTCTGCCTCCCCAGTGCTGGGCTCAAAGGTGTATGCTACCACACCATGAACTCAGAGATCTGTCTGTCTCTGCCCCCCAGGCATTAGGATTGAGGGTGTGTGCTACCACACCTTAAAGTCACAGAGGTCAATCTACCTCTGCCTCTTGAAGTCACAGAGGTCAACATACCTCTGCCTCCCAGGCGTTGGGATTAAAGTTGTGTACCACCACACCCTATTTCTCCCTTTCTTTCTTTTTTATTTTTAATGGCTTTAACCTTTAGCCTGCATATATTTTTAACACACTGTAAACCATTTAGAGGTTTTCTTCCTCTTTGAATCTCTCTTTACTGTATATGTCTCTTTTTCTGATCACATGAGCCTTTAATTTACTAAGCAATATCGGTAGGACTAAAGCCGTTGCTTTGACAGCTAGATCCAGCCCATTCCTTAGCTTTCCAGCCTTGTGGCTGAGGTACCGGCTGCAGCCATTTTTCTTGCCACAACTCTATGGTGTTTCAAGGTCTTTGCCAGCAAGCAAGGAGCAGCATTCTGCTCACAGACCACACTCAGTCAGACTGCCTGCCTGAAAGAGTCAGAGATTGCCCTGGCAGGACAGCCTAGAAAGCCGTCATTTTAAAATGGCACAGCTTTTTTCCTGCTATGACAGACAACCGAAAAGCATGTGTTCAGCTTTTTGTCAACACTATTTAAGTGTTTCGTGGCAGGACCTCTTAAAAGAGCTACAAAGTTTTGCAGCTAAAGCTGAGTCAGGAAACCTCTCTTAAATGAGAGTGCTTGCTTGCCTCTAGCAAGCAGAGCAGACCCGAGAAATTGCTGCTACCAAGGAAACATGCTTCACTCTATTCTTTCTCAAACTTTCTCAAGCTTTCTATGGATTCAGGTATCCACATGGGAGCCATTAGTAACATGAGGGCTGGCTTGTTTAGGTATCTGTCCCACCTGGTACCCCACAACCGGCAACTCCCAAGGAAAAATCACACACAGGACTCCATAAGATTATAAACTGATTGGGCCATTAGGGCAGGCTACTTTTTAGCTCTTATAACATATGTTACCCCATTATCCTTATCTACGTTAACCACATGGCTCAGTACCTTTTTCAGCTGGGCAGGTTACATGCTGTCTCTTTGGTGGTCTGCACAGGAATGGCGGAGGGAGCTTCCTGTATCCCAGAATACTCTCAGTTGAAAATACCTTGACTTCTGAATTTGGATCTAAGGATATGATACTTTGGAAAGGAGGTTCTTCTTTTGTTTTCACAGAGGATGAGACCCTGTGGATTGCTTCTATCCCAATATGGTATGATAGACCACGTCCTCCTGAAAGGTTGCTGTGAACACCCTCAAAAAATTACTTCACTCAACTGCTGACTGAGATGAACCTGGCAGACAGGTTATACCATGAAAGACCTGATTAACTGCGCCCCTATACAGCAGGAAGAAGTTTGGAGAGAAATAACTACGTCCATATTCCCAAATATTGCTTATAAATGTTCTTTAACATTTAAAGGGGGATATGATATAGATATGAATAATTTGCATTGGTATGGATTTTAAGGTCAATTTTGTTATATGTGTATATATTTCTGATTTTGATTGTGTAGTTCATTTAAAAATGCAATGGATAATTAAAAAATAGGTTGTTAATGGATAATCATCGATAATAGTCAAGCTTGTTGTAATGTTAGTTTGATTTTCTAGAAGTGCATAGATATATTTCAGATAGACATTCATATCTTTCAAAGACTACAGAACATGGAATTTAATGGTTTAAAAACTTAGGACTTTTCATGACAATGAGACATGTCTGCTCCTGGCAGCACCAATCTACTTCAAGAGGAAGATGGGCATCGAAGAGGTTCCTTATGGAGTTGTTAGTCATTTGGGCAAGAAACTGCTCTTGCCTGGACTGTTATATAAACTGGACACAGAGAACCCACAGAGAGAGGACTGCTGAACTTGCCTAAAGGTGAGATGATCTTTCGGGGTTCCTGATTCAGGAAAGAATCTGTGAGACATTCTGCGGGACACAGCAGATAGTGACTGAACTGCTTTTGAAATTTCCTGCCTCATGCAAATGTCTGCTGGATATTATGGGCCTGAAGGCCAGAAATGGATGCCCCAATGATACAGAGGAACTTTGAGTGACTGTCCAGGCAGCGAGATGTCTCTGTCATTTCTAGAGTTTTGGAAGTTTCTTACTTCTTGTTTACTTAGGTAATATATCCTCTGGAGTCTTGATGGAGTTGAAGAATGGATAGTCATAGTTATAATTTTCCATTATGATAAAGATATAGTTATAAATATTGTGACTGTAATTCTTGCTTGATAACTGTTTTGTTATGTGTAATTTTACTATGTTAAAATGAAAGCCTTTCTTTTTTGTTTAAACAGAAAAAGGGGAAATGATGGAGGAGGGTTATCTGTCTATTGTGTTATTTTCATTGGTCAATAAAGAGACTGCCTTGGCCCTTTGATAGGACAGAAAATTAGGTAGGCGGAGTAAACAGAACAGAATGCTGGGAAGAGGGCAATGGGGCAGATGCCATGGAGCCAGTCACCAGGTCAGACATGTTGAATCTTTCCCAGTAAGCCACACCTCGTGGTGCTATACAGATTATTAGAAATGGGTTAATCAGGATGTGAGAGTTAGCCAGTAACTAATTCTCTAGAGATAATGGGCCAGGCAGTATTTAAATGAATGCAACTTATGTGTTATTATTTCTGGGGCTAAGCTAGCCGTGCGGGAGCCAGGCAGGATGAAAAGCAGGCCTGCCCGCAACTCCTCACTACAATTGGTTAAACATCTAAAATCAGTAATATGTTTATCTCCTTTTTTAAGGCATGTGTGGGTAGAAGAATATAGTTGGTCACAGGGTACATTTACTACTTTTCTGCAGCTTTAACTTTACCAGACTCCTCATCTCCAAGATGTATATTCGAGAGTAATAAGTCAGAAGCAGTTGTATAGCTAAGTTAATATGTTTCTCTGAACTTGTTGCTTCACAAAATTATAAAAAAAATTTTGCAGTTTCTCAATTACCTGCTCTAAATTCACCACATATAGCAAATAAAGATAGAAGATATAAAAGTCCTGCTTTGTTAACGTGACAACTCAATCTCCACACAGTTGGAGCCTTTGATAAATAGATATACTGGTGCTTACCTTGTAGAGATTCTATACATATTAATTTGTTCACTGGTTAAAATGCATTTGTAAACCCCTCATCCCAAAATCAATTTTCAGAGGCTTCCTTACGCATTCTCGAGCATGTATATATCTATATCTATATCTATATCTATATCTATATCTATTTCTATATCTATATCTATACCTATATCTATATATACATATATATATATACACAGGAGCATATCTTTTTAGCTGAAGTTCAAAACAGAAAGTCATTTCCTTTTGTTGGGTTTTCAAATTAATAACAAATGTGCCCTTTCCAGAGAACTTAGTGTCATAGTCTTCATGTTTGTAATTCTGCTGGGAATTTTTATATTTAAATTGCCTCAAGTATATTGTTGAAGTATCCAATATTTAAAATGTAAAATGGGTGTGATGTGCCTTACAGAAGAAACTCCTGCTATGGGCACAGGTTACAGCAATATTTAATGTTGCCAAACACCATCTCCTATTAAAAGAAAAGTCTTTAAAGAGAATCATACATAGAAAGATTACTTATTGATCAGTTCTTGAAAATGCTATAGCCAGAGGCAAGGAGAACATGAGTCATCTTCTTCAAGGGGTATTGGTTCAGTATTACCTAGGTCAGTATTCTCATCAGCTAGATAGACAATAACAGTCACAAATAACAAGAAAAAGTGAAAAACTCTAATTATTTCCCACATTTATGATTTTTTAGTTTTCAGCAAAATGTGTATAATTCAGTTGATTATAGTCTTAATCTAATTGACTCCAATGATCTCACATTTTTGCTTCTGTAAGTACAGTCGGCTTCCATTTTTTTCAGTATTAGCAAGTTCTATTTTTAATTCATAATTTACTTCCTATAAGCTTTATGCTCTATTTATGTATTATAAAAATATATTAAAAACAATGATTTGGGAGAGACTTTATGCTCTCAAAATCCCTGAATGTTATTTATTTATTTTTCCTTATTCCTCCACATCCCTATAAACTCTCTTATTTCCACCTCATAACTCCTACATCTTAAGGTTGCCCTTTCTGCCCTTTTGCTTCCTCCCATACAAGACCCTTTTCTCCACTCATGGCTTCTGAGTAACTTCTTTTTTTTTTTTTTTGTAATTTTATTAAATTATAAAAAGTTTCCATTTACGCCCCTCCTCCCAACGCCCTCCCACTCCCCCCCTCCCTCTCCTCCTCCCTCATTGTCCCCTAGGGAAGTCAGGGTCTCCTGCCCTGTGGGAAGTCCAAGTTCCTCCCCCCTCACTCCAGGTCCAGGAAGGTGAGCATCCAAACAGACTGGATCCCAAAAATCCAGTATATGCAGAGGAAACCAGTCCCAGTGTCATTGTCAATGGCTTCTCGGAAAGACTGCAGGCCAGCCACATTCAGAAAATCCGGCCACATTCAGAGAATCTGGTTGGATCACATGCTCGTTCAGTCACGGTCCATCTGGCCTTGGTAAACTCTCATTAGATCCGACCCCTTGTATCAGTGGGTGATAGTATCCCTCGCAGTCCTTCGTCATTTTCTTCCTCCATTTGCTCCTCGTTTGGATCTTGGGGGGCTCAGTTCGGTGCTCCAACGCGGGCCTCCATCTGTATCGTCATCCAACGCCAGATGAGGGATCTATGGTGATAAGCAAAATATTCATCAGTATGGTCACGGGCCAAGGCCGGTTCAGGCACCCCCTCCTCTGTCCAGAGAACAATCTGGGGATCTCTCCTTGGACCTGGGATCCCATATATAATCAAGTTTCCTGTAAACTCTAATATGACTCCCTTAGTTGAAATATATTCTTCCCTGATCCCACATTCATCCTTCCTCCCTTCCCCCCATCCCGGTCAACCGAGCTTTCTCCATTCCTCCCCTACTCCCTTCTCTCTAACCCTCTCCCCTTCCATCAACCCTCCCACCCCCCCCCCCATGCACCCAAGGTTACCTGGGACTCTTGACTATTTCCTACCTCCTGGCGGATAGGTAAATAATCTTCATCAGGTTCGTCTTCTTATTTAGCTTCTCTAGGATCACGAATAAAAGGCTCAAAGACCTTTAATTATGGTTAGAATCCACTTATGAGTGAATACATACCGTGTTCCTCTTTTTGGGTCTGGCTTACCTCACTCAGTAAAGCGTTTTCTATGTCCATCCATTTGCATGCAAAATTCAAGATGTCATTATTTTTTACCGCTGAGTAAAACTCTAATGTGTATATGTTCCACACCTTTTTTAACCATTCTTCTATTGAGGGGCACCTAGGCTGTTTCCAGGTTCTGGCTATTACAAATAGTGCTGCTATGAACATAGTTGAACAAACGCTTTTGTAGTATGTTTGGGCATCTCTAGGGTATATTCCCAAGAGAGGAATTGCTGGGTCCTGAGGGAGGTTGACTCCCAGTTTCCTGAGAAACCTCCACACTGATTTCCAAAGTGGCTGCACAAGTTTGCATTCCCACCAACAATGGATGAGTGTTCCCCTCATTCCACATCCCCTCCAGCATAGGTTATCATTGGTGTTTTTAACTTTAGCTATTCTGACAGGTGTAAGATGGTATCTCAAAGTGGTTTTGATTTGCATTTCCCTGATCGCTAAGGACGTTGAGCATGACCTTAAGTGTCTTCTGGCCATTCGAAGTTCATCTGTTGTGAATTCTCTGTTCAGATCAGTACCTCATTTTTTAATTGGGTTAATTAGAGTTTTAGTGTCTAGTTTCTTGAGTTCTTTGTATATTCTGGAGATCAGACCTTTGTCTGATGAGGGGTTGGTGAAGATCTTCTCCCAGTCAGAAGGCAGCCTTTTTGTCTTACTGACAGTGTCCTTTGCTTTACAGAAGCTTCTCAGTTTCAGCAGGTCCCATTTATTCATTGTTTCTCTTATTGTCTGTGCTGCTGGGGTCCTACTTAGGAAGTGGCCTCCTGTGCCTATATCTTGTAGACTACTTCCCATTTTCTCTTCTATCAGGTTCAAAGTGGACAGATTGATGTTGATGTCTTTAATCCATTTGGACTTGAGTTTTGTGCAAGGTGATAGATATGGATCTATTTTCATTCTTCTACAGGTTGACATCCAGTTATGCCAGCACCATTTGTTAAAGACGCTTTCCTTCTTCCATTGTATACCTTTAGCTCCCTTGTCAAAAATTAGGTGTTCGTAGGTTTGAGGGTTAGTATCTGGGTCTTCTATTCGATTCCATAGGTCGACTTCTCTGTTCTTATGCCAATACCAAGCTGTTTTCAATACTGTAGCTCTGTAATAGAGTTTGAAGTCAGGGATAGTAATGCCTCCAGAAGTTCCTTTATTGTATAAGATTGTTTTGGCTATCCTGGGTTTTTTGTTTTTCCATATAAACTTAATTATTGTTCTCTCAAGGTCTGTGAAGAAGTTTGATGGGATTTTGATGGGGATTGCATTGAATCTGTAGATTGCTTTTGGTAGAATTGCCATTTTTACTATGTTGATTCTCCCAATCCAAGAGCAGGGGAGGTCTTTCCATTTTCTGGTATCCTCCTCAATTTCTCTTTTCAAAGGCTTAAAGTTCTTGTCAAATAGGTCTTTCACATCTTTGGTTAGAGTAACCCCAAGATATTTTATGGTGTTTGTGGCTATCGTGAAAGGTGATGTTTCTCTGATTTCCCTCTCCGTTTCTTTATCCTTTGTGTATAGGAGTGCCACTGATTTTTTGGAGTTGATCTTGTATCCTGCCACGTTACTAAAGGTGTTTATCAGCTGTAGGAGTTCTTTGGTAGAGTTTTTGGGGTCGCTTATGTACACTATCATATCGTCTGCAAATAACGAAAGTTTCACTTCATCCTTTCCAATTCGAATCCCCTTGATCCCCTTATGTTGTCTTATTGCTATTGCTAGAACTTCAAGCACTATATTGAAGAGGTATGGAGAGAGTGGACAGCCTTGTCGTGTTCCTGATTTTAGTGGAAAGGCTTTGAGTTTCTCTCCATTCAATTTGATGTTAGCTGTCGGCTTGCTGTATATTGCTTTTATTATATTTAGGTATGATCCTTGTATCCCCAGCCTCTCCAACACCTTTATCATAAAAGGGTGTTGAATTTTGTCAAAAGCTTTTTCAGCATCCAATGAAATGATCATATGATTTTTTTCTTTCCGTTTATTTATATGATGGATTACATTGATAGATTTGCGTATGTTGAACCAGCCCTGCATCTCTGGGATGAAGCCTACTTGATCATAATGGATGATTTTTCTAATGTGTTCTTGGATTCGGTTTGCCAGTATTTTATTAATGAGAATTTTCGCATCGATGTTCATGAGTGAGATTGGCCTGTAATTCTCTTTCTTGGTTGTGTCTTTGTGTGGTTTTGGTATTAGGGTGACTGTAGCTTCATAAAAGGATTTTGGCAGTGACTTTTCTTTTTCTATATTGTGGAATACATTAAGGAGTATAGGTATTAGCTCTTCCTGGAAGTTCTGGTAGAATTCTGCATTGAAACCATCTGGTCCTGGGCTTTTTTTGGTAGGGAGATTTTTGATAACAGCTTCTAGTTCTTCACGACTAACAGGTCTATTTAGATTGTTCACCTGGTCTTGGTTCAACTTTGGTATATGGTACTTATCTAAAAAAATGTCCATTTCTTTTACATTTTCCAACTTTGTGGCATATAAACTTTCGTAGTAAGATCTAATGATTCTCTGTATTTCCTCTGTGTCTGTGGTTATGTCCCCCTTTTCATTTCTGATCCTATTAATTTGCAAGTTCTCTCTCTGCCGTTTGATTAGTTTGGATAGGGGTTTGTCAATCTTGTTAATTTTCTCCAAGAACCAGCTTTTTGCTTCATTGATTCTTTGAATTGTTTTCTGTGTTTCTATTTTGTTGATTTCAGCCCTCAGTTTGATTATTTCCAGTCTTCTACTCCTCCTGGGTAAATCAGCTTCTTTTTTTTTCTAGAGCTTTCAAGTGTGTTGTTAAGTCTCCAATGTGTGCTTTCTCTGTTTTCTTTAGGTGGTCACTTAGTGCTATGAACTTTCCTCTTAGCACTGCTTTCATTGTGTCCCATAGGTTTGAATACGTTGTGTCTTTGTTTTCATTATATTCAAGGAAGACTTTAATTTCTTTCTTTATTTCTTCCTTGACCCAGTGGTGATTTAGTAGTTGACTGTTCAACTTCCATGAGTTTGTTGGCTTCATGGGGGTACCATTGTTGTTGAATTCTAATTTTAATCCATGGTGATCTGACAAGACACAGGTGGTTACTAATATTTTTTTGTATCTGTGGAAGTTTGCTTTGTTACCAAGTATGTGGTCAATTTTCGAGAAGGTTCCATGAGCTGCAGAGAAGAAGGTATACTCTTTCCTATTTGGGTGGAGTGTTCTATAGATGTCTGTTAAGTCCATTTGATTCAGTACCTCCAGTAAATCTCTTATTTCTCTGTTAGGTTTCTGTCTGATTGACCTGTCCATTGGTGAGAGAGGAGTGTTGAAGTCTCCTACTATTAGTGTCTGTGGTTTGATGACTGCCTTGAGTTCTAGAAGAGTTTCTTTTACATATGTGGGTGCCTTTATATTAGGGGCATAGATATTCAAGATTGAGACTTCTTCCTGATGAATTGTTCCTGTTATGAGTATGAAATGTCCATCTCCATCTCTTCTGATTGATTTTAGTTTGAAGTCGATTTTGTTAGATATTAGAATGGCCACACCCGCTTGTTTCTTAGGTCCATTTGCTTGGAAAACCTTTTCCCAACCCTTTACTCTGAGTAGGTGTCTGTCTTTGTGGTTGAGGTGTGTTTCTTGTAGACAGCAGAATGTTGGATCCTGTTTTCGTATCCAATCTCTAAGTCTGTGCCTCTTTATAGGTGAGTTGAGACCATTGATATTAAGTGATATTAATGACCAGTGATCGATGACTCCGGTCATTTTTTTGGGTAGTAGCGTGTATGTGTTTTCCTTCTTTGAGTTGTGCTTGTGGAGGGTCGCTAAATGTCTGAGTTAATGTAGGCAGTGTTGGGAATGTTGGATTCTTTGGGTTGTGATTTTCCTTCTAGTATTCTCTGTAAGGCTGGATTAGTAGCTACGTATTGTTTAAATTTGTTTTTATCCTGGAATATTTTGTTTTCTCCGTTGATAGTGAACAATAGCTTGGCTGGGTAAAGTAGTCTGGGTTTGCATCCATTGTCTCTTAGTTTCTGCAGTACCTCTATCCAGGACCTTCTGGCTTTCATGGTTTCCATAGAGAAGTCTGGTGTAAGTCTGATAGGTTTACCTTTATAAGTTACTTGACCTTTTTCCTTTGCAGCTTTCAATATCCTTTCTTTAGTCTGAATGCTTTGTGTTTTGATTACTATATGACGAGGGGATGTTTTTTTCTGATCCAGTCTATTCGGTGTTCTGTATGCTTCTTGAACCTTCATAGGAATATCGTTCTTTAGGATGGGAAAGTTTTCTTCTATAATTTTGTTGAGTATATTTTCTGGACCTTTGAAATGCAATTCTTCTCCTTCTTCTACTCCTATTATTCTTAGATTTGGTTTTTTTATTGTGTCCCACAGTTTCTGAATATTTTGTGATGAGAATTTGTTGGATTTGCTGTTTTCTTTGGACAGAGTGTTTAATTTCTCTATGGTGTCCTCAGAGTCTGAGATTCTTTCTTCTATCTCTTGTATTCTATTGGTTAAGCTTGTTTCTGAAGTCTCTGTTCGTTTACCCAGATTTTCCATAGCCAGCCGGCCCTCGGTTTGTGATTTCTTCATTGACTCCATTTCAGTTTTCAAATCTTGAACTGTTTCTATTACCTGTTTGATTGTTTTTTCTTGGTTTCCCAGAATTTCATTTACGGATTTACTCATTTCTTCAAACTTTTTGGTATATTTCTCTTCCATTTCTTTACTCATTTCCTCAATTTTTTTGTTATACTTATCTTCCATTTCTTTACGGCAGATTTTCACCTCCTGTTTAATTTCCTCTATTATTTTCATAAAGAAGCGCTTAGAGTCAATTTCTTCTATTTCTTCTGGCGTAGGGTGTTCAATTCTTCTAGTTTCGAGCTCCCTGGATTCTGGCGATGTCATGTTGCCTTTCAGGTTGTTGGAGGAATTCTTGCATTGGCACCTGCCCATTTCTTCCACTCTGGATGAAACTCCTCAGCACTTTCTGGATAGAACTCCTCAGCACTCTCTGGGTAGGACTTCACAGCACTCACTGGATAGAGCTCCTCAGCCCTCTCTGGGAAGAACTGCTCAGCAGGGCAACAGGGCTAGCTGGTCTTCCCAGGACTCAGGAGACAAAGGGCCCGCAGCAGTGGGGGGAGGGGAGGGGTCCCTTGGAACACCAAAGACCCTGCTGCAGATGCTGGGGGGGGCTGTGCTCTCTTCCTGGGCAGTGGTGAGCACCCACTCACCTCTCTGGGAAGAACTGCTCAGCAGGGCAACAGGGCTAGCTGGTCTTCCCAGGACTCAGGAGACAAAGGACCCCGCAGCAGTGGGGGGAGGGGAGGGGTCCCTTGGAACACCGAAGACCCTGCCGCAGAAGCTGAGGGGGGGGAGGGCTGTGCTCCCTTCCCAGACAGGCAGGCAGGCTGCCCAGGCTAGCACCCACTCACCTCTCTGGGAAGAACTGCTCAGCAGGGCAACAGGGCTAGCTGGTCTCCCCAGGACTCAGGAGACAAAGGGCCTGCAGCAGTGGGGGGAGGGGAGGGGTCCCTTGGAACACCGAAGACCCTGCCGCAGAAGCTGAGGGGGGGAGGGCTGTGCTCCCTTCCCAGACAGGCAGGCAGGCTTCTGAGTAACTTCTAAACATTGGAGGGTAATATCTAAAAATAAGAAAGTACGTGGGATTCTCCCTTAGGTTTAGGCTCCCTCATTTAGCATAAATTTTCAGTCCCTTTCATTTATCTAAAAATTTCATGAATTCATTTTCTTTTCATTTACATCTGTTAGTTTTTGAGTTTTGTTGTTGTTTATAAAATTTATTTTGATCTTATCCTCTCCCAATTCCCAACTCCTCCCAGACCCTTCCCAAATTCTTATACACCCAACTTTATTACCTTTTTGTCTCATTATAAAAAATAAGAAGTAAAAAATTAAAACAAAGTAAAAGCATTATTAAAAACAAATCAATAAAACAAAAGAAAAAGTAGACAAAAATACATAGAGTCCATTTGGTGTTAGTTCCTGCTCCATGGAGAGTGGTTGTTACAAGGAATGACACTCAAATGGAGTAAATTAATTTTCCTTTTTTCCAGCAGGTATCATGTGGTAGCCCCAAAATATGTGCTCATTTCTAACTTGTCTGGTGGTCAGAGAGTTTGGAGCTTGTTCAAATGATCCACAAACATAGTTGTACATCCCAGCTCAGGAAGTAATTGCTTGGTTCTTTTAACATTCAAATAGTTCATTCAAGTAGGTCCATGCCATCCTGATAGGTGGTCAGGATACACAAGTGTACTTTTGTTCCTTCTTTTGTAACTATGAGGTCACCTGAGGTAGGACAGTCTTCAGGATATGTGATCTAGAGCAGCTTTGCTACCTTGACAACAGAATGCTAATGATTTGATATCTCAGAGTGATAAAGCAACTGACTGTGGAAGATATCCTTATATTATATTAATAAGGTCTTTTGTTACCTTTTCCCCCATTTAAACTGGGTATAAAAGTTATGGAAAAATAAACATGGGTGATTTCAGTACTCACTGGAATACCCTCCGGGTATTATTCTGTGGTTTTTCTCTTATTATTTTTATATGTCTTCATATTATTTACTTATATTTCTAAAATTTCCATGTTTCTACCCTGGTAAGAGGTGATTTTGTTGAGGCCAATCAGTAACAGTATCAGTTGTAAATAGCCTCTTGGTTAAGAGTTATATCTCTATGCTTTAATGTTAGAATAACATTTCACTGTATATATCTTCTACATGTTTATTCATCAGTTGAAGGATATCTCAGTTGTTCCCATAACTATCTATTGAGAATACAACTTTGAAAATGGATGGTCCAGTATCTCTGTTGTATATATCCATAGAAAGAGGTTGCTCTCGCCTCTCATCAAAGAAATTTTGTTTTAAAGTGGATTTAGATTGCTATCAAAATCCACAGCTAAACAAAGTCCAGAGAATAAATGAATATGGGGTGTTATTCCCACTGGATAGATCCACATGCAAAGCTCTGCACCTAAAGGTCAGAAAACACCATAGATGTTATTTTAAAAATATTTTAAGAGTCAGAGATTGGGGCACCTTCTTCCTTAAAGGGGGCATTTACAGTATCCTTTCTAAACCTCAGGAATGCATTAGAAAAAAGAAAAAACTGAAAGAGCAAGATAATATGAAGAAAAGCAATAAAATGTTGTCATTTTGGACAGACGTAACCATTGCAGTCATGATATCACATTGCAACCCACCTCACTAGGACTACAAAAAATGGAGCTTGCCAATTGTCAGTCATGGATTGATGAAGGGCTGAACCAATGTCTCTTTACAAATCCTGAGGTAGAGGCAGTCATTGTTTTCAATCATAGACCCACTGGGAATCAGCCTGGTTCCAATGGATAGTTCCAAATTCATTGTTGCACAATCAACCCTAGTATAACGGTTTCACAAACCAAACAAAAGATTTGAATGAGATACAGGGATATGCAGGGGAAAGGAACAGATAACAAAGGAGAGAACCCAACAGGAGAAGGTAGGGTGGTAAGAATTATCGTAATATATTACACACATGTTCAAAATTGCTAAACACTACTATAGATTATGTTCTAGATCGTCTAAGTATATCATCAATTTCTGGGTTGTCAATATAGCTCAGTGAATACTGACTCTTATTGCTAAACTGACAACCTGAGTTCCATCCATGGGACCCTCACTGTGAAAGGGCTATCTAATGCCTATTATCTTTTGATTAATAGTTGAAAGACCCCTGGTGTGGGGAGATTCTCACTCAAGTCAGGGGATGATACGACCCCCCACCCCCACCCCGTGAGAGACTGTCCTTGCTGCAGTCACACGAGGTTTGAGGTTTAATGACAAGAAGACAAGACTGGAACCAGTGCATTGGGGCCGAGACTCATAACCCACCCAGAGGAAGAGTTCGACCCCGAGTAGCTGGGAGAAGGGGTTTTTAAGGGAAGAAACCACAGCCCAGTAATCCGAAAGGGGTAGGGAGGGTGTCACAGAAAATTCTGAAAGTACCAGTGAGAATCACAAGGGGACAACTCCCTGTTCCTCAAGGTTATTCTCAAGATTACAATCTACCTTTATCTTCAGTTAGTTCCTGAAACACTGAACTGGCCAATCCTAGATTTCTGATTCTTCCCTTCCTGCTTAGATTTTTGGCTTTATTTTTTCCTGCTTGATTTATCCAGATCTTTCACAGTCACAACTATCTTTTTTAGGCAATTACTTTACACAATTGTCAATGTATTTATAATTTGTTCAGGTGATTCTATGAAATATAGTGAGTTATTTATAAACAACAAAATTTATTGATCACAATTCTGGAAGTTGCAAAATTCTAGATAAAGGCACCTGCAGATGTTATATTCTCATCCATGGTGCCTTCTCACACATCCACATGATAGGGAAAGGCAGAAACTTGCTCAATCATCTGATTTCTAAAGGTGTAAATCTTATGACTTAATCCAACAACAAAGTCTTTGTTTCTTATTTTACAACATTAGGCTCTAACATAAATTTAGAATGTGTAAGCATTCAAATGATGTCAAATTCCTTATTTAAAAATTCTCCCAGTAACTCATCATCTAACCGCTAATAAAGGCCCATGTCTTTAACTGGTTTAAAGGACAATAGCTGATCATTTCTATACTTATTTTTGCAAATCTCTCTAAACCTGGGTATTGCTTTCCAGTGTTTGCTCTACTCATCTCACAGATTTCCCAAAGTCTTATTAGATGAGCTTACATCATAAATGTCTTCATTAGAGTTTTATTGATGTGATGAGACTCCATGTCAATGGCAACTTTTGTAAAGGAAAACATTTCATTGGGGCTGGCTTATAGTTCAGAGGTTTGGTCCATTATTGTATTGGCAGAGAACATGGCAGTCCACAGATAAACATGATTCTAGAAAGTACCTGAGAGTTCTAAACCTTAATTTGCAAACAGTAGGAAGCTGGGCCAGGCTTTAGCATTTGCAAACTCAAAGCATGCTTCCAATGACACTTCCTCCAACAAAGCCACATCTACTCTTATAAGGTCAAACCTCCTAATAGAGCCACCCTTATTACCCTCTGGGGGCCATTTTCACTGAAACAACCACAAAAAATGTATTTGTGTTTGTTCTTCCTATTCAGTTGAACTCTAACCAGCTATTCACACAAATGTACATTTTGTTTCTATAAAAATCTTTGTTTAAAAATAACATTTTCAGTAGTTTTCTCTATGACAAATCTATGTAAAAATATCATTACCTTATATATCTACATCATTTTCTATATTTCTACAGATTTTTTATTTATATTTAATTGATTTTTAATATCCACTAAGCTGCAGTATTATAGACAGGAGCAAACAATCAGAATACTAGATAGACATGAGGGTGATACTTGTACCATCAGGTTTTTTTGTTTAGAAGTAATTTTTATAAAGCTATGTTTCCTTGAACAGAGATTTCTCTTTAATTGTGGTCATATTTCAAAGACACAGTAAGGAACCCATTAACTATGATCTTATCAGACAGGAGGAAAATAGAGAAGCAGTAGTGAGAGTGACAGAACACTTTTTTGAAGTGACAGTACACTTTTTTGAGGCTAGATTTTTGTCAGGGACCAAAGGCCCCAAAATAGAAAACTATTTTCCCTAACTGGACTGGTATGGAGGTGTGAGAAATAACCAGACACGGTTTACACCATCATCAGGGAAGGGCATCTCAGGCTTCTCTCCATCCTGAAGATCTACCTGCATTTATTATACAAAACATCTTTTATCTCCCAGCTAACCCAAGGTGGATACCTCATTAATATTCTCTTTCCTGGGAACTATGGCTAGGATAACAACTGCAACTTAGTCATCAGCTTGACAAACACCTCTCCCCAGGCTATCTACATTTTTAACAAAGAAGAAAGGAGCAATACATCCTGCCTTTTGTTAGGGCAGTGACAACTTGTCTGCAGGGCTACATGACCACCTCAGTTAGGCCCTATGGCTTCAGAGCCTGGCTGCCATACCATATAGAAATATGGGCCTATAGATTTTGCTTTAATAACAAGTTTTTTTTTAAATATTCACTTTGTTCTCATTGAAGAAATTAAGCACATGTAATAAGTCATTAGTAGAGGAAATTAAATGAAGACACATAATATAACAAAACAAACCAGAATATTAATCAATGTTTTTTACATTTTCTCTGTTAACATTTGTTGTTACACTAAAGGTCAAAATCCCATATTTATATCCATGCTGTATTGTGTCTTCACTTTTTGTTTAGTTGCATGTTCTTCTGTTGATTGTATCTGGGTTGTTGACTCTCATCCACAAACAAGTCAGCTGACCAGAAGAGGACAATATAATCTTCTGGCTGTACAAGGCACTGGTGAGGTGCCAACGAAGGCACTTTGACCTTCCCATAGAGGCTCTCATTTTCCATAAGTTTGAATGGAACTTCTTTATAAATTGGCATATATGATCCAAAATGTGATGAAGATGTTGAAGCTCTTGTGACTAGGAATCAGAAACCACAGTCTCACTACCCCAGCAATTGTTAACTAAAGCAATCTTAGGTAAAGTATTCAAATTTCCTATTTTAGTAAGTCTTGGAAAAGATTTATTACTGATGCAGCAAACATGTTTTAAAAAACACCCTCCTGAATAAAATCAGACACTTTACTAATCTTCAAGTACCACATTTGCATTTTATTTAGAACTTAACTCAGTGAGAGGTAGGTCAGACTCAGTTTTCGTATAAGATTTCTTTCTAAGCCGCCACAAAAGAAACCTCTGTTTCACCTCTCTATTTCATATGTAAGTAGTTGCATTTACTTTGCAAGACCTTTTTCATATATGATACTTAATTTCAGAACAAAATCAGAGAAAGTTTAGTTAATAAGTTTGGGTATTTCTCAGACAAAGAAGTAGTTCATATTTTGAGCAGGAATTAAAAATTAAAAATTTCAGTTCCATAATATAAATTTCCAAGATGATTTTCTAATACATTATGTTTCATAATATTAAACCTCAGCTCTAAGTATCCCAGATAAACTCAAGACTTGTTGTACAGAGAGACAGGGACTCTAAAGAGCAATGGTAACCCAAGCAAGCTATGGCTGAGATTCACTGTCCCAGGATACTCTATTTCAAATTAATATTCTAAGCATTTATTAATCAAAACATTGAAGCTGATTCTTCTCTTGATATTTTTTCTTTTTTTCTTATTTCACTATCACCAAATAATTTTTAGGCTGTAGTCTATATTTTCCAATATACTCTAATTTTTAAACCTTTAAGAGCTCATTTGAAATCCTAGAGGAACTATCTCTTTAAGACTGACTTCATATAAAAATTCATAGAACTTTTCTCATATGAGAAAGTTCTTAAATTGCAATGGCTTCATGGCTCTGCAGCCATTTTCAAGTCAATAAGATCTGGGTTCTTTACACAGTACTAATGGGTACTTGTTATAAAGGGTTAAACAGAACACTGTTTTACCACTGTATGTGAGAGTTTAGAATATGACTCAGGATGATGACCTTAGGAACAACAAAGACCTTGGAAGAAATAATGCAACATTTGAACAAAAATGGTTGTTGGTGTGATTAAACAATTTTGCAGGTATGATGAAATATTTCCTTCAACAATAATGTAAAGCATAGTGACATTAAAAAGAAACATTGAAGAAAATTCTTCTTAAAAATTAAAAAATATATATATTTTGAAAATATACTTATGTTCTCAAGATTTTTTTCAATGTTCATAACATTTACTGGAACATAAAGACACATAAAAATTTTAGATATAAGTTTCAGTGTTATTTCCCAAACTGAGAATTCTTATAAATGTGGCAAAGAATATGGCTAATAGTAATATAGCACTTGTATAAACTGCCTAATAAGAAAGATATGCAGATTTCTGAAAAAAAATATTTCTTTCGTCTTCTAAATTCTTTATAATAGTTTAGAAAATAATAAACAGCTGGCAAAAATCAGTCTTTTTGAATGCCTAATGCTTCAAGATGTTTAAGACATTAAATAATTATCAAGTATCAGTTCTATATAACTTAGATATAAATATACTTTAATAGAAACATTAAAGCTTGTCTTCTGAATTGTTACCATATTTGGTGTTGCTGCACAAATGACTCCTAGCATAAATCTCATTCTATAGCCATCTGTTAATGAATGCATCTTAGATCTAGTTTTGTTCCTGTTACTGTGATAATCACCCTGACACATTAAGAGAGAAAGATTTTATTTAAACTACAATTCCAGGTTACAAACAATCATTGTAAGGATATTATGGCAGGTACTAGATAATGGCATCTAGTTTAGAGCAGAAGATGAAAGCATGATGCTCACTTTTGTTCAGCCCTCTGTCTATGTTTATGCAGTTAAGGATTCAAGCCTAAGCAATGAGGCCTCTCACAGTGGACTAATTCCACAACTGATAATGTAAACAAAGCAATTCCTAGTCTGCCAATTTGATCTGGCTGTGACTTTCTTCCCAGGTGATTCTAGATTACATCAAGGTAGGAATTAAAACTAATAGTCATAATGTTTAACAACATGAATGAATCTTGATCTGTGAAATATTTCTGTCATTGAAAAATGAAACAGAGGCAGAAGTTAACCTAACTTAAATGCATAAAATCAAGTTGATGCTTATAAATCTTTGAATAAAATTGTCCTCAGAAAATATTGTATATTGACTATCCAATTAAAGTATCAAATCAGAATTAAGATTTAATACTCTTAGTATTAGAAAGATATTCACATTAGACAGAAATTTCCAGATTAAAAAACAATATGTGTAGTTTGTTTTCATTGGATGACTAAAGTTTTCATTCCTATCTACAGGATCATTGTGAGAACTTTAAAGTACCTAGATGTTATTCTGCTTCTGTATAGATTTAAGTAAATAATGTGTCTGCTGGTTCAATCACATATTATTATAGAATTCTAATATGTAAATCTTACACTGTCTCATCGTATGCACATTGATGTCTTTAATATCAAGTATTTATTAATTTGTTTCAATATTTAAGTCAGCAGCTTCTGTTTTAAGAAACTGCTTTTGCTCATCTTTTAACAAGCGATCCTCACTCCAAATACTATTAAAGTATCTTCTAGTAGTCATATCACAGGTAGTAGCTTTCCTTAAAGTCACCTCTAAAAATCACTTACAAAGTCTTCTGCCTTTACACTAATCCACTAAAGTATATCAGCACAAACATTTCTACCAAAATGGGATGCAGTTGGCCTTTCCAAAAGAGGTTTGATGATGAGTAGAAAACTTGTGAGCTTACGCTATACACATCTAAACGGACTCTAATCTTCAAGTTTTGTTCATAATATTTAAGAATGTTACTAGCTCAAATCACTATATTTATAAAACTCTTCCTCAGATTACTCCTTTCTTTCTGATCTAGTATTATGTAGTCACAAAAGTAATCATATTTCTCTATTATAGATTTTATGTGGTAGATAATTTGCATTTTAGTGATTTAATTAAGATTGATTTTAGGTCACAAATTCAGAGTTTTCAGTTAATTATGATACCAATGGCCTGGTATATAAGAACCGTTTACTCTTTTTTTAAGTAATTTTATTAAATTATAAAAGTTACCATTTCCGCCCCTCCTCCCACCAGCCTCCCACTCCCCCCACTCCCTCTTTTCCTCCCTCTCCATCCCTAAGAGCAGTCAGGGTTTCCTGCCCTTTGGGAAGTTCAAGTTCCACCCCCTCCCTCCAGGTCCAGGAAGGTGAGTGTCCAGACAGACTGGATCCACAAAATCCAGTATATGCAGAGGAAACAAGTCCCAGTGTCATTGTCAATGGCTTTTCAGAAAGACTACGGGCCAGCCACATTCAGAGAATCTGATTGGATCCCGTCCTTGTTCAGTCCCAGTCCAACTGGCCTTGGTAAACTCTCATTTGATCTGCCCCCTTGTATCAGCGGGTGATAGCATCCCTCGCAGTCCTTATTTCCTTTTTCATTTTCTTCATCCTTCTGCTCCTCATTTGGACCTTGGGGGGCTCAGTCCGGTGCTCCAATGTGGGTCTCCGTCTGTATTGCCATTCATCGTTGGATGAAGGTTCCCTCTGGTCTTGCCTTCTTTGCTCACGTTCTCTTTCCTTCTGCTTCTCGTTTGGACCTAGGGAGTTAAGTCCAGTGTTCCAATGTGGGTCTCTGTCTCTATCTCCATCCATCGCCAGATGAAGGTTCTATGGTGATAAGCAAAATATTCATCAGTATGGTTATGGGCCAAGGCTGGTTCAGGCACCCTCTCCTCTGTCCAGAGAACAATCTGGGGATCTCTCCTTGGACCTGGGATCCCATTTATAATCAAGTCTCCTGTAAACCCTAAAATGACTCCCTTAGTTGAAATATATTCTTCCCTGATCCCATATCCATCCTTCCTCCCTCCCCCCCATCCCAGTCCACCGAGTTTTCCCCATTCCTCCCCTACTCCCTTCTCTCTAACCCTCTCTCCTTCCAACAACCCTCTCACCCCACCCTCCCATGCACCCGAGGTTACCTGGGACTCTGGTCTATTTCAAATCTCCAGTCGGGTAGCTACATGATTTTCATCAGGTTCACCTTCTTATTTAGCTTCTCTAGGATCACGAATAATAGATTCTGTTGCTCTGTAATAGAATTTGAAGTCAGGGATAGTTATACCTCCAGAAGTTCCTTTATTGTATAAGATTGTTTTGGCTATCCTGGATTTTTTGTTTTTCCATATAAACTTGATTATTGTTCTCTCAAGGTATGTGAAGAAGTTTGATGGGATTTTGATGGGAATTGCATTGAATCTATAGATTGCTTTTGGTAGAATTGCCATTTTTTGGTAGAATTGCTTTTGGTAGAATGTTGATTCTCCCAATCCAAGAGCAGGGGAGGTCTTTCCATTTTCTGGTATCCTTCTCAATTTCTTTCTTTAAGGACTTAAAGTTCTTGTCAAATAGGTCTTTCACTTCCTTGAGTAGAGTTACCCCAAGATATTTTATGCTATTTGTGGCTATCATGAAAGGTGATGTTTCTCTGATTTCCCTCTCTGCTTCTTTATCCTTTGTGTATAGGAGGGCAACCGATTTTTTGGAGTTGATCTTGTATCCTGCCACATTACTAAAGGTGTTTATCAACTGTAGGAGTTTTTTGGTAGAGTTTTTGGGGTCGCTTATGTACACTATCATATTGTCTGCAAATAATGAAAGTTTAACTTCATATTTTCCAATTCGAATCTCCTTGATCCCCTTATGTTGTCTTATTGCTATTGCTAGAACTTCAAGCACTATATTGAAGAGGTATGGAGAGAGTGAACAGCCTTTTCGTGTTCCTGATTTTAGTGGAATGGCTTTGAGTTTCTCTCCACTCAATTTGATGTTAGCTGTCGGCTTGCTATATATTGCTTTTATTATATTAAAGTATGATTCTCGTATCCCCAATCTCTCCAACACCTTTATCTTAAAGGGGTGTTGAATTTTGTCAAAAGCTTTTTCAGCATCCAATGAAATGATCATATGGTTTTTTTTCTTTCAGTTTATTTATATGATGGATTACATTGATAGATTTGCGTATGTTGAACCAGCCCTGTGTCTCTGGGATGAAGCCCACTTGATCATAATGGATAATTTTTCTAATGTGTTCTTGGATTCGGTTTGCCAGTATTTTATTGAGTATTTTAGCGTCAATGTTCATGAGTGAGATTGGCCTATAATTCTTTATCTTGGTTGTGTCTTTGTGTGGTTTTGGTATCAGGGTAACTGTAGCTTCATAAAAAGAGTTTGGCAGTGATTCTTCTGTTTCTATATTGTGAAATACATTAAGGAGTATAGGTATTAGCTCTTCCTGGAAGTTCTGATAGAATTCTACATTGAAACCATCTGGTCCTGGGCTTTTTTTGGTAAGGAGATTTTTGATAACAGATTCAAATTCTTCACGACTGACAGGTATATTTAGATTGTTCACCTGGTCTTGGTTCAACTTTGGTATATGGTACTTATCTAAAAAAATGTCCATTTCTTTAACATTTTCTAACTTTGTGGCATATAAACTTTCGTAGTAAGATCTAATGATTCTCTGTATTTCCTCTGTGTTTGTGGTTATGTCCCCCTTTTCATTTCTGATCTTATTAATTTGCATGTTCTCTCTCTTCCGTTTGATTAATTTGGACAGGGGTTTGTCAATCTTGTTGATTTTCTCCAAGAACCAGCTTTTTGATTCATTGATTCTTCTGATTGTTTTCTGTGTTTCTATTTTGTTGATTTCAGCCCTCAGTTTGATTATTTCCAGTCCTCTAGACCTCCTGGGTGAATCAGCTTCTTTTTTTTTCTAGGGCTTTCAAGTGTGCTGTTAATTCTCCAATGTGTGTTTTCTCCATTTTCTTTAATTGGGCACTTAGTGCTATGAACTTTCCTCTTAGCACTGCTTTCATAGTGTCCCATAGGTTTGAGTATGTTGTGTCTTTATTTTCATTAAATTCAAGGAAGACTTTAATTTCTTACTTTATTTCTTCCTTGACCCAGGGGTGATTCAGTAGTTGACGGTTCAACTTCCATGAGTTTGTTGGTTTCCTGGGGGTAGCACTGTTGTTGAATTCTAACTTTAATCCATGGTGATCTGACAAGACACAGGTGTTTACTAATATTTTTTTGTATCTGTGGATGTTTGCTTTGTTACCCAGTATGTGGTCAATTTTCGAGAAGGTTCCATGAGCTGCAGAGAAGAAGGTATATTCTTTCCTATTTGGTTGGAATGTTCTATAGATATCTGTTAAGTCCATTTGATTCAATACCTCCAATAATTCTCTTATTTCTCTGCTAGGTTTCTGTCTGATTGACCTGTCCATTGATGAGAGAGGAGTGTTGAAGTCTCCTACTATTAGTGTCTGTGGTTTGATGACTGCCTTGAGTTCTAGAAGTGTTTCTTTTACATAAGTAGGAGGTTTTATATTAGGGGCATAGATATTCAGGATTGAGACTTCCTCCTGATGAATTGTTCTTGTTATGAGAATTAAATGTCCATCTCCATCTCTTCTGATTGATTTTAGTTTGAAGTCAATTTTGTTGGAAATTAGAATGGCCACACCTGCTTGTTTCTTAGGTCCGTTTGCTTGAAAACCTTTTTCCCAACCCTTTACTCTGAGTAGATGTCTGTCTTTGTGGTTGAGGTGTGTTTCTTGTAAATAGCAGAATGTTGAATCCTGTTTTCGTATCAATCTCTTAGTCTGTGCCTTTTTATGGGTGAATTGAGTCCATTAATATTAAATGATTTTAATGACCAGTGGTTGTTGACTCCGGTTATTATTATTTTTTGTTTGTTTGTTTAATAGAGTTTGTATGTGTTCCTTCTTTGAGTTAAGCTCGTGAAGGGTCGCTAGATGTCTGAGTTATTGTAGGCAGTGTTGGCAATGTTGGATTCCTTGGGTTGCGATTTTCCTTCTATTACTTTCTGTAAGGCTGGGTTTGTGTCTACGAATTGTTTAAATTTGTTCTTATCCTGGAATATTTTGTTTTCTCCATTGATAGTGAATGATAGCTTGGCTGGGTATAGTAGTCTGTGTTTGCATCCATGGTCTCTTAGTTTCTGCAGTACCTCTATCCAGGACCTTCTGGCTTTCATGGTTTCCATAGTGAAGTCCGGTGTAAGTCTGATAGGTTTACCTTTATAAGTTACTTGTCCTTTTTCCTTTGCACCTCTTAATATTCTTTCTTTAATCTCTATGTTTTGTGTTTTGATTATTATATGACGAGGGGATTTTTTTTTTGATCAAGTCTGTTCGGTGTTCTGTATGCTTCTTGAACCTTCATAGGAATATCATTCTTTAGGTTGGGAAAGTTTTCTTCTATAATTTTGTTGAATATATTTTCTGGTCCTTTGATCTGCAGTTCTCCTTCTTCAATCCCTATTATTCTTAGATTTGGTTTTTTTATTGTGTCCCAGATTTCTTGAATATTTTGTGATGAGAATTTGTTGGATTTGCTATTTTCTTTGATCAGAGCATTTATTTTCTCTATGGTATCTTCAGACTCTGAGATTCGTTCTTCCATCTCTTGTATCCTATTGGTTATGCTTGATTCTGTAGTCTCTGTTCGTTTACCGAGATTTTCCATATCCAGCCGGCCCTCGTTTTGTGTTTTCTTCATTGCCTCCATTTCAGTTTTCAATTCTTGAACTGTTTCCATTACCTGTTTGATTGATTTTTCTTGGTTTCCCGGTGTATCATTCATGGATTTACTCATTTCTTCGAACTTTTTCTTATACTTCTCATCCATTTCTGTACTCATTTCTTCAATCTTTTTGTTGTATTTCTCATCCAGTTCTTTAAAGGAGTTATTCATATCCTGTTTAAGGGACTCTATTGCTTTCATAATGGCACTTTTTTCCACTTCTTCTGAATTAAGAGATTCAGGTCCTTCTATTGTAGGGTCGTTGGGATCTGGTGATTTCATGTTGTTTTTTAGATTGTTGGAGGAGTTCTTGCCTTGGCGTCTGCCTATCTCTTCCTTCAAATGCTCTATATTGGATCTTCTGGTACCAGGTCAGGTTCCCTTGTTGGGCAGGTACTTCACTGACAGAAGGTCTACCTTTCCTCAGGCAGTCTATTGAAACACAGGCACTCCCTCCTGCCGGGTTGCACTCACAGCCCAGGCCCAGTGCGCAAGGGAGCTGCTTTGGGGAGGTCTTGTGACCCCAGGGGGAAGGGGGAAAGAGAGGAAGGTGTGCCCGGATGAAGGCTAGGATGGGATTTGGGAGAGCTCCGCAGGAAGAACCGTTTACTTTTGCCATAAGTTAATAAATCTTTCCTGCATTTGCAGAGTTTTTTTTTTAATTTTCTTATTTTAGTCCATCAGTGCCATTGTTTATGAAATGTTGAGGTCACAATTCAGAATAAATCATTCTACTTTAGTACACATACCAGAGAATACTCATTATATACAATGAAAGATGTATTGGGAATCATTTCAATCCAATTACCTGACATTGAAGATTCTGTATCTCCATATCCCCTTGTAACTGCTACAAAGGGGAAAATAGTTGGAAGAATATAAGAAGCAAATGAAGAAGAACTGACAACAATGTGAGAAAAGAAAGGAAAAGAAACAGTTAGATCAGCAATAATATTTTTAATGTGAGGCATGCTAGGTGATTAGAATATAAAGACAGCAGCAATGATGTAAATGGTTTAAAACAAACAACTTTGGAACAAATGAAAATGTCAGTTTTAGCTATTTATAAAAATATATTTATAGTCCTTTATCAAAATATGTTTTTCAAAACTGATTCCAAATCTGAAATTTGTAGAGGTAGAGAACTTAAAAGTACTTGAAATGAGTTTATACATATCTCAGTAGTGGGCATTGTATAAGAGTCTCAAATTTCTTCTTTTTAAAATTAGAAATGTTTGTACATATGTACACACATAAAGAGAATTGATCTTAGAAAGCTGAATTTTCTTTTTCTTTTCTTTTATAGAAACTTGCAGCTATTTCTCACTCAGGAGTTGAAATTGGACTTCGAGGCAATGTTGGAGCTATTATGAGTGGAGAATCTTAGAAGAAATAGGATAGCTATGTCAATCAGAGAATCTTAGAAAGAATAGGATAACTTTAAGTTGTGAAATGCTGACAGGTATTCTTGGAATGCTCAAATGGGTGGGATACGTATTTCAAGAAGATGTGTTTGGGTGTCAAAATGATGAAGGTGTACTTGCCATGATTATTTTTGGCGTCAAATTGACTATACTGAGAAAGACAAAAAAGGGACAATAGACAAAGCCATTCTAAATAAACGAAGGTTCTCTTTGTTTTTCCCTGGTTTTCATGATGTCAGTTGCTTTTCTCCTCTGTGTCATCTGTGAAGAGACAGAATGAAACATTCAGCATCCTTATTATAAATAAATCATTCTTCTTTTAAGAACTATTCTCAAATAATTTATTTGAATTATAAAAAATCTAAAACACATATTTAAAGAAAAAGCTTTAAAGTCACATGAATAATACTATTTAAAATTATAGTACTATAAAATGTATGTTAAAATATATATGCCATCATAAACATTGTCAATACAATTAATATATTGACTCAACTTAGAGAGGCATATCTTGTCTTTTCATTCAAGAATTGAAGGATATATCTATAAAAAAGAAGATAAATAAGAGTGGAGGAACTTTATCAGCTATAAGACCATCACAAATATGGTTTCAGTGGTAGTAGAGTATGTAATCCTAAGCATACATAATGTTAAAAGCCATAATAATCTTCTACTTGACTTTTAGTTCTCCAGCCACAGATAGGTTATGTTTTATTCTTGAGTAATTATTTGATTTCTTGTTCTGAATTTGCAATTATAACTCCAAAAATGAATGGAAATTCAAATGTTTTCTTCACCTCTTTTCTTGTCTAATGCTTAGAAAAGTGAGAAAATAATTTCATATTTGATATTGTCTATTAACAAAAATAAATGTATGGAAGTAATAATAATAAATTAATTAAAAGATCTGAATATAGTAGTGATAAACTTTCTTAAAAAGTACCTATTGTGTAAAAGTCTTGAATATGTATTTAGAGTACTCCTTTAAACTTTTGGGTACTGAAAAATATATAAAAATCTAACTAGAGAAATAATCTACATGGTAAAGTAAGAAAGAGTCTGTCTTCCAAATGAGGTATAAGAGTAAATTGAACAATTTTTTGACGTGGATTTACCTTCTGTATGCTTTGCATACCATTGGTTAATAAATAATCTGTCATTGGCATATAATAAAGTAGAACTTAGCTAGGAGGAAAAATAAACTGAATGCTAGGAGAAAGAAGGTGGAGTCAATGAGAAGCCATGGAGCCACTGCTGGAGATAGATGTAAGCTGCCGGATGAAACCTTGCCAGTAGGCCACAAGCATCATGGTAAAATATATATAAGAGCTAGCTTGCATTACTCTTAAGCTATTGGCCAAACACTATTGCAAATAATATAGTTTCTGTGTGATTTTTTCGAAATCTGGGTGGCTAGTAAATGAACAAGCTGCCAAACACAATCCCAAATAGCATGGTGTTGCATCCCTCTAAAATCAAAACATTCTATCCCACAGGGAAGCCTCTTAACAAAGTAAACAACTCAAAATAGCTCAGGAAGTTCCTGAAACTAACAAGATTCACTATATCCCTTCTTGCCAAAAGTGAGCTATAAAGACTATTTAATATCACACTCATGTAAATCAAGTGTAAAGATTATTCAGAATAGACCAGTTGTCTGGAAAAAACAGAACCCCACTGAGTAGCTTGGAAACGATTTAAATTAACTGAGTTACCTGAAAGGGAATTCTACAACTTACTGATGTAATTTCATCTGTGCAGTCTGTTTCAATTTCCCAGTTTTTGTGAACTATCACTCTTTTAGTCTGGAAGTCTATGATGCAGCTCTCATTGGGTCATTTCTCTTGTGTGAATAACCCCTAACTTGTATCCTTCTAGGTAATTTCAATAATCTCATTGATTCATCATTTGAACGTAGGTGGTATAGGTGTTTGGTCTTTTCTTCTCTGTGTCTAATAAATGTGTGTGTGTGTGTGTGTGTGTGTGTGTGTGTGTGTTGCAAGTTTCCAGGAAGAAAGTGTTTTTTCACACAGCACATGGAATCCTCCGCATATACCTGAGTCTGTTCATTTTATTGAAGAATAATACTTCTCTGAGCTACTTTTAAGCAACACATAAAAGTAAACTCTGGTAATTTGTCATGACCATATTAACTATAACGATCATGAGTGATTTGATAGAAATGACTATGAGATAAAGTTAGGTTCTCTACTATGCCAATGAAAGATTGTGGCTTGAAATTTAAACTGAACACTTTTTAACGAACATTTCAGGCAATGTGCTACCTTTTATTAAATTATTCGTTGTTCTTCCTCAAATGAAATTTGAAAAACTATGCCCTGGGTTATGGATTACACTCTTCTAATAGTTGTTATACTATATTTATTTATTTTTTTCATCTATATTTTCTACAACAGTTTTGTAGTGATGTTCTATAAATACTGTCTTCAACTATGCAAATGACTTTTTGTAAGTCCATGTGTATTAAAGTGGAATAACATCAGTTCCCAAAATCTGGTGCAAGAAGAACTGCATATTTCAATCCTCAAGAAGAATTTTAACTTTCATCACTACAGAAGATATTATGAATATGCATATTATATCTGCCCCAAACTATTTGTTTTTCTCACCACCTTGTATTTTTTCTCTTAAACTTCACAGAATCACATTTTCTTACTGCTACAGGCCTTTGCATGTGTGAGTAACAAAAGACTCAGATTCACCAAAGCAGTAAAAGTTTTGACTATCTCTTCAATTTGAATTCATATATATATATATATATGTATGTATATAACAAATGCAAGAGAGATAATTATCTTAAACTAACATTAAGCAATATTTTGTAATATGTGAAAGTAATTTATTATTCAGATATCTTGACGAAATATGAATACAATTACATAGGAAAATATTTCTCACCAATTTTTTTGGTTTTGTTTATTAAAATATAAAACATGTAATTTTCAAGTTTATAGACAGTCATGATGCTTTTGTAATAGTTTAGCTTTGGATATTAAGAAGCATATTGATAGGAAGAAAAATATGGGTGAGTATTGTAATCATAGTTTATTAATTTATTTAATAAAGATGTTTGCTTGTATTTCATGTGAAACAAAACATTTAGCTTGTGATTTCAGGTTTAGTCAGAAACAATATAAAGAACTCAGCTCAACAGCTCATTTGACTCTTTAAAAATATCCACATTACAAATAGAACATAATGTGAGCAATGCACACTTCTTGTTTTTGGATACATCATGACTGATACTTAGAATTTCAGTTATCACTACTGGAGATTATATCAGGCTTAAGGATTATAAGTATCTAGTTTGCATTTCAAGCTATGAATTTCAGTAGGTGTTTTTCAATTTTTTTATATAAAAGTGGTATTACTTTTAGGATAATCTTTTTCAGGTAAATCAAAAATTACTGCTTACACTTCAAAGATGTAATATATACATTTTATATTGTTACGTGAAACTATAATCTCCTTCTGGATTGCTTTCATAATCCAGAAAGTGCTATGTTGGCTGTTGGGAGATAAAAGTCATCAACAGTCAAAACCAATACTAAATTCTACAAAATACAAGACCAACTAGCCAGAAATCTTATGGAAGTAACGTATTAGCTACCTTTTCCTTGCTTCGACTTGAGACTTGTTCCACAAGAGTAATCGATTTCCAGCATTGTAAACCATGATCAAAACACATACATATCAAAATAGGCTATAGGGGAGAATCTATCAATATTAATAAGTTAAATTGATATAGTGTCTAACTATCTACTATTTATGTATATTAATATCCATAGATAGATGCTACACTTAGTGTTAATTATAGATGTGCCTCTCTACAGTAAAAGATGGTAATTTTGAATGCATTTAGCTGCTCAAGATCCTGAGAATTGTGAAAGAACAGTGAAGGTTGAATAATAAGCATAAAAAATATAGGCATGCATTTTGTATATATGTATGTATACACACACATACACCATGAACATGGCAGGATTTTTTTATAAATTTGTCTGTATGTATGGATATATATATCTTTTATATGTGTATTTTATGTATATATATTGTGTATATACATATTTGTATGTATATGTGTATGTATGTATATGTTTGTATGTGTACATTCTGTACATTCCATCTTTATGTGACTCATTTCTTGTTTCTTTTTTACTTTTTAATACTAATTTTATGATCTTTACTCATTTAATCTATGACTTTCTGTTATCTGTCTCTTTAAAGACTTTTTGTTATTTTTAAAACCATTTATTGTTTTTATAACTCAAATGCAGCTAAACTTTGTTTTTAAGTGTTTAGAATTCCTTTCCAAGCCCTTCCAGGATTTAGCTAGCACACACTGGAGTGTCAGTTTGTAGCAGGAGGCCTCCTGTTTGTTCCTGACAAACTGTATTAATTAAATCATTGCTTGGCCTATTAGCTCTAACTTGCTATTAGCTACCTCTTCCATCTTAATTTAACCCATTTCTATTAATTTGTGTATCTCCATGTGGCTGTGGCTTACCAGCATGCTTCCAACAGTCATCTGTCTCTGGCAGGGCTGCATGGCTTCGCTCTGACTCTTTCTTTTTTCCCCCTAGTATTCAATTTAGTTTTCCCCGCCTACCTATATTCTGCCCTATCAACAGGGAAAGACAATTTCTTTATTCACCAATGGTATTCACAGCATACACAGGGGAATCCCATATCACCTGAATGTAGCAGCAACTACCAGACGCAGGGCTCTGTTTGGACCAGGAGGAAGAGGGACCAATTAAGCCATAAACCCCACCTGAAGTAATTGGAGGTAGAGAGAGACACCTGTGAAGTACAAAGCAAATGCATACACAGAAATAGAGAGTAGGTATTCTGTGGTCAAGAGCATCACTCCAGTTCCCTAAAATCCATTCAAACAAAAAGTTCAGATTACTTGGCTAGGGGGCTTCACACCAGTTCTTGGCATAAGCTTCCTCCCCTGTTTCCTTAGTTCAAACTCCACCTCCTATTAAGCCTGTCAAATAGTAACCCCTGCTCAGGGAAGGTCAAGACTACTCCCATAGGCTATTTAAACTATCCCCTAGAGAATGAGCACGAGGTCTCTGGATTTCATGTGGTCTCTCCTTTCCTCTCTTCCCTTCTCCCTGCTTTTCTTGGGCCACCTGGGAGCATTTTATTGAACATGGGCATCTTTAATTCAGTTTAATTTGGTCTGATTTTGATTATTTGTGTTGGTTGAGACGCTCGTCTCAGACAAAATTCCTAACAAGCATATAACATATATGAAAAATATCTTCAAATAGAAAGTTAAGAAAACAAACCTACATAAAAATGTACTTGGAAATATAAATGTACACTATCAGTCATATGTTATATACCCACGTCTTTGGTTCTTTTACATGGATGAGAAGTGCATCATTTAACTAGTGATTATGAGATTGGAATTATGTTGTTCTCCTGTCTATTTCTGGCTGTGGGTTGTATTTGCACCATGAAAGATAAAAACCTGAAATATTCAGTAGATTGATTCGTTGGAAGGAAACAACTATTTTAATATTATATGTAATATATATACATATACATATATATATATATAATCCAAATATCTATAAAGGATAAAATAAATTATAAATGTTGCCCAGATAAACAAAATAATGAAGAAAAGCTTCTACAATGTCTATGGTATATATTTATATAAACATTCATGTGGAAAAGAGAATGAGTGACTTAAAAATCATTAAAAATTTGATAGAAATATTAAGTCTTAAAAATTCAGTTTCTTTTTATAATGAATGGAAACAGTTATCAAGTAATTGCTTCCCAATCCACTGGGCTCCATTAGTTTTACAGGAGAACTGAACAAAACTTCTGAAACCAAATAATCTCAATAATATTCATGTTGTTGAAAGAATATAAATTAAGAAAATTTTCTATTAAAATAAGTCAAATTGCATGACCTTCAGTGAATATATATGTCTGTAATACTGAAGAGATTCTCTTCCATTTTTCTTTCATACTTGTATTCGATACTCTAGAGACATGTCTTGCCTTTTGCCTCTGAGTGGTGTTTACATCTACCTACAATTTTAGATTCCATCTAGTGTCTCCTTAAGTTTTTTGAGATATGTTTTCATTTCTATAAATTTGAAATAGCAATTACATAAAGATATATTGGAATTTTTAATTTTGGCATTACATGTTAATTTTTAATTATTATTTCATTTTGTACGTATAGTGCTTTGCTTTCCTGTATTTCTGCATAGCACATGCTTGCTTGTTGCCTGCAGGTGCCAGAAGAGAGACAAAAGATTTTTTCAAAATTGGAGATATAGACAGTTATGAGCCTCTTTATGGATAGTGGGAATCAAACCCCAGTCCTTTGAAAGAACAACCAGGGAAGTGTCTTTAACCATTGTGCCATCTCTCCAACCCCCATCATGTTTTTTGATTTTGTAATATTCATATCATCTTTTAAGGAGTTATGAAAACAGTCACTAGGATTATGCTGCTATTGTTTCCATAGTGAAATAAATTCATGGCTATAGCTGGAGGAAGCATTGAAAGGTCTCATTGAAACGTAATTTCTGTGTTAATACTGATCATATTAAATGGAAAATATCTCAAAAAATGAGAATGGAAGCATGGCTAAGATGAACTTTTAATTGAAATTTAGTTTTCTTTAGAATTTACAATTGCATTACATAATGAGCAAAAATGTATTTAAAGGAATATGGTTGATTTCAAAATGTTTCCTTTTAAAGAAAATTATATTCATATTATAATTTTATTATTCATTTATGAATAAAAAATGAGACATGTTTGCAGCATTTAAAAATGTTCTTTCATAGAAGCTGTATTGTGAGATGTATACTCTTCATGATATTCAGTTCTGCACTTTTAAAATGCTGTGGTCATAGAGGAAAATAGCAAGCCTGGTGATCATATTAGACTTTGTCTAAATGTCTGAAATGCAACTGCACTGTATTCTTCTACCTAGAGACTATTCTTCTAAGGAGAGTAAAGATCATGTTATATATTATATAGAATAATATAACATATATATGTGGCTGAATAGGAATCCCATAATCAACTCACAGGGTTCTTTACATGCCACATATGGACAGGTTTGTTGTGACCATTGTCAATCATTTCGAAAGTAAACATAAATCAAGTGAAATTAACTTAAAGAAAATAACATGCAAGTTTATTGGAAGAGAGTTAGACATCTGATTAATTTTTTTCTTCTTCTCCCATTTTTGTCAAAGTTATGCGAATGGGGAGAAGAAAATCATTTCAGACATATAGTATTGTGGGGTTATTTTAGTTATCTAATGCAAAACTGAAATGTGACCTATTGTAATCATAGAATTTACTATTTATAAAAGAAGAAGGTCATAAATTGATTGGACAACACAAGAATGTAAGTTCTGGAAAGTCAGAAAATATTTTCCTAAACTGAAACTTTGATCATTTTATCTAAGAAATTATCAGTGAATGGTCACAAGTAAAGTCCATCAAACAGAGGCAATAAGGAACCTGAAACAATAAGAAAGTGAAAGATAATCAGAATTAACTCAGTATCTAAAAATAATGAGTACAATTTCAGTGAATAGTTAAGTAACATTATGGTGAAGAGATAGTCAAGACAAAGGATTCCTCTATAACTAGAGTAAATTTGAGCATGGGTTCTAATTTTACAAGCGTTTATTCAATATTTTCATTAACGAGTTAGCAGCACAAAGTTTGTCCTAATGAGATTAGAAAATGAGTACTATATCAACTTGCCAGAAAATGAAAAATATCTAGTTTTGGGAATATTATTAGAAGGCATTTGTTGCAAACTAAAGTAGCATTAGATTATCTTTGTCTAAGAAAATAACAGTGGAAATAGGAGAAAGAGGCAGTGCTGGAAGAAAGACAAACAGACATGCTTGATTTGATTTCCACAAGGAGAACACTCTTTCTATTCCCAGTAGCAATGTGGCAGCTTACAACCAGCTTTAACATCACTTCAAAAAGATTCAATGTTTTCTTTGGATTCTGTAGTAACCAGAAACTCACATTCACAGCCATATATATAGTTGAAACACCTAAACACATAAAATAAATAAGTAAATAAATTATAAAAATTTCCTTCCATATGTTTTAAATAAAATATTTAAATATCTATGGAAAATCTGATACTGCACAGAAATAAATATATGGCTTGGATCTTGAGAAGATACAATTAGTGATGCATAATAGATAGTATTGACTAGCTGTTTAACGTGAAAGACAAAATAAAAAGAGGAGATTGAATTTTGTTGAATCCAAGATTTAAGAAAAATTTCTAAATGGAGACATTATTCATAGATTAAAGAAACTATGTATCCATCTGGATGAAAGACATATAAATCTATGGAATATTCATATTTGTCCTGAAACATTCTGTGGAATATATTTAAATATGTAATATAAAATACTAAATAGTACTTTTTAAAAGAGTGCCCCAATAAACATATTAAAATAAGTTTTCAATTTGTTAATAAATAGCCAGTCAACTCAATTGATATTGACAGTATCAAAGCAATCTGATTTAGAAAACAATTTTTTTCTACAGTGACTAGAAAAGCTTGTATAAAACTCTGATTTACTTAATCTAATTTAATTTTTTGCTTTTATATGGGTATGTCATGGGATCTGGTTAATTAGGGAACATGGTTTAATCTCTAAAATTTATTATTCAAAAAGAAAACTAAAAATTATTTATGAAACTCCTGTGTATTGCACAGCAAATTATTTTAACTTTGTCGTTATTGACAACTCAAACATTTTCAGTTTTCTTTAGATGCTAAATATATCTATTGCATAGTTAAATACTTACCATGAATTTATATAAATGTGTGCTTGTAATGTTATTTCTAAAATTGTTAAAAATAACATGCTGGAGAACAGTTATTATTTTGCCTTCACAGCTACTTATATCCCAGTCTCGGGGAGAAAGAGTAAGTAGAATGTTATTGAATGAGTCATCCGGGCAAAGCACTATCAATAAATCCCTGCAGGTTTCAAGGTAGGTGTACTCCAAAGGATACTGCTGAAGTGGATTTAGCGTAGTTAACTGTGAAGTAAAATGAGGATTAAAAATAAATTTAGAATGAGTAGTGTAAATCCATGTCTAACTTTTCTTTGGGGGATTCTTGAGGAGCTCCATTAAATTGATGCAGTTCTTATCTTGAAAGGAAGATATAGTTTGTATAAATCTGGTCTCCGTAGGACCATAAAGCAATGGTTGCAAATACAACCACTCCATTGAGATCTACACTAGATAAAACTCTGTGAGAGTCATGCCTTAAACTATAATATCTACTATACAGGAAGTAAGAATATAGTGGGGTGAATTCATGACCCACAAGGCAGGTTTTTTTTTTCTAAAAGAAAAAAAGAAGAAAGTGGTAAAGATGAGGGGAGAGAGGAGAGAGGAGATAGATGGGGGAGGGAGAGAGAGAATGAAAGAAGATGCCAGTTGGTAGGAGAAGAGCCCTTTCTCCCAGCATCCAAAGGATATGCCTGCCAGAACCATTTCTGGAGCTGTTGAACAGCTTTGTTAAGGTGTTTATCCCTAGACACAGTTCTGATCTGTGGGCATTCAGTAGTGTAGAAAAGAATTCAATGTATGCCAAGCACACAAGACAAGGTTTCCTAGGCAGATAGAGTGCTGTGGCTCATCTACATAATCCTCTCACCCTGTTCAAGTAGGATGAAGGAGGAGACCATGAATCCTGGGCATGTCAGTCCTGACAGCTTTATTACAAAGAAGGAGCCACATGGCTACTATGCATTCTGGCATTGCTCCTGCCAGACTTGTTAGGTTTCCCCAATTAAGAGAGTCCTCAATTTGGGTAGCTCATTTATTTCTCTCCACGGTACACGGAAGAAAAAAAAAAAGTAGAAATGATGAAACATTTGACTGTACTAAATCTAAGGCTTAGTTTTGTCACTTTCTTTTGGCTGCTTGGGACTGTAGGAGACAAAGGGCTTTTGCAGAGAAAAAAATTCCTTTTCTATCCACAGATCATTAGCATACATCCTTCCTCTCCGTTCCCCAGCTCCTTCCTTCCCTACTCAAGATTATGTAAGATTATGCTGGAGAACTTGGGTCTCTCTCTCTCTCTCTCTCTCTCTCTCTCTCTCTCTCTCTCTCTCTCTCACACACACACACACACACACACACACACACCACCGACACACACCCAAATTACACACCCACCCACACCCACACACAGAAACACACATCATATTCCGCTACTGAGGGACTGATGTGGCTCTCATGTTTCTGTCTCTGTCTCTCTCTTTCTCTGTACTTTCACAGTGTTATATACGGTGGTGTGTGCATTTGGATGTGAGAGCTCATTTGTGGATTCACATTTATAGGCATAAAGTCTTTCTTAATCACTTGTCAATTTATTTGTTAAGATAATTATATTTAAACATTTTCTCTAGGCATTTAATTTTTGAGTCCCCAGAATGGCTGGAGAAAGGTAATAAAATAAGGACTTGATGAGAAAATGAAATTAACTATTATGGATAAATGTGTAAACCTAACACCTAAGGGATAATTACTTATTTCAAAATATGTTCCTCAAATTTTATCTTATATTTGTTCTTCTCAGTGTTAGAAACCTTAAATTTATGAGTGAGTAACTATAAAGTAGCCACTCCAGACAATTCTCAATGTCTGAGATGTCTTTGAAATATAAACAGAAAATTCTGCTAATTGAGTGAATTTACACTTGTGTGAGAAGAAAGTATGATGAAAAATTACATCAATTCTCAAAAGGCAAAACATGGAGTAGGGGGAGACTAAACATCCTTAGACATAGGATAATGCATATTAACCTTATTTTGAGATTTGTTTTATGTCAGCCAAAATGGGCAAGGTATAAATCAATTATTAAACAAATAAACACCAAAAACACAACAGATGCTGGTGAGAATATGGGAAATTACAACCACATATTAAGTACTGATGGAAGTACAAGTCGGTGTAACCACTGTGAAATTAGTTCATAGCTTCCTGAAAAACAATTTGGAAACATATCTATCATAGAATCCAGCTATACCACACTCTGGAACACGTGCAAAGGTCCCTAAGTCTTACTAAAGAGATACTTGCTCACTCATGCACTTCTACTCAATTTACAAAGTCAGTGAATAGACGCAGACTAGATGTCTATCAACAGAAGAATGGAAAATAAAAATATATTTACAAAATCAGTCAAGAGTTAAGAAAAATTAAATTAAGAAATTTGCAGATGCATGGATAGAAATGAAAACAATAATAATGGGTGTGCAAACCTGTTGGCAAAGACTGCTCATTCGTTCCCGGCAGTCCAGACTCCCAAATTAATCACACAAAAACTATATTATTTGAATTACTCTTTGGCCAATAGCTTAAGCAGATTGCTAGCTAGCTCTTATATCTGGAATCAACCCATTTCCATTATTTTATATTTTACCATGAGGCTCATGGCCTACTGGCAAGATTCTAGCTGGCAACTCACGTCTTACCCCTCTGGCGGTTACATGGCATATCTATCTGCTCTGCCTACTTTCTCTATATATAGATCTCTATCTGTTAGGCAATTGGCCAAAAGAAGCTTCTTTATTCATTAAGCAATGACCACATAAACAGAAGGATTTCCCACAACAGAAACCAAAACACCAAAAGGCAAATATCTTAAGTTTTCTCTCGTATGTGTCTCTTATATTTTAAGTTTTAGATACATGTGTTTCATTCAGAACACCCATAGAGAGTAATAAACTAGCAAGGGACCAGAAAGAACTCTATATCTCAAAAGAAGTGAAGTAATACATATTGGTTTATTTAGATGCTATTGAAGTTGAGAAGTTTCTTTCATCCTAATTTGCAGGGCTTCATTAATAGCTATTGAACCTTTTCTAGGTTCTTTTTCTGCATAAATTTGCATAAAGTATAGATTTCTTTTTTGGTCAATAAATATGTTAAATAAGACTGAAGTTTGAATATTTAAATCATGATACTTTCCTAGAATGATTATTAATTCGCCTTCACACACAAACACACTTTCTCTCTCTCTCTCTCTCACACACACACAATCGTGTGTACATACATCACAATGTAGACACATCCATCTCGAGTAGGGTAAGAGCAAAACAGCCTCAAATTTGCAATGATCCTCCTGATTCTTATCCCTGGTGCTCAGATCTCAAGAATGTGTCATGATATTGAACTTTTTTATCTCTCATTCAATTGTATTTTCTAATAATTTTGAGAATTATTATAGCTAAACAACAGTAGATACTGGTATTTCATTACCTTTGTCTCAATTTTCTGTTACAATATCACTGGATTTATAATTTAGATATGAAAACTATGTTTCTTTCTATATTCAAGAAGGCAGAGCATATTGGTCATTTGCCCATCCATAAATAAGACTAGTTGATTATTATTTTTTAGTGATGGTATATGGTGAGCCCACAAATATTATACAGTAAATGAACAGCTGACAGGCCTATTGAACTAATCCACGGGAAGTGTATGCGTACACTCCACCAGGAAACCAATTTTGTAGATCAGCAGGTACATCTGTCCTTTGGATAAGCCACTGTCAATTCTATAAAAATCATGTGAAATCATGGCATTTCTCCCTTCTATAGTATCCCAGCAATGTACAAATCTGACTTTTCCTATAGGGCAACTGAATACCTAATTCAATACCATGAAGCCGTGGTGTGAAAAGGATTTGGTCAAACCTTTGTTCTCATAGTTGAAATCCACATAAAAATAGTTCTGCACAAACTTTCTTAATTGACACTAGTCACTGATAAGGAAGGAGCCTCATGAATGTGATAATATGTTGGCACTAACAGCGGACTCAGGAAGGTGTAAGCTATTGGTGTTCTGCTCTGATTTAACAGGCTACTCATATTCTGTATTACCCTTTACCTTGGTTTTAAGTAATATAGAATCACAAGCCAGGAAATTAACTCTTTACACAGGAAAAAGGCCCGAGTTGCTGAAATTACCTTCAGAGAAAAAAAAAATCTCACCTGGGAACCCTGCTGGAGTCAAAAGCAAGCTCCCCAGAAGAGATTTCTTTTAACTTAACCTGCTAGATGCTAATGCAAATCAAGTCAACAGGTCAGTATAGCAACCAAGCCACCGCCCTCTAAGACATAAGGTGCCTCCTTGTGAAATCCACAAGGTTTCATGTGACTCTGCGAAAATGCATGCTTCACACTATTGCTACCACCTATGGGATTGCTAGCTTGTCTGTATGCCTTTAAAAATGGAAAGATTTGTGGAGATCAGCTTTTTTTTTTTCATCTCTATGTCTTATGTCATACGCCCTTATGCCTGTCCCCCTCCCTTATTTCCTATGCTTTGCCCTTACCCTTATGTCTGATGCTTTGCCCTTAGCCTTATGCTTCTTCATTTCCCTTCTTTTATCTGCTCCTATTAAAAAAAAAAAAAAAACTTGCAGGAAAAACGTGCCTAAGTCAGTCAGTTTGTTCTGAGAGAGGGTTAAGGTTGGTACTCAGTAGCTCTCGATAACAACAATTCCTGTGCATTTGATAGTAAATTTAACCTAAGTTTTAGCATATTTTTTTAGTAAATCACATGATCCTACAGCTTTTTTCTTTCCTTCCTTCTTTTCTTCACCCTTTTCCCTCATTCCTCTCTCAGTCTCTCTCATGAGCTCACTCACTCTCTTTCCTCTTCTTCTCTTCTTTTTTTCATTGATGCTTTCTGTATTTGTTTCTTTTAGGATTTGAGTTGAAATTCAATATCCTTATAGTTCCAGGAGTATTAAACTGAGCGATTTTATATTAGAGAGTTGCAATATTTTATACCTGTCAAGAAACTGCTGTATTTCATTTCTGCTTTCTAATTTATGCTATAGTGGTGTTTCAATATGCCTCCACTATGCGAATAATATATGAACAATCTGTGAACATTTCTGGTCATATTAATTTTTGTCTTATCTCATTCTTTACATATACTTCAAGTGGTCTCTTTCTTTTATCAGAAGCAGGATTTGTTTCTTCATTTTAATATTTTGAGTTCAATGTATTGAATTGAATTTAGTGAGTGATAGACTACTGTTTTATTTCCTCTTCATCAGCACATATTTTGTCTTTTATTGGGTTCTGGTGGGGAACTGGGATTTATGTAAAGCCTTTATTCGCATGGTTTTCTTCTGTGCCCTGGAAAGGCTATAGATTATACTGATGGGTTTCACACACAGAACTTGTGTTGTTTTTCTGGAGAAATGCTCAAACTACTCTTCTTTGCTGCACCAGAACCACTTTTACCATTTCACACGTGTCTTCTTGTGTTGTTTTCATTATCGTTTTCTTCAATGGATTTCTCTGAGATGTCTTACTTGACTTGATAGATTACTTAGACATCAATTATTTCTTTCTTTCTGTTTGAATTTTTATCTTTTCTGCCAATGCCTTCTTTGCCGTCACCCTTATTAGGAAACACACTGTTGGGTTACCTTATTTTAAATTCATGAATATTTTCCTCCATGGACCAGGACGTGTTTTATTTTAGTATTTATACAGAATACCACGAAAGAAAATGAAAATTCCAGTGTTGTCAAATGGAATGTTTTTCAAATATCAGTTAGATAGTAATATAGTTGATAGAAATTCTGAATTATCTGCAATATTGCCCCTCTTCAATATCTTGCTCCCATCAATCACTAACGTTTCTTTATTGTTTAAGTAGTTGAGTCATATGCTTTTCAGCTATGTTTCTGCTTGGATATTTGCTGTTGTGTTAAGAAAAAAATTAATATTTTATTCTTTAACAAGTCCTTGTTGTCATTTAGTTTTCTTTTCTGTCTCTGGTAGTTTTTCTAAGAAATGAATGTATATATATGTTCTATGTTATTAGTGTAACAACTGCTTTTACTTTCAAAATTTCAAGATATTTTTTCATTCCTTTTATTACTCTGTTCATGTATCTCATTTAAAACGTACTTCCAAGTGCACAGCATACATTTCATGTGTGGTTTTGGCTTTTATGAAAAGTCACAATACCTATCAAATATTTACTTACATCACAGCAATGCTATTTTGTCATCTATATTCTTCATTATTGTGATACCCTAAACAGTTAAAAAAAAAAAAAGCAAAAAACCAAGCAAACAAAAACTACAAACACACAGACCTCAAACAGAGATGGTTTTGTCTTTGACTCCTCCTACAGATAGCAATAGGCTTAGCTTAGAACAATGCTCTACGGCACTGCAATGACAGAGTGTGTTTCTTTCTCTGCTGCATTTCAAAACTTAATTTATAAATCACAAACATTTGTATCCGAATAAAATGGACGAGAAATTTCCAAATTATATTTTGCAATGTTTTCCCATTTAGATAATACGCACCTGAGGTTTCTCTACATGTTTTATATATAAAATAAACTGAATTACATTCAAACACTAGTTTTCAATCAGGCAGTTAATAAAATAGTTCCCAATTTCATCCTGTCAACTTTGTTCTATTGACCCGATCTATCCCTAATCTGTTGTGGTAGTGATTGTGAGCACTGTCTTGACTAGCCTTGTGGACCTCAGTAATTAACTTTTGTTTTCTCCATAGTCCCTCATTTTAATCTTCCTAAATGCCATTTGGTGGATGTCAGATACAGCTGTTGTCCCCTAGTGACTCCAGTCTCAGTGTGGCCAAGCATGCCTTATCTCCCCCATGTGCCTAAGGAGATTGAAGCTCCATGGTTATTATCTCTGCCCACCCTGCAACAGAATGGAGTTGGACTCTCTGAGGAAAACCCTCTGCTGGGCCATCTGTTCATATAGGACAGTTTAAAATATTATTTGCATTTGCCATATCCCACAGGAAATGCAATAAAATTCCCTCTTGGGCAAATCTGCGACATGGATATTAGCACTGAATTTTTAAAGTCAACTTTTGTTTTCATAGGAGATAATGTAACACCCATTAACCCAACTGTGAATGCATTTCGGGACCCTATTCCCATCCCAACTTGTTATCTCCATAAAAAAATACTAATGAAAAAAATAAAGCCAGATTACAAGATTCAGAGATCAACCCAGATCCGTGGGAATCGTGCAAACACAACATATCACTGTGGTTTTTGTTTTAATAATGGAGCTATTGTTGGCAAATATAAAAGAATGGATATGCACTTAGCTTTAGATCATAATCGCCTTTTCAATTCTAGGATGTATTCCAGGTCTGAAACTTTGAAAATAAAATATGTTAATAAAAAAAAAAGGCTACAAAGTTTATCAAGGTTTTAGATCAGGATCAGAACAACAAATGATTCAAGACATATTTTTAAAAACACAAATTTGATACTATTAATTTGTCCACATTTTTGTCTCCCACACTTAAAGAGTTCTGTAATATTGACACATGGTTCATGAACAAAGGATGAAATTTTTTAATTATGGTTTCCTTCATAAAGCACTCCACTCCTTACAAATGTGTTCTGGCTGTGCCATATGAAGATCATGTGGTCACGGACAACTGCAATGAAAAGAAAATAAAAAGTAATATCTGGTGATCAGTTAAGAAGTTCATAAGAAACAATGTGATGAACTCAGTGAACCTGTGTTGATTATAAAAATCTCTCTATAGGCTTACTTTAGATATTGTCTATAGATGAAAGCATCCCTAAATTCCTGATCTTACTTAATTTTTTCCAAGTCTTTAGTTCCTAAAAGTAAATACTATGTTTGTGAATATGAATTTGGCCATTAGAAACTAAATTATTAATTGGCTCTCATAATTATGTTTGTTTTAAGAAAATAGACATAAAGAGGACGAGAAAATAGTTAAAATACCTGCTTTTATTCTAAAACCAAACATTACTATTTGACTTAGGTAATTTCTTTTTCCTGTATTTGCTTACAGAAATACATCAAAATGGTTTTTTAAATATTTGATTACTCTTCATATGAAATAATTTGATTATAGATAATTAAATTTTACTTGAATCGGAACAAGAGAAATATGAATAAAGGAAAGAAAGGAGAAGGCTGAAAATCAAATCTTCAAGGCAAGGAATTTTATTTCTTAAAAGCATGCTTTAACAATTCCATTAAAAATTTTGGTGAGATTTATGAAGCTAGAATTATTGCCATAGTTTCTTTATTTTTAAAATTGTATGTGTATGCATACATATATGTATTTATGAATATATACTATATGAATATATTTGCATATATATTGTATGTGTCAGTATATGCATTTTTATGTGTTATCTATCACTCATTGTCATCTTGACACACACGAAAGAGTATCAATAGAGGAGTCATGGAAGAAGGGCTAGCTCAATATGGGTGAGTCCATAGTGTTTGGACAATTGTATTAGCAAGGTAGTTCATCAAAGGCAGGAAGAAAGCTAAACAAGTTAACAGAGGCTTCTTTTTTCATCTTCTTTAGTTTCTGCTTCAACTTCTTTTATCTTTTTTTTTTAAAAAAATTGCCACAATATGCTTGCTAACTTCTAATGTGTTTATTTGTTTAAAAACACAGAATTGCTGTGCTTACTAGTTCAAAACTTTCTTCTTTGGCGAACAGTGTTTTCTCACACCATTTCTAGAGAAAAATCTACCAGGCTAACTCTTACTTTTTTGAAGGCAATATTATTCTCTGATAGCTTTTCTAAACTTTTTATTCTTGAGAAGTAATGAGCTAAATGAATGCAGATATATTGTGTATTTGACATGATTTTTTCACTAATCTAGTATTATTTTTCAATCCGTAGCTTAAAGTTTTCATTAATTTCAAACAAATATTTTATAGCTTATTTTTCATATGTAAACACATTTACTGTAATTATATTTTGTTCTATTTTCTATGTAAAAACCCTTCTATAACTAATTTAATACTTTTTATCTTTTCTTCTTATTTTGTATGATTATTCTAAAGAATTTTCTCATGGCAGATTTTTTTTTTAATTTGAAGCAAGAAAGGTTACATCAAATTCTATCAGTGTATATCACATGATACTCTGTTTCCTTTGTTGAGTAATTTTTATTTTGTCTCATTTAGATGTTTTATTATACCAGTTTTCTGGATATATGTTTCTACGATCTTAGTATTTTGTTCCACAAATTAAAAATGTTTTTGTGATGTCTTTTAAGTCAGCATTCATTATTTCAGCTAACTCCTGCCTGTTCTCTGTTTCTTTTGATTTTTATTTCTGAAGTGTGTATGCTATACACACATGATGTGTGTGTTTACTAGTATTAGAACCCATGTATACGGGTCCCTGTGTACTACTTTGTAGTTTGTAGAAGGAGCAACGGGCTGCTCTGTAGAAAGGAGCAACGGTAGTTAATGTAGAGATGATTCAGATATCAAGAGTAGTCCCCCATATACGTATGCAAACAAGTACACGAGCACCCACATTTTACTTGTGATTCCAGGACCTCTCACTCAGTTCAATTATATGTTTCATAATATTTATTCCACTTCTAAAATTGTCTCTGATTCTCTCTCATCCCAACCCTATCCATTTTTTTATCATTTCTTTCTCTTGTCTTTGTTTTTAGCATTCATTTTTAAAATATTAATAGAAACCCTTTGGTCATTTTCCTTAACTACATTTCAAATATCTTGACATTTGTATTTACTCAGATGTTTGGTTTTAAATGTACAATGAAACACTAAAAAAGTTATCTTTGGAAATTTTATTTGCAATGTGAAAGAAGTTATCAATTTCTCAAAAAAATGCTTAATGGTATAGTGATACCTAAGGAATTTTAATTTCAGTTTTTGAAAGATGAAATAAACACAAAGCAATAAAAGTATATTGATACAATTGCTTCATCACATTTAGCAATAAAAACATTGACTTTGATATCATTAAAATATAGTATAGAAAAATAATGAAAAATAAATGAATAATTAAAATTTGAAAGTCAGAAAGTAATTCAAAGCATGCATTGTAGAATGGAATTAACATAAAATAAGGAATTCATGTTTCTATATGTCATTCAGATATGACTAGTCACACAGATTCTTCTTGTCTACTTTAACTATCTTTGTCTATAAGAAGACAAATATATGAAATAGGCTAAGGCAAGTAGAAATAATTAAATTCAAAGCCATTTAAATACATATATTTTCTATAGAAAGCTGTTTGCTAAAAGATGTTATTTAAGTGTGGTTCTGCCCCTTTATTTCTTAGTTCTCACTTGCCTTCCTCGCCGTGTAATAAGAGCAAATCTCCGATTGCTGTATTCATTTAATGTAAAATGAGGACATGGAATGGTTAGTCCATTACGTAAAAAACTAATCAGAGATGGCCTCACACAACAGATCCCAAGGAATATGAAAACATGTCTACGAACATGATTGGGGAACAAAAAGAGTCACAAACAAAAGACTACGTTACAAATTCAAATGTGAAGTGTTCAAAAATAAGGCCTGTTGGGGCTGGAGTGGAAGCAGCTTAGTGAGTAAGAATGCCTGCTGTTCTGAAAAGGAACCAGAGTTCCAGTCTCAGAACACATGTTTCATGTGGGGCATAATTTCCTGCAGCTCCATTTCCAGAGGATATGATGCCCTCTTCTGGTCTCCAGAGGCACTTACACCCATGTGCAACATGCCCCCCTCGTCATATCTAAATAAAAATAAAATAAATCTTTTATTCTGCCAAATCGTTTGATATGTCAAGACATTAGTATTTTGGAGAGGAGTGTAAAGTGGTACTTGACAAGGGAATGGAGATAATATACAGAAGATTTGTCCTGCGTAGTTGTTGGTCTAACCATAGATGTGGACAGCCTTGACAGCTGGGCAGAACTATTCTTGCTTCCTTCCCTTGGCACCTTGCATAATACCTCAAGGAGGGTGCTGCCAGGGCAGTTCCAGCTTGCTTTTCACAATTCTGTATCTGAATATGTGGTACCTTCATCAGTTGGATCTTATCTGTATCAGAACATGTGGCACTTCCATGAGTTGGACCTTACATCAATTTCTGGGAGTTAACCAAGGTCAGTGCTAATAGACTATATCGTTTTGGGCCATCTCTTGGACTCTCCCAAACAGAAGCTTGAAGGAAGATTTTCCATATGTAGAACCTTGATTTTTGTTGGATTATCTATGGCCCTTGGGTCATCATTATAATCCTATTGGGTTTAAATTAATTTAAATTATGTATATATTATTTAGATATATATATACCAATATGTACATAAATATGATAATGTACCACAAACTAATATTTCTTTGATGCATTTTCAGTCATCTCTTTGTTCATTATTCCTCTTCTTTGCTCTCTATCAGTGTTTCCTTCCCTATTCTTTTTCCATACAGGTTTTCTTTCTTTCCCCTGTCCCAACATCTATAGACTTATTGGAAATGACTATTCTTGAGAAAAGTATGAAAACTTCAAAATGATAATATAGCTCGGTGATACAGCAGATATCAATAAATAGATAAAGAAGAGGTTAAGGCGCACACCCTTGGGTAACACTGCTCCATCAAGTCTATGCTGGGAATGTAAAATCTTTAATTATCTCTCTGATATATATATATATATATATATATATATCTACTAAATATATATTTATATATATCTGATATATATATCTATAGTAGATATGTATATATCTACTAAAGTACAATTATCTTGAATAATACAGTAAATTTTAGGGAAAATACAGTTTTCAGTCAAGAAGGCTTTGCCATAAAAATTATAGATTGATTAAAAGTATATATTTTATAGACACAGTTCAGCAAGAGAAATTCTAGAAAAATTTTAAAGGAGAGCAATATGAAAATTATTATATATGATGCCAGAGAAAAGCAATGACATGTGAAATTTTACAGAGAAGAATACTTTTTATAACTAAAATTGCCACTACTTTTCAAGAATGAACTAGAAAGTCATGGTATAAGACAAAGGAATATTTTATAACTGAAACCAAAATAGTTAGATATAAATGTCATAAAACTTTTCCCAAATATTTTGGAAGTTTAACAACAAAACATTCTTCACTGACCCATGAGAAGCCTCATGGTAAAATCTTGAAAAATATTCTAAAAAGAGAGGGATTTATACTGGAGAAGGAAAACACTAAGAATATTTGAAAGCAATTGTTGTATGTGAAAATATAAAATCATGGGTCTTGAAGAATGGTGTAGCGTTTGGATATAAAAACAAGGAAGGTATATCTGCCGTTGACTAAGAACTACTCACTCTTCTAGATCACTGGAATTGCCTCTGTAAGATTTCTAAAGCTTAGGCCACATGTCGGTCATTTCTGATACCTATAGAAATAATCCTTGATATTTTTAAGGACATGCCATTAAAGGTTTGCACCTACTTTTTATTTTTCTATTTCTCATTTTTATTATTTGGAACACTTGGACAGTAATCTGTAAGCATTTATACTTATGTCTATATCTCTATAGAGATTACTGTTAGTATAAATTGGTAGATTTAAAAAGATCAATATTTTTATATAAATATTTATTTTATTTTTAATCATGTGTATTTCTTTGTTTGTAAATGAGAATGGGCAATGGAGTGCACTTGTCTGTGGAGTTCAGAGGCTTTGGATGTCTCCTGGAGTTGTAGTTACAGAGTATAGCACATTAACCAATTTGGGGTGAAAGACTCCAAAAGGATTTGTAAGCCCCCTCAACCCTGAGACATTTTTCTAAATGTCTTGGAAATGGGACAGTTTCCCGCCACACACACACACACACATGCTGGACTGCTTATCCTCCTGTGTCCTTGTGAATAATCTTCAATCATAACTCCATTCTGGGATTGAGGCAAAGACAACCCACAGATGTTGACTCAGTTCCTGATGTTTGATTTAGTCACCGGAACAAGGACAGGAAGGCCCACAGATGCTCCCTTTATCTCACCTGACCACACAGCGATTCTCCTGCCCTGGAATAGACCAATCACTGCTAGTGACCTTTTAAATAAGCCAATCCAATAAGTTGGAAAACAACCTACAGGTTCCCCCCTTGTGCCTGTGGCTTTTTGCTTTAAAAGATGGACTGTAACAGCTATCGGATGTCCTTCATATCCCAAACCTGAAGGGCCCTGTCATGACAGAATAAAAATTCTCTTGCTTTTGCATCAATTGTGGTTATGAGAGTGGTGTCTGGAGCAACTCCTTCCTGATGTTTGGACTTCTTGTCCAACAGGGGTAGTTAGAATAAATGGTGATCTTTCTTGAAGCACAATTCTGGTCCCTGGAATAGCAGTACACGCTAGGAATCTCTAGGTCACTTATCCAGACCCACAGAGATAGTATTTGCATAAAAATTATTATTTTATTCTTTTATCATTTAATTTTGACACAAACACTCCGCTAGATATTAAGTGACAGAAATAAGCCCATTTAGTTCCCTCAAAATTTTCAACCTGGTGTGAGACAGGTAAAGAATTTAGCATATTGAGTAGGTTTATCATAGACGCAATCTGCATTAAAGGGTCACTATTATAACTAACTTGAGAATATGGAGAGAGAAGAATTGTTTTGGAAGTTTTACTCTTAGCATAAAATAAATATAATGAAGCCTGGTCTGGATTAAGAAAAGTGGGAAGGCTTTCTTGTAACACAATGACAAGCACATGATAAGAGCAAATACGGGACTGCTAGATCCAATGGTATTATATTGCAAGTGGGAAATCCCTTTGTTATATAACTAAATAGATTCTAAATTCAATCAGAAAGTTGTGGCTACAGAAAGCTTGCACCACGATTGTACCAGTGGGCATGTCTTGACAGACCATTCTTATTGTGCTTCTCAAATCTCACCATGTGGTATTTGGTAGCATATTTCTCCTCTTGAAATATGCTAAATGGGCATAGGATAAAACCAGCTCCTAATGAGTTATCATTATACAAATAAACTAATGTGTTTCTCAGTCGTCATAAGACTACCTTTCAATTGCAGTAGATAAAATTAACATATTTCCCACCTTAAGTTTGGAAACAGGGTTTCTCATGAAACTGGTATTCACAAACTGATATAGCCTGAGCGGTCAGAGAAACCCAAGATATTCCTATTTGTTGTTATTTTGTTTTTTTCTTTCTATCTGGAATTTCAAGTGAGTGCATGACATCGCCCTTAAATTCTCTTTTTCTTCTCTTTATTGGTTGTAGTAAGCACATTGACAGTCTACTGGGCCCTATTGCTGGCACAGAAAATACGTTCTTCCAGGTAAAGTTTTAATAATACATTATAGATTTATTCCATACATAAAATATTCCAATAAATATTTAACCAAAGTCTAAAATATCTGCCAAAGGAAACAAAAGGGAGTCATTATTTCCAAATATTTCCAATGGATAAAAATAGGAAAAGTGATATGATTCTCATGGCACTAAGTGACTTACACTTTGAGTCTCTCTTCACTGTTGACAGGAATCCAATGTATTAGAAAAGTACAGATTTATATTTTTTTCTGAAAGTAGTGTGGTCTTACATGCAACTCTTCAGTGAGGTTAAAATTCTGTGTTTTTCAGTTTATGTACAACCAGAGGAAAAAATACTACAACAGGAAATAAAAACTAATCATGGGTGATTTAGAAAATAAACATCGCTGGTCTAGAAATTTACTTCCTTCTCTCTGAAATAAATAGACATTCTCCACTAGCAACTCTGCCAAGGCTTTAACATTCAGCAGCATCCCACTAGTGCACACTAAAGAAAATGGAAAGCAAATGTCATGCCAATATTAGACGTCTGCAGTTCTGTCTACTTTTCCAGCTCTCATCACACTCAGACACCAGGGACTGAAACAACATCATTTTAAACTTAAAAGTAAATTTTGTCATGTGAAAATTGCAGAGGAAATAAATCCTAGCTAACCATGCCCTTTTCTCTCAGGGAAAAAAAGGAAAGTAAACTGGATTATAAGGATCAAATTGCACCACTGCTTTGAGACGTGTTCAAATATTCAGTTATGCACTGTGCATTTTCAAGTTACACATTCCTATTACTCTTCTGGTTTTGTCATGTACTAAGGCTAAATAAACAGATTCCCTGCAAAGTAAACTCTACTTAAGAGATATTAAAGCCGAGACACGTGCACTCGAAAGCGAACAAATGCAAAGGAAAATCTTTCTCTTGGTATTTAGACAGCCCTGCTGGGGAAAGAACACTCATTCCAAATACCAGGAAAGGGATCAAAATTATTGGTTAGCATACACCAAAATGGTGTCTGTTTATTCATGCTTGAAAATCAAGTTCCATTATTTGAGTTTTAATGAAAACTCATCTAGTATGAAAAGCACACACAAGTAAAAAAACAAAAATGGTAGCAGAAAACAGATAAAAGTGAACACTGTAAATATTCATTTAGAAATAATATTTTAAACCTTGTGTTCATGCATTCATGCACACATGAATGCAAGATTGAGTGTGCCAACAACTGCATATGGCACTCAGAAAGCAATTTCATGTAGTTTGTTCTCTTCTTCTGCTTTTATCTGGTTTTTAGAAATCAAACTCACATTGTCAGTCTTGCATGGGAAAGGACCTTTACCTGCTAAGCCATCTTATTGGCCCTGTGTTTGAACATTTAACACAAAGTGCATCTGTGTTTGGTTGCTTTTTGAGTATTTTATGATTCAAAAGAATGACATGCTGTGAACAGTGTTGTTTAATGTTTTCATTCTTTAAATTTCACAAATATATGACTATTTATAATTTTCACAGCATTTTAATGAAATTTAATTCTGTTATTATGCTACTTTCCCATTTAAAATGAGATATATTAGTATAATAAAAATATTACTTATGAATATTTATTAAGAAAAAATCTACTATATTCAACTAGTTGCAAATATATCAATGTAATCACCTTTAATGTATTTCCATATCCACAAAATGAATATTGTAGGACTTACCATCTCAATTTCTGTTTTCTCAACCATAGACCAAAAAAAGTTGTCTTTATAAAGTTGTCTTGTCTTTATAATTTGCCATTTCTGTAAATTTAAAGTAAGTAGAAACCGATAGTATAAAGTCTCTTTTGACTTCTATATTTTCCCTAACACGTGTTCATTCAAAGTTCATAAACATTTTAGTGGTACCAATATTTGATTTTTTGGTAAATAATTTTCCAGTGTTTGTAAACAACATTTTGCTTGCCTATTCTTCAGAGTTGAGGATATAGAATTATTTTCCTACTATGGAGTATTGGAAAAATGTTAATGTGAGTATTATTTATCAGTCCATATTTGATCATGTTTGTGTTTGTCTTGAATACATCCTCTACAATACAATTGCTTTATAGAATGATATCTCTATGGTTCATACTTGAGAAGGTAAGTAATGTTTTGCAACATGGTTATTTACTTTTATATTCTTGCCAAAGGTACAAAAATCTTCCTTTCTTTCCCAATGTTAAATAACACCTGTGGTTATCTAGCATCTTGAAAATTTCCATCCTAATATCTGTGAAACATATACCATTATAGCTTTTATAAGCAAAATTAGATAAATTTATTGATTTTTTTCTGGAGAATACTGATTTAAATTTTTTCCTCAGTTTTATATGTATTTTTACCTTTTTCCACTTAAAATTCGAATAGATTACATTAACTTTCTCCTTCCTGGACTACTTTCCAGCTCCTCTCTGTTTATCTCCTCCTACTCCTTCCATCCCAAGCAAAACAAAACAAAACAAAAATCAATCAACTTGATTATCACATCCATTTGATTAAATACCTCCTGAAATAATAATCGGTTAAAGTGTCATAACATATAAAATCAAGTTTACTTTATTATTATGCTAGATTATTATAAACTCAGTGATATTTGCAATTAGGACAGACTAATACAGGTGTTGTAGCTATTGAATGAATGAAGGTGTATGGTAACCCTCTGACTGATGGTTTTTAATCACACTAAAATAGAGTGGAAGATGAAATCTGAAGACAGAAGTTTAATGGCCACATGTTTTTATTGTTCTTGGTTAATAAAATTTCTTTTGTGTGTATTCCTGGGGCCATTTCTTTTTTTAAAATTTATTTATTTATTAAAATTTTCCACCTCCTCCCCTCCTCCCAACTCTCCCACTCCCCGCCCCCCCAGTCCTAAGAGAAGTCAGGGCACTCTGCCCTGTGGCTCCCAAAAAGCCAGTATATGCAGTAGAATCAAAACCTAGTGCCATTATCATTGGTTTCTCAGTCAGCCCTCATTGTCAGCCACATTCAAAGAGTACAGTCTGATCACATGCTGGTTCAGTCCCATTCCATCTGGCCTTGGTGAGCTCCCATTTGATCAGTCACACCGTCGTCTCAGTGGTGGATGTACCCCTCGCATTGGTCCTGACTTCCTTGCTTATGTTCTTCCTCCTTCTGTTCTTCATCTGAACCTTGGGAGATCAGTCCAGTGCTCCAATGTGGGTCTCTGTCTCTATCTCCATCCATCGCCAGGTGAAGGTTCTATGGTGATATGCAAGATATTCATCAGTGTGGCTATGGGACAAGGCCAGTTCAGGTACTTTCTCCTCTCCTGTCCAAGGACCTAGAAGCTAGGAGTATTTCTTTATACCCTAAGTATTACTACTGTTGTTTATGCTGATCTGCTATTCTTCAAAAAAAAAAAAAAAAAAAAAACGACTGTTGAGAAAATGAAACTAGACACTTTCCTTTTCAGGAGTTCCAAGCATTACAAAAGACAGCATTTCGAGTGATTGGAGACTTCCTTTGTTCAACACATCTTATTAGTTTCATACTGCTGATCAAAGATAAGTATCATTTCCAAGGTGATAAAGAAACCAAAATAAGAACTATTCATTGATGCATCAACGTGATTCCTGCCCTAGTAGTTACAGGACAGTGTTTCATAATCAATCTTGTCATCAGATCTTTGGGGTGAGTCAATTTATATAGAAAAATTACTGGATGTGCTACTTGAAACCTCATCAAAGTACTTCCATTCTCTGTTCTCCACAGATTCACAGAAACTGACTTTCAACACTTTCTACATTATTTTTTTAGCTCGGCTCTAGATGAAATAAATTAATATAGCAATACTTGGAGTTGGGAAATGGGAGGAGAAATTTGTTTCTTGTCTTCTTTATTTTTACTTCTACTTCCACCATTCACTACATCTGATTTCCTCCTGCTCCAGTTGTCACTGACTAGAGCAATTCTAATGCCACCATTTCTGGATGTTCTTGACTATTCACTCTTAGAACACCGATCTCTTCATTTGCTCTCTTGTCTTAGATTTCCTGTAGCTTTTCTATGGGATTCATTACTGGAAATTATACTCTCTAATTTTACATTGCTCTCATGAGCTTTTTAGCAAGTCAATGAAATAAAAGCAACACTCTTTTAAGTATATAAGCAATTTGTTCTTTTTTAATATATGTAAAGTTCTTACTGATTCAATCACTGAGATTTAGAATAGTACGCAAATATAATCCGAAGACTATTTTCACTACTATGCCAGTGTAGCCTAACTAACCACTTAGTCCAGTTCTGGTTATTGTCGTGGAAGAGATTGTTATGATCTATGGTGAACAGTAAAGAGGGATGGAGGTGTTGGATGGGAACAATTGTACAATATACTATGGTTTTGCCTATATAAGATGTGAACCAAAAAATTATAACGCGAATGTTGTAAGAAAAAAGACTTGTTTAATAACAATTCTTAGAATTCTGTATATTGTAAATATATAGAAATAACACAGTATTCAGTAGATCTCATAAAGACACTTTCAAATTTTGTTTTAAGATTCATTATCACCAACTAATAGTATGACAATATGTTAATTGATAGATTATTTATAAAACTTTGGTTTACAAATGGTATATATTGTGCTATATATAACCAGTCATTTACATAATAAAGATAAGAGGATACTTTTAATAATTCAGTGCTCTAGGCTAGAAAAACAATGAAATTTATGCCCTGGCAATGCTGAAACATCCATGCGTAGCCCATATATGGCCGTTCTGTTGAACTTGTCCATTTTGGGTTTCATGGTCTAAGTTGATGAGGATGACTGACAAGGTCTCGTCCTAAAGAGGGCACCAGATCTCATTACAGATGGTTGAGAGCCAACATTTGGTTGCTGGGAATTGAATTCAGGTCCTTTGGAAGAGGAGGCAGTAATCTTAACCACTGAGCCATCTCTGGCGCCTATGTAAAATAATACAAGAGAAAAATATGCAAAATCTCTAAATTCCAAAAATCCTTTCATTTTCAGTTGTGTCTATATTTGATTTTATAGTCTCAAAGAAAAACAACACTGTTATTTTACCCATCAATTGTCTCTTCTTTGCTTTCACTATAAACATGACATTTTACTATTTTTAGTTTACTCAACTATTTTTATTTCTAATCATATCAAAACCAAACATCTAGATTTTACTTATACCTAAACTAGTTATCAGAAATTAGATATTAATTGAAAAGGCAATCAATGTTTTTCTATGGGAAACAAAAAATGAAAATGTATGCTGACTTGAAGCTGGAAGATTGTTATTTAAGTCAAATATATACCACCCTTGAATTCGTAAGGACACACATACATGAGGCATAAGCATATGATGGCAAAGCCTTAGAAGTTTCAACCAAATGTTTATGCTAAGTATCCCCCAAAATGAATTAACTAAGTGGTGACTTCTTGTTATAGATTCTCTCATTTAAATAGCCACAATAAAGCCATCTGGGCATATCCACAGATGCACAGCATGGCTGCAAGCATAGCAGTTATTGAAGTTATATGCTAAGTTTGGGCTTCTAGGCCATCCCTTTGAATCAACTTTAATGGCACTTTATAAAAGAAGGAGTTAACAATTTGATACACACACATACACAGCATTGACTGGCATTTGACATATTTGAAATTGACTCTAGTTTTAAAATGTTTCTATGTCTTTTTTAACCCTAATTTGAGGATATCATAGAAAACTAATTTCTGAGAAATTGTTTCATAAGAAATAGCTATTATATTCCTTATATATGATATTCAAAGAGGGGCCTTAACTAATTTTGTTACTCAATTTATAATTATACTTGATGTTCTTGGTTTTAATTTTTAACTGCAATATATGTATAGCTATATTGAGAAATAAATTTAAAATGTATTTCTATGTAGCAGATCACAACAAAAGTTTATTTTTCTCTCAAGATGACTTCTGTTATTGCCTGTACATATACAACTTTTCATGGTCACAGGACAGGCAATGACTATTGTTAACACCCAGTGTGCCAAGGCCATGGATGCATCTAAACTTTTTGTAATGCATATAAGAGATCTTTTTGTTCTCAGTCATAAGTGTCAATCATGCTGATAATGCAGCCCTGTTGTAGTGTGACACTGTATTTCCAAGTCATTGTATCATAAACACATTCACGGCCAGTTTAGTGGGTTATTTGTAAATACAAGAATTCTTCAGGAAGACATAAAAGTATACTGAATACTGATGATGGCAACGAACTAACTAACCAACTAACTAACACACACACACAAGGGGAGAGAGAGACAGAGAGAGAGAGAGAGAGAGAGAGAGAGAGAGAGAGAGAAAATTTAGAGACTGCTACTATTTCAGTTTGAGAAAATGATTATTTTTATTACAAGAAAGCATGCTAGTGATATGAGAGACATTATAAGAAAATTTAGTGAGTGTAGATTTGGAAGAAAAGTAAGAAACAGAGAATATACTACAACAAAGAAAAACAGCCAGAGAAATGGCAAGTAGATTAAGGCACAGGGTGTGTAAGTCTACTAACCCTGAATTCCATCTGAAAACACACTCAAAGGCGACAGAAGACCCTGTGACTTTGTTCTACACACCATACATACAAACCATTCACACATACATAACTTTACTATTAACAAAGTAAAGGCAGACTGTATATAACGCTCTCCTTTTGTTTGTTTGTTTGTTTGTTTACTTCTTTGAGACACGGTTTCTTTGCAATGCCATGGTTGTCCTGGAACTTGTTCTGTAGGCCAGAATGGTCTTGAGTTCACAGAGATCCAACTGCCTCTGCTTCCCCGAGTGCTGGAATTAAAGGTGTGTGCCACTACTGGTTAGCTGTTTTCCAACTTTAATTGAAAGAGCCTTCTTAAAAATCTAAGAAGCTTGTGAATTTCAAGAGAGTAAAAATCAAAGAAAATGATGTTGAGGTGCAGCACAAAGTCTTGAAATTGGAAGCATAAGGGTAAATCCTGAAGGTTGCCATGAGAGTACTAATAAGAAAACTAATAAAACACAATGCAGAGATTATGTGAATTGTATCTGTTAAGACAATATATATGCCAGGAGGAAATTTGATATCTTTATAAAGATGAGAAGGAAGAGCCAAGATTTCAACCATCTCAAATTATAAAACTGACAAAAGACCCTTTAGAAGCCAAGTGAAATTAAGGCATGTTCACATAAGTAAAATATGTGCAATTTATTTTTCTGTTACACTCCATTTCAAAAATCAGAAAGACGATCAGGTTGTAGATAAAGAAACAAACAAAAGGACTCTGAATAGGAAGCTAAAACTTGTAAGGTTATCAGGAACCTGAGTGAAATGTAAGTGTTCATATCAGAATTGTAATTTCCTTCTACAACATTTCAATAACTGTGTGTGTTATTATATGTGAATATAATATGAGATCAGTGTGTTTAGGTGTGTGTGCCTCAGCACCAGTGTTCATCAGAGGTCAGCTTTGGAAAGTCATGTCTTCCCTTCTAATTTTGTGTGGGTGCCAGAATTGAACTTCAGTCAGCATGCTTCTGTGGCAAATGCTTTCACACGAAGCTGTCTGTTTCTGGCCCATTACACTGTTTTAAAGAAAATACTACTTAAAACAAATCACAAATGTAAATCAAGACAGGATTTTTAATGTTTTTATGAATGAAGTGTAGGGCAACAGTAACCAATGCATACGGAATAAGTGAGATGGTAATGTCATAGAATCTGCATATTGTTCCCTTAGAAAGTATGAGGCTAGGTCAGGAGCTTCACTTCCAATACATATGCTTTCTCAGAAGACTGAGACATGAAGATTGAAAATTAGGTCTGTTTGGAACATGCAGTGAGATCTGTCTTAAAAATGTACAATCAACCCATGCACATATGGGCAGTACTAATGATTTTTTCTTTCAGTGCAAATTGGACAACATCAATATAATAGATTATTAAAAATGATATTATTCATCTAAAGTGCTTGGTATAAGATTTGGAAACACATTGATTGTAATGGCTGTGAACATTTAGATTGTCAACCTGACCAGTTCTATAATCACTGAGAAAACAAACTCTGGTCATGCCTATGAAGGCTTTTGTGGGCTTAATTGAAGTGAAATGACTCACCTGCCATGTTGGCAACACCGTTTCATCGCTAGGTTTCTGGACTGAATCAAAGGATAAATATTGCTGGGCACTAATAGTCCTTTCATTATGCTTCTCAACTGAGGATACACTGTGCCAGTCACTGCAGGCTTCACCCGCCAAGACTCCCAAGCATAGACTAACTTTTCTCTTTGAACTGATCCAAAATAAACCTTCTGTCCTTAAAAACAGATAATTTAGCAGATATAATGATATCAGGTATAAAACAGTACCACTAAATATAAGGTCACACATGGATTAAAGTAAAAGCAAAGAGAAGATTCCATATAGCAATAACCAAAACCAAGATAGTTTGGCAATATTAATATTATGAATTTTAGACTCCAGCTTTTAAAGATAGAGATTCCATTTGTAAAAAAATTAATTAAATGTTCAGAGTATATATGTATATATATATATATGTGTGTGTTAATTTAAAAAAATAGAAACAAAGACATAATAACTTAAATCTGTATTTAAACTAAACACAAATGAGCACAAATGATTAATACAACTTTTAAGCCTAGTTTGTATTTGTCAATGCATACTCCATACTTACAGAGGTGACGTAAGCACAGAGATTGTGCAGATCATATTCTATTGGTGAAAACAGAGGTGAAGTTGGCAGAGAGAATATGCTTCACTTTTACTATCACATTAACAATCAATGTGTAAAGAGTAATCAAATGACAGGATGATTTCAAAATGAACGTACTCATATTTTTACTGAGAGTTCAAATTCACATTCATTCTATATTTTAAAACAAAAATTAACCAAAATTATATCATTGGGATTATATAATTATCTAAGTAATATCAAAAGATCTCTCATCTCTGGAATTACAATGAATAAAAAGAATCTGAGGAAACCTTGTTCCTTAGTATGGTAAATATAAATCAGGCAGGACTGACCACCTTTCTTGTGTAAATGATGCTTCTCATTTGCCTAAGAATTAAAATGAAGACTTCATATGTAATTGGTGAAAAAAGTGAAAACAAGTTTAGAATCAAGTTTAGAAAACAAGTTTACAAGTGTAGAATCTCAATCTCTCAGTATTCAACAGAATCACACTTATGATCCGTTATTCTCACTTTATACCCAGGGTCATCATAAGATTTTAGATAAGCACCACAATAAACATAATTGATACACATCACATAAATAAACATAATAAATATTTATATACAGAAAGGAATAAAGGGGTTTCATATACAACATAAATTTTTACAGTGCAAAGTTAATTTGCTGTTCTATGACATGATTAACTTTATTTGATTTTGTAATATTCCACTCAGTTTTATTGTATTTTACTTATCGTGACTGTAATTAACTTTTAAAAATCATTCCATCACCTAATAATGAATAATAGCTCCCAGTTTTCCCAAAATATATATTTAAGGTCTAATAAGTATATTCAGTTAGAGTAAGCCACCAAAATAAAATAAATGTTTATGGCTACAAAAGAAAAGTAAGCTACTTAGAAGCTGTAATGTTATACAATGCTTAATCTATTAATATTGGCTTATTTATTAATTAGGCATGATTAAGTTATACTACTGTGTATCCCTGAACTTGTTTCCTGATCAATTAAGTGAGTTTTATATTTAGACAGGCTTTCTTCTATGAGTCTTGAAAAGTCAATATTTGAAGTCAGATGTATAAAATGAACAATAATTAAAATTAATGATGAAGATAATTGGAACATAATGAGTACAAGAGGGGAAAAAGGTAAAAAAGAATGCCAGGGCAAAAATAGACAATAAAGAAAACCATATGCAAAGGTTTGGTAAATCAGTAAGGGTGATGAAAATGATAAGGTGTACAGTATTACCCTATGAAATAAGCAAGTCAAAATCTCCTGCCTTTCAGCAGTAAGATCTACAGCAAGGACCATATAACTTTGTGTAATTTCGGTCCATCAGGTTTTGCTATATTATGCCCTTACAATAACATAAAAAGCTGGTGCATTTATGATTCTTATCTTACCAAGGGACAAATTAATGTATGCTTTTCAGGACTGCATGCCCAGTAAATTTTGGAGAGACCTTGAGAGTTAAAAACTGCCTCACTCTAGAGCACCCATTCACACTTCACGCTCTACAATGAACACATTGTTAACTAGACATATTTTTATTCTTGTCAGTAAGCAGTGTTTTGGAGTATAATGTCAGTGTAGGACAAAGTCATAGTCCAAAACCACTATCTTCTAAGTTCAAAGTTTATGTTCTTAAGAAAGGTTTTACTAAAACTTACTATAAGCATTGACTACGCATATCATGTTGAATTCACTGTATAATATGTAATTTAATCCTGACAATGACTTTATAAAAACTCCTAACAGGCTGTAGTGAATATGATCAAGGTGTTCATATAAGGATGGTTTTGTACCATATACAAAGTCACAAAAATAGTAAATGAAAGAATATAAATTCAAACCTAGGCAATCTCTAGTGAATTTTATATTAATTAATATTATATAAGGCTCAACATAAGAAAATAGTTCGGGGTAACATAGTTTTAATGTGCACTTTTAAGTCCCAGAAATCAAATTATTTGGAACAGTTTTTCAATGGAGAGAATAAGGATCAAGACAAGAGAAACGGTAATATATGTTAGCTGAAAAATTTTTTTTATCTATTGGTTTTTGTGGTTAACGAAAAATCATATGATAATATTCATCTCTATAAAGGCTGTCTGTAGGTCTGTGCTTCTGAAAACTGAGTATATGCGTAGTGTATATGCTTGATTTGTGAACAAAATAGAGTTTAACATACTAAGAGAGGTGTCATGAATGATGATTGATGATAGTGAAAACATTCACAATTTTCCAATTCATGTGAAATATAAAGATTATAGGTTCACTTTACATTGAACAAATAATCTAGATGTTGAATTTTTGTAGGAAACACAGAAGAAAACAAATTCTAAGTAAAATATGTGAGTTAAAAAAGACTTTAATATAAAAGCAGTCAAATAGAAAATATGGAGAAAAAGACAAAAATCTATAAATACACAACCAAGAAAATTTTTCTAACATGTCTTCATACTCACACGATCAATGTTAAATACAGTGAATCCTATTTTATTAAACAAAGAAAGATGATAAATAGCAAAGGTGACATTAACTCTTGCCTGGGTGACAGTTAGAAAAGTGGAGTTATGTAATATATATCAGTAATGTGTATAAAAATTTTTCAGAGTTTGGGCTCTGGAATCTAACACATCTGGGGTTGAATGCAAAATTTCATAATTTACTGAGAGCTGATAGCTCTAATACAATGGCTTGAAAAAGTTCCTTCAGCAGCATATCTGCCTTCCCTGTGGGGGCAGTTACTAGTGGGCTGAAGCAGTGCCCATTTGCAATGCTTTCTAAGAGCCTTTAGCACCACCAAAGTTCTTTAATTGTTTTTATTTTTATTGCTTGAGAATTTTTAGCACATATAGTTTTTGATCAAATCTATTTCCCAATCCCTTTGCTACAATTCCTCCTATATCCTCCACCATTTTTTTCTCCAGAATTCATGTGGGTTTTCCAAAATCCAATTCAGTTTGCTTACTGTTACCTATATATAAATAGGTATAGACAATCTAATGAGCATTTACAGTTGCTCTATGGCCATTTTGTTGGAATCCCCTCTTTACACTGTGGATACTATTGGTGAATGAAGAAACTGCTTTGATCTATTGATAGGGCTAAACTTAGGAAGGCAGGAAAACTAAACTAAATGCTGGGAGGAAGAAGGCAGAGTAAGAAGAAGCTATGAAGTTGCCACAGACCTTCTGAAACTTTGCTGGTAGGCCATGACCTCATGGTGATACACAGATTAATGGAGATGGGTTAAATTAAGATGTAAGAGTTAGCCAATAAGAAGCTACAGCTAATTGGCCAAAGCAGTGATTTAAATAGTATAGTTTCTGTGTGATTATTTCAGGCTTGAGCAACTGGGAACCAAAAAACAGCCTCTCACAAAAGGCCATATCCCTGATGTAAATTCACACTTCCCCTGACGTCACCAATTGCTCTTCGGTGGTGGAATTTCAAAACTTCTCCTCTCTCTATCTTGTGGTTTTGTCTGTCTTGATCTTGTGTAGTTGTGTAGCATGTAATTACAGCTACTGACAGTTCATGTGGGTTATGTCTCTGTCATGCCCCATAAATTGTTTACGTTTGCAGATACCCACCTAATGAGTCACAGGGTTTTGACTCAGTAAATGGTAAAAGTATAAGTTTCATTTTGTAACAGTGTCTAAACATACAGCTTTACACTCTTGGGGATACATCAAAAAATTCACAACTAATTCCGTGGATCTAGATAAAAATAATTCTGAGTGAGAAACCCAGACTACAAAAGACAATTATGGTATATATTCACATAAATGTGGATGTTAACTCTTAAGTCACTGATAATCAGAATACAATCTATATAATAAAATAAATTGGGTATAGTGTGATCTACCTAGGAAAGAGAAATAGAATATATAGTTATGGATGGACAACATGGGGTGGTTTTGAAAATGTAGCCTTAAATGAGGAGGGGGATAATGTAGGGAATAAATAGAGGGACAGTTGAAGCTTAAGGCTAGTAGAGGAGTTGTATGGAAACGCAAAACTGTGGAAACTACTGAAATTATATCCATATAGGAAAGAAAGCTAAATGAAATCACCAAAGACAAGAGGTCAAAGCCATAACTAGACATCTCTTGCCACAAAATGGAGCCTGCTGTGCTGGGAATGAATTGTACCTAATCAAGCTGTTGGCCAAACAACTTGATAGAAACCCCCAAGCACTTAGACTTATGCCAAGGCTGTTTATTAGTTGCTTTTCACAAACAGATGCTAAGACCCTATTGCTTAAGACAACAAAAACAACTTGGTGAATGTAGGGAAGATGAGCTATACCTACTGACTCATTTTCGTAGGAGATGAGGTCCTTTGTGTGCTGCCAGAGGAGAAAAATAAATACAAATCCAGCTACAAAGTCTTTCAATCTCCAATGGTGATTTGCATGCAAAATTTGCTGTTGCAACAGTAGCACAAAGTTTGTGAGAGTAACTAACCAATATATGATAGGGTTTAAGGACCACTCTATGAGATGGGTACCAAGTCCAACATTGCTCAGGAGGACAAGAACATGAGACTAGATTGGATATGGACCTAGGGTAAAACCAAGCACTACTGTTCTGCCAAATGAATGTAGGCATAAAATGACTCCCAACTACATTCTGGTGTAACATGATCAGAGCCAGGCTTGTTGGGGTATCTGTCCCACCCAGTACCCCACAACCAGCAAGCCCCAAAGAAAATCACACACAGGACTCCATAAGATTATAAACTGATTGGCCCTTAGCTCTGGCTACTTATTAGCTCTTATAACACATATAACCCTATTATCCTTATCTACGTTAGCCACATGGCTCAGTACTTTTTCTAGCTGGGCAGCTTACATGTTGCTTCTTTGGTGATCTGGGCAGGAATGGTGAAGGGAGCTTCCTGCTTCCCAGAATTCTCCTGTTCTCATTGCATCATCTCTACTTCCTGTCTGGTTTTCCCACCTATACTTCCTGCCTGGCCAATCAGCATTTATTTAAAATATGATTGACAGATTACAGACAATTCTCCTGCACCATTCTGGTATACTTGTAGACCAAGGTCTGGCTCAGTCACCATCAGAGAATCTTCTTCCATTAGTAGATGAGAACATATAGGGATATCCACCTTTGTACAGGAGTTCCAAGAGTAACCCCAAATAGGCTGTCTCTCTCAAAGTCCTCACCTCAGAGCTGAGGGATGTTTTTGAGTTTGAGGTAGAGTCAGAGTAGATGTTATACACCAAGAGCACAAGGCCTTTTAGACACAAGAGTGACACATATATGAATTCGCAGAGGCTGAGGCAGCAGCATACAGTCTGTCCAAGTATAAGCCACATAGGGTTCCACAGCTGGGAACCAAACTAGAGACCTACTTACAAAAAATTGGTGCCAACATGGCCAGCTAAAATCCACATAAAATCCAAGAAAGCTTGTCTTGGAAAGGAATTCTAGAATCTAAAAACAAAGTTTAGCTGCATTTTTTCCCCAAATGGTCTTTTCTTGCTAGTGGTGTGCTTCGGCTCCCTTAAGAAAAGTTTCCCTGATTCAGCTGTAGCAGAAACAAAACAAAACAAAACAAAACGGTGCCACTTTGGAACGCTAGCTTTCTGAGCTGTGCTGCCAGCACAACTCTGACTCTTTCTGGAGCTTTGGCTATGGAGCATTTAAACAGGAGTTTGTGAACAGAGTGCTACAACTTGGTTAATGACAACATAAACAGGCTGTGTGCCTAAAAATGGGGATTTGAGCGTGGCTCTCAAAGGCACCAAACAGCTCCGCCATGCTGGGCTAGGTGGGCCAAGCAGATAGTCCCGTATTTCCCCCATGAATGACATAGCTTAAGTTCTTAAGAAGCACCTAGCACTTTAAGAAGGGCTCCTCCACATTAAAAAATTGCAGATTCACAGTAAGACAGATTCAGACAAAAAAGACCACTAAATGGGTCACAGTGTTTTATAAATGTACATAGGTGTGGGAGAGAGAAGAAAAAGTATATAGACAGTTATAAAAAGAAGTAAATGTTTTTTTTTTAAAAAAGGTAAAGTCTTTAAAGAGACAGAGTGCATACAGTTATAGACTAAAAGCAGTAAAGAAAGAATAAACCATGTAAAGATGGACTATACACAGAGAGTCTAGATTATGTATGCTATTGTGTTTTCTTTGATTTTTTTCATCTGTGATGGGCTAAGTACAGAGAGATATTTTAATCATAAGGACTGCTAAGTTAAACCAACATAAGGATATCTTTTTTTTAAAGTAAATTTTATTAAATTATAAAAGTTTCCATTTCCGCCCCTCAACATAAGGATATCTTGACTTCAGAATTTGAGTCTAAGGATATGTTGTTTTGGAAAAGAGGTTCTTCTTGTGTTTCCACAGAGGATTAGAATCTGTGGATTTATTCCAGGCTAAAGTGGTTTAATGGACCAAGAGCTCCTGAAAGGTTGCCTTGAACACCCTTCAAAAAATGACTTTGCCCAATAAACAGCAGGAAGCAGTTTGGAGAAGAACTATACGCATATTCCCGAATATTGTTTATAAATGTTTATTTACGTTTAAAGGGGGATATGCTATAGAATTTTGCATTGGTATGTATCTTGGGTTATTGATACAAATTTTAGGTCAATTTGTAATATTTATATTTCTGCTCTTGATAAGGTATAGTGTTTGTGCAGTTCATTTACAAATGTAATGGGTAATTAAGAAATATAGCTTAATAGAGAGTCATATTTGATCATGTTAATTAGGCTTTCTAGATGTATAGAGATATATTTCTGATGGGCAGGCATTCTTCAAATCTTACAAAGACTACAGAATATGACATTTAAAAGGTTTTAAGATCTTTAAACGTTCATTCCTAACCTAGCTTTCACCAACACATAACAACACGCAAAAGAAAAAATAGTTTTCTTCAGCAGAGCATCGTTAGAGATGCAAACTAACCTCAAGGGCAGGTGCCCATTTCCAACAGTAAAATAGACATAATATGAACTCAAAGATATTTTTAGTGGATTTTGATCTCATAATGTTTTATCTGGGCTTTTTAATTTTCACATTACATGCCTTTTGCTTATATATTATGGTGTCCATATACATATTTCTTGTGCTATTTCTTTGACTCTTCTTTGTGTTTGTTTTGTCCTATTCTGGATTGTTTGTTCTTATTTTATCTTTATTTTTTGTAGTTTTAGTTATATGTTTGCTTTAAGGTGAAAAAGCATGTGAAAGTATGTGAATTGGGTGGGTAAAGAGAATCTGGGAGGCATTTGGAGAAGGAAAACTCTAATCAGAATATGTTGTATAGGGAAGCTATTTTCAATACAAAATAAAAGAGTAGGGTTTTTTCATCAATTTCTATAAAGTAACCAATCCAGAGACAATATCAGATAATGACTTCCAGGTCTATGTACTCAAGTGAACAACAATTCCAAAATAAATACCAATAAATACTTTGCATTGGGTTTTATCTGATAGTCTTTGGAATATGGGAAGTAACCTGCATTTAATGTGTTTTATATTTATGTATAAATGGGAAAAGGAGGATAATGAAGTAGGAAGATTTAAAAAGTCAGGCATTAGTGGTGTATGCCTTTAATCCTAGCATTTGGGAGACAGAGGCAGGATGATTTCTGAGTTAATGACCAGCCAAGTCTACAGAGTGAGTCCCAGGAAACCTTGTCTCAAAACAAAACAAAGATAAATAAATAAATAATAAATAAATAAATAAATAGTTAAAGGATTCTAGAATGGAAGGGCAGGGTACAGTAGTGTGTTTGAGGAGGAATAACTATATTTAAAGGCCTTTGTAAATCAAATATTTTATACATGCATATATGTATATACATGAAATATATACAGAAACATTTATTTAAAAAATTAGAAGGAAATTTCAATATAAAATATCTTTCAGTTATATGTAAATTTTATAGAACTGAAATTATATTCAAACTTGCACTAAAATTGTTTTATTAAATATTTCAAAGATAAATGAAAGGTATATATTAAATAAATAATCTTAATATTGGATTAATTCCGGTAAGCCACAGTCAAGTGGTGATACACACGAGTGAAGATGGGTTAAACTAATATGTGAGAGTTAGCCGATAAGGGGCTAAAGATAATGGGCTAGGCAGTATTTAAATGAATATAGTTTCTATGTGGTTATTTCGGGGATAAGCTAGCCGGAAAGATGAGACCCAAAGCAGGCCTGCTCCTCTCACACTACACTGGATATTCCTATTTAAAGCAGTTTGATATTTATATGATCAGTGAAGGATTGGGAGGTCGTGGAACTGAAAATAAGGTTATACTACCATGAGGAAAATGTAATATTAAACGTAAACCTGGGGTTAGCATTCATATTCGGTCAGATCTTGAACACAATATCATGCAATGTTTGACATTTGGTTTAGAACAAACAAAATGGTTGCCTTAAGTCATTCAGATATAATATAGATTATTTGTTGAAAGAATAATTCACAAAGGGAAAAGCAGATTGGATTTGTGATCATATGTAATATTAAGAGATAGAAGCTCAAGAATAATATTTATTTATGAAGAGCAATAGAAAATTGATGCAGTGGATCTTGTGTAAAGAATGTCAGACGTATCACCTGAAATGAATATAAATGTTTTGAAATTCTATTGTATACTTTTAGCCATGTGGAAGACTGAATTTTATCATTTTAAGCTATTGTCTGAGTAAAAAGATGTTTTCAGGCATGAGAATAATGTACAGGAAGTTTATGTGACATTAATAAATAAAATAGCTAACTGTTAGCTGAATTTATGGAAATATTTGAGGGCCTTAAGTCCTCAGACAAATTATATCTGATTTAAACACTCAAGTATGATTTTCACAATTATGTATGAAACAAAAGGAGAACATTAGATATTCAAAATTAAAAATGTATTAATTTGAATCACTAATTTCTAATAAAACCTTTAAAAGCAAAACTTTCTCTGAAGGAATATTTCCTTTCCATCTATAATCAATTATGTAATGTTCAATTTTACTATTACTCCTACCAAAGTCAGTTGTGAAGAACAAGAACTTTGATCAAAAATATATTTTATACACTTTGGGGAAAGGCACATAAGCTAATTAAATTAACAGGAAATATTAGCAAGAAGGAATAAAATTGTGAATCTCAGGTTTCTTGTTTATTTTTGATGTCAAATTGAAGAAATTATTTTCTAGCACCATAACCCTTTTAAGTATTATGTTGACATTATATAATTCCTACAAGTCAGTTATTCTGTAGGATTGAGAAGAATAAGGAAAGAAACAGAAGTACACCTTTTAATTTAAAATGGTCCAGAATAGGTATAATTTAAAATAACAAATAAAGACCTGTCTCACAGAACAGCAATATAAAGCTCCAAGGTTTAAGGAGTATGTGTAGGTATTTCTATTGCTGAATCAATAATGGAGTTCAAAGGCGGAAATAAGAAATAGAAGAAATGACAGGAGACAGGAGCATTTTTGTCTATACTGTGTATGCTTTTCTAGATAGTCTGCTCAAAAATATTAATTTCTGGGCTTCTCATGGGTAGCAATAGGTACAGCAAAATCCATACTGAGTGCTCACACATTTCAGTTCTGAGACAGCCTCTCCGCTTTGGACATCGACATACCACCTTGCTAACAGTAATTGCTTCATTTTGAGTCAGTATTGAAAGGCGGGGAAATTTTAGAGTACATGAGAAGAGAAAGAAACCCTTTATCCTGAAACCTAGTTGAAGCTTTTTGAAAACATAGCAAGAATTCCAGCATAATTTCCAACTTCTTTTCACCTCCCTCCGTTCCCAGCTGTAAATGTGCCCTTTTCTAGAAATGTCATCAGAACTAGATCTGCAGGAAAAAAGGCCAATACTGAAGTTCTTGGGTTATCTTAGTGGCTCTTGGTTTCACTTTATCAGATCATAGTTATAATACCAACCAAGGAATACCCAGAGCCACTTCACTTTTGCCTTTAACCAAGAGGAAAAAAAAAAAAGGGAAAGAAAAGGGGCAGGTAATTAGAAACATTATGAAATAAAACTTTAAAATCAGCAAAATGGTTAATGGAATTACTGTGCCTTTAGGAGCCTAAGTCCACATTTAGGTACATTTTACTTTCTGAGACTCTGTACCTGAAGAATATGAATAATCTTAGTTATATCTTACTTTATTCTATCGCTGTTTCTTTTAATCCTTGTACTTTGCCCATATTAAATATATATATATACAATAAAACTTTTCAATATTACTTTATTATGTTAACTAGTCCTGATTTTTTTTTATTTTTAAAACCACAAATTCTGGTTTGGCTTTATTTGAGATTTTTATAACTTTATGTAAACTCTATATAACGTTGGGTGTAGCAGTATGGAACTTTGTCTCTCCTTGATAAAGACGAGTTGCGGAAAGATATTGTGATAATTTGAATAAAAATGCCCCCCATAGGCCCATAGAAAGTGGCACTATTAGGAGGTGCAACCTTGTTGGAGTAGGTGTAGTCTTGTTGGAGGAAATGTGTCACAGGGATGGGCTTTGGGGTTTGAAATGCTCAAGGCAGGGCCAATACTACTTTATGTTCTTGCTTCTAGACACTCCAGAACTCTGAGCTACTTCTCCAGCACCATCTCTGTCTTATGTCTCCATGTTTCCTGCCATGATGATAATGAAATAAATGTATGAACTAAAAGCTATAAAGGGAGAGTGCTCATTCATTTCTAAGCTGCCTTGACCCAATAATTACAGAAAAAGTATATTAATTACAACACTGCTTGACCGATGATTCAGGTATATTTCTAGCTAGTGCTTACATCTTAAATTAACCAATTTCTATTAATTTGTGAATCACCACGAGGCTGTGGCCTACTGGTAAAATTCCTGCAGTGTCTTTTTTTTTCAGCAGCTACATGGCATCTCCCTGAATCCACCTACTCTCTCTATATATCCTTTCCAGCCTGGCTATATTCTTTCCTGTCAAAGGCCAAAGCAGCTTTATTCATTAACCAATAAAAACAACACATATACTGAAGGACATCCAACATCAATAAGCCAGCCCCAATTAAATGTTTTCTATAATGAGTTCCCATGGCCTCTTTACATCAATAAAACTTTAATTATTACAGGTGTTTTATAAACCAGAGATATGATTTTAATTTGATAAATCTTACTTTCTTCTTTTTAAATATTTATTTATTATTTATTTATTTTGTGGTATTCCATTGAGCACATGTAGAAGTCAGTGGACACTTTACAGGAGAAATTTTATTTTCTTCCACCATGTGAGTTCTGAGGATGGAACTCAGGTTATCATACTTGGTAGCAAATATCTTTTTTCAATGAGTATGAGTCATCTTGCTGCTCTCTCACTGATCAGTTTTAGGCTTCATTTAATTGGTATAGCTACTGAGATGAGTCATATTTGATTTTCTGCTTAAATTTCAGTCTCTCACACACATATACTCAGAGCAAAAGAGAGTGAGACAGACAGACAGACAGACAGACAGACAGACAAACAATAGACAGAAGGAGAGAGCAGAGAAAGAGTGACAGACTGACAGTTTCCTCAACTCACAGTAGAAACTTGGGAAGACTGATAACCTGCTCGTTTTGTTTCTTTGCTTGCTTGCTTATTTTACTTCAAGAAGGAATGTGACAGAAACCTGGGCCATTTTAGCTCTCTGTAATAAAAAGGCATCTGAGTCATAAAGAGTGCCAGTACAAACTTCCCTATTTGAGAGACAGGTGAATTCACTGCCCTGCCCTGCTTTAGATTCCAGCACTAATGGTAAGGAAAAGTCTCATGGTAGTGGAGCCTAAGGACAATGGAAGACAGCAAGGATACACAGGTCCCTCAGTTGCTGCCCTGCCGCCATTTTGGCTGCTCCTTTCCATCTACACATGGCCTGGGGCTGAGAAGTAGCTCGTTAAATTGTACAAGCACATGACAAATTATTTTTCATTACTCTGAGAGTGAACTTGACTTAAGTAGACAACTTAAATTATCACACAAAGCCAAATCGATTGCTTTACTATAAATAAAATTTTTGTTTCACAGTAATCCATGAGTTACTTTTTAAAAGAAAATTAAAATAAAATAATTCATATTAAGTGAATTAAGCAAGATTAAAAGGCAACGGAATTCTTTTACAGTTGTTGTCACATAGATAAAATTTTGTCCACAAGATACTTGGGCGTCAGGTCATTTTTTTTCTTTCTTTCTTCCTTTTTTTTTTATTTCCTAACATTCAGTAAAGACTAGAGCATCTGGCACATACATCTTGGCAAATAGGCCTCCAAATTTTGGTAATGGAGGAAACTGTAAGGTGTAATTTTGTTGATCAAAGAGCTGAAGTCCTGTTTTGAAAATCTTCATGTTGCGAAAATGCTCTTTTCACTTAGAGTGAATGCTCGTCTAGAGTCTATTTGGTGGAACTGAATACAGTACATTCAGCGCTCTTTCCCCTGTCCTCAGAGTGCCTGTCTCAAGCAGCATATTATGCTCTTAGAGCAGATAAATTCATAAGTTATGACTGGCAGTTATATGCGAAATTTTGTTTAGCTCTGCAATATGAACGCTGAGTCTTTTTAAGAGAAATTTTCTTTGCAACTCTTTAGAGTCAGATTAAAATAAAACTTACTGATTTGCCATTTTCACTTACAGGCCAATCTTATTGCTAAAATGCTCTTATTATTCAAATGCCCTTAAAAAAACCTTCATGGTTTATATTGTTGTGTCCAGGTTGTAAATAAGAAAGCTGATGTTGAATGCACACAGCTTCAGATGTCCAAAGGAGTCATCGAGTTGACAGATTTTGAGTTTGGAAATTCTTGGCCACTTTTACTTGAATTATAATACATTTGCTACATTGGATGCATTTGGTCTTGTATTACCCTCACTTTTAGATTACAGTTTTTAATCAACCAGCATTCCCTGGACTCTAATGCTCAACCCTCTTTTTCTGATCCCATGCTTCCTTCAAATGAAACAGATTGGAGCTTTTAAAATAAAGTTAAAGCCAAAACAAACCTGCTATAGCTATGTGGCAGATGTTCGCATTCTAGACTGAATTAGTTATCCAATCTGCCTCTGCTTTGTATGCTTTTATTGTTCTTGATTTTGGAGATGACTGCAAATTAATGAATTGGCTCTCAAATCCCCTCTTGAAAACCTGCTTATAGTGGTGGACAGTCTACCCAGGTGTGGAGGCAGAGTTAATTAGCAGCACAGAAGAGAAGCACCTCGAAAGACCCTGTATCTAATGCAAATTTTCAAGTGCTTAATGTTACTCAGACTCATGTGGTGATTGCTGCAGTACATGGGATGAAGCCATAGTGCTGCCAGGTTTTGAACTTGGACAGATTTCTTGGGAACTTGGGAGCAAACTAAATGAAAGGTGTGCCAGAAAACCTTCTCCTGTTGAAAGATTGCAGCCCAGCTTTAAAATGCCCCTTTATCCCCATGTTATGCTGTTGTTTGACTCTGACTTTTGATGAAATGCAAGACAGACACAAGTATGCCTGTCAGACAGATGGAAATCAAAATGACATTATTCATATTTATGAGCCTGCTGGAAAATGATACTTTAGATTTGTGACAGAATGGATTGCTGATTGGAAACGAGATGAGAATTAGATCATTATCAGCTTGACTGGGCAGCCTCAGTCACCTCAGTCAGTAAGGTAAGAAAATGTGAAAAAAAGAATTCCTTTAATAATCTAAAGTCTCCCTAAAAAGAATAAAAGTAGGGTATGACTGGGTACATTTTCCTTGTTTTGCCTCCAGGACTCCAAGATGTAAGCAACAGAACTCCCTGAACACAAACGTAGACACACCTCATCAAGGCTACCAGTTCCCAGAGCAGTGAGGGCCGGGAAGAACAGCTGAAATCTCATTATCTATGAAAAAAATTAACTATTGATCCTCCCAATTTGATTTTTCAGGTACTTAGTCATGCTGGTACAAATCTGTCATGTTTTATGAAATAAAACCAACATCATGAATTCCGTTCTACAATTTTCAAAATGGGACAGTTATTTAATAAAAAAAAAAGTAAGATCTGTAAACCTTTGATTCTTTCTGTCCTCAATCCATACATATAAAACCACCTTTGAATCTATGTAAATTCAACCCAATGCGATATTGTAATGTAATGGTATGAGACATGGACAAAGTTCTCACTCTGAAATCTCAAGATTTAAAATTGGTGAGGAAGAATCTTCTCAAGGGCCTGTACATTTAATCAGTGTACGGACAGGTACTTTAAACAGCTCACACTAGTATTATATTGTAACATGTCATTATCCTCTTACTGTTTTAATAGCTCATCACACATGCTGGGTCTCATGGTCAGTCATTTTTGTTCTCCTATAGTTCTCAAAAAAAAGACACACAAAACAGATTTTACTACGCTAAAGTCAGGGTGACAGAGCACCTCCATCTGGGAGCTACAATGCTGGGTATGTTGTAGGCTCTTTTCCAGCTCCTAGACAACACCTGAAATCATTGGCTCATTTCCTCTCCTTCTTTCTTCAAAATTAAGAAAGCAGCATCTTGCAGTATCTTCCATTCTATTCTGATTTTGATAATTTTAAGGGATTAGAACCTTGTATGGGTTTCTTTAACAAGGAAATTTTGCTAAAGAATTTGTGAATTCCTGGGCCCATGTTAATTGTTCAGTAAAATCTCCTATTCTGATGCTCTTAATGAAATGTCAGTCACTGTCATGTTTTCAATAAGTAAAGCATTTATTTGCCAAGTTCCAGTGATTGAGACTCCATAATCCCAGACAGGAAGATAGAGATGGGAAGGACTGTTCTGTCTTCTCCAAATCTAGTATGTTTTTGCTTATGGGAGTACTAAGATGTTAGAAAAGGAATAGGGGAACAGGATGAATATGATCAAAATTCATGTGTTACGTTCTCATTTAATAAGTAAATAAAATTTATTTTAATAATATGCAAGCATGAAGATTCTTTAAAGACAAAGGAAAATTAAAATAAAAGAATCTTAACACTTTTCTTTATTCTTTATTTTTATTAGTTCTTTAAGAATTTCATGCCATGTGTTTTGATTGTATTCTCCTCTCCTCCTGATCCTCCCAGATCCACCAACCTTTCCTAATACATTTTTTTTCAAGACAGGGTCTCTCTGTAGCTTTGAAGCCTGTCCAGGAACTAGCTCTTGTAGACCAGGCGGGCCTCAAACTCACAGAGATCTGCCTACCTCTGCCTCCTGAGTGCTGGAATTAAAGGCGTGCGCCACCACCGCAAAGCTGATAATACATTTTTAAAGAGTAGGGTTATGGGCATCACTGTTTTAAAGTGCTCGATTGTAAGCATGTGTTCTGATCTCCCAAATTCATATGCAATAACCGAGTGCGATGCCAGAGCTGAGAGTGTAAACACAGGCAGATTTTGGCTCTCATGTGCCAGTCAGATTAGCCTATGTGTTAAATTCAAGAGCAGTTATAGATATTGTAAAAGAAAACAACAACAAATGACAGTGGACAGAACCTGAGAAACGACATCCGAAATTGTACCTTGCCGTCCATAGGCATGCACACTCAGCATAGTTGTATCTGTACACATATACATCCACGGAGATACAAGTATACATGCAAAATTTCTTAAGAGATGAAAAATATGAAACATGCTGTATGTGCTTTCAGAAAAATGAGATAAGCAAGACAGGTCCAGAGTATTAAATGGAATACAGTTTGAAGAAAAGAGAAATAAAATGCTGTAAAAAAGAAAAAGAATAAAAAATACTCAAAAAAGAAAAAAAAAAGAATAAATTATATTATAGGAGCTGGTTCAGCACATAAGAGCACTCGATTCTATTCCAGAAAACTGAGGCTTGATTCCCAACACTCTTCAACAACTCACATCCCTTTGTAACTCCAGTTTCAGGGAAATCCAATGCCCTTTCTCGTATCTGCAGGCACAAGACACACACGTGGTGTTGCGAATGTACATGCATTTAAAACACGCATATGCATGAAATAAAATATTGAAAGAAATAGATTAATGAATTGATATTCATTGAAGTGTTTTTTAAATTCAAAATTATTACAACCATATTTTGATACATGCATATGCGTTCATATGTGGATATTTTATCAAATGTTATATATTTACCCCTGGCCACCTTTACTATCTATTGCTGTGATTAACACCATGATGAAAAGCAATATGAGGAGAGAAGAGGTTATTTGAATTTACAATTTATAGTTTATCATGAAGAGAAGCAAGGATAAGATCTCAAGGCAGGAACCTGGGGGCAGAAATTAAATCAAGACATTGGAGGAGTGCTACCTATTACCTTGCTTTTCAGGGCCTGAGGAGTTTCATTTCCTATACAACCCTAGCCTATCTACCATGGGTTGGAACTGCCAAAGTAGACTGGACCTTTTTGTAGCAACCATTAATCAATACAAAGCCCTGCAGATTTGTCTACAGGCCTATCTACTGGAGACATTTTCTCAGTTGGGGTTACTTCTTCCATGTGATTGGGTCATAGTAGCAAAAACCAAAAATACTGACAAAATTTTTGCCTTATCAACTTCTTGTCACACATATACATGGCGATTAAACCAGGACTCTTCGTTTCTTGTTTATTCATAAGATCTCATGTTTACGTGAAAATAACTAGCTACTCAGTAATCATGAAAAAATATGTTTTAACAGATAGATAGATGATATTGAAAAGAAGAAAAAATCGTAAAGAAACTAGTTCCAAATGTACAGCATACTCATAAATCCATGGAAAACAGGGGAATTATTCAGGTGAGATTATAGTCTCACTGTGTTTTTTCAGCTGTAACAAAATGCTAGAAACTATGTACCTTATAAATCATATGTTAATTATTTTTTAACAGTTTGGGATCAAAACACCAGATATGTCTGTTGAAGCCATCCTTCTCAGAGACTGCACTTGCCTTCTGATGTGTTTTACAGTTGGGAAAAAAAGAATTTATCTGGTGTATAAACATTACAACACCTATTCCATTCATAGTGCCTTACTACAAAACCCACTTCCTTTGACCTATTGTTCTGGTCAAAATCAATATGAAAATTTTGTGGATTCACCAACTTTCAGACAACTCAGATTATTATTGATAATGAAAAAGAAGAGTTTAAAATGTGTTTGCTAATAGTAATATAAATGGCAGGCAGAAGGAATTACAAGTACAATTTAAATCATGTGTCAACATAAGACTGTTGATCGAAATCTAACCTGATGTTTTACTTTTTAAAAGCTATTTTCTATGTATGGAATTTAAATCAATTATCTGTATCTGAAGAAAATTTGGAAATATTAAGCATAGTAGCATCACTCTACAAATAATTTTTTTCAGTTTTTCATAGTAAAGTCATTTGACTTCCTGTGTGTTCATATGACTCATCGATAAGAACATGGTACAATGAAAATTGGAAAAAAATGAAATCTTTTAGTAACTTTGATCCTTGTTTTTTGTCTCAGTCACTAAATTTAATCAGAGTTAGGTATAGCAGATCTCATGTAGTAAAAAGTGACGGTATCTTAAAGGATAGGAAGGCTGCCTGGTAGCTTCCTCAGGAAATATTGACTTCCCTGGGTGGGGTTGGTTCTATGGAGAAAACAATGTAGTTCTAGAAATGTCATAAGAATACATTCCAGGAAATGCAGGGCTCCATGCTCTGTGCTAGCATATCACATCTCTGTGAGACTGAGGAGTTGGTCTGAAATGAACTTCTTTAACTTTCTAGCATAGCTTGGTACAAACTACATTTTCATTTATCACAATCTCCGTTGTAGAAATAGTGCTGCAGTAAACCAATGTCAAATGTGACAGTTAGTTCGCTATTAGCAAAACATTTTTTTTTAAATTTTTTTCCTAAAATTCTATCAGTCAAAGAAATGAGAATTCAGGGAGCTGATAGGTTGTACCTGCATTTCAGTGTGTTAATGGATTTTTGTCAATAAGAAAGAGAGGCACAGGTCACCAAGCATGTGCCTTGATGCATACATGTGTGTTCAGTCTCCCTTAAAATAATAATTGTTTTTAAATAGTTGATCTAATGAACATAGTTGAACAATTGCTTTTGTAGTATGATTAGGCATCTCTTGGGTATGTACTGACTTTTTGGAAGCCTAGTTTGTTTGATTGTGTACCTTCCTGGACCTGGATGGAAGGGGGAGGACCTTGGACTTCCCACAGGGCAGGGAACCCTGACTGCTCTTTGGACTGGAGAACGAGGAGGAGGAGAGTGGGGGGAGGGAAATAGGAGGTAGGGAGGAGGCGGAAATTTTTTAATAATAATAATAATAAATATTAAAATAAAATAAATAGCTGATTTTGATTTTTTATCCAAATTAACTAAGAAAGATCTGTTTGAAGAATGCAAAGATGGTATTTTATTTTTAAACCAAAAATGAATTATTTCAGAAAATACAAAAGAATATTGAAAATTATGTAAAGAAACATGAGTATTCATTTACACAGTTATTTGTTCAATTATTGTAAGAATGTGAGCATTTTATTTTTAAAAATATTTATTACTATAAATAATAATTATTAATTTCCAAAGCCATGGTGCACTTTATGTAATTTCTCCCAGAATACATCTGCTTTCTTCTGATGTTAATATCTTGTAGAACTATAGTGCATGAATCAAAGATACAAATATTATTGAACTACAAAATTTGGAAACATTGTTTGGATTACAGTAGTTTTCCCATCAAAGAGCTCTGTATTTATTTATTTATTTATTTATTTAAAATTTCCACCTCCTCCCTGCCTCCCTTTTCCCTAGCCCTCCCCACCTCCCCCTCCCTCTCTAGTCTTAAGAGCAGTCAGGGTTCCCTGCCCCGTGGGAAGTCCAAGGTCTTCCCTCCTCCATCCAGGTCTATAAAGGTGAGCATCCAAGCAGACCAGGCACCCACAAAGTCAGTCCATGCAGTAGAATCAAAACCCAGTGCCATTGTCCTTGGCTTCAAATAACTTTTAAACTGACTCTGAGTCCAAAGCAGATTATACTTCAAGTATTTGATGCTCTGTAGTTTCGTAAAGGTCCATTGATTGCGCCAACTGCACCCTTATATACAGCACAGCATAGAGATTTTAAAGAAAAAAACTCTTCATAGAGTTTCCTGATGAGTTCCCTGACAAGATTTCTGTGAGAGGAGTGGGGATACGTCCTCATTTGTCAAGTCACATCGTTCCACGTAATTTCAGGACACACATGATGTCACCAGTGCGTATCAGCCAGTGGAATTTGACTTGACCACTGGAGTGAGTACCATTCACCAGCACTCTCCAGAGTTATTGCTATTGTCCTCTCACATCCATATCTGATCTTTGCATTTTTGTTACTGTGTCCATTTAATAGTTTGGATTGACGGTGGAATTGTAGGATATTCTCACAGGCTACCTTTTATATAAGGAAGGGTACAAAAAGACAGTGTTCTAGATTCTTCTGATAGGACGAAATGAGGCTTTTCTCTGCTATTCAATCCTTATATAATATTCAATTGACAAATATGAATAATATTATATGGAATTATTCCATAATTTTCATTTTGTTAATCATTCTTTTTGTTTTCCCAATGGGAGGTCTGTAAGATGACTCTTTTATCTACTTTTCATAACCTACATTATCTCACAGTTACTTGAGTGTTTCCTTTGATAATTTGTTTACTTCCTGGCATCACAATATATTTTAGGCTCATCTTTTATTTTCTTATTCTAAACCATATTTTATTTTATTGAAGAATCATATCTGAAAATCCAGACGATACTGTTAGAGTAAATTCAATGTTACTGAGTATCAGGCTATCTACGACTTCATGTGCAAAAGGCAGATACATGACTATAAAGTAGGATCAACTTATACTTATACATAGAATGGCCACCCTCATCGAGTATGACATGACTCATTTGACCTTCATTTTCCTATTTGTCACACGTGCACAAGCGTGTGTGCATATTGTGTGTGTAATTTATATTGAAGTTTATATATGTGTGTATGTATACACATACATTAAACATGTGTGTATATACATGTATGTGTGCATGTGTATATATATTCATTATATATATGTAATAAATTAGAGAAAAACAAACCAAATATTACATTAAAGTAGGAAATATAATTTTTTGGTATGTTGCTTGAAAGATAAGGAAAATTTTAAAAATAATCTGCTCCAAATGTCAATTTTAAATATTTTAATCAGTTGTTCTTTAAATATTTATTTACTTATATTTATGTGCATGAGTGTTTTATATATATGAACATATGGGCATCATTTGCTAGCCTAGTATCTGCAAAGGCTTGGAGAAGGCATCAGATCCCAACCCCTAGTTCTGGAATTACAAGCAGATATGTGCTGTTTCAACGGTGGTAACAAATAAACCTAAGTTCTCTGCAATGAAAAGTGTCAGGATATATGTGTGGAGATCAGAGGACATTTTGCATGTATAGGCTGTTTCTTTCCACCACATTGATGTTGAGGACCAAACTCAAGTTATCTGTTGTGGGGGTTCAAACACATATTTATCTGATCCATCTTTCTATCTGTATATCAGACATTTTAAAACATATTTTAAGAGACCCAGTTGGAGCTGATTATTGGTGAAACATGCCTTTAATCCCAGCACTTGAGAGGCAGAGGTAGTGAGTTCAAGGCCAGCCTGATCTCCAAATCAAGTTCTGGGACAGCCAGGACTGGGATACAGAGAAATTGTCTCAAAATACCAGAAAAAAAAAAGAGACCCAATGGAACGTTTACTTTACTGTTGTATTTCAAGTATTATCAACAAGTTAAAATGGATCAATATCAGATTTTGTCATTTTATAATTGCTTGAGTGATATGACACATAATTTACTAAGTATTAGAAAAATGTAAAAATTAAATTTAAAGCTATAAGATCTGACCTTTCAATGAATGAAACTGTTTATCTCAGGCCAAAGTTTGATAAATACATTGAGAAACACTGCAGTTGTTGCTTAACTTTAATAACACACGTTTCCTACACTGCAGACACAAATGAAAACTAAATTGGGACCTGTCAAATTCTTCCTACATTTTTTTCTTCTTCATTCAGAAAAAAAAAATGCATTTCATGATCTGTTCGTTCAGAGTCTGTGCCTGCAGCTCTCGACTCTCCTGTGATAACCTGAAAGTGACTCAGCCCAAACAACACTGGTTTCCTATTGATCCATGAGTAGCGAAGCTGTCTCCTTCTGAACTCTCAAAATTGTCGTTTCCATAACACAGACTGTTTTCTTTATATTTCAGTTGGTGAAAAAAATCCTCCTACATTTTTCAGATTTTGATCAAATGTCATCTCTGGGATTTGTTTTGAGATCACTCCTTTTAAAATTGATTTACCTTACCCTAGAACTTCTTTTTCCATTTCTTTAGACACCATATATTTTCTGTGTCATCCCTTCTCTGTATCTGCCTACCTTATCTGCCTCCAATATATTTTACAGGTTTCAAATCTCAAAATATAAAACTAACTTTGTTAAAGATTAAATCAATGACTGACAAAACGAGGTGCTCAATAAAAAGATGAATTCCTGATGAATAAAACTATCGTGGGATATGGAACATTCAATTTATGTCATAGAAAACAAACCATGAAAATGTAGATGAAGCTACCTGGAATTTTAAAGATATAAATGCAACAATGAATCTTAATTTTGATGCACGTGAGCAAAGATTAATATCAGTCTAATATTTGATGACTTTTTCATTGTAAGTAGTATCCAGTTTGTAATAATTATGATTGTGATTATTTACTTTAGTTTTGTATATATGTGTATGTGTGTATATGAAAATATGTTGTTCCTGTTACTTTGATAATAAATATGCAATCAACATTATAAATAGTATTATTAGAGTCATAATAATTGCTAAAAAATAAAATTTCCAGATTGATACTAACAAAAACTTAACAATGAAGATGACTGCGCTGCATAGTTTTTTTTCTCAGAAGGAAATTGCTCTGATGACTATGAACAATGTTTGTTAACATAAGACCCGCACAGTCATATCAGGAACATATCAACATTGATGAAAGTTCATATCATAAGAACACTACACCCTTTTAGGTGAAAAGCTACTCAGAGGCTGCTAAATGTTGCTTAAGGAAAAAACCATTATGTACTTATGTATGTATGTATGTATATTTATATTTATATAATACACATATATAAGTATATAATATATGTGTATGTATATAAAACAAAACAAAGTATATAAAAAGAGGTCATAAATTTGAGAATGGTAATTTTTAGGGGGACATGGAAGGAGCTGGAGGGGTCAGAAAGTTTGTAGATACAATTTATTAGTGAATTGCATGTTCAATAAAAATTGAGAATTACAAACCATTAGAGAGAGAGAGAGAGAGAGAGAGAGAGAGAGAGAGAGAGAGAACAAGAACACAAAATGATCTATGAAATATTTTGATGATAAACTTTCTATGTTAAATAAGAATTAAAATATAAAGGTTACTTTTCCAATCACATAGGTCACTAACAAGCAAAATAATACTCTGTAAATGGAGACTGATTGTTTTTCTATCAGTTGCCCAGACCCAAATAATCACACATAAATTATATTAATTATAAAACTGCTTTACCAATGGTTCTAGCTATCTCATATGTCTTAAATTAACCCATTTCTATCAATCTGTGTATTGTGACGAGGCTGTGGCATTACTTCATTTTCTACATGTTTTATTTCCCTTTCTTGGCTGGTGTCTTTCTCCTGTGGAAGCTACATGACATCTCTTTGACTTCACCTACTCTCTCGATATATTTCTTTTTAGATTTTCCAACTGGCATTGCTCTGTTAAGTCACTGACTAAAACAGCTTCTTTATTAACAAATGATAATAAAAAATATTCACAACATTCAAATGGGAGTCCCATATCATCTCCCCTTTTCTGTCTAAATAAAATGGAAGATTTTAAATTTAATATAGTAAAATTACATTTAACAAAACAGTTATCAATCAAGAAGTACAGTTACAATATTTATATCTATTTTATCTTCTACCATAACTAAGAAAAACTATAACTAGCTATTCTTCAACTCTGTAAAAGACCCCAGAAGGATATACTATTACATAAGTAAACAGGAAGTGCATTGCAAGCAAATTCTGAAACTCTAGAATAGACAGAGACATCTCCCTGCCTGGATAGTCACCCAAAATCCTTCTGTAATGTTGAGGAATCCGTCTTTAGCCTGCAGACCAATGAGATCCAGACTTATATACAAAGCATGAAATTTGAAAGACTGTTTTGCCTATATTGACAGTTTGTCAGTTGTTTTCTTCTGTGTCCTGCAGAATATGTAGCAGTTTCTTCTGTGAAACAGGAACCCTGAAGGATCATCTCGCCCTTTAGAAAGTTTAGATATCACTTTTCTATAGTGCCTGCATGTCCAGTAAACACAACATATCATCAAGCATTCCAGGCAAGAACAATTTTATAGCCAAATGACTAGCCTTGTCATATTGAAGACAAATTCCATAATTAGTTTCTTTAATGCCCATCAATGTCTCTGAAGTAATTGATACTGCCAGAAGCAGATATGTCTTACTGTCAAGAAAAATCCAAGTTCTTAAACATTTTAAATGGCATATTCTGTGGGTCTTTTCCTGAAAGTTCTCTATCTAACTGAAATATATCTCTGTATATCTAGAAAACCTAATGACTAAAAGTATGACTATTAAAGAAGGTTATATATTAATCTCTAATTTTTAATTATATATTACATTTTAAATGAGCTCCACAAACATAATAACTTAAACAAGTGCAGAATCATATATATATATATACCCAGTATAACATAATCAACCTTAAATCTGCACCAATAGACAGATGATATAGATCTCTCTATATCATATCCCCTTTAAATGAAAGCAAACATTTATAAATAATAATTTTGAAGATTTGAGCTTAGTTTTTCCAAACTGCTTTCCTCTGTTTATTGGGTGAAGTATTTCTAGGGCGCATGGAGACTTTTCGGTGGTTCTTGTTCCATCAAGCCATATTAGCCTGGAAAGAATCCACAGGTTCTCATCCTCTGTGGAAACAAAGGTAGAACCTCTTTTCCAAAGAAATATATCATTAGACTCAAATTTTCAACTCAAGATACTGTTAAAATATTTATGATGGTTAAACTTAGCAATCCCCACAATTAAATATCTTTCTGCAGTGAAAACCTTCAGAGAAAAGACGGTGTTATACATAGTAGAGACTCTTTGTGTATTTTACATTTCTATGTGGATTGTTTTTTTACTCTATTACTTTTTATTATTTGTTATCTTTACTCCTATAATCTATGTCTGTCTGTACTCTTTTATATTATTTTTTACTTTATCTTTAAAGATCTTGCTTTAGTTTTTTAACCGTGTTCTTCTTTTTATAACTCTTATACTCTTTTTCCTCTCTCTCCCAAGCCTACATACTTAAAAAAAAAAAAGATCTTATGTCTCATTCAGAGGTTTACTTTTGTCTGAATCTGTCTATTGCTTATCTGTAATCATTTTCTGACCAGGATCACCTTTTTCCTTAAATGCTAAGTGGGCGTGACTAGGACCATTTTGGTAGCCTTGTCTTTACTTCACCCAGTTCAACATAGCAGAGGTATGTTCACTGCCTCTGTGAGCCGTGCTCACTGCCCCAGCTCCAGGACGCACCGAGTCTATGTCTCCATTAAACAATTTGTAACGTGCTGTTCACAGACACCATTTAAGTGCTCAACCTCCTGAAAGAGCCAACATGAACCAGGAAACTGTCTCTCAATGGAGTTGCACAGTTTTTTCTCCTAACTCTGAGTCAGGAAGCCTTCCCTTAAAGGAATCATGCCTCTGCTTGCCTCTAGCAAACAGAGCCCACCTGAGATAATGTTGCTACCAAGGAGCTGTGCTTAACTCTGTTCTTCTCTGTCTAGAATTCCTTCACAAGCTCTCTCAGGTTTTATGTGAATATAGTTGCCCCACATTGGTGTGTCATTTGCAAATGGAGACTGCTCATTCATTTCCTAGCTGCCCAGACCAAAATAATCACACAAAATTATATTAATTACAATACTGCTTGACCAATGGCTCTAACATATTCCTAGCTATCTCTTATGTCTTAAATTATCCCATTTCTATCAATCTGTGTATTGCCATGAGGGTGTGGAATTACCTTAATTCCTACATATTGTTTCCTTGGCGAATGGCTGGTGTTTTTCTCCTCCAGCAGCTACATGGCATGTCTTTGGCTCTACTTACTCTCTCTATATATCTCTGCTCAGACTTACTGCCTGGCTTTGCTCTGCTAAGTCATTGATTGAAACAGCTTCTTTATTAATGAATGGTAATAAACATATTCACAGCATACAGAGGGGAATCCCACATAAATACTCAGATCACACAATCTTTATCTCTTCTCTGTGCATTCTGAATACTCAGCATATGATATTATAGGTCAGTACGTAAATTATATTGTCAGCTGGCAATTACTCACTGTTTTGAAGTGGTGATTTTCATCATCGACTATGTCTGTTTTTCATAGGATTTTATATAGATTTTTTGCTATCAACCTTGTTAATATGTATCAAAATTTTTATTGCTAAATCAGAAAACAGCATATTAGAATTCACATAACTTGTTTAATATCATAAGCCTATTTTATGCCAGAGGCAAATTTGGTTCTATAACCACTTTTGATATTTGGGTACTGTGCTGTACTATGACTGTTAGGGACATAGTGATTAATGTAATTAGGAGGTCTCATGTATTGGAATTAGAAGTAGTAATGTCTTTGATGATTAAGTCTTTTGAATAAAATCCTGTATGAAATGATACGCCAGTTAGTATAAAGTGCTCAGTAATTAGGAGGAACAATGTGAATAGGAGAGATATTATTAACTTTCCTATTCTCTGAATATCTTGCTTGTCATTTAGGCTATGGACAAATAGATCTGGAAAATATGAAGATTATAACTATAAAGAATTTATGTGTACAAATATGGAGAAAAGCGAAATAAGTTTAATACCTAGTGTTACTGTTATTAGGCCAAGTTGGTTCAAGAAACTACAAAATTTTAATGTCACTCTGAGTAAAGTACACAGATAGATGTGAATAATGCGGTTTGTGAGCCTAGTCCTAGTATAAGTGTTAAAACAGTAGTGCTGTTTGAGGTTAATGGATAAAATCAGATGATTAAGAAGATTCTGGCATTGACTTGAATACTTGAATGAAGGTGAGCTAAGACTGGAGTTGGACCCTCTAAGTTGAGGAAAGTTATGAATAGAGACTAATTAGTCCTTATTTTCCTGTAGCTTCATTTAGACAGCCTAAGCAAGGGATAATATTAATATTATCAGTAAGAAAAATTGTTGAAACTCTCAGGAGTTGCTGTTAGGCAGCATCACAATATAACTAGAATAAATACAATGTCATTAATGTAATTGTACGAAATTGGTTGAAGGGCAGTGAAGCTTATGTTGCTTGAACAAATCATCATCGATTAAGTAGGAATACTATTATGACACTAATGCCTTCATCCAATGAGGAAGAATGATACAATACTAATGGCTTCTCAGCTAATAAAAAGTCGAGATAATTTAAACTGAAGCAACATTTCAATTTTATCATACTGCTTTTAAGCTCCCAATTCTTTCACACTATTTTCTCTTTAGTCTTTGATTTATGTTATTTGTTTGGTACTTTACATAAAGTCTTCTAACTTCTGGATATAATGAAAGAGAGATAATACATAGAGAGGTAGATTGATGATACATAGTTAGATGTATCCTGAATTAATAGAAAGTCTAGCTAACAAAGTAAACAGGTTTGAAAGTCATTTGAAAAGGTTCACTGTTCATGTGAAAATTTATATGCCAAACATATAAGAGATCTGACTAAGAGCTCTTTGGGTTGTGTCCATGATTTTATAGTCCACCATTGTGTTATATAGAGTCACATTTCATTAAGTTTTATTTGCCAATTCCTGGTTTTTAAAAATATTTCAATTATCTTGAATTTTTTGATGAGATTCAAATTAATATAATTCATCATTGCAATAATTTGTTTTATTAGTTTTGGGCTACTTTTATTATTGCCCTAAATATTTCTTCTGTTACTTATCCAACATTTTGTTATATATAGTGTCTAAAATTCAATAAATTTATTAGATTATTTTAACAGAATCTTCATTATTCTTCCTTTTTTTATTCATGCTCAATTGATTCTGAAAAATACCCCCAAGAGAATTTTTCATAAAAAAGTGTGGCATCTTATTCTCATTCCTTCAATGAGGTATTACTGTATTTAACAAAACTGAATCTCATTACCTTGACTTAACTCTATGGTTTGATTTTTTTCCTAGAATATACAAAGCAGATTACAATTTTAGGATTATTAGGATATTATTACACAGAACCTGTATGACGCTATCTCCATTCTTCCTCCCATAACTTATCTCTTAATTCTGACATCTTCTTGCAAGCAGCATGCTTTGAAAAGACTTCTTTCTGTTTAATAATTCTTATTTCAAGGATGGGTTCCTTGTTTAGATTTTGCTTCTGCCAAGGAAATATAAGCTCAATAACCATATTGCCTTTTATCACTAATATAACTATAAGTGGAAATAGTCAAGAATACTTGATACTTTGTTGGTAGACCATGGATGTAAATAAAAATAGAAATGAGAAGGTGATCCAATTACTATAGAAAACATGAAACATCATTTTTGGTATAGTCTTAGAGTTTAAGATATGAACATTCTTTTAACCATTCTTTTCACTAAATTTTGGTCCAATAACAAGAAAAAGAGGATCCTTCAGCTCACATGATGTATGGAAAAGGTTGTCCTGGTGATTCACTTGTAGCAGAGGACTACAATATGCTTAAGCTGGAAGTGCTTTATTATTTGCTTGCATTTTTGGTAAAGTTTGCAATTAGGACTGGTAATTTCTCTGCACAAGGTGCACAATAGACTTCAAATATTATTTAATATAAAGTCATGAGGAAAAAGTCATGTAATCCTTAGAATTAATAATGGAGCAATTACTCTTTGAATAAGAATGTCAGTCTGAGAGCATTACTTTGATTCTCCAGAATATATAAAATCAATCTGATTGGCAGGTCCTTATGAAGGTGACCATAACAATACTGAAACTGATTTTGCAGTTACTACTTCATCAGATATTTGAAAGTAGTAACATTTAATATTTTCTATTGAATAAACATACCTATTTGGGTTCTTAAATCATTCTAGGCAAGGATGGTCTCAGAATTTATTGTTCACAGGACTAGAGTTGGGTAAGCATGATTAAGTGGAATCATATGGCTTTATTTGTACCATAAATAAGGAAAATCATTTTTCTTTGTTATATATAAGATGGAATAATAATACATATGATGGAGCATATTAAAAGGATGTGTAAAATTATAAAATATTCAAATATAATTCTGGGTAAAATGTTGCATGTCAATATCATTCAATATTTTTCTTATATATTCAACATTCAAAAACATTTAGATTTTTCTAAAATGATATAAAATTATAATTCTTTGTTTCTTAGTTTCTCAGTGCAATGAATGTATTAAAATATTTTATACAAATATTATGAAGTAAATGTTTTTGTTAAAATGTAGAATTCATCTATCAATAGCTTTGTTTGTTTTCTGATTAGAAGGCATCAGTTTTTCTAAGAAAATGTGTCCCATGTTTAAAATTTTCAGTTTATAAATTACTCAACATTTACCCACACGGTAATAAAAATTTACCCCCAACTAGTTCTTACAACTTAAATTAACCCATTTTTAAAAATCATTTTTGAGGAAAAGATTGGGATCAGCTTTTGAGCATGATTAAAGGCTTTATATTTCACAGCCCCCAAAAGGTTTTCTTTCTATAATACTCTTCAATGTTTAAATGACTATTGGATCAAATTACATTGCTAACATTTTTTACCATTATTTTTAGTGTGTATGTTCTTTCTGGGAAAACAAGTCATAGCTTAACATTGACAAGGAAAAATTAAAACAGCATTTTCAGTTTAATTAATGTTTACCAGTGAAATGCAATGGACTCATTAGGTTACTTTCTCTCCTACATAAATTTTTATAATGTGAGATATATTTTTTGCTGTTGTAATAGAAGATTTATATTTTCCTAGTTACCACTCTAAAAATATACAAGTTCAAAATCAACATGGTTTTCTCAACACAGAGCCAATGGTGCTGAGCTGAAGCTTTAGTCTGGAGTGTCCCTTGTTGCTCTTCATAGTCTCATGTGGTTGTTTGCAGAGGTGGCAAAGTGCTGATGTCACAATCCATTCCACACACAGCTGTCGAAATCGGATTGCTTTCAGAAACTATATGGAAAGATTTTGAATGACTTGTAAAATTTTTGAATTACCATATTGTGCAGCAAAAATGTAATGATTTATAGAACTCTATATATTATTCTTTATAATAAACACTTTTTCTTTTGTAAAAAAAATTTTAAGCAGTAAGTAACAAATTGCTTTTCATCCAAACAGCTATAAAGTCTTCTGTTACATTACTCAGAAGTAGCATATTCCAGATCATTTTCTTATAGTAAATAATAGCATACAAAAATCCATATTTTTAAAACTGTATTGCAAATGTGAAAGTTAACTTAGTGGGATTTTATGGAAATGGACAATATGGAGACAGAATTATGCCGCTTATACATATATGCTTATAAATATTATGCATATGTGTGTGATATGAAGCTAAAATAATAAAATTTAAAAGAAGAAAGCAGCTTTTCCCCTCCTTATGCCTGTCTGTGAAAACTTACAAACCATCTTACATTTCTTTAACATTATAGGCAGAACCAAAACCCCTAAGACAGTTATATTTTTTTAAAAAAATATACATATGTTCTTCTTGATTTCCAGTAGTATTTTTTTCTAATTATTATTCTGATTGAAAAGCCATAAACTCTTTCATTTCTTCAGTAATACAGCTCAATCAGAAAGAATATCAGGTCTTAGTTATAGTTAATGCTGTTTGAATGTATGAGGTATCAATGCTTCTTCATCCACATCTAATATTTTTCTAAGTCTGTCCAATTCTACTGAATATATTCTGAGTCTTTTCATTAATTATTAACCCCACTCCTGTAGGAAAAACATCTATCTTAGCTTAGCCTTAAATGCTCAACTTTCTTCCTTGCATTGACTTAACATCTTTATTTTAGGAAAGACATTCTGAAGAAAATATTTTTTCAAAATATAATTTAGATTTTAGAATTTTAGAATGGAATTACTTAAGCCAGTTCAGAGTCAGTTTAATATTCCATAGATGGTAAATAGAATAAATTCAGAGTCCCTGGAGTTCACTTTTATATGATAAAAATCTCTCCAAATTCCTCACAATTCATATTAATGCTTTCTATGTTCCCTGAGATCCTGACACATCCTTAGCTTCCTTCTGTTACTGCCCTAGGTCTCCTATAGAGAAATATCTTGAATACAGTAGACATTATATGTGTATGTGTTTTAATATACATTTGATAAATTTACACAATTGAATATAATCTAAATATATATTAATGCAAAGTAATATAAATTTAATGATGAAATTAACATATATCCAGTTTAAATTATAAAAAAGTAAATGAGTTGATGTTTAATTTTTGTTAACACCTGGGCAGCTGCTTTTTTATACTCATTTTCATGATTCATCCAAACTGGTCTGTATTTCTTTGTACCTTCAGAAAAAAATGTGTGTCTATCTTTTTGGATTTTTTTTTGATTTTTTTTTTTTTGAGACAGGGTTTCTCTGTAGTTTTTGGTGCCTGTTCTGGAACTAGCTCTTGTAGACCAGGCTGGCCTTGAACTCACAGAGATCCGCCTGCCTCTGCCTCCCAAGTGCTGAGATTAAAGGCGTGTGCCACCACCGCCCGGCTATCTTTTTATTTTAGTTTTTTTTTTTAACTTTTTTTTTTATTTTGAGACGAGGTTTCTCTGTGTAGTTTTGGACCCTGTCCTGGACTAACTCTTATAGACCAGGATGGCCTCAAACTCACGGAGATTTGCCTGCCTCTGCCCTCCACCAAGTGCTGGGATTAAAGGCGTGTGCCACCACCGCCTGGCATATTTTAACTTCTTTAATTTTTGTCGTCCTGGCTATTTTTTTCTTTTCATAACCTCTAAAGTGACACTTAAAGTCATATGCAAATCTGTTTATTATCTGGTAACCCAACTGAAAGTATTGTTTGAAACATCAGTTAAAAGGGAGATAACATGAATGAATCATGCAACAGCTAGAGGCCATGGATTACCAACCAAATATTCTTGTGCCCAGCACGGAATAACCCTAAAATACATAGATAATCATAGAGGTCCCAGAAGCTCTCGCCCATTGCCATTCCTGTTTTTCTGTTTACCAGAAGTGAAAAGAATATACACAGGATAGTAGGCCTAGCTTACGTAGTGCTAATTGAGAGACAGAAAAATTAGTTCACATGGTATCTATGAGCTCACAATTTTCAATCTCAATTAAAAACAGGTGTTGTATAATTCCACTTGTTTAACAAGACAACACTAGTACCTGGTGTTTGTCTCATAGCTGATTACATTCATTTTCCTTCTGGACAGAAGGAATTGCAATATTGCCGTGGCACCTGAACTGATTTTTTTATTAATGAATATAGACATAACTAAATGGGACATTAAAACAAGGGCCATGTTAACATAATTTTAATGTTAAATTACATAATAACATTGCTGCTCATATTAACCACCATATTCTAACCAGGTAACATAATAATGAGGAAGAATAAAAAATGCAGGACACACTATAATTAAGTTGGGTGGAAGATCAGAGTGACAAAATATAGAAACATTCCAAAAGAGATTGTTTTATTTTTAGAAAAGACCTGTTTTTGGTTAGATTGGAGTGAAGAAACGGACAACCAGTCCACAACAATGGAGTGGATGTTGCCTGGTATAATTAGAAATAGCTATTAATCAACATATTTATGTGTTTTCATAAGTTTATGAAAAATGAATGCAAAAAGCTGGAAAAATGTTTTCAAGTAGTAGCTCATATCTCCGTTAGGTGTAAAAGCTATAGTATCATGTCACATGGGGGAGAGATCCAGAGTAGACAAGAATTATCAAGTTTTCCCTTAAAGGACAGAAAACATCAGCCACCTGCACTAGGTCACAGAACCAACATAAACGTAACCTTTTATATAGTATTTTCTTTTGGTCACTGTTGTTTACTATTGTTATTTTAGAATAATTTTCATACAAAATGTATTCAGGACATAAAATCTGTTAACACCATTTTGATATTCTAATATAGTACAATTTCTAATTAATATCACCGTTGAATAAGGACTAAAATACAATAATTCGAATTCCTTAGTTTTTAGTACTGTCTCTGCTTACATGCTCCAAGTTCCCACATTACATGTATAGCATCTCTCCTTGTATTTTTGGGACATTGCTGTGTCTCAAACTCCATTACTTTATAACTCCAACATATCCCATTCTGCACCAGGTGATGACGTCTACCTCTGAACACCAACAGTCCTGAACACAGTTGATCTTTATTTACCAGCTAAACCTTTACACAATGTCCTTTAAATTAAATCATACATTTTGCAACTTGTTCATTTGGACTTATTTTCTTTAATAATATGCATTGAAAATAAGCATTTTGAAGTCGATTTATAGCTCATTTATTTTTTTTTCTGACCACTTTTCCATTTTATTTCTTTTTTTTCTTTAAATCTACAGGGTTTTATTTCTTTCTTTCATTTATTTATTTATTTATTAAAAATTTCCACCGCCTCCCTTTTCCCTTCCCCTCCCCATATCACCCTCCCTCTCTAGTCCTTAGAGCAGTCAGGGTTCCCTGCCCCGTGGGAAGTCCAAGGTCCTCCCCACTCCATCCAGGTGTATAAAGGTGAGCATCCAAACAAACTAGGCTCCCACAAAGTCAGTCCATGCAGTAGAATAAAAACCCAGTGCCATTGTCCTTGGCTTCTCAGTCAGCCCTCATTGTCAGCCACATTCAGAGGGTCCAGTTTGATCACATGCTCCATCACTCCCAGTCCAGCTGGCCTTGGTGAGCTTCCATTAGATCAGTCCCACCGTCTCAGTGGGTGGACGTACCCCTCAGGGTCCTGACTTCCTTGCTCATGTTCTCCCTCCTTCTGCTCCTCATTTGGACCTTGGGAGCTAAGTCCAGTGCTCCAATGTGGGTCTCTGTCTCTATCTCCATCCATTGCCAAATGAAGGTTCTATGGTGATATGCAAGATATTCATCAGTGTGGCTATTGGACAAGGCCAGTTCAGGCACCCTCTCCACTAATGCTCAGGGAACAATCTGGGGACCACTCCTTTGACCTGGGAACCCCTCTAGAGTCAAGTTTCTTGCAAACCCTAAATTGGCTCTCTTAATTAAGATATTTAGACCCCTGCTCCCATATTCACCCTTCCTCCATCCCACTGATCCCATTCACCCAAGCTCTCCTGAATCCTCCCCTTCTCCCTTCTCTCTACCCATCTCCCCTTACATCTACCCCCCCGCCCCTGTGCATCCAAGTTTTGCCTGGCAATCTTGTCTACTTTCAATATCCAGGAGGATAACTATATAATTTTCTTTGGGTTTACCTTATTATTTAGCTTCTCTAGGATCACAAATTATAGGCTCAATGTCCTTTAATTATGGCTAGAATCCACTTATGAGTGAGCATTGCTAAATATGGCAGTGCATATACACGTATTCTCTCTCTCTCTCTCTCTCTCTCTCTCTCTTTCTCTGTGGTGTGTGTGTATGTGTGTGTGTGTGTGTGTGTGTGTGTGTGTGTGTGTGTGTGTGTGTTTATATAACCTTCCATGCATATACAAGTGGAAAGCAGAGGTTTATATTGAGAGTCCTCCTCTATCAAATTCTCATTGAACTTAGAGCAATCCAACTGAACAGGTCAACTGATCAGGCAGCCCCAGGAGTCTTCTTTTCTCCATCTCAGCTTTGGTATTACAGGTGCACAACACATGCCCATTCTTTTACATGGGTGTTGGAGCCCTGACTCCTAATGTATGACCAAGGTTATAAGTCATAACTCTACTCCTCCTGACTAGACTGACCCTCCTACTAGTCATTATCTTTTCTCCAGTTGCAATATTTTTAAGTCAATTCCTTCATTTCTTTTCCATGGTGACGATTCTTTAAGGGCTGCAGTCTGAAATGGATAATACTTGCTTTCTCCAAATGAGTATGATCTTATCAAGGACAGAAGTGTTGAGTTTCACTGTGCTACTCTAAGAAAATGGTGAGGTTTCTGTAAGGAGTCTGAACACTGCTTTTGTGTTCACAATTATATTTGAGACTTCCTGTTCTCATGCTATTGGCACTCAGCCTCTAACAACTTATCATTAATATTTAAACATTGCTTCCAGTGTCTCCTGTCACTGGTAAGAAATTCTTGGGAGCTCCAGGTCTCCAGATTCCTCCCTCTCTAAATTGCAGAGGCATTTTAGCCTGCAGCCTTACTTCTCTGACCTGCCCCAAAAAATAATATTGATTTTCCGTTTGTATAGCACTTTCTTTATAAAGTAGAGAAGTTGAATAGTTCTAAGGCCAGAAGTATGACTGAACTCATTTTGAGAAAAATATGTGTGTAGGTTTGAGTTGATAAGCCCAGTGTCATAAAAAAATAGTGACTGCCCATTTTTTTAGCCTTCATTACTCATGGCTGCCACCTACTATGGCAATGTTATCAATGGCACACTCAGTGACAGCTATAATACTCATACTAAGCCTGGTCAGCCAAGTATGACAATGCCACAATGGACTTAAAAATAAGAAAGAAAAATCAAGACTTTAGGGAATAGTATAGCAAACTCAAAAATAACCACAACACTTTAGACAATAAAAATTATATTAATATGAAATAATAGCATTTCAACTTGTGTCTGTATGTGTTTTATATGTTTGTAAACATGTGTGTGTGTATACAGACACCAGAACAAGTCATTGTTGCAGGGAGCTGCATGTTCATTCCGACCACCCAGAACCGAAATAATCACACAGAAACCATATTATTTAAATCACTGCTTGGCCCATTAGTTCTAGCTTCATATTGGCTAAATCTTATATCTTAATTAAACCCATTCCTATTAATCTGTATATCACCACAAGGTTGTCCTACCAACAAAGTTCCGACAAGTGTGACTATGACTGTGGCTTCATAGCATCTTCCTCCCTGCCCCCCTTCTTCCCAGTATTACGTTTAGTTTTCCCTACCTAGCTCTGTTCCCCTATAGCTCTGCTATAGGTCCAAAGCCATTCCTTTATTAACCAATGAAAGTAACATATAGACAGAAGGACCTACTACACCAGGTCATTTGGTTTCTCCCTATATTGCTCCCCTCTTTATTTATTTTTGAGTTTTTCAGAGAACTAGAGGGTTGGCTTTATAACTGGCTGACTGCATGAGTAATGAGTTTTTGGAACGAATCTGTCTTTGTTCTCAACACTAAGTTTACAGGCTTGTATACATATGCTGAGATCTTTAAGTGGGTGTTATGGATTTACTTTCAAACAAATGTTCATCCTTGAAGGTATCCCCAGCCCTATACAATACTAATTTTTGAAGAATTAAAACTATGTTCAATTTAGACCTTTGTAGGCAGAGACTGCTTGTTTGTTTCCCAGTCACCAAATAATCACACACACAGAAACTATATTAATTACAGCACTCTTTGCCAACAGCTGAGGAATATTTTTAGCTAGCTCTTATATCTTAAATTAACTCATTTCTATTATTTTATATTTTGCCATGAGGCTTGAGGTTTACCCATAAGGTCCAGGGACACCTGTCTTCTTTTACAGCTCCATGGTGTCTCTTTGACTCTGTCTACTTTCTCTCTAAATCTCTATTTGTATTTCCTGTGTGGCATGATTCTGCACTGCCATAGGCCCAAAACAACTTCTTTATTAACCAGTGGTAATAAAACATATTCACAGTATTCACAGCATACAGAGGGGAGTCTCACATCAGATATCGCTTCCGAAATTTTAAATTTAAGATTATATATAAAATTGTGTCATTTGGATAAGTCATTGAGACTTTTTTAGCATAATAATTTATAATATTAAAACCTCAATTTATTGACAATATTAACAGCAAGGTCTATGTTTGACTGGAAACCGATGAAAGTCTCTTCACTATTATTTTATATTTGTAGGATTCCTGGTACAGTGTAAAAAGTGTTTAGTCAGAACTACTGAAACTACCATACTTCCAGCCTCACATATTAACCTCTGTTGGTACTCAAAGTTCTCCTTGTGGAAGTCTCCCTCCTGGATCTGTCAGTTCCATGATAATCCTTTTCAAAAGCAGAGAGAAACCCCAACTGTGATTCACCATATTCCAATTAGCCAACTCTTTTCTCTGATTAGCTTAGTCACTAATACCAAGCTAAAGAAAGCATTATTGTACCAAGATATTTTTAAATGAATCTTTGAGAAGAATGTATTTTACCAATCCCTTTGAAAATGAATTAAAACAAAAGAAATACTTTAAATAAGTAGGGACTAAAATATAGTAATAATTAACAAGAAATAATGAAATATGAATAGAAGATATGAATTGTGATTTCTTACATTGTGAAAGAAAGGACAGAACCAACACTTAGACTGACTGTATATAATGATCTCTAATGCCTCAGAATGCTTTTCACACTTTTTTTCCATTCTGGATTTGTGTTGTCCCTGGTAATATAATTTCACAGAATTACATAGCTTTATAGATAAAGGAAAACTAGGTGGTGACCATATCATGGTTTAGCCCTTCACTACCACTTTGTTAGAGTTATATTGCTATTGGACTGCTTTCTAAACATTATCAGTCTTCATAAAACCAACTTTACAATAAACTCCAGGTAAACATGTTACCTTCCTTGAAACAATTCAAACAGTATCTTTTTCATAAAGAGTCCTCAAGGCTCTAATAGAATGCTTAAATAAATTTTATTGATTTTTTTTAACTATCTGAAGAATGGAACCTGCTATTTTGAACATCATCTAAGCTAATACTTCTATACCTGCTGGTTGCAACCCAAATGACCTTTTCACATGGGTCACCTAAGACCATCAAAAAACAAATATTTGCATTATGATTCCCAAGAGTAGCAAAATTACAGTTATGAAATAGCAACAAAAATAATTTCATATTTTGGGGTTACCACAGCATGAGAAACTTAAAGGGCCACAGTATTAGGAAGGTTGAGAACCACTGAATTCTATGCTGGATGTTCCTGTCCCTCAGATAGGAATTTTTCAATGAGAAAAAGACTTTACTTGAGAGAAAGACAGTGAGAGAAAGAAAATGTAAAGAAGACTTATCATTGCCCTATAAGAATTAAAAGAGGATTCTTTCCATCTTGCACTACTAACACATTTAGGCAGAAACAAGGGACCCCACAAGTAATTGCCTAAAGAGTATTTATATTGATGACGCCATGATTAATTTAGAGATACTTCCCAAGAAGAATAAAGTGAAAGATCAATAAACATCCAAGGCATCTGTCCTCTACCTTTGGACAGAAACACAAACACACATGTACACACAAATGCACACAAACTCACAAAAATTTTCAATCATGTAGACACACACAACAATGGTTTCATTCTATTGTTATACAAAATTTCACGTTAACAAGGACAGTTTTGAATTTTTTAGAATATTCTATTTATATAATCAACAGCCACAAATATCCTATATAACAAAAGTTGAATCCTAAGCTGATTCCTTTTAATTATTATTTTAAGTGTAGAATTTTGTTATGAACCCTGATACATAGAAGATATTGCCAGTAGACACTGATTCTTTAATTACACAGCAAGTTTCAATTTAAATTTCTAAACCATTTCTGATCAAAGTTAAGGAGCTTACAACTCATTGGTAGTGCTTATATTGACAGGAACCAGCTGATATTTCAAATACCCAATAGTGGAGGATTTTACATTCACTAGTGTCTCTCGGCTGCAGGTAAAGGAACTTTACAGCTGAATGAGAGAACTAATTAGAGCAAATTATGGACTAAACGACCAGCATTGGCATGAAAATGTCTGGCAGAATTGACCTTATCATTGCAGAGAGAGAGTGGGACAGAGAAAGAGGCAGAATTTCAGTCTTACAAATATGTGTTGGAACACTAATAATTTTATAGAATTGCCTATGATAAGTACTTAAATTTAATAATGAGAAAGCATTGCCAAGTGAAACTGAAAGTTCACTAGATGTAATCTAACACTGATGGCTAAAGCCATGACAGTAAATTGCTGATATTTAATCAAGAAGACCAAGATTCTACAACAAATTTAGACTTAAGGCATCCAATGATTAGCATGATTAATAAAAACCCAGAGACAAAAATTGGAGTGCAACCTGAAGGTCATAAAAACAAAGCAACCAGTCACTGGCTCTTACCTCTACCTCAACCCAAATGATGATCCTGCCTCTAGGAATACTCAGAATGAGACTGTGTGTTAGAAATATCTCATCTCATTTTATACTCCTCTCTCATTCTAGGATTAAAGGCGTGCACCATTACTGCCCGATTTCTATGGAAATCTACTGTGGCTACTGGGATTAAAGGTGTGTGCCACCTAGCCTGGTCTGTAGGCTGACCAGGGCAGCTGTTTTACTCTCTTATCTTCAGGCAAGATTTATTTATTAAAATACAAATGAAATATCACTACAAATGAAATATCAGAACAATTGCAGAAAAAGGAGTTGAAAAGAACAGAGGAGGTGAATGACTACAATGAAATATTGTTTTCCAGAAAGCACAGAGCAATTCCACATATGAATTTACAGAGATTGCGATTGTCTGAAAAGCTGTGAAAGCTCAAGTGAGACAAAATCCCAGCATCAAGGGTGGATATGTTTACAAAGATACCACTCCTACCTAAGAATCTATTGGTAGTCACAAACACAAGGAAACAGTTTGATTTAAACATGTGACCTCAAGTAGGTAGAAAGCATTCCAATGAATAGTCACACACCCTACATATATATATATATATATATATATATATATATATATATATATGTCAAATTAATCTGTGTATGTACTTAAATATTGGGAAATTTTTAACATCAGTATGGGTGGTTATCGAATGGGTGGTAAATTTATTAGAAGTTGGTGGAAGGTTGTAAATATTATCAAAATATATTATAAATTGGCATATATATATATATATATATATATATATATATATATATAGACAGAGAGAGAGATAATAGTTCTGGTAATACATAAAAATGATGAAGGATATTACCATTATTGAACATAAGTTCTATTTGTGGCTATTGTTATGTACAGATGACCTTTAATACTACTTAGTGAATTTCAAAGATAATGACATTATCCTAATATATGGAGATATTAACTACATATTACATACACTTAAAATTATGCAATTATTTCACATTTTATAGAATTCCAGTAATTTATCATAACTCTTTCATACATTTTCAAAGAAAAGAACACAATAGATTTTAAACTCACTAGCATTCGTGAGTAATACATTCCAGAGGGGGTAAGTACTTGCTCTTGTATCGTGTAGATTCCTCATTGTTTTACCTACATATATATCTCTGTATTGCTTATCATGCCTGTAATAATCATATTTTATAAAAATATACTCTCTTCCTTAATTTACTCCTGTGTGTTGTTCAAATGCACATTTGGGTCTGTTGGAGCAAGAGCTTGACTGTATCCTAGTCATCCAAATGTCCATGAAGTCTTCCACAGGAATTCTTATACAGAGAGAAGATAATGGTTTAGAAAGGACATAATTGCCACAAAAACAGAGTAAAAATTAAAGAGCTATGTAGAAAAGATTTCTGAATTGAATATGAAAGGGAAAATGAGACTTTAGCAGGAACAGACACAGCAGAAATTGCGGTATCTTTTACTAATGCTGAAATTTCCCCATTATGGGAAGAAAATAAATATTGGCAAAGAGCTTGAAGTAACATTTTGGAGAGATTAGCAACAAATATCCCAAAGGCAAGAAACTTCAGTTTATAAAAACAACGAATTAGTTCCTCCCTCACATGGTACATGCTGGGATTAAAGGTGCATAACATCACTGCCTGGTCTGTAAGGCTGACCAATGGGGCTGTTTTACTTTGTGATCTTCAGACAAGTTTTACTTATCAAAATTCAAAAGAAATATCACGACATAATGACCAGAATCTAATCCATGGTGCACAAGTTCTAACTGGTCTTAATAATAAAAACTCAGAGCCAGCATCAGGTCAAATGCTGAAAGATCAGGGAGAGAAAGGAATAAGCCACAGACAATTCTTTCCTTGCTCACTCCTAAGCCGAAAAAGTGCTGCGCTCCTGTTTCCTCCCACTTATATTATTCTCTCTGCCCAGCCCTTCTGTCTTTCTGTACAGACATCCAGACCTCTACGGTTAACTAGTGACTACCTCCACCCTCTGATCTTCAGTTAAGCTTTACTTGTTAGAGTATAAACAAGGTATGGTCACAAACCCAACTACGAATTCTCATCTTATGCATGTTGCCTCTGCATACTGGTGAGAGTCAGTGACAGAGTATTTTTATCTGATTATCTCCAATTAAAAAAACAAAAAAAATGGTTTTTGTCCAACATCTTTTTTCCTATTCACTTTATTCACCAAAGTGCCCTACAACAGTGGGAATGGTTTACATACAAAGAAGAGGAATAGAACTTCTGTCTTTACTGTCATCTTACAGTTTTCTAACGATAAAAAAGAACTGAATTTGAAGCATGATATCTTTCACCAGACATTTGAAAGAGACATTGTAATTACTACAAAATACAATTGTGTACAATTGTATATTTTTAATTTTTCAATCTGTCCATTTGTCTCTACTTACTAGTTATTTGTAACAAAAATTATGGTACTAAATTCTATGTATTCTGATATTCTAAGGATTAGTTACATATAATTATATATATGTATATTATACATATAGGGGAACACGATATTTCCTGGTTGTCCTGTGTGGTACTGGGGGGTAAACCCATCAGTAAATATTTCCTGACTGAGTAATGATAATTTTTGAAATATTTCAGAAAGAGAAAATAGGATACACATGAAATGTGAAAACTCCTTATATACCCATACAGAAAACAAAATGAGAAACAGAGTGGTAGCACACTAATAGAATAACTGGTACTCTTGAGAGTTAGGAGGACAATCATAAATTGCAGGTAGGATGTTGCAATTTATCAAGACCCACTCTTAAAAAAAAGATTTTTAAAGGCTTTAATGTTATAATTCAGTCATTGAATGCCCCTCAAGTATGGATGAGGTCCTTTCTTCAATTACTAATATAAGCTCACCATTCCCTAAAAGCAAGAAACTGGATGAAAGATTTTCACTGCTTAACCAGCTTTTAATTTAACAAACAAAGCCAACGTTCACTATAATTGTCTACATTTGTAACACATTTCTCTGAAATACATGGTTATAATATATAGCTATGATTTATAAAGGAGTAATCAATAATTTTGATAGGCTGAACATAGTGAAATCAATTAGCATCTAAATAAAAACAAAAATTATTTTTTTCTAGTATGTATTTCTAAACAGTTTTAAAAACTATGTGATGAAATCTCACTTCATAGAATTGTTTGTCCTTAACTCAAATTCAATTTCAGTATGACCCTGAGAGATGATCAGTAAATTTGACTTTTTAATTAGCATTTTGCATAATTCATTGGAATTATAATGTGCTCATACATTTGATTGTCAAGGTGCAGATGTGCAAATATGAAGCTTTGATTTTCTCGTCTAATTTCTTGCAATTCTCCTGTTTATGACCTGCTATTGTTCAGTTTTTAAAAAGTGGTCCAGAAGTGGATTTTGAAGTCAGTCTATACTGTTCAAGTGGATGTTTAGAATAATTGTTATCAAGGGAAACTAACAATTTTAGACGTTTTGTACTGTGTTTTAGCTAAAGCTACTTGACTGCAATTAAAATAACTTTTAAATGCAAAATTTGGGGTTCTTTCTAAAATTAAAACAAACATACCATCAAACACAAAAAAAAAGAAAAGAAAAGAAAAAGGAAAAGGAAAAAAAAAAGAAAAAAACCTAAAAAGTAAAGAGACAGTTTCTTTTTGCTCTGCTTTTTGTCATAAAGGTAGTTTGGGCAGAATCATCACAAGGTGATAAACAGCAGAGATTTTCGGTTAAAATTTATACTAAACCAAATCATCTCATATTTGGTTTCATGAGATGATCTCTAAATGCACAAAAATAGTAAGAAATAATGTATTGGAAGTTCTGTTACATAACTTGTGAACTCTAACTCCATTCAGGAAGTCAGGTTTTCTATAACTCTGTAGAAAATGGAGGAAAAAGTAATAAAATATGGAGAAAGATCTATTTAAAGATTGAGCAGTAAATATCAAATTAGAGCAAGAAAATAGCAAAATCCAGTGTTATATTGCACAAAAGGACCTCGTAATAATAACAATGGATGAACTATACATTTCCAAAACCTAGAAAGAGGTATTCTGAATATCCTCACTGGAAAGAAATGATTGATAGATATATGTAACTTTATATAAACTTTGCAATAAATACTGTAGGTAAACATCATGTGACACCCAATGACACATGAAATTTTTGTTTATATGCATCAACTACTTAAGTTACAGAGAAGACAGAATATGTCTGCTTAAATAAAATGGTAGGAAGAATGAATCCTGCCATGATTTTAAATCTTTTTGACTTTACTTTCTACAGCAAAAGAACTGTTACAATGAATTAAATATTTCCAAATGAGGTGAGAGTACTTGCAAACCAGAATTCTTGGCCACTACTATTCACAAATGAGGTAAACTGCCAGGAATCATGTACCCACCCACATGGATGGCTGCTACCTGCAGTGCCAGCAAAGATTGGCGTGCTATTGAAATTTAGAATGCTAGCCAGCCAAATTACCATTATTACAAACATGTGTGGCAAAGCTAAATGAGATTTCTATGGAATGCTGAGGCTGTGGCGGGATGAATATTACTATTGGAAACAAGTGTTTTCTTAGGATAGGATATATTTAAAGTCTCTCTCTCTCTCTCTCTCTCTCTCTCTCTCTCTCTCTCTCTCTCTCTCTCTCTCTCTCTCTCTCCAAATTTCCGAACTACAGGATTCTTATTAATTAGCATAGGGTTATATAAAAAGTTCTCTGTGTTTCCCCTGGCACGGTCTCCATGTGCCCCCAGTATGTACTCTCTCACAGCGATTTTATAGCATCTGGCACTGGATAAACTCATGAGGCAAAGCGAAGTATTCTCTTCGTGCAGATGCTGGTGAGCTGAGGCTGGCACGCACTGAGTTACACACCACACTTCCAGGAACTGTTAAGCTAGTTTTCAGCATTCTTTCATGCTAACGTATGACTTTTTCACCTTTGTTTAGAAATGGTGGAGAAAAAGAATAGATTGGCTTTCAGCTGTATTTGGTAACAACCAAATAGCAATATTATATCATATGTATAATTTCATAGTTTTATATATATAGTTATATATATAATTATGAAACTAAAAGGTCTGAAATTTTCAGAACTTGTCAAACATTTGGGAATCATTAGATTAGCAATGGCAGTGTGAAATTTTATGTGCAGAAGGTAGAATAGTGTGTTCCAACTAAGAAAGCAGTGGATGAAACTGACTTGCACTAAAGTGAAAACTTACACTCTAATTGCCTGGTAGGTGAGTGTTCAGCTGAATTAGCTTCATCGTGTTTATTCACATTCACTTTCTTTCATTTATAAGGAACACAATTTATTAATGTGAAAATCGCTGTAAGAGTTAGACTTCATTATCAACAAAGATAAATGAAATCTAGGTCACTGGTAAAAACCTTGTTACGTGGGATGTAAGGGGTCTCAGAGACCCAAAGTTTGAAAGCTGTGTAGTGGAGATCTGCACCATATGGTTGAGAATTATCTAATCTTTACAGGTAGAGGAAACAAAAAAGAAAACGTATGAATGCCTGTCTCTGTGTTTTTAAAACAAGATATATTCTCTCTAGAGAGTTCTCTTCAATATAGTCATCATTCATTTAAAAAATATTGTTTTGTGCAAATGAGTGTTTCTCCTGCCTATATGTGTATACATCATATATGTGTCGAGTCAATAGCTAGTCATGTTTCTGGAAAGGCCCCAAGAGATTCTCCTTCCTGTTGAACTATTAGCCACTTACGGTTTCTGAAGCACCAATGTCGACAACTTCAGTTGGTGTGCCCAGCAACTTCCACTGGTATGCTCCGTATGTATGATTAAACAGACGGATGATTTCAATTTGCGTAACCAATGATTCAAAGAGAAATATTGCCAATAGCTGAGGTATTGCCTAGTTATTTTCTGAGATCCCATTTTCTTCTCAGCCTTGGTCTTGCTTGTTATAGTTGCTGGGGTTTATAATTCAACCATTTAAAAAAAACCAAAGGAACACTAGTACATGGACTTTGAGATGAAGAAGTCCTTGTAAGAAATTTATCTGTGTATGCTATGCTCTTAAATAATCATATTTTCTATATCAAAAAATAGACAATTGAGGAGTGAAAAAATAATCTCTATCTGGGCTAGCCCCACAGCATTAACTATTTTAAAACAGGAAGGTCAAGTATCAATGCTTCTATTAAATAATTTCTCTCTGTGAAATCTCCCTGGAAAGGGACACCTGGGGGAAATGCTATCTTCCATTTAAAGGCAATTGCTCCATAAGGACTTAGCTGAGCTTCTCCACCTGTCAGTGTGACGGCAATGAAGAGAATGAATCCTCCATACTCAGGGAGATGGGGACAGAATCTTGAAAGCATACTAGATAGCTTCCAATGATGTAATTACTTTGTGAGTATGCATATATATGCATGCTCTTCTGTGTGTGAGCGTATTCGTATGTTGTGATTTTTCACATAAGTGTATGGAATTGTGTGGTGTCCTGAAGCTAACCAGCCTTGCCTTTTCTTATTTGTCCACCTGCCACCATTCTGGGAGACTTTCTCTTTGACTAGTCTGTGGCTATAAAGTTTAGGTCTTCTCATTTGGTGTGGAACAATAATTTGTCTTAACTGACATCAGAGTGTGACAACTTGAATGAACCATCTTATCAGTTGGGATTATTGTACCCCATTCCATCTAGGAAGCTACTAGAAAGAAACTAATGGAAATGTACTGCCAAGGTGGTCCATTCTTGTAAGGCGCATTCACCTTCCAGAGCAGAATTTTGTCCCGGAAAATTTAGGACTTACCCTCAGACAAATGCCATCTGAGGTCTACAAGCAAATGTGTGCAACAGGGATGGCTGACTTTATTATACTTATAATTACCTCTTGTTTCAAAACTCATTTTCACAGAAAATTTCTACTGAGGCATGTGGGAAAACTATGGTTGGAAATGTGAACAAAGAGATATGAGGAGAAATAAGTTTAAATTCAAAGCAATACAATAAGCTTTAATGTTCTCATAGGTGAATCAAAATGGCTTAGATTCTAGCAAGCCTTTACTGAATATTTTAACAGTCAAATAATATATTTTCAAACTATCAAAACATCAATGAGCTTTGACATATTAAGCAAATTAAATTGACTTCTGTCATATTGACTTTATAATAGTATTAAGTATTGGTTATATGTTAGAAGTCTCCTCGTCCTCAATAAACTTCTCAATGGATGTAAATGGCTTTAAATAATATTGATGAGATAATCATTATTCAATCCAATCCAAATAGGACTGCGAAGTTTCTGGTCTTACTGTTCAACATCTATACATTTGCATATAACAACATGTATCTTACTCTAGATATTACTTACAATGAGGTATTCTGTTAGGGACATTTCAGAAATTATGCCTTATAATATCAACTTAATTTTTTTCATTTTTTAAATTATTTAGAACAATATTTAAATTTAAATGTATTTTGATCATATTCTTCCCTTTCCCCAAGTCCTTTCAGATATTCTTCCCTATTACAGCCTGTAAGTTGCTATCTTCAACAGTTTTTCTTTAGAAAACTGCAGACTACACCTCAAAATAAGAATGTTTACAAGTCAGTGCCAGTTGTTTGTATAGATTTACTCTGAATTTTATCATTGTAACTGTTGGAGGAGAGAGCCGCTTTTTGATTCCCTGCTGCTCAGCCCTGAAATAATCACACTGAAACCATATTATTTAAATCACTGCTTAGCCCACTAGCTCTAGCTTTTTGTTTGCTAACTCTTACATCTTAATTTAAGCCATTTCCATTAATTAGTGCATCACTACGAGGTCGTGGCCTACCAGCAAAGTTTCAGCACATCTGTTTCTGGCAGTGGCTCCATGGTTTCTCCTTCTCCACCCACTTTCTTGAAGCATTCAGCTTAGTTTTCCCTGACTACCTAAGTTCTGCCCTATCAACAGGCCAAGACAGTTTCTTTATTAACCAATGGTATTCACAGCATACAGAGGGGAATCCCACATCATGCAACTCAATATATATTAATAATATCCTTCAATTTTATAACATAGAACATTCTGTTTTAGTGAGCATTCTAAAATTAAAAAATACAGTATGAAAAGCTAATAAAATATATCTCAACAATGAAAAATATATTATATTTCAAAGCATATAACCCATTTAGAGACTGGCGTACTAAAGAATGGGTAGCCGTGAATGAACAAAGAGGTTTCTTCTGGATTGAAACTACCTTAGGTGATTTGATTTTCCTGAAAATAAAGCACAGTTTTCTATTGTTCTTTTGATCAATATATGGGAGAGTAAATAACACTGATTTCCAAAATTTCAAGATAAAGCACTTGCTGAAAGAATCCTTACAATAAAACAGAGGTTAAAATATCATAGGAAGTGTAAGACTGGAAAACATTTCAAAATAAGTACAATTTTTGTACTGGTACGGGCTTGTAAGTACAATGAAGCATCACACGGGAAGCAAAGTGTTATTTTTCATGTAGTTATTAATAATATTACTTAGACAGAAATCATTAAGAAGATTATCAAGCATAGAAATTACTACAAATTTAGGAGGCTAATTTGCATAAATTTTCAAGGATTCTTAAAGAAATAAAAATGAATTCAAGTAACAATAAGAATATGAAAGTTGTCTTCAAAGACTGTGTATTTCTATCTTGAGGAAAACATCTAGTAGACAGTTTTAAAGAAAATTGGCAAAACAAAGGGGGCAATTTTAAAACTTTCTAATGTTGCAGCATCAGAAATTGAGACAGCTTGTTTCTTAGGTGCATTTGAATGGAAAAAAATCCTCAACCCTTTACGTCTGTCTTTGAGGTTGAGGTGTGTTTCTTGTATGCAGAAGAAGGATGGATTCTGTTTTTATATCAAATCTATTAGCCTATGTCTTTTTATAGGTGAGTTGAGTTCATCTATATTGAAGGATATTAATGACCAGTGATTACTATCTCTGGTAATTTAGTTTTCATTGTTGGCGATGTTAATTTATGCATTTTTCCCTTCTTTGGGATTTGCTGCTATGAGACCATCAATTGTCTCTGTTTTTGTTGAAATAGCCAACTTCCTTGGATTGGAGTTTTCTTTCTAGTATTTTGTGTAGGACTGGGTTTGTAGCTAGATAGTGGTTAAATCTGGTTTTGTCATAGAATATCTTGTTTTGTTCTTCTATAGTGATTTAAAGTTTTGCTAGGTATAGTTGTCTGGGCTGGCATCCATGGTTTTTTAATATCTACATAAAGCTTGACCACAACTTTCTGTCTTTCATAGTTTCCAATGAAAAGTCAGGTGTAATTCTGATAAGTTTGCCTTTATATGTTACTTGGCCTTTTTCCTTTGCAGATCTTAATATTCTTTCATTATTCTGCATGTTTAGTGTTTTGATTATTATGTGGTGATGGCGCATTTTCTTTTAATCCAGTCTATTTGTGTTCTGTAAGCTTCTTGTGTCTTCATAGGCATATCTTTTCTTATGTTGGGAAAGTTTCCTTCTCTGATTTTGTTAAATATATTTTCTGTGCTTTCAAGTTGAATTTCTCCTTCTTCTGTACCTATTTTTCTTAAGATTGGTCTTTCCATGGTGTCCCATTTTTCCTGAATATTTTGGGCTAAGCTTTTGTTAGATTTAATGTTTTCTTTGACTGATGAGTTTGTTTTATCTATTGTATCTTCAGCGCTTGAGATTCTCTCTTTTATCTATAGTATTCTGCTGTTTATGAGACCATTTCCTAAATATAACACCAGTAGCACAGATACTGAGAGCAGCAATTAATAAATGGAACCTACTAAAACTGAAAAGCTTATGTAAAACAAATGACAAAATGGCAGACAACAGAATGGAAAAAAAAATCTTTACCAATATCCGACTGAGGGTTGATCTCCAAAATATGCAAAGAATTCAAGAAATTAGTCATCAAGAGAACAAATAATCCAATAAAAATGGGGTACAGGCATAAACAGAGAACTCTCAACATGAATCTAACATAGCTGAATTACACTTAAGGAAATGCTCAACATCCTTAGCCATCAAAGAAATACAAATCAAAATAACTCTAATATTTTATCTTATGCCACTAAGAATGGCAAAGATCAAAAACATTGATGACAGTTTATGCTGGAAAAGATATCAGTAAAGGAAACACTCCTCCATTGCTGGCGGGAGTACAAACTGGTACAGCTTCTTTAGAAATTAGTATGGAATTTCTCAGAAAGTTAAGAAAGAACCTATCTCGAGACCCAGCAATACCACATTTGGGTATATACCCAAAGGATGTTCAATTGTACCACAAAGATATGTGCTCAGCTATGTTCATAGCAACATTATTTGTCATAGCTAGAACCTGGAACCAACCTAAGTACCCCTTGACTTAATAATGGATAAAGAATATGTGGTATATTTATGCAATGGAGTACTACACAGAGGAAAAAAATGACATGTTGAAATTTGCAGAAAAATGGATGAATCTAGAAATAATCATATTGAGTGAGGTAACCCAGATCTAGAAAGAAAATATAATATATACTCACTCATAAGTGGCTTTTAGACATAAAGTAAAGAACAATTAGCCTGCACTTTACAATCCCAGAGAACCTAGACCTCAAAGAGGACCCTAAGAGAGACACACATGAATCTAATCTACATGGGAATTAGAAAAAAGACAAGATCTTCTGAATAAATTGGGAGAGTGGGTATCATGGGAGAGGGTAGAAAGGGATGGGGGAGGAAGAAAGGGGAGTGGAGAAAAATATAACTAAATAAAAACAATAAATACAACTCAATTATTTATTGGTTAGTTACTACCACAATATTTGTGCTACTATTTTACTAGTACATCTTGGAGACAGATCATCATTGTAGATCAAAGTGGTTGTAGCAGATTTGGTGTTTGCCTTTCTCTTTAGGAATATAATCTCCTATAGCAACTAGTAGCCTTGGTAATAGCTTAAGTTGTTCCCTCTGGGACCCTTTGACCAACAACTTTATTAGATGTAATCCAATTCCAAACTTGGGGTACTCATTTGGTGAGATATACAGTTTGGGCTCCATATTGTCTGTTATTTGGCAATTCCATGTAGAGAACCTTCATATATATATATATATATATATATATATATATATATATATGTGTGTGTGTGTGTGTGTGTGTGTGTGTGTGTGTGTGTGTATAGATTTTTTATACTAAAGCTCATTTATCATCTGTGTAAAGGAGGGCTACTGATTTTTTTAAGTTAATCTTTTATCCTGCTACATTGCTGAAGGTGTTTGTGAGTTTTAGAAGTTTCTTGGTGATGTGGGATTCCCCTCTGTATGCTGTGAACATCTTTGTTTAATAAAGGAACAAAATTGTTTAATAGGGAAACAAAATCTAGGAAGGGAAAACTAAACAGAATGCTGGGAGAAAGGAGACGGAGTGTCTGAGAAGCCATGTAGTGTCACCCATAGACAGACACGCTGCCAAAACTTTGCTGGTAGGCCACAACCTCATGGTGATACACAAATTAATGGAGATGGTTTAAATTAAGATGTATGAGTTAGCCAATAAGAAGCTAGAGCTAATGGGCCAAGCTGGTGTGGGACAGTGGTCTGTATCCTGTCAATTATATTTTAAATAAACTAATTGACCAGGAGCCAGGCAGGAAGTATAGGTGGGATAACCAGACAAGAAGTAGAGGCAGGTAAATGAGAACAGGAGAGGTTTTCTTTTGTGGGGAGCCCATCCCTCTGCAGTCCCGACACAGACACAGAAGCAAGATGTGACTGCCTTGTTTAAAAAGGTACTGAGCCATGTGTTTAACATATACTAGAATAATGGGATATATATGTTATAAGAGTTAATAATAAGCCATAGCTAATGGGTCAATCAATTTATAACTAATGTAGAACTCTGTGATTTCTTTGGGACTTAACAATTGTGGGAACTGGGCAGGACAAAAAAAAAAAAACCCGACAACACCAAGCAATGATTTAAAAAATATGGTTTCTTTGTGATTATTTTTGGGGTCTGAGCTACCAGGAACAAACAAGCAGCCTCCTTACTACAAATTGGTTCCCAAGGCAGGGCTAAATCCATGTAAAACCTAAGAGGACTGAAATATATAAATGGAAATATATATGAAACTCCTACTATTTCGGTTTTCCACACAATCTTTCAAATGCTCGTATCTCTTAACTAACCCTGCTCATATTCCTTCTCTCATCCAGTCTTCTTACCCATCCCAATTTGTTCCAGTGACACACACAATCCATCCTTATCAATCTATTCTATTTCTTCTTTGTAGGGTAATCAAATTCCCAAAATCCTTCACTCTGTACCTAATGTCTGTAGATAATGTTATTATTTCAAATAATAGTTAATTTGGTAATAAATACTAACATTAACTACATTCATATTGTAGAATATTCAATTGTGACAAATTCATAAATTGCTCAGGTAAAATGTTTCTACATTGTTTTCTATTGTTGTGTGCCAGTTATACGTGTTCTTTACATGTTGGAAGAAGTACAAGTATAGATTTGTGATAAGAGTACAAGTATAAAATGGGAAGCATTCCGAAGTTATTTTCCCTTCATTCTTCACCTGAAGGTATCTGGAGACTTCCTACAGTAATCTCACTGTCAGTCTCTTCATCTTGAATAATAATGATGTTTTTTCCTAAGAGTGATCTCTGGAGAAGTAAGGAGTCTTTGAAAATGATAAGTTCTGTGATATCTCTATATCAAGCATTCAGAGAAATGTGCACATGATTTGTTGACTGTCTCTTTAAAGGTTGGATGAGAACAGCCAGACAAGAAGCAATGTATGACAAGGACTGCTTTAAAACAGAAGCCACAGAGATTATATGGGAATGAACTGCACAGTTACATTCACTAAAGGATGGCAAAGAAGATCAATTGAAAATATTATACATAAATGTGAACATTTCAGTCATGAATTTTGCATGGAAAATGTAATATCATTTTCAAGATATTTAGAGATCATTATTTTCATTTTGTTTGATGAACGATTAGCTGCAAATGATGATTTATCTTCATGCATCTCATAAGTAACTTGAAACTAAAACACATTAAAGAGACAGTGTCTATACACACACACACATATATGTATGTATATATGTATATGTGTATAAACAACCATTGTGTGCATGTATTTTTTCATAATAATATACAATTATGTATAGTGTCAATTAAATTTATATTTTTTATAAATTTATTCATTGATTAAGTCTTAGATTATACTTATAAATATCAATAATATAAAAATATACATAAGGAAAATTATTAAAAATTAGTTTAACATTTCAAATCATTGTTACTATTACATTTATATTGCATTTATTATAAAATAAAATCATGATGCCTGAAGAGTAAGTTATGTCTCCCACAAGTATATGAAAACAAAATAATCTTTGGAAGTAATTTGAACAGTATTAGTTTGAAAATGTGGAATTACAGTTATGGCAATAAAATAGGTCCATGTATTAATTCAAGAACCATGTATTATTACTTTCCTACTTTTGTTGTTCTTGTTTGTTTTCTTTCTTTTTTTTCCTCTATATTGGAAACAATGTATGGACCACTAAAGAATGTTGTCTTTTAAGGTAGAGGAAGGACAAGCCAGAATACTAGTTGCTTAGCATTCTTGAAAAGAAGGCATTCAGTTTCTTATGCAAACAGATAGGCTCAACTCCTGGAGAGTAACTAGCATTAAAAAGAATGGCAAGCCCTTGCTTGTAACATTTCTTAAAGTCTTATTACAGGGAGTTTGAGTTTTTGGTGTTCCCAGAAAAAACTTTTATTTATTTCCTTTAAATTCAACTACATTCCAGAAAATTATAAGGTAATGTTAAGGTTTTTTTTTTTTATATTGGAAATCAAGCTAATGGTTTTTGATTGCCAACATTATCTTGTGGCTTACATGGTTTGAAAGAAGTCAAGTAAACATAAAAGAATACACATGATTATTTTCTTTGATTTAAAATATTCTTGAAAGCTCTCAAAAAGAAGGATTATATTAATCTTTCATTAGTTCTTGTGAACAAGTAGCATTATGACTCATTGTTTTTATTGAAAGTCATAGATGATTTTCCTACTTTATCAAGTGACCCAATGGGTAACATGTTGTCTAGACTATTCCAAGTCTTGTTTCTGTAGTACAAATAAGCAGTATGGATTTCATTTTCTTATATTAGGGATGGATTCATGCTGTTTTCTTTATGTAAATTTGATTAAACATAACCTATTGAAATATATTTCTTATGAAAATATGTGTATATATAGAAAAATGATCTAGTCATAAAATTGCTTAGAAGAGTAGTTTTTATTGTTTGTCAATAATAGTGCTGTAGAGCATGAAAGTATTGATTTTATTTGACTAATAAAAGGGATGCAAAGGTATTTGGAGCAAATTAGTTTGGTTAGATTAGTAGAGGAGATTGCAGATTCGAGCTTTAATTGAATGCTAATGGTGCATTCAGTATGCAAGACACATCATTTGAACAATCTTAGAAGTGATTTTTTAAAAAATAAGTCTCTATGTTCAGGAAATAGCACATTAAAACCTGTGTATAGCCTAGTTCTGTCAGTATGTCTGTGTTAGTAGGGCCACTGAGTAGATGAGATGTATTATAATCAGGATGTTTATCATGCATAATTACCACGCAGGAGTTCTTGTATATGCCACTGACAAGCATGGATCTGTATGTCTGGATTTATGTTCTTTCAGGTTCCTAAGCAGAACTCATTATGTAATAAACCAGCAGAAGCAGATGGACTACTCTCCAGAGTATAATAGAACACAGTAAGACTGTAGAGGAAAGAAAGTTTTCCCTAGCAAAGCTTCTGAAAATCAAACATCTAGAGAGACAATCTACCATTGATCAAAAATGAGCTACCTGACACTTTTAACATGTCTTAATACTTATCAGACCTTACAAGATGGATGTATTCACAAGTGTGTGTGTGTGTGTGTGTGTGTGTGTGTGTGTGTGAGAGAGAGAGAGAGAGAGAGAGAGAGAGAGAGAGAGAGAGAGAGAGAGGTGGGAGGAGTAGGATTTGGAAAGGGAGAGAGACAGAGACAGGGATGACAGAGAAACAGAGACAGAAAGAGAATATGAATTCTGTTTTTGTTGGCAGATTAATACAATGTCAGTCACATCAAAAAGATAAAAACAAATCATAAAGACTCATTTCAGGAGTTATCTGATTTCGGATTCATTTATTTAATCTCTTCTTTTCCTTTTCCTAGTGACAGTAGCAAATAGAGTCACAATGAGTTTTAAAAGATGATAATTGAAATACTAAGCTTTATACAACTGATGACATTTTTTCCTGATTGTATTATTGAGAAAAAGTTTTAGAGTTGAGTGTGACTCAATACAATTATATTTTTGCATGTCAAAAGAAAATTTACAAAAACTGCCCTCAGTGACTGATGCTATGATGCTACACAAGAAACCACATCACATGAATAATTTGTTCTTATTGATGATGCACTTGGTCAACCAGAAGAATATTCAGAACTTGCTTGGGATCATTCTCAGACTGTAACTACATTTCATTGTTTAATCTGGGTGTCACACAACTATAACTGCAGATATAGAAAGACCTCCCCACTCAGCATTGCTGTCCATGACTGGCTCCAAAAATATTTTACTGAAATAAGCCACCCATCAGCAAAGTCCTTAGAATGTTTTATACTTGCCCCATATTTACTTGTATCACATTGAATACATTAAGTCATATAGTTTTGCCCCTGGTTAAAGAGAGGTCACCAATCAAAACTGTAGATATTCACAGGCAGAGAGCTTACTATCATATCTATGTAACTGAGAATACTTTGATGTTTAAATACACAAATTTACCAAATTTGCTTTAAAAGTGTTACAAGCTATAGAATGAGCACGTGTTTATGTTCATGAACAATGTTGTTTGTTTATCCTGATTCTGTCTATCTTTTTCTCTTGTTTCCCTTATCTTTTGCATTTTGTCATTTTCCTCTTGCTATGCAATATTTTAAACTGAACATCAAAATAAAGCAATACCTTTCTTTATAAATTTTGCAAATTGTAAGCTTATAAAATGTAAATTTGTTAAAACTCTCCATAGTTTGCCATTCATATATAATTTCTTTTAAAGTGTGCCTGTTTTAAGTACAAGAGGTAGTTGTAAGTGACTGAATTGCTTAGTTTATATTCCAAATGAACCATTCTAAAGAGCCACATAAATATAATGAATCGTATATGGCACTATGTATGGCATTGAATAATTTTAATATTATCTTTCTCACATACTCATTTACAATATATTGGTCTTTTCCCATGAAAGGCGATTAATATGTTCAATTATTTATTGCATTTTCTATTCTCATATTAAGTATACATATTTTTATTATAGCATATAAGTCATAGCAAGATTATCTAAGTCACATTATTCATTCATCAAAAAGTTTAAATATGTTGTAGCATTTAATTAGACATATGTTAAGTGAAAGGAGCCACTCACAGAAAAACTCAAAATTGCATGATTTTGTTTATGTAATATATACAAAAAGAATACATCATACAAATGAATATATACACAAAATATACTAAAAAAGAAATCCATATAAATATATTCTTTTTAATTGATATTTTTCAAAATATTTAGATATAATTTGTTTATATTTATATTTTATTCTATGCCTTTTTAGAAATTTTTACTATTCACAATGTTACTATAGAGATCCATGTATACAAGTTCATGATGAAATATACAATTTTACTGGTGTCTAATATGTTTTCATTCCTTGTTGCTTTTCTTCCACTGTTCTTATTTATTTATTTATTTATTTATTTATTTATTTATTTATTTATTACTGATTTTTATTGAACTCTACATTTTTCTCTGCTCCCCTCCCTGCCTCTCCCCTTCTCCCTTTAACTCTCCCCTAGGGTCCCCATGCTCCCAGTTTACTCAACAGGTCTTGCCTTTTTCTCTTCCACTGTTGTTGATACAATTTCAATATTTCTCTGTTTCCTTGTACCAATGACAAGCAGATATGGTGTTTAAATATAAAATAAATATATATATATATAAATCCCTTGTCAAGCTAGTAGCTTCTCCAGTAACTCTCCAGTTTTTGAATTTTTTGTCCTAAGCTTTTTCTTATAATATCTAAGAGTGCTCTTGAAGAATGCTACAGATGATCCTATCAATGTTTCTTTTTAAACCATGGGCTAGGAGGAAGTGTTATTGTTTCTCTTCAATTCCTATCCCTATCTTACCAAACTCTCATTTTTGCATTACTATATCATTCTCCATGTTTATATGAATATGTATCCTCTTCCTTACAGCTCTCTTTGCACATATTCTTATGTATAATTAGATGTTTATGATTCATGATCCATTTTCTTCAGTATGTCATTTACTCATATGCTGAAAAAATAGTTGTCAGTTTTTATTTCTAAAAAGATGAAAAATGAAAGAATGCTTGACTACAAAGATACTTGCTTTCTTGTTGAATTTAGAAAGTTTTCCACTTCATATTTTCTACATAGTTAAGCATGTCTATTTGAATTTTAACTCCAATGAAGAAATTCCCACAGGTGAACATCCCGCTTGCTCTATTCCTGTTAAAAAGCTCCTATTTCCTTCGGAAATCTTATGAAGCGCCTTCAGTAGCTACAACAGAGTAGCACAGGCCAGACTTATAAGAGATTATAATCAGCTATTTATTTAGCAATACACATAGCTAGGATAATTACCTCCAAATACCCAGTTCCCCCAAGAAAATTGAACTGATTGCAAATAATCTTCTATTGAAAAGCAATAGTTACTTCTTAATCTAGGAGCATAGCTGAATAATTAAAGAAAAATTCCCATATTAAAAACAAGCAAGCAAACAAACAAAACCACTTGACTAAAGTTCATTTAAGGCTAAACAAATTACAATGTAGCATAGGAAAATGTTCAGTTTATTTTAGTGTAGAGCAAAAAAGCATTCTGGAAAATAAATTTGCTAAACATATCAAGAGAGTAAAATATAATGCTTGTATTATATTTTCAAGAATTTTTTTTGAGAGGTAATCCAGACCCAGATAGACCAACATTGTATAAACTCACTCATAAGTGCATATTAGATATAAAGCAAAGGATAAGCATCCTATAGTCCACGATCCCAGAGAAGCTAGGTATCAAGGAGAACCCTAAGAGAGACATACAAGGTTTCCCTTGGGAAGGGGAAGCAAACAAGACCTCCTGAAAGAATTAGGAGATTTGGGAGAAGAGAGAGTGGAAGGGGAGGGAGAAAAAGGGGAGAGAGGAGGAGAATATGAGGAAATGAAATTGGATGCTCAAGAAGGGGCGAGTACAGTGGGAAGAGAAAGAAAGATATCTTGATTGAGGGAACCATTACAGAGCTAACGAGAAACATAGCACTAGGAAAATTACCAGCAATCCACAAAGAAGACACCAGCTAAAACGCTAAGCAAAAGTGGAGAGGACACCTAAACTGGCCTTTTCCTGTAATCAGGTTGATGACTACCTTAATTGTCATCATAGAACCTTCAACCAGCAGTTGATTAAAGCAGATGCAGCAGCTATCTACAGGGAAGAACTGAGCCAATCCACTGGAGACATGTGGAGCGTAGGGCCTTAGTCTTTCCTCACAGTGAGATGTCAGACTTTGTTGGCTCTCTATGGGAAGCCTTACCCTTTCTGAGAAGTTGAAGCGGTGGGAGGAGGAAAGGGAGTGGGAACAGGGATAGCCTGTAAAATGAGAAAGTTTTATGGCATGTTCTGGCTTTTTGGGACCCTAGTCTATATGGATGCACAGCTCCCTAGACCTGGATGTGGGGTGGGGGAAGGACCTTGCACTTCTCACAGGGCAGGATTCCCTGCCCTCTCTCTAGCAGAGTGGGAGAGGGAGGAGGGGGTATGGGGGAGTGGGAGGGCACTGGGAGGAGGGAAGGAAGTGTAAATAATTGAATGAAAAAATAAAATAAAAAATTTCTTAATAAAAACGATAAATTAAAAATGTATAAGATGTAATATTTAATTCAAGAAAAATTCCTCTGCCATTTCTTTTAGCAAAAGTTATTTAGATCTTTTATACTTACTTATTTCTCTTACAGTCCACCTTTCTAAGGAATTCAAGCTATATAACTGGGAACATCTGCTTACTCTAGTCATCTGTTATCACTGTATGGACTTATATTTGTTTTAAAATATGAGCTAGCAAATTTTTCAGTTGTTATTCAATTTTATCTTATTTGAGAATGCCTTGTACATATACAATAGAATATGATTATACCTTAATTATTCCTTCAATGTGACAACACATTCCTCCTCTACCTTCATGCCTTCTTCATTTTTGTATTGCTAACCCAGTTTTCATAAATATTTTGCTCACGTATTATACTAAAAATAATGTTCTTATTGAAAAATATAAAGGAAATTTCTCATTTATTCAACTGTCAAAATGTAATAAATATTTATTAAAATTAAGGAATTATTTTTAATTATATAGTTAATTTTGTTGTTATAATTTCTCATTCCTTTCCTCAGTCCACACTTTCACACCCTCCCCTTTGCACTTCTTCCAATGCACATCCTCATATTTTTCTTTTATCATTGCTAATAATGTACATTGTGTGTGTTTATTCCTAAATACATGAATACAACCTGCTCATTCTGAATAATGTTACTGTATGCAGATGTTTTCAGGGTTGACCATTTGGTACTGGACAATGGATTGGTGTGCTCTTTCCTAGGGAAGAATATTTTTCCTCCTTTAGGTAATCCTTAGCTGCCTGTAGCTCTCTGTGTAGAAAATGGGCATGTGAACTTCCCCCATGCAACTTGGCTTGACTATTGATGCTATCCATGTTTAGCTATTACTTTGAGCAGTTAGCGTTGTTCAGACTTTATAGATGTGGCTTCTCACATTCATAGGAGACACAGTCTCACTGAAAACTCCCTGTTTCTTAGCATCATACAATTTTTCTGTCTTTTTGTGCAATGATCTCTGAACATGAGGTGCAAGAGTTATGTGGTAAATGTATCAAGTATGACTTGATTGTACAACTCTTGATTGTGATTTCCTGTCACAATATCTTTCTGTGGCAAAGAGAAGTTTCTTTGATGAAGGATGAGGAATATACATACCTCAAGTACTTTAATGTTTTATCTGACTGTCAAAGAAATATGTAGTTAACTTTTCAGTACAATATATGCACAGTATCAATATATGTGTGATTTTAGATGATATAATTCCTTTCATTCTTTAAAAGTCATATATTATTAAGGTGAAAAGATTTACATAGCACATAAAATTTTAACTTCTTACTTTCTATGTGGGCTTAGGTTGTCTGATAACCATAATATTTTAGCATTACCTTTAAATTTTTATTTAATTATACGTATGAATCTGTTGCCCTCATGTATGTGTGTATATCATGTTTAATGGAATATCAGAAGAGAGTATCAGATTGCCTGGACCTGGAGTTACAGTTAATTGGGAACCTCTGTGCATATTCTGGCAATTAAACCCAGGCCTTCTTCCAGAACAAGTGCTTTTGTCATGTGAACCTTTACTACAACTTTTATAAATTTTGTTTCTTTTTTTAAAAAAATAAAATATTCCAGAGAGCCTATTCAAGCAGGTGATTTCTCGATTGGAAAGCGTTGTATTTTCTATTTATACAAGTACATACCATAAACAGGTCAGCTGCATTTGATCATTACATCACTACAAATCATACGGAGGCCATTGTTTAGGTCAACCTTGGATTTCATTTCATACTTCCTACATAAAGCTATTGTATTAACAGAGTCACTATCAGCTACTAGAAATGGCTCTGAAAATATCCTATAGAACAAGGCTGAAGATTTTTCACCCCTCTATATGTTCCCGAAAACAAATGCATTAAAGGATGCTTTAAAAGCTGGATGTACCTTAGTATCTATATAGCCAGCTACTAGAAGAGTTTCTCAGTGACAAACTTAATTCAAAGACACTGACAACTAAAGCAACATGAGAAGAATCGATATGAATTGCAGCTCACCCCGACCAATCATCAGTAAATGAAAATAACAATGCCTTGTGTACTTGTAACCACAATGAGATTTTGCTCATGTTTGCTTTCTGTGTCTGGATTTACTCTCCTGATCTTAAGAGAGGAGTTGTCTTGAATTATGCCTGGGAGAGTAGCTCTGCTTTGTGTCTTGAAATAATTATGGTTTGCTTGTGCCTGTTATTTGGACATTATGTACTTATTGTAATGTTTCTAAATCCAGAAGTGGTTTCACATGTGGACTTGTAGCAGGTTAGTTCCCATTGCTACAGTTTTCCCAACTCCCTTGAACTATTTGTTAGCAGTTTCTGTAAACAGAAAGAGAAATAAACTGTTTCAAGTTGAGGGGTTTATGTGAGGAAATTCCAGGCTAGACTACGGGAGGTGTATTACTGAATACTGGGATCTGGAATACATATCACAGTACTTGATTCCAAATGTCATGTGACCACAAGTCTAATATGAATTAAACAGTGATGAAGACACTGAACCTAATAATAAAATCTGGTCATTTCTACTGTGGTGCCAAGGAATGAAACATCAGGGGAAAGATTGATGTTTATGATTATGTTTGTGGGCAAGTGCTCTTAAGCAGATAAATGTAGATGTGTTAATGCTTAGGAATGCTTTCATGCAAAACAATCTATCAATTTTTATATTAGTTTCTGATTCATATTTAATTTGGGGTTACATCCTACATTCAATATTTTAAGCAGTTGTTTAATTTTTTGTGAAGCTCTTGATTTCTGAACCTAATATCTATACAGCATCTGAAAAGACTACCTTTAAGCAGTCATTGCAAATGAGAAGAAAAATAATGGCAGATAATAAATCTATTGACATATACAGCCCTAATGACTGAGGCATCTTAGAAAACACCCAGTGGCTTGGTATACTGTACTCATAGACTTCTTCCAAGTCAATCAAATTGATGTTTGAGATTAATCACCTCATGTACATCTATGTTTTCAAGCAGAATGATATTTATGCAGATATCTTTAGTTATAAAATTCCACACAAATCTTAAAATTTAATTCACAAAAGCGCGAGGTATTTGTGATATTTTAGTTACTATACATGAGGAGCACACATACAAACTAAGAATGAAGAAAAAGCAAGGACTGTAAAGCACAATGAAATTAAAATAATATGACTGGAATAGAAAATATATTTCATTCAGTGTTTATTAATTTATCCAAGTTTTTAATCATTTACGTATAGTAAGGAATACTGCAATATTCCCTTATTTAAGGAACAATGCATGTTAATTGGCAAATAAAAGTTTCCAATGCCTTAATTTAAGATAAAATACAACATACATTGTATACTACCTATTTTGTGTAGTACTTTAATATATATGTGCATACTTTCAAACATTTACACATTCATGTGTATATTAAATACTATGTTGTAATATTTGTCTTCTATTTTCATGAATTTTACATTGACACACTCTATACTTTTGCTAATATGGTAAAATCTTTCAAATTCAAAGAAAGATAGATTTCTCAAGTTTATTTTTTAATACAAATAACTGATGTGACTGAAGTACATGATTTTGCTGATGTGAATCACTGAGAAACAACTATTATTTACTTAACAATCAGCAGTGTGCCAACCCTTACAAGGAATGGATAGTTCTTGTGTCAATAAAAATGTGCATCAAAAGTTAGTGATTCTTCCTTATTAAAAAGTTTGAGTTACATCTTACTAATACTACATTAATGATTACTATGGTTACACTGTAATCATTGGGTTTCATAAGTCTTAATCCCGTTGTCTTAGCCCATAAACCATACTGAAATGCACAATGAGCTATTCCAATACTGTCTTCTGTACAAGTCTATCATCCATTGACCTGTACACAATGGACATTATAATAATAGAAAATCTATTTCTTTGTTGTAGTTTCTCTATTTACATATCAGTGGAAAAATTACTGATTAGCCATATGTCTCAGCTCATTTAATGTGAACGAGCAAGACTGTCACCCTCAAACTTTCCATTACAGGTAATAGTTCTACTGGCCTCCAACTAGCAAGGAGGTATTCATTCACCCCACGGGAAAATGCAAGTGGCAATGACATCATTTGTCTTTGTCAACATGCAAAATATTGTTAATGTTATTGTGTATGTATTAATGAGAAAAGAATATATGAGATTGCTTTTTTTATATCAGGTCCATACTGTACTAAATCACTGCATGAATGTGCACTGCTGTGGTTTGAGTCACAAAATGAAGACAACAATAATATTTCTACCTTTTCTTTTATGAATAGAAACTTCAAACACAAAATAAACATTTAAAATTGCTTTTTCTCTCAACATGCAGGAAGAGAAACAATTTTCTAAAGTTAATAACATTTCTGCTAAGGCTATGGGGAAATCATGCAAAGTTAAACTGCACAGCACAGAAGCCTGCTCAACAAAAAACTTTCTGGAACTTTGGTTGCATTTTTTTCCACTTTATTTTTCTTTCATATTTAAAGTGCCTTAAAAAAGTAACTATTAGAACTTGGTTTTCTTCTATATCTTGGTGAAGCAGAAATTTAAGCTCCCATCCCCCACTTATGTCAAGTGAATTTGTGAAGAAGAGGGACAATATGTGGTCTTAGATTTTTGTAGACTACGGATTCCCTTCATTTTTAATGTCTGCCTTTAAAAAGTAAAAAAAAAATATTATTTTAATATGTTATATGTTTTTAATGAAAACATGACTTCTCAAATTTTGGATTTTACTTTATATAATGCTTTATTTTATTTTTATGTTGCACCATTTAAAAGTAAAAATACTCTTTGGAAATCAATATAGTTTGGAACTTCCATATCCTATGAACAATAGAATTTGTGTTTCTTAAATTGTCTTGTTCTTTATGCCCTCATGTTAGCCAGAAATCATTTAGATTGGTGGAAGTATTTATTTTTAAGGTAGAAATGAGCCATGTCTACTTTAGCAGATATTTTATTCCTTTTTAAAAGAGATTTCCCCCATTATAGACCAACACTTATAAAAAGTAAATTTTTATTACACATATGTCACATATTATAAAGTGTTAATCTTTTATTCAAACATAGGAAATACACACAGTGTTCCAAATTACAGGAACTACAAAGATAACATTTCACTTTTGACTCAGAAGTCACAGTTCACTAATCTGAGGCTTTGATATTCCATTGGTTAAAAGACATTCTTGGATTTCTACAAACAGGTTATTCAATATGGTATGTTTGTGTTCACTTTTATGTGAATACGCATATGTGGCATAGGACTGCGTTGTCAGGTTTGTTCATCAGCAGGAAAAATTTCAAGACTACATAGTGTAGAATTTGTGATATGATTATTTTTAATAATATTGATGTAGATCTACAATGAAAAGCATGAAGTAGGTGTACGAGTTTGTACTCCCACCAGCAGTGGAAGAGTGTTCTTCTTACTCCATATCCTTTCCAGCATAAGCTGTCATTAGTGTTTTTTATCTTAGTCATTCTGACAGGTGTAAGATGGTATATCAGATTCATTTTGATTTTATTTCCCTGATGGATAAGGATATTGAGCATTTCCTTAAGTTCCTTTCTGTCATTTGAGATTCCTCTGTTGAGAATTCTCTTTAGATCTGTATTCGATTTTTTAGTGGGATTATTTGTTTGTTTGTTTGTTTGTTTGATGTCTAGTTTTTTGAGTTCTTTATATATTTGGGAGATCAGTACTCTGTCAGATGTGGGGTTGGTGAAGCTCTTTTTCATTTTGTAGGCTGCCATTTTGACTTGTTTACTGTGTCTTTTGCCTTACGGAAAAGTCTGTTTCAGGAAGTCCCATTTATTAATTATCAATCTCAGTGTCTGTGCTACTGTTGCTATATTCAGGAAGTGGTCTCCTGCATCCATGCATTTAAGGGTACTTCCCACTTTCTCTTATATGAGGTTCAGTGTGACTGGATTTATTCTGAAGTCTTTGATCCATTTGGACTTGTGTTTTGTGCATAGGAATAGATATGGATCTGTTTACATTCATCTACATGCCTACATCCAGTTACAGCAGTACAATTATTTGGGAGCATGAGGAGGTGAGAGAGAGAGAGAACTGGGATTGGTATGTAAAATTTAAAAAAAAAAGTTGTTAGAAAGAAGGAAGGAAGGAAGGAGGGAGGGAGGGAGGAAGAGAAGAGAGAAGGAAGGAAGGAAAGAAGGAAGGAAGGAAAGAAGGAAGGAAGGAAGGAAGGAAGAGAGAGAGAGAAAGAAGAAACAAAGTGGGGTAGAACAAAGAGAAAATACTCAGTTTTAAGGGAAATGTATCACTTGGAATCTTAATGTTGCACCCAGGACTTGTGCTGAAGGATAAGTTGTAAGTGGTGATGTAATTAGCAGTTAAGAAGAGGTCTCCTGCTGTGCAGAGGACCTAAGTGAAAAGTGACCCAATGCCAACACCCCACCCAGGTAAGTTTGCATCTTATTGAGAGAGAGAGAGAGAGAGAGAGAGAGAGAGAGAGAGAGAGAGAGAGAGAGCCTTTAAAGTTTCCTGATCCTAGGATGTAGCTGAATAAAACGCTGCTGGTAAGCAGATTCAAGCGATCCAGAATTTGTCTCCAGTTGGCACTTAGCTTCATCAATACTGACCATAGGGGGCTGGCCATAGAGGCACAAAGGATACAAGAGTGAAGGCGTTCTGGTTTCTCCCTGTGTGGTTTTAGAGACCTGTTGGGCAGGCATTACATGACAGGGAAGTCCCTGAATTAAAGCTCTAAGAGGGCAAGAGTCTATAGAAGGCCACCCTCTGGAATTATGAAAGTGAAGCCTGAGTGTCATTGGAGACATCCATCATAGTTGTGAGACATCTGACACAAACAGCTGCAGACAGGGAGTGGACCAACCCAAAAAGAGAGACGTATGATACAAGCAGCAAATTGGAGGGACGGAGACAACTAATCCCAAACATCACATGGGACAAGTAGCTGCAGAATTTGGTGTCTGCCTTGCTGGGTTTCATTATTGCTTTACTTCGATATTTCCTCACTATGCCCCATGCTTCTCTTTCGAAATGATAACTTTTATTCTATGTCGTTGTGCGATCAAAGTATGTAATTTTCTTTTTTAATTTATTTTTTATTTACAGGGAGTTCCATTTACGAGATTAGATTAAGTTTCATCAGAGACTTTCCCATGGTTATTTATACCAGAATTTACAGTTCTAATTGAATTGGAAAAATTATGTAAACTTTTAGGTTAATTAAATGTGTTTTACATGATAATGTGGCCTTCAGCCTATGGAGTCGAGAGTTGGATGTAGTAGTTTGAAGCCCAGTGTCCCCATGAGCTCTGACATTTGAGCATGCAGTCCCCATTTGGTGGTGCTGTTTGGAAAAGTTCGGCAGTTTTGCTGGAGGAAATCTGTCATGAAAGAAGGGGTCAGCATTGTGAATTCATCACCTGGTTCCACACCTCAGGTTTATTGCATTTCATGTGTGTAGTTGAGTGTGTGGTTCTCATCTTCTTGCTCTTCTTCCACACTTCCACGCATCTTTCATTATTATGAACTCATGCTTTGGAACCGTAAAGCAGGATCAATTCTTCTTTCACTAGGTTTGCTTGGTCATAGTGTTTTATTGCCGCAACAAAGAGGTAGTCAATATAGACACTGAATATTTCAATAATTCATTGTTTTCCTTTCTATAACAAACTACTTTGATGTTATAAACATAGCAAAAATTTGATAGAAACTCATGAAGTTATTTTCTATGAGAATATTTAAATACGATTTAATATAGTTTAGACAATCTACCTGATAAACCAAAACCTCTAAAAATATCTATATAAACGAAATATAAGAACAGAAATGATGAAGACGTAGTGCCATCGGTAATGAAAGGTCCCCAGACTATCTTACGAAAGATACAGCTTTAATAAGACAGAAGGAAAAACTTACACAGAATCCCACCCGTCTGGAACGCTGGATCCAGGCCAGAGCAAGAGGGAGAGAGCGAGCGGGCGGGGCTTGCACCCGCCAGGTTTAGAGTTAAACTTTTGCCTTAGGGCAACACGCCCCACGAACAAAATGTGATTGACTGAACTCCCCTATCAAAATGGCAGTAAAAATAAATCAGCAATATAAAATTTGAGGCACTAAAAGCAATAAGATATTCAAATTAGTACCTTGCATTGTTAATATATTATGGAAAAATCCCCCAACATTTGTGCGACATGATTAATAAAAACTCAGAGACAGAAATTGGGGTTCAACCTAAAAGTCAGAAAAGTAAAACCTACAGATAATGGCTCTTACCTCTTTCTCAGTCTGAAATGGCGAACTTGCCTCCAGAAATCTCCGAATTGTGTGAGAGCTGTCTCTTTCCAGCTCATATTTCACTCTAGTGCTGGGATTAAAGGCATGCACCACTACTCCCTGGTTTTTTTTGGCAAACTACTGTGATTACTGGGATTAAAGTTGTGTGTCACCATTCTCTGGTCTGTAAGAATAATCAGTGAGAAAGTTTTACTCTCTCAACTTCAGGCAAGTTTTATTTATTAAAATACAAATTAAACAGCACTACACAATTAGACTCAATAAAGAAACAAAATTTAGAACACTTCGAACTATTATGGAGGAATGACATTAAACATAAAATAAGTCACTTGAATGTGCCTTCATATGACTGTTGTCAAACATCTGGTAAATATCTACAAAGTGCAGCAAGCTATTAGATTTTGTTTTCATTTGCATCATTTCTAAGATTAGCATCTCCAAGGTTATTTTGTAAATGTTTGAGGATTTAGATGAAGTGGAACTGGAGGGAAAGTTTAAGAATATCATATCATGTATTTATGAAGTAGCCAGACTCAGTCTTCAGGAAAAACATATGTATTCAATACAAAAAAGCAAAACCTTCATGTCAAGCAGTTAACCCCCAAAATCATACATATATATAAGTAATGTTATATGAACTGAAGAAGTTATAGTTGGGAATAGATATCCATATACACTCATGCATAATAACAATAGTGAAAAAGGAGGCCACGATTTTTTTAGTTTATTTTTTATGATTTTCTTTTTTATGCTTTGTTTATTTATTCTTCTCACATATGTTACATACCAACCAAAGAGTCCCTTCTCTCCACTGCTTTCAGGTGCTCCTGCTTCACCACCCCTCCTTAGATGTCATGAATTTGAAGAAGAGTGGGGAGAGTTTATGGTAGGTTTTGGAGGAAGGAAAGTGAATGAGAATATTTGTAATGAAAATATAATGTCAAAATAGTACCTATGTGGTTTTAGTCTTGCAAATTTGAAAGTTGATTTGTAGAACAAAGATAGGATTGATATTAGACTAGCTAAGAATATGTGAATAGTTGTATACCTTTATTTATTAAATACCTTTAATTTTTTTGTTATTGTAGGCAGAGAAATACAAATTTGGTACTATTTGTATATATGTACCAAGTATACACACACACACACACACACACATATATATAAATATATTAAGGTCACTGCAAATATTTTTCTGATGTAGTGTAATACATTTGAAGCATTTTACACGACTTGAGCCATTTTCTTAGCCTAATACAAAAAGGAATATAATTAATTCTACAATTCTAGTAGTTCTTGATGAACCAGTAGTTTTGCAGAGATATTAAAAATTTGTATTAACTAATCTTAGTTAAAGTATCCTTCAGACTGACACTGATCTGCAAAACAGAATTCTCTGAGTAGAGTTATTTGTATAGCTACAAATTAATTAGTTATGCACAGATATCGCTTGTTTATGTGCTTTCCTGTTTATAAGACTGTGATAAAATTTATAAAATGTTCATGCTGAGTTTTGCTCAGTAACATTTTTATTGTCTGTTTTTGAAAATGTCCATTGATAAAAAGAAAATCTTGCCTGGATCTGTTATTCTTATTTAGCTTAAAATGTTTAGTGAATGTCAATTTTTCCTAGATGTATAAATTCCCTTTGAGGCATTCAGGTCAGAAGTATACTTGACATTCAGATATTCATATCATGGCCATTAGTAAATAAAATCTTTTGAAATGGAGACATTAGTTTTTCAGTAGTTTTCTCATGCCAAGTATTTTATTTTTAAACATAGTTACAATCGCTTTAAGATGTAAAGTGAATAAGTCATATGACTGCTGCGGGGGATTTGAAAGTTTTTCTTTGAAATGTTTTGAAAAATTCAATTTTCTTTCAGATATAATATTGAGCTACTTTAAGGTACATTCCTAAAACATTTATTTTCATACTTGAATATTTTATTTTGTGCCCATTTGTAATACAGTTAGTCTTTACACAATAGTGAATCAAGTGCTCTGTGCTTTTCAGGAGTGTCTCTACTACTGAGTAATTAATGGTTCACTAGTAAAATATAAAAATTGGATTAAACTAAGAATTAATCTTTGAAGACACTTTTTAAACACATAATGACATTTTGCACAACTCAGTTACAAAATTTCTCCCTTGTTTCCATTGCTTCCTTGCTTCCATTGCAGTCCAATTTTGTTTCATTCTTGCTGTAAGGGAGTTATCATGAAGCAAGTTAACAGAGAAATTGAAGTTCTGAAATCGTAAAACATGACATCTTTTGGCCTTCAGGTTCATTATGATATATTTGATTTCAGAGGCTGTGCTTACTTTGGTTGACACAGTATCCTAAAACCTGCTTTCCTTTTCTGTTTCAGGAAATTGTATGTCTTTAGAAACTCTCTTCTTTTCAGAAAAACGAATTAATTTAAAATAAGTAATACAGTATGGTTGGAAGTGTTGTCTTGTACCAAGGACTTCCTGGCAGTATTGTGTATTTAATGAAATAGAGTTCATTACCATAAACCATGTCTGAGTTTCTGAAAAAGCTAATACATTTTTAAGAGTTTCTGCATTATTTCCTTGGAATCATTCATTTATTATAGAACTATACTGATTTCCAAATGTCTGTTGGAACTACCAGTAAATTTCTGATTTTATCTTTCCAATAACTGAAAGCTACAAATTATTTTATTTCTTTTGTTTAGTAACGCAGTTTTGTGCTAATAAACAGAAGAACTGAAACAATTGACTATTGATTATTTGACTCAGCCGTGCAAATAAAGTTTTCTCTCTGAATATTTAATGCTGACCATCTGTTAGAGTATTAACTTTATTGCCTAGAACCAATGTTCTCAAAATAATTTACTAAATTATAATTTTTGCATGTTCTCTTTGTGCCAGTTTCCTCTAATTTAGTAAGAAATTTTGGTATATTTCTCCTTTTCTTTTTTTCTTTTTCCTTTTTTTTTTTTTTTGGTTTTTTGAGACAGGGTTTTTCTGTAGCTTTGGAGCCTGTCCTGGAACTAGCTCTTGTAGACCAGGCTGGCTTTGAACTCACAGAGATCAACCTGCCTCTGCCTCCCGAGTGCTGGGATTAAAGGCGTGCACCACCACTGCTGCGTTTTATAAGGTAATTATCCATAATATTTTCATTTACAATTTAAAGGGTAAGTATCTGTCACTTTGTTTTCTATATTTTAGCTAAATAATTTCTATGCATATTTTCATTGGCGAAGTTTTTTATTAATTAAATTAGTTCATGAATTTTTATTTACATTTTTCATAAAATGTATTTTACTCATATTCTTCCTCCTAGATCTTCCCAACCTTTCTACAGACCAAAGTCAGTGCTTTTTTTTCTCTTTAAAATAAGAAAAAAGTAAGCCAAATAAACAGAAAATGAAGGTAAAAACAAAGAACCAAAACCCCTAATAAGACAAAATTAATAAAACAAGCAAAAGAAACTGCACATTTACACACAGACACATACACATACACGTACACACACACACATAACCCATTTCAATTAATCTGTGGATCAAAACAGGGCTGTGGCTTACTGGGTAAATTTTCGGCATCTGTCTCCCTTGGAGTTACATGGCTTCCCTCTACCCTGCCTTCTTTCTCCAATTATTCAGTTTAGATTTCGCTGCCTAGCTCTTCCCTGCCCTATCAGGTCAAGCCACTTTCTTTATTCATTAAGCAATAAAAGCAACACATATATAGAAGGATCTCCCACACCACCCAGTGACATTTCGTTGGAAAAAACTGGATTTTCCCTTTTCCAGAGTTATCAGTGACAAACAGCTTCTTGGTTAGGGTTGGTTAGGGTTGGGTCTTCTTGGTTGGGTCTCTTTGCTGGATCCCCCTTTTCTTTTCAGGGATTGGTTTGTTTTTAACTTGCTTAGGCATTGTGAGCATGGTATAGCAGCTTCTGTGAGTCGGGATTGTGTATATCTGTCCTGTTGTGTCTGGAAGACACTGCTTCCTTGCTGTCATCCACTACCTCTGGATCCTACAAACTTTCTACATCAGTTTTCCTTTATATATACGATTGTCCTTTGAGGGGATAGGGTTGATAAAAAGATAGTTTCTATCCCAGTCACTTATTAGCTACTTAAAGAGCCTGTCTTCTGTAGGCCCAATGCAAGGAGCCACCGTCATTGTACTTGTTTGCCATGGCTGTGTTATTTCTAGAAGGTGAAATTTTGCCACACTTTCCTCTGTCTTTCTCCTGTTATTATACACTTTCTGTTACTTGTTCTCTAATGTTCCCTGATCCTTATGTATCTTGTTTATGACTGAGCCCTCATCTATTGACTAATCAAGGTGGCATATTTGTTATTTGTTTGATATGACTCTTGCTTTTGCAGTGGGACTTCAACATCTGGATTAAATTGCTGAATATGTCTTTTTAAAATTTTTATCTGTCTGTCTGTCTGTCTGTCTGTCTATCTATAGAAGGAAAATGTGCATGGCATTTGTACAGTATTGTAAATCAGAAAACAAACTTCAGATATTGATTTTTTTCCTACTTATCTGAGGTGACCAGATTTGGTAACAAGAGGCTATACCTACTGAACCAGCTTACTTGTCTATAGTTATGTCTTTTGATGTGTAATAGCCCGCAATGTCAGAGCCCAATGTTGTATGTTGCCAGGGGAAAGTGCAGAGTTAGAGACAACAGGCTAAAGTATTTCAGGAATCTTTAAGGGGCTACCCATGGAATAGGGGATCTGTATCAGTCATGAGAAGTATTGTACCTTAAGTGTCTTACTCCATATGGATCTCAGTTGCTAGATAGGATCCCAAGGTTGAAGGAGACAGATTCCTTGCAGTTTTAAAATTAATAGAGTGATCATTAATTTCCTTTTATGAATTTTTGTAATCATATTTATATTTCTTTTAATATATGAAAAAATGAAATTAAAATTTTATTTGCGAAATAACAAATATGGTACAATTGGAAATTTTATTTATTTCCACAGGTACCTATTTAACTTGTACTGTAAGTCAGACACTGTAATTACAATGTTATAAAAAATTAAGATGAGACATGAACTCTGATATAGATTTTGTTCAAATAGAAAATTATAATTCATTTTAATGATTATTTTGGGGAAGTTAAGCAGCTCTCAAAGGTATAGCTTTATAAAACTGGATATTGCCTTTGGGAAGCTCATACATTAATTTACATAAAACATTTATTTGAACCAAAGACCATGTATCCATCCTCTATGGGAATATTATCTAAAGTTTCTTAAGCCATGAAACAAAGATATGCTTTTGTTGTGTCCCTGCATATTTGTACTACAAATAATACTTCATCAGAATAGACAGAAAAGGAAATAGATCTTACATGAGTATTGCTCATTTTTATAAATGGCATTTCATTTTTGAATAAATTTAATCTGATAATTCAGAACATTAAATGTTTCTCTCAAGCTTGCAACTGTAAAATAGATTTTTTGTGTGTGATTTAATCACTGAAGCTCATCAGCATCTTCCAGTTCTGCCCTTGATGTATCTATAAGATTCAAAACATCACCGTGGCTTAAAACCAGTTACAGTGGATGCTTAAATATTCTCTGTCCTTCAATTTTGCCTGAAGGACCTCTGATTTCTGTCAGTTTTCTCTAATTGATCAAAGTAGCTAGCAGCCATCATCAGGATTAAGCACTTAATCTATGCTTCCACAATCACACAGATTTTTCTGGGTCTAGAATACTCAAAATTTAAATATCCTATGCACTCAGTTATGAAATTAATTTTTAGTTTTTTCCTTGAAAGCATGAAGGGAGATCAGAAGTTATAAGAAGTAACAAAAGCCAGCTTTCAATGTTTGCCCTTGTCCTTAGCAGAAGATAGCAGTCAACTCCAGATTTCCTCTACTATAACTTTAAGATGACTTACTCCTGATGGTTGTCACCACTGTAAAGACTCCCTTTCCAGGGTAATAAGAGTAAAGCCCATAGCACCTCCATAGATAGTTTATATCACTATGTACAAACATTGGTCTTATGGATAGATGTTCTAGGCTTTTGTTTTGGGAATCGCAGCCTTTACTCTGGTCTTCCCATTGCTCCTGGAAGTAGCCTCTGTCTGCTATTAATGCCTTGATCACCTCAGTATTTCCATTAGACTCTTTAAGCTTTCTACTACCTTTCTCATTCAAAATAATTTTGTTTACAAAAGCATGTACTTAATCTGTAGTTTTATTGTCATTGTTTTAAATTAAACTTAATTAGGCTTTTAATTGAGTATAGTACAGACACAGAAAGAGGACACAGACTTATCTGAAGTGATACCTTTCTAAAAATTAGATACTTTATAGGATTATTTTGCTCATGTTAGAATCAAGATTATTCTAGTTTTGAATATCATAAAGAATCCTATTTCATCTAATACCAACAAACTCTTATATGAAATAAGTAGATAAGAGCATTTGGAGTACAATGAGAACCTGGGTACTATCTAGTATTATTCCATGCTCCAGAAAAGCTGCTAAAAATTCTTGAAGTCTCCAGGACATCAAATGAATTATTTATGAAGAAGTCTGCAATAGACCATTGGTAATTAAAGAGTCATACTTGGACCACCAAAGTAGACATAAACCACAACTATAATATTGATACTGAAAATTCTAAAGCAAAGAAACCAGCCCACAAATCACAATCCCAGAGAACCTAGACAACAATGAGGACCCTAAGAAAGACATACATAGATCTAATCTATATGAGAAGTAGAAAGAGACAAGATCTCCTGAGTAAATTGGGAGCATGGAAACCTTGGGAAAGTATTAAAGGGTAAGAGAGAGGTGGGGAGGGGAGCAGAGAAAAATGTAGAGCTCAATAAAAATCAATAAAAAATATTAAAAATTTTCAAATAAATAGATTTAAGAATGGAGTGATTATTTTTGTTCATTTTTTGGTGCTGTACTTACTAGTTTCATGTGCCTATAGTGAAATAACTGTGATGATTTATTTATACAGTGAAGATATTTATTTAGTTAATGGATCATATATATGCTACAAAGTCTAATATATGACTGACATTCTCAATATACTGGTTGAGAACTGAATTCTGATGGTAAGAGACACTTGTTGAAGGCATATATCATAATTCAGTGTGATTTTAATTTCTTAAGTGGAGATGTGAAAAACATTTATTCACTCATGGTGGGACACCAATAAATATTTCCACCATTTTCAAACTTAGTAAACCCTTGATTTTGTTGGGTTTACTTATAGAGCATGGGTGATTCTAAGTTTGCTGCATTACTACAAAGTCCCAGCCCAACATGGAAGAAGACCTCATATTAGTTGCTTCTTTCTTTTTTTTTTTTGTAATTTTATTAAATTATAAAAAGTTTCCATTTACGCCCCTCCTCCCAACGCCCTCCCACTCCCCCCCTCCCTCTCCTTCTCCCTCTTTGTCCCCAAGGGAAGTCAGGGTCTCCTGCCCTGTGGGAAGTCCAAGTTCCTCCCCCCTCACTCCAGGTCCAGGAAGGTGAGCATCCAAACAGACTGGATCCCAAAAATCCAGTATATGCAGAGGAAACCAGTCCCAGTGTCATTGTCAATGGCTTCTCGGAAAGACTGCAGGCCAGCCACATTCAGAAAAACCAGCCACATTCAGAGAATCTGGTTGGATCACATGCTCGTTCAGTCACGGTCCATCTGGTCTTGGTAAACTCTCATTAGATCCGACCCCTTGTATCAGTGAGTGATAGTATCCCTCGCAGTCCTTCGTCATTTTCTTCCTCCTTTTGCTCCTCGTTTGGATCTTGGGGGGCTCAGTTCGGTGCTCCAACGCGGGCCTCCATCTGTTTCGTCATCCAACGCCAGATGAGGGATCTATGGTGATAAGCAAAATATTCATCAGTATGGTCACGGGCCAAGGCCGGTTCAGGCACCCCCTCCTCTGTCCAGAGAACAATCTGGGGATCTCTCCTTGGACCTGGGATCCCATATATAATCAAGTTTCCTGTAAACTCTAATATGACTCCCTTAGTTGAAATATATTCTTCCCTGATCCCACATTCATCCTTCCTCCCTTCCCCCCATCCCGGTCAACCGAGCTTTCTCCATTCCTCCCCTACTCCCTTCTCTCTAACCCTCTCCCCTTCCAACAACCCTCCCACCCACCCCCATGCACCCAAGATTACCTGGGACTCTTGACTATTTCCTACCTCCTGGCGGATAGGTAAATAATCTTCATCAGGTTCGTCTTCTTATTTAGCTTCTCTAGGATCACGAATAATAGGCTCAAAGACCTTTAATTATGGTTAGAATCCACTTATGAGTGAATACATACCGTGTTCCTCTTTTTGGGTCTGGCTTACCTCACTCAGTAAAGCGTTTTCTATGTCCATCCATTTGCATGCAAAATTCAAGATGTCATTATTTTTTACCGCTGAGTAAAACTCTAATGTGTATATGTTCCACACCCTTTTTAACCATTCTTCTATTGAGGGGCACCTAGGCTGTTTCCAGGTTCTGGCTATTACAAATAGTGCTGCTATGAACATAGTTGAACAAACGCTTTTGTAGTATGTTTGGGCATCTCTAGGGTATATTCCCAAGAGAGGAATTGCTGGGTCCTGAGGGAGGTTGACTCCCAGTTTCCTGAGAAACCGCCACACTGATTTCCAAAGTGGCTGCACAAGTTTGCATTCCCACCAACAATGGATGAGTGTTCCCCTCATTCCACATCCCCTCCAGCATAGGCTATCATTGGTGTTTTTAACTTTAGCTATTCTGACAGGTGTAAGATGGTATCTCAAAGTGGTTTTGATTTGCATTTCCCTGATCGCTAAGGAGGTTGAGCATGACCTTAAGTGTCTTCTGGCCATTCGAAGTTCATCTGTTGTGAATTCTCTGTTCAGATCAGTACCCCATTTTTTAATTGGGTTAATTAGAGTTTTAGTGTCTAGTTTCTTGAGTTCTTTGTATATTCTGGAGATCAGACCTTTGTCTGATGAGGGGCTGGTGCTTCTTTCAATCTCTCTTTCAGGTAACATTCCTCTTCCTTTTTACTTTGGCATTTTGGTAAGGTCACTTGTAGCAGGAATGGCATGTCCAAAAGAAAGAAATTCTGGTCTCCAAAGAGTACATTATTTGACCCTCTGTGATGGCTTTGTAACAGGGAATGTTACAAAGCCATCACCATTGTTCCAGACTCAGTCATCACTGTACAGTTTTGATCACTTATTTTGTCATGTCTACTGGGCAAGGTAATCCTTATGCCATCCACAATGACAAAGGGGTTATCCTTTGATGGCCAGATCTTAAAGTCATGCCACAGCAGCAAGGAAGCAGAAAGAATAGTTGCCCTGATACCCACTGCGAGGGTCCAAGGATCAGTTAAGGAAGATCCCAGACTCACAAAGTATTCAAGCACCAAGAGTGTTTACTCTGCAGAAACAGCCAGCAAGGAAGGGTCAATCATACACACAAAATGGTGATGACAGCCTGGGATGAATGCACAGAAGCCTTTTTAAGAGGGACCTGGGGAATTTTAACTATCTCAGGTTCTGTTGGGCAGTCAGCAATTACATGAGGTGCATATAGATTGGATGAGGATGACAACAAGACTAGCCTTAGTCATATATAGTCAGTAACTACCATATTTTGAAACTCTGATAACTATTGCCTAAGAGGGTCAAGTTCTAAAACTGTTTGGCTGATTGGTCAACCTTGGCTGGAGGAATTTCCTGATTTGAGGCTTAGGTCATTACCCACAAGGGTTATAGTCCATGCCTAAATTGGAGTCATATTTCAGCCCCATTAGTCACATTTCTCTTCTGCATCATTCCCCAATAACCTAATGACTTCACTCTAGACCTACCACTTAAAAATTTAGATAACTTTCCAATTGATTTAGTTTAGGGAGTAATCCTCATCTGGATTTTTGGGAGATGTTGTCCATATTCAGTCCATGGCATGAAAGCAAAAAGCAGGAAAACGAATAATTTATAAAGACAATTATTCTGTAAGTGAAGGCTGTTTTTTGTTTCTGGCTGACCAGACTCAAGTAATCACACAGAAAATGTATTAATTACAACACTGTTTGACCAAATAGGCATATTTCTTGCTAGCTCTTATGTCTGAAGTTTACCCATCTATGTATCACCACAAGGCTGTGGCTTACTGGAAAGGTTCTGGTGGTGTCTTTCTTCTTTAGCAGCTATATGGAGTTTATCTGACTCCACTTACTCTGCCCAGATGTTGGGTGCCTAGTTCAGTCCCATGCAGGCTCCAAAGCTTGCAGTCAAGACTGCATGAGTTACCAAAGCTCTATTCAGCTGTCTCTGTGGATTTGCCAGTCATGTTCTTGATTGCCCTTGCTCATATAATCCCTGCTTCCTCTCTTCTACTGAACTCTCAGAGCTCAGCCTGGTGTTTAGCTGTAGATCTCTTACTTGTAATAACCAGAACCTATGAACAACCTAGATGCCCTTCAACCAAAGAATAGATAAAGGAAATGTGGTACATTTACACAATGCTGTATTGCTCAGTTGTAAAAAACAAAGACAATGAAATTTGCAGGCAAATGGATTTAAGTAGGAAAAAAAATCATCCTGAATGAGATAACCTAGATCCAGAAAGACAAACACAGTATGTACTCACTCATAAATGGATACTAGATGTAAAATTGACTTTTTTTCAGGCTTATGTGGTTTATTGTAGAAGTAGTAATCAGTTTTATGCTGACAGAATAATGTAATATTAGTTGCCCCATTGAGCAGCAGACTTTCAGATCTGAATTTCTTCTGTAGAAAAATACTTTGGGAAAAGTGACCTGACTTTGATGGGGCAGGGTACGTAAGTCAATCCAAAAGTGTCCACAGTTTGTGCAGGTTCCTGGTGGCAGGTGAGGCATAAGACAGTTTTTCCCAGAGTTTGGGGTTGCCATAGTCCAAATGGAATTTTTCAGTGAAGTGTTGATCTGTCTTCTTTAGAGACTGTAAAGTTTCTTGTTAGGGGAGTCTTAGTTTATTGTGAGAAGATTTTTAATTGTACATTTTAAAGGACATAAACTTGGCTTTTTAATAACAACTTTCTTTCTTGAAAAATCAGCAAGAGACAATCACCTTTTCAAGTTTTTAGCACCTTAACACCACCGCAATTGAAGCATGGACCTCAACTCATAAAATTTTGTAGTCATATGCAAACACAGCAAAACTGCTAAGAAAAAAGTGTAACATTGACTTTCTCAAATACTAGCTTTCAGAATAAAACACCCTAAGTTTGGGAAAAAGAATGCAACCTAAACATGATAAAATTGTTCAATATGTTTACAAATGAAGATAAGAGACATTTCTAAACTTTCTATGACACAGAACAAAGCCACCCATATATCTTTTCTTAAAAACAATAGAATTCTTGCAGAAGTATTACACTCCAAGTGAGAAACATTCTTTTCCAAAAGATACCTTTGTCACACATTAGAAGAAATTAACAACCAATACAGAAAATTAAATCCAACTTGCATGCGTTTAGTAGTTTAGCTTTTATGCATAGGCGACTATCTAGCACTGAGGTAATTGCTCATCCTTACAATAGGCGTGTCATTTAGGGAGAACTTCCACATTTGGGACCTGAATTTGTCAGTATTTAGGGATTATTTACTGCATCCATATTCATCACACAGGAAAATTCAGTGACTGATGCTGCCTTCAAAGTTTGTATTGTAACACTGCACTGTGGTATATAATAATAAAACTGTTGGTGGCATAAAGTATACAGAAGCATTCCATTCATCTAAATTGAAAGTATTTCCCTCATTGTCTGAAATATTGTCATTCTATTGTTTCTTTTTTTAAATCCTGTCTCAGGGAAGACATCAATAATATGTTACAACCTTGAGAGATGTGATGAACATTGAATGAGTTATACTATAAGCAGACATTGTCTTAGACATAAATCTAAGTAACAAGGCAGTATAACAATATGTGTATTTTCTGTTTGATATCTAAATAACTATACATTAGTATACATGTATATATAATTATGTCTTATTTATATATTATAAACTTGTAAATTATACAATATAGTCAGCATTGCAAACATAGTATATCACAATAATTTTATACCTCTGCACTCTTAATTGTAATGTAATATCCCACACTGGTAAAAAAAATGTAAGCACTTTATTAAAAATAAGTCATTTCAGCAGGGTGACAGAAAAATTGAGATGCCAAAGGAACTACTAATTTTATGAGTACATGTAAGCATATTTACAACTGTATCATATCATTGGTGAGATAAATGAGTAATAGCAATCTCAATTATTTTTGAAGATTATTTCCTATATTTATAAATGTAGGTGTTTTGTCGGAATGAATGCCTGTGCAGCACAGAAATTCCTTGCCTTTGAGTCCAAAGATAGTGTTATATTCACCAGAACTGGAGTTACAGAAAGCTTTGAGCTGCCATGCGGGTGCCGTCAGTGAAACAAACTGCTCTGGGAAGCAGACATTGCTCTTAACCACTGATCCATTTCTTCAGTCTTTAAATTAGTCCTTTACCAATAAAAAAAAATTAGAAATAGAGGATTTCTAAAATACATACTCATTTTAAGAAAGTGAACATTTGTCTAAAGCATGCTCAGAATACCATCAAAATGTTATGTAATTCTCAAAACATATAAATCTCTTTATATATGGAGAAATATAATTGATTGAATTCATCTCCCATGAATGTGATAAAAATCTATTTAGACAAAAATAATATTAAAAATATATTTCTGGAAAAGAATATAACACATAGAACAAGAGACAAAGAAAAATATAGTAGTACATTGTGTGACCCATCAATAATCTGATCCATTATTCCTCAAAATGAACCACCAAGATTGTGGTGCTAGAGGCCTTGGTTGCACTGTGAAACACTCTCTCAAATATAAACAGTCTCACCAAGCCAAACAAGAAATGGAAAATAAATATGATTATTTAGAGCACTTTCTACATAATTGACAATATTCTATATTATGCTGGTAAAACCTTATGCTGAGAGATTTACACAGTCATTAATTACAGGGAAATCAAATAAAGCATCAACTCATAAAATTAAACTGAGAGCTTTGAACATATGGATAGATGCTGAAAACTTCTTGTGCCCACATCCGACTTGACCTTTGTTTTAACATGGGAACTTTTAAAAATAATCAGTAATCATTTTTACATATTGTTCGGCAAATACTAAAAAAAAAATTACGTGCGTTTAAAGTCCCTATTTTTAACAATATCTTGATTCAACCTTTGAAAATTCCATACATATATGAACTGTATTTTGATCACATCCAACACCCACTACCTCCTTCTAACTTCACCTGAATTACTCACCTACTCTCCATCCTAACTATGCCCCTATTATCATTTATTTCCACCTGTGCTCAATTAGTGTTTATATTTACATGTGTCTGGGGCACAAGGAACCTATTAGCATCTTCATTTAAAGAAATGGGACACTTCCTTCAGCAGCCATCAATTGTCAATAGCTCCTCTACTAGTGTAGAGTCTGGGTAACCTCCACCTCATTCCTAATGGATTGTTGACTGACTTGGTCATGTGAAGGGTTTGTGTAAGCAAGTACAGCTGCTATAAGTTAATGAATCAACCATATCATGTCTTGAAGACCGAATTTCACAGTTCTCTTCCCTATATTCAATCTTTAGATAGAAGTTTGATATAAATAGTCCCCTAGAAGTGAACACTCATAGTCAGGTGTTCTCAGAACTTTTATTATTATAATTTGTATTCACCACTACCCAATACAAAAATAAACATCTTTGAACAAAGTTAAGAATTCTGTAGGTCTATGTACCTAGCATAAACATTATCAGGACAATTAGACAACATTAACATTTAGTGGAATGTGAAATTCATCCCATGAAGCTGGCTTCAAAACTAATTAAAAATTGTTGTTTATTTCCTATAACACTCATGGCACTATTGTACTAGAGTATCTGTGCAAGTCATATTGGTAGCATGTAGGGTCAAACATTGGGTGAGAATACTGATGCATTTTTCTCCCCTCAGATGGTTGAAGAGAACCTTCTAGTACTATGAAAACTATCCACAAGCAAGATGATTTTGTGGTCAGTTTGTAATTAATATGTCTGTGTCTTGCAACCAAAGTTAGTGGTATCTTCAGCAATAAGGTCTTACCATTTAATAAACTTGTACAATCAAGAGCAACAATATTATTTTGCTTTGGTTTTTGTTGCTCTGGGATGCCCTGATCACTAACGAATGAGGGGGCACAGGATATTGAGAATTTTATTTAATAATTCATGTCTTCTGTGAACTTCCAACCAATTCAAACTTTTTTTGTATTGCGTTTTGTTAATTAGCTTACAAGCTAATAGAGTTCCGTGACAAATCTTCATAATTCCTAGTTTTAAATAAGTTACCCCCTACCTGTCTCTGTTTTCAATTCAGGATTAACTTTACTATGTTATTTCCAAGAAGAAAATACGCACATATAGAAATTGCCTCCTACCATTTCCTTTCTGCACAATTTACTTTTATCAAAGATCAGTGATTCTGTCCTCATTTCTATCACTGTAGATGAGGTATTATATTATACCTGAGATCATGTTTATGAGATTTTATATGATTGTTTTAAAATATTTTAAAAGGTGAACATATTTATTTATTAAACATGAAGACCATGGTTGATCAATAGTATATGGGCAAAAGAGAAAGGCTAAATGGATTCAAGAGACAGTTCTCAAGTACCCCAGTGGTCAATGTTTATAAGCCCTCACTCTCAAGTGAGACAAGAATCTTGCCATGAGTTAGATGCCAGCAAAGGTTATACAGAGTGATACAGGGGGATAGGGGGTGTGATGGAGGATGCCTGAGAATTGATCTTCTACTCAGAACTTCCTGTCATCTACCAAAGGGGAGTAGAAATGCCATTCCTTTCCTTCAATAGCACCATATATTAATTTTAACACAGCTTTATTGATATTATAATTGTGTTTTATGTTTACCTTTCCCTATGTTTCAACTTCTCTAACAAGGTCATTTTTTTGTTGAAGGAATAATTCATTATTTTTCAAAGGTAAAGACATATATTTATTGAATCCTTGCCAGGTATCAAATCCACTCCTAAAGTGTAGAGACTAGATGATTAGAAAGAAAAGAAATAACCTTGTTTCAAAAGACAGAATTGGATAAAGTTGCTCTTGAGAATTAATTAGGTTTTCAAAGTATTGACACTATAAATATGAAAATAGAGGTGTATGCTTTGAACATCTGTGTACCCAACCCTGAAAACCCACACATAGACATTGGTCATCTGTGCTATGCTGAAGTGTAGTCTCTGGGAGATATTTAGATTATGAGGTTCATGTCTTCATCAATAACAACAATGTTCTTACAAAGGAGAAATCAGAGCATCATATCATATCATTTCACTATATCATGATACAGACAAAAGGCCCGAATTTACAAACCACAAAACAGACCTCTAGCAGCCACAGTTGTCTTGGAGTTGACTGCCAGAAAAGTCAGGAATAAACTTTTCTTCTTTACAACTACTCAGCTTAAGGTATTTTGTGGCAGAGCCCTTAAATTTCCTAGCCCATAATCGTCAAAAAGGCTTCCATCAGAAACTGATGGAAACAGATGCAAAAACCCACACTCAAACATTAGGTAGAGCTTGGGAAAATTGCAGAATCAATTGCTTCTCCCATAAAAAAGCCACAGAGTTCAAGAACACCACAAGAAAACCACTGAATCAAGCAACATGACTTATAGGAGCTCATAGAGACTGAACCAACAACCAATAACCAGGGAGACTGCCTAGAATTGACCTAGACCCTCTGTATGCATGTGTGTGTGTGTGTGTGTGTGTGTGTGTGTGTGTGTGTGTGTGTGTGTGGAGGAGGAGGGCCCACCTGTTTGTTCCGGCCACCCAGAACAGAAATAACCACAGAAATTATATTAACTAAAATGTTGCTTGGCTCTTTAGCTCTAGCATCTTATTGGCTAACTTTTACTTTAATCCATTACTAGTAATCTGTGTATCACCCAGTGGCAGTAGTTTACCGGCAAAGATTCAGCATGTCTGACTCTGGCGGCTCGATGGTGTCTCTCAGGCTCCTCCATTCTTTCTCCCAGCATTCAGTTCTGTCTTCCCTGCCTACCTAACTTCTGCCCTATCAATAGTTTCTTTACACAATGTTTTGTTGATATCCACGGGATATAAAAAAAGGGGGGGTCTGCCCTTTTCTGAATTGAAATGAAAGATGAGTGGATTAGGGTTGGCAGAAGGGAAGTGGGAGGTAAAGGACTTGGTGGAGAGAAGGGAGGAGAAACTGAGGTCGGGATGTAAAATAAATAAATATTTAATAAATTAATTTATTTAATTTAATAAAAGTAAACTAAAATACAGAGGCCAGAAGATATGAATGAAAAAATAACTCAGTTCTTGAAGTTGAGAAATATAACAGATAACTGATATTGTAACTGACATTTTAAGAAAGTATAGTATTTATTTGTACATACATAATAAATAGGACATCATTAAATGTAGGACAAACAGTATTTGTTAAATTTTCCATTACAAAGAGGAAATCACAGAAAAGTGTATACATCTGTTCTTAGTTGCAATATGAAAACACTGCAGAAATAAGAATTAGGCAATTACTAGTAAGTGCTTGATTTTTCAATAGGTGCTCTAAGCACATTAATCACTTCCACCTTTTCCATCATTGACTGTGTTAATTTTATTCAAATGCTATTAAAGATCCACAATATTGACAGCAAACCAATTTATGAGTTGGAAAATATATGTAGTGTTAAAGCAAAGAAATGCAACTGCGGTAGCCAAAATGAAGTACTCTAAATAAATCTGATGCCCTGAAGATGCTCCTGGCCTTACTGGATCCTGGATTATTCCTTTATCATCTTCAGAAGGTAGGTAGGCACAGAGGCACTATCTTTCATGTTGATAAGCAAGTCCATTTCTCCCTGTTCACTGATCTGCTTGACTTCTACATTTTTTTACTGTGGAAACATCAAGATATATATATATATATATATATATATATATGGACAAAGACTGACATATTAAAGAAAAAACTAGAGAAGAATAAAACTAAATTCAATAGTAGAAACAGCACAGAAAAGTACTTAAACAGGCACACACACACACACACACACAATCTACAGTCTCAGCAAAATATCAAACAGTTGCCATCTGCCATATGTAAACCACAAAGAAGAGAGTTTGCTGGTAACAAAACTGTATCTTCTTTAGGCTTAACTCTGTGTAAGCTGTCGGGCTGTGATTAGTGGGATTTCATATTAGAAGTGATGTAGATGAATCAAAACTCTGAATGAGCCAGTCACAACAGAAGTCCATCCCGCCTTCCTAGTAGTCATCCAACTCTTCAGCACAGAAGCAAGTTCTGACACCATGGATACGAAAAAGGGAAGACACCATCCACACTGTTACCATTGCAGAGACTGTCGAAGGCACCTAATGTGCTCTGATATGGTATTAGCTGATTTGTACTTATGATGGCAGCTGCCTTTCTAATCTTGGTGCACTTATATATGCAAACATAGTCACTGAAAATGGTCATGTTAACTCCAAATTCATACTTTGTCAGTCAAAATTCATGTCTCTAATCCCCTGCCTGGATAAGCACTTTGTTGAAAAGTGGTATCATTTACAATCCTGACAGCAGGGTATGGGGTGCCAGGAATGGCAAATGTGCTGTCATCCAGCTTCAGAGATGGTAGCCGAATTTATAGAACAGTGCAAAAAGATAAAAAGTCTCTCAAAAATATATAAATTATCAGCATGAGTAAAGCAGAAATAAACCTCATTTTGAAGATGCTAATAGCTTTTCATTTATCCTTTTATATTTTACTTTCTCTTGTAGCAAATAATATTTAGCTGCTTTTCCTTTTTTGCATCATAGCCATTTTATTAAAAGAATAAATTCAATATAAGGTTTTAAACCATGATTTAGTTTTAAAATTAACTTTAAACAACACCTATTGCAGATTATTGATATCAAATATTTAATTGAATAAACTCCATATTAAATCATTGGATATGATTCTCATTAAAATTTAAACAAATTTCCAAATATCAGTTTATTTGGTGTGCTTTTCCAGTGCAGTCATAGGACAAATGGAAATGTCTCAGGTTTGGGTCTTAAGTCAAAAATCACATAAACATGTGACTTAATCGTAAAAGACCTATTACATCCACATCCTTTGGTTTACTGTGGAAAAATATATGCATAACCTAGGCACTTTTTGTCATATATTTTGATCATGTTAATTAATTTCCAAGTACTTACTTCATTTTACAAACTGAGAAGCATATGTATATAACAACAATTAACAAAGAAACAATGAATGTTAAAGACAACAAGGAAGATATATAAAAGAGTCTGCAGGGATGAAATAGAAAATTGAAATGATATGATTATATTATATAATGTCAAAAACTAATGGAATTAAAAAAATAATAATAATAAAATAATTAAATAGGTACTTTTATCAATGGTGATAATCAGACTAGAGATATATAATTAGAACACAGAAATTTAAACATGCTGTATTATGCAAAACCATAGGCAGAGAGAGTTTACTTAATTCACAGACTCTTAATAAAATAGCAGAAATATGAATTTTATTTTTTCCTCTTATTGAAAATGATTCTTTTCTCACACCATATATCCTGATTACAGATTCCTCTCAATCTAATCCTCTCAGCTCCTCCCTACATCTTGTCCCATCTTGAATCTACTCCTTTTCTTTCTCTTATTAGAAAAGAACAGGCTTATCAGACATAACAATAAAGCATAATAAAATAAAATACAATAAGATATCATGTAAAGTTGGACAAGGCAAACCAACCAAATGAAAAGAGACCAAGGGTGGGCAAAAGAGTCACAGACCCAGACGTTCACACATTCAGGAACCCTCCTCCCAAATATTCTAACTTAAAACCTATAATAAGAATGCATAGGACCTGATGCAGACCTGTGTAGGCCCTGTGCTTGCCACTTCCCTCTCTGTAAGTTCATATGAGTTTCGTTCAGTTGATTTGAAGGACCTTGGTCTTTTGGTGTCCTCTAACTACTTTGACTGTTACACTCTTCTGTGTCTTTTCCCCTAGAGTTCCCTGAGTCTGGGGAGAGATTTGGTAAGACACCCTTTAGAGTACTATGTTCTCAGGTCTATGTGTTTAATTTGTCCCGCTGTAGGACTCTAGGTTTGTTCCCCTTTGCTACAGAAGGAAGCTCTGATAATAATGCTAAATAAGACACTGAATAAGAATATAAGCGTTGTGGAATATCAATAGAAGACTTTTATTACTACTTTTTAGACCAATAGTATTTAGTTTGACTTGGGCCTTTGGACTACCTACTTTCTGGTTCTTGGTCACTCAAGTAGTGCCGGATTTAAAAACAAACAAACAGAAATTAAAAAAAGTCAAAAGCAGAAAAACACCTGACACAAAACATGTAGAAAATCTGAGAAACATGGAAAGCCCAAATCTAAGAATAAGAGGAATAGAGGAAGAAAAAGAAGCCCATATCAAAGATCAAGAAAGCATTTTCAAGAAATTATAGAAGAAAATTTTCTAACATAAAGGATATATATATATATATATATATATAATAAAAAGCACATAGAATACTAAATAGATTGGAAAAGAAAATCCCTCAGTCCATAATAATCACAACACTAAATGTATAGAATCAAGAAAGAATATTGAAAGCTGCAAAAGAAAAAGATCAGGTAACATATAAAGTCAGACCTATTAGAATTATTTTCTCAAGAGAAATTCTAGAAATATGAATTTTAAACTTTATTATCTGCATGTATGAGAATAAAAAAAGATATTCAGATTTTCTACTTCTCCTTATTTCCTGACTTATATACTTTATTTGCAGCAGTTATGCAAGGAAAACAAATAATGAAATAGTTTTTCCAGGTCTTTAGAATCTGATAATCCCCCTCCCAAGTAAAGGTAGACAGCATTTCGTACTCAACTTCAGCCCACTATCACTTCTGCTTCTTCGTGTGTTTGAGAGAATGTTGAGAAGATTCAGAATGAACTTGGGAGAAGTTGTCTGTGTTACATGTTCTAACTCACGTACCCAGAGTATCCTGTGTGAAGGATTGTGTTTTGTTTTTGATGTAGCTTGTGAAGCATGTAATGCTGGAAATTCATCATGGCCACTCACATAGAATATGATCCAAACATGTTTGTGGCTACTGACCACACCTCATAAAAGACTGTTTTTTAACATCTTAAATTGCATTGTACTCTTTGAAGTTGACTAATGAAACACTTATAAGAAATGCTCATTTTAACACAAGTGTGGAGTGAGTCTGGCATTAAATATTTACACCGAGATTACCATCAACCTGTCTAGAAAGGTTTTCCTGGCTGAGTAATTCTCCTAGATATAGTAAGGTTCTATATATTTTGCTGTTACACAGATGAGTTGTTTTCATGACTTTTTAGGTGGAAAATCTCCAGGTATTTTGTAGGTCACATTGCTCTACTACACCTCCATAGGTGAACCTGATCAAACATATCAACTTCTGTCTAATAGGCATGCTTCTCAGTTATGTCTTTTATTCCATACTGTCTTTGCAGTCACTTGGTACATGGCTAGGGAATTCAACAATCTCACATGAGACATCTCTTGTCTGTATTTTATAATATCATGGTTTTTTATTATTTATTTATTTATTTATTAAAAATTTCCACCTCTTCCCCGCCTCCCTTTTCTCTCCCCCTCCCCACCTCTCCCTCCCCATGTCCCCCTCCCTCTCTAGTCTTAAGAGCAGTCAGGGTTCCCTGCCCCGTGGGAAGTCCAAGGTCCTCCCCCATCCATACAGGTCTTTAAAGGTGAACATCCAAACAAACCAGGCTCCCACAAAGTTAGTCCATGCAGTAGAATTAAATCCCAATGCCATTGTCCTTGGCTGTTCAGATGTCATTTATCATACACTGTTTTGGAAGGAAATTTATCCCCAAACTCTTACTTCTATTAAAGATAGTATGTTATGGAAAGAAAAAAAGATGTGTGAAGAGAAAAAAATAGTTGATGTTTATTTTTTTAAAAAACTTCTCGCCTGTTTTGCCTTTGTATGTACCCACATAAAATTCAAACAATAGTTACAGAGACACTGGATTATTAAGTAATAGTTACTCCATACCCATCAAGGACCCTCACTCTTACATTATTAATTAAATAGCAAACTATAATGGTATATTATCTGTTTTATGATACAAATTGAAGATATGTTCAAATAGTGGAAGCCAGATATTAAAACATACTTGGTTTGCACACATTGCAAAATTATAGTGATATAGAACACATGACCAGATCCTGTTTTGATACATTAAAAGAAAGTCAAATGTTAATATAGCTCTTCCAATTTTTTCAAATATTTCTAAGTAAATTTTAGCTTAAATGATTTCTTATATAATTTGATGATATTTATTTTTATTAGACTATTAACTGAGGAAGAAGAATTTGATTTGTACCAGATGGCTAAATGTAACATAACACTCAGAAATATCATGAGCACCACATGAAATTGAAGTGTCATATGGAACCAGATATATTTCTGTATCACCCACATCACTATGAAAGAAAATTGTGAATACTGAATAAATGTGTTGAGGTGTTTAAGTAATTTGAGGCTTTTAAACATTGGGCTAAAATCTTCCAGTGTTAAAATAGAAATGTTATAATGTAATGTCTGCTAATAATTTTGTAGTAAACAACAAATTAGGTTCATTAATATTTTATGAGTGCAGTATTGTCAAAATGTTTTACATATTTCTAAGTGATATGCCATTTACAACATGGGGATATTCGTGAATGAAAATTCCAAAATTGCTAAAAGAAAATCCTGACACCATCATTCCTTACACAGCAAAACATCAAAACCTGTGGATGTTTACAAATTAGAAAATATTTTTAGTATGATCAAATAATTTAGATATAATTAGTTATGAAAATAATTTGTAAAATAATGGAACTGAATTGAAAGAATAATTAATTCTTCTTTTCAAGGAGATAACTAAAAAAGATAAAGTTGTTATAATTTTAGTGACTGTGTGACTTCATTTTCATTGATTCTGGAAAGTTATTAAATCAGAGAAAGAGAGAAAGAAGCAAGAAAAAAATAATATTGATTGAAAGAGCCATTTTTGGGCTAGCAAGAAACGTGTCACTAGGAAAATTCTCAGGAATCCACAAGGATGACCCCACCTAAGACCCTAAGCGATAGTGGAGAGGGTACTTGAACTGGCTTTCTCCTATAATCTATTTGATGACTACATTAATTGCCATCATAAAAGCTTCATCCAGCAATTAATAGAAGCAGTTTCAGAGATCCACAGCTAGCACTGGGCTAAACTCCCAGAGTCCAATCACAGAAAGGGAGAGGAGTGAGAATATGAGCAAAGGGTTCAAGACCATGATGGGGCCACCCACAGAAACAGCTGACCCGAGCTAGTGGGAGCTCATTGACTCCAGACTGACAGCAGGGAAACCTGTATAGGCCCAAACCAGGCCCTCTAAATGTGGATGACTGTTGTGAGACTTGGGCAGTCTATGGGGCCACTGGCAGTGGGACCAGGACTTATACCATGTGTGTGAACTGTCATCTAGGAGCATATTCTCTTTAGAGGGATACCTTGCTCAGCCTAGGAATAGGAGAGCAGCCTTACTTAGTCTTTTTTCAAAGTGAAGTGTCAGACTTTGTTGACTTCCCATGGGAAGCCCTAACCTCTCTGATGGATGGGGGCTGTGATGGGTGGAAGGTGATGGGAGCAAGAGGAGTGGTGGCAGAAGGAACTGTGAAGTTCAAAATGAGAAAAGATTGTTTTTAAAAAATAAAAATGATATCTGTAATTTAGTTTTCTTTTTTTCTAAATAAATTAAAACTCACTGGGCTTAACTTAGAATCTTTTTAGTTTCCTAATACAATTTTATTACTTTAAACCTGTCATATTTCAAAGATACATAATTTGGCAATGTTATTAGAACATTCCGTAGATGGAAAAGTTTCCAAGCATATCTTTTTTATTATTTTTAAATATGTTAATCCATGACTTTATTTAAAAATAAATTCTATTTTAAAATAGCTTTGCATTAAAAGAAAGAGAGTTTTAAAAATTACTGAGAATTCCCAAACACATAATGTCCCCTATTACCATTTTTCTTTTTTCATACCTTTTTTAAAAGAAAAAAGATTCTGCTCTCTTATGGCACATCCTTATTAGTTTCCCTTCATCTACGACTCCCAGTTTCTCCCACTTTCCTTTCCATCCAGATCCACTAAAGCCACTCTGTAGAAAAGAACTGGTTTCTAAGAAAACAACCAAATGTAACTCAATAAAACATAATATAATCATTGGGATGGACAAGCAAGACAGCATAAGGTCAAGGGCAGGTACAAAAATCAGACTCATAAACACATTCAGGACTCACCCCAAATTACTAAACTAAAAGCTGTAATATGTATATACCAAGGATCTAATGCAGGCCCTTGTAGACCCTGTGCTTGCTGCTTCAGCTTCTGTGAGTTCGTATGAGCTTTGATCAGATGATTTAGAGGACCCAGTTTTCCTGGTAACTTTTGTCCTTTCTGGTGATTATATGCTTCTGACTACTATTCACTGAGGTTCCTTGAACTCTGAGGGGAGGGATTTGGTAAAGGCATCCCCTTTACAGCTGTGTGTTCCCAGGTCTCTCTGTGTGTAATATCTGGCTGTAGATTTCTGTATTTGTTCCCATCTCCTTCAGAAGGAAGTTTCTCCGATAATGGCTGAATAAGGCACCCATCTGTAAATATAGTGGAATATCGTTATGAGACATTTTATTATTACCTTTTCTTAAGCCAGTATTTGAGTTTAACCTCAGTCTCTGAGTTATCTAATCCCTGAATCTTGTATCGGGTACCATCTCATGGTGTCTACCTTAAGTCAAATCAGACATTGGCTGACTACTTCCACTATCTTTGTGCCACCAATGTCCTAGCATATTTTATAGGCAGGACAGGTTGTAGGAAAAAGTTCTTTTGGTTGCATTGGTGTTTACGTTTCTCTTCTGGTAGCCAGCAGAGTACCTTTCCATATCAAAGACACCAGAATATGAGAATAAAAGTTCTACAGAGACATTAACTGGCTCTCTCCATGTTCAATGAGTTGTGTGGACAGTTTCTCCAGCAATGAGTATTTACTGTCAGTTTGTGGAAAGCAACCTATTGTTTTGGCAACAGGGTTTTGTTTTTTTTCTTTCTTTTTTTTCTTTTTGAGCCTTTTGATCAACAACTTCATTGCACTTAATGCAGTCAGGTACTGCAATCTTCATTTGGTGAGAAAAAGAGGGCCAGTTAGAACTTCTAATTATTCATTATTTCAAGAATTTGTTAGAATCACCTTCATATATTTTAGGATCACCTTCATATATTCCACTGCATGAAGTTTTCATACCACATATCAAATGCCCCTCAATTCTGTCTCTCCCGAAATATTTTTTAAAATGTTCTCTCCCAAGGAAAACTCTCATGGAAAAACAGTTATATTCTCAATTCTCTCTCTATCTCTCTCTCCCTCTCTCTTTCTCTCTCTCTCTCTCTCTCTATCTTTCTCTCTCTCTCTCTTCCTCTCTCTCTCTCTCTCTCTCTCTCTCTCCTTTCTCTCTAACTATCTCTACTCACATGCATGTGTATATGAAAACATATATTCAATATCTTTTTACACTTATAAGGTTCATATTTTAAATTTTTGTGTGTGCTTGTGTATGTATGTGTATGTGTGTGTAGACTTTGATGTCAGAAGACAATTTTGGTAATTGTTTCTTTCTTTCTACCATTTGGATTTCAAGGACTGAAATCTAAGAACTCAGACTGGAAGCCTTCACCACATCTTATCTCTTCCATTCTACATCACATCAAGGTATACAGTAGCCTTTGTCCCTGGAGACTGAGCCTTCAGTAACCTTTGTTTTCATTAATGACTTAATTGTACTGACAGGATTCCTTGGAGAAAACTTTGTAGATGACTGTGTATTTCCGCACAACACCCCACACGAGTGTTTATATCATTGGGAAGGTCTAACAAATGAGCTTTCCTTTTTAGTCCTTGAACCTGCCAGGGAGGGTTAATTTCTGAGTCACAACCAAAATATCTTTCCTATCATTCTAAAACAAAGTAAATCATTTATTTATTATATTATTTTTTATCATTAAACAAAATCTTATCTACAACATTAGTTCTGCTTTGTTACTAGCAAGACTACGTTAAATAGCGTCTTGTCAACTTGACAAAGCCAAATAGAATATCAGTGATGAAAATGCCCTCACTATATTGGGCCGTAGGCAAATTTATAGGTCATTTTTTTAATAATGAATTTGGGAACCCCATCCCATCATGGGTGCTGTAACACAAAGGCAAGTCATCATGAGTTGTAGAAGAAAACAGGCTGAGCATGTCTTGAGGAGCAAACCACTGAGTATCCATCCTCCACGGACTGCATATAGCAGTTCATGACTCCAGGTTGCTGTTGTAATTTCCTAACCTGCCTTACCTGGTTGATGGACTACAAACAGTTTGATGAAATGTTTCTCTCCAAGTTGCCTTTGGTCATGGTTTTTATAACAGTAATAGAAACACTAAGACAATGCATTCATAGTTTGATAATGTTTGTGCCCTTATGGGAGTTTATATAAACTTATGTATTAGGGTGCATGCACTTGCATATGTGTAGAGGCCAGAAGAGGGTTTTCAATCACCTGACTTGGACGGAAGGCCTTTTGTGGAATACATGGCTTATTATATGAGTACTAATATCTGCAATCTTGTTTTCATGATCTAGCAGGAAGCACTCTTAAACACTAAGTCATCTCTATAGTCTCAATTTATGCACTTTATACATAAAAAATGAGGACTCCAAGTTGGGTAGTTATGTAAAAGGTCATGAATCTTGGAGGAGTGTAGGAGTAAATATGACCAAATTACAGCACATTAAATTTTCAAGGGATTAGAAAATCTTTAAACTAATTATTTCTTGGCCTTTACTTTGAATTCTTATTGAAACCTGGCTGAAAGCGTCCATCAGTAAACATGCCTCTGCCATAATAGTGAACTGCTTTGAACCATCCTCTGTCATAATACTTATACTACTGTCCATTCAGACTGTCCAGTGCTGAGCACAAAGCACAGTAAGTATTTGAAATGAACCAAATTCTGCATTACTGAGCCATATTTAAAGTTTTATGACAAAGATTGAAAGCAAAATTTATCCCAAAATTCAACCCATTTTCTATCTGATCAAGCTATACTTTGCATCTAGAAAGGGAGATAAAAAGGGGTGGAGAAGCTATTGGAGCTGGAAGATAATACAGGTGGCATGCAGGAAACAGCAAATTTGACCACAATAGTATTTATATTAGTATAAGTTAAATTTAGTATGTAGTAAATACTAGTAATTTAAATAATAAGTTCATATTTAAAATAGTGACCTTTTGGTACTATTGTAGGAGTTTCTCTGCTCTGCTTCTCTAGCAAGTTAGTGTTCATGTAGATGATAATTTCAGATATACTTTCAAGTCATTACCAGTGTAAGGTGATCAGTACCATCCCCTTATCATTCCTTGCTCCTGTCTGATTCAACAGTGAGTAATGATGCTACAGATGATGTCATGGAACCTCATCAGGATCATTCTGCACTCAGACAATGGGTATATCCGAGTGATGCTTAGAGGTTGGGTGTGCATGAAACAGTTCCAATCTCTTGGGCTTTTTAAAAGTTATGCTTTCTATATGAGGAAATATATATATAGTAGACAATTCACTTTCTGATCTTCCAGTTTGTCATTTACAGAAGTTGTACCAATACTGTTCAGGGACATTCCATAGATTTGTATCTTTCATTATTTTATCTTTGTTTTCCTAGGACAGAAGATAAGGTGGAAAATAATGCTTTTCATTTTCTTTTCCTGCAACAGAATGCTATATGTTACAGTTGGTGTTTCACCATCATTGGATTTGTTTATTAAGTTTGAATTGGGACATATGTGAGAATCTTGATTATTACTATTGTATAAGAACATCTGCACAAATTTAAAATTGGGACATTTATTTAATAAGTTAGTGAAAGACTCATTGGTCTTGAAGTTCTCTTCTTAGGCACTCAATATTACAGTTAACAGCACAGATTACAAATGCTTCAAAGGAAGGAGCATTCCATCTTTCTTCTTCATGGGATATGAATGCACAGTCTAAGGTGATATAGAGGTGCAGAAAATGATGAAGTGCCAGAATCTATTACAGTCTAAGAATTTGTAGCCAAGAAAGGTGGAGTTAGCAAATCAAGATATCACATTATATTTACTATATTTTCATTTTTTTATATTTTTAAATTGAAAAATAGTTACATAATTTTACTCTTCCATTTCCCACCTCCAGTCATTCCAATGTATCCTTCCTTGCTGTCTCTCAAATTTGTGGCATCTGTTTCTTTTTAACAGTAGAAAGACCATTATACACAGATAACAGTGTATGTGTAAATGTGTATGTTGGGAGAGGTGAGAAGTTTGCATATGCTTAATTGATTATAAGCCAAAGTGGGCTACATTTCAATTTAGGATTCAATTTATAAATTTTAATCCACCTTTTAAACTTTACCTTCAACGTGAATGACCTATCTATCCTGGAGGAAATTTACTACTAAATATAATTTTAATTTTTTTAAAAAATGCTAAATGACCTTACTTATAAACTTGGGATCATAAAAATGGATCTGTTTAGTCTACTTGTCCATTCAAATTAACCTAAAAATTGTACTTTCATTTATTTCTCTATTTTCTTTGTCTTAATGTATACCTTTAAAATTCCAGTAGTATGCCAGAATTTGCATCTAAATCTGTGTGTATTCATGAAAACCTATCCATTGATACTAAATTAATTTGTGAGGAAAAAGTCATTGTGTTTGAGATACAAAGTGTAAATTACCCTGTTGAACTACATCAACCTATCCCTAAGTTACTGAAAGCATGAACTTCTAAGAATTACTAAAATATTACCTAAGAAAATAGGTACATAGCTGTGGTATGTGCTTGAGGAACTTCATTGTGTTTGTGTAATGAATACGTACTTGTTTCAGTGTTATTGAGGACAAATAAGACTTTGACCTAGGGAGGAAGCCGATCCAAATAAACCCTATAAATTTTGTGTTCTTGAAATCTTTCTTCATTATTTGAATCACATAGTAAATCATGAACGACTTAGCAATAGCATAGATATTCATAAATTTTCTTTTTATAAATATTTTTTCTGTATAAACAATAAGTACTTAGATTTAATTATCTTTTAAGTAGGATGACATCAAAAAATGGGTAATTACTTGTGTAATTCTTTATCTGAAGGTAACTTTTGCTTCCCTGTGATGCAAGTCAAGGGGCTGTCTATATACAGTACACCATAAGGGTCACATAACAGGGTTGTTCCAGTAAATATTAGTGAAGTTCACTGTTCTCTCAATGACTTCATTTCCCGGTAGCTTTCTCTGATGATGAAATTTGAGGGCCCATTGCTGACTTCTTGTTGGCTTATCATACTATTTCTGTCATTAAGCTTTTCAGGAAAATAAGCCAATTTCATCAAACTGAAAAAGGAAATTGTACTATTAAATCCACAAAAAGAAGCCTAATGTTGTTGAGCTCAAATAACAAAATATGTAGAATTTATACAGTATTATTCTATACCTTGCAATTATTTTTGTGTAAGACTGATGTGTGAACTAACTAAGTAGCGAGACCCGCTCGGTAATTACTTTATAGAAATGAGCTGAGCTATTCGTGTATACTAGTGAATGTTATGCATAGTGCTAGAGTAAAAGTGAATACACAGCTATTTCATGTCAATTTCATTTCCTTTGGTTATTATCCTCAGCAATGGGTAGGTTGCATATGCATAGGATATTGGTTCTAGTGTTAGGGTTTGGTAATCTTCAATATCATATGTTATAATGACTATACCATTATAATGCATATCAGCACTGAATACAGAGTCCCTCTGTCAATACCACTTGATTAATTGTTATTATTCTAAGTAAATAATCATACATTTTTATAAAATATAATTATTAACAACATAATTTTAGAATAATGTTTGAAAATGTTCAGAAAGAAACATAACATTATCTATAAAATGAAAAATGACTGTCAACTGTGACAGAAATGTAGGGTCTTTATTTTTAATACAAGTTTAGTAATGCATAGATTTTGCAGGAAAACTAGAATAAATTAAAAATGCCTGTTTGTTGTTGATAAAAATCAGCAAGTGAATTCACTGGTTCTACTCACATGAAAACTCTGCCTCAGGTGTCAATGACAAAAATGTCAATTTCCCTAAAAATAAGTCAATTGATGGACAAAATCAATACAGGTTGCAAAGACCCATTCAAGGGTAGAACGTACTTGGAACCTCGGAAGGACAGGCACTTCTTAAAGTGTACTTGTAGAGGTAACTACTTACTGTGTTTTACATCACAAGTAATCTTTCTACTCTCAAAGTCAATGAGATTTATATTCCCAGAAATATTACCACAAATTGATTTTTTCTGATATTGCTGATTTCATAATTTAGTCATAAGTCCTTCTCCAGGGCATCAGAAATGACTTAAGATTGTACAAATATAGATTAATTATTTAGCAAACATATTACATTTGTTTTAAAAATTGCCATTGTAATTTGTAATCTCATATATAGATGATGTCAAGATTCAATGTTATATTATTTTTGGAGTTCGTTTTTACTTTTTAAGTATTTTTATTTTTGGAAATTAAAAATATAATTATATTATTTCTCCCTTTCTTTTCCTTCCTTTCCCATGTATCTCCCACCAGTTTCCCTCCAAATTTTTTGTCCTCTTTTGCATTAATTATTGTTACATACACACACACACACTTGAATGTGTATATTTGTGTCTGTTTGTATAAGACATCTCATGAAAATTAAATAATTTTGTTTTCAGGGGAGGAAGGTGAGCCTTTTAATATTTAAGTCTATAGACAAAAATTCAGTTCAATACATGTTTTACCAGTTCCTTAGAAGAAGTTTAAAATTTTTTCTTCCATTTTCCTTTCCTAATAAATGAACCCTAATAATCAAAAAAGGACAAATAGCTATCAGATATGTCCTTGGTATCTCACAGGATAACCTGAAATACAATTTGAATAATTAAAGTGTTTAAAAAGAGTTTGGAAGATGGCTTATTGGAAAATAACTTATTATGCTAATATGAACATATGAGTATGATCACATAGAACTCACATATAAACCTGGGCACAATGATATTCTTATATTCACAGTCTAGGGAGGCTGAGGCAGAAATATTACTGTGGGTTGCTAGTCCACTAATAAAACTAAATGGGATAAACTCCAGATTTACTGGTAGAAAGCAATCGAAGACAACCATTACCAATTCTTGGCACCAAGTGCACCTACAGATATGTGTCCAAAGACAAAAGCAAGTACTTATACACATACATACTAAAATGTTTTGCAATGCATTGAAATATATTCACATATATTCATCAATCTCTCTTTTTGCATATCGGTCAAATGTTCATAAAGTGATCGTGTTTTATGTTACATTATGTAATTTTTAAAAATATGCAATATGTTAAAAGTATATTTTTATAAAATCTTACTAAATTTAATAATTATATTTTTCTCACTTAAATGTATAAGTATCAAATACCTATAAACACATATATGAAAAATGAAAGCATTAACTGCCTCTATCACACTATAAGAACCAAACACTCAAAGAAGAAATAATTGGAAAAAAATATTTCATTTCAAGTAGGTGGGAAAATGATAATAGAGTTCATAAAAAATGAATTAGAGAAATATATTTAGTTTTTGCCTCATGTGGATGAGAATATATTTTATTTGGACATACTAATATGTAACAGTAGAATGTAAATTTTATATCATGTTTTTTAAGTGGTCTTTATATTTTGGAAGGTGAAGAATAAGATAATTGGAAATAACTCTTGACTTTCATTCAAGTTTCAGCCAATATTCAAATTCGTTCAAATTTCACATTATTGGATGTAGAATTGGAGATAAAATATTGTCTTATTATCTGTGACAGAATAAAGTGCTTTTTTATTTCCTTATTAATACAACCATATATATTAAAATTCAACTTATATTACAAAAGTTGTAATTGTTATGCCCAAATCTGTGAAGTTCCTGCAAACACCAACAAGGAAACTGAGTGCTGTATGTAAAAGCAAAGAGTCTTTATTTTATGCAAGTTTGCAAACTCAGTCTCTCCGCACGTCCAATGTATTGGAATAAACAGAGAGCTTGAGTTCAGTTAGAATTAAGTTTTTATAGTAGTAAAGGTGGAGATGAGGGGTTTCTGACATTTAGGACCTCTGATTGGCTGACATTTGTCTAGGGGTGTCCTGGTGAGTGTGTTCTGGCAGGTGGTCCTATCTACAGCAGTTGGAATGCTAGGCATTTCCTTTGGATGGTCTGTTTTTGGGTGATGCTCAGATAATCTCAGTTTGTAGTTCTTCCTGCAGCCAGGAATTGCTTCAGGGTAAGCTATTGACACTCAGGCCTCTATTTAAATTTATTGATGGCCTAGTCCTATTCTGGCAGGTGATAATGGTTGGAAGTAAATAACTTCCTTTGGGTGACCTGCCCACACTTAGCTTATCATGGCTGGCTCCCACAGTAATCATTACTAGACTTTAAGATTAAAGCAAATGCAAAAAGTAGCTAGAAACTTTCTTTGATCACTGAGAATCAAATGCAAATGCAGAAATACAAAGATGTTTACATGAATGAAACAGGCAATATTTATTGTTAGCATATTATTCTTCATTCAGTTACTTCCTCCCTACTTGTATTGAAAGCAAAAGCACATTTCCCACAACTGGCAACCCTATCCCCAAAACATGTTCTACCAGATTGGTTGTTGATGTTTTGTTTGTATAATTTGTTGCCTAGGATTTAAACAGAATGCAACTTAAAAAAATAATGTAAAGCACATGTGGATAATCATAATACACATAACCTGGTAAGTGCAGTTGTGAATATGGTGGCATGCTGGCAAGTCAATTCTAGAGTGTATATACGGGTCAGAATACTGAAAGCGATGCTATTTTTGACACCATTTACCTTTCTTAATCCAATATAATGTTTGGAAAATCTCTGAGAAGTTCATCTGTAACACAAGACTTCTATCTCTCCTGGTCCTGCAGCTGTTCAGTTCCAAAGAAACACATAGAGGCTCATATTATTATAAAATGTTTGACTTCTTAGCTCAGGCTTATTATTAACTATCGCTTACAATTTAAAGTAATCCGTAATTCTCATCCATACCTAGACATGGCTTGGTACCTTTTCAGTGAGGCACTCTCATCTTGCTTCCTCTGAATCTGGCTGTTGACTGCATCTTTCTGCCTTTTCTCTTCCCAGAATTCTCCTACTCTCGTTGCCCTAACTATACTTTCTGCTTGGCTATTAGCCAGTCAGCATTTTATTAAACCAATATGCCTGACCAGTTTTTATGGTGTATAAGAGCATTATCCTATAGTATTCATCTGAGTCAGAAATTTTCTTCCTACAACCAACTACTAGCTCAAATGGAGCTACATAAAGGAACTTCATTTGTGAGACTCACTGAGATAAACGATGTGTTTTGTATTTTTGTACCCATTCAGTGAATAATCACAATAATAACTTCTTGAAGTTCTGTCTCCCGTTATAATTTCCCAAAAGGTGGAGACCTGTCTGCAGGCTTAGAGTATCATTATTTTGAGTCAACATTCTGCTAGTAATCTTCAAATTTAACTCCAGGGCAAATAGTTTAAATGGACTTTAATTTCCAAATATATGCTCCCTTTGAGTGGAAAAAAAAAGTACTATTTTTCAAAATTACCAATTTAAGAAGCAGTTATTGCCTGAGTATTTTAGACTGTGTGGAAAACAAATTATTTTTGCACATCGTCTGACAGATAACATAGTTCTATGAAAGATGGTACCTTGCAACTTTTATTGGCATTTCTTCAGAATATATGATCATTTTATACACTACAGATTTCAGAAATCAAGCTAATATAGTCTTTCTAATACATTTACATGAATTTAAAAATATGGAACTATTTATAAATGCATTTTTGGGGAATTATTTAATTTTAATAAGATACGTTTTAATCCAATATTACCAAAAGACTTTACAGCCTTAGGAAAGTCAGTGCAGAATACTTATTATATTATAAGCTGTATTATTAATTGCTATTATAGGGAACACATTCACAATGCATAGAATTAAATATAATAAAGTATTTTAGAACATAGAAATAATTATTTCTATTAAATTTATTTCTGATTTTCATTGTGATTTTGTAATTTATAGATTCCATTATGAAAAATTTTCATTTTTAATTCATTTTTGTTTCTCGAATCAGGAAGTTTTGAAAGCAGATTTTAGGTAAGAAAAATCTTGTGAATTCTTTTATATTTGAATCTCATAACTCATATTAGGAAACTTTCAATTGTCATGAGAACTCATTTCCAAGAATTATGAATGATTCTCTACTTCCCTTTCCAGTTATCTGTATACTGATATAGAATAATTAGGAAATTATTAAAAGTTTATGGTTATTATGCCCAAAATTTTTATGCTCACTATTATTTTTGATGAGAAGTTGGTATTGATAAATAGCTAAATATATAACTTTCTATTTTTATTCAGCTTCTGAAAGATATTTTGGTTATAATAAAAATTAACTGCTTGAAGATTTTCAGCTAAAATTTGTTTTATAATTTGGATCATATACATGCCAAATGCAAATACAGATGTCTATAATATATGTATGCATATATTTACACAATTAATATATAGCAAATTTGGGAGAACTTGAGAAATTATTTTCCTTAAATAATTATATTTTTGCTATTTTTTATGTTTAATTAATGTGTGTTCTATAGTATGAATGAAAATGAATGAAATTTATGCCCTGGCAATGCTGAAGCATGCGTGGGAAACCCATATATGGTGGTTCTGTTGAACTTTTCTATATTGGGTTTTATGATCTAAATTGACGAGGACAACTAACAAGGTTTCTTCCTCAAGACAGCACCAGATTTCATTACAAATGGTTATGAGTCATTGGGTGGTTGCTAGGAGTTAAACGTAGGACCTTTGGAGGAACAGACAGTGCTCTTGATTGCTGAGCAAATAAGAGTGTGTATTTATGTGTACATATACAAATATAGGTGTATTGTAGCCTCAGTGTCGTCCCTGCTTTTACGGTATATTGTTGATACATGGTAAGACTTTGAAAAAGAGTTTGTTGTTCAGTCTCACTGGTAGATCAGCAATCCCATGTTATATGCCTATTTACATCCATCAGGACTGAGGTTATATGCCAATACAGGGTAGAATGGCTCAGGAGCCAAACTCAGGTCCTCATGTTTACAAAGAAGCACTTTAACAATCAAACATCTTACACAGTCCTACACATACTATCTTACTGAAGAACAGACTTTCACAGAAAGCTGTTCCCTGAATATATAATTGTTTCATCTACGTCCTCCTTGTACATGAAGGGCAAGAAAGCAAAGGATTAATTTTCAGGAGCTCAAGTTGCCTGATGTAAAATCAAAATCAAGCAAACACTGTTTAATCATTAGGCTCCTTTCATCCTTTCATTTTGCCCATCATTTATGCATAATCTTAGCCAAATACTAAAGTTAAATCCTTTAAATATCTTAGTAATATTATTGCAAAATGAATTTTGAGTTTTTTTCTGAAAGAGATTATCACTTAAAATATATTCAAACTTACATAAAATGAAATATTTTTTAAAATAATTTAGAATATCTCATGTTAAATTATATAAGGAATACCACTTATCCATTCTTTCACCATAGCTTTTCAAAAGTTTGCAGGCATGATTTAAAAAAATATTAACAATGTATGTTTCTTATTTGATTTTTAAAAATATGTTTTAGTCATTATTAAATCTACTGTTAACAAAGGCTAACTAGAATTATGGAAGCTAATAAAATCAAATTTGAAATAAGATTGATGACATAAAAAGTCATATCTAAAAAGAGGAAACTATTATTTGAAAGATTAATTTTAATAAATGTTTAAAATTTATGCATGTTTATATTCTACTTAGAGTCACTTTAAATGTTCCAGTGAATTAAATAATATAAATATTGCAAAAGTCTGTTAGGAAAAGTACAATTTTGAGTCTAACTTGATTGATAAATATGATGCATAAGTATTCCAACTCTGAAAAAAATTTAACCTATTGTACATTGTGCACGCAGTTACATACTAAACCACATTTCTATGATAAAAGGAAGGAATATGCATTTCTTCTAGATTAAAAAGAACATCTATTTATACAGTGTGCTGGAATAACTGTAAGATGTCAAGCATTAGTTACAGGAAAGTCCTTTTGAAATAGGACTTAATTTGTTTAAGAATGAAGGTCAACAATTAAAAGCGAGATCTCACAAAACTAAAAAGCTTATTTACTGCAAGAGAAACAATCAGTGAAGTGAAGATAGAGCCCCACCAAGTAAGGGATGATAGCTTTGTCAGTTTCAGATCCAAAACAAGAAGGATATTCAGAATACGCAAAGAAAAAAACCCCAAAAAACAAAACAAAACAAACAGAAAAAAGCAACAGTTAACCTTAACCTAGTCAAAATAGCTAAGATCAAGTGTGGAAAACAAAATCAAGCTGACAGCAAATGCTGGGAGAATTCTGGGGAAGGAAAACTTTCATGTATTATTGGTGGAACTGCAAACTGGTAGAGCTATTATAAAAATCAGTTAAAAAAATTCTCAAAATCTTGGCTAAGTATTAGTGGTACATGCCTTTATTCCCAGCACTCAGAAGGCAGAGACAGGTAGATCTTTGTGAGTTCAACATAAGCCTAGTCTGTTAGTCTCTGGACAGCTAGGTCTGTTATATAAAGAAACCATGTCTCAAAAGCCACCACCACCACCACTAAAAACAATAACAGCAACAACAATAACAGCAATAATAAATTAAATAAATATATATCTCAAAATCTTACCGTATGACCACCTCCATTATTTTGGCAAAAGATTTGATATTCTACTATAGGGATATTTGCTCAGTCAAATTCACTGCTTCAGTACTCAATTGACACCAATGTGATGGACTACATCCACTTAAAAACCTGAGAGGGTTTAATTCTAGACACACAGAAAAACCAGAGTTTAACACAGATTTTTGCTGCCTTTAATTCCAATACTAGGGAAACAGAGGCAGACAGACTTCTGTGAGTTCAAGGTGTTGTAGCATACACCTTTAATCCCAGCACTTGGGAGGCAGAGATAGGGGATCTCTGTGAGTTCAAGGACAGGCTGGTCTACAGAGTGAGTTCCAGGACAAAGATATACAGAGAACACTGTCTCAAAAAGTCAAAAATTAAAAATAAAAGAAATAGAGGTTAAAATAAAGCCACATAAAGGAAAACACACAGAGAATCTGGATATTGTATGTTATTATCTTCCCTTTGAATTGTTTGAATGCTGAGGAAGGAGCAACAGCTGCCAAAAGATATTTGTTTAAAATGTAGCTGAATTAATCCAAGATAGGTATTTTGAAAATACCTTGACTTCAAAATTGAAATCAAAAGGTATGTTCTTTGGATTAGAGGATTTGCTTTTGTTTCCATAGGAAAGGAGAAGTTGTGGATTCATTCTGAGTTAAGAAAAGTCAGGTTTGATCAAGGAAGACCACCTGAGAAATCTCTGGTAGGAACAGATCACCCAGATGTCTGAGTTCTACATACAGAACAGATTCAAGATGCTGCCTGAGATGATCAAGCCTCACAGGATACTCCAGTCAGGACTTGATCATAATCCTAAATTTTCTTTAGGTCCCTATAAAATTATCAGTGCCCACAATCAGCAGGAAGTAGCCTTGAAAACTATGCCTACATTCCCCCAAAATGGACTATTTATGTTCCTGTTTTTTTTTTTTTTAAAAAAAGAGGGGAAAGTGGTGCAGGACAATTGTCTATATTCTGTCAATTATGTTTTAAATAAATGCTGATTAGCCAGTAGCCAGGAAGGAAGTAGAGGCAGGACAACCAGACAGGAAGTAGTAGAGGCAGATTAATGAGAACAGGAAAATTCTGGGAAGGAGGCAGCCCATTCCTCCCCAGTCCTTCCCAGACACAGAAGAAAGAAGATGTGACCTGCCCCACTAGAAAAAGATACCAAGCCATGTGGCTAACATAAACTAGAATAATGGGCTAATGTAAGTTATAAGAGTTAATAAGAAACATGAGCTAATGAGTCAATCAGTTTATCATTAATATAGACCTCTGTCTGGTTTCTTTTGGGCTAAATGGCTCTGGGAAATGACCTGGTATGAAGACAGAAACAAGGCAAGACAAAAAAGAAAGCAAAACAAACAAACAAACAAAATACCCAGCCAACAGTCAAATGGATACAAATGTTATGTCCATTGACTGAAAATATATAATGAGCATAGGATTCATATATACAATGGCATTCTAATCATATACAAAGAAAAAGGAAAATAATGACATTTGCTGCCACATGGATGGAACTGGGAAAAATTATACTGAATGAGGCAACTTAGACCCAGAAATACAGAAGTCACGTGATTTTTTTTCTTACTTTTGGGTCCTAGTTCCTAATGTTTAATTTGAATACATATCCTATGTAACCACCGAATCCATGGAAGTGGAAAGGGACAATGGAGGTAGATAAGAAAGATGGAGCTCGGAAGGGGGAAGTGTAAAGGAAAGTAGGTACAGGTACGCTAATAGAAGGAGGAGATGGGAGATAATACTACTAAGCAAGAGAGAGACAAGAGAGATAAATAACATTAAGCGTATCTGAAAATGCTAGAGGTAAATCATATTCTATTACCTTAAAATGCTTACATAATATCTATGCATGTGTACATGTATATGTAAAACTCCATTTAAACTATATGGTTTAATGCTGCTGTTTTTCAAGACAGGGTTTCCCAATGTAACAGGCCTGGCTGTCCTTGAACTCACCAGGCTGGCCTTGAATCCTGAGATCCACCTGTCTCTGCCTCCCATGTGCTGGGATTAAAGGAGAGTGCCTAAACCACCCTGCTAAACTATAGTTTTAAAAATACACTTTTGTTTTGTTTTTGAGATTGTAGTATCATTAAAACCGTTTTCCTTCACTTTCTTGCCTCAAAACTATTCTATACACCCTTCCTTGCTCTTAAAATGTATGGCCTCTCTTTCAATTATCACATGTAAATATGTGTATGCATATCCCTAAATACAACCTGCTCGGTCTATATGATGTTACTCGTATGTGTGTTTTGGGATTTACTGGACACTTATTGAGGGCCTTAAAAGTTCCAGCCTTTGGGAATGGAGAGAGGGCTCAGACATTAACAGCTCTGGCTCCTTTTCCAGAGCACCTGAGTTCAATTCTCAGTAACCATGTGGTGTCTCACAACCACCTACAGTGAGATCTGGTACCCTCTTCATGTGTGCAGGAAGGTATATATAAGAAATAAATCTTTAAAAAACAAAATGTTCTATTCTTTAAGACTCCCTTTCAGGGTTCAATTAAAGACACCACAAATAACTAAAGGAAAACTAAAAATCTGAAGGTAAGGATCTGAAGGGAAAGAAATCTACTCACAACGGGTGTCATCCATCAGTTCATGTTTCTTTATTCTTCTCTTTTCCATACATCATTTCTCATTGTTCACCCATTACTTGTTCTTCCTGTTCAATATTGTTCTTAGTTCTATCTGTTACCAAGTCCCCAGTCATATAAAACTAGTAATTCCCCAGCCCTAGCAGGTTTCAGGGCCAGAATTCTTTTGCCTCATAAAAAATCATATAAGTATGTGAGGGCGATCTGGCTGCGACATCTGTCACCCCAATGATCACCAAGGTTGATCTGACTATCTGACTGGCTAGGCGGTTGTCCCCTTCCTACCTCACAGCTCCATGTGCATCCCTCCTGAAGCTGCATGCTCAGTCAAAGAGGACGACCTTCCCTGCCTAGAGGAGAAATGGTTTTCGGTCTAGGGTATTCGAGTAGCTGTGCTCCCCTGCTAGAACCTTCAAACAAGTTCTCAAAAAATCTTATAAAATTTTCCACACACACACACACACACACACACACACACACACACACACACACACAGAGAGAGAGAGAGAGAGAGAGAGAGAGAGAGAGAGAGAGAGAAGGAGAGAAGGGATGGGAGTGGCTAGTATGCATTCGGTAAACTTAATGGAGAAATGGAGAAAGTTAGTTAAGAAAGGGATTAAATCATTAAATAAATCATCAGGGAATATAGAGGGAAAGACTAGTGTGCTACGCTACATTTTTAGGTGGTTAGTAAAAGGCTAAAAGGTTTATTTTCAATAAAATTAAAACTAGAGCATTGATCATTGATTGTTTATATCATTGCACCGCTTCTTTTCTCCCAGCAGTCAGAGAGGCTACCAGGTAACCAGCAAGTTATATAAATAGTCAGGCGGAAGTTCTTGATTGCTTTGATCAGATAGTACATACACCAGTGACTACAGTTTTTAAGGGCCTTGGTTTGGAGTTAGACTTACTGCTCTAAGTGAAGAGAAGATACAGGACTCTAAATTATCAGTTCCAGGCTATGTTGTTAGCAGCTGTTAGTGTCTTGGGTTAAAACTAGAACAGCATGTTGGACAAGTAGTAATTCTATGTCCTTGGATATCTGTGAATAACTTAGAGGTACTACTTTGTGCCTGGACCCTAAATATTGACCAAATGCTTGCTGATAATGATAATTACAGGAAGGCAGATCTCTATACTTCCCTAGGGGAGAGAAACAGAGGGTCTGGCAGTGGGAAACTGTTCTGAACTAGGGAATTAATCCCCAAATATGCAACAGAAAGAAAGTCAGAAACAGCGATAGTCTATAGCAAAGAACGGCCACTTATTCACAAACTTTGCCTTTTGGTTTAACTTTTACCAGATCCCTTGGTTTTGATAAATTGCTGGTGAAAAGATGGCTGAGCTGTTACTATAGAATGTGACTTGTAGCAGACACTACCTGAAACTAATCCCATAAATTTACCCCGACATGACTTACCAAGAACAAACTAATTTATATGTTTTAATGAGTTAAGCCACATGGGTGGTTGATGCATCTCCTACCAGTCACTCATAGATTACTTGAAATCCACAGTGCCAAGCATGATAAATCTCTCTTTATTTTGTTGGTCAGGGTAGTCCAAAGAACATCTCAAAGTGTACAGGCTATTGCCATTGCCCTTGGTTGCCTCTTAGAACTTGCAGGTAAGATACTATTTAGGAATTCACTTATAGAATTCAGACACAGAACACGGACTAATTAAGCCAAACATACTTTTAAGCTTTCTCTCTGAGGTATAGCTCTCACATTATCTGTTGGTACAATGTAAGTTGACAAGGGAAAATATTAATCATTACCACATAGCTACATAGCTTACATATCACAAATTTTTCAGTTTAAGATATTGCCAAGGCTGTAACAGTGGCACTTGTATCTTGGGTAACCAACAACCATCTAATTGTATAGATAGTCTGCTCAGTAGATGGGAATAAACACCTGCACCTCTCAACCTAGCCAAATATTCATGAAAGCATTGACTCTAAAGGAGAACATGCTGCAGCCATATTACTAAGTCATTATAATGCCCACCTGCATCTTAAATACTTATCCTTATACCAATAGCACGTGTCACCCAAAAAGTTATCCCACACAACAGGTAGAGTTTTTTTTTTATTATTATTTTATTGGTGGTCAAAATCGGTATCAAATCTACATACCGATGTATGAAGATGGAGAAGGAATAAACAGGTAGAGGGAAGGAAGATGGAAGAAATGTAGGCTCATTTTCTATAGGGAATACTTGGCTGCTTCAGAGTTTGTTTGTCATGGGCAATGACTCTTTATCCTATTCAGGCAAATGCATTTTCCAATCATAACCTCACAAGGCTCATTCATCCATAATCATTTCTGTAGGGCTTCAAGGAATAATTTAGATGTGCCATGAAGATGCCCAATGAAGATCATAGTATTCACCACCAAAACCAAATGAAATGAACACTAAGGCAGGTAACTCCTAAGGCAGTGTACAGAAGAGGATACGCACTGGTCTATCAATACTCAGTCATATGACAGACATTGATTTTACGGTTAATGCAAAGTAACTGAATTGTAGTAAACTAATAAGGAGGGGTTTGGTTTTTAGCTTTGTTTGGATATTTTTATTTTTACAATTTTTGAGAGAAAACTTTGTTTCAAGTAAATGTCATATGTTGTTGACAAATGTATTACCCTTGAAATCTTCATCAAGAGCTGGCTATAAAATGGGTATTGATTGTGAGTAATATCTTACCTCCTGACTACTTATAAAAGATACAACCCTGGAAACTAAGAGAACGACAACACATTTTCTATAAATATTGTTATTTTACTTATATTTTATACATGCACATACATGCATATTTATTTATGCATGTGTATATATAACCTAGTGGGTCTTTTTAGTGTTGCTTATGGCACACATGCTCAGGGATGACCACTTAAGATTGGACATCTGATGCAGCAGGTCACCCTTAGAGGACACTAATTTTCCCTGTCTCAACAGTCATTGGCCACCTGTCACACTTCATTGGGACCACTTGAGATTTCCCTTATCCATTGTGGCGTGTACACTGGTGTCATTGTTATGTTGATATTGTTCAAGCAGCCATATCGTTGAGATTTCTTGAGTGAATTTTCCCTCTAGTGTGTAGAGGATGCTATCTAGTACCAGAAGTCTTAGATGTCTAGCAGTATCTCTACCACCTTGGGAATGTGTTACAGATGTGTCAGGTAGTGCTGGGCACCTCACAATCACATGTTCTCTGTGTTGTCCTCAGTTGTGGATCTCTGCAGTAGTCTCCATCTGTTGGGAGTATGAGAGCTATAGTAATATGTGGACATATCGTGAAGTATTTAGAATATAGTTAGAAACTATATTGGTTTATGGTAATTGCTTCTTTTCTTAGGTTTGTGTCCTCTCTAGCAATGAATAGTTAGACAGGTTTATGGTACCAGGCAGAAATACCCATCGAGCAGGCCTTAAGTCCAATTACACAGCTGTTGCTTAACCCTCAAGATAGAATTACCACAGTTTCACTATTGTGTTTATTTTGTGTTGCACTTAAATATACAGATAACTACCTATAATATGTAATGTGTATTATAATGATATATTATATACCATAATATGCATAATATATGTAACATATAATATAAAAATTCATATAATTTTGAGGTATATATAAAGTGAAATAGTACTGAAAATATTTTACAATATTTAAATAATATGATACTGTATATAAACATATTTGTCAGAAATGTTCCCTACATTTTCCAGTGTTCCTTATATATGACTCAAACTGTCAATCTATTTTTTATTTATCTTATAGGAAATACTTCATACAAAGTTTTAATTTTAAACCCTAGTAATTTTTGAATGTGCAAAGAGAACATTGTCATCTTCTTTCTTCAGTAAACTCCAGATGTTATAAAACTAAGTAACTTTTGCCCATATGTTGTTTGAATTTATAATAAAACATATACAAATATTTGCCACATGTCCCATTTTCTATCACTCAAACTGAAAAGTTTAAGAATATTGCTCATTTCTGTATTATAATATCTAAATAATGCTACTCTAACATTATAACAGACACTGACACTTTAGTGTTTTGATGCTAATTTACAAAAATTCAAAAGAAAAACAATTGCCTTTATTTTTATCCAATGATTGCATATAATGTGTACTGAAAAAAAGGTCAAATACTGTTTATGCAACATTTTTTTTCTCAAAGTTTATTAAAATACAAAAGTCTCCATTTCCGCCCCTCCTCCCAACTCCCTCCCACTCCCCCCACTCCCTCCCCTCCTCCCTCTCCATCCCTAAGAGCAGTCAGGGTCTCCAGCCCTGTGGGTAGTTCAAGCTCCTCCCCCTGCCCTCCAGGTCCAGGAAGGTGAGCATCCAAACAGACTGGATCCCAGAAATCCAGTATATGCAGAGGAAACAAGTCCCAGTGCCAATGTCAATGGCTTTTCAGAAAGACTCCGGGCCAGCCACATTCTGAGAATCCGGCCTCTTTCAGAGAATCTGGCTGGATCACGTGCTCGCTCAATCCCAGTCAACTGGCCTTGGTGAACTCTCATTAGATCAGTCCCCTTGTATCAGTGGGTGATCGCACCCCTCGCAGTCCTGATTTCCTTTTTCATGTTCTTCCTCCTTCTGCTCCTCATTTGGACCTTGGGGGGTTCAGTCCGGTGCTCCAATAAGGGTCTCCGACTGTATCTCCATCCCTCGTCGGATGAAGGTTCCCTCTGATCTTGCCTTCCTTGCTCACGTTCTCTTTCCTTCTGCTTTCTCGTTTGGACCTAGGGAGTTAAGTCCAGTGTTCCAATGTGGGTCTTTGTCTCCATCTCCATCCATCACCAGAAGAAGGATCTCTCTGGATAGAACTTCTCAGCACTGCCAACAGGTAGAGTTTTACAGATATTCACAACCGATCATATTGAAAATAGTAAGTGACCATGGGGACATCAACCCTAGTTGGTATATCTACAATGTAACCTCTATATCTAAAGTTCAGGAAATATCACAAAAGAGGGGAAAATGTAAGAACCAAGGAATCAGGATGTCTGCCACAAAATCAAGACTTATAAATATGACAAATTTCCTGTGCCCATGAAATCTAAACACCTGTTGACTGAACCACCAGCTGACATGCTAAGATGCACAAGGAGAAATAAAAGTCCCATATTACATGAATATTTCTATTCTTTGATAACTATAACTTCTGAAATGTGGAGAATCATTTTTATCCAGGGGAAAACCTCTGACCACTGGTAGACTATACAGTCCTAAATAATCACCCCTAAACACATGCACACTGAAACTAAATGGGTTCAATTGGTTAACTCTTTCCCTCTCTGTCTCTCTGTGTGTGCATGTTTATGATTAATAAAAATTCAAAACTAAAAAAGCATAAATATGAGAGGAAACAGCTAGTGAAGGGAAACTGGATGATTTGGAGGAGGAAGAGGGAAAGAAGAAGTGATATTATTATGGTACTTATATGTGAAATTACTCCAAAATAATAATTAAAAATATGAAAGGTTAAACATTAAAATGAAAGTGCTCCCAATGATAAAATAAAAATGAATTAAAAATTTTATTCAAAAGATATATTAATGACTAATGAGGGTATAAAATATGAAAATAAGAACAACTACAAAGAAACCTAGACTATATGAAGAATATTTTAAAATTATGAAATACGTAAGTTCATAATTTGAGGAATGATATTGTAGATTTCTTACATAAATTTATTTCCCTTTCATTTTCCACTTAGATTTAAAATTTTTGTATTTTTTTCTGTATTTACATGTCTGTGTGAGTGCATCCCACATGTGTGTGGTTGTCCACAGTTTGGAAGAGGTTGCTGAATACTCTGGAACTAAAGTGGTTAACAACCTTCCTGATGTGGATCCTTCAAAACTAATTCAAGTCAGCTGGAAGAGCAGCAAATGCTTTTAACCATTAATGGTCACTTCGCACTTATGTTTAGGCACAAATACTTGTGTCCTGAATAGAAATAAACAATAACAAACAAGATGTTCACTTAGTAAAACCTTAGACAGAATGTTGGAAGACTGAGAGCACAGACTCTAAAAGTGATTTATGATCTGGAGTGGAGAAGACAGCACACACAGGTTCAATGGAAAATTGAATAAAATTTGAAACTTTTACCAGATGGAACTCTCTGCTGGGATAAAAATTCAGCACTAATCCACAAAGAAATACAGAGACTGGTAGGACTTTAAATTCACTAATAATCAAGACTTTATATGTTTGTCAGTATCATTCAATATAGGATGCTTACCAGTGGCTATTTTTACCACTGTGTTTGAAAGTTAGACTGTATTCACTATCTATAGAAAGAACACATATCACCTGCTTTGAAATTATGAAAATTTGAATGTAGTTGTTGGCAAACCACATTGCTGCCCTCTGGTTTCTGTCATTTATGATCAATAGTCGAGTTTGTATGCCTAAATTCTGACCACTATTCTGAAATGAAACATTCTAATAGACATGCAGCATAATCAATGCTCATGGTTCACCAAGAGAATGCTCATATATGATAAGTAAATGATAGCCCACTATTTAAAGTGATCAAGCTGGTTCTTTTTCATAAATGTACATACCAATATCAAATATTAGAGGTTACTAGATAAATAGATAGTAGAATGATTTCAAAAAAATTTAATGAGAACAATAAATAAAACTAGGTACAGAGACATTATTTAAGAAATAATTAGCAACTTATTAAACTATAGTTCATATTGCTATAATTGGTAAAACATAGTCAATAAATATTAAATTCATGTATCTAGCAAAATGCTTTAATAATTATAAAAAGTAAAAAAATAAAGACCAGATAATGGACACTGAAAGACAAACATTAAGAAAATTTATAGAATGTTGAGTATTAGGGTTAAAAATTTAAAAAAAATAAAAAATTTAAAAGAATGGATTTCTACAAAACTTTGTCATAAATGTTAATTTTGGTTTACCCTCTTTCTGCCCCTTCTACTCACTCCATCTTCTAATCTCATTTAAATATTTCCACACCAAGAATTACCTCTTAACTCTCATTCACGGATGTTTTACTACCCATCCAAAATTGTTGCGTTTTATTGTTGGTGCATTTATTGTTGTTGTTCTCTCTTCACCTTTCATGATTCTCTTCTCTCTCCTCTACCGACATGCATTCCAAATTAAACATGAAAAATAATTATTTGAATACAAAATCTGCATATGAGAGAATATAATGCAAGACTATGAGCTCTATCCACTCTTACCAAAAATAAAACCTGAACACGAGTTCATTAGAACAAGAGAAACAAATAGAAGAATTTTATAAAAGAAGAGAAATTATCCTATATGTTAATGATGACTCTATTAATATCAAACCTGAAATATTTAAGCACGCACACACACACACACACGCACACACATTATCAAAGCTGATAGATAATTTCAGAAAAGTTGAAGACTCATACCAAATTAGTAGTAACCTTTCTATATATTAATGACAAATATTCTGAGAAATAAATAGGTGGTAAGTGCCATTAACAAGGTCTTTAAAATTCACCTTGGAGTAAATCTTATCAGGGAAATAAAAATAAAAACATCAGAGAAATAAACATTAAAACTTTGAAGACTGAAATTAAGTAAGATAGAAGAAAATGGGAAGATGACATTGCACATTGATTGAAAATAGTATTGTTTTGGAATAGATGCAATGAAATCCCCATCAAAACCCTGTTGCCATTTTATGTTGAAATAGGTAACCCAAGTTTAAAATTCATAAAGAAGCATAAAAGATTCTATATTACCAAAGCAACACTGAGCATAATAATAATAAACTGAGAGGAATTACTCTTCATGATTTTATGTTATATTACAGACATAGTTGTAAAAATAACAGGAGCATAGCATAGAATAAACCTATAGATCAACTAAAAAGAAATGAAGACCTAGACATAAGTCTTTTCAGTGAGAGATACATGATTTTCAATACTTTGATTGCATAATGTTTTATTAACCCTGTATTTTCTTAATGCGAATGACAAAGGAACAATTGCAGCAGAGAGACATTGGATAGTTGGAAAAAAAAAAACTTCTGGATTAAGTTAGCCAGTGTATTTAAAGAATGTGTTGACTTCACGTTGGAAACCATGAGATGTGCTATGTTGGGGAAAGGGTTTTGTTCTTGTTCCCACTGGAGAAGAAAAGCTATGGATACACTCAAAATTAATAAAGATTTGGTTTTAAAAGGAGAAACCTCTTGAGAAAAAGAAATGGTGTCTCATCCAGAGAGGTGACAATCATACAGGTGGTCATGAAACCTCATAAGAACTGGGGAAGTGTTCTATTCTTGTCTTTACAGGAAAATACTCATCTCCAAAGTATCAAGAGATCTTAGATATCTAGATGCCTAAAGGATAACCGAGTGGAGAGAAATCTGACTCATGATTAAATGTCATCTTCAGGTTAAAGTTTCACTACCTGTATATGTAGATATCTCTTAAATATAAAATTGACTTTTTATTTGGGCAATGGCTATCCTTCTCTGAAACCAAGCATGTTGTTTAAAAAAATTCCAAATTTCTGCCTCATATCAAGAGCCAGCTGGTATGGGACAGAAAGAACGAATTTAGGAAAAAAATTTCTCCTCTCCATATCTATTTTTGTCTCTAAAATAACCTTCATTGAATGTATGTCTATATGAATAAAGTCTACGTTTTCCACAATGAACAATAAATCTTTCTTCAGTAATCTGTGAAGTTTCCAGGAAGAACATAGGGCCCCACAACAATGATTCCACCTGTTTAATATGATGTCATCATGACGATAGCACTATTTTAAGATCAGTTTTGGGAACCAGCTGCTCAAAACAGTTCCAACTTGATTAGCTGAAATGTTGTACCTCGTGGTGATGCACACAGTAATGGAGATGGGTTAAATTAATAGGTAAGAGTTAGCCAACAAAAATCTAGAGCTAAGCAGTGATTTAGTCAATACAGTTTCTGTGTGATTATTCCGAAACTGAGTGACTGGGAACAAACTAGCGGCCTTACTCTACTAGGCCTCACAGTCTGTTTCAGTCATACACTGTCACCAATATTTAGAGGACATAGTTTGATCTTATGCTGATTCCATCACTATTAGGCTGGAGTTGGTGGGCTCCCATTAGCTCAGGTAAGCTGTTTCAGTGGGAATCCACATCTTTGTCTTAACCTCTTTGCTCCTATTCTCATTCCTCACACTCTTCAACTGAACTTTGGGAGCTCAGTAAAATGCTCCACTGTGGATTACTGCCTCTGCTTCTATCAGTTTCTGGATAAAAATTCTATGGTGACATCTAATAAAGTCATCAGTCTGACTTCAGGGCAAGGCTAGATCGGGTAGCTTTGCTACTATTGCTTATGGACTTAGCTGTGATCACCTTCGTGGATTCCTGGGAATTTCTCTAGTGCCAGGTTTCTTCCTATCCCCAACACAGCTCCTAAAATCAAGATACCTCTTTCCTTGCTCTCTGTCTCTGTCTTTCATCCATATTCACTATCCTGTTCCTGGTGTGGGATTCCCCTTTTATATGCTATGAATACAAAGAAGCTGCTTTGGGCCTATTGCAGTGCAAAATATTGCATGGTGAGATTTCCAAGCAGAAGGAGGAGAAGACAGTAGGCAGAGTAAAAGAGATGCCATGCAGCCGCCAGAGGAGAAAGAAACAAGTTGACCCCCCACACACACACCTGGAACCTTGTCAGTAAACCATGAATCTCATGGTAAAATATGAAATAATTGAAATGGGTCAATTTAGGATATAAGAGCTAGCTAGTGATTGGCCAAGCAGTGTTTAAATTAATACAACTTATGTGCAATAATTTTGGGTCTTGGCAGCTGTGAAATGAACAAGTAGCCTCTGCTTACACATTCCCTCAATTTCCACTTCTCCCTCCCCTTCTCTCCTCCTCTTCTTCTTCTCTCCCCTTTCCTCCTACCCACATGTTCCAAATTTTCTCAAAAAATTTTCAAAATATCCCATCTCCAAAATATATAAAGAACTCAAGAAATTAGATGTCAAAATACCAAATAATCCAATTAAAAATGGGGTACAGATCTAAACAGAGAATTCTCAAAAGTAGAATATCAAATGATTTAAAGATTCTTAAGAAAATATTCAACATCCTTAGCCAAGAGGAAAATGCAAATAAAAATGACTCTGAAATACCATTTTGTACCACTTGGAATGACTAATATCAAAAATACCAATGATATTTTATGCTGGAGAAGATGTGGAGTAAGGGGGATACTTCTCCATTGTTGTTGGGAATGCAAACTTGTACAACTGCTTTGGAAATTAGCATGGTTGTTTTTCAAAAACCTGGTAATCAATTTACTTCAAGACCCACCAATACCACTCTTGGGCATATACTCAAAGAATGCTCAATCATACTACAATGACATTTGTTCAACTACGTTTATAATAGCATATTTGTAACAACTAGAAAGTGAAAACAACCTAGATGCCTTTCAACTGAAGAATGGAAAAACAAAATTTGTTACAATTACACAATGGAGTACTTCTCAGCAGTAAAACCATAATGGCATCTTGAAATTTGCATGCAAATGGATGGAACTAGAGGAAAACATCTTGAGTGAGGTAACGCAGATCCAGAACGATGAGTATGGTATGCATTCACTCATAAGTGAATACTGGCCATAAAGCAAATGATAATGTGCCTATAGTCATGACCCCATAGAAGTTAAGTAACAAGCAGACTTTTTTGGGAAGCAGGAATTTCAACAGACTGTTTCATTTTTTCGTGGAAAATTTCAGTAGCTGCCTTCATCGTGTGTTGCTAGTCTGATTTAGACAGAAAACTGCCAGCATTTAGACAAAGACAGTTTCTCTGCCTAGTTGCTAATTTTGTCATAAAGAAAGCAAACTCCAAATGGAGATGCTTTAATACCCATCATCCTTTTATGAAGTAAATTAGTGCTGCCAGGAACAGAAATATCTCATTGTCTTGAAAATTTTATGTCATTAAAATATTTTAAATGTCATATTTTGTATTACACTGAGGGTTGAGAAAACCACCCATTCATCTAAAGTATATCTGCTTAACCTTAAAAACATGGCTAACATGACTATAAGTTTGTTATAGAGAACTATCAACCTATATTTATATTATCCTATATAGTTTATAAAAGTAGTTTCAAGTATTAGAAATTTACATTACATTGTTAAATGAGCTGCATAGGTATAATTCCTTAAACAAGATTAAAAACACATGTACAGTATAACAAAATAGCCTTAATTTGAATCAATATACAAATAATAGATACTAATGTAAACTGCTTAATTCTGGTAATTGCTTTTTAGTTTAAAAGTGGATTCAATGAGCTATGCTTTTTCCTTTCATTATTTTATTGTCCCTTTTTATCATTTTCAGAATGAGATCCCTGACTTTATTCTCCTTTGTTGAGAGCCTTTTTACTGACTATTGGTGTAGGAGTTCCTTCTGTTTGTGTGTTGCTTTCATTGGTTAATGAATAAAGAAAGTGTCTTGGCTTAGTTGATAGGGCAGAACTTAGGTAGGTGAGAAGACAGAACTGAATTCTGGGAGGAAGAAAGCAGAGTCAGAGAGAAGCCATAGATCCCCTGCCTGAGATGGACACTGGTTAGAATCTCTGGTAAGCCACTTCCATGTGGTGACACACAGATTTTTTATAAATGGGGTAAACTAACATGTAAGAGTTTGCCAATAAGAAGTTAGAGCTAATGGCCAAGCAGTATTTTAATTAATACAGTTTCTGTGTGGTTATTTCGGGAGTAAGCTAGCCGGGCAGCCAGGACAAACAAGGGACCCTCTCCTTGTAACAGACCATAACCTACAACAACTTGCAAACCTACCCCAATAAATGATTACAAACATTCATACCCTACCAAATGACCAAAAGCAACTTACCCTGCCTATCAGAAATGTGAGCATTGTGTTCTATTGCCTGTAAGTGGGGGGTAGAATCTTTAGGGGATTCTGAAAAAATTAGAAATTTGGTCGATATCTGGGAAAATTAGTTGTATTATGTTTTGTTTACTCTCTGTGTGGTGAGAAAGTGTAGATCTTATCTGAAGTCCTGGCTGCTTTTGTGTATGAGGCTGGACCATCTCACCAGCAGCTTGAAGTTTTTTTTTTTTTTTTTGGATGTATATTTTTGAGGAAACTACAAAATAGCATTCGAAGAGGGTGGATCATTCTGATCTGGGCTATTTGAATATCTTTTTTGGCGTCTGCTCCTTGTTTTTGAATACACACAAACTTTTAAAGATAACACACACATATATACATTAACATAAATATATAATGTATGGTGTGCATAAGTCAGCTAAAGATGATTGTTTATTTTATGTTTGAGCAAGTAAAGGCAGCTGTCAACTTTAAAAGCCTGCTTTGACTACATAACTAAAGTGCAATATAAATCTCCATAAATGTTTTATGAAAAAAATGCCATGTAATAATAAGTCCTAAACACTGAAGACTCTGTAGCCAACAAGATTTATCATGTCTCATCCAATCTAAGGGTTGTTCCCATGCAAAAGGAGCAGCACACCCGTGACCTGTCCTGCAATCTTTCTGGACTTCCTCACTCATTTCTGCAGCCAAGATCCTTAGGAGTTCTCCCTTGGTCAAATCTGATCTTTTGTAATTTTGAAGTAATCCATAGTTTTCTGTTTCTTGTGGAAACAAAAGTACAACCTCTTCCACATACAACACATTTTTTGATTTCTATTCTGAAGCCTAGACGTGTTTAACATATATAGATTGGCTTAATTTAGCAGTTTCTGTGATGTAATGTCTCTCATCAGCTATTGTTTTTCTTCATTATCATCTTAAAAATTTAAACAAAGAACCATACTAGTACCAGACAGTCTGGGTATTTCCCATATTTATGTGAATGTTTTCTTTTTTGTGACTTTATTTTCTATTCATAGACTTCACTTTACTATTTTTAAATTATTTAGTTATTTTTCTCTGACTTTGTGTCTATACTCATTATTTTCTTCAGTCTCTAAGCACATTTTTAAAAACACTATACCTGAGTTCTTTGTATATTTTGGAGATCAGACCTTTGTCTGATGAGGGGTTGGTGAAGATCTTCTCCCAGTCAGAAGGTAGCCTTTTTGTCTTACTGACGGTGTCCTTTGCTTTACAGAAGCTTCTCAGCTTCAGGAGGTCCCATTTATTCATTGATTCTCTTATTGTCTATGCTACTGGAGTTCTACCTAGGAAGTGGTCTCCTGTGACTATGTCTTGTAGATGACTTCCCACTTTCTCTTCTATCTGGTTCAAAGTGGTCAGATTAATGTTGAGGTCTTTAATCCATTTGGACTTGATTTTTGTGCATGGTGATAGATACTAAACCTCTAATTAACCCAATTAAAAAATGGGGTGCTGATCTGAACAGAGAATTCTCAACAGAACTTTGAATGGCCAAAAGACACTTAAGGTCATGCTCAACATCCTTAGCGATCAGGGAAATGCAAATCAAAACAACTATGAGATACCATTTTACACCGGTCAGATTAGCTAAAGTCAAAAACACCAATGATAGCCTATGCTGGAGAGGATGTGGAGAGAGGGGAACTCTCATCCATTGTTGGTGGGAATGCAAACTTATGCAGCCACTGTGGAAATCAGTGTGGCGGTTTCTCAGGAAACTGGGAGTCAACCTCCCTCAAGACCCAGCAATTCCACTCTTGGAAATATACCCAAGAGATGCCCTATCATACTACAAAAACATTTGTTCCACTATGTTCATAGCAGCACTATTTGTAATAGCCAGAACATGGAAACAATCTAGGTGCCCCTCAATAGAAGAATGGTTAAAAAAGGTGTGGAACATATATACATTAGGGTTTTACTCAGCGGTAAGAAACAAGGACATCTTGAATTTTGCATGCAAATGAATGGACATAGAAAACATTTTACTGAGTGAGGTAACCCAGACTCAAAAAGAGGAATATGGTATGTATTCACTCATAAGTGGATTCTAGCGATAATTAAAGGTCTTTGATCTTATTATTCGTGATCCTAGAGAAGCTAAATAAGAAGGTGAACCTGAAGAAAATCATGTAGCTATCCTCCTGGAGATTGGAAGTAGACAAGAGTGCCAGGCAACCTCGAGTGCATGAGGGGGTGAGGGGTTGTTGGAAGGGGAGAAGGTTAGAGAGAAGGGAGTAGGGGAGGAATGGGGAAAGCTTGGGGGATTGGGATGGGGGGGAGGGAGGAAGGATGGATATGGGATCAGGGAAGTATATATCTCAACTAAGGGAGTCATTTTAGGGTTTACAAGAGACTTGATTATAAAGGGGATTCCAGGTCCAAGGGGAGATACCCAGATTGTTCTCTGGACAGAGGAGAGGGTGCCTGAACCGGCCTTGGCACATAACCATACCGATGAATATTTTGCATATCACCATAGAACCTTCATCTGGCAATGGATGGAAATAGAGACAGAGACCCACAGTGGAACACTGGACTTAACTCTCTGCGTCCAAACGAGAAGCAGAAGGAAAGAGAACGTGAGCAAAAAAGGCAAGATCAGAGGGAACCTTCACCTGTTGATGGATGTAGATTGAGACAGAGACCCACATTAGAGCACTGGACTGAGCCCCCAAGGTCTAAATGAGGAGCAGAAGGAGGGAGAACATGAACAAGAAAGGCAGCACCGTGAGGAGTGAGTTCACCCACTGATATTAGGGGACTGATGTAATGAGAGTTCACCAAGGCCAGTTGGACTGGGACTGAACGAGCATGTGATCCAACCAGATTCCCTGAATGTGGCTGGCACGGGGTCTTTCTGAAACGCCTTTGACAATGACACTGGGACTTGTTTCCTCTGCATATACTGGATTTTTGGGATCCAGTCTGTTTGGATGCTCACCTTCTTGGACCTGGAGGGATGGGGGAAAAACTTGAACTTCCCACAGGGCAGGAAACCCTGACTGCTCTTAGGGATGGAGAGGGAGGAGGAGAAGGAGTGGGGGGAGTGGGAGGGTGTTGGGATGAGGGGCGGAAATGGAAACCTTTATAAATTAATAAACTTTTATTAATTAAAAATATTTAAAAAAGAGGCTGGGATCACAAAAAAGCATACTATACCTGTTCAGAGGGCTTTTTCAGTAGTTTTTTTTTTCATTTTTGACTTGACTTTCAAAGTGCTTATTGCTAGGAACCTACAGTGACCTTAGACTGTTTAAGCCAAACCATAAACTGCTAAGTGGGAAGGTAGGCCCTCAGTTTACCAAATTATCTGGAAACTAGCTTCATCCAGTTCGGTTTGGTAAGAACTGAGCCTCATGCCAACAGGCACTGGCCTGGAGCTGGTCTATCCTTCCTAGTTCTGGGAAGTTTCTGGGTCTATGCCACAGAGTAGCATGTTGCTCACTGCTCCTAAATCTCATTCAAAAGCTCCATAGCATGGCCTTTTAAAAGTATATCTCTGTATACCACAAACCCAAGCTACTGGGAATTTTTAAATTTTCAGCTTTCTCAGGCCCTATTTTGCATGCTGCACACTGGGCATCAAATGTAACAGTACTTTCTTGTTGGGATTACCAACTCACAAATAATGACACAGAGATTTCTTATTAATTATTAAAGTTTGACTTTACCTTTGGTTTGTTCCCAAGTAATTATTGTAGCTCAAATGAACCTGTTTCTGTTAATCTGTGTTCTTCATGTGGCTTGATTGCATCTGCTCTGTACCGTATATCTGACTTCTTCAGAGTCTCACTGGCATGTTGCTGACATAATCTACATTCCTTGATATCTCAAACTCTACCTCTCTTTCCTCAGAAATTCTCCTAGCAATTTGTCATTTGGCTCTTTATTAAATCAATCACAGTGCAAGTCTTCACATGGTGTTAACAAATATTCTGCAACATGAGATAATTTAATATCCGTGATTATTGCTACTCTAGTAACAATTTAAAGGAAACGAAATAGACCTTAATGTCCACCACCTGTTAAATTTAAATATAATAGATATAGATGATAGATAGACAGATAGATAGATAGATGATAGATAAGTAAACATGATTTGCTTACACAATGGGATCATATTAACCAATAAACAGAAATTATTCTGAAGCTTGTAAGGAAAATGAGTAGAACTGGAAAATATACTGAGTAAAGAAGGATTTTCTAAGAATCCTACTTAGTTTATTCTAGCTTCCTCTCTCTGTCTCTCTCTGTCTCTCTCTCTGTCTCTCTCTCTCTCTCTCTCTCACTTTCTCTCTCTCTCTCTCTCTCTCTCTCTCTCTCTCTCTCTCTCTCTCTCTTTCTCTCTCATTTCTCCATTCCTGGCATCCAACTCTGTTGTCACCACATGCATTGACTCACATTATAATAAATCTTCAGAAATCATGGGTCAAAGTAAATTTTTGATCATTATATTGTTTTCTTCAGTCTGTTTTTCACATAATAACAAAATAAAAATAAAGACAATATATATTCAGCTAAATTTCCATTTAGTTGAATAAAAGTTTCTCAATATATAGTTGAATGTGTACAATAAAATGTTGCAACATAGTAGTATTTTTTGTATTCTTAAAAAATTAATTTTAAATAGTAAACTTAAAATCTTGAATTATCACAGTTCAATCTTGAGCTGAAACTATACTTATTATTATTCATCTTGTATTTCTAAACAGTATTAAATGTATTGAATGAGTGAACTGATTATTAAGTAGAAATAAAGTAAAGTAAGGGAAGCAATGACCTAAAAAGATTTATATGTTAAAAAATGGAAAGTCAAGGTTTGACTTCATGCAAATGATATAACTTACCATTTTGATGCCCATCATGCAATACCAGTCTTGCCTTTTATCATGATGGCAAGTGTTATAGATAGTCTATGTTCTTGAATTCTTACTGACTAACTGGAATACTAAAATCACCAATGAAATTTGTTTTAGTGTTACTTCATGTTCCCTTAAAAATGAATAATGGAGTTGTTTATTGAATATATAGCCTCTAACAAATGAAATTTTGTGAGGTATATCTCCAAAATATTTTTAATTCACTCCTGCTATGCATGTTTTTATCTTTGTATTTCTTACTTAAGTCTTAACACAGGTTTTGTATCAAGGATAAGTATATATTTAAATTTCAAGACCATATTTTGATTTAATAAAATAATCTTAAGACCACTTAATGTTAACAAATGATTTATTGTGAGATATTTTGTTAGAATTGGAAAATGATGTTTCTCTTATAGCACTTGCAACAGCAATATCAATAATACATTATTTGTTTTACAGGAAACTTTTCAAAAGTACTGACATAAAAGGCATTGTAATCTCTTATGTTTCCTATAATGAGGCAGATTAATTATATTTCAACATATATTAATGCCTTACATTTTAGTCCATTCATTTACCTAGTACTTATTTTGTCAGAAGCTACATCTGCTTTCTGTCTTCATTTATTATCATGTACAATGAGTGAGCACAATTACTATTATAGCATTATTCATTTTATACACAGCATACAGGCTGAAATATTTGTCTAAATTCGAAAATAAAACACATAAATTAAAAGAAAAATGCCAGATGTATATATTGCATTATATGCATTCCCATAGCCTTTGTCCATTAAAACAATAAATTAATGATTTAACTAAACATTTGAAATTATATCATAATGAGAAAAACTAACATATTGCACTTTATACATTATACAGTGAAAATGATACAAAGCATCTATTTACTCATCTTGCAAGTATGTACAAAACTTATGCTCTATGCAAAGGAGTATTATGGGTGGGGGATTAACCCGCTGACATTGACGAGATTACCTTCTCATAGAGGGCAACATATCATCCAATTCATTAGAAAGCAGTTAGAACCTGTGAAGGGGAATAGGACACATGTCCAATCATAGATGTGTAAGGAAAGTGCAATGTTGCAATTGATAACTTATTAAAATATCCTTTAAAATTCTAGGAAATGTATCTGACAGTTGCTTGATTTCAAGTGCTCCTCTATGCTACCTTATTCATTCATTCAGGATGTTGTCACAAAAGTCAGTCTCTTGATGTTCTTTTTTTATTTCTGTTATCTTCTACTCTTTGCTCTGATTCTACATTCTCAGTGATTCCCTCATAAAAAAGTGAAATGCACCATCGTACCTTTTGCTAAACCTTTTCAAAACATTTTTCTTGGTTGAATCTTTCTCTTATTTCCTGGATAATGAACTTCAGCATTTCCTTGGTATCTTTGCTATACTACTTCAAGGAAATCATCTGGGTACCAAATTGTGTGGTTTCTCCAGGATCCTATGTAAATGTAGCAGTAGTGGTGTATATGCCATGTGCATATACTTGAATAATTTAAATCAGTTCAACATTACTTAGAATACCCATGTTATTAAAAGTTATAGAAATACATGTTGCATGAGTTTAAGAAATCAGGACAATAATTAAAGTCTGTGTGTATTCACCAGAAACTTCCTGACATGTTTTTCAATCCATAATTAGTTCAGTTTTTGGATGCAGAATTGTCAAATATGGAGGCTTATTGTACATTGTTTCCTAATTTGTTAATTGTCTGTTTCTCCCAATTCAGTTATCAATTTCATTGAAGCAGAAATTCCCATCGTCAGTACTACCTTACTTCTTACCCTTAAGAGACACTTAGGCTTAAGAGCCACTCAGCATGGATTTATTGAATACACACTGAATTAATCAAGCTATTACCTCCACCATATCCATTTCCTTCATTTTTTATATGGTGTATAAATATATCTTTATTTTTCCTCTGCATACCACAGGTTTTTTTAAATCAAGATGTCATTATCTTTCATCAATATTACAAGTTTCTTCAACCAAGGACTTTGCCTACTCTCTTTACCTTACCCAGAAGGTATTTGTTAAAATGCATATATAAATAATCCAGTTCTTTAAAAAAGTACTCAAGGAAGTTCTGTGATTCTTAAAATGGAGTTCCAGACCCAGCATACTGTCACTATTTGTTGATATTGCCAGCTTCATGTTCAGAAACTCTATATTCTTTCAATTTTTCTCAATGAGAGATAATTCTCTTATTTTTCACTTGACTATATTCACAATGGCTTTTTCCTTTCTCAATAATTTTGCAAACAAAAAATACTTCTAGAATATATTTTCTTCCTCACTTCCCCTCATTAAATCTCTCTCTCTCTCTGATTATTTATTCGAAACAATTTTTCTAAACCCTAAAACTTTTACTTAACAATATAGAGAATCTTAAACTTCTGCTATTATGAGTATTTTGCCCACATGAAACTTTAAAAAAACTAAAAATCTCGAGGACAGAGAATAATTTCTCCTCATTCAGTCTGCTATAGAGATTTGCATTAGTATGGATATTGCTTTACTGATATAAATTTAAGCTCAATTTTGTTAGATAGATAGATAGATAGATAGATAGACTCTTGATTAAGGTATTGTGTTTGTGTGATTCACTTAAAATATAAAGTATAATTAAGAAATATAGGTTAAATGATATTCATCTATAATATTCAAGCTTATAGTCATTTTAGTTAGGTTTTCTAGATATATAGAGATATATTTCAGTTATAAAGGTATTTTCAAATCTTTTAAAGACTAACATAACATGGCATTTAAATGTTTAAAAAACTTAGGTCTTTTACTGACAGTGAGACACCTCTGATGCTGGCAGCACCAATTACTTAAAGAGAATGACGGACATGGAAGAGGCTCCTTATGAAGTTGGTTAGACTTTTGGGCAAGAAACTGTTCTTGCATGGATTGCTTGATGTTATCCTATGTAATTTGGACATTCAGGACCCACAGAAAAATGACTGCTGAAGCTGCCTTAAGAAGGTGAGATAGTCCTTATGGGTTTGTACTTCATGAAAGAGTCTGCCAGACATTCTGCAGGACACAGAAGAAAGTGATTGACAAACTACCTATATAGGTGTAACTGACTTTGAAACTTCCTGCTTCATGGAAAAGTTTTCTGGATATTATGGGCCAGTAGGCTAAAGATGGGTGCCCACAATATTACAGATCTTTGGGTGACTATTTAGGCAGCGAGTGTTTTTGTCAATTCTAGAGTTTTGGAAGTTGGTTAAGTTGTTTACAGTGAACTTCCGGTTTACTTAGGTAATATTATATTCTTCTGAGGTCTTAGATGGAGTTGAAGAATTTATAGTTATAATTAAAGTTTCCTTAATTATGATAAAATATAAAGTAGATATAAATATTGTGATAGTAATTCTTGCTTTCCACCTATTTTGTTATATATATATATATATATATATATATATATATATATATATATATATATATATTTGCTATGTTAAAGTTAAAACCTTCCTTTTATGTAGACAAAAAAGGAGAGGTGATGTGGTATTCCCCCAATGTATGCTGGTAATACTATTGGTTAATAAAGAATCTGTTTCAGCCAATGGCTTAGCAGATGAGCTAGGCAGGAAAGCTAAACTGAATTCTTGGTGAAAGAAGGCGGAGTCAGAGAGATGTCATGTGGCCACTAGAGAAGAAAGAGACAAGTTGCCAGCTAGAACCTTGCTGGTAGGCCATTTAGGTCATGCTAAACTATAAAATAATAGAAATGGGTTAAGGAGAGAAAAAAGACCTAGCTAGCAATATGTATAAGTGATTGATCAAGGAATTATTATATAAATATTATAATTTCTGTGTGATTATTTTGGGAGTCTGGCCTCCTACAACAGCAGTCATTGATAGGGACAAACATCTTATTAAAGAATTGAATACTTAGGAATAAACATCCAGTTGAATCATTACCCTTCTTTTGGTACTAGTTTATAATGTTGATTTTGATGGACTAAATCCATTTTGCTTATTTAGTAAAAAATTTAAAATAAAACAGCAAGTAATGTTAAGAAAACCTATGATTCCAAAGTGCAAAGAAGAAAAAGATCTACTACCTTTTTTCCTTTTTTTCATTATGTTAGACATTTTTGAAACAGTTTTTGAACAGTCTATGATAGATTGTTACATGCTAGTATGATGGAACCACAATGAGATACATAATATAACTCTTTTAGCATGAAACTGGAAATTTCAAAGTTTCACAGATAGTGTGTTGAGATTATTCCAGTCGTGATACTGAGTTTGGGTGTATGTAACTTATGATGAAGTGAGTTGAAATGGTGCCCAATCATTGAAGAAAGTTGTAACTATGTATGAAATGAAAAATCTCTGCTCACTTAGTGGAAAAAGAATAAAAGTCTTCCTTAGCAATCGACTGTTCTTTTTTTTTTCTGTAATATCATTCAACTATAGAGAACTGCTCATCTATAGCATATCCACAAATTTCAACCTGTCAAAAAAGACATAAAGCTCTTTGAGAGTTATATAGAACACAATAAATGAATAGTCTATTTTAATCCAAGTTAAATTTAACCATGAATATTCCCACAAACAAAAATGAGAATAACATGTGAGTATGCAAGAAAATGTGCACTATCACCATCACCAAGGAAATAAAATATCCAAAAAGGACAATTAGAGAAAATATACACCAAAACCTCAGTTCATCAAATGGCTTTAAGAAAATTATTTTTCTAATGTTTTGTAGGAGCTTCTAATAAGAATCATCTACTCATTGATCAACCTATTAAGCTATCATGTTTTTGATAATGAGAGTAGAATTGAATAACAAACACCTCTGTTTACTGAAACATCAACTAAAATAGAGATCATAGAGAAGTTAAACCAAGAATGTGACATGTTTTCAGAAAGCAGTGTTAGCAATGAAGAGAGGAATGCTCACAGCTGAGAGACTCTGAAAAGAAAAATGAAACAATAGTTATTAAAACACAAAGTAGCAAATGAGAACACAACACCAACCAAAATCAGTAGGACAATGGCCACAATTAACACACACTTCAATAATGCTTTAAATATCAACAACTTCCATTCTCTAATCAAAGACACAGGTGACTGAATGGATTAAGAAACAAAATCCACCAGTTTTTTTTTTCTACAAGAAACATTTTATTATGTTAAAGATACATACTGCCTTAGAGCAAAATGTTAGACAAAAGTTTTTGCCATCAAACTGGACAGGAAAAAGCAGATATCCCTATCATAATGAGGCAAAATAGACTTCAAACTAAAACTAATGAGAAGAGACAAGAAAGGACACTTCATTTAATCAAGAGAACAGTTATCAAAGGGGATATTGCCCACCTAAACATATATATTATAAACTTTGGGGACCCAGTTTCATAAAATGTATACTCTTGGATTTAAAAATACAAGATTAGCATCAATCCATTCCTATTAGATAATTTCAAAACCTCCCAATCTCCAATACACTTATGTCTAAACTAATCAAGAGAAAGAAAAAAGGAACTCAAATTAACATCACTATAAAAGACTAGGAAAACATCACAACCGATACCAATAAACACAGAGTATTATAAAGGAAAACTTGAAAACTAGTGCTCTCTTAATCTGGAAAACCTGAAAGAAAAGGATAAATGTTTGGATTTGAGTAAACCACTATTAAACTAAAGGGAAGTCAACAACTTAAAACAGATCCATAAGAAATGAGGAGATTTCTATAATATTAAACAGATTTCAATCGCAAAGTCCAGGACTAGATGACTTCAAGGCAGAATTCAGCTACTTTCAAAGAATATTGACAGTTCATTCTTCTTAAACTATTAGAAAAAGTAGAAATAAAAGGAGCACCTTCAAACTCCTTCTATGAACTCAGTATCACTCTAGTATCAGGTTAAGACACATATACACACATAAAAAAGACCAGAGACCAATAACACTGATTAAAAAAATAAACTAAAAATATTCAATAAAATACTTTCAATAGAATACAGACATCAAAAGAAAAAAATACCCACTATGACCAAATTTGTTTTGATGTGCATAGATTGTTTAACATAAGCACCTCAATAAATGTAATAAAACACATAAATGGGCGTAAAGACAAAATTTGCATGATTATTTCAATAAATGCAAAAAAAATCCAAAATACCTCATGATAAAAATCCTAGGGAATTTTTGTTGCTATATATGTTCCCAGAGGGAACATATTCCAAACTAATAAAATCTATATATGAGAAAATCACAGCCAATATCATAAATAGAGGAATGCCTGAGACAATTCCACTGTGAAGTCAAGAATGAGACAGGGATGTCCATCTTTCCAATTTCTTTTCAATATTGGATTTAAAGTATTAACTATAACAATAAGGCAAAAGAATAAGATACTCATAAGAAATAAAAATTTCAAACTATTCATATTTATAGAAGGCATGATACCATACATGAGGGATACCCCAAACTCTACTATAAAATTTCTAAAATGCTAAATTCTGCAAAGTGGCAGGATATAGAACTAAATTCTACAAATAAATAGTTCTTTTCTTTTTCTTTTCACACTAGCACAAATATACAGAGAAAAAGATCATGGATAGCACAGTTTATTCACAATAGCCACAAAAAAAATCAACTATCTAGAAATAATCCTAACCAAGGAAATGAGGACCTCTACACTGAAAACTATAAACAACTGAAGGAAGAGACAAATGAGAGCAGAATTTGGAAAAGCATACTCATGTATCGGTAGAATTAATATTATGAAATGACCTTTTTTTCTTTTTTTCTTATTTTTTTTTTGTTTGTTTAAAAAAATTTCCACTTCTTCCCCTCCTCCCCATACCCTCCCATTCCCCCCACTCCTCCCCCCCCACTCCCTCTCCTCCTCCCTCTCCAGTCCAAAGAGGAGTCAGGATTTTCTACCCTGTGGTAAGTTCAAGTTCCTCCCCCCTCCCTCCAGGCCTAGGAAGGTGAGCATCCAAACAGACTAGGATCACAAACAGCCAGTACCTGCAGACGAAACAAGACCCAGTGCATTATCAATGGCTTCTCAGTCAGCCCCCATGTCAGCCACATTCAGAGAATCCTGTTTGATCACATGCTCGTTCAGTCCCAGTCCAGCTGGTTTTGGTGAGCTCTCATTAGATCAGTCCCCTTGTATCAGTGGGTGAATGCACCCTTCGCGGTCCTGACTTCCTTTTTCATGTTCACCCTCCTTCTGCTCCTCATTTGGACCTTGGGGGGTTCAGTCCGATGCTCCAATGTGGGTCTCCATCTGTATTGCCATCCATCGACAGATGAAGGTTCCCTCTGGTTCTGCCTTCTTTGCTCACGATCTCTTTCCTTCTGCTTTTCGTTTGGACCTAGAGAGTGAAGTCCACTATAGGTCTCTGTCTCTATCTCCATTCATCGCCAGATGAAGGTTCTATGGTGATATGCAAAATATTCATCAGTATGGTTATGGGCCAAGGCCAGTTCAGGCACCCTCTCCTCTGCTACCCAAGGAAGAATCTGGGGACCTCTCCTTGGGCCTGAGAACCCCTCCAGAAACAAGTCTCTTGCCAACCCTAAAATGGCACTCTTAGTTGAGATATATACTTGCCTGCTCCCATATCCATCCTTCTTCCCCCATCTCATTTCCCCACTCCATCCCCAATCCTCCCCCTCTCCCTTCTCTCTAACAATCTCCCCTTACTTACAACCACCCCCTCCCCGTGCACTTGCAATCTTGACTACTTCGTATATCCAGGAGGATAACTATATGATTTTCTTCACGTTCACCTTCTTATTTAGCTTCTCTAGGATCACAAAGTATAGACTCAAAGACCTTTAACTATGGCTAGAATCCACTTATGAGTAAGTACATACCATATTCCTCTTTTTGGGTCTGGCTTACCTCACTCAGTAAAGCGTTTTCTATTTCCATCCATTTGCATGCAAAATTCAAGATGTCATTGTTTTTTTACCGCTGAGTAAAACTCTAATGTGCATATGTTCCACACCATTATTAACCATTCTTCTATTGAGGGACACCTAGGTTGTTTCCAGGTTCTGGCTATTACAAATAGTGCAGCTATGAACATAGTTGAACAAATACTTTTGTAGTATGATAGGGCATCTCTTGGGTACATTCCCAAGAGTGGAATTGCTGGGTCCTGAGGGATGTTGACTCCCAGTTTCCTGAGAAACCGCCACACTGATTTCCACAGTGGCTGCACAAGTTTGCATTCCCACCAACAATGGATGAGAGTTCCCCTCACTCCACATCCTCTCCAGCATAGGCTATCATTGGTGTTTTTGAGTTTGGCTATTCTGACAGGTGTAAGATGGGATCTCAAAGTGGTTTTGATTTGCATTTCCCTGATCACTAAGGAGGTTGAGCATGTCCTTAAGTGTCTTTTGGCCATTCGAAGTTTATCTGTTGTGAATTCTCTGTTCAGTTCAGTACCCCATCTTTTAATTGGGTTAATTAGAGTTTTAGTGTCTAGTTTGTAGAGTTCTTTGTATATTTTGGAGATCAGACCTTTGTCTGATGAGGGGTTGGTGAAGATCTTCTCCCAGTCGGAAGGCAGCCTTTTTGGTCTTACTGACAGTGTCCTTTGCTTTACAGGAGCTTCTCAGTTTCAGGAGGTCCCATTTATTCATTGTTTCTCTTATTGTCTGTGCTACTGGGGTTCTACTTAGGAAGTGGCCTCCTGTGCCTATATCTTGTAGACTACTCCCCACTTTCTCTCCTATCAGGTTCAAAGTGGACAGATTAATGTTGATGTCTTTAATCTATTTGGACTTGAGTTTTGTGCATGGTGATAGATATGGATCTACTTTTATTCTTCTACAGGTTGACATCCAGGTATGCCAGCATCATCTGTTAAAGATGCTTTCCTTTTTCCATTGTATACATTTAGCTCCCTTGTAAAAATTAGGTGTTCATAGGTTTGTGGGTTAGTATCCGGGTATTCTATTCGATTCCATAGGTCGACTTCTCTGTTGTTATGCCAATACCAATCTGTTTTCAATACTGTAGCTCTGTAATAGAGTTTGAAGTCAGGGATGGTAATGCCTCCAGAAGTTCCTTTATTGTATAAGATTGTTTTGGCTATCCTGGGTTTTTTGTTTTGCCATATAAACTTGATTATTGTTCTCTCAAGATCTGTGAAGAAGTTTAATGGGATTTTGATGGGGATTGCATTGAATCTATAGATTGCTTTTAGAAGAATTGCCATTTTTACTATGTTGATTCTCCCAATTCAAGAGCAGGGGAGGTCTTTCCATTTTCTGGTATCCTCCTCAATTTCTCTTTTCAAAGGCTTAAAGTTCTTGTCAAATAGGTCTTTCACATCCTTGGTTAGAGTGACCCCAAGATATTTTATGGTGTTTGTGGCTATCGTGAAAGGTGATGTTTCTCTGATTTCCCTCTCCGTTTCTTTATCCTTTGTGTATAGGAGGGCCACTGATTTTTTGGAGTTGATCTTGTATCCTGCCACGTTACTAAAGGTGTTTATCAGCTGTAGGAGTTCTTTGGTAGAGTTTTTGGGGTCGCTTATGTACACTATCATATCGTCAGCAAATAACGAAAGTTTAACTTCATCCTTTCCAATTCGAATCCCCTTGATCCCCTTATGTTGTCTTATTGCTATTGCTAGAACTTCAAGCACTATATTGAAGAGGTATGGAGAGAGTGGACAGCCTTGTCGTGTTCCTGATTTTAGTGGAAAGGCTTTGAGTTTCTCTCCATTCAATGTGATGTTAGCTGTCGGCTTGCTGTATATTGCTTTTATTATATTTGCGTATGTTGAACCATCCCTGCATCTCTGGGATGAAGCCTACTTGATCATAATGGATGATTTTTCTAATGTGTTCTTGGATTCGGTTTGCCAGTATTTTATTGAGAATTTTCGCATCGATGTTCATGAGTGAGATTGGCCTGTAATTCTCTTTCTTGGTTGTGTCTTTGTGTGGTTTTGGTATTAGGGTGAGAGAGGTGTGTTGAAGTCTCCTACTATTAGTGTGTGTGGTTTGATGACTGCCTTGAGTTCTAGAAGAGTTTCTTTTACATATGTGGGTGCCTTTATATTAGGGGCATAGATATTCAGGATTGAGACTTCCTCCTGATGAATTGTTCCTGTATGAGTATGAAATGTCCATCTCTATCTCTTTTGATAGATTTTAGTTTGAAGTCAACTTTGTAAGATATTAGAATGACCACACCTGCTTGTTTCTTATGTCCATTTGCTTGGAAAACCTTTTTCCAGCCCTTTACTTTGAGTCGATGTCTGTCTTTGTGGTTGAGGTGTGTTTCTTGTAAATAGCAGAATGTTGGATCCTGTTTTCGTATCCAATCTCTAAGTCTGTGCCTTTTTATAGGTGAATTGAGTCCATTGATATTAAGTGATATTAATGACCAGTGGTTGTTGACTCCGGTTATTATTATTATTTTTTGGGGGGGGTAGTAGAGTGTATGTGTTTCTCTTCTTTGAGTTGTGCTTGTGAAGGGTCGCTAGTTGTTTGAGTTATTGTAGGCGGTGTTGGGAATGTTGGATTCCTTGGGTTGTGATTTGCCTTCTAATGCTTTCTGTAAGGCTGGATTTGTAGCTATGTATTGTTTAAATTTGTTTTTATCCTGGAATATTTTGTTTTCTCCGTTGATAGTGAATGATACCTTGGCTGGGTATAGTAGTCTGAGCTTGCATCCATGGTCTCTTAGTCTCTGCAGTACCTCTATCCAGGACCTTCTGGCTTTCATGGTTTCCATAGTGAAGTCTGGTGTAAGTCTGATAGGTTTACCTTTATAAGTTACTTGATCTTTTTCCTTTTCAGCTCTTAATATTCTTTCTTTAATCTGTATGTTTTGTGTTTTGATTATTATATGGCGAGGGGATTTTTTTTGATCCAGTCTATTTGGTGTTCTGTATGCTTCTTGAACCTTCATAGGGATATAGTTCTTTAGGTTGGGGAAGTTTTCTTCTATAATTTTGTTGAATATATTTTCTGGACCTTTGATCTGCAATTCTTCTCCTTCTTCTACCCCTATTATTCTTAGATTTGGTTTTTTTATTGTGTCCCACATTTCCTGAATGTTTTGTGATGAGAATTTGTTGGATTTGCTGTTTTCTTTTGTCAGAGCGTTTATTTTCTCTATGGTGTCTTCAGAGTCTGAGATTCTTTCTTCTATCCCTTGTATTCTGTTGGTTATGCTTGTTTTTTAAGTCTCTGTTCGTTTACCTAGATTTTCCATAGCCAGCCGGCCCTCGGTTATGTTTTCTTCATTGCCTCCATTTCAGCTTTCAAATCTTGAACTGTTTCCATTACCCGTTTGATTGTTTTTTTCTTGGTTTCTCAGAATTTCATTTACGGATTTACTCATTTCTTCAGACTTTTTGGTATCATTCTCTTCCATTTCTTTACTGATTTCCTCAATCTTTTGTTATACTTATCTTCCATTTCTTTATGGCAGATATTCACCTCCTGTTTAAGTTTCTCTATTATTTTCATAAAGATCCACTTAGAGTTGGTTTTTTTCTATTTCTTCTGGAGTAGGGTGTTCAATTCTTCTAGTTTCGTGCTCCCTGGATTCTGGTGATGTCATGTTGCCTTTCGGGTTGTTGGAGGAATTCTTGCATTGGCGCCTGCTCATCTCCTCCTCTCTGGATGAAACCCCTCAGCACTCTCTGGATAGAACTCCTCAGCACTGAAACAGGGATAGCTGGTACTCCAAGGACCCAGGAGACAAAAGGGCTGCAGCAGTGGGGGCAGGGAGGGGTCCCGTGGAACACTGAAGACCCTGCCGCAGAAGCTGAGGGGGGAGGGGCTGTGCTCTCCCACTCACCTCTCTGGATAGAACTCCTCAGCACTGAAACAGAGATAGCTGGTATTCCTAAAATGACCTTTTTAATTAAAAGATATTTATACATTCACACCAATCCCTTTTTGGAAATGGAGAAAACTAGCAATGTCACAAGCTACACCAACATGACCTCCTGAATTTGAATGGCATGACAACAATAGACATGCCAAAGCGAATGGGGGAAAGAACTTATTGTCTCAACCCTACACAAAGAACAACAAGCGACTGAAGAATACTGAGAGTGAAAAGAACAGTCTTCCTCAGGAAAAAGCAAAACAATTTGCTATAATATTAAATATCCAGTTGGAAAACATACATACAAGTACATTACACAGACAGAACAGGTTATATTTAGGAATAAGCATGTACATATATAGAGATACATGTGGGGAGTTGTGAACCCCCAGATTCTGAATTTCTTTTAAACAACTTGGTTTCCCCTGATCTGAGTGCCTACAGCTGCTCTGAGCATGAGACCCTAAAGAGTTCCTGATTGCAGGGGAATGGTTTCTAGTGTGTCTGACTGGGGCATGGCTATCCCTATATAAGCTGCCCCTGGACACAATAAAGGTGACATTCTTGGGGCATTATGGCATCAAGGATGACCTGTGTCTCTGTCTGTGATTCTTTGTGTGTTTCAATCTCCAGTCCCTTGCCTGGTTCATGAACTGTGTGGTGGTACATAGAGCGCAGACAGGCATCCTGCGCTACAGATACATACATTTAAAACAGTAAATGAAAAAAGTGTTTGAAGGAAAAAAAGGGGAAGAGGAAATGACTTACATAACGATTTCTCTTCCAAACAACCTAAGAGAACAGATACATCTATTTTTCTCAGATTTCTTAAAAAGACTTTTCTTCCTGATTATCAATGTTTGTAAAACCTCTTTAAAAATCCCTATTTAGTTTCCTTCCCAGTATTCTTTTGTCTTTCGAGAACATATCATTTAAAAGTAGTTACAAGCATCTTAAGTCTTTGAATGGAAAGATAAATGCTAATCCATCCATCTGATAACTTTTAACCATTGAATAACTACCCCTCAATTTCGGAGTAACACAACTAACCCATCATTCACCAGATAGAATCTTAATCTAATTAAAAAAGAACACAACCAATCTGATATGTAACTTCAACAATAATTTTGTTAGCAATACAACTCAATTAATTCACAATCAAATATATACTAGAAAGTTAGCAACCTTCAGCTACACTCATCCTTAGTATAAAAACATACAGATCATGCATACTAAAAAAAATGTGTGCAGTATGCTATGCATAACCATAGTTTATGTATTCATATTATTTAAAAATCTGCGAACCCTTAGGAAAAAGGAATGCCTAGGAAAAAGTATTCTCTTGTGTTTTTCACATACTGACACTTTTCTTTTTCATATTCCTTAAGCAAAATAATATAACTGTTTACCTAATATTTCTATTGCAGTAAACTTTCTGCATAATATAGAAAATATAAAGCATGAAAAGACTTTTATAGATTATATGTACTATTTTGTGCATGTGACTTTAAACACTGGAGATCCTGTAATGTGTGAGTACCCTAAAACACTCCCCAGAAGATACAGGGTATATGAGAAAACTGATAGGCATTCTCTTAGTAAAGTGAGTTTCATGACTGTAAAATCAGAACTGTTGAATCAGTATATACATACCAGGTTATGTTTTAATCTTTAAACCTCTTTGTCTGTGTGTGTGCATGTGTGTGATTATGAGCATGTGTTCCTGTATGTCTCTTTCTCAGTGTATGGCTGTGTGTGTGTTTGTGTGTGTGTGTGTGTGTGTGCATGTGTGTGTGTGTATTTGTGTCAGTGTGTGTGTGTTTGTAAGCTAGAAGTTAAATCCAGATTTTCTTCCTCAGGTTGGCCTGGAACACGTAGATAGGCTAAGCTACTTGATTAGCAAGCCTATGGATATCCCTGTCGCAGTGATGCCAATGTTCTTGCCTTTTATACATGACAATGTTCTTGCCTTCTATACATGGGTTCTGGGATTCAAACACAGGCCCTCAAGTATGAACATTAAAAATTTTGTTCACTCTTCTGTGGCCACATACCCATGGACCATTGTATGTTGGGTAATACCACACAGACAAGGAAAAGATACTGTGGCTACTGGTAAATTTCTCAAGGTCCTACCTTATGCAAGTGATGGAATTTGAACCAGAATCCTGTTTTAAACAGTACCTCATCTATAATTTCAACTGTTGTGCTACAAATATCTGAAGTTTAATGTTTGGGCACAAGACATCCATACAAATATGACTATCTTGTGTTGCAGAACTCAAGAATGTCTTCTTTAATAGTATCCTTTAGCTACTTTATTAAATAAGCCTGCTAACTCTCATTTTTGACTTAGCATCTGTGATTCAATAATAAAATCAGTTTATTGTGGCTACAATTAGTTGCTATCCTATTAGAAGAACCAGACAGATGACACATACAGTGCTAAATGATTTTGTCTTGGGGCCTAAAATAACTGTGTGCATATGTGAAGAAAGAAGTAACTCATAAAATGAAACATTTCTTCAGGTAAAAATAAACATCTCAGAGAACAGTACAGGTTACTTTCAGATAATAAAGAAAAAATGGCGAGTAATAAAGAATGCTTTATACCATAAGTTACTGATATATTGTGTTAATATATTTAAAAAGGACAGAAAAACTTTTAAGGCTACATGAGTTCACTATGTTTTGATAGATTAGTAAAATGTTCACTGACATGATCATTTGAAAAGCAAAATGCTCATGGGTGGAGTTCAGAGACCAGATGCATGAATTGTTTATCTCCAGCCTTCAAATAGGTTCCAGGCAGGAGACTCGGGTAGTTGGGCATGACAGAAATCTCATTTACATACTAAAACATCTCATTGGCCCTATTACATGACTTTATAAAACATTCTGTAAAAGTCATAATATGATAAAAATAAGGAAATCAATAGTCAATTGTCTTCACACAAAAATTCTGTTTAATTTTGTGAATGAACTAATCAACATGAACATGAACATGATCAAACCTCAATGCAATGCTTTTAGCACATAAATTAGCGAGCATTCTAAAGAAAAAGAGCCAAATCTGTGAAAGCAGTCTGGACAGCTGAATGTATTTGGTGAAAGTTTCTTTGAATGTTTGAGTCTTAAAATTACAATGTGAGAGGAAAAACATCTGAATTTATGTGAGGCAACAGCAGCAATAGCAATAATGCAAATAAAAAATAATTTAGATAAAAGTTAAGTTATATGAAAAAAGGCAAGTTGCTTAAAATGATTTTACGTATTTTGAGTAAATAACATAAACGTTTTTTAATAAATTAAGGCCTGAATTGCATCAATATTATGAATCCCTTGTTTTCTTCCCATGGAACATTATTCTTATAGTTCTTTTATATGCTCCTTAGTACCATAATACTCATTGTCAGATTTTTGTTTCCTCTCATTATGGATAAGTTTGGCGTCAACTTTACTTGATTAAATTATACCTACAGAAGTGTCAATATGTTATCTTAATTCCACTTATTTTAAAATTCTCTCTCTCTCTCTCTTCCTCTGTATTTATGCATGGATGTATGTATATATGTATGTGTGTATGTATGTGTGTTTGTGTTTAGGTGGGTGTATATGGCATTAACATCATCATTCTCTTCCTTCAAATTCTACCATGATCTTCCACTACCTTTCAAATCCACAGACTCTTTTTCTTTGATTATTATTTTATAGATATACACATATATAAAAATTTATACTTGAATAAATATGTAGTTATAAAACACTGAGATCATTTACTTGTCCTCATATGTATGTATTTGTTTTTTAAGGCTGACTACCTGGTATGGGAAAAGTAATTATACATCTCACCCTTAGAGTAGAAGTGGTCATCTCAGTAGTCATTAATTGCCTGCAGCTCTTTAGGAATGGGGTCCTGAGATATTTCATCATTCATATCTTGTTTAGGCAGCCATAGTTTTATGATTTCCCATATGTAACCTCCCTGCCACACAAAGAAGACAGCTTCTTGCAGAAAATATCCTGTTCCTCAGGCCCATAGAGTTTTTTGCCCCATCTTCTGTGATGTCCCCTGAGTCTTATGTATAAAGGTTTTGTTACAATTATATTTTATGAGACTGAGCATTCCATGAATAGTTGTTTTCTGCTTGATAGTCAGTTACTGTTTTCTGAAATGGTCTCAGTCTATTGCAAAAGCAACTTCTTTGAGAAGACATGAGAGTTATGCTTATCTATAACTGTAGGATACATATTTAGAAAACATAAAGGAATTATATTGGTTTAGGAATGTGGCAATAATGTATAATACTTTACATAGATCACTAGCAAGGGGTAATAAACTAGATTCATAGAATCAGGCATGATTTCCCTCATGTTTAGTGAATCGAAAGTCAAATTAGGCAGCTGTTGTTAATAACCATGATATAATGGCACCTATTCACTTGTATTGATTACTGTTGCATTTCATGGTAATCACTGCTGACTGATTTCTTCCCTTTTCATAGACCTTCCAGCACTATAGAATCTTGTCATTTATGTGGCAACTTTCAGGTCAAATCCAGTCAAATTCTTCTTAGTCCAGTGTCTAACTTTGGTTCTATGCCATATAGGAGCTTTGAATGCTTAGGACAGGGTTGAAGAATCAGGAAAGAGAACTGAACCATTCACTAAAATTATACAGGATAAAAATATGCCTTCACTAATTTTTTATAAAGATTGATATCAGCTGTCAACAGAATGATATCAGATCCAGATGTTAGACAAATATTAATTGAATCTTTCACTTTTGAAAATACTTATTCAGAATTTAAAGGCCAGAACAGTGCCCATTGAAGAATGAATCTGAGACATGGTGATATTGGACCCCACACTTCAAATATTTGGATAGGAACACTGATTTCTAAAAGTATCAATAAAAATCAAAGTTTTGATGTTTTAATAGTGGTAGACAAGGCCATGAAAATGGGTTTTAGGCTAGGTGGTCTTAGAAACAATATTTATTCTAGAAATAATCCAAAAAGAAGGCACAGCCTTATAGAGTATGCAAATGGTGTGGCTAGGGCCCGCAGAGAACTAAAGGATGCAGATCAACAAGAGACAGCTGAGGTAACTCTTTGTCATCAGGAAACAACTTTAGGGGGCTCCCACAGTCCCAAATACCAAACTTGGTTCAATCATTCCTTGCCAGCATTAGGGAGACTCCTTCACAAAGCAATGAAAAAATTTAATGCCTGTTGTTAAAAACCACACAGCTCTGGAGGCCAGAATAGTATCAGTAGATAAAATAATAGTTTAAGGAAAAACCATAAAGCAAGCATTTTAGCAAACTTCCATAAATGATCAAAGATCAAAACTAAAATTATGAAGAAACTGTAGAGAAATTGAGAAATTAGTAGACTTGGGTACAGATGCAGCAATAATTTCAAAAAAATCTTGGGATCTGGTTAACCTCTTCAGGCGGTAATTGTTCAGCTTTTACGCAATGAAACTTTATCTCAGGTAAAAAACAAAGTGCAGGTTTCGTCACGTGTATAGAGCCAAAACAACAGCGAGGAAAATTAAATCCATATGTTGCTCATGTAGCAATAACTAATAATGTCATGATTTGTTGCACCAATAGAAAAGACAGGTTACCTTTGTCCTAATTTCAGAAACAGACAATAAAATAAGGAATGGTTCTCAGAGAAATACTAAAAAGTATCAAGGGTGGCCACAGACCATTCAATTTGTACATAGGAAGGGCACAGCAACTGTTGATCTTTCAAAGGTACTAACATTCCTACCTTTAAAATGGTTAACTGACACACCAGGCTTGGTAGAACAATAAACTTTGATATTAGAAAAAATACAGGCACAATAACAACTGATATTGGAGCAGTTAAATTCTAAACATATTGAAGAATTGACCAATATTGGAATTCTTCTATATTTGCTATTAAAAAGAAATCTGGAAAATGGGGAATGTTAACAGATTTAAGAGCCATAAATAAGATGATTCATTCAATGCACTTTTTATCGTTTGGAATTCCCCTGTCTTCTTTATTCCAAGTAATAGTTTATTACACTGACTGATTTAAAAGACTGCTTTTTAAACTATACCTTTACAAGAACAGGATAGAGAAAAAATTGCCTTCACAGTGTCTACTTATAATCATTGCCAGCCTGTTAAAAGATACCATTAGAAAATTCTTCCAAAAGCAATGTTAAAAAGTCCCGCCTGGTGTCAATATTTTGTTCAACAGCCACTAGAACTAATTTGTAAACTGTTTTATTAATCTATAACTTACCATTACATTGAGGATATCTTATTGGCTGATTCAAACACTAAACTTTATAAAATGTCTAATGAAGTAAAGAGAATTTTGCTTTGTTCAGGATAACATATTTTTCCTGAAAAAAAGAAGAAAAACATTATGAGGAAATTCTATTGATTATTTAGGATACAAGATAGATTTGCAGACAATTCAACTACAGAAAGTACAAATCAGGAGAAATGAATTATTAACTCTTAATGATTTTTAAAAATTGATGGCAGACATTAACTGGCTAAGGCCTATAACTGAATTAACAACTCAAGAACTGAGTACTTTATTTCAAACCTTACAAGGTGGTAAGGATTTATATAGTTCAAGTAAATCATTAACTGAGGCTGAGACAGAATTGGCTCTGGTACAAAAGAAATTACAAGAAGCACATGTGGATGGCTTGATTCAAAATTGATTCTACTTTACTTAGTTTGCCATCTACTCATCCTCCCACAGGCATTCCTATGTAGAGAGAAAGTATTGTCTTAGAATGGTATTTTCACCACACATACAGAGTAAAAAAAAAGACTTATGTACAAATGTTTCTGAATTGATTCTGAAAGAATTGAGACTTCATCAGTTAACAGGAATAAACCTAGCAGAAATTTTAATACCTTTCTCTAGTGATGAACTTTGAAAATGAAAATTTTCAAAAAACATGTGGTAATTTGGGGCAGTGGAGGGATTGTAACAAATATCCAAAAAGTAAGAAGCTTCAGTTTTAAAAAGAACTAATTGGATTATCCACCATATATTAAAAGATACACCAATATCTGGCACCCCTACATTCTATATTGATACAAATAAGTCAGGAAAGGAAGGTTATAAGTCAAGAAAAATAATAAAGTGACTCCAAGTCCTTATGATTCTGTTCAGAAATCAGAATTAAATAACATCTTACATGCCATTCTCATGGTATTATTAGAGTTTTTAGAACCGCTTAATATAGTTCCTTACTCTCAGTATCCAGAAAGAATTTTTTCATGTTGAAACTGTTGAACTTATTCTAGATGATTCAGAATTAACATTTATTTATTGAACTACAGCAAATAATCAGAAATAGAAATCATCTCTTATATATAACACATATCAGAACCCATATGGGTCCATCAGATTGTTTCTCCTAGAAGATACTGAGGAAATTGATCAACTGTTTTAGGAAATGTTCTAGAAGTCTCAGAATTTCCCATGAAACACCATGTTAGCAGCAAAGGCTTGAAGATCTTTCTACCTGGGGCACAACAGTTTCCTTCAAATTATTTTCCTCTTAGGATTTGAATCCTGAAGAAATGTTAGGCCAGTAAATGTTGTATTCCACCTGTATAGACTCCAGATTACTCCAGAGTGCTTCAATCAATGATCTAATAATTCATTTTCCCTACTGATTGACAGATATTTCCAGCATTATAGACCAAAATAAATAATTTATGTAGACAAAATTCACTGGTTTAGCCAATTTGAAAATTGTGCAAGGGTAAAATCACTGAGTCTGACTTAGTTACATTGCTCTTCCCACAGAGACATCTGCTTTAAGGACTCATAACCTGAGTTTTATTCCTGAATCCCACACAGTGACATTAAAAAATTGATTCTAGACCTCCATACAATTATTCATATGTATGTCACATGCACACAGACACTTTGACATATCACACACAAACAAACAAACAATAAATAAATCGATAGATAAATGAAGGAACATCAATTTGCAGAAATATGCATTAACACATACAAAGAAATAAATGTATATGTGTCTGGATATATCACAGTTAGATTTCAGGAGACTTTGAGGAACTTCATACATTTCTTCTAGGTCAATTTAACTTGAAATATATGTCTAAATTTTTATCCTATCCCTATCTTTGACAATGTTCAAGAAGAATCAGAATCATCACCTTCAAAAACATTTTTTCTTGGTTTCTTTCTGTTACACTGTAAGAATATTTATTTTTGTAGTGGTTATTTGTTTTCCAAAAATTTATGTTACTTTTTAAAAATGTGAACATCTTGGGATTAAGCAGTGTCTCAATGGAAAGGGGCACTGATCACTCGTTTGAAAGATCGGTCTTTAATTCCCAGTACCCACATGATAGCTTACAACCATCTGTAACTCCAATCCATGGCTATAAGATATCCCCTCCTGGTTTCTTTGGGCCCTATGAATGCACATGGTACACAGACATACATGCAGGGCAAAACATCTATACCCATAAAACATATAAAATAAAAATTAAGTTAAATATTTAAAAAATCAGAAACTTGCTTTTGATACAACAATCTGGACTTTTTTTTAAAAGAAGTTTACATTATATAAACATTATGTATTTCTTAACTCTTTTTCTTGAAAGCAATGGAGCCTCTGCTTTTCATATAGATTTTTCCTCTTAGAGATGACAAGGTACACTCATTTTGACCACTTAAACATTATGAAGGCTTCCACCAAGTATTTTATGATTTGTGATTTACTCTACGTTTATTCATTCATCTATTTTTATTTATTTATTTACTTGGGTGTTGGATAAGCATTTAAAGGAGAAAGGACAATTTTTGGTATTTTTTTTTTATTCCAAATGACATGTGGTTTCTGGGGGTTAGACTCAGGACACTAGGCTTGATGGCAACTTCCTTCACCCTCTAAGTCATCTCACTAGTTCTACTTGTGGTTTTGTGTTAGAAATCATTTGCAGTTTGTTTTTATATTTGCAGCTGTGCATAAACCTACTGCTGCCTCAGCTACTGACTGTATGAGCAGTCACCGTCTCATTCCTCAAGCAAAGACAAGGCAGGACCTCTGTTTTTCAACACTACTCCCTCAACCGTCTCCATACAGAGAGGCAGTTGTTGTCTTAACAAAGTCTCTATTCTCTTATGCCACTAATAAAGCCTCAGGAGTCAAATGCTAGGGTTAAAACCTGCTAGTTAAGAAAGACAAAAAAAAAGTAGTCAGCTGACCTTCCTCCGTCACCAACAACCCAGAAAAAGCTTCTCTTTTACCAACCCAAACCAAAATGACCACCAAACAAAAAGTCGCTTCCTATTTCCTGTGTGCCTCTCTATCCATCTTCCTGACTTACTCTTACTTTCAGAGGCTACTTTTTGTTCACTAGTTGTTTGCTCTGCCTCTTGACCTATGGTTGATTTCATTTAATCCTTTTTACAATAAACAGAAATCTCATGGATTAAGTCACACCACAGCTCGAAGCAGCATTGTCCGAATAAATAATGAAATCTCAGGCTCACGGTGTGTTCAAATATTTTGCAACATCTCCCCTTATTTGTCTAAATAAAGAGGAAAACATTTTAACTGTAACACAGTATAACGTATGTTTGGTGCCAAATATAGTTGAGCTTTCTTAGGACTGCCAGCTCCTGAAAAATGACAGAGACTTTTTATTAAATCTGAAAGCTGAGCCTTAACTTAACTAGCTCTTAAAACTCAAATTAACCCATGCATATTAATCTATATTCTGTTGCCTGGTTTCTTACCTCTCCTCAGTAACATATATCCTGCTTGCTATGAGTCATTCTGGAAAATCTGTTCTGCAAATCATTCTTTCCCAGAGTTCCTATTTCTCTACATAAGTTCCACATATTTTCTCCTGCCTCGCTATTTATCATTCATCTCTTAATTAAATCAATTAGAAGGTGCCATAGGCAGGTCATGAAGGAGAGAGACACATGATCACATAGTGATAGTTCTGCCTGCATACTTTAAATACAAGTAACTTCATTGCGCCACCTTCACATTTGCCTCAAGTTCTGAGATGATCTCTCCTTCCATTATGGTTGCTTCTTTAGTGTCTGATAAGGGAAGACTTGGAGTAAACATCCATATTACAGGATTGAACGTGAGCAGAAAGACCCAGGTTGAACAAACCATAAAGACATGTAGTGAGGGGCTGCGGGCAGGCCTCCTTTTCATCCTGCCCGGCTCCCGCATAGCTAGCTTAGTCCCAGAAATAACAACACACAAATTGTATTCATTTAAGCACTGCCTGGCCCATTATCTCTAGAGAGTTAGTTACTGACTAACTCTCATATCTTGATATTAACCCATTTTTAATAATCTGTAGCACCACGAGGTGGTGGCTTACCGGAAAAGATTCAGCATGTCTGACCTGGTGGCTGGGCGCCATCTGTAGCATGAGGGCCGGCTTGTTGGGGTTTCTGTCCCGCCCAGTACCCCAACAGCCGGCATATCCCAAAGAGAAATTACACACAGGACTCCATAAGATTATAAACTGATTGGCTCATTAGGTCAGGCTTCTTGTTAACTCTTATAACTTATATTAACCCATTATTCTCATCTATGTTAGCCATAATGGCTCCGTACCTTTCTCAGCTGGGCAAGTTACATGCTGTCTCTTCAGTGGTCTGCGCAGGAGTGGCTGAGAGAGAGCTTCTGCTTCCAGAATACTCCCAGTCTCTTTGCTCCACCCCTACTTCCTGTCTGGCTTTCCCACCTATACTGCCTGCCTGGCCAATCAGCGTTTTATTAAAATATGATTGACAGAATACAGATAATTCTCCCGCACCAAAGACATTTTTAATTTTGTTTATAATCCAAGACAGATTTTAGTTAGCCATTTTTTCAGTGCTAATTCATTGTTTAAAGTCAGGTTTAAATGCTCTGTATCTGTCTGTAATGCTCACATATGCCAAGGAAATATCTTCCTTCCTCCCTTGTCTCTTTTTAAACCTGCATGATAATTAAATAAAAGAACATAAATAAAGGAATATGCCCTAGAACTTTTCATTATTAATGCTTTATGACTGAATTAGAAATATGCTGCCATACCCCAAGGGTATGATTAATTTAGGAGACTACAAGTTTTGATTGAAAAGGAATAAAATGTCTAACACAGTCTATTTATCAATTATTATCTAATTAAAACACTCTAATCATTGTGGTGTCTAAAGACTTCACAGCTTAAACATCACTTCATTTTGCTCTTTTAGCTTGGTGATGTTTTATTGACTTATTACCTGTGATTTTATGTGCCTATGATGCATGTCTTTGCTGATCTTTGAAGAAAATACTGCAGCATAAAAGCTTCCTACATAAACAAAGTTCCCTCTTTCTTCATTAATGAGAAGAAATGAGGAATAACAGAGAATCTGATCATTCTTCAGTAAACTGGTCATTCTCAACATTCTCAAATTTTGATATATATCCTACTGATATTTAACAGCCAAAAATGATGCCTCTAGATTTACAAATCAGCAACAAAGCAAATGAGAAAATAAGCAACATTGGTTCAGAGATTTTTTTCAATACCAATAAATCATCTCAGCATTTCAAGTCTGTGAATGTACTAAATATATTATGTCCTAATGAATAAGTAAAATAAATAGTATAATCAATGCTATTTACTTGACACAATATTTTTTAAAATTGATCAGGTACAACATAATTCAATATATATGAAATATGCAATGATCAATCAATGCAATTAGCAGTATTTATTATTTTTTATATTGTGATTCTTTGGATTCTCCTATTTTTGCTGTTTTGAAAAATGGAAGACACTATAATACACAGTTATACTTCTATAGAAACAATTTTTTTGTATCAAATTAGAGTTTAGTACCTGTTCTCTAAGTTCTTCTTGTTTCCCTTACTTCCACACTTCCTAGCTTCCAGCAACCACTATTCTGCTGGCTCTTTCTACGAGATTAGCTGACTTACTTTACCTTCAATTTGCCAGTTCTAGCCATACTTATGAAATTATAGATTTCATACTTTAATGAATAAAGTATAACCCAGCACAAACATACCTATACATATTCATGAATATATACACGATTACCTATTAATCACTCATCCACAGATTGCTTACTGATACCTGGAAGCACAGGAGGTTGCTTGATTGCATATTGATTTAATTTTCTTTTGTGTATATTAAGAAATAAGAAGAATGCTTCAAGATATATCTATAATTCTTATACTAATTAATACTTCCATCATCATATATAAATCAGTATACAATTTCTATTTTTCTTATATTCTTCAATATTATTTATTTTTAGTGCATTCTAACTATGCTAAATGAAACTACATTATTGTTCTGATTTTTGCTTTAAATAACTTCCATTTGTTTCATGTAGAGATTCTTATTTATCTGCTGATCTTTGTCTCTCCCACTTTTCTTCCTCACTTTGTACCCTCTCTAATCAATATTTTCTTTCTTTCTGCACCTATAGTGCGTAAGTTCAAGGCCTTGTGCATAATGCATAACTGCTGTGCTTCCTGCATGTTTAGCTCCTCTTGAATGATTCTCTGTCTTCTTTTGGGAAATATTTACACAGGCCACTTGTTTATTTTAAAATCATATTATCTCTCCTTTTCTGTGGAGTTGTTTGATTTATTTCATTTTATATTCTTGGAGTAATTATTTGACAAATGCACGAATTTCAAAGCAGATTACAAGTATTTCCTGACATTTTCAAGTGATCTCTTCTGAATTGGTTATAATATCATACATGAGTACTGCACTACCTCATTTTAACTGCTTGTTCTTACTCCTCCAACTCCTCTGGTGTCTCCCAAATTCATTCTCAAATCAATGACATCTTATTTCAGTATCATGTTACACATGTTACACATATGTGTCTGTCTCTTTGTATATGTGTTTTGAGCATATATTGTCACAACAAACTTGCCCATGTTTAAATTTAATTAGATTTGCAATTGAATGACATACCAAGGAGTTTTAAAAAAACTGATTATTTCTCTTTCAGCACCCATATCCTATGGCTCGTCATCCAAGTGTGGAATCTTTTGAGATTTCTCCTATCCACACTGGCATGGTAATTGGTGCTGTCATATAAGTCTTATTGAGGACCCATACTGTTGAAATTTCATGAATGCAGCTTCTATGCAATATCTAGAAGAAAATATTTAGCAACAGAAGTCCTGCTCCCTTGTCTCTTATAATTTTCCCCATCTCCTTAATTTGATAATATTCCATATATCTATCTTAAATTTTGTATTTTGTTTTTAGGAATCTTCCCCACAAAATATTTGCCTTTAACAATGTCTTTCAGTATTTTATCTGTTTTTTTCTAGTAAATTCACAATTCTGTCTTTAGTCTATTTGAACTTATTTTTCTACATGGTAAGACTACATTTCCATTTCAAGCATTAAAAATGATGTTCTTACCACCACTGTTTTTTCCAATCTATAAATTTCTTTTTATGTAAAAAAATCACCTAATGTGTGGTCAGGTCTCTGCTATGAACTTGCAAAACCTAACTACAATCCCATTGCATGTTTTCTGTTTCAATCCTGCAATAAATATTTTCAGTGAACTTGTAAAAATGCATCCTGCTATTTTCTTACCTCAAGGGTCCTCTAAGTTTAATTCCATCATTAGCTGAAAACATAAAATTAAACCAATGACTTGTGTCTCTTTCATGCTCTGAAGAACTCAGACAAAGGTTAGGTATCAGTCTTGCCCTTCTTTCACCTTTATTGAGGTCTGTCATTACTGCCGGTGGTCTGGTGGCATTTCTGTGTTTGCCAGACTAAAATCTGGAATGGTGCCAAGGCTGAAAATAACTATGTATTGAAACACAACAGAATTTAAATTCTACAAAACTGTTGTCATTCTTTGTTTATATAATACACATATAATCTGCTATTCGAAGTACAGGAGGGGAACATGGTGAGAAGAATCATACTGTTAAAACAGGTTCCTGAAAATTCTTAAATTTAAAGGGGCACAAAATTTGCAGTTGGGAATTTATACTTGGGCATTTGTTTTCTTGTGATACTTTACTGATATTTTCTTTGTGTTATGAATTTAGAGTGATTCAGGTGGAAAAAGCATGATTATTCTCAAAAGGTATTAGTGGACATTGAACTGGAGATGTGTTTGGAGTAAAATGAAGGAAAAATTTTTTCCTGTAAGTGATTGGAAATAAATGGGTGAGTATGCCACACAAAACTGCATGATAGCACGAATGGAAAGATAGGGAAAGGATGGCAATGCCAGTCAGAAAAACAAAGATCTCTCTAGTTTTAATTTAATTATTGTTTGAGCATACAAAGATAGAGATGACGCTGAAATGGAGCACACTGATATTATGTGTTCTGTTCTAAATCTGCGGATAGATTATACTGCCTCATAAATATTACTTTTAGGTCCCCATGGACCAGACTTGGGAAACAGATAATGCTATTGTCTCAGTTTTGTTTTTATCATCATATTGTCTTTTATGAATCATTGTTTCTGTACCCTGAAATCCTCTGGCAGGAAGTAATGAGAGATTACAGGAAATTCTATTCATAGGCCGCTAGAGACACCTCTAACTATTCATCCTTCTCGTCTCTATTTAAATCCATAGTTACTCAAGGGAAAATCTGTGGAAGTACCATATACATTGCCTTCCATAAGGATCACTCTGTTCTTGTCAAGAAAAAGGGTTAGGGGAAGGGTGTGTTCTACCATCTCCCTCAAGGATTATGCTATTTTTATCTTGCTTAAGTGAAACAAACTTAATAAATATTCTGTCATTTTTATATGGAAGATTGATTTTTATATTGAAAATTATATCATTGCAAGCAATAATGAGCTTTGTGTCTGGCATGAGAGCTAGAAACAGACTCACAAAGCCCAGAGAGATGAGTTTCTGTGGAAAGTTTATGAGATATGAATGTTTCCCTTTACCTTGATTGACAGCAATGCTACTAAGCATAAATATGCATTCAGTCTCAGTGCCAATATTTCTGTGACATGATGTGGGATTGTGATTTCAGATGAAGATGCAATGGATATAGCAGATAAATTCCAAATGGACAACTATTCCTTGAATTTGATATTCCACAACCTTTTAGAGTGATATCAGAGAAACCTATAAAAGCTATGGGAAATTTTTGCTTGGTTTGATGTATACATGTAATTCCATTTAAACAAGCTGTTCAAATTTTCTTTGAATTTTTGAGAATATAATTAAATTTCTCCCTTTCATTTCATTTCTCTAAACCTTCACACATACCCTTCCCAGGATCTTCTTCAAGTTTGTGACCTCTTTCTTTGTTAATTTATAACACACACACACACACACACACACACACACACACATTCCTAAACATAATCTGCTCAGTAAGTATAATGTATTAGTATGTATTTCTTCAGGCTGATCATTTGGTACTGAGCAACTGATTAGTCTTATCATAAAATCTCATCTTTCAATTTTAACACTGAGTTTTATGAACAAAGAATGCAAGGTCAACTACCTACCCAACATAGAACCCAGGACAGAACATACTACTGTACTTATGCAAACCAGTATAATATCAAACAGTGATCTTAATTCATATTCTATTTCCAAAAGTTCAATGTAACTCTCAGCTCTCATCAAAGCTTCTTTGCTTCATTATGCAGCATAAAGAGACAATTACAGAAAGCTATAGTGCACCAAGATGCAGAGAAAAAGCTCTAATCATGGATTGCTCTGTACTAGTTGATAGAGAACAATACCTCCCATATATTTAAATTTGAGGGAACATTACAGAATAAGAGAGAGAAAAATATTATAGCTAAAAGACCAGGGTATCAGCTGCAAGAATACATCTTCTTTATATGAAAGATCAGATGTACAGATGAAATATCAACATTATTATTGCCTAACAAAACCTACATATTGACATCAATTAACCTGCCTACCTGGGTGGGATAATTTCCCAAAGGATCCAGCTCTCAATAATGAGCTGTGGTCAATGAATGACTGCCAAGAGAGGGCGAATACTTGTACAGTGATGAATCCTCTAATTGTCTTTCCAATACCAAGTTGTCAGCCCTATAAATATATGCATATGAACAACACCAAATGGACTAAATTAGTTGTATTTTTCCTTCAATTCACATGCAATTAGGATACCAACAAACAAACAAAACTGATTCCTATTAGTGAAACAATTAGAACTACAGGAATTTACATAAAATATCACAGATAATTCAAAGAAGTTACATCATTGAAAAATCCCATCTGTGCACAGAAGACAACTTTCCCACATTTCATTGGGTGATAACACAGCAATGCACATATGAGAAACAGTAGTTGGATTTAGTTAGATATTAAAAAGATGATAAAAGCAAAGATAAAAGTGATTATGAAAAGTAAGAAAGAGAAATTAATAATACTACTGCTACCACTACTAATAATAATAGTGAAGTTATGAGGAGAGAAGAAATGACATTAAAAAGAGGAGGTATTCTGAAGACCCAGAAGAAACAGCAGTAGAAGGTAGGGTATACAATATATTTCCATTATATACATGTCTGAGTTTCCCAAATAGTAAAAAGTAAAAGAAAACTCTAATACTGGAGCCCCATTCTCAGTCAAGCTTCTATCTCCTAAATACATTGTAGATGTTCAACATCACATCACTTGAGAGGCAGTGAAGAATAGTAGAGTGGATCTCAGGTAACTCTACCCACAATTCTATCTATCCTATGAGGGAATGGAAACAACTACATCACAATTACCACTGATCTAGCTATCCGTGTTGATTTGTTTTTTCTTTACCATGACTGCTTGGAAAGAGTATTTTGTTGATCATAACAAGGATTGTTTTTTTTTTTCAGGTGGTGATAGTAATGCTCTGTTATAAAAACAAGAATAATAGAATGCATTAAGGCATATTTCAAAATTGCTAAGAAACAGGAACAATAAAATATAAACATGTTTAATTCAACCAACTTATTTAATATACTACTATTTCAATATATGAGAAAAAATTAATAATGATATATTTTGTATGACTGTTTTATTAAGTTTTATATTTAAGAGACATATCAAGTTCTGCATCTCCTTGTTTCTATATGTGACATTATACTGGTTTCTCAATTTTTTTCAGTTGGTTTACTTGTACTACAAAAATTTTAAAAAACAGCTGTTATGACAATAAGCAAGACTAAATATACTATTGTAGTATTTTGAAACTTAAAAAATAGAGATTGCTAGAAAATTTTTATGGTACCATCTTAACTGAGATAAAATTTTCAGTGATTGGGTTAATATTTGATCAATTCAATTCAGTTAAATTCAAGTATTTATTGACCTTTGGTGGGGTAAAATGAATAATTAATTAAGAAAAAATATTAAATGCTTATTAAATGGAAAGTATTTTTCATTATTAATATTTATGCAAATTAAAAGAGGTAAAATTTATTAACATAAACATTTTGGCATTGTACATATTGTATTCTATTACAAAAGAGAGAGAGAAAGAGAGAGATCTAACAAGTATGAAAATTTGATTTACTCTATGTAAAGGAAAATGAAACATGGAGTATTGTCAGTGTGAAAATGTCATAGAGCACAAGTGAGTTGAGAGATTGAAACTAAAATGTCAGGTAGATAATAAAACATGCCGTGAAGAAAAATAAAAAAAAAGTAATGGATTGATTGTTCACTAATGAGTTTGTACTCTCTTATATTGAGATAATCCTGAGCAAAGCAAAAACATAGAGAGGACTTTGTGTCATATTCAAGGAAAAGGAGAGTCTAACTCTAGGAAAAAGCAAGATTAAGTAATATGATACTGTTCCAAACTTTATGAGTTTTTTATATTTCTCTTTTCAATAAGCAGTCACAACTGTTGAAGAAAGATGGGAATTTAAAAGAAGGGACTATTTATAGGCCAGGGTTCAGATCACAAATCTGGACCAGATCACTGCACCTCACTAGATGACTTTGATATATCAAATCATTCCACTAGACTAAATCATCCACACTCAGATAAACTCAGGGATGTTTTGTTTTAATTCTTGTCTGTATTAGCCACATGGCTTGATAACTTTTATCAGTGAGGCATTCTCATCTGCTTCTTCTGTGTCTGGGTGACTGCAGACTACAGACTGAGCGTTTCTACTTTTGAGAATTCTCTTATTCTGGTCTCCCTGCCTATAATTCTTGCCTGGTCAGCCCGTCTATACTTCCTGCCTGGCTTCTGGCCAATCACCATTTTATTAAACCAATACAAGTGACAAATCTTTGTACAAGGGTACAAAACCATTGTCTCACAGCACTTCCTTTTTTCAAAACAAAAACTCTAAATCTAATCTTTGTTTACATTTCTTCCTAACCATTAACCATAACAACTTGTAACAAATACTCTAAATAAAGAAAAGCATCCATAATTCAATTTTGGGAATGTGAGTGTAGTTTTTCAGAATACTTCCTGCTGATTGGGGGCACTGATAATCTTATGGGTACCTAAAGAAAATTTAGGATTATGGTAAAGTCCTGACTGGAATATTCTGTGAGTCTTGTTCATCTTGGTCAATAGTCTTGAGGCTGTTCTGGATGTAGAACTCAGAGGAAACTACAACAGAGATCTTCTGAAATGTTGGATAATCTGGGCCATCTGCTTCAGTTAGAGTTTATTTTAGGAGGTCTTCCTTGATTAACCCATGCCAATCTGTTGGCAGAGACTGTTCATTTGTTCTCATTGGGTCAAACTCATATTATTCACGCAGAAACTATATAATTTTTAGTACTCTTTGGCCAATAGCTTAAGCATATTTCTGGCTAGCTCTTATATCTTAAACTAACCCATTCCTATTAATCTGTGTATCATGGCTGTGGCTTACCAGCAAGGTTACAGTGGGCCCTGGCAAAGGTTTTTGTCTCCTGTAGGTTGCTACATGGCTTCTCCCTGACTCTGCCTACTCTCTTCATACATATCTCTTCCAGCCAGGCTATAATCTTCTAAGCTATTGGCAGAAAGCAGCTTCTTTATCAACCAATAAAAGCAGCACATATACAGAAGGACTTCCCATACCAGGGCATATACCCAAAGAAGGTATAATTATACCACAAAGATGTTTGTTCAGTTATGTTCATAACAGCATTATTCATAATAGCCAGAACCTGGAAACAACCTTGATTCCCCTCAATACAACAATGGATAACGATAATATGGGAAATGTAGAAAATGGTATACTACTCAGCAGAAAAAAAAAAGTCTTGAAATTTGCAGGAAAATGGATGGAACTAGAAAAAATCATCCTAAGGGATGTAGCCCAGACTCAGAAAGACATAGATGGTATATGTATGTACTCTCTCATAAGTGGTTATTAGATGTCAAGCAAAAAATTACCTAGCTACAACCCACAATTTTAGAGAAGTTAGGTAAAAAGGAGAAGCTTAAAAGAACTGGGAGATTTTTTAGGTAGTGTCTTGGAGATGTTGTATCCTCTGATTAAAGTATACAGGAAACTACAATAGCCTAATCCAGGCAGAAAGATGAAGGAAACAGAACTATGAGGAATAAAGGTATGGGTCACTCTTCGAGGAAGAGAAACAAGTCCTGCTGTGGTCTTTGCACAGGATGGAAGAAATATAGAATGGGTAGTAGAGGAAGGTAGTTATAAATACCAGTTAAGACCACATGATTAGTTGAAGAAAGGAAGAATATAATTGACATGAATGCTATGTTGGATTTTGTTAAGAATGAATTAGTAAACCAGATAGTGGTTGCACATGCCTTTAATCCCAACACTCTGAGGCAGAGGCAGAAGGATGTCTTTGATTTAGAGGCCAGCCTGGTCTACAAGAACTATTTCCAGGACAGGCTTCAAATCTACAGAGAAACCCTGTCTCATAAAACAAATAAACAAAAAAGAAAGAAACACATGAGTAAAAATATTTGTGTTTTATTTATCACATGTTGTAACATCAATTAAGAGAATATTGAAATGACTTTTTCCAAGGGACATTGCCACCTCTTCTAAATTTATAATGTATTTGTGGTTGTATTATGAGACAGTTATATCATGTTAAGCATATTAATAACCTGGTTAAATATATAATGAATTTGTAATTATGCATGAAATATTTATATTATATTTAGGTATTTATTCTGATCTGGTTATTTCTTTCATTTGAAAATTAATCACTACATAAGGAGATATGATTGTGTGTCAATTGACAAGTGGTGAAATTTGTGTGGCTATGCTTGGTTGTCAACTTGACTAGATCTGAAAAAAACTACAATCCACAAATGGAGAGCACACATGTAAGATAGTTTCTACTTGTTTTGAAGTAGAGAGAGATAGAGATATGGAGAGATTTAGTCCATAAGTTCTGTGACTCTAAAGAACACTGAATTATACAGCTATTATCAAAGAAGCTGCTTCTGGTTTGGTGAGAGTACTCTACTCTTACACATACTTGCAACAGAAAACAAATGGATGATAAATTTTGATACAGGTATAGGTATTAATGGTATACTGTAATTGAATTACTATAGCATGATAAATAGCAGCACATTCTATATACAGTCATAGAAGTAATGGAAAAGTGTTGGTTATGTATTATAACTCTCAATACCATCTTAGATTTCAGAATTATTCCTAGAAGTCAAATCACGTTTGAACACAGTTAAGTTGTTGGTCATATTTAGATAGCAGAGGGATATGGCATAGATGTATAGGGCAAGGTAGGAACTGGAATAGCACTTGAGGATAGTATTAAGTTATCTGTAATAGAGTTTTAAAGAGTCCAAATAAAATTTTAGGATCTAATAATTAATAACAGTTTGCACTTTTGAATTTGATGAAATAGCCAAAAGAATATAAGTGAAGATTTCCAGAGGTGCTTAAGACTTTAGAGTAGTGGAATTCAGAGTATGCCATTGGTTTATAACCCTTATATGATCATTTATGTAATCCTGTTCCCTTTAGAACAATGAAGACTACAGTAGAAAAAGAGTGAGGAGCTGAAATATTTCAATTAATTTCAAATTTATTAACATATAAGTCTTTAAGCGAGAATAGCTACACAGAGATAGGATTTAGGTTCTATGACCACTGAGGATAAAAGCAATGATGCAATTTATTTTTATTATGTCATGTGTGTGTTTGTATATGCTTATAGAGATTTATTAGATAAACACATGGGAAATAATATGGTATTAGGAATAATGAATACAAATCTAACATATAAACCAAATTCAAAAAAATCTTGGAAACATTTCCATCTATATAAATATAATTTACAAATACAAACACAAAACAAAATCTGGTTATTGAAAATATTTCATGGCATATAGGAATTTATTGGCTAGCTGTTAAAATTATTGGACACAAAGAATAAGAATCTAGTGCTATACTAGACATGTTTTCAGCATGACTTAGTTTTTAAAAGTTGAACAAGCTATACTTTCTTGAAATTTGAACCTTTCAACCCTAATCTATTGTATGCAATAAACATATATATGCAGAAAATATATGCATTTATATTTACTAGCATATGGGTTTGGCATTTTAAATTATAGCCATGATTTCAGAAACATATTTACAATGCTATATTAATTTATAAGTTATTTAGGCTTTTGGAATGCACCACCATTTAATAATATTTATAGTATGTGAAGCCAGTAATGATGCTGTATGGAAACAGTGAAAATCCTTGAAAGGAGAGACACTATATTGTCTTACCATTTTGGAACAAGATTATGCATACTGTTTTAGAGAGATATTTTCCACTGAAAAGTGTTTCTGTTTTATTAACAGCCTCTAATAGAGACAGTATTTAGTCCTAATTCCCCAGTTTTTCATGAAATATTCTCTGCTTATTGTGAATAGGGAATTCTATGGCCCATCACACAGTAAATCTGGGCATGTGTTTCAGACTTGTGTTTTAGCAAATTTTACAGAAGGAAGTCATATGAAAAACTGACCAGTCTCAAAGTCTCCATTTCTTCTGTATTAGCCATTTCTCATTGTCCCAAACAAAAGGTACTTAAGGAGGAGCAACTTATAGTCAAAAAATTAAAGTTAAAAATATTATGTATCACATTATCATAAAATATAAATAAATTAATTCTGTTCATCAATGGAAAAAAAAACATTGATCCAGAACACAGATTATATCCTCAATGCTTTGAAATTTCTGAGGTGCCCAGTCGCACAAACTAATGTACAGCAACTCTAATAAAAAGCTTAGAGAATAGAGATTTGGATACCCTCTCTCTGATCTGGTGTCTCTGTCTCTTTCAGTGTCTCTCTATTCCTCAGTTCTCCCTCTCACTTCTTTCTTTCTTCCTTCCTTTCTTTTTCTATTTGATTTTATTGCATGCTGAATTTATTTTCATGCTATAAGCTTTTGTTTCCCTAATATAACTTTTTTTTTCTGTGCAAGCAATTCTACTGGTTTAAGAATACGTTTCTCCTTTTATAAGGATCCTTCAATGCACTTGGAGGGCTCATATAGGAGTTAATGTGATACCACCAGTTAGGTGAGTGTGACGGTGCACCCTACATGTCTTCAATGACTGCAGAACCTACATCTAAATTCTTAAGATCAGCATTACTCTCTACAGTTTGAGCATCTCTAGCAAAGACTGACCACTCTATTTGTGCCACTGTCCTTTTATCAGCACCACTGTAATGTCTGGACCAACCTCCTGACTCCACGATTTTACCACTGAATTTACAGCCATGCTTAGTAGTAGCATCTTTCTTTTTAGATACTTGATGACTTCTCAGAAATACATACCCTTGGTGTCCCGAACAATTTCACAAGTGTTCTTAGAGTGAATATAAAGACTTGAACCTCTTGATTTGCATGATCTGCAGCAAACCATTTTCATGGATGGTCTCAAGGCACTTACAGGAAGTGGAGATAGATTTGCATGACCATTTCTTTGTCAAGTTTTGTTCATAAAAAAATGACTGTGCTTTTAAAAGCAGCAATAAAACTTAGAAGAATTCAAATTGTCCTATCTCGTTACATCCTGGTAAGTTTCTGGAATATAGTTTTTTGTTGTTGTTGTTGTTTTTTTTTTAGGATCGGGGCTGAGTATAATCGGAATACAATATACGCATGAAGTTGTTAGTGTTTTCTTGGAAATGAACTCTTTCTGATCCCAAGTAAAAATAAACATCCTTCAAAAAAGATAATTATCACATTAAATGAATATGGGAAGAAGTATTTTCATCAGTGCCTTACTCAGTCATCTTCAGAAATGCTTCCTCCTGCAGCAGACGGGAGCAAATACAGAGACCCAAACCAGACATTAAGTAGAGAATGAGAGGCCTTGAAACACTCAGTCATAAATTGGATATCGCCATATAATCACTCTCCTCGGGGCTCAGATAACCCTGCAGAAGAGTAGGCAATAACAGTGCAAGAGTCAGAGGGGATGAAAGACCAAGAAAATAAGACTCCCTAAATCAACATGGCTGAAGCACATATAAACTCCCAGAGACTCAGGCGGCGTAAATAATACCAGTTAGAGTCTACACCAAGCTCTTCGGTGTTTTAATGACATTCCTGAGTATGCAAAAGAGGGGGTTTCTTTTTCTTGTGACTTCTCTTGGGTTCCTTTCTGTCTATTAGTTTGTTTTTGTCCAATTCTGAGGTGTCAGTTTTTAAATATTATATTATATTTATTATATTATATGCCTGCTCTTTTCTAATGCCAGACAGAAAGGGAATTGATCAAATAGGAGATGGGTAGAAAGAAAATGGGGGAAGTACAGGGAGAGGAAAACGTAATCAGGCTATATTATCTGAGAAAAAAATATATTTTCAATAAAAGTTAAAAATTAAAAAATAATTTTAAGCTAAATACAGTTTCTTAGTTTAGGCCAATATGTTTATGTTAGTTAATGTTATTTTTGATGAGATAATTGGTATGTCTCAAGATAGCACACAATATAATAGACTTCATTATAATTTGTTATCTAAGATAAAGCCAAATTGTCTATCTATTCTAAGTGTGTGTGTGTACAATATCTTATTATAAACCAAAAAGTGATGTTTTTAATGAATAATTAAAAAACTGAAGATCCCATATAAGTTCAAAAATTAATAAACAAAATTAGTGTTACTGCTAAACTAAATTTACTCTCTGGCTCACAGTGAGTAAATACTAATGTATCTATGATAGATGACTAGAAACAAGAAATAAAAACCATCTAGAAAACATGAAAGCACCATTTGTCTAAAGGCTGATGCTGTGTAGTCTGAGTGAAAGATAATAACTACAATACTTCAGTATTACTAAGTATAAGTCTTTATGTTTTAAAACTTTAAAGATGTTTAAATTATTTCAGTGTATTGTGTGTGTATGTGTTTGTCTGTGTCTCTTTATCTGTATATGAGCTGTTTGTGTTTCCCTGTCTCTGTGTACATGACTGTTATGACACTGTTTATTCTCTTTGTTTTTTTGAGACAAGGGTTTCTGGTTGTCCTGGAACTAACTCTGTCCTAGAACCAGGCTGGCCTAGAACTCATAGAGATCAGTCTGCCTGTGCCGCCCCCCGCCCCCAGCCCTGGGATTAAACACATGTGGTACCACACCCTGCACTGTTTACTATCTTAAGAGAAATAGCCAGGTGGTGGTGGTCCAGGCCTTTATTCCCAGAACTTGGGAGGCAGAGGCAGGTGGATCTCTTTAAGTTTAAGGTGAGTCTAGTCAAAAGGAGCTAATTTCAGGACAGATACCAAAGCTATTCAGAGAAACTGTTTAAAAAAATACACATGCTTGTTCAGTCCCAGTCCAACTGGCCTTGGTGAACTCAACGAGCATGTGTATTTTTTTAAACAGTTTCTCTGAATAGCTTTGGTATCTGTCCTGAAATTAGCTCCTTTTGACTAGACTCACCTTAAACTTAAAGAGATCCACCTGAACGAGCACGAGATCCAACCAGATTTTCTGAATGTGGCCGGATTCTCTGAATGTGGCTGGCCTGGAGCCTTTCTGAAAAGCCATTGACAATGACACTGGGACTTGTTTCCTCTGCATATACTGAATTTTTGGGATCCAGTCTGTTTGGATACTCACCTTCCTGGACCTGGAGGGAGGGGGGAGGAACTTGAACTTCCCACAGGGCTGGAAGCCCTGACTGCTCTTAGGGATGGAGAGGGAGGAGGAGGGGGAGGGGTAGAGGGAGAGGGTGTTGGGAGGAGGGGTGGAACTGGAAACTTTCATAATTTAATAAACTTTGAAAAAAATACACATGCATACATACATGCATACACTTATGTGTGTGTATGCATGTATGTATGTATGTAAAATCCCTGAGTTTTGCATATGCCAATAGCTTTAATTTAGAGTTCTTGTTATTAGTTCCTTGTATGATTAATATCCAGGTTATCATCTAATTCAGATTCAACAGGAAGTTTGTTCCTATTCGTTATTGCTACCAAATGCTACTACTACTAACGTATATTTTAAAATATTAACTCTCTTAAGGATTTGATGAAAATCACTTACCAGTTTATTTGTGAATTATACAGGTGATCATGTTTAATGACAATGAATGAGTTGTCACATGTTTAATAATCCCGCACCATTTCTCTAGGGAAATATCTTGAATTCTGCATGCAAATGAATGGAAATAGAAAACACTATCCTGAGTGAGGTAACCCAGACCCAAAAAGATGAGTATGACCCTTCATCCGGCGATGAATGGAGAAAGGCAGAGACCCACACTGGAGCACTGGACCGAGCTCCCAAGGTCCAAATGAGGAGCAGAAGAAGAAAGAACATGAGCAAGGAAGTCAGGACCACGAGGGGTGCACCCACCCACTGAGACAGTGGGGCTGATCTAATTGGAGCTCACCAAGGTCAGCTGTAGTGGGACTGATGGAGCATGTGATCAAACCGGTCTCTGTTAACGTGGCTGACAATGAAGGCTGACTGAGACGCCAAGGACAATGGCACCGGGTTTTGATTCTACTGAATGGACTGGCTTTGTGGGAGCCTAGTCTGTTTGGATGCTCACCTTCCTATACCTGTATGGAGTGGGGAAGATCTTGGACTTCCCAGAGGGCAAGGAACCCTGACTGCTCTTTGGACTGGCAAGGGGGGGCGGTAGTTGGGGGAGGGGGAGGAAAATGGGAGGAGGGGAGGAAGTGGAAATTTTTAATAAAAAAAGCTCAAAAAATAAAGTAAAGTAAAATAAAATAAAAAACAATATCTTATTATTATCCAGGGACTAATCTTCATGATCTCTGTTTTCCTTTTATGCTTATTTTTGATAATTTTGTTAATCTATGCAATAACATACAATCATGTTATTTCCCTCCAACTTCCCCATATCCTTCTTTATGCACTTCTCCCGACTTTATGTATTTCTTTTAAAAAATTTGATAACCCCCTAAATCCAGTTACTGGTGCCCATGTATATGGTTGTGAGCAGTCCACTGAGGCACAGAGAAATCAACAGTCGGAACACTCTTAAAAAATAACAGTCCTTCCTTTCCTAGCAAATATCTGTGTGAGAAGGAGAAAAGTGAGCAATATGATTGTGAACCTCTGTGTTTTCTCTGCAAAATTTTATTGTTTATTGTACTTGCTAGATATTTATGATACACTGTTTAATAAAGTAATGCAAAGAACTATCTTCAAAGTTTTTAATTCCATTTTGTTTTATAGCTTAGTTGATAGAGATCAGACTTATGGAAGTAGATAATGGTGATTTTTAAAGCATTTCAGAAAAGAACTTAGTCATGTGAGTTTTAGGTATACATCCGTGTACTCGTGTATATAATAATATATGAAACAAATAATGCCAGTAGTGATCATCACTAATACAACATCTACACCTGAATATAATAACAATATTAATGCTATAATTTAAAAACCTTATCTATTCTTCAATACCTTATTTAAAAACTTGTCTCTTCTAGAAGACTCAAATATTTTAGAACTATTTAATCTAGTAATATTATATTTGGCAAAAATGTTATATTTCAGTGAAGTAATGAACTTAGTAATACCCTTAGTAAGTAATACCCTTAGTATGCTCCTACACTTGAGTGACATTTCCAGAATTTTATGTCTTCATTTTTTACATACCTACATATATGTACAATGAGTGTCACTATTCTCTAAACACAAAAGCACAAGGGCCTGACCTTAGCCATTTTATTTCTTTGACGTATCTTGCAAATTTTGTAAATTAAACCAAGAAAATTTATGTAGCTCCTTAGAAAAGATATTGCTTAATAGGAAGAGCTTCCAAATAAACTAAATATAAGTGGTTGCTTGGAAATTGTGAATTAGAGCTGAATTTTGATTTATTTATTTTTGTAATTCGTCAGTCATGTACATATCAAACTGATTTTATGTCTTAAAGCATGATTTTTGGCAGATTCAAGTATATGTATTTTCTTCTTCAGATCATTTTGATGTTTAATCACTAATATAGGTCAGTTTTATCATTTACATTCACTGTTTTGTTTCCAATCACTACCTTTGAAATGCAATGAGCACACTCTATTAACAGACAAAACATTGTTGTGTAGTCTCATAAATTCTGCTTTTATAGAGCAACATTGGCAGCTAAACACCATGCTGCTTTGAACAACATTTATCATTATGCCAGAGGCCCATCTGGAAAGGAAAATAATCAACACAAATGATTATGACCATGAAAATAATCTGCTTTCTAGGCAATTAATTAACATGAAAATAACAATATGATAGTAAAACTTCCTCATAAAGCTCTACTTCTCAGTCCTAAAAATGATCTGTCACAAGTTATCATGCCTTTTTTACAGTTGTCTTTCAAATACACAGTATTGCAAAACACTTACATGTGTACTGACTTATAATAGTATATATTGTCCACTTAAGGTGGAGCTCATATATTCTTTATTAATGTCCTTGTTGTACCTCCAATTTTCTCCAATATTTCAAATATTAAATAACAATGATTGATTTAAATGAGATTTGAGTACTTCCTCCACCCTAAAACAATTCATTGACATTGTATTTTTGTTGTGAGGTACAAAGAAGTCAGAAACCTCATCTGGATCACGCTACTTAGAAGAGAGGCCTTTGGGAAGTGATTGGGATCACATAAAGTCATGAGGTAAAGCTACAGAAAATGAGCTCCAAGAGGCTTTATATAAAGCGAAGGAGAAAAGGACAAGTAAACAGTGTCTTTGTCTTTTGCTACATTCTGTCATTGTATTTCAACAAAGAAGCTATTGCCATTCATATTAAGGTTTAAGACATTTTTGAATCTCTTCTTTTTGAAATTCTGTCTCATTTTGTTACAGAAGGGAAATGCAGACTTACACAGAACACCCAGTGTAAAAAGACAAAGGGGATATGTAGGCACTCTACTAGAGATGCGAAGTATTAAGAATAAAAGCATGTATAAAAGTGGATGAGATGAAAAAGGGTATTACAAAAGGTACTTACAATGAAAATAATACTTAGAATATTTACATGTTCTCTCTTTCTCTCCGTCTCTCTCTCCCTCCCTCTCTCTCTCTCTCTCTCTCTCTCTCTCTCTCTCTCTCTAATTCTCTCTTTCTCTCTCTGTGTGTGTGTGTGGTATGGATGAACTGTGAGTACATATGTATATGTATGAGTATGTATAGGCACAAATAAATGTGACTTTGGTTGTCTTTCTTGATCACTTTATATGATATACATTCAGGCAGGTCTTTTGTTTTTGTTTCCAGAGCTAATTCACTGTTTATCTCTATATGCATATATATGCATATATATTATTTTACAATGTATGTACATATTATTTTACAAATTACAAAATGTATACGTTTTATGATCTTGTATGCATACACACATACATATATACACACAACACACACAAACACAGTGTCCCTTAGACTGTCCCTTACTAATATTGTTTACTATTTCTAAAGATTAAAGAACAGATGTTTCAGAAACCTTGATGTGGGATTCCCCTTTGTATGCTGTGAATATGTTTTATTACCATTGGTTAACGAATAAAGCTGCTTCAGGCAATAGCTTAGCAGTGTAGAGCCAGGAGGGAAATCTGAACAGAGATAGAGAGAGAGAGAGAGAACATAGAGTCAGGGAGATGCCACGTAGCTGTTGAAAGGAGAAAAAAGCCAGAACAGAACATTACCAGGTAAGCCACAGCATATTGAGATACACAAATCAACAGAAATGTGTTAATTTAAGATGTAAGAGTTAGTTACTAAGAATCCTGAGCTAACAGACGAAACAGTGTTGTAATTAATATAGTTTCTGTGTGATTATTCAGGTCTGTACAGCTGGAAAACAAAAGAGGTATCTTCTTCTACAGAACTTCTTTTCCATTTTAAATTATTTCTTCTCTATTTTGAGATTAGAATACAATTACATAATATCATCCTCCCTTTTCCTCCCTTCTCCCTTTAAATCATTCCATATACCTTTCCTTGTTATTTTTCAAATTTCTGGCTTCTTTAATTCATTAATTTTTGTTACATTCATGTAAGTGTATGAATACACATATTTGTTCCTCAATGTTCAAACTCAGCCTGTTCAGTCTATATGTTACTTGCGTGTATGTTTTCGGGACTGACCATTTGGTAGTGAGTAGTCAATTTGTGTGCTCATTCCTAGGGAAGATTATTTCCTTGCAATATCTTTATTTTATCCTTGAGATTACAATATCTTCCTGGTATGACAGCCAATGAATAAAATAATTTTCTTTAAAAATGTTCATGGTAGATTTCTTTACTCATTTCCCCATAGATCCCTCATCTGGCGTTGGATGACGATACAGATGGAGGCCCGCGTTGGAGCACCGAACTGAGCCCCCCAAGATCCAAATGAGGAGCAAAAGGAGGAAGAAAATGACGAAGGACTGCGAGGGATACTATCACCCACTGATACAAGGGGTCGGATCTAATGAGAGTTTACCAAGGCCAGATGGACCGTGACTGAACGAGCATGTGATCCAACCAGATTCTCTGAATGTGGCCGGATTTTCTGAATGTGGCTGGCCTGCAGTCTTTCCGAGAAGCCATTGACAATGACACTGGGACTGGTTTCCTCTGCATATACTGGATTTTTGGGATCCAGTCTGTTTGGATGCTCACCTTCCTGGACCGGGAGTGAGGGGGGAGGAACTTGGACTTCCCACAGGGCAGGAGACCCTGACTTCCCTAGGGGACAAAGAGGGAGGAGGAGAGGGAGGGGGGGAGTGGGAGGGCGTTGGGAGGAGGGGCGTAAATGGAAACTTTTTATAATTTAATAAAATTACAAAAAAAAAATGTTCATGGTAGTTTCTTTCTTTTCTTATCTTCATTTCCCTTTTGGTTCCTGTTTTTAGATAAAGGAGAAATGTTTTGGTTGTCCCTAGTTGAAATAATGGCTTTTGGATTATATCCTTGGAAGTCAATAATTTCTTTGTGACATAGGAGATATTTATACTTCACTACCATATTTTGAAAAATGTTTGGTAGTATAAGGAGAAATAAATGTGTTTCTGACAATATGAGTTTTCTTGTGCTAAAGATTTTCTCAATGCTATAGAGAATACTGAATGTTGAGTGATCAAAAAGAAGCCAGCAAGCATTAATCGCCAAATATCTAAGTGCTCATGCAGAGTTTGTTTGTTTTTTTTTCTTTTTTATCTATGTCAATATTCTATCATATGCTTGAGGAAGATTCTGAGATAGCATATATTTTATAATAATATAATGCAATCCAGAAGCTGGATGAAGCAAATTATGGATTTTCTCTAAAAGAGAGGTGTATTGCGGGTAAAGAAGGGAAGCTACTAACATCTTGATTCTGGCTAAATGGTTCTGAGTTAAGATTAATCACATCCCCTATTGTCAGAGAATTTTGCAGTTTAAATGCAATAATTTTATTGCATTATACTAAGATTCAAATCCGGCACCATTGAATGGCTGTGTTCCATCTTCACATCACCTTGTTCTGCATACATTTCTAATTGTTTTCTGATTTTTGTTAATTTTCCTTTGTTTTTATGTCATAAAGTGGCTTGTGATTGATTGAAGCCTGCCGTATTATTAAAAATCATTTACCTCAGAACTCTAATAATCATGCAGCAAAGTACTTCATTGATGTGAGATTCCTCTTTGTATGTTGTGAATCCCATCGATTAATAAAGAAACTGACTTGGTCTGATAGAGTAGAACAGAGGTAGGCAGGGAAAACTAAACTGAATGCTGGGAGAAGGAAGGCAGAATTTAGAGATGTTGCCATAGAGCTGCTGGATAAGGACGTGCTGAAACTTTACCTGGTATGCCACACCCACATTGTAATACACAGATTAATAGAAATTGGTTAAATTAATATGTAAGAGTTAGCCAATAAGAAGCTAGAGCTAATGGCCCAAGCAGTGATTTAGTTAATATAGTTTCTCTCTGATTATTTCAGGGCAGGGAACTAACTAGTAGCCTCTTTACAACAATTCTTCCTTAGGTTTTAGTACCTAATATCTTGGAGAGAAATTCATATTTCTTTTCTTTTGTCTAGCACTACTTCCATAGTTTTAAATAAGAGAAAAGTAAAACTTTTATTACCAAGGCAGCAATGATATTCTTATCACTTAGTTTGTGAAAATAATCAATAGTCACAAACTGATGAAATATTCTTCAGCAGTCATGGGAGAAGAAACAGAGACAAGTATCTGTACCCTTCAGTTTACATCACATGATAAGGAAATGAATCTGATATTTTCATATTGAATAAATTGGTCCATGTTACCTACAAAAAACCTGAAAAACAGAATATTAGAGTCATACAGGTGACTCTAAGGGAGAGTGGCAAAATGAAGGTGCTCTAATTAGAGATGGTGGAAAGACAAATACGGAAAAAGAAAAGGGAAGGGTAAGATAACAATAAGAGTATCTGATAAGGCTGTAAAATATCAAATACCTATAATAAATGTATAAATAACTTAAGTACAAATTCTCCCATCTAGACTCTCAATGATCCTACAAGAGCCATTAGCCATCTAACAAAACTCTAGCATCAGACTCAAAATTCCCTTTTCTGAATTACTGGTCAGAGCTGTCTAATTGATTCTAAAAATGGTAAAGGATATTTCTATTGGCTTTGATTGTCCCAAGAGGTCGAAGTTAAGTCTCTATTCCTGAACACACCATGCATTTCAGACACAGGGCCCAGAAGCATTCTAACCTGAACCTAACTTGAGATCTTTCTCTCTGAGGACTAGCTTACATTGAACCAGAAAGCAGTGTGTAATCTTCTAAAAGAAGGAAGCCAGCTAGGTGGTGGTGACACATGCCTTTAATCCCAGCACTCAGAAAGCAGAAGCAGGTAGATCTCTGTGTGTTCTAGTCCAGCTTTGTCTATGGAATGATAGAAGCAAACAAACAGAAGTGCTACCTGGCTATGATAACTGTGAAATCTGACATTGACCAGAATGGCAAAATACTTTCCAGAGTCCAATAGCAACGTGAACACCTTGACGGCAATCAATAGTTCTCCAATTAAACTTAAGACCTGCTCAACAATAAAGAAACCATATCTTGCTTTGGAAATCTAGCCAACTCCTTAGGGCTAGGCTGCCACAGAATTTGGAGAACATACTGCTGATGCTTTACAAAACCTGCACAATCCCCACCTACATTCTTAATATTTGTCTTTATATGCACTGGTAAATGTAGCTCTCTGTCCTTATCAAGGTAACTTTTCATTGTAACAAAGGGATACCAATATGGAAAACCAATACCAATAACAATGTGATTGTGGATTCCAGACCCAGATGTACAATAAGACTGCTGTACCTATTTCTTGGCTCTTATGTTCTCTCTTCTCCATCCTCTGCAATAATCCTGATCCTTTGGTTAAAGGAGTGTCAGCGAAGTAGACATTCCCAGGGAAGAAGACATCTACTTGTTACACAAAAACAAATAAACGGGAAAATCTGAAAGCATAGATATTCAGGTCACATTATCCAGGCTAATCTGGACATACTTGTGTATATGTTCATACATATGTAACAGCAGTTAGAGTAAAGGATTTCAGGAATCTGAAAGAAAGCAAGACAGGAAGTCCTGGGAAGGGTTTGGAAGGGAGAAAAAAGATAACAGTGATATTAAAGTCTTAATAATATTAACAAATATTTTTGAATTGGCTCTTTTTTTCTTTTTTTTTCTTTTCTGGTTTATAGATAACTATTTGTCTTCTAATGAAATAAAGAAAGGATATGTATTTGGGTGGGGAACGAGGATGATCTGGGAAGAGTTAGGAAGAGAAAACAATAATCAGAATACATTGTAGGGAAAAACAGCCATTTTCAATTTTTAAAAAGACAAAGAAATTAAAGAGCAAAAAATTAATTGTGTAAGACTATGCAGAATAAGGAATTTACTCTTTAGTATGGATCCTATGTATATAAAATGACTAACTTGCCAAAGGTATAAAAACAAGAGAAGAAAAACGTTCAAATTGTATCTCTAAATCCAGGGTATGTCACATAGTCAAGTAGGAAGAAAATTGCATATACCTTAAACAGTGATAATGAAAATTTTCCCAGAAGGATTTCCAACGTTTCTTCAAGATAAATCTGCTTTCAACCCTAAAGACTAGAATGGGGAAGGCTAGCTTCTGATGCAGACATATGAATTTGTGCCTTCTTCTCTGAATTCCTAACCATAGAAAAGTCAGAAATTGAAGGTAAGAAAAGAAAAACAGTAGACTCCAAATACTTCAGAAAAGTCAAAATAATTAGATAATGAATTCTGTTGACTTTCATGACGCTAAAGAGAAATTAAAGCAAATGGATTAAATCGATTTCAGTTTTAGTGACAGAAATACATTTTGCATGCACATTTGTATGCAAAATGCACAAATAATTCACAAGTTAAAGCATGAAGACAAGAAAGAGATTTGCTAAAGGTACTTTATTTTTGTTAAATTATATCTTTTATACCACTTTATAACAGTGATTTAATTAGCATTTCCTAACATGTATTATGTTTTATGATGTTTTGCTTCTTTGTCAGTTTCAGTTAATGAAAATAAAAGCCACTACTTGTGTTTGTGCAAGTGCTTGTAAATAGGTAAGAAAAATGACAATTATGCTGCTGGAAGCGGTAGGTTTCATTTAAACACTAATGTGCTTGAAATTCTCGTAAAATTAATGTCTGGGCTATTCAGGCAGGAAGCTTGCTCATTTTTCATTTAAGAAAATCTCTGCACCGTCCGTCTTCCAATAAAGTCCTAGGGTTATTTCAGAAGCCAGGACGTAGAAAATTATGATCCAGGCCTTTCTGTCCACATCCAATCCCATGGTCATGATTCATTTCTACAAATTACCCTGTGAAAATAACTCTGCAAACCACTGCTTGTCATCCCCAAATCAGAGACATGGAACCTTAAGGTGAGCTCCTTCTCAATTGCATACTTGAAAATTCATAGGATACAAAACATAAAATTAAATAAAATAAATGAATAAATAAATAAATAAAATGGAGATCTCAATATATGGTTATCAGCAAGTTCTGTTTTTATCCCCCTCTTGTAACTGTGTGACAAAGCAGAGCTTGTGCCTAGCATTTAAGTACTTTCAGCTACATTCTATTATTAAAGACATATTTGTTAAAACATGCATAGAAAAGGGTCTGTAATTGAAGTACAGCTTTTGATGTATTTAATAGGATGTAAAACTGCCATCATATTTTAATAGGCGATGTTTTATGTGCATTAGCAGTAATACAATAATGCCTCTTCCGTGTGCTCTTGCCATTAGCACTTTTCCCTCCCTTTCTTTCAGTTAATCTTAAATCTTTAATGTAATCCAAACACATTAACATCTTTTTTTCTTCACTGTTCTTGAACAGAAAGGATCTTCGAAATGAATTTTCCATAATTGAAGAATAGTTGCTCCTTGGCTAGATCGTTGCTAGTACTTTCCCTCCAATTCTTTAGCCCTCTTGATTCATGCATATACACAGAAATGCTTATCATCATTGACACTGACGGGAGCGATGAAGGATATCAAAATTGTTAGAAGACTAGAGAGAGTTAGTTCAGCAGTTAAAAGCACTAACATCTCTTCCTAGCACCCACATCGTAGCTAATAACCATCTAATTCCTGGGCATATGACACCTTCTTCTGGACTGTGTATACCACACACATGCAGTAAACAGGAATGCTTGTAGGCAAAATACCCATACACATAAAATAATGATTAAATAAAATTCTCAAAATATTTTAAATGCCTAGAAAGTGTAAAGTCAATAAAATAAAGTATACACATTTTAGAGAATCTACAATGTGCTATTAGGTCAAACTATATGCTCTAGCAGGAAAATGTAATGAGGTAGCAGTAAATATAACATTGCCTGAATTAATAAAGGTAGGATATTTTAATCATTATAAATATTCAGTTTTATAGGAGTAATCATAAGGACTACATCTAGCCTTAAACTAGTAATCAAACCTGGGAGGTGTTCTGCTCTTAGTCTTTAAATTTAACAAACCATATCTCAAAATTGTTATTTTATATTATTTCATAAACAATTTTATTACATGCTTAATTATGTTCTTAAGAGAATAAATGGAAATGCTGAACTTAGAAACAGTTGGGTTGATTTCACTATTCAACTCTATTTAATAGTAGATAATTTCAGATTTCTGAAACCAGGTAAATTAACATACAATATGTTTTATAAATTAAAGACAATTGCACATTGAAAAGAACACATTATTACTGAGGTTGCTGTATGGAGAACTAATAACACCAATGATAATCTTTTGGATATTTGGGTATTTTAGTATTCTAGAATTTTCCAGTATAGAAATCTTACTAAATAATAAAGGACTAATTTTAGGGTGTCTTTTTACTCCTTTGATTTTCTACCAAACTAAGCTCTAATAGTTTCATTTAATGTAATTGGTTAATTGCTCACAGTGGAAACATTTTAATGGAAAACTGAAACCATTTTGCCTATAAATTATTATTCATATAATTCATGAAAAATATGTCAAGCCTAGTTTATCCACTTATTTAAAAATATTGAGTGTCTGATGCACTGAATAAATCAAAAACACAGTCACATTTCAAGCAAATATGAGAAAAAAACCTTCCATGTGAAGGGTATCTGAGATCTTTCTTGTGTGTGAAAGTACACATCACATTCTTCACAGGACTAAAATTGACTGCTAATCAATAGATTCCTTTCTGATTTACTAACCTTCATTTCAGAGTTAAATGTGCAAAGTAACTAATTACTTACTTCAGTATTTTGAAGAAAGATTAGGAATGATATATATACTCATTCAGTAGTATAGTATGTCTTTAGTTAATGATTAAGGAACTTACATAAAAATGCAAATATAGGTGAAGGTATATTTATCTAATTTTAGTTATTTTGATTTTTCTTGTATTATAGAGTGTTGGGTCTGCCCATTTTCATATAATTATGAAATAATATAATAATGCTCTCTGAGACTGTTCACACATACATTTTGCAAACCTGTTTGGTGCGGGAGAATTGTCTGTAATCTGTCAATTATATTTTAAATAAATGCTGATTGGCCAAGCAGGAAGTATAGGAGGGAAAATCAGACAGAAAGTAGAGGTGATGCAATGAGAACAGGAGAGTTCTGGAAAGTAGGAAGCTCCCTCCACGATTCCTGCCCAGACCACCAAAGAAGCAACATGTAACCTGCCCCACTGGAAAAGGTACTGAGCCACATGGCTAACATAGATCAGAATAATGGGTTAATATAAGCTATAAGAGTTAACAAGAAGCCAGAGCTAATGGGCCAATCAGTTTATAATCTTATGTAGTCCTGTGTGTGATTTTCGTTGGGGCTTGCCGGTTGTGGGGTACTGGGCGGGAGAGATACCCCCACAAGCAAGCCGGCCCTCATGTTACACCTGTTTGTTATCACTTCCCCTTCCTTTAGGACCCTATGTTCCTCTGGACGTTTTGACGTGTACTTCCATGATGTCTTGACATATATAATTTTTATGTATCTATGAACTCTGTGACTCACAAATGAGTAAAAAAAAAAGTGTTGCTTTCATTTCAGAAACCACCTCAATTCATTTTATATGATGGCATACGTTGTGCCAACATTCTTTTTCATGATATAACTTCAGTAACTTGTGGCTTGAAACACTTTCACTGTACTTATAAACCTTATTTTTTAATTAGTGTTTCTGTTGATGGAATCTTGGGTCAGCTCAATAACTTAGACATTGTTGATAATTCTGCAATAAAGAAGAATAAAAAAGAACTTCTAAAATATGTTGATTTTGAGTCCAGTGTCAGAATACAAATAAGCTTGGGCTAAAACAGGGTGTGATGAGGGAGGATTGACTACCTAACAGTGACGAATAGTCAAACCCAAAATGTTGTTCCTTTTGATGGACATGCTACACAAACTTGTGCATTCCAATGTATTGTGGGATGTTTGTACACTCCATGAAGATGTACTGCTGTGATTTGTGCAAAGAACAGCTGAAAGGCCCATTTCTAGGCAGGAGAGAAGAGGTTGAACTTCCAGGCAGAGGTAGAAAAAGGGGATTCAACAACAAGACACAAGGGAAGAAAGGTGCAGAGTACACAGAAGAGGTAATAAGTCACGTGGCAAAATGTAGAAAAAAAATAGTTAATTTATGATACAAAAGAGAGTAGAAGAAAGGCTTAAGCTAAATTCAAGCTTTCAGAATTAGTAATAAGTTTCCAGATCATTATTTGATAGATGTCCTCATGAGAAAGTACTACTATAGAAATTAGTTAGAATCACTGCATTTACATAATACCTCAAGAAAGCAGGCAAATACTGTCTAAAAATAATACATGAGCAAGACTGTGGTATAAGAAAAAAAGTACATAGCCAGAATATAAAGCTTATCTTTTCTAAAACTTAGTATCCCCAGTATCACCTAGTTAAAATTATTACTTTTATGAGAACCAGTGAAAGTTATCGCTAAAATATTTTCAGAGGAACTGCTCTGAAATTCATTTTCTTTACACACTTTGAGTTGTAGACTTCTATTTTAGACCATTCTCATCCCAATCCCGTTGTGGCATACACACTCATCTTTGACCATAGAAATTCTACTTGAAATGCAACACACACATCCTAAGCAGCAGCCTGAGTCTATAAGCAATTTCTTTTCTTACTTTTCATTAACTCCTACTTCAACTCAGCTTTTTTCTTAATATCCCTCAATAATAATCTGTTTCTATATTAAAGTACAAATAACACTCTATAAATGACTCCCTCTCCGATTGCTATGTATTTCACAAAATTTTATATTAAGCTAAATTTCTATGATACATTAAATTTACAGGTACAGTCACAAGAAATATCTCATCATTAAAACCTGGTGAAGTAAATAGGTACTATAATTATCTCCATTTCATAAACTGAGCAAAAAGATGTATAAAGGATTGAAACAAATGTTTGTTATGGTAATTTTGCAGTTCACTCAAAGTGATAATATTTCAGTAATTATCCTGGGTCCTTCTTAAAGAGTGAGTGATGTTTTATTGATAACCCACAATGTGACTGGATCTTATTTTGAAGGCAAATGTATATTTTTTTTCTCATACTTACCTGTAGTGGCATTTCAATTGCAGTTAAATAAATAAAGACTGTCTGAAGATTTGAGATTAAAACAGTCCCACTGGCCAGTCTTACAGACCAGGTTATGGTAACACACATCTTTAATCCCAGTAGGCACAATAGATGTCATAGAAAACGGGTGGTGCATGCCTTTACTCCTTGTGGTGCACGCCATAAATCATAGAACTAGAGAGGATTATAAAATGAGAGGAGACAGTTCTCAAAGACACTCACTGTCTGAGAATCCTGGAAGTAAGTTCACAATTTCTAGCTGAGGTCAAGGTAAGAGTCAGAGGCTGGCTGCTTTGCTTTTCAAATATTGGGGTTCGGGTTGAACCCCAATTTCAGTCTCTAGCTTTTTGTCAGTCATGCTTCACTTAGGCAAGCCTAATAACCTATCCATATCTACTCAACAATTTTTACTTCAAAGATCTAAGATGTATTATAAAGACAAATCTTGAAAATACTAAACTTACACACACAGTAAAATGGTATGTTCTTTTCCTGTCTATTTGGGAGCACCTTCCTCTGAGTAACATCCTTTGCCATCTTTGTTAGAGCACCTATGATTACTGGGAGAAGAAGAACATCAAGTTTGGAAGGAGAAATTGAATCTGTTGGTATTGTCTCATAAAAGGAATCTATTGAGAGAGTCCTCAGAACTTCATGTAGGATTTCATCCACTCCATCTTGTAGCTCCCTACAAGTCCAGTTCAGTCTACAAAAGATTCATATGCTGCATACATACATATATGTGTTCTCATGGTCTCACGGTCTTGGGTATGCAAAGGTATATTGTTTGTGAGAGATTAACTAAGGTGTAAGGGACCCCATCTAAGTGGTTGTGGGGAAGACATTGATACATTGATATAGTTTACTGATGCAAATATATGCGGGTGACCATCACCCCTCTAAGTAACCTCTCACCCTAGCAATATAATGAGCTCCATAAAATCATTGTGTCACTATGCTAGGCTTCAGTGATATCATTATTTAGGTCCATCACTGGTGCCTGATCTACACTTAGGTGACTATTTGACACATCTCCCCAGGGGAAAAATCAAGCATCATTTCTTTGCCTCATAAGCTCTCTAACACATCTGCAAGAATGTCTGTATGCTTTAGCAATTTAAAAGTTCCTATGATATCTTTCAAGTTATCAGACTATGCTAATTTTATGGCTGTGCTAATTTCCTAAGTGACAGACATTATGAAAGTGCTGAGCAGAATGGATTGTGATTAGGACAACAATGATTTTAATGGATAAAAGGTCAGCAGCCCTATAAATTGCACAAGTGCAGAGAATAATGTGGAATCTTGTGACATGAAGATGGGTTGTCTAATGAGAAGGCTGATCATACAATACTAACAATTTAAGCAAGCCCCTCTGCTGGCATTGTTTATGACTTCACTGAAGAAGGCAAGTCAAACTTTTTACTCTCCCCGACTCAGTTGTACAAATGAATTTATCATTTACGTGACTGTGATATCAGCTTGTAGTGGGTATATTATTTGGATTTTGATCTTACCTGAAGACCAGAGGCAAAGCTAAAGCCACTAGAGGTCAAACAATGGTGGCACTCACTTCTAATGACTCTGTCACTAAACTTTTTCTTTCTTTGTCCCCCATCACTGTATTGATCACCTCAGCAGGCCTTGATTCTTAAAACATTTTCTTACCTTTATTTCTACTAATCTATAATTTTCTACTATTCCTTAATGTCCTAGGATATTGTTTTGTGTCTTTACAAATGGTATTTTGATTTCTAGCTCTCAAAATAGAGAAAATTTATGGAGAGTCTCTTTCCTTTCTTTATATTTTTCCAATATCCAGCTTCCACACTTTCCTTCTGCAAGCATCGATTGTGCAAGATTTCCGTGATGCATCATGTCTCTGTGGCATTGTGACCTTTCTTATTTTCATTCATTTATTAATGTAGCCCTTAATCCACAGTACAAAGATTGAACCCCAAGCCTTATATATTCTAGGCAAACACCATGTGATTGGCCTTGTTTGTAGTCTTTAACCATTTTTTTTCCTAATATTATCCTTCTACTTCCCCAATACCTTTCCACAATAGCAGGTCAAATTCTTAAATGTATGTATCAGAAATAGATTTTTAAACATTTTTAATCACATCCTTTCCCAATGAATGTGTAATGTGTGTGTAATGCGTGTAATGTGTGTGTGTGCACATGTGTTCAGTTGCTGCATTCAATAGGTAAATAAATTCTGTCTATTTGTTTTGTCAGTGTCCTCTGAACTACCTGTTCCATCCCTCTTGTGGGAAAAAATAATCTTCTTTAAAGTTCCTAAATTGGTTGACCTTAATTATAACTCTTTGCATTGGCATAGACTTTGAATCATTTTATTATTCCCTTTCATAAAGTTGCTTATTACTTGAATTGAAATACTATATCTTCTAATTATCTTGAATATTTTCCATTTTTAAATTTCTCTTCCATGGTTCATATTTTTTCTTTTTAGTTTTGTTTTGGTTTTCTAGAATAATTTAACATTTCCTTGTATACTATATACATTGTAACTCATACGTCACATATTTTATCTTCAGAGTAATCCTTGTTATAATCTCATCAAATTGACCATATCCATTTGTATATCGCCAGGAGTCTGTGACCTACCAGTCAGGGTCCTAAGGTTATGGTATGTTCTTATCCTTTGGAAGTTACATAGCAGTATCTCTCTGACTCTACTAACTCTCTCTATATATCTCTATTCAGATTTCCTGCCTGGCTTTGCTCTTCTAAGTCATTGGCTGAAACAGCTTTATTCATTAGTCAATAAAAGCAACACATATACAGAAGGACATCCCATATCATCTCCCCTGTTCTGACGGATTAAAAGGGAGGTTTATATTTACAATAGTGAAATTACATATACAAAACAGTTATCAAGCAAGAATTATATTTATAATATTTAGTCCACTTACATTTGGCAAATTAAGGAAAAATGCTTTCATTTATTTTATCTTTGTGAGTCTAAAGTATTATATCTAATTTTTCCTTCATAATTATAATTATCTTTCTTCAACTCCATCAAAAACTTTGGTAAGATATAATATTACCTAAGTAAATGGAAAGAACATTGTCAACAACTTTCAAAGTTCTAGAATTGGCAGAGAAATTTTGTGGCACACCGCGCCCCTGTGTCTGCACTCGGTGCGCTAGAACCCAGTTCCCGAGCGTCGGGCAAGGGAGCTGGAAGTTGAGAATACACACGCAGACAGACAGACATAAACACACAGAGACAGACTGACACACAGACCTCCAAATGCTGGTTCAGAAAGCCCCCTTTATTAACACCATGTAGGCTTAAATACACTGCAGTCAATTGCCAACAGGTGATAATCCCATCCTCTGATCCTCTAAACTAAGCACAGTTTTTAGTCACTTCAATTAGAAGGATCTAGTAGGGAAAAAACAGCTGAAGGTCAGGACTCATTAGTCCCAACAAAATTTCACTGTCTGGACAGCCACATTTTTTTCTGTAGCACTGGGACATTCATCTTCAGCCTACAGGCCCATAGTACCCAGCAGACTTTTCCATGAAGCAAGAAATTTGAAGATCTGTTCTGCTTTGTAATGGCAAAATGTATCAGTTGCTTTCTTCTGTTTCCTGCAGAATGCCTGGCAGTCTCTTTCATGAAGCAGGAACCCTGAAGAATCATTCTGTTTTTGAAAACTGAGCAGTCACGGTTCTGTGGGTCCTGCATGTCCAGTTCACATATATCATACCATCAAACAGTCCAGGCAAGAGCAGTGTCTTGCCAAAGGTCTAGCTTTGTCACATTTAAGACAAACTCCATAACAAGTTTCTTCAATACCTATCAATATTTGTGAAGTAATTGGTGCTGCCAAGCAGACATATCTCACTGTCAAGAAAAGTCTTAAAGTTCTAAAGCATTTTAAATGCATATTCTGTAGGTCTTTGATATTTTGAAGATTATCTAACCAAAATATAACTTTGGATATCTAGAAAACCTAACTAACATGACTATAAGTTTGACTATTATAAGTGACTATTTATTAATCTGTAATCTTTAATTATACATTTTGAATTGAACTATATAAACATTAATACGTTAAACAAGAGTAGAAATATACATATGACAAAATTGGACTTAAATTTGTATCAATAAACCAAAGTCCATACCAATGTAAAGCATTCATCTCTGTATCATATCTGCCTTATTTTTTTTCAAGAAATTGCCTGTGACCATTAATTATTTATAACAAACCCTTTTAAAATGAAAATAAATGTACATAAACAGTCATGATGGAAATCTGCGTGTTGTTTTCTCCAAGCTGCTTCCTAATGTTTGTTGTGCAAAGTATTTTTTAGGGTTCACAAACCTATCATGAGATCTTTTCCATCAAACTGCATTAGTCTGGAAGGAATCCATAAGTTCTCATCTTCTGTGGAAACAAAAGCAGAACTTCTTTTCCAAAGAAACATATCCTTAGATCCAAATGTTGAAGTCAAGATACCTTTATGTTAGTTTAACTTAGCGGCCCCACCCAAAATATTTCTCTGTAGGCAAAAAATTCAAAGAAAACACAATAATATGCATTCTCTTTTTATGCGGCCTATTATTCTTTACTCCTTTAATTCATGACTATCTGTACTCTTTTATATTACTTTTACTGTCTCTTTAAAGACTTTACTTCTTTGTATAACTATCTATACTCTTTTTTCCTCTCTCTCCTAAGCCTGCATATTTTTAAGCACACAGTGTCTCTTTTAGAGGTCTTCGTTTGGTCTGAGTCTGTCCTATTGTCTATCTGAAATCTTTTCCTGACAAGGAGCATTTTAAAATGATAAGCATTGCAGCCACAGCAGTCCTGGATGCTGTCACCACATCTCTTGGCCTCATAATATGCTAGAGGTAGGTTCACCCACGCTGTAGGTCATACTCTGCTCTCGCTCCAGGAACGCAGCAAGTCTATGTTGCCATTAAGCAACTTGTAGCGCTCTGCTCACAAAACTCATTTAAGAGTTCCTTAGTCAGACTTCCTGAAAGAGTCAGAGCTAGCAGTTTGTGCTGCCGGTATGAACCAGGAAGCCTTCTTAAAGGACCCATGTCTCTACTTGTGGCCAGCAAACAGAGCTTATTTGAAAAAAATTGTGGCTACCAAGTAGCTGCACTTGGCTCCCATTTTTATGGGTCTAGAAGCCCTCTTTTTTTCTTAATCATTCCCTCCTCCCTTTATTAGGTCTTGTATGGACCTGTGCCCCAGACAGTGGGCATCATTTTGTAGACAGAGATTGCTCATTTTTGTTCCCGTCTTTCCAGTCCTGAATAATCACGCAGAAACTATATTAATTACAGCACTGTTTGGCCAATGACTCAGACGTATTACTAGCTAGCTCTTATATCTTTAATTAATCCATTACTATTAATTTGTGTATCACTATGAGGCTGTGGCCTACCAGTAAGGTTCGTAATATTCCGGCGTGTTTTCTTTCAGCAGCCACATGGCATCTCTCCGACACTACCTACTCTCTCTATCTATCTCTGTTCACATTTCTCACCTGTCTTTACTCTGCTAAGCCATTATCCAAAACAGCTTTATTTATTAGCCAATAAAAGCAACACATATACATAAGGACTTCCCACCTTGGATACCATTTTGTAAATGGAGACTGCTTATTCTTTTCTCAGTAGTCCTGACCAGAGTTATCACACACACAAAAAAACTATATTAATTACAACACTTTTTGGCCAAGGACGCAGGCATATTTCTAGCTACTTCTTATATCTTAAATAGACATAGGGAGGTAGTGGATGTTCCTTAATAATCACTCAAATTATTTTTATGGCTAATCTGAAAAGTAAAGATATATGGGGAGGGAAAAGAAAGGGAAGAAGAGAAAAATAAGGGAAGAGAAAGAGAGAGAGTTTATCACAAAAGTTATCTGAGCATGTTAGATTAATCATTCCACATTGTATACTTTTATGAAGACAACACATTTTATTGCATGAATACATACAAATTTCATTTTTATAAAGAAACAAAAGAATGTTTAATATAAAGGATATGATCAAAGATTCTCGAAGCTTCACATAATTAAGAAATGTAGTCAACAGTTTGTCTACTTGCCTATTTAATATTCAGTTTCTAGAAAATTCACTGTAGAGCATATTAAATGTATTTGTTCATCTCAATTATATGACTTAATATAGAAACATGCGATATAAACTATGAAACAACCAAAGCATATAAAAATACCTTCCCTTTTAAAGTCATTACAAACACAAGAAAATGAACTTTTAGAAATTACAACTGAATAACTATCTCAAAGTGTTGTTCCAAATGAAAGAAAATGTAAAAATAAATAAATAAAGCCCACAGGATTAATCTATGCAACCCAACATTTTAATAATAAGAGTTCCTGTGAGAGTAAACAAATAGAATAGAAGAGAAATTACCAGAGAAGTACATCATTTTAAGGAACAGGAATAAACCATGTTTTTAAGATTAACAATGTCTGCTGAGTGCTCAGTTTAATGAATTCTCATGCTGAGACAAAATATAATGAAATTGAGCAACACTGGGACTGCAAAGAAAAGCTTCTCAAATCCTTCCGAGGAAGAAAAAACAAAAACAAAAAGCGACATTACCAAAATTATTCGTAAGGTGGTGTCAATCTCACGAACTATATGCAAATTTTTGCCTGTGATGGAGCACAGCAATGGGATATGGGGAAAAATAATTTCCAAGACATAATTCCATGCCCAAACTAGAGGTATAAGGATAGGATAATTACAATTCCTACATGAATGATCATAACTTTTTCAATTCATATATTCATTATTAAGAGATTAAAAAAGGACTGTTATTATAGTTCAGTTAGTAGAGAAATTTTCAGTATGTGTAAGAGCCATAATTTGACTCTATATATCTCAAGAAATGTCTAAATTTATATCTAAGTATTTTAAAGTCCTTAGATAAAAGGGAGAATTCGATATAATGTTTCTTTGGTATTTCGTGACAAACACTACATATTCGAGTTTTCTTCTACTATTTTAAATATCACAACCAAATGAAATTAAAGTACAGGGGTTTAATTTGCTTATTTTACTGTGTATATACAGAGTGATAGAGTCCACTGTAGTGAGCAAGACATCATCAGACAGTAGGATCAAGAAACAGGGAGACCACAAATCTTGTGCACTCAGGAAGCACAGGAAGAAAACAGGACAAACAGTGTAGTTATGATTCCCCAGAGCTTGCCCTCACTGAAAGAGTTCCATGAGCACAGCTTTACCTCCTTAATGGTTTTATAACATCCCTAAACAGTGCCACCAACCACGGAACAATTGATCAAACCAGCAAATTTGCTTATCTCTGAAAGTCACAGTACTAATCCAATACACATACTCCAGTTATTGCTTAAGAACAAGTGACTCCAAATAGGATAACACAAAACAACAATGTTTATCAAACTTGTGGCTTCTAAAAACGTCCAGTGAGGCACATGCCCTCAGTTGTATGTTATCAGAGCTTCAGAGAGGAAGCCAGTACCAAGCAGTTACTGTCTGTAGAATGTCCACTCATTTCTAATGAATAATGTTTGCTATTTGCAAAACCATAAGTAAATGCTACTGTGAAGGCATCTACATATGGCCACCCCCCAAACCATAGCGAATCTGTTCAAAGAGTGAACATATCAAAATAACTTCAAAGACTCTTGATTGCCTTTTGTAAGTTGGCTAGGCATCTACACAGAATCTGTTTCATTAGTATTACCCCTGTTCAGATTTAAAAAGAAACAATACTGAGGTTCAGTACGAATAGTAGAGCAACTATTTTTTAAATAGTCTAAAGGAAGTATTATGAAAGTTATAAGAGTAGATAGTCATAGTTAATTTCCTGTCCTGACTGGGCCAAGTTATTTATAATACAAGACTTAAACTCCTTAGGTTAGGATAACTATTGAAACATGTTTCTTGCTTGATATTATTTATGCTGGTTGTAATTCTATTTTTTATATCTTATTTGTTCTTATTGTATATAGTTTTGTATTAGGCTTAGAACTCTCTTATTTAAACAAAAGGGGGAGGTGCTGTAGTAAATCCTATGGCCAGTAGGATTTAAATTACCCTCCCCTTTGGGAATGGCCTCTTATACTATAAATGCCCATGTAAAGTGTGCATTCCCTCTCTCTTCTGGTTGCTGGATTCAGTTCCTGTTCTCTATTTGTGCAGCAGACGGTGATCTGTGAATCTACCTCTAAATAAATAACCCTTTATTATACTCTATTCTGAGCTAGTGTGTGATTTCTTCTTAGCATCCATCTTCAATATTCAATATATAAAATGTATATATACTTGTATGAAAAGGTCAGAAAGAAACCCATTATTTGTGCACAGAATACAGGTGACTTCACAGAGAAGTAGAAGAAAGAAATGTTATTGAGCAAAAGACATTTTGTATATTATCTTCTTTCTTTAAGGCTAGAACATTGATATGATGGATAGAATTACAGCTGTCTTTTTAGATCAAAAGACAAACTAAACATGAAAGAGATACTTAAATATCTATCAAAAGGAGAAAATATTCAATAACGTTTCAAGCAAAACACTTTCTAGGTACCAAACAAACAATGTTGAATAAAACATTTAAAAATCGTATTCATGAATTCTTTTGGTATTGCGTGATATCTCAAAAATTGTCAAATACTATTCAAAGATGAGTTCTTTCTTAATTTGAAAAATTGTAATAGTAAGAAGTAAATACAATATGATACATTCTGGGAGAGATATTAAACTTCATTTCAAGCATTCTTTATTAATGATGGATTTGAATGAAACAAATTATTTTTCTAAATTTATATATGAAAGCCTGCAAATAAAAAAGATTATAAGCTTCATAGCAGTTCCCTCCAACACTAAATCATTCAATCCTGCAAAAAAAAAGCACCAAAAGCCAGAAAATAAAGCACTCACAATAGCTTCAGGAAGCCCCTAAAACTGACGAGATTCACTAGGCCCTCCCTCCCAAGTATAAACCGAGGGAGCTGCTAAGAGCCATTCTAAGATAGACAATGCTACAAAGAAGACACCTGCCAGACAATACAAACAGCAAACAAGACCCTGAGGTCAGGTTAGCAGAAACCACCAGAGTTGCCTGGAGCAGTTTAAGAGACATGACACAAAGAGTACCTAGTTGCAAATCTGATTCTTATTATATATCTGTTTTGTTTATGACATGATCAAAATACTATCTTAAAATTTTACTGTTATTATAATCATCAAAGATTTTGAAAAGGGTCATGAAAATATTTATTCTTCAGCATTATTTAGAAAGAACATTGTTTTAAAGATTGAAAAGTTTATTTTGTCAAGATATTTTTAGAAATGCCTGGTGTTTAAGAAGAATTTATGAGTTTCAAGCTTTAAAATATTTCTTTCATTTCTTGTGTATCTTAAATTTAGAAAGTGATTTTATAAGCATAGATATAATCTTAAAGTGTTTATCTTTAATAAAACTATAGGAAATAAGATTTTCCTGCCATGTTAGTGACAAAATTTGTAGAATAGGTGTTTATTGAACCACTCAACCTGTCTAAGTAAAAGTAAACACTTGATATCTGGACGTGATAATTGCAAAGTTGTTATTTTCTAAATTTGTGAACTATATACCTGCAAAAGTCACTTCATTTTACCAAGACTCTAACAAGTAATCATAAAAGTAACTATTTCTACTTACTTGGGAAGTCAGTGAGAGGAAAAATTCTCTATATAATTTTTTGCATTTTGAACAGTTTTGTTTTCTCTTCTTCAACAAAGTACTGAAAATTAAACCTGTCATTCCAAAAATACAACAAGTTAAAATCCTTTAACTTTATATTGAGGAAAAAATGAACTATTAACCAATTAACTCAACATATCAATAGATGTTGGACAGGGTTTTAATTAAATATACCTAGTTTAATTATGTAGACATACTTAGTGACTTTAGTTTGTGTGCATAGTATATTTTAAAGCAAGTGAAATTGAAATTCATGTAAATTAAACCTTTTATAGTTTCCTTTTATTCTTTATCAGTATGGTGCATTTTAACCATTCAATATTAAATTAAAAGAAAGAATTTGAGACAAGAAATATTTCCATAGAAATTAATTTTTATCTATCTATAACATAAAGAATATTATTTGAATTGCTGAGAAGTCAAATCACAAAATCTCACATGTTGGAATACTTATTGAAAGAAGCAGAAAGACAGACAACGCTTCTAGCACTTGTGACTAATAAAAAGTGGCTCTACTTTATAGGTTCTCTGAAGACAAAGAAAGATGAACACAGTCTCTGTTTCTTTTTTTCCAAACTATTGGGATTTTTCTTAGTGCCTCAGTATGAGGAGGAAGAGGGTACATATAGATCCCTTCATATCTTTAGAAATGTATTCTAGATAATTTCATACAGCAAAAATGTATGAAGTTACAATAATGTATGGCTTCATTTGCTCTCACTTCTGCTCATGAGAACATCACAAAGTCTCAAACTAAACACCTTTGTGTTTCCTAGCTAGATCAATGAACTGGATATAGATCCTGCACACTATAGATGTCTTTGTTTAGATCATCACTCAGGGGCATGCTAAGATGTTTGCCTTTTTATACAACCACTTTTTTTATTCATTCAGTATTGACACACACCTATGCTTAAAATGTGTTTCACTTCATGCCAGGATTTTGTTTGACTTGAGCTTGTGTAGGTCATGAGGGAACTATCACAGTGCCTGTAAGTTTGTATGTGCCTTTCCCTGTTCTCTGTGAAAAATGTTGTCCACTTGAAGTCAGTCATTCCATCAATCCTGACTCTTAAAATGTGTTTGCCTTCTATTCCACACAGATGTCTGAGCACTAAGAATAGAGGTATGACATAGGTATCTTACTTTAGGGCTGAGCATTCCAAGATTTCTTACTTTCTACATGTTATCCTGTTGTAGGACTCTGTGTTAATTAACATCTGTTGCACCAGGCTTCTCTTGAGAAGGGGTGAATGGCCCATGTTAATTTAAAAGAAAAACAGGTTTCCCCCAGGGTCCATGACTTCAAGAAGTTTCAGCATCTTGGCATATTAAAAGTGTTAAATATAGATTCAGATTTAGTCATTTAAAATCTAAATGAGTTCCTCACATTATTCAAATACGTGATTCCTCCAATTTTGTACTCTTTATAAATTATGTCTGTTTCCTAGTAGGTTTTCCACACATCATGATTTTGTCCAAATAATACGCATGCTTCCATTTAAAAAGATAATCATTTTTCTTGACTGAAATATAAATGTCCCTTATAGAAACCCAGCAAAGGTACTATTTATCCAATAATACTCGACATGCACTGGAGATTTTTTTAATTGTCTTCTACAAAATCTTACAATATTTGTCAGAAAAGGACCTTTCTTTTGTTAGTATTTAATCATCTTATTTGTAGTTTAGTTAAAATGCATTCATGTAATCTCTTTTCCTGTGTCTGTTTTATCCTATGCAGATTGATGTCAAGATTATGATTCAATGTCCTCTGTGTAGAGATATTGTAAGATTTTCATTATGTACCAACAGAAAGTAAGACTTACTAATCAAATTATTACGCCACATGTGTGAAACAATACACAGGTTTCAAAACAAGGCTTGGAAATTTGTTTGTCATACTCTTCTGTCGGTGTTGCTTTGAAATGTCATCAACTATTCAAGTCACTCAGTGAAGTCTCCTGCTTTTAGCAGGATTGTTTTGTTTATGATGCAAAACTCTTTCGAACATCTCTCAGTAATGAAAGTTCTACTTGGTTTCCAATCAATGATCCTCAATTTTAAATAAATAAATAAATAATCATATGGGGATTTTTATAGAGTAAATTTCAACAAATAGGTCTGGAGTACAGCCTAAAGTTCTGCCCTTCTAAACAGCTCCTCACTGGATGAGACCTCACACTGGAAAAGACATAAAACACTGGGTGGAAACTTCTAGGGAAACTGGGAGTTGCATCATTTCGCAAATGGCATCAATTTCAGTTGAATCTAATTGTTCTGTTCCTCTGCTTTTCTGGATATAAAGTTATAAGCTATAAACTTCTGCTGCGATATTAAATCAGAGCCTATTTTTTTGTGAAGATATTTTACACATATTTAGTGTAGTGCAATTCCAGTTTCAACTGAAATGAGATCATTTAAAAACACTCTGACCACAGTTTTCCATGAGATGACATGACTGAGCAACACTAGAGCCCTTTACTTCTGGAAAGAAATGACAGGTGAGAAAGTCGTGAATTATCCTCTGGCATGAGAAGCAGACCAGAAGAAAGGCCAACACTGATTGGCAAATTTTGGTAGAAAACATGCTTCAGCCTGTCTCCTGACTTCCATACTACCCATTTCTATCTTCCACACTGCCTGCTTTTACTTTGAGATTTCATACATTAATGATTGACTGTCCTTATTGCTGTAGCAGGAGCAAAATCGGCTCTTTAGTTACCGGTCGCACACTCAGTTCATTTTCACAGCAGGTTGTGTCTAATTCAGAATGGAGTATAGGGGTTGAGTAAGTAGCCCCAAGTACCAAATGTATTCATTTTCTAGGCTATCTTATTTTCGTATATGTTACCTTATACATGTGACAAAAAAATCAAAAAATTCATTCCAAAGTAACTCAGAGAAAGATAGTTAGACATTTTCATCCTATTATATCATTCTCATGTTGGAAAGTCTGAAAGTTTATAATCTTTTTGGTTGTAAATCGAAACTCAGTGTAATGAACTGTTTGCCTTGTAACCTGTGCTTATAACGTGTGCTTCCTGCACATCTCCCTCTTTCTACTCCATCTCTTATGCTGTGGTGATTTCTTTATTTCTTCAATATATGAGACATTTTTCTTCATATGTACACATTTCTTAATGCCATTGCTTCGTGCCTAGCTATAGCTAGGTGTAATAAATAACCACTCCCTATAATTTAGTCATCCTTTGTGGTTTTTTATATATTAGTGTTTTGTGAATTTTATAAAATATATTTTATTTGTATTCACCTGTCTCCACAAACACCTCTGAGATTCACAACCTTTTCTACACACCCAACTTTGTGTCCTTCTTAAGTAACCCACTTTGTCCATATACTGACAGATGTGTTATCGTCCAGTGGAGGTGACTTTCATGCCAAGGGTCAAAATCACTCTTCTTCTCCCAGCAGCCATCAACTTAGCTTCTAAGATAGGGAACAGAATTTATATCCACACCCTATCTACATGCTTGATTTTTTTCTCTCTACTGTGAGATTTGAAACAGTCCCAGAATAGCCAGATGAAAAGAATAACAACACCTAAATACTAGAGATTGTGTTCCATCTGATCGGACAGTATTTTCTGTTCTGACTGCTGATCTACTTAATACTTATAGACTTTGTAATTTTTCAAAACAATATTTAATATGGAAATTGTGCTTGATGATCAATATTATCTGTTAATAATGAACTTAAAATTGGAACAAATAGATGTTACAATCAACCACATACCTATGCATGGTTTTCTTCACTTCATGAAATTTTAAATAGAATAGGCTTTGAGAAGTTAAGTAATAGAGAAGAGTGCTTATTTCTTCCCAATATTTCCTTGTGGGCAAAGCAATGAAGTATTGTGGCCATCAATTATCCCCACATAATTTATTTAACCATACATAATTCATATAGGTTTAACTGATGTTTTGGACACACCATCAGGTATGTTGAAATGAGTTGAAAGTGTCAGTTATAAGTTACAAATATACAATGTAGAAAGAAAGGCATACACAAATATCTTTAGCATAGCTTATAAAACATAAAATTATGTGTACAAAGTAAAATGAAACGCAATTTATCTCATAGATTTGTGATAAAGGTTAAATAGAATAAACTTATTAAATGTTTTCAGTGTGGTCTGTAGTAAGTACATAATAAATGATGATGATGCTCAATGGGAGAGGAGGGCAACGGCAGAAACTGCTGTGGTTTTTCCTTCAGCCAAGGGAAACACCACACTTGCAAGAACAGAGAAAATGAGAGAAAGGAGAGGAGACGAGAAATTATATTACAAAGGTTACCAATTATCCTGGGGAATATTAATACTCATTTTCTGCTGAGGCAGCTTTAATGTTAATTAGGAATTCAGAATCTTTTTGCACATGCTGAAAATTCTTTCTCCTGCCCTTCGTATTTGTACCTGACAACTACTAAAATAATTACTTAAAATAATTACTTCCACCCATTCTTAACTCCTCATTTTTGTGCTCAATATAGAATCTGAAATTATTTCTCTATAATGTATCTAATAATTACTTTGGAACATAAATAAAATGTATATAAAACATTAGTGAAAGTCTCTCAAACAAAACTACATGCCACATATAAGAAAATTTGAAAGTGAAAGATTTCAATGGTTGAGTTGAATCAAGAAAGGTCAATATGATTTGTCTAAGGTTGATATTACTTGCTCTCAATAGTCACATACAACAAACTTGCAATAAAGTATAACAAGATAAGAAATCTTTTATTTAACATTGAAAAATTTAAAAATCCATTAGATTAGTATAGAGATATAAAGTTTAGCATACTTAAATGCTTTCTTCTTGCATGTCATCTGAAAATACATAGGAAAACACACAGGAACAAATAAGTGGTCATTGTAGTAAAACGCCAGAGTATATCGGTTTTAATAAAATCAATGAGAAAGTTTTAAACACTTTCCAATAGTCTGAAAAGACTGCCATCATAGTTCATTTTTAACTCCTCAACTTATGCTTTGGTGTCAGTTTAGGATAGTTAAGTCACTAGTGATCAATAATGGACTGGCATTTGGTGAATATGGCTTTGTGAGCACAATCATGCTAATAAACTTCCGAGCCTCACAACAGACAATTGCCTCTCATAGCACTAAGGAACTAGTAGAGGAAAAGTCAATTACACAAAAGTTATAAACTGCACAATAGAATGTTGAAGTCTTAATGACAGAGTAGTCATTTCCTGGATATAGGACTGTAGTAACGAGGATGTTTATTTGTTCCTGGCTGCTCAGCCCTAAAATAACCACACAGAAACTCTATTAATTAAATCACTGCTTGGCCCATTAGCTCTAGCTTCTTATTGGCTAACTCTAACATCTTTATTTAACCCATCTCCATTAATATGTGTATCACCACAATGCTGTGGCTTACTGGGTAATATTCCTGTGTCTGTTTCTGGAGGAGCCACATGGCTTCTTTCTGACTCCGCCTCCTTTCTCCCAGCAATCAGTTTAGTTTTCCCTGCCTAGCTTTACTCTACCCTAACCACAAGCCAAGGCAGTTCCTTTATTCACCAATAGTATTCACAGCATATAGAGGGAAATCCCACAACCTAGGACAAGTCATGGGATTTAAAATGCATAGATTTACCAGGAAGTTTCCACTGCCCTCTGCAATTCTGCATCAACTGCCTTTCAATGTCTCCCAATTCCTGTCATCTATCCAAGTTCTCTCTCTCTTTATCTTTCTTTCTCTCCCTCTCTCCCTTCCTCATACCCCTGCCTGGAATATATGAGAGAGTGACCTTAACAAGACCCCTAGTAATGGGAGATAGGGAGACTCGACTTGCCATGTTCTATAATCAGGCAGGGGTTCTAGCAGTAGGACTGACATTAACCCCACTGCCAAACCTTCAACCTACATGTCATGCCTGTAAGACATGCTGGAGCCCATTTCTGGCAGTGCCTAAATGGCCAGGAACCAGAAGGAGGATATCCTAGAGACCTTGGGAGACCAAAACACAAACAACAACAAAAAACCAATGAAATTATTCTTTTAAAAATTAAATTATAATTTATTTTTAATCAAATTTATTTATTATTTATTTATTTAATCCAAAATGTGTTTATTGGGATGGTTCCCACTCATCTCAAATCAGGTGCTATTCAGTGCTGCTTCCTCCTGAAGGAGCATCCTTCTGTCAGTCTTGCTTTCCCGCCTGTAGGCTGACAGAGGACAGCGGAACAGCAGACGCTCAAGACTGTGCATGGTTAAAGACCGTGGTGATTGTATGGCATCCTGGGCACTTCACATTCATAAAGTAGGAATTGAGGCTCTGCACCAGGTGCTTTTTCTTGTGTTTCCTCCTTTCATCCTCTGGAGAGGGATGGAGATCCTTTCCGAGAGGCATGTTATTGTAGGGAGGTCGTCACCGCCGGAAAGGGCTTAAATTTATTTTTAAAACAATCTTTTCTCAGTTTACATACATATCCCACTTCCCACTCCCTCCCGTCATCCTGACAAATATGATATGAACTTACTCATAAGTGAATATTAGACCTAAAGCAAAGGATAACCTGTCTCAAAGTCCACAACCCCAGAGGATCTAGGTAACAAGGAGAACCCTAAGAGACACATACATGCATCCCCGGGGAAGGGGAATTAGACAGGATCTCCTGAGAAAACTGTGAGAAGGGTGGAGAGAAGAGAGGGCTGGTGAGGGGAGAAGTGGAGGGAGCAGGATAACATGAGGCGATGGTATGGTTGAAATAGGGGAAGGATAGAGAAGAGCAAGGAAAGAGATATCTTGATTGAGGGAGCCAATACATTGATCACTAGAAACCAGGCACTCGGGAAATAATTCTTAAAGATATTCGGCTGTATGCATAGATCTGTGCCTAACCCAACTGTAATCAGATGGGTGTCATCCAACAACTGATGGTAACAGATGCAGAGACCCATAGCCAAACACAAGACTGATCCAGAGGACTCCTGTAGAAGACGGGAGGAAGTATTGCAGGAGCCACAAAAGTTTAGCGGGCTCAAGGACACTGGAGAACAGATCTCACTAAACAGAACTTATGGGGGCTCACAAAGACTGGAGAGACAAACACTGGCCCTGTGAGGAACTGAGCTAAGCCTCTGCATATCCTTTATGGTTGTTTAGCTTGGGATTCTAGTGGGACTCCCAACAGTGAAAGTTAAGTAGGGATGTCTGTGCCTCTTTTGACTGCACTTGGGACTCTTTATCTACTAATTGGCTGTCTTCTTGTTCATCCTTGGTATGGGAGTTTGTGCCCAGTATTCTCATATCTGGTTATGTCTTCCTCTGCAGATATCCTTAGGAGGCCTTATTACTTTTAAGTGGAAATGGAGGTGGAATGGTTTGTGGGAGGGGGTATTGGGAACTGAGATGGAATAGTGGAGGGAGGGGAAACTGTGGTTGGAATATAATGTATGAGAGAAGAATATGAGTTTTTTTTTAAATTCAGCATTCCACAAAAAAAGTTAAAGTTAAAAATGCACAGAATTTAAGTTTTAAAAGATGACAGCTTTCGGAGGACAACTGTTAGTCGAAGGTGTCAATCTACGCGATTGTTGCTATTGTTATTAGCTGTACAATCCAAATATATTAAAATTTTAATTGGATGCTATATATACTTTTTTAATACAAGGTTCTTTGAAAGTTAGATTTCATTACTAATGGAGAAAGAGAAAATTCCAAGGAGGCCCCAATTCCACATAAATAACTAAATGAAAATAAAGAATTCCAAGAGTGGTAGAATAGTTTTCCCTAGGAAAAAAAAAGCACATGAATTGGTGCCCCAAATACCAAGAGCTTCAAAAAGAACAAGAGAGGGTATGTGAGATAAATTGCAGGAGAAAAATAGAAACAAAAATTATGTAATACAAAACAAAAACTAGAATTAAAAACTGAATATATAGTCCAATGTCAGTATTTTTAACAAAAGGGAAAATAGAGAGTGAAAGAAAACATTCACATATTTGAAATATCTTGAAAATAAAAAGTTAATATTTGCCTTCATAAAAGGAATTAAATAAGAAAAGGAAGAAAACAAGAAAGGTAGTTAAATGACTTTGTTTGTTATTGTACATTTTTCTTTAAAGTAGGCTACTCCAATTTATCCAGGATGATGTGTTTCTATTCAAGGTGGATATCCATTTTATATTTTATATATTGCTTAAACAAATAAACTCCTGAGCTTTATATATTTTAAAGTTGAAGGACTCCTTAAGTTTATAACATAATATCTATACACTATTTAACTGCATATAAATATGAATGTAGATAGATATATGAAACCCATTTTAAATTATGAATAGGTCACAAATCAATCCAGTACTTGTACACAGATGGTTCCACATTTGCCACCCTTCTAAGTCCCTAAAACTAAAGTCTGGAAATATTTGATACCTTTTATAATGGGCCAACAAGATTGCTCAGTGGTTAAACTGCCTGCCACCAAGCCTGACAGCCTGAGTTTGAATCTTTGAACCCACATGACAGTTGGGAAGAATATCCAGCTTATCATTTGACACCCAAAAACTCACTATGGTGAGCTTAAATTATATTTAGATGATAATACTACAGTTCAAGTTTTATACAAATAATTGCAGTATCACGTTATTTATGGAACAATGGCAAGAAAAATAGTCCCTAATATTCTGTATAGATTCACTTTTTCCAAAAATTTTCTAACTGCAGATGCAATATCTGTGAATGCAAAACACACTTAACTAATGTCAGGATGTTCTTTGTTTGCCAACTCCAGGGGATTAATGTCAATAGATTAAAATTAAAAACACCAATGAAAACTCAGCTTACTATTAACCTTACTAGTTCCCATTTTCTAATTTCTTGGACAAGAATACAGGAATATCTGAAGTTATAGTGTCATTATCCCAGAACAAACAACAATAAAAACTTTTATTTTCTCATGTTTTACATCTTTCCAAACAATATTCTCTTTGTTGTGTGCCATGAGGAAATTGAAAGGGCAAACAGTAAAATAATATACTCAGTATGACAGATGAATAAGGGATCTCCAGGGAAAATGTACCCTTGAGAAAACCACCCCTCCCATATATAACGAATTGATTAAAGATACATGTTCTTTCATGATTGCAAAACATGATCTTATAGCTGAGTATTAAAACGCAATCAAAGGTATTCCCTTGGATGTATTTCATTTTTCCCATAATGATACAGGGGCAAATACAATATGCTAATAATAACTTACCTTTATTTGAGGAAAAATTTGTCTCTACACAAATCTTATCGATCTGCCAGGACAGTGTCAAGGTAGGAGTAGAGATCTGCTGGAATGTATGAGAACTAGTCTCAAATGTGGAGAGAACATGTCAATAAAGGGATTAAAAATCAGCAAAACAAGTAATCCTTCTCGGGGACGAAATCACTGATGAATCAAAAAACTGAGGACATCCAAGGAGAAAACTTTTTTTTAGGTGGGATCTTTGATTAAGATGTGACTACCAGAAACAAAGCTGTGTTTTAAGAAATTACTTTAAAAATAATGTGATTTAGTCATATGTATTTTTTACTTGAGTATTTTCTGATTTTCCTTGTAAATAAAATATTAGCTGGAAAATTTTTATAATTGAAACACATCCTATAACATTCTGCTTTAAAATTATCCTAGTTGATTTTATATTATAACAGGGCTGAATCATTGAAAATATGCATATCTTTCTAAAGATTGCTTTTGTATGTATCTATTAGACTGCCTCCAGAAGGCTGTTTTAGTATTTGTATTGATGGACAAAATAAAATAAGTGTTTATGTGACTACTCATCAAATAAAAAAGGAGGCTAAATTCCCTGTGTTCAGAGTAAGCTTTCAAGTGTAATATTCTTAACTTACCCATGGGCTATGCTTTTGGCCGTCAGTATTCCTGTGTCTTGGGTTTCAGAATCAGACTGGAATATTAACCAACTTCCTATGTGGATCATTACCCTATAGATCATCTGCTTTATCGGCTTCCATACTGGGTTAATCAATGTGTGACAGTAAAACTTCATTCTGAATCCCTTAGGCTTTTTTTCTCTAGAGAACCTTGACCAACACAAAACAAGAATAATGATAAAAAAAATCTTACTTTAGAATAGCCAAAACACCCCAAAATATTTATCTTAATTCATAAAGTTGGCAAACAGAACTCCAGTACTAATCTGATCAGCAATTTAATAGCATCCTTGAAGAGCAAAATTATTTCCATCACTCTAGTCTAAACATCAATTTCATCTTTTCTTAATATAATTTTCCCTAATTATTGCCAATGGTCTGCTATTGTTTACTATAACTGATGCCCTGAGAATAAAGAAACCATATCTCTGTATTTCTACCAGACACAAGCATCTACTGAGACACATACTTGAATGTGTGCCTCTTAAATATGGCATATGATCTTTCTGAATGCCTTTTCCAACAACATCTACGTGTAAGAAATTAGCTATTGTGTACTAAGAGAAATTATGGCCTAGATAACTTAGATTTTGGGAATTCACAGAGCCAAAAATGAAGCATTTTACTTATAAACTCAAATTTAAGTACTTTAAAAGCATTTAAGTACTTTTATAGCAAACTATAAATTGTGTGTTGTTAGATATCAATCTGATAACCTAACTAGTATATTAATATTTCAGAGTAAAATGTAAAGTACTTAAAAGCAAAATTTCATAAGTGTATATATTTAGAGTTATTTCATATATAATAGAACATTAATTTACTTTTTAACTTTTCATGGAAAAACTAAACTACTTCAATTGTCTTTTTATTCATTCATGAATCTGTGTTCATGCTTATTCACCTGAATCATTTATTTATTCTCTTTACTCTTCTCAATTTTTAATGAGCACTTAGTTTCACGATAATCACTTTGCTCGCCTGGTAAACATACCTGATGAATTATATAATTCAGCACTCCCATCTGGATTTTTGTACAGACTGTACAAGACGTACAGACTTTTCTGTATTTTAAAGCATTTCTTTGAGGATAAAATTTAACTCCATATTAAAGTAATTAAGCATTAAATCTGGAAAGCATATATATATGCCAATGTAAGAGATTAACTTCACAAATGTTAAGTTAAAAATTCTAATTAAGAATTATGATAAATTTCATCATTATTCATAAATATATTACTTTTTGTTCTTTAGAAGAAAATAAAATATACCCTTTTATTTGAAAACTGAGCTACCATAAATTAAAGCTAAGTGAAATTATTTGAATTTCCTTTATTTCCCACCCCTCTACTTCTGGAGAAGACACAGAGATTTTGCCTCTGTTTCTACATGTGACGCATTTAGAACTTAGATAACATAAAACATATTCATTATGCACTTTAAACATTTACTAATTAATTGATAAGCATATCCATGAAAGGAACTAAGTAAGGCTGACATAAAGAAAGCAGGCAATCCAGAGTCATCCCTCAAAAATCTCCAATTTCTAGTCGTAGCCTTCTGGGCCTGGAATTTCATCATCACTCTGAAGCCAGTAAAGCTGCTATTCAATCTTTTTGTTTATTATTTAACTCAAGTCTGATGTTGGCAAGAACTGCTATTAAATTTTAAAGCAGTGTATTAGGTAAAGGATCTATGCCTCTCTTTAGACTGTAGCCTGTCTAAAGTAAGCTATAATAATCCTGTAGAGAGCATATAAACCAAGGGGCATATGAGCTCAGAGTGGAGTTTATCTTTATTGCCCTTTTAAAGGGTATCTCTATCTTGTTGACTCGAACATGGTTAGATAATCCTGTGGCCATATGATCTATTTTTTGATACAAACAATAAGCAGAACTTGTAAGACTATTTGCTGCTATTCTCAAAGTTATATTTCTTAAAAAGTTGTTCCCTTTAGTGTATAAATAGCACAAACACAAGAGTCAAATATCTGTGTTTTGAGAACCTTTTTTTATGCTACCTAGATTTGTGACTCTGGTGTGTACTGTGGTGTGGCAAGTCTTTCTAGATATTTGGATTATTCTTTGTAGCAATGCCATGTTTCCAACATCCCTCTGAAGTTCTGCAGGAATTGAAACATTAGGGCAACACACTGTATGTGTAATTTCTTTTGCAAAGACTTATGTGGGTCTCCTGTTGTTTATCTTGAATTAGACTGCTTGTAGACAATTTGGCATCCCATTTCATTAAAAAATAAAAGAAAGCAGAATAATGCTAGGATTACAATGACATGGCTTCTTGTAACATGTTTGTAGCAAAACACTGTAGGCATTGTTTCTCTGAATTCCCCCAGTTTTGTGTATTTTGTGCTGATTACTTGCCTCTAGTCCTCACCAAACCTCCTTCCCCAAAACTCTTACTTCCCTTTCCCTACCCAAAAGCTATTCCTAGACTTGATTAAGTTCCACAAACACAGTTCTCCCATGGGATAGAGGAAAGAAATATGGAAATTCAGTTAAACTCTGAAATTTTACTGTGTCGAAATACAATGTTTGTAGTCCTCCTCTGTTTCTTTTGTACTATTTTGAATTGAATCTTTAAACTTTTATATTTTTATTTGCTTGCTTCGGATAATACTGTGATTTAGTCCATACACCACTGATTTAAACTCAACACAAATTTTACTTTAAAAATACATAGAATAGCTGTCTTCAGAGGTTATTTGACATGTACAGTTACTCACAGCATTGCTTGTCATTTAAGTCCTATAAGATAATATTTAAGGAAGTAAGTTTACAATTTCTATTCTGTATACAAATTTTTAAGAAAATATCATAATAAAAATATGTTTAGAATATTTAGTAATAATTATTCTGCGTGGTTTGGGAAGATTGCTATGGTTTGAGACATGGTTCAGCACTAAAGACAATATACTTCTCTGACAACTGAAGGAAGTTCAGCTCCCAGCACACACACTGAGTGACTCACAACCACTTACATCTAACAGCATGAGTTTCATGGGAACCTTGTTGCTTTGCTCCCTGTGGGCATCAGCATTCATGTCTTAATGCCTATAAACAGAAATACACACATATGCATAGTTTTAAATGACATGATTTTTAACATTATTAAATATTGAATAAATAAATGAAATAATCAGAAAAAAAATTGCTTGAGAGTAAGCTATATGATTCTGTATTAGTTTCTTCCTTTGTTTTAGCCCAAACATGAGACTTTAAAAAAAAAAAGCAAACTGAGCATGATTCATTAAGGTTTTTAAACTGAACTTATTTTAAAACAAGTATGTATCATCCAGTGATGTTAGGGATTACACAATTTCCCTCCAAAATTTGTTTAATTTCTAAAACCCTGAACAATTGTCTTTTGACATAGATCTTTAAAAGGGATAGGCCTATATAAGGTAGTAGTTACTGAATATTCATTCAATAGGACTGAACTAAATAGAAGGGGAAGAAACTGCATAAGTTTCATAAGGAGTATACAGGAAAGCCTAGATGAGTCTCTTTGTGAAGCTCTGCACAAGGAAGAGAGACCTTACGAGATAAGCACCCTGCTTTCACCTTGACTTTGCCTTGTAGACTCCAGGACTGAGAAATATAAGCATATCCTTCTAGTTTCATACAGGAAATTAAAGCAATCTTGCAATATTTCCCAAATATTTTCATCACTGTTCCATCAAAATGAAAGGACTGTTTTATTGCTTTATTGAAATTATTTACATTTTGTTTTCATATTAATGAATTTAATGCTCATAGAAATTTGTAACTGAATCCTATAAATAAAGGAACAAGATTAAAATAAATAGAATGATTTGCTTATAATCATCTAATATTCCATTGTATCTCAGTAAAACATTCTTTAATTTATATTATTATTTATAATATGACTTATAATTATATAATATGTATTCAATAAGAACAACTGATATTTAACCTGAAGATATCAAAGTCCAAAAGCATTCTTAAACTATTTATTACTGGCCAGGGTTATGTCATGTGTGTTATATGTGTATTTACATATTCATTAAATATATAACAAACATTTGTATGTATCTGAAATATTATATCTGTGTAAGTACAAATGATAAAAGAGAATTAAGCTACCAATTTCAGAATAAATGTGAGACATGGGAGAAATTTGAAGGGGAGACTTGGTCCTGGATGGAGGAAGGGAAGGAAGTAGTTGAAATAATTATATTTAATTAAAATGTATTCAAAATAAAAAGGTTTTATGTAAATTCAAAAACAAGCAAAAAAGGAATAAAGGTACTGGGGAAGGTTGACAGAAACTGACAATGAATTAGGCTAGGTATATTGGTATATACCCTCTAATGTCAGAACTTAGGCATGGAGGGCAATAAAATAATAAATTTGAAGCTAACTTGTATTAGGATGTAAAAATATGAAACAAAACAAATAATAAAGATTTGAAAATGTCAATGCTGTTTAAATTTTTTCTTAAAAACTATTTTCCTTTAACATTATAGTTACCCATTCCATATTAATTGACCAACTACAAGTATTTATATAAACATCTTAGACACATTGAAGAACTCATTGGCCTATTGGCTTATTTTCACAAAGATATAATTCTAATAAAAATTAGACAGCTCCCTCAATCTTGGAGTTATAACAGTGAACGTTGTGGTTTCCAGAGCCAATACAGAAAGACAAGATAATCATAACAAACTAGAATGATGCTTGAGTGCTTTGGACTTTTGCACTCAGTTTATTGACAATCATTAGTAAAATGGGTTCAAGGTGACATGGACATCTTTGTGATGTGGTGGATATGAAGGACTGCCAGAATCAAATGCTGGGTTATCCTGCATCCCAATTCATTGTTTAAACTCTGACCATCAAGATGAATGCATTAGAGTTACAATCAAGAAGGTGAATTTACATAAGGACTTACCAGATTACATGAGGACATAGTAATGAGTCTATAATTCTATGTGATATGGATATAAAAGAAGATACTTATCCTTACTATGAGAATAATAAATATATAAGTGAATAAATAAATAAGTGAAGATATATTAATATACAGTAGAAAGAGACATATTTATGAAATAAGACTTTGAGTGCCTTCTCTTGCCAGACATTTTGATGCTGGATATCTGTACAATATATTGAATTTAATTTTCCTTTTTCAAGTTTTGGCAGCCAAAGCAAACCAGTATAAGCGAAAATATAATACTTAAGTAATTTCTCTTCTTTTCTGTGTTACTGTTATCATTATAATTATTTTATAATTTCTTAAATATTGAAATCAGATATAAGGTATATCAGAATTATTTGATAAGCACTTCATTTATATCAAACAAATCAATATATACCAGAATATTTATGTTTTTAGAAACTTTAGCTTTAGTTATATTTTTAAATTTATTCCAATAGGATTATATTACTACTGTGATAAGTGACTACAACTATATTTTAACATTCGATTTACTGCCTTCTAGTTAAATTATTTGAAAACAAACACCTTCATGATCACATGAAAAATGATCATATATGTCAAGCATGAATAACAACTAACCTAAGTCATATGGTTGCTATAGGGCAAGTGGAAATAACTAATATGTTTGAAGTTCATATGCCAATGCTTAACACTAAGTAAGTGCTGTATTTTCATTAGTTTCTAAATCAAATAATAAATGAAAGATATATAAAAAGTAGTTAGAAGTAATAGACTAGTGATGTAAAAGCCAACGTTTATATATATATTATATATGTATATTTATTCATATATATTTTGTATATATCATCTGTATATATACATTATATAGTATATAATGATATACGAGTCAAATTAACCTTATTTTGATTTTTACATTAATGAAGAATTATGACACCTAAAAGAATAGGAAGTCTTATGATGTCTTCCACATAAAAACATGTGTGATAGTAAAAGAGATTTTAAAAATCCATCATATTAAGTCTGTTGACAAACCAATCATTCAGAAGAGAATCTATTTAAATTTATTTAGTCATTTATTTTAAATAAATTTGAAAGTAAATGTATTTAATAACATATCAAAATATCCTATGAAGCCAAAATTCCTTAGAAACATACTTGGAAAAAAAACATGTTCAGAAAGAACCTGTAATGCATCAAAATATACTAAAATAATGACTTTTGTAATGTTGAAGTAGACACAAAATGTTGCTAGAAGTAGGTTTTCTAATGTTCTAAGTCACTGAAAAAGAAATGGGAAGTCCAATTTAGTGGACACAGGGTAAAAGAAGCTCATTCTATAGATTGTTGCATTTGAACCACAAGATCAAAGTAGCACAATGCAAGGAAGATGATTTGGGAGACTGAGTTTTGAGTTTTAGATGTCCAAGGACCACAGTTGACTTTAGGGATGGGAACCTGTAACTGGAGAATGCCCATGCATTTCCCAGCCACCCAAACTCGAATCATAACACAGAAACTGTATGAATTACAACACTGGCCAATAGCTTATGCATATTTCTAGCTAACTCATATCTTAAATTAACCCATTTCTATTAATCTGTGAATCACCATGAGACTATGCCTACCAGTAATGTTTTTACATGTGACTTGTGTCTTTCTGCTTCGGCAGCTACATGGCATCTCTCTGACTCTGCCTACTCTGTACATATATATCGCTTCATGCTTCACTACATTCTGCCCTGCTATGGGCCAAAGCAGCTTATTTATTAACCAATGGTAATAAAACATATTCATAGCATACAGAAGGGAACCTCTAAGTCCTCATCTGTTAGAATAGGTCCTTTTTCAAAAGGGTATATATTAACTATGCAGATTTTATGACTATATATTTTAACTCACATTGCCTAACATATCAAATTTGAGATTGAATTGTATACATGCATTTAATATGGTTTGATCACATACATGCCCATTCTTAGCTCTCAAATTCTTCTCCTATATCCCTCATTAATTTTCCTTCACTGTTCTCTATGTTCTTTTTTTTTCTTTCCTAAACCCACTTAGAATAAGACACTTATACCACACCTTCTACATGAATGTATCAGGGAATATGATGTAAGAAAACTTAAAATGTAAAAGCCAGAAGTCTTGGGTATGGAGGTTCTGGGACAGTGATGTCCTCTAGACAAAGTCCACCCATTATCTCTGAGAAGCTGTGACTGTTTGTACAAGATCTTCAAAATATCAATCATGTCAATATTCCAGTGTGAGCAGAAAAAAATCTCAGGAGACCCCATCTCTAACTATGCAACTATTGACCACTGGTGGTGGTGAGGGGGGAGTCACTTTTTATTAACTGTACAGTTTTACGTAGGTAGACACTTTACAACTGATAACTCCATATCCATGTGTATGTGGGCAGCACAAAGTGAGTTATGAATAAAAGCCTACACAAAGCCAGGTGTGAAGATGATCTGGCAATATCAAGCCTTAAGGCAAGAGATGGAAAGCAAATATGATCGAAATACAATGTATAAGTGCATAAAATTATAAAATAATGATAAACTAAATATTATATTTTTACTTTAATTAAAAAACTTTCATACAATATATTCTGATTATGCAGTTTTCATCCCCAAACTCTTCCCAGATTCTCCTTCTCTCCCCAACAGCCCACGCATATGCCTTTCCACTCTGGCTTTAAAAATAAATGATTCTTTATAACCCTCAATTAATTAACAGTTGCCTATAATCACTTTAAGGTTGAACAGCATATTTTACTTTCTTATTGGGATGTTTGACATCTTAAAATAAATTATTTTTGTTCAAATATTCACTGAACCAAACTTACTCTTTCAAGCTTGATTGACTCCACTGCCCAGGACATATGATTATTGTGTAATAAGTCCGATACAATGATCCATGTTTAATTCAAATGATAACTCTTTGGGGCTTTCTTTTGCAATTAAATTCAAATAAATTGAACTTAGGTTTGCTACAAAAAATAACATGAAAGCATATAAACCTTCAAAACAAACCAAGAAATACACAAAAATACATTTGTTAAGATAACCACTAAAACAGAAAACAAAATATGCAACTTAAGAAGCAATAAAACAAAAGTAATCAAACAAAGCAAAATGGGACTAGAAGTCTAGAAAAACACGATAAAGCCTATTTTGTGTTGCCTAAGTATTCTGAAGTGTGGATGATATACCAAAGGGATTCCACTGGGAATAAAAAACTATTGTTCTTAGAAAATATATATCAACTTCAGAGATTTTCTCTGTTAGTGCCCATCCATTTCAAGAAGCATTCCTGATAGTGGTTGAACAAGGCATAGAACTATGGTTACAGCAAAATGCTGTTATGAGTCTATTTATGACTTTGTTGCATTACAGAACAATCACATTTGATTTTCCCATAGGTCCATGAACTATCCAGTCTCAGGTTTTTGGCCTCCCTACCAGATTCATTTTGTAGTGTTGAATTTACATCAAAGCAGAAGGTGTTTTAGTAAATTCCACAATTTACTAAAGTTTGTTTCTTTATTGCTCCACCATATCTCACAGGCCATGTCACTGCTGTAGATCACAGAGTTTGCTGATGTGTTGATGTTTCGCTCCTCTGGCAGCATACAGAATACTTTCTAATACCATGAATGCTAGCCAGTAGAGAGGAAGTCTCTTGTTGGTCACAAACTTGAATTCTCTGGGTTAAGTCAGATATATAAGTGTTATCTTCAGCATTGTGGCATTACCAAAAGTTTGTAAAAGGCAAACAATAGGTTTGGCAAAGCCTGTATGTTTGTGATTTTCAATGGGGCTCCTTTCTCCAATAACTCAACAAGGTATAATCCATTGCTGGCAATGGAAGGTTGTTTTACTTGGTAGCATGTTTATATGGGGTTTTGTCTCCCTTATTTTTGGTGACTCTATTTAAATTTTTTATATATGCACATAATTTATAAAGCTTATAGATTATCAAGTTTCTATATGGCTCCTCAAATGGTCCTTTGTAACGCCTCTGCTACGGGACAGTTCGCGAGTCAGTTCGTGAGGGACTGGAGATTAAAGAACACAAGAGATATGAGTCATTCATGAAGAAAGAATGCAGAATGTTGTTTATTCAAAATAGAGAAAACCTTATATATGTAAATGCTGTACAGTGAAAATCCCCCAGCCAGGTGGGAAATCACTAGGCTCAAGACGGAGCAAACAACTTCCCTGTAGCAAACCACCAGGGTGGGCAGAGCTAGCACAGGAACAAACAAGATGTTTTGCCAGAAACTGCAAGCTATCATCAGTATGGACCCAATACCAGTGGTCCCTACAATCCTTAATGTTGTCTTCTCCGTATAATCTTTCCTCTTTGTCCCATACCACTTAATCATTCCATACCAACCCTCTCATTCCTGTATCTCCATAGCAATATATTCTATTTTTTCTATTTTGGGAGATCCTCTTCACCCCACTAGTCCCTTACTATATACCTAACCTCTGTGGTTGCTTGGGTTGTAGCACATACATCAAAGGCTTAAGCTAACATCCACATATAAATGTATATGAACCATGATTGTCCTTTTTGGAACTGAATTACCTCATTTAGGATGATTTTCTCTAGTTCCATTTATTTGTCTTCAAAGATCAAAATGTCTTTTTTCTTAACAGCTGAACATTCTAATACACCACATAATCACTATCCATTCATCAGTTGATGGACATCTAGAGTGTTTCTAATTTATGGCTATTATGAATATAACAGCAATGAATATGGATGAGCAAGAATCTCTTAGTTGGTATAGAGACCTTTGGGGATATTCTCTAAAATAGTACTGCTGGACTATGGGGTAATTTGTTGCACATCTTCCTAAGGTCACCACCACACATTTCTATAGAAGCTGTGCATGTTTTAAATAAAGAAAAAAATGAGACAGGAATGATTTTCATGCCTCTTCACTGATCATGTTTACTTGGGTTGGAAGTGAAATGATCTTAGGAAATTTTGAAATTTTTATGCCAACATTTCCTTGAACAGAGTAACTGCCTTCTTCTGGTGATGTATATTATTGAAAAGCAATTTTCATGCCATCTCTTAGTACATTAGTTATATCCTGAGAAATAAATTAACTATATTTTTACTTAAGGGATTTAGGATATATGTTATTTTTTTCAATTCATTATCTTAACGATTTTTTTGCTTTATAAATAATACCATTCAAAATTTCCACCTCCTCCCATTTCCCTCCCACTCCCCCATTCACCTTCTCCCATACCCCTCCAGTCCTTTAGAGGGCAGGGTACCCGGTCTTGTGGGAAGTCCAAGGCCCTACTCCCTCCATCCAGGCCTCTAGGAAGGTATGCATCCAAACAGTCTAGGCTCCCAAAAAGCCAGTACATGCAGTAGAAACAAAACCCAGTGCCATTATCATTGGCTTCTCAGTCAGCCCCCATTGTCAGCCACATTCAGAGAGTCAGCTTTGATCACATGCTCGTTCAATCCCAGTCCAGCTGACCTTGGTGAGCTCCCCTTAAATCAGTCACACCGTCTCAGTGGGTGGATGAATTTCTCGTGGTCGTGACTTCCTTGCGCATTTTCGCCCTCTTTCTGCTCTTCAACTGGATCTTGAGAGCTCAGTCCAGTACTCCGATGTGGGTCTTTGTCTCTCTCTCCATCCATCGCCGGATGAAGGTTCTAGGGTAATATTCAAGATATTCATCAGTGTGGCCAGTTCAGACACCCTCTCCTATACTGCCCAAGGACCTAACTGGGGACATACCCTTGGAAACCTGTGAACCCCTCTAGAGCCAAGTCTCTTTCCATCTCTAAAATGGCTCCCTTAATTAAGATATCTTATTCCCTGCTCCCATATCCGCCCTTCCTCCATCTCAACCATCCCACTCCCCAAAGCTCTCCCCAGTCCTCTCCTTCTCCTTTCTCTCTCCCCCTAATCCCTTCCGCACACCCCACCCCCACCTCTATGCTCCCAACTTTTGCCCGGCGGTTTTGTGTGCTTCCAATTTCCAGGAGGATCTATTTATATTTTTCTTTGGGTTCACCTTATTGTTTGGCTTCTCTAGGATGACAAACTATACACTTAATGTAGTCACAAAGTCATAGTCAACCCCAAACATTATGTTAATTCTTATAAAGACCTAAGCCAATTATCAGTATCTACTTTTTAAAATAAGAATTGAGTAATAAGAGAATCTAACAGAGTTAGTACCAAAATAAAATTAATCTTTCAAAGACAGCCCTTTTAAGTAAAAAATGTTTTGGGTTAACTATGACTTTGTGAATCAGATGAGACAGTTTTTCTGTTCATTTGTATGCTTGGTTGGTTGGTTTTGGTTTTTAGACATGATTTCAAGTCTTGTCTTGCTTCAAGTTCACTAAATAGTTGATGGTGGCCTTGAAGTTATAATTCTTCATATTTCACTTCCCATGCCCATGATTACTGCATGTCTCTTCATAGCAACAGATTTCATTCATTTTTGAAAGGTCAAAAATCCAGAGGTTGAATAGTATGAATCAGTGCACAAATAGTGGTTCAATGAAGAAGAAAGTTAAGAAAAGAATGGGGTAAGTGGAATATTATTTGAAAGGTACATGTTAATTCCTGTATAAATAAAGTTTGCTGACATTTGCAAATTATTATAATAGCAACTGGGAAAACTTACTGCTTAAAATAAATTATTTAAGAATAAGAAGTGTTCTCTAAATACTATTTGGAGAATAAGAATCATAAGCACACTCACTTGAAATGTGATTATTTTTGTGCATTTTCATGTGCCTAATTGAAGAGTTCAATAATTTGGATCCTGAAGAAGTAATTGAAAAAGTGATTTATAATACTAATAATATTTTAAAACAATAAAGATCTGAAAGTAGCTAATTCTATGGTTATCTTGGGAGAATGAACATAATTATAACAGTGGCTACATCAGCTCAAATGCAAAAAAAAGAATGTGAGATGAAACATGCAATTATTCAAGAAATTTTTACATGAAAGATGAACAACACAGTTATGAGGTGAGATATTCACTTTTGCTTGAGTTTCTAGAGCTTAGGGGTTACATTATGGTGGAGACTCTCGCATAGAGATGAAAATGAGGGTGACATCTTTTGATACCAATGGTTAAAACTGATCTGTCGAATACTCTCAGTGCTGTTCACAACGTAAGTAGAACCTGTCGATATTCTGATTAGTAGATACATTAGAGTCACTCAGTACTTTTACTTGCATCATGACTTACAAATAGATTTTCTCATGGTCATTATTTAGCATTGTACAGGCTTCTGCATCAGGACAGATGAGAGAACTTCAAGAAACTGAGTGACAGAACGTTATAAAGTGAGTAACTGCAGGTGCTAACTCAAAATGATTTTGTGACCTTATTGTAATGTGATTTTGTGTAAAGCATGTAAAGACATTACGTGCCAGAATTTATTTGAGACATCTTTGTTTAAATTGAATCCATTTTGTGGAAACACAAAATCATAGTAGTCATAAAATGGATATGCTTAATAAAGAGCAGAAACAAAAAGAAATTTCAATATAAAAGTATAAACTATATATGATTTATAATCAAGAAAAATAAAATCTATAAAGTTATTTATGGAATTTTACTAACCTTTATACCCCTATTTATACTTTCAAAAAAATTGTATTTTGAAAATTATGCAAGTTTATACAACTAAATATCTGAAGAATGTTTCTTTTAAATTCCAGATCAGAATCAGAATGCAGAGAAGCTTCTAATTATGGGTTTCCCTTTAGCACATATTTATTGAGGGTTCTAATATTCATATTAAACAATAAAACCTGTCATTTTTTGAGTAGTGTCATTGTGTACAGCTACACAATTACTCTTCAATGTTAAATGTGAATCTGTCCTTCACTTGAAAGTAAGAGAATCAATCTAAAGAAAATACATTGCTAGTGCAATCATCTGAAGTAGGAGTAGAAAATCAAGGATATTGACCTTGCATTTTATTCTATAAGATGCACAGATGTAAATAAGACTAAAGAATGTTGGGCTTTCTTTAATGAGGATAAACCAACAAGTCTTTACAATAAATTCTTGTGAAAAATCTGTTTACAGTTTACTTATTTTTATTTAAGTTTAAAGACTGATAAAAACTCATTTAGACTTATAAGCATTGTTAGATTAGATAAAATTAACTAAAACATGATTTTGAAATTGTGAATGAAATTAAAATGAAAGCAAAATATATATTACATACATCTTCCACAGTCTCCAAGGCCTGTAATAATCTATTCCTTTGTTTGTCACATTCTTAGGTGATATTTCAACAACACTTGATACTACTGACTGCTTCCTCTGCTCAGATATTTCTGTTGTTAGTGACCAGCAGGGAGTCTCCTTTTCTGTTTTTTCTCTCCTTAATGCATCACTGACAGCTCTTAATTTGTCTTATCTGATCTGTCCTCCAATACTGCTGACTCACAGTGAAATATACCATAATTTAATGTTGACCGAAGTTTTCTGTCCCACCAGTCCTACAGTTGTTAATTCCCAAAGAAATTACACAGAGATCAACATTAATTATAAAACTTATTGGTCCATTATTTCAGGCTTCTTATTAACTCTTATAACTTATATTAGTTCATTATTCTTAACTATGTTAGCCACGTGGCTTGATATCTTTTTCAGCAAGGCTGGGTTAAGAATGCAGAATGAAACTTCCTTCTTCCCAGAATTCCCATTGCCCCACCTCTACTTCCTACCTGGTCACCCTGCCTATGCTACCTACCTGGCTACTGGTCAATCAGCATTTTATTGTCCCACAGCAATTTAATCCTTTCAGCTACTTGTCTGTGTTTTATGCTTATTCATTTGGTGCTTCATCTAGTCTTGGGAGTTTTAAAAACATTCATATAATGTGGTGTTCATTACTTGTCTCAGCACACAGCTTTACTCCCAAATTTCCCAGGAAAAAAAATGCATTTCACAAGTAATATTTAGCTATTTGGATCAATTTTCAATGCTATTGCTGAAGAAGGATGTTCTGCATCATTTGTAAGATGTAGCCAACACTTTGGTGAATAATTTATTTCTTTACATAAAGCAGTATCACTTTAAATAAATTATCAGCATATGAACACATGGATGTATTAAAATCAAACCAGAAAAAGGAATCTTAATAACTTATCAAAACACCATAAATGGGAGGGTAGGTGGAAAAGGGACCCTGTAAAGAGAAGATTCCTAACACTGAGATGGTAAAAGCTCCACCAACCTGTCATCAATCTCCATCAAGAGACCTAGCAGTCAAAGAATGCTTAACGGTTCCAGAGCTTCTGCACTTCTTGGTCTCCATTGCTTGTACAACCTATTCAAAGTACCTTCTGTCTGTCTGTGTTTCCACTACTTGATTTTCTAGGACCATCCTGGCCTTCCTAATCACAGCCCCTATAGTCTCATTCTCTACTTAGATTCTCATCATCTGGATAGCATGAGACACCCTATGTCTCAGCTCAGTGCTGATCTTGGCCCATGACTTGACTCTTACAGCCAATGACTCCACCTGAGATGTTTAATAATTTATCTCACTAACACTTTATGTTCCTTTACAATTTACATGTCAACCTCCTTCTTCTCCTTTATGTAAGGCCTCTTTGAAACCCTAAAACTCTGCTGTGATCTCTTTAACTCTTTGTAGTTATTCTATTACCAATACATATACATAATCATTATTATATTTCATTTGTGATGTTAGCATGGTCTGAGAGTTAACATAAGTAACTGAGGTTTGAATATGGCTGTTTATCATGACCAGCTATGAGAGGAAATCAGGACTTGTTGGTAAATTTTAGCTGAAACTGATATCTCTTGTATTTATTCTCAATTGATACTACTTGTCTTAGTCAAGGTTCTATGGTTGCAAAAAGATCCCATGACCATGACAATTCTTATATAAGAAAGCATTTAACTAGGGTTTGTTCATGGGTCTTAGATTAGTCCATAATTAGAATGGAAGGAAGCATGGTGGCAGGCAGGCAGACATAGTGCTGGAGAATGACATTCAGATATAGAGACATTAGGAAGGATCACTGGGCTGGCCTTGGGCTTCTAAAACCTCGAAGCCCAACTAAAGGCCATATTCCCTAACTATTTTAAGGAGTATGACTTTATGATGACTATGCATTCAAATATATTAGCCCATTGGTGCCATTCTTATTCAAACCAACATTTTATGTAAATACACAAATGTGCCCATGTATGCTTCTGACAACACACTCATGTCATGATTTATCTCAAAAAGTATATTGATGTGGGATACCCATCTTTATACTGTGAATATATTTTATTACCATTGGTTAGTAAAGAAGATGCTTTGACCTATGGAAGAACAGAATATTGCTAAGTGGGAAATTCAAGAAGAGATATAGATATAGAAGGATGGGATCTAAATAAATGCCCGCAGCCCCCAGAGGAGTAAGATGCCAAAGTATTACCATCAATCCACCAGCCATGTGACAATACACAGATTATTAGAAATGAGTTCATTTATAAGCAAAAGCTAACCACTGTGGAGTCTGAGTCACTGGCTAAGCAATTATAATTAATTTAAGCCTCTTAACTTAAGTAATTATTTATAGGTGACTGCAGAAAAGATGTGCAGTAAAGAAACCTGTTTGTCGGAACTGGATGGGACAGAGAAAAGATTTCTGGCTATAGTAGATAGTCTGCAAAATAGATAGAAATTAATTATATAAATGAACTTGGAAACCTGTCTTCTCAAAATGGGTGATATTTTGTTTGAAATACATGCATATTTATTACTGTAGTTCATTTGGCAAAATGCTTTCTGCAAATATCCTCTTATGAAGTCTATTGCTCTGTTGTCCTTATCCAAGGTTTTGCCTTATGCAATGACATTAATGAATGATAATATCTAGCCTTATAGTGCATTGTTTTTCAACTTTTCCACCTCTAACACAAGTTTTTATCAAATGTACCAAAAAATAAAATTGCTGCTGTTTTATAATAATGAGATCCAATTGTCCAGGGAAGGAAGCAAAAGTATATATATTTATATACTTATAATAAAAGAATGTAATTTTAATAATATTTGAACATGAATATAAAATACTTTGTCTTGAAAAACTTGTCAAGAATACAAGAATAGCTTTAGCTATGGTTGACCCTGGAGGAAAGGAAATATTACTGTAATAAAGGAAGATATACCAATGAAAACATCTAAAAAGACTGGCTTGGCAAAATATATGGTTTCACGTCTAGACAAGAGTAACAGATGTAGTGCCCATAAATCTTTGAATACCATTTATAAATTACATTTTCATGTTATTGTGCTAAGCCAGACACCACTGAAATGATTCTGTGTGCTTGTCTGTTTTATTCCATTTTATGTGTAAAGAGCCTGCCCTAAACGGGGACCAAATTGACAGAAAAGCTTTGGAGAGTGATGGAGGTTGTTGATACATCTCTTAGCTGATAATGACTGAGGAGCACATCTCAAACTCCTTAAGAAGTCTTGAGATTTTTAAAGAGTCTCATTATTTCTAAGAAGATTTACAAAGGAAATGAACTACTGTTTTCTCATGGAAAACTACCAATACTAAAAGAACACTCAAACAAGAATAAAAAAAAAAAAAAATAAAATAAAATAAAATAAAATAAAATAAAAAAAGAATATTTCATATAATTCCTATGCTTTATCAAAAGGCCTAGTTTATACAAAAAGTATTGTATTAGTTTGATATATTATGCAAAGTACGGAAATTGATTTAATGCGGGTAATAAGGTAACAGGAACCTTATAGTTCAGAGGTTATCATTATATTAATTTTAAAAAATTTTACTTTGAATTATAATTGTTTTGTATTTCACTTAATATTCTACTATATAACAGCATATCCATGAATTAAATCACTCAAAGCACAAAACAGCCTGCATTTTCCATTCATTCTAATAAGGCAATTGATACTGGCAGGCTTAATTCCGCAGGCTGTTTCCTGCTTATCTGTATATCAGAGAAAAGATACTGTCTCAAAAACAGACAAATTTAGATATAAAAGTCGCATTTGTATTTTCCTCAAATTGTTAGTAAATTTAGTCTAACAGCTTTAAAAGGATTGGCTTTAGGCCAGGTGGTGGTGGCACACAACATTAATTCCAGCATTCTGGGGGCAAAGACAGGCAGACCTCTGTGAGTTCGAGGCCTGTCTGGTCTCCAAAAGCTAATTCCAGGACAGCTAGGACTGTTACACAGAGAAATCCTGTCTTGAAACCCCCATCCCAAAAACATTACTTGTTTTATTCAGTCTTTTATGTTACATGTAATTTCATCTCAGCAGCACTTGGTTGCTATTCTTCCATATAGTAAAAGTTGTATTAAATTTCACCTAAATATGTATTTAGAACAATAGCAATCATTTTTCTAAAGATGTTACGAGAACATAATGGCAAGTAAGGTTATGCAAAACAAAAAGATACCTGGATTCTAATAAATATATTATTAAAAATATTACTTACATTTAAAAAATCTTGATTCATAAAATTTAACATTAATATGTCCTGTATTTTGAATCGATTATTTATTTTTGGTGGAAAAATATTTAATGAAATATCAAAATGTTTATGCAAGGCTGCTTGCATAATGGAATAAACATATTCCAATCCATTTGGGTTAAAGCACTGTGTGTTCTTAGTGGTGAGTGCCTTCATTCATCCCTCATAGCTTATAATTTCCATTTCATGCTTATGCCCCATCCTTCAACTTCTCTCTTACAGTCTTTACTCATTCCCTCCACTAAGCTACTTTTTCTTACAATTCTACTTTCTCTTTCCTAAGAACTTGAGTCTAAAACATAAGGATGAAACTGGTTTCTTATTTTGTTTATCAGTTCAGGCCAAAACCTAACAAAATCTTAGTTACATTAGAATATTATTTATCACAAAAGCAAAAGATTACATGACTATCTAGTAAAAATTTGAAAATTTTGTCTAACTTAAGTATACAATATGGTTTCCAGATTACATTAGCACTGCCATTTAGAGCTAGCTGTAATCATCTAATGATGGGCAGATGATGTCATTGTTATCAGTCTTCTTGGTATGGTGTAATATTCACTGTAATAGATATAAAGTCATTTTAGGAGAGAAATTGGATGGGCTGTATCTGACCTGTTAGTTTGCCTGTCTTAAGATGTAGCACAACTCCTAAAAATGCTCTCATGATAATGAGATTCCCAACATCACAATGATGGCTTTTCAATTTTCTCGACACATTTGTAGTATTATCCTTTCAAACAAGGACAGAAGAGTGAAGTAAACTGTGGATGGACTTGGTATGAGGTGTAAATTCTCAATATACAATCAAAATTTCTTCCTCTGTTCTAATGTCTGTGTTTGTAAAGAAAAATCATGTGATAATCACCACGTAAGCTCACATAGTTTACGTCATGAATATAATTTAAACTCTAACAGAGTCCCTATCAATTATTCTAAGAGTGCATTAGTTGAAGCCTCCTCATTGTCTAGTAGAAAGGAAGCATACAATGATATTCACTAATAGGGATCTTAAAAAGTTATATTGCTTTGTGTGAACTCACTGTGATACTGGTAGCATCAAAGAAAACTATATGTTCATTAATTACAAAAGAAGTGTGGAGTCCAACAAGAGCTCTCTTTAGGTTAAGTGCTTAGAAGTGAGCCCATCGATCCTTAAAAAGAGGGAAGGAAGCAAAAAACCATGGTTTCAAAGTTGTCCTCTGACATTCACAGAGGCATTGAAGCATGCATGCATCATTCAAACATGATAAAAACATGAAAGCAATTAATTAAATGTTTGGAAATAAGAAAAAACTGTTTAAAGAGTTTCCAGACTCCAAATTATCTTCATAGTCTTTATCTATTCAACATTAAAAAAAATAAAAATAATTTACTACCTTGTTTATCTTTTGCATTTTTGTTGGTTTTGACATTACTCAGAGATATCAAATCATAACTCAGTTTTTCTTTCATTTGAATTTCCTTGACAGTAACCATGATTGTGATATTACTATTATTATTATTATATCTCAGCCATTTGCACATCTTCAGGAAAATGACTATGCAAATCTTTACTCCATGTTTTACTTGATTTCGTAGTTTTCCTATCCTCTCTTGCAATTACTTACATATTTTAGAAAAAATAATTTCCCATATGTGCCTTTTGCAATTGTTTCCTACTTCTCTAGGCCTACTTTTTCTTCAATAGGCTGCTTCTTGGACTGTAAAGGTTTTTAATTTTTGTTTTGTTTTTAAAATCTGATTGGTTTTGCTTAGTCTTCTGTGCTTTTATTTTCATAGTAATAAAGACCTCCCCCAAACAAAGATCATAAGTATTTCTCTTACTAACAAGAATTTTACTATTTTAATCATTAATGCATTTTCAATTGGCTTCTTAGTACAATTACTTTATAGTTTCATTATTTTACATGTGAGTATAGAGTTATCCAAATGTTAGTTACTAAAGGGCTCCCAGTTTAACTCTGTAAACAACTAATTTTTGAATTAACTCTCTGTCTCTCTCTCTGTCTCTCTCTTTCTCTGTGTGTGTGTGAGTGTGTATGTGTGTGTGCTTCTTTAGTGTGTCTTTATGCATGTATTCTAGTCTTTTGGTTGTACTTATGTAACATATATTGAAATCAGGATGTGTGATACCTCCAATTTAGGTTTCTTTTTCAAGATTGTTTTCACTATTATGCTTGCTGGTTTCCTGTAAATAAACGTATATTTTGTCTGGTATGTCGTCAGTTGTCACATTGCATGTGTGCAACACTTTTGCTAGATTTCCTCTAATAACATTAAAATTTTCAACCTGTGAACACATATCAATGTAAATTTAATATTGATGAACATTGATATTATTAAAATTTTTATTATTATTGTTTAAATTATTTAAACGTATTCAAATATAAAGTAATCACTAACAGATAACATTTTTAAAAATTATATCAATCATAAAACTCATGTGGAAGTACAAAGGATCCTAAAGAGAGAAAATAATCTTGTGTAAGTTCAGTGATGTCAGTATTACAACATATGACTTAACTTTTTACTATGGAGCCATAGTAACCAAAATAGTACAATATGGGCCCCAAAAGAGTAAACAGAGCAGTGAAATAGCAGAAAAGACCCTAAAAAATACCAAGAGGTTCAGAGCCACCTGATTTTTAATAAATGTACCAAAAACTCATATTGAACAAAGTCTCTTTGAAAAGTTGTACTCATGACACTGGGTATTCTAAACAAAATACTGAACATGGATCTTTTCCCCATCAGACTGTAGAAAAAATGCAAATGGATTGAAGACATTAACTTAAATCTTCACTTCAGATTACTATAGGAAAATGTAGGTAGGACATTTCTAGGCACAGGCAAGGACCTTCTAAATAAGCTTTCAATTATTTAGAAAGTATTAATTGACAAATTATATAGAATGAGTTTCAAGAAATTCTACACTAGGAACTATAGTTTTCAAAGTAAAGAAGCAACATACTATATGATAAAATATAAACAATCTCTTCCAATTATTAACAAAGCAAGAATTTAAACCCAGCTATGTTTTTGAAAATTCAAGAAATAAAAAGAAATAAATAACCCAACCAATAAAGATCAAATGAATGAGCCGTTTCTCAATAGATAAACACAAATGGCTACAGTACAAACAAAATAATATTAAACATCTTTAAAACACAAAAATGCATTCTAGACTTCATTTGGGTTCCTTCGTATTTTAATCAGAATATCTATTATCAAAACCACAAAAAATGTTGGTGAGGATGGAAGAAAAACTGAACCTTTACACACTAGCAAGTGGAATTTAAAGTAGTGTAGTGACTGCAAAAGTCAGGATGGAGGTTCTTCAGAACTATAGGAATGCCAACAACATCTGATCTGGTTAGAACACTCCAGGCATATTTCCAAAGAAAGTAATGGTAGTATGCAATAAATACAATTACCTATTATGATTATTATCCTACTGTCACAAGAGCCTACTAGCCCACAAACAGATGAATGGACAATCAAAGAATGTCACAACACACACACTCATACACACTAACACATTATTCAGACATTAAACCCAAAATTCTGTCATTTGAAGGAAAACGAATAGAACTGGAGATCTGTAATATTGAATGAAATTTGTCTCCAAGATGATTTATCCTTTGACAGAAAATATTCTGTTGATTGACATCAAAGACCATTTCTGTGATCATTGCCAGCTTTCAAGTATTGTGTCAGATAAGGGATGATTAAGTTACAGTTTTACATCAATAAGCATAAACAATAGTCAAATTAGAAAATGACACGCACCCACATACTACTGCAAATGATTCAACATTGAAAACATGTGCCTATAAAATAGTACCAGCTAGAAGCCCAAAGATTGACTTTATCCTATAGGAGATAAATGAAATTCAAGTAATAATATTACTAATTTTATTTACAGTTAGGAATGGATGATGGCAAGAAAAATAGACACATCAGAGATTTGATAACAGGGAAAATCAAATAAATTGTACAAAAATTTCATTAGCACTACACAAATGACAGTTAATATTATTTTAGCAAAGAGATCTTTGTTAAGATTGTTCATATTGGTTCATCTCCTATACCTAACAACTCTGACAGTTGCGATTTTTGGAAACTGGACTGTGATTATAATGTAATTATTTTTATCACAAAGGATACTAGATAATGATTTTTAAAGTGAAGCAGTTAAGTTCTGAAAATACAACTTTCATTTCTCTTTGCTTCCTGGCTGTGTACAAATAGGCCAGATTTCTGAAGTTCATGATGCCATGATTTCCCTCCATGTTGGACCACATGAAATAAGATCTAGAACACTTCCTTCTCAAGCTACGTTTGTAAGATCAACTAGAAGAGAAACTAATTCTATAGGCATTACTTTGAGTATGCAAAATATATAGTTCTGAGTTAGAATTTTCTTAGAAATTTATAAAAAATAAATTCACAACAGACACTTGATTGTGGTTTTTATGCTGTTCTTAATAAGGGTAAACAATTTCCTTCCTTATATTGAATTGATTCAGACAAGCATCTGTAACTCCTTACCTTTCCCATGTAAGTTGTTCAATACATAAGAGGATGTCCTTTTATTACTACTGCTTTTGAAATTAGACTTTCCTATATTAGTTTTCTTTGAGATTAGAATGGAGGAGACAAAATTTCTTCTAAATAAATTAGGCTCCCAATATAGTAAACTACATTATGAATCTGTCTTCCCTTGTTTACATGACAAAATTACATCTCATAATGTATACACTTATAAAGAAATTTTCAAGACAGGCGCAAGCGGCACAGAGGAAATTATAATATATGTATAACCCCATAATATATTAAAATTTATCACTTTTTGCCTTGTTTTATTAGTTTGTTTGTCTTGGATATCAATGTTTAATCACACAGAAGCATTATTCCATTTCTATTTTCTATAACAAAAGATTGAAATCCTGAATGAGATAGGAGCAATCAATTAATATTTTTTCAATTGCTGTTTAATACTAAATATGTGCTCTGTAGTTTGAAAAGTATAATGTTCTCTATAGGGATACTTCTCACTTCTCTGGCTTCAGACTGAAATATTTGTTTGGGAGGTTCTGTGGTTCTCTTCTAGTACATATCAGTTCAATGTAAAACAGTTTGAGAAACAACAGATTACTCTTTTTGTTTTCACCAATCACAAAACTTTATTATAAACAATGAGAGGAAAAAGAGACATTCCTGAAACTACGTGCAGTGAATTTGATTGCTACTTTATGGAAACATATAATAAAATTGTATAGAATCGACAAACGTCTCCAAAACCTTTGCAAAGAGGGCAAGGTATGAATGTTTGTTTCTGATCATTGCTTTAATTTCTGGACACGTGCAGCTCTTCAAACTCTTAATTATTGTTATCTTACTTCCTCTCAGAACATATAAAATCACACAAAATTAATGACAAAGACTGTCAAAACCTGAAAATTTTGCAACTTCACTTGTGAAATCGCCTTAGATATTGAAATTTCCTCTGAGAAGGAAGTTTCATTTAGTGCTTCCCAGTCAGTGCCTCTCTTTCTCCAAGTGTATCCTGTCTATATATGTGGAAAGGTCTGCACTCTCTGGAAATTTTGATTTCAGTTTTCAGATGACTTATCACAGAAACAGGAGAGAGAAGCTCTTTCTGTCTGAGTAAGAGAGACCTAAACCAGGGCTCTGTGAGGGGAATAACGTTATCTTCTCACTGAAAAGCACAGAGAAAAATTATTCGCTTAGGTTATAAACTGCATTTTTGTTCCCTCTGTCATTGATTCATCTGTAGCTGTTCGATTTGCAAGCAGACTATCTGGCTGCCTGTATGTTCTTGAAGTTATGATCACCATTTTCCCATTATGTTCTTTTTTAAAAGTTTTCTCTACAACACTATTTGTATTTGATGATGTACAAAAATAGTGATAAGTTCCAAATTTAGGGATTAAATTGTTTCCTTTGCTTCATATGATGAATTCTGTTTTATTATCAGGCACAGTACAAAATATATTACATAAATAATGACCCTGTATTTTTTATTAACCTTTACACATTGGCAGCTAAATAGAGTTTAGATTGGAAAGTAGCATATAATTTCAATGACAGATTCTTCAGGATATTTTTTTGAAAGTGAATTCTTTACTCATCCACTACGTTCTGAAAATAGTTTTCTCTCCCATTACTTTTCAGTTCCTCTCCACCTAACCTTTCCTGCAGATTTGTCCCCTTTCTGTCTTTCCTTAGAAAAGAAAATACTTCTAAAAGATAAATTAAAATATAAGCAACCAAACAAAACAAATTAAAATATAACACGACAAAGCAAAAGCTTTCATACAGAAGTTGGACACAATGATTCGACAGGAGTCGGAGTCCCAGGAGCAGGCAAAGACTCGGAAACCCACTCATTCTCATCATCAGAAGCATCTCAAAAACACTAACCTAAGAGCATGATGATTCAGTCTTGCTTATCTGATTCAGAGGCCTCAGTTTTCTCCTGTTCTCTATCCTCTCTGACCTTTACAGTTTTTCTGGGTCCTCTACTGCAGAATTCCCTAGATGCTGAAGTGAGGGATTTGATGTAGACCTGCAAGTTAAGACTCTCTCTCCACATAATGTCTGGCTATGGATTTCCACATCTGTTCCCATCTGCTACTTGAGGAAGCCTCTCTGATGATGATAAGAAAAGCCACCAAAATAGGAATATTGCAGAATATCATTAGCAATCACTTTATAGAACTTTTTTTTTGACCAATAGTGTTTTGGTTTGGTTTCACTCTAGGTTTCTGAACTATCTAGTATCTGGTTCTTTGTTACCAAAGCAGTGTCTGCTACGGGTTCCTTCCTGTGGAATGAACCTTAAGTCAAATCAGGTATTGGTTAGCTACTCTCACAATTGCTGTGCAACAATTGCCCTAGTGTATCTTGCAGGCAGATCAGGTTGTAGGTCAATGGTTTTGTGATTGGATTGGTGTTCATATTTCTTTTTCAGAGGCCTGAAGAGTACTTACCCACAGCAAAGAGGCTAGAACATAGGGATAAAAGCTCCATGTAGGCACCAGCTCAATGACTCTCTGTGTTCAATGAGTCATGCGGATGCTATCCTTGGCAATGGGACCCTGCTATCACTTAAGATAGAGTAGTGCTTTGTCTTAGCATCAGCCTGAGGTCTTTGAGATTGCCAAGGGACCCTCTTGTCCAACAAATCCATTGTATGCAACCCAGTACCTCCATTGGAAGCCTTGCTTGACTACAAAAGAGGCCAATTGAGACTCTGTATCCCCCATTATGAGGGGTCCTCATTAGAATCATCATCATCCATTCCAGAAAGTTTCTGCTGCACTAGTTTACAGATTATAGATTGGTTAAAATTTACTTAATATATGCTGTATTTGTCTTTCTGGGTCTGAGTTACTTCATTCAGAGTGACTTTTCCTCATTTCATTCATTTGCCTTCAATTTTTGTGATGTCATTTTTCTTTAAACAACTGAGTAATACTTTTTTGTGTATACATACCATACATTCTTTATCCAACCTTTTGTTGAGGGACATCCAGGTTGTTTCCTCTCACTATTATAAATAAAGCTTCAAAGAACATAGTTGAGCAAGTTTCCCTGTAGTAGAATGGAGTGTCCTTTGTGTGTGTATAGTGATATTTCCTTTGTTTTTTAGTAAATAAAGCTTATCTCAAGTTCAGAGTCAAGTGTAAAGTAGCTTTGTAGAACAGGCAGTGGTGACACACACCTTTAATCCCAGTAACCACACGAGTTTGCCATAGAAACCGGGTGTAGTAGTGGTGCATGCCTTTAACTCCAGCACTAGAGAGGAATATCAAATGGGATGAGACAGCTCTTACACAGTCTCATTCTGAGATTCCTGGAGGCAGAATCACCATTTTGAACTAAGGTAGAAGTAAGAGTCAGTGGCTGGCCAATTTCTGTCTCTGGGTTTTTATTAATCATGTTACAGGTATGTGTTCAGGAGTGTTATAGCATTGTCTTAAGATAGATTGATTCCCAATTTTCTGAGGAACTACCATATTGATTTCCATAGCAGTTGCTTGCACTCCCGCCACCAGCAGAGAAGTGTTCTCCTTGCTTGACACCCCCTTTAAGTTATTCTCAGCCACTTGAGATTACTCAGTTGAGAATTATCTGTTCAGATCTATACCCGATTTTCACTAGATTATTTGACATTTTGATTTCGAGTTTTTTAAGTTCTTTATATAATTTGGATATAAGTCTTCTATCAGATGTGGAGTTGGTGAAGATCTTTCCTCTTTGTCTGATTAACAGTTTCCTTTGCCTTACAAAAGTTTTTTGGCTCCACGAGGTCTCATTAAATTAATCTCATGGTTTTTTTTCTTAATTAAAAACTATCATATGAATGATCGTAACTATGTATCTAAATTGAAATACAAGGATATCTTAAACTTATTTCTATGGAGTTGGTATTCTTATCAATTTACATACTAATTAGTTTAAAACCTTAAAATCTAGATACAATAATCAATAGGCTCTTTAGATAGAGTGTTACAAGTTGTAAAATCTAACATGCAAATCCAGTGGTTTGACTCTAGAGCCCGTGATTTTAAGCACTGAATTCAACTGGGAGCTTCTCCATCCCTGATGTTGCAATTGAGGTGTCAGTTAACTGAATATTTTTCTATGATGCTCAATTATTTCTCAATTGAATAGCCATGAATTGGTCCATTTCAATAACTTACTAATTTTAGCACACATCACAAAAAATCTTTATATAGTTGTATGGTGACTTGAGTCTTATAGACTACATTTTTACATGACCATTTTTATAAAGCAAAATTCCTCTCTTATAAATAATACGATTTTAAAAATTCTTTAGTAAAAGTGTACACAATACATTATATGTTAGAATCCCAGTGTCTGATGCTGGCTAATCACTTTATTTTGACTACTCTCAGCTGAAATTTTGATTCTATTCACAATCTCTCTAAGACACATCCAGGCATATTCATGGCATGTTCTCTTTTGGCAATCTTTTCAAATAATTTCCTTCCATGGTTTATGAAGTGAAGATACACTACAAGAGGGGCTAAGAATTATAATAATAAGGGCAACAATAATTTCCAAAATTCGGTGCTTTTTTATTTTATTTTAGGAAATCCTGGGAACTGACTGTGCAGCAAGCGGCACCCTCTGCTGTTGCTCGGAAACAGTCATTTCTAATTATTTCAAGGCAATGCCACCTGGAGAAGAAAAGGCCTTTTTGTGCCAATGTGCCAGATTAGATAGATCACATCCTTTCAAAAGCCAACATGTGCCGAGAGAACATCAAGGGTGCTGGGACGTTCTATTAAGTGAAAGAATACAATTTTCATTTCTAATTTGCATGTGCCAATATGTCAATAAATTATTTATTGAGTTTTAATATGATCAGAGAACTGGGATAGTCACTCCAGGAAGTAGAAAGTGATCGTTTCCAGTCTTCTTCAGCCTTCTGATGAAAATCTAGAGATAGAAGCAGTTTGTAACATGACTGAGTGTGACCTTGTTCCTGAGAACAGGCTGTTTGGAATCAAAGACTTAATGAATTACAGGCTCAGAGACTTTCTGATCTCACACTTACCCAATGCAAGATTTTCTTCTGCACATGATGTCCTGGTGGTTCTTAACCTTTCTAATGTTGAAACTCTTTAACATAGTTCCTCATAAATTGTGATGAGCCACAAATATAAAATAATTTTCATTGCTTCTTTACAGCTATAGTTTTTGCTACTGTTGTGAATCATAATGTCTATATTTTCCAATGGTATTGGGCAATCCCTGTGAAAGAATCACTTGAACTCCCCTAAAGGGTCACAGTCCACACAGTAGGAACCACTGCTTTAAGTTCTCCTTAAATAAATGTGATTACACTTGTACCTAGTTAGGAGCAGAGCTCAAGTTATTAACTTTTTGACACTTATCTTTGAGCATCTGTGACATATTTCTTCAAATACCTGATGGCTACATCCTTTAAAATGTGCCCTCCATCCAGTTTTACAGAAAATTGAGAATCAATCGTTCTCAAGGTACAGCTATACCACCCTCAGTTATATAGCCAAAGGATGCTCAATCATACTGCAAGGACACTTGCCCAAGTATTTCCATAGCAGTTTTATTTGTAATAGCTAGAACCAGAAAACAACCTGAATGTCTCTCAACAGACAAACAGATGAATAAAATGAGGTACATTTACACAATGAAATAGTACTCAACTGTTTTTTTGGTTTGGTTTGGTTTTTGAGTTTTCAAGACAGGGTTTCTCTGTAGCTTTGGAACTTGTCCTGTAAGTAGCTCTTGTAGACCAGGCTGGCCTTGAAGTCACAGAGATCTGCCTGCCTCTGCCTCCTAAGTGCTGGGATTAAAGGCATGTACCACCATCACCCAGCCTACTCAACTATAAAAACAATGACATTAGAAAATTTGAAGACAAATGGATAGAACTAGAAAAAAAATTCTGAGTGAGGTAACCCTTATCAGAAAAATAAACATCATGATTACTCACCCATAAGTGGAAAGTAATTGATAATGATACTATGATCCACAGACTCAGAGAGAATTAGGGAACAAAGAGGACCTGAGGTGGGGTGATGCATGGATAACCCTGGAGAGGGGAAATAGAAATTTGTTGAGTGGATTGGGGAGAGATGGGCATGGAAACTTGAGGAATTGGGTTGAAAAATGGGTGAAGGGAGAAAGTACTAAAAAAAAATATGACTGTAAAGGGGGCCTTTTTAGAGTTAGGTAGAAATTAGATGCAAGGGGAACTTCCTTAAGTCTATAAAGATGGCTCCAACTAAGACTCCTGTTAGCAAAGGATGTGTAGCCTGAATTGGTCAATCTCTGCGAGTGGATTGGTGACTGCCCCAGTTATCATCAGAGAGCCCTCATTCACTGACTGATGGAAGCAGATTCAGAGACCATGACCAAACATGGACTGAGCTACCTGAGTCCTGCTGAGAAGAGGGAGGAGCCAGAGGGTCAGGGACCTCTCAGAAAAACTCACAGAAACCACCAGTCTGTCTCATAGCACCTTACAGAATCTGAACCAGTAGCCAGGGAGCCTGCAAGGGACTGAATTATACTCTCTGCCTATATGTGACAGTTATGTAATTTGTTCTATTTGTGGGACTCCCGGCAATGGGAGCAGGGTTGTCCCTGGTGCTTTGGCTGGCTCTTGGAAACTTATTTCTCATGGTAAATTGCCTTGCCCAGACTGATAACAGGGGAGGTGCTTCGTCTTATAGCAGCCTGATACACCATGCTTTGATGATGCTCATGGGAGGCCTGCCCCTTTCTGAATGAATACAGAGGAGGGTGAATTGAGGGGAGAGAGGAGAAGGCAGGTGTGGGCAGAGTGGGAAGAGAGGAGGGAGAAGAGGTTGTGGTTTGTGTTCAGGATTTAAAATAAATTAATTAATTATAAATAAAGGAATAAACAACAAGCCGGGCGGTGGTGGCGCACGCCTTTAATCCCAGCACTCGGGAGGCAGAGGCAGGCGAATCCCTGTGAGTTCGAGGCCAGCCTGGTCTACAAGAGCTAGTTCCAGGACAGGCACCAAAAACTACAGAGAAACCCTGTCTCGAAAAATCCAAAAAAAATAAAAAAAATAAAAAAAAAATAAAAAAAAGGAATAAACAACAAAGTGCTACCTGTGTAGTCTGTTTCTCTTCTCATTTCATGGAAACAATCATGCAGTTCCCTTTACTTTTGGTTTACAGTATTTAATCCTTTTATTTACTTTTAAATGTTTTAAGATTAAAATATAATGTTTCTTATTAAAATATAAATGTTTTCTAACTAAAATAGAAACATGTTACTATTTTTCCTTTCTTCCTGTCAGTCTCCCAGCTATCCACCATCAAGCACTCAGTCATCACATTCTATCCTCTGCCTGATTCATTTTAGTTGTGAGGCTAATCGTGAATTTTCTAATTGATTACTAAGCTTTCTTTTTTCCCCCCAGCTCTATCCATTTTAGACTGTATTAACTTCAGTGTTTCTTTGCATTTATTGATTCAGTTTCCAAATGTGGAATTATCTTTATTATTTCATTCAGGTTTGTGTTTGTATTTTCTTGACTATCACTCAAACACTTATTATCATCTTCCTGGAGTTTAATAAAATGTTTGTTGATGTTATTTTTTCATTCTTTAATTTTGTGACAGTTTATTATTGTTCCTTGAAGTTGTGTGTACTGTTTTTCCTCTAAACAGATACCATTTGAAAACACTTCTATAGGATGAGCGGGTTTGATGGAAGACATACTATTTTGGTCATTCATATTCATTTTGTTTGGTAATTTGACCTGAGAACATGGAATTCTTTCTTTCATTGTGTGTCTGTTGTCATAAGCCAGCCTACCTTAGACTTGGCCATCAAAGGAGATGTCCAACATGACTTAGAAAAGTAAAAACGGTGTTGTTTTGTCAGACCATGGAAAAACAGCTTTCACATCACGTGTGAAAAATTAGGTCCACAAATGAAGATGGTTTCATGGCTAGAGAGTCTGGGAGTAGGTTTTTGGATTTGCAAAGGAGGAAGCTTAGGCAAATAATGGAGGAAAAAAATAACCTTACTCAAAGGTGGCTTGCACACAAAAAGGTTTCAAGGCCAAATTTCTGAAACTAGATTTGTGAGTTTGAAGATGTAGTTAAGACTTTTAGATGCTATAGGAAAAGGCCATGCTTCTTGTCAAATAGCTGTCTTTGTAGCTTGCGGATGATAATCGAAATGAAATATTCAAAAGTTTATAAAGGTTCTCCAATGCTTATTTTTCTAAGATGTACATTCTGAGTAAAGATGATTTATACAAGAGAGTTTTGGGAATACCCTGAGTTTCAAACATTTTTTTTTCTTAGAAGGAAATAAAATCCACAAGGAATAGATATAGTTTAAAGCCACATAACTACGATAAGGCAATATTTGAGGAGTCGGAATGAAAAACAACTGAACTAACGAGCATGATAACTAATGTTTGGCCAAGGTTTAGTGGTGTCTGTGGCTTGACATATTACTTAAAGAAGGGGCACACTGCCAGAGTACGCCCTGGTATGGTATGGTGAAATTATATAAATTTATGTAATTTAGGATATTTACTGAATTTAGGCTTATATTTTAAACTAAAGTAAAGGGAAGCCGAACGATCTTCACACGGTCTCTAAGTATTGGATAGTTGGCTTCCACAGGGTAAATATTAGTTATTTTTCTCATAGATGTAAGTCCCATTCTCTGGCCTCCATCTTTGGAGGCCCCGCCCTGTGTCTGCCAATCCTTGTTCCCTCCCCCGAGTTGAGGAAAGTCAGCCCCAGCCAGCCAGCCACACCTTGACCACTCCCCAAGTCTATTTAAACTGCTCCCCAGAAACTCCTTTTGTGGTCTCTCCTCTTTCCCCTGGCGGTTACATTCACAGCTACCCCGGTTCCCCCTGGGGCCACCACAGAGCACAAGTATCCCATTAAACCTAAATAGCCCTTAATTTGGCTCTTGTCATTTGACTTGATTGGGATTTTTGCATCGGAGCTCATGTTAGGAGAAATTCCTAACAATAGCTATTACCCAAATTCCTGAGAAAAACAAATTGAAATATTTTCTCTTATCAGAAAAGACATCAGCCCATCCTCACAGAGAAGAGCCTGGAGATATTGAGGCCTTTCCTAGATTGTATGGAAATAAGTACTTGGGAGAAAGGTGGCCTGTGAGCTAAGGCCAGGAGTTGTGAGTAGGGACTAAGAGAACTTAGAAGACTAGCAACAACCTTGACATGTTAATAGATACCACAGTCGTGTTAACAAAAAGGTCCCTATTGCCAGAGAAGAATGACTCCTATTAATAAGTAGGAACTTTTTTCCAAAGGTATAAAAGAACACAAACTTGTTGTCTAAATGCTTAAATTCCTTAGGAAAAGGGATTTTTTTTGGGCTGGGGAAATCTAAGAATAACTTGAATTCCTATTCCTAGAAACTCGTTTTGCTCAGTCAGGCCTTATTGCTTACCAGTTCCTCAGTGTTCAAACTGGTACCATAATATACATCTAGTATCCACAACATAATATACATCTAGTATCCTCTGAAGGCCACTTCACACTCATAATACAACTGAGTAGGAGACTATTTCTACATAACTACATTGATGAGGTTCAAGTTCCAGGAATTGTAGCAAATCATTGTCTGAATGGCCAAATTACATTTGATATGGTATATTATACCCAGTATAGACTTGGTATGCCAAAAAAGAGAAAAAGAAATATAAGGCTGAAATATCCAAACGGAAGCCTGTAATAACATGTTTAACTCTATTAATATGACTTTCACAGACCCAGAAGGTCAGCAGTTTTGAGCTATCAAACTTTTCATTTTTTTTCCATTTCATAGGTTTTACATTAACATTTTAAAATGAGGTTTTATATTTTAAGATTACAAGATTTCCTCTAAATATCAATATTTTCCATCAAATCCTAAGTAATCGCATATTTCCCATTTTTACTAAAGTTCATATCTAGTGAACTTCACAGTGTACTTTTCTACTTTAAAAAGAAAATAAAATTGTCAATTCACTGAATTACTAATGATTTTACTATGCTTTAGAATGACAGTTAAAAGAATTTCTGAAGAACACAAAGAATATGACATTCTGATCAGAATATGTACCAGACATATAATGCTGCTCTTCTTATTCTGTCTGAATATCATGTTTTCTTCTTGAGGAAAAGAGACTGTGTGGCTGGTCTATTTAATCTTCATATTAAGCACCTTGATAGCATCCTCTTGAATATTTCATGTGGTTGTACTGATAAAGAAGGTAAGACTTTATGCAAATTTTGGCACAAACTGGTTCAACAGAGCTTTAAAATAGAATAAAACAATAGAGAGTTTGGGACCTGGCAGATATCATTGCTCCTATGAAGATAAGCCAGGCAATTCAATCAGAACTGTGGACCTTGTGGTATCTGTAGTGATATTCTGTTCTTGTCCTGCTCTTAGACCAGTTCTTTGCCCTGTGGTTGATATTTACCCTGAAAGGAATATGGAACTTTACTACAAGTCTGTTTCAAAATCTAAGTTCCAGAGATTGCCAGATAATAAATAAATTAAATGCTAGAACAACAAACTTAGACTTGGAACATCAAAACAAAGAAAATTGTACATATAAAACACTCTTTCAATAAATCATTTGTAATAAATGCATTATAGTAGAAGGACATTATCAGTTGTTTTTGCAATATGATTTTCACTCAAATAATTTTAGTCTTGTGATAGTTTGAATGTAATTGGACCCAATAAGCACATAGGGAGTGGCATATTAGGAGTGTGGCTTTATTGGAGAAGGTATAGTCTTCTGTGGAGGCAGGCTTTGAGGTTTGTTCATATAAATAGAGAGGATGATGAATAGTGTAAGGATTTATTTGGAGATATTCTGGCTCATCATAAGATTCTTAAAAAAGAATCTATCATAAGAATAATATTTTAACTTATTGTGAAAGTATTATGAATTACATTAGGTATAAAAGGGAAAAGACATAGGATTTTTCTTTTTATCCATGGTAAAGCACAACACAAAAAATATTTATTTACAACCATGTTCATGTTCAAAGATGTGATATTTGTCAAAGATAGATTTTTCCATTAGCATTTTGTTTGTTTTGTTCAAAAAGAAATTGCTTAATATATTGGAATATGTACTGCATAGGAGGAATCAGTAATAATCTTTTAGGTAATGTATCCATCCTCCTTGCACAAGAGCAGCTTTCTGTTTTTAGATTAAAACCAATGGGTCACAAAATCAAACCTCAGAAGAGTTAAAGAGAAACCTGTCTTTCACTGGACACACATTATCATAGTTGATAAAATAGGAATAGGCATACTCTTAGCAAATAATGAAAGAACCATGTTTCTCCTCTGACTTACTCTTGCCAGTTCTTATCCAAAGGGAACACGTTTGCTATTCTTGTTAGCAGAGAAGGATCTTCAATGGTCAGCCTTTGACTCTTTGTTACTTTAGGGTTCATACATCAATTGACTGCAACTCTCTTCTTTGTGATGGTCTGTGACAGATGTGGCTTTCAAATCCCATCTAGTTATCTATTCTCACAAGCCCCAGAATGTTAAGAGGGTAAAATGATAAATCGACTTCCTAGTTTCTGTGGTGTCACATTCATTTTGAGATAAGCGAATGGGTATAATAGAACTTAAAAATTGATAGATTCATAGTGTAATTTCAAATATATTGTTTTCCCATGACATTGCAATTTGAGAGATTGAAAAGAAGTAAAATAAGTGACTGTCAATATCTTTCAAGGTGTTACCAACAAACCATCTCAGGAGTACAGTAGATGCAGGAGAAGCTTAAACCTTCATGTTCCTCACTTCTGCTAGATCTCCCATTTTCTGTTCTCATCACATGGTGAATAATTTCAAGGATATTTATTTGATTGTCACATGCTTAACCTTTCAACAGACAGGCCACTTCCCTGAGATAATATCCAATATAGCCTACTAGTGAGTCTATTATTAGTATGTCTGTCAGGATTCATTTCTAACCATGAAATTTTCAATCATATTTGTGCATCTTATTGATGAAGGGTAGACCCTGGGGGCAAAATAGATCAAATCATCAAATCTGTCTAATCACAGATAAGCTAGGGTAACCTAAGAGACTTTACCATTTTACCCACTAGCTTTTGGGTTTTTTTTTTAATCCACTGAAGATCCTATTTAAATATATGAGGTGTTGAGAGACATTTCACATTCAAATCATAAGACAGATTTTCATATGTCATTGTTTCTGAGTTTGCGAGTGAATAAACTAGCATAAACCCACCTCATTTGAGAAAAGAAAGTGGGTTAGTTGATAATATCCAAGTTTTAAGAGGTAGAAATTTGAATAATATTGATGATGAAGTACAAAAAAAATATAAAATCAGCTGTAAAGTGACATCTTTTTATCCTATTTTACTTTTCCTCTGTAAAAAATTAAATAATTTATTAGGTGATTATCAGATCAGATATAATGATAATTATAAGTTAATATTTCTGTAACTGTCATGATATAGCAATGTTTTCTTCTATTGAGAATATCAATTTCCTTGGCTTCTTTCTTTGACCCCAGAATGGCAATGGTCAGTAAATACATGTTGAATGAATAAATGGTTGTTTCACTTGTAGTATTAGCTCTGAACAGCTTGTATTGAAAATAGCAATTAGCTTGATTCACAGCATTACAATGAATCTCAACTAGACCAATTTTCTCCATTGCAATTATAGGGCACAGAGTAAACATGCCACTCCTAAGACATTCCTCTTATTCTTAAGGGGAAATGATTCTTGTATTTTCCTTGCTTCTACCATAAAGGCAGAAATGGAGAACCAAGGAGAGAAAAGTTTACCATTTTCTGAAGTGGTAATTGTGCACTACATTGGAGGAATTGTCTTTTTTTATGAAAGGTGTCTACTACATTGAAAGTATTATAAAGAGACATCGAAGCAGAAGATTTAAGTTGCATCTAATAAATAAATATTTATATATTATATTTACAAAATTTCATTGATTCTAAAGAAACTTTAAATTTTTTTGAGAAAAAAAACATCAAGGGAACAAACACTAAATATACAAAATTAATGATGTTGAACCCAGCGATGGCTGCTATGATTGATGGGGGCCACAGATGGAGACCACGTAATGTTTGTATACATAACAATGTTATAAGGAAGAATTAGCTTAGCCCTTTGGGTACCAACCTAAATCAAGCTAAAAATTCAAGACTTCTGCGAGGAAAATAGTTTTGATGGCTGTGACTCGAAAGAAACAATGAAAATCAGATCTCCAGGTACCTCAGATGAACACACATCTACCCAATTGTTTTTTTACTGTGGTCCTGAAGAATAACTGAACTTTGATAAAGATTTACTAATCTCAGAAAAGAGGGAATTGATCTTTTCATTCTGACCTATGATTCAACATTCCTATCAGAGTTTTTCAGAAAGAAGACAGATTTGTTTTTGTGCTTTGATTTTCAATGAATTGTTTTTGTTTTTGAATTTCTATAAAACCTTTTGTCTGAAAATTCTTTTGCACTGATACAATTGTCAAAAGGTCATAGTATTTGTATAGACAGAGATAAATTATTTGAAGAATTATCAATTTTAAAAAACTTCATTTCAGCAAAATTTAAAAATTTACACCTTGTACACGCTTATAATATGTTCAGGAAAAAGAAGCAAACATTAATGGAATCTCTTATTGGATATCATCATTTCAATTTGAGAATATAGTCAATGGATTCAGGCTGGAATTAATTTGCTATGTTGCAAAAATTACCACCGGTTTGCAAACTGCTTTCCTCAACTTTAAGGATCCTAGAATTTTGAACATTATCAGTCATGTTCTTCAATACAGTGTTTTAAGGAAAAAGAAAAGCACAAAAATAATTTTATTTCTTTTCAATTCAAATACCCAATATTATACCTTTAATTAATCAGATACATAATAAATTCTCAGAGTAAACTAGCCAAAGAAAATTGGAAATTGAAAGTAAGTATAAGGTATGTAAACCTAACACAGCTGTTTCTAAAAAGTTTGAAAGTATGTTAACACTTGAACTCTTTCCATAAAATAGGCAAAGTTACATTTTCATGGCTATTTAATATTTACTCTAAAACCTACATGCCCTCTTCATGTAACATAACAGACTATGTATTAAAACAAGCAAGTAGAAGATAGTATTTAAAATTGATATTGATGCATAGAATAATAAAAATTCATAATAAATAGTTTAAGTGGAATATTTTACATCTAATTCAGTAAAAAATGTGGCAGAATATGTATACTGCTACTATTCTTAGAAAATAAAATTAAAATAAAAAATTACACATAGTTAACTAAATCTTGACCATGAATTGTAAGAATGTTGCAATTAAATTGATATATTCCAGACATATCTTTAAAATTAATTGCAGTATTCAAATATGATTAAAGCTAACATTAAAATATAAATGAAGATTTTTAGACTTTAGACAGTTGCAGACTGGAAGTAATTCAAAATCTGGATAATACACAAAAAAAATGTTTATTTTTAGTCCATATCAGAAATTGTTCTTTATCAGGAAAATTATTCAAAAATCATTAAATTTCAGTATATCTTTATAACCTAATGTTGCCTTGACTTAAAAAAATACTCAGAAAATTATATAAGGAATTTGCAGATGCAACATGTTGAGGGAAAGAGGAGAGGACAGAGATTTCCAGGAAAACAAGCTTTTCTTTTCACAGAGCTTAATCACCAGCCTCAGATTTCCAACACAAAAAGACACACAACACACATGGATCAGCTTCCCGTAGACCTCACTTCTTTCAAAGACTTGGAATTGAATTTATTTGGGCTGAGAGTTGCAGTGTCAAAGAAGCCACCAACCAAATGAACAAGCAAAAAAATAAAACAGCAATAAAAGTCTACTTTTTAAACCATCTGCTATACAAATGAATTATTATGCATAAAATCTAGAAGTCAATCAGTTTTGACAGAACAAACTCTCTGACTTTGTTGATCATGTAAGTGAGTACAGAAATTGATTGTACAATTATGGTTCATCCTGGATTATTTTTCATAGTTGCCTAAAACAAAGGCATGCTCTCATTTCCAGACTGACTAATTCAGTTTGTTCCTACATATCTGCACTGCATGACTTTTGTGTGCTACACATGAGTTATGTGTTTTATCTCTGGAACGCCTTGCACATTTGTAAAATGAATAATATAGAAAATCAATATTTTGCTTGTGTGCTTGTTATTCAACTGAAAGTCTTGTAAAAAGATAGATAATTTCTAAATTTAAATATTTGTCTCTATGCAGTAATCCTCTTATACTTAATTTTTTCTGTAATTGTTGTATGATTAATACCATAATTAACTGATATGCATGCACATGAGAGAATATCTAATTAATATAAGGCAACAACAGCTTCCTTATCAGAAATGTAAGTTTATGTGATAATTTTAATAGAAACTGTTCCTTGTTAGGTGTATTCTGCAACTTTTTTTTATTTAATAAATAGCAATCTACAACTTTCTAGTCAAATTTATTTCTAAAATTTAATGATTCAGAAATATTTTCATATTATGAACTAAATAGTTGTCAGTAGGCATAATGTATTCATACATGTCTGTAAATAATTTGATTAGTTTATTGATACTGTAAAAATTGAACAAATATTTGCCTTGCACTTGTGTCAGTTGAATTTTCCTGATTTTATCATTAGACTACTAAAATTAATATAAAGAGTTATATAGACATATGTTAAAACAATCTGCTGTTCAGTTTTTTCTACATCTTTTCACTGTGGTGGTAGCTATATTAGCCATGTTACTGTTTTTTAATAATTGTTATATATTAACATGTAAATCTAAATTTAAAATTGTTATGCTATTCTTTTATGTTTTTTTTAAATTTTTTAAAAAAACTATCTTTTCCCATTTTATAGACCAAATCCATTTTCCACACTATCCCCTACTCCTCCTCTCTCTGTCTCACCTCTACACCTTCCCTCCCCTCTCATGCCCTATCCTATCCCCATCCACTCCTCAGAGAGAGCTTTCACATGGGGATTCTTCAAAGTCTAGCACATTGCTTTGAGGCAGGACGAAGGCCTTCCCCCCTATATCTATGCTGAGCAAGGTAACCCTCCAGAGAGAATGGGTTCCATAAAGCAAGAGCAAGCAATAAGGGTAAATCCTGGTCTCACTGCCAGAGACCCCACAATCTGAGCCAGCCATACTACTGTCATGAACATTCAGAGGGCCTAGGTTGGTCCTATGCTGCTTCCCTTGCTGTCAGACTGGAGCTGGAAAGCTTCCATTACCTCAGGTAATCTGTTTCAGTGGGTATCCCCATTGTGGTCTTGACCTCTTTGCTGATATTCTCACTCCTCCCTCTCTTCGATCAGACTTTGGGAGCTCAGTCAAAAGTTCTGCTGTGGTTTTCTGCATCTGATTACATCAGATGTGGGTTCTATGATGACATGTAAGATAATCATTAATCTGACTATAAGGCTAGGACAGCTCAAGCAACCTCTCTGCTATTGCTTAGGGTCTTACCTGGGGTGAACCTTTTGTATTCCTGGAATTTCTTGCTAGCCCCATAATGGCTCCATCTTTCAAAACATCTTTTTCCTTGCTCTCTGTCTCTGCCCTTCCCCCATCTCGACCATTCCATTCTTGCTAGTTCTTCTCCCTCTCCCCTTCTCCACTTCTGTAGCATGAGGGCCTGCTTGTCAGGGTTTCTGTCCTGCCCAGTTCCCACAGCCAGAAAGCCCTCAAAGAAAATACTCAGAGAGTCTACATTAGGTTATGTACTGACTGGTCCATTAGCTCAGGCTCCTTATTAAGCTCTTGTAGCTTACATTAACCCATTATTCTTATCTGTGTTAACCACATGCTCAGTACCCTTTTCAGCAAAGCAGGTCACATCCTACTTCTTCGGTGGTCTGGAAGGATTGCAGAGGGAGCTTCCTTCTTCCCAGAATACTGTTCTCATTTCCGCATCTCTACTTCCTGTCTGGTTGTTTCGCCTATACTTCCTGCCTGGCTATCAGCCAATCAACATTTATTTAAAATATAATTGACAGATGATTGTCCCCCACCACACTTCTCCTCCACTTCCACCTTCCCTTCTCCCTCTACCCCCACACTCTCAATTTTCTTAGGAAATTTTGTCTATTTCCCCTTCCCAGGGGTATCTATATATGTTTCTTTTCTTGATATTGTAATACTCTGTATTTTGCTTACAAACAAATAATATCAGTTGTTAAAGGGAAACAATAAATTTAATGATTTTATAATAAAACCTATTCATTATGTTTCAAATTTATATCAGTTATAAATTACAACAATAAAGAGAAGCAAGTTTAGCATTTGTATGTCATGTTTTAATTCAAAGCTACACTTACAGCAATCCTCAACATAAAGATCTAATTTTGCTCTCATAGCTTGTATATCAGCCAACTCTGATGAATTTCTTGACCTTCATCTACTCTTATTTTCCCAACACTCCAGGCCTTGCATATGTCAAACAGTATGTCTACTGTCCAAGCCTGGTAAATGCACAAATATAGGATCACCAATTCTGTCCTCACACTCCCAAGTACAATTGTCAGCAAACTTGCATATCAACTGATGCAAATCTAGCTATTTTCCACAGTAGCATGATTTATTGTCTATCGGTCTCCCAATCCCAAATTAATATTGAGAACCTGAAAAATTGACCTACCAATTTATCAATTCTATATAACTAACCTGAAATCAAAAACCAAGGTTCAACTCAAGGGCACAGCATTGAATCGCACATCAGATCATGGATGAAAGTACACATGTCTGACTAAAAGTGCAAAATTATAGACTGTATGAAACATCACTCCCTTAAAACAAACAAATAAAACAAATCACAACAAAAATACTGCTCTTAAAGAAGTTATTTTAATAATAATTATCTAGATTTACCCCAGGAAGCAGAATTTAAAAGAACACTCAAAAATGTCTTTAAAAGATTTATGATGTTAAAGGAACATATGAGCAAATATTTCATTAAGCTTTAAAGAGGATAGGAATAACTAAATGAATCCAAGAAAGCTTGAATGCATGGTTGAAAAAACTGGAAAAAAATAATTCATGATATTAAATTAAGTAAGAAAAATAAGTCCTGAAGAAAACTCAAACTAAAATGGATAAAAATTGGAAAAATTCAGCAACACAGTAGTTGGAATAAAGATTTATCAGTAGAATAAATCAAGTAGAAGATCAAATACTAGACCTTGTACATAAAATAGCAATAACATGCAAAATTAAACACACACAAGGAATATAAAAAACTACATAAAAACACAAAAACTAAAATATGTATGAATTATCATCATAAAAAGGAAAAGAATCCCAGGTCAATTGCATAGAACTGATATTCAACAGGATCATAGAAGAAAACACCCCAAAATTAAGGAAAGGCTTTCCAATACAGCTACAAGAAACACACAGGACAACATAAATATCAGAAAAGAAACTATCAAAGATTTGTTATAAAGATCAAAAATAAAGATATAGACCAAAAATTGGGCTAAGGTTGTAAAAGGTAAAACACAAATCACAAAGAGAGAAAAGTCTTAAAAATAACAACTAACTTCTCAAATTGAAACTTTAAATAATGGAATAACTTAAATAATATATTCCAAATTCAAACACACACACACACACACACACACACACACACACACACACCTTTCACCCACAAATGTAAACAGAGATTATTTTTTTCCATAAAGACTATCACTCATAGTTGACAGAGAAAAGAAAGAAAGCATTCAGTGATGAACAGTAAGAGTTTATTTTTTTCACTAAATGATCCCTACAGAAAATATTAGAAGGAATATTTATACTGAAGAACAGAAGACACTGACCAAATAGACTGCAGCTTGAAAGTAAAATATTCTATAATTACCAAAACACAAAACAGAAGTAAGAACACAAATTATGTAAAAAAAAGACATAAATTTATGTACAACTTTCAATAGTAACTTTATATATTAGTTGCTGTGGTAGATCCTTTAGCCAATAGCCTTTAAGAATCAGTCTATTTGGGCATAGTCTCTTATACTATAAACACAGCTGTAAAGCATGTGCTCTCTCTATTATTTCTGACTGCTGGATTTGGTTCCTGTTCTCCATTCATGCAGAAGACTGTGATCTAGGATTATGATCTGTGAGTCTGCCCCTAAATAAATAACACTTTATTATACAAAATTCTGAACTAATGTGAGATTATTTTGTAACATTCATCATAGTTTAGTGACCTCAAGTCCTTAATCAAAACAATCAGGCTAGCTGAATGTATATAGAAACAAAGTCCATTTTTTACTTATCTACAAGACACAACTTTACCTTCAAAGAGAGGGGGCACATTAGACTGAAATAGGAAAATAAAACTATTCAAACCAAGGATTGTTAACCAACATAAAAACATTCTCAAATTAAAATTAATCAGAAATGATAAAGAAGGACATGATGTGGAATTCTCCTCTATTTGCTGTGAGTAAAATTGGTTAATAAAGAAACTGTCTTGGGCATGCACAGAACAGAATAGATGTAGGTGGGAAAAACTAAATTGAATGCTGGGAGAAAGAAGACAGATTCAGGAGAGGAATTGAAGTCACCAGAATGGAAAGACATAAGCTTCCAGCTGGAACCTTGCTGGTAAGACATGAGCCCCATGGTAAAATATAAAAAAATAGTAATGGGTTAATATAATATATGAGCTTGCTAGGAATATGCTAGAGTCATTGTCCAAGCAGTGTTTTAAATAATACAGCTTCTGTGTGATTATTCTGGAATCTGGGTGGTCAGGAAATGGACAAGCAGCCTCCTACAAAAAATTAGTGCTCCCCAGTATGCTAACTAAATCCACATAAAACCTGAGAGGGTTGGAAAGGAATTCTCGACACTAAAAAATAAAGTTTGCACACATTTTTTTCCAGATGGGCTCTGTGTGCTGACAGAATGTTGCAACTCCTTTAAGAAAGGTCTTCCTAATTCAGCAGTAACAGGAAAAATATGATTTCTAAACAGCAGCACAAAATGCTCTGGCTCTTTCAGAACAGAATGGTATTTGTTGGCCCAATTACTTGTCTGTCCATCTGGGATTGGGAAGAAAGTAGCTGAGACCATATCCATTGCCCAGCACTCTCCACTGGGCAGGCAGCAGAATCAAATCTGCTAGCCATGCACAAGCAGGAGAGCATGGAAGATTCCTGACACCATACACAGAGATATTTTCAGGCCGTGCAGTATGCTACATGGCAGATTTAGCTCTTACTCATATAAGAAAGGTTTTATGCTGCACAGTGTTTCCCAGAGTTGAGGTGGTGAAGATGACTCCCAAAGGAGGAAGTAGTAGTCTCAGAGGAAGTAAATATGCTGTTGGACTAGGTGGAACCAACAGGCAGGGCCGTGTTGGCCGTAGCTATGACAACTTAGCATTAAAAAATGGTTCTGGTCATAAAAGACATGCAATAAAGACAAATCCAGATTTAAAAAAAAGGCCTCTCAATGAGTCACAGTGTTGGATAAATGTCCATAGGTTTGGGAGAGAGAAGAAAAGAAGTATAGAGAGTTATGAAATGAAGGAAATATTTTTTAAAAAATAAAAAAGGGTTTAAAGAGACAGAGTAAACTTGTAGAAAAAGTAATAGGAGTAAAAAAAAAGTAAGCCATGTAAAGATGGAATATATACTGAATCTGGATTATGTATGCTATTGTGTTTTCTTTGAGTTTTTTGAATATTAAAGAGCTATGCACCAAGAGACATTTCATTGTATGGATGGCTAAACTAAACCAACATAAAGATATCTTGGCTCCAAAATTTGAGTCTAAGGGTTTGTTGCTTTGGAAAAGAGGTTCTGCTTTGGTTTCCACCAAAAATCTGTGAAATCCTTCCATTGTTGTGGTTTGATAGATAAAGACCCTCAAAAGGCCACCAGCAACACTCCTCAAATATTTCTTTGCCCAAGAAAAAGCAGGAAGCAGTTTGAAGAAAACTACATCCAAATTCCCTAAATGATTGTTTATGCATGTTTGTTTACATTTAAAGGTGGGTATGCTATAGAGATTTACATTGGTATGTATCTTGTTTTATTGATACAAATTTAAGGGCAATTTTGTTATATGTACATTTAGGTCCTTGATTAAGGTATTGTGCTTGCACAGCTTGTTTAAAAGTGTAATATATAATTGAGAAATATAGGTTAATAGATAATCACCTATATTCGTCAAACTTGTAGTAATGTTAGTTAGGTTTCCTAGATAAATAGAGATATATTTCAGTTTGAAAGGTATTCTTCAAATCTTTCAGAGATCTTTAGAATATGGCATTTAAAATGCTTTAATAACTTATGAGACACATCTGTTCCAGGTAGCACCAATTACTTCAAGAAGATGATAAGCATTGAAGAGGCTCCTTATGAAGTTTGCTAGCCATTTGGGCAAGAAACTGTTCTTGTATGGACTCCTTGATGTTATGCTCTGAGAAGTGGACATGCAGGACCCACAAAGAAATTACTGCTGAACTTGCCTGAAGGTAATATGGTTCTTCAGGGTTCTGCTTCATAAAAGAGTCTGCCAAACATTCTGCATGACAAAGAAAAACAGTGACTGTCTGGTGTGGGAAAATTGTCTATATTCTGTCAATTATGTTTTAAATAAATGATAATTGGCCACTAGCCAGGCAGGAAGTGTAGGCAGTAAAACCGAATAGGAAGTAGAGGTACGTCAATGAGAACAGAGGAATTCTGGGAAAGAGGAAGCCCATTTCTCCATGGTCCTGCCCAGACTCACAAGAAGGAAGATGTGATCTGCCCTACTGAAAAAGGTACTCAGCCATGTGGCTAACATAGATAAGAATAATGGGTTAATATTAGTTATAAGAGTGAAAACAAAGCCTGAGCTAATGGGCCAATCAGTTAATAACTTATGTAGATCTCTGTGTGATTTTCTTTGGGGCTTACTGGCTGTGGAAACTGGGCAGGACAAAAACTCAAATAAGCAGGCCCTCATGTTACAACTGTCAAGCTGCCAATATAGGCAGAACTGTCTTTGAAATTTCCTGCTTCATTGAAATGTCTCCTAGATACTATGGATCTGTATGCTGAAGATGGATGCCTCAACAGTACAGATGAACTTTGGGTGACTGTCCAGGTAGCAAGATGTCTCTGTCAATTCTAGAGTTTTGGAAGATACCTACAATGCACTTCCTGCTTACTTAGGTTCTAGAGTCTTTGATGAAGTTGAAGAATAGATAGTTATAGTTTTCCTTAGTTTTGATCAAAGATAAAGTAGATATAAATATTGTAACTATAATTATTGTGTGATACCTGTCCTGTTACATGTAATTTTACTATGTTGAAGTTCAAACCTTCCTTTTTATTTAAACAGAAAAGGGAAGTGTTGTAGGATTCCCCTCTGTATGCTGTTGTGAATACCATTGGTTTATAAAGACACTGTCTTGGGCCTGTGCAGAACAGAACAGAGTTAGATGGGGAAAACTAAACTGAATGCTTGGAAAAAGAAAGCAGAGTCAGGAGATGCCATGGAGTTACCAGAAAGGAAAGACGTGATCTGTCGGTTGGAATCTTGCTGGTATGCCACGAGAATCATGGTAAGATATAAAATAATAGAAATTACTTAATTTAATATATAAGAACTTGCTGGGAATATGTTAGAGTCATTGGTCATGCAGTGTTTTAAATAATATAGTTTTTGTATGATTATTTCTGGAGTCTGGGTGGCCAGGAAATGAATAAGCATCTTTCTACAACAAGGACACTTCAGTCTGGTCACGGAAACATTAAATAAGAAGGTATTACTATCAAAAATATATACACATGAATTCTGGTATAGCCAATTATATAAAAATCTTGTCAGTCATGGAATATGTCCCTCAAGTTGTTGATCATAGAAATACAATAGGCTCTAAAACATATTGGACTACTGTTATTACCATTAAAAGTAAGATTCTACTGATGAAGATACCACCCACTTCAGACTTTGGACTTGTAGGAATCTATCTTCAATTACAGAAAGCCTCTTGCTTGATACATGTCTTCCCTTGTATTAGAACATGCTGTGCATATTGTCAAGGGAGACAAGCAATTAGCACTCCTATCCAGTTACAAAGTTTATGAGTCTAAACAATGATAAGTATGGAAGGATATCCCTAATGAGTCAATACTGGCAGTTTTATCTTGCAGGTAACCAACAGCTATGTAATTGGCCTTAAGGCCTGATTAATGTGAGAGAATTCATGCTAACACTCTACACTTAGTCAACTATTGAAGTACTCATAGACTTTAGAGGAAAATATACTAATGCCATTTCCCTAAAAAATATATTTGCTAATTGTCTTCTAAAAAATTATGCTTATATCAACAGATAAATTTACCTATCACCCTTCAACAAAAAAGGCTGTTGCAGAAACCCACAACTGGTCAAAATGTAGAAAATATGTTACTACAACAGGTTCAATATCAATTGATACATATTTAACAACATCTATAGCTATGGCACAGGGAAATGATGGAAGAGTTGAGAGGAAGATGGTATTAGACAATGGCTGCTGCTAGATACTCTCCTTTCAACTTGATGGGAAATGCAACTGTGAAACCTTAAAAATACTGTTGCCTAATCAATACTTACATAACAATAGCATTATATGGCATACCAATGTAAAATAATGGTATATCTATAAAGTCTAATCTCTAGATGAAGTACATACATATGAAGGGCTTCTGAGAGAGCTAGAATTAGTTTCCTCTAAAGATGATTCAAAGATGAGATTCTTCATAGATTGTCCATCCTCAGGTAGTTAATATTGAATACTTGTATGTTTAGCAGTACTAATACTTTTAATATGATATCTATCTATCTATCTATCTATTTATCTATCTTTATGCCTATGTGTACATATATGTGTGTACATGAGTGTGAGGGCTTAAGTGTATTTGCTGAAGAAGTGTCTTAGTTAGAGTTTCTGTTGTTGTGAAGAGACACCATGACCATGACAACTCTTAAAAGGGTAAACATTTAAGTGTGGTAGCTTGCTCACATTAAAGAGGTTTATTTCATTACCATTATGGTGGGAAGCAAGACAGTATGCAGACAAATCTGGTGCTACAGCAGGAGCTGAAAGGAACTTCTACAACACATAAACAGTTTCAGTAATGTAACAGGATACAAGATTAACTCAATAAAATTAGTAGCCATCCTGTATACAGATGATAAAAAGGCTGAGAAAGAAATCAGAGAAACAACACTCTTCCAGTGCTACAAATAGTATAAATATCTCTGAGTAACTCTAACCAAACAAGTGGAAGGCTTGTATGACAAGAACTTTAAATCTTTGAAGAAAGAAATTTAAGAAAACACCAGAAAGTAGAAAGATCTCCCATGTTCTTGGGTAGACAGAATTAACATAGTAAAAACACAATCTTACCAAAGCAATCTACAGAATAGATGCAATGCCCATCAAAATCCCATCAAAATTATTTACAGACCTCAAAAGAAAGGTACTCAACTTCATATGGAAAAGCAAAAAACCCAGGATAGCCCAAACAATCCTGTACAATAAAAGAACTTCTGGAGGCACCACAATCTCTGACTTTAAACTCTACTACAGAGCTATAGTACTGAAAAAAAGCCTTGTATTAACATAAGAACAGACAGGAGAACCAATAGAACTGAATAGAAGACCCAGATATTTATCCACACACCTCAAACACCTGATATTTGACAAAGAAACAAAAATATCAAATGGAAAAAAGAAGGCATATTCAACAAATGGTGCTGGCATAACTGGATATCAACATGTAGAAGATTGATAATAAACCCATATTGATCACCATGAACAAAACTCTAGTCCAAATGGATCAAAGACCTCAACATAAAGCCAGCCACACTGAACCTTATAGAAGAGAAAATGGAAAGTACATAGAATGCATTGGCACAGTGTAACATGAGGGGCCGGCTTGTTGAACTTTCTGTTCCACTCAGTACCCCACAACCAGCATGTCCTCAAAAGAAATCACACAGAGGACTCAATAAGATTATAAACTGATTGGCCCATTATCTCAGGCTACTTGTTAACTGTTAAAGCTTATATTAACCCATTATTCTCATCAGTGTTAGCCATATGGCTTGATACCTTTTTCAGCTCTCAGCTCACCTGTTGCTTCCTCTGTGTTCTGGGCAGGAATGGGAGGAATTCTCCTGCTCTCCTTGCATCATTTCTACTTCCTGTCTGGTTTTCCCAGCTACACCACCTGCCTGGCCAATCAGCATTTATTTAAAACATGATTGACAGAATACAGACAATTCTCCTGCACCACTTCCCCGTCTTTTTTTTTTTTTTAAAAAAAAAAAAACAAACAGAAAAACATCCATAGTCCATTTTTTGGGAATGTGGGTGTAGTATTCCAGGCTTCTTCCAGCTGTTTGGTTGCACTGATAATCTTATAGGGACCTAAAAAAAATTAGAGTTATGATCAAGTACTGACTAAAGTATCCTGGGAGTCTTGATTATCTCAGGCAGCAGTCTTGAACCTGTTCTGGATGGAGAACTCAGACATCTGGGCCATCTATTCCTGCCAGAGATTTCTCAGGTGGTCTTCCTTGATCAATGCTCATTTTTCTTAACTCTGAGTAAATCCACAGCCTCTCATTTTTTGTGGAAACAAAAGCAAAATCTCTGCTCCAAAGTAACATACATTTTGACTTCAATTTGGAAGCCAAAGTATTTTCAAAATACCTATCTTGTATTAATTCTGCAGCAATTTATAAGCAAATATCTTTTAGCAGCTGTTGCTCCTTCCTCAGCATTCAAACAATTTAAAGAGAGCATAGTAAACAGTAGCAAGATTTTCTGTATATTTTCCATATTTATACAGCTTTATTTTAACCTCTATTTCTTTTATTTTTACTTTTAACATTTGACATTTTGAGACAGGTTCTCTGTACAGATTTGTTCTGGAATTCCCTCAGTAAACCAGTCTGTCCTTGAACTCACAGAGATCTGTCTGTCTCTGCCTCCCCAGTGCTGGGATTAAAGGTGTATACCACCACACCCAACTACTGCACAGGAGACTACTTCTTAAATATAACCCCAGCAGCATAGACACGAAGAGAAAAAAATTAATAAATGGGACCTCCTGAAACTTAAAAGCTTCTGTAAAGCAAAGGACATGATCAACAAGACTAAATGACAGCCTACAGAATGGGAAAAGATCTTAACTGATCCCAAATCAGACAGAGGGCTGATCTTCAAAATATATAAAGAACTCAAGAAATTGGTCATCAAAACAACAAATAATCAAATTAAAAATGGAGTACAGACCTAAACAGAGAACTTTCAATAGAGGAATCTAAAATGGCTGAAAGACATTTAAGGAAATGTTCAACATCCTTAGTCATCAGAAAAATGCAAATCAAAACAACTCTAAGATTCCATCTTACATCTGTAAGAATGGCCAAGTTCAAAAACACTAGTGACAATATGTTGGAGAGGTTGTGGGAAATAGGGAACACTTCTGCACTGTTGGTGGGAATGTAAGCTGGTACAGCCCCTTTGGTTGTCAGTGTGGCAATTTCTCAGAAAATTAGGAAACAACCTTCCTCAAGACCCAGTAATACCACTTTTTGGTATATAACCAAAGGATGCTCAATCATATAATAGTGTCATCCCAGCTAGCATGATATTGTTCACCTTGTTGCTCATTCAATGTTATGTGATGAATCTAATTTTAACTCTCTTTAATACTAATGACTATAGACAAGATCATGGGAAAGGTAGGAAATGTATGTCCAGATTCACAATGGGGTTTTTTTGTTTTGGTTTGGGTTTTTTTGTTTTGTTTTGTTTTTGTTTTTGCTTTTGTTTTTTTTTAATTCAGGAGGTCCGTTGGAACAATGGTCTTCTACCCTGTAAAGATTTGTTACTTTTATTTTAGTAAAATGCTGATTGATCAGTAGCCAGGTAGGAAGTATAGGTGGGACAACAAAGCAAGAAGTATATGCAGGGCGACCAGAACAGAAGAATTCTGGAAAGAGGAAAGAGTCAGTTTGTATTTGTAACCCAGATACAGTGGAAACAAGATAAGAATGCCTAGCTAATAAAGGTACCAAGCCACATGGTTAATATAAACAAGAATTTTGGATTAAGATGTATAAATTAATTAGAAGCCTGAGCTAATAGGACAAAGAGTTTATAATTAATGTAGACCTCTGTGTGTTTCTTTTGAACTGAATGGCTGTGGGAGTGGGTGGCACAGAAACTTCTATCAACAAGGGGTGCCAACGTGGACAACTGAATCCACTTAAAATCTGAGAGAGCGTGGGAAGTTATTCTAGACATAAAGGAACAGAGTAAAGCATGGCATCTTTTTAGCAGCATTTTCTCAAGTGGTCTCTGTTTTCTAGAGGCAAGTGCATCTCAATTAAGAGAGGTTTCCTGACTCAGCTATAGCTGCAAACACCTTGCAGCTCTTTTAAGAGGCCTCACCACAAAACACTTAAATGGTGTCAATGAATACCCAATAGCATACTTTTTGGTGGTAGCAGGGACCTTGAAACTACAAAGTTTTGGGGAAATAAATATGGCTCTGGCCAATACCTCCACCATGAGTCTAGACTCTCAGTAAGCTAAGGAATGGGGTGGATCCAGCCATCAAATCTATGGCTTTAATCCTATCTATATCACTTAGCAAATTAAAGACTCATGTGATCAGAAAAAGAGATATAAAGTAAAGATACATCAGATGAAGGAAACCACTAAATGGTCTAGAGTGTGTTTAAAAATATGTGTAGGCTTGGGAGAGAAACAAAAAAAGTATTAATTCTTTAAAATAAAAAAATAAATAAAGAGAATAGTTGGGTGTGGTAGCACACACTTTTAATCCCAACACTTGGGAAACAGAAGCAGATAGAATCTCTGTGAGTTCAAGTTGTGGTGGCACAAACCTTTATTTCCAACACTTAGAAGGCAGAGATGGATCTCTGTGAGTTCACTGACAACCTGTTCTGCAGAGTGAGTGTCAGAACAGCCAAATATACACAGAGAAACCTAGTCTCATAAAACCAAAAATTAAGAAGAAAAAGAAAAAAATAGAGTTTAAAATAAAACCATGCAAAGATGGAAAATACACAGAGTTTGGATACTGTGAGTTATTATGTTGTCTATGAATTGTTTGAATGCTGAGAAAGGAACAACAGCTGCTAAAAGACATTTGATTATAAATGCTGCATGATTAATCCAACATATATATTTTGAAAATGTCTTAACTTCAATATTTAAGTCAAAAGATATGTTACTTCTGAATAGAGGTTTTGCTTTTGTTTCCAAAGGAAATGAAAATTTGTGTATTTATTCTAGGTTAAGAAAAATACATGTTTGATCCAGGAAAACCCCCTGATAAATTTGTAGTAGGAGTGGATGACCCAGTTTTCTGAATTCTACATCCAGAACAGCCTCAAGACTGCTGGCTGAGATGACCAAGCCTCACAGAATATTTCAGTCAGGACTTGACCATAATCTTAAATTTTCTTTAGGTCTCCATAAGATTATCAGTGCCCCCAATCATCAGGAAGTAGCCTGGATAACTATGCCTGCATTCCCAGAAATATGAATTATGGATGTTTGTCTTTGTTTAGAGTGTTGGTTATAAGTTGTTATGGATAATGATCAGGAAGAAAACTAAACAAAGGAGATCAGATTCAGAGTTCTTTTTCTGAAAAGAAGTGGGCAGTGCTGTGGGACATTGATCTTCCACCCTGTAAAGATTTCTTACTTGTATTTTACTAAAACACTGATTGGCCAGTAGCCAGGCAGGAAGTATAGGCAGGGCGACAAGAACAGAAGAATTTTTGGAAAAGGAAAGAGTCAGTCTGCAGTTGTAGCCCAGATGCAAAGGAAGCAAGATAAGAATGCCTCGTTAATAAAGGTACCAAGCCACATAGCTAACACAGACAAAAATTATGGGTTAAGATGTAGAAATTAATTAATAAGAAACCTGAGTTAATAGATCAAAGAGTATATAATTAATGTAGACATATGTGTGTTTCTTTGGGACTGAATAGCTGTGGGACTTTGTGGGACAGAAACTTCTGTCAACAAGGGGGGGGGGCCTAAACACTTTTTCAATGAGGCTGATACTGTTTCAAGGATAAACGAAGATCAAATTCTAACTTATATTACCAAAGTATTTATAGAAAGAAATACTTCCAGTGAATCTAAGAGACAGAGCTTGATTTCACAATCTGTGCAATACCTCTACTTGAGGGAACTAGTAAATATGGAGACAATTGTATACAAAATCTAGTACAGAACACTCTTTACTTGACAAGAGACAGTGAGAGGGGTCAATAAGTTATCAAGCTAGAAATGTAGAAATAATCTGTCGAGGTTCAGTGAACTTAATCATTTATTCCTTTTCAAAAGTAGACTACAATATCTTTTTATCACTATACTTAGTTATTGAAAATCAATTTTTTGTGAGACATCCAATATTAGCATTTTGAGGTACTGGAAAAAATCACTCAATAACTTTGCATGTTGTCATGTTAAACGTAGATTTCAAATGTTATGCTGTAGTATAAAAATATTTTGAATCTATTTCTATGCATAACAAGGCTAGGATATATAAACTAAGCAATAAAGCTTGATCTTTCCTTACAGTGAGAACACTTGAGACAAATTTTAAACATGACCTTTTGTTGAAAAACAATTCATTGTGTTTGTTTTTCTGATAAAGAATGGCATGCACATGCATGTTCACTTTTAGTATCTCCACAGTTCAAAAAGTCAAATATTTGTTTCCAGAGAAATGCTAGAATTAAGGAGGCTTTAATTAAAGGAATACTGAAGGAATCACAAAAAGGGAAAAAACTAAAAAGAAAAGGGATTAAAACTTAGAGTAATCAAGTCCTTAAACAATAAACTACAAATAAAAGCTACCACCTCTTAATTATTGATTATTTGCTTTTCAAATTTTGTTTTTGACCCTGCAATGTGAGGACTTAAGCCTAAATCCTCAAGCATTGTGGGCAAGCCACTACTCCTGAGTACTTTCTACAACTCTACTATGGTTTGGATTTGTTCAGGAACAAAAAGCAAGTGCAAAAGATGGATCTCCTTTTAAAAGACAAGCATGTTTGAGTATTTCTATTCTTATAAGTTCACAACACACGTTTATTTTTCCTTTCAGTAATTTACTTACATGTTTTTCAATAGGTTTCTATTTTTCCTGTTGTTTGCTATGCCCTCTAATTTTCTGCAGAAGACAGTAAAGTATGGTTCCTATCTCATAAACTTTAAATCTAATCAGAGAAGTTTTGGATTTTCCAGTAACATTTATGTGACCAATTCAATTCACACTGGGATATATCCTGCAAAAATATTCATGTAGTTCACAGGGTTTGCAGCTATATAAAATTGATGACGAATTTTTTTCTCTAGTCTCACTCAAGCAACTTTCAGAATTAGGGAATTCCAGCTTTGTTTGTTTATATTCTAGGACTCAAAAACTTCCTGTCTTCAATATGCCTTATAACAAAGTTCTGGATGATAACCAAGGACATTGAACACAACTTGTAATGTTTGGGGAATCTATGATATCTCACTAGCCATAAACTACAAAACACAAAATTCATCAGACTTTTTATTTGTAAACCTGTAGTGCAGCCATCAAAAACCAATAGCTACTCAGCTATAGGTGAGTCTATATGAAAGCCGCCCCCCCCCCCGGCCATGCTGGGATGTTTACTAGCTTGAATTTGTGTAGGTCTTCTGAAGACAAACTCAAATGCTGTGAGTTCATGGGTGCAGTGGTCTATCATCTCCCAAAGACACCATTTTGTGCAGCCTTCTTCATCTCTCATATAATCTTTCTGTCTTCACTCTAAAATGTCATTATCAAACACTTTCTAAAAAACTACAATTAGCAGTTACATTTCTAGGTTTGAAATTTGACATTTTTTTATTTTCTACATTTGTATTGCCAAAAAGATGGTGCCTAGTATCCTGTGATTTTTGTCTTTTCTGTAATATTAAGAAAACAATAAATATCCCCACCTCCTAAGACTGATGAGAAATTTAAGTGGAAGAAGTGCTTAGAACAGTGCCTGAAATTAACAAAAAACACTCCCTAAGCCATTTCATTAATCTAGGTATTGCTATAGGAGTTAGGTGTTATTAAATACAAATGGTATACATATATAAAGTAGAAACAACACCACCTGCCTCTTAGATGGAAAATATACAAAGGAAACATTTTTGTGTACATTGGAATTAATGTACCTCTGGTAAACTGAGCTAAAGAAAATGCCTACTGCATATAGAAGTAAGTGAAAATGCATTCATGAAATATTTATCCCCAACTTCGATTCTATCTTTGCAATTTTACCTGTTCAAAGGTAGGAATTTTTCTTTTATCACTCACCTTTATTTTTAACTAAAAAAGAGTAAACATGTATACTTATAAATGTGAACACAGTCACTTGGAAAATAATACAAAAAACTCTGAAAGATTTAGAAAATATAAATTGTAGCTTCAAAAATCATAACATCAGAAGGGACCTTATGTTGCGTGCAGAAAAGTAATCCATTCTCCTCTAAGATTTGTCACATGCATGTATAGAATTTATGAGCCTAACATTCTTTCTAGGGAAAGAAAATATTGAATGTTATTTCCAATCATCTTTTATAATATTCATATTTTTGAAAATTGGACTAATAATAACTTAGATATGAAATGGTTCTATAAACAACTATGCTTATGTAGAATAATGATAATTTAATGTGAGAGAAATTGGATCTTATTTATCCAATTTATCCAATTTGAAATATGAGACAAGCAAAAAGATCACTGAAGCACAGTAACAAATTTTAAAAATGAATGATCAACATAGTAATCTTTGTTCTACAAATATTAAACTTCTGAACTATGTATACACATACATAAGCATGCACACACACAAACCTATGTTTTCAAACTTTTTATTTGCCCCTTGGTAGTTGAGTATGTACCACAGATCTATAATGTATTTAAACACATAATGACTAATTCTTTTTAACCCTTTGGCAAGATTAAATGTTTTGTGCTGTCTCTAGGGAGACTGTGTTATAAAAGTCAGAAAACAAATTGTTATCTAATAAGCCTTCAATATCTGAGAACCTAAGTTATGGTAACTGATACTCTACTACACTGGATTGTTTATGAGTAAAATCTAACTAAGGAAAGATCTACAAAGCATTAGCTACAATGAATATTAATCATTTCTGAGTATACCAGACAGTAATCATAAGCTATTTTATTTCAGCTTTTTATTTCTTTATTATTATTATGTGACTTTACCTGGAAAGATTTGAACAATGTCTGTCTACTTCAGATAGGATTTAGATGATAGAGCAATGAAAATATTTCACATAATTCTAGTTTAGTGAATAAGTTGCTTGAAGATGCTTAGAGGAGCATACATATAGGTTTGATATCAGAAGCATGGACGACTCAAAAATAGTTGCAGTACTAAGAATTCCATCTAAGCATGATGATTCATGAAAATTCTATCTCTGAAACTTCATATCCACCTTTCATCTGTTTCTACTGGAATGGTTCCTTTTCACCAGAAATTGCTTACTTCTTATTGAGCCTAGGAGATAGGCCTTGGGAATCTTTTAACTTCCATGAGCTTCTGGAACCTTGTAAGTTTCCTTACCTCTTGAGTATCATGAACAAATTCTCCTACTCACATGAGAGAATATTTTAATTTGAAGAAGATAGCTATACATTAGTGTAACTATTTTTTCAGAATTCCTTTTTTTGAGCTTCAGACAAGGAAATAGAAATTATTAAGTAGTTTCTTCTAGTTATGGCTGAGCATTATACTACCATAGCAGAGAAATAGTTGTTTATTCTCTCAAGAGATTTACATCCTGAATCTATGTAGTAGCTCCAGTCTACTGCTTAAAGTTCATGTCCCTATGTCATTAACTTAGGCTGACAACAGCAGTATTTTAAGAATATAAGGACATAAATGGAATTGTTTAGAAGTAAATATAGTTGGCAGATATTATTCATTTAACACAAAAAATAGCAACTGTTTCCTTACTAGTGTTTATCACCTCCATGCCACTGGGTTTAAGGTGTAGGAGGCTCTTATGTCTTTGTGTTGCTTTCATTGGTTGAATAAAGAAACTGCCTTGGCCTTTTGATAGGGCATAACTAAGATAAGTGGAATAGATAGACCTGAATACTGGGAAGAAGAGCAGATAGAGCCGGGATGTCATGGATCTCCTGCTTTAGATGGGCACTGGTTCGAATCTTGTTGGTAAGTCACAGTCATGTGGTGATACACAGATTTTATAGAAATGGGTTAAATCAAGATGGAAGAGTTAGCCAATAAGAGGCTAGAACTAATGGGCCAGACAGTGTTTCAATGAATACAGTTTCTATGTGATTATTTTGGGTGTAAGCAGGGGTCCCATACTCCCTACAACAAATTTATCTATGGCATATAATATTAGATGGTTGTCACTCCTGTAGTGTAGATCTTCAATAGAACCAGAACAATGTTGTCTGTACCCATAACAGTAATCCCACTCTTGTTTCAGTGAGCACATTTTGTGGATCATTTTGTTAGTGGAGACTACAAGGTATATCACTGAGCAGGACTTTCAGTGACAATATTATCCAATGGTTTGTACAAGGCCTTCTGGAACTTCAAAATTCCTTTTACAAGGAAGGAGCTATTACCACACTCCCAATTTTATTCCTCTGTGTACTGCAATCAATGTGCACCTTGCATGGCAATGGGGTCTTATCATCTAGTTATTGTATGCAACCATCATGGGTAGAAATTGAGATATTTTATACTTCATAGGCCCTAAGCTTGCCAACAAGCGATCATAGGGAAGTAGCCAGATCCTGAGACATGAATTTTGTACCCAAAATACTTGACAGCTTCTACAAATATCCTTACCCATTCACACAAAGGATTTTTCTTCAAATTTATTAACTTCAATTTTTGCTCTGCTTCCAGGAGATTTTCCAAATCTACAAGACAGTTAAGAGTTAACATTACAACAAATAATAAGGATATTTTAAAGTCATATGAAAACTTACCACTATTGCATAAGTTTCATAAAATATGTACAAACACTTATTAAAAGGAATCAAATGAAGTTACTGCATAATATAGTCAAGAAATTCACATCAAAAATGGAATGATAATGACACATGATCTAAAACTCACACCTATCAGAATATGAAATAAACTAACCTCTTTTCTTTTTTATCAGATGACAAGCATTTCGGCATAGTAAGAACAACAACACAAAAAGCAAACAAGCAACAAGAAATCCATAACTGATTATGCTAGACATAGTAATCATGTTCATAATCCCAACTTTTTGGAGGTTGTGATAGAAGGACACTATCATGAGTTTAACTCATGTCTAGACTACTAATGACATACCTGCAAAATAAAACAAAGCACTGACAATACAAAACAAAATAAAAGCAAGCAAGTCAACAAACCAAACTCTTCTGTTTATCTTTCATGTCCCTATATTTCTAATATTTTCCTTCCCTTATGTAATCTGTCTCCCATTGGCATACAAACTATGTGTTCTTCCTACTTGATCCATCAATAAAGCTCATCATTCTACTTTGTATTTGCTCTATTGATTTTGTTTTTGTTTTCTGCTGTCATGAATTAAAATTGTGTTGACAGATTATGAGAACTTATACTGGGTTATCAATGTTAGGTAAATCCATTCTTTTCTCTTCCTTTTCTTAAAAATATAAAATATCAGCTATAACAAAATAAATGACAGGAGGAATATTCTGCAAAGATGAAAAGAATGTACAAGCCTGGAGATCTCATGGCTGAATAAAGGCACAGCACTGAATTTTGCAAATGTTCATTTTTTGCCCATCCCCTCTTGTTGTTTGGAAATACAATAAAAATGTCTCTTGTAATTCCAGTCCTTTTGTACTGTATTTGGTAAGTTCTGTGTACTGTGTTATCTGTGAAGCTTTCCATATTCTATATGCCACGGCAATGCTTTGGTATTATAAATAACAGGGCTTTATTATCTTTGTATAGTTTTAAGATAAGACAATTTTCTGCAACCCATTTATAAGTAATGTTGATGTACAATGTTAAAACACATTGAGTTGCACAATTGTGAATTGCTGAAACCAGTATTTAAATCAAACTTATTTCTAAAGAGTTTTTTATTTTATTACCCTAATTGTTCACCAATCTAGATGCAGTGTAACTTGGAAAATGAAGTCAATAAATTAGTCAGACTAAAGTCTCATGCAATAGCAAACTTTATTCACAATACCAGGGTTAAAATCAACATGTAGAAGAATGAAAATAGACCCATGTCTATCACCATGCACAAAACTGACGTCCAAATGGATCAAAGACCTCAATATAAAGCCAGTCTCACTGAACTTTATAGAAAAGAAAGTGGGGAGTACACTTGAATCATTGGCATAGGAGACCACTTCCTAAATATAATCCCAGCAGCACAGACACTGAGAGAAACAATTAACAAATAGGACCTCCTAAAACTGAAAAGCTTCTGTAAAGCAAAGGATATTGTCAACAAGACAAAACAACAGCCTACAGAATAGGAAAAGGTCTTAACTGACTCCACATCAGACAGATGTCTGATCTCCAAAATATACAAAGAACTCAAGAAACTGGTCATCAAAACAACAAATAATAAAGTTAAAAAATGAAGTACAGACCTAAACAGAGAACTCTCAACAGAGGAATCTAAAATGGCTGAAAGACACTTAAGGAAATGTTCAACAACCTTATTCATCAGAGAAATACAAATCAAAACAACTCTGAGATTCCATCTTACACCTGAAAGAATGGCCAAGATCAAAAACACTAATGACAACTTATGCTGGAGATGTTGTGGGGAAAAGGGAACACTTCTGCACTGCTGGTGGGAATGCAAGGAGGTATAGCCCCCTTTGGATGTCAGTGTGGCAATTTCTCAGACAATTAGGGGACAACCTTCCTCAAGACCCAGTAATACCACTTTTTGGTATATAGCCAAAGAATGCTCAATTGTGCCACAAGAATATGTGCTCAACTATGTTCATAGCAGCTTTTTTTTTTGTCATCGCCAGAACCTGGAAACAACCTAAATGCCCCTCCATTGAAGAATGGATAAGGAAAACGTGGTATGTTTACACAATGGAGTACTACACAGCAGAAAAAAAAACTTCTTGAATTTTGCAGGAAAGTGGATGGAGCTAGAAAACATTATCTTGAGTGAGGTAACCCAGACACAGAAAGACAATTATCACATGTTCTCACTCATAGGTGGTTGGTAAACATAAAGCAAAGATAATCAGCCTACAAACCACAATCCTAGATAACTTAGACAACAATGAGGACCCTAAGAGAGACTTACATAGATTTAATCTGCATGTAAAATAGAAAAAGACAACCTCTGCTGAGTAAATTGGGAGCATGTGGTCCTTGAGGGAGGGCTTAAGTGGGGAGGGGAAAGGCAGGGAGAGGAACAGAGGAAAATGAAGAGCTCAAAAAAAATCAATAAAAAGGAATAACCTAAGTAACGTGTATAATCACAAAGATAAGCTATGTGTGGCAAAATATTTTTTTACATAGATGTATATAAACAAACATAATAGCCAGTTAAATGAATAATCTGAAGTAAACTTGCTCCTATCTGTTGCACCTGGGAGGAGCACAAAACACATTCCCAAGAGAATTCTGTGTTTTGAAGAAACTGAAGTCACAAGATTCTTGTCTTGTGCTCTTGGAGTTTTCTCATAGGCATTCAGAAGTACCCTTGCATGACTACATTTTGGACTCTATATCTAATAATTGTTTTTTTATTTAAAACCTCAGGCTCAGTATAGACTGTTTATTCAAAACTGCAACTAGTTTCTTAGTTCACAGTCTCAGATTTTCCATTCTCTTTTATATAAACCAAATCAATTATATATTCTAATTGATATAAAATTTAGTACAATATGTACAACATTTTAAATTTAATCCAAATGAATTCAACAGTAATTTTCTCCTCTTGAATTTTATCTCTTAGACAAAAGTAATTTAATACTAAAGCATACTATTCTAGGTTGTTGCACAATTACCAGAGGTTTTAATTTAGCCTTCCATTACTTTCTAATCTGAGATGCATATATTTTAAATAATAGCTAAATAAGGTCCGACTTATGGAAAATTATTAGGCTCTATAAATGCTAAATTAAAGAAGATATTTTCTGTGTATGAATATGAAATTATAGGCTAGTTAAAGCTTATAACTTAATAGTAAAAAATAAACAAATTTTTTAGTGATCTGCTGAAAGGGAAAGATCAGGGTTTTCTGAATTCATGTTGAATAACTGACCTGACTTCCTGAGAAAACGGATTGGAGAGCCAAAGAGAATCCAAACTTACTCTGACTCTTTCATCTTCTTCACATGGTAAAACTGTAATAAAGGGCATAGAAATTACCCAGGGAAGAAGCAGCTCTGTGAGCCTTTGTCTCACGTTAGTGAGTGGTAAAATTATCTAAGGATGCACTGCCCAGCATTTTTTAATGAATATGTTATATTCCATACAGACAGACCAAGACTGTAATAAGACATATGAGTCTAAACTTCAAGATATAGGACAGGAATTTAAGTTCAGAAGTGATCAGTTTATAAAAGAAAAATGTAATCTTAACACTGAAATTTCTCAAATGATCAAATGTATACATAAAAAGAGGTGGAAAGTGGACCTCAGGCTTTGCATTGTATTTGGGCATTATTGGGGGGGATAAACTTTTTAAGTAGAATAATTTTAATGAAGAATTTTGTTTCTATTCTGAAACACAGTTAATGAAAGCTCAGGGTCAGAAATTGGGGTTCAACCTGAAGAACCATAAAGGAAAACAGCCAGACGTTGGCTCTTACCTTGACCTAAGTTCAAAATGGCAATCCTACCTCTGAAAATCTCAGAAGGAGACTGTATCTGAGAACTCTCTTGCCCCATCTTATACTCCCTTCTAGCGATGGGATCAAAGGTGTGCACCACTGGGATTAAAGGAATGCACCACCTGATTTCTATGACAACTAGGGTGGCTACTAGGATTAAAGGTGTGTCTTGCCATAATATGGTATATAAGGCTGACTGGTAGGACTGTCTTACTCTTAGATCTTCAGGCAGTCTTTATTTATTAAAATATATTTGAAATGCCGCTATACTATTCAACCTGTATTTTTTTTATCAGCCAGCACAAACAATAGTGTTTTTCATTGTGTTTACCCTTGTAAATAATGTAGAAAAGCAATATGGAGATGAGAATGAGAAATGTTGAAAATATTAAAAAAATGCTTTTAGAATGTAGTCACATGTGCTCTTTTCTTAAATAATTAGAGAAATTCTGAGGATAAAATTTATTTATTGGTTTTCTTAGAGAATTAGAGAATTTCCCCGTATCTTCCAATTTCATCTTTCCTCCCTTTAGATTATGATTTTTCTCATGTTGTATATATAGTATAGTAACAGCTAAACTCTGTGAATTTAGATACTTATTCTAAGTATTTTTGTCATATTATATTTAATCATACAAAGACATAAGATTGATGATGCTATATACTCTCACTAGTGATCAACAAAGAAGAAATAATATCATTTAAACCATGATATCACCAGATCCTATGAACAAAAGGGTTAAGACCATATGTGCAAACCCTATGTGACTCTGAACTGACAGCTAAGGAACCTCCATAAGACTGAACCAGGCCCTCTGAATGTGGGGGACAGTTGAATGCCTTGGCCAGTTTGTGGGCCGATGGTAGTGGGATCAGGATTTATCCCTAGCACAGTAAATGACTTTTTGGAACCCATTCCCTATGGAGGGATGCTTTGCTCAGCCTAGATAAAGGGGATAGGGTCTTGGTCCAACTTAAGGTAATGTGACAGATTTTTTTAACTTGCCATGGGAGGCCTTATCCACTCGAAGGAGTGGATGGGGTTGGGTAGGAAGAAGGTGGTGGGAACAGGAGGAGGGGAGAAGGAGTAACTGGGATTGGTATATAAAATAATAAAAGAATATTTAAAAAATTCATTACCACTAAAAATAGAAAAGTTTTAGAAGAAAAATATCAACCATGAATGCATATAAAATTTTGCAAATTTTTGAGCATATAGTTACAATAAGAGGAAAGGAAAGATAGATATGGAACATGGAAAATATTAATTTATATTATGCATATGTACAGTATTTGCATTTATGTTTACAAGACAACTACATATTTGTGTCCAACAAATACACACATTGACTTGATAATTGCACAATTAGCCCATATCAATGAGAAATATGGACTCAGGAGAGAGTTTTATATTAATAAGAGAGGGTTAGTTCAGCTTTGAATTTAGGAAAATATAACTCAGAATCTATAAAAGAAATATTATTCAACTTCATTCCTTTGGACTCCATGTTGGTTTCAAGGTTCTCCTACTGTAGATAATAGTACCTTACAACCATGGACAAAATGATTTTCTGTTTGGTTCCATACCAAACTAATGCTAACATTTCAATAATTGAATTTGAAATTGTTTTTTCTGTTTACTGAAGCACTACTGGTTATATCACAGACTTTAAATCCCTCAGGAATAAAGATTCATCAGGAATAAAGTATTATACAGGCACTACAGTTATGGTTTGTGTGTTTTGTGAGAATAATAAACATTTAAAAATATAATTATAAGAATGAATATATAAATATTGAAGAAATATTTGGATATAATTTCTGACATTAGGAGTCTAAGCTTTTGTTTTAGTAAGATTGCTAGGTAGAGTGGGAATTAAAAGCCAGGATTTAGATAAAACAAAATAACTTTTAGAACTCTTTTCATTTTACTTTTAACATTGATTTCATGGAGTTATGAATAGGTTTGAAGCTGATAATCAATATATGTTTCCCTCTTTCACAAACATCAATCTATTTTAAAGTTGAAGTAGTAGTTTACTAAATTAGTAAATATCATACAGTGGTTATTACCTTTTAACTTTTAAATTTAAATAAGAATTAAATTAAGTTAGGATATATGTGGCCTACAAGTAGATCGTAACTATTTCAATTTAAATATTCCACTCCACAGTGAAAGTCAATATAGCATATGAGCTGAACAAGAAAAAGCTGGTGAGATACTTCAAGCAGATAAGGGCTCTTACCACTACAGCTTGGCAACTGGAGTTCAATGCTCAGAAGCAATGATGGAAAAAATGAACAAATTTCGTAAAGTTTTCCTTGGTCAGCATAGGCACTGAAAGTGTCCACATTCACACACATACACTTGTGATAGCTACAATAATGATAATTTATTTCTAAAAGAAGTGGCAGAATGGTGTGATTTTTGATCACCATTATCAGTTATTATTGTTACTCAAACAGTCAACCTTTACTCTGGAAATTTAGTGTACCACGTAAGTGATCAGTATACAGGGGGGCGGTCTTACCATCCCCACTAGAAGAATATAATAGAAGCAAGACTTCGGTTTACTTTAGATAGTTGAGAATTAGTATAATTTACTATCACTGTAAAGAAATATATTGTTGACTGAGATTTCTGTTCCACCCAGTCGCACAGTCATTCAGTCTCATAGAAATACACAGAAGCTTACACTAATTAGAAACTGATTGGCCTATTAGCTCAGGCTTTTTATTAACTCTTATAACTTATATTAGCCCATAAGTCTTGTCTGTGTTAGCCCTGTAGCTTGGTACTTTTTTTGGTGAGGCAGTCACATCTTGCTTGCTCTGTGTCTGGCTTCCTCTGTGTCTGGGTGATGACTGCAGACTAAAACTTCCTTCTTCCCAGAATTCTCATTACCCTGACTCTATTTCCTGCTTGGTCGCCCCACCTATAGTTCCTGCCTGTCTACTGACCAATCAGTATTTAAATAAAATACAAGTGACAGAGTACAGGCCATTGTCCCACAACAATATACTATTTAAATACTATGCCTAGCATGTTGATGTTAAATCAAATATCTTTTCATCTGTACATGTAATTTTTCACAGAAATGAAATATAGTTACACTGAATAAAATTTATATTTTAAAATTAGAACTGACCACATAAAGTATAAATAACACATTTTTGTTACTATGTAGAATAATGGTTCTCATCAAGATTTTCCATACTTTTGGATAATTGTATTTTGTTTGTGTTTACTCCCTACTGTCCATCCTTAATCCCATTGATACCACCAATAATACCATTTTTCAGGGCACTGTGGCATTCTTTTGAAGAGAGGACTAAAGCCACGCACATAGAGTCATCATCATAAATATTATTTAATTTTGTAACAATCCTTGAGAAAAGGCAAAATAGTTGAGGCTCAGGATGTACAGTTTCATGTCTGCATCTGCTCTGGGTAAAAATCACAGTCTTTCCCTTAGTAAGTTTCACTTCGTAACATTTTAAATCAATTGCATTATTTCTATGGAGGTCACATTGATATGTGAGGACTCAATGGTATTAGCACCTTAAATGTACAGGAACATTGAACAGTTAGTTTTTTTTTATCTAGTAATCCTAATTTAGAAATGAATAGTGGCAGAAAGGTGTAAAATAGAAGATATATACATAGACTTCTCATAGTGGACTTCAAGGTTAAGAAAGTAATGGAGAGTAATTGAAAAGAGCTGTATGGTAGTTAATAAATTCATACTGTCAAGTTAGCCAGTAATTCAAAATTTGAGAGTGCCTCAGATTAAAGATATAATGAAATACACATTTTAAAATATCAATTCATGTCAAGCTACATTTCGTGTGCTTCTCAAATTTATTTTGCTTTGACAGTTTTATAGGCATCTTTAACTAATATTCTGTAATGAAGCTATGAGACAGTGTTAGTTTCATAGGCAGGATTTGGAGTCAATAAAGAACACCTCCTTATTATTGATATATTATTTGCAAGCTTTTTAAAATGTAATAATTATCAGTATTATCATATACTTTTATAAGGGATCTGTAGAAGTTCTCAAATACAGATAAGGTTTTAAAAAATTTTCCATAGTATTAGACGGGAATGTATGTAATGTATGTTATAAGTGAAGAGAAAGGTGCAGACAGGATAAAGTCAATTGTATTATTATTTGCAATAGTGATAAATTTAAACTACATATTATTATACATGAGATGAAGAGCAGAGAGTATAGGAAAATATGTACATCAACAAAGAAATTTATGTGGCTGACAACCAGAGAGAAGAGAAAATGCTGAAGATCATAGTGTTTGTCAAATTTATCTACTGTGAAAACATTATCAATTAATTTTTTTAAGTGATAATCACTACAACATCCTATCTTGTCAGAAGTAGAACGTAAGTCACTTATTTCCTTAGTAATCTGATTGTAACGGGGATGTGGTGAGTAAAAGACTACACAGTAGAGGAAAATACCACTGGTTACCATATGTACCATTCTCCAAGAATTTAGCAGACAAAGTTTTAAAAACAACATTGCTTTTTTATAGAATTTTCACAAATCATATTATTATGTAAAATTTGGCATTCATAGGGCCTTATCCAAAATTCAGTCTTTGACTGCAAGTACAGAGATTGAAACACAGAATTTTTAATTCAGATGTGAAATTCTTTTTGAGGCTCAAATGATGGCCTTTTCTGAGAATGCACACCTACATACTACCAAACCTGATGAACACATGACCATGTGGCTTCAAGGATCTCCCAAATTGAATGCCTGAGAAACATTCCTGGCTTTTCTTACTCCATAAGAAAACATCCATAAAACATCCGTGTTCTCCTATGAACAATTCACACTTCACCTGCCTAGTTGCTTAAATTGAAATAGGATTGGACTCTTTTTTTTTTTAATCCCCTCACCTGTAACTATGACCAAGTATTAATGCCTCTACCACTGATAGATAACCCGACCTTTTCCTTTTCTCCATCTTCTCCGGTGCAGATCTTATCTGAAGATCATTTATCAACTGGGTATTGCCACTAATGTCCTATCTATTCTCTGCATTGTATTGTATCCTTTCATAAAACAACCTTTAGAAAAGTCTTCAGACTGGGTAGTTCAGTACCGTCAGGCTAGACATACCTAATAATATCGATTCCTTTGTGAATGTGTACAAATTTTCAAATGAAGTTGTTATCATTGACAATAAAAGGTTTAATATGTATAATTGAAGTTTGAATTTAAAGATCATTGTAGGCATAATAAAAATCTCAACAATTGTATATCTTCCAACACACAAAGGTATTCCAGTCTCACTTATTTCTATAAAGGTTTCAAATTTTCTATATAGAAGTCTTAGATTTTTTTGGTAAGACTATTTCAAAGTAAATAGTTTATGCTATTTTAATTTGTATAGGCTTATTGTTTTACAGTTGTGTAATGGAATGGACATTGTATCCTGAGGCTATGTTGAATTTTCTTACCAACTTTGAAAGGTTTTTTTGAGGATTCATTATAGTTCTCTGCATGAATACTTTTGCTGACTACAAGTAGAAAGACTTTTACTTCTTCAAAAACATGTTGGTTAAAATAACATGACTTAAGAATATATAATATCAGGGAATAGAATGTAAACTATCACTTCTAAGTTTTGCAATGTTTTCCATTTGAATTGTCATGTATCTTGTAATTTGATGTAGTCACATGACTGTCTATAGTAACAGCATATGTGCAGTGGTGCTATGTGTAATCACTCTCCTCTCAGATTACCTTAGGATACTTGACCCCAGAGAACAATTAAAAAATAAGGCCTGGGGTGCCTCGTGTTGAATAGTATCTTAATGTGGAACGTGTATAAGAGAAAAAGAGTTTTTACAGAGCTGCATCCTGTAGCTGAGTAAATACCTTTTAGTGTCATTAAATAAATATGCAAGCATGTATCTTATCTTACATACTGCACACACCCTGTCTCTTTAAAGGTAGCTCACAGAAACTAGAGTGTAAACATGAAACAATAATAGAAACAACAAGTGCCATAAAGACAAGATCCAGTGCATTCAGGGAGGTATAGCCCTAGACATGCCTTCTAAAACAAAGAAACAAATGTATGAGAATCAGCATGGCTAAATGAATGAAGCTACAGAGTGGATGCAAATGGAAACAAACCTTTATAAATTCATTCATTCAGGGACACATTCATTCAGAGTGGTTTTCAAAGACCTGGCTGGATGGAAGGATCACATTTATTTCACTTTGCCTGGACTTCACTCTTAACACCTGAAGAAGCAGTACTCAGAAACAGGAATTAAATCACAGTGAAGCTCCATGGCATATAAAAGACTGCGATTACTCTTGTTGATATCATTGTTACAGAAAATGAAGCAACTAATTCCCTGTAGGATCTGACATTATCAGCGAAGGATGTGATAGTTTATCTGTGTGTCCAAAGATAAGCAGATATCTTTCAGCAAAGGAACAAGATAGCGCTTTCAAAACACAATGAGGAAAGTACTTAAAGGCCTGGAGCCGCATAATACCACACAATATATAGGAAATTGACAACGATTGACAAAGCTTGGAACAAAGGCCACAGAATAGGAGACAGTTAAGCTTTGTATCTCTGAACAAATATTTAAGCAACTCATCAAATAAGTTGAAGATGTTGATCAAATAAGTTGGAGATACTCTCGCATGCTAAAAATGCTTTTACAATTTCTAACTAAGGCTGAAATATGTTTAGTTAGAACTGCAATCTACGTTATGTAAGATAGAAAAAAGCAAAATCAGTAATAGGGAAATAGGTGTATGTGTCACAACTGACTAAGCATAGGAAAGTGGCATCTAAACTCAATTAGTGGAGTTTCGTATAGGTAGGCATGATTGGACTGATAGAATAATTATGGAGCAGATCTAATATCATCAAATCAAAGACTAGATTGTTGTAATGAGTCAGCTTAGTTGTTCTGGCTGCTAGGCAGCTCGGGCCCAAAATAACCACACAGAAACTGTATTAATAAATCACTGCTTGGCCCATTAGCTCTAGTTTCTTATTGGCTAACGCCTACCTATTAATTTAGCCCATTTCTATTAACGTGCATATCACCACGAGGCTGTGTCTTACCAGCTACAGTTCCATTCGGCTCCAGTGGGACTACATGGCTTTTGACTTTGCCTCCTTTCTCCCAGCATTCAGTTTAGTTTTCCCTCACCTAACTCTTCTCTACCCTATCAACAGGTCAAGCATTTACTTTATTCATTAATTGTAATAACAGCATACAGAGGGGAAATTTCACATCACTAGATTTGGCTCTTATATAGCTTTAGGTATTGAATGATTTCTAGTGACCAAGAAAATTTCAAAAGCATATGTTTCTATAGAAGAAATAAACTGACTATATATTTAGTACAGCAACTACTGGCCAAAATTATATGGAAAATATATGCCAGGGGTATATGGATCCTTAAAATACAATGCTGGAGTTTCCCAGATAATTTTGTTCATGGTAATGCCATACATGTCTGCATAGTTTCTCATCAGGACCTTCTAAATGAAACATCTGTACACTCACAAGAAATCATTTGAACTTCAATGGGGAGTAGCTTGAATTAATAATTAATAGTTATGACATTGTGTCCATTTCTATGGATAGAACTAGAAACACAGTAGACATGGCCCTGTGTTAATTTCAGTCTTTGAGAGAAGTTAGATGCACTCAGAAAATGAATATAAAAGCACCAGCATGATCAATGATGAAGAGAAAGCTTGGATAGTGTTTTTTTCTCACATAATAAGCATTATCATATAACTATGTAATTCAGTCATTACATATCCCCTTGCCTTTCTTTATCTTGTGAAGGTTAAAATTCAGCAAATGATATGTATGTGATCTACAACTCAATCATCAGATTTTGCAAGCAGAAAAAACATAACAAAATCCGCATGATTTTGACATCATGTAAAAAGCAATGCATCCAAGACACATCTCAATACCCCCTTCTTATTTATTCAAATATAAATGATCAAAATGACAAGTTAGAAAATGGTGGAAAAGAAAGTAGAGGATGAAGGCAAAGATAAAAACTGTGGCTTTCTCCTGACAATTTCCTAATAGCTTACCCTAAGTTGATATCCATACAATAACTCAATATAAATAATAAATATATTAAGGGGATAGAAAAATCCAAATGCTTTCATTTAAATAAAATAATTATAAACTGGGAGAGGGAGAGATTATAGATATCTTTAAAAATCTTTGCTGTATTGCTTTGCTTTAGAAGATGTTTCACGTTTCAATTTAAATTCACAGAAGCAAGCACCTCCAAATACAAAAGAAATAGAAACCAATAAACCTAGTGGTAATATAGTCACACAAGTGTGGAATGGCGTTGCTCTAAGTGAATTTAGACAGAATAAATAGAAGAACAAAAAAAGATGCTTCTCAGCAACTTCATTTCTCTGTATGTGTGTGTTAGAGTGAAATTAGTTTTCCTATTTCAAAGAAATTTTCCTATAGAATAGAAATAGTTAATAATTATCCTAATGTTATAAACTGATGCACAAGGGCCTATACTGATGGCTCAGTGGCTAAGATCACGTGCTAGTGCAAAAGTCCCAAATTTGATTTCTAGTACCAGTAATGTGGCACAGACATGCCTGTAACTCCAGCTCCAAGATATCTAAAGCCCTCTTTTGGTGTCCTCAGTCACATACCCACCTCTGCAAATGTGTAAACATATTTATAATAAAAGATAATATCTAAAAATAAGAACTACAAAACAAGCAAAAGAATCAAGATCAACTATCTAACCTTTAGATCTTTAATATTACCTTTGCATGATCAACATTTTATGGACCCAACATTTACAAAATTACATCTATGAAAGATGATCCATAGAACAGAAAATGGCTGAGTAATGATTTAGTTTCAGTTGATTTTTTTAACTTCCTGAATTTGATTCTTATTTAGAATTGGTTATTTGTTAATTTTATATATACAACAATATATGGCCACATCAACAAGGAAGAATGACTCTTAGCAACCACCAACTGCAATAGCACTTCAGCTGAGGCTGGTCCCTAGAAATTTCTTCCCCACCCATGTTAGAATTTTAACTTTCTTGAATGGTATACAAAAATTCACAGCTCCTGTGAGTTTCTCTGTATAACAGCTATGCCATGCCTGAAAGACAGCATTTTTCACGGTATTCCCAGAACCTTTGGGTAGAAGAGCTTGTTATACAAATTTCAACTATGACTGAATGTAGCAAGCTTTCTTTTCTCCAACAAGATCACAAATCATGACACACACTTATTATTAGTTATGAATGCTCGCCTTATATATGCTTGTCCAAATAACTCCTGTAACTTAATGTAAACTATTTTTCTTCATCTACATTTTGCCTTGGGGCCTTTTCGCTTTTCTTTGTTCTGTAATGTTAGACTCCATTGTTCAGCTGGCTAGCAGGTCCTGGTTGACTACCCCTGGTGTCTACTTCTCCTTCTCAATCATTCTCTCTTCTCTCATTTTTCACCAAGCTTGGATTTCTACTACTACTTATTCTTTCTGCCTGTTAGTCCTGCCTATCCCTCTACTGCCTAACTATTATTTGTTCAGCTTCTTATTAGACCAATAAGATGCCTTAGGCAGGCAAAGAAACACATCTTTACATAGTTAAACAAACCCAGCATAAACAAATACGATACTTTGTTAAGTAGTTAAGTGTAATATTCCACAACATTTAGTTTTGGGATTCACTAATTTATTATGAACATGTTGATCAGTTATGCCTGTGTTGATTGTTTAATAACAGCACTACATAAACTTTTCCCAGAGAAAAGCCAAATTTTTAAAAATATGCATCTATATAATGTAATTTTGTAGGTTATTAAAATACATGCACTAGATTTATTTTTATTTAGAAAATACCTGTGCATTCTGCTATCAAAATACTTTTGTAATAATTATTTAACAGATATTATATTGAAATGAAACGTGTACTTAAAATCGAATGCATTTATCAGACTACTCTTTATATAAGAACTTAAACTCTTGGGAGTACAGTGCAATATTTAAGTACAGCTGCATGATTGTGAGTTTTAGTATTTCATGCTAATTCAATGATTCTTAGTAGATTACTTGTTTTTGTAGACTACGACAAAACATTTAACAGAACAAAGGGTGATTTTCAGTATGTATCTCACACATTTTTAGTACTTTATAAACTGTGTGCATCTCTGAAGTAATCATTGTATTTTTACTTATTTCTCAATTGACTTTGTTTAAATTACTTGACATAACAAATTTATTTTCTTAAGAATACAAAAAATTTTAGAGTGCAAAGTTTCACTTCTTCCATATATCTTTTAAAGTTGACAAACATAATGTATTTTAAGCATTATAGTTATTCTCATATATTACAAGATTTTTATCTAGAGCAAATACAACTTATATATTATCATTGATAAAATATAATTAATATGACTAGTTTTTTTTAATTATCATAAATTTTGTTTTTTAGATAAGGTTATGAATGCTTACTGCTCCTTCAGAAAATACAAACTTGGTTCCCAGATCCGAAGTCAGGCAGCTCACATCAACCTGCAATTCTCATTCTAGGTAATCAAACTTCATTTTGGGGGAAGTGCTGGCACCCATATACCCATATACACATTTTAGACACACACACACACACACACAAATAGTAAGAAAAAAAGAAAAAGAAAAGACAGAGTCATCCTGGTGCTGGAAAACCATCTGTCATAAGGTGTTTCCCCAGTCTTAGCTAAAAATACAGACAGAGATAGTAGCAGTTGTTTTCCAAGAAGTCCGGGCTACATCTCAGTTTGGCATCAGAGATTGGATTCCTCCATGCAGTGTTGATTTTTACAGATTTGTAGCATGCAGCTCTGACTGAGTTGGTCAGAGAGACTTGTCCCAAGGCTGCAGAATGTTTCTGTGACCAGACACTTTGTGGCCCGGAGTCAGGTCTTCTGCTGAGCTCCTGAGTGAGCTGCAAACGAAGCCACGAATGTAGAAACTATCTTTCAAGAGAGACTGCATGATATTGGCGATGCCACAGACAGGAGGCACTCACGGAAGAAAGCTGCAGGCATTGAGTGGCTCCACAAGAACCAAAGATGTAGGAACTGGCAAGTCAGAACTCCCAAAGTCTCTATGACCCCTTGTGACATCATCACGACCCCTCAAACACTGCACCGGTTGTCATAGGACTCGGTGTTTGTCCTTGTTTTTTTCCCATTGGCTTAGTGTCTACACCTGAATCTAGTGATATTTTAACGACTGTCTTCAGCCCTTCTGCCCTACAGCCAGTGCTTGGCTGCTCAGGCCAAGGCTTTACAGGATTTCCATCCTATTGGCAACTGCTCTGTCACTGCTTGACAAACGTAATTTTAAATTAAGTCTATCAATCTACCTACCAATCAAGACTTAGGAGTCAGATGTTGCGGTGAAAACCTGATGATAGCTCAGAGGGGCTAAGAAGCAAGAAGTCGACCTTCCTTTTGGACAGAGATCCAGCAAGAGAAGTCTTTTTTTCAGTCCCAAACCGAAAAGACCTTAAATCTCTGTGTTCTTCTCTACTCCTTCCTGAGGGCTTCTCTATCTATTTTCCTGGACCTTTCAAATGCTCTATGATTAATTTTTGTCAACTAGCTACTGGCTCCTCCACGATCCAAGGTGGATTTTATTAACAAAATCTCGGCATTTCACAGTGCTATCAAAAATTCCAAACCACACGCCTTTTTACTAAAATTAAAGGGGAGAGCTTAATTCTAACACAGTAAAACTATATACAATAAGAACAATTATCAGACTGGGCAGTGATAATGCATGCTGTTTATGACAGCACTTCAGAGGCAGAAGCAAATGTATCTTTGGGGATTCAAGGCTGGACTAGTCTACATTGAGAGTTCCTGAACAGCCAGCACTATGCAGTGAAACCTTGTCTCCAAAAAAGGGGAGGAGGGGAGGAATAAAGAAATAAGAAAAAAAAAAAAACAGCTATCAGGTAGGATTTACATTCACAATATTCAGTCCCTTTGTATTTGACAAATTCACATTTAGGTCTTATTTTCATGGGATGTTGCCTTGCTCTCTCTATCCCTCCCACTGCAAAAGGAGTTCATATATTATTCTAGGAAGTATCAGAAGTACATGAATTAACTTTTGGTTCATTTGTTGGTTTACTACACAGAAAGTCATAGTGAAGAGTTTGTCTTGAGTCTCTGAGCTAAGTTTTGAGTTTGCAATAGTGTTACAAACTCCTAACACTCTGGAGGCTTTTGAAGTTTTATTTCACGCATTTGCATGATGAATTGTCCATGAGACCATGGAAAAGTTACACTTCATTTTCAAAAAGTTCCCACATTGTGTGTTCTTCACTAGGGAAGACTATTTTTTCTGTTTGTATTTATGTACTTAGGAATATGCATGTCTAAGCATATATAACAATAATTGATAAAAACAGAGGTCATGAATTTGAAAAACAAGTGGTAAATGGGAGGATTTGGATGGAGAAAATGGAATGGGAAAATGATTCATAAACACAAAAAATAAGTACTTTCTTTTTAATGTTCTTACAGGCTCCTGTGTTGTAATGCTTGTTGCCCAGGAAATTTCACTATTTTGTGAGACTGGAATGTTTGGAAGAAGAGATGATGCTAAAGGAAATGAGTTTCTATACAGTAGAACTTGAAATATATAGCGTTGATTCCCGTCCTATTCTCACTGTTTCCTGGCCTGTGGAGATATAAGAACGCAGCCTCAACCCAGATGCCATACCCAAGTCAAGCTTTCTACTCTGCCTTCTTACCATGCTGGACGATACCCTCAATACCCTGAGCCAAAATTATTTTTTTCCATTCCTCAGTTACTTCTTATCTGCTATTTAGCCACAGTGATGAGAAGAATAACTCATATACCTTGCCACAAATTCAGGAAAGATATTCTGATAAACTTAATCTTGGAAAGAACGTTGCTATTCTCGTATATGTAGAACTTTTTATAATCATTATCTCATTTGGGACCAATCTGTTCAAGGGACAAAATAATGTGAGGATAACTTAAAATTGCCATATGTGCGAATTGCTTTATATTTGTCTTGTTAAATAGAGTATGTTAGACATAAACTCATCCATTCTTTGTCATTCACTATTTTCTACATGACATTTACAGTTGCAAATTCAAATATAAATAATTGCTGAACTATGTCAGGGAAAGTGTGGGTGTTGATAAAAGCTGCGTACGACTGCCTGAGTACTGTCTTGTTATCATATTTACCCAGTAGGAAGTTGTTTTCACCTCAGATTCTTAATCAAATAGAACTCAATGCATTTTTCCTAATTGTGAGGGTTAACATTGATTGTCGAGTTGACAGGAGTTTGCCTCTGGGCACAAATAGCAGAATTCACCTCCATTAAGTTTATCTCAGTAAATGTCTTGAGGAATTTTTTGATTATGTTAATTGAAACAGGAAGATCATCCCTGATAATGAGAAGTATATTCTATCAGTGACCCAGATTTAACAGAGTCTGAAAGGAAAGTTTTACCCTTGTCTAGATTGTCAATCTGGCTTGTTCATGTGTTTATCAACTGATTGCTGCCAATGCCACGGTCATTGTTGTAGCTGACATCCTTTGCTGACAGAATCATAATTCATCAGCCTTTCATTGTACTCTAAATTCCAGTGGTTCTCAGGAATTCTTGAGACCCTAGTGCCAACTGGGTCTCCTGAGGCATTCACTCTCACGCCCTGAGAAGCTACCAGATGCTCAACTTCTGTTTTGTGAAGACAGAATATGTTGGACTACATAGAGACACTCTGTTAAATCCCCTTCAGTATGCATTCATTCTTTCAGAAAACCACAAATAGAAACTCATCATTTCAGAATGTAAAATATAGCCGGGCGGTGGTGGTGCACACCTTTAATCCCAGCACTTAAAAGGCAGAGGCCAGCAGATTTCTGTGAGTTTGAGGTCAGCCTGGTCTACAAAAAGCTAGTTCCAGGATAGGCTCCAAAGTTACAGTGAAAACCTGTCTCAAAATAAAATAAAATAAAATAAAATGTAATAAAAAGAATGTAAAACATAAAATACTAGAAATTAGATTTCTAGCAGTTGGAAAAAATATAAAAACCATTTGGAAATGGATGCTTTTTCAAGATTTCTAGTACTATCTTCAGGAACATGAATATAACCATATTAATTTTCTTTATTCTAATTACCAGTAGTATTAGCATACAATTTGCCATTTAGATTTTTCTAACAATGATATTGTCAGCATCATGTGTTCTATAATGTAGAGAGACTATATTAATAAATATTTCAAAAGAGAAGATTATACATTTAGTTTTTTTCCTTCTGGTTCATATTTATTGTCAGCCATGGTTACTAAGCCTAACCTTATCTCTTATTTCCAATATGATTCACTCTATTAAAGAGTTCAATAAGTGATTTAACCTGATATTTCTCTGTGCAATTCCAATTAATAAATTACTTTATTTATAAAGAATTGCTTTAATTCTTCTGACTTATTTATATCGAAATATTCTATCAGGATTTTCAACTGTTTGTTCTGTTAACTAATCTATCTTCATGTTTAATTAGCAGCTCTTCATTTTCCAACAGTTGTAGATCAATATATATATAAGAACGAATTTATTTATATTACTACTATATGCTAATAAAATAAAACTTAAGTTGAAATCTGTTTTCTAAGTGTACTGGATGGAACACATCAGATCAATCAGTCAGTTAGTGTACACATGTAATTGGGTACCAGGATCTTAATAAGATTTGACTTAGAGTCAGAAAAAAAAAAACTAACACATTGACATTACAGTCAAGAAAGAAGTAAAACAGTTCAATTTATACATTTATTACAAACATTAACCCGAAGACTACTGCGATCTAGCTATACTTTGAAGCTCTTTTTATTTTCTCTTTATTTTTTTTTTTGTGTGTTTTAGAAACTTGATCATTGGTATTACAATGTTAGGTTACTGTGAGATATTTAAGAGATGGGACTTATAAAAAGGTATCCAGGATATTTAAGTTATATCCTTGGGAGAGATTATTGTAGTTGTTGTAGAACACCACACCACTTTGTACCCCAGAGAATAGAGTATGACAAAAGAGCATGGCTCACCCGTGCTTCCTGTTGTCTCCTGTGATCACTCCTCTCAGTTTGAGCCTGCACCTAAGACCAAACCAGTGGGTGGTTGAACTTAGTTTTCCAGTTTCAAAATGTGTGGATGTCCTTCTGCTCTTCATCTGGGCCTTGGGAGCTCAGGCTAGTGCTCCCATATGGGTCTCTGAAGAAGGTAGAACATGAGCAAGAATGTCAGAACCACGAGGGGTGCGTTCACCTCCGGAGACGGTGGAACAGATCTAATGGGAGCTCACCAAGGCCAGCTGGAATGGGACTGAAAGAACATGTGATCTAATCAGACTCTGAATGTGGCTGACAATGAGGGAAGACTGAGAAGCCAATGATAATGACACCGAATTTGGATTCTACTGCACATACTGGCTTTTTGGGAGCCTAATCTGTTTAGATGCACACCTTCCTAGATCTGGATAGAGAGGAGAGGGGCTTGGACTTTCCACAGGGCAGGGCACCCTGACTTCTCTTAGGAATGGAGAGAGAGGGGGATGGGAAGTGGGGGTAGTGGGAGGTAAATGGGAGGAAAGGAGGAGGTGGAAATTTTTAATAAATAAATAAATAAATAAATAGTATGAACGTGTTGCCCAATGGATATATTTCCAATGAATTACAGCTATGAGAAACAGATGAATACAAAATGGCAGGATGTAATCAATTAAACATTTTAAATTATTGAAGGGCCTTAGGGTTTATCTACTATTACTAAAAATAATAAACAAATATATTATTTTTCTTTATAGTCAGATAATTACCAATATTTGTTGTGATTAAACTTTCTGCATTTTATTTATATTTTCCTTTTATTCCTGTAGCAAAGTTATTTGCTCAATGCATATGACAAACATGACAATCAACCTATAATTTTCTTGTTACTGAGTATATATATATATATATATATATATATATATATAACATATCAAACTTTAAACAATATATAGAGAAAATGCAAAGAGAATTCATCTCAAAAACAGTGCCTTCGGTGTGCTAGAAAACCATCAGTCTAGAGAAATCCTTCCCTAGGTTAAACTACCAAGTACAGCAAACTTCCAAATTCCAACAAACACACAATTAAGTCCATAGCAAATTGTAGTTTCAAAAATAAAATTACTCAGAACTAGAATAATGGAAAGACGAGAAATAAACTTTAATGTGTTAGATAACTCAGAAATGATTTTCTCTCTGCCAACTTAGATCAGTATGTCAATATTTTTTTTTCTCAAAGTAGAAATAAACAGTATGAATTCTGAGCAAAATATATTTCCAAAATTCCTTTCTTTTTGTTATTTTGATCAAAAACAAAAGGAAGGTTAGTAGGTTATGCTGGCCTTTAACACTCAGTTTCCTGTCCCACTGTCAAGGTGCTAGAGTGGAGAGTTGGTTTCATATTGAAGAGACTTTATAGTCTTTTTCCTAAACCAGGACGAATTTGAGGAATAAAAACCGCTGGCCATATGACTGCAACAATGTACAAAATCTAAAACTAGATCACCCCAATGTGTATCTGACACATCATACATCTTAGCAAAGATGACTGCAGCTTCAGATGTTGACTTCATCATTAGTTACCATTCTTACTGAGATTAACTAATACATTTGGACTTCCTCTTGCTCACTTGCATTAAAGATGTCATAGCATCTAATTTGAAATCAGAAAAGACATGATATGTCTGTCCATGTTAAGTATTAAAATAGTGGTGATGTGGGATTCCCCTCTGTATGCTGTGAATATCATTGGTTAATGAAACTGGCTTGTCCTGAAAGGGTAGATAGACAGGGAAAAGTAAACGGAAGGCTGGGAGGAAGAAGGCAGAGTCAGGGAGAAGACATGTAGCCCCTCCAGAGACAGATGCCAGAACTTTAGCATGTAAACCACATGACAATACACAAGTTAATGGAGATGGGTTAAATTGAGATATAAGTGTTAACCAATAAGAAAATAGAGCTAATGGGCCAAGCAGTGTTTTAAATAAAATAGTTTCTGTGTGATTATTTCAGGGTCTGAGCAGCCTAGTTGCTGGGAAAACAAGCAAACAGCCTTCTTACAACACAGGGACCAATGTCCATAACATTGAGAAGTGTAAAACTATTTCCTGATCAAAATTTAGTGAGCTGTAACTCATTTCAAGATATTCATTGCTTTAATAATTTGTATATGTATACTGTACGTATATGTATATGTTACAGACATAGTTACCCTGTTCCATTTTGCACCTCTCTGCTTTTAGAAAATGATACTTGACTTATCTCTGGTGATTGTTTAAAACGTGTAGATAGCCCACCTATGTAAGCTCAGTCAAACTGGAGAACATTGTTTTTCTGAGTCGAGACTCTCTCTCTCTCTCTCTCTCTCTCTCTCTCTCTCTCTCTCTCTGTGTGTGTGTGTGTGTGTGTGTGTGTGTGTGTCTGTGTGTGTGTGTGTGTGTCTTTAGAAATAAGACTGCAATATTTTCTGCTCTGGTGAGCTAACAATAAAGCAGTAACAGACGTGTGTGTTTCTTTGTACCCAGTAGTCTTCCCCCAAGGTCTGGGAAATTTCCCCTGTATGTAGCCTAGAAAGCAGGCTTTAGAGTATGCTCGTTTGTTCTTCTCCGAGCTCACACAGTCTTCCAACAAACTGACAGTTCAACAACCTCACCTCTGAACCACCAAAGTAGGTACAGAAAAAGCAAACCTCAGCCTGAGGGCTCTGTTCTAATAGAATGCTACGTTAGCATTCTGAAATTAGAAATATTTTATATGTGCCAAAAGAGTACTTTCATTTTTCTTTTTCAATCTTTTAAAAATATAAATACTTATCTCCACTGATAAAAGAAAAAAACATATGGCACCATTACTAGCGGTTAAGTCAGAACTTGTCAATCTCTGTGTGCTCCTCTTGTTTATTTTCAAATATCATTGAGCTTGATTTTCAGTTTGTCATTGACATTATTTGGTAAGAAAAAAAAAAGTCAGAACACCTTCAGTAAAGGATCCTAGAGAAAGCCAGGATTAATCATGCTTGCAGGTCCACATGCTGTCCGGGAATGAACATGAAAGGCGAAAGTATGTTTACTTTTGATACATAAGTGCTCAAGATTGGGCTTCTAGTACTGTATTAATTCAATTTAAAAGAGGTTTATTAAATAAAATATAGGAATTTAAAAGTATGTGCTGTATTCTATTCTTTCTATTAAAAAGGAAAATATTGTTTACCCTCCATGTCCATTATTCATCTTCAAATTCCACAGGGCAGAAAATTTCCCCCATCAGCTTCATATATGGTGTTGTACACAATAAACATTGAAACCAAACATCATATTTTCGCAGACAGGTGTAGTTATCAGCAAAAAAAGCATTAAAATTGTTAATGTGGATCAAATGCAAATCCATTACAACCACAAATCTTCTGAAAGAAAGTCTGAAGAAAGTCAATTATGCAAAAGAAGAAATAGTAAGAATGGTATTCTGCAAACAGATGCCCTCTGGGGGCATTCCATTCTTTCCTGTGAGCAACTCCCCTCGTTCTCTGAAGGAGTTAAGTACTGGGACCTGAAAGGAATGTAATTGTTAATCTGCAGATTCTGGTGTTTTTTCTAAACCCCCACTCACTGCTAAAAACACGGTGATATAAATTCTGCATTGTAAGTATTCTTTCCTGATTTAAGGAAACAAAAGGGCAAACAGGGACCCTCCACAGTTTTCCTACCTTTTACCAGGCAATCAATTGCATTCAGTCTATTGCTAGAAATTCTCTAGTCCTGGTGTAGCCCTAAATCACTGGCATTCAAAGGTTTATTGCACATTCACACTCGTTTGTCATTTGCAAGGAAGTCTAATTGAGTAAATTTACAGTTGGGTGAGTGCTTCATTTAGACTGTGCATGTTTAATAAAAGCCTTTTAAGTTACTAATCTCAGCTCAGGAAACAACAAAAGTGCTAGTGGGTTAAGAATAAAATATAGCAGGTAAATGTTATGGTGTGACATTTCCTTATAATGTTTCTAAGTAACTGAATTTCCTGGCTCTGGATTGTTTTTACACATACAATGTGCTCTGCTGAACATTTTCGCCTTTTATTCCTACCGTGTGAAGAATGTGTTGGTGGAATCGCTCCTCAGTCAAATTGCTGCAGTTAGCTGAAAATAGTGTCAATAATTATCGCCCTGTAGGAGAGAGCTTAAAATAGTATCTCGATTGAAATAACTGAACATGTTCTAATAAAAATAACTCTCAATAGTAAGAGTAGATTTCAATCTCCGTTACTCTGCAGTCACTTTTGATGTTCAACTTGAATCATTTATCGAATGGGACCGCACAGTAAACTTTGTCTTATACACACACACACACACACACACACACAGAATCCCACTTGTCTTTAAACCTTGTGTCTCAAAGAAAATGTGAAATTGCAGAAAAGACAGAAATGTTAAGTTTCACAATAATGGCAGGAAAACTCAGCACAGAACACAGACATGTCATCCTCCAAATCTTTCTTTCTATACTCTGGTGCTGAAATTGTTTAGCCATAAGTAATAATAATAAGAAAAATTAAATGTTTTCCACGAACAATGCTACAGGACAAAAATAGACTCTGTGGACCTCATGTCGATAAGAGTCTGACTGGTGTCTATTACTCTGTAAAGGTGAGTACCTCTGTATCTTCCTATCTGACAGACTATGGAAGCATTACTATACAGCACTGAGCATCTATTTGAAGTCCATTGTTCTAAATGCACTCATCTTAAATGCAAGTGTGTAAGAATTTGTATGAAAAATAAGAATAACCCATCAGAAATGGTGTTAGTGGAAAAAATGAAGAAATGGAGACATTCGCACTACCTGGTAGAGTGTCTAACGTTTTTTGAGAACAAAAAATACAGTGGACCAAACCCACAGTCATTCTCTAGTCTAAATGAACAGATGGTCAGAACTGAAAATACTAAAAAGGCAAATGAAAATACTATGCATCAATAACAGTTTATATTGTACAAAATTTCTCTAAAATTATTCGGATAACTGGGAAAATGCCTTGTTGGGTAAAATATTTGCCATCATGCATTTGGGTCTTAGTTCAGATTCTCAGAATCCATATAAAAGTCAAATATGCCTGTATTCACAGCATTCTTTTGGGGAGATGAGATGCAGAGACAGAAAATCCTCAGCAGCTTGCAGACCAGGATTCAAGTTATGAACTGAGTAACAATAAGAAGATCTTGATTAAAATAGGGTAGACAGCAAGGACAAACCCCAAAAGTCTTTATTTTACCTCCGTTTATGCATTGTGCTATAGTACATGCTTGCTTCTTGCCCATGCTCATAAACACACGTGTGTTCGTGCATATGTATACACAGAGACTTTTTTATAATGGAATTTAGTTTGAGTTTTATTCTCATTCCTTTTACCAGTGTGTCATTTGAAAGCTTAAGGAGCAGTGATACAGAAAAACACTTTACTGACATAGAAAAGAATGATCCAAGAAAGGATCAAATACTTGTTTTCACTTTTATTTGTACAAAAATTATTGAGCAGTTGTATTCCAGATGCTGATGAGAAAAGGTGCACAGATGTACTTTCTATTGTCAAGGAGGTGTTCATGTGACACAGAGAGATAATGAAGAGTGAAATATATCCTTACCCATTTTATGAGAAAAGTAAAAATTCATAGAGAAGGGCTGTGCACGTAGTTTATATTTTTTAAACACATAAAAACATATTGAAAAATAGATTAATGTATTTAAAGTTACTTTTATATATAGACAAACTGACTAAAATATGATAGGAGGTTATGGTAGAATTGTTTCTTGAGTTATCACTGGCTCAAAACCTTTATTCAAGGGAGTCACAATTACCAGCCTGCCCCATCATTTGCAATTCCATTAACTTCTCTCAATTGGCTTCTCTTACCAAGCCTTCATTACACTAAGCTTTTAATGGGATCCATTTGATGACTTATATTTCTATATATTGTTTTAATAGAATTTGTTAGACTGGTAATTCATAAATAATAAATAGTGATATCTCACCAATATAGAGACTTAGGAGCCTACTAAGAAGGCATTAGGTGTGGGCTAGGTTTCAACTTTCAAGTCAGGACGTGGACTGATGCTTTCTGGAAGGGATGAAGAAAGATCAACACACACACACACACACACACACACACACAGACACACACACACACACACACACACACACACACACACACAAAATGATGGATGGAACCAGAACAGACTTGCTTACTGGGATAACAGTTTTTCATTGGAAATCTTACTGAATTGATAAATATTTTCTTAAGTCATCCTTTTGGGTGGGTTTCTGAAGGAATGTCCCGAAAGAATTAAATGTAAGGGAAACCACATATGATTTAATATTAGAATATGGGTTGTAACCCCTGACTAAACCAAAAGGAAATAATAAAAAAGCATAAATAAACAAACAAACAAACAAATAAATAAACAAAGGCATCATCACCTGTGACTTGTTGCCTCAGGTAGACAGAGGTATGTGCAGACAGAAGCCTCAGACATCAGCTACTACATCCAAGCTTCCTTCCCCCTGATTCTTCTCTATCCAGCTCACAGGACTGGACAAGCTCTTCATTCTTTGACCTGCCTGACCAGGAGATCACCCGTCTAAACTCTTTTATGAAGTACGGAGCTTTCCCTTGGAGTGTGCTTCTTTTTGACTTACCATCTCTTAAATTCCTCACCTCTACTATTAGCTCATTGACAACGAACTTTCAGCTTTAAGAACTTTGATAGGGACATTCAGAACATAACAGCCAGTTGGGGGAAAAATGTACATTGCCTTTCTACTTCCTCTCACCACCTCCTACTTCCTGTTTGTGTGTCCACTATGGGTTCACCAAACATAAGGAATTAGTTTCTCTCTCTCCTTCTCTCTCTTTTTCTGTCTCTTTGTCTCTGTCTCTCTCTCTGAAGGCTGAGTTTAGTGTTTTCCATGTTATAAAACAGTATCTTCTTCAATATGTGTATTAAATTGTGTAAATTTGTAAAGATATCTTTGATTTCTTTTGAAAGCACAATTCAAGCTCATCCTACCCCCATTGCTGCTGCAAGAAATTACCACAAACTGATTACTTAAAACCCCTGTTTTGGGGTTCAGAAATTCAGGTAAGCAAGGTGAAAATTGGTTTGTTGACTGAAGTTTCAGCAAACTCAAACCTTAGTATCGGAATTGTTTTTGTTTTTTTTTCAAGAAACATTTGGGGTGAGTATGGCATATTCATTGAAGATGTTGATAAAATCCAGTTCTTGCGGCTGGGGCAGATGTGCCTATTTGACTGCTGTTAGTCAAGAGTGAGTTTTGTTTTCAGAGTTCTCCCAGCTGCCTCTTTTCACTGGATATTTATTTACCCTAATCCTGTGAAATAGCACAGTTAGTCCACACACCCTCAACCTCCAACTTCAACTTTGTCCCCATTTCTGCCTTGGCCCATTCACTGATTTATTCCTGAAATTTCAGCTACAGGATTTTCTTTCTATTAATGCCCTAAGAACTCAGATCAGGTTTATTCTTAAATTTGAGGAGGGTATTTTTATAGTTAGTCCTAGATTTGTGTACAATTTATTAACTAAGGTACAGAAATTTTGCAGGAACTTCTTTACAATTCTGCCTAAAATAAAGACATGAGTAGAGTGACCCTAACCTTTGTAATTTTCTGCAAGAATTGTTACTATCTCCCAATGTTGGAACTAAAGAGAAATGTAGTTTGAGTTATTAATCCAAACGTTTTTGCACAGTTGTACAAAGACTAGGGATTAACTCTAAATCAGCGATCACAGAGCGCATACTCCTTCCCAAAGGATAACATAAACAGTGTGTCAGTTCTGCGGAATAAGAGAGAATAAACAGAATGGTTTAAATTTAGCTTGATTAGTGTCTTTAAGCTCAGATAATGGAGATATTTGAGACATAGCCTTCTTGAAGAGTAAATATTAGTATTACCTGTAAAAATGTACCACATTAAAAACTACTGTGGCCTCCCCTTGGCTACCCAGTCCTTGTGAGCTTCTCTGAAAGAACTCAGATAAATTAGCACATGTCATGGAGGATGGGCAAAATTTATTACAGAGCAAAGGCTGGTATACTCAAGGCTTGAGAAGAAACAATGGCTTAAGAGATAGTTGTGCCTTTTTGCATTTGTGTATTTCTTTTGTTTCTAAAGTTCAGGAATAAGTAGCTTATCCTGAAGATCTTTGTCCTGTGCAGGGGATTAACAGCCATCTCTGGTTTCACATAAAGATGGCTGATTCCGAGAAAGAATCCAGCTATTCACTAGTCATATAAGACTTTTGAATCCTGGAACAAAGTTTAAGTAATTATCAATTAATAATCTTTTGATTAATTGGGGACAAGACCTCTCCTCCCCTCCTAAGAGTCCATTCCTCTGACTAGTTATCAGAGTTCTGCAGTTCTATCTTCTTACTTAATATCTTCAAGGTACAAACTTGAATAAGAGATTTTGCCTTGTAGAATATGTTTTAAAATTAATTCTCAACTCCAGTGAGAAATAACAAATCAATGATTATTCAAATATAAATTAAATGGATTGTGAAAAACCATTTAGAAAAAAATTTAAAATTATTCTCAATTCTATAATTGCGATGCTGTATATTTTCTTAAGTGCAAACATTATGTTAGTCATAGTGTGACTAAACATAATATATTTAACATAATATAATTGTATTAAATAGGATATATAAAATAGTGACAAAACTTTCAATACTAATTCTTTTTTTTATATATATATATATTTTTTTCTTAGTTTCCATTTACGCCCCTCCTCCCAACGCCCTCCCACTCCCCCCCTCCCTCTCCTCCTCCCTCTTTGTCCCCTAGGGAAGTCAGGGTCTCCTGCCCTGTGGGAAGTCCAAGTTCCTCCCCCCTCACTCCAGGTCCAGGAAGGTGAGCATCCAAACAGACTGGATCCCAAAAATCCAGTATATGCAGAGGAAACCAGTCCCAGTGTCATTGTCAATGGCTTCTCGGAAAGACTGCAGGCCAGCCACATTCTAATTCTTGATCATGAAGGCAAGATAGACCTTAGCATTTATCAGACAAGCTTTTATTTGTAATATGTCAGTTATGAATTTCAGCTTCTAGACACATTTAGCTATTTATTCTAGAAATTTTGACTACTTCTAAATAAATAATAGTACAACATGATGAATACCCTAGGTAAGGATGTTCAAATAATAAATTTTGGGAAAATATTGGCCATATGTATTTGATTAATACATAATCAAACACCAAGATGTGTTGATAGGTTTGTACATGAATTCCTTCAAGATCAGCAACTTCTCTGATATTAATTGTGATGTCTTTCTTTTGGTAATTGAATCAGTATGTTGAATATTAGGGGCAATGTTTTCTAACCTGTCTCATCTTAGTGTTTGCCATAACTTAAAATCTAAGAGTATCACTCAGTTCAGTGACTACAGGTATATGCTTGCTTGCACACAATTTATTTTATTTTGTAAAAAGGAAAAAAGTATCAGTTTTCTCATCCTCTCCCAAAATTAGATAATTAGATAATATGACTATACACTCTCAGTAGTTTGTGAAGGCATTTCTTATTTTCAGTACCAAATTATTATTTTAACTCTTTCAAACAAGAGATCTTGTCAAATTCAAGAAAAATGCAGCAGTTTCAACAAATAACTGACAAAAAAGAATTATTCTCCTTATGAAAAGTAATGTCCAAATAATTCTTTTTCTAATGTTGAACAAATTATTACATATTAATTTCTGTTAATTAGAAACAAAGATATCCATTGTGTTTAATGGCACATTGGGTACTGAAAATAGGATAAAGGTCTATAGTTTTTTACTTAGTATATTATAGACATTTAACAAGTGTAAATATTTGTTAAAATTTCAAGGATTTGACTTTTTTATGCTTTCAAAAACTGCCACTAAGAAAAAAAGCTGTGACCTGTTAAACCTAGGAGAGTTTCTGCTGACTATAAGTTAATATTTCCAGCCCACCTACCTAAAGTTTTGGTAGTGACATTCCTTTTCCATTAACTACAGCCAGTGAAGGTATTGGAAAACCTTAATTCTTGATTCTGCCCAGCACATATGGGGTTACCAGAGGCACACAGCCTGTTTTCACAGAGCACAGAAGGAGAGTTTGATGTATCAAACACTCGACAAATGTTCTGGCAGTTAAGGAAAACTTTGTTTATATTGCGTGCCTCTCAACAGAAATTAAGAACTGTGGAAACAATTCTCACAAGAGGGTGGCAATCTTCTCTCGTTCTCTCTTAGTGAATATGACAAGTTCACCTGCTGTGGGAGGCTGAAAATAAAGACAATCTCACCACATTAATATTACATGAGCCACAACTGAATCTGAGGCCAATTCTGCCACCAGAGACTGAGTGTGACTCTTAATTCAGTGCATGATGGAAGTACTTTCGCCAGAGGTAGATGTCAAGGAAGACATATTTGCGTGCAAGTCTCCACTTAAGGCACTAACGCTAGGCAGAGTTCATGTGCATGGAAGTGTAAACTTACAGGAAGAGGCAGGACCCACTAAGATGTTATAACACTTGGCTTTGGTGGGGGCCTAATGTTTTATTGAAGATTATTTGCCCTTACTAGATATCTGAAAATCCACTTAGTGCTCTTGAAAATTGTGTTTTGACTGCATGGACTAGTTCCCAATCACTGAAAGATAAAAACATCAAAATAAGCTAATTGGGTTTTGCCATGAACTATGATCCCAAAAGAGCTTGAAATAAAAAAAGAGCCATTTCCAGGAGTTCTGTAAAGTTCAGGGACTTCAGACCCCGAAAATGAATGCAGAGGGAACAGTACATAGAAGAGAGACGTGGAGGATAGAGTAAAAATAGAAAGAAAAAATGAGAGATGATTTCTTTTAAATGGAAAGAAAAGAAAAATTAGTAAAGCCATTCTTAAGATTTTATCATTCATACAAAATTTGAAAATGGTGTGGGAACATTGAAAGAAAATTATGGCCAAGCGTATATGAAAGATATTCCTTGGAAAACCATCTTATTTAATTTTCATACTTTTAAATAATGTTTTTATTGATTTGGGGGAATTTCACATCATGAATCCTGATAGCACTCATTTCCCAGCCCTCCTAGGCTGTTCCGCCATCCCATCATCCAGTCTTCCCACCCTAAATGAAGAAAATGTTGAAAACCAAATCCAGTTTGTGTTTCCCATATATTCACTGGAGCTTGGTTAAACTCCCAGTAGCCAGCCCTGTAAAAGAAAACTGAGTTCTTCAGCACCCACACCCCTGCCAGAAGACATCAGTTGTAAAAAGCTACACTTCAGCATCCTTATCAAAATTTTTAAGAGTTCTCTTTGATAGCTTTTGTCTAGGTTGTTACATTTGGGGGGTTAGGGTGGGAGTAGGGCTTGCCACAGAATCCTTCTATGTTCCTCTTTCTCAACTGTGAATTGAGTACCATAGCAAAGGTAGTTTCCTTGCCCTTATATTTATCAGAAGCATGAGGCACGATACTCACATGGTCTTCTCTGTCAACAGAGACATGGACTTCAGCATGATATTTGGTGGTAGTACAGACGACGGGCATCACCATGACACCCTGCCACAGCATGGGCCATGGACACCATCATAGCCCTCAGAGTCGTAACAGGCCACTCAGATCAACATGCTTCATGCAGAAGCACGGATCATGGACATCCATATGGTCTTAGGTGGTAACTCGGGCCATCAACCCTGCCCCTAGCTGCAGTAAAATCGTGGACCCAGACATGGGTCATTTAAAATAATGGTAATTCATAAGGGAGTATTCCCAGGGGAAAAAAAACAATGTATGAAAGAGACTTTCCTTCCTGCCAATTTTGTACGCTTTAGTACACACTTCAAAATCATGGTTTCATTTATTTCTCAATTTTTGAGACACAAAATTTGATATTTTACACTGTCAAGGAGAGTGTATAGAAATGAGACAATAAAAAGAAAAAAATTATCGATTATTAAAGATCCCATGATTTACTGTTAGGATGACATTTATTACTAGTGAGGTTCTAATCAAAGGAAATTATAGCAAGAATACTATGAAGGAAGTACAGGAAAAGATGAAAAAGAAGTACAGGAAATGATGAAAAAGTCAATGCTTCTCAGTGGCTTCTCAATTCTTCTTTACTCTGTCCTGAGATTAGTATCATAGTTTAGAAGAAAAGTATTTTACCACCTTTGGTGACACTACAAAACTTGATAGCTGATAAACCTTTGAGATTCTTTCTGGGGACAATGACACAAATACTGATTTATAAATACATTATGTAGGTCATATCATTTCTGGCAATGATGTTTGAGCACAGATCTAGAATCATATAGTCTCACATCTTCAGGACTGCTTGTGTCATTGAGTATCTTTTCCTAGGTTTCATAGCAAGAAAGGATTTTTCAAGGAAGGGATAAAACAAATTAGATAAATGTGTTACCCTGGATGCTCTTGCTTTCTTTTTAGTTAATGCTGTAGCTAAATCAATCGCAACTTTTAGAAATTAGTATCTTGGAGGTAAAGTTTCATCGTGATTGTTGACATCAAAACAAAACATTACTTCAGAGAATAGTTGCAACTTGCTTCCTGTCTCTGAACCTAGGCAACATATGAATTTAATGCGGAATAATTTTTAAGATTTTTTTAATACGTGGATTCAAGCTTTTAAATTGAGAGAGAGGTTTTACATTCTGTGCCCTGTTTCTCTTGAAAATGACAATATCTGGCAATGACAAGACCATGTATCTCCTCCACCACTATCAGTGGGAGCCCTGCCAAATCAACCAAGTCCATCTGTTCTCCTTGCGATCTCTATCAAAAGTTTGCAAACACATATAAAGGAGACTTCCAGGTAAAGAAACTGGATTGTAACTTTTTCTGGACAAGAAGACTCTTCTGGTAAATATATATACCCCTTTCCTGCGATTTCTCCATTTATTATATAACTCTTTCACTGTACCATTCTGTCACTTGTGGGAATTTACATTTTATCCTTTCAGACTTTATTTTTCCTTGTTAGTCTGTTAACTCATCTGTAAATTTCTAAATAATGTCCTTCAAATGTACTTTTCCTCAATGACAGATGAGCCTTTCACTATTTAATAGACTTCAAGACAATAGAGAATGTTCTTATCCATAATACAACTTTGGGGGCCTCAAATATGTACCACTATGCTGTAGATAATTCCAAACATGTATTTTTACATAAAAAATGTGAATGAAAGCAAAACTAGTCAACATAACTACCTTTAAGTAAAATCATACTTCAAAGGATTAGCAACTAAAAATTCTAAGAGGTATAAAGACTAGTTTGCTTACTTTTGAGATGAAAGCCATCTTTCTTTAATGGCAGTAAGTCTGCTGTTTACCACCGCCGCCTCTCTGTTCTAGCACCTGGATTTAGGATATGCATTGTCATTTTCTCCTTCTCTGCACCTCTGCTTAAATCCCAGACTTGAAGCATGTTAGCACATTTTCTTAATAAACCAAACCTTAGGGATGGAGAGATTGTTCAGTGGTGGAAGCACTCTTCATTCTTGGGGAGGACCTGGACTCAGTCCCCAGAACCCACATTGTGTCTATAGTTCAACATTAATTCAGTTCCAGGCAATGAGAGGTTTTCTTCAGACCTCTGAAAGGATCAAGTATACATACAGTGCACAATCACGTATACAAAGCAAATACTCAACACATTAAATCCAATTAAAAAAATTTTAATGTAGACTTTTAAACAATGCATTTTATTTTAGATCACTGTTTTACTAAAGGTAATATTCTGAGTAGAATATAACATAGCATTACATTCTCAATTACTGTCTACCCTGATAAAACAAAAATGTTCTATTGCCTTTTTTCTTTTTTTCTTGACATGATTAAATCATTTCTGCCTGCTTTTCTCCCTCCAAGACTCCCATACTTGCCCCATGCATGGTTGTCTTTCAAATATGATCCTTTTCTTTTAACTGTTGTTACATGCATATGTGTGTATATAGCGATATATGCATATATACAACACATTACAAAACTTGCAAAACAAAGTACAAAGATGATTCAAAAATACTATCCACTATGACCAAGTTGGCTTTATCCCCACAATGCAGGGAAGGCACAAAATTTTTTTTTAAGAAACTTTACCTCTGTCTATTGTTGAACTAGTGGCTAGTTTTATAACTAAACAACAGAAACTATTATTACGGACATGGAATATTTAATACTTAATGGGTTATACATAAGATAATGTTGTAGTAAAAAACTATTAATTTGTATGTATCTAAAATAACCACAATTTCCAAAAGTTCAGAGAACCATCAAGTGTTAAACAAGTCAAAGCTATTTTTATAGACATGTTTAGAAAACAATCTAGAGAATATTTCTTGCGCTGCTCTAAGTGACGCGTAAATGCTCAAAAGTTTCATTCACCAGATTTTGTACATGTTTGCAAAATTTAGTATAATAAATGATAAAATCCGAATAATAAGTCATCTACAAAGTAATTTCTATATGATAGGCTTAATATCACAACTTTACATATATAATTCTAATGTTAATAATATCCATTATTAGACTCTTAAAGAATTAAAGTACTCAGAAACTGAGTACTTCATTCAAGGATACTTTTTTTAGAAGCAATAAAAAACACACGAACTGAGGGAACCCTAGAGATGGAAAATCTAGGTAAGTGAACAGGAACTACAGATGTAAGCATCATCAACAGAATATAAGAGATGGAAGAAAATAGATACATCAGTCAAAGAAAATCTTAAAGCTAAAAATTTCTGATATTAAACATCCAGGTTTAATAACTTCTATTTCCCAAACAAAAAGAGCCCAGGGCCTGCTGTTTCGCATTTGTCAAATTGGCTGCACTTTAAACTAGTGGAGCCCTGCTGCTCAGGCCATAGCTTTGAGGGAATTCTGTTCCCCTGGACAATGACTCTGCTGCTGCCACCAAAGGTAGATTTAACTAAACACCTTTCGTTCTAATAAAACTCCAGGTTCAAGGGCTAGTGTGAAAATGCGCAAACTCAGAGAATTAGACTAGCAACTGACTAACTTTCTCTTTAGGCTGATGACCCCAGAAGCCTCTCTCCTTCCACACTGCCTCAGCTAAAAATCCATGCTATGCTCCTCCCTGCTACTTCCTGTCAACTAACTGCTAACCCCAGCTCTCCAAGTTAGGATAATTTTCTTTTTTTTTTTTTTTTTTTTTTTTTTTTTTTTTTTTTTTTTTTTTTTATTTTTCGAGACAGGGTTTCGCTGTAGTTTTTGGTGCCTGTCCTGGAACTAGCTCTTGTAGACCAGGCTGGCCTCGAACTCACAGGGATTCGCCTGCCTCTGCCTCCCGAGTGCTGGGATTAAAGGCGTGCGCCACCACCGCCCGGCTCTAGGATAATTTTCTTTAATTAATGCAAGTGCATGTCTTTAAATAGTTAAGCAAATGCAGCACAAACAAATGTGACACACCTTTGCCTAATTAAACTTATATTTCACAACACGGATCAGAAGGTTTTAATGCAGAATTCTACCAGACTTTCAAAGATGAGTTAATGCCATTACTCCTCAAATTGTTCCACAAAATACAATAAACAAAGAAACGTTGGCAAATTCATTTTATGAGGCCACAGTTACCCTGATACCAAAACCACACAAAAAAATAGAAAAATAAAGACTAATTTCTCTCATGAGCATAGATACAAAACCCTCAATAAAATATTCAAAAAAATCCAAGAATAAATTGAAGAGGAATATCACCATGATTACTTCTATAAATCTGAATATCTTCAGATACTAAATATAAAGAAATATGCCAATCTACTCTTAGCTTCCATGAGAAATTAATATCATGGGCATCCTTTGTACCCTCTCATCTAGCCAAATGGAACCTAGTAAAGCAGCAAAAATGAATTAAAGACTTGGGTAAAGAGCATCAGGAAGCCAATACTGATGGTAGGATGTCTTCTCAAGTCTGTCTAAATATTTACAGTATTAAGTGCCAGCACCTGTCTGTTGTAAGAGACCGCTTGTTTGTAGGATATTCCTTGATTGATCCTGGATGCTCAGCCCAGAAATAATCACACAGAAACCATATTATTTCAATACTGTTTGACCAATAGCTTAAGCATATTTCTGGCTAACTCATATCCTAAATTAACCCATCTCCATTAATCTGTGTATTGTCACCGTGCTGTGGCTTACTGGGTAAAGTTCCTGCATCTATCTACTGCGGGGCTACATGGCTTTTCCCTACTCTGCCTTCTTTCTCCCAGAATTTATTTTAGTTTTCCCTGCCTACATTTATTGTACCTGTGCAGGCCCAAGGCAGTTTCTTTATTAACCAACGGTATTCACAGCATACAGAGGGGAATCCCACATCACCTGTCTATCTGGGAGCCAGACCTGCTGTCAAGCAGCAGTCTTAGTCTGCACAGGGGGACAGAGCCAAGATGGACAAGGAGAGATATACAAAGAAAGATACTGTCAACAGAATGAAGGGTTAGATTTAACTCTGCTTGGAACATCAGCTCTTAAGTCTTTTCTTTTTAATGCATGTGTTTTTGGCCAAGGAATGAAGTAATTTATACATTTTTGTTGTGACCTAGTTAACATAAGCATATCTTGAGACTTTCAGGAAACATTCCTATGAAGTTTTGAAAATAGATGGGTAAAAAGCCTTTCAAGTTTTATCTTACAGTTTTAGTTGAACACACACACACATGCATACATGCACACACACATACACGTGCACACACCAGAGTCAATAAGAATCTTCAAGCTACTTGCTATTCATCTTCGCTGTTAATTAGGCTACTGCTGAGCTACTCTAACATTAATTTCAACTCAGAAACCTGGAAAATTTTTCTATTTTGAAACAACCACCAGATAATAGCATTTTCTATTTTCATGTTCTATGGTTTTCTCAGTAACTGGCATCTCTGATATTAGCACATACCTTTGAAGGCATTCCTCTCATTTGCCTCCCTTTAGACTGGTACCAAATGCATTAATATCACTTTCTTGGATCCCGAATACCTCTTTATGAACTGTCTCTCATTCAGTCCTTACCATTACAGACAGAACTTCCATGCACAACAAGGAGTTATGTCCCACCAACAGATTCTGAAACTCTGCAGGAATTACTGGGTTGGAGTCCATCTAGACATATTTTAGCAATTATTAAAACACTGTATGTGGTGGTAATGTTTGGAGAACTCAAAACACAGATAACAAAGCAAGTCTCCAGTTTGCCAAGTATTATGCACATGTTAGATAACACAAACAAATCCTGTTATAAATAATGAATTTTTCTTAATTAGTTTGTGAAATGAGATCTGAAAATATGAGAAACACTGAGGAAAATTAATCTTCATGCCTTAAAGGAACAGGCACAGTGTGAGAGACAGTAATATTTTCATTAAAAATGTTTTTGGCTCCTGGTTATTCAGCCAGTGTCAGACATGGACTGCCTCTCATGGTCTGGGCCTCAAGTTTGACCATTCATTGGTTTGCCACTTTTACAAGTTCTGACCACCATTGCCCCAGATTGTAGGTCAAAGGTTTCGTGACTGGATTAATGTCCCAGTTCCAAAGCCAGGAGCCTTGCCTAGTTATAGAAGATGACCAGTTTATGCTCCTTATTCCCAATTATTAAATTTTGCTAGGGTCACTTTCCGAGATTACAGTGAATGTCCACTATACTAGGTTTCTACATCATCTCCCAAAAGCCTCCCCATTTCAGTTTCCTCTCCCAGTATTACCTCCCTCCATCCTCCTGATCCCTTCTGTTCCCATCCCAACCTTCCTCTAGTACACTCACTCAAAATCTATTCTCTTTCCCTTTCCCAGGGAGATTCACATGCCCCCTTCTTGATCCCTCTTTTTTACTTAACCTCTCTGGTTCTGTAAAGTATAGCACGGTTGGTTATCCTTTACTTTATAGTTAATATTCTCTTATCAGTGAATACATATCATGTTTGTCTTTCTGGGTCTAGGTTACCTCATTTGGGATGATCTTTTCTAGTTCCATCCATTTTCCAGCAAATTTCATGATGTCATTGTTTTTAAGAACTGAGGAATATTGTATTATCTACATGTACCACATTTTCTTTATCCTTTTCTCATCTGAGGGACATCCAGGTTGTGCCAGTTTCTGGTTATTATGAAGAGAGTTGTAATGAACATGTTTGGGCAAGTATCCTTTAGGAGAGTTGTAACATCCTTTGGGTGTAGGTGGAGGCTGCTCGTTCATTTCCCAGCCACGCAGACCCAAATAAGCCACAGAAACTGTATTAATTAAAACATTGCTTCTCTACTAGCTTATGCATATTCTAGATAGCTCTTATATTCAAATTATTCCATTTATATTACTCTGTGTATTGCCATGTGGTTGTGACTTACCAGTAAGGTTCCATCTGGCATCCAGCACCTGACTCCAGAGGTAGCTACATAGCTTCCCTTTTTACTCTGCCTACTGTCTCCTCCTCGATCTGCTTGGAATTCCCACCTTGCCTGTGAAAGGATGCTTAATAGAAACCCCACACTAGCTCAGAACTGAGAAATGGATGGTTATTTATTTAGGGGTAGACTCACAAATCAGAATCCTCTGCTTGAACGGAGATCAGAAACTGAATCCTGTAACCGGAATAGAGAGGCCAGAAAAAAGAAACTGGATGCATGCTCTACATCAGCATATACAGTATAAGAAGCCATGTCCCAGTGGGTGGGTAACCACTGGCTGTAAGACTTCCTACAGCATTTGGGTATATGCCCAAGAGTGGTACAACTGAGACTTGAGATAGATCAATTTCCAATTTCCTGAGGAACTACCATATTGATTTCTGTAATCATGAACACTATATGGGCCTGAGCTAGATCTTCTGCATATACTTTATAGTTGGGTGGCTTGGTGTTCTTGTGGAACTCTGACAATATGAGGGTATCTCTGATCCTTTTACCTACACTAGGGACCCTTTTTCCCTTTCAGGGTTGCCTCATCTAGACTTGATATGAGAGTTTATGCCCAGTCTTACTGTATCTTGTTAGCCCATATTTGGTGGCATCAGGAGGCCTGCTCTCTTTCTGATGGGGTAGAAATGGAAGAGGAGTGGATCTGGGGAGAGAAGTGAGTAGACAAACTTGAATAAACAGAGGTAGGGGAAACTGAAATAAAAATGCAATGGATGAGAGAATACAAGTTAAAAAGAAAGAGAATGGTTTCAGAATTACCTTTAGAATATGAGTTCCCACTTGCCAAAATTACTAGAAATTCATTTATGTAGTATTTAAGTGAATTCTGCTTCGAAACTCTTTGTTATTGAATTGGGAATCCACTTATTTTGAGACATGTAAAGACATCGTTTTATCTAACCTTCAAGAACGTCTAAAAATAAGTGACCGTTATTGTGGTGTCTGTACTCATCAATAGCAAAAATAGTGGTTTAGAAAATTATTAGGTAAAATGAGTAGAATGTGTTATGTGGTTTTTTTTTTCTTTATGTTACCTTTCCTATATCCAGGTATCCCTGTAGAATCTCGTTTGATTTTCGTTATGTCCAATAGGGAGTAATGTTATTTTGGTTTCTAGTTTTCTTCACAATTAGGAGTCTTCAGGCAGCTGAGCAAACCTGTAGAGAAGCTGAATGAGTCCGAATCCAGAGTGAAAGTAATGGGTCAGAGACAGTTTAGTACTTCCTGAACCTGAAAACCTCTCACAGTGTGATTTATGACGGCACCTGAGTGCGATCACATAAAAATAATGCAATGTTGTTATAGCAGGTGTAGAAGCCAGAGAGCAAAGTGGGTATGAACAGCGTTTTTCCAAACTTCGATGGTAATTAAAATGAATGAGTCACCATATATTATTCTTACTTCGAAGCTGCAAAGATCCTTCACTTGACATATTAACTGCATGGCAGGAAACAGCCTACATCCTAAGTGACTTTCCTTTTTCCCTTTGGGTGTGTTGTTTATGCACTCACAGTTAACTTGTCAAATCAAATGGATTAGAATTAGATTGTAAATGGGACTTAAGGCTTTTTTTTTTCTAAGAAGAATGGGTGTTGTTTAAAACAGGTTCACTGGTTTTGCATATTCTCTCACAAAAATGTGGTTCAAACAAGAATTGATATGTATTTTTAAATTAAACATTTCAAGAGGGTAACTTGCTTTTAACATATTTTTGTGATTTTTACATATGTTTCTTCAAATATTTCAAATGATTTTTGTTGCACAAGGAGGAATGGGGCTGGGCATGCTCAGAAAATACCTATAATGAATAATTCATCAACTTCAGGGACGATACAAACTTAACGATGAATTACAGAAAATATATATCTATAATTTTATCTATATTAACAGATAACAGAACCATTTTACATTTGTGAATTTTATTAGGAATTTGTATTAAAAATCTGTTGTCTATAATAGGCACGTCAAATGTAAGCTAGTAATCTTTGTGGTTAACGAGTCCTTCTATTGAACAATAACAGAAGTGTCTATTAGCTAGTTTGGAATACTAAAATACTATATTTAAATATTCAAGAATCATATTTTATGTGTAAATTTCTCTAAGAATTGTGTGCATTAAAGATGTCAAATAGTATAAATGCACTCCACCTCCTCTCTTAATGGATTAAATTTCTTAAAAAGTATTTATTTTAACAAGATAATATAGCAAATCAAATACTGACATTTTAGAGCTGAATTTTCTATTACTAAATGGGAGTCATTACTTTCAAGACAGTGGCACAGTGTTTCAGAGAACTGAACTTGATTTTTAAAATAGCATAAAATTTTATTATTCCCCAACTAGTTTATCATTTAATTAATTTATTTTAAAACCACTTGGAAATGGGATTAGAATCCACACTCCTTGTATCATATGTGGCCATCTCATCATCAGTAAGACAGACAGACGTCTTTGGTAGTCCAGCAACCCTCACTGATATCAGTGCCATCTGAAAATGGTAATGAAGGTGTGAAACTTCTGTAGGATCTTAGCATTGGAGCAGTTATTGACAACTAGGAACAACAAAGCCATGATGTGCAAACTTCAAATGCTTATCTTTCTGCCACGAATTATATCTTGATAAAGATAAAGGAATATGTTTTTCAAAATAATTTGCTTCTGCATAGGTTTTCTTATTAATTCCAGCTACTTGCTCTCCTGATCTTAAGTAGTATTTAATAAACTCCGAGAGTCTGAATGTCATCTCTCCGACTTTATAGGACAAGATCTAATCTTTTGACTGGCTTTATTTGAGTAACTACATTTCAAAATGTTTTTAGTAACTACTGATTAGTAGGAATTTCTCCAAAAGTTTTCCTTAAATTAGCACATGATATCTCCCTATCAATCCTATTAAGTTGGACTGTGACTGTGTCTGTCAGACATAGTTGAACATTACTTAAATCATTGACTATCTTCTTTGGATACAGCTTAAGTTGTTGATATTTGTTAAACAAACAATAGTATAATTTGGCAGCTACACAGATCAGTTACCATTTACAATGTCCAGCAATGCTAGCAGGTATGTGCTTATTGGTCCTTTTACTATTACTTGGAGAAAAGTCCATGAAAGTAGGCATGAGTGGGAAGAGTGACCTGTGTTTGCCACTCATCCAAGTGATCATAAGGGGAAACAACTTAGATTCCAATATTTTGATGAGAAGCTGTGGTGCTTTTGTAGTTTGGGTGAGATAAATGCATTTTATTTTTGTGATGTTTGCAATTTATAAAGGCATTGTAGAAAGCATCCATATCTTGAGTTGAGGAGTATCTGTGTCTCTACTTATCTATCTCTTCATCCATCCACTCAATGTATGTATCTATCAGAAAAACCTTCTGTTATTGGGTAAGAAATTGCTGTGGTTTGAGTTAGAATATTGTAAGACATCCTCTGATGCTTTACTATGTGGACAAATTCTCTAAGAGTAGCTGATACTGTTTCATTCTGTTCTTCCTTGTAACAGCCTTTAAACCACAAAATTATTAATATCCTCAGAGATTTATATAGTGGTATATTATTTGTATTTTGATAAATAAACCTTGCCTGAATACCAGAGGCAAAACTAAAGCCACTAGAGGTCAGTCAATGGTGACACACATCTTTAATCCCAGGATTTGGGAGAGAGATTCTGCTGGATCTCTGTGAGTTCAAGGTCACCCTGGGCTACACAAGATCAATACAGAAATAAATCCAGGTGGTGTTGGCTCACACCTTTAATCCCAGTCTTAAGGAGTCATGCATTTAATAACAGCTCTAGAGGGAATATCAAATGCGAGGAAAGATTGGCTTAGTCTCTTTTAGTCTGCAGTCACCAAGCCTTGGAAGAGGTAAGATTTCTCTAGTGGCTTGGCTGCCCTGGTTTTCAGGTTAAACCCCAATTTCTATCTCTGGGTTTTTATTATTTGTGTAACAGATGGATAAATGAAGCTCAGTACAAATTATTCCATATTATTATGTCATGTAGATTAACCTGAGCACATTTCACCATTATGGGACTTAGAGTGGTACATTTTTCTAGTTATATGTAATCAGTCAGAGTTATCATCCCTCTAAAATCTAGAGTGGTGACAATTTCCTTATAATTCATTCTTGCTTACAACCAGAAGTGTTCTAAGTAACATAAATGACTTTCTGTGAGATATATTCTTGTTTTAGGAATTTTTGAAAAGATACATCAATACCATCTAATTAATATGATATAGATCCCCATAATGATAATTGATTGTACTTAAATAAAGAGAAAAATACTATAGAAGTAAAATTTCAGTACATTTTAATGTGATGACTAAAAACTTCAACATATATAAGATGTTCAAAAATTTTGCATAAAGAATAAAAATACATTTGGAAGCCCTTCAGGAGGTTAGACTAGACTGAAAAATAAATTAGCATTTTAAAATACATTTATGAAATCATTTTTTTACTTGTATATCACAATAAAATAAAATTTCACTCATTAATGCATATATAATTGACTGATGAATAATCTATCATTAACCTATAAATATTTAAATATTTTTGTCTAATTTAACATTATTCTACGTTCTATGTAAAATGATTCTACAAGATATAGATCTGATGGAAAGACAAGTGTGGAATCAAATGGAAGGAAAAGAGTCATTCATCACTTGGTGTCCCTAGTGATTCCTCCATACACCAGTACATATATAGATGGTCAGTCCCTCAGTTAAAGTGACACAGCACTTGCATAAAATTTACATATAGATTCCTGTAAAAAATGTGTATTTTGTTGTAACAGGAAAGCCACTCATTTGTTCCCGGCCACCTGGCAGTTCAGCCCTGAAATAATCACACAAAAATCATATTTATTAAAATACTGTTTGGCCCATTAGCTCTATCATCTTATTGGCTGACTCTTACTTCTTAGTTTAACCCATTTCTAATAATCTGTCTATCGCCACACCACAGTGGCATACTGGGTAAAATCCCCAGTGTCTGTTTCTGGTGGATCCATGCTGTCTCCCTGACTCTGCTTTCTTCCTCCCAGAATTCAGTTCTCTCTTCTCTGCCTACCTAAGTTCTGTCCTATCAGGCCAAAGCAGTTTCTTTATTCATTATCAAATACAAGCAACAAACAAAGGGGACTTTCACACCATTTTGTCTACCAATGTAAATGTTGTGTGAATAGTTGTTATTGTATATTATTTATAGAACACTAAGAGGAATCTTGTGTGTTTGGAACAAACAGCCTTTAAAATGTTGTTGACCAATTGTTAGGAGTTGATGTTGAAATGGAAAAATACAGAAACTTTATAGAACAAAGGTTCCAATTACAATGAGGGACTTTTAATGGTGTCGCTGGCATCTTGATAATTTATTAGTGGTATGATTATAATTCAGATTATTTGGCCTAGAAATAGAAATTTTTGATAAGAATAGTAATGGAAATCAGTTGCAGAGAACCTGATAATTATGTGCACAGTTCTAAGTTCAGTCACATGAACCATACAAAAGAAAATCCTTCGAGAATAATTAACCAGTAAACTAACAATACTTTGATGTTAACTAAAGGACATTTTAACCATTTAATCAAGCTTTTGAGTTGTTAATTTCGTATTGACCTCTTAAATTTTATTTGGACAGATTATTTATGAGATACAGTTTTGTACCTTTGATTATCATATATGCTCCTTCTATTCAAAGTGAAACTTTGAAAGAAACAAACCAATATTGTGCTTGTAAACTTGAATACTAATTTCATCAATAAATATTTGTATTCTATTCCAGCATCAGCTGTTGCTAATTTCACTAAATGCCAAGTACCCAATTATTCAAGGATGTTAATAACCGATCATCCAGCATGATCCTAATTAGTTTGTGAACTTACCTACAACTGAGATATAACACTCAGGATGAAAGCACCTGCTGAACTCCGTGATGAGGAGGTATCTGTAGTTTGGCACATCTCCAGTATTTAATTAACCGGTCATCTATTATTACATCTCTACAGAGCATCTACATCTTATATAGGCAGAATATGCTAACCATATTTCTGAGACAAACCTATGATTAATTTAAAGTTTCTCAAATATGTGCACTGTATAATCTATGTAATTTGAAAAGTTTTTCAGTTCATGAAGGTAACTTGCTCTTTTGATACTTAGAGTGTTAGAAAGCCTAATTTACAGAACTTTAAAATCAGATTAGCAAAACTAAACTCAAAACTACATGTGCATAAATTTACTTAAGACTAAATTTCTCCTAAGCCCAAATTGTAGAAGGCTTTTGACCAAAATTTGTATAACAGAAACAGAACTACGTTGTGACTGTGTCAATATGGAGACACAGCATTCTGATTGTGTAGAATTTGAGGTCCATACATACTGTGGAGTAATATTTTTGTATACTGTAAAGATTTGATGTTTGAAGCAGTTTTATAAAAAGCTGACTGGTCCATAACCAGGCAGGAAGTATAGACTGGACAATCAAATTAAGGATGCTGGGAAGAAGAAGGACATAGTTAGAGGAGATTCCAGAAGACACAGAGGAAATAGGACATGTAGAAATGAGGCAACAAGTCAAATGAGCCACATGGGAGAGGGTAGATAAGAAGTATGTATTAATTTAAAATGTAAGAGTTAGCTAGTAATAATTTGAGCTATCAGCTAAGTATTTGCAATTAATATTAAGTCTCTGTGTTTGTTATTTGGAAAGTGGAAAGCAGGAAACAATTTTATTTTGTTAGAACTTGGTCATTATTTTACATGTTCTATGCATACATGCACATATAATAATAACCTATTGTAGATGTTCATTAGTACAAAACCCAGACATAAATGAGATATAATATTATACATCACTTAGACACAGAAAGTTGAAAAAGTAAATTCACAAAACATAGATATGCAATTTTTATTATCATCTTTATAAATTTATCTACTCATTTATGAATGTTTTATAATAAATAATACATTAAAAATAATATTTTCTTAGCCAATTTTTTACTCAATGGTCCTTTCGTTCATTGAATATACAGCAATTGTTCTGTAATGGAACCTTGAAATGAATTGATTTACGTTGCTATTCCAAACCTAAGAAGAACAACAAAAAAATAGCAAATTGATTGCAGCTTTTCTAGAAGATGAACAGTAAGTCATAACATTTGTAGGGGACATGTACATAATTCACTAATGTGCAACTTTCTTTACTACAGACATAATCTTGTGTTAATGAAGCACTTGTAATGACATCTATACTGGGTGAAAATTTGACAAAGTCTTGCAAAAGACAAAAGACACACTGACATGACCTTATATTTTAAATATATACTGACAGTTTTACTTTTCTCTAAGATAGGGTAACAGTGGCCATACAACTAACAACATAGTTAAATATATGACATCACCCAAATTGATGTTTTATATAATAGGAAAAAAATCAAAGAAGATAAACAAATGTTGTCTGCATAAATATTTCAAGCCCATAAAACCTTTTAAGTACTAAAATTCCATTGTCACCGTATAGCAAGTGTAACTGACTGAACAGCTGGTACTCACAGAAGACGTAGTTCAGTATCCAACCAGGTAATGGCTATGTTCCCATTCCAGAATGACTGGGAAAGTGTGGATCTGGACTAATTCCAACTGGCTCTTACAATGAACAGTTTAGGACTTCAGTAACTTGCTCTTTTGGTAAAAAGTTAATGCATTTCTCACCATTTTTCTGGAATCTAATTTGTATTGCTTTTTGTCTACCACAGAGGTGAGAATGAGATGCCAGCATAACTTAATAGAATACTCTATCTGGTCATCTACATTTTGGGATAATGGAGTGTTTTATAAACTAATATAATGATAGAAATTAACTGGTACCAACTAATAATTGTAAAAATACTTCTCATAGCTAGTTACATTTCTATAGTCTCCACATGATAAAAATAACTTTAATACTCAATAAAGGAAATTAAAACTATTAGCTCTTAATTAACTATCAGTCTAAGATGAAGAGATTAAATGTATAATATCCAAAAATGAATTATTTTTGAATGAATTTTGAATAAATATAAACACTGAATAGCCTTATTTACTAATTCATAAGATTAATATAAATATATTAATATAAATTTATAAGTAACTATAGACATTTAGTGTTTATATTAATTTAGCAATTTATCCATACAAGGTCTATTTTGGTAAAAAGAATGGAATGTTCAGTTCTTTGTTTTGACTAAAGACGTGCAGGAAGAGCACACTAACTTGGCACTAATTCAACTGTTTGCTTCAAAATAATATATGATCATATCATAAGATTCATTGACTATAAAGCTACCAGACTGAAAAATAACACATATGTCTGGTAATGAAGATAATATTTTTAGTTAAAATTACAATATAATTTAAGTTACCTCACTGAATTTTTATAATTCCATATATATGTAACAACAATTAGAAAAAAAATATCATGAATTTAAGGGAGAGCAAGAAGGGTTATGTGGAAAAAAGAAAGGGAAAATTATGTAATTATATTGTAATTTTTTTAAGTCTAAGATGAAAAATAATTAAATAAAACAAAATCCCTAGGAGTAAATCTGCCATGTATCAGCTACTGAAATACTTACTGGCCTTATCCAGTGTTGTGCTGAAAAATTTCTCCTGAAGGAAATTATCTCCGTTGATTAATACTAAGTGCTAGCTTTATCTGAAGAGATTCATACATTACATTGTTTATATACATTTGTACACATACGTTGAATCCAAATTATTAAAAATGTTTAATGACATCTTGATATCTAAACTTTTAGTGACTGAATCTATTCCTGGACCTTACTCAGAAATAGTGCTGCTGCAGACAGTTGTTGGAAAGAGCAGAGCCTTCCTGCCTTAGTCCAGTCCACCCTCCTGTGTGCTCTTACGTCACACAGGCCCTTCCTTTGGGGTCGAGGTCCCTGTCACTGCACTGCCAGGAGTACTGATGCCAGACTTCACACGTCATCCTCTATTTGGAAACTGTCTCAGAGAAGGAACAAGGCTGCTATGGCCAAGTTCTCTCTCCCTCTCAATCTCTCTCTCTCTCGCTCTCTCTCTCTCTCTCTCGCTCTCTCTCTCATTCAGTCTCTGTGTCTTTATATGTGTCTCTTTCTCATCTGATTCTCTGTCTTTGTCTCATACACACACACACACACACACACACACACATACACAAACACATACACACATGCAGCCTATGACCATCAGATGTGAGAATAACACGAAATCAAAAGAAGTTTACTGGAGACTAACGGCAAAGGGACTAGCAGTGGGAAGGACCACAGTAGGTTTGGTTTTTAGCAGCAAGGAGTGCTGATATTACATAATGGCAAATGGAATTTAAATTTACTAGAATGCCTGTGCCTTCAGCATTTTTGTTAGTGTTCAAGGTTCTGTCATTCATTATGTTGTTACAAGTTCTCATAGAAGTTGAAGGCTGGATAAAAAAATAACAGAACCCCAAATTTAGAAAATTTTATATTTTTTTCTTTCAGTACACTTACTAAAACACTTTTGTGTGCAAGTTTAACAACAGAACATCAATGTAGAACAAAAGTATGGTGTGAGGACCTTGGGACTTCAAATGAAAGAGAACACATGAGATCATTTCAGACAGGTTGGCCATAGTGTTCGTGCATTTTACCGGAGAGCTTTTAATTGAGTGCTCCCCAGTTACTGAGGGTGCAAATGTCATACATCTCCATGTTTTCAAATTTCTCAACTGATTGTTTTTAAGCATATTACGTTAATCGCAGACATGTATATTCTATACATTTGTACTTGTAAATTATACAATCAGTCTTTACAAATAATCTATAAGCAAATATGCTTTTACAAAAAACTCATATTTATACACTTCAGAAAATTTTTCTGGAAAAATTGTTAATGGGGCATTAAACAAGAAGAAAAATACTTAGTAACAAATGATCAAAGTATTTTTTTTCAAAAAATGGCTACACATTTTTTTCTTCAATTTTATGAAGTCTCAAACATGTTGTATTAACTTTAAAATAACGCTCCTTAAAATTTTGTGTAATGATCATGGTGGCAATTTAATTTACAATAACTGTAGTAGCGCAACCTTCTAATGCATTTCAGCTCACCTTTTTACCTGGAAGAACAATTACAAAAAAGAGATCATGATTTGAGAGAGAACAATAGGAATTGGAAAGAGGAAAGGGCAGAGAAAAAACTATATAAGTATATTGCAATTTTAAAAATTGCTTGTATTATGTTAATTAAAGGAATACAATATGTGTTGCTCATATCTTTCAATATTTCTTGTAAAATGTTGTTAATTTCTGGAAATAAAGCCTGGTTTTCTCATTTAATGAATTCTTTGTTATTGATAGCAAACATTTGGTAAGTGTCCTTCCTCTTTGATAGGTCGTTTTCAGTGAAGTATAATATGGTTGATCTCTATGTTGTACCAGTCAAACGTACAAGCTGTTTCCTGGTTCCATCACATGGATCATACCTTTAGATGAGTATAGACTAAGTGATCAGGTCACAAAAGTATTAGCCTTGAATTCTGTACTAAAAGGATTTGTGAATTTGGATCCCAATGTACAATTGATTGTCATTCTTGATGTGCTAGTGCTTATTATTAAAATCTTCTAAATATCATTTCATTTTCAGGCAAAACAAATTAACATGGTGAAGTTAATGCCAGATTACTAAAAAAATTCTAAGTCCATGTTTAGAGATAGTCTACTTGTTTACCCAGTGCTTTATGGAGACATTAAAAGGAGAATTAAAAGGAGAGAGGGAAGTAAGAAGAGGTAAATGGAATATACAGGGAGGAGCATCTAACACTAAGGACTATTTGAGGGGTCATTTGGAAAACCAATTCAGCAGAGCTTATAAATGTGTTTATGTGTGTGTTTGTGTGTGTGTATGTGTGTGTGTGTGTGTGTGTGTGTGTGTGTGTGTGTGAAAGAACTGAAAATAGAGTCAGCAATTAATGGGTGAGACAAAGCCCCAACTACACATCCCTCACCACCAAGTGAAGCACTCAGTGCCAGAAATGGGTTACTGCTAGTTGAAGTTTTGTCCTAAAAAAACTCATGGAGCCCCCCACCGAATAAAAAAAAGAAAACCCTCAGACTTTTGCTAAGGTTACTGGTTAGCTTCTACAAAAATTGGTAAGGCATTGTCATTGAAGACAGCACTTGTACAGCTCACTGAGCATGGAGAAGTCAAGCTGGTACCGAACTAAAGCTGGTACCGACCAGTTTTCATGGTAATGGAAGGTATTGTGCTTGGTATCAAAGAGAAAGGTAAACAGTAGCTTAGCTACAAGCCCTGCACTATAAAATGATGACCTGCTTGCATGATATATTGTGCATAGTGGCACAAAGACTGTGAAAAGAACCACAGTCTTTAAAGGCCACTACAGGAGATGGAGTTCACTGCTTGGGTGGCCATGAACCTGAGACTAGGGAAGCAATGGACAAGACAAAAACCAAATCCTACTCATCTGCTGAAGGACAGAGCAATAAAATGATTCCTAATGGCAGGCTGCTTTACTCTTATTCAGTGTGCTGCTCAGTCACCATCATAGAAGTTTCCTCCTGTAGAAGATGGGAACAAATAAAGACCCCTGAAAATGGACAATGTGCAGACTCAGAGACCTTAAAACACATCCTAAATGGATTGTCTTCATCTAATCCTTCCTTTCAGGATTCATATTGGCTTTTACGCTTAATAACAGTGTCTTAAAACATTATAGAATCCTGTTGGGCAGTGGTGGTGCATGCCTTTAATCCCAGCACTAAGGAGGTAGAGGCAGTCAGATCTCTGTGATTTCGAGGTCAGCCTGATCTAAAAGAGCTAGTTCCAGGACAGACTCCAAATCTACAGAGAAACCCTGTCTTGAAAAAATGAAAAAAAAAAAAAAAGAAAAGAAAAGATCATAGAATCCTGGAATTTTGAGAAGGACTAAAAAAAAAAATCATCAAATGAAGACAGTAAACGTACAGATGAGGTTGGTTTGTTGGCTCCAGATTGTGAAACTTCTAAATAAAGATTGACCCTCCAGAGAAGGGCCATAAAAAAAAAAAGGAACGAAAGATTGGAAGAGCCAGAGAGGATGGATTTCAGCAAGGAAATAGGAAATATGCATATATGAACTCAAAGACTATGGCAACATGCACAGAATCTTCACAGGTTCAAACCATGTGGGATTCCAGCACTGAGAGAGGAGGGGACACACGTTCCCAAACTAACCAAGAAGAAGCTACCTCTAATCGGCAACTGCTTACAAAGGAAAAATAGGTTTCCCTAAAGGAGTATCACTAGGTATAAAAACCACTCTTAAGGGTAGGGCCCACACCCATAAGAGTGGGTCATATGAGATAGCCAACATAAAACAAACTCAATGATAGTTTTGGAGAATTTTATTGATACTTTTTCTCTATTTCTCTTTTTTTAATTTTTTAAAACATCTATCTTTTCTCATTTTACATACCAATCCCAGTTCTCACTTTCTCTACTCCTCCCATTGTTCCCTCCACTCTCCCACCATCCACTCCTCAGAAAGGGCAAGGCTTCCCATGGGGGGAGTCAACAGCATGTGGGGGGTTCAACAAGTTTAGCACATTGCTTTAAGGAAAAACCAAGTCCCTCCCCTACTGTATCTAGGCTGAGCAAGGTATCCCTCCAAAGAGAATAGGTTCCAAAAAGCAAGTACAACAGTAGGGATAAATGCTGGTCCTACTGCCAGTGGCCCCACCGTCTGCCCCAGCCATACAACTATCACCCACACAGAGGGCCTAGTTTGGTCCTATGCTGGTTTCTTCCATGTTAGGCCCAATTTGGTGAGTTCTCATTAACTCATGTAAGAATCTTATTGGTCTTTTGACTGCATATTATGGTTTCCAATTTTGTATATTTATGAGGTGTGAGTGTGTGTTTGTGTGTGTGTATGTGCATGTGTCTGTATGTCCTATATTGGTATTGGTATGTATGCATTTCCTGGTTTTTTTTTTTTGGTGTGTGTTTTCTCTTTTTGTTTATTTGCATCTTTTAATCTTTTTTTCTGTCTGTTTTCTCAAAAGAAGGAGGGAGAACCTGTGAAGTTAAAGAGTGGTGAAGTGAATAGGATCTGGAAGGTGATAAGGGAAGGAAACTGTTATAAAAATATATTTTATAAAAATTTATTTTCAATACAATATGAAATATTTTGTACATATGTATCTTTAAATTAAATGTATTCATTTATTTATACATCAGCCACAATTTCCCCTCCTTCCTCTCCTCATATTCCCTCTGCCTGACTTCTCTGCCCTCCTCAATTCACTCCTCCTGTTTATGTTCAGAAAGGGGCAGACCTTCCAATGGGTGTCAACAAAGCATGGCAAATTAAGTTGAGGTTGGATTAGTCTCCTCACCTTGTATTAAGGCTTGGTAAGGCAATACAGTGTGTGGAATAGGTTCCCAAGCCTGCCAAAGCATCAGGGATATTTTAAGAAAAGATAAACACAATTACAAATATAAATATCACCAAATTACTTTATCCACTATTGACTTCTTACTTCCCTTCTATCTGTATTCACTATAGAATATATTAAACTGTTAATATGTGTCAAGAATACTACCTTCCTAAAATATACAAAAATGAAATATGGGTACTTTATGATGCTTTAATGTATTTTGCAAATTCACTAAGCTTACTGAGAAAAAAGAATGATGCTCGAGACATTAAAATTGTGAACTTCCTTTTTATTGTGTCATATTAATACAGTAGGATGCTTAAAAATAGAAGATATTTGGGAGAGAGGCTAAAGTTATTCCATAAGAATCTTATGGCTCCATTTCCCAAACTGTCAGTTATGATATATGAGAAGTCTCATATTGCAGGAAATTTGTAGAGTAAATTGATGACCCAAAAGAGTCACCAAATGTGATCACTGCAAAAGTCCTACACTAGAAAAGAGCTGTACTTTTTATCCTATTTAAATTATTTTTCTTCTTAAATCAATGGAGCAAAAGATGAGTAAGGATTAAAATAATGTTAAAAAACTAAATAAGACAGTTATATTATTTGTTTGGCAGTTACTTTAAAGATTATATACAATTAATTTGTCAGAGCTTTGTGTTTTATGTTAATTAAATGCCTAAACACTTGTTCTTGCATGAGATTGGACTATCAGCATTAGTTCAACTCCATTCTAGAAGACTACAATACGGTGTTTATTACTTATGTAAATTTGGCTAATTACACACCAACTCGGCTATCTTATTTATTGCATTTCAATTAGTATCCTTTTAATAGTCACTAACTCTTTAATTAACTCATAAGAATAAGAGGTGTCTTGTTAAATGTAAATTAAATAGATTTAAATAGACAATAGACTGCAAATGGTAGATTTACTGCTAATGCTATAGAAAACTGTTGCTGGGGGTTCTAAGTGTACTTGATACCATCTGCCTCCATCTCTAGTGAAGAAGAAAGAACTATTTTCTTTGAATTCTCTTTAACCTAAGGATAAAACCATGGCAAAAATAGAAGTATGCTTTCTTATGTGATTTTTGTAAGCAGAAATATAATTCGAAGTTTGTCTTACATCAAAGATTCTAGGTTAGGAAACGTTAAACAAAAATCTTATTTCACTATGAAAGTGCATATGCTAAAAATAATGTTCTATAATTAATTTATGTGTCCTGGATATAAGGAAGGAAATCCTTCAACCCGTCATCAAGTGATCCCCTGAGTCCTAAGGAGGTAATTAATTAGTAGGGCAGCTGTGGGAAAGTGGCATGAAAACATAAAGGCTGACACTGGAACCCACTCTTGTTGGTATCCGTGTTTCTGCTTTAGCCAGCTAATTTCTCAAAGGTGAAGTAAAAGTTGAGCTTAGCTGTGGGGAGAAACTATTCACAATTGCTATACAGTTGGCCTCCTTGTAAGGAAATCACAGAAAATTTCTGGATTCTTTTTTTATGTGTGGGGACTAGCAAAGTCTTTTGCTCTAAACATGGCTGGCAGGCAGACAAATGAATGGATGGATGGTAAAGTGTGTTTTCATTTTACACACACACACACACACACACACACACACACACGTGTACATCTTTAGATAACAGAAGGGAGAAAAGTGAAGATTGAAGAAAGCTTAAAAACCATCAGTCATGACGCAGGTACTTATTATAATGATAAAATTTAAATGCAGTTTGGGAGAATAAAATCCTGAAGTTGAAATAAAATATTTGATTTTGCTCAAGACTGTAGGATTTTAGAATTAGTGATAAAGCAGTAATAGCTTGAATGTAATGCTAATGCCAAAATATGAAATTAATAGCAAAAGTTACTGAACACATTAATTTTTTTCACTTTCATAATTGTTTTCCTTTAACGTAGGTGTTTCTTCCAACAAGAAGTCCTCAGATCCTGCCCGTGAGCTGGAAGCTAAGAGAGGAGAAACATTGATTGCTTCATGCTCTATCATGGACATCATGCATTACACCCTGTCCTTTCCATTCCAATTTTATGGCATATCATTTCAATCAATAGAGTCAGACTAAGGATTTCTGCCGTGCATTTATTCAAAGTTCTTTTCCTTTTAAGGTCTCTATTCAGAAACCTCTAAAGAGCTCACCGAGTGTAGAAACCCATGATCATTTTTTAAGTAATTAACCTTAGCAATATCCTGAAAAGAAAACACATGGTGCCGTTCCCATGTATCCTATTTCCAGGGATGCATTCTTGGGGTCTATTCTTAGCAAAGCTGCTATTATCCACACATTTCCAGCTTCACATTCTGAAATACCAGGTCTGAATTGGAGCCTTTCACATAACACTCAGTAGTTCTATGATCTAAGAATAAATCTTTTTAAAAATTACCAGGCTAACATATTTTTGTAATTTTCAAAGAGAAATAGAAAGCGTATTATTTTTGAAATTGGTCTATATATCCATATTATAAATATTTCTGAGATATTTAATGTGTAATATCCAGCAAATATAGTAGATTTGTGACTAAAGCATTTTTACTAGATGTAAATAAAAATATATGCTGGCCTATCTTTTAGATTGAGATATAACTCATGGGTTAAAAATAAAATTGTATAAAATTGTGGGTACTATCTGTTTGTAGATTGAGGGAAAAGGCAAGATGTGCCCACAAGTTATGAAGTCTCTCATCTTTTAAATGCTTCTTATTGAAAACATGGATATCTTAAGTAACTTCTTACCATGTTGTACTGTCCTGCTCTTAAGCCCAAGCCCGGTTCTTACGTAAAAACCTACTCATAACTAGGACATTTTTTGGAGTTGTGGCATAAAAACTAGTTAAGTGTGGAGTGTACCCTCTGGAGGGTTATTTCTTTTCTTAACAATGGGACCATAGGATGCTCTTGTGTGCATTCTCTTTGCCATGGCACAGAATGGAAGTTTTTCTGTTTTTTGTTTGCCTGTTTGTTTTTGTTGTTTGTTTTGTTTTGTTTTTCAATACTGTGTTTCTCTTGGAATGTTGGAGCCAGTTCTGGAACTTGCTTTGTAGACCAAGGTGACTTCAAACTCACAGAGATCGGTTTGCCTCTGCCTCCTGTGCTGGGATTGAAGGTGTACACCACCACCTAGAGCTTTTGTTGGATTTGTTTAATTTTTGTTTTGTCAAAAAGAATACTATCCCCAAATAATGCAGTTACATAATTGCCAGTGACTTTACTTTTAATGTCCTAGACTCTGCCATGAAAAAAATAATTATTTTGTTATTAATAATAGTATCTGATATTATGTTAAAGAAGAAACTATGACACCTGCATCTATTTTTCTTTTTTACAAGGTTAATATCATTGTTGTTTATATACAATCTGCCTTAGCTCCACAGCAAAATCCTAAACTCAATTCCCAAGACCTGATGTTGCTCTCAAATCCTAAATTTCAGGTCTTTCTGGACATACCTAGGCCTTCAACACTCCTCTTAAATTTCCTGTGAAGCCTCTATATGTCTTTCTACAAAGCTGTTTTCTTCTGGTGCAGCAGAGAATTCCCTCAGAGCCACGCTTTTTTGTTTGTTTCATCATTCTATCTCCCACACACCCAGCTCACACAGTTCTGCCTTCTTGCCCTCACTTACTTTCCTCCAGTTTCAGACAAGCAGAATTTCATTAGCTTATCATTGCATCATTACGTTATTTGATCTCTTGACATATTTGTCTCACTTTGTGAGAACATACTCTATTTTTCTTACCTAGAACCAACAGATGCTAATCTGTCCAAACTCCTAGCCGTGATTCTGTTTGCTATCTCACCCATCCTCCTCTACTTTGTGAAGGATAGCATAATCCAGAGTATTTTCCCTCTTTTATATATACTCAATGCATATGAAAAAGTTCAATGAATTTCTTTATTGTAGGAGTTAATAACCAGTACTTAATAAACACTTATATCTTACATTAAATTGTGATATCTTATTCTTTTAATGCTGTTAAATTAAAATACAATTACATTATTTTCCATTTCCTTTCCCTCCTTCCAACCTCTCCCTCTGACAGGGGGGATAAGAACTACAGTTACTTGTGGGTATAATAAACAATATGGTTTAAGAGGAAGGTAGGTCTAATAAGGGAAGGTAGTAGGTGATGTGCTAGGATCTGTGATCTCAATAGTCCTTGGTAATTGACTAGGTTTCTATTACCAGGAATTTTCTCCCTCATCTTGAGAGGAATTTAAGTTCAATTAGACAAATGTTGGTTACCACCAAGATATTACTGCCACTAATGCAGCTTTAAGAATATTTTGCCATGCTAACCGTTGGTATAATTCTTTGATGTCAGGTGTCTTGTAGAAATTACAGGGACCTTTCATACATAATACCTCAACAATATGGCTGTCAAACAAGACTTGAAAAATGATAGTGTATTAGGAGACGTTTTAACTTACAAGAACAAGATCTAATGGGATTTTTTTTTTTTTTTTGTCTTAGTTGAGGATACTACTGTTGTGATGAAGCACCATGATCAAAAGCAACTTCAGGAGGAAAGGGCTTGTTTTACTTAGACTTTCATATCACAGTCCTCCATAGAAAACAGTCAGGGCAGGGACTCAAGTAGTGTAGAAAACTAGAGACAGGGGCTGATGCAGAGGACATGGAGAATTGATTCTTATTGGCTTGTTTTTCATGACTCGTTCAGACTGCTTCAGATAAAAACCAAGACCACTATCCCAGGAGTGGTTATCACCTATACTGGATTAGGCTCTCCCAAATCAATCATTAAAAAAAAGAAATTCCTACTATCCTGACTACAGGACTATCATATGGAGGTGTTTTTCCCAATTGAGGTTCCCTCCTGTCAGATGACTCTAGTTTGTGTCAAGTAAACATAGCTTTGCCAGCACAGTTCCAGCCCTACACAAAGAACCACAGGCAACTAAAAGTGCTGAGAGAAGAAAATTAGCTTCTCCATGGGTTGCTATCATACTTGAGTGCTCAAAGTAAGGCAGTTAGCCTGGAAATCATATGTACCCAAGTCACACTAACTAGACTGTACAAGTTGTGTTTATATGCTTATGTATTTAAATGTGTAAAAAGAATAATCAAAAATATGTCATCAATTTGAGGAATTGATAATGATCATTGGAATGGTTAGAGAGAAGATTTGGTTGGTGGGAATAATAAATTATACTTTAATTTAAATTATTATTAATAAAAAAGAGACAAAATCATTTTAATATCACTTTTAATCTCTCTCAAATTCTATCTGAATTTTCTTTCAGTTCCTTCACCTCACATTTGTTAGCTTCACTTTTTAAACAAGTTATTAAATTTTGATATATTCAGTGACATATTTTTGACTTTCTCCTCTCCTTAATTTCCTGTATTTCTCTATCACCTCATAAATTTCCAAGTTTTAGTTGCTACCCATGGGAAAGCTAAAAATGCTTTGTCTCCAGAGTATGCATCTAAATGAAAAATGTTAGTGTTGACCAAACATTGGAACGTACTTAAAATATCCAGGTTAGATATGAATTTAAAAGTTTACATTAAATTTTCAACTTCTCCAAAATGTTCTACTAGTGGCAACAAAAATGAGAAATTTTATGAAATAGTTATATCTTATATGTATATTATTTAAAACACTTCTCTAGAAATAGGCAATCTATGTTACCAACTTTTAAAAAACTGATGATTTTGTTTAATGATGTAAAATTCAATTCAAATGTCTCAAGTAAAATATTGGAAATATGTCTTATTTATTATAATGTTTTAGTTAAAATATAATCATATCACACCCTCTTTCCTTATCTTCCCTTCTACTGTTTCCATGTTTCCCCTCACAAACTTCTGGACTCTTTTCCTCTCATTATAATCATTACATATATATTTTTACATACATATATATGCATATGTGTGTACACATATATTTGTATATATGCACAATATACATTCCAACATTCTGAGTTCATTTACCATGTCCTGAATGTGTATGGTTGCATGGAAAATCAATGAGTATCACTTTTAGGTGAATCTTCACCCTTGGGTTTCCAAACCATCAAAGAAGACTGCACTACCACGGCCTTGGTGAAGTGCTTGAAAAGAACTAAATTTCTCATTAATAATTTCTTTTCTAAAATATTTAAAGAATATAATTATAAAATGTAAGGCAATTTTATCAAATCATTTAATAATATTAAAATACTTTAGTGTTATATTTTTTCTTCTCAGAATGCACTATTTGTTTAGAAAAGAACTTTCTAATGCAAAACGATGAACGGGATCAAGCTTTACCTGATAATTATTATTAGGACATTGTTTCAACTTGCAAAAATTTTGAGGATAGAATTAAAATAATAAGATCTAAAAACATTTGCCGTTTACATGATGCTATACCAATAATATTTTGTAAAGAAAATGTTTAAGTTGCATGAATTTTCTAATATTTTTTCCTAAATTCAATATTAGTTTTAAATGATATGATTAGAGTATAGTAAGAAATTGATTTTCTTACTTTCTTTTCCCACAAGTCCTGTGAGAAAAGGAGAAAGGGAAGTTTGATTCTATTCCTTGGCTATAGGTAGGAGGATTTACAAGTGCTGATGTTCTGAAAATAAACAGCAGAATCAGTAACCACACAGGCAATTTCCGCTGTGACAACAATCATTTCCACTACACAGGTCTGCAACATTGCCTTTATCTCCATCCACAAAGTTTACAAATATTGACTCACAAAATCAATAACCTTAAAGAGGATTAATAACCAATTTCTCATCAATAATATCTGTGCCACTAAAATGTCTCAATAATCTAACGTTAAATTGTTGTGACAAAATATCGATAACGCAAAAGCATTCTGAGTGTTATTTGCTCCTCAGAATGAACCATTCTGATAAAACCAGGGATATGCATGTGTCAGGTGAAGATTTTCCAACATCTAGCTCCACAGTCAATGTCTAGTTCCTCCGTCATAGCAACTTTTAAACCTAAGAGATCACTCCTTATTTTTTGTAATGATAGAGTTCATTGCATATCTTATCTCTTTCAAGTATAGAAAACAAATGTTACCAAATTATAGAATTCACTAACATTAATTAAAATTTTTAAAAGACAACTGATGTAAATACTTTTGAAGCACATTTTCCTCACTGACTAAATCAAAAAGATACCAAACTTAGCCAGAAACTTAATACACTTTTTTTTTTATTTCCATACACTTTAAAAAAACTTCAGTACTACCAGTTGATAGCAGTTCATTTGGCTTAAAATGCATTAAAGAAATGAAAGCAGAAAATAACTTTTGCAAGGTATCCATGACATGCCACGTGATGATTCCTGCTCTTTTGGCATGTGGCTCTTGGTTTTGTAACACATCTCTTCTAATTGACGGACTCTATGGGTCGATGTGTACAGACGTTGGAGATAGAGAGAAAGGGAAATTTGACAAACGTGTGTAATGGAAATGTTTGTAATGGTTAAGAAAACATCTCATGAAAATAACTTTGTCATAACCTATTTCATACACATAGTGACTGATACAGCCATTCACTTTAATCATTGTAGTATAATCAACCCCACAGATCATTACAATAAACTCAAGATAGCAACTATCTTCTTAGTTTTTCATTTTATTCTATATAAAGAATAAACTTATCTTTTAAACTATGAAGCAAAGATTTATATGCAAATGTTAGGGTATATTTTTATCAAGACTTTTCTTTTATGTCAATTTCTATCAATATTTACTTAGCAAGTACACAATTTGTTTTTTCTGTTGGTATCCATGGAGACAACAAGGAGCATAGGTCACGGCTTCATAAAGCATTTTCTCAGGTAATTACTCAATTTTCATAGCTTTCAAGCTATTACTAGTGAATAGTTTGGTTATGTCTCCAGGCTATCTATAATGCCATTGCAAAATGACCTTATAGAAGCTTAGGAAGTGGAATCCACTGAAATTCTGTACTCACTATAGTTCATATGTGAATGAAATGAAACAAGGGAACTTTTCTTATACAATTTTACATGGAAATAAACTAATAGCCTTAATGATGAGCTCCATTTACTATGTATTGTAGTAAAATAAACACTGTAGAAATTGATGTTGTTCATTAACTCTGAATAATAGAAATCACACATAGATATTTTTCTTATACTAGTAAATGTTATATGATGACCTGACTCCCATCCATTTAGTTCCCCTTTAAGACACTGATCACTCTAAGAGAAAAGGTCCCATGGCCTAAAACGAGGGTACTCCACTGCAGATATCTGCTTTGAATGGTACTGTGATGTGGCTTCATATTTCCTGCTTTATTGTTCTACTGAGACATAGCACACATAAAAACCCAGAGACAGAAATTGGAGTTCAACCTAAAACCCAGAAAAGCAAAGCAGCCAAGCCACTAGAGATGTCTTACCTCTACCAAGAATGGGTGACCACAAACTTAACCGACTAAGCCTTTCTCTCCTTCCATTTATTCTCTTTAGTGCTCGGATTAAAGGTATGTGAATCCTTAGGACTGGGATTAAAGGTGTGAGCCACCACCACCTGGATTTGTTTCTGCATTAATCTTTTGTAGCCAGGGTGGCCTTGAACTCAAAGAGACCCACTTGACACTGTCTCCCAAATCCTGGGGTTAAAGGTGTGTGTTACCATTGCCTGACCTCTAGTGGCTTTAGTTTTGCCTCTGGTCTTCAGGCAAGATTTATTATCATAATACAAATAAAATACCATTATACCCAGAGTACAGATCTTCCATGTTCTTTGTCATGTAGTCTGTCCCAGATCAAATCACATAGTGTCAAAGTTCTCTATTACCCTTAAATAATATAAAAGCCAGATACTTTCCTTGTACAGGGTGGGAGAATTTCTCAAAAGACATTAACTCTGAATTTCCCACTTTCCCATCACCCTGCCCATGGTAGTTATTTCTGTTACTTGTATGCTCTGCATTTCATAAAATCTCCAGAGTTTAAAATGAAATCTCTGTCTTCTAAGGCCTATCCTGTTATCTCTGATATGATGTACTTGCCCTTTGTAATGTTCTTCTATCTCAATGCCAGATGATTGGTCCCAACTTCACAGACTCCTCTGCAGGAATAAAGTTCATTCTTGCTGAATAGTTTTGTGCCAACTCCTTTCCGGAACCAGCTCCCTGTCACTTGTCTTATTTCTAACAGGAAATATGAAACAACAAAATAGGAAACAGGAGGTTCCAAGAAATTGTTTGTTTTAGCAATCCTAGTAGTCACTATGAAAGATCAACATGGCTCATTCCCTCTACTCCAATTCCTCACCCCCAAGTATGTGAACTATTCTCCACTTTAAGTGTGACATTTGTGTGCAGAGAGTAAGCCATACAAGCTCCAGCCTGTCTGATACACTTTACCTTTGGTTTGGTTTGGTTTGATTTATTTTTTTCTACCAATGTATAAAATGAATTGTTCATTGATCATTTCCCAATAAAAATTAGTGAGTTATTAATGAAATATAATTGAAAATGATCCTATAAAGTCCGGAAAACAATACTTATCATTCTTTTTTTGTTTGTTTGAAAATGAACTTAAATTGGACAAACCATGGAATGATGAGAAGAGTGCATTTCCTCCAACAAGGAAGACTTGGTGCAAATTTCTGAGGCTCTAGATATGAAATCCATATGATGATATTTTTGGCATATTAGTGTTTATATATAACAATTTCTTCATGACATGGGTGGAAAGATGATTCATTAGGTAAGGGTATTTTTTGGAAAGCCTGAGGATTTGGGGGTCCAGACACAAAAGAGTAGACTAAAGGAACTGACAGACCACTACATGTAAGCTATGACATGCTTTCACCTCACTGAAGTTATCAAAAATATGAATATGGTGTGTACTCACTCATAAATGTATACTAGCCATAAACAAAGGACATTAAGCCTATAGTTCATGATCCCATAGAAGCTAAGTAATAAGGTGAACCCAAAGAAAAACATATATAGTATTGTTCTTTTTTAAAAATAATGATGATGGGATGGCCCTGGGCAGCTCGGGGAGCAGCTGCTAGAGGCTGTGGGTCCCTGCAAGATCTCCAGGGTGGCAGCGACATGTGGCCGGGGGAGTCAGGGTCCCCAGGCGAGCGGCAGAGTCAGGCGGCTGGATGCGGTGGACGGCAGAGTAAATGGACATAAGGCTATACATAAAGCTAAACATTTATTACTTAAAGAAGGGGAGACATAGACAAACATAGAGAAAGAGGGAAGACACTTATGCATACGGTAAGAGATGGACAGGAAAGAGAGAGCCAAGATGGCGACGAGGTCAGAAGTGGCTGGGGTGGGTGTGGTTAGTTCTTAAAGTGTCCCAAAGGAATAACATATAGACCCTCCTGGAAATTTGGAACAGACAAGATTGCCTGACAAAAATTGGGAGCATGGGGGTGAAGGGTAGAAAAAAAGGGAGAAAGGGAGGACTGAGGAGAACTTGAGGGAATGGGATAGTCAAGATGGAGGAAGGACAGATATGAGAGCAAGGAAAGAGATACCTTGATTAAGGGAGCCATTATGGGGTTAGCAAGAAACCTGGCCCTAGAAAAATTCCCAGGAATCCACAAGAATGACTCCAACTAAGACCCCAAGCAATGGAGGAGAGGGTGCCCGAACTGGCCTTGCCCTGTCGTCAGACTGATGATTATCTTAAATATCAACATAAAACCTTCTTCCAACAACAGGTGGAAACAGAGGCAGAGACCCACATCTGAGCTTCCAAGGTCCAACTGAAGAGCTGAAGGACAGACAATATAAACAAGGAAGTCAAGACCATGAGGGTTCATCTACTGAGACAAAGTGCCTGAGCTAATGGGAGCTCACCAATTCCAACTAGACTGGGAGTGAATGAGCATGGGATCAAGCTAATCCCTCTGAATGTGGTTGAGGCAGACTGAGGGGCCACTGACAATGGCACTGGGATTTGTCTCTACTACATGTACTGGCTGTTTGGGATCCTATTGTCTTTGGATGTATATGTTGCTCAACCTAGATATAGTAGGGTGGGCCTTGGACTTGCCACAGGGCAGGGTGCCTTGTCCTCTCTTAGGATTGAAGAGGGAAGGGTGTGGGGGTGTGGGGAGGGAGTGAGAATTTGGATTATATTTTTAAAGTAATAAAGTAATAATAAAAAATCTATTAAGTATTCAAAAACATTGCAACCCACAATCTACTGCTCTAAGTAATAAACTCTAGTAGCTAAATTTTAAAGGTTACATAATCTGTTTCATGTGTATGAGTGGTTTTTAGGCATGTATGTATATGTACCATGTGTGTGCCATTAGAGTTCAAAGAAAGCATCCAATCCTTGGAATCAGAATAGCAAATGTTTATGAGCATCATGTGTGTTCTAGAAACTGAACCTACATTCTCAGCAAGAAACACTAGTGCTCTTATCACTGAGTTGTCTCTCCAGGTCATTGATAATATGAGAAGCCAGTGTCATCTCATAAAAGAAAATCCACAGGATCACTCATTGTCTGACAAATACAAATCAAAACAACAATAAAAAATCATTACAACTTACTAAGAGTGGATACCAAAAGACTAAAGATAATCTTGATTGGCTAGCATTTGTAGAAAAGGAAACACTTTTACCTGATGTGTAGAAATAAAAAATTAACAGTAAATTTGGAGGGGGGATTGTGTTTAAAAATAAGAGTGTCATATGACTCTTTTTCACGTCTTTGGTATAATCTAAAGAAAAAAAATCAATATATACAAGAGTTATTTGCACACCCAAAATGAAAACACAGTTCATGTTCTTCAGCTATTGAACAAGAAAGAAAATGTAGCAAATATAAAAATTTTAGCAATAGTGACCACATTTATAAAACCGCAAATGATTATATTACATGAAATAAACCAAGCATAGAAAGACAAATGCTTCTCACTCACACGACATAAAAAGTTGATCAACTCATTGGAGTTGAGACTAAAATGTTGATTCCAGCGGCTGGGAAACATTGGGGATAGGAGTAGATATGGAAACATAAACCAACACGTAGTGAGTTGTCGTTAGACAGGAACAAGAACTTACAGTATGTCATTGGATGTTCAGGTGAGAACAGGTAACATCCATGTATTAAATAATTCAAAAACCTAGATACAATCACAAAATCTTAACATAAAGGAGTGATTGCTTCAAAAGATAACTTTAGTTTTCTTAAAGTTAACACATATCAAAGCATCACATGGCAAACATGAAACTGGACACATGTTTTTGGAACTGTGGACCAAGTAAAAATAAAAATTAGTCACAAATAAATATTTCTTTAGCACCTTTTAAAACAAAAATTTACCACTGTTCCTTTTGCCTTCTCATAACTAATTATTAGAAATAATTTATATTGGTGAATCTACATAAAAGATGAAAAATCACCCATTAGAATTTGTGGTACTTTCTACAGGCAAGCCTATCAGTCTATTCACCTTCATGTGTCTGTAACCCTAGCAGGAGAAAATTACCTACTTTCAAATTAAATCTAACCTTTCAAAGTATTAATTATTTATGCATCAATTTCCTCTTTGAGCATTCTCATACAGTGTTACTCACATGCCTTGACTTCTGTGACAATGAGTAAGTACGTAATAAGGTCTGAAGAAATAAAATCCTTTTGTCTGAATTGATTTTAGGGACTTTCTATTTTAGTTGTTTCAAGAATATAGCAGTAAAAATGTCATATATTCTCAGCATTGGACATTTCTATTCAAATAAGTGTTTTCTGCATAAACTATAGAATGATAATGATATCTGAAACATTAGTTTGTGACTAAGATTTCTGCACATAGGTTCTTATATTTAAAAGTTAATATGTGTAAAGTTTAAATGTGTAGAAAAATATAACTTTCAAAAAGTTAGTTATTACCATAGCTGTCTTAGAATGCGGACAGTTTGTTGAATTTACAAGTACTAATTTTGTCATTGTCTCAGATACACTTGATTTGAAAAGTAAAGTCATGATAATTTGCTGTGAAAATCTCAACACACTTGAATATTTCACATATCCAAAAGCTATATTGAACTTCTGATTAAAATAGTTTGAGGGCAACATTAGGAATTTGTATATACTCAAAGTTCTAGTCACTACCATTTGCATTCAGGGGAATTCCCTTCTGTTACCTTCAAGGCAACTTATTTCATATTGCTGAACTTTGGGTGTTCTTGAAAACTTCGAAATCTACAGATTACTGACTCCTACCTCCAGATAATGTGGTTTAATTATACTGTGCTCTGGCCTGAGAATTAGGTCATTTAAAACTCTCTGATATGAATTCATGGGCTAAGAACATCACCTCATCAGTCATCAGCTAGGCAAAAATATCACATCCAGTCAGGAACATTCAGACATGGCTAACCAATCTCTTTGGGAAACACCACTGTGTAATTTCTGAGAGTCACAATTTAGATTAGCTCTTCACGAAAATATTCTCGCTTGGGAGCCTTGGGAAAGCTTTTTCCTGTTGGCTCAGTTTGTGCGACTTTTACATGTGAGACTTTAATTATTGAATGTTTCACAATACTATACTCTAATTTTACACATTCCCACATACCCTGAGTAAAACCACATAAATATTATTCTTGAATTCTTTGAGGAGATGAAAGTCTCTTGTGTCAGGTATGGGTTCGTCTGACTAATTTAAACTGTACAAGCACAGATTCTCCAAGAAACGGTGCTTATATGAACTGTAAGGCAGGGGTCCAGTCAACATAGTTTAACAAATACACCCCAACATCTCATCATATTCTAAACCTCTCATCTCCAAATTCTGCAACTTCCTTTCCCATATAAAAAACAACAAGCAATCAAACAAACATATTACCAATCAGTCATTGGTTGTTTATTCCCACAAGCTTTGTGCCACTATTGCAGTAGCGCATCTTGTACGTACATCATCACTGTAGATTAAAGACTTTGTGGGTGTGTTGTTGTTTGCGCTTCTACTTGGGTAGTGCACAGAATACACCCTAGTAGTATGAACAGTATACAGTACGGTTGAAGGACCTAGGTAGGCATCTGTTTGACTTCTACATGCTCGAAGAGTTATTTAGATGCTGTCTTCAGCAATAGGGCTTTACTATCGCTTTGTGTAGAGCAAAGGACAGTCTTGGCAAGAGTTTGCATGTCAGGTGTCTTATCCTCTAGTTCTATTTTTTGAGGAAGGGTGTCTCCCTCAACTAGCCAGAAAGCAAGCTGAACAATCTTCCTCTCAGTGTCCCCATTGCTGAAGTTATAGGCATGTGCTACCTCTCCCAGCTGTTATGTGGATACTGAGGATAATACCAAAGTGTTCAGACTTGATGGCAATCACTTTACAGGAAGCCATCTCACTAGCTGTTGCACCCACTTCTTATATCAGTGATGACAGAGTCATCTTTTCAGATGCGGATGTTAGATTTCCAAAGAATTGAAAAACATATTCTGTCTTGTGATCTTTTTTTTCCTCTGAAGAGATGAGAATAAAAATGTCTTTTCCTCTCAGTCAAGGAAGCAATGACAGAAGAACAATGTTTGTACTGAAGTTTAACTTTATGAATAAATGAATTGAAACAGAGATACTTACAGGTTTTGGTTAATTTATGAACAGTTATAGCACTGTCTTAAAATTTCTTCCTCTCTGTCTCCTAGTAATTATCAAATATCAATCACTTCTTAGGGAAGGAGGTTTTTGAATCATCGGTGAGGGGAAGTTAATGGGCCTGATCCTATATAGGTTTACTCAAAGTAAGTTAACATCACATCACCTCAAATTCAAAAGGTACAGGCCATGTTGGCAGAGAGGAGAGCTGTTCCACCAGAAAATTTCAGCTTTTCTGCTACCCATAACACAATGTACAAAGATATCACATTTTTTCCATATCCTAACTTCACTGCTAACATTCTTTCATGACTTTTATGAATGTTTTTCTTAAAAGATCACAGGCATGAAAAAGGACATAATGCAAGATTAAAACTATGCATTTACCCGAGGTGGTAAAAACTGACAAAATAGGAAAGTCAAAGCCTAGTAAGATGTGGTTACAATGTTCTCGTAAAGACAGGCTAAAAATGCACGGGCTTAGTACACAGTAGGATGGTAGATTAAGTGTATAGATTTAAATGATCTCAAAATATATTATAAACTCAGCTGTAAAGTCCACCAGACATTCAGTCTTTTGAGGACAAAGAGAAATTTTCAGAAAATAAAATGTATCTATGTGATAGTTTACTAAGCCCTGGTTTAGTACATGAAAGAAACAATCTATTTGTAGATTTGTAAATCTTGATTGATGGAACTAAAGGGAGCAGTAGCCCAGCCCCGCACTGTGGCATACCTAGTCTACAGAGGCAACTTCACTGAAACAAAGGTGGGCGGGGAAGGGGTTCAGTAGCAGAACACCAGGCAACTCTTCAAATATATAACAGATAATAGCCTCAAGGATACAGGGAATGGAAAAATGAATTTGCACAACTAATAAGCCAAATGCATTTGCCTTTATTTTAATGTAACATATTTAACTGAATATAAATGGATATTCATGTCTGTATATGCTTTAACTGCATGTACTAAGAGCCAAGTTGAAAATTTTCCAAAATATTAAAAATTTCCTTTAAAAATAATTTAAATAATCTAAGTATTTCCATACCTATAAATATCTATAACATGGATGTAAGCCACACTAATAGTATTGCTAAAAAATGTAGAGCTTTTTTCTAAAGCTAATTGTAAATTGTATATTTGTAAATACAATCAAATATTTAAAATCATTTCTTTCCTTCCAAGTTTTGATACAATCAGAAGAACAAAGTATTTATCATGGTTGGTTGTTCTTATGAGATTCATTTACATTTTGCAATTTATCAAACAATTCCTTTGTTTCGATGCCTCCCTTATTCATAAAACATGGATTATGAGCTTTATGCTGTGTGTTCCTCACAGGAATCTCATAAAAATAAATAACAAAGAACACACGCTTGGATTTTTAACAGAAAGGCATTTTGTTAAAACAAAGAGATGTTCAAACTCCATGCACACTATGACCTGGTCTCACAGTTAAACTGTAGCATTGAATGGGCCAGTTAGTTTATTGTGAACACACAGCAGGTGTTTCAGAGTCTGTCCCAGGCAGGCAAATCTACCCTACTTTTAATGTGTTCTTGTATGGTACATCTTCATAGTGACAGTAAGCACACATTGACAGAGGGTTCAGTAGGGAAGTTGCATGATCTTTGACTTCTATATGGTAAATTTTGCCTTTGATAATCCTTCATGGACTGACCTCTTGGATTAGCTGCTGTAACTTTGGCTTTGCAGTGCAAAAATAAATGAGCTTTAGTCAGCAATAATCTCAGGCTGAATAATTTCCACAGTATATGTGTGAAAGAAATAAAAAGAAAACACAAAATCTGTTTGTTTGCTGGAGAAGAAAAGCTATAGCCCAATGTGAGTGTCTATAAAATGATTTCTGTTGGAGGAGAGAGCCAATTGTTGGTTCTCGGCCATCCCAATTTGTTGGAGGGAGGGTCACTTATTCTTTCTGGCCGCCTGGCTAGCTTAGACACGAAATAACCACACAGAAACTGTGTTAATTAAACACTGCTTGGCCCATTAAATCTAACTTCTTATTGACTAACTCTTACATCTTAATTTAACCCATTTCTATTAATCTGTGCATCACCACAAGGTCTCGGCCTACCAGCAAAATTCCAGCATGTCTATCTCTGGTGGTGGCTCCATGGTGTGTCTCTCTCCACCTGCTTCTCCCAGCATTCTGTCCAGTTTTCCCTGCCTACCTAAGTTCTGCCTTATCAACAGGCAAAGGCAGTTTCTTTACTCATTAACCAATAAAAGCAACACATATACAGAAAAACCTCCCACACCAGATCTCTAACTTACATAAAGATGAATATCTAGAAAATCTGCCAGTCAGGGGACTTATAATTTGAAATGTGAAGTTTTGATGTAGAAGGCTGTACACAGATCAAAGGGCTGAAACACGAGTTTCTGCCAAGTTTAAATATGTTTCTATTTTTAATCTTGATTCAGTGATTTCCTTTATAAAATTCTAATAACATTTCGAAAAAAAAGTTGAAGAACTAATCATAGAGTCCTGGAATAGTAATATGAGAAGCAAAAGAGCAAATGTGAACAGTATCACCATTACATTTTATTATTTATTTTATTTGTATTTCTTAACTTTTAAAGGACTTTTAAAGTCCTTCTAAAACTCTGGCACAGAAGCCTTGTATTATCATTACCAACCAAAGGAGTATATTGTTGTTTGAGGAAAAGGATGAATTTAGTATTTTTAATTTATCTGTTTCATTTATTATAAAATAAGCTCACATCATAACATACACCACAGAGAATAGAGGCATCCGTCTCTAAATTATTCAAATCTGCATCAGTTCACTTCATGTGATCAGCTTGGTACGTGGAACTAAGGTGGTTCAGATTTTATACTTTAGCAATAAAACAAAAAATAAATTCCAAGGCTTTATAACGTTTACACCAACTGGTAAATACCTAAAAGTGAGATACTGCTGGTAACAGAGTATTGCAGTTAAATCACCAGCTGCCTGAAACATCCATTTTTAATAAGTTTTGCAGAGATGATGTGAGCTCTGTCTTTCAGGCAACTCTTCATGAGAAGCAAATGCTGACAAACACGTTTGACCTAACTTTGGATCATTGGATTAACAATGTTTGTCTTTTTGCCACATACACACACACACACACACACACACACACATACACACACATACACACACATACACACACAGGATATATATATATATATATATATATATATATATATATATATATATATATCCTGTTCATTGATAATGTTGATATTGCTTGATTTAATATGATTTTTCTATACAGCAAGATTTTACCCCAGTTAAAATCTTCTGTCCTCTGGTTGAGTACACATCCTATACTTTCATGAAGATTTTTTTTTTTTTGTAGTTCCAGTGAGTGGATGTTGCACAAAGGCAACCTACTTGCATGCCTTCAAATTCTACATGCCTTCCTTAGAAACTGCCTGGATTTCTTTTCAGATTGTAGTCTCAGAAGAGATATTGGATCACCTATATATGTGGGGCATGTAATCAGAGCTGCTATTTAGAAGCAGAATGAAAATAGGTCAAGAGGATTACACAAACCATGATTATGAAAACGTATTCTTGAATTCCAATTAAGAAATATCACTCAATTTTATGATGCATTTTGTTTGAGATCCTGAGTTTTGCATGCCTGTATTGCTGTGTTTAGAACAGACCGTGGGTTTATACAATATCATTTCATATAATTGAGCCTATAGTTCGTGATCCTAGAGAAGCTAAATAAGAAAGTGAACCCAAAGAAAAACATGTATTTATCCTCCTGGATATTGGAAGTTGATAAGATCGTCGGGCAAAAGTTGGGAGCAGGGAGGTGGGGGTGGATTGGGGGAAGGGGAGATGGGGAGAGAGAAGGGAGAAGGGGAGGATTGGCGAGAGCTTGGGGGAATGGGATAACTGAGATGGAGGAAGGGTGGATATGGGAGCAGGGAAGTATATATCATAATTAAGGAAGCTATTTTAGGGTTGGCAAGGGACTTGACTCTAGAGGGGTTCCCAGGTATCCAAGGAGATGTCCCCAGCTTGTACCTTGGGCTGCTGAGGAGAGGGCGCCTGAACTGCCCCTATCCTATAGCCACACTGATGAATATCTTGCATATCACCATAGAACCGTCATCTGGCGATGGATGGAGATAGAGACAGAGACCCACACTGGAGCACCGAACTGAGCTTCCAAGGTCCAAATGAAGAGCAGAGGGAGGGAGAAAATGAACAAGGAAGTCAGGGCCGCGAGGGGTGCATCCACCCACTGAGACGGTGGGACTAATCTAATGGGAGCTCACCAAGGCCTCCTGGACTAGGAGTGATGGAGCATGTGATAAAACTAGGCTCTCTGAATGTGGCTGACAATGAGGGCTGACTGAGAAACCAAGGACTATGGTACTGAGTTTTGATTCTACTGCATGGACTGACCTTGTGGGAGCCTGGTTTGTTTGGATGCTCACCTTCCTAGACTTGGAGGGAGGGGGGAGGACCTTGGATTCCCACAGGGCAGAAAACTCTGACTGCTCTTAGGACTGGAGAGGGAGGGGGAGAGGGAGGAAGGGAAGTGGGAGGGAATGGGAGGAGGGGAGGAGGTGGAAATTTTTAATAAATAAATAAATAAATTGAAAAAAAAAAGAAATACAGTGACAAGGTCATTTTCTGGGTCAGTTGAAGCAAGATCTCTGATAAACTTGACTAGACTTGCAAGGGTCTTAATAGTTGTCCACAGATAATCAAACCATGGCAAAAAACCATGTTACTCTCCCTATCAACTGCTGCTTGTTAATGTAACAGATAGCATGTGATATAAAACAGGACCATCCTTAGAAGCAAATGTATGACAAGCTCTCCACACATCCACGTGCTTCCTGAGAAAAACTGGCTGGAATTCTAGCAGCTACCAGTTGGTGCTGAGCACTTTTATTTTAAAGAAAAGCTCAAGTGACAGTTATGTGCTTGGTCGTTTTTCTTCTCTTATCACTTGGAATCTGGAAAATCCATCTGGCCACATTTGACCATGAGAAGGAAATGGAAGCACTGTGTAGCACCTCTGGCAAAGGTTGAGTGATATGTCTTTGTTAATATAGTTTTTCTTCCTTTGTGGTCAAAAGCAAGTATATCCAAGATATGAAAGACATATAGCTCTAACTTCTATTGAAAAAAGTAGCTCTCTATAGGACAGGAAAGCAGACTACAGACATAGAAGATGTCAGCTCCCATCTATTTAAATTAGAGAGACTAGGGGATTTATTTATTAAACAGTTCATTTTGCCTTAATGAATAAAAACCCTAAAGATGATTAAAGAGCCATTATCTATGCAAGCTTACACATTCTCCTTTGTCAATCAACAATTTTATCAAATACTGTTAAGAAGTTTATAAAATCTAAATCTTGACCTGATTAAAAATGCAATTAAGATTACATGCATGAAGTACATTAATTTTCCTAATTTTCTTTTGAAGAATGCAAAGCAATTTTTGTAGATAATTAGAAGTTTAAATGATATACTCCCTGATACTGATTAACTTTCAAATGTACTACTACATAATAATATTTTAGATATTCATATATAAGTATGTTAATCCTAGATTTATTGAATTTTTAATTCAAAAAAATTTAACTATTTTTAACATTAAAAGAAAGGAGTATGTATATTAGAAAAAGGTAGAGTGATCAAATGAATTTAAAATACATTCAAAATATCATGTCATGAATGCCATAACTATTTACAAGTACAATTCATGATAAAGTACTAAACAGGCCCTGAGCTTCTATTGGAGCTTAAACATGTCAAATGATGGGCTGGGAAGTGGTTCAACAGGTAATGATTCCAACAGTGCAAGTCTGGGAACTTGAGTTCAATCCCCATAACCTATGTAAAGGTAGAAGGAACAAACTAACTCAACAAAGTTGTCTTCTGACATCTATATACCCATCAGATGCACATATCACACACAAACACACACAGACACACACACACACGCACACACACATACACATACAATCCAACAGTGTTTAATTAGCTTGATAGGAAGAAAAAAAGAGACAAGCTTGGATGAGTAAGGAAGGTGAGGCTGTATCTTGGAATAGATGGGAGAGGGATGGAGGGATGGTATGTATTTTGAAACATAAAATTCTGAAAGGACTATTTAAAATGTTTTATAAATAGTTTTTAAAAGTGTTGATTCAAAACTAATTTGCTAAGCTCTACCTGAAAATTAAAAATATTAAATATTAAAATACAGCTGGAAACTGCAGGTCTACATGTAAGGGCAATTTCAAGAAGTGTGTAGACAATACTTGCATTAAGATTTTAAACATGCTTCTGAGTCCCCAAAAGAATGAGAGGCCCACTGGTGTGGGCCTACAGGAATATGTGTTTGACTTATTTAAATAATCCCTCAACTGTCAAGAAATTAAACTCTACTACTTTGGATAAACTAGCTCTCCTTTGGTTCATTTAACTTCAAGGCTATGTAGAGATTATCAATTTATGACCTGAATACACATACACACAGAAAAGCACATGCAGTTACACATGTGAACATGCATAAAAATGTGCACCACATTCTTTCAAACACAGTATCTATTGTAAAAAAATTGGTATTTTTGCTAATTTAAACTCCATTGCTGCAAAATAAACTTATTTGCTGATTTTTTTTCTTAATGGAGTGGGTAAACAGGTGTTGGCTGAAACAAGAAAATTTACATCATGCAAACATTAATTTTCATATAACAGATTGAATATCCTATTGTTAGGAAAATAGTTATGATTGGCCTATAATACTTAAGATTTTAAAAAGACTTAAAAATTAACATTATTTTAAAAACTGAAGTCACTAAGCAAACAGGGATCATACAACTGAAACAATACACACAACCTTTCCTAATAGAGTAAGAGAATAAGCAATCTTTGAAAATGTGTTCATCCTTTTAGACTCAAGGGATGCTCAGGTAATTGAGAAGAAACACATTAATACTGGACTTGTAATGGCTCAGCAATACCGCACACATGAAAACCATAGTGAAATAGTTACAATATAATGCTTAGTAAGCATAAATATAATGGGAGAGCTTTTAAAGATTTTTTTAATGCTTTTACACAAAATAAAGGAGTGTTTTATGTAAAGTTTAAGAATTGTAATTAACCATTTAATTTATCTATTTGCTTACTGCCATAAAATCAAGCTAATCAATTTAACTTTTGACAAGGTAATTTATTTCCCATATTCTGGTATAACCCTATTTTTCTGAAGTGTGTTTTAATATAAAAACTACTTTAATTGAAATCCACATGATTAATCACAAGAGATAACTGAATACTTGCAATTTTAATAAAAAAAAATCCCAGCCAAAGTACATTCTTGAGTACTTGTTTGCCGTCGTTATGGTATTTTCATTTAGAATGATTTTAAGTGATTATTGAAAACAAATATACAAAGTATTAATAAAGGGAAAAACTAGAGATTCTTGAGTGTAATACTGCAACAAAAAAGAACCAGCAGGAAGAGAGGTTATAATGATAAAAAGACATGAAAAACAAAGAAGCTTAAAAACATAAAAGAAAATTCTAAGAAAATTTTACATAATATGAAGATAGAGAAAAAGGATAAATGTGAAACCAATATGGGGAATGCCTTCACAAAAAAAGGCAGTCATCGAGTAGTGTTGAAAGATTATATTAGCTGACTTTTCATGGACATCACAAGATACCCACAGAAATATACATTTACAGGGAAAAAACTTATTTAGCCCATATTTGGGGAGGTTGAAAAATCCAAACACCAAAGCACAGGCTCAGATGAGCACCCACTCAATTGAACCTCATCATGACATTATGTCTAGGGTAGAAAAAAAATGGAGAAAGCATAAATTGGAGACTTAACAGCACACCTGAAAGCTCTAGAAAAAAAAAAAAAGAAGCAAATTCACCCAGGAGGAGTAGAAGACTGGAAATAATCAAACTGAGGGCTGAAATCAACAAAACAGAAACACAGAAAACAATCCAAAGAATCAATGAAACAAAAAGCTGGTTCTTGGAGAAAATCAACAAGATTTTCTAATCCAACGGCAGAGAGAGAACACGCAATTTAATGAGATCAGAAATGAAAAGGGGGACATAACCACAGACACAGAGGAAATTCAGAGAATCATTAGATCTTACTACAAAAGCCTGTATGCCACAAAATTGGAAAATGTAGAAGAAATGGACACTTTTTTAGATAAATACAATTTACCAAAATTAAGTCAAGACCAGATGAGCAGTTTAAACAGACCTGTAAGTAGCGAGGAAATAGAAGCTGTCATCAGAAACCTCCCTACCAAAAGAAGCCCTGGTCCACATGGTTTCAATGCAGAATTCTATCAGATCTTCCAAGTACAGTTAATACCTATACTCCTTAATGTGTTTCACAAAATAGAAACCGAAGAGTCATTGCCTAACTCCTTTTATGAAGCTACAGTTGCCCTGATACCAAAACCACACAAAGACTTAACCAAGAAAGAGAATTACAGACCAATCTCACTCATGAACATTGATGCAAAAATTCTCAATAAAATACTCGCAAACAGAATCCAAGAACACATCCAAAAAGTTATACATTATGATCATGTAGGCTTCATCCCAGAGAGGCAGGACTGGTTCAACATACGAAAATCTATCAATGTAATCCATCATATAAATAAACTGAAGGAAAAAAACCATATGATCATTTCATTGGATGCTGAAAAAGCATTTAACAAAATTCAATACCCCTTTATGATAAAGGTCTTGGAGAGATCAGGGATACAAGGTTCATTCCTAAATATGATAAAGGCAATATACAACAAGCCAACAGCTAACATTAAATTAAATGGAGAGAAACTCAAACTATCCCACTAAAATCTGGAACAAGACAAGGCTGTCAACTCTCTTCATACCTCTTCAATATAGTGCTTGAAGTTCTAACAATAGCAATAAGACGGCATACAGAGATCAAGGGGATTCGAATTGGAAAGGAAGAAATCAAACTTTCATTATTTGCAGATGATATGATAGTGTACATAAGCGACCCCAAAAACTCTACCAAAGAACTCCTACAGCTGATCAACACCTTTAGTAATGTGGCAGGATACAAGATCAACTCCAAAAAATCAGTGGCCCTCCTACACACAAAGAACAAAGATACAGAGAGGGAAACCAGAGAAACATCACCTTTCACGATAGCCACAAATAGCATAAAGTATCTTGGGGTAACTCTAACCAAAAGTGAAAGATCTATTTGACAGGAACTTTAAGGTTTTAAAGAAAGAAATTGAAGAGGATACCAGAAAATGGAAAAATCTCCCATGCTCTTGGATTGGGAGGATCAACATAGTAAAAATGGCAATTTTACCAAAAGCAGTCTATAGATTCAGTGCGATCCCCATCAAAATCCCAGTGAAATTCTTCACAGACCTTGAGAGAACAATAATCAAGTTTATATGGCAAACGAAAGCTTCTGTTCTTTAAAAATTTATAGTTACATATACATGTACACTTGAATTGATTATTGTATTTCCAAATATTTAGTAGAACATTATTCTGTGATTGTTTATGAGGGCTTTTCTGGATATTATCAGTAGACTGAATATATACATTTGCCCAAATTGAGTTCCATCAATCTATTGAAGGTTTACATTAGAAAACATGGCAAAGTACGATATAATTTATTATCTTCATTTTATTTTATTCAAGTTGAGACTTCCGTATTCATATGTATAAAGTTTGCATATAGCAACAGAAGTATTTTCTACAGGAATTTCTGCGTTACACCTCAGATCATGTCTGAGACTCCATAATCACTGAAGTAATCTAAAAATATGTATATGCATAATGCACACAATGTATAATAAATGTACTTTATAAACTCTATAATATACTATATATATATATATGTGTGTGTGATATACTATGTGTAGGCATATAATATATAATATAAGCTCCTATGGTAGAAGGCAATGTGCCTGGCATGCATGAGCCTTGAGTTCAATACCCACCATCACAGAATAAAAATGGTTAATAGATAATTAGATGAACACAAACTCCTAAATCTGAATGCATATGTGTATTATTGCTCTGACAGTCATAGACTAATATATATGAACGAATGATTTCACAGCAACAAATATTTCATGAGTCTATTCTTTGATTCTGAGGTCGGAGCATTAAATCCTCAATACAATTAATTTTAGAGGTGTAAGTATAAATAAAATTTTCTACTTTAACAAGCCTTCCTCAACATCATAATGTATATATGTATAGTAAATATGTATATGTGTGTGTGTGTGTGTGTGTGTGTGTGTGTGTGTGTGCATAAAGATAGATACAGACACAGGTACAGGTATATATTTAAACTAAACACATACACAAGCATGTACATGATCTGAACTAATATTTATAGACTATGTATTACGTCTAGAAAATTGCCAGGCAGTGGTGGCACACATCTTTAATTCCAACACTCAGGAGGCAGAGGCAGGTGGATCTTTGTGAGTTCAAGGCCAGCGTGGTCTACAAGAACTAGTTTCAGGACAAGCTCCAAATCTACAGAGTAGCCCTGTCTCAAAAAAAGGAAGGAAGGAAGGAAGGAAGGAAGGAAGGAAGGAAGGAAGGAAGGAAGGAAGGAAGGAAGGAAGGGAAAGGAAAAGGAAAAGGAAAAAGGAAAAAGGAAAAAGGAAAAAGGAAAAAGGAAAAAGGAAAGGAAAGGAAAGGAAAAAGGAAAGGAAAGGAAAGGAAAGGAAAGGAAAGGAAAGGAAAGGAAAGGAAAGGAAAGGAAAGGAAAGGAAAGGAAAAAGGAAAGGAAAGGGAAGGGAAGGGAAGGAAAGGAAAGGAAAGGAAAGGAAAGGAAAGGAAAGGAAAGGAAAGGAAAGGAAAGGAAAGGAAAGGAAAGGAAAGGAAAGGAAAGGAAAGGAAAGGAAAGGAAAGGAAAGGAAAGGAAAGGAAAGGAAGAAGGAAGGAAGGAGACACTGGAAGGCTTGCCTGGTCAAAGGAGATGGCCAATTCAGGCTACATATCAACTCTTGCTAGGAGCCTTTGTTGGATCATACTTGTAGATTTCTGGGAGATACCCTTGTGCCAGGAGGGGATGAAGGGAAGGGGAATATTGAAAGAGACCACTAAAAATGGAAGGGGTGCATTTGGGGACAGGGAAATTCTAATTTTTACTTGAGTACTAAGATTTCTCAAAAACCAAAGACAGAGACACATGACCTGAATAATAATATAACAGGCTAAATAAGTTTAGGACCCAAATTACAAATCTGGAGGGCATACAGCTGGACATTAGTGAATGGGGACAATGATGAAAAAGGGGTGAGTTTTATCTAAATGTGTATCAACTTTTCTTTGCCAATCCCTAATGAAAGCATCCATACAATGGCCACTGAAATTAATTTTTCCCATATGTTATGATGGTGTTATCCAAGCATTGCCTTAGGAAACCAGTGACTTTGGTTTGTGCCTTGCTATCTCAGACAATGTTAAATATTTCTGCCTTCAGCCACAGGATAAGAATTCAATTATAGACCAATAACTAGCTCTAAGATGAGGAAGTCTCTTAAAAGTGAGGTACAATGAGTGACTCATGAAAGAGTAGTTATACTAAAAGATGTTCCAAAAGAACTATAGTCATTTGCCTCATAATTGGGTCTTAGGCAATCACAAACCACACATGTTTGATGATGGTGATGTCCTAGCCATCCTAGATCCCACAATAGCTATTTATGATGACGTTTACTGTATCTTTTACACCAAATGATACATAATCATATTTGAAGTTTCTAATAGAAAACTATATTTCCAAGACAGGGATTTGAAAAGAAAATCATTGGAAGTTAGTGAAAAGAAACTTGAGGAAATTTAAGAATGTCACTTGGTCATCTTGACTGTGTCCTATTGATGAACTTAAATGAGAGGCACTATACAGGTGGGATGGACTGAATTTATCCAAATTAGTTAGAACAATCTCTATTCAGAGATCAAATATAATGTAAGGAGAAATGTAGGGATGGAAAACTGACAGGAACTTGACTTAGGTTGTTTAATTTTATGTCAATATGACATGCCAAAGAATATCCAGATATTTTGTTAAACTTTGAAATGGGCATATCTGTGGAGATGCTATTCAAATCTTTCTTTCTTTCTTTTTTTGAAGTCAAGATACCTTTTTAAGATTTATATATTTATTTATTTAAAACAATCCTCATTTTACATACCAAATCCAGTTCCCACTCCCTCACTCATCCCACTCCTTTTACCTTACCCCACCTTACCCCCCCATCCACTCCTAGGAACAGATATGGCTTCCCATGGGGAGTCATTAAAGTCAGGTGCATCACTTTGTGATTAATTTCTTATTCATCTATTGAATAAAGCATGTTGTTTACTTCAGTGTGGGTAAAATAAAAAAAGACACTATAGGTCATTTCATTCTTCCCAACTTCAAACTGAAATTTTGTTTTCTATTTGCCATTCTATTGGGCTAAAAGTCCACCACTGACCTTCCTAAACTTTCTACTACTTCTTTAACATTCAACTGGAAGCAAGAAATCTTACTTCAACCACAATTCAGTCTCTATAACCAAAATGATCAAACGCCACCTGCCTCTTTCCTTTTTCCTTTCTCTTTTCTTCCACTCTTTACAGATGTCCACACACACACACATACACACACACACACACACACACACACACACACACACACAATTCTTTAAATCTGTTGCACCCAAGTTAATGTAGAAAATGAGGGGTAGAAACAAAAGAAACATTGTATTTTAACAGATATGGCTTATTTGCAATAGTATAGACTTTTTAATTTAAATCTTTGTTTAAATGATTTAATATTGCTGTGTTATTTGGTATAAAGCTTAATCCTAAATCACTTTATTGATAATTTGGAGAAATCATAGTTGTCCAAGACTAGATTCTGTTCTATTACTATTGAACTATGTAAACTTCATTAATTCACACAAGGAATTCCAGACTTATCAGTTACTAACTATGAATGAAAGAAACTTTAAGTTCTGTTTTATAGATCAAATTGTATTCTATTCTCAATATTTATGCTTTAAATTTTCTAAAATATGCTTTATGCTGCTTGTTGCCTTTGCACATAAAGAAAGATCGGTACATATGTCTTTCGCTATAACTTAACCTTTCTATCACATCTATTTTGAGGAAGTCTTCAAAAGTGAGACAGATCACACCACCTTTCGTATTTATTGGGTAAGAAGGTGAAGTCTACCTTAAATGTACCTAAAAGATTTAGTGCTTGCATAGCATCTTTCAAAGTGTCCTGCAAAATTTTTGAGTAGTAGTTGACGTATGTATGGGCTAAAAATATAAAGCACCTGTTGTTCTGACTTCACCGTGGAGAGTACTGCATTGTTTAGCTTTTTCTACAGTGTTCTGTGTGTGTCAATATTGATTTCAGCAAAAGTAATAAAGGATCCTGTCAAAATAAAATTAAAACCTAAGGCAATTTACTTTGCTGAAGGGGGTCAGCTTTAATAACCATCACCATCTTACCAGAACCGCTGTGAAATTTCATTAACACTGTACGCCAGTCACATATCAGCTAGGTTTACAATTACTACTTGATTATATGTCTGTATAGATCGTTAGGCACAAGCCTCCTTTTCGTGCCCTCCATTGTTGGGTGCATGGGCTCTCTTTTCATCAGTGGAAATTCTATTTAAGAAAGAAAACGATAATAAAAAGGGTGGGTACTGAATTGTTCAACTCTGAACAAAATTACCCAATACTCTGCAGTTTTCATGTTGACTGTTTCAAACTATTTACCCTTTAAAAGCTGGATATCTAGAGACCCAAACCAGAAGAGAATTTATCCACAAATATTAGAAAAACCATGGAAAAATCATTAGATGTAGTAGTTTCATGCCATGAATAATTTGCAATTTCCTTTATTCCCACTTATTACAATAAAGACATATCTAAGCTTTGTACAATTTTCCAATATAAACTAATCAGTGCCTCAAAATCTAGCAGAACACAGAAACTCCAGAGAGACATAAAGGGTGAGAAATAATAAATGTGTGTACATTCAAAGTCCAAAAGCTTTTATTTCTTTGCAACTATTTTTAGTTATACCCTTGAATTTCTCTCATGGAGAGTGTTAAAAAATATCGAGATCCCTAAGCTGAGTCCATGACAAAATATAGGCAATGTGAAGAAATTCTCAAGGATTCTGGTATTTGGAAAGATCACTGCCTTGGAAATAACCCCAATGTTTTCTTTACCTGCTGCAAATAATAATTTTTCCATTTTTCCACATCCAGGCTGTGATTGGTTCGAGTTCAAAAGACATGATCCATTGTGTGCTACTTTTTTTTTTTTTTTTTTTTTTTTTTTTTTTTTTTTTTTAGATTCTCATTTCTCATTCTTCCAGTTTATTCGACAGAAAGGAAATTGCCCTATGGTGGCTTTGGTACCCAGCCCAGCCCCACAAAATGTTCATGGATGGCAGCCTGAAGTGGCTTCTGTCATATCATATAGAAGAAAAAGCAAGGGTTTTCCTCTAGGATTTGTCACCACGAGAGTTCGTGGTCTTTGAACCATAACAGTATGTCCTGAGTTTTCTTTTTCTTAAGAGGAGATTTTTTAGAAGGGCTGTAGAGTTGACAAAGGAGTGTTCCCATCAGTAATAGTGAAACCATTTTTAAAACAGAAAGGAGCATATTCTGGGGACAGGATGATGGAGCTGGAGGGCAGCATCCTGTTCTCCACTTCTATATAAGGAGCAGTTCACCCATCATGGAAGTAAGTTGCCACCTCAGTAATCAAATTCTCCCACTTTAAAGCTGTATTCTGCCGATTAGGGGTAACTGACATCTCTCTAGGGGTAACAGTGACACTTTCAAGGGCCACAGCCTTCTTCCTAGAAGTTTCCTCTTCAATGAGAGTCATAGTCTGAAGATAGGCAAGAGCTGTAACCATCTCTGCAGAGGTCACAGACTGATTACCCACTGAGGCCATGGTCTCTCCTCCAGTGTCACAGACTGATTACCCACTGAGGCCATGGTCTTTCCCCCAGGGGTCACAGACTGATTGCCCACTGTGATCGTGTTCTCTACCCCATCCATTGTGTGCTATTTTTAAGGAGACATTAGTATAAAGCTTACAACCTCATTTAACTCAGAATTTTGCCTCTAATATCTGTATGTTCTAGTATCCAAACATACTAAGAATACATTAGACTTAACCAAGCTCCTGACCTTTTACAGTTTTAAAACAAGTACAGAGAGCAGCTTAGAAAGTGTTTTTGTTTTCAACTCATTAAGTGTTCTAGTTTCTAGTTGATTTACAAAGAAAAGCCACTTATGTTTTAATTTGTCCAACTTTCAACATAAAATGGGAGAAGGGAACATTATGAACATAAGAATCACTTGAAAGAAGCCACTGCCCTTAATTCCAGATATATTGGTCCTCATCACGCTACACAATGGTTGGTGCTCACAATTGTCTGCCTCTTTGTTTATGGAGATCTCTTAGGAGCATTGTTCTACTCGTTTGACTACAGGGATTCATGATACTTACTCTTTAAGACCTAGAAAGACATTTGCATATATTTCATAGTTATTTTCTATTATTTTATTATAAAAAATCTTCTAAAGTATACTCTAATAGGAATAAATGCAATTACATACATAATTATAAGTGTAATTTTTGCCCCTATAGTTTATCTCTCTTGATGTGGAATTCCCCTCTGTATGCTGTGAATATCATTGGTAAATAGAGAAACTTCCTTGGCCAATTGATAGGGCAAAACTTAGGTAGGCAGAGAAAACTAAACTGAATGCTGGGAGAAAGGAGGCAGAGTCAGAGAGAAGCTATGGAGCTGCCCCTGGAGACAGATGTGCTGAAACTTTGCTGGTAGGCCACAACCTCATGGTGATGCACAGATTAATAGAAATGAGTTAAATTAAGATGTAAAAGCTAACCAATAAGAAGTTAGAACTAATAGGTCACGCAGTGATTTAATTAACACAGTTTCTGTGTGATTATTTTGGTTCTGGGCTGCCAAGAACCAAAAAGCAGCCTCCTTCCAACACTCCCAATTTGATGTAATCTCTTTTCCTTAAGAAAAATAAATTCGAGGATACATATTAAAACTATTACAAAAACTATTACAAATTTTTCCTATTGTTTATCATGTTGAGTAACATGTAATGTGCACTATATATTTATTGAGAAACTTGGATTTTGAAGTAATTTAATTTATTGCAAACTACAGCAGTAATGCATGGTTTTTCTTTTACTCATATATGTATACACATATAATTTAAAGCAATGCTAAATGACTTTGCGTTATTTTCCTTGACTTTTAGAATTTTTCTTCATATGTTTATTTTGGATGATAATTACCATCAGATGCTATCCACTCAATATGTTGTGTCTAGGAGGCAGTGGTTAAAGTTTATCCACAAATAGTGACTCTCATTGTTTTAACTTGCTTCTGCACTAGAGAAACAAATTCGTAGAGAAGGGTGACAGGAAATAAAACCCTGCCTGAATATTGGTAGTTCATTACTCTCTGTGAGCCCCAGGTGAGCGGAGAAATATTTTGGCACTATCAATTGGCTTTTCATGCAGTAGCCTTCCCTGAAAAGAACACTGTTTCTTCGACAGTCCCACTGCCAGTGCACGGATTTAACAGTCAGGTTCTGAGTGAAATCCAACATGTCTTCATCATCTCTCTTACCTGCTCCCTAGTTACAGTCTATGTGAACACGGAAGGCTAATCAATCCCAAGATAATAAAAGCATATTTATGTTTTGGGCTGTGATGAACAGCTCCAATGGGGGTTTGCTTATTAAAGATTATTAAACAATATTGTTTCTTCACTTGAAGGAATTGAGAAAAAGTACCATGACTGAAATAAAGAATTAAGCATGCATAAGGCTAGGGTGTGTAACTCCACTCCACTATTACAGAACATCTTGCAGAATCTTTGTATGTTTCTTGTGTTAGACCTCTGGAACCGAAATGAATCCTGTAATGTACTTTCTCTTCCAAAACCAATTAGGTCTGGCCATATGTGGGCTCTTATGAATTTCACAGATTTGCATTTCAGTTCCCTCCTAGAACATCAATGCATAGATCCCTTTGCTTTAGCTGCCTGTGTGGCATTTGTTTTTCGCAGCACATGTTTTGATATGCCTATACCAAGCATTCACAGGAGAGTGTTCAGAGCCTATGTAGTTCTTCCCTTGCCAGAAATACTTCTACTCTCTCCATATTACCTGCAGAATACTTAGCTAAAATGCATTTACTTATCATGTAGAACTCAGTTTGTGCACATATTCCTGGTGAAGCTTTTCTAAACACTAGAAGATAATTAAAATTCTTTGAGATTTCTATTAGTTACAAGTCATTTCCATTCTGTAATAATTTATATATATATATATATATATATATATATATATGCCTGAATTCCTTGTTTTTTTCTGCCAGAGAGTAAGCTTTTGAGAAGAAGTATACTATAGGATTCATTTTATATAGTTGGCACTTACAGAAGAGAGCCTGGCTTGTTGTAGACTCTCAACACTAATGGCATAAATAAAAATGTCAATGCCCTTAAATCATCCAAACACTTGAAAGCTGGCAAATCCATTATGAGTCTTGACAAAGCTTCTCTTTCTCTTTTTTCCCCTACTTAGGTAAAAGCTCCATTTTTTTCTCTTTTTATTGAAATAGATTTTTTTCTTATACAATATATCCTGATTACAGTTTCTTATCCCTCTACTCCTCCTAGGTTTTCCCTCCTCCCTTCCATCCTGATCCACTCCCTTTCTGTCTCTTATATAAAAGGAACAGACTTCTAAAAGATAACAAAACACAACAAAGTAAAATAAAATAAGACAAAACAAAACCCATCACATTGAAGTTGGATAAGACAAACCAAAAGAAGGAAAAGGCCCAAGGGAAGGCACAAGAATCAGACCCACTTGTTCACACATTCAGGAGTGCCCTAAAAACACTAAACTGAAAGCTCTAATATATGTGCGGAGGACACAGGGCAGCCCCGTGCAGGACCTGTACTTGCGCTTCAGTCTCTGCAAGTTTATATGAATTTTGCTCAGTTGGTTTAGAAGGCCGTGTTTTCCTGGTGTCCTTAATTCTCTCTGTCTCATACTCATTCTGCCTCCTCTTCTGAGAACATCCTCGTGACATGACAAAGTCTTCATGCTTTCACTGAAGAGCTTTCTTACCTTAATCCTCAAATTTCAACAATAGCAAGGGTAACTGAGAAGTATCTAACTTAGTAAGCTATTGCTGAATAATTAGAATACATAAATATTACTAAAAAATCATCTTTTGTAGTTTACCAAACAAATATTGGGTTAAGGTGGAACCTTTAATGGTGCAGAAGGGATTTGTGGCTGTGTTCTGAAATATTCTGAAGTCAGATTGTGAACTAGGCAATCTCTGCCAGTTTGTATTCTGCTAGAAATATAAAAGGGTAACCGAGGCTTATATCAGGTTGAGAAGAGGTAACGTGCTTAGCACCTTTCTTTGATGATACAGTTACCAACTACCTGTATCAAAATATTCAAAAATAAAATACTGAGAAACAACGCATATAGACTATTCTAAGAGTTGAATGAAAATAACGATGTCATCTAAAGTGTTTCTGTGGCCAAAAAGAAAAAAAAGTTCATTTCTAGAGTAAATAAACTTATTTAAAGAGTTTCATTTTCTTTTACATTCAGACTAGAAATAGATATTGTATTTCACATTTTTAAGATACTAAATTTTTAAGTATATTCTTTAGGAGCACATGTAGAAAATATTATTTGGGGGCTATTTTCAAACACTTAGGAAATATGCTTAAGTGTTAACACGCAGTTAACATTCCTTGACTACTCAGCTCATTCCAGTACTCACAGACGCCTTCTTTGTTGCGTAGTCCTGTCTCATATTTCATGGCCGTGCTTGCCAATCAGTTACAGTCTTTGGCCCCATGTCACTTTTATCCTATTGGACGATTGTCATGGGAGCTGCCCAATGGTGCGCTGCTAATGAGGCAGTTTAAAGAGCAGCTGGGGATGTGCGATTGCTGGATTAGGGTCAAGGCCAAGAAAGAAAATAGATGGGAGAGATACAGCCTGAATGACTGCCAATAAACAGGGGTTCTATTATCCTACTAAAGCAGGACATTCATTACCATCTATTGCAGCATAATTTGGGTTCAGTCAAGCTGTCTCCCTCTCCCTTTGGATTTACAATTCATAAACCACAAATGGTTCAAAGGGTGCATTGTCCCTTGTAGCCATGTAACCCAGGGTGAGCGAGAAGCACGGAGAAAATGAATGAGCTATGAAGTCCCTAACGGGAGCACCATCAGGACTGACACCTTGTTCCTTGGAACTGTGACATAAGGTGTAGGCACGATGCCAACATAGTTTTACATCTCTGTGAAGCCATTTGTTCATTAAGCAGAGCTAAAAGAAAAATCGTTTGCTCGCTCTTTCAGAGAGTCAAATTGTAACGATTACAGCTAGTATGTTCATGATACCTTCCTCTAGTCACTTGGTAAGACTGCATAAAATAAGGACTGGTTTAAACTCCACCATACAGACTCAAATACGTGTGTTTATATACATGTATACTTGCATATGTATATATTATACTAAGTTTATCTAAGTCTCAGGAAATAATCTCTATATAGTAATTTTATATTATTCTACACGTAGATACTGTCATGTAGAAAATTCCCTCATGTCTCCTTTTCTTTTGTCAAAATCGTTCCTCTAAATCCTTTCTGCATTTTTCCTTGTGCCTCCACTGCTCTTTTAAAATTATACTCCCTTTTATGGTTTGGATTCAGTGCTCAAGCCCACCTGCCACATGAGCTAATGGAGCCATAGTGCTATTGTCTATGTTCTGTACGTAGTTTAAAAGGCAAAGGAGCCTGGTGAAAGAAGCAAGTTCTGTAATTCAGAGCAAATTAGCCAAGGCACAGGGAAGATAATAAATAACTGTTGTAAAGTGAGAGAAAGAAAACGTAAAAACTTCCTGTTTCCACTTTGTCTGAGGACAGAAAATCCTAGGGGCATCCCCACACTCTGACTATTGGGTCAGGTCTGCAAATACAGGGGGAAAGGGCTAGAAAGTCAGCTTCAGTTCTTAGCTTTATGGTTTTAGGTAACATAAGTAAAAAACAAATTGTACTTAGCAGGTTTTGGCCCATGATTTAATCCTCACTGGTTTATTTATTTTCTGAAGTTTTATTCTTTTTTAAATTAATTGATTAATTTTTAAATCATCTTTTCTCGTTTTACATACATATCCCAGTTCTCACTCCCTCACCTCCTCCCTCTCCCCCAATTTTCCTCCATTTCACTCCCCATCCACTCGTCAGAGAGGGTAAGGCTTCTTCCCATGGGGAGTCAACCAAGGCCCTCACCCCTGCATTTAGGCTGAGCAAGGTATCCTTCCAAAGGGGATGGGCTCCACAAGCCTGTTCAAGCCTTAGGTATAGATTCTGGTCCCACTGTAAGATCCCTTACAGAAGATTTATTCTTTTGTGTATGTAAGTTACAGATTTGCTATGAATCACACTATATTTTCTCAGATTATGCTTTATCGAAAATTTATCCTTTTGTTTCAAAATTGTAGAGTTTTTATTTTAAATTCTTCCCAACATAGGTATTTCAAATGATGTATATAATAACATCTGCCTCTCACTCTTCCTGTCACATCACAAATGTGTTGTAAACATCCACAATATAGATCATCCTACTGAACGCTCAGAGACAATTTCTTCTTAGTATCAGAACTTTTATATTATGGCTTAAGCCTTCATAATAATTGAATTTTTACTGGAATTTTAAAGTATGCAAATGTTGAAAGTTTGTGTTTAAATGTAGTTATAGTGTGAAATTATATGTTCTGTTTTACTTTAGAAATTATGGCTAATATATGTATCATTGACAAAATATTCATTTTTGACACTAAAATATATTATATTGTATTATTATCTTATAATAATATAAGATAAGTTTGTTTAGTGAATATATTATATAGGGGATATACAATTATTTTTTACTCAGACCTGCATTTTTTTATTTTATTGTAACATTTTGAATGGCATGCTTGATTTGAATAGCTGGAGAACTATTGGGTTTTTTGTTCAGATTTATAAAGATTGTTTGCCGCAGTAAAATTTTCCTTCTTCATTTTGTTCCCCAAATCAATTTTTACCTTAAATCATGGTTAAATTTTTATTTAAGAAATATTGAGTCTATGAATTTAACACTAGAGAAACATTCTTAGGAAATTTTTGTCTAGAGTGATTGCATAGTATAGGAAAATAGAGAAGTAGGAGAGAGAAGCAGGGGAGAGGGTGACGAGTTTATAAAGCTTCCATTAACTTCTTTGATTCTATCAAAAGGAGATTGTTTTGGTGGAATGAAAGAAATGATTGATACAAAGTTAGAGAGGATGAAGGTAGAACCTGTATCTTTTCTTGATGGTCCAGGTGGGTAATGACAAGGAGGAGGACTTGGTTCTCTATGAATCATTTCAAGACAAACAGCAATTTCCAGACAAAATGCTTGCGATACTGGATCTTATCTGGAGCATAGATTGAAAGTGGATATTTGGACCAGATGTAAACAGTAGCATTTTAAAGTGTGACTGCTCTAGGTCTCTTTGTACCTTAGTAAAACAATAAAACACCATGATACAAATAGAAAACTTACATGTAGTGAAAGTCATCTTCTAGATGAGAAGATAAATGGATTATTTCTGTGACTCTAGGGTGATCTGGTACCCACTGAGATATACCATGACCTTTCAAAAGCAAGCAAGATATACAAGGCGTAGCTGACTGCTTCCCAGAGGTTTCATGAAACTAAAAACCATTGTAGTTTGGTAATGATAAAACAATAATAATGATATTAGATATGTATTCTTGATAATAATATAGTAATGATACTAGAGATACAGACATTTATAATGGTCATACATATATGTATGCAGTAAATATCTATAGATAGATAAAGATATATGGATTTTATTGTGAGACAAGTGTGCTATCATGCTTTACATGGAGCCTCATATTTAATCACAAGCACATAATTCTTCTAAGAAGAAAATATTTTCCTATTTTTATCACAGAGAAAATTAATGTCTAAAAAGGGTTTACTTGATTTGCCCTATATCACCCAGCTATTAAGCTACACAGTTGAAATTCAAATCCAGTCAGTCTGGCTCCATAGCCTGGCTCTTAACCGCTGAACTAAACCAACAGGGAAGACAGCAACAATCATGTTTGACTAGCATTGCACCTCTGCCTGAGAATGACTTTAACATCAAAAGATTGGTCTTTGGTAATAAAGTCCTCAAGGATAAAGAACCAATAGAAAAATTAAAATAAAAATTATGGCCAAAAAAAGAAGTAGGTTTGAAGGTTTTAAGAGTGAAATTTATTCATTAAGTCCATTTTCAAACTTAGCTTTGAGGAGCTTCTACAGATTTCTGCTGCAGAATTTGCACGCTCAATAACTTTCTTAAAAAATTTTTTGGCTTTTTGAGACAGAGTTTCTGTGTGTAACGCTGGCTGGCCTAGAACTCTCCATTTAGATCAGGCTGGCCTCAGACTCAGAGATATAGCCTACCTCTGCCTCCAGAGTGCTGCTGACAAAGGTATGTGCTATCACTGCCCAGTACATAGTTCTAAAACAACTGAATATCTGAGTTTCTGACCTTGCTTCTCAGATAGTCATCATAGAGTCTTGTGCAATATACAAGTTACTTTCTGTGTAATCAAGAGTTTCTTTTGTGTAGCTGGAGATACCAATCAGGTACTTTCCATTAATGAATAACATAATGTTATGATTGAGGTGTCATTGAATGTATCTGGACAGTGTATTTGTATGAACTTACGATTATCCTTATCATCATTCTACCCTCCTCACTAATGTCTGAGAGAATATTTTTGTAGGTAAGTGAAAAAGGTTTTTTTTTTTATTCTTAAAAATATAAATATGTAGAAGAAGTCAGTAAGGCCCAACAGTTTACAAATGTCTTTCAGTTCTGTCAATCGCAACTTAGTTATTTTAATAAATGATTCTCCTTAGATTATTAAACTCAGTGATTGAAGGAACCCAGAACTTGTTTTCATAGCTGCAACCCCATCTACAGGATTCACAGACACATTCATTGGAGGTGATGGCACTCAGAGCCAGAATGAAGGATGTAATTGAGAAGTGCTTTGGAAATCAGTCTGGACATTGTTCTCTTGCTTTTATCTGTCCAGTGTGGGTCAGGCTCACTGCTGGAGGAGATCATTCAGACAGATAAAATACACAATCAAATTGCAAACCAAAACAAATGACTCTAAAAGGAATATCAAAGTGGAAGTTAGGGAGACTTCTGCTGTCCGCGTGCCTGCTCAAGTCCAAAATTTGCAATCAAAACCTTGAGGCCCATATGTTCTTTTATTTATTTCATTTTGCGATTATAATATAATTACCTATGCCCCCCCCAGCCCTACTATATATTCCTTCTTGTTCTCATTCAACTCCATAATCTCTTTTTCATTAATTTCTGCTAAAGTAAAGACTGTCTCAATAAGAGGAAACAAAGCTGGTATCAGAAATCTAGCAATAGCTTTTCATTTTATCATACGGTGTGCTCTGCAATTTAGCATTCTAACTATGTACCTATCAGGCAACATGATGCTATCTGTGGTTGGCCAGGCTCACCTAATAGTCCTAACTTATGCAAAGTGTTGCACTTTGATGGAATATTTTTTCTCCTTTATTTGAAAGTTTCTCAATGATTAAAAGGTTAGCAGACTACTGGATTTCTGTACAAGAAAAGCATTTTGGAGCATCGTTAAATGAATGTATAAAGCCTCCCAAAGTTCCTCCCTTATTTAAGAGCTCATTTTCCTCTTGCTTAGAGTTTGCAGGTGTTTTTATTTTATTTATTTCTAAAGCAATGGGATGAATGTGTTACTTAGGTCACTTACCTTTATCTGCAGAGGCTAAGATTTGTTAAGGTGATTGTCTATTGTTCCATGGGCTGACAAGGTAATTTATAACACTTTCAGAATCTCTTTTTTAAAAAATAATAAAATGTCAAGCAAAATACAACTAAAAATTATACCAAAATTTACAATTTTCATCTTCATACAGTACGTTTTGTGAATAAAAACTGTGAATATCTTTCTGAATCAATTTACTAAGTAGTATTAACTGAGCCAGATGTGGCGGTACACTCATGTAATCTCAGCAGTTTTGAGACTGATCAAGATGAAGATTTAGAGAACAACCTGAACTTTGTAGGGAGACCCTGTTTCAAAATCTCAAACTAAACCAACAACAATAAATAACAATAACAATAATGATATTTATTATTATTAGACACCCATCATGTTATTGCAGTCAGATGAAAGTATGGAATTGTTAGGTAATGTATAGTGTGATCTGTTCACTCCTGAGGTGACAGCTAGAAGGGTGACTATAGAAAATAGATGAGTGTTTAAAGACAAAAAATTAGAAGATTCACACAGACTAGTCAGCAGGAATTTCCCAGAATGCCTTTGTACTTAACAAAATGCAACTGGTACTATATGCAAGGAGTATCTCACAGAGCCAGTGCCCGTGTTCCTCTTGTTTCCATTTCAGCATGAGATAGGAAGGAATCCGACACAGACTTGTGGCACCAGGACAATGTGACTGCCCTTGTTTCCTTCTGTGTTTGTAAACAAATGTCACTTTACGATCTCTGTCCTTACTTTATGGTTTTGTAATATTATAGGAATCAAAGAAGAACATTGGATTATTAACTGGGCAATTCAGCTCTAACCACACTTTGATCTTAACTTCTGTGACTATAGGAGGGTCCTGGAATATGCTACGAGCCATTTATCAGCTTTCCAGTGAAGACAAATGCCAGCTACTTACAACCTCAAAGCATCTTCAGAAACAGCATTAACTGAATGTAGGCAAATAATTATTGTGTTGGTGCACCCTGTTCTAGCACTGGCACAAAAGCATCTGCTCATTTTAGCTATTGCCTGGAAATTGTTGATGTTTATAAGATTAAAGATATTCATGATGATTCATGAAGAGTTTATCCCCACAGCTCATTATAGTATCCTCATAAGCACTGTCAGTGGTCATGTGTGTAGCAGAATTTTTTTTGGGAGGGGGGCATCAATCAGCTTTCAAATCATGATGATAGAGAGACTTATTTTAGTTTTGAGGGCTCAGCCAACCTAACCACATTTCTGGCTAGCTCTTTTAACTTAAATTACCCTTTTTATCTACCTTTTGCCTTGTGGGTTTATTACCTTTCTTAATTTTGTATCTCTAACTTTCACTGCTTCTCTAAGTCTGGCTTCTTTCTCTGGGCATCTCCTTCCTTCTTCTTCTCCTCCTCCTTCTCGTTTTCCTTGTGTTCTTTTTTCTTCTTCTATTTATTCTCTCTGCCTGGTATTTCTTTTCCTTGCTATTGGCCATTCAGCTCTTTGTTATACCAATCAGTTGTTTTAGATAGGCAAGATAAAGATATTTAACTGTTCTTTCTATAATTAAACATGCATCCATACATCATTAAACAAATGCAAATAGTTGATGTTTATATGATTAAAGATATTCATGGTGATTCATGAAGGGTTTATCCCCACAGCTCATTATAGTATCCTCATAAGCACTGTCAGCGGTCATATGTGTAGCAGGATATTTTTGTGTGCAAAAGTAACACGTATTTACATTTAAATATTCTGCAGCATAAACAAATGTAACTAATGTGAGCTTTGTAAAATGGCTTTTGTCTGTAGCAGCAACTTTCCATTTCTTCAAAGCATAGGTCATTTCCCCTCTGTACTTGTGATGCCACAGAAAGTAAGAGAGGTGCGCATGCCCACTGTCATTGTTGCCATCAAAAAGTCAGTTATTTATCTACTTCATAGGCAGAGAAAAGAACTCAGTATTTTTATAGAGGAAGCACATAGATATGTATACCAAGAGAAAAAGGAGAGAAGTAGAAGTCACTGTGGAATACCTTAAACTAAATAAAAACATAGTCATCCTCTTTAGAGTTGATGTTCTTCCCAGGTCTGTGGGTGGAGGTACTTGTCTACCAGAAAAATGTATAGAACTGGCCAATAAAGTTCTCTTTAACTTTTAACCTAGCCAAGTACCTGTCTTGGTACTTGTACTTGGTACTTGGTACTTGGTACAAGTGCCTCCACTACCACAGTCACCAGACCATGTGACTCAACTCTGCATTAATTGGCAGGCATGAAGGAAGCAGTCAAGATACTCCCCAGCTAACTACCTCAAATGACACTCTGCTGCCCTTAAATTACAGCCTCTGGTCATTAGCAGAACTTCAGAACATCACCACTACTTTTCCCTTGATTCCCTGCCAGTTTCTGTTGGTTGCCTAAAATTCAGTGATCTTAACCATCTCTCTATTCAAAGGTATATATATCGGGTTCTTTTTGTTGTGAACCTGCCACCCATGCTGTCCGAGATAATTCCTACTCTTTCTTTTCCTAACTCCTCCCAGATCCTCCTCATTTCTCCATCTACCTAAATCCACACCTTTTCTTTCTTATTATCATTAGGAAACAAGCAGCAACTAAAATAATAATAAAAAATTAGATAAACAAAAACAAACCAGAATAGAACAAATCAGACAGAATAAAAAGAAACAAAAAAAACCAAAGTATAGTTCAAGAACTACATATACATGCAGACACCCATACATACACACACACACACAAAGAGAGAAAGAGAGAGAGAGAGAGAGAGAGAGAGAGAGAGAGAGAGAGAGAGAATGAGAGATTCCATAAAACACAAAAACAGAAACCATAATGTATACACAAATGACCTTTAAGGGAGAAATAAAAACCCCTGGCAAAGCATTATGAGAGAATAAATTCCAAAGATGCTGCTGAGTTCATTTTGTGTTGATCATCTACTCTGGGTATGGACCTTACAAGTAAGAGTGATGTATTTCCCCAGCAACACTTGATTGGATCAAACTAATTTTTTTTATTAGCAAGTGACTATCAGCTAGAGATGACCTCTAAGTTAGGGATGGAGGCATGTGCCCTCTTTCCATTTAATTTTTAACTGGAAAATGAAAAGACCCCACCTACTAGCTGGTATCATTATTTTTATCATTCTTTCAGTGCAGCACAACTTACATCATCAAAGTTTGTATCTTGTTCATATTTATCCGCATATTGCCTAATTTGATGTTTGGAAAATGAAAGGGTCTTTATCAATTGTTATTTAAGTCACAAACAACACTGGACTTCTTTATCGTCAGATCTCTCCATAGCTCTTCAAGTTCTTCTTCTTAAATATATTATGTTTTAGTAGAGATAAAATGCTTTATAATTTTTTTTACTAAAAAGGAAAAGTTCTTTTAAATAAATATAAAAGAATGCCTCACTTGCATTCATTTATTAATAAAAGGACACAAATCTACTACTAAAATAAATGACTCAGAGGCCCTTTTGTATGAAATGTAAGAAGGCAATAAATTGAGAACAAAATGTTAAAATTGAAGTACAGATATTTCCAGGAAAATGATGCAAACCAGTAAAGTTTTTATAGAAAATGTCCTTTAAGATTTGTGAGAGAGAAAACAGGATTGGAAAATGTGGTCTGTAGAAATGTTTACTTAAATGCTACTTCAGTGTGGGAACAGCATTTGCATGATAAAATTGCCTTATTAACAGCATATTGGACTTCACTTTCTTGGTTTGAAAACAGAGCCAGGAAATCTCAATACTATTTCATCTTATTTTGTTATGTTTTCGCCCTAGCATAAATGTACACTACTTAAGAATTTAATGAAAATTTCTAGTGCTCCCTAAGCCTAAACACATTTTCTTGGGTTTATGAAACCACCTGAGTCAGCTCAACTCAGTATTTTTAAAGCCACAAACCATGTAACTTCCCTCACTCTTTTCTTTACTAAGGGACTTTACAACTTCCAACATCTTAATTTCCTAAAAGATTCCATAAACATGTTCAATCAGTGGTCAATTGAAAGCACCAATTCACTGGGCAGGGGAGCAGGTGTCAGTGACTTCTCATTTAGAAGCAGCTGGCTGTTTTTATTAAAATGATCTTCGTTAGCTACAGAATCGGAGAAATGTGCCAGGGGTCCAGTGATCAAGGCTATGATATCTCTTTGCTCTGTCTTGTTTTCTGACCATGCATTACCCCTAACTCCCATAAGCCATGCGCATTACACTAGCTTTCGCTGACAAAGGAAATGAACTAAGCCGTATCCTCGCCAGTTCAGCACAAAATCACCCACACAACTGGAAAAGATAATCTGAAATGTGTATCCAAAAAGCTAATTTTATCGTGTAACAACAGCCTGGTATAGGAAAGACAGCAATGTTAATGCTTCAGCATTCCCATAATTAACATTAAGAGAGAAACTCCTCAGGGCTGCTTCACAGGGAAGGCAGAGGAGACAAATTTAGTCTGAGAGTTGATGGTATTCGGTTAACGTAATTATAGAAGGCAAAATTTTCTAGAGATCTGCTCTTTTAGTGAAAATAGCAATCTTCTTAGTACTGTCCCAGATCACAGGAGTCAGCAGATGTTAGCATCACACTGAGAAAAACCATTGTGAGTAAAGTTACTCCCATACATCAGATCAGAGAGCAGTTGAGGAGCATAGATACTCTGCATTCTGCTTCATAGGTCAGTCCTGATTCTTCCAAGAAGGCTGGTTAGTTTGAATGAGTACATACAGGAAAGAAAGGATAAACCTTATGTAAACAATTAATTTAAGTACTAACATTTGTTAACAGGGTGTATGGTAAGGCTGGGATACTTAAGAGTTCTGCTCACATGTTTCATGGCTACTTAAGAATTTAATGAAAATCTCTAGTGCTTCCTAAGCCTAAATACATTTTTATTGGGTTTAGAAAGCCACCAGTGTTAACAAAAAATAATATCACCAAAATAATAATGAAAAATTCATAGTAATATTGACATATACCTATATATATATATATATATGTATGTATGTATGTATCCAAATATTTATACTCTGTGATTCTGTGATCACTCACTGTTTTCATTTTTTCTCTTTAGACAATGGAATCTTTAGAAGATTTTTCTACGGGTGTTTATTATTTAGGTAATAACTATGCGTGTTATGAGTAAACATTACATTAAAGCCTGAAACAACATCAAATGTGTTTGTGTTAGGCAAATTTAAGATTGTATGCAGAATTCCCTTCTCAGACTGCAAAGTACTTTTTGGTTTTCTAAGAAAAGATATGAAACAGTAGCTTTAGGAATATCTATCTGTTGCCACTTTATCGTGAGTCACACACTAGACTTCAACTCCAATAAGAGAAAGATTTCAATTCAGCATCATCATTTAACAGAAGCAAAGCATACTATGTGATCACTCACTGTTTCCATTTCTTCCCACATCACAAATGGTGTCTTAGTTCTGTATGACCCCAGACCTTAGCTGTTTGATGATTAAGACACACTATGTTGTGTCTTCTTTTTTTTATGATGGTTTAAATAGCAATATTTATGAAACAGAATGGCCTTGAAAATACTAATTAAGAGATTTGCAATATAACCTTACAGTTTCTAACATATGTAATTATTACCTGTATTTGTTATTATCATATTTTTTCTCTCAATTATCAAGAAAGGTCTGTTACATGACAGGTGCTCATAGATAAGTAATTTATGCCTGTTATCTATAGACAGTCTTACATTTCTTGACCTGCCAAATCTTATTGCTAATTGCCTAAGAACACCTCTAATGTTGTTATCAAGGAAATAAGACAAATGAACCCATAACTATTTTCCCCATGAATTTGGGTAATCATGGTCAATAAAAAATCATAGCCAGAATATATGCAGAAAAGAGACAATAGAACAAAATGCACATTGTTGTTTCTACCAAAATGACCCTTATGGTCCAAACAAGCAAATCTTTATTTGCCATAATAGAAGATAGATGTGTCATGGGTCCACTTCCCTTTCCTCTCTCCCACCCATCCTGTGCACTACCATTTATTCCTTCTGGAATTCAGACCTCTTGTTCTGGGATTATTATTGTTACATATATGTGAACTTATCCTTTTCTGGGCAAGACATTTTAATTTTCCTTAATAAATTTTAATTTAAGCATAATTATATCATACTCCCTTTACTCTCTTAAATCCCACACATACTTATCTAGAAAGATGAAGAAGTAGATTCTGTGCCTTCCTGAATACCATGTTTATATGGCCTTGCCTTTTCTTTTACAACTAATATAGATTTTCTTATTTTGACCATAAACATGGTTTTTGTGGGAATGACAATGCATACTTTTGATTCTAATACATTTTTATGCATATGTGTGTATGTATATGTGTAACTATATAAGAATATAAATACAATGTGCCAAGTCCATTTCGTGTTGCTGGTATAGATATAGATTCAAGGGTGATCATTTGTTACTGGATATCTAGTTAGGGGACATCCATCCATGGGAGAATGACTCTTCCTCTCTGACAGCAGTTAGTTGCCAGTAGTTCTTTTCCTGAGGAGTGGCATGGTATGGATGCCATGTAGCTGCCAGAGGAAAAAGATGCAAGCTGCCAGCCGGAGTCTTGCTGGTAGGCCATGAGCCTCATGGTAAAATATAAAATAATAGAAATGGGATAATTTAAGGTGTAAGAGGTAGCTAAAAATACACTTAAGCTATTGGTCCAACAGTATTGCAAATAATACTGTTTCTGAGTTGTTATGTCAGGTCTGGGCAGCCAGGAACAAATGTGCAGCCTCTGCCAACAGATTGGAGCACCAATGTGTGCAGCTAAATCAACGTAAAACCTGAGAGAGCTTATATAAAGTTCTAGGCACACGCACATAAAAAATGTTTCGAGGTTTTTTTTTTTTCCTGAATGGGCTCTGTTCGCTGGCAGCAAGCATTTAAAGAGAGATATGTTATAGATATGAATACTCTACATTGGTATCGATCTTGGTCAATTGATATAAATTTTAGGTCAATTTAGTTATATGTATATTTCTGCTCTTTACTAAGGTTAATACCTTTGTGCAGCTCATTTAAAAATGTAATGTATAATTATGAAATGCAGGTTAATAGATAGTCATTTATAATGGTCAAATTTGTAGTCATGTTAGTAAGGATTTCTAGATATATAGAAATATATTTCAGTTAGATAGATAATTTTCAAATCTTTGAAAGACCTATAGAATATGACATTTAAACTGTTTTAAGACCTTAAGACTTTTCATGACAATGAGACACATCTGCTCCTGGAAGTACCAATCTACTTCAAGAGGATGATGGGCATCTAAGAGGCTTCTTATGGGGTTTGTTAGCCATTTGGGAAAGAAACTGCTCTTTCCTGTACTGTCTGATGGTGTGCTGTATGAACTGGGCAAGGAGGACCCACAGAAAAATCACTGCTAAACTTTCCTAAAGGTGAGATTATTCTTTGGGGTTCCTGCTTCCATAAAAGATTCTTCCAGACTTTCTGCAGGACACAGAAGAAAGCAACTGATGAACTTTGCCAACACAAGTCGTAAGAGATATTCAAATTTCCTGCTTCATGGAAAAGTCTGCTGGACACTATGGATCTGTAGGGTGAAGATGTGTGTCCGAATATTACAATAGAATATTGGGTGACTGTCCAGGCAGTGAGATGTTTCTGTCATTTCTAGAGCTTTGGAAATTTCTTACAATGCACTTTCTGCTAACTTAGATAATATTATATCTTTCTGGGGTCTTTGATGGAGTTGAAGAAGAGTTATAATTATAGTTTTTCTCAGTTATAATAAAAAGATAAAGGAGATATAAATATTGTAACTGCAATTCTTGCTTGATACCTGTTTTATTGTATGCTATTTTACTATATTAAAGTTAAAGCTTTCCATTTCATTTAGACAGAAAAGGGGAAATGGTATGGAAGTCCTTCTATATATTTGTTGCTTCTACTTGTTAATGAAAAAGAAGCCACTTTGGTCTGTGAAAGGGCAGAATAGTTAGGCAGGAAAACTAAACTGAATGTTGGGAGAAAATAGAGTCAGTGAGATGCCATGTAGCCTCCAGAGGTGAAAGACCCAAGTTGTTAACCGGGACCTTGCTGGTAGGCAAAAACCTTGGTGGTAAAATATAAAATAATAGAAATGGGCTAATTTAAAAAGTAAGAGCTAGCTAGAAATACACTTAAGCTATTAGCCAAAGAGGATAGCATATAATATAGCTTCTGAGTGATTATTTGGGTTCTCGGCAGCTGGGAACGAAAGAGCAGCCTCTGCCAACAGTGACATCTCTCTGATTTCCACTTATATGATGGTATGTCTTTAAGTATTCTTATTTGGGTCGGTATGTGTAGGCAGCCATAATCTTGTGTTGTTTTGTGTCTAGCTTCTCTGCCATTTTTAGGTGATATACTCTCACAGCAGATTTTATGGTCCTCTGGCTCTTATAATCAATGTTAGATAAAAGCGGTATATTCTTAGTCAGTTTCTGTGGTTCATTGAGATATTTGCTAACAATCTGTAAAATAACTTCAGAAGTTTCCTTCACGTTGATATGAACATAAGAAGGCAAAGGCTGTACGATTGTCACATATGGAACAAAGAAGACTAGCAATTCTGCATAAACCAGATGAATGCTGGAATAAATCTGATGCTATTTCTAATAGAGCATAGACCTTTGTGACATGTCATTGCTAAATGTTCTGCTTTACAAGATTGAGACTGGCCACAGCCACTCACTATTCTAAGCAGGATCAATACTAAAAAGGATTTATTACTCAGTTCAGTGCATAAATCTGCTATGATTGAGGCTAGTTCTCCAGTACACAGTCTGAACACAGAAAAAAATCCCTTTTATTGTTCAGAGGAAGTAATGACATGCATTCTCCTTAAGATTTTTATGTAAAGCAATTTACTGTTTCACAGTAACTATCAATGGTCTTCATTCCTTCCTGCAGTCTTTTTTTAAGTGTGTTTTTGTTTTGTTTTTTGTTTTGCTTGGGCATCTTTAGGAGATACAAGCAAGACCCAGACCCAGAAAAAATATGAACCTAAATAAATTGTTGCCAAAACTGTTTGCTGCCATAAATACCTATAATAGGGGTTTAGAGAGAATTTGCCTTTGACTTAGAAATCACAGAAGGCTTTATATGATTTTGTGATTCTGGAAAATGTCCTAAATGCTAAAGAGAAATAATTTTAAAATATATAAATAATTACAAATAGCACATTTCTTCTTAATCATTTCTTTTAGTTTTGAGATTATAATATAATTATATTATTTCTCCCTTCCTATTACTCCCTCTAAACATCCCATATACACCTGCTTTCTGTCTTTCAAATTTATGGCATCATTTTTCATTAATTGCAGCTAGATATGTGTATATTCAAAGAAATAGATTATAGCTATACATACATACATACATGTGTATGTATATATACATATATATTTCTAAATAATACATACAATCTGATAGGTCTATATCAGTGTTTCTCAACCTTCCTAATGCAATGATTATTTAATAGAATTCCTCGTGTTATGGTGACCTCCACCATAGAAATATTTCATTACTGTTTCATAACTATAATTTTACTACTGTTATAAATCTTACGTAAATATTTGTGCTTCCCAAATGACCTTACATGACCCAGTGAAAGAATCACATGACCCCCAAAGATTCGCAACCGCACAGATTGAGAACCTCTGTTTTATATGATGCTACTTGTATGTATGTTTTCATTACTACCAAATTAAAGCAGGATAATGTATATTAGAATGTGAGCAAATATGAGCATTATCTCAGTAATCACACTTTTCTAACAAAATAAAAAGAATATCATCAGCAACTTCAAGGATATTCCCCAAATGTTTCAGTTTCTTTCTAGTTCAATATTTTTTCTTATTTTTCATAACAAAATTTACAAAACTTTTTTTATTAAAAACATTTCTGCATGGGTGTGTGCCTGCATGTATGTGTGAACATTTGTAAAGGACAGAATTGAGTGTTAGACACTCTGGAGTCACAGAAGTTGTATGTGTGAATTCTGGAAATTGGACCCAGGTACTGGACAAGAGCAGCAAGTGTTCATAGCCACTCAACCATTTCTACAGACCTGAGACTTAGTGTTTTAAAGTGGTAACGTGATTCTCCTGGTTATTATAGAACCATTTTATGTATCTTTAGCCAAAGAATAGCAAGAACACTCTCAGGATAGAATATCTTAGGTCTTTTATTCTTGAATTAGTTACTCTTGTTTATTTGAGGTTGATATTAACATTAAAAATAACAGTTACAATTTCAAGGACATCCATGTGTCACCTTATTATATATAAGAATGCAATTGGTTGAGATTATACTTATATTTTGCTTTAGAAACAAAAATATAAATAATGTATAGTCAAGAAATTGGTATTTAATAAATGTTAAACATTCACATTAGGAAATAGTATAGTATCTGTAATGAAAAATATGAGCATTAGTTTCATTTTGGAAGTTTTAACATTTATTTCTAAAATTTTAATTCTGTAGGTAGTAAGAGATTTTGCTGCCATCTGTCAAGGATTATGTGCTCAAATTAGTCTATAGAAAGTTAATCAAGCTTCTTTATCTGATCAATTCAGTCTTAATCTTATAAATATTAAAGTATAGCACGAATATCTTATGTACTACCTAAAATGCACTATGTCATCAGCTATGTGAAGATCAAATACTCTTAAAAATCTTAGGAGACTATCATTCTAACATACATAATTGTGTATCTTATATTATTAAAGTATAATTAGAAATTTAATAGATACTAGAAAAATTTTAAGTTTTGTTCTTGTTTTTCTTTTGCTATTAAAATAACACCTCTTAATATTTTATACATTGTGTGTGGGAGAACGAGCACATATGTTGTATGCCACTATTTGTGTGAAGATGTTAGAGTACAACAATATTATGGAGGTGGTTACATTTTCCATCTTTAACTGGGTTCTTGGCGTATTGAACTCAAGACATCAAGTTTGGTATCAGGCACATTTATCTTCTGAACTAGGACTAATTATCAAACCAAAGACCTTATATATAACAGATAAGACTCTACTTCTGATCTGCATTCCCAGCCATTCAGTCCACTAATAAAAATAATACTGTGTGCCATAGAGAAAGATGTGACACTCAGTGTTTGGAGAAACAGCAAGACATAGTGTATGAGAACATAATTTCTAGAGACAGACTATTTGTATATTATAGACCAGTTTTTAATAGTTGATTTACACCAATTAAAAAGGTAGAAAAAGTAGAATCTTTCACACTATCACTATAAGTAAACATTATTAAACAAATACATTATTTTAGACATTAATTCACTTTTAATTTTTTAACTTTCTTTGTGAACTTGGTATATGAGCTTTACAACTCCCCACTCCCTATTCCCCCTTCCTCCAACTCTCCCTGCCTTCCACTCCTTTTTCTTAAATTCAGGATCTCTTTGATTGTTTTTGTTACATGCATATACACACTCCTAAATGCACATGTATAAACAACTTACTGAGTCTGTTTAGTGCTGCTCAAATATGTGAGTGTGTGTGTGTGTTTGTGTGTGTGTATCTCGGGCTGACTGCTTGAGATTGGACATCCTCCGTGAGGAGCTCATCATTTCTCAGTAGGCACTGATCAACTGTCTTCATCTAGGGGTGGGACTGTGTGGAATTCCCCTGTCCACATGGGTGTCAGCTGGTGTTGTCTTTATAGTTACCTTGTTCTGACAACTATATTGCGGAGAGTTCCTTATTACAATTTTCACTCTCATGTCACTAGCTGGAAACAGACACCCTGGAAGTTGGGAAGGGGGGATTCTTACAATTTCTCAGCCCCTTCTTTCAAGATTTTCCTGATGTAGGAGTTGTGTTGTACATGTATTAGTTTGGATTTGGCACCCCATTGGCACTAACAGATCTCTGCAATAGCCTCCACCTAGTGAAAAGAGCTGAGTTAAAAGAGATGAGACCTGAAGCTATGCATATATGTTGGCATTTAAGATAAGTATTTAGAATGCAGTTGAAATTGTATTTGTTTGAGAAAATGTAAATAATATTTCTCTCATCTATGAGTTTGACAGCTATAGGTAGGTCGTTGGGTAGGTTTATGGTACCGGGTATGAATTCTTTCCTATTAAAAGAGACTTAAATCCAATTATATGGCTTTTGGCTACATCCAGAGTAAAATTACCTCTGCACATCAATGTAGGTATCTTGCTGGTTGAATCGTAATATATTGTCATTCATTTATATGTTACTCATATAATAATGATCATAATAAATATGAAATAATAATCTTTATTTGTATGAAAGGACTGAGCTCATCATGGGAAGTGTTAGGTCTGTGCAGATAGTCTTGGGTGCAATAAAACAGCAAGAGCAAGGCAGTAAGCAGCATCCCTCCATGGACTCTCCTTCAGTGTCTGCCTTGAGCTCCTACCCTGGTGTTAATTACTTATAATACATAAACTGTAAGCTGAAGTAAACCCTTTCCTCTCCAAGCTGTCTTTGGTCATTGTTTTTCATCATAACAAGAAATATATATGATATACATTCATATATAAATCTATGATAGACATTGTGAGTTATTGTTGTGACAAACTCGATCAAATGTTGCTGGAAAGATTTTGGTGGCATTTAAGCTTTGGGTTTGGCTGCTTGGAGCTCTTTGGACTGTTCTGTAGTAATGTGGGAGGTAAGGATGTCAAAAGAAATACAGAGAGTGATGGCCTGGTTTATGAAGCTTTAGAGGGAAGTTTGAAAATCCCTCGAAGACTCTGTGAAGTTTGCCATTTTAAATTAAAAACTACTGAAGTGAAATCTTTGCTTCTCTGGGGAAACCCATGCTGGTCAGCTGGAACTGGAGAATCAGCTGTGATTAAGAGGAGACCAGCAGCAAAACCTTTTTAGAGGTATTTCCTCAGTGTCAGCATACAGACACTATACTCCATAAGTGGCTAAGGATGGACTTTGTGATCTTAGCCTATCTTGTTAATGTGGAAGAGTCCTCCAGGTAGTATCTATTTTAAATCATGAAGGGGTTAAGGGGAGCAAGTGCAACTTGGTATTATATGAGAGGACTGGAGTACCTGAATTGAGGTCAGGACAGGCATTAGTGAAGATGTAGCTTCAGTTGCAGCTGAAGCCCCAGGATGGATGGGGTCCTGGAGAGAAGTTGAGGATTGACAACATGTGGCAGGCCAGAGATCCTGAGAGAGCTCAGGAGATCCTACATTCAGAGACACCTGCAATTTAGTGATGCCAAAACCATGGGACAATACCAGGATGGCAGCAACTGTGAATCAAAGCTACCATGACTCAGTGAGATGCATTACATGTGTTGTGGTAAGCCAATTGAAATTTAGAAGATCATAAATCCCCAAGTCTAACATAGGGCTGTACACTGTCGGATTGATTTATTTATTTATTTATTTATTTATTTATTTATTTATTTATTTATTATTTATTTATTTACATTGATCTGTTTGTGACTGTGTCCAGGTTCTTCCCTCTTGGAGTAGGAACATATTTAACCTGTGTTTTGGAATTTACAACAGCCCAGGATTTGAAGATTATAATTCTATAACGACTCTAGAATTACATAGAGACTGACATTTCAGGCAAACATGGATATTATGTAGAGGCTTGTACTTTCGAAGAGCCTGGGTAGCTTATTTTAATTGAGATTATAATCACATTTTCCTTTTCCATTTTCTCACTCCAAACCCTCCAATATACCTCTTCTTCCTCTTTAAAATCAATAGCCTCTTTTTATTAACTGTTGTTATACATTTATAGATATACATATGCTTATTATATGTAAAGTATACACATATACATATGTATACATATTCTTAAACACAAAAATATACCCTGCTAGATATACCCAGTCTATACAATGTCACTTGTATGTTTGTTTTCAAGACTGAACATTTCGAATTTGATACTCAGTTGGTGTGCTTTTCACTGGGAAGACAGCTTCTCTCAGACTCAGCATTTCTTAGTTGTCTGAAGTTTTTGCATACAGTCGAGGCCTCCTGGGCTTCCCATGGTCCACTTTGGCATGCCTATTGTTGCGTTCCTTCTTCACTCATATTTATGTGGTCACACTAGTGAGAGTCTATAGGTACAGTCTCTGACATTCCCAGGTGATACAATCTAACAGCAAACTCTCTGATTCTCAGGGTCCTAGAGATTAGATATTCCTAGGAGACTGAAATTTTTGAGTGTTTGACTTTCTTAAAGATTGTGAGGCTTTTAAAATTTGTGCCTTGTAATGCAATATTACTATGAGATATTGGAAATGAATTAGAAACAAAAGATTTTAGTTAAATAGTAATGTATTTGTGTGTCAATTTGACAAGAGGTCATTTGTGTTTAGTATTATGTTAACTAGATACAAGCTAGAGTCATTTGGGAAGAGGGTACCTCGATTAAGAAAATGTCCTCACAGGTGGTCCTATGTACAAAACTGTAGTTCATTTCAACAATAAATAATTGATGTGGTAGAACCCAGATCATTGTAGGTGGCACCACCTCGAGACAGAATATTGTAAAATGATGGGTAAATAGCTAGACAAAAGAAAAGAAACAATGGTTGAGAAATTAGTAATATAACTGATAATAAATTGAAGGGTAGTTAACAAGTATATAAGATAGTTTTATTTTAATAGAAACAAGTCTTTATTCTTACTCTATGTTCTTTGCTGATAAAATTATTATGTTCTGTGACTTGATTTATTTTACCAGAAAATGTCTAAAATAGAAAAAAATAAAAATTATTGTTCCAGTAAGTTCAAAGAATAGAAAAATATTATTTTAATTCTGGATAATTAAACCATATTATACTCTTCTCATTATCCTTACTGTCCATGACTGATAAGACAAAAACAACCAGGAACCTGAACCTTTTATATGTCAGTACCACTCCAGGGATGTTTAGCAGAAGAAAAAATTTATAAGTTAATGTTTTTATTGATGTGAGTTCAAAGATATGGAGCACAAGATTGCTCATCAAAGTGTAAGAAAAGGAAATTGAACTTTTTCACCGTTTTTTATATAGCTATTTCAGAACTTTGAAATAAAAATCATCAATGCATATCAAACTATAAAATACAAAACATGTATGAAACCAATAAGAAAGACTTTGTAATAACTTGTTGTTTTACAAAACCATGTCCTTTCTCAAATCAACCTAATAAAATAGTTGAAAGAGAATGTTAGATTAAGAGTCTGAGAGTTGGTACAAGAAAGGCCAATAAAATTACCTATAATTCAAAGTTAATATTAAAAATCATATTCAATTTTCCAGACTTGAGATCCAAATCTAAGTACAAATTATTAAACAACAAAATGTGCTTCTGTTTGATTTAAACAGTTCAATGGCTTCTCTTATGTTTTTTTAATTGAATCTTCCTCTTCTCTGTTATCACCATATTTTTTAATATATTCTCCTTCAATTTCAGTGTGGAAAACTTATTAAAATACCCAGTCATGGTAGATATAATTTAAATTCAAACACAATACAAACTAATATTAAATATTTCTAGGATTCAGGTTGTCGACATAAACTATGTAAAAATATTCAATTGTATGTTCTTTTAAGAGTTTAAATACACAAATATTAAATTAATATTCCCCTAAAGAAACATACTGTTTTTTAAATTTAAATGTCATGGAGCTGGTCCTTTAAGCAGAATTATTGATGGATGGTTATATAGGTTTTAAATGTGAGCCTAGGAAAATATTTATCTTTGGTTAGTGTAAAATACTCTAAATATTATAAGTCAGACAATGGAAAACTTAAGTTTATTGAAAAATTGGTTTTCTGAATGATTTATATATTATTTTATATTATACATGGTTACTTCTGGTTACATTTAATTAACCTTCATCAAACAATTCATTCTCACCTTCTGAATCATCATTTTGTACATTAAGATGTTGCCAAAGGATGTATGGCATTGTGGGTTTTTTTATGTAGTAGACATGGAATCTTTAATACATTAAGAACTATTAAGAACTGTGAGTGCAGCAGGCACGCCATGTTTTTATAAAGACTTTACTATGCAATCTATACATAGGACATACATAGGATTAGTAAAATTTTGAAAACAAAAGCAAGCCTGCTGTGTATGTCTGAAGATTCAGCACTTGAAAAGTCAGGAAAATGACAGCATCAATGCCTGCCTTTGCCACATAGGGAGTTCTAAATCCTTCTGTGCTACATTGTGACATCCTGTGTCATTAAATTTATGAGTACTCAACAAACATGAACTCTCAAGTTGAATCCACATATACAAAATTTTAAGATTCCCCAAATCCTCTAATTCCTACATATACTGTTAATGCGTCTGTGATGGGACAGTCTGGACTGAATAATCTGGCCCATCCAGGAAACAAGAACATATTATAGAAATGATATTTCAGCCGACTATACTATTATATTAAGTATTAATAATAACGGGTTAAAAATTAAGCAATAGTTACATAGTAACAACTCTCATCAGAAAATATGTTTTATGTGGAGTATATCTACCAGCCTGGTCAATTATAGATCTTTGCATTTATGAATATAGCCTAGAGAAATCCTCAGTCTGGCATAAAATTTAATTTTAAAGAATAAAAAGGATAAAGAAAAAAGAAATACAAAGGATGCCAGAATTCATAGAAGCAGCAAGATTAAATTTTCTCCAGTTTATTAGTCCTGGGGGTGGGGGAAGATACATTGCTGTACAGTTGCTATTGATCACAACTGCCCAAGCTGCACTGAGTCCCCTAAGATGGCAAGACCAATTTTCCAATTTATATATCATAAGGCCAATTTATTCTTCACTCTGCAAGTACCTGTCTTTGGGCAATTTTTCTGATAAGGTTTACCTACCACTAAAATAAATTTGGAGGTAGGTCAACCAAGTTACTTTATTTTCTGACAGTTCTACTGAAATACTGGTAAGAAGAATTAAACCCTGCTTGAAAAGAGCTTAAGAATTATAAGCATTTATTTTATTTTTTTAAGCATTTGTTTTAGTTTGTACCTATTCATGATGTTGTTATTTTTCAAGCACTATTCAAAAGTATTGGGTGAAGAAAAGATGCGCTCCACAGTCATGTAAAAATTCAGTGTTGACAATCCTACAATACTAAAGGTAATGAAACAAAGATTAGGATCTATTTTGTAGCTACATATTGTGTACTTTGGGAAAAAATTTGCTCAGACCAATATCAAGAAACATGACTTTTTTAATCTTGTCTCACCAGAGAAGTGCACTGTCTCTTATCTTTGTTCAAAAGATTCTGGTCCTTGGAACTAACTAGCTCTTCGTAGTTATTCATGTAGAGAAGGAAAAGACAAAACCACAATCACTTTAAATATTAGTTTTATGGCTTGGGAGTGGCTCAGCTGATTTAGTACTCTTTTCTTAAATACAAGAACTTTAGCTCAGTTCCTATACCCTGTGCAAAAATGTAGATGTGATGAGACTTGCTGGTAATGCCAACACTGAGAAGGCAGAGACTGGATGCTTGTTAGGGCTTCCTGTCCTGTGATCATAGTCTAATGAGAAGTTCAGACTGGTGGAAGACACAGTCTCAAAAATAAACAAACAAATAATGTGAACAATTCTTGAGGAATGATTTTCAAGGTGGCCCTCAAGCTTCCACAAGCACATGTACACATCCATACCTGTACATTCATAAACACATACACAGAGGGAGAGAGAGGGAGAGGGAGAGGGAGAGAGAGAGAGAGAGAGAGAGAGAGAAAGAGAGAGAAAACAAGCATTGTCAGAACATATTCAATACAAAAAGAGTTACATTTTATTTAAAATTAAAAAAGGTACAAAGTGGGACACAAATGTCACAGGTTTTATGACATCTGCTGTAGTATGAGGGGCCAGCTTGTTGGGGTTTCTGTCCCACCCGGTACCCCACAGCCGGCAAGCCCCAAGGAAAATCATACACAGGACTCCATAAGATTATAAACTGATTGGCCCATTAGGTCAGGCTTCTTATTAGTCCTTGTAACTTATATTAATCCATTATCATTATCTATGTTAGCCACAGGGCTCAGTACCTTTCTCAGTGTGACAGCTTACATGTTGCCTCTTCTGTGGTCTGCGCAGGAATGGCAGAGGGAGCTTCCTGCTTTCCAGAATATTCCTGTTTTCATCGCCCCGCCTCCACTTCCTGTCTGGTTGACCCACCTATACTTCCTCCCTGGCCAATCAGTGTTTTATTAAAATATGATTGACAGAATACAGACAATTCTCCCACAGAATACAGACAATTCTCCCACACCAATCTGCCTGTGGTATCAGATTGCCATAGAAATGCTTCCCACTGTGCTGGTGACAAACATAGTGTATACACTTCCCTATATTTAATTTGAAATTTCTTCTATAATAGCTATAATTTTGAGTACATCAAGTGCTATTCAAGTCACAGGAAGACTGTGAGTGGATGCAAGCACTTTGCTAAAATGATGCCTCTTTTTTTTTAACTTTTTCAGTTTACAAGTGTTGTGAAGTACATAATATTTATAGAACCACTTAATTGCCCACAAACACTCCTAATCAGAAGACCTTACCATATAGAACTTTAATATTACTACGTTATTACATTTTTGACTTCATTTTTCTCCATCTACTGCTCACATACAACATCCTGCTCTCCTTCAAATTCATGTCCTTTTCCGCCGCAATTTGTTATGACATGTACATACATATATATTCCTATATAGAGCATGTTCAGCACATATAATATTATTTATGTTGTTTTATAAGCAAACAAAGTGGTAATTACTGTGGAATAATCAATTGAAACAAAATAACACAAGATAAAAGCAAAACAAACCTGGCTAGAGAAAATGATTCCTTTGCAGCCACAAGGTTCTTAGCTCAATACGCTGAACATTAAATGACTCAACAATAGGTCATCCACAGAAGACTCCATTTAGTCAAAGGAAGACATGTAAGTAATAAAGAGATGAACAAAGTCTATCCAAAAGGAGAACAAAACAGAGCAGGATTTGTTTTGTCTACATAAGATAGACATGCAAAAAATTGTCAAAAGAGCCAAAAATTGGACATGGTTTCCAAAATATACTATGAGGCATATTTTAAAAAAAATTCAGCTAACGACAATCAGCTCACGTACTTTGCATTTTATTGTTTTATTTTAAAGGTAAATGAAATTAAAACTTTGATAGGACATTCTCATTGTAATTCACATTTTGCAAATGCTAAGTGGGATATCCCATAACTTTCTCAAAGTCACAGGCAAAAAACATGGAATTAGTCTTCTAATCTGTGCCATCTACTACCAAGCCTACATCTAGGTAAGAGGGCTATGTGATCACACAGGAGGCTTTCAAAATTTTAGATTCTAGATCTGAACTGAAAGCTGACAGAAAATCAAAAGGCAATTATCCAATGTACAAAATATATTCTACAGTAATATTTTTCATCAGTGAGCTATCATAAAAATTAATATGCCATTTTTGGTTTTGGCTGGTTGGTTGAGTTTTTGTTTTGTTTCATTTTGGTTTGGTTTGGTTTTCGAGAAAGGGATTTTCTGTGTATCTCTGGCTATCCTGGAACTCACTCTGTAGACCAGGCTGGCATTGAACCCACAGAGATCCTCCTTCTGCTGCCTCCTTGAGTATTGGGATTAAAGGCTTGCATCACCACCACTGGGCACCATTGGTGTTTTACTGGCCACTCTCCAAGTATACTAGTTACTTTTCTGCCACTGTGATTAAACATCACAAGAAAGGTATCTTATAAAAGAAAGAGTTTATCTGGGCTGAAAGTTTGATATGGTTCAAGTCAATGATGACAGAGCAGAGGAGGCAGTAGCAGTAAATGTGGTGGTTGGAGCAGCAGTTGGGTGCACCTATCTTAGTCTGCAAATGTGAAACAAAGAAGAAACAAACTGAGAGTGAGGCAAAGCTTTGAGTTCAAAGTCGGTCCCCAGTGGCATACTTCTCAACTGAGTCCACACCTCCTAATTCTGCAGGACAGCTCAACCAAATGGGTACCATATGTGGTGTGGGAGGTGCTTTTGTCTCTGTGCTGCTTTTCTTGGTTAATGAATAAAGAAACTGACTTGGACTGTTGAATGGGCAGAACTTAGGTAGACGGGAAGATGGAACTGGGAGGAAGAAGGCAGAGTCAGAGAGACACTTTGGAGACACTGGAGATAGGCATGTTGAAACTTTGTTGGTAGGCCATGACCTTGTGGCAATGCTCAGATTAATGGAAATGGGTTAAATTAAGATGTAAGAGTTAGCCAATAAGAAGCTAGAGGTAATGGGCCGAGCAATGATTTAATTAAAAAACATCCATGTGATTATTTCCAGGCTAAACTAGCCCGGCAGCAGGACACAAACAAACAGCCCCCTGTTCTACACCATGTGTTCCAGAGCATGGGTATTTGGTGGGGAGGGAGTACTCCCCTTCAAATCATCATATGAAGGTCCTTTGTTTTAGAGAAGGCTTCTTAAATATATAGAAGTAATACCCTATGATATAGCTAGATATTAGAATTTTCTATTTAACATTTAATTTACTCAAGCACTTTAAACTTTCTAGCACACATGAAAGAACAGAAACAATTTTTTGTAGCAATCCCCCAGCCTGATAGACATATTGCATATCAAATAATGAACTTTCAAACTTTATCTGTTGCTTACAGTTTCTGTGACTGACATTCACCTTAAAATTATACAAGAAGGTAAAAAAAGTATTTTGAGTTTTACTGTGACATTTCTGTCCTTTACAGGTTTTACACAGCATCAGAAATATATCAATAGTGTTGATATCAACAACATTTTAAATTACTTTTGAGTATAACTATAACATATATTAATGTATGTGAATATGTACTCGAAAATGTTTAAATTTTTTGTTTCATAATATGAGTATGCTTCCCAGATTACACTCTTAAAATTGTAGGCTCACCGTTAAAAACTAGTCTGAATGACAACAAAAGAATTTTCATGCAAGCTGTACATATTTACTTCATGGGTAAGACAGTCCTTTGGAGGAAATCTACTCTCAACTTTTAAATGAAAGACTCCTCCAGGCTGTATCCGTCTCTGTAATAAAATAAATTGAGATCCTAATTAGCAAGCAGAGCTCAAGTACTGGTGTTGTCACACACTGGATAAGAAACTACAGTCTTTTGAAATGTTTCTAGTCTCTAATGCAATAAAATCATGAATAATTTCCCTTTGTTTCATCATAGCTCCAAAATTATTTCTGTTGGTTCATTAAATAAAAATGTTAGTGAGGTCAAATTAGTTTCTTTATCTTGAAGTCTAAACACAAGATTTCAAGCAGGTCTCTTGCTGTCCCAGACCTGCCAGCCAAGAGGTTAAAAGCTGTTGCAATTTCTTGGAAATGTGTGTCTGCCGTTAATGCAAGAGCAGCTTTGTTTTTGCCAATAAAAGGAATCAATTCTCTACCTCATCTCCCACTGATATGGATGGAGCCTACATTCACTTAGTCTATCATCTGCTTATCTCTCAGGAGAATGAAACTAAATGGTTATTGTTTGAGAGATGACAAAAATTGAAACCACAACTGTAATTTTTAGACTTATGTTTTAGAAATCTCAAATCTAACTCTAAACAAGGTTTAAAAAGCGTATCATCGCTTTGAAATATTTCTTTCTGATTTAAGTATCAGTATTGATATTTATGTCCTCCTTGATGTGTGGGAGTGATACAGCTCTCTCATATGAAGCAAGGAAAACCTTACTGAGGAACGGATCTCAAGTCTATGGGATGTGTGATCTTAGAGCAGATTCCTTCAAGTGTTGCTGGTTAATCAGCTCTGTGTATTCAAGAGTGATGAAAAGAAAAACATTCATTACTGCTTCCTTTTGTACTTTGAAGATGTTGTATTGTACCAATTAGGAAACATTAATATGACTTATTTCACTCTGATTGACCTTCAATAAAATCTAATTGACAAATTAAAAGCAAATAGAATTAAATTATTTCATTAAAATGTTTAAACAATTCTGCACACAATTGGGCCAAATAACATTTACCAGTATTTCATGACTTCCTTCATTTTATTTATGTTGTGCAGACTTGTCATTTAAAAATCCAGTCACCACCAACTGAACAAGTAAGAGAAAGGTCAAACAGAATGGGTCCCAATAATGGAACAAATGTGGAATTTTAGGTAGACTTGCTATATAGGTATCATTTTATGATGTGTCATTTTAGAATATGAAATATATATGTTCCACAGGCATACACTTTTCATTTGTTTATCTTTTGTTTTTTTATTTTCAGTTTTTAGTTGAGATTCAATTTGTACATAATTTCCCTCAAAGTATGCTCAACAACTATGTCTCTTATTTTTTTCAAATTGAGTTAGAGTGTGTAATTAGTTCTATATCTTACTCATGAAATCCCCAAGAAGATAACCTAACAATCTCACTCCAAACTCTGAAACCTCCAATATTTATGGAGGCATGTGACTGAGTCAACTGTACCTTTAGCAAGTTGCTGTAGCCATTGTGGGAACTCATTATATCAAAAGTGTTTATTTGAATGCCAAAAAGAAATCTTCAATTCATTCCAAAAAATATTGTGTAATATGCTACCGAAGTTGCATAATATAAAATGAAAATATACCCATTATGAATTTTATAATTGAAAATGTAAGAATATATATATTACATGTATTATATATACAATTTATTATACTGTAAAACGACTTAATGTTATTTGGTCAGAATTCCATTATATAATAAAAAATGGGACTAGTAAAGCTATCTCTGTAGATGGAGACTGTTCTTTTTCTTCCCAGCCACCCAGTTTTGAATAATCACACAAAATTATATTAATTAACACATTATTTGACCAATAGCTTAGGTGTATTCCTAGTTACCTCTTACATTTAAATTAATCCATTTCTACTAATCTATGTATCACCATAAGGTTGTGGTCAACCAGTAAGGTTTGGCATCTGTCTCCTACATGGTCTCTCTTGACCCCCACCTACTCTCTTTCTGTATCTCTTCCAGCCTGGATACCTTATGCCCTGCTAGAGACCAAAACAGATTCTTTATTAATCAAAGGTAATAAAACATTCACAGCATACAGTGAGGAATCCCACATCATATACTCTTTAAGGAGAAATAAAAGCCACAAAAGAATTTTTATTAAAAGTATGAGCATATATCCCATTCATTAGTTTACAATTTTTGTTCTATATGTATATTTTAGGATTGCTTATGTACAAAAAAGTAAAATGAAATTGCTAGCAATCTAAGAGAAAATAATAAATTTGAGGTGTATGCTTACCTGGTAATATATTAGTGAATATGCTCTTAAATTAATCAAATATTTGAATACTAAAAAATCTTAATATAACACAGCATAGCAAATGTGAGAAATGTAGCAAAAGACTGGGTGAAAGGGATGGCTAAGAGGGTTAGCTCAGTTGCTGCTCTTGCAGAAACCTGGACTCAATTCCCAACACTCTCATCAAGCACTCAAAACCATTTTTAGTTGCTGTTCCAAGACATCCAACATTCCTTTTCCCTTCACATATATGTGGTACACATACACTCACTCAATCATAAACATACACCAAAATAACAATTCTTTAAATAATTAACTAATAAAAGTGAGGCTGTATTTGAAAAAAATCTTCATGTGACTCACATATTTGGTTGTTATCTTTTTGCAGCCAATTGAAAAGGCACAGTGTTTCTCGGTTTGACCAAGCACAAAATTAAGAACAACAGTACACAAGGAATGTTGTTTTCAAACTCAGAGTTCTGAATGACACTCCCGAATGCATTCCTGTGCATTCTCAGTAAATATAACTCATATTAGAAAAAATCTGAATTATATAAAGAAAATCAGCATATATAAATATAATAAACATTAAGTAATGAATAACTTCAAAAGCATGAGCACAATACCTGTGGCAATAGAGAACACAGAGCTGCTTTTTTGATCACACCTCCACAGAAGAGTATCTAATAAGTCTAAAGGTCTATACCTATGGGTCTCAACTCCATAAAGGGCTCACGTGTTGAATATCCTGTACATCAGAAATTCAGTAGCAAAATTACAGTTATGAAAAAGCAACCAAACAATTTTATGGTTGGGAGTCACCAAATCATAAAGAACTGCATTAAAGGGTCATAGCATTAGGCAGGCTGAGAGCCACTGTATTAAGTGCAACTCACTAAATCTATTTGTACTCAGGGGGAAGTCAGTGGCGGTAAGACCATCAATGTCAAATCCTTAGGTTTGCTGCTATGCCACGTTCAAATGAACTCCAAGAATAAATGCATTTTGAGTATGGTAGAAATGAATGAGCATGTCCTGGCGAGTCTGCTGTAACTCACCATTAGCTTTCACATTTAAAGTGGAGCTTATACATATTTTAGTCTGTTTTGTATTATTATAACAGAATAGCCAAAACTAGATCATTTAGGAAGAACAGTAACCTAATTTTTCAAATTACAAGGGCTGAGAAGTCCAAGATAAGGGAGCCAATTGGTTTCATCATGTGATGCAAAGTGAAGGGGTCAGCTAGTCCAGCATTACAGAAAGCCTCTATTCTAAGACCCTGTGCTACAATATAATAAAATATGAATAACACAATGACTGTGGATGGACTTCAGTAGAGGCAGAGTAGAGAGGGGGAAGAACTGCATTCTTGTACATTGTTGGTCATAATATAAATAATGTAGATGGCAAAAGGTATTATATGATTCCTCAAAGACTGAAATATATAAATTCCATATGAGTTAGATATTCCATTTATTATTATAAATGTTTATAGAAGTTTTATTTATAATAGCTCAAATAGAAAATATTCAAATGATCATAGAAAACTTGATGCATAACTTCTCTTAAATTATGTTAAGTGAACATAACAGCTAGTTGCTAAAGGTGACTCCCTGAAGCACATGGCTGTGTTGGCTTCTTATGTGGTTGCTGAGGTTTGAATTCATTACCTCCTTTTACCCACTGAACTACTACTCCAACACTGTCCCTTTCTTAATAGTACTCTTTTCTGCCATGCTGAACATATTTAGCTTGAATAACTTTCCCAATTATAAACTATCTCTTCATGTACTTCATTCTACTTCATCATTTTAGATACTATATTTAGGTGAATATATATCAAAACATATAATTATGAAAGAGAGTATTTTATTGCATATTCCATGTGCATGACACATTCTCTCAAAATATTCTATTGAATAATTACATTTCAATACCCTTAAAATATATTCATATACATATAATTTACTAGATCAGATTGATCAGTCATTTGTTTATTTGAGTACTAGATAACAGCTATAATAATGATTTGCATAGGGTTTACAGTACTATATTGAAATATTATTTATAAGTTTCCATTGGTAACCAGTATATTTCACTGCTTGGGCCTTGCAGTGTACTTCAAAGTGACAGCATAAAATATTTTACACAGCTTGTTCTTTTGTGATATTTTATTTATCTTGATATTATTAAAGCTAACTGTTTTTCATTATGTTTGGTTGTTAACAGAAAATTAAGAAAAGATACCTTCTTTACATGTGGAAATGTTACAGTTCTAATTGTCTACATTTAGAGTACTCATCACTTTGGTTTTCTTGGCTCAACCCTTTTAATTAAGACAATTGGGATTATTTTGCTCAATATATAATCTCCTTGCTTTTGACCAGGCCATTTCATAACATTGTACTTTAAAACATATTTAATGAATTTAGTGGGAGGTATTTATTGTTTTCACTATTTCGTCCTTTAAACCTATCAACAGTTTATTTCAAAATTGTCTAAGTATTTGGGTATAACATACATTTTCAGTCACATTTTTATAGAAAATAACATTGACACATTTCCAATGAATTCTACAATTGCTAGTGGCATATATTATTATCAACGTCAAATATTCATATTGTGATACCAAGTTCACAATTTCACTTCAAATTTTAAGTTTCAATTTTATGTATCCACATGTTACTATGATAATCAAATGCCCATCATCATGGAGATTAAAACTGCTGAAATGTTGCTCCTTATCAACTCCTTTTTTTTTTTTGCTTCATCACACTCCCTGTCCTTGTCCTGTACTGCAGATATTAGAATCACTAAGCTTTGTATGCAGATTAAAGAGGTAGATTTTTATGAAAGAATTGTCATTTCTTGGAGTGCCAACTGAAATCACTTTATACTAGCAAATAAAATATGTTTTGTTCTGTCATTGAAATTAAAGCTCCAGCATCACTGAATTTTTTTATTAGTTGTTATTACTAATGACCTATTTATTAAAAATCCTTTAAAGACAAACTGAAGGATATTATGTGAAAGATTCATCAGTGAGAGGAGGATAGGTACAGCTCTGAGAGACGATTACAATCTGCAGAGGGTAATGAGAATACAGTCGCTTATATTCATACCAATTCTCATTACCATCTTTGTCACTACAATGGTTTTGCAGCGCATCATTTTCCATCCTTGTTATAGTCTTTGTCAGAAAAATGAGACATCAGCGACGCCATCTGCCTTTCTCACACCCCTCCCTTATGCTTTATTGTATTTTTCACAGATTGCATTGAGGAATAAATTGAGTAGCTCAGATGAAGTCCCTGGAAAAGCATTGATAACTATCAGAACAAAGTCCCATACCATGAATCCACAGGCCGTATAATGGAAATGCATGATCAAATAAGATAATCAGAGATAAACATGCTCCTCTGAAATTAAAATACATGCAAATGTGTTCTTTGTGTATATGACATAAGTAAGCAAAACTTAGATAAGCACGGTTGTTTGTAAGAAGAATATTGTGAATATAATTAACAAATCACTTGGTTCCCACTCCCTTCTTCCAGTTCTTCTCTGGGACAAATAAACACATAAGAGAATAAGGAAATACAAAGATGTCTTGCTTCACATTTTGCCTTTTATTATTGCTGTCATTTTTATGCCTACATATTTTTTGATGAGCTTTAGGTTCACAGCAAAATTGCAAAAGGTACAGAACATTTGCACATATTCTCTGCTCTAACACCTATACTCATTTCCACATTCATTTCTGGGAGGAAACACCTATGGGACAACTGGTCAACCTACACTTACACATCTTAGTGCTCCCAAGACTATGTTTACCACAGGGTCCAGTCTTTTTCATTTTATTTATATTTTGATTTTATAATGTAATTGCTATATCTTTCTTCCTTGTTTTCCATCTAAAAACTTCCATATAACTCTCTTTGCTCTCTTTAAGATTCATGCCCCTCTTTGTCATTTTTGCATAAATAAATAAATACATACATACATACATACATACATACATACATACATGGATACAAATGTATTCCTGAATGCACAAGTATAAACTGTTCTGTGTATACAATGTTCCATCTTAAATTATATAGTGCATGGATTTGGGTAAATGTATACCTGGGATCTACCCATGGTAATTGTATCACTCAGATTACTGTTACTAACTTAAGAGTCCTCTGTGATTGGCCTATTTATTCAACTTCCTCACCAATTGGCAACTGTTGAGCATTTTACTATCTCTACACTGTTTTACTTTTCCACAGTGCCTTATGGTTTGAACCATGAACTGTGTAGACTTTCAGATTATTTTCTTTAATAGGTTTCTTCCTGTCTGTTCATGGCTTGATATCCCATATCTTTTCAACATGCTTTACTGCAATGTGTTCTTCCTTATTTTCCTTGTAGACATGTTTTGGTGAGTCACTATAGCCACCAGTGTGCACATTTCTGTGGGGATATATATAAGTTCTTTAAACCAACTTGAAAGACTAAAAGTACTTGGTCTTGCAGTTACGTATGTGTTTAGTATCCTAAGGAAGCATCAAGGATACTGTGCCCCTTATTACCCCCCTGCAAAAGTTTCAGTTGCTCTGAGTCTTGCCCAGCATTTGGTACTGTCAGTGTTCCAAATATGGGACATTCAAATAAAGAGATAGTGGGAACTCACTTTAATTTGCAACTCAATAGTAACATTTGAAGTTCTTTTCACATGCTTATTTTATTTGTTTAGCTTTTTTTGGTAAGGTGTCAGTTGATATCTTTTGTCGATTTACTTTAAGTTGTTTCTTATCTTGTTCAGTTTTAATAATTTTGTGTGTTTAATAGTTATTTGTCAGTTAAAGTTAATGGTAGATAATTCCTTGTAGTGTGTAGCCTCTTTCTTTTTCTCCTCACATTATCCTTTACAGAACAAAAGGAAGTTTAGTGCTAATGAAGACCAGTTTTTTTTTCATTATCTCCTTCATGGATTATGTATTTCCTGTGTATCAAAAAAGTCATTAGCCTGAAGGTCATTACTACCTCTCAGACTCCTTCGTTGTCTCTCGCATTACTCTATTCAATTTAAGACTTAAAGCTTATAATTCTTAGGCACCATGGATGAGAAACTCTTTACCTCTATGGTCTCCAGCTGGTCCTGAGAATTAATTAGGCTTTAAACAGATTAGCAGAAAGAAAGAAATATAAAAGCACACAGATTGTTACAATCTGGGAGCCCCCATAGGAAAATGAAAACCCAAAGTATTGATAAAACCTAAGCACTTTTATACTATGCAAAAAGAAGAAATAAGTAATTTTGGAAAATTTAAATAAATGAGAGGGTAAAAGACAATTGGGAACTGTTAAAACATGGTCTCTCTAAGGAAGAATCTGAGACTCAGCTCTCTGTACCTGACGATAAAAATGTTCTGTTTCTATTAGCACAGGGAGGGCAGTTCTCAAGAAGGGATTTTATGTCCTGTTTTTTAGAAAATGAAGGAAAAGCAGAAAGGCTTTCATCCTCATTATTTTGCAAATCACTCATCACATTGAGATGGTTTGTACTCAGTTACTTCAGAATCTTACTATTGCCTCTGAACACTTTAAACTCTAGATACCAAGTTCTATTAACAAAAACATCTTTCTGAACTTTTTAAAGAAGTTAACTCAATTAAATTTTCAATGCTGGCTCAGTTTGTTCTTGCACAAAGCATCTACAAAGGGTAAAAGACCCTGAAGGGCAGTTTATTTTAGACAGCACAGTGCTGAAATAAATATCTTGGTCAGTAAACACAATGGTTGACACCAGACATCTGGAAGACCATGAGTTAGTTAATGATATCTAACACTTCATATATGGGGAACTCCAAGTAATAGTGATGCCGCCTATTGTGTAATTTTGTAGCAAAATACCAATTTTGTCTGTATTTCATATTAATATGACCTTCAGGTCATAGATGAGTACCTTAACCTCTGCTTTTGTCAGTCAGCCTGTGTAGGCCTGTGTAGGCCTGTGTATGCATGCCTAGACATGTACACTAGTCTTCCTGTTGGTCTGTGCTCATCAGTGGGCTGGAGCACAAGTTGGCATATGATGCCAAATAAATTTTATCTTATCTCCCTAAGATACCTTCTATTTCTGGACTTACAACTTTAACATCACAGTATCCACTTATTTTTTTTTCATAAAGAAACCCATAGTTTCTATAATAATTTCATTTCTTGCCTTTTACCTGACATTATTTTACCTATTGGGTGTGATTATGAAGTATAAAATACATTGCCATTAGTTATAGTCATCATGATATAAATATATCTCCTGACTTGTTCCTTTTGTGCAAATGAAATACTACATGACCTCACTTTGTGCTGAATTTAGAGAAACTGAAGAATGACTGGCAGGGGCACCAGTGGCTTCTGTTCCTGTCTAAGCTAAATTCAGCTAATCAGCATCCTACTCTCTCAACCATTGAGATTATATGTTAGGCAGATCTTGAAGCATTTGCATTTCTCTTCTTATTCCTAGCTTATTTCACTTAATATAATATACTCTATGTTAATATAAATTGCAATGCTTCCTTTTTTAAGGCTAAGTAGTATTCCATTTTATGAACATCATACTTTCTGTGCACAGTCATTCATTAATGGCTAATTACGTCAAGTCCGTGTCTTGGTTACCATGAGTAATAGTTCTAGTGGACAAGAAATATCAGATGTTAGAAACATATTAATTCAATATCCTTTAGATACAAATCCAGTTGTTAGATTACTGGATCTTATTCTTGATTCTCTTTTGTTATTCTTTTTTCTTGAAAAGTTATATGGTTTCCATATGACTACGCTAACTTATATTTTCTTACATACTAAGAATAACCCTGAACAATGGCCAAAGGATTTGAAATGATACTTCTCAAAAGAGGACATTCAAATAGCAGACAGGTTAAAAAAAACTTATATCTATAAAATAAAATGCAAATTAGCCAAAAATAACCTCATATTAGATTATTATCAAAAATACTGACATAAATATAAACAGTTTTGTTTTTATTTTCATCCCCAAAGAGGACTCGATCCTATCCCTAAAATCCACCCTCATCATTATCTCAAGCACTAAGCATGTTCAGGCCATGAGGTATGATTTCATTATTTGAAACAGGAGTATTGCTAAATGCTGCAGTGTTATAGGCCTCAGTCCCTCAAGCAGCTCCCTCCTCCATGAGGATGCAAATCCAGAACTGAATTCAGAAGCCATAAACTTTAGCAACATACAGCTCACTCTAGGTACAGAATCAAGAATTGCAAAATGAAGATGAAGTAAAAATATCAGATGTATGGAGTCCCTGAATAACCTAGTAATACAGTCAAAATTCCAGCTAAATAAAGAAGGAGGAAAGATTCATGTGAATATTGAAAGAAATATAAGTTCATATGATAGAAACAGAAAATCAGAGATCCTGGTAATATTCAGTACATTTAATTTTGTAAAAGACTTTTTTTAATCTAAAAACCAGAATTTACCCAAACTGACATACAAAATAGATCTCAGGTCTTCTATAATTGTTTTTAAAGTAATTGAATTACTTTTTTAAGCCTTCCTAAAATGAAAATGCTAGCCCAAAAGGATTTTTATAAAACTTACAGATTTGAGAAGAAATAAAAATGTTAAAATAATAATTGCTATTACAAGCAATTATGCACTCTAATAAATACACTTGTATCCCATAAAGTCTTTCCTAATATTTGAGGAATGAATGACTTAAAATCTTTGTATAATTTTCTAAAGAATATTAAAACTGAAAGTGATCTCTAGTACATTTTATTAGTCTGGCGTAATGTTACCTTAAAGTATCATACAGAAAAACCAGAGCATTAAGAAACCTGATAAAATTTCAAGAAAATTTCAGTATTGTTATTATCATGCAGTGTTTGTTGGAGGAATTACTCCAATGCCTTAATAGTTACAGATTGTTAAAGAAACCTTGACAGAAAAATATGCTTGTATCTTGAAGGATACAAAGAAGACATTTGGTAACATTCAGTTTGAAAAATGATAACACATCTATTAGATTAAACAAGCAGCTGTCCATGGGTACACATCCTTGTCAAATGTGCTAAATAAAATTTAGAATGAATATTTCAGATGATTAAGAATGAATGGATATCTGGATTTCTTTATTGCATCAATATTATAATCTAATGTTGGCATCCATAGTTACACTGAGACTCAAAATTATTCTAATTTTTTAAGTCAAGCAAGTAAGGTGAAAAATGTGTGATTTGGAGCAAAGAAGTATAGAGCAATAACACCCAAAATTTTCTTAAAGAAGATACTTAGTTTTTATTACTGACTTACTCTTTATTAAAATTACTTGGCATGATTAAATTATGTCTTAATTTGTATATGTGTATCTAAATTGTGGTGCATATAAGCTCTGTTTATTACACATAAATAGAAATATTTACATTTTTGTTGTATTCGCCAGTTTTGAAACTAGCTTGCCATGTTTTTTTTTTTGGTTAACATGCTATCTTCTTGATTTTTGAGTCACTTATAATATGTCACTGATTTTTACTTCTAATAGTGGGTTGGATAACATTTGTAATATTTTCCTTTTGTAATGCATAAGTTCTATGGAGTTAATTGTTTGAAGATATGTTTGGGCACATTGTAAACTTTCCTACCTGCTGCTCACAGTCCTTTGGACAGATTCCCTACCCTCAGATCACAAGATTTCTGGCTAACCTTCTTACGACTGTTTTGGGAATTTTCCTAATAGGCAGAATTAATTATAGATATTTGAATGTATATAAGAGTTACTAACAAATAGATAAGTGGCATATCTCCTCTTAACCCCAGAGAATTTTGAATATTAAAAGAAGCAATTATATTTAAAATATATCAAACCTAATAAGTCTGATATCAAACTTAAAATCAGAGAAATATGCTGTAGAGAAATATGATTCTCTATACTCTAGCATCATAAAGAAGCTTTGACTGCCTATCCTAGCATCTCTGCTTCTGTGTCCATGTGATGCCTCTCTTATCTCTAGCTTCTTCCTTATCAGGAATTGAGCATGGAAAAAGAGCTTAGTGGAGGCTCATCTCTGCAGAGTCTTGGATTTTTACGGTAGACAGCTTTGGTTCATGGACTCCCAGAGGCCTTACAAAGAGTTTCTTTCCAAGGTCCCACTGTCTAATGATTTCTGCCCAGGACCTCTTCCCTTGTGATGCTTCTTGCTTGTGCATTAGTTTTGCAATGTGGCGTGTATACACTCCAGGTCCATTTCTTTCCCCTCAATGGACTTCCACATCTCATCATCTTGACTCTGCTTCTTGCAGCCTCAACTACAAAGCAATATGTATTGTCACAAGCTTGAAATGATCTTAAGCTATCTTGAAAAATAATCCAAAAGAGATTCTGTCCAAAATGAAATAATTATATTAAAACATGGCTATTATGTTGATGTGTGAAACCCTACCTTTAATACTAATTTTACATTTTAACAATTTTTCTTTCATACATGTGAAACATTAGTAGGGAAAGTTCTTCACAAAAAATAGGTGATAAATTCATAAAGAGAAACTGAAGAGCTTTTAATGTAGGGTAATTTTTAGAAGTGATGATACGGAGGGAAAACAGGAGGGACATGAACATCCCCTAGAGCTTCCTACTGAAGCATTCTCTGTAAGCATTCAGGTTTTCAACAGTTCAGGACTATAGAAAAAGTCCTCAAGACTGTAAATGCAGGATTCTAGGTCTGGGAGTGGGACCAAGTGAAAGAACATAGAGCTGTCAGGAAAAGAACTATGAAATAAGAAAAGAGAGTCTCTCCTCTCCAAATCTCTACTTCCATCCACCTCCCACTTTCCCACCCTCCAGCACTAGAGTCTAAGACTTTCCTTTAACTACATCAACCAGAAGCTGGAGTGCTAGAGAGGCATTTGTGAAGGGAGAACAATCCATCGGCCTGAGATGTTAAGAACCTAAAAAGAAAATGATCTAGGTGAGAGCAAACTACATACAAAGGATAGGTTGGCAGCAGAATGCTACATTGTCAGTATATTTTATGAAAGTTAGAATTAGAACCTGATAGCATATCTTCCTTATTCCAAACTCTTTGTTTCTATCCTGTACACTCATAGCTTTTATAAAGTGGGGTAGTATCATAAGAGGGTCTTACTAGATGTTTCTGAAGAAAAGTATCCTTTATTAAAAGATTGAAGTAAAACTACACATTGGATTGATTCAGATAAAACAATAAAATTGAGCTAATGTGCAATTTCCAAATTACATATCAGCCAAACTCCAGGTAAGTACCAGTTTTATACTATATTGGCTGATATGACCTGAAATCTTGCATATCTTTAAAATGTACTTTAAATGAATTTCACATTTAGGGAGGTAAATGGGATTGGTATCATTTCATAACAGCCTGTAAAGAGAAACCTTGACTTTTTGTCACATACAGACCCATGCAGAGGCAGAACCTTTCAAGTCAGACAGCTTATTTGCTGGTTCTTTGATCTTACACTTCCAAGCCTCCAAAACTGTGAGCATGGAAATTCTACAGCTTTTAAATTGCCCACTCTTAGGTACTTTGTTATAGCAGCTAGAATGAACTAAAGACTTTGCTATCTTCAGTATTGCATTGAGATTTTAAAAAGGGGGGCTGCAGAAATGGATCAGCCATTAAAGGTTAGGCTCATATCCAAAAGGTCAAAATTCTAAAAATTAGTTGTCCTCTTAACCCATTTTCATATACTATATGTCTGAAACTAGTCAGTTGCTTTGGCATAGAGACAGAAACAAAGGAAAACATTTTCTTTTAATTGAATGTGGGAAAGAGAAAAGGATACACTGATAAAGGACATCAGGTATCTAGTCAAATCACAGAAAAGAAAAATGCAGGAAGACAAATTCTCTCCACTACCAATCACTTATTGGATGTGGACATCATAGCCCCCTCTTAGTGGGCAGTGATGTAACTGTAATAGACCATTTATGTAAGGAGACCAGAATCATAGCTAACAAGGCCATTATCACACGTTTTCAGGACTCAGAGGAAAAGGTACTTAGAAACTAGGATACCAAGTGATTTCACAATAAAATTGGTTTTCCCTCTGTATATAGCATTTCCTTCTCCTAATATAACCAGTTGAAATTCCTCTGTAATACTCTCCTACTAAATTTTTCAAACTAAAGAGTTTACTAAATGGAAAAATCTATAGTTCATCAAAAATACAGAGCCTCAACATCTCTCTAAATAGGCATTTTCCCCTAGAGTAATATCATCATTATTGTTTTTAAATCAACAAGGTCAGTAGTAAGAGAAATCAGTATACTGGGAACGGGAAAAGCAACTGGACTTCTGGGACACGAGTTTGATTGAGCAGGAAATCTTAAAGGAGAGGCACGGTCACATTTCTTAAAGCTGTAATGTATACAGAAGACCAAATATTCTTTTAAGCTGGAAACATATAAAAAGTCTATGTTCTATTTAGATATTATTTTCATATATTTTAAAGCAGTTAGCAACAAACAAGGAGAAGTGATATGAACTTTTTAATTGGGTAAGATGCATGAGGGTGGCAGTGTTGTTCTTCTGTTTGCTTCTATTATTATTATTGTCATCATCATCATTAAGACAATCTTTTTCTCTAGCCCACACTTACCTTGAACTGAGTTATCTTTTTACCTTAGACCGATCTTGTAATTAAAGTAATGTTTTTTTTTTCTTCCTGACCTTCCTGAAAGCTGGCATTATGCAGGTAAGTCACCCTTACCCAATTTAGGTGTGGCTAATGTATGACTAAAGCCTCAACCATAGGAAGAGTCAGTATCTTCATACAGGTTTTTAGGGGCAGGCTTAGGAATCCCTGGATGAATTGAATTGGGGATTCTGGTGTTTGAAGTTTGAGACATATTAAATGTGTTCTTGAAACCTAGGGTAAATGGCTGGAAACAACATGAAACTAAGAAAGAAGGAAATAGAAAAAAAAAGAAAGCTGACAGTTCTTCTGAATAAAAAAAGGTTAAACACCTCTCTCTGAGAAATGACATGAGTTTTTTTTTCCTTAAAATATTGATCTTGACACAGTGTCAAACTCTGTCTTCAGAAATCAGAACAGTAAGGTCCACAGCTGAATGTCACCAGTGAGGCCTGGCGGAAGTAAAAACAGCCAGTCTTCCATATGGCTATTGTCAACGTCACTACATCCAGTGCCATGAGTAAAAAGTTCACCTGACACATTGGCACAGTCTAAAGACTTAGCCCTCAAGAACTCATTGTCCAATTCCCTCCTGGCAACAGACAATACCAAACAAACTATAGAAGAATGAATCTTAAATCAGTAAAAATTTGCTGAAAGAATTCCTTGGTAAAGTTGCAAAAAAAATATAACACACAGAAACTAGTAAATTTCAGATGAAATTTCAGAGGACAAAATTGAAAGGCATAATTCTAAGTTTCATGTATCCAATGGATGCTTTGTTCTGCAACTCTATCTAGCACCTATATTTCAGGATAAATATTATCTTGGTGGACAGGGTAGATATCTTCATCCATATTGTCAATCTGTTATTACAAAAACAAACTCCTACCAAAAAAAAAAATCCTAAAAAAGATTCCAAAGGCAGAGGTTTCTCACAGCCCATTACATATATATGCTTTCAAAGTGTATGCAGACATGTGAATTGCCATTTCTCAGCTGAGGAAGTCAAACACGTGACTTTATAACAGGTGCTCCAGAATGTGAAATGTTGTAATTCTAAAAATCTGCCTTTGGCTCCCAAGTGTTCACCCTCTAAAAATAATAGCAATATTTTCCTTTCCAGTTTCCATTCTCATCGGTGTATTTTTAGAGCTAATGAGATCACATTTATAATCCTAGGGAGTTGATGGCTTTCTTTCTCAAGGCATTAGTGAGCAATTCACTGCTTATGAAGAAGCAATTTAGTGAATGGCACCCTAGTGGTGCAAGAAATATTTCAAGGACTATTACATTCAGAGAAATTGAAAAATTGGTGGATTTTTGCATAGCAGAGCCTGATAATGCTCGAACTCTTAAAAGTTTTAAGTGATAAAATATTTCAAAATTGACCAGTACATCTTCTACTATGTGTAACTTTATTTTAGACACTTCTAATTATTTTATGCATTTTGATTTCTACTAAAATGAATATTTTCTTTTTCTTAATTAATAACTTCTTGCTCCCATGAGTTTCTCCACATATTTTATTTGTGAAAAAATGTCAAGAGTTAAGATATATATTGAATTTCCTATTATTAGGTCTCTCTTTGTTTCATCCGTTCACAGCTTCATTTAAATTACCACTGATAGTGTAAAAGGAAGACACATGTGTGACTATGAAACAATATTCAATTAACAAAAAGTGTGGTAAGTACATGACCAGAATTCCAATCACACATAGTAATTTCTGAAATTCAAAAATAGAAGATATTCTCAATGAGAATAAACACGATGTCAAATTTTTATTCTCCCATAACGTAGGTACATAAGAAAACTAGTATTTATAATTTATGATTATTTTATCTATTTCTAGCCTTCTTTTATTTCTGATTCTTTTTTTCCCATCTTGCTATTAGTCTTTGAAAACGTCATGCCTTTTATCATGTTCACTCTCTACACAAATTCCTTCCACAAATACTCTCACTTCCTTCCCCTACCAGCCTTGTGTTTTCCATGTTTTTTTTAAACTACATCAAGTACAGTTTCTAGTATCCCCATGTTCTTAGTGCATGACCTTCTTCTTTAGCATGGTAGACCTATCTTTTAAACTTCACCAGAGAAGCAGCTTCTTATCAGTTGAACTTGTCAAGATGCAGAGAATAGAGATGGAAGAGTACTCAACCCATAGATGGACAGCGAGCTAATGCCCCTCCTCCCAAAATCTCAAGAACCATTATGGGAAAGATGGTGGGAAGATTGCAAGAGAATAGGCAGAGGATGTCCACAATGGACCAGCATTTTCTGGATAGGTACGAATTCATACTATCTATCTTTAAATTTTGTTTGAAAATCACTTGTGAAAATTTAAGATATTTTAAATAGCATTATAGAGAGCAGAATCTGAGAAGTAAAATAAATATTTGTTTTTAAGACAAATACTTGTAACAACAACATCAAAAGAGAAGTAAATTGACTTGCTGAGTTTTGATGAAGGAACAGACTCAATGAAATAAAGGAATCAAAAATGTTTTTCAGGTACAGGGATGGGTGGAATCAGCCTTTTATTCAGCATAAGGGAGGAAAAATCAGATGGCTCAGGATGTATAGTGTTTTTCTAGCATTAGAAAGTCCAGAGTTCAGTTACTAGCAAGGGATAATATAGGCAAAGTTTTACATGCTTAAAATTACAGCACATGGAAGGTGAAGGAAGGATTAGAAACTACAAATCAGCCAGGCAGTGATGGCACATGCTCGGTCAGGTCTACAGAGTTATATATAGGGCACCCAGGACTAAACAGAGAAACTCTGTTTTAAAACAAAACAAAATTAACAAAGATGTTTAAGGTCATTCTTGACTATGAAACATAAAACGTGTCTCAAAAATTTTCTTTTGCAATATTCTTAATAGTTAACAACATTCTTTAACTCCAGTATTTTGCAACTTTAAAAATAATCCAAATGGATATTTAATATTTTTACTTCAATATTTCCATGTATTTTTCAAATAAGGAGATTTTTAACAATATTTCTATAAAGGCATTTAAATAATAAAACCCAAAAGGACATAATGGTACCAATGTGGGCCAACTACATCCAAATAAAACATGAAAAAGCATGGGAAAAAAATTTAGACACAAAAGAACAGAGTTAAGCATGGCTTCTTGGTATCAGCATTTTCTCAGGTGGGCTCTGTTTGCTAGAAATAAGCAAAGGCGTGATTTCTTTAGTAGCCGGCTTCCTGGGCTCATGCTGGTCCTGTTATGGAGCACTTAAATGGGATCTATGAGTAGCATTTTACAAATTGCTTAAAGGTGGCAGAGACCCGCTGCATCCCTGGAGCTCAGACAGTGAGCATGGCTCTCAAAGGCGATAAAATAACCTCTGCCATGTTTGACTGACTGGGCAGAGCAAACAGCTGGGGCTGTGGAGTTGATTTTAGCCATGGCTGCATAGCATTTAGGAAAAAAACGTGCTCCTGGTCAGGAAATGATAACAGAAGCTCAATAATGACAGATTCAAATGAAAATAAACCTCTAAACATATCACAGTGTGTTTAAAAAAATGTAGGTAGGCTCAGGAGAGAGAGGAAAAAGAGTATAGAATAGCAAAAGTAATATAATAGGGTGCAGACAGTCATAGATTAAAGGAGTAGAGATAAAAGATCAATATTAAAAAGTAATAGAGTCAAAAATGTCATGTAAAGATGGAAAAGACACAGAGAGCCTGGATTATGTATATTATTGTGTTTTCTTTGAATTTTTTTGGCTACAGAGAGATATTTGATTCTGGGCACTGCTAAACTAAACCAATATAAATAGTTTAAAGATATCTTGACTTTGAAATTTGAATGTAAGAATATGTTACTTTGGGAAAGAGGTACAACTTTTCTTTCCACAGAGGATGGGAACCTATGGATTCCTTCCAGACTAATGTGGTTTGATGGAACAAGAATACCACAAAAGATCTCTGTGAACCCCTAAAAACACTTTGTTCCACAATCAGCAGGAAGTAGTCTAGAGAGTAATGCCAAAATTTCTTAAATTACTGTTTATAAATGTTTGTTTGCATTAAAGGAGTATGTGATGTAGAGATGAATACTTTTCATTGGTATGGATCTTGGTTTATAGATTAAAATTTAAGATCAATTTTGTTAGATGTATATTTCTGTTCTTGATTAAAGTATCATGTTTGTGTAGCTCATTTGAAAACGTAATATAAAATTATGAAATACAGGTTAGCAGATAGTAATCTATAATAGTAAAGTTTGTAGTTATGTTAGGTTTTCTAGATATAAGGACATATATTTCAGATGGATAGTTATTCTTCAAACTTTCTAAAGACTAACAGAATATGGAATTTAGAATGTTTTAAGAACTTAGGACTTTTCATGAAAATGAGACACATCTGCTCCTGGCAACACTAATTTACTTCAAGAGGATGATAAACATCAAAGATGTTCCTCATGGAGTTTGTTAGCCATATGGTGGTGCGGGAGAATTGTCTGTATTCTGTCAATCATGTTTTAAATAAACACTGATTGGCCAGGCAGGAGGTGTAGGTGGGAAAACCAGACAGGAAGTGGAAATGATGCAAGGAGAGCAGGAGAATACTGGGCAGGACAGAAAACCCAAATTAGCCAACCCTTCATGTTACAGTATGGGCAATGGATTGCATTTTCCTGGACTGCTTGATGGTATGTTGTATGAACTGGACATGCGGGGCCCACAGAAAAATGATTGCTAAACACTCCTAAAGGTGAGACAACCCTTCACGGTTCCTATTTCATGAAGGAATATACAAGATATCCTGTAGGATAAAGAAGAAAGTGACTGAAAAACTGACAATAGAGAAAAAACAATCTTTCAAATTTCCTTCTTGGTGAAAAAGTCTGCCAAATACTGTTGTGATCTAGCTGTCCTCATTCCCCCTGACCTACAGTGGAACTTTTTTGTGGTCTGTAATTGACAAGGATGTTTGTGTTCTTTTAGGTCAGTGGTTTTTCCACAGAAGTATTAGAGGTATAAAAGGCTTTAGTTGAGGTAAATAAAGATTGCTGCTCTTCCAGCTGAAAAGAAGCCCCCGTGTTTCAATCCCAGCAGCCCCCGCCAGTCTCGGCATCTAAGCTGCACTGGCACAGCAAGATACTATGGCTCTGTGGCTGAAGATGGATGTCCCAGTGTTACAGAAGAACATTGGTAACTTCAGGCAGTGAGGTGTCTCTGTCAATTCTAGAGTATTGGAAATTGCTTACAATGCACTTCCTGTTAACTTAGGTAATATTAGAACCTTCTGGAGTCTTTGATGGAGTTGAAGAATAGATAGTAATAATTATAGTTTTCCTTAGTTATGATAAAAGATAAAGTATATATAAATATTGTAACTATAGTTCTTGCTTGATACCTATTTTGTCATATGTGATTTTACTATGTTAAAGTTAAAAACCTTCCTTTTTAATTAGACATAAAAAGGGAGATGATATAGGATTCCCCTCTGTATGCTATAGATATGTTTTACTACCATTTATTAATAAAGAAGCTGCTTTGGTCTACAGCAGTGCAGAATACACCCAGGCTGGAAGATACATATACAGAGAGTAGGTGAAGTCAGGGAGATGCCATGTAGCTGCCAAACCAGACAGATGCCTCGGAACCTTTACTGGTAGGCCACAGCCTTGTGGTGATACATAGATTAATAGAAATAGACTAATTTAAAATACAAGAGTTATCCATGAATATGTGTATGTCATTGGCCAAGCAGTGTTGTAATTAATATAGTTGTGGTGTGATTATTTCAGGTCTGGGCAGCCAGAAAATAAATGAGCAGTTTCCTACTACAAAAATAATTTTAAATTAAGCCAAAATCTTTAAGCCTATTTTCTGTGAAATTTATAAGCCCAAATATCCATTCTTATTTTCTTTCTGAGATACCCTCTATGCAAGGTACTTCTAGAAGCAATGGATAAGGACAGAAAACACTAGGCATGATGTTAAAAGGTATATACAGATCGGGCACTTAGTTAAGCTCTGAATTCTCATTGTTTACATGCCAAAATTTACACTGTCATTCTTGTTTACAAAGGCATTGCTAAGAGTGAATGAGATCATCAAGACAAGCATTTGATTTAGCACATTCTAGGCACTCAAAAACTAACTGGTGTAAGTATATTCATCTATTTGGTGTACAGAAAATAGAGGAATTGAATTCATATTAGTGAGAGCAGTAGGAAGAAAACTTCCAGAATAGGATTCCTCCACATAGAAACATGCTTGTTTCTCTGTGTTCAGTTTCCCCCCTATGTTTTACATCCTTTCTTCACCTCAATTCTCTTCCTTTTGTGTATGTGTGCCCTAGTTTTACAATTCTCTGAGGACAAAAATGAAACATTCATTGCATTCACTTTTTAAATATTATTCTCATCATTAAACAATTTTGTCACCAAAATGTCACATAACTTTTTATAACTAAACCATAAATACAGTTTACATAATTGATGTGGGATTTTCCTCTGTGTGCTGTGATTACCATTAATGAATAAAGAAACTGTTTTAGGCCTGCTCAGAGAATAGCGGTAGGCGGGGAATAGTAAACTGAATGCTGGGAGAAAGGAGGCAGAGTCAGAAAAAAAGCCATGGAGCTGCTACCAGAGACAGACATGCTGACACTTTGCTGGCAAGCCATGACCTCATGGTGATGCACAGATTAATGGAGATGGGTTAAATTCATATGTAAGGATTAACATATAAGAAGCTAGAGCTAATGGGCCAAGCAGTGATTTAAATAATATATCTGTGTGATTATTTCACTTCTGGGCAGCTGGGAACCACAAGTGGGCTATTACAACACATAATAGACTTTTGAAAACTATCTAGCAATTGTCAAAATCACAGCAGTGATTCATAAGAGTATATTATTTGCTCCTTCCTAGTGTTCTCTACCATGGGAAACTTACTAATGGTTTAAAGCCTAAATGACGATGAGTGCATAGGACAATCAAAACCAGGTTACATGGGTGAGATGTTCCATATAGAAAAACAACAACAAAAAAGGTGTCTTTACTGCCCCCACTGTTACTAATGAATATGCGGGATGAGTTTAAACTATTTAAAAATAGTTTATCTTTGGTCTCCTTGACGACGATTTTGTGAGCCTCCCATCCCAGAGCACTTTGCAGACAGGAAAAACTGTAGATCTGAGCTGGTGTCCTAATCACTTTACTTGAGGTCTTGCCTGGTTACAGAAGATGACCTGTTAGAATTCATCCAGGCAACTGATGAGAGCAGATTCAGAGTCCCATTCCCAAATATCAGGTGGAGCTCTCAGAGTCCTGCGGAGGAGTTGGAGGAAGGAAGAGAGGAACCAGATCATACAGGGAAAATACAGTCCACACGATTATTTGACCTGGTCTTATGAAGGCTCTCAGATAGCAGGGAGCCTTTGGGGGTCTGACCTAGGTTCCCTGCTTATGTGTTATGGCTGAGTATCCTTTACTGGGTCAATTTGTTCACCTGTAATGTGATGCTTTGTGCCTAGATTATTGTAGCATGTTTTGACATGTTTGATCAATGTCCCTGGGAGTCCTGCTCTTTTCTTAGGGAACACTGGCGTGAAATTGATCTGGGGGAGTTGGTAAATGTGGGCTAGAAGATTTGGAGAAACTGAAGACTGGATATAATATTTGAGAGAAGAAAAAAACATTTATATTTCTGACTTTCTGATTTATGTTTCTGCATGACTATATGTAAGCAGAATGCAATCATGGAGTATCAATCAACTTGATTGTTTTTTGAAATTCTTGATAGTTTTTTTTTAATGAAAGAGAAAAACCTTAAGACTTTTTCCAATAGTTTCATCTTCTAAGATGGCTAGTCATAGATAATTACGTTCAGTGAACTAAATTAACTGATGATTCGGGTGTTTCAGTTGTTGGAGCTGTTTCTGGTTGTGTCAGCTGTGTCTGCTTTTACTTCCCGTATCTTCAAAAATGTTGGGATATGTGACTGTTCATGGTATAGCATATGTTGTGCTCTAGTGATACATATGAACACAGGAGAAGTTACATTGTCTGAGCTTTAGAGATCAGTTTATAGATGTACGTCATGCAGAATCTATGTGTAGTACTACTTTCCTTCATTTGTTTTAACATTGTCTCTTTGTCACATTTCCCTTTGCTTTTACAACAATGTCTCAGTTCCAAGACAAATTCTGTTCTACATGTAAATAAATAAAAAATATTGGTGTATATGTATATATATATATATATATATATATATATATATATAAATTTAAAAGCCAAAGACCACAAGCACAAAGCACAAAGTGATAAAATGTTCCCTACTAAAATATTTTTATATTTACATTTTTGCTACAAAACTAGATATCTGTAATATTCATCTAACCAGAAAAATGATTACCCTAATTGTATAACCGATTGAAAGTAAATCAGTTTTCTTACCTTGGTATGGCCTGAAAATAATTGACAAACAGAATTGCCTAATTTATGACAGGACCTATAACTATACACATATTGGTGGTCAATAGGTATTGCTTCTAATAGAGTCATACTAAATGTACACTACATATCAATGTATCTTCTTTTTTAATCTGAATCTTAGAATTAAGGGTGATGTTAAGTAAGTTGCCCTTTTTTAGTTTCTCAAGTATATTCTTGGTTTTGTTTTGTTTTTCTTTGCTTTTTACCATTTCAAAGACTGGCCCTTTTCCTTCCCCACACCATTTCATTGGTAAAGTGATCTTTCTTCCAATATCCTACTTAAAAAAACATTTCTAACATGTAATGTTTATGTCCTTGAACAACTTTCCTTACCAATGCGTTTGCTCTCTTAGAACTTTAACTGAACTTGATTTTGTATAAGTCTATATCCCTTACCCTAAAACTATTCACTTTAAATAAACTGGATATCTAAATATTAAATGGGACTATGTAATGGTTGCCATTTTTATTTCAATAAATATGAAATATTAGTAAGCATATTTCGATGCATAAATGTTTAAGTTATTCACTATAATTTCAACTTGCATTTTGTTCCCATTGGACCTTTCTTCAACTGCTATAAGACTGTTCTTCATCAATACCAATATGCCTACTTCAACAGAGAAATCAGGAAAATTAGGGTTTAGATTAGATAATATGAGAGAACAAGGATCTCTTTCAAGAGTATTCTCTTTTGTAATGTCAACAAAGAAAATATTTCAAAATTGCTCATTAAATTATGATTATCCCCTGTGCTGTTACTAGGAAAATGAAAACAACATATCACTTCATAATTCATCTAAAATCATGGTTGATAGTTTACTACAAAATATCAGTGATAAAGTTCCTGACCTAATGAAGTTAGAGAATCAATGATTTGCTTGTCATTTATATTAGAAACAAAACCTTGAGTGCAGTGACAAGAATGAAGAGCTGAACACCGCTGAGCAGAGTCCTGAGCATGGGGCTTCCCGGACACTCTCAGGGTATAAATAAGTACAGCCGTAAAGTCACATGTGGCAGAGCCAAGGAATCACAAAGTGTTCTAATTTCTTCACTTAGTAATTTTTTTCTTGTTAATTTCCTGGTGTTTTTGCCTACTTGAGCTTTAATAACAGAATGATGAGACTGAGTTACTTATGAGGACAGAAATTCTTTTCTCATGATAATGAAGACTGAGAAAGCCATGATTAAGGATCCTTAAATGTGTTCTCAAGAAGAGGAGAATGTTGTGTTTTACACACACACACACACACACACACACACACACACACACACACACACACAAAAGCAGAAGAAAAAAAACCTTTTTTTTCCTGGACCCTTTACTATGATATTTAACATTTCTCCAAAGCTCCACTTCCAACTGTTGTATTAGAGAATTAGTTCTGATACGTTTACATGCCAGTACCTACCTTACCTAGTGCTTGTAATTGCCTTGTTAGTAGACTGCCTTAGTGTCTTAGATCTGTTATTCTCCCTTTGTTATCAAACATTAGAGTTCTCTGGAGCTCTTTCTTCATGTCTTTGAACTAGCCTATATCCATTATTTCAATTTGTGGCTTCACTACTACCTATTTGATCATGTTTACCAAATACGAATCTTCAAACTTCAGTACATACCCACAGACGAAGCTAAGATATACTCTGGAATTTCTCTTTAGGGATTGAAGTATGCACTCGCCCAGATTCATGGAGTATTGTAGGTCTTAGATAAAATGATTTCCTAGCAATTACATTCAATAGAAAGAGGCTGGTTTCTCAGGCTACATCCTTTAGCTTGGGAATTTGTATTTAATAGCCAATAACAACCACCTGTTTTCATTGTTGTATCAGTACTTCTGAAATGAGTCAAATTTTATTTTTAAATAAATTTCAGTCAAAACTTACCATTTGCACAATGGTAATTCTTTCAATAACCTTACCTTAGGAGATGTGGATTGAGGGGCCTTTCCCAAATAATACTTTTTCATACAAATTTATTTCTGAGCTCATTTTGAGGAAATATCACATCATAAACAATAACCTGCTACACTACATATATTTCTTCTATGGAAACACAAAGGTCTCCAAGGACAAAATACTTAAAATTAAGCTGATTATTTTTTTATTTATTTGCAATAAATGTATCCTCACTAATATTTTAATTAGGAATATCACACCTTAAATCCCAGTACTTCTATATATAAAACAGAACAACAACAAAAATTATTCTATTTGGAGCTTGAAAAGAAACACCATTGCATTTCAGAAACCAAATAAAGCTCAACTAGTAGTCAACTGATTCTCTCAGTAATAAATTTGGAACAGTGTATATCACAAAGAAACTGAATTATTTTGAGTATAGCTTCAGAGTGTAAATAAAATTGAGGCAGGTATTTTGCTCCAAATCCGGATCAAGGAGAATTTGATGTCAAATAGAATGGAAAGAAACCTACGAACCTTTCTGAAGTAGTCAGATTACAGAAGCAGACAGAAAAGTAAATTGGTAGAGGAAATATAATTAAGAAATCGTTGAGCCTGAGGAAGAAATACCAATGTGTAGAATAGACATCTGGTTCATCATTCCCACTTCCTTGTATTCAGTTTGGTTTTGAAACTTGATTGTGTAAGGCTGCTGTAAAACCTTACAAAAATATATTTGCCAACAAAACATTATAAGATATATCTCCTTGTTTTGGTAAACAGTACCATAACTTCTCCTTTGATTCATTCAGAAACCTGAGAACCAAAGTTCCCCCATCATCTATCAAGAACAAAGTATATGAATTAGTGTGGATTATAGGTTATTTATTTTTTGTCTGCCAATATGTATTCATTTCCCAAATTGTCAGTCTCATTTTGACTTCTGTGTTTATTTAGGAGTTTGTTTTTTTTTTACCAAAAAACAAAAATGGCACCATTCCCTTGACAAAAATTCTTCAGTGATACAACCTTGCATTAATGGGATAAACTATAAAATGCTAAAATGGCATCCAATGAACATTTTATGTGACCTCTGTATAGCAAGTCTTTTCCCACATTCACCTCTTGCTGTTTATGATCCACTATCCCTTCCATTTCATGAACTGGTGGTACTTCCTTGTTTCCTTCCCTTCAGATATTCTCTTGGTACTCACAGCATACCCATTCTTCTATAAGAAACCTATTTTTTCCAAGGTCTAAATGAGGAGCAGATGGAGGGAGAACATAAGCAAGGAAGTCAGGACCACGGCGGGTGCGTCCACCCACTGAGACAGTGGGACAGATCTAATGGGAGCTCACCAAGGCCAGCTGGACTGGGACTGATGAAGCATGTGATCAAACTGGACTCTGAATGTGGCTGACATTGAGGGTTGACTGAGAAGCCAAGGACAATGGCACTGAGTTTTGATTGCACTGCATGGACTGGCCTTGTGGGAGCCTAGTCTGTTTGGATGCTCACCTTCCTAGACCTGGATGGAGGGGGGGAGGACCTTGGATTTCCCACAGGGCAGGAAACCCTGGCTGCTCTTAGGACTGGAAAGGGAGGGAGAGAGGGAGTGGAGGAAGTGGGAGGGTACTGGGAGGAAGGGAGGAGGTGGAAATTTTTAATAAATAAAAAAAAGCAAAGAACAAATAAAAGAAACTTATTTTTTCTTTCTAATCAGTAGGCTAAGCATCATTTCACTATTGTATCCATCTTGCTCTTAAACTTTGTAAGGACAGGAGTCATGACAACCTTTGCCAAGGCTGCTTCCTCACATAGCACACCTCGAAGCAACAGATCGATAGCTGCTATATGAATTAATGGAAGCCCCCTCATGTACACAGCTCTAAGCATTCTTATTCTGTAGCTTTGATACTTAATTTCTTCACTGTAATTAATTTATTGTATTGTCTCACTTTTGAGTGTATAACTCTATCTTCTCAGGAAAGAAAATGGTTTGAAGGCATTTTCCATAAATTTTCATTTTGAAAAATGTTCCCCGGAAACTAACAAAGTACTTGACATATTTTATCCAGAAACATTTGCTATGTGAATGAGTAAACATTAATAGGGTAAAAATAAAAGATAAAGCAACAGATTTAGATGAAGCTTTCAGCTCTCAATAGAAAGAGTACCACTGTGGTATAAAACTCAGAAATGCCTTTCCTAAAATAATGATAGTACCAGGCATGAGCTGATGGTTTCAATTTCCCCTGAAACCAGATTGTATGAAGAAATGTGGACCACTACAAACAATCTGTGTTTACAGAAGGCAGTCTGTTGATTCAGGAGCAGGAGTGAGAGGGACATTGCACTATGAGCAGCTGTGATGTACTCAGATGGCTAGAAGTAAGAACATGCTGAAAGAATGACCTCTTTTTAGTTAGATAACTTTTTCTCTATTCATTTTACATACCAACCAGTTTCCCCTCCCTCTACTCCTCCCCCCCCCCCCGCTTTCCCATCTGTCTCCCTTCCCATCCACTTCTCCTCCTTCTCCAAAGAATGACCTCTTGCACATAACCCTGGGGCATGAGATTTATTCCTGAATACTGCTACAATGCAGGAATACTGGCACCCCCTTGTTTAAGAAACTCTACCACTCCACTTCCACTAAGCAAGTAATACCACCTACCCCATACTTAGGGGGAAAAAAAGCTAAGCAACACTTAAAAAAGGAAGTATCACTTTTCCTATTCCTCTCTTTGTAAGTTGCGGTTTTATCACTCCATGTAACATGACTCCACTTAAACTATATACAAGTGCTTACACACACACACACACACACACACACACACACACACACACACATGCACACAGACACACACTACACATTGCTATCTAGGTGCATCTTCTCAATCCTCCTCTATAAGAACTAGTCCCAAACTTCAGATATATGCTGATTTTCACATCTAATCTCCAGGCCAAAACTAGCCACACATGATGTGCAGTGTCTAACCTCCAGACTTTAGACAGGACACATATGTCTGCAACAACCTATAGGCTCCTCCCATGCCATTTTCAACCTCTCAGCCCAGAGGTTCACTCACGATCTTTATGCCCTTTGCTAGATTCTAACCAGATGAGATGACTCTAATCTTCCATTGCACAGACCCTCACTAACTCCCAGCTCTGCCTTCTACCTCCAAACTGTGACAGGTCATGGATATTACAGTATGGTTACCTGTGTCAACCTGACTTCATTCCACCTAAGCAATACACAGCACTCAGAGTCAATCTGGCCAGTAAATTCTGTGCCCTGGAATGACCTTCTGTGTTCACATCAGAAACAGAAATAACAAAAGGCTTCCACACTGATGTTGGGTATCCTTCTGTATGCTGTGAATATGTGTTGCTTTTAGTGGCTGATAAATAAAGCTGTTTCAGCCAATGATCAGGAAAAATATAGCTAGGCATCAAATCCAAACAAAGATGCAGAGAAAAGGAAAGTGGAGTAAGAGAGACGCCATGTAGCTGCTGAAGGAGTAACCAGTGGGACATCACCAGTAAGCTACAGCCTCATAGCAATATACAGAAATAATAAACAAAAATGGGTTAATTTAATTGTTATAGCTAGTCAGTAATATGCCTGAACCATTGGCCAAACAATTGTAATTGATATTAATCCTGAGGGTGTTATTTCAGCAGTGGCTGCAGGAATCAGTAAGCAAGAAATAAACCGGTTTCAGGAGCCCAATGGGACAGAGTAATATCATTCAGTTACACCACATGGCCATATTTCATCACAAAAATACAAAGAATGTTAACAATCAAAGCAGTACCTCTCCCAAATCAACATGCCTATATAAATATTCTCAAGTAAAAATCATCAAATGAACTCCAAGACAGATTTTAAAAAAAAATCACAAATTTCATTAAAGAATTAAAGGAGTTTAAAGAAGACACACAGGGACAACTCCATAAACTTAAAATGAATACAAGCTAGAATGATGCCCAAGTAAACAAAAACACAAGAATGATGAAAATAAAAGGATCCTGGGCTGGAAAACAGAATTAGCAAAAGCAACAATAATGTAGAAGAGGACTCAAACTTTATGAAGATGCATTTGAAAACCCAATAACAAGTAAGAAATTCAAAGTCAAGCTTAACATGTAGGATGAATAAAGCAGAAGATATAATATCAGGACTGTAACATAGAGTAGAGAATCTAGAAGAATGAGTAATCAATATAAGGGGAAAGTTTTAAAACACAAATGGTACATGCAAGAAATATGATAGAGCATGAAAATAAAGAATCTTGAATTATAGAAATGGATGGAAGAAAAGAATCCCAGGTCAGAGATATAAAACCCAGATCGTAAACAAGAAGAGAAAAAGGATCTTCACACCAAGGAATAATACATATATACAGATATAAAAGGCACACAGAATATCAAAGAAACAAGGCCAGCAAATAAACTTCCCATTGATACCACAATTAAAACATCACATATAGTGAGAGAACAAAGATAAAAAGTCGCATATAAAAAAAAAAAGCAATCAGAATAAGAGCTGTTTTCCCAACAAAAACTTTGAAAGCCAGAAGAGCCTGGAACAAAACATCCCAAGATGTAAAAGATCACAAACTAGGTTAAAATAACTAACAAAATTACTTGACTTAATAGAAGGTGAAGAAAAAAAACTTTCCATGATACAAACAAATAAAATTTTAAAATAGTGTATATATCAGACAAAATCTAAAGGAAGTAATAATACAGAGCTGAAGAGAGGAAGGAACACAGCCAAGAGAACTAATAAAGAAAACAAATGAAGACATAGTTACTAAAGGATAACAAAACTCAATGAGAAAATGACTGCACCAACATATATCTCTAAACAAATTTTAAAATTTATTTTATTTAATTCCATAATAAAAAGACACAGGATGAAGGAATCATGAAACGAAACCTATCTATCGATTGTATAGGCAAAATGTTATTTAGCTTTAAATGCAAGCACCAAGATAAAATGAAAACCAGGGCAAAAGTATTCCTATCAGTTGGCACCAGAAAGCAAGCTGGCGTTACTAACTTAATCTGATAAAGTTGACTTGAAATTAAAACTAATCAGAATAGATAAAGAACTTTATTCCAATCAAGAACAATTACCCAAGAAGACATTGCTATCCTTCATACACATGTGTCATACACACAAATACACCAAATAATGTCACATATAATTTCATAAAAAGTGTACTGTTGAAATTAATTACACTGATTAACATCAACTCATCAATGGAAGGTGATTTCAATAACCCACTTTCTGTCACAAACAGGTAACCTGGACAAAACGGCTATCAGAGAAACATTAGAATTAAATCAAATCACACATCAGATGAATTCACCATAAATCAACAAAATATTTTACTCAAACACCGAACAATACAGATTCTACAATGCAGCACACCAAAATTTCTCTAAAATATATTACATCTTACAACAGACAAAAAAAAATCTTTAAAACCTTCAGGAAGATTTGAAATAACTCCTTGTATTCTAAGTGACCAAAATTCAGTATAACTAAAATTGACAACAGAGAAAGTACATAAATTCTCAGGGATTAAACAGTTCCTTTTTTAATCATGATTGTGCCAAATAAGAAATAAATGAAGAAATAAGATATATTGTGAGACAAAATTAAAATGATAGTACAACACCCCAAAATTTCTGGGACTCAATAAAATCAGTTATACAAGGGATATTCATAGTTTTAAATGACTACATTAAATAAATTTCAGAGAAGAATTTCTTCTGCTAATTTATCTAATCTAAAACAATTCACGTTAGCCTCAGACAGACTCTTTAGACAAGGACAAAAGGCCTTCTTCACCAAAACTATTACTCGGACAATCTCTAAGCAACGTACTAAAATTATTGGTTAGGTTTCTATTGCTGTGAAAATACACCATGACTACAGTAACTTTTATAAAGAAACATTTCACTAAGAGGACTTTCTTGCAGTTTAATAGGTTCAGTCCATTATCATCATGGCAAGGAACACGGTGGCATACAGGCAGATATGGTGCTGGAGGAATAGCTGAGAGTCCTACATATTGCAGACAACAGGAAGTTAACTGAGTGTCAGACTGAAAGTAGTTTAAGCAAAACCTTCCCCCACAGTGACACCCTTCCTAAAAAAAAAAAAAAAAAAAAAAAAAAAAAAAAAAAAAAAAAAAAAAAAAAAACAGAGCTCCTAAAAGTGTCACTCCCTTTGGGGACCATTTTCTTTCAAACTGCTATAACATATATGTGTGGATTTGTGTGGGTCTTTAATTTGATTCTATTGGTCATCATTTCGGTTATTATGCCAGTATTATGCAGTTTTTTGTTACTATAGCTGTGTAATCCAACTTACAATCAGGAATGGTGTTGCCTCGCCTCTAGCAGTACTTTTATTGTTCATGGTAGTTTTAGCTATCCTTCGTTTTTTTCTGTATGATGTTGAGAATTGTTCTTTTAAGGTCTGTAAAGAACTGTGTTGATATTTTAATGGGGATTGAATTGAATCTGTAGATTGCTTTTGGAAGGATAACTGCTTTTACTATTAATCAAACTGGTCAATGAGTCTGAGAGATCTTTTCATCCTCTGATATCTTCTTCAGTTTCTTTCTTCAAAGACTTGAAGTTTATGTCACACAAGTCTTTCACTTGTTTTGTTGAAGTTGCCATGAGATATTTTATGTTATTTGAGACTTTGGTGTAGGGTGTTGTTTTCCTAATATTTTTTTCAGCCCATTTGTATATAAAAAGGCTACTTATTTATTTAAGTTAATCTTGTATTCAGCAACTATGATGAAAGGGTTTATCAATTATAGAAGTTTCCTGGTTGAATTTTTACAGTCACTTATATATACTATCATACTATCTGAAAATAATATTACTTTGACTTCTTCTTTTCTGACTTTTATGCCTTGATCTCTTTCAGTCATCTTACTTAATGTTCTAGCTAAAACTTCAAATACTATCGTGCATAGACAAGAAGAGAATAGACAACCTTGCTTTGTTCCTAATTTTAGTAGAATTGCTTGTTTTTTTTTCCATTCAATTTGAAGTTGCTTATTGGTTTACTGCATATTGCTTTTATTATATTTAAGTATGTGCCTTGCTTCCTTGATCTTTCTGAGACTTTTATCTTGAAAGGTGTTGGTTTTGTCAAAGGCTTTTTCAGCATCTAGTGAGATGATCAAGTGGTTTTTTCACGTCAGTTTATTTATATGGTGCGTTACATTGACTGATTTTCATATGTTGAACTAACTCTACATCTCTGGAATGATACTTATTTGGTCATATCAGACAATCTTTTTGATGTTTTTGGATTCTACTTGCAAGTATTTTTTAAGTATTTTTGTATCCATGCCCAAAAAATATTTCTTAAAAGAAGGCAAATTTAACTTTATACTGTTTTTCTTGTACAAGAATTCAAACAATTAGTAGTCATATGTTTTCTGATAGCTTCTTAGATTGTGAAACTGTAGTATAAATGCTCTCTCATTCCAATAACAAAACACAAAACAATAGCAACAATGATGGAAAAAAAGAAAACTATAATTAGGATTCTTTCCAGGCTTTACACTGAGAACAGTATAATAAGCGAGTGCTTCAGAAAACGGAGAGCTGAGATGCATCATGCTGGCATAGTTATTAGTCGTGGTACTTTGAACAGTTATCTGACTCTCTTAATCTCAGTTTCCTTGAAAGCAAAGTGAGAATCATAAAGCCTATAAATAATCAAGAGTTAGACAGCATCGTATGCGTACCAAGGGACTAAAGAATCAATTGCATTGGGTTCAAGCATTGCCTTTATTATGATGCCTGTATTATTCCACTTAGAGTTGGCTTCACAAAGTTTGTTAAATTTTCTCAGATATTCTTGCAGAGAAGTATCAGGATATATGAAAACAAGATATATTTAGAAGCACGGTCTCTCAAATACCCAAAGATGAGGATTCAACATGGTCCTGAGGTGCTGAGCAACGACATTGCTGTTGGGTCATAGACTGATAGAACTAGAAAGACTGTCAAATTCCTAACAAATCTTCCATTTCCTATGATGGCACCACAGAGCAAGCAGAATTCATGCAAATGCGAATCTTAATCTATATCTTTACCCTCCCCTCTTCACAATCAAGCAATTTCCATTTTTCTCTGACTTTCATTATAAAATGGAGAAAAATCTCAGCTAGTGATTGTTTTTCCATCAATTTATATTTTTATAATGCACACATTTTCCAAAGCATTATTGAAATCTACCTCATACCTGCATATAAAAGGAAACAAAACAATTTCATTCTCAACTGCACCAACTAGCAGTTAATCCACACAGTAAAGGAATGCCAAGAAAACTGGATAAACACTTCAATGCTGACAAAAAGATGAATAATAACCTGCAAGAAATGTTCTCTTCTAAGGACCTATAAATAGTTTTGAAAATAAGGATGCTATATAAAATGTTGTATACGCTTTCAAATGTTGTAAATATATTAAGAATGAGTGTATGTGATATTTCAGTAATATCTAATAGAAGTTGCAATATTTCAATCAAAACATTTTAATCTTGCTCATGCATTTCCTTATTGTAAAGGTTCCTAACATCCATATTCATTATACTACTTCTGTCTTCATTTATGCTGGCATATGTGGTAGAGGAGCACATGCGAACAGGATTTATTTTTATAATAGTTTTATTTTGACTGATTAGTACCTGCTTTAAAGCACCTTGATGAAGAGCTATAAATCCAGAGGCATCTAAAATGTACAACTTTCCCTTTATTTAAAAGCACAAATCTACTCAAGAGTGTTTATTCCAGAACTTTTACTCATTTAAACTTTTAATGAGGAACAGGAATTGAACTATTTCCTCTAACTGCAAACTAATTTCAATAAAATAACAATACACATCTCATAAACATGCATTCTCTATGTGTAGCCAAGTATTATTGGTGGTGACAATAGTGGTTTTTATCCTTCAAATTCAAATATTCTATGTGAAACTTCAGTACATGAGTGTGTGTGTGGTATATTCCTGTGTATGTATGTGTTGGTTTGTTATACTCACCCATATTATATGGAGCCAGAGGTTGATTTTAGTTTTTTTTCTCCTACCATATTCACCTTGCATTTCAAGATATCCTCTCTTCCTAAAAATGGAATCTGCTCTTCACAAGACTGTCTGATCTGAAAGTTCATGATCTTCCTGGTTTTGACACTCAGCACTGAAATTACAGATGCGTAACTTTATATCCAGTTTTTAATATGAACATTGGCGATCCAAACTCAGGTCCTAGTGCTTAGGCAGCAAGGACTTTTCCCAGTAAGCCATTTTCCCAGTCCACTGTGTGAAACTTTAAGATAATAAATTTCACATAAGAAAATAAAGACTATAAGAAAATTTGTTTGACTAGATAAAAATTAAATTGAAAAATAATTAACATTTAATAATGTTTAATTTAATAAATTATTAAGACCATTAGAAATTATTTTGCAACTTTTAGAATTTGCTTGATGACAATCTATTTCCAACATCCTTAGGATTTTGGTGTATTATGTATACTATATTAGTAATCCTTAGAGCATCATTTGATATCTGGTATATAAAACAATTTCAGTATGACATAAGCAAGCAAACAAACAAACAAATAAATATCTACACTAATACTGTTTAAGTTACCAATGAAAAACCATTTCTTTCTACTTTTTGGAAGGAAATATCTCATCCTACATTAATATGAGCTATTAATTTCAACCATTAAGTAGAAAAAATCATTAAAATTTACCCCAAATGAATGGCACATCTATTATGCATGTGTGCCATAGTCACCCTCCAATTTTCAATATTCCTATTGTTTTGTAATGTGGAATCTGAGATGGTCCTCACTGATGTCTTGCTCCTTGAAAACTCTCCCTGCTCTTTGGGACCCTATGAAATCTTTTGCTTTTGTTCTCTTCCTTTTTCATTTCTTTCACGGTTCCCCTTTCACAATCCTCCTTGTAAAAATTAAGATTTGTCATTTTTCTCTCCCTTTTTAATCCCTCTTCCTTCTTATTTACTAATTTCTTTTATTCATTAAGCATATTTGTTTTTGTTTTTGACACGAAGATTTGTTCTTGATAGTAAGGAGAGTGGAGAGTGGGAGAAATGAGAATTGAACGTGTTTCTACCTTTCAGACAGAGAGTGGTAAACACAAGTCTACTTACACCCTTAAATTATGATGTAGTAGGAATAATACTGTGGGATATGAGAGTTCATAGGAGGGTTCGATAAGTGTGTGTGTGTGTGTGTGTGTGTGTGTGTGTGTGTGTGTGTGTATTATGCACATAGTGAAGGTGAGAGAAATGTGTTTAGCATTTACAATAGGTATCTTAGTTAGGATTTCTATTGCGGTGATAAACACCATGACCAAGAGCTTCTTTAAAAGAAAAAGGTTTATTTCACCTATTTTGTCTTTCACTTCCAGGTCAATAGTCCACAAAGGAGAGCAGTCAAGCAAGCAGGAACCATGGGGAGGAATGTTGTTTAAAGACTTTCTCCTAAGGTTTCTTAAACCTGACTTTTATAGCACCCAGGACAAACAGGCCAGAGAGGCTATTCCCCCACAGTAAACTTGCCCGTCAGTTATCAATCAAGAAAATGTACCTCATTCTTGCCTATGGGCCAATCTGGTGGCACCATTTTCTCAAATGATATTTCCTCTTCCTAAATGGCTCCAGCTTGTGTTAGGTTGACATAAAACTAGCTAGAACAGCAGTCTTCCTGTTGAATCAGATTCATGATTTAAAACCATTTTACTACATTCCAGTTCCCATTCTGAAGAAAGTAAGCTTGCTAACGGTATCTAAAATCATGTTTTAAAGACCTCTAGATCTTTACGTTCATTTCTCTAAGCACAAATCAGCATGTGACCCTGCCTTCTTCCCTTCCAGAAAGCTTTCTAACCATCTTCTTTTATCCAAATTAATTTCACAATTCTTGGCATTTTTTAGCATGAAGCACAATTATCATTTTCAAGGGAAAAGATGTGATTCTTTATGCAGGACTATTGATTAGTAATGAAAGCCCAGGTACATGGGCTAAAACTTCCCAAATAACACTCTACAATGTGGGAAGAATTACACTAATTTAATCACAGAACAAAAGAGCAACAAATCAATGCCTTTACTACCAAATACTCTGGTCACAAGAGCAGGTAGATGGGTTACAGAATACAGGGAAAATTCTACTGTATGTAGATAATATTGTCCATTGACTTTCTTAGCTCTAGGTGTTATGGGACGGGAAAGCTGGATAATATATTAAAAGCATTTTACCTGATAGTTGAAGAAATGTTAGACCATATATAAAAAGTAGTCACTCAATGTCTATTAGTGGTTGTAACAAGGGGTGAATTGTTGCTGGAGGGCCTGCTTATTCATCCCAGCCACCCAGCTAGCTTAGTTCCGAAATAACCACACAGAATTTATTCATTAAATTATTGCATGACCCATTAGCACTAACTTCTTATTGGCTAACTCTTACATATTAGTTTAACCCATTTCTGTTAATCTGTATATCACCACAAGATCGTGGCCTACCAGCAAAGTCTCAGCACATCTATCTCTGGCGGCAGATCCATGGTGTCTCTCTGACTCTGCTTTCTTCCTTCCAGCATTCCATTTAATTTTCCCTGCATACCTAAGTTCTGCCCTATCAAGAACCCAAAACAGTTTCTTTATTGACCAATGAAAGCAACACAAAGACAGAAGGACCACCTACACCAAGTGGTGATAAAACATCCTCTGGATCTGCAACATCACAATCCTGATCCCCCTAGAACTGTCACCTGTAATCCACCTCACAGGTGCTCACAATGAAACTTGAGTCCCCTGCAGGAGCAATATGGACTTTGAGCTTCTGAACTATCACGTTAACCCTGATATAAAAACTGTTTAAATGTAAAGAAGGAAACTCAAGTCTGAAGCAGTTATAACAAAGACATGATGAATGATCCAGTAATTCCTTGATAAGATAATAATAAATGTTATCTTATTGGGTTTTAAATTGAGGTTATAAAAAAAGATAATAAATTTGTGAAAGGGGCATGGGAACATCTATTGTTAATATTGCTCAATAAAAAAAATGGAATGACAACAAATATGGGAAGGAACTCAGAAATGCCTGTGGCCTTCCACAATTTCTAGAGAATAGATAGAGTAAATGTTATTCCCATATCTCAGATGTTTCTCTGAAGAAAATCAACATTTTGTTTTAAATAGCCGCAAACTTGTTGGCTTGTGAAAAAGACTTCTCTGCTGAATTGTAAACTCATACTCTGTTATCAAGGGACTTGAAATAATAAACATAAGCCTGGTCCTGAACATTGCACTCAAGCGGCCAGTTGCCTTGAATCCTTGGTTTTCTCTCTCAGTTCTCCCAGCACTAATTAGAAGAGGAGACTTGGCCAACCTTTCACTGTTTCCAAAAGAGACAGACATTAGGTTCAGAAGAACAATAGGAATGTGTCCAGTTAAAGAAACTGAAAGCTTTTGGAAATCTTGACAATTGTATTTTTGAAGTGCCATTTGTTCATTGAACCAACCAATCCAGAAGACTGAGGATTATAGGAACAATAGAAGTTCTGTAAAATAGTCTACATTCTCAAATAGGCTTAAATACTTATCTTCTAAAGTGAATTCCACAATCAAAATGTAATTTATTGGGAATGCTCACGTAGGAATAATTATTTTTAATAGAAATTTTCCTAACATGAAGGTGGAGACTTTCTGACAATAGAAGGCATTTAACCAATGAGCCAACAAAAAACAGAATAAAACATGTTTACATGTTTGCTGCAAAGGAATTTGAATAAAATATAATATCCAGGTTTCAAATAATCCATACAGTAAAGGGATAAAAGATGAAATCCTCATTGACTGAGTTATATTTTTATAAATACCTAATCTTGTTCTGATGAAAGTTAGGTTTGAGTTTTATGTCACTAAATCTAACATTGATTTTAGGAATTTTCTGGTGTAGGAAGTCTTCTGTCTATGTGCAGTTTTTGTTGGTTAATGAATAAAGAAACTGCCCTGGCCTGTTGATAGAGCAGAATTTACGTAGGTAGGGAAGATGGAACTGAATTCTATGAGGAAGAAAGCAGAGTCTGAGAGGTGCCATGGATCCACCACCAGAGTAAGACATGCTGCCAAAACTTAGCCGGTAAGCCACTGCCACATGGTGATTAATAGAAATGGATTAAACTAAGATGTAAGAGTTAGCCAATATGAAGTTAGAGCTAATGGGACAAGCAGTGTTTTAATTAAAATAATTTCTGTGTAGATATTTTGGGGCTAAGCTACCCGTGCAGCTGGAATGAACCAGCAGGCCCTCTTCCTACAATCTTCAAAATTCATTACAATCAATTTATTCATATTCAAATTATTCTTAAAATTTATTTTATCAATGATTAACATATAATTACTTAAATTTCATGGCCCCTTTGATCATTACTGTTATGCATATACGTAAACATATATATAAGCATATACATATGGATAAATCCACAGAGTAAACCTGTTGAGAATTTCTGTCTTTTCGAAACTTTCTTATGACACACTTTAAAATCTTAGCTTTGTTCTCAAATTTTCACATCCATTTTGGAAAAATTCTTTACCTGCATCTGCAGAAACAAAGTATATGAACCCTCCTCATACACAGAAAGACAAATACAATACGCACACAAACTCACAGACACAGATGCATACATACACAGAGAAAGATACATTCACAAGAATGCACACACCAAGATACAAACATATACAGAGAGAAACAATACACACATAGAGAAAAATAAACAAACATATACACAACAACAACAGACAAACACACACACTATCAAATTATTTTATAGTTTTATTCTGACTCTTCGTAAGTAGTAACTATATAGAAAGTTATTACTGTGCTATTATTGAAGACTCAGAATCCAGAAAAAATGACTAGTCCAAAATAAAAGACAAAGGCTAATTAGTGATTCGATTAAAAATAATAAATTGATTTTCCAACTAGAATTACCTGAATAAAGGTAGGATTCTACTAAAGCTATCCTCAGAAAAAAAAAAGAAAGAAATTTTCCTTATAGATAATTCTTTTAATTATAATAAAAGCTCCTGAAAAGGCACTTCATATTTAAAAAGAAAACAAACAAAATATTTAAAGTCCAGATTCATTCCATCTCTTACAGAAGGGTAATAAAGCACAAGGCCCCTCCCAGGAGCTGAGAGTGGACTTGTGCACTGAAAGATTGACATTCTCCTTTTCATATGTTTCTAACACCTCTGGGGTTTATTCACATTAATTACAGAATTTGATAGGAACTTTTGACTCCTGCCATAACAAAAGATCCCAAACTTACTAAATAGAATTCATACAAGATTGCTGTCTTAGCATTCTGCGATGTCTGGCATGGGATTTACTGATCTGAAATGAGGATATTTCACTCGTGAGAACCCTAAGGGAGAGTCCATTCATTTCTACAACCAGGCTGTTGACAATTCAGTTCTTTGCAATGGTCAGAAAAGATCCCATTTTCCTTGATGGCTTCCATCTAGGAACTACTCTCATATTCTGGAATCTGTTAATCCTTTTATACTTTTGCCATTTTTCAAAGCGGATGTGATGCATTGTGGGTCTTATTTTGCCTTCTATTTTATTACCTCTATATAACTTTTCTACTTAGCGCCTTAATTTTGTAATTTTTACTTTTTTATTACATTTTACTCATAATGCTATTGTCACACATGCTATGTCAGGTTTAGAAATAACTGCGGGAGTCAATCTTCTCATGATACTCAGAGAATTCCAAGCACAAACTTGACAACAGTTTCCTTTATTTCACAGGCCCTTCATTCACTTTTAACAGCCATGGGACTATGTCTAACCCTAAATATATGATAATCTTTCCACTGTAAACCCTAATTTTAACTGTATCTATAACTCACAGATTCCAAAGATTGGTTTATTGGACGAGTTGAGTTAAATAAATAATTAATATTTAACTCAAGTTTTTTTTTTAACTTTAAACTGAGGATCTAGTTCAATTAATTAAACACATTTTAATGTGTGCCTTTAATACTCAGTTAACAGTTTCATCTTGATAAATACTGTATTTCTATTATGAACATTAGCTAAAACTATTAGTATAACTTTCTGATACATCGAATTTGCTTTTATAAAATGTCAACAAAGCAAAAATAATATTTAAAAATGAATGTATTTCGACTAGTTATATAAGCATTTCTCAATGATTTCATTTATATGTTTGTAAAAATTTTATATTTACCGTGTATGTATTTTTATTCTATAGACCTATTTTATGCATGTTTTAAACATGATGTTTAAATATTTATGCATAATATAATTCTACTTGATCTTGTTTTACATTGAATAAATTATATTGAATATATTGTATCAACCCTTGGGAGCATATTTAGTTCCATGAAAATTTACACTTCTGTCAGCATCCTGAGCTAATGGTGATTATTGAAATTCTAAGTTGAATTGCTGAACACAGCAATGAGGGTCAAAGTTGCCCTGTACTGTCATTAGCCTCCAAGCCTCAGAGTGTCATGATCCATAAACATAAGGGGATTGCTTTGCACACATGTCTTCACGTTCTATTTTTCTATTACAATAATTGCTTTCACATCATGTCTTCAGTGAAAATCTAGTTACAGATGAAATGGAGAAATAAACATATTAACAAACATTATTTCCTTTGCAAAGATTTTTTTAATGAACATACAGGGTAAAGATCATAAGTTTAACAAATGAGGAAAATTGATTTGATCTGAATGTACTGTTGATAGTGAAGTTAATGCCTAGAGACCAGCTCTAAATCTTGTACTATGCTGAGACGGCTCAGATTTATTCTTTGGGTTTGCTTGGTGCTTGCTCTTTCCTTTCTTCTATTATTTTTCCACATGGGTTACTTTATTGATAAATCAAAAAAAAGGATCAAATAGCTAAAGCAGGAAAGTAATAAAATGCACACCTCAGGGTTGTTGCCAATCTAATTAATTTTTCATTTGGTTCTTATGTATTAGCAACGAATCAATTTGGGATTATGTTTACAGAGTTATAAAAAGCGGGGAGTCCAAACCCTCAATTTGTTGTCTATGCTGTCTGAATTACTAAGTTAAATGACCCCCAAGGAGATCATAATGTATATGAATAGGTACCTGTAAGAACCTTTATGTTTAATTACGGACCAATTCATCAATAATCCCTGTAGACATTGCCTCTTATAGAAGTGTAAAGTTGAGGGACCAAGCAATGGACTCCTATTTTAAGACTTTTCCTTTTCCTTTTCATACACATTTTAGCTAAAACGTCCTTAGAAAACTATTTAGCAATAAGAGTATTGGACCACAAACAAATGTCTGTCTCTCAATCAAAGGAGTTCTCACTTAAATGAAAGGTGATATTAAGATTAATGGTCTTAATCCTATAAGAATTTTCAATTATAGGTATATAGTGAATCACTCCAGAAAATAGAATTGTAAAAAATAAGCGGGAGGCCTATTAGAGTTCATGGAAATAAAGAACCCGTTAAGCAAATGATGTCTTTTGAAATAGAGTTCTTAGTATATTAAGAAAAAATAAATGCTGTGTGTTGATGGAAGTTCAGTGCACACCCTTACAGAGTTTATGGTACTTAGAAATTTAAGGTACTTTAATATACATGGAAACCAAGGTGCTGTGAGTTTAAGGAAACTAAGAAGAGTATCTAGCAACCTTTAGATTCTTCTTTAAATTTTATGTATTCAGTTTGTCTCAAAAGTTCCTCCAGCGTCACCCATTCTATCTCTGCTCTGTTTATACTTCACTACAGCTCACCTGGGCTTCCAGAACATTCTTAGCAACCAAAACTAATTCAATTTATGACTGAAACATATTCTACTATTATGTCTATATCACATAGCAATAGTCTGTATGCCTATATCACATTCAGTGCCATTACCGTTATGTGCAGAATCTGTAATAATACATTCTCCTCAATAATACATAAAGTTTTATAACTTTCACAACTTAGGGAAAGGACGCATTGCCTCAGAGAAGATTCGCAGACCAGTCCACTTAAGACATCAGCAAGTGTCACTAGAAGATGGTAATAAATACTGATTCCCAGGATTCAATATCTGGTTTAGAAAGACTGTATAGGCTTTATGTCAAAGCTTAACTTCAGTACTGTGAGCCAAAATATTTTTTATATATATTTATATGATGGTTGCTGGAAGCATGAAATATAAAAATTAAAATATCCCTGAATGTTTTGCACAGATCCATAGGGTTATTTTTTTAACCAAACACAATAGAGAATATCTCATTTGAGATCAAATATGTAAAGAGATTTTACAACCTAGCAAGTAAATATTTTGTTTAAATATTAGTTAATACCTAATTGAACCAGAGATACAATTTTGTACCATTTCTGGTTGGAACTTTTCTGATTCTGAGAACTCTTTGGGTGAGGAATGATTTACAAACTTTCCTGCTACAAAAGTAGATGGGTTCACTGCAGGAAAAGATGACTTCCTGGCATCCTTATCTGTATTCTTGCATCTTAAATTCATTTGGAGATAGATAAGCTGGGATAGGACAGTTTCTACCTTTAAGCACTCCGTGACCTCTGTGTCTCTCTGTCTCTCTTAAGGAATAGTTTAAATATTGGATGGAAATTAAGTCCCCTCAGTCTCATGAGGGAATTTTTCACTCAGGTTTTATGGCTTAATTAATATTCAGGATTTAAGTGTAAGAATTAGCTTTTTCTTTGAAAAAAAAATTAACGCCAAGCTTCCTAAATTGTGTGAGAATGTTTTTTGGCTCACTTTCTCTCTTTCTTCTCCCTCCTTCACTCTCATTCTTTCCTTTCCTTCCTCCCACTGCACCCCTATTTGAGTCTGTGTGTGTGTGTGTGTGTGTGTGTGTGTAGTTATGCATAGGACACTACACATAATTTACAAGATTTTAAAATTCACACTCTATTTAGGATAAGAAACAATAATGTGGGCAAACATACTGAGTTACTGAACTGATGCTATGACCACATTAATATGTAGATTTATTTTTAATTGCCCTGAATAAAGCCATCACAATCTCTATCCTCAGCAAAGACCCACTATATCCCATTGTCTCTGAAAGTCTTGATGTAATTTCTGTCCTTTCATCCTTATGCTTTTAGAATAGCCAGTAAGTGGAGAAACATATTACCATTTGTGTGTTATCATTTTTCCTTAGAATAACTGATTTTGAGATTTAAATCATATCTCTCAACACATTTAATCAATAGTTTATAACTTCATTTTTCAAAAAGATTCTATTGTATGGGGATTCACATGTTATATTCAACAAGTGGTAGGTATGAGGGATGTTTTTAAATGTTAACTTCTTTCTAAAACTACTGTGCTATTTATTTACCCACAGAGATCTTCAGAAATTATCAACACCATAAGGTAGCTGGTGAAATCTGATAACCAAGTCTTTTTTGTTTGTTTGCACATGAAGGTGTGAACCAATCACCCTCCCAGTCAAAGTCACATTTTTGTTACTATCACAATATTATAAATAATGGGAAGAAGCCTGAGCTTTAAATTTTGAACATTTAAATGTCAACTCTTGATCTGTTTAGGCACTGAGAGAGGTGAAATAAGCAAGCAACCTCTCTAGGCCTGTCTACTCAAATATAAAGCATAAATAACAGGACCTCTCCCCTCAAGTGCACTATGAGTCAAACAAGAAAATAAAGAAAACAACGTTAATTGTCTAAACTAGACTCACTGTAAGCATTTTTTTTTTTTTGCCCTCTTCACTATATGTAGGGACCAGTCTATGGAACATAATGAGTAAACCATTCTGGAAAAAGGAAAATCTGTCAATAAGTGAAAGTGTCATCACAGGTGAAGAATTCCTTTACTTTTAAATATTTCTAAATAATGAGACAATGTATATACAGTCAAGTCAAATATACAGCAATATCTCTCCATTACACAATGTTGGAAAAAATGAGTGAATTTTTCAGCGGACTAAGGAACAACTTTCACTATTGTGAAAATTTTGGTGTTACTTTTATGTTCACCAAAATGCTATGTGCCTACTATGTGATACACAAATTACTGTTACATATTTCCGAAAATAAATTAACAGGAGATACAAAAACTACATGGAAAATTTAAATTTAATTATTGGATTTAGAAAGTTCCAAATCCATGCAATACATAATAAGATTTACATTATAATTTTGCTAGCTTAAGCCATTATGAAACTTGTAGATAATACAAGAGGAAAAACAACTGCCAGAGAAGTATACACATAGTAAAACTTAAATTTTGGATAAATAACTAATATGTTTCTGAAACACATGTTTTCCTTTTGTTGCTAAAATATATTTATATCATCCATCTTCCCTCTCCTTCCCCTAAACCTTTCTCATCCACCTTGACCACCTTCAAATTCATGCTTTTGTTTCTTCATATATATGAAAATAAATATACAATTATAAATATATAAACATAATCTGATCAGTCTGTAATGTTTTTACTTGTATTTGTATGATTTAATTACTGTTTGCTATTAACAACCAATTTGGGGTCTCTTCCTTTTGGAGAATGTTTCTCATCTATTGCGAGCATCTTTATTTTATAGTTTATAACATATATTCTATTTGATAGGACAGCTAAACTATTGTTGGTTTTTAATTCAAAATTCAAATTTTACTGGTAGCCTATGTCGCTATTTCCTAAATTGTACAACTTAGTGAAGAAGAGAATGATATACAGATATACAGGGATTTGATTATATTGGTGAAATATTCTTTCTTAAGTAGAGTACCTGGTAGGTGGGCACTAACACATTTTTCTTGATGTAATTTTCAAAGACTTAAACCTTATCTATGAAATTTAAAGTATAGGCAGCTTTTCTATTCTGCTAGCCATCTCCCAAATAGCAACATGGTCAATAGCTTTGGCTTGTTTCTAACAAGATCTTAAGACTTAAGTTAACCCATTTCTATTGTTTTATTTTCTGCATTATGACTTCACTGCCTTCACTCTGTACTATCCAGGCTGCTTTCCTGCTCCCTCTATGTCTGGCTGATAACTCTAACTTCTTCCCAGCGTTCTCTGCCCTTAAAATCCTGCCTAATTATTGTGATGACTTAGCTTTTTATTAAACCAATCACAGTGACATATCTTCACACAGTGAAACAAATATTCCACAACATTAAAGTATAATAGAAGATAACTTCTAGAAAACATTCAGTGAAAAGATAAAAGTAACAATTGGGGAAATGAGTCAGTGGGTAAGAGCATTTGCTATGAAAGAATATGGACCTAAGTTCAAATTCCCAGCACCCACATTTCTTGTACTTTTGCTGATTCTTGTTTGTCGACTGTTTTCTTTTTTTAGAGAGAGAGAGAAAGAAAGATAAAGGATATATATTTCTAATGAGATCAGTGTGTTCATACTTACCTGTAAGTCTAGCACTGTAGGAAGCAAAGTCTGGAAGATTACAGTGGCTTGTTGGCTTCCAATATAACTAAGATTCAAATGGGGCTCCATCATAAGGGAATAAAAAGGACAATAATAGAAGATACCCAAAATCTTCCTTTGTCCTCTGTGCAAGTATATGCCATATATACATGTACACAACACACACAGCACACACACACATACAACATGCACACAACTCACACACAACACACACACAGCACACAAACAACTTAAAAAAGGAGCTGCACCACCATTAAGGAACCTAGCCAGATGACCAAAAGTAAAGGTTTTTTTTTAAAAAAATATATAGAAATTATAAAAATAGTAATAAGCTATTATTGTGCTTTATTTTGATATTATTCATATTTCTACATATCTAAAACAGATTTTCTTCCTATTCACTGATTTGATAGGATGAACTATTCTAGAATCCAATCTACAATCTAAAGAGATAATCATCTCAATTATAGGTTAATCAATGGAACTACATTTGGCTACAGGTAAAATGGATGCAAATTTTTAGTCTATGAGACGAATTTCACAAATTTAGTCCTCACTTCTTTTCAGCTTAGAGGACCTGAATGCATGAGTGAGGTCAAAGAGGCGTATGTGTCTCTCTCTACTCAGAATCAGAAAACTGTGGCTCCCAATCATGAATATGCACTAAAATCACTAGCAAATCAAAAGTACTTGAATGTCTGGGAACTAAAGCCAGTGAGTCTACTTCAATTGCATGTAGAATGCAGCAGTCTTTGGTGTCCTTAAAAACTCAAGAAGGACTGGAGAGATGACTCAGTGGGTAAAACGCTTGCTGCTGGTAATCTGAGTTTGATCATTATTTCCCAGAGTAGAAGTTGAGAACCGATTTCCCAAAAGCTGTCTTTTCAACGCCACATGTGTGCCCTGGAGCATGTGATTCAATACACATGCAAGCATCTTACATGTGCATAGGATACTAAATAAAAAATTTAGAAACCTTCTGACGGATTTTTTTTTAAATATATGGCTGGGACTGACACAGATTGTACTAAAACTTGGAAAGAACATACACTTGGATTAAAGATAATATAAAGTAAGATTTCCTTTTTGGACTCACGAGCCATATATTTAGAGAACAAAGTAAAACAAATCTCAAACTGAATTGGTTATTGAGCAATTTATTTATTATTTAAATTGGAAACAATACAGGAGTCTACCACCTTCACATGAGCAGTGCTAAAGAAACCCATTGCACTGAAGGGAGTGATTTACATAGTGTGGTAAACCTTAAGGACAAACAATGAACCACTAAGAAGCAGCAGGAAGATCCAGCCTCTACACATCAAAGATGAGTTGGCAGTTTTTCAGATCTGGGCATGCAAATGCATCTGTGTTTCCTAGCAACCACTGCCTTTACCACAATGAGGGAGATTTAAGGCAGTCACATTTTATTTTGACTTGAGTAACATGAGCTTTGGTTTATGGCCCTTTTTCTTCTAGCCACGTAATTAAATGACTAAATCCCATCCGCAGCATTATCTACACAACATGATTGGAGAAAGATTAGCCATTAGAGAGAGGGGAGATTGCTATTATGGCTTCTGAGGCCTATAACCACCCACTCTCTCAGGAACCCTATTATGGTTGAGCATTCATGTTATTGGTATTGAGACTCAATTCACATACATCAAACTGTAAATTCCATTTACAGTCAATCCATATTTTTCAGCCTCTTCTAATAACTTATTTATTTATGTGTTTCACTTCATGAGAAGTTATGTGTTTCAGAATTTCTATTGCTGCCAGTGCTTCTGGAACTAGATTCTTATGGCACAATAAACTGATTCCCACTTCTGAGAAAGTCCAAGCATTTGCTGCTTCACCTTAGATTTTAACCGGTTTCATCAATGCTCTGCACAATGATTCATGAATTTCAGATATTTCCTCTCTGTCAAATGAGCAGCAATAACATATGCAATCTATTCCCCAGTAGACCCAGTCTAGTAAGGAACAATCATACATCGGGCTGAACAGACAATGTGTCCAGGATGACTTACATGTTTATTATTTTAATTAAAAACAATTACGCTAACAGTGTGGGTTCGTTCATTTAAGTTTCTCCCTTGAGTAACAAAGAGCTGCCCAAGCTTTCCCAGTAAGCATACATAATAGGCAGTGACACCGCTCAAGCGCTCATCAAACACACTTGGTTGACAGAATAGCTCTAAGTGTCCGGTGAGCCTTCATTTTCTTTCCTTCCATCATGCTTGCCTAAGTAAAAGATTTTCCCCTTTTCTGTTTAAATTCATTTCCTTGACAACAAGCATTGCAAACCCCTCAATGATTTCTCTGTGCCAAATGAATTTCTGTCACAGGGCTCCGATGAAATCTGTCTACTCCTGGTGACCAAATTGATCCAGCTGCAGCACAAGATGAAACAGATCATTCATCTAAGTTTGGCTATGCCAAAGGTTGTTCCATCCTCCACAACACAATTTCTGAAAACTGGGCAACTGGCTTTATCTCCCAGCCTGAGCTTAAGGCTTTTGAGTGTTTTCATTACCTGTGGGTATCAGTGGCTTTGGGACACAATTAATCAAGTTGGAATTGCTTCATTATTTTAATGAAGGTTTTCTCTTTCCGTTAGCTAGGATTAAAACAAAAAAAGGAGGATCTAGAGCAAAAATTTTTTTCTCATTATTTTTAAATATAGAGAGTGAAGGAAATGAATTGAAAATAATAAAAATCCGCAGAAAATCCTGCAGAACGGAGCCCACTGTGCTTTTTGCAGCTACTCTCTTGTATCAACAAGGAAACTGGATGCATAACTCAGTACAAAGGAAGTAGAAAGGCATTCTGGCTGTCAACTTAGTGTCTGTTCTGGTCTTCAGAAGCTTGTTTTTAGCCTGAACATTTTAAGGAAAACATTTCGAGCAAGGAAGATCGGGGTACGTAGGTATTTGTGCAAGAATGTAAAAGAATAAATGACCTTAGAGCTCACAAATAATATCTATTTTCTGAGTTTGTGATAATTGGTATGCTTTGCAGGAAGAAAAATGGAGGATGGATATTGAGGGTGAGCACTTTCATGTAACCCTCACAAGAGACAGTATTTTTTCTTAAATAGTGACACCCAATCTGTGGTGCCCATTGGGATCGCTTGCATCATGGATTGCTGGGCCCCACCACAGAGATTGTAGAAATTCATAAACTAAGTAGTCTTTGTTCACTGAAATTTCATAAAAATCTGACAAAATAGATACCACCATGGGAGTAGAACACAGAAGAAGCAACTCAATATAGAAGATCATTAGAAAAGCTTACATTTAGTCAGGACATATTGTAGCATCGAACACTAACTTATATCTTAGACAAAAATCAATTTGAATCCTTCCATGGTCTTACACAAAAAGACATATTGTTTAATATTTTATAAATACTAATAGAAATAACTGTGTCCAATGCTATTGGTCAGAAAAATATTTTAATTGATTAGAGTAATCCCAAAGCTCATGACATTTCCCTAAGCTCTTCTGTGAGGCTGTTTCATCGTGGGTGTGATACCTGTTCCTTCTTGTGCCTTTGGTTTCTTCCACATACAAAAATGAAACTCAAATAAGCATACTGTTCTGTTCATTACCTCAATATTGTCAGGAAATGGTTACTCTTCTCTAGGAAAAAATACTGTACTTCTAGATATTTATTTAAAGGCATAAGGTACAAAAACATGGGTGCAAGAGTATTAACGGTGTGACTGGAAAGATTGCTCAGTAGATATGAGCACCATTGAGTGCTGCAAGGCTGCCCACAATCCTTTGTAACTAGTTCTTTGTAACTAGTTCTTGGGTATCCCACAGCCTTTCTTGCCTTCGAGGGTACAAGATGTGTATATAGTGTGTAAATATACGTGCAAAATGGTAATACTCACAAAGTAAAGTAAATTAATCTTTAAAATAAGAGTCCTAAAGCTGTTTTGACAAATCACCAGTCCTGTATGTTTTAAGACATTTTCCCTGTTCTATTCTTTTTCTTCTTTCTTAATAGTCATGTCATTATGAGCTTTAGTCGAATAGACACATAGGCAGAACTCGCTGTCCTTGGAGGACCACAAGTAAAACAGTGTTTCAAGAGTGTTATTTTGATAAAGGAATTTTTTCTGTCAGAAGATGAATAGAGTTGATAAGCTCAGCGTCTCTAAAGACTTTCTCAAACTTGCACTTTCCAAAAATTAATAACACAAAGGAGAGCGCTTTAGGAAATGAAGAGTACAGTAACTACATTCTGTTTTATTAGAGAAAGATAGGCTTCCTTCCTAGGGTAACAAGATTTTTCACAGCTATCTGCCTTCTAGAATGATTAGATCTGTTTAAACCCATCATGGCCGCACACTGTCTGTTGATTCCATGAATGTCATGGGACTGGGGGCAAACAGCTTTGTGCTCTGGGAAGGCATTATCCTGGCAGCTGTAGGAGGCCCAACAGGAGACTACTTGTGTGTCACTTTGCTATTCTGACAGTGCCATGAGGGACGCTGAGTTTGAAGAACCTCCAGAGAGTAATAACGCAGGCATTAATCGTTAGCATCTCCCGGAATTCTTGTAGTTCTCATCTCCTCCAGATTTCCAGGCTGCTGTTTGTGTAATTGAAGAAAACGACATAGCCAAAGGGAGACAATTTATCTTGTGTACCTCTCCGTGGCACAGCAACCGAACTGAGCTGAATAACAAAGATCCAGGCAAAAGTAACAACTGATCATCAGGGGTCTGTGGGCGTGGTTTCTCCTATTTTCAGACTGCTAAGTTGTAGGCTGAAAACAACATAATTTTAAAATGAGTTAAAAACATTTAGGATTTAAAGCAATCTCAAATAAATACCTTTTCACTAGAAATAGCCGTCTGGGCAAAGATGTGGAAGAAGCAAAGCATTTATTATTCAGTCCCAGTAAAGACTGAGGAATGAGAGCCTGGACAGTATTGTCTGCCTGATGTTCACTGACTTTGCAATGCCAAGATGAAAAAAATGTTTAGACATCATTAGTCTAATGCAACTGGTTACATTCAGACTGTGAAATACATTGCAAGTACCTGAACCTTTCTCAGTATTTATTCTTCTCGTACTGTTATATTTCAGAACAAACTTGTGCTAAATTTCAGGAGAAACAAAATTTCATGCAACTGTCAAATAGTAGAGTGTGTACAAAATTATGGCTAGATATTCTCTTAGAAAACTCTGTGTATGTGTGTGTGTGTGTGTGTGTGTGTGGTCTTGGATGTTTTCAGTTTAACTGGTGGTTAATAGCACTAGCAGATGCACCAATGCAACCAAGAAAGAGGGAAATGATATCTATTTATCAATCTCAATAATATCAATAAAATGAAATTTTGAGCTCACCAAATCAGAATCTGAACATACAAATTACCTGGAATATGGTCCTTTGTTGGCTAGTAATTCTAAAAGGTCTTCAAATCCTGTGAGGATTTGAAGCTATCAATGTCCTTTAATAGCTTAGACAAACAGATTCAAGAAAAAAACAGTAAAGAAAAACAAACAATGAAAAATTAAAAGCAACTGAGGTCTGAAATATTGTGAATGCAAGAGAAAGTCCCTTTCTCCCCTAAAAAGCTTGCTTAATTGTTTTTCTGTTTCTCTGTGTAGCCCTGGCTGCCTTGGAACTCCGTCTGTAGACCAGGCAGGCCCAGAACTCAGAGTCACTTTCCTCAGCCTCCTGGTGCTGAGGATCAAAGGCTCATGTCACCACTACCCACCTCCCAGATTTCTTTATATCTTTTTTTATTCTTCCCTTCTACATCTTGCTGTGGGAGTATCTTCCGCTGCTTCAGCCAATAGCCGCTGAAATACCAGCCCACTGGGGCGTGGTATATTTCTCTTTTAAGAAGAGCCACAGATCTCGGCTCGGGCCTCTTGGTTCCGGTGCTTGGTCTCGGCTCCTGCTCCCGGCTCCTGCTCCAGCGACTAGGCTCCCTTCCTGACGGTTTATGGTGTATATAAGTTTTACCCCCCAAAATAAATAACCCCTTAAAACATAACTGGTGTGGGATTGATTCACCATTAACATCTGGACTAAGTTCCAGAATAATGATTCTGGAATATGAATATAATTGTTCCAATCTGGGTCTTCTTGATACACAGTTAGAGATTATGTGACTCTAGATCCAGCTACTTTGAGATTGTGAGTGGCCATTGCTGCATCTCAACCATACACCACTGTTTCAGCAGGAGCTGCCTTGCCTGCTATACCTTTGTACCACATTCCTTCTTACTTGTTGCATTAGGTGTTTTGATGGAGGAAGGTAACATCATAATGAGACTACATCACTGTGATCCAGCAATCATGCTGATTGAATGAACAGAAAGGAAACTAAAATGACCTCTGAATATGCTGAACTGTTTATAGCTCTTACCAAAGCCATGAAGAAGCTAACCTGTCTACTACAATATGAATGATGCTCCCAAAGAACTCTGCTTCAACTCTAAATGGCCCCAGCACCTGCTAGCATCACTACAACGGGGATCACTCATAAATTATGGGTGAGCATAAAAGTCATATACAAACATGTCACAAAACTAATGAAGAAGACTGCTGAAAAAGACATTTCTCCATATGGCAGGTGATTTCATGAACTGACAAGAAAAAATATTAACACCCTAAGAAAAGGAAATTATAAGTCAAATCCCAATAATCCAAAATATAGTGAAATAATACATAAAAAATGGAATCTTAACTTAGGGAGAAAAGGTAGAGTTGGAACCCACAGACTGAGGGCACTTACTATGGTTGTAAACCAAAGGAAAAGAAGTAGAAAAAAGGGCTGTAGTGGTAGCTTAGTGGTTAAGAGCACTTGCTGCACTGGCAAAGGACCTTGGGTTTGGGTCCTGACATCTATGGGGTAGCTTATGACCATTTTTAATTTTAGAGTATGCAATGCCCTCTTCTGGCCTTTGCAGACTCTTTTGTGGTACATATATAATCTTGCAGACTTACACACATATAGTTAAATAAAATAAAAAATAAATATTTTTATAAAGAAAAATTCTGGAAATATTACAAGAAATAAGAAAGTGGTGGAGATATGTCTGAGATTTCTTCTTATCTGTGTTCCTTTTCTGAGACTTATACACAGAAGCACTCATTTTCTGAATTGTTGGGTTATGTATTCCAGAATATACACATCAAACATTTAAATGAGAAAAAATACATTCTATGGGCTACCAATCGTGCTGCCCATAGACTACAGAAACTGCCAATGAAAATCTGTGTTTACCAACTAAACAATTAACATGCTTTATTTTAGCTGTAGACATTAAAGCCTTTATGCGGAATTTCAGCATTTTATTGTTAAATGTATGATTACTTCAGAACACTTTCACTTTCTTTTGCAAGGTATTCTGAAGTGAAACATAGGAATGGAATGTATTCAACACATTTGACAAAAAAGGTAAAAAGTCAAAATTTCCTTGGATACTCAAGAAAGATCACTCTCGGGTATCTACATGTAAATTATCTGATTCCTCATTTCATATTTTTGGGCTATTTTCCTTATAGTGAAAATATCTGCCATCTACTTCTTAACAGCTCCTTCAGCTTCTGTGCCCATGCCTTCAATGCACTACACACACACACACACACACACACACACACACACACACACACACCCCATGTTCAGGACTCTGCCCTTCTCATTGGCAAAACTGAAGCTATCTTCCTGTGTTCTGTACTGCTATTAGCACACAGTTCTCAGAGACCCCTCTTCCAATAGTTCTTATGCCTTAAAAAAATGTCCCGCCCTCTCAATCTTGGCTTGTCCTTCCCAAATACAATGGTATTACCTATCATGAAAAGATTCTAAGGGAATCTTCACTCTGGCACAAATTCACTCTCTGAATTGTAGACACTCATTTTGTATCTATCTCTCTCACAATAATTGCATATACATGCTCACACTTAATTGTATTTCATGTATGCTTTTTCCTCAAAAGACTATTTTGTTCATACTTTATCTCAAGCACCTAGAATCCTTCAGTGCAGTTTAATTCTGACGCAGTGAAGAAACTGATATAATACCTACAAATTGATAATTTGATGAAATAATGTAGGTTGATAGCCAAGATTAACATTTAAATACTGCGAGGGCCCAGAGGATTCAGAGAGAGAAAAGGACTAAAGGTCAAATGTATGTGGAAACGCTGGTTTCTCAATTTCTTAACATCTAATTTGTAAGTGGATTAACTAAAGATTAAAACTTTACAACAAAACTATGAGGAATATTTATTGCATGAAGCTTCCCCCTTGTACTTTTTAATAAGAGGATGTATAATTAAATAGGTATGCTAATTATATTTAGTGTACAGAATCATATGAATCTTTACATTGAACTCCAATAATAAAAATGTTGACATAGCCAACATTACATTGTCAAGAATGGTAGACATAGCAACAACGGTTTACCACAACCTAGTTATTTTCCCATTTTGATGTTTTTATCAGAACATATTTGTTAAATTCCAGATGAAATATATTTGAGAGTCTTCTTCTCAAAATAAATTTCCTAAGCACTTTAAAAAGTTTTCACAGCTTATGTTGCTCATGAAAAAAAAAAAAAAACCATACCAAAATACAAAAACAAAGAAATTCAAAAGTAAAGTGACAGGCAATCTTCAAAAGGATGTTTTACCTTCAGACTATTTCCACCTGATAGCATTAGAAAGCTTTCATATCCTGTGATAACAGTTTCCTCTGGCACCTTACAATCCCAGCAAATCACCCTGTTGGGCTGCAGCACCATATGAATGGGGATGACTGCCACCCCTGCTGCTGTTCCTGGAAAGTACTAGGGCACATCTTCACAGGCGCATTTTTTTCCTTTATCTCATCTCATTCAGCACCGTCCAACACAGCACGTCTGTCTGAGCTGTGCTCCAGGCAATGGATTGCTTTCAGCATATGCCTCACACACTTGCTCCGGCTGTTCCAAAACACAGTGATTTGGGTGTTTTTCTTTACTTTCCATTTCTGGGATCGCCACAGAATTAACACTTTACTAATCTTCCACTCTGAAAATTCTGTGAATATACGGCAGCGTTAGTACTACTCACACAGTCTTTTCTAATCCATCTGTTATCCTTCAGGAAACTGCTAATGACATCGTTCCCCATTTCGTAGAGGTTCTGCATAATGTTTTAAGCTCCAGGTGATCTATTAAGGAAATGCATAAGATTTTCATGTCTGAATATCAAAGTGTTGGTTTTAAGTGAGAATGGCAGTGCAAGCTATGCTGTTGATAAATATTTCCATGTCTGAAGCATTGGTGCTCTACATAAGTCACAGTAAATGTAGACAGGCTTTGACCCCAGACAGAGCATATTATTTTAGGAAAACACTTTTGAAGGTTCACTTGATCACAAACACTTCCCATGCAAGGATCAAGGATTTCGCCTTTATTTAGTCGAATTCTGTGTTCCATAGTGGACCCTGGAATGGTTAAAACATGTTACATGTACATCTGTTGCAATAACTGTCAGATGATGGTTGTTCAGGGAAGAGTATAGGATACTTCCACAGTGTGTAGGGTGGGAGACAAACAAAGACTGAGGCAGAGATGAAAGTCCCGAGAGGAGCAGATGGCTGTGGATAGTCACAAAGATTTTAAATACACATCGTTTCTCATTCCAAGCAATTATATTGGGACTACTTCTATGCCAGAGTGTTGAAAGCTAATCGCCTTTGGTAGCTGCCACCATGACCGTACTTGTCCACTGACAGTTTACCAACTCATTTACTCAACTACCCATTAATTATGTAACTTCATAGCTTATAGATTTGAGAAGAGGCATGGAAGAGTATGTCAAATGCCCTTTGATGGTAAATGGTAGGAAAAAGTCAGAGGTTGGAAATAATTATGCTTAATTCCATTAAATGCCAAAACACCAAACAGTTTAGACATTAAACTTATTTTCACAAAGAAGCATTAATGTTTATAGATTAGTTTATAAAAAGAGAAAGCAATCAAGTGAAGGTTTATCATGACCATCTGAGAAAAAATATAGATGCAGTTCTGGCACTTTTTCTGTGACAAAGTTTTGTTTTCTAGGATTCATATCTACAGCGTTCTATCCATGACTTCACATGCTGAGAACCTGCTCTGTGTTGATTGGATGAAAAGAAATGTACTGTATTCATCATTATTAATCAGAAAAAAAAGGTCAAAGTGTGTGTGTGTTTGTGTGTATGTGTGTGTGTGTGTGTAGCACTCTGTGTAGGGGTGTGTCTGTGTGTGTATGTATGTGTGTGTGTGTGTATGTGTGTGTGTGTGTAGCACTCTGTGTAGGGGTGTGTGTGTGAGGGGGTGGGTGTGTGTATACATGTGGAGAGAGGTTAAGGAATTAGGTAACACTGTTGCTAAGGTTGCCATGTTGCAAATCCGGAGAACATTCTCACTGATTGCGGAAACAGGCTGTTGAGATTTGAGTCTAGAGGTCACTTGAAAACACACAGAACTCAAACTTTCTTGTGGATTCCAGTTTATTTTTGTTTGTTTGTTTGTTCCTCTTAAGATTTCTGAACCTTATTGTCTGAAGAATGCTATAATGTTTCAGTGTGGCAGTCAGATTTTATTTTATGAAGATAGGTTTTTGAAGACCAGGCTGGCCTCTAACTCACTGAGATTTACTTGCCTCTGCTTCCCAAGTGCTGGGATTAAAGGTGTGCATCACCACAGCCAAGGCTAAGAAAAAGAAAGAATGAAAGAAAGAGAGAGACTGAGAGAGAGAGAGAGAGAGAGAGAGAGAGAGAGAGAGAGAGAGAGAGAAGAAAAAGAAAGAAAAGAAAAGAGAAAGAGAAAAGAGAGAGAGAGAGAGAGAGAGAGAGAGAGAGAGAGAGAGAGAGAGAGAGGGAAAGGGCTTTGATATGTAGCCTGAACTGGCTAAGCTGGTTTTGGAACCACCTACCTACAACTTCCTCTTTTGTACTAGGACTACAGGTGTGTACCACTATGCTTGGTTTGTAAATCTATTCATTTTAATGTAATTTAATTACATTTAATTTAATGTGATTAATTTAATTACAGAAATATCTTTACAACACTATCTAGAATGGTACTGGATCAGATATTTGAGCAATACAAGAAATTAATCCACATAAATTCATTTTTTACAGTGAACTTAAAGTAGATTATTAAGTTTTATAAATGCAGTTTCCCAAAGACATTCTTTTTTCCATTAACACTTTTTAAATCAAATAGAGTATTTTCACACAATATATTCTGATAATTGTTTTCCCTCCCTCAACTCCTCCTAGATCCTCTCCACTTTTTCCTTTATTTAGAAAAATTAATAACTCTAAAATATCAAAAATGCTATCATTGCATCATCCAGTAATTAAAATTACCCATTCTCTCAAATTTTTAATTTTAGGAAACTTGTTGACATAAAAAAAGTTGTTTCCTTTCTCAGATAGTATGAGATTTAAAATTTTAGTTCTGAATTTTAAGATCTTTTAAAATTTTATAATGTGCATGGAATAGGTATATGAAACACAGTTGGGTGGATTTCCTGACATCTTAATCTATCTTTTTCAGGTAAAACTGTCATTGCTTCTGATACACTGAAACTTTCTTTTCTGTCTTTGGTCAAAGCGAGAAAAAAACTGGCATTACATTCCTTTAACCCAACAAACCTGAATAGTAAATATTCAATCAAAATTTATTTTATGTTATACTTTAGTGTTTGAAGGTGGCCTCTACTTGCATTCTAATTTGGCCTCACCATGCTTTACAAAGCCATTTAAGACAACTTTGATATTGGTAGGTTTGTGTTAAAATAGTTCTGAAACTTACTGCCAGGGGTTAAAAATGGAATTTAAATGATATCTGCCTCATTGAAAGAAACCTAAGCGATGATCATCTAGCTAGTGAGTTTCAGATGCATGCCTTAAACTGCTACCTGTTGCAGAAATCAAAAAGGATTGTACAGACTTGTTTGAAAGACCATGTACAGTTGACATGGAAGTGAAGGACTACTTGATTCTTGCAACTTTTGAGGAATCACACAGTTCCAGCTTTGTCCAAGAGCTACTCAACCCCAGACCTTGGAAGAGAAATGGTTTGTTCTGCACAATAAGACTTCTCAGCTGCAGGAGTTACTAACTGAGCATAGTACAGCGTACTTGTCATGGAGTGCTACTTCTTCTTAGTACAGTAATATATACACAGGAGCCTCTTTATTGGCAGTAGCCAAATGTTAACGAAATGAGGATAGCATGTATGGATAAAATTCACTGTGACAGTGGTGTTGAGTTAGAGTAACACATTCACTGGAGTCACAAACTGTAGTAACTTGTGGTCAACTCTGAAGGTACAATTCCAGCACCATGTGCACCATCCTGACAAATCCTTTCTATATGATGTCTTCCACATAACTCATTACTTGGTCTATTAATTTTAAGAATGGAAATTTTCCATTACAGTGAAATATTTCACCACTTAAAACCAATTCATGGTAATATAAGAAACTTATATTACATATTATTTTTCCTACAAATCATTTTATGAAATGCAATCGCATTCACACACTAAAAACTGTAAGGCAAATAGTCTGTTTCCACTTGGCATATAGATAAACTGAGATATATAAAACTTAATTAAGTTGCATTTAGTTTTATAAATCAGTAAAATCTCAAAGTGGGTTCAAAATTTTATTTATATTATTGGTTTATTCAATGAAAAAATGCATCATTTGTATTTCAGAAAGAATAATAAATTTCTTTCACAGACTCTAGGTAATATAACTCAAGTATTTGAAAATAAAAAAGCAACTTAAATTAAAATATCAATAAAAGTGTCTTCAGAGGAATCAAATGAAATATTAAATCCAAGAGTAGTTTGTTTATTCTGACAGGCTCAGAGAAAAATAGCAATGTCTGTTGTCTAAGCAACAACCTGTAAAACTTAAGATGTCAGATACGAATGATTATAGGTGACTTTGTCTGTTATGGTGTGCCTTCAAAATTCTGATGGCAACTAGACATTACATTTTCAGCATATGATGTAATAATTCAACATGCTAATTTTTTCTCCTACTTCTAATAAAGTTAATTTGTGTGTCTCATTATATGGCTTTAATTATTGAACCTAGGGTTCTGTGCATCCTAGAAAAGTACTCTACCGCTAATTCATACCTTTATAATCCTAAAAAATGAAGACAAATTCCTAGTTGTGTGTATAAGCACCGAGATACTACTAATCGAATTCAGGGACTTGAATTTTTAAAGTATTAATCTTATAAGTGTTTTAAATAAACTCAAGGTGGTTCTTTTACAGCATCCCTCTAATGTCATGGATTGAGGGTTGTTCCTAAACAAAACTAGGGTAGTGTAAAGGCTTGTGCACTGATGAGTAAACTCTCCCTTTTTTGTGAGAATTTCAATTTCTAAGATAAATTTAGTCTGGCATACAACCAAGTACCTCCCAAAGGGTATGCAGTTATTCAGATTGCAAAAAGCTCTCTAATTGGAGAAAAATTCATGTGTCATTACAAAAGATTTGAAGTTTGTCATAGAAAGTATACTGCATTATGCCTTTAGCCACTCATAAGAACAAGGACCACAGAGCAAATACATGCTAGAGTAGGTATTAAATTTCTCAAGATAGTCTTCTAGTTTGCCATGAGCCAGAGACACATATAAGAATAAAGAGTATGTATTTTGATTTCACAAAATTGAATCAGAGTGGAATTTATTCAAATATCATCATTAGGAAATGAATTCACTATGAACTTAATACTAGAAAAATTGCATACCATGCTTATTAAAAAGCTTGCCCTTACAGGGGTTCACACATGTGCACAAATACCTGTCATCAATGATTCATGTATGCTGAAAGAATTCTTAAAGCCTGCTACTCCCTACCACTCTGAACTTATTCCTGTGGATAAATTCTAGTGGTGGACACATAGGTGAGTCCACACAGCTAAATGATAGTTTAAAATTCGTACTCATACCCTTATTTAAAAAAGCATTAACTAAAGAACAAAGCAAAAGTTTTTAATGTGATAAAAGTACTTGTATGGAGGCAGGGATGTTTGACAGGAGAGGAAGAGGGTGAGGAAAGACTAACTATAATGTACCAAATACAAGGGTCAATTTAGCAAAGAACAAATTGAATAAAAGTTATAAGCAGTAACACACCACTAAAACCATTAGGAAATTGTATATAGATATATCTTTAAACTATAGGTTCAGACAACAAGTACTAGAACTTCATAGAAATGTTTCATTTTGAGTAATGGCATTTAAGAAAATATGAACTGAACTAAACCTAAACCTTAGTCAAGTTTATATAAAATTAAAGAATCACAGGTTAAGGGCATAAGAAATGGTGAGTATACAGACCTTTTAAGAATACTATTTGGAATGTTATCTGACATAATTCTAGTGTGAGCAATATATGGAAATCAGAATGGATCAAAATCTGTAACCAAGTTTAGTGGGGAGAACATACAACTGTCTTTCAATTCACTTTCGTTTTGAAAGATTTATTTTCTGAGGGTAATGTTCTACATATTTTTTGTGTCTTCTCCTGAAAATTCTTGCCCCCTTGGCCATCCTGAAGTCTTAGCTGTCTCCTTATCTCATCAATACCAATGACTCCGGAGTTTGCATCCATGAATCACAGGTGGATATACTTCCAGCTCAGTGGTACAGCAAATCTAGAGCTTAATCTTTTTGATAATCTATTTTCTTTAGGGATCATTATTGTTGGCTTCTCCGTGGCCACAATCTGAAGACTTTGCCCAACCTTACATCCTTCCCACCTTCTTTCATTTTTCAGTTTTTTTGTTTGGTTTTAGATTTTTAATGCAACAGAGTAAATACAGTCTAGGGAATAAATACAGTCTAGTAAATAAGGCTAGGGAAACTCATTCCATATACTAAGACCTCAGCATCTACTTACAATGTTAAGTATCTGAGCATTAGTAAATATGTCATACAGTATAATAGTGGCCCTACTAACAAGAAGAAATTTTTAGATAATTCAAATAGTTATTAATAAGGTGGATTGAGCAAGTCAATATAGTGTTTAGATTAAACAATGAGGAAGTTTGTGGTTTCCCAATATTAGCTACTGGAGTCCTAGTGTTGGAAAAATACAATAGAAATTATGTTAACTGACATAATTCTAGTATAAGGATCAGGAAAGACCAAAAATACAGGTTTCTTTCTGTTCCTCATCCACACAAATTCTGTGCTTCCACTCACAATGTTTCACTGTTTCCTTAATCTGAAGGGTCTTTCCAAAAATGTTCAAAAAGAAAACGAGAACCAGGAGGCATATTTGAGGAATACAAGGAAGATAACATACTTGGAATATACCAATAATCTTTAAGACAAGTTAACTGGAAATACAATGATAATGTGAAGTGTAAAGAATGACCTATCATATCAAATATTTTATAAAAAAATAAAGAGCATGGGACAAAGCAAAATGTATGGTCCTTGGGATCAGAGACATCAAAATACACTTAGGAAAGCAAAATTTCCATTCAACTAAATAATCAAACACACAAACATATGCGTGAAAAATATACAGCACAATATTTTTTGTCTAGACAACAAATTTTATAAATATTAAGAACTGCATGACAAAGGTCAACAGAATGAAAAATATGGAGGCTATTACTTACATTTCAAAGCCAAAATACAAAAATAGTTTATATATCTACTGATTTCATGTAAATTTTTAATGATATAGAACTTTTAAATTTATTGCTGTGAGACTTAGTTACACTCATTTATAACTTTGCTTTAAGTTATAAATAATTAAGTTAGGGACTAATCCCATCACATACACACATACACTAGGGATTAAAGGATTAAACCAATCTCTCTCTCTCTCTCTCTCTCTCTCTCTCTCTCTCTCTCTCTCTCTCTTTCTCTCCTTCTCACATACACACACACAAACACACATACACACACTCTTACTCTCTCACACACAGAGAGGAGTGGGGCATATATATTACTAGTTATTTGAATTTTTATTTATGGTTTGATGACATTTTCCTTCTTACCTACTAACACTGTGTTCTCTTTTCATTTCGTATGAAGGTTGATTTGTGTTACCCAAATATTCTTGGATATGAGGACTTTCATTAGAGTGTGGTCAACTTATCAAGGACTACACTCTTAGAGAAAAATCTGATATTTTCTCTCCCAGTATCCCAGAAGCTAATGGCCAGTAGTTCTCTACTAGAGGCAGAATTTCAAGTCAAACCTTCTTCTATGTGCTAGACATTAGTTTGGCAGTGCTAACACAAGTTTGGGAATATTGATGAAATCTATGGAGTTCCAATGTTCAACTTTCTAGGTGTCCAAATAATACTTTTGGTGTAGTCACGTACCACCTCTGGATTTTATACCCTTCTTGCCCTCCACAATGTACTCAGCATCTCTCACATGTGAGGCAATTGCTCTACCAAGAAATGATATTCTCACCTTATACATTTTTTATCCTTTCTTTCTCCTTCCTCTCTATTACCCTGCCGTGTGTGTATGTGGTATAATGTGGGAATGGTATAAATTGTGTTATAAGGAGATATAATGGATAGTGGTGTGTTATAAGGAGAATCGCTTGTTTGTTCTATCAGCAAGGTGCTGGCATGTCTGTCTCCTGTTGTGACTCCGTGCTTCTCTTAAACTCTGCCTTCCTTCTCCTAACAATCAGTTAAGTTTTCCCCACCTAGCTCTATTCTTTTGCCCTATGACAGGCCAAGACAGTTTCTCTATTAACCAATAGTATTCACAGCATATAGAGGGGAATCCCACTTCAGTTTTATGTAATTGTGTGGATATGAACTCAGGTCCTTATATTTGCTGAGTAAGTACTCATATCCTCTGAGCCATGTCCACAGCCCAACCTGGTTAACTTTCATGTAATGAAATGCCGTCCTCTGAAAACACTGTCTTTAGTACTCAACTCTTTCAAATGTCAGGATTGATGGATGCACCTTGAACAGCTGCGAGAACTCAAACTGTGGAAGAAATAGAAAGATGTCAATGGATATCAAACACCTATTAGTTTTTATCATATCTACAGTAAAAAAGACAGAATGAATTAAAAAATTAAAGCCACAATGCCCTTAATCTTGGAAGCAATCCAGGGGTACATTATCCTGCATTGTTGGAGGGGATGGGGGAGGGGGGAGTGGGAGAGAAATGGGAGGAGGTGGAATTTTTAATAAATAAATAAATAAATAAAAATGTAGTTTTCAAGCTCAAGATTAGTCTCAAAAGACACTGTTGAAATACTCTGTTTTGAAAGCAGACAATTTCCCTTTTACACAATTTTTCTGATATATTTGGAAGATATTAGAGATCTTACTATGGTACAGATGTTTCAGAGCATACAGACACTAAATGTAACAAATTATCAGGTTTTACCCAATGGAAATGTCCTTTCCCTTAATTTTTTGCTTTGTCTTGCTGAATTCAATTTATATCTTCCACCTACACATTAGATATTATCAACTGAAGACCATCTATGAGATGTATAATGGGTTGTTTTTACTGAATTTACAAAGATTAAATTTGTTAAGTTTTGATTTACATTCTGTTTGTACAGAGTTGAAGTGAAGATATTAGGATGCTCTTCTTCAATCGGGTATACCACACATTAGGTTCAACCTACTAAATAAAGGGGCATTTCAAAAATGTTAAGAAATCAATTAGAATTTGTATATAAATCAATATATTGTAAAATTTGAATAGATAGTCTCATTAAAATAAAGATATCACAGATGTGTCATTAGACTACTATTCTGCTTTCAATACCTTCATCTTTTCAGACACTGAATTGAAGAATGAAGGATTGACAAGCTTATGAAAGTTATATTTTCCTTTTTGTTAAATGGGAAACACTAAGACTTCTTTTTTGATCCAAATGATTTTTCTTTTTTTCGTATGCACAGAGTAAGAGTAGCTTGCTTAGAGACATTCAGACTACCACCTAATGATCAAAAGAAACCCTGTTTCATGACATCAGTTCAATACTCTCCTGTTTTAAGTCATCTCTTCTTATTTTATAAGATATATAATGGCTAGAACTTCCCATTGTAAGTAGTAACAGATGAAAACCCTACTAACAAATTAACACTGAGTAATGAGAAATGAAATGTGTTGCTATAATCCTTTAAAACCTCACCTAATTTCTATAACACCTGGATACAATGAGATTTCTTGGGCCAGAAGTTGTTATAAAGAAATAAATGATTATCAGTAATATTTCTAAGAGAATTACATAAAAAAATGGTTACTAGGAGAATATCTCTTTTTATAAAGTACTAACAGTTAGCTCACTGAATCTAACTCTACAGGATAGTTATTTTCCTCGTTTCTGCCAATTATTTTATTTTATTTAGGTACAAGGAACTTAACCAACACTCACACATTCTAAGAACAAGGCACACCATCCAGCCATACCACTTACTCTCACTTATCTCTTAAAATTCATGAGTCATCAAATTATCTCCCTGTTACTTGATGGTAACATTCAGATTACTTTCAATTTATGTACTTCTTTTAAGAAGCCATAATAGGGTGTTTTTACATGGACCTTAGTCCCCCTCAAATGGACCTCAATGTTAGTTGTTCCTCCCGGTATCCCCTTCCTTATCCCTTTCTTCTTGCCTCCTCCCAATTCAATCCCATGTCCCTCTATAAATATTTGTTCTATTTCCTTCTTTGGGCAGAGACTCTCCCATCATGACTAGTCTGTTTCTCAACCAACCACTCTGACTACCAAGACTATTTCATAACTGTTTGTTTTCAAAAAGTGATAAAAAAAACTTGAACCACTTGGTTAGAGTTAGACGAGTGAGGAGGCAGGGAATATAGGGGTGAACTTGAGGTAGAGAAAATGGTGAATGAGGACGTGATCTAGCCAGATTCTCGGAATTTGGCCGGATTCTCTGACTGTGGCTGGCCCGGGGTCTTTCTGAAAAGCCATTGACTATCACACTGGGACCTGTTTCCTCTGCATATGCTGGATTTTGGGGATCCAGTCTGTTTGGACGCTCGCCTTCCTGGACCTGGAGGGAGGGGGAGGGAGCTGGAGCTTCCCACAGGGCAGGAAACCCTGACTGCCCTGGGGGACGGAGGGGAAGGAGGGGGGGAGTGGGGGGAGTGGGAGGGTGTTGGGAGGGGGGGCGGAAATGGAAACTTTTATAATTTAATAAAATTTACTAAAAAAAAAAAACTTGAACCACTTGGTTAGAGTTAGGCGAGTGAGGAGGCAGGGAATATAGGGGTGAACTTGAGGTAGAGAAAATGGTGAACAGAATATGTTATATAAATTTTTTCAATAAAAAGCATATATTTACAAACATGAGTCCTTTTACAGTAGCACCCAAAATTTGCCCTTCCATCTATAGTTCTCTCTGCATAAAGCATGTATCAGAAAAAGATAAAGAGATTTTAAAATGTGGGAAGAAAAGTAAGCAATAGTTACTTTTTTATAATTACCCCAATCCTCTTAAATGGTTAATTATGTAAAATAGAAAAAAATATTTTGAAATAAACTCACTCTACCTGATTTTATATAAAGCTTTAAATTTCACATAATCTCAAATCCATATATTCCTTAAAATTAATAGTATTTCTATTTCACAGTAAATAATCTTTGTAAGGGAGAAAAAAAGACAGCAAAAAAGAAAAAATGCTAGCAGGCAGTGAGTTTGAGTAATGAAGTTGTAGGAAAGCAAAAATCAAATAGCAATTATTGCTGTGAATTGAAAAGCTGTATTATTCACTCTATGCAATCACACATAAATTTTAACTATTCCTTATAAGTGGGTGGCTCCATAGTGAGACTATATAAATGCAGCTATTTGGGCAATGTATCAGCAATATTAAGAAGTGTTATTTAACACACAGCAGAATACTATCAATCGCACATGGTAACACTCTCATGAATTGGACTTAGAATATTAATCTGTGGACTAATGGGGTAATGATTTTATAAGAAAGGGAACACATGGTGATAAACTCCACTGGGTCTAAGCCCATGCTTGATTTGAACTTCCACAGAGAACATAACAAGCACTGCCTTTGAAATTGTGTGCATACTCTTGACACCGTAATACACAAACACAAAGAAAGAACAGAAAATGCAAAATGGTATTTGAAATGTGTGCACTAAAAGACAGAAGAAGAAATGTCCCATTTCTTCAAAATGGACCTGGGGGCTTGTCTGTGTATTTGATAACAAGGAGCCCAGTGGGCATAGGAGCCAATCACATTATTTCACTTGCCAAAAAAGAAAAAATACACATTTATCTTCCATATGTCTTTGATTTTTTCCCATTCCTTGATGTTTGTTAAGGATTTTAAAATGCTGTGTTTGATGATCATTTGCATAGTACAATCTTCTCCATTCTCAGTTAATTTATGAACACATACATATAGGGATAAAGGCATACTGAGAAGAAAAGAAAAAGCAACCCAGAAATACTTCCAAACAATCCAAAACGATATTATGCAGAGAATATACCCAGTTCACAATTTTCCTCCTACTTAACCAACATTTTTTTGAAATACAATAAAAAGGAGCAATACACACACACACACACACACACACACACACACACACACACATCTACAAGTGTGGGGAAGGAAGGAAGAGAGTGGGTGATAAAGGAAGAAAGGAAAGTTTAAATAAAGAGAAAGCATCCATATATCTCACTTTAATGTGTCATTAAAAGGCACAAAACTTCCACTATTAGATAGAAATGGCAAACATGACCAAATGTTGACTAATAAAGGAAAATTCTAGATGAAATTGATAGAGGCTTCCACTATTTAAAAAAATAAAAAGGCTAAGTCTGCATTTTGTGATCCTGGGTTTGCCCAGGTTTTGACTGCAGAAACTAGAAGTCAAAACTCCTCAGAATAAGCTTAAACAATCAGTCTTGGACCATCTGGAATTGAGTGAATTTTGAACACATGTAAAGTGAACAAGCTGAGCCCTGTTAGAGTAGTCATTACTGCCTTTTGTTTTGTGTATGGGCTGAGAGGAACGCACAGTAGTAGAGCTCACTCCTTAATTCAATCCTCTTTGCCATATCCCGAAACAGACTGAGCATGCTCCTCAACCTGTTCTTTCTTTTTATATCTTGACATGTACCCGCTCATGCTCCATCTAAATCAAAGGGGTAGAAAGCATGTTTCTTTTGCCTGGAAAAACCCATGAATTATGCAAGGCTGCCTTAAATATATAAATTCAGTTCAGTATTGAAAGCACATTTCAGTCACTTATATATTTTAGTAAAGCAAAAAAAAAACTAAACTATATCCTCTACCTACCAGTTTCCTTGCCTCTTTGTTTATGTATGAGTTTTCTAAGAACATATGTAAGAAATAGATATTTTCAACTAACTTTCTCAAACTTCAATACATTTACTACCATAAGATTAATTCAAATCCATATACAGATATAGTCTGATAAAGAAGAAAATGAGCTTGTAGAAGCCTAATGTAGGTTATATTAAAGTGTTCACTTTTCAGAATAAATAAAGGCACACTTAAAAATTGACTTTTACACAAAATAGGAAAGAATTCAAAGCAGAATTGTTGCTGAATTACAATGCCTATAGGACTATTAGCATGCATCTTATGAAAAATTTAAGAGCCCGAGGTGATTGATGACACCAAGGAACAACAGGGCTAGTGCATATATAAACTCATATAGACTGTGCAAATATGTTCAGAGCCTACCTGTGTCTGAACCAGGTAGGGTACTAGAGCAGAAATAAGTGGGCACAGGTTCCCATCCCTAACGCAGAAGCTATCCCCAGTTGACAGTCACTTGCAAATGGAAATTCAATTTTCTTCTAGGGGTCTCATTGGAGTAAAAACCTGTTTTTGAGGGTAGGACAAATATCCAGCAATAACTGATCATAAAAAAACAAATTCAGTAGTATCTTTGGAGAGTCTCTGTATCATAATTTTGTCAGAGCATTTTTTTAAATATTGACCGTCCTTTGATTTTATAATATGGCTTCTGGTTTTATGTTTTATGGAATCCCATGGCATGTTAGCATATGTCTCTGAGTCTGTATGTTTTTCTTATGCGTTTACTTTTACTCCTTATCTTGCTTGTTTGTTCTGTCTATTATTTTTATTTTTGTTTATTTTATTGTGTTTTCTTTTATTATTATCCTTTAGATGCCTGTTTATTTTCTAGCAAGAAACATAAAAGGTATGGATGCAGATGAGAAGGGAGGTTGTAGGCCTGGGAAGAGTAGAGAAAGCTGAAATCATATTAAGAAAAAAGTTTATTGTTAATAAAAGGGGGAGAAGCATAAAAGAAGAAACATGGAGTCCATTTTGTCTTGGGCAACTATTCCTGGGCACAAGGCCTGCCTTTGTTTGCTGCTGATATACCAATATTATCCTTTAAAGGAAACTGATTTTTCCCTCTCCCAGAAACTATCAATGGAGAAGAGTTTTTTGCTAAAAAGTAGAAACTTGTTCCTGCTACTTCTCCTTTTCCACTGTTGGGATTTCCTGTACTTGAACCTGTGCAGGTCCTGTGTATGATGCTATAGTTGCTCTGAGTTCTGATGTGCATCAGCCTTGTCATGTCTGGAAAACACTGGTTCCTTGGCATTGTCCACCACTTATGCTTCTTACAGTTCTCCACATCTTCTTTAGAATAGGGGTCTGAGCCTGGAAGAGAAGGATGGAATAAAGACATTTTAGACGTGCATGTTTCAGACTCCTTCAAGCTCTGCACATTGTCCAGCTGCGTGTGCCCGTGTTAATTACCATCTATCACTAGAAGCTTCTCTTCTGAGGGTCAAGAAGTACACTGATTAAAGGGCATATCAATATGTCAACATAAGTCATTTCATTACTATGTTCTTTTAGCAGAATAATAAAGGTATCTTTTCCCATAGAGCCCATGACCTAACTAATAAGATACCCCAGAACCAGAAAGACAAATATTGCATGTTTTCCCTTATTGCAGGTATTAGCATTTTAGTTTCAAATATATGTTTATGTTTCATTTGGAATATCCACAGACATTAGGGCTTATCTTATTCTCTATTAAAGGAAGCGTTTCTTCTCAAATTTCATGTTTACTTTTGGAGAAAACATGTGAGGGAAATTAAAGGTGAATACATGTGTTAGGAGAGAGAAAATTTTCCTTTAGCTATTGATTAAAAATTAGATACATAATAAGAGGTCTTCAATTGAAAGTCTCCAGAAAATTGCTCAAAACAAAACAAAACAACAACAAAAACACTTTTCTTTAACTTGTTAGTAATTTTTGTCAACTCTGTGACTCAGAAAGTATAATACCTTTGAAATGGGTTCTTTTAATGATAATAAATTTCTAATTTTTTATTAATGAAAATTTTAGAACATATAATGAACAACAAAAACTGAATGCAATGGCATTGTCAATAAAAACAATTTCAACTGCCTGAACAATGCAAGCAATTATTGAGAGTTTTATCTTGCCGAGTCTGGAGTATCTGTGAAAGTTAATAGAAAAATGAAATTAAGTTTGAGAGAAATGAAAACTATAATGAAACCTTTTTTTAAAAGTGTATTTCCAGAAATAATGGGCGATACCAAGATGACACAGAAACTTACATACTGTAATCAGAAAAATCTCAATTGAGGGCTACACTTTTACCAGTACATTCTTTGAAGAAAGGCTAAAATTATCCCCAGACATGCTGATACTATCTTCCTATCCAAAAGACAAAGTGGATCTACTCCATGAGTGATTATCTTTCTATTTTTTATATTGATTTGTTTTCCTTTTCTCTCCAGAACATGATCAACAACAAAATAGTTTCGAAGCAGGGATACAGGCTCACCTGATAACACAGTAGCAAAGAACTGATTTTCTATACAAGAAAAATAATGTGTTTCACTTTATTTATAGTGAATTAAAACTCAAATACGTGCATACAAAACATACCATGTATAAGATATATCATCATGTATAAAATGATTTATATCTTAGGTTTCATAATACTATTTTAATAAGACTTCTAAAAATTAAAACATATTTTCAATTTATATCAAGTAGCTTTGTTATTCCAAAAGTATATCTATTAATTTATCCCAGTGAGTATTTAAATGTGTCGGTTTGAAGTGTGTTGTCACCTAGTTTATGTGTTTAATCTATAGAATGATTTATTTTTCTGATATCACCAGCAACTAATATATATCCTGCTCTCTTTTTATCACTCTGTGAAGACAAGGCATTTGTCACCAGTTCCTTGAAATGCAGGTATTGTCAGTTCATCCTATGACTGTGGTTCCCATAACAGTGTGAGCTAGCAAGCAATTAAACTGAAATTTCTAATTAAATTAGAGACTTAATCTGACACAATTCCAAATGGGGAATTTGTATAACTTTGGAAAGTTATATGAATAAAATATAAGAATAGCAAAGACATTTTAAGTTATAGTTAAAGGATGCTTTTTTCATGTTAAAAATATTGAGAGCAGGGGGTAGGGGGTACAAGGAAGGGCAGAAGGGGGGTTGAGGAGAACTTGAGGGAATGGAATAGTCGAGATGGAGGAAGGACAAATATGAGAGCAAGGAAAGAGATACCTTGATTGAGGGAGTCATTTTGGAGTTAGCAAGAAACCTGGCTAGAGAAAAATGCTCAAGAACCCACAGGGATGACCCCAGCTAGGATCCTAAGCAATAGAGGAGAGGGAGTCTGAACTGACCTTACCCTGTAGTCAGACTGATGATTATCCTAAATATCACCATAGAACCTTTGTCCGAAAACAGATGGGAACAGAGGTAATGGCCTACATCAGAGAACTGGACTGAGACCCCAAGATCCAGTTGAAGAGTGGAAGGAGTGAAAGTATGAGGAAGGAATTCAAGACCATGAAGGGTTCATCCACTGAGACAGTTTTCTTGAGCTAATGGGAGCTCACCAACTCCAACTGGATTGGGAGTGAACGAGCATGGGAACAACCAAGCCCCTCAGAAGGGGGTTGACAGCTGGGGCAGACTGAGGGGCCACTGATAGTGACACTGGGATGTGTTCCTACTGCAGATACTGACTTCATGGCATCCTATTCTCTTTGGATGTAAACCTTGATCAACCTAGATGTATCACGGAGGGCCTTGGACGTTCCACAGGGCAGGGTGCATGGCACTCCCTTAGGGTTAGAGTGTGTGGAGGGAGAGGGAGGGAGTGGGAATTTGAATTGGTATTTTTAAGTAATAGTAAAAAAGAAAGAAAGAAAGAAAAATTAAATTTAGTACTATCAAAATTATGTATAAGATTAATACAAACAAATGTATATTAAGAATGGAATACATAAAAGCCAGTATAACTATTAATAGATAAGAATGACAAATATTAAATTCCTTTGCAAACCTTGTCTTTAAACAACATTCGAGCAAACTAAACAACAAATATCCACATTGAAAGCTTACATATTTTGTGAAACTCCCAGAATATGTAATGAATATAATAATAATTTAATGCATACAGGGTAAAAATATTAAACACATGATGGGAGCTTAAAGGTTCTTGTGTTCACAGATAAGAACTAGGGAAACCAGGCATATTAAACACACATAATTGTCTTTTCAACAGGAGAGATGTAAAACCTGTATTTCCACCCAGAAGGCTGGGAATAGAGGTGCTTAATAGTTTTGATGACCCTAGTACTATAGCCAGGAGCTTTCCCAATCTTCTACACCTGGGACCAGAGGTGGCCAATAGTTAACTGTATGACGGAGGCCACACCATAGCCTCCCCAAGGACCTTAAGATAATACATGTAGCCTATCTCTAGAACTCATCTTCATGGAAGAAATAATATGTACTTTGAAATGAGTATCAATGTAATTATGTCTCCTTATGCACGTAGGAAAGTATATCACCACAAAGCTTTTCCAAATTGTACTGTACTTAAAGATGCTTACAGTAAACTGCCCACTGTCAGACTCCAGAATTCTGAATCACCACCAGCTAAGTCATATTGCACTATGTTTCCTTCTTGAATCAAGTAGATTATTAACCTACTTACCCTGGTGATCACAGAGACCCTCACTAACATCCAAACATTGTAGTCTACTATCTTGGTTACTTCAGAACTTGACATTAAAAACCAATAGCTGAAAACACCTCTTCAGAGATGTTTCTTTTTGAAGTATACAGAATCAGCAGAAAGACTCTCAACTGCTAACTGTGCAGAGAATAAAGAATGGAGTATTCAATCCTAAGTAGGACATACATAGTACAGTCTTTGCCAAAAAGTTCAGGGATCTTCTCAGATGTGGTGGTTAGAGAGATAGTAATAGCTGGAAGAAACAGATTACTTCAAGGACAAAGTATTTTGTAAACACAACAGTTAAACACAACAGAGCAGTGAACAGATTGATTCACAGTCATTGTGACCGCATTTACAGGACCTGAGCAAGCACAAGCCAGACAAAATCCAAGCATGGAAGCATGGAGGTGATCAAGAAATTTTGACCACCAGCTGAGGAGCTAATGGCATCTGATCACACTTGAGAGAGAGAAAGCAAATATTATTTAATTGTGTGACACTGTTAGATGGACCATTCTCCATGGCAGGCTCCACTCCAGAGAGCAGTCAGGCAACAGAAATTGGTCTCAATGGTTTTGAAATAAAAACTGAAACTCCAAGTCGGATGGGTAGAAAGCAATGGTGAAGAGAATGGTACTGAGTAAATAGAATTAAAACAGGTTGCACAAAACTGTCAAAGACTGAAAATAGAAACTATTTTTTGCTTTCGCCTAGGTCTTTGGGCTCTCTGGCCTCTGGTTCTTGGTTACCCAAGCAAGTGTGAGAAACAGGTTCTATCATGTGGAGTGGGCTTTAGTCAAATCAGGCATTAGCTGGTTACTCCTACAAGTTTTGTATGCACCCGGTTTCTAAGTATATATTGTTGGCACAGGCTACTCATTTGTTCCCTGGCTTCGCAGACTCCCAAAATAATTAAACAGAAATTTGTATGAATTACAACACTATTTTGACAGTATCTTAAGTGTATTTCTAGCAAGTCCTTACATCTTAAATCAATCCATTTATCCCATCTACATTAATCTGTGCATCATCACTAGGTCATGGCCTCCAGCAATGTTTCTAGGTCTATCTCCTCTGGCAGAAGCTACAGGGTATCTCACTGACTCTGCCTATTCTATCTATGTATGCTTTCCAGCCTGGCTATATTCTGTTAAGCCACTGGCCAAAAGTAGCTTCTTTATTAACTAGTGGTATACAGAGGGGAATCCCACATCAAGATATATAGATTTCAGTTTAATGTTTTTATTGGAATCCCAAGGATGTAAATGAGTATGGCTCTGTTGCTTGTTGCTTCTATTGGCTATTTTTCTTCTTTTGATTTTCCTTGCCCAACTTTGATGTGGTAGTTTTCAATTTATCCCATTATTTCTGTTTTATTTAGTTTGGTTGTTATCTCTTAGAAGTCTTTTTTTTTCTCTAATGAGAGACAAAAGGGGGTGGATCTGGAGGAGTCCAGAAGAGGAGAGAAACGGGGAGGAGTAGTGAGAATGGAAACTATAATCAGGATATATTGTATGAGAAAAGAATCTATTTTCAATAAAAGGGGGGAGATTTTAAAAATTATTTTTCAAAAGAAAGAGAAAGATCAACTGGGTTAAATTCATGAAAATTTAAAACATCTGTGGCAGCTAATCTCCACTTTTACTTGCTTGGCCTGATTGAGAACTACTTAGATTAGGCTAATGGAAACATACCCTTGGGTTATTTTTTTCCTGGTCTCTTCTTGACCCCATCCCCACCCCTGGCTTCCCAGTTGGGTATGAAATGGATAATTTGCTTCACACATGTTCCCACTACCTTGTGTTCTACCAGGACATGGGGCTATACCAGAGGCCCAGTCCTATGAAACCTTGATTTAAAATAAATCTTTCCTTCCTGTAGTCATCTGTTCAGATATTTTAGTTGGCATGATAAAAAACAACTACTTATAACATCTGTATTTCAAACTTGTTCATACAATTAAAAGCATATAAAATAGTTTTCTTTCCAAGATTTTGGTTCTAGGAATTTTAAGGAATTCCCCAATTTAAATATATTTAAACTTCTTACAAAAAATAGTATCATATTTGCATAGAACACATTCTCTCATATATTTGAAATTATCTGTAGGCTATTTATCAGAGCTAATGTAATATAAATATTATAGAAATAAATATCATACTGTATTTTTCAGAGATGATGAAAATTCAAAAAGTGAATACATATGTTAGCACATATAGCTACAATTCTTTAAGAACATTTCAATCCACATTGGTCTGATCCCACAAATGCAGAACTATGGATAGAGAGCATTGTTTTTATATATTCAATGTATTCTGAGATATACAATAAAATAAGTAACTGAATATTCATGAGACACCATTCTCACATTGCCACTGAAATAAAAAAATCACGGAAAACATCCAACTTCACTAATTAATAAACAAAATAAAATAAAATTTTATAACCAACAAATTTTAAAATGCTTTTACAAATTAATAACAATTCATGTATATTAGTCACTGATGCAGAGATTCCTCCATCAAGCAGTTTAAACAGGTGTTGCTTTTTATCCCTATAAAAATATTGTCATAATAGATACAGATTTTATACTGTTCCGTTTTATACTTTGACTCTTCTGATGCTGTGGATTATTCTTCAAATACATGGTGCTAAATTGTTATATTAGATTCCCTAAACGAATGATTTATAATTTACTTAATTGATGACCTAATCATAAACATAGCAGTTGAATTAGTGTTGTTGAACATCCTATTGATTGTTTTCTTTGACTGGCAAAAAAAAAAAATAAATAAATAATGTCATGGGAACATTGTGATATTCCCAAGTCTTTCATCTGCTCTTCTCCCTCAGTTTATTTTATTGTTTCTCTTAATTTATTTCCTTCTTTCTATGGTCCTAATTCACTACAATACAGTCTGCCTTATTCTACTAGTGGGGAATTGGGAGTCCATGGAGAAAGTGTAAAGGAAGATGAATGTTCTTGATGAGGACGGAGAGAGGTGTTTTACCGCATGGGGAAAGGGCAGCTTCTTTATCATAGTGAGTGAATGCATAGAGAAAAGGCTGGATTTTAAGAATCACTGTCTAAGATAGTATAACTCCCTGAGACTGTTATAAAATAAAAGGAAGCCTTTTTGAAATTAATTTTTGGTTGTATCTTTGATGCTGTTTGGATCGGACCACTACTTTAAAAGTAGAAAACATGGCAACATGTTTCGTGCACAGGGCATCAGAAGAAAACACCTTAAATATCAATAGTTGTGGCTTTTTATTTTTTGGATGCCTTGCAATCTATGTATTTCTTGCAATTTTGAAAGCAAACACATTTTATTTCAATATTCTTTTACAAAAGTGAAGTGAAAAGGTGGCGAAGTGATTGTTTATAATGCTGGATGTTGTCTCCTTAATTATCTCCAGAATTTTGTTGAAATAAAGAAGGTGACCAGTTGACCATCTTTCTGAGTGACTAAGATGTTAAAGCAATATTTTTTTTGCCCATTAGTTTGGTCCAAGCATTCACATTCCTCTCATCGCATTTTCTGCTGTTATAGAAAGAGTGTTGGATACAGCATCATCCTGAATCCCAGCTTGAGATAGAAACTGACAATAAGTCGGTAAAGGAAGGCATCATATCTAGATGAGGCCACAGAAGCAATTTATCTTGTGATGGACTCCTAGCTCTAATGAGAGAAGAGACAGGGTGTATTAGTCCATGTCTCTCACATCACAGCCCCAATTGAACACATTACTGAGAAGATAAATCTCTGCATATTCCTTGCATGAGTGGCATACTGTTATGGCTGTTAATAAGGCATGAACACCTACCTGGGAATTGCTAATATCCTTTCTTAAAATATTATTCTTCATATATAGTAAGTTGGTGTAAATGCTTAGAGACATTATTGATGTGGGAGGAAGAAAATCCAGTTTAGGGGGACCAGCGGGAAAGAGAATACTTCTAGTGACACAATATTTAATGTAAAAAGGAAGTGATTCCCAAATATTAGCAGGCCGCTCTCAATTCTCCGAAATTATCTGGGATTGCTATGACAACTTTTTAAATTTTGTATTTAATATAAGCTTTTTTTACTATGTATTTTTATCTATAAAGATATGTTATTCTCTTTGACATGTTTTTAAACTTTCTACAATTAAGTTTTATATCTACCTTTCCAAACCTCTTTTTAATTGAACTTTATATCCAATAAAGAGATTTTAACATTTGTACTGATAAAAGGTTGTCCTTTTTATTGGATATTTCATCTAAGAATATAGCTTGTATATATTACATAATATCTTTCTTACAATTGAGAGTTTTGATTTCAGAGCAGAGTTTTCTTTATTCTTCTAGAGTGTCATTTAATTTCTACAACATCTTCACTGACTTTTACTGGTAAACTTAAACATGTTAATGTCAACTATTTTAAAGTTCTAGGTTTAGAAAGGACAATGTGCAATAAAGAATAATGGACATACCTAAATAAATAATGACTATGTAAGACAAAACTGATTTATTTTACTTATGAAAACAGACTTGTTAAACAGAAGTACAAAATGCAATCAGATCCATTTGGGAAAGGAGAATTATATAGAGATAATTGTTAGCTATAATACCTTTTAGGAAGAGGAGTATACCATGTGCATCCAAAGTATTTAAAAGAACAAGTGCTATTTAGTGATAACACTAGGTGACCTCTTTTCTAGAGTTGACTAAACAAACACGGCCTTAGGGAAGCAGTACCATGCAACTCTTCACTTTAAACACAGGAACAAGGACCTGGCTCTCCTCTAAACTGTTTACTATAAAGGTTGAGGTTTCCACATCACTCTCATTTTAGGTAATTCACTAGAACATGCAAACAGTTCATACAATGACTGCTGTGGGACTGTGATCTTATACTGAATGGAATCAAATGAGAACTAGCCAAAGAGACACAGAGAAGGAACCTGTTGTTACGAATGCATACATGACAGCCTCTGCAGACAGTGAAGTATTGCACCGCATGAGGAGTGGAGTGAGAAGAGAGAAGGCAGCTTCTGCCTTTTTTACTGGAGGATCTGCAGAATGGTCTCAATAAGAGGAAAGAGGCAGACCCAGAGCCACAATTATGTTGGAGTGCCTCTGTACCTTTTAATAGTTATTTGCTGTCAACCTCTATGTCAATTTTTCTCATTGCTTGGGTAAAACTCTTGAGATATAATACAAATGAGAACACCTGTAGCCTCTAAGACTCTCAATTCTAAGAATGCAGAAAGATCACATCCCAATATTCCACCAGAAGAGATTTCCTTCTTTTAGAGCCATCTGTTTTATGCCTTTTCTTTTATTCTGTGTTTTTAGACATTGATGCAATGGCTTTTCTGTCGGGACTCACATTTCAAAATAATGAATTTTTGCTACTAAACAGAGTCATTCATGTTTTCCTCAGAACGACTTATTTTTAATTACTGTACACTATAGTCACTTAATATTAACATTAACAACTAAGAAAGCGTACCAGAGATTTAATGTCAAAACTTTCATTGGATTATGAATGACACAACTTTTGTTACTTACAGACAGTGTAAGTAAGTATCCATGTAAGAACTCTAAAGGAATGTGCTAATAATTTGTTGTTCTTGTTTCGAGACAGGGTTTCTCTGTGTTGCTTTGGTGCCTGTCCTGAAACTAGCTCTTGTAGACTAGACTGCCTGTCTCCTAGAGATCTGTCTGTCTCTGCCTCCTGAGTGCTGGGATTTAAGTCATGTGCCACCACTGCCCAGCTTTACTATTAACTTTTTAGAATAAAACATGATTATTATATGCCAAATTAATATCCAAACATATATAAATATGCAATTTAAAGTGAGAATTGAATTAAAACGTTTTTCAATCTGTATTTAGCCAGGTCTTTAGCAAGGTGATTAAATCAGAATTCTCTGTTTTTATTCCTCCAACAGAACCTAACATTTCAGAAACAATAATACCATGTTGCACCAGGGAGGGAGGCTCAGACACTCCTGAATAAGTGAGAAAACCCACTATGACCAAGGAGAAATGGTTTTCTCTGACCATGTTGCCTCCCCTCCAAGCCTGAAGTGCAGCCCACAGAATTCCGGGATCCACAGTTACCACAACAGGAAAGAGAAGTATGTGTAGGTGTCCAGCTCCCACAACCATTCCAGTACCCTTTTCATCAGTTACCTGGAAACTGCAGGAAGCGATGGAATGGCTGCTGATCTAGACCACTGGGGTTCATTTAGAAACAGAGAATTGGGTTGGGGCTCCCTATGACCTCACAAACCTCTATCTTTGAATTAAGTCTACACTTTTCTTATCATGTCACAAGAGAGAAATCAGTCCACAGAATTATGACTCAAAAAGTCTTTCTGACTCTAGTCTTTTTTTTTTATTTTTTATTTTTTCCATTCAAAAATTTACACTTCCTTCCCTCCTCCCATTCACGTCCTGCCCCCCCCACTCACCCTCCTCCACCCCCCTCCCTCCTTAAGAGAGGGCAGGGAACCCTGCCCTGTGGGAATTTGAAGGTCCTCCCCTCTACATCCAGGACTAGGAAGCTTTGCATTCAAATAGACTAGGGTCCCAAAAAGCCAGAGCATGCAGTAGAAACAAGTCCCAGTGCCTTTATCAATGGCTTCTCAGTCAGCCCCCATTGTCAGCCACATTCAGAGAGTAGAGGAAATAAACTCATTGATCAAAGAAAACAGCAAATCTGACTGTAGTCTTTTGCCAGTTCTTCCACATAGCTGGGGCAACCTCGATAAAGACCTTTTTTAGTTCCACAGGCTGCTGGAACTAGGGAACACTTGAAACATGTTAATGCCTGGACTCAAACAGTAAAGCCTGGGGTAGGAAAGATGGCTTAGCAGTTGAAGCATATTCCGCTCTTTCAGAGAACCCAGGTTCAATTCCCAGGTTGGTAGGCTCACAATAGCCTAACCCCAGTTCCAGGAGATTTGCCACTCTCTTCTGGGTTTCACAGACAACTGCACTCAGATCCACATGCCCACACATAGATACACACAAATACATATAAAAAAGATAAATCTTTAAAAAATAAGAAAAGAACCTCGATGAAAAGACCCAAAGTAAAACTATCAGTAGCAGTTGTGGTAGGGGCCGAGAATCTCTAAAATATTAGTCTATCCTCATTTCAGAACAGAAAATAGGTTCATCAGGTTTGAGATGGTAAAATCTTTCTAAATAGTTTTGTAGATGTATTTGAAATTTTCTTTCAAATATACCACGTTTAACATTACTTATATATGAAACATAGCCAACATGCGGTCATTTTTTATGAAAATTAGAAGTAGGTTTGCTTTTCAAATCCTATTTAAGAGTAGTAGTAGGATGTTAGAAATAGGAAAATATGTCTATACATACACATTTCCACACCTTTATGAAATAAGGAAAATAATCTGCCTATTTTTTTGAAAATCCTGAGAAATGATATGTGGTAGAAAATTCAACAAGCTTAAAACATTTTTCCCGGTTTTAATAACATTAGGAACAGATCTATATTTCGTGTACTAAAATAAACTATCATTGTAAGAAGCCAGTGCTTGCACTTAATGTGCTTCTAAGTACTTGGCAATTATTTTTATTCCAGTAATTTATATAAATAATGAGAAAACTTAATAAGGATTATCAAACACTATATTATAAATTAATGAGAGGGCAAAGAAGTAACTAAAATTCTGAGCTGTTAAGGGTGCTTTGTATATAATTTTGAATACTAAACTTAAAGAATGTCTTTTTAAAATTGTAATTAAGAAAAGAGCAGAAATGTGTCTATGGAGCGTGGATGATAGAATCAGATATTACTCATGCTTGATAAAACAATTGTGAACTTTTATTAAGAAAAGCAAAATAGAATTGAACCAACTGAAGGTATATATGCATGAAAATTTTAATTTTGTAGGGCTGATAAATTAAATGAATCAAATTTGCATATACAATTGTCAGTAGGTTCATTTTTCTTTCTTTTTCTTTTTTTTGTGAAATCTCCAATTCATTAAGCTTTATTTGTGAAACTAAAATCTATGTTCTCAATACTTACAGATTATTATTCAAATAATTTCAGAGATGGAAATTTTTTGTATTCCTTGGTGTGTATACATCCAAACTAGGTTCAAAACTGTCATTCAGTGAACCCAATTTCTGTCTCAAATACCAGTGGATGGAAGAGTGGAAGGAGTAATCTCCAACCCTGAGGCCGGTAGGAAAATGCAGAAGTGTGGCTTTTGCAGCAATAGCCACAGTCAAGTCACAGCTGAGCCTTGTTTTCCATTTTCTAAAACAAAAAATTGAATCTATGAGATCTAGCAAGATTTAAGATAATAGTCTAGATGGGTTATATATATATGTTTTCACAATGTTTTGTAGTTCCTAAAGCAATATTAATAGCCACTTTGCTGAATGCAATTGCCATTAATAACCAGATCTGAAACACACACACACACATGCACACACACACATATGCATGTAAGTGCATATCAACATAACTAGCTTGGTACCAAAATAGTCTTAAAATGTGTTTTCCTCTGTATTATTCATAAAGACAATCAGGTTTGTATGGATCTACACATTATTATACTAGCTGGAGAGAATAAAAATCACTCACTTAAAAGGAAAAATGTAATAGATTTATGATTAATAATTTTCTACTGACATAGAAATATGAAAACAAATAAGAAAAACAGGCATCTTCTAGTATTTTGAAATATATTATTTATTTCCTATCACAACAGCTTTACATGGATAGCTTTAAAACCGACATTTTGTGAAAACAAAGAAAATAAATATCCAATTAACTCAGTTTCCAATTTAATTAAAATGAACGTTTTCAGTTCTTACTTTCATTTAATAAAGGTTTATATTTCAGTGCGCATATACATAGAGTTTCTTTTATTTTTGTTTCTAATAACTTTGGAAGAAGAGATTAAGAAAAATGGAGAGGTTGGAGAGAAGACTCAGCAATTAAGTGCACTTGCTGTTCTTTTCAGACGACTTGGATGTAACTACCAGTACCCACACGGCAGCTCAAAAGCTTCTGTAACTCCAGTTTCAGAGAATCTGATGCCCTCTTCTGGCTTTCTGGAGAAACTGGCTGACATGTGGTACATACACACAAGCAAAACATTTGTGTGTAAAATATAAAATAAAATATTTTAAAAGAAGAACGTAAGTAGCTTTGCAAAGACAAGGTTTTTGTTCAGCCTCCTACATCATCTATGACCTATTACCAATATTTTCACAGGGAAGAACAGAGCCTTATAGTCTCTTTCAGCATACCCATGCAAGATTCATGGTTTCATCTAAGAACAGAAATAATGTTTTTTTAATTTATTAAAACAAACCAAACTATTATTTAAAATGGTGACTTGTGTCTTCTCGAAATGCATCATACTTCCATGTCTGATAGTCCTGATGCTCTCTTTCAGGAAAGCATCTTGTAGGGCACCTGAAAGTTGTGTCAATATCAACTAACCATCTGTCTGTTTTTCCTGAGGACATTTGTTTGAAAGTGAAAACTTTACATGTAGTTTTTACTTCAAGAGCTAGATATGGTTAAAAGAGCATAATACATATTATTCTTTCTTTGGAGTGCTTAGCATGCTTTTGAGAACATTCTGGGTATCACTCATCAACAAAGGGTATGTATCTTACACTGACTTTCAGTTGACTGGACTGTTACTAGAACAATGCAAATGATTGTTTCTGAAATAAGTGAAAATTATAGTAATATATACATATATATACATATACTAACTTCCAATATGACTCAGTCTTAATATCCTGCTTTTTGCCCAATTAATTAATAATTCATTACTTCTCCATTTGTTTGGTGATGATTTTATATATTTTAAAAACCATTTCTTAAAACTAAGGAAGATATATTATTGCAAATATTTAAACCAATAGTTTACTGTTTGAATTTACAGAATTGAATTCTGACTATGATTTTATATTTTGAGTTGGATTCATACAGAATTAAATTATATCTCTATATTGCCAAGAATTTCACACAGTTCTCTTTGCAAAGAACCTGAAAATGCAATAGTTATGTGAATTATAAAGACATAACCATGTTCTTATATCAGACTACAGAAGAGACTGAGGGAGAACTGAATTTTGGCATTTGATTAGTATAAATAATCACTTTATTCTATTCTATTTTTATTTTTATAAAAACAAACTTTTTTCATTATATATACCAATACAAGTTCCCATTTCCTTCCCTCCTCCCATTCCCTCTACCTAGCTTCTCAACCCCACCCCTCATCCACTCCACAGAAAGAGTAAGGTACATTGCTTTGGGGAAAGTTCAAAGCACTGCTTACTATATCTAGGGTGAGCAAGGTATCTATCCAAAGAGAATAGGTTCCCACAAAGCCAGTACAAGCAGTAGGAATAAATCTTGGTACCAATGCCAGTGGCCACTCAGTCTGCCTTAGTAATGCAACTGTAAACCACATTCAGAGGGCCTAGTTTGGACCTATGCTTGTTCCTTCCCTGTCCAGCTGGAGTTGGTGAGCTCCCATTAGCTCAGGTAGACTCTTTCAGTGGGTGTACCCATCATGATTTTGACCTCCTTGTCCATATTTTTATTCCTCCCATTCTTCAGTTGGACTTTGAGAGCTTAGCCCAATGATCAGCTGTGGGTGTCTGCCTCTACTTCTATCAGTTGCTGGATAAGGGTTCTATGGTAATTTTTAAGATATGCATCAGTCTGACTACAAGGCAAGGCCAGCTAGGGCACCTTTTCATCTATTGCTTAGAATCTTAGTTGGGGACATCCTTGAGGATTCTTGGTTATTTGTCTAGAGCAGGTTTCTTGCTAGCCCCATAATGGCTCCCTCAATCAAGATATCTCTTTCCTTAATCTCATCTCTGTCCTTCCTTCATCCCAACTATGTCATTACTTCAATTCTCCTGCCCTCCCCTTCTCTCTTCGTCTTCCCCTTCCACCATCCCTTCTCTCTCCACCCACATGCTCCCAATTTTGTTAGGTAATCTTGGCTTTTCACCTTTTACTTAGCTTCAATGTCCTTTGTTTATAGCTAGTATCCACTTATGAGTACATACCATATTCACCTTTCTGTGTTTGGGTTACCTCACTCAGGATGTTTTTTCAGTTCCACGCATTTGTATGCAAATTTCAAGATGTCAAGTAGTATTCTAAAGTATAAATGTGTCACATTTTCTTTATCCACTATTCGGTTGAGGGGCATCTAGGCTGTTTCCAGGTTCTAGCTATTACAAACAATGCTGCTACGAACATAGTTGGAAAAATATCATTGCAGTATGATTGAGCATCTTTTCGTTATATGCCCAAGAGTGGTATTGTTGCATACTGAGGTAGGTTGATCCCCAGTTTTCTGAGAAACTACCATACTGATTTCCAAAGGGGTTGTACAAGTTTGCATTCCCACCATCAATGGAGGAGTGTTCCCCTTACTCCACATCCTCTTCAGTACAAACTATCATACGCAAATCTATCAATGTAATCCATCATATAAATAAACTGAAAGAAAAAAACCATATGATCATCTCACTAGATGCTGAAAAAGCATTTGACAAAATTCAACACCCATTTATGATAAAGGTGTTGGAGAGACTGGGGATACAAGGATCATACCTAAATATAATAAAAGCAATATAGAGCAAGCCGACAGCTAACATCAAACTGAATGGAGAGAAACTCAAAGCCTTTCCACTAAAATCAGGAACGCGACAAGGCTGTCCACTCTCTCCATACCTCTTCAATATAGTGCTTGAAGTTCTAGCAATAGCAATAAGACAACATAAGGAGATCAAGGGGATTCGTATTGGAAAGGATGAAGTCAAACTTTCGTTATTTGCTGACGATATGATAGTGTACATAAGCGACCCCAAAAACTCTACCAAAGAACTCCTACAGCTGATAAACACCTTTAGTAACGTGGCAGGATACAAGATCAACTCCAAAAAATCAGTGGCCTTCCTATACACAAAGGATAAAGAAGCAGAGAGGGAAATCAGAGAAACATCACCTTTCATGATAGCCACAAATAGCATAAAATATCTTGGGGTTACTCTAACCAAGGAAGTGAAAGACCTATTTGACAAAAACTTTAAGTCTTTGAAGAAAGAAATTGAGGAGGATACCAGAAAATGGAAAGACCTCCCCTGCTCTTGAATTGGGAGAATCAACATAGTAAAAATGGCAATTCTACCAAAAGCAATCTATAGATTCAATGCAATCCCCATCAAAATCCCATCAAACTTCTTCACAGACCTTGAGAGAACAATAATCAAGTTTATATGGCAAAACAAAAAACCCAGGATAGCCAAAACAATCTTATACAATAAAGGAACTTCAGGAGGCATTACCATCCCTGACTTCAAACTCTATTATAGAGCTACAGTATTGAAAACAGCTTGGTATTGGCATAAGAACAGAGAAATCGACCTTTGGAATCGAATAGAAGATCTGTACCCCATTTTTAATTTGATTATTTGAAATTTTGATATTTAATTTCTTGAGTTCTTTATATATTTTGAAAATCAGTTCTCTGTCTGATGTGAGGTTGGTGAAGATCATTTCCCATTCATTAGGCTGTCTTTTTGTCTTATTAACCGTGTCCTTTACTTTACAGAAGCTTCTCGGTTTCAGAAGGTCCCATTTATTTATTGTTGCTCTCAGTGTCTTTGCTAATGGTGCTATATTTAGGATGTGGCCTCCTGTGCACATGCACTAAAGGCTACTTTCCACTTTTTCTTCTGTCAGGTTTGTGTAGTCGGATTTATATGGAGGTCTTTAATTCATTTGGACTTGAGTTTATGTATGGGGATAAATATGGATCTATTTTCATTCTTCTACATGTTGACATCCAGTTATTACAGCACCATTTGCTGAAGATGCTTTCTTTTTCCACTGTACAATTTTAGCTTCTTTGTCAGGTGTTTATGTTGGTTAATATCCGGGTCTTTGATTAGATTCCATTTGTCAAACTCTGTTTTTATGCCAATACCAAGCTGTTTTTATTTCTGTAGCTCTGTAATAGAGCTTAAATACAGGGAGGGTGATGCCTCTAAAAGTTTCTTTATTGTACAGGATTTTTTTTAGCTATACTGGGTTTTTGGTTTTTCCATATGAAGTTGACTATTGTTCTTTCAAGGTGTGTGAAGAATTGTGTTGGGATTTTGATGAGGATTGCATTGAATCTACAGATTGCTTTTGGTAAGATTGCCATTTTTTATTATGTTGATCCTACCTATCCAAGAACATGGGAGATCTTTTTATTTTTTGGTATCTCTTTTAATTTCTTTCTTCAAAGTCTTCAAGTTATGTCAAATAGGTCTTTCACTTCTTTGGTTATTGTTACCTTCCAGATATCTTATGCTATTTGTAGTTATTGTAAAAGGTTATGTTTCTCTGATTTCTTTCTCAGCTTCCTATCATCTGTATATTGAAAAGCTACTGATTTTATAATTTTAACTAATGAATAACCCTTTAAAAGTAAAGATGAGGAATGAATATATAACAATAAAAATCAAAACATAATGATAAATGCACAATGAAAATAAAAGTCAAGGAAAATTAGATGATAAATAATAGAGATGTTTGAAAATAGACTAGCATCACAAGTTGAAATTTTTTTTTATTAAATTATAAAAGTTTCCATTTCAGCCCCTCCTCCCAACACCCTCCCACTCCCACCACTCCCTCTCCTCCTCCCTCTCCATCCCCTAGAGCAGTCAGGGTTTCCTGCCCTGTGGGAAGTTCAAGTTCCTCCCCCCTCCCTCCAGGTCCAGGGAGGGTGAGAGTCCAAACAGACTGGAGCGCCAAAATCCAGTATATGCAGAGGAAGCAAGTCCCAGTGTCATTGTCAATGGCTTTTCAAAAAGGCTCCGGGCCAGCCACATTCAGAGAATCTGGTTGGATCACGTCCTCGTTCAGTCCCAGTCCAACAGGCCTTGGTGAACTCACATTATATCAGTCCCCTTGTATCAGTGGGTGCTCGCATCCCTTGCAGTCCTGATTACTTTTTTTATTTTCTTCATCCTTCTGCTCCTCATTTGGACCGTGGAGTTCTCAGTTCGGTGTTCCAATATGGGTCTCCATCTGTATCGCCATCCAACGTCGGATGAAGGTTTCCTCTGCCCTTGCCTTCTTTGCTCACGTTCTCTTTCCTTCTACTTCTCATTTGGACCTAGGGAGCTAGGTCCAGTGTTCCAACGTGGTTCTCCGCCTCCATCTCCATCCATCACCAGATGAGGGTTCTATGGTGACATGCAAAATATTCATCAGTATGGTTGTGGGCCACGGCCGGTTCAGGCACCCTCTCCTCTGTCCAGAGAACCATCTGGGGATCTCTCTTTGGACCGGGGATCCCCTTTATAATCAAACCCTTCAACAGATAAAGGTCTGATCTCCAAAATATACAAAGAACTCAAGAAACTAAACACTAAAACTCTAATTAACCCAATTAAAAAATGGGGTACTGAACTGAACAGAGAATTCACAACAGATGAACTTCGAATGGCTAAAAAGCACTTAAGGTCATGCTCAACCTCCTTAGCGATCAGGGAAATGCAAATCAAAACAACTTTGAGATATCATCTTACACCTGTCAGAATAGCCAAACTCAAAAACACCAATGATAGCCTATGCTGGAGAGGATGTGGAATGAGGGGAACACTCATCCATTGTTGGTGGGAATGCAAACTTGTGCAGCCACTGTGGAAATCAGTGTGGCGGTTTCTCAGGAAACTGGGAGTCAACCTCCCTCAGGACCCAGCAATTCCACTCTTGGGAATATACCCTAGAGATTCCCTAACATACTACAAAAGCATTTGTTCTACTATGTTCATAGCAGCACTATTTGTAATAGCCAGAACCTGGAAACAGCCTAGGTGCCCCTCAATAGAAGAATGGTTAAAAAAGGTGTGGAACATATACACATTAGAGTTTTACTCAGCGGTAAAAAACAATGACATCTTGAATTTTGCATGCAAATGGATGGAAATAGAAAACGCTTTACTGAGTGAGGTAAGCCAGACCCAAAAAGAGGAACATGGTATGTATTCACTCATAAATGGATTCTAACCATAATTAAAGGTCTTTGAGCCTATTATTCGTGGTCCTAGAGAAGCTAAATAAGAAGATGAACCTGATGAAGATTATTTAGCTATCCGCCAGGAGGTAGGAAATAGACAAGAGTCCCAGGTAACCTCGGGTGCATGGGGGTGTGGGAGGGTTGTCGGAAAGGGAGAGGGTTAGAGAGAAGGGAGTAGGGGAGGATTGGGGAAAGATCGGGGGACTGGGATGGGGGGAGGGAAGAAGGATGGATATGGGATCAGGCAAGTATATACCTCAACTAAGGGAATCATTTTAGGGTTCACAAGTTGAAATTTAACTCTGAGAAACATGAGAAACAGATGCGAACCATTCGAAAGAATGGTCTGAAGGAAGTTGGAACTCTGTTTGATTAATTTTCTTTGACACAATGAGGAATTTGCCCAATCCCTGGGATTGAGAAATGTCTCATTTATGTCTCTCAATACTGTTGTGAAGACTAGGTGATATCAAATGTAAAAAATAATTTTGTGAACTCAATCAACACTGTACAAAAGTTAACTTCATAATCACAAAAGCTATTGCAATAACTTTTGTAACTAAAAATTGATATTTTTCTTAAACATTATCATATTTTCTTTTTTGTTTTGGAGGATTTTTTTGTTTTTTTCAAGACAAGATTTCTCTATAGCTTTGAAACCTCTCCTATAACTTATTCTGTAAACCAGGCTGGCCTTGAACTCAGAGATTCACCTTCATTGGTCTCCCAAATGCATAGACCACCACCACCCAGCCAATGTTTCCTTTTTTATATGTATTCTAAAATGTTATGATATATCTGTCCATTTCATTTTCTGATCTATTGTAACTGCTGTTCCAGAAGAATTACATTTGTTCTTTACCTTTTAAAACAGTGTATTCTGAGTAGAATATTTTATCCTTACATATAAAATTGAACTAATCTAAGTTCTTAATTTAGCTGTGACTACATTCTATCTTTAATTTTACTCATAGTTTCTTAATTTATTAGGTTTCTTTAATAGTGGCACAAAACATAATTAGTCCTTTACATTTTCAACTATATGTGTTTATAATCTTAAAAAAATCCTACTGAAAATGAATATCTGTACTATACAGATAGAGTCCACTCATGTTTTCTGAATGAGCTTTAAGAAGTATATACTTACCTTGAAATTATAAGGTCTTCATGTCAAGTACTCTTGGAAAATTTGACTGTTGTCTATTTTTTGCCCATTCAATTTCTTTTTATTTCTTTTATATAATAAGTCTGGGTCAACTGTACACTGTTGATGTTATAATTCTATAAAAGACTCAACGTGGTTAGATGTAACTTGCTGATTTTACTTCCAATCAATTATCATCTTTAAGTATTTTCAAGAAGGCTCGAGTATATTGCTTCAGCTACAATAACACTTAATTATGAGTCATGTTGTCACTTTATCTGTTTGGACTGAAATTTCTACAAAATGCTGACTATGCAACCTAATGTATTCTTTATTATCATTTTTGTAAATTATAATTTCAAGTAATAATCCAATAAAACACATTTAAAAGAGAGGTCATATTTCTTGATTTGAGAGGGAGAGATTTTGATATTTCCTTCTAACAAATTCAATATTCATTTTAAAAGGAAAATATATCTTTGGAAGTAGATCAATTCTCAGCATCTAATTCTTGTTATAGTCCCCAAGTTTCCAACCTCTTTTTTAACTCATTTTGGCTAAATAGTGATTAAAGCATTATTATAGTCTTGTATAATGGGAATATTGGGAGAAAAGGTTTAAGTGGAGAGGGAGAAAAAAGAGAATAGAAGAGGCAGAGTGTGGAGAGAGCTAGTTAACACTAAAATGATTGAAAAGCCATATAGAACTCTACTATTTTACAAACTTACACACACACACACACACACACACACACACACACACACACACACACACAATTTTAAATTGATACAAAGGTTTTTTCCAGAAGCCATAGGTTGGCAGATAAATAAAGCTCAGTTGTGGGATATTTCCTCTTCTCAGAACAATGCAACCTATTATCAGTGCTCTTGGTTGCACAACAGAACTTGTAGGTCAGACCCTATTGTTAGGACACCACATACGCTTTTCATACAATACAGAGAAATCAGCATGATACTGACCAAGAAGTTTCTTCTTTGCTATAGCTTTCACAGAACAAGAATGTGCTATGTAGTTTGCTGAGGAGGAATGTTATTAATAGTCTTACTCACCTGTGACCTACAGAGGTAGGCGTGGTACAATAAGGATGTGGATAAAATAGGGGCAACCAAACACTTTTTCTTTAGACTCTAAGTCCATTCTACAGGAGGAAACTCATATATGTGATCTATAATCTCTAAACCTAGCCAAGAACACATGGCTGGGCAACTCACACATTCCAGAGGAGAACCTACTACTATTTGCAAATGGACAGAGTACCATCCTGCTTTCTGCGTGCCTGTCTCTGTAGCCATAGATGAGTGAAGTTCTCAATCCTAATCAGACAAGCATCTTTGTGACTCACAAATAGTCAATGTACGGAGAATGGTCTTGTTGGAATACTAAGTCATAAAAAGTACATCTATTTAATACTCCTCTGCCTAAGGCTAAGGTACCATTGAAGAGGAGAGAGCAGACATATTGTAAAAGCCACATATTGGGGATTATTGGAGGTGTCTTGTAGAAATGACAGAAATGCTATATTCATGAGCTTACAACAGCCGTGATTGTGTGCATTAGACCTTAGTCAACAGTCCAGGATGGGTTTGGAAATGCACATGAGCCTCCAACACTAGCTGAGAAGCTGTTGTCAATTGCTGACTGTTAGTAGAGGAAAAGTCAGGTTTCTTTAGTGCCTGGTATATGAAGAACCCTTGAGTGGATGGTTGCACACTCAGTAATTCATAGGCAGCACAAATGGGACTCAATGAGCTATTTTTTAAAGAGAGAGAACATAGTTGGGAATCTAGAAGGAGTTCGGGATAGGGATGTGAAGCTTTTACTGACCTAACTTAAAGGTCACTGATATTGTATCTCTTTCTGCTGTGCTTCATTGCCTTTGATGTTTGGTTAACCTTTTTATTATAAGTGCAACATAATATGTGACAAAATACACTGAAAAACTCAGCTTTTAGTGAGAGAAACTACATTTCTCTGGCTAAGCTGTGAATGCTTAATTTAAAAAAGTAGTTATAGGTATGACGACAAGTTGGGAGTATATTTATTATGGTAACAAAATGACTTCTCAGGCCACAATGAGGATATCCAAAAAAAAAAAGGAAAGAAAGAAGAGAAAGAGGAGAGGATAGATGAATAGACAGATGATAAATGAAGAGAGACTGATGAATAATGTGTTTGCTAACTAACTGCTGGGAATTGAAACTCCTGAAACAGAGCTTGAAGTATCTGTTTTCTGTAGAAATTTTGTATAGTTAGGTTTAGTCTTAGTTTTGGTTCTTGAGATATGGTCACACTCTATAGTAATGACTATCCCAGAACTCTCCGTATCAGCAAGGCAGGCCTTGAACTTACAAAGGCCCCTCTGGCTATCAGAGCTGAGTTTAATGGCAAGATCCCTACATCATGTTGAGTTTTCTTTTGCTTTGCTTTGTTTCACTGAGAAAACTTTGCTCTTGTAGCCTAAACTATCCCGTCACTCCCATTCCTCCCACTTCTGTCTTCCAGGCCCTAGGACTGCAGGCATTTATTACACATCTGGGCATAGTTTTTGAAAAAAAAGTTAAAGAGAAGGAGAGATTGCTCTGTTGACTAAGTGTACTTACTCTTCTTTTAGAGGACCCAAGAAAGGTTCTCAGCACCCACATGATTGGCTCACAACTGCCTGCAACTTCAGCTCCTAAGACTGATGCCCCTTTGGTCTCTGTTCGTACCATGCATGCGTATGATGCACTTACACCAGTGCAGGCAGCTACTCATATGCATAAAACAACGTAATATTTAAAAGAAGAACAAAGTAAGTTTACAATCATCTGGTTCTCCAAAAGTTACAACAGCACTCTTGGTGAGGTTCGCCCCAAAAGATTGGTTGTCAGACAATTATTCAGGTAAGAGTTGGGGTGAGTAGGAAAAGGCCTTTAATTTTCTCTGGATTATTTATATTGCAGACACCTATATGCTACCTCAGAGTCTGCAATCCCATGACTTAAATTTCTCTTGTTCAGGAATTTTATCATCTCTTACTCTGACATTACAAGTAATTTTCTTGGGCTTCAAATGTCTTCCATGTCATTTGGCTTTCCCTGATGGTGGTGGGGTTTTCTCAGAGAGAACCTTTCTCGTCACTCTTTTGGTTAGAACCACTGAAGTAATACTGATGGCCCACGAAACAGTGGGGGGTGCAAATGGAATGTGCTCCATCTACAATCTCTACACTAAAACATCTCTGAATAGGCCCATCTCAGAAGCATTTCACATCCCCATGTGTTTCTGTTCCTCCTCCATTACTGCGGCTTTAATTTTCCTTTCTGATCCCCTCGTCAATGCCACTGAGTGTTCCAAACACAATTCCTAGTGGGTTTTTTTTTAAAAAAATAAATGTTTACATTTCTTTGATTACCTTTAGGTATTCCAAGTCTAGAGTGACAGGTAGGAAAATAGTTAGGATTTACCCCCATGGGAAGCTTTTCTCTCTGGATCATTGGTCTTTGTTTTGTGGAATACTTGGGGCAATTATTGTAGCAGTTACCCTTCTCTCATGAAATTTGAAGTGCACATCTCAGGTGTTATCATGAGAGACTCACTATTCCAGAATTTTTAGAAAATCCATGAAAGAGTGGAAATTATTGTGGCCTTGCTGCTCTTTTTTTTCTTACTCTTAATTGTGTAGGTGCTCTATCTTCCACAATCCTATCATGCTAATCTTTAATTTGATTAAACAATGAATATGAACTATATTTCTACAGAAAGGGAGATTGTGGGTATAACATTAATTTGAAAGCTCTGTCCCCAGATTTTTATGGTAGTTTTCATTATTCCAAGTAAAGTTGTGAATCTCGTTTTTTCTAGCTTTTCTTTATTATTATATCAGTAATAGCACTTGGTTCAGCAGGTCACACAATTTCACATATGCAGTGTTTTGACACTAATTGCCTGACATAAGTAAAATTATTACTTGTAATTTAATAACACCAAGAACTTAATTTTTTAATAAGTATTAATTGTTAAATCCATAAATAACTAACTGGTCATCGAAAAACATGCCCCCCCATCTGCTTTCTTTTCCTATCTCAATATTCTTTCTTTGTGTCATTAAATTTGTTAAAATAACTTAAGTCCATTTCTATTATGCCAACGCTAAAATTAAAGTGATGTTCCATTATTTACTCTGTCTCCTATACAGATGAGTGAAGGATGGAATATATTCTTGAATCTAATGTCTGGCTAACACTATCACTGGTAATGCAAATGCATTAATATAGTGTGTGGTTGGTGCTTCTAGTTGACCTAAAGTAGTGTATTTAGTGAAGTGTGGCGAAAGAGAGGGAGCATTCCACATGAACTCCATCATCATAATTCATCATGTTGTCCTGGACAATTAAAGGACAACTCCTTGCTTTTTCTATTAAAGACCAAGCCTGCTTGTCTGTTTCCCTAAAGCAATTTTCTGATAAATCTTCATCAGGTTCAATTACTCCCCTCTACCAAGCGAGACAAATATATGTAATCCAGAAAAATGTAGCTTAAAAGATGATGCATATGACTAGTATCCATATAATAACCACCTTTATCTGAAGAGAAATAATTAAGAGGAGTGAAGAGGGGAGAGTGGAATCTTTGGTTGGGATATAAAAGCAAATAAATATTTAACCCCCCCCCAAAAAAAAGATGGTGCATAGAATGGTTCGTGGATGACACTTCTGAGTATAGGCCTAACACTAGCTCATACTATGTTCTATTGGTTATCCATAAGTAGAGCTAAGGTATGAGCAGGTAAGAAATATAACATGGATGTGTTGAAATTATCCATAAAAATCATTGATTGTGTCCTAAGTGCCACTAATCCACAGTCTAACTAAGGATCTCAGCAATTCTGAAAACATCACCAGCTGTCCAATTTGTGAGTTGACAATCAATTGTCTTATTTTCTAATTAGGTAAATGGCAAACATTAAAAAGATTTCTCCCTCTGGCTTTTAAAAGTACACTCATTTCAGCCATTTTTAGAGAATTTTAAAAGTATATTATTTCTGACACCACACATAAAATTTTTACAGTTATTTCATATGTGAGGAAAACATATCTTTATGATATGCAGTTTTGCCACAGAAAACCTCAAAGACATTTTTAAATAATTTATATGAAATTGCACACCATATCATCGAAAGGAGAGTCTGGCAATTATTTGGTGCATTTATGCTTAAGAAGTCACACATGGAAATAGAGCTAATGTCAAAATTCAGCCATTTTAGGATTACTAAATTTAGGTAAAATCTTATGCACAAAACTTCAAAACTAAGATTGTTGCTCTGGTCAAGTTTCCATCACTAAACTAAGAAACCTGAAATAATCTATGTGAGTAAAGAGAAGCTTATGGCTCCTAGCTTACGGGGTTTCTGTTCGCAGCTGTCAGTCCTTGCCTTGAAGCTGAGACTCAGAAAAGTAGAAGACAGAAGGGAGGGAATTTTGCTCTCCCATACAAAAGCAAGGCCCCTGGGACCTCCCAGTAGCTACGCTTCTCAGAGTATCTAATACTATCTAGGAAATCAAACCAGGAACTGAATGCTTATCACATGGGTCTTCGCAGGGCAACTCATATTCAAGCTGTAGAAACCTGCATTACAGAAAATAAGTCTTCATCAAAAATTGTTCTGTATAAATTATACCTTTATTTTAATAAGCTTTTAATCTTACTACCTCCTAAAATAATTGATTTCCCTTGTACACTCAAAGTCAACATTAATTTATTTTTTAAGTATGTGATTTGTAAAAAGAAAAGTGAATACTAATCAAGCATTTAAATTTTAAAATAGTTGATATCTTATTACTCATTAGTGTATTAATTTAAAAAAGTAAAACACAGACACCAACTCAATAGAATCAGGTTCACAGCATCGAGCATCTTACCTAGGATTTCAATTTGAGATGTTCTGTCATGTGATGATGCCTTATTCAACTTTCCTAGGCAAGCCCGAATGACATGTGGGCACAAATGATATGAGAAATCAGAAGCCAAGGAGAAAACAGACAGATTTCAAATACTCAATAACTTTGAAGTCTATGTGTGATCATCTGCCCATAACAAATCATAAGCATTGGCTTTGAATTATCAGTGGATTTCTGTGTATTGGAAAAAATAGTGTTGTCTTGTCTTGGTAGGAGAAAATGTATTGTTCATTTTAAATTTTGCAGACAAAACATGTTCAAAATATACTGCATGAATTTTTTCAATGGAAACAAAACAGAACATAATAGACCAAACAACATCTTCAGTTTTTACTGGGTGAAGCTACCATTGACAGCTGTGATCCTTGCAAAGTTTTTGCAAAAGGATTCTTTAAATTTCATACACTGAAGGAAATATCTTGTGCAAACAATGTATTTCTCTTATTACAAAAATGTATGAGATCAAGGACTCATTTTCACTTTGAGGTTTAGTGTGAGCACAGAGATAGCATTAAGATATGAATAAACATGAGTGATAGGTTGAGCTGTCTAACAGCCAGCCTCGAGCAAGAAAACCAACTGACTTGAACACAGGGTCTCAGCACAGGGAGATTTATGTTCTTCAGCTGAATTACATTCCTTTATAGACTGCTGCAGATGGGCTTCAGGAAAAGCAGCCATCTATCCGATTTAAATAGACTTTGTGCTAGTACTATAGACATACCATTAATTCATTGCTGTGAGTTGCTGTGGGCATAGATTTGGCTTTGTTCTCTGACAGTCTCCACCAGTTGAAATAGAAATGCCATTTGCCAGAGTGTCAAATAAGGAGGACCCATATAGCACTATAATCAAGTTGAGGTGACATTACATATTTTAGCCTCGATATTGAAAATGGTTAAGTCAGCAGAGATTTCCAATCTGCAGAACTCTGCTGACCACCGAAAGCCACTTGTAATTTATCAGGTGGCAACTGACTTCTCTGTGTGAATAATAAGTTGGTGTCTTTAATTTGTACAATGTATCTTAGTTACATTGTGGTGCGTTTTTACAGACTTTCTTAAAATTATTACAAGTATGAGTAATACATTATCTTAGAGAAAGGATATTGCAAAAAATAGTTTAATTACATATCTTAAAATTATACAAATAGAAAGTGAAAACCCGGCAGTTCTAATATTCTCTCCATGGCACCCCGGTGAGTGTTCAAGAGTGGATGAGAGTAAATGAAGTATGTCGTAAATTATTTTATACTAGAGTTGTGATCGAAGAATACATATGGTACCTAATAGGGAAAGTTAATGTAGGCATCAACTAAAATTAATTTTTGAAACATTTGAAAGGCTCAAGTTTTCAAATAGTGCTGCCCTAAACAATACCTGGATGCACAAATATACCTTAATAACTTGGAATGATTAAAAGCCAAGCCTTAAACTTGTGTATTAACAAATTCTTGTGTTTAATCTCATGCTACAAAACACACATGACATTACTTGTACACAACTCTGCATTCATATTCTATTTTTCATATATGAATTCTGAGAAGATTTGGAACACATTCAGTAATTGTATTTAAGCATATGAGTTAATAAGTCTGAAATGCTCCTAATTTCTAGGAAAAAATAGTTTTTCTGTTAGAAATGGTATAGTGTTTGCTGGAATAATCCCAAAGAGTAGAATGAAAGTGTGATATTCATAAAAATGTTTCCTAAAACTGGACACATCAGACACTTTCCATTCTAAGTCATTTAATGGCTCAGTATCTGCATTTCCAGTTCAATTGGTAGCACTGTGTTCTTTCCATTTTCCCATTACAGAGAGCCTATCCATCAGCATCTAATTCCACATGCACACACCTCTCCACCTGTGATCTCAACCTGAAACGACTCTGTACTAATGAGTCAGGACCAACACAGTTGAGTGCAAAGCATTGTTTAAGATGCACAGTGATTAGAATGATGAAATAATTCTTTTTTAGGTAATCAGTGAATTGGATAAAGAAAAAAATGGTTGTTATGTCAGGTTAACTGAGAATGCTTCTATCACCAGATACTTGACTATTAGCAGATTTTCTAGTGCTTAAAAGAATATACAGCCTGCTTTGAATTTTATTTGAATGACAAGGTTTTAAAACAGACTTCTCTGAAAGCAGAAACAAGCTGGGGGAATCCTCCTCACAGAACTGTTACACATAAGTCATTGCCTAACAAAATATGAGCAATTGGCGCTCTTTTTTGTTATTATCAATTTTAATAAAATACAAACTACTAAATGAAAAAAATCCTGAAAAATAAACAGACCTAGCAAAATTTGTTACAAACTGAAAAATATTTCTTATTAGGAAAAATGTCTAATAAGTATTTCCCATTCCCTTAATTATAACTGAAATTATTTTGGATTTTTTTTAACTGCAGGCTTATGACTAAGGCAGGACCCAAACAAATTTGTATGAGTTATATTTTTTCAACTTTCAATTTAACAAGCATTCAACAAGTATAGTGCCTTGGGTTTTCCAAGATATTTTTGAATTTTTAAGTATTTTTCCATGGTCTCTAAAGAACTTCATGGTAATTTTGTAAATCACAGGAACATTATAGAACAGAAGGCAAGAATGATACTAGCTTCACTTACAGCAGCTAGATGTTGGAATAAAAACAACTCAAGAGGAAGGTGAAACAGGATAGAACAATTTTATCCCTAAATTAAACTATCTTCACTGCTCTCTGCTTTGTATGTCTTCTTCATTGACTACTCTCATTAGGCACACATCCAAAAAAAGTAATAGATTAGAGTTCTTCTTAAACTCTAAAACAGTAATGTCTTGATTTATCAACATACAGACATAGATAATTCACATACACACAACTTCCTACATGTATGTGGCTGAGTGGGCATGCCTGCAGAATTTGCAACCCATAAAAGCCAGCTTGTCTGCACTTAAACTTTAGTTTCCTGAATATTGTGTATGTAAGAGAGATGATTTTTTTAAGAAAATGAATTCAGTCTGAAAATTCCTAATGTAATGTCATTTCTTAGTATATGAATACTCCCATTTAAGTTTATGTTTCACATATTATATTTTGTTAAATTAAGTATACAGACCAATATCAATGTACATGTAGGCATATCTACACTTGAAGATATACATGTATTATTATATTGTGGTACATTAATTCTCTACTTTTGAGGTCAAGATATTATCTAGAAACTTTGGTTAAACTTAAAGTCACAGGAAAAAGCAATTCAAAAGAGTAGCAAATATATGATTAGTAAAATGCCGTGCCACAAGGCATCTTTCACTACTAGTGGTTTTTCAGAAAAAAACATTAGCTATAAGCACCATCATCAAAGCATCTTCTCTTGAATTGAACTTCGGAAGTGAAAAGGAAAACTCTTCTTTGTTGTTCTCCGGTATAGGCAGCTCTTTAGAAGTAAATTAAGTAAACCTGAGCCTTGTGCATTTGATAAATATGCTTGCTTTATTTCCCCTTTCCCATGGCTTTTCATTCAGTTGGAGCTAGAATCCAAGCAATAAATAATATTTATTTATTTTAATAGTATGCTTAATGGAAGTATTACCAATATTTTCTAAGCTTAAAAACATCCCCAAATGCATTTTACTGTTAGTCTCAGCATTTTTAAAGTAATTTACAACGTGAAAAGGATAAACCCTATTTCTCTATGTCAGAGCAACAACTGGGTAAGTGCACAATGTTGCCCTATGAAGTATGACCAAATTTATTGCTGAAGTCATTAGTACACATTGATTCTGCTTATAGCAATCCAAAGGGAATAGTAAGCCTATTATGCTGGTGCTGGGACTCTCTGTCAGACAGACTCCAGGCTTGCCATAGCCAAGTTTTAAGCAACATCCAATTAAGCAACTAGTGCTCCACATTTTATTTTGGTTATATGCTTATTAATATGACTGGTCAATGACATGAATTTGAAATTTTTAGACTGTGCTTCATAATCTGATATAAACAAACTTACTGGTTTTTCTTCAAGAGAACTTCATTTTCTAACGTTTTTAGTCTGATTTTTCTGTTTATTTCTGTTTTGTCTTCTGTAAAAGAGGAAATTATTGTTTATGATACTTATAAACAATAATTAATGCCTTCTAACCTGTTTTATTACTATGCTATAGAATTCAATGCAATGCATTCACATTCATTTGATAGGTGCCCACAAATCCTGATGAAGATATTTGGAAGCTAATTTTCTCCAGTGCAGCTACATGGCTTCTCACTGACTCTGCCTTCTTTCTCCCAGTTTTCAGTTTAGTTTTCTTGCCTACCTCTATTCTGCTAAGCCATTGACCAAAACAGCTTTATTCATTAACCAATAAAAGCAACACATATACAGAAGGACTTCCTATATCAGATCCTGACTTTTGAGTTTTAATTTAAGGAAAATGCAGTCACTCACATCCTTGTGACCTGTGACGTGCACATCGAATCTGGCTTGATGAAGCTCTATAATGGAGTGACTAAATACACTCTTGCCTCCTAACTTATTTTGTTTCTTGTTTATAGATAAAAAAATTAGAGCCAAATAGTAAATAGATGACAGAGTTAAAGCAAAGCTTAGATATATAATGAAGAATTCATTGTCAGGTAATTCAGAGTAAATCATAGAAATAAGTCAAGCCTCTGCCTTACAAACCAATATCCACAGCTGAGCTAACAGTATTAAGGAAAGGAATCTAAGAGTGCTCCAGGATTACAGAATTTATTAGTTTATTACTGCCTGTGACTGCTTTTGCATGACAAATGCATAGTTGTAATAAAAATCACTAGCTCCACAAGAAGTCACTGAGTCAGCTTCTGATTAATCCCACAAATAGGCTAATTACTTTGAATAATTTTGCTTTTTTACATTCTACAATCCAGGGTAATTTAGATATGACTGGGACAGTAGGGAGGGCCACCAGCTATAAATTCTCTAGTGATTACTAGTGGTTCCACAGAGCCAAATGCATTTGCCATGTAGACCTTTGAGAAAAAGTTTGTTGCCTCCAGTCCAGTGGAGTTCATTATATAATGCTGTAAAAGTTCCTATGAATAAACTAGCAATTTAATAGGTGGCCACACATGAATTAATATACAATATTGTTTTGAGTGAACATTTTAACTTTTGAGAAAGAAAATACCTGTCCTGGAAATTGACGTAAATCTTGTCCTTATGCAGTCTTCAATTTTTCTTTCTTTATTCTCTTTCTCCTCTGCTCGCCACTTTTTCTTTCCTTCTTGCTCCTCCTAACTTGACAACCTTCCTTTGTGCCTTTCCTTGGTAAAGAAGAAAAGTTATGGCAGTGACTATCGTCCTTGAATTTGAACAAATGAAGGAGTATCACAGAGGCCAAGCCCACCTTTCAGCAGAATGGTCTCCCTAATTAAACACCTGAGAGGTAGTTCAGATTGCTCACACAAATCATCTCATGCACTCCCAGACATATCTTATACATTCTCCTATATCTCTCTACTTCCTGGTATGTTTGTGCCCTGAGTCTAAAGAAAGCTTCTTTAAGTGTGACTCCTTCCCATTGCTGTATTCATGAACTCATGTGTGTTTAATTTGTAATGGTAAATGTTGCACAGGCGATCATACTAAGTCAAAGCTTTAATCACATTCAATGTAGCAATTCACATTAGAAAGCCACAGTAATTTTTTTTTCATAGAAGAAGCAATAAAGACTAAATAGAACTATAAGAATATAGAATTATGAGGTAAGAAGCTACAAACTACAATTACAACTAAGAGCAATGTTAATAAGATTAAACCTTATTGTAGATATCATTGTTTTAACTATCTGTAAAAAGGGACTTATCACACCTTCCTAAAATATACCACATTTTAGCTTTTAAAATAAACTACATCATAACAAGAGAGTTGTCTTCCTCTATCGCATCATTTGGGTATTTATTTCTAAAGCAGTTATATCAAGTTCTGGGGTCATTTAATTTTGAATAATCATATTAGGTCAGCTTTCATTAAAGAAATATATATGCATATCAAAAAGAACTAAAATTTAAATCAAAATAGGCAAATACAAATACAAAGAGAAGTAAGGCCCCCTACACAGTTGAACAGAAGCCAGACCACAAACACTTCCAACATGAAAGAGCATTACTGTTAAACACCAAAGCCACAAATTCACAGTCAAATCTTTTTTAAACATACTCCTCCCATGCTCAGTCTGACCTTTGCAACATCAGCTGATACATCTTCATGGTTAAAATATCCCAAGAGTATCCAAGAACAGACCTGTTAATAAAGCAATTTATTCCATGCTTAAGAACTCGTTCAACATTCTCCCTCATCCATTCCTTTTTTTTTTGCTATTTCTATTTTTGCCATGAAATCAGTAATTAACTGAGAGCCAAATATCTAAGATGAAATATGCATTACTAGGTCTCAAGGTCTCCATATGTATACAAATGAGTTCAAGTTGGATTATATGATTTCTGATAATTAGATAAAAATAAGTATTCCTCCAGAACTTATGAAAAAAGTTTTCCATCCCCAAAAGTTGTCTCTCCCTCAGCTACCCCAACACTTTATAACCCAAATGATTTGTCTATCCCAAGTGCTAACTCTCTAGTTTCTATTATCTGCTCTCTCGAGCTCTCTCACAGACAGGCCTGCCCATGTCCAGGCTATTTCTGTTTCCCTCTGCTCTGGATTCTTCCAGATGCCTCTGGATATTTCCTCTATCTTATCCACAACAAAAACCTTCCCACTAATGGTCATGTTGGAAGTTTCTTCTCTGTGCCCCCTTGCATGCAACTATTATCTGTTATAAGTTGATTTAAGTGTGTTGTAATTAATTTAGTGTCTTCTAAATAAAAAACAAAAAGTTTTACATCCTTAAGGGGTTTTTGTTTCTTTTTTTATTAAGAATTTTTAAATACAATCTTTTCTTATTTTACATAACTAACCCCATTCCCACACCTACTCCCTCTCTTCCTCAACAACACCCTTCACACACACCCCATCCACTCCTTTGTAAAGGTAAGGCTTCCTTCCCATGGGGAGTCAACAAACACTTCACTCTGAGGCAAGAGCAAGCCACCCCCTCCCATACCTAGACAGAGCAAGATATCACTCTAAAGAGAAAGTGCTCCAAAATGCCAATTCCGGAATTGTTAAGTTTTTAAGGTCACATGGAAGATATGCAAATGTCATCTTTAACAGCCTTTTGAAAGCTGAGGCATGAATACTGCAACTAGAAATTTTCTCCATAGCACAATCAAACCCTGTCTTCATACCATGTTAATCATTCAAACCATGAAACTCATGTACTATTTGCATTGTTTGAATTTGATTATGGACCTTCCAAAAGACTTGGGCTGGGAAAAGAAGAAGGAATCAAAATTTTCATTTAAGTGCTGATGAATACCTTTCACTATTATGTAAAATCTTAGAATTCAAAGTCATCTTATTCCTGTCATGAACTTGAATATCATCACACTTTGGACATACATATTATCAAAGAAAAGCAAAGGCACATATATTCAAAAGAAATAAAATTATATACTGTATTATTCCTTCATTATTTCAATATAATGCATTATGGACAAAGAAAAAGAAATTATATCTATATATATATTTATATCTGTATTGATACAGATATAAAAGTAAATATTTATAACTATATCCATAGGTATAAATTTATAGATAGATTTGGGGATTATGAGTGTTTTTCACCCTTTAGTATCACCCATATATGATTCATATCATAAATGAGCAAAACTATCATAGTTTTTTTTTGGTTGTTTAGTACAAAAATAGCTTTCTTCTAAATCACAGATCTGTTTTTCCTTAATTCTATGATAATTTCTTTGATTAATTACCTGTAATTATCTCAATCTTTCTTTTTTCATGGATAACAGATGTGACATGAACAGTGCAAAAGGCAACAGGTATAAATTCTGCAGTGATTAGCTAATATATTTGCAAAACCAGCAGTATTAATTTAATGCTGATAAGAGCACAGGATGAAATAGGAAGGGTTGTTTATTGATTGATAAATGGTGTATTAAATTATCTGCCCAGTTAGCTGAGGAAAACAAGCACATAAACAATGAAGATACACATAGTGAAGACACTATGAAATCAAGACCTGAATCTTCCAGAATTGCATGAGAAAAGCATGAGAGATGTGCTAACAGTATATCTTAAGTATCTCATAACCAATTTCCATGACTGCTTTGACAAACCTTGTACCCTAATCTACCCAAAATGCTATGAGGACACTAAATATAATCCTTATTAATATCTTCATATTAGTTGTCATACAAGTAAATACTTGATATATGAAATATACCCAATGATCACGAAGTATGAGCCTATACCCATAGAGACCTAGCAGAGTACTCTAAGAGACAATTATGCATAATATATTAAATCCCTTTTTATTTGAAAACTTATTGCTCATTTTCCTATGTGCTCTGTTTTAACATGTGCACAAATTTTAATATATTATCATCACTGAATTACTGAATAAATTAATGGTTTTAAAATCTCATCAACTACTCCTGACATTTCAGATACAGCCATCCTCACTCTCACATATCTGTAAGACTGCAAATACAACAGTTGAACACATATCTACATGGTGTCCTATCATGGTGGAATTGTTCAACATATTCACTGACTTATTGTGCTTCATTAAACACTTAGTTTTCCATGTCTGGTGTTACCCCTGACTTAAAGGAGCTGTTGTGACATGTTTTATTTGTTTGTTCCTAAAATCATGCAGTGCATGTTCATGGAGGGTCTACTATATTCCCACCACTAGTGGAGACTCAAGCCTGGAAGTCAGCAAGGAGATACATCATAATACATATGTATTATAATAGTGCACAAATGTACCGTACTAGTGCACAAATCCTGAGCAGATCTGAGGGTTTGTGTAAGAATATGAGAACAACATAAAGAAACTCTCCAGCACGTCGTGCCCTGCACATTCTGCCCAAAGCCTACTCAGTTAATCTGTGATCCTCCTCTGCATCACACTCCCCAAACCCTGGGATCTAGTCCAGGGTCTCCATCTGGTACCATAGTCTAGTCTATCCACTCCTGCATGCACTGCTACTTCAGGCTCCCTCCAGAACCCATCCTTCCTGCTTCCAACCCACGGGTTCCACCTATACCTCATCCAAACTGCTCCCTCAAGCCTGACCTTTTAAATCCTTCTTCAAGATCTAACTGGGTAAGTCTCTATCATCCCCATCTACTCCAATCCCCAGATCTGCCACAAAACTTCAATCTTAGACCAGGACATACATCCTGAAGACAATCCCAGTCCCCTATATCCACTTGAATTCATTCCCCCAAAGCCATATTGAACATCTAAGCCCAATCCAACACACATATCCTCTCTTCTGAACCAATTTTCTGTGTCCTTAACAGATGCAGAATGAATAAAAAGTCCTCTTGTCCAGATCTCATTGAGAAAATAGGAATCAGTGTGAAAAATCAAGGCAGTTTATACCCCCCACGAAATCCACCAGTCCTATAGAAATATCTTCCAATGAAAATCACTTTGATGAAGCTAACACACATAACTTAAAATAACAATCATAAACAATCTAATTATTCAAGTTGTTTAAATACTAGGAAACAGTTCAATGAATGAAAAAAGGATTTAAAGAGATAAACACCTGAATGACAACCACAAAGCAACAAATATAAGGCTGGAAGAAATGACTAAGAAAATTCAGGACCTTAAGATGGAAATTAATAAAGAGATAGAAGTACTGAAAAGGGCTGTGATGAAGATGGAATGGGAAAGTCCAATAACTCATAATGAAAATACAAAGGTAAGTCTTGCAAGTAGAATGAATCAAGTAGAACACAGAATATCAGGATGGGGGGTGGGGAAAAGAGTAGACACAATTCCCTTTGCAGTAGGCTGAAAGAAAATTAAGTATCTAGGAACAAACCTAACAAAGTAGGTAAAAGATATACACAATGAAAATTTTAAACTTCTGGAGAAAAATGATAAAATGACATGAAAATGTAAAGACACCCCATGCTCCTGGATTGGTAGAATTAACAGTGTGAAAATGATCTGCCAAAAAATCATTTACAGATTCAATGCAATTCCAATCAAAATACTCATCTCATTCTTCACAGAAATCAAAAACCTATCCTAAAACTTATATGCAACCAAAGAAGTTCCCAAACAATCAAAACAAATTAGAGTATAAAGAATAATGCTGAGGGTATTTTGATTTCAGATCTCAAGATGCACTACAGAACCACATTAACAAAAGCAATTTGGTACTTACCCAAAAATACACATACACAAACAGAAAAAAAATCAAAGACCCAAACATGAATACACATAACTATGACCATTTACTATTTGATGTGATTTCAAAAGCATACACTGGAGAAAAGACAGCATCTCAAACAAATGGTACTGGAAAAACTTGATATCCATGGACAGAAGACAAAAACAGACCTAGAACTGTCACCTTTGAGAAGAATTCCCTCAAATGGATCAAAATTCTAAATATGAGACCTGAAGCACTGAAACTACTAGAACAAAACACAGGTAATACTCTGTTATAAATCAGACAGAAAGAATTTTCACAAGAAGACCACAACACCAGCCCTCATTTTAGTTGTTTGTATGGGTTAGCCAAAATCCTCCTAAAATTTATTAGGCTATTACTCTTGCCCTTGGTTGATGCCCAGAGGTGAATTTAAGTGTCTATTTCTGAAGATGTCCTACAGCTCCACACATGGCCCATAGTACCTGAGTTGAATCTGATCTGATAGTCTCCTCTATGAGGACTTCTATTCATGATGCCAGAAGTATGATGCAAACTTCCATTAGAGGGAAGCAACCAGAGATCCTATGCAGCTATGGCATCTGTGAACCATAACAACCACGAGTCATGATAATCCTACTGATACACTAGTGGTGCTCATACCTCGCTAACCACCTGCTTTGTCCTTGATATTGATAGACAATCAACAAGAGACAGTCAACAAGATGGCTGGTACTTGAAACTTAGCCAACTAGCCCAGGCTAGTGAAGACATGGATTTTGGAGGAGAACCTACTGCCACCACTGTGCTAAATCAGCAGAATCTCTAACTATACTCTAAACTTTTATCCATTCACCCACATCTCACCCCATCAATAAAATTTCTCTTTTCAACAGATAAAAGCCATTTCAGAAAACCACAATGATCACGATGCGGAATTAGGAATCCTGTCTTAAACAATATATCTGCAACAAACTCCTGCAGCTAATGTTCAGAAGTCAGTGCTGAAGAGAAAAGAGAAAGGTTGTAAAAGTCAGAGAAACAGGGAAATTTCTGTGAGATTGTATCTCCTGGGATGTCAGAAGTTACCCCTATAAAGTCACCAACATGCCTCCCTAAACAAGACTAATATAAGGACAACAGCAACAAACACGCTAACGTGAAAGGAGGAAAGTTCACAAGACCTCAAGCTTAGAAAAAGAAATATAGGCAACCAAAGAATTCTGAAAGTGGAAAAATTAGTCTTCCCCATGGGAGGAAGCACAAGTGATCATCAAATACCAAATGACCACATCTGAAAGATACATTCAATTAATTAACATTATACATACTGATTAGGTTATAGTTGTATGTTTAGAATGTCTAACCACAATTCAAGGAAATGAGGTCACAGATTTTAAAGATAGCAGAAGAGATACTTGGGAGGGGGTTTTGAGTTAAGAAAGAGAAGGAGGGAAAGATATAATTGTATAACAATATTCCAAAATAATATCATTTATTTTTTTCGGGGTCAGTTTCCCAGATTTACATCCAGTTAAAGAGACTCTTCAGACAGGTTAGTTTGTAAACCAAGGATCTCTTCACAACCTATTTCTGAAATACCCTAACTGATTTTATTTTATTTTTTTACAGAGTAAATATATAATCAACATACATTCCTAACGACACACAAGTGATTTACTAAAAATATGCTGATAAATATCAGAATGGGGAATAGGCAATATTGAAACTTTTGCCCATTCCTATCTGCCTAGACTTAGTTAACACCATCCTAGTCACAGGAGACACAGACTCTCCCTACCACGCTCAGCATTCCCATCCTGCCCTCACTTGTTAGACATATGTTGCTCTTAGTTTCAGTTCCTTTCCAGTCTCTAATCTAGTTATTGACATGTTCCACCCACTCATCTAAAATTATGTGTGTCTTGCAGTTGAACGATAAGACTTCTGGCAGATATTTAAGTAAATTCAATGTATGCCCTGTCCCTTGAAACGCCAGACAACTCTAAATTGATGTCTTATTTGGCAGGGATGTAATTTCAGGGGAAAGTGTGTTTTCAGAGACTTTGCTCCTAAAAATACACATCCAACCATTTAAGTAATGACTTTCCTGGGGGAAGTTTAAGGACTACTGAGCTGTCCTTGAACCACATTGACAATTTTGCTCAGCAATGACCTGAAGACAAGGACATGCACTCTGAAGGAGAATTGCCACAGTTTTTAATCTGACTGGTTTTCTGATCAGATAAAATATAAATCATTTAATCAGCTCTTGACTGAGCGTCAGATACAACTAGTATAAATTTTCCTTCATAAAAGTTTCATCAAAGCAAGGGATAGCAGCACTGCCTTACCCTTAGCTAGAGAAATTACAGCTTACAAAGATTGGCTGGTAGTCATATATGATTGATAGGTTTGGGGTGCATGGCCTTCATGCAGAGGAGTTCAGTTCTTAATGGTCCTTGCAGCTACTTTCATCTTCTCCTAAAAACAATGCTTTGTTTCATTGACTGCAAAGGGAAAGACAGTAAACAATAGTGGGCTGTACTATTTCTGACAATATGTTAACTTCCGTCTATATACAACTAAAATAAATTACAGACAAAGGTTTGTGGTAATTGTCTCAAGTCAACACAACTATATGAATGGGACTCTGATACTGTTTTGATGCCCTGAACTGATCTCAGAACTCAGAATAAACCAAATGTATGTCACAGAAACCAGAACCTCTCTTATTCAAAGTAAACCACAAACTACTAAGACCCACATTTTCTATTGGTCCTGCCTCACACTCAAGAAGAATAAAAAGTATTCATACAGGCCAGAAACAAGGGCCCACGAGTGTTCTCAAGTCTTGATACTCTGACCCTTTAATACAGTTCCTCATGGTGTGGTAATCACAACCATAAAATCATTTCATTGCTTCTTCATAACTGTAACTTTTCTACTTTTAGGTTCACTATTTTGCACAAAATGAATAAAATTAAAGTGTTTGTGCTTTTACTTGCTCTTCTATCTGACAAAACATGTGTGATTTTAAAGTCAAAAATACTCCTCAAACTAAATCATAAAATATAATGCAATCAGAAAAATTCTTTATATAATATAATCATAAATAATAAGAATAATCATAAGAATATGTGATATTATATATTCCTTATATAAGATAATATAGTCATAATAAGAAATAAGAATAGTCATAAGAATATGTACTATTATATTTTCTTTATATAGTATAATTTAGACATAAGAATATATGATATTAAATATTAATTTTATATGATATAATATAATATTGTAATATAAAATTATATAATATAATATAATATAAATATTAAATGATAATAAGAATATATTAAATATTCTTTATATAATATCATCCTAACTAAGAATAAGAATATATAACACTATATATTTCTTATATAATATAATCAGAAATATTCTTTTTTGTTTGCTTGTTTTATCAAAATAGGGTTTCTTTGTGTAGTCCTGACTGTCCTTGAACTAGCTCTGAAGACCAGGCTGATCTGGAACTCACAGAGACCTGCCGGTCTCTTCCTTCCAGGTGCTAGGATTAAAGGTGCATGCCATCACCACCCAGTTAATAAGAAACATTCTTAGATTATTAACTCTTCTTTTTTGGATTTATAGCAAAAAGTAGTTTTCAAATAAAAAAAACTGCCTAAAGTACATCATTCATTTAGTAAAGAGTGTAGAGTGGGAACTCCTCAAACTCCTTTTGATTTTTAATCATAAGGCATCGAGAAAAAGAGTATCATATGTACCATTTCATGTCACATACTGATCATACCAATAAAAAAATAAAAAACGGTATTAATACCGTTTATTAATTATATAAGCTATCCTGATGGAATCTACTTTTCCTGTATATAAGTTTTAATTTAAAAAAGTCTATACAATATATATTGCATAATTTCCCCTTCCCCAAAGACTTCCAGATTCTCCTCATCCCACCCCCAACTTAATATACTTAGCCAGAAAGGAAAAGAAGGCAGAGGACAAGGTGTGCTCTTTGAAGGCCTCAGTGACCTTCTCCTTCATACTGAGTCCTACTAACAACTCATTCAGCAGAAACTTCTGAGTACAACCATTTCTTAAATCTCTAAATATTCCTTACATGTATGAATGAAACTAAGTGTATGCATCCGCTCTTAATCCACACTTACAGCAAGACCATCAACAAGCTTGAGTAATTTTGCTCCTAAATTTTCCCATTTCTTGAAAGCTATCATTCTAATTAAATGTTATCATTGCACAGCTGAGCTACTTATGTGCACACAAATTAAGTCGCAGCATCCAAACAAGGTGTCCTGGAGAGCCCTCTCCTCACTTATCTTGAATATGACTTCTAAGAACAAGACAAGACACTTTACCATGTGTTCTAAACTTTTAGATCTTGCCTTCACTTGTTTGTAACGTGATTCTCTTGTACTAATTCTAGCCTCCTGGTACCGCCACATTCCTTCATTCTGCATGCCCATCACCATCCTCCATGCTTCCTTCCTCCAAAGGAACTTCCCATGTGCCACCTCCCCATCTAGTATACTCTTTCCACTCACCCTACCTTGAACACCGATGTATACTTCACATTTCATTTTAAATATAATTTCCCAGGGGAAGCTTTCTCATCCTTTCTCTAACATCAAATAAAATAAATCAAAGAAAGAAAGAAAATGTATCATTTTCCTTCATCACTTGCCATAGTTGAATTTTGCACCATTACTAAATTTTTTATTTAAAATTATTTCCACTAAGAAATAAAATTATTTTTATTTTAATTACAAGTTTTTCGGCAAAGCTTATTTCACCATTTAGTGCTTCTTGGACATGTGAATTACTAAGAGGCAGTCTGTTGAAATATGGAGAAATATTAAGTTACTCCAAAAACAGAAAAAGAGGAAAACTTAAAATGTTACTTTAAATACAAAAGGAAAAGAGAAAAGTCTGAGAAGGTAACATAAATGTCCAGTCTAATAAACTCTTACACACTTAATTGCTGAAGGTTCAAAAGGGCCTATTCTTACATTGGTTTATCCTCGTAGCTATAAAAACTTTGTATGAACAATATATATATATATATATATATATATATATATATTAGAATATCATATAGAATAATATAAATAAATCCAACACGTGTTAGTATTTATGAATATTTACTCATATAGCCATTAAAACTACATATGAAAAAACCTTTATTTAGAAATCTATATAAAAATAATATAAATAAATAAATGCAATATGTGATGGTATAAATAATATACTTTAATGAAACTAAACTATGTATTTTTTTCAAAGCAAGCATAAATTAGTGAGAAAAGTGATTTTGTTTTATGTTCATGGAGTTTCTTTGCTATTTGGTTTATTAGAAGACAGCTGAATTCTCCGATTTCCTTCTGCATTCAATCTGCTGCAATATCACACATCATGCAGCCTTTGAAAAACTCACTCATGAGAAAATGAGAGTGTAAAGCAAAAGGAAACTCGGAGTAGATTATGGAAATGACTTTGAGCTCTCTGACATTATAAAAATATTTCAGATACTGTCAGGGATCCAAGGACTTCAATTTAAGAACTGCCGATGTGATTCATTCTTCAAACAAGGAAAATTTAGATAATAAAAATATATCATGGTACTTAGACTAGAATAACAAGCATGGGTGGGAATGCAGTGTGTTCATGAAGGAGTATAGAAATATTTCAATCAAAATTTCTTAAAACTCCAACAAAAATTATGTGCCAGAGAATATTTTTTCAACTGAGCTGTGCACTTCTTTAAAGCTGGATGCATTTTCTGATGTTCACAGCATTCAGGAAATGTTGAAATAGAAGAATAAATTGGTATCTGTAGAAACAAGTAAGCATAAACTTACTACTCCTTCCCTATTTAAATACTGTCTTGAAGTAGAAAAGTGGGAGTAGGTTTATACTGTGGCATGGTTCTACCGTAATATTACCGGCTTCCTTCATGCTATTCAAACTCACCTTATCTCACACCAGTGATAGAAGACTCTCTAATCAAGAATATGGACAGGCCAGGGACCCTTAACCTTGAAATCATTCTTAAATATAGTCATATTTGAATTACACTGACCATACTTGGTTAGCTACTAAGTAACAGGGATTATCTAAGTCACCCTTTAAATATAATTTTGCAAAAAAAGAAATATTTGTCCTTGATTTAAATAAATACTCAATCCTAGTAACATTCTAGTAGCTATAAATTTCTTATGAGCTAAGTATGCACATTTGTACCCACATATGTAGCATATATCCTTTTGAAAATGAGATTGAATCACGAATTCTGTCAACTTAGAAATCTTCCTGAGTTTTGGGTGTCTTAGACAAGCTATTTTCTACAGAGATAACCTTAAGTATCAAAAAAATTTAAGTACAACACAAGGTCAGGCATCTTAAGACATGTTATGGATAGAGGCAGGGAACTGAGTAAGTGGATAAAGCTAACTCACCCAATAATGCCTTATTTTAATAATAAAAGAATCTAGAATATTTATGATAGAATTTGTAAAATTGCATAAAATATTTACAACTCTCTTTAAAACACAATACCAGAATATTGCTGTATAAAAATTAACAGAGAGAAAATATTGATGTCATTTTAATTGTTAATCGAACAATTTTATTACTATTTTATATCATACCAATTAATTTGAATTGGTATTTTTTTTTGCTTTTTGTTTTTCAAACAATATCTTGATATATAGCCCTGACTGACCTAGATAAAACTTGCAGTGTAGACCAGGCTGGCCTTAATCTCATAGAGATCTGTTTAGTTCTACTTCACAAGCGTTGAGATTAAAAGTGTGAACCAGCATGTTAACAATTGTCTGTAAAGAATACTGAAATGAAATACTAAAACTTTAAAGAACAAAAATAGTACATACATTTTTACAGTACTTATTTTATATGACTTGAAATGGTGTGTTTATCTATCTTCCAAATATTAACAAGATCTAATATCTCTTTTGTATATGCAATCAAAAGCATATTAAAGATGCCTTTGAATGTCCATGCTATGAGATAGGCACACAGAAAGTTCAAATAATCAAAATGTTCAAAAATGATCAAAAGTACAACTGTTTCCAAGGAAAATGTGGTGATATCTATTTGGGGTTATTTAAGGCACAGGGAGGATGACTTTATTAGTGTTCTGGGAGATTAAGTCTAACACCAGTGACAGAGAGCTTTAATTATTAACTTTACATGGCATAGAATCATCTGAGAAAGAAATGAAGGATTATTTACACAGGGTTTGCCTGTAGGCATGTCTGTGACATTTGTCTTAATAAAGCTAATTGATGTGGGAGGACCCCACCCACTATCCAGGACGCTGTGAACTATGGATGGAGAGGAAAAATCTTGAGCTGAACAAAACAAACCAAGATATGGATGGGAACTATTGCGGATAGAAAAGCTAGCTGAAGTTTCAATTATGATGCATGTATTCTAGAGAGAAAGATAAAATTTCTGTTCTATCTATGTCTTTTGGAACCTAGAATTCTTTATGAAACTTAAACAGATGTTGGGACTCTTCCTCCGATTGGGTTGCTTTGTCCAACCTCTATGTGAGGACTTTTGCCTTGTCTTATTGTATCTTGTTTTGTCATTTTGGCTGCTGTTTCTTAGAGGTCTGCTACTTTCTGAATGGAATGGAGGGGAATGGATATTAGGGAGGTAGGGGGCGTAGAGGAAGAGTAACCTGAAGTCAGGATGGATTGTATGAAAGAAGAATCTATTTTCACTTGAAAAAATTACCGATTAAATGTATAGAGTTTGGGTCCATGTTCTTGCTGGGTCCAGTAGACACAAGTCTGAATCAGATGACACGGAGAGAGAGGATAGCCTTGAATATCCAAATGCAGTATACTTTAATAGATTCAATAGAGTACATACTAGTTAAAGTTTTGCCGATATGTAAAATCGGGGCGGTTGAGAGAAAAATGATAGAAGACAGACAGATAAGATATACATGTGCATAAAAACATAAACACACACATGATATATAGAAATAGATGCCAGACAAATAATGTGTTAAGGAATTTGTGTCATGATTACAGCCACAGAAAAGTCCCAAAGTACACTTTTTTTAATTAATTAATTTATTTAAAATTTCCACCTCCGAGTCCTGGGAAGACCAGCTAGCCCTGTTGCCCTGCTGAGCAGTTCTTCCCAGAGAGGTGAGTGGGTGCTAGCCTGGGCAGCCTGCCTGCCTCTCCGGGAAGGGAGGACAGCCCTTCCCCCCTCAGCTTCTGCGGCAGGGTCTTCGGTGTTCCAAGGGACCCCTCCCCTCCCCCCACTGCTGCGGGCCCTTTGTCTCCTGGGTCCTGGGAAGACCAGCTAGCCCTGTTGCCCTGCTGAGGAGTTCTTCCCAGAGAGGGCTGAGGAGCTCTATCCAGAGAGTGCTGTGAAGTCCTACCCAGAGAGTGCTGAGGAGTTCTATCCAGAAAGTGCTGAGGAGTTTCATCCAGAGTGGGGGAGATGGAGAGGCGCCAATGCAAGAATTCCTCCAACAACCTGAAAGGCAACATGACATCGCCAGAATCCAGGGAGCTCGAAACTAGAAGAATTGAACACCCTACTCCAGAAGAAATAGAAGAAATCGACTCTAAGCGCTTCTTTATGAAAATAATAGAGGAACTTAAACAGGAGGTGAAAATCTGCCGTAAAGAAATGGAAGATAAGTATAACAAAAAAAATTGAGGAAATGAGTAAAGAATTGGAAGAGAAATATACCAAAAAGTTTGAAGAAATGAGTAAATCCGTAAATGAAATTCTGGGAAACCAAGAAAAAACAATCAAACAGGTAATAGAAACAGTCCAAGATTTGAAAACTGAAATGGAGTCAATGAAGAAATCACAAACCGAGGGCCGGCTGGCTATGGAAAATCTGGGTAAACGAACAGAGACTTCAGAAACAAGCTTAACCAATAGAATACAAGAGATAGAAGAGAGAATCTCAGACTCTGAGGACACCATAGAGAAATTAAACACTCTGTCCAAAGAAAACAGCAAATCCAACAAATTCTCATCACAAAACATTCAGGAACTGTGGGACACAATAAAAAAACCAAATCTAAGAATAATAGGAGTAGAAGAAGGAGAAGAATTGCATTTCAAAGGTCCAGAAAATATACTCAACAAAATTATAGAAGAAAACTTTCCCATCCTAAAGAACGATATTCCTATGAAGGTTCAAGAAGCATACAGAACACCGAATAGACTGGATCAGAAAAAAAACATCCCCTCGTCATATAATAATCAAAACACAAAGCATTCAGACTAAAGAAAGGATATTGAGAGCTGCAAAGGAAAAAGGTCAAGTAACTTATAAAGGTAAACCTATCAGACTTACACCAGACTTCTCGATGGAAACCATGAAAGCCAGAAGGTCCTGGATAGAGGTACTGCAGAAACTAAGAGACAATGGATGCAAACCCAGACTACTTTACCCAGCCAAGCTATTGTTCACTATCAACGGAGAAAACAAAATATTCCAGGATAAAAACAAATTTAAACAATACGTAGCTACTAATCCAGCCTTACAGAGAATACTAGAAGGAAAATCACAACCCAAGGAATCCAACATTCCCAACACTGCCTACATTAACTCAGACATCTAGCGACCCTTCACAAGCACAACTCAAAGAAGGAAAACACATACACGCTACTACCCAAAAAAATGACCGGAGTCATCGATCACTGGTCATTAATATCACTTAATATCAATGGTCTCAACTCACCTATAAAGAGGCACAGACTTAGAGATTGGATACGAAAACAGGATCCAACATTCTGCTGTCTACAAGAAACACACCTCAACCACAAAGACAGACACCTACTCAGAGTAAAGGGTTGGGAAAAGGTTTTCCAAGCAAATGGACCTAAGAAACAAGCGGGTGTGGCCATTCTAATATCTAACAAAATCGACTTCAAACTAAAATCAATCAGAAGAGATGGAGATGGACATTTCATACTCATAACAGGAACAATTCATCAGGAAGAAGTCTCAATCTTGAATATCTATGCCCCTAATATAAAGGCACCCACATATGTAAAAGAAACTCTTCTAGAACTCAAGGCAGTCATCAAACCACACACACTAATAGTAGGAGACTTCAACACTCCTCTCTCACCAATGGACAGGTCAAACAGACAGAAACCTAACAGAGAAATAAGAGATTTACTGGAGGTACTGAATCAAATGGACTTAACAGACATCTATAGAACACTCCACCCAAATAGGAAAGAGTATACCTTCTTCTCTGCAGCTCATGGAACCTTCTCGAAAATTGACCACATACTTGGTAACAAAACAAACTTCCACAGATACAAAAAAATATTAGTGACCACCTGTGTCTTGTCAGATCACCATGGATTAAAATTAGAATTCAACAACAATGGTACCCCCAGGAAGCCAACAAACTCATGGAAGTTGAACAGTCAACTACTAAATCACCCCTGGGTCAAGGAAGAAATAAAGAAAGAAATTAAAGTCTTCCTTGAATATAATGAAAACAAAGACACAACGTATTCAAACCTATGGGACACTATGAAAGCAGTGCTAAGAGGAAAGTTCATAGCACTAAGTGCCCACCTAAAGAAAACAGAGAAAGCACACATTGGAGACTTAACAACACACTTGAAAGCTCTAGAAAAAAAAGAAGCTGATTTACCCAGGAGGAGTAGAAGACTGGAAATAATCAAACTGAGGGCTGAAATCAACAAAATAGAAACACAGAAAACAATTCAAAGAATCAATGAAGCAAAAAGCTGGTTCTTGGAGAAAATTAACAAGATTGACAAACCCCTATCCAAACTAATCAAACGGCAGAGAGAGAACTTGCAAATTAATAGGATCAGAAATGAAAAGGGGGACATAACCACAGACACAGAGGAAATTCAGAGAATCATTAGATCTTACTACGAAAGTTTATATGCCACAAAGTTGGAAAATGTAAAAGAAATGGACATTTTTTTAGATAAGTACCATATACCAAAGTTGAACCAAGACCAGGTGAACAATCTAAATAGACCTGTTAGTCGTGAAGAACTAGAAGCTGTTATCAAAAATCTTCCTACCAAAAAAAGCCCAGGACCAGATGGTTTCAATGCAGAATTCTACCAGAACTTTCAGGAAGAGCTAATACCTATACTCCTTAATGTATTCCACAATATAGAAACAGAAGAGTCACTGCCTAACTCCTTTTATGAAGCTACAGTTACCCTAATACCAAAACCACACAAAGACACAACCAAGAAAGAGAATTACAGGCCAATCTCACTCATGAACATCGACGCGAAAATTCTCAATAAAATACTGGCAAACCGAATCCAAGAGCACATTAGAAAAATTATCCATTATGATCAAGTCGGCTTCATTCCAGAGATGCAGGGCTGGTTCAACATACGCAAATCTATCAATGTAATCCATCATATAAATAAACTGAAAGAAAAAAACCATATGATCATCTCACTAGATGCTGAAAAAGCATTTGACAAAATTCAACACCCATTTATGATAAAGGTGTTGGAGAGACTGGGGATACAAGGATCATACCTAAATATAATAAAAGCAATATACAGCAAGCCAGCAGCTAACATCAAACTGAATGGAGAGAAACTCAAAGCCTTTCCACTAAAATCAGGAACACGACAAGGCTGTCCACTCTCTCCATACCTCTTCAATATAGTGCTTGAAGTTCTAGCAATAGCAATAAGACAACATAAGGGGATCAAGGGGATTCGAATTGGAAAGGATGAAGTTAAACTTTCGTTATTTGCTGACGATATGATAGTGTACATAAGCGACCCCAAAAACTCTACCAAAGAACTCCTACAGCTGATAAACACCTTTAGTAACGTGGCAGGATACAAGATCAACTCCAAAAAATCAGTGGCCCTCCTATACACAAAGGATAAAGAAGCAGAGAGGGAAATCAGAGAAGCATCACCCTTCATGATAGCCACAAATAGCATAAAATATCTTGGGGTTACTCTAACCAAGGAAGTGAAAGACCTATTTGACAAAAACTTTAAGTCTTTGAAGAAAGAAATTGAGGAGGATACCAGAAAATGGAAAGACCTCCCCTGCTCTTGGATTGGGAGAATCAACATAGTAAAAATGGCAATTCTACCAAAAGCAATCTATAGATTCAATGCAATCCCCATCAAAATCCCATCAAACTTCTTCACAGACCTTGAGAGAACAATAATCAAGTTTATATGGCAAAACAAAAAACCCAGGATAGCCAAAACAATCTTATACAATAAAAGAACTTCTGGAGGCATTACCATCCCTGACTTCAAACTCTATTATAGAGCTACAGTATTGAAAACAGCTTGGTATTGGCATAAGAACAGAGAAGTCGACTTATGGAATCGAATAGAAGACCCAGATATTAACCCACAAACTTATGAACACCTAATTTTCGACAAGGGAGCTAAAGGTATACAATGGAAGAAGGAAAGCATCTTTAACAAATGGTGCTGGCATAACTGGATGTCAACCTGTAAAAAAATGAAAGTAGATCCATATCTATCACCATGCACAAAAATCAAGTCCAAATGGATTAAAGACATCAACATTAATCTGTCCACTTTGAACCTGATAGAAGAGAAAGTGGGAAGTAGTCTACAAGATTTAGGCACAGGAGGCCTCTTCCTAAGTAGGACCCCAGCAGCACAGACAATAAGAGAAACAATGAATAAATGGGATCTACTGAAACTGGGAAGCTTCTGTAAAGCAAAGGACACTGTCAGTAGGACAAAAAGGCTGCCTTCTGACTGGGAGAAGATCTTCACCAACCCCTCATCAGACAAAGGTCTGATCTCCAAAATATACAAAGAACTCAAGAAACTAGGCACTAAAACTCTAATTAACCCATTTAAAAAATGGGGTAGTGAACTTAACAGAGAATTCACAACAGATGAACTTCGAATGGCCAGAAGACACTTAAGGTCATGCTCAACCTCCCTAGCGATCAGGGAAATGCAAATCAAAACCACTTTGAGATACCATCTTACACCTGTCAGAATAGCTAAAGTCAAAAACACCAAGGATAGCCTATGCTGGAGAGGATGTGGGGTGAGGGGAACACTCATCCATTGTTGGTGGGAATGCAAACTCGTGCAGCCACTGTGGAAATCAGTGTGGCGGTTTCTCAGGAAACTGGGAGTCAACCTCCCTCAGGACCCAGCAATACCACTCTTGGGAATATACCCTAAAGATTCCCTAACATACTACAAAAGCATTTGTTCAACTATGTTCATAGCTGCACTATTTGTAATAGCCAGATCATGGAAACAACCTAGGTGCCCCTCAATAGAAGAATGGTTAAAAAAGGTGTGGAACATATATACATTAGAGTTTTACTCGGCGGTAAAAAACAATGACATCTTGAATTTTGCATGCAAATGGATGGAAATAGAAAACGCTTTACTGAGTGAGGTAAGCCAGACCCAAAAAGAGGAACACGGTATGTATTCACTCATAAGTGGATTCTAACCATAATTAAAGGTCTTTGAGCCTATTATTCGTGATCCTAGAGAAGCTAAATAAGAAGATGAACCTGATGAAGATTATTTAGCTATCCGCCAGGAGGTAGGAAATAGACAAGAGTCCCTGGTAACCTCGGGTGCATGGGGGGGTGGGAGGGTCGATGGAGGGGGAGAGGGCTAGAGAGAAGGGAGTAGGGGAGGAACGGGGAAAGCTTGGTGGCCGGGGATGGGGGGGGAGGGAGGTAGGATGAATATGGGATCAGGGAACAATATATTTCAACTAAGGGAGCCATTTTAGGGTTTACAGGAGACTTGATTATATATGGGATCCCAGGTCCAAGGAGAAATCCCCCAGATTGCTCTCTGGACAGAGGAGAGGGTGCCTGAATCGGCCGTGGCCCATGACCATACTGATGTATATTTTGCTTATCAACATAGATCCTTCGTCTGGCGAAGGACGGCTATGCAGTCGGAGGCTCACATTGGAGCAATGGATTGAGCCCCCCGAGGTCCGGAGGGGGAGCGGAAGGAGGAGGAACATGAAAGACTAAATCAGTACTGCGAGGGATGCTATCACCCACTGATACAAGGGAAAGGATCTGATGAGAATTTACCAGGGCCAGTCGGACTGGGACTGAACGAGGACGTGATCTAGCCAGATTCTCGGAATTTGGCCAGATTCTCTGACTGTGGCTGGCCCAGGGTCTTTCTGAAAAGCCATTGACTATGACACTGGGACCTGTTTCCTCTGCATATGCTGGATTTTGGGGATCCAGTCTGTTTGGACGCTCGCCTTCCTGGACCTGGAGGGAGGGGGAGGGAGCTGGAGCTTCCCACAGGGCAGGAAACCCTGACTGCCCTGGGGGACGGAGGGGAAGGAGGGGGGGAGTGGGGGGAGTGGGAGGGTGTTGGGAGGGGGGGCAGAAATGGAAACTTTTATAATTTAATAAAATTTACTAAAAAAAAATTATGAAATAAAAAAAAAAAAATTTCCACCTCCTCCCATCCTCCCATTTCTCTCCCCCTTCCTCCACTCCCCCTCCCCCTCACTCTCCAGTCCTAAGAGAAGTCAGGGGGCCCTGCCCTGTGGGAAGTTCAAGCTCCCCCCCTCCATCCTAGGAAGGTATGCATCCAAACAGACTAGGCTCCCAAAGAGCCAGTACATGCAGTAGAATCAAAATCCAGGACTGAAAAGTCAAAGTACACTTTTAAGTTCAAGAAGCTGAGAGGCATATAGCATGGCTCAGGGGAAGTCCAAGGGATCAGAATTAGAGAAGCAGGTAGTGTAGCACAGAAAAAAATTCCAAGTGCCTGAGAAGCTGTGGAGCAGCTGAGCTATGGGCACAAGCCCCGCATCACAAAAGTCAGAAAAGCTGAAGTGTTGGCAAGTAAGAACAAAGACACTTGTCCCATGTTAAGACCCAGTTAAACCTCTCTTGGACACATACCCAAAGGATCCTATATCTCATTAGAGATATATTTGCTCATCCATGTCCTTTGCTGCTCTATTTCTAATAACCTAATATTGGAAACGGCCTAAATGTCCATAATGTTGATGAACGGATATATAAATGTGGCACATGTTTTAGCCCTTTTTACCAAAAAGATGATTAGAATTTGAATATGTTAAGCATGGGGAGATTTACATAGAAACTACAATACAGAGTTCAGCCAATTAAACTCAATGGGATATGTTATGTCCAACAAAAGTTACATGCCTAAAGAATGCCCATTTAAGGAAACTAGAAGATTCTCAAGAAGAGCAAGAGATTAAGTATCAGGGTTACAGATTAAAACTGATGTGAATTCTTGGCTAAACTACCTATTGAAGCATTTGTCTTTATCTGGAGTGTGTGCTGGGCCTGAGTCTGTTTTAACTATGTGATGTTATGAAAATGGCACTAGGCGCCATCCAAAACTGGACCATTGTTTTTAGAGAATTCATCTAAGTCTCTAAAATGCTAACTCTGGGGAATCCAGCCACCATGGAGAAAATCTCACTCTTGAGATGATGGTGCTGCAAGAGTCTTAGGCACAGAGATCCACGAAGAGACACTGGGGCACAAAAAAAAAAAATCCTCAAGATAGAGACAAGACACAAAGCACAAAGCAAGCACACTTAGATATGGTAGGAATAAAATATTCTCCTGAGCTACAGTCACTCAGTTGACGCTATTATGAACAGATACTAAATTTTTGGATACAGTGCTTCCCAATTCTTGATTTGCAAAATGTTTTCTTTTGAGCCAGTATATTCTGAGATAAACTGGTGAGCAATAATATGTAATGGGGACAGCTAGGAATCCCAAGAGTCTCAATGTTGCTATCGTTTTCGCACAATGACTTCTCAAATGAAGCTGGATTTCCTTATAAATGCTGGTGGTTAGTAACCTGCAAATTCAGTGAACTAACCTCCACACGTGCTTGAACACACACACAGTCATATGCACATGCAAGTTACAGGGATTGGGACTGGTGGGTGTGGGTGAAAATTAAATGGGAGGCTGTGGAAACCCCCAGCAGTTAGAGCTGTGCAATCAAATAGGACACTCTCATATTTCCAGTGCTCTTTTTTCCTAAAAGACATTTATAAAAAGATCTTCCTTACCTCTGTTGGGAATCCCGCAGCCCCAGAGACCCGCGTTCAGTGGCCTACCTCTACAACAAGGTCAGCTCAAATCAATTTTCCGTTTTAAAAATGTCACCCAACAAGGAAAGACTTAAAAGAAAGAAGGGAAGATAGGACAAAGACTTTATTGAATCTCTCTGAACCTTATGTATTTGGGGTCTAGAAATGGAATAACGTTTGCTGTTTTCTCTTCTCTCAGCACAAGCAAAAGGATGAGACCAAAATGCATGGTCTGAAAATCTCCTTTATCAAAGACGCTGATATTATAGTATAAATTAAGGAAGGTGCTGTGCTTTCAAAAAACAATTCCACCAAACTCATTGATTGTTTCCTGCCCATAGATAATCCTGAGTAAGTACGCTCATTGATTTATGCCACTTCTAAAAGCACCAGTTCCCCTGAATTATGCTATTGCACTTCAAGCCAGGCAATTCTAATTCATCTCTTTAGTTTGTAGACTGCATAAGAAATTTTCAGCTCATTCAATAGGATTTTTCAGAATTTAGGTGAAGTACATTTTTCTTATTGTTTTATTATTTTATGGTTTTCATGCTTGTGTATTTGAATCACCTGTAAGCTGTTTCATTTACAATTTTCCCATTAGTAGGAAAATAATTTCATCACATTTCCATGTATAAAAATAAATCCTAGTATAATAATTCTCAGGAAAATGATGTGGGTTTGGACTCCAAGAATTTATTTCTATATACTTTTGAATTTGAAAGTTCTATTAAATACTGAATTTTCATTACTTGTGGTATTAGAGATTTTTGTTTATTTGTTTCCCACTGTCCTACACAATACTAGTTTTCACTGTGGCATTTTCACACATATTTTGTTTTTATTTGTTCCCTCCACCATTTTTCTCCTCTGTTCCTCTGTGCTTCTTGCTGTTGTACATTTAAATGGCCATATCTTCCCTAACTAGTTCACATTTTAAAATAATCTTTTGATGGGAGTCTCAGTACTTTAAGTGGAATTAAATATATGTGAGCTTGGCTCAAATACCAAGATCTGTCAAGGATCTTTAGTGTGTCTGACAGCACTGAAGGGTTTGATATGGGCGTTTGTCTCTTTGTTGTCTTCAGTGGTAACACTTAATCAGCATAAGATTCGGGAAGTCATTTAACCTCAGATAATAACAGGTGTAAATCATGCTTCTGGCACGTGCAGGGAAATGTGAGCTCTTCTTTAAATTGAAATGATGCTCTATTTCCCTTCTTTAAACTCAACCATATATATCAGCAATTGACAGATCTTGTTTTTCCATAGATTCCCTACAGCCACATATAGAGAAATGATAGCCCACAGCGCGTTTCTGGAGGTGACACACCACATAATGCAAAAGGAAAGACTTTTCCTTTGCAGTTTCCTGTCTCCATATATCACAAGGAAATGTATTTATCATGTTAGAAAATTTCGAATTCATAAGCTCAAAATAAATGGATTTAAAAGAGAACAAAACAAAACAAATGTCCTGCTTTTTCTCTTTCTGTTGCTGCTCCCGTCCCCAGAGAAGAGCACATCAATAAATTATTGATAATAATAATTTGGTAATAATAATACCAAATGGTCATCCATGAAAACATATAGATATGCATTTAATATTATACAGACTTCTATAAGGTATTTTGTATAATGTTATACATTATATATATGTATGCACATTATATATATATGTATAATTGTAAGATATTATAAAGTTGTAAGTTTTATTTATGTATTTAGGAACATATGTGTATATACATATATGTGTCAATAATTAATGAAAATGATCATGAGCTTGTGGGAAAGCAAGATAAAAATATATGGAAGGAAAAAAATAAAAATAAAAAAAATATATGGAAGGGTTTGAAGGGGGAGAGGGAAGGGAGAAATGATAAAATTATACTATAAACCCAAAAGTAAATGGGAAAATGGGGGAAACAAAATAATGTTTTAAAGTGTTCTCTAATGTTGACTTGTTCACCATTATATCCCCTGTGGTTTCATTCCGTCTGTCACATAGAAGGTGACCACTTATTCAATAAGTTAATGACTGAGTAGACACTTTGGTACAAGTGATTATTACAGAGAAGCACAAACTACATAACACAGAATGTGCCTTCTGCTTCTCTGTGAGGAATTAGAAAGCTTTAACTCTTCAGAGAGTAAAAAATTCAGAGAGAGATAATTACCCGGGGATACAATGTACTTGGTCACAAATGGAGACTTGAAATTGACAATATTACATCTGTTTAATGTATTTCATCACTGTAGATTCACAGAGACAAGTAGCCTTTTTAAGTATAGTTAGTGTCTTAACTTCAAAAGTCGAGAAAATACTGTAATGTTTAGAGAGAGGTTTAAAAACCATGCCCTTAGCATTCAGAACCAGGGTCCACAGAACGCAGACTGATGTCTCTGTTGTAACAGATCTAAATTCCTCATTCACTTCTGTTACCAGGACACGGCCTTTGGTCTTGTTCAAAGTGATTGGAAGGGAGGGCAAATCAAGACTTGACATTCGGAACTTGTTTGACATGGGGAACTCGTCTTCTCTCACTGGACAGTCACTGTATATTTTTAGGTGGTGCTGGTAGACTTTTAGAGAAGTTGCCAAAGATCAGACTAAGCAAAAAAAAAATTTGTTGCCTTTTTCTGGTCTGCATTGAGGTTTAGAAGGAATGAAGGAAGGTTTCGAAAGTACTGACAATGCCTTGTTTGTCGGTACCTAATGGTCTTTTTCTGTAAAAAAAAAAAAAAAAAAAAAAAAATCAGATGCTGTGCAGTGGTACTCCCTGTAATTTAAACTTCTCAAACATATCTGTCAATATTCATCAGCAAGTACTAGAAAACAACAAAAATTGCAAAGCTTTTATTGATAGTTTTTATTGATTTTTGTTGAGCTCTACATTTTTCTCTGCTCCCCTCCCTGCCTCTCCCCTACCCTCATCAACCCTCCCCCAGGCCCCCAATTTACTCAGGAGATCTTGTCTTTTTCTACTTTCTACTTCCCATGTAGATTATATTTATGTAAGTCTCTCTTAGTATCTTCATTGTTGTCTACGTTCTTTGGAGTTGTGATTTGTAGTCTGGTTTTCTTTACTTTATGATTTTAAAAACACTTATGAGTGTGATATGACATGTGATAATTGTCTTTCTGAGTCTGGGTTTCCTCAAAATAATGTTTTCTAGTTCCATCCATTTTCCTGCAAAATTCAAGATGTCATTATTTTTTCTGCTGTGTAGTACTCCATTGTGTAAATGTACCACATTTTCCTTATCTATTCTTTGGTTGAGGGGCATTTAGATTGTTTCCAGATTCTGGCTATGACAAACAAAGCTGCTATGAACATAGTTGAACACATGTCCTTATGGCACAATTGAGTATCCTTAATATATACTCAAAAGTGGTATTACTGGGTCTTGAGGAAGGTTGTTTCCTGATTTTCTGAGAAATCGCCACACTGACAGCCAAAGAAGCTTTACCAGCTTGCATTCCCACCAGCAATACAGAAGTGTTCCCTTTACTCCAGCATAAGTTGTCATCAGTGTTTCTGATCTTGGCCATTACAGGTTTAAGACGGAATCTCATAGTTGTTTTGATTTGCATTTCTCTGATGACTAAGGATGTTGAACATTTCCTTAAGTGTCTTTCAGCCATTTTAGATTCTTCTGTTGATATCTGTTAAATTCATTTGGTTCATAATATCTGTTAGTTCCCTTATTTCTTTGCTTATTTTCTGTCTGTCAGACCTTTCCAGTGTTGAGAGTGGAGTGTTTAAGCTTTTATTGATATTTAAGGCCTCATATCCCATTTGTTTTACTCATGAAAATGTCTCTTGGCTTTAAACTGATAGCTAAACAATCACTCTTCTAGTGTCAATTAATGATAAAAGGAAATAGCAAATGACCTTCTCAGATTCTTGCTTACCTGAGTGTGCAAAGCCAATATGAGTCTCTGAACCAAGGTCCTGGACACACTATCAGGTACAGAAAGGCCTTAAGACAGCCCAGGAAGCAAAGTTTCTCAGTCCTTCCTCCATGGGACTCTGATACCGTTTTGATGCCCTGAACTGATCTCAGAACTCAGAATAAACCAAATGTATGTCACAGAAACCAGAACCTCTCTTATTCAAAGTAAACCACAAACTACTAAGACCCACACTTTCTAATGGTCCTGCCCCACACTCAAGAAGAATAAAAAGTATTCATACAGGCCAGAAACAAGGGTCCACAAGTGTTCTCAACAGTCTTGATATTCTGACCCTTTAATACAGTTCCTCATGGTGTGGTAATCACAACCATAAAATCATTTCGTTGTTTCTTCATAACTGTAACTTTTCTACTTTTATGAATCCTAATGCAAATATGTGGCTTTTGTTTATTAGTTGACTTTTGAAGCAGGGTAGGCCTGGTTGTGCAGGAGCTTGCTCAGTAGATCAGGCTGGGTGAAAAGGCAGAGAATCACCTGCCTCTGAATCCAGAGTGCTGGGATTAAAGACCGGCATCACCGTGCCCAGCTTGAATCTAATCTTTAAATGATTAAGTTTTCCTGAGTCTATGAGCCACTTTAGAAAGCTCCTATGTCACTTGAAACTTTGAATAGCTAAAATTATGGTATTTTTATTGGCAACCTTCCTTTTGAACAGAATGTCAGTTGTGATGCTTATGATGTGTAAGAGAGGGTCATATTTTCCCATCCCAACAAAAGCCAAATCAAAGTCTACCCAGTACACTTTGAAAGGATGATTTCCCAGCATCAACCTCATTTATTTTTTTTTGCTTTATTCTAAACTATGATAGGTACATTTTATATCATGTTTGTATTTTATTGTTTTTGCTTTCCTATGAGAATATAGCACAAATGGAAGAGTGGTTTCTTTTGCTGCGCTGGTATATCTCAGATGCGGAAAGCATTACATCACAATGTAAAACACGTGCAATAAAGCCAAATGTATGTCACGGAAAATAGACACTATTTTTGCAAGCATATCTCTAAACATAAATACACAGATATCTGTGAATATTCATATTGTTTCTTTCCATGCAAGTTGAGAGCACTGTTTCTTTCTATGTAGTGTTCCTCAAACATTAAATGCTTAAAGTCTTTAAACACATATTTTATTAAAATATCAGAGTCAGCTAAGAAATATCTTTGCAAGAACATGTTAAGTAAGATTTGTTCAAAACTTCTAATTTTTTTAAGAGAATAGATACAATACATGAAAATTTCATGACATTTCTTAAAATGCATCGCTAATGGATAGATAATACATACAAAGGAACATCATAAAGATATGTTAAATTTTAAGGAATATAAAAAACAACCTTTTATTCACTACCAACATAAGTTGTAATCTTAGAGAAACATAAAGTTCTATAAGACTTCCTCCCACACTCCCTGGATTTCCCTGATGTGTTTGAAGACAAATGGTACTAAATTCTAGTTGGGAATTTAATTCAGTGGAACTTCACTTGATCAGTAAATAATCAAACCTCTTGTAGACCCTAAAATACCCTAATTGACCCTAAAAGACATAAATAGAACATTAAGTCTTATAGCTTTAACATATATATTGTCTCCAGGATTATATGAAACATTGTCTAGGACAAATATTTAGGCACAAAGCAAAGGTTAACCAACTGAACAACACTGAAGTGATAAGAAATACACTTTCTGTCCAGACTGGTATGGTTGGAATGTTATAATAAAATGAGTCTTGAAAATTTACATAATATGAAATTGAAAGAGCATGCTCATCTACATTTGATGAGTGAAGGAGGGCATCGAAATGGAAATACAAAAAAAAAACATTCAGAAAACAAAAATGGAAATACAGCACACCAAAAGTCATAAACAAATGTATAGATATGTCTAGAGTGAAAATAAGAAAGTTATCAAATAAATACACATCAAATAAGCAAAGGCATACTCAAAGAAACCGCAAGAAGTCCAAATATGAAAAAGGAAAAGCAAAGTCAAAACAGTCACACAGGAAATTGAAGCTAGAAATGCAATAAAATGGTTGATGTTGGCAAGAATTGACATTTTAAAAATAAAAATAAAATCTATAAACCTTTATTTATAAAAACAAATGCTTAAAAATGGGAGGAACAGATATCACAAACCATGGCCAGAGAAAGCCTTTCACAACTGTTCCATGAGTTCTCTGGTTCCATGTCAATCCCTAATCTGTTACTACACACTAATTTACTTTTCAATAAAAACGAGAAATTCTCTAAAGCTGATGATGAAAAAGTTAAAAACAGCAAGGAAGAAGGACATAAAATTCATCTGTTTGTTAATAAATAATATTTTATTTTCTTACATTTGTAACTTCAAAAAAGTTAATTTTTAATTTGTGATTGGACAGAAGAGCAGATGACATTCACAACTAGTACTTATTCACCAGGAAAAGGAATCCTTCACAACTTAGCTCCTTTGTCTCTACTTTTATTAATATTATTGATGGTTTTATAATTTTCTAAGTATTCTTTATTAAATAAATAAATGAGTAAAAATGTATGAATCTACAGAACTCTATAAATTATTAGAAAAAAGCAGAAAACTTCAGTTAAGTGTGCATATAAGTAAGTATGCTAGAATTTATGATATACTGTGCATAATTCATGCGTTTCCTCATATGGATTCAAAATCACACGATAAAGGACTGACAAAGATTATTAAAAAACTAAGAACTACTAGCCACTTTGAGTAATAAGTAAGTAAATCTATAATTTTTTGTTTAGCACAGCTTTCTCAACCAATTTTACCTAGGTATGTTCATGTAATACTTACAAAACCTACTGGAATTAGCACCAAAAAGCAAAAATCCCTCAAAAATAACTTCTGTTTGCAGATTCTGGAAGTTTCCACATAAAAATACTATTGTCTATTAGTCAATTTAAGGCAGAATCTATAGCTGTACTTAAAATCTTTTGTGAGTTTTAAAAAAGATATTGTAAAGAATTCTAACATCTCCAGTATGCATCAAGAAAGATTGGGTAAGACAGAAGTGGGTAAGGGAAAATTATCTAGGTGAAAATCTGTGGTGGATAGAAGGAAGGAGGAACGGATATACTGGATGATAGAATATTTGAAAAAATATTTGTGTACAATGTAAAATGACTTCATTTCTTTTAGCCCTCAGATTACAAGTGGAAAAAATTCAGTGATCATTGTAAGGCCAGCAATATTTAATGAAATGTTAAATACAAATACAAAGAAATTGAGAAGATTAATCTTTAACATAATATTTCATAAACTTTCTAGCTCTCAGAAATAGGATAATGATATACTTTGTGTCTGTGATTTAAAAAAAAGAACTATTTTAGGGATATGAATTTTTATCACCAGTTATAAAAAATGCCCCAAAAAGGAATCAATTAAACATAATGAACAATAGTTAGTTAGCTTTTCATATTTATTTTTCACAGGTGGCATAGCCAACGATGAGTCTAACTTCATTAGAAGGAAATATAATTTAGAGTTCCTCTGTTCATATAAAATTTCAGTTTATTCAAACTAATGCTTTTTAAAATTTAAAACAATATATTATATTTAAGTAACACCCCTTTGTTAATCTGAGGACAGTGCATTCTCATATTAATATTTTTTTCAGAAATTCATCTACATTAACCAAAGAATAAAATGCTGTTATCCAACTACCAATTCATCTTTTTAAATATATTCACTACACCAGAATAATCAATTGACATTTGGCACAGTCTTGTTTACAATAATTCAACTCAGCAGCAGCATAATTTACATTCTGGCCATTAGGCATGTGCTACTAATGAATCAAATCCATGTCTAATTCAAACATGCAGAGAAAAACATTGCATCAAATAATATCAACAAAGATCAGAGAATACAATGCTAAAAATATTTTTCTACTCTTACCACAAACATTCATTAAAAGAAGCAAAATGTAAGCAAGAAAACAAAAAATTGGATTAATATAGATTTTATGACTGAAAAAAGCAAGTTACACTACAGACTTTTCAGGTGACACCTTTGTTATATATGTATATGTATACTTAAAGTGGGCCATTTTTGCTACAATGTTAGCATAGCTCCATTGACTCATAAATCAAATCTCCTCACTATTTATGAGATAAACGAATGTGTTTTGAAGCTCAGATTTCAGAAGATGTTTTAAACATTTGTTATGGTTAGAAATTTAAATCATAGTAGCAAGTCAAAATGTTACATTTCTCTTCTTCAAATACATGCTGCTAACGGGGTCAACTACAGAGACCACCAGCATGAGTGTGTTAAATATTTGGTTTTAAAAATACAAAAGTAAGCAATAAAAATGCTTATTCATATGGGACTAAAAACTGAAAAAGATGAAAACAAAAACAAAAATGCCTACAAGATATGTGCATTCTGTTTCTAACTTTTTGATTGATCTTATTGCTGTTGGTTTTTGTTTGTTCTGTCTTAAAGTTTTTATTTTAATTTTGAGATTATAATGTAATTGCAACATTTTCCCCTTTTCTTTCCTTTCCTTTCCACTAAACTTCCTATATACCCATCTCTGCTCTCCTTCAATATTGTGAACTCTCTTATCACTAATTGTTATTGCATGGATGGTTGTGTGTATAACAAATATATATTGCCTATATATTCCTAAGAATAACCTGTTCAGTCTGCATAATGTTATTTAAAGGGTTGTTTTCAGGCTGACAGTTGGCACTGGACAACAAATTAGTATGCTCTTCCCTGTGAAGGATTACCTCTCCCAGTCCCAGATTTTTTTTAGTTGCATACAGTTCTTTGTGTATGAGTTCTTTGTGTAGAGTTGAGACTTTGTCCACCCATCTGTTTTGCCACTACTCCTGAATAAAGCTACATCATGAATTATGTTCCCTTCCTTATTGAGTGGTGCCAAATTCTTTAAGCTCTAAAAAATCTATGAAATTAGGTTTCACAAGTATATATCACATGATAATATGAGATTGCTTTTTAGTCTATATTTTTCTTGCTCATGCATTTTACATATAAGTGTGTGTGAAGAATAAAATCAAAATATGACGGTGTTCCTCACTTGTACCCTAATTTCACTGACAGGCATCAGTATATGGAACTAAATATGATTGTGTTTGTTCATTCTAATATCTCATGTCATTTCTTTCCTCCTGTCACTTTCAGGGAAAAATTCAGGCATGGTAGAATCCATATCACCATTTTGTTCATCAGAATAAACCCCACAGCCTTCAGTGTACTGGATGAATTACCCTCCCTTGTGTATCTCTCTGGTAATGATGCAATGTATATTTCTTCTCAAATCCTGTGCTATTAATTTAAGTGGCAGGTAGATTTACACATCTAGAAAATAGCTGAGCATGTTGATGAAAAGCCAAGAGACCAATTTCACAAATCTCTATAATTACCCAGCCAATTCCAACCAGGTGCAACCAGTGTTCAGTCTGTTCTAGAGTAGACATTTTGAAATTGATGAAAAAATCTGACTGGAATTCAGTCTAGCTTCCACAACCGGTGGCTTTCATAATGTCATATGAAAAATGCAATGTAACAAACCAAATTCATTTCTTCAATGTGTGTGTTTGTGTGTGTGTGTGTGTGTTTGTGAGTGCAGTCGTTATTTGTAAAAGGACACCATACCAAAGGCAATTCTTAAAGGGAAATAAATAATTTAATTGGAGTCCTCCTTTAAGTTTTCGAGGCTTACTCCATTATCATCAGCTTTAGCAGTAGCTAAGAATTGCAGCCTGATCTATAGGCAATGAAACAAATACACTCAGCCTACTGTCGGCTTTTAAAACTTCAAAGTCCATGCCCAGTGGCACACTTTCTTCAGCAAGGCCACACATACTCCAATAAGGCCATCCTCCTGATCCTTCTCAAACAGTACCACTCATTGATAACTGTACTTTCAAATATATGAGCCCATGGGCCATTCTTATTCACACCACCACACTTGCCATATCTTATAATGTATCTAACATCCAGGACTTACTCATATTTGTCTGTTTAAGACAAATCATTTATATATCCATTTTCCAGCGAATGACAACGCTTCAACCTTCTTTAGAGTTGAGAAAGGCCCATTGTGCATATAAACCACTTTTTCTTTACTCACCTCTGCTGTTGGAAACAGGCTGGTTACATCGCAGCTTTAGTGATTATGGCTCCAATAAACACTAATGTACCATTGATACATTGACATAGAATCTCTGATGTAGTATTTAGATGAGACACAGCTGGGTCATACAATATGCCCAATTTTAATTTATTTGAGCAACTTCCATACTGATCTACATAGCAGCTGCACTAGACATTCTCACTAACAGTGTCTAAGTGTCCTATTTGGTCTGCATTCTTGCCATATTTGTTGTTAAATTTTTTATTACTAGAGTGAGTGAGACTGATTCTCGGTGTAGCTACCATATGAACTTCCCTGATGGCTTCTGATGTTGAACATTTTTTTCATTTATTTATTAACCATTTATACTTCATCTTTTCAGAATTATCTATTCATTTTACTGTCCATTTATTGATCATGCCATTTTAATTTTCATTGTTTAGTTGTTGTATACTCTAAATAGTAAACCTCTGACAGATATATAACTAGCAGAGATTTTATATATTTTATAGATATATAACTAGAGAGTTCAAAAAAGTGCCTTTTGTGAACTGGCAGTACTATTTCCAGAGCAACTAAAGTCATGTTCTGAAGATGCTTGTCTGTACCTGTATCTTTGGGTAGTGTAGGAGGTTCTTCTTTCTATGTGTTGCTTTCATTGGTCAAATAAAGAAACCACCTTGGCCTTTTGATAGGGAAAAAGAGAACTGGATGCTGGGAGGAAGAAAGAGACTGAGAGCCACCTGCCATGAAGAGCCAGGTCAGACATGCTGAATCTTTCCCGGTAAGCCACGAGCTTATGGTGATATACAGATTACTAGAAATGGGTTGAATCAAGATGTGAGAGTTAGCCAATAAGAGGCTAGAACTAATGGGCCAGGCAGTGTTTAAATGAATACAATTTGTGTGTTGTTATTTCAGGGTATAAGCTAGCCAGGCCCCTGGGAATTGGGCAGCGGGAAGTGGCCTGCTGCTCCTTTTACAACATTAGAAAACAAAGAGAACTAATACAGTCATGGTTGAGTGAGGAGGACAAAAATGAAGTATAGAAAGAATATACTTAGGTATATTATATACCTAAATTAAAATTTTCTCATGTAACTAGTATAAAAATCAAGATATCACATAAAATATCACTGCCATCATAAAAAACAATGCTAAGTAATTAAAGGAGGTAAGATATTATTCACATTCACAAATTAATAGTGTACTTTATTATCATCACTGCTATCAATAAAAGAAAGTAACGGGAAGTACTCCAAGTGAAACATACAATCACAGGGATCAACGGGCAAAGTCCTTAATTGCATCTGTCCTATATAGGGTGAAAGAGCAAGATTAGAGCACAATATGAATAATTAGTTTCCATAATTGAACAATAAGACTTGATTTTAGAATTATTTTTAGAATTGTGTGAAGTGGCAAATGACTCAAGCACTTGAAAATAAATTTACTTCTAGTAGTTTTTAATCTTAAAAAATATGTTTCCAATCAAGAACACAGATACACACCAGGAATTCAAGCACTACAACAGACACAGTAAAAATTTTAGAAAATAAATATATAGAATATTTATGGTAAAACATCTAACTATTTATAAATCACAGTAATCACCTTTTGCAAAAAACATCTTCATGTATTATTCAATAAAATTCTGATTTATCTGTGATGCATCAATCACAGTAAGAGTTGATTGCTTAATCATGCGAAACCAAAAACTGATCCTTATGCTTAGTGGGCATCTCTCTTCACATAGTTACTTCTGGAACATGAACTCATTTTATCCTATTTATCAATCAGGATTAGCATTTATCTAAAGTTTGCGATATTCTCTACATTAGTCACATAGAGCGCTTACAAAATTTACTGTAATCTGGATGATTTAATACTCTCCCTCCATTCTATGTCAAACCTTCCCTATTTACTGCAAGATGATCACCCTTTCATGGGCATTGTGTTCCTTTCCTCCTTCAGCTGTTAGTACTTGTCCTTCTTAACTCAGTCAGCACAGACTAGAAAGTTGCTACAACTATGGAAACTAAGACACACTTTTACTGCATAGACCCACAGACCACCTTGTCTTTAGCAAGGAGCCCTTAGTTCAGCCTCTGTCATCATCGTCCTCTCTCTCTCTCTCTCTCTCTCTCTCTCTCTCTCTCTCTCTCTCTCTCTACACCTCTCTCCATACCTCCTTCTCCCTCTCTCCATATCCTCTTGGTCTTCTAGCTCCTCTCTATCTCCTACTTTATCCCCAGCCCTCTTTCCCCAATCAATTACTTTAACAGTAGATTGTTTGTATACATTGGATAATATAGTCAGCTTTCTTATTTCACTCAATCGTCTAACCCTCTTGTTTTTGAACAGCAAACATTGGATGAGAAGCCATTTAAGTTTCTCAACTGTTAAATTGTCTGCAGAGATTTACCACCATGGAAATAACAATGTACGCAGTGTGTGTGTGTGTGTGTGTGTGAGACATGGCATTCCCCTCTGTATGCTGTGAGTATGTTTTATTGCCATTGGTTAATAAAGAAATGGCTTTTAGCCAACGACTTAACAGAGTAAAACTAGGCAAAAAATCTGAACAGAGATGTAGAGAGAAAATAGGCAGAGTCAGGGACATGTCATATAGCTACCAAAGGAGTAACATACCGACACCGATAAGCCACAACCTAGTGATTAATTAATATATTAATTAATAAATGATTAATGAATAAATAGATTAACAGAAATGGATTAATTCAAGATGTAAGAACTAGCTAAAAATACTCTAGAATCATTGACCTAACAGTATCTATCTACAAATCTCCTTTTATGAAAGGCCACCAAAACCTTTATTTTTTTTTATCAAACCTTCATATTCACTTACAGATAAGGGGACTTGGAAGGAACAGAGTTTCAGTTGTTATTTATCTTGATTGAATGAATCAATGGAGAAAAAAAGATATTCTGGAGAATTGTAATGACTCCCACAGAATCCCTGAAGTACACATCATTGGTTTACTCAACAATATAACAGAATAATTCATTTTTTTTTACATTTACTTTTGAGGAAAATTACGACATTGAGAAACTGTTTAAAAATTACTTGTTTTTAAAATGGAATATCCATAGAATGCATGTGAACCAAATAATATTACAAATAAATTGACTTTTAGGAATTGTTTTTATGTAATGCCTTCTTTCTATCATTAATCTTCAGTACAACTTTTAATCAAATTATCAGAAAACTCAGTGGAGCTCTAGGCATCAGATGGATAGGAAAATCTCTGTATTAAAGTAGGAGAGCTGTGATAAAGCTTATTCAAAACATCTTCCTATGTTCTGAGGATGTATTTGTAGTCCTTCTCGAAATTCTTTATTATATTCTGTTATGACTATAAATAGCTGAAGCTCAAAGCATTATGGGAAAGCATGCTGGTCATGAAAACTTCATTACAACCGAAAACTATGTCCAGGAATTTTATATTATTACTGTCATTACTGCAAATCCTGGAACTTTAAAAATAATCCTCTTAAAGAAAATGACCTGAAAGAAAAGTTACTCCTTCACATCAACTTATTCAGATGCCCGCGCTTGCCTTTGAATTTTTCCATCTTTTCTAAAACTATATCTGAGGAAATTTCCAAATTCTATCAATGAGGCCTGCTTTTCAAGGATTAAAACACTTGATTATTTTATCTTTGCGATAATACATAAGGGATTCCCTTCTCTTTAAAGAAATTTTACTGAGGAACAACTACATAGAACCAGTTTTGTTATGCAATCACAGCAGCTAAATTTTGAGAAGTGGAATTTAAATAACTCAAATGTACTGTAAAAAGTGTTTTCCGACCATTGGTTACCAGCATTTTGCACTATAAGTTACATGAGGATATTATATCAGATAAAAACTCAAACTTTATAATAAACTTAATCATAAATGATCGCATAGTGGTCTAAAAGTAAATAAACAATTCAAATGTATTCTCAGAATCTGACAATAGCTCAGATTAGAAGAAAGTGGTTGACTGCGTATGAAAAGGACCTGTTGATTCTATTTGACCCCCTGAGATGCTTCTTTTCTCTTCCAGTAGACTATGTGTTGTGATATTTTGTCCCAGGTAACTACACCAAAGTGTTTAGGTTTTACATGTGAATTTATATTCAGTTTCAGATCTCTTATTTGTCAGTGATGGAGAAAGATTTTGTATACAGAAATGCAATCCATAATAAAATGTCATTTCAATAATAATTAAAATAATTTCAAATCAAAATTAATATTAAATGAGAAAAAGAAAAGGGAAGCAAGACCATTATACTGTACAAGTCCCACAAGTCCTTCACATTGTCTGTGTGTGGAAACTTTAAGAATTTATATAATACAATTTTAATTTTATGAGGTAATTATAACTTTGTAATTTATTCTGTCTTTTGGTTGATATTTTAAAAAATCACTTAAGATATTGCATTGTTACTGTGGGACAATGGTCTTGCCCTGTAAAGAATGGTATCATGTATTGGTTTAATAAAATATTGATTGTCCCTTAGTTAGGCAGGAAGTATAGCAGTGTGACCAGAACAGGAGAATTCTGGGAAAAGAAAAAGTTCAGTCTGCAGTCATCACCAAGACACAGAGGAAGCAAGATAAGAATGCCTCACTGCAAAAAGGTACCAAACCATGTGGCTAATACAGACAAGAATTATAGAGTAATGTAAGATGAGTTAGTTAATAAGAAAGCCTGAGCTAATAGGCCAACCAGTTTATAATTAATGTGTGTGCCTCTGTGTGTTTCTCTGTGGACTCAATGACTATGGGACCAGGCAGGACAGAAATCTTTGTCAGCACAAGGTGGAAATAGTTGTGATGTTTTGAGATAAAAAGCAAATATTCTACAAAAATATACAAGAGATTTCTTGACTGTTTCTGGGCATTAGAAGAAATTATATTGTAAATCTGCATAGTTTTATTAATTTTTTTGCTTTTAAGAGCAAAAGTTTTATTTGGGTTTTTTCCCTTCTGATGAAATAGACATTTGTGTGTGTGTGTGTGTGTGTGTGTGTGTGTGTGTATGTGTGTGTATTAAGATTCAAGAGATACAAGCTTGGAGGTAAAAATCAGGTGAGAATCTCTAAAAAGTTAAGCAATTTTCAGATTAAATAAAGATTATCCTCTGAAAGTTATTTCTAAAAAATCAATTAAATGAAAGGGTTTTTTTTATTTGTTTGTTTGTTTGTTTGTTTTAATAACCAACTCAAAGGACGGGAGAAGTGAAGGAAGGAGGAAGGAGGGAAAAGAAGGCAAACCTGAAATTAAAAATAAATGTTACTTAGCTTTCTAAAGACTTTCCTAGATATGTAATCCAAACTTACTGCCAATGATGCAACTACAACAAAAGTACAGATGAAGGGGCCAGAGTAGTAGAAAGACTTGTGAGATGAAAGACATTGTAATATAAGTGCACCTACTAACATTTAAATGGTTGTATTTAAATCAGCAGGAAACATATACAGTACTGCAACCACTTAATGTGTCCACATGAACCCCACAGCATGATAAATTAAAGCACAGGTCACATGGAAACCAGTTACATCAAAGCACACATATGAGCATTTATGAATTCTGCATTCATTCTCAAAATCCTTCAACCTTTTCCACAATGTTCACAGTTCATACGTTTTCTTAACTCTGTGCATTAAGTAGCCACTGGTTTCACAACATTAAGCTAGATGTTTTGGGTACATAGCTGGATGTGCCTAAGTATTGCATATGGTGGTCTTATGCAGATGACTTTCTGGTGACTGAAGAATGTGAAAGGCACATTTGAAATCTGCCTAGGTTTCTGGTCCCAAGACGTACTACATCACATCGGTTGACAGCTTCTTCCTTCAGGGATCACCTTCTAAATCCTGGGCTTCTCACCAAAGTGTCTTAGAGAAAAGAAATAGAAGAAAGAAAAAAAAGAACAAAAGAAAGAACTCTTTTTTCAAAACTTTGAGCCATGTGGCCAGATGTTTTGTTTTCCTTTCTTTCTATAACTACAGTAGGGTTTGAAGAAGAAGTATTTTTAGAATTATTATTATACCTAAAAACCTTGCTCTTGTATTATGATGTGTTATAGGATTGTCATGAAATAGGAAAATGTGGTGACTCTCCTTCAGAGAATAATCAGACATTTCATGGTACAATCTATTGTGTGCCTCAAAAACAGTATTAGGAAGTCACTGTGAACATTCTGTTATGTTCATCTTCACCGTGCATGATACACAAAACAAATAGAAGCAGTTTCTGTAAATAACTCTCTACATTTCTAATTAACATAATTTTCAATATTTCGTGAAATCTGTTAACTGAAAATTAAAATAACCATTACAACCACAGTAAATTTGTTTCGCCTTTTTGTTTTCCTTTATTCCTTGTTATTTTGTGTGTATGTGTTTTTTTTTTTTTGTCCACCTGCAGAGAGACATAAACTGAATCCCAACTTTTCCTGGGATTTTGGGAAGGAGACTGATTCACAACATTACACTGTTATCTTGGAGATGTTAAAATGGGGTCATGACACAGAAATTGATATAGCCCTACTGCATAAGGCTTGAGCCCCATCTTTCTTGCCAACCTCATTTTTTTCTACTCTCTACCCTTTGAGCAATCTGTTGGCACCTCCAGGAAATTGCTGAAGGTAGTTCCAGGTCCACGTGACCCACTACCCTGACATTTGCAGTGCTTCTCTCTACTGTCTTAAATTTCATTCAAACTCTATAGAGATTTTCATCGCAGAATTGATTAGTATACAATATTTTCTTCTTTTTCCTCACTGCATCTATTGTTTCTTTTGTCAACAGAGAATATAAGGAAATAGAAGCTCTTCAAAGCAAGGCTTTTACCTCTGAAGTTTTCCAATATCACTCTTTCCCTCAAATAAGTCTGACACAAGGAATAGAATGAAAAAGATGCAGAAATAATTATAAGTATTTACAGGGTTATATAAGTGTTTAAGTTATTTACCTCATTTAAGAAGTTAGTCTTTTAAAATTATTTTATTCTCTCAACTGTGAATAAGTACTACGGAATGCATGCAGAGGTCAGAGGATAATTTAGGGGAGTTGGTTCTTTTCTAGCACCCTGTGGGTTCTGACTCTCAAACTCAGGTCCCCAGTGTTGGTGGCAGGTGCCTTTTCCAGCTAAACCATCCTGGCAGCCAGGAGGTTTGTTTTTAGGTTACAGAATGAATTCATTTAAATAAGAAAAATTACAAAAGTCATTTTGTTTAAATCAGTATTTTCCTCTTAGAAAACACAAGCAGGAGAAGTCCAGTAATTTGGCAAGCTCTCTATTCAGAATTCACTTGCTTGCCTTTTGTGTATACCTGCAATTCTATTATGCAAATATCTTATAGACAACTCAAGATGCCTAGGTCTTATGGATTCTTTTTCAGTTCTTCCTTCCAATGCCTCCTCTATTCTACACCACGGTGCGGCTTTTTTTCTGGGAGTTTATTAAACTTTTTATTGTCCAACCTGCTCCCTTAGTTTCCTGCACCCCCATCCCCATCCTGGCCCCCAGTTTACCCAGGAGATCTCTTATCTTATGCAATCAGGTTGGTGACCACCCTAATTGTCATCAGAGTCTTTACTCACTAACTGATGGAAGCAGAGGCAGAGATCCAGAGCCAAACACTGGGCCTAGCTTCGGGAGTTCTCCTGAAGAAAGGAAGAAGGGATTGCACAAGCCAGGGAGGTCAAGGTCATGAAGGAGGAACCCACAGAGACAGTAGACCTGAGCTACTGTGAGCACATGAACTCAGGATCAACCGTTAGGGAGCCTGCAAGGGACTGACCTACATTCTCAGCAAGTATGTGACAATTGAAGAGGCTCCTAACAGTGAGATCAGAACTTGTCTCCGGCACTTAGCTAGCCTTTGGGAACCTGTTGCCCTTACTGAATGCCCCTGCCCCCTACATGATGCAGGAGGAGCTTGGTACTACCTTAACTTGATGTGCCAAGCTTTGTTCAAGACCTGCCACTTTTGAATGGAAACAAAGGAGGAATGGATGGATAGGGGGTAGAGGAGAGTGGTGGGGGAAGCAATGGGAGAAGATAAGAAAGGGGAAGTTGTGGTCAGCACCTACAATAAATGAAAAAAAAATGTTAAAAAAGTTAAAAATAATTTTCTTCTTTTCCATGTCTGCACCTACATCATTGAAGTCGGAATATTTTCCATAAAGAATAGGTTGCCGGCATTTTTTTTTCTCTCTCTCTGGTTTTGAAGTAATAAAATAATTTGTGTGAACACTACTGTTGAGAAACTTCTTTACACCTTAGACTCAATTCTGGTTTTTTGTTTGTTTGTTTTTGTTTTTGTGAGCATCTTACCACAGTGAGCACAGATGCTGACTTTGCAGTGCCAGAGGTCTCTCTCTCTCTCTCACTGAGCAATAGAGTATTCCAGAATTTGAGGTTTCATATAAACAAAGCCATATAAAAATAGAATGAAGTAAGTTCTCCAACTAACAAAATGATATTTCTTGTTCTGCCTTTCTTTGGGGCTTTATTCCTCTTTTTATGAACCAGAATGAAGAACGCTATTATAAAACAACCTCAAATAGATGCCCAATTTTTTGTTGTTTGATGCTATCACGCTTATCAGTCTTCCCAGCACTCTCTTTTCATTGCTACAAAAGAGGCAGTAAAACTTTGCTTGTTTGTTTTTGAATGCAAAATTAAAGCTTTTCAAAGTTAGCCAACTTGTTTGAGGTAATAAATTTAATGAATGGGAGAAGCTGGTTTAACAGAGATGTGTTATACACTCCACACTGTGTCCCATGCTACACTGCCTTCCTTACAGAACTGTGTGGATGCATGGCGATATACAAGGGAAGTTCACCACCCAGCTATGTAACAGATCACCATGAAAATAGTGAATCAGAGAAACACTCTTTGTTAGTTTTCAATTTTGCTTTTAGGACAGATGAGTAAGCTCAACTAAAATCTGTGCTCAGAGCATCACACGGGCAAAATCCATACGCCAGATGGAAAATTTCTTATTTACAAGACTTGAAAAAGCTTTTGTTTGGAAAGTCACATAACTGCAACAGAATCCTGGTACTATTGGCTATCAGACTAAAGCCTTGTTTGACTGAAGCCCTCATTTTTCCTGCTGCTACCCCAGGCTAGTCTCATTTATCTATCTGGGGCTACCCTATTATTTCTTTCTTGGTCCATTCTGTTTTTAAACAATCAAAGGGGAGTGGAGCTATTCTTGTGTTTCTCTCTTTCTTTCCTTTTCTGCTAAATAAGAGTAAATGTGAAAAAGGAAAAAGGAAGGACATGTGGGAATGCTTGAAAGAATGAAGGGACGTAGGACATGATATAATTAAATTGTAATAGCAAAATATAAAAGAAATTATTTTAAAATGACTAAGAGTAACTATAATAAGCCCACTCTGATGACATAGGATAGTTTTATTCTTTAAGTTACTGCATCAAGTAAAGTGAATTATAGTTTCAAAATCCCTTGACCAAGCACCATAAAATATGCAAAAGTTCAAGCATGAGCATATTTAAAGTTTGGAGGAGTTGATTGAGCATAAATCTTTTGGAGGTAGTACAGGATCACTATATGCTCCTTGTTATAAGGAATAAGTTCAGTTTCCTATCATTGTCATAGCCACAAATTTAAGGAGCTTTTATTCATGTATATTTATTTTGAGAAAAGAGCTTGCTGTTCAGACTAAGTTGTCCTGGAACTCATAATTTTTCTGGATTGAGGCATTTGTTACCATATTCAACTACTTAGCATTTTTAAATGCATATGTTTGTTGACAGACATGGGTCTTACTGGAATAAATATAGGACCTAGCCAAGCTATGTGCTCTTTCTGGGCCTCTAGGGGTGAAGTCACTTGTGGAATTTTCTGCATTTCAAATATCATCGTCTTTCCTGAGCTCTGTTCTCTCAACACAGATGTAATGACCCCACCCAATGCTTTTGACTGCTTCTCATTTTCATTGGTGAATGGGATGGTATAACACTGGAAGCCACTCTATTGCTTTTGTAAAAATAAATCTGCTAGCCTGACTGTCACCGGGTACCCTGTCTCATTAGGAGACAGGCCCTGCCCACTCCCAATATCCCCCTCCCTGCCCAGGCAAGCCAATCAGTCAGCCTCCTCTCCATCTCTGTTGCCTTCTAGCAAAGCAGCTCCTGCCACTCTCCCTTCTCGCCCCTTCTTTCTCTTTCCCCCCTCTTTCTTCCTTTTCTCTTTCCTCTTCTCCCCCTACCACTAAATAACCCCTATACCCAAACTCTCTCTGTATGGCGTATGGTCTGCTTCCCACCGACCAGGGGAACCACATGGCCCCAGGTAACCCACTACCACTGCCACCCCTTGTAGGACCAGTCTCGTGTCACCTGCACCATGAATGATAACAGTTACCATATTCAAAACTAAACACTTCCGGTGTTTGATTGTTTATTTTCGAACACTTTTCCTCCTTTTTCTGATTATATCTAAAAAGATCAGATTTAAAGATGACTATTATTAAATTTGGCCCACCTTATTATTTCAAGATAATATTTTCATTTGAAGTTTATTAGTCATGCTTACTCTACTTTGCAATAAAAAGTATACATATAAATTAACATATGCATAAATCTAGGAAATAGGATGGAGACATATACCCCTGAGGGAAAAGAAGGTACCTTATCCTGCCCACAAAATGATATTGGCACAAATACGGTTGGTTCACACCTAGGGTTATAAATAAGAGTGAACAGCATTTCATGCTAGCTCTTCAGTTGTTATCACCAGCACAAACTACTCATCAGTGAGGAAATCCAGACCCAGAAAGGCAAATATTGTATGTATTCACTTATAAGTTGATATTAGCTGTTAAATAAATGATAATCATGCTACAATTCACAGACCCAGAGAAGCAAAGTACTAAGCAGGGCTCAAGCCAGGACATGTCGGGAAGGGGAAAGAGAATAGATTTTGCTAATGGATCTAGGGCAGGTGGAGACAGGAAAAGGGGGGATCTAATTGGATGGGAGAAATGGATGGCAGGGAAAAATGGATGTCAGGGTACTTGGAGAGATGATTGGAAATGGTGGGGGTATTGGGGGAGTGGAGATGTGGAAACAGTGCACCAGAAACTCCCTAAAATTTATGAGGGTGACCCTCGCGAAGACTACTAGTAAAGGGGGGATACACAACCTGAACCACCCATCTTTCTGTATTCAGGAAAGGTTTCCAGTGGTAGAAACAGAACATAAACCCAGCCACAAAACCTTAGACCTACGATTTGTCCTGCCTGCAAAAGGTGATGGAATAATGGTGCATAGAACTTGTTAGAGTGGCTAACCATTGACTCATAGAACTTGAGGTCCATGCCAAGAGAGGGAGCCTTCACTTAACAATGCCTGGAACCTTGCCAAAGATAGGGAGGAATGCCCGGAAAAGCCAGAGATGCCAAGGTCACCATAAGAACATAACCCACAGAACTAACTAAGCAAGGCTCACGGGGGCTCACAGATACTGAAGCCACAAGCATAGAATCTATATGGGTCTGAGTTTGGTTCACTGCTTATATGTTATGAGTATATAGCATGATTATTTGTGGGACTTTTAACAGTGAAAAGGGGGTGTGTCACTGACTCTTTTGCCTTCTCTTGGGACCCTTTCCTTCTACTGAACTACCTCCTCCAGCCTTGATATGACAGTCTGTGCCTAGTCTATTGTAACTTACTATACAATGTCCAATTGCTATCCTAGGTAGGCCTGCTCTTTTCTGAAGGGAAATGAAGGAAAAGTAGATTTAGGAGAGAAGGGAGATGTGGGGGTGGGGGCTGAGAGGACTGGATGGAAGGGAACCGTGGTTGGGATATAATGAATGAAAAAAGAATAGAAAGATAGATAGATAGATAGATAGATAGATAGATAGATAGATAGATAGAAAAATAGAGTAGAAACATTGGAAAGTTAAAAAATTTAATAGTGTTAATTGCTTTTGCAATTAATTAAAATAATTAAGTTATCCATATTTCTAGCAGAGTGTCATATACGCCCATGTACTCCTACCAAAAATTTATTCATCTTAGCATTTAGACTCTGGCACTCTCAAATTACTATCCTTGCTTCAGTATTAGTTTAATCACAGCCAAGTTCTAAAATTTGAGTTTGTCATTCCCTCAAGAATACCTTTTACATCATTCATAATAATTCTGAAGCCTTCCTTTGCATTGTCTCAATAGTGCATTCAAGAATCAAGAAGTGATTTCACTGAATGCATTCTGTGAACCTGAATCATTGTTGTTAGCCAGTCTTAACAGATTCCTGCACAAACTTTCTACAAACTTGCATCCAGTATAGGAGCCCTCCAGTACTCAAATTACTGTAAAGCATTATGCTGGCCATGCTTTCCTTGCCACAGAAATCTGAACATTATTGACAGTAAATACCACCTATGTATCACCATAGTTCAAACTCAATTATCTCCTGAGTTCATGAAGCATGCTTTCTCCTTTGCATCTCCAATTGTTCTGTCTTTCTTACTCATTGCTTTTGTTCTTTACTGAATCAATTCTAGTTACACCTGTCTGATGTGAGATTGATGTCTTCCCTGTGATAGAGAGAGTATAACTTGTCTCTGTCCTCATGGAGAATTGCTTTGAGAACTGTCCATACCTGAAGAAACCAAAATCTGTGGATGCACGCGTAATTTATATTAAATGGTACATATTCCTTATGGAATCTATATAAAACATCTCAAACAACTTAGAGATTACTTATGATGCATACTTCAATGTCTATACTATACATGTAAGAATTAAAATATGATTTTTAGCAGCACAAGCCTCTGTCTACTCTCAGTACACTTCCAACATTCCCACCCTATGCTGTTGACCATAGGATGGGAAGGTGAGGACTCAGGAATCACAGACCTCAATGCCTCTGTTATCTAAATTCTAGCCCTACCAAATGTAACCATTTTTCTATGGTGCCACAGATTGTAATCGTAGTTTGTAATTTGTCCCATTTAGTGAATACTTTATGGTATTTTGATTAATTAATTAAAAATCTATGCATAGGAAAGCTACTGATTATTAATGTGATTTTTAACTATGGAAATTCTGATTGGCAATTAAGCTGTATTTCCTGATGTCAAAATTAAAGATTTAATAGAATCACTGAGAAATTTCATACTAATGCTTTCCAATTTTTAATACATAGTGTATTTTCAGCCCATAGATGTTGTTAGTAATAGCAAAGAATAATTTTGTGGGAAAGCAGCTTAAAGGAATTAATATTTGCAACTTGCATTAGATAAGAGAGTGATAATCAAGCTTAAAAATAATGACTTGTTTTGCTCATTAGCCAAATGAATACAGAAAATTACTCATCAGTCCATAAATGTATCATGATGCTGTCTTTGGTGTTAGCCAGCAGTGAGAACTAACTTGGAGGAATCATAGCAGGAGGTTCAAAAGATTAGACAACTTATGCTAAAATATGACTTGACAACATTTTAAGTTTGTTATTTTTTGGCAAAACAAGGTAGTTAGGCAATTGCTGAATTCTCAGCTTGCTGTTGACCTCTTTGAATTATATTCCGTTTGTAGAAACATGATGAGTTTTTGTTCTACATGGAAAGGACAGAAGGTATACCAGCTTGAACTGGTTTTTCCCTGAAAAACTGTCCGGCACCCCACTGATGCTAAATGTGTCATTAACCTTCTACCTGGGGTGTTTATTACCTTTACTTAGACAATATTCACAAATGCCCTTACCCACATAATGAGGGCAAGGCAACAATCAATGTCTGCTGTGTGCTCTCATTTGTTAAAAGTGCAACTGCTCTTGAAAATCAAGACCTAGTTGGAAATGGGAGCTTCACCATATCTAAAGATTATTACGTATCTTTATCAAAAACAAAATGTTGCAAAAAATGAATTGTTCTTTAGTTTACTGTTCAAGTACTCTTAATTAGAACAAAAATGGTGCTAAGCACTTCAGTGGACTATCTGCATATGAGGCAAGGTCTGTTCTGAAAAAGCACAGTATATGGTTGTACTAAGTGAAAAGAGTTTCAAAGGATGCATACTGTTCCTTGAGAATAAATAATCTTTACAAGTTCTAAATTAGACTTCTAGTTAGAACTTGGAATCCAATAGACCTCCCAAAATATACTCAAATAACTCACACTGTGATATAATGATCTTTAAAATTATAGATGTCTCAATATAATTATATATAAAACAAAATAAAAATACTTGGGAAGATTATCCTAATTTTATGAAAACTTTTTATTATTTACTGTGCAATGCCCCTCTACTATGGGATGATGGTCTTGCTACCTGTAAAGATTTGTCACTTCTATTGGTTTAATAAAATGCTCAGTGGCCATTAACCAGGCTAGAAGTATAGGCGAGGTGACCAGAAAAAAAGAATTCTGGGAGGTGGAAGGATTCAGTCTGTAGTCATCACTCAGACAAAGAGAAAGCAAGATTAAAATACCTCACTGATAAAAGGTACCAAGCCACTTGGCTTACACAGACAAGAATTATGGGTCAATATAAGATATAAAAGTTCATAAGAAGCCTAAGCTAATAGGCCAACTAGTTAATAATTAATGTAGACTTCTGTGTTTTTCTTTGAGACTGAATGGCTGTGGAACCAAGCAGGTCAGAAACCTCTGTTAACAAATGACACCAACGGGAACAACTGTATCCACATTAAACCTGAGAGAGCTTGGGAAGTATTTCTAGACAAAAAAGAACAGAGGAAAGCATGTCTTCTTAGTAGCAGCATTTTCCCAGGTGGGCTGTTTCCTAGAGGCAAGTACATCTCATTTAAGAGAGGCTTCCTTACTAAGCTTTAGCTGTATAAACCTTGCAGCTCTTTTGCTTTGTTTTGTTTTGTTTGTTTGTTTGCTCTTTGTGTTTTTTTTTTATTTTTTGAGAAAGGGTTTCTCCCTTGCAGCTTTACTAGAGACCTCACCAGCAAACAATTAAATAGTGTTTATGAATAGTCAACAGCATGATTTTTGATGGCAGAGATCTTGAAATGCCATAGAGTTGTGGCAATAAAAATGGCTCCCACCAGTGCCTCTGCCATCAAGCTATACTCTTAGAAAGCTAAAGAATGAGGTGGATCCAGACATCAAAGCCATGGCTTTAATACTGGCCATATCACTTAGCAAATTAAAGACTCATGTAGCCAGAAAAAGAGAGATATACAGTAAAGACGGATTCAGAAAAAAAACCTCTAAATTGTTTACAGTGTGTTTAAAAATATAAGTATGTTTGGTAAGTAAAAGGATAAAGTCTTTAAGAAGAAAGAAAGAAAGAAAGAAAGAAAGAAAGAAAGAAAGAAAGAAAGAAAGAAAGAAAGAAAGAGAAAGAAAGAGAGAAAGGAAGGAAGGAAGGAAGGAAGGAAGGAAGGAAGGAAGGAAGAAATTGGGTGTGGTGGCACATACCTTAATCCCAACACTTGGGAGGCACAGGCAGGCAGATCTCTGTGAGTTTGAGGACAGCCTGGTCTACAGGCTGAATTCCAGGACAGCCAAAGATGCACAGAGAAACCCTGTTTCATAAAACCAAAAATTAAAAATAAAATAGAGTTCAAAATAAAGCCACATAAAATTAAAAATATACAGATAATCTGGATACTGTGTGTTATTGTGTTGTCTTTGAATTGTTTGATGTCTGAGGAAGGAGCAACAGCTGCTAAAAGACATTTAATTATAAATGCTGATGATTAATCCAACATATATATTTTAAAAATGCCTTGACTTCAAAAATTAAGTTAAAAGACATGCTACTTTGGAGAAGAGGTTTTGTTTTTGTTTCCACAAGAAATGAGAGGCTGTAGATTCTTTCTGAGTTACGAAAAATCAGATTTGATCAAGGAAGATTCCCCTGAAAAATCTCTGATAGAAGCAGATGGCCCAGATAATCCAACATTTCAGAGGACCTCTGTTGTAGTTTCCTCTGAGTTCTACATCCAGAACAGCCTCAAAACTGCTTGCTGTGATAATTCAGCCTTACAGAATATTCTAGTCAGGACTTGACCATATCCTAAATTTTTGTTAGGTCCCCATAAGATTACCAGCTTCTCTCAATCAACAGGAAGTAGTCTGGAAAACTATGTTAGAATTCAAAAAAATGGATTATGGATATTTGTCTTTTTATAGAGTGTTGGATACAAGTTGTTGTGGATAATGGACAGGAAGAAAACTAAACAAAGGAGATTAAATTCAGAGCTTTTGTTGTGGATAAAAAGGGGGAAGTACTATAGTACAATGATCTTGTATCCTGTAAATATTTTTTATTGTATTGGTTTAATAAAATGCTGATTGGTCAGTAAACAGGTAGAAAGTATAGGCAAAGCAACCAGAACAGTAGAATTCAGGGAAGAGAAAAGACTCGGTCTGTAACTGTCACACAGGCACAAAGGAAGCACTATGAGAATGCTTCCCTGATAAAAGGTACTAAGCCACATAGCTAACACAGACAAGAATTATGAGTTAATGTAAGATTTGTGAGAGTCAGTTAATAAGAAAGCCTAAGCTAATAGGCCAACCAATTTGTAATTAATGTAGGTTTCTGTGTGTTTCTTTGAGATTGAACAACTGTGGAAATGGGCAGGACAGAAACCTCTGTAAACATCCTTCTGTGTGCTGTGAATATGCTTCATTATCATCGGTTAATAGAGAAGTTGTTTTGGCCTATGGCAGAGCAGAAGATATTAAGGCAGGAATTCCACACAGAAATAGAGAAGAAAAGAAGGCAAAGTCAGGCAGACATCATTATGTAGCTGCTTAAGGAGAAGGATGCCAGAACCTTACCTGTAGGATGTATCCTTGTGATGATATACAGATTAATAGAAGTGCGTTAATTTAAGGTGTAAGAGCTAGCTAGAAATATGCATGAACCATTGGCAAAACATTGTTGTAACTGACATAGTTTCTTGTGATTATTTGGGTCTGGGCAGTTGGGAAATGAAAGTACAGTCTCCATTCAGTTATTTGTTTGTTTGTTTTGATATTTTGTTTTTAATCTATTTTCTAATCAACTTCTTTATTAGTGGCAATTCAAAGAGGAGGAATATTTCCTTGTAAGGATTATATGTCAATAAAATAAGTTAAATACCATCTGTTCTACCTAAAGTTCTCAATGATTTCATTTACCAAACAAAATACATATCTGATCCATAGGTACTATGAGAGGAAAACAGGTGCTATTTTAGTTTAAAGTCACAATACTTATGTCCTCACTCTAAATACTGATTTTGGTTCTGGTCTTATGGGGAACAAACATTTTCTATTTCAATGTTGAAAATAGATTTTTTTCATACAATATATTCAAATTAAATTTTTATACCATTATTTTTTTATTTGATTGCATGTAAGTATACCCAATTCAAAAGCTTGTATATCTGTAAAGACTTATTTACAAATATTTTTGAATCTCTGGTTTAAACTTTATTTGAGGTAGTAAAGAGATATGGAAAGGCTAGGAGTCAAAAGCGTGTCTTTAAGAGGCATATTCTCAACTGATGAAAGAGACAATAAGCTCAATGGGGAAAACTAAGCTAATATTGTATAATAATTAATTCTGTGATGAAAAACCCAGAAGAGCTGACATTTGAATAGAGAGCTTAATGAAGTATGCGTTGCAAATATTAAGATAGTGGAGTCTTTGAATATAGTAGTATGACCAAGATTTCTAGAAGTCACCAGCAGACTTCTTGGGAGAAAGAATGTGAATGAGATGGAGGTTGGTCAGAAAGATCAGAATCAAGCCTTGTGCAGACAGGTCATGCTGTCCCATGGTTCCTTTTTAAAATGGTTCTGATTTGCAGCTGAACAGCACGGTCTCATAAATTGATCCTCATCCTCACAATATACAAAGGCTCCAGGACCCACAGAATATAGAGACTTGCAAAGGACGTCATCTTGCAGACTTCCCATGATAATGAAATATGAATTGTGAAGAATAAAAAAATGTACTTGTTGCTAAAATGACAAGTCACAAGAATTCTCTATTCTTCATGAGTATTTGAGAGAGCAAATGTTACTAAACTAAATATTTATCTCTTGACATCAACATTGTTAGGCATTTATGTAATTTTTTTGCTTATTATTTATTTTTGGCACATTTGAAAAAGAAAACTTATTTCCAGTAGTTTTTTTTTTTTTGTCTAGAGGTAAGACTTTACCAAAAACAAAATAAAAATGAAAGGGTCTCCATTTTATTGTTTATTGTTTTGTCATGTGTCAGTGTGTTATGATCTTCCTGTCTAATATTCAAATAAAGACACACAATTGAATAGGTATATGTTAGCTTCTTTTAAGAATATGATAATGCCATCATTTTTTGTAAAAATGCCAGTGATTAAGCCTGTGCTTATTGTAGATGTTCAGTTGGAATAATCAATATGTTAATATCTTGCTAATGTCTTCTGTATAGATTTAATAGGATGATATTTGTTGAGTGGTTGAATGACTAGATATGACAGCCAAATATGTGTGTATCTGGAAGAGTTTACACTTTGGGAGGGCTTGTTTGCTACTGTGGTAGAAATAGATGGCTATATGTGAAGGTACAGCGACATGTCTGTTGGATTATCCTTCTCAAAGTGATAATAAATATTTTCCATTGCCAATGTTCCACAAAAAAGGCTAATGTCATTCTGTTTGCTGTTTAGATTTCAACATTTTGGGCTGCCAGAACCACTTATAGTTTTACAGTTCCTTGTTTGTGATAGGTCAATACAAATTTGATGATCCATCCAAATATACAGACATGTCGCTTTAATGTCACTATCATTATTGAAGTTGTCCATTACATGAAAATTCTTAGAAACCACTAGCAAATGACAGATGTGTTAATTAAGAGACTGAGGCAAAGCCAAGGTTGATGGTCTAATAAACAGGTCATTAACTTTGGTAATGGCCAATTTGAGAAGATGATTGTTATTGCAAACTGTATTACATGAGTTATGAAAGTACCAGTGTAAGTTTGAAGTGCGTCCACTGGCCAGATCATAACAGGCTGGATATTCCTGTTGTACCACCTTGCTTATGTACAAAAATATGCCTTTACAAGATGATTTTATACAAAGCATGGCTTATTAAATACTTAACTGATTAATTAATATAAATTACAATCCTTTTCTGTGCTAGTCAAATAAAAATGCTTGCCAATAATCATATTTAATTTGCCAAATGTAAATTTGTTACCAGATTAGCAATTATTTTCATAAACTGCAAGTAACAATGAGATAAGTGGAGAAGGCATAGGAGATATAACAATCATGTTTGAAGTATGTTAAAAGACAACTAGAAATTAAGTATTTATTTCCTTGAACTTATATAAGAATTTCCTGCATATTGTATCTCAAAAAAATTTTTAAAATTCTTCTGCCTTAAATTCAATAATAAGAATTCTCTTCCTTCATAGAATGCAGATACAGGAGAAATTTTTTTGTGTTTGAGACCAGCCTGCTCTACATGGTGAGTTTTCGGATAGCTGTGGCTACCTATTCCATCCACAGCAACTATTCTTGCTATAAATTCATTCCTAATGAAGAACTAATGCTTATAAAAAGATAATGATATCTATTCTATGAAATGTTAATTTCAGAGTATGAAAATATTCCCTGCCTTTTATAAATCTTCCCTTATTTAATTAAATATGCTAGACAGTCATATGGAAATTTGCACTTGTTTTTTAGGGGTCTTCACTTACAGATTCACTGTGGCAATGTCCTGTTTGTTTCTTAGAAAAAAATACTTTTCTGTACCCATTTTCAACCTTTTGGCTTCTGTTTTAGAAAGCAGAAGAGTTAAATATCCATTTCTTCACCCATCTTTGCAACTGGAAGAGACAACTCTCAGTCAAACTAGACAATGAGAGTAAACAAGGGAAAGACCTGGCAAAGCCTTGCTCCCTCAGCAAGTTCGGAGGCCTTGTTCCTCACTCACTGTAGTGTATGAACAAAATATCTGCACCTTATGATGCTTTCCACATTCGAACAGGTATGCATAGATGCCATGGTAGATAAAAGAAGAAAATCCCATTTGTGCTCGAAATCATTATGACAAGAGAGGAATCAAAGGGGTGAATATAGGCAAAGAACAATGAAATTTAAACATGAAGATGTTACAATTTAATCCACAATGATTTCTTATAATTTACAAATTAATAATTAAAATAGCGTTTAGTAGATTATCCCATAAAATAGCTTTGAATTTTCGTAATAATTAAAGAAAATCATAAAAACTGAATATACTAGGTTAAGTTTTTAAGTTCATTCCTCAAAGGCCAAAAGATATTGAGTTCCTCTTATTCTTAGGTATTTTCTGAGCTTTTGTGTTGCAAATATCCCTAGAGACACTCCATAAAACCAGAGTCTGAATTTAAGAGTCTTTATTAAGCTAAGCGCTGACTGCCTGGAAAGAAACAGTTCTCACAGCAGCAGTCCTGACTGCTTTTTCAGAGAGTTTTTAAAGGCAAAATCCATATTCTGGTTGGCATTTTCAGGGGGAATTAGAACAAGCAAGCAGTTTAACAGAAGCAAAAAGCAGCAGTCAGTTAGATGGAACATCTTCGCCTCAGCACTCTGGAACAGGGTTTTGTAATTTTCTAAGGGACTGTCTTATAAGTGGGGGTGTAAAAGGGGGTAGAGTCAGCCCTGAGTGAGACCGTAGATAACTGCAGCAGACAGGATGGTCTGTTCACATTGGCCACTCTACAATCTTTATTCACTCACAAGGGGAAAAGATATCTATGCATTTTACTACATTAAGCAAACCAAATACCATTGACATCAAACCACAGAACAAGTAGGTCTTTCTCAAATTAAATCATTTGTCTCAAGTATTCCATTCCTGTACCACTGTGAATCATAGTCTTCCAGGCTTCCTTAGAATTGCAGAGTGGCAAAACTGCCATGAGTAACACATAGAACAACTGAATTAAAAAACATAAAGGAAAGAAAGGAACAAGTCAACACTGCAGTGTGACTTTATTCTCAAGAGTGCCCTCAAGGTTAAACAACTACTAGGACCTGGCTTTGAAAATGAAGTGAGTCAGGAACTACCTTTGCATACAAGATTCCCATAAAGGACCCTTCTGGAAGGAGGTTAAAATTTTAAACTGTTCCCTAAGTACTTACCCGTATATCCATAGATTAGCATATCTTTCAGCACTCATCAGAGAAGCATCTTTGTTGAAGTAGATGTCAATTAATACAGAGACACACAAGCAGTCACATGCTAAGAATAAAAAACTAAAGAGTGCTCAGCCTGAATGAGACATATGCATCACAGCCTTCTTCTTCAGGGATCATCATGGGGAAAAGGACTAGAGTTATTCTTTCTTCAGATCAATAACGAAGTTACAAAGTAGAAGTATAAAATGTATGGTAAACAGTCACATCCAAATGTCATTAACTAATTTACTAAATGCATGAGGATCAATTTATATATTGTTTCTAAAATATATTTATTAAAAAAATTTAAATATCTTATTTTCACTATATAAAATATAGTTTTCCAGTGATACAAGCATGTAATATAGCAATTAATATATTAAATATTCAGTACTATATAAACAAGAAAAGTTGAGAACAATTATTAGGTATGATTCTATTTATTGATACCCATTAAAAGTTGTTATTTTGAGAATCATTTGAAAAGATTTACATTCATGAAACTAAACAAGTCAGTGTAGTAAGGAGCAGTGGGCAGGCCCTGCTTTTCATTCCACCTGGCTCCTGCATGGCTAGCTTAGTCCCAGAAATAACAACACACAAACTGTATTCTTTTAAACACTGCCTGGCCCATTATCTCTAGAGAGTTAGATACTGGTTAACTTTCACATCTTGATTAACCCATTTCTAATAATCTGTGTAGCACCATGAGGTGGTGGCTTACCGGAAAAGATTCAGCATGTCTGACCTGGTGACTGGCTCCATGGCATCTACCCCATTGCCCTCTTCCCAGCATTCTGTTCTGTTTACTCTGCCTACCTAATTTTCTGTCCTATCAGAGAGCCAAGGCAGTCTCTTTATTAACCAATGAAAATAACACATAGACAGAAGGCCCACTTACATCATTTCCCCTTTTTTCTATTTAAACAAAAAGGAAAGTCTTTCACTTTAACATAGTAAAATTACACATAACAAAACAGTTATCGAGTAAGAATTACAGTTAAAATATTTATATCTATTTTATCTTTATCAAAATAATGGAAAGCTATAACTATAACTAACCACTCTTCAACTCCATCAAAGACTCCAGAAGGATATAATATTACCTAGGTAAAACAAGAAGTTAGCAACTTCCAAAACTCTAGAAATGACAGAGACATCTTTCTGCCTGAACAGTCACCCAAAGTTCCTTTGTACCATTGGGGTATCAATCTTCAGCCTACAGGCCCATAGTATCCAGCAGACATGTCCATGAAGCAGGAAATTTCAAAGACAGTTCAGTCACTATCTGCTGTGTCTTGCCGAATGTCTCACAGACTCTTTCATGAATCAGGAACCCCAAAAGATCATCTCACCTTTAGGCAAGTTCAGCAGTCCTCTCTCTGCGGGTTCTCTGTGTCCAGTTTATGCAACAGTCCAGGCAAGAGCAGTTTCTTGCCCAAAATGGCTAACCAACTCCATAAGAAGTCTCTTTTATGTCCATCTTCCTCTTGAAGTAGATTTGTGCTGCCAGGAACAGATGCATCTCATTGTCATGCAAAGCCCTAAGTTATTAAAACATTAAATGCCATGTTCTGTAGTATTTGAAAGATATGAAAAATGCCTATCTGAAATATATCTATGCACATCTAGAAAATCAAACCAATATTATGACAAGCTTGACTATTATAGATGATTATCCATTAACAACCTATATTTTTAATAATACATTGCATTTTTAAAAGAACTACACAATCACAATACCTTAATCAAGATCAGAAATATATATATACATATAATAAAATTGACCTTAAAATCCATACCAATGCAAATTATTCATATCTATATCCTATCCCCCTTTAACTGTAAAAGAACATTTATAAACGATATTTGGGAATATGGGCATAGTTATTTCTCTCCAAACTTCTTCCTGCTGTATAGGGGCGCTGTTAATCAGGTCTTTCATGGTATAACCTGTCTGCCAGGTTCATCTAGGTTGGCAAATGAATGAAGTAATTTTTTGAGGGTGTTCACAGCAACCCTTCAGGAGGGCGTGGTCTATCATACCATATTGGGATAGAAGCAATCCATAGGGTCTCATCCTCTGTGAAAACAAAAGAAAGACTTTTCCAAAGCATCATAACCTTAGATTCAAATTTTGAAGTCAAGGTATTTTCAAAATATCTATCTTGGATTAGTTCAGCAGCATTTATAAACAAATATCTTTGAGCAGCTGTTTCTCTTCCCTCAGCATTCAAACAATTCAAAGAGAGCATAATAGCATACAGTATCAAGATTCTCTGAGTATTTTCCATCTTTATGCAGCTTTATTTTATCCTCTATTTCTTTTATTATTACTTTTACTTTTTGAGACAGGTTCTCTGTATATCTTTGTCCTGGAATAACTCTGTAGACCAGGCTGTCCTTGAACTCACAGAGATCTGTCTGTCTCTGCCTCCCCCAGGGCTGAGATTAAAGGCATGTGCTGCCACACCTTGAAGTCACAGAGGTCAATCTACCTCTGCCTCCCAGGCATTGGGATTAAAGGTGTGTGCCACCACACCCAACTACTTTTTATGTTCCTTTTTTTTTACTTTGAGAACTTTAACTTTTAGCCAGCATATATTTTTAACACACTAAAATATTTAGAGGTTTTCCTTGTCTCTGAATCTCTCTTTACTGTATATCTCTCTTTTTCTGAACACGAGTCTTTAATGGGTAGGCCATGGCTTTAACAGTTAGATCCAGCCAATTTCTTAGCTTTCCAGCTTCATAGCAGAGGTACTGCTGGAACCGTTTATATTGCTACAACTCCTGTGGCATTTCAAGGTCCCCGCCAGCAAGCAAGCTACTGCATTCTGCTCACAGACCACACTCAGTCAGACTGCTTGCCTGAAAGAGTCAGAGTTTGCCCTGGCAGGACAGCCCAGAAAGCCAGCATTTTAAAATGGTGCAGGTTTTTTCCTGCTACAGCTGAAAACAGAAAAGCATGTGTTCAGCTTTTCATCAATACTGTTTAAGTGTTTCACGGCAGGACCTCTTAAAGGAGCTGCAAAGTTTTGTAGCTAAAGCTGAGTCAGGAAGTCTCTCTTAGATGAGAGTATTTGCTTCCCTCTAGCAAAATTGCTGCTACCAAAAAACAAAAAGCAAAAACAAAACAAAACAAAAAAAACATGCTTTACTCTATTCTTTTCCAAGCTTTTTCAAGCTTTCTGTGGATTCAGTTATCGACGTGGGTGCCATCTGTAGTAAGGAGCTGTGGGCAGGCCTTCTTTTCATCCCTCCTGGCTCCCACATGGCTACCTTAGCCACAGAAATAACAACACACAAATTGTATTCTTTTAAAAACTGCCTAGCCCATTATCTCTAGAGAGTTAGATACTGGCTAACTCTCACATCTTGATTAACCCATTTCTAATAATCTGTGTAGCACCACGAGGTGGTGGCTTACCGGGAAAGATTCAGCATGTCTGACCTGGTGGCTGGCTCCATGGCATCTGCCTCATTGCCCTCTTCCCAGCATTCTGTTCTGTTTACTCTGCCTACCTAATTTTCTGTCCTATCAGAGAGCCAAGGCAGTCTCTTTATTAACCAATGAAAATAACACATAGACAGAAGGCCCACCTACATCAAGTCATTAAAACTGTGGTTTTTATTTTACATGTGGGGAAAGACACATAAGAAAATGGCCAGCTGGTCCAGTTTCATACAAATAGTAACAGGTGGAAACAAAATTTAAATTAAAAAATTTTATTGGAAAACACAAAAATAATTTCATAGAGTGTTTGCTTAATACCTACCACACAAAGTGCCACCGTAGATTCATAAGAATACTAGTATTTTGGTAAAAATCATCTATAATTAGTCAGTTTCAATTCCATCATCAGATCTGTATTCTAATCTGTCTTAAATACATTAAGGAGACAGACAAGAATAGATGCAGATGACAAATGGGATAACAGAATGTTGGCAGCAAAATTCAAAGCATGTTTCCAAGATGGTTTCAAAATGTGGTCTTCGATATATTTTCAAACAGTATTAGAAGCAGTTCCAAAAAGTAGCCTGTTTTCTTGAAGCCACCTACAAATAAATACATATAAACATCATCACACCATAAACCTCTAATATGATGGATAATATCTTTAATTGTTCTCATCTTTTTATTGACAGTGCCTTGTGAAGCTCCTCTTAAGAATGAAATCAGTCCACTAATTAATCAGTTGCTTCTTTTGATGTGATTCCAAAATATTAGTATGTACAACTTTTAAACTAAACTGTCCATTTTAATTAAATTGGCTGGATATTTTGTTTTAGGAAATTTGTGTGCCCGTGTAAAACTTGTCAGTATAACTGGAAAACACTGGTTAATTTATTCCAAATATGAAAGATACTCTTTTGAGTGCTGTGGAAAACTGATGTAAAATCAATCAGAAATGATATCATCAACCCCAGATTAATATTATATGAGGGAAATGATTTAATATTTATGGTTACATAAAAATGGTTATTTTTAACATTAGGTTAACATACCAAAGCAATGCAAATAAGTTAAAAATTAATTCAGACTGGCATAAGAGATTGAATTTTATATTTTTGTAAAAAGATATTTAAAATTAGTTTAGACTCACCTAAACTAACATGAAGATTTATTTGGGAAAATATAGATAAAAACATACTGGCAAATATAGAAAAAGAAGAAATGAGAAGTCTGTTTCCTAATTGCACAATAAATGAAGTAGAATGAAATAAAACAAATCCTATAAGAACACCAATTAAGAAAAAAAGAAATGGTTGTATCAAAAGATTGGGAATAGAACTGTAATTTTCAGCTTATTTTATTTGGGTTGCCAAGGTCCTTGTCACACATAACTGAGTAGAAAGTAGCAACCTGTGAGCGATAGTTGTAGAGTGTGTTTCTGAAAATATTGAAAAGAGTGCAGCTCCATGAAATGTTCTGATACAGGACACATGAAGGGATTACATTCTTGGTTAGCTCTCATGGCGTAAAACTTAGTAGACACAGATAAAACTTAGCAATAATATTGATATGTGAGCTCTTTTTTTTTCTAGAGATGACAGAATCATGAATTTAAAATGGATTGGTGGATAGGGATATGAATTCATTGACTGGATTGTCACTAAGAAAAAGTCAATATTACTTTTCACATATTTAGTGCAGATTGCCAAGTCAACACAAAGTATAAATCTAGACTTAAAGGATTAAGTTAATGCTGACTCTACAGATAAGGTGCCATTCTCTTATAAAAGAATCTTACAATGGTCTTAGTAGATGAAACTATGATGAAATAACATCAAGAGTAAAACAGGACAAAAGGACTTCACTAAACTCATGCACAAGAAAACAGATATGATGGTATGTTTTTGCTTAAGAATAAAGAGTGTTTTTAAAAGGTTAGGAGCATCACAATTAGATAAGGAAAAAGAAGAAAAGTATACTATATGTAAGAGTGATAAACTGTCAACCCATTTGATTAAGAAATATATATTAGCAGCTAGAGTGGTAGCTCAGTCTATATAGAAAGTACTGTCTTGTATTCATGAATTTCTGAATTGAATTAATTCAAGAACCTATGGAAATTAATTAATTAGAAATATTTGGGAATTGTGGCATGAACTTGAAGTTCCAGTGCTGGGGAAGCAAAAAGAGGTGGATCCCTAACTCTCATTAGTAAATGTAAAGACTTGCCTCAAAATTATGTAGGAGGATCATCTGTCTATGTGTTACTTTCATTGGTTAATAAAGAAACTGCCTTGGCTTTTGATAGGACAGCAGCTTACATAGGCAGAGTGGACAGAACAGGATGCTGGGAGAAAGAAGCAGAGTCAGAGAGCCGCCCCCCATGAAGCTGCCAGGTCAGACATGCTGAATCTTTCCCAGTAAGCCACGACCTCATGGTGAGATACAGATTATTAGAAATGGGTTGAATAAATGTGTAAGAGTTAGCCAATAAGAGCCTGGATATAATGGGCCAGGCAGTGTTTAAAAGAACACAGTTTCCATGTAATTATTTCAGGTAAAAGTAGCCAGGCATGCGGCGGAAACAGCCCACTGTTCCTTTTACAGAATGGTGCCCATGTGGATAACTGCATTCACAAAAAGCCTGAGAAAGCTTAAGAAAGACTAGAGTGAAGCATTTTGGTTTTCAGCCGTAGCAAAGAAAAAGCTGCGCTGTTTTAAAAAGCCGGCTTTCTGGGCCATCCTGCAAGGGAAAACTTTGATTCTTTCAAGCAGGCAGTTTGGACTATGGATATTTTCCTTTGTTTGTTTTTTTTTTTTTTAAAAAAAGAGGGGGAAGGGGTGCAGGAGAATTGTCTGTATTCTGTCAATCAAGTTTTAAATAAATACTGATTGGCCAGGCAGGAGGTGTAGGTGGGAAAACCAGACAGGAAATGGAAATGATGCAAGGAGAGCAGGAGAATTCTGGGAAGGAGGAATCTGATTCCTCCCACTCCTGCCCAGATCACCGAAGCAGCAGGATGTGAGCTGCCCCACTGAAAAGGTACTGAGCCACATGGCTAAAATAGATCAGAATAATGGGTTAATATAAGTTACAAGAACTAATAAGAAGCCTGACCTAATGGGCCAATCAGCTTTATAATTTATAGAGATTTCTGTGATTTTTCTCTGGGACTAAACAGTTGGGGGACTGGGTGGGACAGAAAAGCACAAACAAGCAGCCAGCCCCCCCTTCATGTTACATAAAAAAAAAGAACAAAACATAACTCAAAGTGATGAAAAGATAAAGACCTAATAAAATCAGATGACAATTTCAACTAACACACATACACACATGTGTCTGCACTCTCATACACACACACTTAAACCTGCACATACACACATGTATTTCCACACATATTCACATATACCTATATACATACATATACATACACACACACATATCACCTGGACACAAATATGCAATGAAAAGTTGAGTAAATTAGTGCACATCTCTAGGATTGTCTGTGGTGGCATTTTCAGAGACAGTGAAGTGATAAGGCCTCTGAGTTCATGAAAGGATATTTTGATGAATTCATAAATTAGTATCACTGGGAAACAATGAGAGGCAGGAGGCACAGATTAGGTGGAGCAGGTAAGTCACTGTGGATGTGTGAAGGCATAAGTCACAAAACAATCCCACACCAGTTTAGAAATATGATTAATAAAGGTTATTGGCTTAAGGAGAAAACTTACAGCCCTCTAGACAACAGCCCTCTGCATGACCAGGAATAGAGTCTAGCAGCTAGAAGCAGGAGCTGGAAGCAAGACAGCTGGCTCAAGGTTTCCACTGCTTTTTATAGTATAAGAGACCACACCCAAGTGGGCTGGTATCTTAAAGGCTATTAGCTGAAGGATCAGAATGTGCTCCCACAGCACCTTCCTTTTTTGTTTAAATAAGAGAGTGCCAAACCCAATACAAATCTATACACACTAGGAACAGATATCAAGTATAATTAGAATTACAATCAGCATAAACAATATTAAGTGAGGAACATGTGCTAAATGTTTTAATAAACATTCTATCCTATAGAGTGTAAGTCTTGTATAGCAAATGGCTTGGCTAGATCATAAGAGTACAGTAACTACAACTATCTAATCTTCAACCCCATCAAAGGTCTGATAAGGAAGATAATACTACTTGAGCAGGCAGGAAGTACAATCAAGTAGCTTCCAAAGTGAGTAATTTAAGGCAGAAACAATTAGCTACCTGAGCAATCACCCAGTGTCTCATTTTGCAATGTTGAAGCAACTAACTTTAGCTAAGGTCTAGTGTAACTGACAGACCATTTTCAGAGGCAGGAAATTTTTCAAAACCATCTTACCCTGTCTTGGCAAGATTTGACAGTCCTGCTTATCCATTTCCAGATACTATGTAACTTGTCAGTGATTGAGGCATTGTCATTTCCTTGCCCAAAGGCCAGTTTTGCCAAGAAGAAACAAGCTCCGAGTGGAGTGTCTTCAGTGCTCAACATTCTCTCGGGAATAGATTGGTGCTGTCAGAAGCAATCATGTCTCTTGTTGACAGAACCCTAAGTTATTTAAATGTCATGTTCCTCAGATCCTTGAAGTGGTTGAAGATACCAGAATGCAATCTCTAGGTATCTAAAAAACCTAATTGATCTGACTGTATGTACAATAAACATGAACAACGATTGACCTATAATAATTAATACCTGTATAACTTAAAGACTAAAACTTCATGTCAGAATATTAAATAATCTGTAAACAAATGTGCAACAAATGAGGACAATGACCCCAAAATATAAACAATGCATAATTATCTTGATCAGAGGTAGGAGTAATATATAATGCTATATGAAAATGTGCTCTAAAAGTTGTATCAATATACAAAATGTCCTAAACAGTGGTAGAAACATGCATATATACAATCTGACAAAATAACTTTGTATATATGTACAAATAATGTAAACAAAAGTAACAAATATAATTTGAACTTGTATCAATATACAAAAACTATACTAATGTAAATTATCCATAAATAATACCTTACAAGTATTCACTCTATTACCCACTGTTACTATCCCCCTAACTTTTTCTTTAACAAACATAGTTTTTACCCCAACCCTCTATCTAGTACAAGCAATAATTAACAACCCCTAAACAGTGTTCCCAACCCTATGGACAAACATTTTTGGGATATGGGGTGTTGCCTTCTAGAATTGCTTCCTGCTGTCATGGGGGTGATGTTCTCTTAATGGGATCCTGTAAAAATTAAGTGGTGGCTAAGTTTAAAATTATTGTCTAGTATAGTTGCAAACAATTTATGAGTAGTCAATAGGTTTTTTGGTTTGTTTGTTTTTTGAAAGGTTTCATTTGGAGTTCTGGCCAGAATATGAGAAGGTGCACCATTTTAGCAGCTAGCACCTCCAAAAAACAGTCTTATAGTGGTGCTGTCTACATTACAATGTCATTTCAACTAGGTGGAGTGATTGCTGTAGGGCCTCATCTTCTTCCTGGACACTTCAAAGATTACTGCAGGAAAAGGATCTGTAGAAAATTCTATTGTTCATAATGAAAACTTAAGCATCATTTATATAAACATACATACAATGAAGAATATGATATAGACCAAATAGGCATGGAGAATCTCTCTTAAAGGAGCCAGCAAACAGCAAAAAGCTGTGTTAAACTGTATTTTTGTGTGTAAACTTAAGCTCTCTCATGTTTTTAAGTGGATTTAGTCCATTATGTTGGTGACAATTATAGGCATAAGTCACAAAACAATCCCATACCAGTTTACAATTATGATTAATAAAAGGGTTATTTATTTAAGGAGAAAACTTACAGATCATTGTCCTACATAAAAGTCCTCTGCACTACCAGGAACAGAGTTTAGCAGCAGAAGCAGGAGCCAAAAACAAGAGAGCCAACATACGGTTTCCACTGCTTATTTAAACTCTTAGAGACCACACCCAAGTGGGCTGATATCTTCAAGGCTATTGGCTAAAGGAGCAAAATGTGCTCCCACAGCAACTGTGATTTACCTCATTGGTACTGACCCAGTTATTTCTGTTTTGCAACTGAATCACTTAAAAATATGACCAAATGTTTACTTATAGCACAATAGTTGATTATTTCAATTCAGAATTTACCATCAACTACTAGTGTCAGTTAAAATATCTCAATGCAGCTTTCATTTCCAGATGTTTTGAGTAATTACATATGCTCACTAAACTGAGGTTTGAGTTCTTTAGTGGTCCTGGAAGCACTACATACTGTATTTCTAAAGTAATTGAGAAAGGAATAGAGAGGTCCACATATATCACTTGAGCAAAGTCATCATAAACTTTTGCTCCCCAAAAAATCTAACAAGGATTGTCACAGGAAGGATGCTTGTTTTTCCTGGCCGCCCAGGACTAAAATAACCACACAGAAATTATATTAATTAAAACATTGTTTGGACCTTTAGCACTAGCTTCTTATTGACTAGCTCTTATATTAATTTAACCCATTTATATTCATTTGTATATCACCATGTGGTTTGTGACTTACTGGCAAAGATTCTAACTAGTGTCTTTCTCAGGCTGAGGATCCATGGCATCTCCTGGCTCTGCCCTTCTTCTTTCCAACATTCAGTACAGTTTCCCCCGCCTACCTAAGCTCTGCCCTACCAACAGGCCAAGACAATTTCTTTTATTAACCAATAAAAGCAACACGTAGACAGAAGGACCACCTACACCAAAGTATTCTGCAAATGTGGGAGTTGCATTTTTGGCAAATAACTTGAACTCCATAGTCCTTCTCACCTTAAAATATCACAAAATTTATATTCAGTAAAACTTTTATATCAAGGAAAAGAAAGTATAAATACAAGTGTTCACTAAAAGAAAGGCTTATTAAAATAGATAGTTTTCTTTATTAATAAACAAACTAGTGCATACTTCTATAGTAGGCATGATATTAAAACTGGTTTATTATAAAATTATTATGGTGCCTGCTCAGGAATGAAATTAATAAAATTTACATATCTTTTTAAAAAACAAAATATAATTACAAAAAAATCTTCCTATAGTTTCCATCACAAATGTAGGAACATAAACCTTAGAATGAATCAGCTCACTGGTTTTGCTTTGCCTCCCCAAATAAAATTACTATTGAAATAGACATTTAGTGATATTTTTGAAAAAAAATCTTTTCAAGAGTCAATGATAAAGTCAAAATTTTTAGAAATTCAAGGAATAAATTTCCCACAAATATTTTTCAAAACTTTCAAATTTTATTTACTTTAGTCAACGTATCAAGCTTTCAGTGTTTATCCTGTGCTTAACCAGGAAGACTTCATGCTACAGTTTTTACTGTGTGTGATAAATGACCTGTACAAAAATATACTTAAGGGAAAAAGGAGTTATTTTAGCTCAAAATGTAAGGTTATAGTGCAACAAAGCAGGGAGGTCAAAGCAGCAAAGATTTGAAACAACTAGTAATATCACATTCGCAGTAAAGAGAGGAGTGAATCTTATTTATGAATGCTCGTTTGAGCTCAGCACTCTATCTCCTTTTTATTCGGTTCAAGACTCAGCCCATGAAAAAGGTGCCACTCACATTCATGGTGGATCCTTCCACATCCATTATCCCAATTAAGAAATGCCCTCACAAGTATGCCTATAGCCTTACCTCATATAGCCAGTCCTATATTGAGATTCTTCTCATAGTGAGTCTAGATTGTGTCAAACTGACCATTAAAGCTAACCTTCATAACCTCACCCTTTATCAATCTCAAACAAGCTCATGACTTTGAGAAATATCTTGCCTTGTTGGTATAAGTCTTATGTTCATCACCCAATGTAAATTACATCCCATCTTTAAAATTCTAACTTTAAATATTTAAATCTTTTAACTGTAACTATAAACTAAAAACCAAGTTAGATGCACCCAACAAATAACAACACAGAACAAACCATTCTTACTCCAAAAGGAGAAAAAAAGAGCACAAAATTATCATATCAATTTAAACTAAACCTGGGCTTGGAAACCATATCCTATAAAGACTGAGGATCATGATGTTATCAGCTAAGCTCCAAAGGACTTAAGTACTCCATCACTCTAGCTGTGCCACCTGCAGCACACACAGCTTCGTCTTGTACTAAGTTGACACCGCTCTGGTGCGGGAGAATTGTCTGTATTCTGTCAATCATGTTTTAAATAAACGCTGATTGGCCAGGCCGGAGGTGTAGGCAGGAAAACCAGACAGGAATTGGAAATGATGCAAGGAGAGCAGGAGAATTCTGGGGAGGAAGAAGTTGGTTCCTCCCACTCCTGCCCAGATCACTGAAGCAGCAGGATGTGAGCTGCCCCACTGAAAAGGTACTGAGCCACATGGCTAAAATAGATCAGAAAAATGGGTTAATCAAGATGAGAGAGTTAGCTAATAAGTAGCCTGACCTAATGGGCCAATCAGCATTAGAACTTATAGAGATCTCTTGTGTGATTTTACTTTGGGACTAAACAGCTGGGGGGCCAGACAAGACAGAAATCCGAACAAGCAGGCCCCCTCATGTTACACCACTCCTCAGCTCCCCTTAGCATATACCCATGAACTTAACATCTCCAATATCCTGATTTCTCCACTGATACTGAGGCCTTTCTTCACAGTTTAACATGTGGCTTCTCAGGGCCTTGGGAACTATGACCCAGACACACAGTGTCTATTGTCTGCTGCTATCCATAAACCTCTCAATCGTGCAACTTCCATGACTTCAAAGTCAGTACTGTATGAATAGTGCTTACTACAATGCCAAGTTCTGTGTCAGCTTCAGGTGTAACCTGTCCCCATGGATCCCAGCTGTGTAGGCTTCTATGTGCTGACCCTGAAAAAACCCTTTCTTTTTATATAGGTGAAGCACAGGCAGCTTCTGTACAATAGTGCTGATTTCTCTATAAATCAAAGCTTCTTTTTAACACCATCCTGAATACTATCCTCCTTTAAAATGTCCTCTGCCAAGCAAACCAGTTCATTATTTTTAAATTTATGTACACCTAGATTCTCACGGCATGGGCAAAATAGAACTAGATTCATGGACAAAATGTTATATTAACTGACCCCGTCTAGTTCCTGATAGAGTCCTTATTCTTCTCTGACATCTCATAAGCGGGGCCTCAAGTGTCTGAATTTTTCCCAGCGTTTTTCTTTTCCAAGCTCCCAAATCTAAGGGTCATTCAACTCTGCTTATGGCACTCCATAACTTTTCTAACCTAAAGTTTCTAACTCTTCTACACTTTGGTCACAATAATGGCAGATAGCTCACATAGCTAAGTTAATCGCAGCATTGACTTCATCCCATGATACCAATTTCTACCTTAGTTTCTTCTCCCATTGCTGTGAAAATTACCCTGACCAATGCATCCTAGTGTGTAAGGATTTTATTCTCACTCACAATTCCAAGTTGTAATCCATCATAGAAGGGAGTAAAGACAGCAAGAATTTTGAGCAACTCATCACGTTGCATTCATGGTAACGAGCTGCAAGAAAAGAATTAGTACATCTACACTAGTTAGTGCTTAAGTTCTCATGCTCCTCCCTTTTCAATGTCTAAGATGTAGTCCGTAAAAGAGTTTCCACCCACATTCAAAGTGAATATTTCTTCCTCAACCCAATTAAAAATTTTTTCAGAAGCATGCCCACAGGCCAACCCACTATAAACAATTCTTCACTAGGACTCTTATTCCATGGTGATCCTATAATATTTCAAGTTGGTATTTGAAAGTGACCATCACAGTTAATAAAATAAACATTTTACTACTTCCCTTACTTTTGGCAAATTCTCAGCATTAAGTAACCATTGAAATAATGCTAATTAAATGTATTTTTGTAGTACCAATGAGAAAAATGATCTGATGATAGATAGATAGATAGATAGATAGATAGATAGATAGATAGATAGATAGATAGATGCTAAATATGAAGCCATTAGAGTTACAAACATGGGTTATAGGACTACATCAGTTTGAGATGAGTCTGATTAAGCTATATAGTTATAATAGTTAATATTAAATGTCAACAGTGTTACTCATCAGCACTCTCATTTTATATGAGTTGTCTTCTAGTCTATGATTCCTGCCCTGATTCCCTTTTCTCTTTTCATTAAGAGTAATTTTTCATCACATAATATATTCTGATTATTGTATCCCCTCTCTCATCACCTTCTGATCCTTCTCACCTCCCCTCTCATCCAGCTCTATAACTTCTTTATTTTTATAGAAAATAAACAGGCAAATAAAAAAAGAAAAAACACATTAAAACAAACAGGAAAGAAACAGTAAAAAAAACTAGAGAAAACACATACACACAGAGAGATACACATTCAGGCATGTGCACACACTCAAAACTCATAAAAACATAAAATTGGAAGCAATAATATATAAGCAAAAGACAAGTAAATACAAACTGCCCAACCACATTATTATAAGACAAAAATCTCCATAAAATACAATTGAGTTCCTATTGTGTGTTTGTCTGCTACAGGGTATGGGGGCCTGTCCTTAATTATGTTTTGTATACCCAGTGAGTATTCATTGGAAAGAGCTATTTTTTCCTTTGTAAGAGATAATCAATTAGAGAAAGCTCCTGGGTAGGGATGGAGACTTGGGTCTAATTCCCATCTCAACTCTAGGAACCACCTGGCTTAGAATTGTGCTAACTCTGTGTATGATGCCATGGTCTTTGTGAGTTATGTGTGTTAATCCTGTTATATCTAAAAGGCACTGGTTTGAAAGTTGATGTCATCCATGTCCACTAGCTCTTACAGTCTTTGTACTGCCTTTTTTTTAAATGAAGACATAGAGAGCTAGGGAAAATGGTTCATCTCCATGTGACTAGTAACTGACAATCCTTGTATGTTAACTCTGCCATCATGGCTCCTGCATACAAACTCTTAAAACTGAGGTTTACTAATTTGTATTCAAAGTGAGTTAAGTAAATTGAAAAAATATACAAATAAAGCACATGAATGCTTTCCATTTTCAGTTATATATGCTATAATTTGTTTTGTAATATTAGTTGAAGATGTGTTATATCTGTTTATGCTATGAAACATTTGTTTAATGATGCAAAGATGTGTTGCATTTTTCTATGTTACATTTGTTTAACTTGGAGAAGCTGGGTTACTTTGTCTGTCTAAAAGACCTGATTGATCTAATAAAGAGCTGAATGGTCAATGATTAAGTAGAAGAGAGAAATAGGCAGGACTGGCATTCAGAGAGAATAAATAGGAGAAGAAATCTAGAAAAAGAGATAGGGAAGCAAGACAAGGAGAAGAAGAAGAGGATGCCAGGAATCAGTCACCCAACCACATAGCCAGACATGGAATAAGAAAGAACGATAAAATATACAGAAATAGAGAATGATAAAAGTCCAGAGGAACAGGGTAGATGGGACAATTTAAGCTACAAGTTAGCTAGAAATAAGTCAAGCTAAAGCCACACCTTCTTGAGTAAGAAAAGGTCTCTCTGTGTGTGATTACTTGGTAACTGGTGGTGAGCCCCCCAAACAGGCAAAGAATAAAAAACAACCAACTATATTTTGAGCCCAATGTGTACCTTGAATATCCCTAGAGCCTGGGGAAGTTGAAAAAAGAAATCAGATATGGCTTCTTTAGGAAGCTCTGTCTAACAGCATAGCACTTTATAATACCTTTTTAATGCTAAATAGAAACAAAAACAACTAAGTAAAAACCACCTGCCACAATGCATGGCCCCGGTATTCCAGAGTTGGGAGCTGAATGCAGTTCCTGGTCAAATGAACTTCCAAACAGGTTGTGAGATTTACACTTGGCTTTCAGGAAAAGAGAAGCAGGTGGAGGACCGAGCTGTAGCTTAGCAGTTCACAAGGTCAAACAAAGGCTAAAAGATGACACAGTAAAAGACGTCCACATGGAATAAAACTCTATACATGTTCCAGTGTGCTAAACACACACAGGCTAAAGAAAACAAAGCAAATATATATATAGACAGTCATAGAAAGAAACAAATAGTTTAAAAATAATTAAGTCTTTAAAGAAAGAGTACAATTAATGTCAAAGAAAAAAGACACATAAGATGAGAAATAATCGGTGAATCTGGATCCTGTATGTTGCTGTATTGATTTTGAATTTTTTTGACTGCTGATAAGCAAAGGACAACTGCTAAAAGACCTGGAATTGAAAGAGGCATTGCTAAAATTAACCAGCCTACATATTTCAGGAATGCCTTAACTTTAAAATGGAAGTAAAAAAAAATGTACTTGTAAAATGGAACTTTAAAAAATGCATTGCTTTGGAGAAGAGGTTTTGGTTTTGTTCCCGCAGGAGACAAGAAGCTGTGAATTCCTCCAGGATTGATATCGAGCCAGTTTGATGAAGGAAGATCTCCTGAATCTTGACAGCTGATATACATATATAAAAAGTTGTAGCTACTCTTCCCTGGACTTGACCATTATCTCATTTGATTCTGAGGGACCTCTAAAGATGCCTTTGCTCTCAGACAACTGGAAGCAGTCTAGAGAAAATAACATCCATTTTTCCAAGAGGTTAAGTGGTTGCTTGTTGATTATTTGTTTGAACATGGATATTTATCATTTAGTGGATAATATAAGATTAAATACAGCTATTAATATAGAATAAAATGTAGTTATTAATCTCAGATATGTTGCATTGGCATGGATTTTGGTATACTGATACAAACTTAAAGTTCTTTTGTTATACTGAATGCATGTTTCTACTCTTAATTGGGATGCTGTGTTTATACAGCTCTTTAAAAATGCAATGTATAATTAAGAAATGAGGTTAGAAGTTAATTACAATAATCAAACTTGTAATCACATTAGATATGCTTTTAAGGTAAAACAAGTATGATTTAGACAAATAAATAGTTTCAAATACTTCACAGAACTACAGAATATGACATTTAAAATGTTAATAACTGAAGTTTTATTCATGATCATGAGACACATCTGTTCCTTGGGCAGAACCAATTTACTTCATAAAAGAATGATGGGCATCAAAGAAACTCCATATAGAGTTTGCTTTACATGTAGCAAGGCTAGCATTTGGCCAAAAAAAAACTGTTTGCCTTGACTGCTGACAGTATGCTGTATAAACTGGACATGCAGGACACACAGGAAAGTGACTACTGAGCTTTGATAAAACAAAGCAGGATAGTCATTCAAAATTTCTACTTCACTCAAGAGTCTGCCAGATATTCCCCAGGACACAGAGGAAAATGACTGATGAACTTTGTCATTACAAATAGGACTGTCCTTCAAAATCCCTGCTTCATAGAAGAGTCTGGCAGATACTCCAAGCCTGTAGGCTGAAGATCGATGTTTCAACTTTGCAGAGGAAATTTTGGTGACTGTTCAGGCATACACATGTCTCTGTTGTTAGTAATATTATATCTTTCTTGTGTCTTTGATGAAGTTGAAGACTAGATAGTTATTGTTCCAGTTTCCCTAAATTATGATAGAAAGTAAATTAGGTATAAACCCTTGGAGTCACTAAGATAAAATTGGTAATGGGGAATTTTCTCTAAACTTGCTAAATACAAAAGGACTGAATATTGTAAATGTAATTCACATGATAACTGTTTATTGCATAGAGTTTTACTATGTTAACATTAAAACCTTTCATTTTTATTTAGACAAAAGGGAGAAATGTTGTGAAATATTAGTTGAAGATGAGTCACATCTTTATTCTGCGGAAGATTTGTGCTGTTGCATTCTTCTTTGTTGCCTTTGTTTACCTCTGTGAAGCTGTATTATTTTGTCTGTCTAAAATGCCTGATTGATATAATAAAGAGATAAATGATCAATGGTTAGGCAGAAGAGGGAAAAAGGTGGGGCTGGCATTAACAAAGAATAAATAAGAGGTAAGGTCTGGGAGGAGAGATGAAAGAACAAAACAAGAAGGAAGGGAGGATGCAGGCGAGGGGGCAATCACGCAGCCACAGCCAGATATGGAATAAGAAGGATTGAAAAGATATACAGAAATAGAGAACGATAAAAGCCCAGAGACAAAAGGTAAATGGGATAATTTAAAAAAGCTGACTAGAAATAAGCCAAGCTAAGGCCAGTCATTTATCATCAAGAAAAAGTCTCCTTATATGTGATTATTTGGGAGCTGATTGGTGGGTTCCCCAAAAAGCCAAAGAATAAAAAACAACCAACTACAGTAATTAATACCACACTGTTCAAATATTTTACCAGCATCATTTCAAAATTAGCATGAAGAGCTCTATAAAAAAATGTATTTGCTGAGAGATTAAATTTTCTCTTTTTTCAGTCTTCAGATGTTATTATTCTATTAAATTCTGGTTTTGTTTGCTTGCTTGTTTATAAGTTCGTTTGCTTGCTTCCATGGTATTTATTTCTGTATGGAGTTAATTGTAAATTGTGAGACATTTTTCTTTTTATGTAAAGATCAGAGATATTTTCGTTGTTTTCAAATGAATTTCACATAATGAACTAATATTGCTGCAATACATTTTTATTTAGATGCAAAACATCATCCCTTTGAGATTTGTAGCATGTTCCCAAGCACATGTTACAGCATTGTTATATTTTTATATATTGAGTACTTAATAGCTTAGATTTGTAACCACATTATGAATACTTCTTTATGCTCTATGAAATCCATCATTTCTTGTGAAAGAGTCTTCCTGTGTAGATAAGGATAGTCTTGTTGCGGTACACAGATGATGGTGGTGCTGAATTAACAGTCCTCCTATCTCACCATCAATGTTACAGGAGTTATAGGCATGCACCACCACACTGGGCCTATCGTTTCTTCTCTACCTCTCTGTGTGCATCTCTGAGAGAAATCCTGCTTATGACACTGTCCTTATTTCACATTTCAAAGTTGTTACCACAGCTCCAATTTGTTATTTTTTTAAGTTCCTTCCTTATACCATGATTTCCAAATATCTACTAAACATTCATAGGGTTGTTAGAGCTCTTGCCAATTCTTAAATTGAATTTAACATTTGTTAAACTACAACCTCAGTCTAAAAACCCTGATCCTTCTTATTTAAATTCTGTACATTTACTTGTCCAGTAAGAAGATAAGAAACACCAATATTTATTATTTTCTTTCATCTCAGAATCTAATAAATCATTTAATTATCTTAATTTTTTCTCCATATATTTATATATCTATAATGCCTGGGTCTCCCTTTGGTCTCTACCCTTTACAAAGTGGAATTCTGTTATCTCCTGTTTGGATATTTAGTGGTCTCTCCACTTTCATTATCTGAATTTTCACCCACAGCACGGCCATCTGTTTACTGTGTGGTTCCCAAAGAAATTGCTGAGAAACTCAGATCTCAGTCACCACATCCCAGCCCACACCTCTGGCCTTTTCTTCCCCCAGAGGTCAGAATAGCACCCTAAACCCGAAGTAATGCTGTCTTCTACCTTGCCTGTGTTCCTTAGCTAAACATAACCCTAACTGCCCTTCCTCTCCTCTCTACTATATCCAGGCACAAACCTCTGGTAGAAAGCCTTCACCTCATCAGAGGCCATACCAAAATCCTGATCTCCAGAACCCAGAGCAGCATCCTGAACTTCAACTACCAGGCCAAGTCCCTGAAAACCAGGCTGAAGCCTCCTAGCTCACCAGAAGCCAGACCAGCAACTGAACCCCTGTAGACACCCAGCCAGATCAGAGTCCATACGCATACATAGTCAGAACTTCAAGTACAAACTTGAGCAGCAGCCTTCTGCTGGACCATAGAAGTTTCTGGTCATCAGATGTCTACCCAACAAAGCCAGCAGAAGTCCTGACCTCAACTCCAAGCCACAGGACCCAGAAGACCAGAGAGGAAAGAAAGACAAAGACGAACACCCATCCAACAAAGACAAACCCAGAAATTGGCACCTATAATTCCTCCAAATCCAGATGCCTAAATATAAGTATAAGAATAAACCACACACACACACACACACACACACACACACACACACAAAGCCAGGGTGATATGTTACCACTAGATCCCAAGCATCCCATTACAGCAAGTCCTGAATATTCAAACACAGAAAAAACACAAGAAAATTATCTTCGAACTGACTTTATGATGATGATAGAGGTCCTTTAAGAAGATGAAAAACTCCATTAAAAAAGTTGAGAAAAAGACAACCAAAAAAGTGGAAAAAATTAACAAATAGAGCACTGGATGCTCTTTCAAGGGACCCAGGTTCCATCCCCAACACCCACATGGCACTTCACAACTGTCTGTAACTCCAGTTCCAGAGGATCCAACATACATACAACCAAAACACCAAAGCACATGAAATAAAAATAAATTTAAAAAAATGCCAAAAAGCCAAGAAAAAAACAGATGAAGGAAATCTTCAAGATATAAAAATTGAAATAGAAGCAATAAAGAGAATACAAACTGAGAAAGTAAAAGAAATGGAAAATCTGGGTAAGTGAACAGGAACTACAGATGGAAGAGAGAATCTAGGCTTTGAAGATATAATAGAGGAAATAGATTCATTGGTCAAATAGAATGTTAAACCTAAAAAATTCCTAACAAAAACATCCAAGAAATATGAGACACCATGAAAAGACCAAACTTAATAATGAAAGAATAGAAGTAACAGAATCCCGAATTTTAAAAAAAATTCAAGAAAATATATTTAACAAAATTGCCGAAGAAAATTTTCCCCAAGCTAAAGAAAGAGGTGTCTATAAAGGTACAAGAAGCTTACAGAACACCAAACAGATTGGTTTAGAAAAGAAGTCCCAGTGTTACATAATAATCAAAACACTAAATACACAGAACGAAGGAAGAATATTAAAAGCTGTAAGGAGAAAGGGGAAGTGTGTGTGTGTAGTGTGTGTGTTTATACATAAAGACAGACCTATAAGAATTACACCTGACTTCTCTAATAAGAATGACTAAGATCAAAAAATACTTATGACAGTTTATGCTAGAGAGGATGTGGAGCAAGAGGAACAGTCTTCCACTGCTCGTGAAAGTATAAACTTGTACATCCACTTTGGAAATCAATATGGAGTTTCTTCAGAAAATTAGACATCATTCTACCTCATGATCCAGCTATAACACTCTTGGACATATACCGAAAAAAATGTTCAATCTTACCACAAGAACACTTGCTCAACTATGCTCATAGAAGCTTCACGTATAATAGCCAGAACCTGAAGACAACCTAGATGTCCCTAAACTAAAGAATGGAGAAAGAAAACGTATCATATTTTCACAACGGAGTATAAAAAACAACGACATCGTGAAATTTGAAGACAAATTGGTGGAACTAGATAAAAATCATCCTGAGTGAAATAACCTGGACCCAGAAAGACAAACATGGTATGTACTCACTTATAAGTAGATATTAGCTGTAAAGTAAAAGATAACCATACTACAATCCACAGACACAGAGAGGCTAGGTAATAAGGAAGGCTCAAGGGAATCCTTGGATTTCCCTGGGAAAGTGAAGTAGAAGCAATTTTTTGAGAGGACTGGGGATAGGTGGGGATGGGAACATGAAGGATCAGGTGGGGATTGAGTCGGGGAGAGAATTGAAAGAGAGGACTGGAAGGGGGATCATTTCAGAATCAGGTAGAAACCTGGTACAAGGGAAATTCCCAAGAATCTGCAAAGATGACCCAACTAAGACTGCTAGCAAAAGAGGGTATGCAGCCTGTACTGGCTGCCTTCTGGGACCAGGTCATACTACCAGCAGAGAGACTGGGACACCAATGCCGTCATATAAACTCCTACCTAAAATCTGTCCGGTCTATGGGATGTGCTGCGACTGTTGGATGGCCCAATAGTAACTAAAGAGGCTTTGTTCAGCAACTGGTGGAAACATATGCCGAGACCCAAAGTCAAACATTAGGCTGAGCTTGGGGAATCCTATTTAAGAGAGAGAGGAAGGATTGTTGGAGCCAGAAGGGTCAAGGATACCACAAGTGAACCCACAGAATCAACAAGCTTAAGATCATAGGAGCTCACAGAGACTGAGCATGGAACTGACCTAGGCCCTCTGCATATATGTCCCAGCTGTGTAGGTTGATCTTCTTGTGTGGCCCCTAACACTGGAAGCAGGGAGTGTCTATGTCTCCCGTGTTGACTTTTGAGACCCTTTTCCTCATACTGGGTTGCCTTGTCCTGTCTTAATATAAGACAAAGTTCTTAGTCTTCCTACAACTTCATATGCCATTTGCCATGTTTTGCATATCTATAAGCGGTCTGCCCTTTACTGAACAGAATAAGAGAGGGAGTGAATTTGGGGAGGGGGTAAAGGGAAGGCAGAGGGGAGGCGGTGGAGGGATTGAGAAGAAAGGAGAGAGGGGAAACTGTGGTCAATGTGTAAAAAATATTAATATCTCACTTTCCTTTTACCTTTGTGCAAAATTTTCAGTGATTGTAAAATATGGAGGTTCAATGTGATACCATTACGCTATCAAGTACATTTGATTCCATAAGCAGTGCTCATTTTCCCCTTTGTTCTTCATTCCTACATGAATATATTTATTGGCATTATGCACCCTTTATACCCCGTTGTGGGATATTTGATCACACTGTAACACTCAAAGACTGCAAATAAAGTTGTCCAGCTGGCCTTGGTGAGTTCACATTAGATCAGTCACACCTTCTCAGTGGGTGGATGCACCCATCACAGTCCTGACTTCCTTGCTCATGTTCTCCCTCCTTCTGCTTTTCATTTGGACCTTGGGAGCTGAGTTCAGTGCTCCACTGTGGGTCTCTGTCTCTATCTCCATCCATCTCTGGATGAAGGTTCTATGGTGATGTACAAGATATTTATCAGTGTGACTATGGGAGAAGGCCAGTTCAGGCACCCTCTTCTCTGCTGCCCAAGGACCTAACAGTGAACATCTCCTTGGACACCTGGGAACCCCTCTAGCCAAGTCTCTTACCAACTCTAAAATGGCTCCCTTAATTAAGATGTCTTCTTCCCTGCTCCATATCCTCCCTTCCTCCATCTCAACCATCCCCTCCCCCAAGCTCTCCCCAATCCTCTCCTTCTCCCTTCTCTTTACCCCTCTCCCTTTCCCCCCCCCCACCCCAGTGTTCCCAACTTTTGCATGACAATCTTGTCTACTTCTAATTTCCAGGAGGATAAATATATGTTTTTCTTTAGATTCACCTTATTAAATAAGAATTTAGCTTCTCTAGGATCATGAGCTAGATGCTCAATGTCCTTTGTTTATGGCTAAAATCCACTAATGAGTGAGTACATAACATATTCCTTTTTTTGGGTCTGGGTTACCTCACTCAGTAAAGTGTTTTCTATTTCCATCCATTTGCATGCAAAATTCAAGATGTCATTCCTTTTTACCACTGAGTAAAACTCCAGTGTATATATGTGCCACACCTTCTTTATCCATTCTTCCATTGAGGGGCACCTAGGTTGTTTCCAGGTTCTGGCTATTACAAATAGTACTGCTATGAACATAGTTGAACAAATGCTTTTGTAGCATGATAGGGCATCTCTTGGTTATATTCCCAAGAGTAAAATTGCTGGATCCTGAGGTAAGTTGACTCCCAGTTTCCTGAGAAACCGCCACACTGATTGCCAAAGTGGTTGAACAAGTTTTCATTCCCACCAGCAATAGAAGAGTGATCCCCTTACTCCACATCCTCTCCAACATAGGTTATCATTGGTGTTTTTGATTTTAGCCATTCTGACAGGTGTAAGATGGTATCTCAAAGTTGTTTTGATTTGCATTTCCCTGAATGCTAGGGAAGTTGAACATGACCTTAAGTATCTTTTGTCCATTTGAACTTCTTCTGTTGAGAATTCTTTCTTCTGTTCACTAACCCATTTTTAATTGGGTTGTTCAGAATTTTAATGTCTAGTTTCTTGAGTTCTTTATATATTTTGGAGATCAGACTTTGTTTGATGCGGGGTTAGTGAAGATCTTCTCCCAATCAGTAGGATGCCTTTTGTCTTAATGACAGTGTCCTTTGCTTTACAGAGTTTCTCAGTTTCAGAAGGTCCCATTTATTCATTGTTGTTCTTACTGTCTGTGCTACGAGGGTTATACATAGGAAGTGATCTCCTGTGCCCATGTGTTGCAATCTATTTCCCACTTTCTCTTCTATCAGGTTTAGTGTGGTCAGATTTATTTTGAGGTCTTTAATCCATTTGGACTTGAGTTTTGTGCATGGTGATAGATATGGGTCTATTTTCATTCTTCTACAGGTTGACATCCAGTTATGCCAGCACCATTTGTTAAAGATGCTTTCTTTATTAAGGTTCTTCCAGTCTCAGAAACAAAGCATAAAAAAATACATCTAAGAAAAATTAGTAAAAGGCATTATCAAGAACAGTCACAGACTATTCAGGTTGTACATAAGCAGGGCACAACAGCCTTTGATTTTTCAATGATACTTCTATAAGGGTTAGATGACTAGCATGTAGATGAAATGATGGCCTTTGACACCAGAAAAATTATAGGAACTAGAGCAGCTGGTACAGGAGCAGGTATATGTTCAACATATTAAAGAATTGGCCAGTTCCTGGAATTCTCCTTTATTTGTTATTAAAAAGAAATGTGGAAAATGAAGAAGGAAAACAGATCTGAGATCTGAAAATTCAGGCAATGGTCTCTGTATTGCCTGGAATTTCCTTGATTTCCTTATTGCCTAATTGTAGTGATTGACTTAACATACTGCTTTTTGATATACCTTTAAAAGACTAGGATAGAGAAAAATGCCTTCACAGTGTCTGTTTGTAATATTTCTCAGCCTTTTAAAAGGTATCAGTGGAAAATTCTTATACAAAGAATGTTAAACATCCTGACTTTGTCTCAATATTTTTTACAACAACCATTATAAATAATTTGTAACTAGTTTCTTCTATCTATCACTTTCCATTCCATGGATGATGTCTTAACTAGCTGAGTCAGATGCAGACACCTTAGAAAAAAAAGTTTGATGAAGTAAATAGAATTTCACCTTATTGGCGATTACAAGTTATTCCTGAAAAATACAAAGAGGAGAGATTCTTTTAATTACTTAGGATATAAGATACATTTACAGAAAATTCAGCCACAGAAAATACAAACCAGGAGAGATCAATTATGAACTCTTAATGAGTTGAAAAATCTGCCAGGAGATAGTAGCTGGTTAATGCCCACAATTTGATTTGCAACTCAAGAATTATCAGCTGAGGCTGGGAGAGAATTAGCTCTAGTAGAAAAGAAATGATGAACATGTGGATCACTTGGATCCAGAGCTTTATTATATTCTGGTTATTTTCCCTTCTATGCATTATTGCACAGGAATTTTTATGCAGAGAGGAGATAGTAGTTTAGAATGGATATTTTTGCCACAAAACATATTAGAAAGATTTCTGAAATGATTATGAAAGGAAAATTGAGATATCATCAATTAGCAGGAATAGACCCAGTAGAAATTATGGTACTTTTTACTAATGCTGAAATTTTCTCAATATGGGCAGAAAATAAACAATGGTAAAGAGCTTGCAGTAATTTCTTGAGAGGTATTAGCAATAAATATTCCCAAATCAAGGGACTGCTGTGTGTAAAATGATTTAATTGGATTCTTCTTCTCATGACACAAGGAACACCAATTTCTGGAGCCCCTACATTTTATACTGATGCAAACAAGTAAGGAAAGGTAGGTTATGTTAGGAAAAATAAATAAAGTGATTATAAGTCCTTCTGATTCCATACAAAAGTCATAATTATATGCTCATCTCTCATGGTATTATTAGATTTTCCAGAGCCTCTTAATATAGTTACTGACTTTTGATAGATATGTAGAATGAGTTGTTTTTCACTTTGAAAACACTGAACTTTTTCCAGATGATTCAGAATTGATTTTTATTTATTCAGCTGTAAAAAGTAATCAGAAGTAGAAATCATCCCATGTATATAATATATCAGATCCTATATCGGCCTCCCAGGCCCTCTAGCACAAGAAAATGATGAAAGCAATCAACTATTAGTTGGAAACATACTAGAAACCTCAGGATTTTGTAAGAAACACTATGTCAATATTAAATATTTGAAGAAAGAATTTTCTATCATTAGGAACAAGTCAAGAAAATTATAAAGAAATGTCCAACCTACACTCTGTATAAATAAACTCCAAAACCTGCAGGAGGTATCCCAAAGGGTACTCAAAGAAATGAAATTTGGCGAATGGATGTGTTTCATTTTGAAGAGTTTTGAAAATTAAAGTGTGTAATACCATAGATAAATATTCAGAATTTCAATGGGCAACTGTTTTGAGGGCTGAGAAGGCTGATTTTGTAATGATGCATTTATTAGATATTATGGCCATTGTGGGTACACCTGTGCAAATTAATTTTCCAGCATATGTCTCTAGTAAAATGAAACCATTTTTTGCATAAAGCAAAACAACATAAAGCATATTACAGGTATACCATACAATCGAACAGAACAAGTAGTCATAGAAACATCTAACCTTGCTTTTAAAAGATATGCTTAATAAACAGAAAGAAAAAAATAGATTCCAAGAGATAGATTACTTGATGTTTTATGAATTTTAATTTTTTATTTTTTTTGTTTTTTTTTGAGAGACGGTTTCTCTGTATCTTTGAAGCCTGTCCTGGAACTAGCTCTTGTAGACCATGTTGTCCTCAAACTCACAGAGATCCACCTGCTTCTGCCTCCCGAGTGCTGAGATTAAAAACATGCACCACCACCGTCCATCTGAACTTTAAATTTTTAAAATGCTAATGAGAAAGGAATGACAGCTGCATAGAGATATTGGATAGTAGGAAAAAACTGATCAATTAAATCAGTCTGTATACTTTAAATATGTGTTGACTTCAGAATGGAAACAAAAAGGTTTTGCTTGTTTCCTCAAAAGAAGAAAAGCTATGGATATCACCAAAATTGATAAAGGTTAGATTCAAACGGGAGAGACCACTATACTTTAAGACTCATTTTATTGCATCTTTAGTCACACAAAGCAAATATTTCCTGTAACAGCATGTAATATTATTACTAGCTTAACTAGTTTCATTTTAGCAAACAAGAGTTAACTATCAAGTTAGAGCTCATAATTTTTGGAATATAATCCTAGAAGTGACATCCTACTATGTGTACTGTATACAGTCAGAATCAATGCTACACCAGCCATCCTTAAGGGGAGAAGAATACATAAACAGATGTACAGTAGGCAGAATTAGAAAATGGCTAAACATGTGATTGTCACCTTATTATCCTTCAGTAAATGTGAATCTATAAAGAGACTCTGAAGATATAATTACCATTAACAATCAGTTGGTCTTATTAGTAATAGGGAAATTACTTACCTAGATCATCTAGATAGACCAAATTTAATCATGTAAGCCCTTATAAGCCAAGAATTTTCTCTGCCTCCTAAAAAGATAAGAAATGAAAAAGAAATATAGAGAAGTGAGGCAAAGCAAAGGAAAGAGTGATTCTATCTACTACTATCGACTTGAAGACTGATAAATTGAGCCATCACCTCAAAACTTCACACATCCTCCCAAAATAAGTCACCATGATACAGAATTCACAAAAAAACTTGACCTCAGCCCCATGGGAAATGGACCCAATTCAAACTAACAGCTTCAGAGAAACTAGGAAATCTTCTCTCCAGGTCCTTGGTAGAGAACAGAGATTCCAATAGATAAGTATGATCAAATTGTATGATAAACATGAATAAAAATGTTAGACTGTATAATTAATATATCCTACTTAATAAAAGAACAAAGCCTGTTAGTTTCTTAATTTTGACCTTGTGATAACATAAGCAGGTTAACACTGTGCTAGACTTTCATATCAAAGAAACCTTAAGATTATGTAATGCATTTTTTAAAGATAAAATATAATAGCATATTGTTAGGTACCAATAGAAAATGAATATATGTGTAGTAGAATGTGGGGATCACTGGGAGTCATCACAGAATCTAGTGACAAACAGGAAAAACAGGGTCCTGAGACATCATAACTATACGAGGTAGCCAAACTGATACTATGTGTCTCACTTTTCACATAGGTAAAATTGAAATAATAATTGTACTTTCCAACTCAAGGTTGTTGTGAAGAATATATCAGTTTATATATGCAAAAAAGGTGACAATAGACAGACTATAAGTACTATGTCTATTATCTGTTGGTATCATTTCAATTTTGTTATTTATATCTATCCCAAAGTCTCAAGGTATAACCATTTTTAGTAAAGGAAGAGTTGAATAAATTACCATAATACTACATTTCATTTTTCTCTGCCCAAAATAGAAGAAAAGGGAGAAAATTATATTACAAAGAATTTTAACTTTTCTATGTAGATTAGACAATAGATTGCATGCTTGGTAACTATTGACTAGTGATATTCATTTAGAATGCAAAACACAATGTAGCCAGATGTTTCATTCACTTCTAGTAAGTCAATTTAGTTCAACTAACTGATTATCACAGAGAAAAAGCTTAGTTTTACAAGACTGTCTTGAATTATGTTCATTTCTAATTTTTAGGTGGATTTCATAATTGTATGGGGATTCTAACATGTCTTGCCATCTCCAGTTGTTTCAGATTAAATTATATATTCTTCAAACACACCTGTGTTTGATTTATATTTAACCTGGAGTCTTGACATATATTCTGTGTTTTTACTTTTTAATAAATTCATGTTGTCAGTGTGTCCTGAATTAATCTCTTTTGTATTTCAAATTTGTTCCTAAATCCAATCCTTTATGAGATATAATAGCTCATTTCATAAAGTACTAAAAAATAAAAAAATATTATTTTGTATGGAATTTAAATGTTATACTTCTAGATGAAGTTACTTTTCACAATATGAAATTGATAATCCTCCAAGATTTAAATTTTCTGCAAAACTTCATTGTTCCTTAATTTAAACTTTTTAACTCCATCAAGACATTATGGTGTTAGAATATATAAATAATCTTGCTATTCAATAATCAAGATTGCAGAAATTTCAGATGTGTACCACCGTGCCCATTTTATCCTGCATGTTTAATCTCTCCCCCTTCTCCTTCTCTGAGAGAATTTCTCAAATGTTTGAAATATTTTTATTCTTTAAAAATGTCATTCATGTATTTCCCCCTCTAGCTATTAGCAATCAATAGCTCCTCATCCATGGGCCTTGCATTCCAAGTTCCCCCTACCATCATGTTGGGATGTTACCAGGCTTGACCATGTGCAGTTCTTGAGCAAGTATTCATAGTTGCTGTCAGTTCATGAGTATGAAATTTGTAATATGTTCAGAAAACATCATTTTATGGCATTATTCCCCATCTTGCTGCTCTTTCATTCTTCAGATGCCATCTTCCCCTACTTCTTGCATCTGAGGAATTCTCCTTGTAGAGAAGAGAAACTTGAGTGATAATTTCCCACCATTAATGGAAAAAGGGAGTACCAGTTTAGCTTGGTAGTGATTAGGAAAGTCAATATGAAGCATAGATTATACATATTGAAATTAAATTTTGCTTCAACATGTTTCTTTACTTTAATAAATTATACTTAAGCCACATTTGTAGATTTATGTATGAGGTCTTACAGAACCCTTAAATTATGACAAGCATTATATTACCATTAACCTTGAAGTCAACCAAAAACTCCCAAGAAATCTTTATGTATTCAGAGATGCAACCGTGAGTTCTTGGAACTACTGCAATCAAATACACATTATAAATGGAAAGAGAGGAACTCAGATTAAAGATGGAAGAGATATAAATGCAAAAGAAGGAGGGGGGAGGTAAAATAATAGTTACAATGCCTGAAAAAGTCATAAGAAATCATACTTTTAGCTAGCTACCAAAAATACTATAATGCCAAATATCAGTGTTGTAATATATACATATGGAGTTTAAATGAAATCTTCTCATCTGGTTGACAATGATCTTCCCAAAAGTAAAATACCACCTTAAAAATATACCAATATCAGGTATGAGAAAACTTTCAAATTGGTGACTAGGTTTGTCCAACAGATTCCCAAAACTTTATAGAATACTGCTATTGCCTTTGATTGCCCCCCAAGAGACAGATGGTAAATTGTTATTACAGAAGATATTGTGTCCTGGAAATGCAGAGATCAGAAGCCCCTGGAATGGAAATAACCTGAATACCTCCTTGGTGAAGATTATCTTTCCTGGTATGAGAAGGTTCCATAAAAACTTTAAAATGAAGGAAAAATGAGCAGTCCTATCCAACTATGACTCTTATGACCAGAACAATGACAAACAAGGCATGCACTAGTAGCATGGATACCTACTTTGTAGCCAGTACTCTCTAATTGCACATAAGACACCTTCAAATTGAGGAGAAACGTGTTTGGTTCTGGAAACCTAGACATTTACTCAAGGCTAGTGAAGCCATGGGTCTTGAAGAAAAGCTCACAACCATGACTTTACTAAACAAGCTGACTCCATAGCTACATTCTAAATAGGTAACATTATACACAGATAAATGTAGCACTCATCGAGAAAATTTCTGTTTGCAACAGATGGGCATGATTACAGAAAACCACTACCAGTCAAAACGCAAAACTGTGCAGTAAAGTCTCAATGAATACATTTACAAAACAACCCCTGCACTCAAGTATCAGGAAACACTGCGAAAGGTGGCAGAAAGATTGCAAGAGCAGGAGATTCAGGGAGTTTGCTCTGAGACCATCTCTTAGTAATGTAAGATACTGCACCCACAGAATCTCAGCAATATGAAGGCCTAGACATGAGCTGAGAAGAACAATAATAGTAGACATACTAACACGGATGGGGAAAAGATCATGAGGATTCAACCTATATAAAGAAGTACAGGGAAATAAAAAATGCTGAGTAGGAGAAATAATCTTCCCTAAGAAGAGAACACCAAGTGGCCATCCAATACTAGATGTTCCATCATGTAAACACACATATATGAGTAACAGACTATGCAGGCTATATATGTATATGCATATATGTGTACCCATGTAAAGATAGATATAAGAATATGTCTATATATACTTATAATATATTTATAAACTTTAGGGAGTCACCTTTTTAAACTGACTTTTGCTACGATCCTAGTCACAGGAGGTTCATACATTCCAGCATAAGGGCATGAGAATTAGAAGTGTTAGGTAGGAGTAACAGAGATAAGAAAGAATCACAGAGACATACAATAATGTCAGGAGAAAAGCTCAGCCAATACTGAATGTTGAATTCTACCACGCTTATTTTCCATACACTTTTATACCACAATACAAAAAGAGGGAAGAAGACAAAGGACTGCTTTTACATAATACAAAAGAGAACTAGAACAGTTACTTGCTTCAGTTCTGGAGACAGTAAATCATTACTTCTTGAGAAAAGCATTCTGTTGTTTAGGCAGTAAATGAAGAAGCAAAAGTATGCCTGAGTTTCCTGAGTCAGGGTGGAGTGGATCAACATCCATGGCCCATCTTAATGCCCAAAACACCAAGTGTAACATGGGGGGGGGCTTGTTGGGTTTACGTCCCGCCCGGTACCCCACAGCTGGCAAATCCCAAAGAGAAATCACACACAGAACTCCATAAGGTTATAAACTGATTGGTGCATTAGGTCAGGCTTCTTGTTAACTCTTATAACTTATGTTACCCCATTATCCTTATCGACGTTAGCCACACGGGCTCAGTATCTTTCTCAGTGTGACAGCTTACATGTTGCCTCTTCGGTGGTCTGGGCAGGAGTGGCAGAGGAACCTCACTGCTTCCCAGAATTCTCCTGTTCTCATTGCATCACCTCTACTTCCTGTCTGGTTTTCCCGCCTATACTACCTGCCTGGCCAATCAGCGTTTTATTAAAATATGATTGACAGAATACAGACAATTCTCCCATATCAACCAAGTAACCACATCCTAGGTAAGAATGTGTAGCCATAATTGTTGTCAACAATTCTGAGCAAGCTGAAACTCTCTGACCTTCAGACAAGGTGGAGTAGGCTCACATTTTGGGGCCTCCACAGTAAACATATACGTATATACATATTATATATCTGTATTGATGTGGGATTCCCCTCAGTATACTATGAATGTGTTTTATCACCATTGGTTAATAAAGCAACTGTTTTGGCCAATGGTTTAGCAGACCAAAGCCAGGCAGGAAATCTGAACAGAGAGAGAGAGAGAGGAGGAGGAGAAGTTAAAGAGATGCCATGTAGCTGCTGAAGGAGAATACTCCAGAACCCTAGGAAACTTACCAGAAGGCCACAGCCTCGTAGCAGTACACAGAGTAATAGAAATGAGTTAATTTAAGACATAAGAGGTAGCCAGAAATATGCCTAAACTATTGGCCAAGGAGTGTTGCAATTAATATAGTTTTTGTGTGATTATTCGGGTCCGGAAGATTGGGAAATCAAATGCAGTATCAGTTTACATGCATAATAACAATTAATGAAAGAAGAGGTCACGAATTTGAAAGAAAGTAAGGTTTCATTAACAAAAGAAGCACATCCTAAAGGAACTAAATAAACTTTTCTGACATTAGAGTGCGTTACCAAATATTATATTTAGTGTACAGTATATACAGCTGTGTACTTATTATTCTCTTTTATCTTTAATCATAGTGATGATAAGATATATTTAAAATACTGTACTCATATGATCTAAGCATACGCCAATCAAATCCCATTGGGAGGCAGTTCCATATGTCTTGTAGTTGCAGTGGGTCCTGTTATTTCTGAGTAACAGGATAGCTGAGAATGGGAAAATTGAAGTAACTGGGTGGTGAAATATCCCTTGAAAGCCAAGCAATGGAATCCTGACATTCAGTGTAGAATTATTGAAACAAAGCCAGCGTGTGCCGGCTAAATAACATGGATAATACTTTAGTAAGATGTGAAAGGCTACTTATAATTTTCATTCTGTTTTACAAGACAATTAAAATATATAGCCCATAATAACAGAAAGTTTATTTCAACACTTTTAGCTGAACAAAGAGAGATTAGAATTAATTCCATCTAAATAATTATACTGTAAGAACAGGTCAATTTTTAAATCAGGAATAAGTTACATATCTTCAATTAGTACAAACACAGAATGTAGTTTTATACATACATATATAACATATATAATATATAATACGATATTATATGTGTGTGTGCTTTAAATTATATCTCCTATATTCTCCGTGACTATAGGTAACTCTCAGGAAGGAAAGACTCTGTTTGTTACTTCTCATGTCTTATTTTCTTTTTCAATAAATTCTTATTTAAAACCAGTCAGCACATGCAGGGAGAAACCAAAATGCAGATGTTAGCATGTTTTAAAGAAAAACTGTGTGGTAGACACTGTTTTAAAGTTTGTTAAACATATAAAACAGATCAAGGGAATTACATCACTGATTGTACAGGACCAGGAAAACATAAGACTAAATAAAAAGAGAGATTTGTCCCAGCAGGAAAAGGCAAGATATAACAGATATAATATTTATTCTGCAGTGGCCCAAGTAATCAGAGCACCAAAAACAAGTGAAAAAGACATGAGGATGTAAAGTTGCTTTTTGAGACAAACTTCTATTTTATATTTTGAAATGCAGAATATTTTTAAAGAGCTGCAAGTAAATTGAAAAAACTTTCTGTTGGGTTATACAAGAGTGACATAGGCCTTGGTACATCACAATGTGTACCTGGTACCTCTCTCTCAGAGCCCTGGCTAGCTCTGGGTCACTAAAGAGACCAAAATAAAAGAAATTTAATACACAGCTTTTTGAGTACTTACTTCATCTAAATTGCAACATCCCTTCCCTCAATGCGGTAGAAAGGACTATATAGGGCTCCGGGAAGTTGATAATAATAACTTACAAGGCTCAGTAACTTCCAAAAATTCTAGGATTCACAAGAGCCATGCCCCATTTTCTAAAAGCAATAAGCACCTTATAGAAGAACACTTCAGTTGGCGCACTGCATGCAAGTCATGTAGGGTTTCTAAGGACACAGTTTTCTGTGATTTCACCCAAGCTTGGGAGGGCTTTCATCATGATACAACTAAGTTTGAGTCACTCTTGCTTCTGTAAGTAACGGTGAAGAACTCATTGGTTCACTGACCTAGGCTGGGATGAAGCAGCCTCTTTGGCATTTCATTGGTGTCCTTTCTGGGGTAAACTGACATTATTTTCACACCTCCTCAGGAAAAGTCAAAGAGCACATAAATGTGCAAATAGAGTTGCTATTCCCACCACTAGCACTTATAGTATTTATTTCTTTTTTCACTGGTTACATTCCACACTGTTCTACAACTCCTACTTATAGGTCCAGCCATTATATTAACCTCAATGTATACAATGTCAGCAATTACAACTGCAGTTTTACTTCTCATTCTGCCTTTGAAGTTTACTCCCTTAACATGAGATGAGAAATAAATTCAATTAACACCTTTATAAGTTTAAAAAAACCTATTGAATTAGATTCTTATAGTTCAAAATGTTGTCTCTGCTATCAACATCATCACTGTTTTTGTATGCCCCTCTTAACTGCAAACTCCTGACTGAAGTTGAAATCTAAGTACTGTACATGCCAGAACCAGAAAATAATTCTAGGGAAATTAAGCTTATGTCTTGATCTCAAGGTATCCAGTAGTATTCCTCTACTACTGAAAAGCATCCTTACATAACATAGTTCAAATATGGGTCATGAAGCTTCAGCTTTGTCTTTTAGTAATTCCTGTAACCTACTGTATTCAATAACTTCTCACTCTGGCCTCAGTCTTACATTGTTCACATTTATTTGACTGCACTACGGACGTCAACACACTTGTGGACACTGAAATGTAACTATCACAATGCACTTAGTCATGTAGTGCCCTCAGAAGAGCACTGCTGTATAGAAGGCTTTCAATACCAATTAGCTTCTTGTTTTCCTCCCATAATGCTTTCAGTACTATTATTAGCATTTCCAAATATACCCTTAAAGAATGTCTACTTGCTAACTTTGCCTCTGTCATCTCCCAGTTCTCATCTTTTTTATATTGTATTGCAAATTAATCTTAAAATACCCTTTAGACATGGAAATGCAGTATAAAATGTGTTGTTTTCTCCCCACACAAATGAAAAATTCTCCATACTCCACCTAAGTGTGCAGTGTTACCTCTCATTGTTTCTCTTTTTATATCTAAAATTCTAACACTCTGTCATTGAAATTCAGTAGCCTGTCAATCACAATGCTTTATATTATTTGTGTTTACACTTTATCCCCTTTCTAGTGGGAAGATGCCTTTCTTCCCATCCTTATCCACTGAAACCTTTCAATTTTCTATATTCCTATTGATGTTAGATATTGGTGAAGTGAACACCCTTTTGTGCTTTTTTTGTGGTTTGCATGATTATATCCTGTCTTGTGTTAAGGTGTTTGTATATTTTCCTTTACTGAAGCTAATTATCTTGAACATCCTACCATAAAACAGAGTTAAGAACTATATTTAAATTCTAGAAGAAAAATATAAGGATGAATGTTGGTTGACAAGGCAGAAAGAATAAAGCTTTCATCTTTGCTACTTTGTAGCAATATGACTGCACAATCTAGGTTTAGTTGAGTTTCTGCTGTTAAAACCTTTTCAATTAGAAATAACATTATATTGCTAAAGTTCCACATATTAATTAACAGAACTATTTCTTTTGTTTATTCTTATTTATTAATTCTAAACCTGATTTTAGGAACTTAGTTGTTTTTGTCAGAAGTCTGTTTTGAACCTGTGGCGTATATTATTAGTTGCATGACTGTATAAACTTCAGCTCGTGTAATTGTTTGCCATGAGGTATGTTGTGGACCTACTTACCAATTGGTATAGAATGATATTCTTAGTCTTTCTAAAGCCACAGAATGACTATGTTTAAACACTGGCTCCTAGTTATTTCTATTTTCCTGGTGAAAATGATTTTATCAGATAGCAAGAGACAGGAGATGGCTCCTTTCTTCTCTTCTCTAGCTCACTGCACCCCCTGTTATTCACTGCACTGTATGAGAAGCTGCATTTTCAGCTTGTTGGATAAGAGGATCACTTGGTTCATATTTACCAAAGAGTACATCAGACACACCCTTCAAAGCAGAGATCATCACTGCTCTGAAGAGGAGAGGTGCAGTCAGTCATACATGAGCACTCTAGATTTTGCTTACTTAAGGATTTTACAACCAGAGTAAATTATTTCTCATGCCAAATTTTATAGGACACAACTGGCCAATTAAAATAAAAAGGGGAGTCAGCATTTGTGTGTCCCTTTAGGAGGCATCATATCAGCAAGTTTTTCTTCAGTGCAGAGTTAAACACACCATTAGGCAGTATCTGTAGCCAAACCAATGTGGCTGTGACTTTCTGTGTACTGGGAGAACCTATAATCCCTAGATCAGCAAAGGAACATTCTTTTCCTGGTGAGCATACAAAGCAAGGAGGAATATTTTGTAAGCATTGACTCTGGAGTTAGATCATTCATTTGAATGTCCAATAATCTTAAGCAATTAGTATGTGACAGACTTTTAGGGAAATCCTAATTCGAACTGTGAAACAATGGTAGCACACAAAGAAGAGACAGACAGAAAAACAAGTTACTACCAACAATTCAGAAAGAGAGATAATACGACACACTTCCCAGATGCCCAGAGTATTGATGGGTTATGCTTTATGTGACTCTCTGGAATATTTCCACTCATTCATTAATACATGTGTGCATATCAAATAGGTCAAGATCCTTCATGCATACTTATCTTGTCCTGTATAAAAAATAAAGACATTTAAGCATTTATGATGCATTGACTTCATTTTGTTTGAATACTTCCATAACAAATTCACCAGCAATACTGTGTTTACAAATTTGAGACTGCAGAGTTGCCATTTGGAGCCATTTTCTAAGCAAAGCTCATGAGTATCAGCATGTTATGTTCAACACAAATACAGAGTTCACTATCATTTAAAATTCTGTATCTGGTTCGATATAGATTCTATGAACAATGTCTACTGAAAAGAACTTCTAAATCAAGCCAAAAGACATAAACATTTTTAACATTTTATATAAATAACCACTATAAAATATTATCATAAAAATAAACAAATAAATAGTTCATATATAATGTTACTAATAATTTTTTTAAAAATATAACTGTAGAGATATTTTTTAAAAACTTATCACTAACCAAAAATTCCAAAAGGCAAATTAAATAAATATTGGGTCTTACTCAAAATGTTGATAATCTTTCAGCAAAATAATGTCTACTGTGCCTAAGCACACATTTTCTTCAAGGAACATGGTGCTCATATATCATTTTCTATGTAACAGAGTTTTTTCTTATGTTGTTACTTACATGTTAATTTATTTTAAGATGTTATCAAAAAGAAAAAACATAATTATAAAATAACAATCTTTTCAAATAATATGTTAAAATCATAATACTAATAAAAATAAACTTTGTTGAATCATTAAGTAACCACATGATTTATTTCAGCCTTAAAATCTGATTGCAGTGTAAAGAATTAAGTATAAATAATCAAATGTGAGCAATAAGGGGGAGTGGTAAATGAAGAAAATTTGAAACCATAATAACAACTATAAAAGATGTCTTTTTTCCCCCACTATAAGACAAGTCAGAGAGGTATTTCCAAAATCTATTTTGTAAATTTAGGTTAGAAACAACTCATATGCCAACAATAGAAATAGAAATACGTGTTACTTTTAAATTAGTATAACTTGATAAAATCATTTGTCATCGAATAAACATTTATTTTATATCAAGTTAATTTACAAATACCCAGTGAAATGACCAGTCGCTACCACACATTGGCTTAGAGTTCAGCATGTATTTAGAAAATGACTACCTAAGTGATTTTTAATCATAGGCTTCTATTCAACTATAAACTTGTTTTCCAATTTTTGGACTATTTATCCTTTACTTTACAAACTAGATATTAGAAAGTAAATTTTAATGAAATAAGTATATATATATATATATATATATATATAGTACATGAGACAGAATTAGGATAAATTTCAACAATTGGTATACTTTCCTAAAAATAATTATCTTTTACATTCCCTGGGTGTTTCTTAAAGTCATATTAACTTATAAGGTAATAAAATGACCCATTCTACATTCAACATGTCATTCTCATAGACCAAAATTCAGTTTGATAAATAAGAAGTTGCCTATCTACTTGCTTATTCGACAAGCTCTGTCAAATTCTATCATAACTATAGAGTGGAACAGAAGTAAACATTCCACTATGTTCACTAGGAGGTTTCAGAATAACTAAGAAACAATATCTTTGTGGTGATATTTTTTTATACTCTAACACATAAAGCTTTCCTGAAGATCAGAGGGTTAGTTAACCACTAGTTAACCATAGAGGCAAGGGAGTGATGGGCATACACATTTACTCCCAGTACTTGGGAGGAGGAATCAGGAGTTCAAGACCACTCTGAGCCATACAAGATTGAACCAGTCTAAAAGAGAAACAGAACTGGGCAACAGTTGCTCACTCCTTTGATCCCAGCATTTGTGATATCAAGCCTTTAATTCTAGTATTCAGGAGGCAAATGCCTTTAATTTCAACACTAGGGAGGTGGAGACGGGAATATAAGGCAGGTAAAGACAGAATCTTGGAGTCATTCACTCTGGGGATTCATAGAGATAGGATCTTGCCCCTTCGGTTTGAGAATTTGATAGATGTAAGTCTCTCTAGTGCCCGGCTGCTTTGCTTCTCTGATCTTTCAGCATTTATCCCGATATCTAACTCTGTGCTTTTATTATTAAGAAATGTTTGAAGCCATGCTACATATCTTAGTCAACTTAGGCTGCCAAAAGAAATTTATCTATCACAACCTTGGAGTTTTAAATTAAGTTGTCAAGTTAGGTTTCATTTTTCATTTCTTGTCTTTCAGGTGTCTATCATCTCATTGATTCGGTGTGTCCTGCTGCATTTTGAACTGGGAGAGGGACAAGAATAGCTCTTTAGTGTCCATTCTTGCAAGGCCACTAATCCTATTATAGGAGGAGCAACCATGTAGTCTCATCTAATCATCACCTCCCAATGATCTCATCTCTTGATCCCATCATCATATGGAGAGAGCCTACAGAATCCACGTATGAATTGGGGAAGGATTAAATTAAAAATATGAAACAATTTTTGATTATAAGTTATAATCTATACACTCTATAACTTGAAGTACATTTTCATCTTCAGTAAAGTAAATGACTACATAATCTAGCGTGCAGATTGTTGCTGATTAAAAACAATATGCCTGTCTCTCTCTCTTTTCATTTTCTCTAATTATATCTATACCACATTGCTTTAACACTTTTTTTGTCTGAGGATGCTGATTATATACAGTATGACACCCTCAGCCATTATATTGAAGCTGAAAGAAATTATGTTTAAAAATAGCAGGCATAGCTCACATTCTCTTTACCTTTGGTCAAGTATGATCAAAGGGCTTCACAAAGAGGAACTGAACAGTGATTTTTTTTCATTGTGCAGTGAATAGCAATTCAAACAAATAAAGAAAACCACATTAGTCACAAGACCTTCCCAGATCAGTCTGTGTCAAAATACATGTGATGTACACCTCCATCCCCAGAGATACTTGAAGTGCCTGTTGTGTGTTTATATTATAGGAACCAATGTTTTAACAAAGAAGATACTCTGTGATATCACCTCTGTGTCACTAACACTGATAGTTCAAAACTTTCTGAAACCAAACAAGGTGATCATGAGAAAAGCCCAAAGGCATTTGAATCAAATGAAATGAAGCATCAACACTGCTGGGAAGTAGATGTGTCTTAATCTTTTTGATTAGAAAATAGTAAAATGGAGATTGAAGCATGCTTAATGACTTGCTCAAGGCCATTCATTAAATGTATCACCAGCCTGCAGTATAGAATTAGATGAAAGCCAGACTAATACCTCATTTTATTATATCCATTGTGCTTGTCTGACTAGTAGATACTTTTATCAGAAAAAAATATATAAATAACCACTCTTTTCTTTACAGTCTAGGTACTGGAGAATGACAGAGAGGCAGTGGTTTACTCAGATAGCATTTGAAAAGTTAGAAAATCTAGGCTTGGGGTTTTTTTTAATATCATCAATGTAGTTTCCAAATTATTGCTCTTATGTTTAACAAAGATTAAAGTACATTACGTTAATCAGAAAAAAATTACCGAGCATACTATTGGTTTGGTCTTTGCTCCTCTTCTGGATAAAGGTTAAAATTTTCCTATAAGCCCAGGAATCTTTCCAAAAGCCCCCCTCACTCACTCACACACAGGTACAGATAATAAATAAATATTTTAAATTCTACCATAATTTAAAAGAATTAATAAAATCGAATTGTTATACTAACATACTAAATATTACTTTGCTTTCTTTATCCTATTATATACCATCTATATGAGATACAAATTATAAACAAATTATCTAGTCTAGTTTATTGAATACTTCCACTGCTCTCTCAAATTACCTTTAGTAATTTAGTAAAAAAGCATTTAGTAGAGGACTGGAGATATGGCTCAGAGGTTAAGAGCACTGGTTCCTGGACAAAGGGATGAGCGGGAAGGAAAGTTAGAGGAGAAGATCTGTGTGGTCCACTGGAGAAAGGGGCAGAGAAGCTGGAGAGGCTGCAGCAGATGAACTTCTAGAGAGACAGGAGAGGAGAGCGAGATGAAGATCTACCTTTCTGCTTCCCTGGCCTGGGCCAATTCTGACATTTTTGGTATCAGAAACTGTATAGACCCCTCAATGCCTTTATGAGTTTAATTAATTTATTTATTAGATCCTTGACTTGATAAAGGTCTCAATCATTTTTAGATGTGTTCATATAATAATGCATGAGTGTTTTACCATGTACATGGCTGATGTCCACAAAGACCCCAACAGAGCTCTACATAACTCATGGTGTTGAAGAATTAAGATTGACTCAACTAAGATGAAGCATTTTTAAATCAGTTAATTCACCATTAATTAAGCAGCATTGTAGCATCACCATTGGGTCCTCAGATGGTATTTCGGGATTTAATATATGACATTATGTTTAGATATATGGTCATGTATTTTTTTAATCTCATATATTTCAAAATAAAATTAGAATTTGCAAAATCTAAGAATTTTTTTAAAAAGCAATATTTAATGTATATAAAGTTTTACTAATAAATTATTAATAGCTGAAAATGAAAAAAATTAGGGTATAGCCCTTAACTTTAATAGAAAGCTTGTATATAGTCAGTATTTCATGTCAGGGGTTACCACAGCAATTAACAATGGCCACACATTTATCTTTAGTTCTCTTTTACTTTGAGTCTAAAAAAAATAGTTAATAATTAGTCATTCATTTGGAATTTATGTCGAGTGTCTAATGTGTCTAAGACATACTAAATGAATAATTACCCTTATTGTCTTCACATAATAATCCTCCAAAATACAAAACATATTTATAACCCACTCATCAAGAGGAAATATTTGTTCCAAATATTTAAAATTCTTTTTGAATACCAAAAATGTAGAGGGTGAATTTCTTTTCTTTTAATAAGTATTCTGTCCCAGAATGTTTCATGAACATCTAAAAGCTACAGTGTAAAAGATTCTTGGTAATTAGAGCTTGATAAAAATTGTTGATAATCAACTGCCTATCTTTCAAGGAGTGATATATGCCTGATCACTGACCAACCGTTTACAGCTTCACTTGGACAGACCAGATCTGAACTATGATGATTGATAGAGATGGGGTGAGGCTGCATACCTAATGAGAATGTTAAACACAAAGCCACTTCTGTCAACATAAATGATGGGTCCTCTAAATGGCAGCACACTTTAAGAATGACATGCTGAATCAATCCTTAACTAATTGGAAAATTAATTAGTGCCTGTCATTTAAACTTTATTTTTTTTAAGCTTCAGTCTGATTACAGTTAACTAGCTGTGTGAAAGCAGACATTTTGTAAACCCAATGAAACTGTGGCCTGAATTTTCATAAAAACATCTCCTTTGGTGGCCTTGGTGTCTGTCAATGATGAAAAATCCATCAGTCTGATAAAGACTATCTATGTGGGAAAACTAGTAAGTTATATTATTTACATTTTGTAAATTTATCTATTGAAGAGTGTCTTTGTTAGGGGTTGTCTTAATTAGAGTTTCTATTGCTGTGAAGAGATACTTTGAACATGGCATCTTTTATGAAAGGAAGAACATTTAACTGGGTGACTTACATTTTCATAGATTTAATCTAATATCACCATGGTAGCACACAGGCAGATTCAGTGTTATAGAGGGAGCTAAGAGTCCTACATCTTGACTTGCATGCAACAGAAAGTGGTTTGAGACACTGGGGCTGACTTCAGCATATATGAGAGCTCAAAGACAGCCACCACCACGATATACTTTCTCCAACAATGTCACAGCTACTTCAACGAAGCCACACCTTCTAATAGTGCCACTCCATATGGGCTTATGGGAACAATTACATTTGAACTACAAAAGGGGTGTAAGTATATTAGGTGACTAGAAAAGTAAATTAGATTCTAGAAAAGTAAAATTTCATTTTCTTACTCTTTTTCATAATGTCAAATGTTGACTAGTTTTTTCTTAACAATTTGAACATATAAAGGCATCAAAGAAAAAATCAATCAAACATGTACACAAGTATAAATACTAACAATTACATTCTTGGTATATACAGGTCACATATTTGTTAATAGTTGTTATAGCTCCTGCAGTAGTCATAAAGCTCAAATGTAGGATTATTTCTGTCAGAAAAGAGTCAGCACATTCCGAAAATCTGTTAGATGTGTATTTAACTCTCAATGTTGACTTTTAGTGCTGAGAGTTGTTCTATCTCACAGATAAAGACAAGAGAATCAAAGAGACCAAGCTATTTATTCAAGACCACATAGCCATGATATAGTAAATGACATCCAGGTCTTCTGTGCAAATACTTTTCTTACAGAAATATATTTCATCCAATTTGTAGATAGAATATGAGAACAGACGATTCATAAATATGAAAATACAAATAGTATCAACACAGCAAAAACTGCTCACATATAGGAGAGATACATCATTGCCTCATGCAACATTCATTGACTAAAATCTTAATAACTAGAGTTATGAAAAATAAGGCAACATGTACCCATTTCAACTTTACTTAAACAACCAAAAAGGTTAAATGTATTTTAGTTTGGCTTATTTAATGAGTATTTGATTACAATTTAAACATTTCTAAATAGTTATTACTATTGCTAGTAGTTAATATTCACTCTTCTGGCTATAAACGTCACAAACACTTAATTTCCCTTTGAAATCCATGGAACACATGCAGTATCTCCTGATCTCTCAGCATGCCTTCCCTCTCTACATAACTACTCTTTACTTACACGCAAGTAAACTTCCTGAACAGACACTTTGTAAGTAAAATAGGTCTCAATGAAATGGCAGAGAAGTAAGAAGAGGAAATTTAGGGGAGGGGAGCATATGTTGGTTTGGAAATAATTTCACGGCTGGAAAGCAGATGGAAAACCAGCAATTATAGAAGCAGCAAAGAGATTTCAACAGACATGTGTAACACTTCTGTAATTTTGAGATCTCATTTTTCACACTTTAGGAAGCTCTCAAATTTGTACATGATTGTCTTGTGTGGCTGTTCTGGATTTCCAGAGAAGCACTCACTAGCTTAGTATATGCCATTGATAATTCCTTAGAGATGCACTGCCCCATAGCAATCAGTTACCAGCACATTCTAACAAGCATGTGCCCATCCGAGGCCAAGGGACATTAGCACAGAACATTCAGAAACATGAGGCAGCCAGAACTTATCATTGCTCTGATTTAGGCTGTTGAGCAGAAAAATGTCTTCTGTGCCCTTAACTAATAAAAGCAGCAGCCTATCTAATCTCTTCCAAGAAACAGCTGTCCATATGAAAAAAAGAAAGAAAAGAAAAAAGTTGTGATTATTTTTTTCCTCTGTATGTAAAAGGAGAGTCACAAGACACATGAACCATCTATTCTCTTTAGCATATTAACACAGACAGTACATTTGATTTTGAAGAATCACTCCCTTATCTTTAAGCTTCATACAGTGTAACATGAAGGGGCCTGCTTGTTTGGGGGTTTTTGTCCTGCCAGGTTCCCACAGCTGTTTAGCCCCAAATAAAAACCACACAGAGGACTCAGTAAGTTATAAAGCTGATTGGCCCATTAGGTCAGTCCAAGTATTTGCTCTTGTTATTTATATTAACCCATTATTCTTATCCATGCTAGCCATGTGGCTCAGTACCTTTTTCAGTGGGGTAGATCATATCCTCCAGCTTAGGTGGTCTGTGCAGGACTGGGAGGAATCAACTTCCTCCTTCCCAGAATTCTCCTGTTCTCATTACATCATTTCTACTTCCTGTCTGGTTTTCCATCCTATACTTCCAGGTTGGCCAACCAGCGTTTATTTAAAACATGATTGATAGAATACAGACAATTCTCCTGCACCAATACAGTCATATGTGCAAGCCAGAAGTACTCATGATCAATAAATTCAGACTGATACAAGAATCTCTGTTTACCAATGTCTAACGTGAGGTCTACGCTAGCTAGACTTCAGGCAATGAACTGCTTGACAGTCTGTTCTCCAAATCAGTTTACATGAGCCTGAACCTGAAGGCAGACAACCTGCAAAACCAAATCAAGTTTTTGGATAATAAAACCTTCTTGATTGATACTTCTTTTTAGAGACTACCCTTCATCCTCTAAATTTAGGCCAGATTCAAGTGTTAAAAAATTTGTGCTTCTGTGTGTGTCTTCCCGGGTCTTACTTCCTGTCTTTTTGATCTGATAAGGCAGAAGAGATTGGACCAGTTCTGGGCTGGATTTCCCTTCAGGAACTTCTGTGCAAAAACATTCCTAAGGTGGGGAGCTCAGTGACACAGTGGCCAGTATGGAGTGACTTTTGAAAGTAAGGAAAAATTGGTTTCCTGAGCACTGAAGCACTTGCCAAAGGGATTGAAAGCCCCAAGGGGCAGAGAACTGAGAGGAAGGTTGCAAAAGTGAGGTAGGATGACGCATTTTTAGGTTCGGTACCCCTTGCTTGAGGTTCTGCCTCAAGACATCCCAATTTTCAGAAAACAGACCACCATCATTACCTGAAATCATGGATGAGCTTGTTCCCAACCATGAATAAAAGTGACCTGGGAAGGTTTGGTGGAGGATGGCCCCATCTTCTTCCTCACTTTCACCCTGATGTCTGAAGAGGCATTTCTAGTCTAGGACAGAGGAAGTACAATCTCTTATTTCTCCCCAGTAATCCATTCTCAAGTAATGGGAATGCCTTGATCGTACACTTATTCTGCATGTAGTCTTCATCTCCAGTACTTTAAATTGTATCCAAGACATTCCTTGTGTCTCCTCTCCCTACAGTAACTCCTTTATAATTTCAAATGGTTGAATAAGAGCTAAAGGGGTAGTCTTTCATGGGAGGAAACTTTATTTATTTTTCCTTACCAGAGTAGAAGAAGACTCATGATTTAAATATCTGACTTGAGCAAAATGGTCTTCCTCAAGGAAGAACACAGCAAATTGATTATCTGATATCAAATGATCCATCCTAAAAGTATATACATACACATAATATTATATAGATTGAGCAGGTAGTACTTATTTATTAATGACCACAAAGATAGATGCAAAAGGATCATGAGTTCAAGGCCAGCCTTAGTTACAAGCAGATTCAATATCAGCCTGAGCTACATCAAACCCTGTCTCAAAAAAGGTAGAGGGAAGACCAAATGTTGTGAATTAACTGTTAAGAAGGGAGACAAAGGCATATCTTCCCCTAGTGGTAGATTCGGTTCTTTACTATAGAAAATGAGAAGAAATTGAGAAACAAGGAGAGAAAATATACATGTGACATGTTCATCTGGTAATCTACTTACAAAGAGGTAGACAAACAAAACTCACCTGTGACTAAAGCATTCTGAACTGTCCTTGCCATGTAGAGCAGTGTTGACAACCAGGCTCCATTCTGGTGCCTCAGCTGTAGCCCTTGCTGCCAGTTCTTCACTACTGACAACTAAGAACTCCATAACCCAGCTAAAGAAAAATACCACATCATACTCTGCAACATTTCATATCCACAAAATAATACACACTGAAAACCAGAAAACCTAAGTAATACTTCTATCTAGGACAGTGACTTTTTTTTCTTTTTTTTTTTATTTGTTAAAAATTTCAGCCTCCTCCCATCCCCCCCATTTCCCTCCTACTGCCCCCACTCCACCTCCTGCCTTGCTCTCCAGTCCTAAAAGAAGTCAGGGTGCCCTGCCCTGGGGGAAGTCCAAGGCCCTCCTCCCTCTATTCAACTCTAGAAAGGTTTGCATCCAAATAGACTAGGCTCCCAAAAAGCCAGTACATGCAGTGGAATCAAAACACAGTCCCAGATATTCATCAGTGTGGCTATGGGATAAGGCCAGTTCAGGCACTCTTTCCTCTGCTACCCAAGGACCTTCTTCTGGCGATGGATAGAGATAGAGACAGAGACACTCATTGGAGCACTGGACTGAGCTCACAAGGTCTAAATTAGGAGCAGAAGGAGGGAGAACATGAGCAAGGAAGTCAGGACCACGAGGGGTGCGTCCACCCACTGAGACGGTGGGACTGATCTAATGGGAGCTCACCAAGGCCAGCTGGACTGTGAGTGATGGAGCATGTGATCAAACTGGACACTCTGACTGTCAGATTTATTTTGAGGTCTTTAATCCATTTGTACTTGAGTTTTGTGCATGGTGATAGATATGGATCTATATTCATTCTTCTACATGTTGACATCTAGCTATGTCATCACCATTTGTTAAAGATGCTTTCTTTCTTCCATTGTATAATTTTAGCTCCTTTGTCAAAAATCAGGTGTTTATAGGTCTTCAATTCAATTCCATTGGTCAACATCTCTGTTTTTATGCCAATACCAAGCTGTTTTCATTACTGTAGCTCTGTAATAAAGTTTGAAGTCAGGGATGGTAATGTCTCCGGAAGTACTTTTATTGTAAAGGATTGTTTTGGCTATCTTGGGTTTTTTGTTTTTCCATATAAAGTTGATTATTGTTCTCTCACGGTCTGTGAAGAATTTCGTTGGGATTTTGATGGGGATTGCATTGAATCTATAGATTTCTTTTGGAAGAATTGCCATTTTTACTATGTTGATCCTCCCAATCCAAGAGCATAGGAGATCCTTCCATTTTCTGGTATCCTCTTCAATTTCTTTCTTCAAAGTCTTAAAATTCTTGTCAAATAGGAGCAGGAGGTGCCCTGCACTCCCTTCCGGAGACCTCACCCCTCTGGGTGGAAAGCCCCAATGCTGGAGGAGGAACTGTTCCTGGGCAAAGGACTTCCCAGACAATAGGGCAGGGTTGGGGAGGCAAGGTTGTGTGGAACAAAGAAGCCCCTGCAGCAGGAGCTGGAGGGGCCCTGTGCTTTGTTCCCAGAATGTCCACCCTGGGCTGGCACACACTCACCCGTCTGGATGGGTCTTCTTAGCACAGAAACATGGACTCCTTGACAGTTACTATTGCATAATCTGGGGAAAAAAATAACTTTTGAGACAAGTCTTTCATTCTTCTTAGAAGAAATATATTAAAAATGATATTTATAGTTTTGTTACAAGGCAATCATGTAATGAATTACACAGTGACCAGAATGTAGCAAGGTCAAAATTGAAATGGCTTTTCCTAGTATTTAATGAGGATTGTGGACCACACTTTTCTCACCTCTTTATCCTATCTGCCATTGTATTCTTATTGATATATTCAGATCACGTTCAGTGAAGCTTCATCAATATACTCATATCCTTTCTTGGCCATATCTCATACCCTAACTCTTGGCCAATTTTGCAATATGTGTGGATCCTACCATGTGTGGGTTACCCAAGATCTTTGACATCTATATCTTGACCTCTATGCTCAGCAGTAGTGTGCCTCTACTATGCTTTGCTGGCTTGTCATCACCCATGGCTGCTTAATTAGGTTCTGAAATTTTCAAAATGGAAAAGAGCTTCATCTCATGCCATCGTTTTAGCAATTTTCTCCTAAACCTTCCTATTATCTTGCCTCTCCAGAACACCCATTAGCAATAAGTCTTCTATTTCACTAGCGAGGACCTCTTGTCCTTTGATCTAGTCTTCTATAAGACCCTCTGGGATTCTACAAGAGCCAACTCAGACTAGCTCCCGCATGAAAGAGAAATTTAATATAAGATGCAAGTACAGCTCACAGAATCAAATGAATGGAAGAAACAGAGCCAGACTTCAAAAGGTTTGTGAATCAGAAACAGCAAAGACACCAGGGTCTCCGGCACTATTTCCCTGAGTTCACCTCTGTTCTTTCTGTGTGTTTCTTTTCTTGCTTGAAACATTTTCTATGCTTTCTCAGTCAGTGGTAACAGAATTCCACCACAAAGCTGCTCTATTTGCATGACCTCATTGCTAGCCAACCCCAGATCAAATGACTCTCTGAATTCTGATGCACCAAAAAGCTTATGCTTTTGCAGACAGTGAAACATTGTTTAGGGCTGAACCCTAGACAATTAGTTATCACTGAGGGTTGACGCCTAGACAACTAATTGGAGTTTGGAGCACACAGTCAGATAAATATGATTACTAAGTACAGAAGAAGGGCATGTTTTATAAACAAGGATGAAGCAATACAGAAGTACAAATCTTTGGCTTCTCCGAATAGTATTATCTATGTGTACTTTAAGGGTGCTGTATTTACATGCTCTGAATTCAGTAATAATCTATGTTGCTATTGTAAATGGATCTTCTGTCCCTTAGTAATGCTTAACCCAGGGCAATTTATAATAATAATGACTTTTTTTTAACCCAGTGGATATCATGGCTTACAGAAGAAAATGTTGTCATAGTAACATAAATTTACAAAATGTTAAGGTAAATATTTAGTGACAACTGGTACTAAATAATCCTAGTAATTCTTACATAAATCCCTATTTAATAAATTCATAATTTCACTCTTTAGTTATTCCAAATTTATAGCATTTCTCAAAAATGTCAGACCTCTTCTTATCATTCATCATACTGTTTTACTTCATGTACTTTCATTCCCTCCAGAATTTAAGAAAAATTGAAGTCTAACAAACAACAACTCTCCAGATTCCTCAATGGCCAAACTCGTTTATGAAATGATCTTTAGTCCTGGTTTAGATTTTACCAACTACCTAAGGACCAGTTATTCTTTCTCCTGAGCTTGACAATGATTCCTCATCCTAATTCCAACCTTTCCAATCCTCTCTAAGCTTCTAAAGCATCAGCTATTGGACCTATTTCTTTGAGTAGGAATTGATTTTATATCTGCATATGTTTTTCAATAGCATGCAATTTATCTGTCTGCCTCTAATATTTTCCATAATTTACAATCATGTGTGCTGCTTTCTTTAATCCTCAGTACCAGATACTTCTTCAGAACAGCACTTTAACATCTACTTCCTAGCCATCCATTCACTTCTCTAAGTCAATGTCAAGATTTCAGTTGTCAACCTCCTCATCATCTTTCTGCATCTACTTGATCACTGTCTTCCCTTGTGCTCAACCCTTAAATATTAATTTTACCATAAAGAAGTCCAACATCAGAGCTGTTATGGAATTATTTTCATAGTGCTATTTACTCGTCATCTAATCCAAGCTGTTAGAAAGACTGAAAGTGAATGGTTTTCCCCTGCCAAAACTATATCATATTTCAGTAGCTCTATGAACAGTTTTATATATTGAGGCAAAGAAAAATTATCAATGAATCTTCTCAAAAAGACTTACCTCACAAAGACAGATATGAAAGCATAAAATTCAACTCTGTATTCACAGACTATCTAAGTAAAAAAAAGATAGCCTAAAGCAATCTATCTCAAGACCAAACAATACCACTTTTGGGTATGTACCCAAAGGATTCTCAATCATACCACAAAGGCATGTGCTCAACTAAGTTCATAGCAGCATTATTTGTAATAGTCAGAACCTGGAAACAACTTAAATAATCCTCAACCTATGAATGGATAAAGATAATGTCGTACATTTACACAGTTGAGTACTGCACAGTGAAGACAAATAACGACATGATGAAATTTGCAGGCAAATGGATGGATCTAGAAAACATCATATTGAATGAGGTAACCCAGACCCAGAAAGACAGTATAATATGTACTCACTCATAAGTGGCTTTTCGACATAAAGCAGAGAAAAACCAGCCTATAATCCATAACTCCAGTGAACCTAGACAAAAAAGAGGACCCTAAGATTGACATATATGGATCAAATCTACATGAGAATTAGAAAAAGACAAGATTACTTGAGTAAGTTGGGAAGTAAGTTGGGGAAAAAACTTTCCAATCAAATGTACCTAAAAATCAAACTGGTGTAGCTATCCTAATATCTAACAAAATAGACTTTAAATTAAATCAATCAAAAGAGACAAAGAATGACATCTTATGTCAGTCACAGGAAACGTCTATAAAAGAGGAAATCTTAATACTGAATGTCTATGCTTCAGATACAAGGGCACCCTCATATATAAAAGAAACATTGCTAAAACTTAAATTACATATTAAACCCCACACACTAATAGTGGGAGACTTAAACACCCCATTCTCAATAATGGAAATGTCTGTCAGAGAAATAAGAGAGCTAACAGACATTATGAATCATATGGACTTAACAGATATCAACCGAGGGATCTAAAATGGCTGAAAAATCCTTAAGAAAATGTTCAACAACCTTAGTCATCAGAGAAATGCAAATCAAAATCACTTTGATAACAACGTATACTGGACAGGATGTGGGGTAAAGATAACACTCCTCCATTGCTAGCGGGAGTGCAAACTGGTACAGCCACTTAGATATCAGTGTGGCGATCTCTCAGAAAATTAGGAAATGGATAGGGCAAAAGGGAAGGGGGAGGAAAGAAGGGGAGTGGAGAAAAACATATAGCTCAATAAAAATGATAAAAAAGGTTTTAAACAATATCAAGAAAATAAAGAGCAAAATTAGGGGAAATAACAGATATTTTCAATGTTGCATTGAAAATACCCCAACATACAAATTAGGCAATTATATTATTTTGGCATTAAATAAAATTTACATGAAATTTAAAAAGAATCACCTTTTAATACTAAAGTCATAAGCAACAGACAGAATATGGGAAGATCTTGGCCTTTGTTTGAAGTGGGAGAGTCTAAAGTAATCCTAGAAGTGCTGCCCTGCTCATTTCTTGCTTTGTGAGAATAAACTTGCCCTACTTAAGGCACTTTAACATTTTATTATTGTTTTTCTTCTCATCCATTTTGTTTTTAAATCCATTTAATGCTTTGACCCTAACTATACAATCTCACATAGAAAGCATATAGCAGACTGCCATACTTTGTGTTTATAAAAAGTTGAATATGATGTCGTTTGCAACCTTCTCCAATGATGCCTTTCTATTTTATTTTGAATGACATTCAAGCTCCTTAACAGGTTGAGGCTTTTTGGAAGTCAAATCTATTCAGTCAATCATGGTAAGCCTTTGCCTGGGTGGAGCCCTTGAATTTGGCTTACCTTCTTTCATTTCAGCTTTCTCAAGGGTTGTTATAAGTCAAGTGCCAGATCTTGGGGAGCTTAGCTTTTCAACTAGGAGCTTGTAGGCAGGGCCTCCTTTATATTTGTGGCATCTGTTCATACCTTTATTACAGCATTCATCACCGTCTAGGGTAATGATTTGTTTACCTGTCTCTTCTACACAGTGTGTGCCATGAGAAAAAGAATGGTTTCTTAGCTAAGTGAGTCCAGATCCCAGCCCTACTGCCTGGCACAGAGTAGAAACTACATTAATTATTTTGTTGAGTAATGAATCCTGCTTGGTAGCTCCTTGAGAGTAAAAGTCAGAAAAATAACCAGGTTTTTATTTCCTTTGTAAACCCTAAAATGCTGACATCTCTAAAAAAGCATATGGTATAAGACTGGATCACAATAACAGGAACTTTGTCTGCCATTGTGCCATATATGTATCAGGAAGACACTAAAACTGATTAATCTTAATTAATTATAACATCCACAGTTTTACAATGCAAGGAAGAGATACTACCTTTATACTACTTCTGTGTTGCTCATAAGCAAGGAAAACATCTATAAAAAGTAATTCCACTGATATTATTAACTTTCTATGCTAATAAAACATTCCTTCTAGAAAGCCCTCGAAAAGAATCCCTAATTCTCTTGAGCTGATCAGATAACCCCCACTTCCTTGTGACATCATCTCGCTTGTCTTTGTTTTAATCACTGGAGAAGAAGCAATATTCTTTTCTTCTACTGTTGCACCTGGAGGATCACCAATCACATGTGCGTCTCCTTCCTTCAGGTGTCTCCCCTGCTTTGGAAGAGAGAAAGAAGGACGTATATGAAAGGAAAAGGATGTTTCTTTTTGACTCTAGGTCTACATTCTGAAGGTAAAGGAGGCTTCTAAGTAACTATCATGTTTCAGGTGAGTCACCTCATCATTATTCATATGATCCTAGTGAAGTTTAAACTTATTCTTATTTATGTCTAATACCTAAACTCGATTTTTGTAAGTAAAGTCTAGCGATTTCTCATAATAACAACTAATCATATTTCTCAACTCCATTTTCTAAAGTGTGCAAAATATTGACTCACAATAAGGATTACTCCTCACCATCTTCCTTTTGAGAAATGTGGGCCACAGGGGTCTTCGCTTCAGGCTTTTCTCTGCGCTCGCACCACACATTGGGTACTCTAAGTCATATGTTTCTCTCAAGACATACATTATGATTGAATCATCCACAAGGACATGATAATAGAGCATTGTTAGGAGCCATCAGCATGTTTGCCCACACCAGCCTAGGAGTATGCTATAAGTTGTAAATCTTTCCAGAAAGTCCAATTACTAGGTGTATTACAGTAGCCACAGTAACAGCTATGGGGTTAAACAAAGCATATGTCTTCCTCAGGACAAATGCTTCTCTGAATTTTAGCAGTAACCGCCATTTCTAGTCACCGTTCTCAATATCATATTAAACTACAGGAATAAATCTGAAAGACCTTTTCAGATAAATCCAGCCCCATGTGATCGTTTTCAGTTTTTTACTTTTGTTTGTTATTTATCCTTTCAGCTCTAATTATGAAGTTCAATATTTTTCCTGGTCAGTAAGGTATAAAAAGATCCTCATATAATTCACCTGTACTACAAAATTTATAAGTGTTCGTGGTTTTTAAGGCCATCACATGTTTTCATTTCTTCCCTCTCCTATTTTGATCAAGGCATGGCCTTTTAAGGGTTGCCATTACCACAGCCCATTATCTAGAACTGGTAACACAGATGTCCTAATACCGTGACTAGCCAGTAGTCTGCCTCCTACAATAAACTTCCCACTGAGAAAAGGTCTCACAGCCAGCATCATGCTTTTCTTTTCATTCCTTATTGTATGTCCATCATCTTAGTGAAACTGATCTTGAAAGCACTGCATACTTGTTTAAAGGAAACCTGAGCTGTCAATCGGTCCAGACAGAGGGCTTTTTCAACAAAATTATTTCCTATCATGAAAAGTCACACCTGAAACCTGTATCACTATGTTGCTAAAGAGAACAGAACCCATTGTTTATTCTGAAATAAAGCTCACTTCACAAGTGCAGATTATCTGAACTATAGGTTCAGATGATTCATGTTCATCAGTTTGCCACAGAAGACACACATACACTAGCTTGCAACAGGAGACACACATGCACTAGTTTGCAACATGACACACATGCACCAGTTTGCAACATGACACACATGCACCAGTTTGGAGCAGAAAACACATATACACCAGTTTGCAACAGAAAATACATACTTCAACAATTAATTTTTAACAAATATTTCACAGAAAACTATCCCAAATGTTTCCCAAAACTCTTTGGCCTTCATAGATGTTCTTCAGCCCAGTTTTGGTGAAGGTGATGATCTCCTGAATATCCCTGGCTTAAATGGAATGTGAGGTATATATCCTCAGTTTCATGCTGCAGTTGAAATTCCATTTTTTGAGGGCTTCTGCATGTATTATACCCACTAAGCAGAAGGCTAAGTATTCATTTAGTAGAAATGAAGCATCCAGGTTTGGTTTTTGGTTCTTAATGAGTAATTTTGTGTTTATGGACTTGAAATAAACTGTGTTCTACAGATTAAAAAGTATATCAAAGTATATCAAAAAAAGTCCGATGGAGGGGACAACACTATGTATAAAAGACTATTCAAGTGAGATAGTGTGTAAACTGTTCCTTTAGAATATTAACTTATAAGCATATATTGTTGGACTCACTTATTATTAAATGATTGACTGAGATTCAATATTAATGACATTTATTGAAAGACCACATTAAGAAAAATAGGATTTCAGGAAGTGGGCAAAAGTGGTGGTGTACTTTTTTAATCTTTCTACATTTCAACTGGGGGAAAAGAATTTAGACTATCAACAATCAAACCAGAGTCATCTAGAGTACAAACCTTATTTGGGCAGCATAAGACCCCATCTCAAAGAAAAATAAAAAGCCAGATAAACTCAGCATTAAAAAAACAAAACAACAACAATATAAAAAAATACTTAACAATTGTTTTTGCAAACCACAGATAACAGGAGGAAAGGCAATTCACTAACACACTCAAGACTGCATAATACCAGCATCTGTATAGGAATAAGAGGAAAACCACTGCCAACGAATGAGGGAGTCTGAGAGTAGGAGAATCCTAATCATTAGTGGTGTTCGTTAGGAAGCAGGAGCCAATTCTGGCACAGTGGCAGAACTACAAAGAGAATATGTGGCCTTTTCCCTAAATGAACAGAACAAAGAAGTCCTGATGATGCTCAGAACTGACAAGGCTCCTGTCAAGGACCCACGAACCTGCAGTAAAGAAATGTCGTAGAAGACATTGAGAACAGAATGAGACAGAGACAAAATGAGGAAAGAGGGATGGCAGAAGTGCAGAGCAAATTCCAGAAAACACACAGCACATTTCTAAATACGGCAGAAAGCAGCCAAAAGCTATAACAGTCGATGCAAATTCCTGGAAAGAAGCTGTGTCTGCAGAGGTGGATTGAAATTTCAGAAGAGCAGTGGTGTGGAGAGGTTGGAATTCTGTAGATCCAAAGGCGGATTGCCTCATCTGGGTCTAGCTTTAAATTTTGAATCCATTCCTTGCCTGTTTCTGGTTCAGAAATAATATCCTTTGACTAATAATAAAAAAAAAACTCTTTAGAATCTATTGGCTCAGCTGAACCATAGTATCTACCAAACCCACTAAGACTTTCATCTGATAGCGTGAGGCCTATAGGGAAGCTTCCATCACCTTGTTGTGACCTGCTTGTATTTCAGACTTGTCTTGATTTATGCTATCTTTTATTTTGTAAAACCATAAAGCTTCATGAAACAACTTCCACATAGGAACATAGAAACTGTGGCAATCACATCTGTGTTCTCAGGTGACTATCACTCAAAATACAACTGGAATAAACTACCTCTTACTCCCTTTAAGGTGAAAACTATGATTGTTTGCATAGATAGAAGAAAGGTTACAAAGCTCTACTAAAATTAACTTTAGGAAAACCTATTTTATATACACATTAGCTATATGAAAATATCAAGATCATGTTCTTTAAAGAGACTATATGACAAAATGAGAAGTAAAGACATAACAACATACATGATCACAATAAATGAATGCCTGAAATATGTTCACAACTCTGAACAGAATTACAACTTTGAAACTAGCTAAGAAACTTTTACAGAGTGGCCCATTATTTGAAAGGAAAACATAAATTAGAATCTACAAAAGCTCATAAAATGTACTGTACTCTGAAAAAATATTAAAACTGAGGAGGAGAAAATATTGCAAAAAATATTAAAGCTGAAATAACACAAGAAAGAATAAATACAAAAGATGAAAGCATAAAGAAAATAAATAAATGAATGAATGAAAAAAATAAATGAAAAGGTAATGAAGAAAAGCTGGGAGGAAATAACAGGAACAAAGGTGGGTGAGAAACACTGACCACGGGGTAAGCAGTTTCAGCCGATGTGTATCACAGAGGAAGGCCAGTGTGTGGGAGAAAAATAAATACCGAATCCGATAATCCCACAATGAATAACCCAGAGAAGAATTAGGTTTGTCAGATGTGCACATAACTTCTGAGGATCGATTCATGACAACCAAAGGCAGAACACATTCCAGTAGAATGATGTGGCTACCAAAGAAAGGGAAACATTCTTATGGGCATCTGGAAAACAAAGCGTCTGGCCTTGGGAACCAAATAGAATTAGATTATTATCAGCCTTCTCAACAGCTGCCTTACACCATAAGAAAGAGAAGCAGCATACTGCTAAAGGTAAAGACAATGTGTACGCTTGATTGCGTTTTTAATCTCCCTAAGAAGTTTTGCAGCTTGACTTGATTTCTTCTGTTCTGTTTTTCTTCCTTCACCACTCCTCACTGTAAAGAGAAGCTTTTCTGAATAATGTTGAACGATATAAACATCACTATTTGAAGATAGTTTGATGCCATGTCAATTTAGCTAAACATCAGTAATATCACCCCCAGCTGCCCCAACACACACATACTACCTTGGTTCAACCTTTTCCATAGCCATAGGCTTTTGTTCAGGTTTACAGTACCAGTCATAAACTTCCTTCTGAACAGTGTGTTGAAAAGTCAAGCAGAGAGTGGTTAGCCATGTACATTTCAGAGATGCCACTATTAGACAGTGGGCTCATCCTGGTACTGCCTAACAGGGTAGTACTATAGTTAACAAGGATCATATATGAATAATTATTGGTGCTCGTTCTCCTGCCATAATCTACAAAGCTCCTTATGACACTATGAAAACTGGCCAATAGGAGGAGAGCTCTAGCTCAGTTACAGCTTGATTGTCAAGGATCTTGCCACTAAAGCATGTGTTGTCTTTAGCACTCCATAGTGCTAGATTTATTTAAGCCACAATCTTTGAGGCAGGCTCTCATTACTTGCTGTCTATGTCTGTAGTGAGGGAGCTGCGGGCAGGCTTGCTTTTCATCCTGCCCAGCTCCCGCACGGCTAGCTTAGCCCCAGAAATAATAACACATAAGTTGTATTCATTTAAATACTGCCTGGCCCATTATCTCTAGAGAATTAGTTACTGGCTAACTCTCACATCTTGATTAACCCATTTCTAATAATCTGTATCACACCACGAGGTGTGGCTTACCGGGAAAGATTCAGCATGTCTGACCTGGTGGCTGGCTCCATGGCGTCTGCCTCATAGCCCTCTTCCCAGCATTCTGTTCTGTTTACTCCACCTACCTAATTTTCTGTCCTATCAAGGGGCCAAGGCAGTCTCTTTATTGACCAATGAAAATAACACAATAGACAGATAACCCTCCTCCATCATATGTCAGGCCTGCAGGTTCATAAGCTTCCAGGACTTTTCCTGTGTCTGCCTCCCATCTCGCTTAGGTTACAGACGTGTACTACCCTCTTCTAATCGTTACAAAGATTTTAAAAATTCGAACTCGGCTTGGCCCATAACCATACTGATGAATATTTTGCTTATCACCATAGATCCTTCATCTGGCAATAGATGGAGATAGAGATGGGGTCCCACGTTGGAACACTGGACTTAACTCCCTAGGTCCAACAGAGAAGCAGCAGGAAGAAGAACGTGAGCAGGGAGGGCAAGATCAGAGGGAGACTTCATCCGGCGATGGATGGTGATGCAGATGGAGACCCACATTGGAGCACCGGACTGAGCCCCCCAAGGTCCAAAGGAGGAACAGAAGGAGGAAGAACATGAAAAAGCAAATCAGAACGGCAAGGGGAGCGATCACCCACTGATACAAGGGGACTGATCTAATGAGAGTTCACCAAGGCCAGTTGACTGAAGGAGTGCTTGATCCAACCAGATTCTCTGGAGGAGGCTGGATTCTCTGGAGGAGGCTGGATTCTCTGAATGTGGCTGGCCCGAAGTCTTTCTAAAAAGCCATTGACAATGACTCTGGGACTTGTTTCCTCTGCATATTCTGGATCTTTGGGGATCCAGTCTGATTAGATACTCACCTTCCTGGTCCTGGAGGGAGCGGGGAGGAACTTGAACTACCCACAGGGCAGGAAACCCTGACTGCTCTTAGGGATGGAGAGGGAAGAGGAGAGGGAGTGGGGGGAGTGGGAGGGTGTTGGGAGGAGGGGCGAAAATGGAAACTTTTATATTTTAATAAACTTTGAAAAAAAATTCGAACTCGGGTCCTCGTGTTTGCTCAGCATGCACTTGACCTGCTGAGTTACCTTCCCCATCATGTTCAATTAAACATAGTAGTGGACTCTTGACTCAGTGTCCCCATGGGCTGCTTCTCATGACTGAAATGACTAGCCGAATTGCACCTCTGCTTCAAATCTGTGTTCTATTAAGAATAGCAGCATTTACCATATGGCGTTCTTATAAAGACATCATGAAAAAAATTCTAATAGAAATCTTAGAATAGTGAGGTAGTTTGAATGTAAACTGGCCCCCATAATTGTATGGGAAGCAGAACTATTAGGAGGTATGGCTTTGTTGGAGTGGGTATGGCCTTGTTGGAGGAAGTGTGTCATAAGGGGGCAGACTTTGAGGTTTCATAGGCTCAGGAAAGTGTGTCAATCAACTTCTTGTTGCCTATAAGCCAAGATGTAGCCAGCACCATGTCTGATTGCATGCCGCCATGTTACCCATCATGATGATAATGGACTGAACCTCTGGAACTGTAATTGAGCCCCCTTGGTTAAAAGTTTGGTCTTTTTTTTTTTTTTAGTAAGAGAAGCTGTGGGTATGGTGTCACTTCACAGTAATAGAAAATCCTAACTAAGACAAGTGGCATTTGTCTTATATGAGATATCAAAGCACTAAAACGTTATATCACATCTCTAAAGCATCACTGGAGAGAGGAGCTTCTAACTCAAAGTGATATGTGTCAGAATATGCAAGACTTCGTCCTAAGTCAGAATTAATTAGTCACAGTCACTTAGTCAAATCCTGAAACTCTGAAATCCTCTTGATACTGATAAAACAGGGAAAATAGCAGCATTCTAAAACTAATACAACGATTCAGTATACCTTAACTAAAATCTGGATATTTATATGTAGGTACTATCATGGAATTCTTCCAAATTGAATATATGTATACTATGAAATCATTATAACTGTCTTGAAAATTAATGCTAAGGTATAATCTACCTTCTAGGTTGCTGGAAAATATTAGATGCATTTTCCTGCCAAAACTTAAAATTCTAGGAGTGCTTGACTTGGCAGTACATACTGTAATAAAAACTGGAATAATTTGGTTAAGAATAGCATGGTCCTGCTTAAGGATGATATGCTTGTGTGCTGTGCATCCTTATTTTAAAACTCATTGAACTGTATACACTTACAACAGAGGAATTTTATGTTGGACAATTATTTCTTGAAATGCCTGTTAAAGAGTTTTGTGACTCCAACCTAATTTGCTTTGTGAATTATACATTAAAACCTATTAACTACTCAACCCCCTAACTCACAAAAAAGAAAAGACCTCCACAAGTTCCCAGTGATACTGTGTGTATAATCACAAACATCTTTTCTTCTGAAGCAGAATGTCCTTCTGTATATGTGTTGCTTTTATTGGTTGACAAATAAAGCTGCTTTGACCAATGGCGCAAGTGTATTCCTAGCCAGCTTTTATATCTCAAATTAACCCATTTCTATCAATCTGTGTATTGTCACAAGTCTGTGTCCTACTGGTAAGGTTTCGACTTTTCAGCATCTTTCTCCTTCAGCAGCTACCTGGTGTCTGCCTGACTCCACCTACTACTCTCTCTATGTATCTCTGATTAGATTTCCCACCTGACATTACTCTGCTCAGTCATTGGATCAAACAGCTTTATTTATCAATCAATAAAATCAACACATATACAGAAAAAACATCTCACATCATTCTTCTGTGAAAATATCTACTAAGTATGCTAAGTCATGAATATGTGTGCCTACTGGTTATAGAGTCTTCTAACATACACTGAAAAATACTGACGATACAGTCTTCAATGTAAGTGATCATATGAAGGCAAATGGAAATGTCCGTTAGGGCTGCTTTACTATACCACTTTCTGTGTGATTCACAGCCATCACAATTATGAACTCTGGGAATTTGATGATGACTCTACTGAGTCTATATAAGAACCAACCCATCCTATACCTTACCTGGGCAACACAGTAGAGCTGACCCAGTTGGTGGAAGTATAGGTGAGTTGGTCCCAAGTGTGTGACAGTGGGATAGCTGACCATACCTCCGTCATCTACCATGTGGTGGTAGAAACAAAGGAAGGATACCCTCTTGCCCTTGCCCCTGCCACCTGTGGTGGGTGGGAGAGATGATCTTGAGATCATAAGATCAGGAGAGCGATCCTTGCCCCTCAACAGCTGCAGGACTTGTGAGAACAACCACTGCATTCCTGGGCACCACAGTAGGGATGACCCTGGTGATCCAGGCATGTGAGAGCCAATGCTGAGTGTGTGAAAGCAGGAGACCTGACTCCACCCCTTGCTCAGTGCTGTAAGGAGTAAACTAGCTGGGACAATGCTAGAGAGCTCACCCTGCTGGTGAGGACAGGGTCGAGCTGGCAGGCTGACCAACCCTGCAACTACCCAGAACCCAGAACTAGGGTTACATGTTGGTCCACCCCAAAATCTGCTTCACCTATGATCTGCAGGAGCAAGTGAAGGAGCTGGCCCTTCAGACCCAAAGCTGCAGGATCTCCACACCACAGGGCAACAGCAGAATATCCAAGACTAGTCCAAGTGAAGGCCATATAGTATAATAGAAACTAGAGCTTTCAAACCAGACCAATGACTCTTTGCAATGAACACTTAGAAGCAAAGATATGGACAAACGGGTTTACTACTGCAAGTTCACTGTGTTACACTGAATCTTCCATATAATGAGATCTGTTTTTCTTTTTTTTCCTCTTTTCTTTTCTTTTCTTTTCCCTTTTCCTCTTAAATTATATTTTAACTTGGAGGTGTTGCAAGGTCAGAGGGCAGATACAAAGGGATAGAGAAATGAATGGGATAAAGATGCATGATGTGAAAGACACAAAGAAGAAGAAGAAAGAAAGAAAAAAAGAAAAAGCTACCCGTCATCACACAGGGGTGAATATAACAGCACCATTTCGTATACATAGGTTTGTGGAAAGTGTGAGGCATTCCTTCAGTTGTGTACCCTTGGTTACCTACCAGGCTCAAGTAGATCACCCCAATCTAATCGCAAAAGTAAGTGAATCACAAAACAAAAGCCAAAGTCATGAATGTGAGAATGGAATGGGTAGCAAAGGGGGAAAGATTCATAGGGTTGGAAGATAAGAATAGGGGGAGAAGAGAATGTATCCAGAAGGCACTGTATACATGCATGAAATTATCAAAAAAGCTAACATGATCATAAAAAGGAATGCCAGTTCCCACCTTTAGTCTTCCTTTTTAGTGCAAAGAAAGTATAAGATTATTAGCAAAAACATAACATACTTTAAGGTTCAGCTAAGTTAAATCATGTTACATATTAAAATTTGCTGCTGCTATTTGATTATTAAAGAACAGATGGGCATATTCTCTGGAAGAAACCTATTAACAATAGATGCCTGATACCAGCTTTGGTCTTATTAAAACAGTTCTTACTTAACACTGCGTTCCAGGCACCATGTTTTAGTTATATAACACCAGTGCCCTCAACACACGACTCAAATGTCAGCTTCCTGGGCAGTGCCTGGGAAGAACAAAGTTTGCAGAGCACAATGGCACTGTTCTGCCCTTTTCAGTCCACAAGCCATCATAAACAGTGGCAAACAAGAGACAAATTTCATTGTTTCCCTCAAAGTCTACTGGTATTTGGAAACTATATGTTACTCACACAGAGTCAGCAAAACATGCAGCTATGTCTTCTTACCTCCCAGTGGTAGAGCGACACTTTCTGCAAAATAATTTATCTGTCCATGTATTACCTCTGGTAGATAATACTCCAGGGGATGTTCTTGGGTACTGAAATTGAAAATCCAAATACATGCTTTTCATTCCCATATCACAGCTTAATTATTGAGCCATTGGACCAAGGAGTTATCTAAGCCTGAAGTCCTTAACTGCTGATGCTACATAAGTCCAAGAACATGAGGTTTCTTCAGCTGAGTTTGAGAAAAAAAAATGTGGCATGAATTTGCAAGGGAGCACATATGAGCATCATGGTAAGAAGCACAATGCCTGTAATATGACAGACTCTACCATGCTGTGTGAAGAATGGCAGAATTTGAACTGTGTGTAGAGGGAGATATAGGTAAAATAGCTGTCTAAGGGGTACTGACACCTCTGCAAGAAGAAACTAGAATGCACAGCCAGGAATATTGGTAGCAATGAAGTAACACTGGTAGTAACTGGGAAGCAGGGAAAGAAAAGTTACACAGTAGAGAAACAGATATTTCATGACCTTGAAACATACAGGATAAAGGGAGTAACTCAAGCTTAAGAAAGAGAATAAAAATAAACAAAGCCATTAAACAAATCCTTGTGCTATATAAGTATTTTTATGACAAAAAGAAGACAGGCTTGACTTAAACATTTGTATTAGTCACTTACTCCTTGCTGTAACAAAATATCAGATAGTGAGTTAGAAAAAAAAAGGTTGGTGACCCCTGGTTTCCAGGAGCAGCCCACCAAGGAAAGGAAAGAATGATGGCAGGAGTACGAGCTGCCTGTTTGCAAGACAGTCACAGTCAAAGAGACGAGTATCAGTGCTTGTTGGCCTCCTCCTTTACCCAGCTGTATACAGCCCAGCACCAGGCCTGTGATAGTGCCACCTGTACATAAGGTGCTTCTTCCCTCCTCAATTAAATGTCACTGGAGATGGTCCCAAAGAAATCTCCAGACAAGTATCTCCTAGATAACCCAGTTACATCAAGTTAACACTGAAAATTATAAGATCACTCTTCGCTGTTATTATACATCAAATAAATATAAATATATTTTTTGCTTTAAGTTATATATATTATATATATTATACTATTATATATTATTTTTTTGCTTGGAAATAATATATATATATATGTGTGTGTGTATATATATAGGTTATCTGTCCCGCGCTTCCGTCTCGCCAGCAAGAACCACGCGGGACACATAGGATCCTTCTGCAGAAAAGCTTTATGTCTCTTGGGAGCTAGAGCATAAGCCACATGGTGGAGACCCAGATAAGATGGAACCCATCCCTTATATAGGAAACAGACCCTGCTTTGGACGTGTCACTCCTTGATTGGTCAACTGCTCCCAGTCCCAGGTGAAACCTTGGGAGTAGTGGAAAAATACCAACAAGTGTGAGCTTTCTAGCTCACCTGGCGGTGCAGCGCCATCTATGGTGGAGAGTGTGGTTGCGGCCTTCTACATCTCCCCCTAATTTACTTCTTTGCAGAAAGGCAACTCCCTAGGAAGGTAAAGATAGAGGTCGCACTTCCCAAAATAGAAACATTAAAATGGGCTTACACGGAATCTGTCCCTAGGCTCATGACACCTGGAACCTATCCGGCCTGTCCTCTGCCAATTTTTTGGGAAAGGGAAATATACGGCAGGAAACCCTTATGCTGAGCGACTTATCTCTCAGAGAGGGCCATTCTCTGTGCGATGCTCTTCAGCTCGACAACCTTCAGGGCTAGCTAAGCCAAGCACTCCACCCTGTGCAATGGACCACAGTCCTAGGGGTGCAGGAGCTGGTTGGCTTAAACCTTACTGCTTTAACATAGATAACCACACATCAGTAGAGGCTCCCTGTTTTAGGGCAGCCAGCGCTGTGCAAAAACCACTTTGTCCCTATGACTTTGGGATTTGAGTCAGCAGACCATCCAGAGGAGAAACACTATTCCATAGCATAGGACTGTTCCAAACATTCCAACCCCCACCCATTCTTTGAAGTAGGGGATGAAGGACACAATCCAGGACTGGAATCCTTTGGCCAGGCTTATGTCCACTCGCGTGGAGTTGATTGTCACGATGGACCGTCTCAAGGAGGACAGCAAATCATCAAAATTCTCCTGCAAGATACAAAGACAATTCTCGGGACAAGTTAGTCATTTTTATAAAGTTCTCATATGGTACACTGGTCACACAAAAGGCTGGAGTTTTCCATTTATAGCCCAATTGGGTAAGCTGCCATAAGATATCCACCTGTTCTTTATTCTACCTCTAATAGATGTATCTATGGTAGCCTGTTGATCCAGGGCTGTAGCCACTGTGGTAGATAACTGATTGAGGGTCTTTGTTTTTTATGATATAGGCCGTGTTGCCCCAGTGGCGCCTAGGAAAAACCCAGGTCCTGTTTGTTGATATTAGGTTTAAGATTTATTGGTTCCCGTATTTCTTGCAGGTACGGTGGCCTTGGGTTCCAGAGCCCGCCCGCCATCCAAGTGCTGTGCGCGGCACTGGCTCCACCCCCAGGCGCCCCCGCCTTTCCCGCGGGGCCAGCCCAGACCTTCGCGGCTGTGTTGGTGGGGGAGTGTGGCGGGAGCCGACACCCAGACCGAGGCGGCACAGGCAGCAACATCTCAAGGTCTGCGCCAGAGCCGCTGCGGCTCAAGGGGCCGATGGGAGAGGCGGCGACCAGGGCCGCTTCCCTACTAGCAAACTCTCAACACCTGTGCCACAGCAAAAGCGGCTGTAAACTCTTACAGATCCAGCCAACGATCCAATCACCCCAAAATCCAAGGGCCCTTCGTATCCATCTCCCTGCGGAACCCGAAACACCAGACAAGCCAAGCGTATACATAGCAATCTTTTAGGAGGACTTGAATTCTTAAAATGCTAAGCTGTTCTTAAAAACTTAAGTCGCACTATGTAGATGTAATACGGTACTGCCTGTTTACTGCGGCTAAACCTTAATTGCGCTTTTATTATGATAAATACGACCAGCCCTGTCTGAAGTTAGCATCGTTCAGAGCCATTTTACCCTCAGAGACCAGCACAGTTTTAGGTACATTGTAAGGTACAATTAGGTACAATTCTGGCCTGGCAGCTTGTGGCACCGTTGTGACATCCTCCAGGCCAGGCACCAACCGAGCCGCACCAATTGAGCCGGCGCAACGTGCTCCCCACCATAGCCACAGAGCAAAGCTCTGCTCCAGCCGCCCTCCAGCCCCAGCTGCACCCATTCCGAGCCCAAACCGGTGTACGGAGCAAAGTGGAACTCAGAGAAGCAGGCTTGCTGCTCTGCAAGGACCTCATTTAATCTTTTAGGGAATTTGGGCGTCGTTTAGTCTCTTTGGCTGCTTCCTGCTGAAATTGGGCCGTTGCATTCTTAGGGGTAAACACTACAACATTTCAGGAGGTCTCGGTGATTCAAACCACGTGGATCTCAAGCACATACTTAGGCTCCCATCCTCCGTGGAGGTGAAAACAGAACCTCTCCCCCACAACATCACACTCTCAAGCCCATGCCTTAAATCTAAACTACCTTTTTTAGCAGCTCCCAAATTCAAATATCCCTCTCCTGTCCAGTACACAAAAAACAACACGAACAACACAACACAAAGCCTTCGACCCTGCAAATCAGCCTTCTCCCCCATCTCCACTCTCCCAAAATCACCGGGAGGTCCTTTTTAACTTATTTTTTTTTCTGCCTCCCCCATTCTTTACCGGAGGGTCCTTTTTAACTTATCTGGGTGCGCGCACAACCTCCCACTGCTGCTCAGTTTCTGATATGCTCTCTGGACTTTAGAGCGTACCTCTCTAAGCTTGCATGCCTGCAGTTCTGAATCCTCCTTGTGTCCAAGGGGTCTCCGGCGGTGCAAAGTTCTTCTTTTTCTTCCTCTTCTTCTTCCCGGGTTTCAGCACCAGATGTCCCGCGCTTCCGTCTCGCCAGCAAGAACCACGCGGGACACATAGGATCCTTCTGCAGAAAAGCTTTATGTCTCTTGGGAGCTAGAGCATAAGCCACATGGCGGAGACCCAGATAAGATGGAACCCATCCCTTATATAGGAAACAGACCCTGCTTTGGACGTGTCACTCCTTGATTGGTCAACTGCTCCCAGTCCCAGGTGAAACCTTGGGAGTAGTGGAAAAATACCAACACGTGTGAGCTTTCTAGCTCACCTGGCGGTGCAGCGCCATCTATGGTGGAGAGTGTGGTTGCGGCCTTCTACAGTTATCCAGGCAAACAAAACACATTCATGTTCTATATTTCTTATGTTTAAATTAAAATGAAATGAACAAATGCATTTCAGCATAATTTTTACATCTACTTATCAATGAAATCTGACACGTTAGTTTTGAATACTTTGTGGAGGTAACTCCGCAAGCATTTTTTAGCAATCATAAATTTCCCACTGAGATCTGGAATCATTACTGGGAAGATCAGTATGCACCATCAGATGCTGTGCACTGTGAAACAAGTTTGCCTGTTCTTCAAACACTTGGGATTCAGAAATAGGTATCTGAATACACAATGATGTCATTCCCATAAAGCTGATTTAAATGCCAGCCAATGTTAGAGTATTTTCCTCTGGTTTAGCGGTCTAGGGGAAGAGTTAGTAAAGAGAAAGCATTCCCAGCATAAAACTGTATTCCTCTGCAGAAAGAATCCTTGAGCTTTCACCAAAGCATTTATTCTGAATTTTAATAAAGCAGATTGACTCTGAGCATACCTAGAGAGAGCCTATGCTGTGTGTTTTGTGTTCCCTGCCACTGAAAATCTAGGCAAGCCTTGCCTTTTTCTTCTTCTCCTCAGCAAGTTTCTAATTTAGCTACTATAATGTGTTACTGTGAATTGATTGCAATTCTAAAGACTGCCAGGTTTATGGCCACTCAGTTCATGGAGAGTTCTCTCTGCAAGAACGTTCCATATGTTCTTGATATTTAAATTTGAACATGTTCTCATAAAAACGGTGAGATGTGTTCCTAACACAAAAGAGCCAAGAAGTTGGAGTTCGCAGAATTGAAATCAGGAGGCTTTTAAATTAGAGGGAAGGACTTTGAAATATGGTAGTATTGTAAATGTGGCAAAATTCATGTACAAAATGTCAAAAGAAATGTTTAAAGAATAGTTTCCAAAGAAACATTTATTAGGGAGTCTGTACACATCTGCTCAGCATTCTCCCTTGGCATTAAGGGATCAATTCTATAAACATGGGTACCAGGGCTTGGGAGCTGGCTCAGTCGGTAAAGTACTCGTAATGTAAACATGAACACATGTGTTTGGATCCCCAGAATCCACTTAAAATAACAGGTATGGCCAGCACACATCATCGAGGAGCTGGGGAGGCAGAAACAAGAGGATCCTGGAGCTTCCCCAGAACTAGTCCAGCCAAAGTAGTGAGTTCCAAGTTTAGCAGGGACCCTGTTCAATTAATAAGTGGGCAGAGGGAAACTTAAGGAAGACATTAGCCTTCAGTTTCTACACATGTCCACCTGTAGCATGAGGGCCGGCTTGTTGGGGTTTCCGTCCCACCTGGTACCCCAACAGCCGGCAAATCCCAAAGAGAAATTACACACAGGACTCCATAAGGTTATAAACGAATTGGCCCATCAGATCAGGCTCCTTATTAGTCCTTGTAACTTACATTAATCCATTATCATTATCTATGTTAGCACATGACTCTGTACCTTTCTCAGCTGGGCAAGTTACATGTTGCCTCTTCAGTGGTCTGCGCAGGAGTGGCTGAGGAGCTTCCTGCTTCCCAGAAAACTCCCAGCCTCTTTGATCCACCCCTACTTCCTGTCTGGCTTTTCCGCCTATAATGCCTGCCTGGCCAATCAGCGTTTTATTAAAATATGGTTGACAGAATACAGACAATTCTCCCGCATCATCCACCGACATAATAACATGTACACATGTGACATATATCACACACATACAAAAATATGGATACTTAAAGTACAATGAACTTAAAGTAGAATTAGCAATACAATTTGAAATTTAGTTGCCATGACAATTCAAACATTCTGATTTGAGCTTTCAAATTTACTTAAAATGGTGCTTGCTTTAATGACTAAATGTAGGGAATATTATAATTAAAAATAATGTATACATACATTATTATGTAAATTATGTAAAAATAATGTATTTTTTATTAAAAATAATAAAAATTTGGTAAGAGGATGGATCTGGGAGGAAGACGAAGTGAGTGTTATCAGGGTTCATTGTATGAAATCCCCAAATAATTAATAAAAAATATTATGTTAGAGATAAAACTAGCAAAGAAGAAATCTTGACTTTAAAGATACTACACTGTCAGCAAAACATCTCATGTGTACACTATAATGTATACTTATTGAATAGAAACATCATTTCTCTCACAAAAGAATAATGTATTTCTGCCCATTCAGGAGGGTATAAATTATTTATTCAATCTCCTTTAGCTAGTTAAAACTTTGCCAAATGAACATTCTTTAATGCCTGATCAAAACAGGTTCTGTTTACTCTCTAGGTGGCCAATCGCTATTTAGTACAAACTGTTAGAATAAAAAGCCAGACAAGAAAATATTAATAGCTATTTCCTGTGCTTGAGAGAGGCAGTCTGAATTAACTAAGAGCCAAATTAATCAGTGATCCTTTCTGCTTCTCTGACTCATGGGTGTGCATCATAGAACTGTGTGAAAACTATTTGTGTGTGTGTGTGTGTTATAACTCAACTCTGATTACAACACATTTAAAAATAATAAAGAAAAAACAAACTCAACCTCGAGAAGTGAAGAGTTTTGCTGAAAAAAAAAGATTTAAAAACATAAAACTCCATGTAGTACCACTTAAGTTTTATTTTACTCACATTAGGTTAGGTAGTGTTTTAAAGCATTACAAACAGCAATTAATGAGATCAGTATCTCACTATTGTATATACATATATTTATATGTATGCAGGGAGTCATGTGACTTCGAGGGACAAGACCTGAGAATATCATGAACATGTTCTCCTTGTAGCAAGACCCTGGAGTATCTGACCCATTTTTGGCAAGGCCGATTGATAGTTCACTGCATAATTCTGTGCATGACCTCAGGAGCATACGTGCTACCTGCTATCCTTGCCTTCCTTGTACAAATTACACTGCAGGCTTCTGCTAGGTGACTTTCTCAGAGTCATGAATAAAATGACTATCACAAAAGGAAAACATTCCCCTGATTACTCTCCTCTGCGTAAGACAGAAAGAATATTCTTAAAAATACATATGGACCTTATTCAGTACCTAAAGCCTCAGATGTTTCAAGGTGATCATGAGTTCAGGCTTCTTAGGAACAGGATGTTACCTTTTCTGCACACCTTGTGATTGGCCTGACATAGTCACAGAAGTTCATGACAACATTATAGATTTGCATAACTGTTTTTGAGAGAATGATTTTAACCCCAAGAGTCTAGGAGAAATGCTAATAAATAGATATATCAGGAATTTATGGGAACAGTCTAGGAACAGGTGATGAAGCAGAATCCTAGAAACCCACAATGTCCTCATTTCTAATAGCTGTGCCAATACTGTAGGGAGTTGAGAAAAGGACAAGAAACAAGGAATAAGCAATGTCAACTATTAAAGTAAGCTTTTAAGTTATACAGTCTACAGAATGAAGGGAAAAAACTGGTATATTCCCCCATCACAGTGAAAGTATTACAGAATAAAGAAGGATTTAATTCAGTCTTGTCTGATTGGCTAATTCTGAGACTTTTGATTTGACTAGAAGTAAACATTAACCATTAGAGGCAAATTTTTCTTTCTCTTTACAGAATGCTGTAAAAGCCAATGCTGCCAACTGGGCACACTGCTCTACCTGTTGGTGCGTCTAATTAGGAAACCTCCTTTTATTGCTTGCAACTCTGCTTATGCTTTTCAGATTAGAGCTATGAGTAAAGTAGGTAATGGTTACTGGTAGGAAGCTTGGGAGACAGAATGGGGATGAAGTAAAGGGATAAACTGTCAATTATGTAACTGCTGTTAGATGCAAAAGGATATAAATTTCATTGTGAAACTAGTCAGCAAACCATCAAAATTAAGTAAATAAAAATGACCCAAGCTATCCAGGGGCACTTGTTTGAAACAGGTGGTCAGTTTCTTCACTGTGCTAACTTTACACATTTGTCCTACATCATCAGGTCTGTCTGGAATTATGATCCAGAAAGCAGTGTGTGTGTGTGTGTGTGTGTGTGTGTGTGTGTGTGTGTGTGTGTCTGTGTGTCTGTGTGTCAGAACATGGCTCTGAACATGGCTGACATAGGGGCTGACTGAGAAGCCATTGACAATGACACTGGGTCTTGTTTTGTCTGCATGTACTGACTTTTTGGGATCCTATTCTGTTTGGATGCTCACCTTGCTAGACCTGGAGGGAGAGGGGAGGAACTTGAACTTCCCACAGGGCAGGAAACCCTGACTGCTCTTAGGACTGGAGAGGGAGGAGGAGAGGGAGTGGGGGGGAGAAAGAGAGGGAGTGGGGGGAATGGGAGGATATGGGGAGGAGGGGAGGAAGTGGAAATTTTTATAAACAAATAAATAAATAAATTTTTTAAAAAACAAAAAAAATTTATCATCCATGAGTAAGAATTTATTGAATTATTTACATGTTTTGCTTATTTATGTCTATAAGTTTTGTTGTTAATCAACCACAATGAGAACTTATTCATGAATAATTATAGACATTTCAAAAGTTTCTTAATATATTAATGGAATGGAACTATCCATTATCTGTCAAGCTATAAAGTACTTGCTACATGCTGCCAGATTGTTTTCCACATATTTTACCAATTTTCAATCAAATTAAGAGAGTTAGAAAATGCCATCATTGATTATAATCTTTTCTCTTCAATGAACCATATGAATGAAGGGAATGGAATTTGATTGATGTTTTAGTTTTATTTTCTTATGGATAAGCACTAATCCTTGTTCATGCAGCCTCAAAAAGTTCCTAAATCTGTAAGAACAGAGTATTTAAAGGAAAAGGTTAGTAAAAATCTATCAAGTGTACAAAGAGTTCAAGTTTGGAAAAAGCTTAAGCCAGTTAAAAAGCCTCAGTTTGCTTCTATGAATAAAAAATCAAACCTAACAGCATTTTAGGTCACATGTTTTGCATATAACAAGTTCAGAAAACGATATATTAGTTCTTGCACACAATCTGAAAGTCTCTTCAGTCAGGTGAAAGAGAATTCAGTTTTAAATTTTTATGTGTCACCTGTAACAGAGCGTTTTAATTAGTCAGGCCTAAGGGACACAGAAACATATGCATCGGGCAGTAATCTAGTTGCAGGATGAATGAACAGTTGTGGGTGAAACTAGTCAAAGAGGATAATCAACATTAATGTCATTTTTTTCTAAGTATTAATGGCACCTTAGTTCAAAGCTCCACAGTTTCCAGGTGTCCACCCAGATGCCACACATTAAAATGGTCCTTAGGTGCACACTGAATCGACCATGCAGGGCAGAAAATGGCAACTGCCTTGGAAAACTACACTCAAAATGCACACACTGATGGGACTGTCTTTAATTTGCATAACTTTAATATGCATAAGAGTTAGTGATCTTTTCAATATCAGATACTTTTTATTATAAAGGCCTCTCAATAAAATCATTTTAAGAAAAAAATTTGTGCTTTCAATCCATAATCTTCTTCAAACCCACAAAAAAAAAACAGACTTTTGTAAAATGATTTGCCTCGCTTTTGCTCATATAAACACTCTGCAGTACAAATCACTTTCTCAGCCCTGAAAACGATAAAGCAAATGATATTAAACTGATAGAGTCTGAGTTCTCCCATCAGGAGACGGAGATGCAAACAGGTAAATATATTTAGGGGGGAACAGAAGAAATGAAATGGATTATTCTGAACAGTCTCACTGTACAGATGCTGAAATGCTTTCACTGTCCATCAGAATGGCTATTCTGGTATATATTTAAAGTGACATGAACTACTTGTAATCACATAAAAACTTCCTAAAAATTAGCAGCTACAGTGATCATAATGTATCTGATTCTTTGGCTTAATATCAATCAATAGCTTTGCCTTAGTAGAATCTTATTGCTTGGACAAGAAGAGACATCATGACCATGGCATATCTTATAAAGGAAAATATTTAACTAGGCTGGCTTACAGTTCAGAGGTTTAGTCTATTACATCATAGCAGGAATCATGGTGTCATGAAGGCAAACATAGTCCTGGAGAATTAGCTGAGAATTCCACATCTGGATCTGCACCAACAGGAAGAGAGTGAGTCACTAATCCTGGCTTGAGTTTCTAAGACTTAAAAGCTCATCCCCAGTGACACATTTCCTCCAACAAAGACACAAGCCCCCAAAAGTGCCAGTCCCTATAAGCCTATGGGATCAATATCATTCAAATTACCACAAGCATGCATTTCTGTTTACATGTTTTAGGAAAGACCTATTTATGACTAGTTTCTCAAGTCAGAGGTGGGTAATGAATGTGGTGGACAACCAGTCAGAGTGATAAATATCTGAATTCCGGTGCAGAGGCAGGAGGATCAGGACTTCAAGGCTAACTCAGACTACATATTACATTCTAGACAAGCCTGAACTAGGTAACTGTACTCGGAATCAAACAAGCAAACAAACAATAAGGTGAAACAGTTTTTTAAAGAGAAATATGCATGAAAATAAATTTTGAGAACAAATTCAGAGAAAAGTATATGTGATTATGTGTTACCCCTTAGAATAAAATTTAAATTAAATATACATACTTCTCTGTCCATACTTGTATCCTAATGGCATTCCCAATTCACCTTGCTGATATTCCATATTCACATTTCACATGTCTCTGCCCTAGGGATCAGACTTTGGCTTTCCTTTCATCTCTATTCCAACTACAGCATTCTTCTCTCATGCAATAATTTTTCTTTTCTTCATTTGTTTGTTATCTTATTACAGGGTTTTTCTGTACAGCCCTGGCTGTCCTGGAACTTGCTTTGTAGATCAGACTGGTTTCAAACTTAAGAGATTCACCTGGCTCTGCTACCTGAGTGTTTGGATTAAAGGTATGCACCACCACCACCCACTAACACCAATTTTCATGATAACAAACTCTTTTCTATAATATCACAGAATTGATGCTAGATGGAACTTCAGAACAGTGTGCATCAGTTAGAAAAGACTTTCCAAATGCATTGTACAGATACACTGTAAATCACAGTGAAAATACCTAGAAGTAAATGTCTGTTTCCTCTGAAATGTTATTCAGCAGATGTTTAGAAACACAGTAGTAGTTTCTATTAAAAATAATAGTCACACATTGTGAGCAATAGAACACTGTCCCAGGAATAATTTCTTAAAACACATCAGAAGGCCCAAATTGGAAATTAACACACACACACACACACACACACACAAGTGTGCACACATAGAAATTAGTGTTTAAGGACCAGGAAAGATCCAGAGTTAGAGAAAAATATTGTGTATCAATGTCCTCTGAGATTAAAACCTTCCAACTGGGAGGGCAACTTTTTAAGAGGTAGGTCATAAAAAGAAAGTAAAACAATATGATATTTTAGGACAGGATGTTTACAAGAAGATGTAATTTAAGGTACAAGACTTTTTATGAAAGGAAAGATATTGTTTGGTTAAAATTTCGGTAGTTTAGTTAACATTCTGTCAGGAAACACATAGTAAAACAATGCTGGTCAATTCATGGTTTCAAGAAGTGAGAGAAAGGGACAAAGTGGGAAGAAGGAAAGAAATGGGAGAAAAAGGAGGAGGAAAGAAGAGGTGGGGAGTAAATAGAGGAGGAGAGAAAGGAGAGACAAGATATATCCTAAAAAGACATAGGCACAGGGACCTACTTCCTCTACCTAGGGTTCACTCCATCAGTGAAGTTAATTTCCTTATATATCTATTGCATCTCAGTAGCCCACCTTCTAAAACCAAAACATCTGTGAGGGGAGACACTTCATATCCAAAAATAAGCAAGCATCAATATTGTAAAAAATATTTAGTTCTTGGTGAACAGTACTGTGATTGTTTGAGAGTGTGGTATCCAGCTTAGAGAGATACTTCTTGTCCAATTGTCCATATTTTATTGCTAAACATAAATCAATCATAATAATTTGAAGCCAATATTAAGTTTATTTTCTCCAAGTAATTTTTTTTCTTTTTATAATATAATTACTATTAGGATAATTTATGACCATTTTAATAATATTATTTCCTCTCATGGCATGCAGAATCTCTTAGATCCCTTACTTACACCATATTTTTTTCATAAAAATATTATATGGAGTAAGTTCAATATATTCAAGTTTGAGTATGTGCATTTTATCTCAAGGACAACAGCTATCCATTCCTAGATTAAATTAGCCAGACTTGCAGTGAGATATAGACACCAAAGAAATTAGCTATCAGCCAATAAACTCCCTTGTTCATCCTCCATAGAAGACTGGTCAAAGGTAATCCATTATCACCTTTGTCCTCCTACTAAGTAATATATAACAGTACTACCTCCTTTTACCCGGAGCAACACTGAGACCGAGGGAGTCAAATGACTATCCTCAGGTCATAAACATATTGGAGTCACTAGTCATGGTGAGTGTTTAGTTAAGAACTAGCATTTCACCTCTTCAGTTAGCAACAGACAAACATTCACTCATGCGCACTGTGCAAATATACATTGCAAATTATTTAGTCATGTAATTATTTCTATATATTATGTCATGTGCTTCATGCCAAGATATACACTAAAATCACAGAGTTTGTAACCAAAATCAATCTTTTTCTCTCAAAATATTTTGCTAGATTGTTACAAGGTACTCTCTTATGTCATTTTTCTTTCATTTCATCAATTAACTTTCTTCCATAAGACCACCCTATCTACACCTCTTCCACCATCCTAAATCATTTCTAGACACAGTACTGTTGTGATAGACTTTTGCTGGAACTGACACCCATGCCAGACCAAATTTTTTTTGTGTGTGTGTATGTGTGTGTGTGTGTGTGTGTGTGTGTGTGTGCGCGCGCGAGCTATGTATAATGCCAGCATGTTTCTACTGTAAAGCTCGTTGGTGTTGTTAAAGTCGACCTTGCTGATAAGAGAACAAAGAGGACATTTGGGGAAATTTCTTTCAAGAAACTTTTTTTTTTTAGCCAGGTGGTTGTGACGCACGCCTTTAATCCTAGCACTCGGGAGGCAGAGGCAGCCTGATCTCTGACAGTTCGAGACCAGCCTGGTCTACAAGTTAGTTCCAGGGCAGGTTCCAAAGCCACAGAGAAACCATGTCTCGAAAAACCAAAAGAAAAAAAAAAAAAGAAAAAGAAAAGAAAGAAACTTGTTGTTGTTTAAATGCCCTTGTTTTTTATGAAAAAGAAGTGTTTCTGAAAAGTTAAATGTTAAAACATTAAAGTTTAGTGCTCTACTGTTGCAATGTTGATAATACAACATGACATTTTGTTTTACATTGGACTGACAGAACAAAATAAAATGATTTAAATTCAAATAATAATTTTTGGTTGCTTACTAATACCTAAAAAACATAGTGGTCTTATAGTAAACTGTATTCATCTAGAATCTGCAACTTGATCAGAGTTAACAGAGGTATATTGTTACCAATCATAAAAAAATAAAAAGAGTCTGTCATTCCTGAAACAGGTCCGTGTCTGTACTCCTTCCGTATGCCATTTCTTGTCTAAATTCTATTTCCAGTCATCTAGTAACCTACCTCAAGTTATTTTTAAATCAATTTTCATTTTAAATAATTTTGTATAAAAGAAGAACTATAATGTGAAAACTCTTTGATCTAGTTTTTATTTTATTAATTTAATTAATTTATTTTATTAATTAATTGCTTAATTAATTTATGATTTATCCAAATAATGAACGTATCAATAACTTATCATCTTCACTCGAAGCAGTGTCCTATGTTAAATAATTGAGGTAATTGTTTAAATATTGATAGGTATTTGTGTATTTCCAGATTTGGGTGATTATAAATGAAGCTCTAACATTTGTGTACAAGTCTACAAACATATACCTTCATTTGCCTGGAGAATATGTTTAAGAATGGGATGCCTAGAAGACACAATAACCAAACTTTTAGCATTTAGAAAATGCCAAGTTCTTTTCCATGTATCTGCACCATTTTACATCCCTGCATGTAGTAAAGAATTTTTATTTCCCCATATCTTTGTCAGAATTTGATGTCTTTTTAATGGTATTCCGTCTAGTAAATGTGTTGTGCTGCTTCATGGTGATGTAAATTTCTGATTCTCTCATAACTAGTAATGCTAAGCATTTTTTCATATTGTCATTTCTACCATCCTAGTTTCCTTTTTGGTGAATTATCTGTTCATCATCTATCAATTTCAGCTCATTTTTTATTAGAATAGCCATTTTATGATTTCAAATCTTTTATCAGAAACATAATTTTAAATATTTTCTGAAGTTATGTGCCTTGAATTCTTAATTTCTGAACAATATCTTTCAAAAGGCATAATTTTTAATTTTGAACAACTATGGATTCTACTGTTAGGAATTTGTACATAGTGTCTAACAAAATGTTGTTTATCCTACTTCAGAAAGATTTTCCTAATATATTTCCTTCTGCAATGATGCAATTTCTACATTCTAAATTAAGGTTTATGGTCCAATTTTAGCAACTTTTGTGTAGAATATGATTTAGGGGATAAGATCAGTTTTATTACACATAGAGATATAAATATTTTGACACAGTTTATTAGAACTATGATCACCAATTTGTGTCTGGCAGCATATGAACAGTATGTCTCTCCTCTGATTTGGGAATTTTCCAGTTTCTCTCATAAATATTTTACAGCACTCACCATCCAAGTATTTTTCATTTCACGGTATTTTTTATAAACTTAATTTCTAATTGTTCATTGTAGGTTTGTGAGAGAGCAATTATGTTTTGTATATTGATATTTTACTTGAAACTTTACTGAACTTTTAAGAGTTATTTTATTTTATTATTACTTTAGAGTTGTTTGTTATTTGTTTGAGACAAGGTCTCACTATATAGCTCTGACAGACCTGGAACTCACTATGTAGACCAAGTTGGTCCCAAAATCACAGAGATTCACCTATGTTTGCCTCCTGAGTGCTGGAATTGAAACCATTCAATACCATACCTGCCTATTATTACTTCTGATGGCTTCCTTTCCCTCTCATTAATACTTTTATGTAAACAATCATGTCATGGATAGAAAGATTCGTCTTTCTTTTCAAACTGGATGCCTTTTGTTCCTTTCCTTATATTGCACCAAGAAAGGACAATGTTAAAAAGAATTGCTGAGATCAGTAATGCTGCCTTTCTTGGTTTTATCAGAAAAGCATTCAGGGTCCTGCTGCCAAGGTTAATTTTCCTGTGAGTTTTTCACCGGTGTCCTTCACTAGCTGCTGGAAGTTTCCTTCTTTTCCAATTTACTACTTGTTTCCCTCATTCCCGGGAACTATCCTTTTTTCAAATTATGTTCAGAATCTTTGAGGATACTCACACAGTCTTGCAATTTGTCAATTGGATCAAATAATATAATTAATTTTTAGTAAATATTAAATTTAACTTAGAACACAAGAATTATACATGGTCAGTAGAAAGTATTGTTTTATATATTATTAAATTTGAATTATTAAAGTTCTACTTAGAATGTCTACATCTATATTCTGGAATACATGATTTTAATCATATTTACTTGTATGTTTTATAATTTTTAAAATTTCTTTTTTGATTTATTGATTTTTGTGAATTTCACATTATGCATCCCAATCCCATTCATTTCTCTGTCTCTTCACATGCATCCTCTGCCCTTGCAACCTCCTCTGAATATCTCTTAATTGAATAATAACATATCTAGTAATGTCACCTTTAGTTCTCAATATTGCCCATTTGTCTATCAGTCTCTTTATCTAAATCATCTGGACAAACTTGAATCAATTTTATTTACATTATTTTCTTTTTCTATTTTATATAATTATAAAAATCTTCAGCCAACAAGTTGAGTTAGAGTTAAACGGACCTGTTATCAAGCCCAATGACCTTTGGTACACAGGACACACAGGGTAAAGGGGCAAATCTGATTTCTGCAAATTATTCTTGGAAGCCAACCTGTGTAAAGAGACAACATGTTTGAAGAGACATGTAGACACTGGGACACACAATTGCACACACACACACACACACACACACACCTACAATTTTAAGTATTTTTTAAAGTCTACAGTAGTATGCTTTCATTTCTTCTGACCTAGTTTGGTGCTACTGCCACACCTCTGACTTAATAGCCCACACCATACTGCATGATTTAAACAACCAATGGCTTTTAAAGATACTAAGAGAATTGATTCTAGAATAATATACTTCTATTTGCATAGTTTCGTGCTACAGAACTCTCTTTATCGGGGCCAACGTGTATTTACTTTTATTTTCAGATTGTCTTTTTATTCCTGCAGAACTCTTTGAACATGTCTTTGAATGAGTGCCACTTGGTCATGATTTTTCAGCTCTGGATAATTGTGAATTTTATTTTTTTTCACAAATAATACATTCACTGAGTATAGAATTGGGAGTGGTTTTTTTTGTCTTACTTTTCCATCCTTCCTTTTTATTTTTGTTTTCTTTCTTCCTTTTTGTCTCAATTGTTGAATGCAGTCTGCATAAAATTATGCTGTGCTCTTTAAGTTTGTTTATTGACAACGAATATGCCTTCAACTGTAAATATATTTAGAATTCTGTCTTTTTCACTCTATTTTATTTATTTTATTTTACATACCAACCATAGTTTCCCCACTTCTCTCTTCCCATTTTCTTCCCACCTCTCTTCCAGCACTCTCTGATCCATTCCTGCTTCTGTCCTCATTCAGATGGGGTATGTTTTTCCCTTGAGAATCAACAAGGCATGGCATACCGAGTTGAGGCACGACAAAGATCTTTCCCCTTGCATCAAGGGAATAGGTTCCAAAGAACCAGCTCTTGCATCAAGGACAGGTCCTTGTCCCACTGCTAGATGCCCCACAAAAGACAAAGCTACACAACTGCCACCCAGATGCAGAGGACCTAGGTCAGTCCCATGCTGGACCCCTGACTGTCAGTCCAGAGTTCCTGAGCTCCCACAAGCTCAGGTCAGGTCAGCTGTCTCTGTGGATTTTCTCATCATGATCTTGACCCCCACCCCTACTCGTGTAATTCTTCCCCTCTGTCTTCAACTGTCTTCTCTACTGGTTTTAAAGTCCGGTGTTGATGAAATTTTCCCAGTTTTGTTGCGCATGAGGTTCAACAAATGGACAATATAGTTTTAAGTAAATCTCAAATTATAATTCAGTGTAAAATTTCCCGATATTTAAGTTATTAAATAAATGAGGAAATAAATATTAAGAGTGTAAAGTTTTTCTATTGATAATATGACATAAACAACTTGAAGCAAAGAAATAAGCCATAAAATGAGGTTGAAAAATTAATTTAGATAAGAGAAAATGCATACAACAAAAGTGAGAACAGCACAGTTGAAATTTTTTTAATAATTTCTAGAATTCCACAATGACTGGGTATGAGTCAGTGAGGGATGACTTTGGACAAAGAGTGGTTCAATGTGTTTGTCCCACAACACTACAAAAGTCTTACCTTTTACTATGAAAAGGATAGGAATTCGTTGTGTCATTATTTTACAGTAAAAGTACAAAATCTGCCTTACATTTGAAAACATTCATTAGAATAATGTTGAGAAGATATACTATTAAAAAAACTGCATGCATAGGCAAGTAAATAAAGATTAGTGCGTTAATCTTTATAAGACTTTGACTATGGTGATAACAATGCAATTGTAACACATATATTCTGATCATGTATGCAGAGCAATGTTGACAAGATTTGTAAAGTAATACAATGTCCTAGAAGACCCCAAAGATGGTCCTAAGGCCATCTTTACTGGCCTGAATGGTTTGAATTAGTAGTCAACAATTAGTTTACAGAAAAGTATTCAAAAAGATCAGGTTAAGACATTTTTAAGATTTAGAAATGTCCAAATGAGAGTCTAAGATTTAGAAATATCTAATTGAGCCAGATATTGGTGGTGAACCCATTTAATCTCAGCACTAGGAAGGCAGACGTCTCTGTGAGTTCGAGGACAGACTGGTCTACAAGAGCTAGTTCCGGGACAGTTAGGACTGTTACAAAGGGAAACCCTGTCTCAAACTACCCCCCAAAAGAAAGCAATATCTAACTGGTATCCAATTGTAAATTCCAAGTAAGCAATTAGTTGCAATACTCTAAAGTGTTGGACCAAGTCTAATGCAGGCTAAGCATATTAATTCATCCTGGGGATTGTATTTATGACCAAATTATATGAGAGCTATCCCCGTGAGTTCACAGTGAGTAAGTATAAACAAGAAAAGCTTTTCTGGGTGTGTTCCTGAAACTTAAGAGTCTGAAAACATAAGATTATTTTATATGTAATTTTATGACCATTGGTATTTTAAATATATATTTTAAGATTATATTAACAACACGTAAATTTAAAAACAATTATAAATAACTAACATTTTGGAAATCTGTCTGTCCTTTGGAAATGATTCTTTTTATAGCTGTACTGTGCATGTGCCACACACGAAATTTAGATTCAGGACTCCTGGCAACTTTGCTTGAATAAGACTTAGAGGTTTTGTTAACTTGTGACTCACTGCAACATTTCTGGTCTTTTAAGTGGTTTCATTTCTTCTTTCTGTTTTTCAAGACTGAAATTACATAATCTTGGTTCTCATTGCCAGTAACATGATAGGTCACTGAAGAATGTAAGTAAATCTAGCCCAGAAGTTAAGTCTAGTAGTACCATTTAACTTAAATAATTACTGCTGTTCGGTAACAACAGCAGTGGTGAGCAAGCTTCCTGTTACACAACACACAAAATAGATAACAGATTTTCACAATGTCTGTTCCCATGTTACTTGGTTACTTTAAAAGAGAAAGCTGACCAAGAAACTTCACCATTTGGTTTTTTTTTTTTTTTTCCTCAAATATGTCCAACAGAAGAAAACCCTCTTCTTTTCTCATCTACCTGACCGAAATTCTTTGCAACCATCCAAATACCATACAGTTTCAGGATAGCAACATCCAGAAGATGGTTGAAATGAATAGAGACTCGATATTATTTAGGAGGAGATAAACAAGCATTTTCAGGAAATATGAGCCCTGATGCTAAGGTAGGAAAAATGATTACCAGTCAGAGAAGCCTGACAGAGACACTGGGGTCCGAGCTCTTCTTCACTGCACTGAAACATCTCTCTGTGTCAGTGGGTTTTAGAGTCCTGCCTCTAGACAAACAAGATTAATGTAACCTGGCAAATTCTCAGAAAGACATGTTCTCAAGCCCGTCAAGAACTATGAATCAAGAGCAATAGCCCTGAAAGTTAGCTCTGGTAAAAATTTTAGAAGCCTTTCAAATGATTATTTTATATCAATGTTGATAATCATTAATATAAATATAGTACATTACAAGAAAACAATCCTAATGTCAATATTATCTAGTTTTTAATGAATATTTATTTGTAGTAAACATTAAGTTTGATTCATAAGATACTTTTATGTTTTTACAACTTTATGAACCAGTTGTGATGATTAACTTTTGTCACCTTGAAAAACTATAGAATACAAGGGGAAAGGCCACCTCAATTGAGGAACTGCCTCCATTTATCCACAAAAATATAGAGAAACCATAAAGCCACTTAATAAAATGATTTGGGGATAGGACATGGAGGCAATTCATGCCCTTAATCCCAGCACTTAGGTGGCCAAGGCTGGCAGATCTTTGTGAGTCTGCGACTAGCCTGGTCTACTCAGTAAGTTCTCAGCAAGCCAACACTACATAAAAAGATTTTCTCTCAAAACACTACAGATATTTGAAATTTAAGCTTTATAACTGTTTACTCACTATGAATTTGTTAATTATTTTTAATAAATGGTTAAAATTTGAAATTAACATGAAAATTATTAGCATTCAAATTGTTATATTTTATTATGACATTTTCAAATCAGTGCTATTTTGCTGACTTTTTTCTTTCTCATTCATCTTTACCCAAGTAGAATACTTTTCACTGCTATTGCTGCCAGTCTTTTGGATATCAACTCCCTGTGCAAGGGAGAGAGATATTTCTTTTAATCCCTAAATTATTAATTTCCTAATTATAAACTATTAAGGCATCCTTAGGATATAGTCAAGGATATTTAGAATATCTCTAAATTTAAGAAAGTCTAGTTCTTGATTTATGTTTCCTTAATATTTTAAAAGTAAATAATTATACATTCAAGAGTAAATAATAGCCCATTATAAAATGGGACTTCATTTAGTAAATTTGAGAAAACTTATAAAATAAGATTATCTAAATGTTCCAAACTGTAATATATGGGATGATTAGAAAACAAACCTTGGTTGTTTCCTGCACACACACTCACACATGTACATTCATGCACGCACACACACACACACACGCGCGCGTGTGCACACTCACTATTACTGTAGAAAGAAGCATCAGTGGTTGGAACTGAAATTATTACATCTCATGTTTCCATGCATGGAGATGTTGACGTTGTGACCCTGTTTGTCTCTGCCCCTGTGTCTCCATTTCAGTTAATGGAGATTTGTATTAACTTTCCAAGAGAAGATGGGGCTCAAAGCCCTGGAATAATTAGTTGAAGTATTAATATTCTACCTAGATGTGAATTGGTTTATTTTGCCAAACCCTGGCAGTGAAAGTCCAAAAGGAATTAAGGAATGTAGGTCATTTCAATCTGAATCCAAACTAGAGTATAATTTAACATAGTCAACATAATGTTCTGTGAGAGCCAAGCTTCTCAGAAGAGCAGGAGTCTAACAGCATAAACAAATATGCTTAAGGAATTAGAAACCAACATCACCATTACTGTCACAGATACCAAAGAAAAATGCTAATAATAGAGCTATCTCATAACAATTTATCTCAAACATTCAGTGTGTTGCTAATGTATTATTAAAACTCCATTTAGCTAAATGTTAAATCTACAAAAGAAGAATATGTGAAATGCTGCCTGTGATTTATGCTATATCTTACTGTTTGTATCTTCCTATAATGAAAGTATTATTTTATGTGGGTCAGAAAAAATAAATATTATCATTAATATTAAAAATATAATTTAGTTAGATAAATGCAAGTCATCAATAACCTCACTGTAAATAAAAAATTGAATTAACAATCACAAACACAGCTATGAAACACTATTACAAGTCAGTTTCATAAGAAAATGGATGATAAATTCACATATATAATCACTTCTCTCCAATTTGTTGCCCTGGATAGCACTCATTTTAATTTTAAATAATAATATAGGCAGGCATATACTAAAGCAGTGCTACAGACATAGCAGTCACTTCAGGAAAAATAAAATGTTGAAATAAATGAACAAAAAGCATTGGCATAACCCTTAGTCTAATGCAATAACATAATTATAAACTAGAAAAAATACTGTAAATGGGTTGTTCAAACCTCTTTTCATGGAAAGAATAAACATTCTGTTTTACATTACATAAAATATTAGTATATTGACAAAGCATGGAGTAGTACCATTATACTGAAAAAAATACACCAAGAAAAAAAAAAAAACTCTTTCCCTTCTTCCAATGATGCAGCCGAAGACAAGAAATGCAAGTAGTTAGAGAAAAAGGCAGTAATTTTCCTAGCTTAAGTATAACTATTGATTTTAGAATCTATTCATAAAAGGAGACAAAATATTCACAATAATCAGCTTCAACATGCCTGTTGATTTTTTCAATTTGGATTAAATTGCTTCCCATTGAGAATGTAGCCTGGAGGCCTTATTTGATTTTATAACTCCCAGAGGAGTCATATCCCTTATTTAAAAATAAACAAATGTGTTTTGTAAATACTGAATCAGTTCACAGTGAAGTGTGATTACCTAGAAAGGTTATATCCCTTAACCTTGAATCCAGGAAGCTAAATGTACTTCAGTCCTGTAGTATACCAGCTCAAATCATGACTCTGACATGTACATGAGTTTCTTATGATTCTATTCTTTTCTCCTCTTATTTTCTATAATATTTATCTATCTAATTCCAGCTTTTAAATAATGTTTAGTAATATGACATATACAAAGAGAATTTCCTAGTATTGTGAGTTCAGAAATTTATATTTTGCTAATGATTTGAAAATACAAGGCAGAAGATATGACATTACCTAATTTTTCACTATTAAATAAGTTCTATTCAATGTTTCTCTTTTTCATTTTCTTTACTATTATCAAATGTAGCAAATAATTTTTCATTATGATGTTTTTCCTTCATAAATCTAATTATCCACAGGACAAACTAATTTTACTGCAGTTAGTTTTCTAATAACAAGAAATAAGAGTAAAATAAGAATAAAATAATTAAGCATTCTACTTCTTAAATAGCCAAGTCCTGATCCCAAATTCTTTTTATAGTATTTCTTCGATTTCTTTCTCTTTTCCTTTGTTTTCCCATTATTTGAAGTTTCCACATATGTAACTGTCCTATAAGTATTGAGTATTCTCTTCTTCTGTGTCAGTCTCTTTTATTCTTTGCTTTCAATTTTGGAAACTTCTGCTAAGAACCTCAAGTTCAAAAGTTCTTTTCCCAACCATGCCCAATCTACTAACGATCTACTAAGGAGTAATCAAAGGCATCTAACCTGCCATAGTGTTTTTATCTCTAGCATTTCTTTTGATTCATTGCTAGAATTTCCATCTCTGCTTATGTCTGCTACTTATTTTTTCATGTGTTCTCCTTTGTCCATTGGAGCCCTTAGCATGTTAATCATGTTCTTAAATTTTCCTAGAGTGATCATAGTAGTGTTATTAGGATATCTGAGTCTAGTGTGACCCTTGTTCTGGCTTTTAAAAGTGTATGTCAGTATCTCTTGCAATTTCTTGTTGAGTAATGGGCATGATGAAGGATAGCTACTGCATATATGGTGTATAGTGCCAAGGGGTAGAGGTAAGGAAAGTATTCTCCTCAAACCTATGAATAGGACTGTCCATGAGACTGTGCTCCTGGTCCATGAAATGCAGACATGTTTCCAATCCCTTTTAATTTACATGGGAAAAAAGAACTATAGGTGGGGCAGGACTTGAAAGTTTTATGCTTTGTTCAATCAGCTACAATCTGGTAATTTCAGTTAATGATAAAATTTGTTAATAATAAAATGTCTATAAATATTTCAAATAACTACTTTCTCCCTCTTCCTGCAGCAAATACAGAAGTATTTTTCTCTCATAGATGTTTTGATAACTGGATATAGCATTCATGAACACAACAAGAACAAGTTTTTATGTCTCTGCTCCCCCTGGTCTTCTAACTCTAGACATGACTTTGAGCCTTCAGCAATCAATGTATTGGTTACAAGTTAGGTTTTCTTAAATGGCAGAGAATTTCCTATATGAATTTCTTCTCGTGGACAGCTATCCTCCTAAATCCTGACAATTATATTCACTTATCTTTCAAGTTTGGTGCAGCAGTTTTTCCTTTGTTCTCGATTCTCTGACAAGTCCAAGAATTGTTCACTTTCTGGAAGTTCAGTGTCATACTTGAGATGGAGTGATGATTTTTCCCAGTTTTTATGTATTGAACCAGAAAGCAAAGATCTCCTAAATCTGTCTTCTGTTGTTTTGTATTGCTCTGAATTCTAAGGTTCAAGACTCTGAAGTACAAAGTATGGATGCACTGGAGTCTGTTTAGATCCAGTCTCAATTATATGCATAGGCAGAACATGTGAAGATTCTTTTCTTTCCTTTGTCTCTCTCCGCTCTTCACTGCAAGTCTGGCAACAGTTTAAAGTACCAGTCCCACCCCCATATCCCAACTTGCCTGAGCAGCCTCCTCCAAGGTGTTTGCTCTTTGTACTCCAGCAATGGTCTCTTCTTGTCACCAATCCCTAAGGGCAGAAACTGCTTCTCACTGTTGCTGGTCTCTCATTATGCCTCCAGTTAACTTATATTTCCTTTAAGGAAAGGACTCACTCAGACTCTCTTTATTGGAATCACCTAGAATAAGCTATATTTCTATTTACAGCTAAGTTAACAGAAATGACACAGAATAGGAATCCAAACAAGATTTTGCTGTTTGTGTCTTTACCATCCTATCTATATTTAAGCCAACAAGCACAGGAAAAGTTCACAGTTTTAGAGAAATGGAATTTTAAAGTCTCAAATTATTTGAAGATACCTACGGCTAGATTGGTAGAATGTTGAAGGTATCAAGACTCTTGCCCACAAGACTTCCATGTAGACCAGCTCTCCTTCTCATGTGCTCTGTCTGCAACTTTATCAGAGTTACTCACTACTTCCTACTGAGAGTAAATCTTTCCTGGTGTTCACAACACCCATTTTCTCCTACACTTTATTTTCCTATTAGACTGTTTTTACTAGTTTCTTCATCTTCTTCTCACAGATATGATGGGAAGTCTTGGTCCTGAGCTTTCTTCTCATTTTTCTTCAGTTGAAGTCCCCTTTAAGTGAATGTGTCACCCAAACAAATCAAATTACCTAGGCACAGATTTTCACGTTCAACCTCTTTCTTAAATTTCTGTCTAATGTTTTATTTAACTCAGTCCTTTCATGATCCATTGAAAATGTTTTATTATACCTTTTCAATTTTTTTCAATAGCTTCTCAATCGATACTGAAAAGACTTTAATATAATCCAAAACCCCTCCATGATAAAAGTCTTGGAGAGATCAGGAATAAAAGTGACATTTCTAAACCAAATAAAGGCAATTTATAGCAAGCTATAGCCAACATCAAATTAAATGGAGAGAGAGTCAAAGTGATTCCACTAAAATCAGGAACAAAACAAGGTTGCCCACTCTGTCCATGTCTATTCAATATAGTATTTGAAGTTCTAGCTAGAGAAGTAAAATTTAAAGGAATCAAGGAGATATAAATTGGAAAGGAAGAAGTCAAAGTATTCCTATTTGCAGATGATAAGATAGTATACATAAGTGACCCCAAAAATTGTACTAGGAACTCATATAGCTGGCAAATACCTTCTGCAAAGTGGCTGAATATAAGATTAACTCAAAAAATCAGTAGTTGTCCTATACATAAATGACATATAGACTGAGAAAGAAATCAGTGAAAAAACACCATTCACAATAGATACAAATAATATAAAATATTTTAGGGTAACTCTAACCAATAAAGTGAAATATATGTATGATAAAAATTTCAAGTCTTTGAAGAAGATATAAGAAAATGGAAAGATCTCCCATACTCATGAATCAGCAGGATTAATATAAAAAAATAGCCTTCCTACCAAAAAAATACTCAATTTCATATGAATAAATAAAAACAAAGAATAGCTACAACAATCCTATATGATAAATGAACTTCCAAGGGTATCACTGTACCTGATTTGAAGTTGTGCTACAAAGCTATAGTAATAAAACCACATTGTACTGGCATAAAAACAGACACATTGATCAATGGAACAGAATCAATCAAATTCCCAGATGTAAATCCCTATAACTGTGGATACTTGATTTTTGATAAAGAAGCCATAAATACATAACAGACAAAAGAAAGTATCTTCAACAAATAAGGCTGGTCCTATTGAATGTTTGTATTCAAAAGAATGAAAATCAAACCATATCATCACCCTGCACAAAACTCAAGTCCAAGTGGATCAAAGGTCTCGATATAAAAGCAGATACAGTGAACCTTATAGAAGAGAAAATGAGGGAACAGCCTTAAACTCCTTGACACAGAAGACAACTTCTTGAACAGAGCACCAGTAGTGAAGGCACTATGATCAACAATTAATAAAAGGATCTCTTGAAACTGAAAAGCTTCAGTAAGGCATAGGACACTCTAAATAAGATAAAAGAGCAGCCTGTAGAATAGGGAAATAGGCTCAACAACTCCACATCTGACAGAGGATAATATCAAAAAATATAAACTCAAGAAACTAGACAACAACAAATTAATCCAGTTTTAAAATTGGGGTACAGATGTAAACAGAGAATTTTCAGCAGAGGAATCTCAAATGACTGAGAAACGCATAAAGGAATGTTCATCATCCTTAGCCATCATAGAAATTCAAATCAAAATGACTTTGAGATTCTATCTTACACCTGTCCAAATGGCTAAGATCAAAAACACAAGTGACAGCTTGTAGCAGGTCTTTCTTCAGACTGCCAGTTCCCGAATAATGACATAGAGACATTTTAATTGGGACAGCTTGACCGTCATTTGGGCTTGTTCCAAACTAGCTCTTCAAACTTAATCTGTTTATTTTATAATCTACAATCTTGCAGGTGACTAGCTACCTCTTCTCCATACTTTATGTCTGTCTTCCTCTGAGTCTCACTGGTAAATCCCTTGCGTCTCAAATTCTTCCCCTGAGTTCTCTCTCCCGAGAAGCCCTGCCTCTCTTCTCCTGCCTATATTGGTCATTCATCTCTTTAATAAACCAATCAGAAAGTGCTTAGACAGATAAAGAAATGTTGGTGTAGCTCTTTAAAAATGTAATGTATAATTAAGAAATATAAGTTAATAGATACTCACCTATAATAGTCAAGGTTATAATCATGTTAGTTAGATTTTCTAGATGTATAGAGATATCTTTTAGTTTTCCAGGCTACTTCCTGCTGATTGGAGGTACTGATAATCTTATGGGGACCTAAAGAAACTTTAGATTGTGATCAAGTCTTGACTAAAATATTCTGTGAGACTTGATCATCTCAACCAGCAGTGTTTGAACTGTTCTGGATGTAAAATTAAAACATCTGAACCATTCTTCCTATCAGAGATTTTTCAGGGGTTCTGCCTTGGTATAACCTGGTTTTTCTTAACACAGAATGAATCCACGGCCTCTCATTTCCTGTGGAAATAAAAGCAAAACTTCTTCTCCAAAGTAAAATATCTTTTGGCTTAAATTTTAAAGTCAAAGCATTTTAAAAATATATATGTTGAATTAATTCAGCAACATGTGTAATCAAATATCTTTTAGCAGCCTTTGCTCCTTCCTCAGCTATCAAACAATATTAAGACAACACAATAACATACAGTATCCAGACTCTCTGTGCATTTTTCATCTTTATAAAGCTTTATTTTCTTTTCTTGTCTATGTTAGACACATGGCTAACATAGACAAGAAATAACGGCTAATACAAGTTATAAGAATTAGTTAATAAAAAGAGCCAGAGATACTAGGCCAATCAGTTTATAATTAATGTAGATCTCTGTGTCATTTCTTTGGGACTGAACAATGGCCAGGCAGAACAAAAACCTCTGTCAACAGAAAATATTTCAAAAAATCTTCAAATCCAAATTAGGTAATACCATGTATTCAGAACCTTTACATTAATGATGGAATAAAATCCTGCAACCTTCTTAATGGCTGTAGACTTGCTATGCTAATAACCCTCTCAGTTCATTCTTCATTCTTCTAATTTATAAAACCTCTTGTTCCAAAAGCATAAAATTCTTTCCAATCCCTGATTCTTTGACTGTGATATTTCTTCTGCCAGAAACACTTTCTCATCTCTGCATAGTTTCACTTCACTAGTTAACATTGTTTGAGATGTCACTTACGCATCAAGCCTTATTCTCTTTGTCTAAAATAAGGGCCAGGTGTTAAGAAATGAATAAAAAAATGTTTTTTCATTATCATCTATCATAATACAATATTTCTTTTTTAAACAGTAACTGATTACAATTTGTAATTCCTTATGTTTTGTTTTCTTACATTACTGTGTGTTTTTAGTACAAGAATAAAATTTTTCAAAACATAAAACGCAGGTGTATTTTTTACATATTTAGAAAGGAATGAATAGTTGTAAGAGGAATTAGCTATTTTCTAATGGCTTTTTTTAATAGCTTCAAACTCATTCTAACATCAGTAGACTTTCTTTACACCAATAGAAGCATACCAAGAAAAAGATCATGAAAATATTCCCATTCACAGTAGCCTCAAAGAAAATTGAAATCTAGAAACAAATCTTATCAAGGACTTGAAAATTTTTCTTTTTTTTTTTCTTTTTTGGTGTTTTTTTTTTTTTTTTTTTTTTTTTTAGTAAATTTTATTAAATTATAAAAGTTTCCATTTCCACCCCCCCTCCCAACACCCTCCCACTCCCCCTACTCCCCCTCCTCCTCCCTCTTCGTCCCACAGGGCAGTCAGGGTTTCCTGCCCTGTGGGAAGTTCCAGTTCCTTCCCCCTCCCTCCAGGTCCAGGAAGGTGAGTGTCCAAACAGACTGGATCCCCAAAATCCATTATATGTAGAGGAAACAGGTCCCAGTGTCATAGTCAATGGCTTTTCAGAAAGACTTCGGGTCAGCCACAGTCAGAGAATCCGGCCAAATTCAGAGAGTCTGGTTAGATCACGTCCTCTTTCCGTCCCAGTCCAACTGGCCTTGGTAAACTCTCATCAGATCCGTTCCCTTGTATCAGTGGGTGATAGCATCCCTCGCAGTACTGATTTCGTTTTTCATGTTCTTCCTCCTTCTGCTCCTCATTTGGACCTCGGGGGGCTCAGTCCGGTGCTGCAATATGGGTCACCGACTGTATCGCCGTCCTTCGTCAGATGCAGGATCTATGGTGATAAGCAAAATATACATCAGTATGGACATGGGCCACGGCTGATTCAGGCACCCATTCCTCTGTCCAGAGAGCAATCTGGGGGATCTCTCCTTGGACCTGGGATCCCATATATAATCAAGTCTCCTGTAAACCCTAAAATGGGACCCTTAGTTGAAATATAATCTTCCCTGATCCCATATTCATCCTTCCTCCCTCCCCCCCCCATCCCAGGCCACCAAGCTTTCCCCTTTCTTCCCCTACTCCCTTCTCTCTAACCTTCTCCCCTTCCATCGACCCTCCCTCCCCCCCATGCACCCGAGGTTACCTGGGACTCTTGTCTATTTCCTACCTCCTGGTGGATAGCTAAATAATCTTCATCAGGTTCATCTTCTTATTTAGCTTCTCTAGGATCACGAATAATAGGCTCAAAGACCTTTAATTATGGTTAGAATCCACTTATGAGTGAATACATACCGTGTTCCTCTTTTTGGGTCTGGCTTACCTCACTCAGTAAAGCGTTTTCTATTTCCATCCATTTGCATGCAAAATTCAAGATGTCATTGTTTTTTACCGCTGAGTAAAACTCTAATGTGTATATGTTCCACACCTTTTTTAACCATTCTTCTATTGAGGGGCACCTAGGTTGTTTCCAGGTTCTGGCTATTACAAATAGTGCTGCTATGAACATAGTAGAACAAATGCTTTTGTAGTATGATCGGGAATCTTTAGGGTATATTCCCAAGAGTGGAATTGCTGGGTCCTGAGGGAGGTTGACTCCCAGTTTCCTGAGAAACCGCCACACTGATTTCCACAGTGGCTGCACGAGTTTGCATTCCCACCAACAATGGATGAGTGTTCCCCTCACCCCACATCCTCTCCAGCATAGGATATCATTGGTGTTTTTGACTTTAGCTATTCTGACAGGTGTAAGATGGTATCTCAAAGTGGTTTTGATTTGCATTTCCCTGATCGCTAAGGAGGTTGAGCATGACCTTAAGTGTCTTCTGGCCATTCGAAGTTCATCTGTTGTGAATTCTCTGTTAAGTTCAGTACCCCATTTTTTAATTGGGTTAATTAGAGTTTTAGTGCCTAGTTTCTTGAGTTCTTTGTATATTTTGGAGATCAGACCTTTGTCTGATGAGGGGTTGGTGAAGATCTTCTCCCAGTCAGAAGGCAGCCTTTTTGTCCTACTGACAGTGTCCTTTGCTTTACAGAAGCTTCCCAGTTTCAGTAGATCCCATTTATTCATTGTTTCTCTTATTGTCTGTGCTGCTGGGGTCCTGCTTAGGAAGAGGCCTCCTGTGCCTAAATCTTGTAGACTACTTCCCACTTTCTCTTCTATCAGGTTCAAAGTGGACGGATTAATGTTGATGTCTTTAATCCATTTGGACTTGATTTTTGTGCATGGTGATAGATATGGATCTACTTTCATTTTTTTACAGGTTGACATCCAGTTATGCCAGCACCATTTGTTAAAGATGCTTTCCTTCTTCCATTGTATACCTTTAGCTCCCTTGTCGAAAATTAGGTGTTCATAAGTTTGTGGGTTAATATCTGGATCTTCTATTCGATTCCATAGGTCGACTTCTCTGTTCTTATGCCAATACCAAGCTGTTTTCAATACTGTAGCTCTATAATAGAGTTTGAAGTCAGGGATGGTAATGCCTCCAGAAGTTCTTTTATTATATAAGATTGTTTTGGCTATCCTGGGTTTTTTGTTTTGCCATATAAACTTGATTATTGTTCTCTCAAGGTCTGTGAAGAAGTTTGATGGGATTTTGATGGGGATTGCATTGAATCTATAGATTGCTTTTGGTAGAATTGCCATTTTTACTATGTTGATTCTCCCAATCCAAGAGCAGGGGAGGTCTTTCCATTTTCTGGTATCCTCCTCAATTTCTTTCTTCAAAGACTTAAAGTTTTTGTCAAATAGGTCTTTCACTTCCTTGGTTAGAGTAACCCCAAGATATTTTATGCTATTTGTGGCTATCATGAAAGGTGATGCTTCTCTGATTTCACTCTCTGCTTCTTTATCCTTTGTGTATAGGAGGGCCACTGATTTTTTGGAGTTGATCTTGTATCCTGCCACGTTACTAAAGGTGTTTATCAGCTGTAGGAGTTCTTTGGTAGAGTTTTTGGGGTCACTTATGTAAACTATCATATCGTCAGCAAATAACGAAAGTTTAACTTCATCCTTTCCAATTCGAATCCCCTTGATCTCCTTATGTTGTCTTATTGCTATTGCTAGAACTTCAAGCACTATATTGAAGAGGTATGGAGAGAGTGGACAGCCTTGTCGCGTTCCTGATTTTAGTGGAAAGGCTTTGAGTTTCTCTCCATTCAGTTTGATGTTAGCTGTCGGCTTGCTGTATATTGCTTTTATTATATTTAGGTATGATCCTTGTATCCCCAGTCTCTCCAACACCTTTATCATAAATGGGTGTTGAATTTTGTCAAATGCTTTTTCAGCATCTAGTGAGATGATCATATGGTTTTTTTCTTTCAGTTTATTTATATGATGGATTACATTGATAGATTTGCGTATGTTGAACCAGCCCTGCATCTCTGGAATGAAGCCGACTTGATCATAATGGATAATTTTTCTAATGTGCTCTTGGATTCGGTTTGCCAGTATTTTATTGAGAATTTTCGCGTCGATGTTCATGAGTGAGATTGGCCTGTAATTCTCTTTCTTGGTTGTGTCTTTGTGTGGTTTTGGTATTAGGGTAACTGTAGCTTCATAAAAGGAGTTAGGCAATGACTCTTCTGTTTCTATATTGTGGAATACGTTAAGGAGTATAGGTATTAGCTCTTCCTGGAAGTTCTGGTAGAATTCTGCATTGAAACCATCTGGTCCTGGGCTTTTTTTGGTAGGGAGATTTTTGATAACAGCTTCTAATTCTTCGCGACTAACAGGTCTATTTAGATTGTTCACCTGTTCTTGGTTCAACTTTGGTATATGGTACTTATCTAAAAAAATGTCCATTTCTTTTACATTTTCCAACTTTGTGGCATATAAACTTTCATAGTAAGATCTAATGATTCTCTGAATTTCCTCTGTGTCTGTGGTTATGTCCCCCTTTTGATTTCTGATCTTATTAATTTGCATGTTCTCTCTCTGCCTTTTGATTAACTTGGCTAGGGGTTTGTCAATCTTGTTGATTTTCTCCAAGAACCAGCTTTTTGATTCATTGATTCTTTGGATTGTTTTCTCTGTTTCTATTTTGTTGATTTCAGCCCTCAGTTTGATTATTTCCAGTCTTCTAGACCTCCTGGGTGAATCAGCTTCTTTTTTTTCTAGATCTTTCAATTGTGCTGTTAATTCACCAATGTGTGCTTTCTCCGCTTTCTTTAATTGGGCACTTAGTGCTATGAACTTTCCTCTTAGCACTGCTTTCATAGTGTCCCATAGGTTTGAGTATGTTGTGTCTTTGTTTTCATTAAATTCAAGGAAGAGTTTAATTTCTTTCTTTATTTCTTCCTTGACCCAGGGGTGATTTAGTAGTTGACTGTTCAGTTTCCATGAGTTTGTTAGCTTCCTGGGGGGAGCATTGTTGTTGAATTCTAATTTTAGTCCATGGTGATCTGACAAGACACAGGTAGTTACTAATATTTTTTTGTATCTGTGGAAGTTTACTTTGTTACCGAGTATGTGGTCAATTTTCGAGAAGGTTCCATGAGCTGCAGAGAAAAAGGTATATTCTTTCCTATTTGGGTGGAGTGTTCTATAGATGTCTGTTAAATCCATTTGATTTAATACCTGCAATAGGTCTCTCAATTCTCTGTTTGGTTTCTGTCTGATTGACCTGTCCATTGGTGAGAGAGGAGTGTTGAAGTCTCCTACTATTAGTGTGTGTGGTTTGATGACCGCCTTGAGTTCTAGAAGAGTTTCTTTTACATATGTGGGTGCCTTTATATTAGGAGCATAGATATTCAGGATTGAGATTTCCTCCTGATGAATTGTTCCAGTTATGAGTATGAAATGTCCATCTCCATTTCTTCTGACTGATTTTAGTTTGAAGTCAATTTTGTTAGATATTAGAATGGCCACGCCCGCTTGTTTCTTAGGTCCATTTGCTTGGAAAACCTTTTCCCAACCCTTTACTCTGAGTAAGTGTCTGTCTTTGTGGTTGAGGTGTGTTTCTTGTAAACAGCAGAATGTTGGATCCTGTTTTCGTATCCAATCTCTAAGTCTGTGCCTCTTTATAGGTGAATTGAGTCCATTGATATTAAGTGATATTAATGACCAGTGGTTGTTGACTCCGGTCATTTTTTTTTTAGGTAGTAGAGTGTATGTGTTTTTCTTCTTTGCTTTGTGCTTGTGAATGGTCGCTAGATGTTCGAGTTATTGTAGGCCGTGTTGGGAATGTTGGATTCCTTCGGTAGTGATTTTCCTTCTAATATTCTCTGTAAGGCTGGATTAGTAGCTACGTATTGTTTAAATTTGTTTTTGTCCTGGAATATTTTGTTTTCTCCGTTGATAGTGAACAATAGCTTGGCTGGGTATATTAGTTTGGGTTTGCATCCATGGTCTCTTAGTTTCTGCAGTACCTCTATCCAGGATCTTCTGGCTTTCATGGTTTCCATAGAGAAATCCGGTGTAAGCCTGATAGGTTTACCTTTATAAGTTACTTGACCTTTTTCCTTTGCAGCTCTTAAAATTTTTTCTTTAATATTTATGTTTTGTGTTTTGATTATTATATGACGCGGGGATGTTTTTTTCTGATCCAATCTATTCGGTGTTCTGTATGTTTCTTGAACCTTCATAGGAATATCGTTCTTTAGGTTGGGAAAGTTTTCTTCTATAATTTTGTTGAATATATTTTCTGGGCCTTTGATCCGCAGTTCTTCTCCTTCTTCAATCCCTATTATTCTTAGATTTGGTTTTTTTATTGTGTCCCAGATTTCCTGAATGTTTTGTGAAGAGAATTTGTTGGATTTGTCGTTTTCTCTGACCAGAGCATTTATTTTCTCTATGGTATCTTCAGAATCTGAGATTCGTTCTTCTATCTCTTGTATTCTATTGGTTATGCTTGATTCTGTAGTCTCCGCTCGTTTACCTAGGTTTTCCATATCCAGCCGGTTCTCGTTTTGTGTTTTCTTCATTGCCTCCATTTCAGTTTTCAATTCTTGGACTGTTTCCTTTACTTGTTTGATTGTTTTTTCTTGGTTTCTCAGGGTATCACTCACGGATTTACTTATTTCTTCAAACTTTTTGTTATATTTCTCATCCATTTCTATACTCATTTCTTCAAACTTTTTGTTATACTTCTCGACCAGTTCCATAAGGGAGTTATTCATATCCTGTTTAAGGGACTCTATTGCTTTCATAATGGCACTTTTTTCCACTTCATCTGGGTTAGAGTGTTCAAATCCTTCTGTTGTAGGGTCGTTGGGATCTGATATTTTCATGTTGTTTTTCAGATTGTTGGAGGAGGTCTTGCCTTGGCGTCTGCCCATCTCTTCGATCAAATGCTCTCTATTGGAACTTCTGGTATCGGGTCAGGTTCCCTTGTTGGGCAGGGAGTTCACTGATAGAATGCCTACCTTTCCCCAGGCAGGGTATTGAAGCACAGGCACTCCCTCTTTCCGGGATGCCCCTACAGAGCAGGCCCAGTGTGCAAGGCAGCTGAACTGGGGAAAATTTATGGCCTCAGTGGAAGGGGAGAAATATAGAAATTTGTACCTGGATGGAAGCTGGGATGGCAGGCGGGAGAGCCTAGCAGTGTGGAAACAGCACTGCAGGCTGACCTGGGAGTCTATGGGGTCGGGGAAAATCCTAGCACCTCCTCACCGGCCCCTGCCGCGGGCCCGAATCAACTCACCACTCCGAAGGTCCTCTGGATGGAAGCTGTGATGGCTGGCGGGAAGCTAGCAGGGTGGAGCCAGCAGAGCAGGCTGACCTGGGAGTCTATGGGGTCGGGGAAAGCCCTAGCTCCCCCTCGCAGGGCCCCTGCCCTGCCCGAATCAACTCACCACTCCGAAGGCCCTCTGGATGGAAGCTGGGATGGCTGGCGGGAAGCTAGCTGGGTGGAGCCAGCAGGGCAGGCAGACCTGGGAGTCTATGGGGTCGGGGAAAGCCCTAGCTCCCCCTCGCCGGGGCCCCTGCCGTGGCCCGGATCAACTCACCCCTCGGAAGGCCCTCTGGATGGAAGCTGGGATGGCTGGCGGGAAGCTAGCTGGGTGGAGCCAGCAGGGCAGGCAGACCTGGGAGTCTATGGGGTCGGGGAAAGCCCTAGCTCCCCCTCGCCGGGGCCCCTGCCGTGGCCCAGATCAACTCACCCCTCGGAAGGCCCTCTGTATGGAAGCTGGGATGGCTGACGGGAAGCTAGCTGGGTGGAGCCAGCAGGGCAGGCAGACCTGGGAGTCTATGGGGTCGGGGAAAGCCCTAGCTCCCCCTCGCCGGGGCCCCTGCCGTGGCCCGGATCAACTCACCCCTCGGAAGGCCCTCTGGATGGAAGCTGGGATGGCTGACGGGAAGCTAGCAGGGTGGAGCCAGCAGGGCAGGCTGACCTGGGAGTCTATGGGGTTGGGGAAAGTCCTAGCTCCCCCTCGCCGGGGTCCCTGCCGTAGCCCGGATCAACTCACCCCTCGGAGGGCCCTCTGGATGGAAGCTGGGATGGCTGGCGGGAAGTTAGCTGGGTGGAGCCAGCAGGGCAGGCAGACCTGGGAGTCTATGGGGTCGGGGAAAGTCCTAGCTCCCCCTCGTCGGGGCCCCTGCCGTGGCCCGGATCAACTCACCCCTCGGAAGGCCCTCTGGATGGAAGCTGGGATGGCTGACGGGAAGCTAGCTGGGTGGAGCCAGCAGGGCAGGCAGACCTGGGAGTCTATGGGGTCGGGGAAAGTCCTAGCTCCCCCTCGCCGGGGCCCCTGCCGTGGCCCGGATCAACTCACCCCTCGGAAGGCCCTCTGGATGGAAGCTGGGATGGCTGGCGGGAAGCTAGCTGGGTGGAGCCAGCAGGGCAGGCAGACCTGGGAGTCTATGGGGTCGGGGAAAGCCCTAGCTCCCCCTCGTCGGGGCCCCTGCCGTGGCCCGGATCAACTCACCCCTAGGAAGGCCCTCTGGATGGAAGCTGGGATGGCTGACGGGAAGCTAGCTGGGTGGAGCCAGCAGGGCAGGCAGACCTGGGAGTCTATGGGGTCGGGGAAAGCCCTAGCTCCCCCTCGCCGGGGCCCCTGCCGTGGCCCGGATCAACTCACCCCTCGGAAGGCCCTCTGGATGGAAGCTGGGATGGCTGGCGGGAAGCTAGCAGGGTGGAGCCAGCAGGGCAGGCAGACCTGGGAGTCTATGGGGTCGGGGAAAGCCCTAGCTCCCCCTCGTCGGGGCCCCTGCCGTGGCCCGGATCAACTCACCCCTCGGAAGGCCCTCTGGATGGAAGCTGGGATGGCTGACGGGAAGCTAGCTGGGTGGAGCCAGCAGGGCAGGCAGACCTGGGAGTCTATGGGGTCGGGGAAAGCCCTAGCTCCCCCTCGTCGGGGCCCCTGCCGTGGCCCAGATCAACTCACCCCTCGGAAGGCCCTCTGGATGGAAGCTGGGATGGCTGACCTTTTTGGTGTTTTGAGACAGGGTTTCTCTGTAGTTTTGAAGCCTGTTCTGAAACTAGCTATTGTAGACCATGCTGGCCTCGAACTCATACAGATCTGCCTGCCTTTGCCTCCGAAGTGGTGCAATTAAAGGCTTGTGCCACCACTGCCCGGCCTTTGAAAAACTTTTATAAATGAAAACATTAAATCTCTGAAGAAAGCTATTGAGAAAGGCACTAGGAGATGGAACCGCCTCCCAATTTTAGGATTGGTAGAATTAATATTGTGAAAATAGAACTACCTTTTTAAAAAGGAATTTACAAATTCAAAATATCCTAATCAAATTCCCCATGATAGTCTTCTTAAATATTGAAAAGAACAACCTAAAATTTAAAAAGAATCACTAAAGATCCTAGATTGCCAAGTGAGTTTAAATAACAATGTTGGAGAAACTACAATCACAGTTTTCAAGCTTTTCTCCAGGGCAACAGTAATAAAGAAAAGAAAAGGAAAAAAAAACATGATATTGGCATAAAACATGACATGTAAATCAATGGAACAAAACAGCCAGACATGTAAATCAATGGAACAAAACAGAAGACCCACACGTGAGTGTAGGAAGTTACAGGCATTTAATATTGACAGACATGTCAAAAATACATTCTAGAGAAAGATAGCATCTTCAAAAACTGGTACTAGAAAAACTGGATGTCAACATGCAGAATAATGAAACTAGACCCACATCTATCACTCTGTACAAAAAGTCAAGTTCAAATGTACCTAAAACAACAATGTGAAGTCTGAAATACCGATATGGCTAAAGAAAAATAGACAGTGTCCTACAAGATAGAACTCTACAAAAAGACTTCCTGACTTGTATTCAATCTGCTAAGGAATAAAGATCAGTAGGTGACAAACAAGATCCCTTAAACCTAAAGGCTTCTGTATATCACACAACCGAGTGAAGGGGAAGTCTACAGAGTAGGAGGGGTTCTCTCCCAACTATATACACACTCAAGGATCAATATACATAATATATAGAGAACTCAAAAAACAGATAATTAAGAAAACAAGTGACCCTGTTTAAAAATGGGCTACATATCTGAACAAAGTTATCAAAATATAAATGAATATAAGTAAGGTGTGGTTGTGCACATGCTTAATTTCAGTAATTAGTAGGAAGACACTGACCTCTGTCAGTTCAAGGTCATCCTGGTCTACATAGTGAGTTCTAGTATAACCAGGGTTATGTAAAGAGACCATCACCTCCACAACAATAAATAAATACATAACTTAAAATGACCTTTAATGTAAATTAAAAGTATAATCTTTAATGTAAATTAATGTAAATGATCTTTATGTAAATTTAAAATTCTTTGTAATTTCATCAAAGTTAAATTCAAGAAAACAGCTAAAACCAAATGCTGGTGAGGATGGGGAGAAAGGGGATGCTCATTCTCTTTTGGCGAGATTGAAAACTGTAGCAAGCACTCTGAAAATCACTGTAGAGAGTTTGCAGAAAGATAAAAGTATGTCTACCATATGACCCAGTGAAGCCACTTCTTGGTGTACGGCCAACAGGCTCAATATCCTATTGCAGATACTCTTCTCAGTCAGATTAATGTCAATCAATTCACAATAGCTGGGAAACTGAAGCACAGGTGTTCAACTGAAGACTAGATAATAGCAAAGTGGTATAAACACACCCTGTGCACATGAATCTATTCATTCTGCTATTGTTCTCATAGAGTAGAGATGAATACCTCAAATTAACCAAGGACTGACTACATGTAAGACATATAGGACATAAATAACACTACTTTAAAATCTAACCAGATTTACAAATTAATAAGATCTTAAATGTTGGGCAGTGGTGGCACATGCCATTTTAATCCCAGAGGCAGGCAGATCTCTGTGAGTTCAAAGCCAGCCTGGTCTAGAGAGGGAGTTCCAGGACAGTCTCCAAAGCTACACAGAGAAGCTCTGCCTCGAATAAATAAAAAAGGAAGAAATATGATCTTAAATAGTTTCCTAGATAATATGTAAGTATAAAAATAGCCAGAAGAATATACTAAAAAGTCTTAAGTGGTTGTATTAGCATAGTCACATATGTTTCTTTGAGGATATTTGCATTTACTTTTATGTTACAAAAGAAATAACTGATCTGTTAATATACTACTAATTTTGATGATTAAATACTGATATTTTACATTGAAAAGGAGATACTCGATGAAAAATTAGAAAGAAAAATGAGAGATGAATGTAGAGGCTTGGCATTTGGGACTTGTTTATTTTGTGTTGATTTGTTTGACTACTCGCCTTCTTGACAATACTTCCCTTGTCTTGTGGCATCATAATTCTGATATTCATGTAAATTCTCTCTTTGTGTCTGTCTGTCTCTATTAATCTTTTTTCTTTCTAAGGAAACCAGTCATACTTTGTTAGGACCCAATAGATAACCACAGCTATTCATTTTTTCATTCTTTATGCTAACTGTAAAGCATGCTTCCTTATGCAAAGGGTGCATTTTATCTTTATACCCTCAGAAGAAGTAGAAGAAAACACAAGTACTCAAGGTCCCCTTCTGTTTCTTAGAACTGGGTCCTTAAGTCCTCTTAAGCAGCATATTGTGCTTCAACATCTTTACTGGGGAACAAAGATGTTGGTATCATGAAGTGCTAATCTTGTCACCAGCTTTTTAAAAACTCCCACACTCCTCTAGGGTAGGCATAACAGATTTTCTAGGCCAAGAGACCTGGTGTCAGAGCACAGACATGTGTCATAACGAAGTTAGGCATTGACAAATAGCCCCTGTTGACAAAATTCTCCAAACTGAGAGTCTGTACAGACTCCACATGTATGGCATTAGCCACTTGCATTCAGCCTTTGCAGCCAGTACGCCCTGAACATGGATCTGTGGTTTCCCAAGTTCCAGTATTAGGTCACTGGATGGTGGAAAACCTCTTGAATGTTCCAGATCTATAGGAAGTTGCTCACATCAATGGCTCCAGAGGGCAGGAGTATGAACGGTGCCCCTAAATAGTGGAAAATTTCTGGTAGATGCTGTAGACCTGCAACTAGAGTCTAAATATTGGCGATGTTTACAGAATTTTTACATGAGTCTTCCAGGGATTGATTTCCTGGGTTCCCACAGCAGCCACCACCTCCCAGTTTCATCTGCTTTTGATCATCTGCCCTGATCCTACCTCCCAACAATGCAATTCAATGCAATTCACATGCACTAAAAATGTGGATTTCATTTTAAGTGTACCACTTAGTTTAATGTCAACAGGTTGTGGAGGATTCTAAAATTCTGTTCATTGCACATAGTTGGAGTTGAGTAGTGATGCTCCCAGCTGCAGCTCTCTTTGTGTGAGCCTCAGACGCTCTAGAAAGTGTTAACAAAATGCACACATCAACATCCTCCAGACTCAATTAGTTGTCCCAATTGAGTTACACATGACAAGGAAAATAGGTGGCATGAATTCACTTAAATGTTCTCAAACCCTTCTAATGGTCAGTCTGTTGTAGGAAAAATGATTCTTCTCCAAAGTATGCCTTTCAAAGTATGTGTAATGCAGTCAACTAGAGTCCAAGAAGAAAACATGTACTTCATATTTTTTCCATGCCACTGTTTAAAGTATATCTTATATTATTAATACTGTTTTATGTGGAGATCTTGTGGGAGGGTTGTTGGAAGGGGAGAGGGTTAGAGAGTAGGGAGTAGGGGAGGAATGGGGAAAGCTCGGTGAACTGGGATGGGGGGAGGGAGGAAGGATGGATATGGGATCAGGGAAGAATATATTTCAACTAAGGGAGTCATTTTAGGGTTTACAGGAGACTTGATTATAAATGGGATCCCAGGTCCAAGGAGAGATCCCCAGATTGTTCTCTGGACAGAGGAGAGGGTGCCTGAAACGGCCTTGGCCCATAACCATACTGATGAATATTTTGCTTATCACCATAGAACCTTCATCTGGCGATGGATGGAGATAGAGACAGAGACCCACATTGGAACACTGGAATTAACTCCCTAGGTCCAAACGAGAAGTAGAAGGAAAGAGAACGTGAGCAAAGAAGGCAAGACCAGAGGGAACCTTCATCCGACGATGGATGGCGATACAGACGGAGACCCACACTGAAGCACCAGACTGAGCCCCCCAAGGTCCAAATGAGGAGCAGAAGGAGGAAGAAAATGAAAAAGGAAATCAGGACTGCGAGGGATGCGATCACCCACTGATACAAGGGAATGGATCTAATGAGAGTTTACCAAGGCCAGTTGGACTGGGACTGAACGAGGACGTGATCCAACCAGATTCTCTGAATGTGGCCAGATTCTCTGAATGTGGCTGGCCCGGAGTCTTTCTGAAAAGCCATTGACAATGACACTGGGACTTGTTTCCTCTGCATATACTGGATTTTGGGGATCCAGTCTGTCTGGACACTCACCTTCCTGGACCTGGACGGTCCTACAGGGCAGGAAACCCTGACTGCTCTTAGGGATGGAGAGGGAGGAGGAGAGGGAGTGAGGGGAGTGGGAGGGTGTTGGGAGGAGGGGTGGAAATGGAAACTTTTATAATTTAATAAAATTACTTTCTCATAAAAAATACTGTTTTATGTGAAAGTATACAGTGCATATATATATATATATATATATATATATATATATATATATATAGTTCACATTCAAAGCTCTTAACTGAGTGTACACCTCAAACCCAGGCTTTGGAGATTGATACTGTTCAAGGTATTAAGACTGATAATCACCTCATCTATCCTATTGCACAGATACTTATCAAAGGCATATGTAAGGAAAAGTATGAGAAGGATTCCTTTTGGACCTGTAATAAAAAATGTATTTATGGGGTTCTTTAATAGGCAATGTTGTACTTATTATGGGGCCTTTAATTTGTATGACCAAAACATTTTATACTCTAGCTTTGTTATATAATGCAGACATTTATTGCTAAACAATGAGCAAACTGCACGCATAAATTTACTTACAAATAAATCTAAGCTTTGCTGATATATTTTAAAGTAGAAAATGCGTAGAGATGAGGGGGCTTTTACAAACTTACCTTAAAATGAATTAAGAAAGTAGATTCAAAATGCAAAAGATAATAGAAGGTAGGAATTCAGTAGTGTGGTAGCTTTTATATATAGCCCGAAGGAAGAAAGGAAGGGAAGACAAATAAGTCAGGGTCAACAAGATATTTTTCATGCAACGAAAATAGAAAAAAAAATAGTCATGAAATTAAGGGGTAAAACACCTTTGCTATAAACAATATACCCCTGCCAATTGTGCTGAGAGAGAATGGGGTGGGATTGATTGTGCCAGAATTAGATAAAAACACTAGCCAAACAAAGAGCTTCTGGCATCTTAAGGCAGGAGCCAGAAAGTACGAAAAGATCAGTTCAGTGGCATTCAGCCATTAGATACCGATGAAGCTAATCCACATGGCGAACTTTTGAGCTGAGTAGATTTTCCTTATTGTCGGTTCTCACAGATAATCATTAATTTTAAGTGCGGCCCGTGCAGGTGCGCAGAGAGTCCCTACTGTTCTGACATTGTCTTGGAGCATATCCAGGCTTGCAAGCTGGTGTAGTCCTTAAGTCCCTTCCACTCCGCTGCCTCTCAAATATACTCACACCTACAGCCAGCCAGTTTAGAAGCAGATCAGCTTTCCTGGCATATAGGGAGATTCATTCTTTAAAAGTATGCAGCTAAAATTCCATAAACTTATTCAACAAGTGGCAGTAGAAACAGGCAGTCACTTCTATGAACTATGAAAGCTCTCTGCCATGGTGACATGGTTAACTGGTCAGCTACTCTGGACTGGAATTCAGATATTTTTAAGTTGAAGGACATGTAAGATGTGTGTTTTGTGCGGTAAAAAGATAGGGATTCTGCTTCACTCAGATCTAAACTTCCAGTGCTTTTTTTTTCTCTTTCTGCATTCTACAGATATTTAAACACAGAGTTAGAGTCACATTCTTTGAAGGGAAAACTTGAGGAATTGTAGCTACAATTAGCCCTCCGAGTTAAAGACATTTGTGTCTTGAATTTTAATTCCAATTATACAGCTTGCAAGCAAATGCCGGATGGACCTGTTTTCCTCTCTATTTAGAAAAGGGAGGAGGGAAGGGGAAACTGCACATGGCATCATTGAATACAAGCCAAGTGGCAGAGTGTTGGGGAAGAACTGGCAGCCACACCATCTGAGAGATCAAACTGGCAACAATTTTCAATGCATTTCAAAAATAAGATGTAGCATAGGATGACAAGGACAAACTTTGCAACAAAAGCCCTGAAAAACATTTTTTGCTCCCTCCCCTTTTATGCAATTATCATCCTAGCTTCTAGCTTTCTAAATGTTCCCAGTTGATTTCAACTATGTAGTTATTTTGCTATAAATGTCAAGAAAGTCTTAAAGACTATATTTTTCTAATCTTAGAAGATGTTTCAAGATTTTTGTACTTGTGTGAAAAAAACAAGGTTCTAACAAACAAAGGGAATTTGGAGGTAACGTCATACGATGAAAAATATCAAAAGAAATTTTTTGCTAAAGAAAAATGAATTGGCTATTAAAATGGTTCTCGGCTACTAAGCCCATAACCAAGATAAGGAAAAGTTGAACATAATGGCTTTTTTTTTATGTGAAACCCTTGGAACATTTCCAAACTATTGCGTCACTACAGAGAAGTGCAGTCTATCAAAGCCCCATTTTCCAGATAGTAAATTCTCAGTGTAAGAAATTTAAGTCTTACTTAATGGTCCAGAGTAAAAAATAGGGGGTGGGAATGGGGGTTGTTCTGTAATGTGTAAAACCAGATTGTTGTGTGCAGGTTTATTCATTTATGCCCACAGTCTGGTAGATGCAGCAAAGACATTCTGACCTGTTTGAGAAGAAACAATAGTTGAGACGATATACTTAGTTATTAGAGGAAAAAGGGCTCTGGGTGGACATGGCTCAACCTCCTTCAGGTATACATTCAGTCTTACCTTCCTCCAGTCATAAACACTCTTCTTAGGTTCACTGAGAAATAAATCATGGAAGGATCTCCACAGAAAGGATGGGGAAACAAAATTACTTGCTATGGGACAATGGTCTTTTATTCAGTCGCTTGTATCATTTATAATAAAATGCTGATTAGCCAGTTGCCAGGCAGGAAGTATAGGTGGAGCAACCAGGCAGGAAGTAGAGGCGGAGCAATGAGAATTCTGAGAAGAGGAAAGTTTCAGTCTGCAATCCTGATCCAGACACAGAGCAAGCAAGATGTGACTGCCTCACCGAAAAAGATACCAAACCACATGGCTAACACAGACAAAAATTATGGGCTAATATAAGTTACAAAAAATAGTTAATAAGAATCCTGAGCTAATCGGCCAATCAGTTTATAACTAATGTAGACCTCTGTGTGATTCTTTGGGACTTAATGGCTGCAGGACCAGGTGGGACAAAAACCTCAGAAAACAGTTATTGGCATTTGGAGCTGGTCAATTTGGTCAATTCAGAAAAAGGAAGAATGCTGACTTTGGTTACAACCTTGAACAAAGTCCTGTAGCAAGGCTTTGTTAGGACTGAAAGTGGTAACTCTGTTCCTCTCTAAAGATAGTCTTTACATTTGCTCAGAACAAAGGAACTGTTCTAAAGACTACCATCACTGTGTCGCAACACTTAAATCAATCAAAACAAAGCAATAACCAGTTCATAAGATTTATCCTAGTAAAGCAAGATCAGTAAGTACAATAATGTTAATAACTAACAACATCATTGTTATCCTAAGCAATGTACATATAGTAAATAAGAAATTCTCAAGTATCCTATTAGATAGAGGTTGTAATTAATGCAAAGATCAAATAAAACCAGGCCTATTAATCTGCCCAACACATGCACTGTTCCCTTCACTGTTCTTATTGTCATTAATGTTCCTCCTTAATTCTTAAGATTAATAGTCATTTCATAATAAAATTGCATTATGTATAATAAAAATGCTTATGAAGCCTTATGTTCAATTTCCTCAGCTGTTAGTAAATTAATTAATCGATTATTTATATTTCTGACTATTTTTAAATTCATGTGACTTGATCATCTAGCCTTCTTTTCCAATACTAGAGACTGAACCTATGGTCTCACACATCCTACTCATACACTCCACCGTTATATTATATCCCTAGAATGCTTTTCACTATTATTTTGAGGTAGGATCTCATTAAATTTCCCATGATGGCCTGGAATTCACTCTGTGGTTCATACTGCCGTTGATATAACATTTGATCTAGCCTTCCTAGTTGTTGGGATTATAGACCGATGTCACAAACCCTGGATTGGCATGCTATACACATTTCAGGTTTTGTTTTGTTTGGTTTTTACGTGGGGTGGAATATTGCAACTATTCTCACAAAAGAGCAAAACAAGATACCTAACATTTTTACTCAAAAATTTATTAAGAACAAATGTTATATATTACAGTTCTCAAAATAATTGAATGGAGTGAATGTTTTATAGCCACATTTTACAGAGGAGCCTTAAATGTTTTCATATTTTGAAGTTTGTTATAAAAGTCTCTAAGTATTGGTTGATTTATTACACCCCAGAAATTAAACTCATTCAAAACTTTAGAGACACATATTCATTATTATTATTATAATTAATTAATATAAAATCTATATTAATGTTTATAACATATAATTTATAATAATATAATATAATAGCACATCATTAAAATATTAGCAATGTGTAGACAATTTTCTGTGCATTATTATACCACAAGTTATAATTATGAAGACTTTTGTCTTTTGTGTGTTAAAATTATAGTTTAAAGAATTCAGATAAATTTTTTAAAACAGGGAGATTAATTTTTCATTGCATATCACTGTGCAGAATCCTAAGACTTTTGGTTTCTAGTTATAATCTCAGAACTCATCCTGAAAAAATTTCTGGCAAAGGAGTCAAAGACACTCCTGCTCCCACAGTTAGATGTACCACAAAACCACCAACTTGCAAGTTGCAGTTGACTACTGCAAAATATACCCAGAGTATGTGGTGCAGACACATACAGGCCCTGTGCCTATCACTTCAGTCTCTTTGAGCCCATATGGACCATATCTACTTGATTCGATGGGTTGTGTTCTGGTGTCCTCCATCTCCTCTGAATCACACAATCATTCTGCACCCTCTTCCATGAAATTCCTTGTGCTCTGAGAGGAGGAATCTGATGAGGACCTCCAATTAGACTCTCCCTCTCCCTGCATAATGTGTGACTGTGAGTTTCTACACCGACTCCCATCTGCTGCTGATGAAAGATACTCTGATGACAACTGGACAAGACATCATTCTATTAGTATAGCAGATTTTAACTTTATTACCTGCTCCTGAGACTCTTTTCCTCCAGTTGAGTTGCCTTGTACAGCCTCAGTGTGAGAGTGTTTGCCTCGTCTTGTTGTATTTTGTTTTGTCATGTTTGGTTGTTGTCTCATAGAGGCCTGTTCTTTTCTGAAGGGAAAAGGAAAGGGAGTGGATCAGGAAGGGGGTAGAGAGAAGTGGAGGGATGGGAAACTGTGTGAGGATGTATCCTATGAGATAAAAATCTGTACTCAAAAGATTAAGGAAAGAAGAGAAGCCTCAAAAAATGGAAAGAAAAGATCCCTGTATCTTGTCTTATTATAAAGTGTGTGTTTGTGTACATGTGTGCGTATGTGCATGTGTGTGTGTGTGTGTGTGTGTGTGTGTGTGTGTGTAAAGGAGAGAGAGAGAGGACATACTTAGGTGCAGGTGACAATGTGGGTCAGAAGAGGATGTTGAGGATACCCTGGAGCTGGAATTACATGTTGCTGTGAACCATCTGATGTGGGTTCTGGGAAAATTCCAATTCTCTGCAAGAGCAGCAAACACTCTTAGCTATGAAATGTCTCCCCAGAACATTGTACAATTACATTTAATAAAACTATAGTACAGTTATCTATCATAATAATTTTACCCATTCCAACTATCATTAAAACACTTCTTTGCTTTTTCAAACACTTTTTCAGCATCTACTGAGAAAATCATGTGCTCTTTTTCTTTCAGTTTGTTTATATTATGGATTACATCGACAGACTTTCATATGTTGACTTTCATATCCCTGAATATCTGGGATGAAGCTATTTGATCATGGTGAATGATTTTTTTATGTGTTCTTGGATTTGATTTGCCAGTATTTATTAAGTATTTTGCATCAATGTGCATGAGGGATATTGGTCTGTAATTCTCTTTCTTTGTTACATCTTTGTTTTGTTTGGTTATCAGGGTAACTGTGGCCTCATAAAAAGAATTTAGCAATATTCCTTCTGTTTCTATCATGCAGAAAAAATTTGAGGAGTACAAGCATTAGCTTTTCTATGAAATTCTCATAGAATTCTGTGCCGAAACCATCTGGCCCTGGGTTTGCTTTTTGTTTTGTTTTGTTTTGATTTGATTTTTGTTTTGTTTTTTTCAGTTAAGACACTTTTACTGACTGTTTCAATTTCCTTAGGGGTTATAGGTCTATTTAAATTGTTTATCTAATCTTGATTTAATTTTGGTATGTGTTACCTATCAAGAAAGTTGTCCATTTCTTTTCCCAATTTTATGGAGTACAGGTTTTATGAAATATGACCTAATGATTCTCTGTATACCCTTGAAGTTTGTTTTTTTGTTTTTTGGGTTTTTTTTTGGCTGAAACAGCTTTATTCATTAGCCAATAAAAGCAACACACACAGAAGGACATCCCACATCATCTGCCCTTTTCTGTCTAATTAAAAAGGAAAGTTTTAACATAGCAAAAATTACATATACAACAGTTAACAAGGAAAAATTAGTTATAATACTTGTGAATCTAAAGTTTTATATCTAATTTATCTTTAATCATAACTAAGAAAAGCTATAACTATCTAGTCTTTAACTCCATTAAAGACCCCAGAAGGATATATTACCTTTGTAAGCAACTTCCAAAACTCTAGAATTGACAGAGACATTTCGATGCCTGGACAGTTACCCAGAGTTTATTTTGCCCTACCATAGGCTGAAGCTGTTTTATTCATCAACCAATAAGACAACACATATACAGAAGGACATCCCACATCATAGTGACTTCCTGATGGGAGAAAAAGAAGCCCACTTTAGGCTTCAGCACTAGCCGCCGAGCTAGCTGGTGAGTGCACAGGCCGCCTGGAAGCCTCCCTCGGTGCTGTAAACTCTGGGCTGCTGCCCTGGCACAGCACCAGCATGTACTGGTATGTCTTTTCTGTGATGCTGAGGGTGGAACTTAGGGCCTTATATATGCTAGAGCTCTACCACACAGCTACATGTCCAGTCTCAGCCATTACTGGCTATTTTCACATCCATCACCACAAGAGAAGGCGGCTCTTCTATCTCACAGAGTGCAATTCAAGGCTCAGTGACTTAATACCCTGCCCCAGGTCAAGGAGCTGAAGTCCCAGTAGAACCCAAGTCTCCAGACTCTAGTCTGTGTTCCTCTGCCAACCTTCCTGCCTTCTGGTTTCATAGCAGTGGGCTGCCTCAGTGATCTTGGCATAGCATTCCTCCAAGTACCTCTTCATAGAAACTTCTAGCCACTATCTGTTAGAATGCCCTATTGAGCAAAATGTTCCCCCAAGGGCTTTTTCCTAAAGGTGGTTAACATCTTTTTTGGCCCACAACAACCTTGAACCTCTTCTTCATCTGCTTCCATCTTCTGTGCCTGGTTATATGCAGCTCTAGGGATTGAACCCAGGGTTTTACTTCCTGCGTGATAGACGAGCAGTCTACCAGCAGAGCTTCAGTCCCAGCCCCTGGTTATTAGCTTCTGCCTCATCAATGTTCTGGCCTTCCCCTCTAAAATCCGGTGTAACCAGGGATATGGGAGGCCTAGTTGCTGTTCTTTACTTGAGTCTGGTCAGGGTTCCAAACACTTGTGAGAAACGTTCTTTGTCCAGGATTTGCCCATAGAAGGTCTGCTTGCCACTATATTGCTGGATGCGTACAAACATATCCTGGGCCTGGGCCTTGGATTCTGTCAGGGGTACCATGTCTGACACGGCATAGTATGAGTCCTGTCGCCGTCCCCAGAAGGTCAGGTGGGCCACTCGAAGCATGGTACCTGACTCATTCACATACAGGATGCCCACCAACTTCCTGAAGAAGTAGCTCATCCAATACAGCATGGCCAGGGCAAAGCAGGCAATCCCACTGGCCAGGCAGAGTGAATCGAGGGTCAGGAGGCCCTGTGAGTACGAGTAGAAGCCCGGGGGCAGGGCTATCACAGTCACGGCTGTCTGTGCCAACTTCCGCCGAGACACATACCCAAGTGTTCTGATGGCATTGAATCGGTAGATTGTGTGGAATCTTTCAGTCTCTGTGCCTGGTGGCTTCTCCTGTGAGGTGGGGGACGTGCTCCCCACCCACCTTCTGGAATCTCCCTGCCCAGTGCAGCACCACAGTCGATGAAGAGGTCTCCCCCACACAGCTGGCCCCTGAAACCTTGGCACGGCTCGAAGGAGGACAGCCATGATCCCGTCTCCCGCTATGAGAAATAAACGGACTTGTCCCGGAAACTTGAAGAGCGCGTGCGCGTGTGGTTAAAAAGACGCCTGCGCTAACAAAAAAAAAAAAAAAAAAATGAGTCTGTGTTACATTTTGGGGATTGTAGTTCAAATCTTGTATCAGCTGTGAGTGTTCTATGAGTCATTTAGGGAATTCTCCTCTTCCCATCGTTTGAAGTTTGTTTTTATGTCCTCTTTTTGGTTCTGATTTTGTTAATTTGGATATTCTTTCTCTGCCTTTTGGTTAACTTGGATAAGGGTTTGTCTATTTTATTGATTTCCTCACGGAACCAACACTTTGTTGCATTGTTCCAACAACTCTTTATGATAAAGGTTCTGGAGAGAACAGGGATACAAGGAACATACCTAAATAATGAAGTCAATATACAGCAAGCTGACAGCCAGCATCAAATTAAATGGAGAGACACTCAAAGCAATTCCACTAAAATAAGGAACAAGACAAGGCTGTGCACTCTCTCCTTATCTATTCAATATAGTGCTCGAGGTTCTAGTTGGAGCAATAAGGCAACAAAAGGAAGTGCAAATTGGAAAAGAAGAAGTCAAGCTTTCATTATTTGCAAATGATATGATAATAAACACTTTTGATCTCAAAAATTATACCAGAGAACTGTAGCTCATAAACTCCTTCAGTAATTTCGCAGGATACAAAATTAACTTAACAAAAATCAGTAACTCTCTGATATACAAATAATAAATGGGACGAGAAAAAATAGAGAAACAACACTATTTACAATAGTTAAAAATAATATAAACTGTCTTGGGGTAATGCAAACCAAAAAAAAGTGAAAGACCTATATAACAAGAATTTTAAGTCTTTGAAGAAAGAAATTGGGGAAGAGATCAGAAAATGGAAAGACTTCCCATGTTCATGGATCAGTAGGATTAACATAATAAAAATGGCACTACTGATGCCAGAAGCAATCTACAGATTCAATGAAATCCCCATCAAAATCCCAACACAATTCTCCTCAGGCCTCAAATGGAAAAACCAAAGACCCCAAATAGATAAAACAATCCTGTACAATAAAGGAACTTCTGGATGCATTCTCTACTATAGAGCTATAGAAGAGTAATATAAATAAAATCAGTTTGGTGTTGGCATAAAAAACAGACACATGAATCAATGTAATTAAATTGAAGACCCTGACATAAATCAAAACACCTAAAAACACCTTATTTTTGACATTTTTTGACAAAGAAGCGAAACATATACAATAGAAAAATGAAAACATCTTTAATAAATGTTGCTGGAACATCTAGATGGTGGCATGTAGAAAAATGCAAACAGATACATATCTATTTCCCTGCACAAAACTCGAGTCGAGGTGGATCACTGGCCTCAACATAAATCCAGTTACACTGAAGCTGATAGACGAGAAAGTGGAAAGTAGGTTTGGGTGCATTGGCATGGGAGACTGCTTGCTGAATATAACACCAGTAGCACAGACACTGAAATCAACAATTGATAAATGGGACCTCCTGAAACTGGAAAGGTTCTGTGAGGCAAAAGACATTATCATTAAGACAAAATAGTACCCCACAGAATGGAAAAAGATCTTCACCAACCCTATATCTGACAAAGGAATGATATTCAAAATATATAAAGAACTCAAAAAAACTATATATAAAATTACCAAATAATCCCATTTAAAATGGGGTGCAGATTTAAACAGAGACTCATCAAAAGAAGAATCTCAAATATTATGATACACTTAAAGAATTCTTTTTCCTCCTTAGCTTTCATGGAAATCCAAATCAAAATGACTCTGAGATACCATCTTCCACCTGTCAGAATGGCTAAGACCCAAAATACTGAGGACAGCTTATGTTGGAGACAATGTGAAGTAAGGGGAACACTCCTCTATTGTTGATAGAAGTGCAAACTTGTACAGCCACTTTGGAAATCAGTATGGCAGTTTCTCAGAAAACTGGGAATCAAATTATCTCAAGACCCAGTGATACTACTCTTAGGCATATACCCAAAGGATGCTCCATCAAACCACAACTATGCTCATAGCAGTATTATTTGTAATAGCCAGAACCTAGAAACTGCCTAGATGCCCCTCTACTATGGAAAAATCCTCTTGTACATTGTAAAGATTTGTCACACAAATTGGCTTAATAAATCGCTATTGGCCAATAACCAGGCAGGAAGTATAAGTTGGGTGACCAATCTAAGGAAGGAAAAGGGCAGAGTCAAGAGATACCAGCCAGATGCAGAGAGAGCAAGGTGGGCATGTAGTACTGAGAAAAGTTGTTGCCACATGGCAGGACATAAGTAAGGAATATTGGTTAACTTAAAATGTAAGAACCCATTAATAATAAGCCAGAGCTACTGATTGAACATCAGTATATATTGAACATCATTGAATACAAGTAGTATTAAATTCTGTGTGGTAATTTGATAAGTGGTTCCTTCGTATTTGGGGCCAAGAGACTCCAAGAAAGGAAACTTCCACCAACACCCCTCAACCAAAGAATGGATAAAGAAAATGTGGTACATCTCCACAATGGAGTATTATTCAGAGGGGAAAAATAAAACAAGGACATCATGAAATTTGCAGGCTAATGGAAGAACTAGCAACAAAGTCATCCTGAGTGAGGTAACCCAGAAATACAAACATGGCATATGCTTACTCATAAGTGAATATTAGATGTAAAGCAAAGGATAACTAAGCTACAATCCCCAGTCCCAAAGAATCTAGGTAATAATGAGGACCCTAAGAGGAACTTGTGGCTCTTTCTGGGAAGAGGAAATAGATGAGATTTCCTGGGTGGGAGGTAGAAGGGAAGGCGTAGGAACATAATGAATCAGGATGATTGAGTTGGGGGCAGGACAGGAGACAGTAATGAAAGAGATATCTTGATAGCAGGGGCCATTATGCGTTTAGCATGACACCTGGCATCAGAGAAACTCCCAGGAACCCGCAAGGATGAGCCGAGCTGAAACTCCTAGCAAGACTGGAGAGAGTGCCTGAACTGACTTTCCCCTGTAATCAGATTGGTGAAAACCCCAACTGTCATCATAGATCCTTCATCCAGTATCTGATGGAAAGAGATGCAGAGATCCACAACCAATCTCTGGACTAAGTTCTGGGATTTCAGTTGAAGAGAGGGATGAGGTATTATATGAGCAAGGTGGGGTCATAATCATGATGGGGAAACCCACAGAGACAGCTGACCTGAGCTTGTGGGAGCTCACAGGAACTGGACTGACAGATAGGGAGCCAGCATGAGATCAACCTTCACCATCTGCATCTGGATGCCAGTTGTATAACTTGGTCTGTTTGTGGAGCCCTTAGCAGTAGGTTGAAAACCTGTCCCTGATGCATAAGCTAGCTCTTTGGAAACTATTCCCTATAGTGGAATGTCTTGCCCAACCTTGATTCAAGGGGAAGGAGCTTGGTCCTGCCTCAACTTGATATGCCATGCTTTGTTGACTCCACTGGGAAGCCTTACCACTTTGAATGGAGATAGAGCAAGAATAGGGTGGAAAAGAGGTGGGGGAGAAATGAGAAGAGAAGAGAGAGTGGAAACTATGGTTGGTATGTAAAATCAATTAATTAATTAATTTTAAAAACACTGATTTTTTCTTAAATAATTTTCCACTTTTCTATTGTTGTAAAATAGTTAATATAAATGAACCATTCTGTCCTTGAACAGTTCACGAACAACATCTAAAAGCCCTACTCATCACCAAATGAGAAGATGAAATTACCAAAAAGGAGATGCTGGAATACAGCCAATGAGCCTGACTGAAACTTGATACAATGCAGGTACTTTTCAGTGTCTTGCAGATAATTGGAACTCACTGAATGTGTGCTGCTTCACTGACGACTGAGTTGGAACCATGGGGAGGATGGATGTGCACAGGATGTTCAAACATTTTATGTGTGATGAGTGAAATAGGTTACCTACAAACAGGGAGATTAGAAATAAAATGTTTTTAAAGATACCCTGAAGCATAACTTCAAATGTTCTATCATGGCATTGGACCACTGGAAAACCTACACAGCAGATGGCAGAAGTTAATGCCCAGATAAAATGAAATGACTGCATTTTGCAAGGTACCAGCTGCCCCTCAATGGGGAAGAGACAGAGCATCAAATGTAGGTCAGTCTTCGTCTGTACAAATGGTAGGAAAAGGACTACCATATATAGAAAAGATATTTGCAGCACAAATGTATGAAAGATAACCAAGTTAACTAAATGTCTTTTTATAATTAACTGCATTTAATGTGTTTATACAAATTTGTTAATATTCAAACCATCAATAATATGATATATAAATATTTTATAGCACAATAATTTTATAAATATTTTAAGGCAACAAATTTCAAATATCTCATGATTGTATCTGATAAGGCAGCAAACTCATGACTCATATTGACTATATAAGTATGTATTTAGCTTCTGTTTCATTTCACCATGTGAAATAGTATTGCTTTATGCTAAATAAATCATTTCATAATTATTGACTATACGTTACTCAGAATGTATCATATTTTCATTGATCAAATAGCCCATATGCCTTCATTTCCTCTTACTGTTAAATATGTAGAAATAGAGAGAGCCTTGTTCATGAGAGGCATGCAAGAGAAAAACACTAAGGCGAGTGGAATACAACTGGACAGGAGATACAAGTATCACGAGCAAGTTCATGGTTAAGGAACAACTCAGGGTAGTTCTTGGTCCCTAGAGGATGCATTGAAAAAGGCCCAGGGTTCTTTCTGGAGCATCATTACCAAAAAGAAACATAGACTATACCTAAGCATGACTAGACCCTGGGCCATGTAGTTTCAGGTTCCTAGTCACCCAAGCAGAACTAAGTATAGGTTCCACTCAGGGAGTGGGCCTTCGGTCAAATCAAATAAAAGCTGATTACTCTCACTAGCTTTGTGCCATTATTTGCACTAGTATATCTTACTGGCAGGACACCATTGTAGATCAAAGAGTTTGTAGCTGAGTTGTTACTTACATTTCTCATTTGGTTGTGTGCAGAGAACCTTTCTGTAGCAAAGACACTAGAGTGTATGGGTGAAGGCTCTATGTAGGCACCAGCTCAATTTCTCCATGTTCAATGAGTAGTGAAGCTCAATGTAGTGAAGAAGGATGCTTAAAAAAAATCCCACACTAACTCAGAGTTGAGTATAATAGAGGGATATATATTAAAGGGTGGAGTCACAGATCACAATCCTCTGCTGAAACAGGGACAGCAGCAGAATCCTGCAGCCAGAAAAGAGGCCGGACGTGCATTTCACATCGGAAGAAAGAGTATAAGAGCCACGCCCAAGTGGGCAGGTAACTTAAAGGTTACTGGTGATAGGAATTCCTACAGAAGTGTAGGTGTTGTCTTCACCAATAAAACCTGTTAGTCATGGAGAGTAACCAATATTCTTAACAACAGCCTGGGTATTTGGGGGATTCCCATAGAACTCATTTGGCCAACAAATTAATTATATGTGCCCATTCCTGATAATGAAAGCTTCATTTTGTGACAAGAAAAGCCAAGATAGCATTCTGTTTCTCCAATTATTTGGAAATGATTTAGATTATGTTCATAAATGTATATATTTTAGGAAGCTTCTCCTGTATTAGGTTTCCATAACTGCCCCTCAAATGGCCCTTGATTTTACCTCTTTTCCCACATCCCCTCTCACAACCCTCCTACAAGTCCCCCCATTCAATCCTCACATACCTGCACCCTTTTACCCATAATTATCCATTCTATTTCCCTCTCCTGTAGAGATCTATCTTTTCTCTATAATCCCTTATTCTATACCCACCCTCTTTGGTTCTATAGATTATACCCTGGTTATGATTAACATTAGAGATAATATCCACACATAAACAAATGCATGCATATTTGCCTATCTAGGTCTGAATTGCTTCACTCAGAATGATTATTTTCTAGTCCATATTTTTCTAGTATTTTTTTTGTAGTTTAAGTCCTTTTGCCTCCAACTTTCATGATGTCATTTCTTAATGGTAAAGTATTACTCTACCATTGGGTAAATGTACCACATTTACTTTATCCATTCTTCTAGATTTTAAGATGTACCAATTTCCATTTTCCTGAGGAATCTCCACACTGGTTACCATGCTGACTGTACAAGTTTTCAGTCCCACCAGCAAAGTATTTCTTTTTATCCACATCCTATCTGGTATGGGACCATGGTCTGTATTCTGTCAATTATATTTTAAATAAACACTGATTGGCCAGTAGCCAGTCAGAAAGTATAGGCAGGACAACCAGATAGGAAGCAGAGGTGGGTCAAGAACAGGAGAATTCTGGGAATGGAACGCAATATGTGGCTGCCTCGCTGAAAAAGGTACTGAGCCGTGTGGCTAACATATACTAGAATAATGGGCTAATATAAGTTATAAGAGTTAATATGAAGCCTGAGCTAAAGGGTTAACCAGTTTATAGTTAATGTAGACCTCTGTGTGATTTCTTTGGCACATAAAGATTGCAGGAACCGGGCAGTACAGAAACCTTGACAACACCTCTCCACCATGAGCTGTCCTTTGTTTTGTTGAACTTTATCATTCTGACCAGTACAGGTAAAATCTCAAAGTAGTTTTGGTTTGCATTTTCCTGATGACTGAGGATATTGAACATTTCTTTGTTTCTCAGCCATTGATTTTCCTCTATTGAGAAGACTCTGTTTAGAGACTTTTCTTATCTGAATGAGTTCAAAGTTATTTCACACTTTCTCCTCTATAAGGTTTGATAGATCTGTTTTTATGTTGAGTTCTTTGATCCATTTGGAATTGAGTTCTGCGTGATGATAAACATGTATCTATTTGCATTGTCTACATGCAGTCATCCAGGTTGACCAGTACAATTTGTGGAATAGGCTATCTCTCTTTTCAGCAAGTATTTCTGGCTTCTTTATCAAAATGCATGAGTTCATGGGTATGTGGATTTATGTTTGTGTCTTCTATTTTATTCCATTGATGACTGTATCTGGTTTTGTGTCCATACCACACTGTTTGCATTACTACAGTTCTGTTTTTATCCCTGAGAGTCATGTAGATTCATAGAGGTAGTAGTAAAAACTTGTACTCCAAGTTCTGGGGAAGCAGAAAGAGAAAGATTCCTACAGCTCACAAGCCAGCCTTCTAGGCACACTGATGAGCTCCAGGTTCAGTAAGAGACGCTGCCTCGAAAAATGCTGTGTGGAAAGCAAAGGAAAAGACATCTGGTGTTGATCTCTGACCTACATACACACACACACACACACACACACACACACACACACATTCACTCAAAAACCCATGCACACACAATGAGAAAAAAGGAGAAGGAAGGAAAGAAGGAAGGAAGGAAAGAAGGAAGGAAGAAAAAAGAAAAGAAGAAAAAAGGAAGAAAGGAAGGAAGGAAGGAAGGTAGAAAAAAGAAAGATTTTCCACCCATACTATTGTCCCCTCTGTTTCCATATCACTTATGTTCTGCTTGCTACCCTGATACCCTTAGAGCAAGCCCAAGCCAATATTCCTTTTCTAGCTTCCAAGATTCTGCAGCTGCTAAATACCAAACAAAACTTAAAGATTTGAAGCTAAATTCCATACATAAGAATTAACATGAGGCATTTATCTATCTGGGCTCCATTTCCCACACACAGTCTAAGACACAGGAAATATCATGAATATGGAAAAGAAACAATGTGAGAGACCGTAAACAGGGAGGAGGATGGTTAAATGCTATCTTTGAGGCAAGGACCAGCTAACACAGTCATATTCCAACCACACCTACAGCTGCTAGCAATAGACATGCATGCGCAAGACCAAGTCTATCAATAGGAAATCATGAACTGAAGAAGAAAACTTACTCATTTCCCTGGCTACTGACAAAGTCTGGAAAAACAGTTAAGTAGAAATGATATGTCAATAGAAAGAGAAAAGATCAAGTAGAAATGATATGTCAATAGAAAATTTGCAGGACATGTTGTACACAACACAGAAGAAAGTTGAAAACATATGCAGAAGGCAGAGAGACTTATGCAGATTAGAAAACATACAAAGCCATGTGGAGAGAAAATTTTGATGTATATTGACTGAGCTTTTTGTCCTGTCTGGTTCCCACAGTCGTTAAGTCCCAAAGAAATCACACAGAGGTCTAGGTCTTACTAAAGGGACAACTATTTGGGACTGAGAAATGTTGATGCAAGTCCTACTGGGGCAATATGGGAAGCAATCTTTCTACTGCCAAATGGAGCCTTAGGCCGAAGCAATTATCCACAACAGAATCGGGACGATGGACAGACAATATTAGCTTTGACTAGGAAAAATATTTCTGTTTTTGAAGTAAACTGTTATTAAGATAAGACTTTGGTGTTATGAAGTGAAAATTCTTAGTCAGAAAATCTCATAAAGGTATTGGTTACTACTGCCTGAAACAATGTAGAATCTTAATATAAATTGGAGGGATTAAATAAAGGTTTAGAATTCTGTGAGATACATAATAGAATAAAGAAAATGTCAACTGTCCTGAGGAATCAAGCATGAATGTAAAGATGAAAGAAATTATGGTTTTTCTGGTACTCTATGATAGATATAAAATCATAATATGGAAGGTATCTAATTTGTAGTTTTAAAAGGCAATAATTAATTGTTTATATCTTTCATGGAATTATATAATATGATGGTGCTTTTTGTCTCCTCAACTTGCTCAGTTGAATGAAATCAAATTATGTGGTATTAATCATGATGATATTTGATATTCTAGAATAGGAGTTCTTGAGGTCTACAAAAATATCTTGTCCATAGAGGCTCTTCAGCACCTCATGCCCAATTAGCATATATAGGTACTGAATAGCTAGCTGGGTGATGGTGGTGCACGCCTTTAATCCCAGCACCGGGGAGGCAGAGGCAAGTATATCTCTGTGACTTAAAGGCCCACCTGGTCTACAAACTGAGTTTCAGGAAAGTCAGGACTGTTTCACAGAGAAATCCCTTCTTGAAAAACCAAATTAAAAAAAAAGTACAGGATAGAAAATATACAAGTACACATATTAACATGTGACTCTTGGTGGGGCACTAAGCACTCATGATAGATACACCACCAAAAACATTTTCTTGCATTGCAGAGATCTGGTATTTTACTTGTTACATATATGACTTATGTATGGTTGTATATATGTATGTATATGTGTACATATATACATATTATTATTAAAACATCACCGAACTGCCAACCTAAGATTAGTACTGGGAATTATTCCTTTCATGTTTTTCCTCCATTGTGGCTAGAAGTTATTGTGAAGAGAAAATTATATCTCTAGTATTCGCTAAAAAACAAAATTATTACATTACAATATTTTAATACCTAGGTGTTACATAATGAGCTAAGAATATGTACAGCAGACAAATCCACGCCAAAAAAAAAACTATTTAATTTCCACATTTCCATGGTAACATCATGGTCACAACGGAAGGTGCAAGTTAAAAATGGATTCTTTTCATTAAGGCTACACAACAGGAGATGACAATTAACCAACTGAAGAGAAGGCTAATGAATTTTGGGGGAAAAGTAGGCTGTTTCTCTATTTTTGTTTTTACTGTAAACATTTAGGAGAAAAAATTACAAATAAAGTATTCAATGTATTGTAGTCAATGACAAGATTGCTTGAAAAAGTCCTTGATCTTAAATGTTCAAACTTCATTTCTTGACCAGATTGACTAGGAGAGGAACCACCTAAGCTGCGAAGTTTTGTTTTGATTGCTGAGGTCACATAAACCCTATCTGGTAAACAAGACTGTGAATCTTAATCACTGGATGACAGAAGAAAATGACAAAAGCAAAAAGGACTAATTAAAATTTATGTAAGCACAAAAGAAGATTAATAATTAAAAACATAAAATGAAACTTCCGCTACTCAACTGAGAGGGTGATTAGTCAGGATTGGATGGATTATTTTTAAAGGCACACACGCTTCTTTGCCTGATACTCTGCCATTCTATGGCAACAAGGCATGGAATCCAGAAACTGAAAATCATGTCAGTCCTTCAGAGGTTTTGACTGAACAAGGCTGAACAGCTGCATATTTGGATGAGTGCCTGGCTTTCTAATTCACTAGCTGGAAAGAGATGCCCCATTAGCTGTTATCCTAAGCATCAAGAACATTGATTCATTATGCGTGTCAGATAGCCTGTACTTGTTTAGGTTGCATTTATCTTATCATCTAAGATTATGTTGATTTTATTTAGATTACATCCAAATAAAGGATAATTAAACTTGTATGTGACAGGAAAGAATCTACTGTTAGATGATTCTGAAAAAAAAAAAAAGTGGAATTAACTCCCTGGATAACCTTCAAGGCACAGGGAGAGGTTTGCATGCAGGAAAAGGACTGTGTCAAACCTCTGTCACTAAGTAGCTTCCTGAGGAATGCTGTGCCATTTGACATAAGTGCCTCAGTTTTCTCATTAGTAAAACAAGTTTAAAATACGTTCTTTTCTATATTCCTAGATACATTGACAAGATGAATGGTTAGTTATTGGTTACAAGTTCAGACTCTGCAGTCAAAATCATCTGGCTTGAATGGTAATTAGCATGGATATTATTAATGTAATGATGATTCAACTTCCTCATTGGAAATTGTTGCAATCCCAATATCTGAGTACTAAGTAACACATACAGTGTTGATGCTCAGCAGTGGTTGGCACACTACAAGAAGCCAACAGGAAAACATTTGATAAGTTTATAATCAAGGTAACAATTTATGTCACTTTGAATGATAGCTTGTATATATATATATATATATATATATATATATATATATATATATAATTATTTCTGCCTCTACTTATCTTAATATTCTTTTCCTTCTTTCCTTCATTTCTTTTGCTAGATATACAGAGATTAGCTAAAACTCCCCATGTATCACCCAACTCTGTACCAGAGATCAGACTGGAAGCTAAATTGCACATAGCACATGCTTCCTCTAGTGCACAGTTATTGGAAGGTTCATCTAAAATAGACCAATTGAAAATATAACCAAGATTCTAGGCATAGCTTAAAATAATAGAACACTTGATAGTCCTTTGCACACATGGCCTCAGCCTGCTGAAATGTGGGCATGGGACACCTCTACAATGACTACACATTCTTCACTGTTATACGATGTCTAACATCAAGGCCCATGATCAGTCACTATTAATACTATTTTCATCAGACTTTTTTTCCTTATAGCAAATAAGTAATTCTCTAGACACAGTCCTCTACAAAATCTTGGATAATCAAGTATACCTCTTGGCTATAAATATGAGCATAAAAGCATGTAGCAATCATTTCTGTAGATTAGAAGTATTTGAGGCAATTAAAAGCACTATTCCTAAGAGTACACAGTTTAATAAAAATTCAAAGATCAAACTCATCTGTGCCCCGGCACCCAGATCAAGAAGCAGAATGTTCCTAGCACCCCAGATGCTCCTCTGCACTTTCTTCCAATCACTGTTCCCACGAGGATTCTGTAGTCTCAGTTCAAATGTCAACAACTTGTTCTGTCCGTTTAAATGTCAGGAAATAGGATCACAGCACTCTTGTATGTCTGCACTTAATGCTTGCTTGGGAGGTCTGTCAGCGTGGTTACTTGCAGCTGTTAATTCTACTGATACATTTTGCCGTACAATTAGAGCTTATTCATGTCACTTTCAACTTCATTTTCCTGCCTGCAAGCTGTTGGCCACTGAGTGTGTTCCCTGATCCAGACAAGAATCTTGCCTTAAGAAACATCTCTACCTCCAGTTCTCCTGAGACCACAAAACCTGGACCTTCTACAGTCTTTGAATTCTCAAACATAAAAGATTTGAAGTTTCAAATGAGCTTCTTCATCCTTGTATAGATGAAGTCATTCAAAGCTTTACTTTTACTGATCTCCAAATTCTTTTCTTTCCAAGTTTTGCTTCATTTTAAATATTCCTGAAACATCTAGAATTGCCAAGAAGTTGCTTTGTCTGTTCTTTGGGGAAAGAAGACAGTGTTCAGATTTCACAGTGGCTTTGAACAAAAGTAAAGCATTGGTACTTAGTGGGGGAAAATAACCCTTCTGCTATGCTCTGAATGAGATAATATTTGCACCAAATATATCCATATTCTTGCAAACGGCAACTATCATTAATTAGTCAAGACGTTTCAGGAGAGAATCAAATAAATGCTTCCTAACTACAAACTTATAATATGATCAGACATTTGCCAGTTAAATAAAACTTTGTGCTTGTGATATCCATATAAGATACATAATGTATTTTAAGTGCTTTTGGGGAAAATTGAAATATTGTGATTTAAGGTATTATTTTGGCAACAAAGATCCTATTTGTTCTCAACCAAGAATCATTTCTCTGGGAATACTCTATTTCATATTTTCTCTGGAGGTTTTTCAACAAGCTTTTAAAACAGATGCTGAGCTAGAAACCAATCCAAGAAATAAAGAAAGCCAGGGGAAAAATAATAATAATAGACAGTGGTACTTGATTGTTTCCCTGATCAGGGCATCGTCTTGAGTGACAGGTAATTCATCTTCTGTCAGTTTCCATTGCCCAGAGATCATTCCAAGCATTGTTATCAGCAAAACCTCCACAAAGTGAAGGATTCCCAAGCAGGAAACCAGATGTGATGAGGTCAGGCCTTGCATGTGATGGGGTATTTGGGTTAATGATGATTGATACCATATCACATTTCATAAAGCACATACTTGCCAAATCAGGTGTTTTTGCTGTCACAGAGGAGCTGTTGCTGAATGCATATACAGCAAAGCACCAAGGTCAAAGAGGAAAGATTGGACAAAGGATCTTACCATCCTTAGGAAGGGGCAAAATAAAATCAAATAACAGTGTATGTATCACATAAAAATTGTGTAAAATCCCTTCAGACATCTGTGGTTAGTCTAGAATTTCAAAAACAGTCAAATTTTACAAAACTGCAGTAAACACATGATTGCAGTGTGCTTGCTTGTTTTGAAGGTTTATTTTTTAACTTAATTTCTGCAGATTAATATATAAACTTTTCCTTACTATAATTACATTATCAGAATCAACACTAAAATGGTAAACATTACCTTTTTAAAACATGTTTGGATATTAGTGGTGAGAAAAGGAGCACAAATGCAATTTTACCCAACTGAATACAACATTTAATGCAATTTTACCCAATTGTAGACAATATTTCATCACCACTCTGGTGCAAGAAGTATTTTTTTTATTTTATTTTACATGAGAAGATATTTTCAGACTAGAAGAGAAAAGTTGCCAAAACTAGCAAAAAATGAATTCCCTCTTTAAATAAAAAGATTATTTTTTGAAAATAATCTTTCAAAAAAACCCTTATGCTGTTGTATTGAGGTTTGATGTTTTCAAAGGAAAAGTAATGAATGCTTTGCCTATTTTAAAATGATCGAGGAAAAGGGTAACATTAAATTTTTGTACTTACAAGGCTCTTAAAATGCCCTAATGTTGTGCATCTACTTACATCATCAACCTCTCTAAAATAAGATTTCACATAAAGCTTTAGTTGGTCTGGTGTAAGATGTTAACATGTTTGAGTCTACAACTTCTTCCTCATGCTCACTGTTTAGATATACTTAGGGAGCTATGCAAATAGCAATGGTAGAGTACTTGTTTAGCAAAAGAAAGGCCTTTGGTTTAATTTCTGGTACCATAAAAATAATATAATTGAGAGTAGAACTCATTCAGAATGAATAGATGATAAGTGAAAAATTGAATATCATTGTCAATAGTAAATTGGGAATTAGTCACCTAATAAAATATAGAGATATAATCATGAATTTGCATGCCAGCTTGACCAAATCAATAGGCAGATGTTCAGTTAAAATATGATTTCTGGATCTATCTATGAGGGAGAATAGTATTTGAATTTAAGAAACTTGGTAAAGCAGTTAGCCTTCTCCAGCAAAAGTAGGCATCATCCAATCAAACAAAAGTAGGAATGGGAGAAATCATTCATTCATTCCTGCATGCATGCATTCATTTCCTCCTTCTAGTTGTAAAACAGGGATACTGGTTTTCACTTGTTCCTGAATACCATTGAGTCTCTTGGTTCTTGATCTACAACTAGAACTGTACCACCAGTTCTCCTGGACTGCCCACTGTACCTGACTTTGTGATACACCACTGGCTATCCTGGGGCTTTAGCTTCTAGAATCATGGGAATACACATTCCTTCTCCCTGCATCCATAACTACCTCCAAAATCCTCTTCTTGTTGCATATGTTCTTTGACAACACTAAATAAGATTAATTTGGGAGACTAAAAAGTTACCTGTTGACCTAAATTTGTAAACATGTGAAATGACTTTGGAAGTGGGTAACTGGCAGAAGCTGAGAAAGTTTGGAGGTGTAACCTCCAAATGTGACCATCAACAGAAGGAAATGAGTGACATGTTATTAGGGAAAAGAAAGGTGGAAATTCTTTTAGTAAAGCAACAGAGCTTTGAACTACAGCCCAGTGTTCTGTAAAAGAAAGAAAATGTGATACTCCTGGAGAACACACACAAACAACGTATGGAAGTGAAGTGGTAGTCTCTTGCACAGTGACTGATGTCATTCAAGCAGAAGAACAGAGTTGAGGAGAGTATTATTCAACAAAGCTGTTAAAGTACTGAACATTTTCTAAGCCTAGTGATTGCAAAAGAATAACAGTATGTGACTGACTGATGATTTTGTAGGGAAAGAAGTTCAAGAAGAAACTTTAGACCCTCACAAACATTATCAGAGAGATTCTAGATAATAGGAAGGAATAATGGGCATGGACATAAATTTTTCTATGAGAAACGATACTGAAAGACTCTGAATGTGATTCAGAAATCATCAGAGCTTCCCACCACAAACTCAGAAAATATAGGCTGCCTCTGTCTATCTCTAAAGACCAGGGCTTTCCTCACTTTTTGTTGCAGGGAGGCCACTTGGTTGTTCCTGGCTGCTCAGAACCAAAATAATCATACAGAAACTATATTATTTAAAACACTGCTTTGCCCACTAGTTTTAACTTCTTATTGACTAACTCTTACACATTAATTTAACTCATCTCCATTAATCTGTGTATCACCATATGGCAGTGGTTTACCAGCTAAAGTTCTGGTGTCCATCTCCAGCACTACTACATGGCTTCTCCCAGATTTTGCCCTTCTTTCTCCCAGCGTTCAGTTTAGTTTTTTCCACCTATCTAAGTTCCCACCTATCAAAAAGCTAGGGCAGTTTCTTTATTCACCAATGGTATTCACAGCATAAAGAAGGGAATCCCACATCCCCTTCCCTTTTCTGTTTAAATGAAAACAAAAGTTTTCACTTTAACATAGTAAAATTACATATAATAAACATGTATCAAGCAAGAATTATAGTTATATCTATTTTATTTTTTATCACAACTAAAAAACTATATTGTTACTATCTATTCTTCAACTACATCAAAGACTTTAGAATATTAAAGTAAACAGGAAGTACATAAGCAACTTCCAAAACTCTACAATTGACAGAAACATCTCACTGTCTGGACAGTCACGCAAAGTCCTTCTGTACCATTGGAGCATCCATCTTCAGCCTACAGGCCCATAGTATCCAGCAGACTTCCCCACAAAGCTGGAAATTCCAAAGACAGTTCTGACTATATTGGCAGTTTGTCAGTCACATTTTTCTGTGCCCTGCAGAATGACTAGCAGATTCTTTCATAAAGCAGGGTGAAGGATGGTCTCACCTTTAGGCAAGTTCAGCAGTCATTTCTCTGTGGGTCCTGCATGCCCTGGTCATCAAGCAGTCGACACAAAAACAGTTTCTTGACCAAATGGCTAACCAACTCCATAAGAAGCCTCTTTGATGCCTATCTTCCTCTTGAAGTAATTGGTGCTGCCAGAAGCAAATGTGTCTCGCTGCTCTGAAAAGTTCTAAATTTTTAAAACACTTTAAATGCCATATTCTGTAGTCTTTGAAAGATTTGAAGAATTCTTATCCATCTGCAATACATCTCTGTACATATAGAAAATCTAACTAATATAACTACAACCTTGACTATTATAGATATCTAATTATCTATGTTCCTTAATTACATATTACATTTTTAAATGAGCTGCATAAACATAATACCTTAAGAGCAGAAACCAAGCTACATACAAATGCTAACCTCTATAGTATATCCTCCTTGAAATGTAAACAAACATTTATAAATAGTATTTGGGAATATGGATATGGACATAGTTCTCCAAACTTCTTTGCTGTTTATTGGGTGAAGTAATTTTTAGACGGGTGTTCAAGGCAACTATTCAGGAGACCTTGGTCCATCAAATCACATTAGTCTGGAAGTATTCCACAACTTCTTATCCTCTATGGAAACAAAAGAAGAACCTCTTTTCTAAAGCAACACATCCTTAGATCCATATTTTGAAATCAAGATACTTCTTAAAGTATGTATGTTGGTTTAGCTTAGCAATCCCCAGAATCAAATGTCTCTCTGCAGCCAAAAGATTCAAAGAAAACACAATAGTATAAGTAATCTAGACTATCATTGCATATTCCATCTTTTTGTAGCTTATTTTTCTTTACTCCTTTTAATCTATGACTGTCTGTATTCTGTCTTTTTAAAGACTTCACCTTTTTTAACCATTTACTTCTTTTTATGACTCTTTATACTCTTTTTCTACTCTCTCCCAAGCCTCAGTACATTTTTAGGACACACTGTGACCCATTTAGAGGTTTCTTACATTTGGATTCATCTTTATTGTATATCTGTAATCTTTTCTAACCAGAAATGTTTCTTAAAATGCCAAGCCCTGCTTATGAGCTTCAGCAGTACCATTGCAAAGGGAAATATGGCACTGACTGCTTGTTCCACCCAGCTCAGCATGGCAGAGCTGTTTGCTACCTCTGAGAATCATGTACATTGCTCCACTTTCAGGTATGCAGTGGGTCTATGTTGTCATTAAGGAAGTTGTAGCAGTCTGTTTATAAATCTCATTTAAATGCTCGGCCTTCTGAAAGAGCAAGAGGTCATGCTGGTAGTATGCTGGAAAGACTCAGTTTTAAAACCAGTTGCAACTTTTTTCATCTGCTACCACTGAGTTAGGAAAATCTCTCTGAAAGAATCTGCAGCATGCCACCAGAAAATAGTAAGACGCTGTGTTAAACACTGTATTTTTGTGTCTAGAATTCCTTTTCAAGCCCTCTCAGGGTTTAAGTGGATTTTAGTTGGCCATGTGGGTGCCAATTTGTTGGAAGGAGATCACTTGCTATTCCCCAGTCACTTAGCCCCTAAATAATCACAACGGAAACTGTGTTAATTAAATCACTGCTTGACCCATTAGCTCTATCTCCTTATTGGCTAACTTTTACATATTAATTTAACTCATCTCTATTAATCTGTGTATTGCCACATGGTAGTGGCTTACCGGCTAAAGTTCTGGCATCTGTCTCCAGCGGAGCAACCTGACTTCTCCCTGACTCTGCCCTTCTTTCTCCTAGCCTTCAGTTTAATTTTCCCTGCCTATCTAAGTTCTGCCCTATCAACAGGCCAGGGCAGTTTCTTTTTTCACCAATGGTATTCACAGCATACAGAGAAAAATCCCACATCAACCTTTTCTATAATCCTATTTTCAGGTATTGGAAATCTTCACACAAAGGGTTCCAGGCAAGTCAGGAGGAACTGTAGCGAGGGAATGGAAACAGAGTCACTAAATAGAACTGCTCATATTCATTCAGCAAAGATTGGATTTTATATTTTCAACTTCAACGTTTGAGGGCAGATCTAATAAAATGTAGTAATAAAAGCACATACTTATTTATGTCTTGGGTTCTCTCAGAGAACCAGGGAAAAAATGCTTTCCAGAATCAAAGAGTTCCACTAGGGCATGGAGATGGCCCTACCATGTACTTGGTCTTGAAGCATTCGAAGTGCACATAGGATCAGGAAAACATAGTATGAAACTAAACAGGAATATTTTTTGAGTCTTAATATGCAACAGCATTTGACCTGATAAGTACTGAGCTTGCTTGGAACTTGTTACCCCTTTCTAACATTAATATCTGTGTATTGGGTTAGGAGTAAGTATCTTTTCTTATGCCTACCCCAGCATTTTACTAAGAAAGCTGTAGCTACTTGCTTGGGGAGATAATTAATTGTGGAGGAAGATAGGATGTTGAAAACCACAGTCAGTACCTTTAGAGAATAAAAGATTGTGGGATAGGTTTATTTGTACTATAACAAATAAAGCTTGTCTGAGAATTAGCATGTAGAGCAAGCCACTAGTTAGTCACAGAGGGCAGGCAGTGGTGGCACACACCTTTAATCCTTGCACTCAAGAGGCAGATGCAGATGGACCTCTGTAAGTTCAAGACCACTCTGGGCAACACTAGTCTCAAAGAGAAACAGAACCAGGCAGTTTTGACTCACATCTTTAATCCCAATACTTGGGTGATATGGGAGGTCCTTCTGTCTATGTGTTGCTTGTATTGGTTAGTGAATAAAGAAACTGCTTTGGCCTATAGCAAGGCAGAACTTAGTTGGACAGGATAAATAAACTAAATGCTGGGAGAAAGAAGGTGAAGTCAGGAGATGTCATGTATCCCCACCAGAGACAGACACTCAACAGAACTTTACTTGGTAAGCCACAGGCACATAGTGATACACAGATTAATGGAGATGTGCTAGTTTAGGATATGAGTTAGACAGAAATATGCTTAAACTATTGATCAAACAGTATTTCAAATAATATGGTTTCTGTGTAATTATTTCAGGGCTGAGCAACTGGGAACTAACTAGCAACCTCCTACAACAAATTGGTGCCCAACGTGTGCTAGCTATATACTTGGGAGTCACAAAACTTTAATCCCAACGCTAGGGAGGTGGAGATAAGAGGGGACATGGCTGGACAGAGTGAGGAATATAAGGCAGGATGAGATAAGAGCCCAAAACCTTCAGTCTGAAGATTTATCGAGACAGGATCGCCATACAGGTTTGAGGATTTGGTAGAGGTGAGAACTAGTAACTAGTTGCTCTGCTTCTCTGATCTTTCAGCATTTACCCCCATATCTGACTCCAGATTTTTATTATTAAGATTAATTAGAATTCTCACTACAGAAGATGAGGATACTTTATCTCCTTACTTTGTAAGGACACAGAGAAACTAGTCATCTTCACAATGTGTTTCACCAAGAGTCTGGTGACATCATTTGGGACTCTTCATAGTTTCTAAATTATGAGAAAAAAAAAGCATGTTAAACCTCATAGTCTTTGCTATTTATTTAGATAGTAATTCAAGGAAGAAGAAGAAGAAGAAGAAGAAGGAGAAGGAGAAGGAGAAGGAGAAGGAGAAGGAGAAGGAGAAGGAGAAGGAGAAGGAGAAGGAGAAGAAGAAGAGGAGGAGGAGGAGGAGGAGGAAGAGGAAGAAGAAGAAGAGGAAGAGGAAGAAGATGAGGAAAAAGAAGACTCCCACAAAAACAATGGGAACAAATAGTGGTTATTAACCACCCCCTAATAACTGGAATACACAAAAACTGAGGACACTGGAGACTTAAACACTCACAAAGAATGAACATAATAATTGCACATATTCTTTAAGACATTATTTTTTCATGTTTTTTTTAGTCTTAAAAATAATCAACAGGCCAGGCAGTGGTGGCACATGAATTTACTACCAACACTCAGGAAGCAGAGGCAGACAGATCTCTGTGAGTTAAAAGCCAACCTGGTCTACAAGAGATAGTTCCCAGACAGGCTCCAAAACTACAGAGAGACCTTGTCTCAAAAAAAAAAAAAACCAACTAATAATAAACAACTAAAACATTTGAGTTCTTTAATGTGAGTATTTCGGCCAGGTAAGTCATGAGAAAATTCAATGAGGGTAAACAAGGGAAGGCATGAAGACAGCTATATGCATTTATTCAGCCAAAGACTGAATTTCTTCTTTTGGACTTCATGTTTTGGGTGCAAATGTATAGACCAAATCATACACACTGCTCTTCTGTCTTAGTATGGTGCAGTACCTTGTCAGCATCCTGATTAACAAAATATAAGCAGAAATAGCTCACTCGTTAAGATAATATAATCAAATGGTTATAGTTACACTCTGCAGCACAATGCTATTTTAACGGAATGTAGTATTGTTTTCTTCAGCTAGTATACAAACTAATATATTTTCACAATTTCATACATATATACCATTGAAGTTTAAATATATTTTCCCCCATTACCTTCTTTTGTGCCCTACCTCCTTCTATTCATCCCTTTCCTAGCCCTAAATAGCACCCCTTCTGTTTTAATTTTATTTATATACATATATGATATGTATCTATCTATACATGATATATATATATATATATAACTATATATTTCATATGATATGTTTCTATATCAGAGAACGAGAGTTAAATCATTTGTTTTAGCCCAGCTTCCAATATCCTGAGTAGGTCCTCTGGAGAAATTTTAAAAGACTATATTTACAGCTAGTACCAGAACTGAAAGTACAAAAAACAAAGGCTTTTGAAAATGTGCTCAGAAATCTCTGATAGACAAGAATCCAAAGTACAAAAGCAGGAAAAGAAGAATGCTTATAGTCTTCTGCCAGAGGCATGAGGGGGAGGAGTGGGGCTCTCACTTTCTTATTGCTTAGGGTAAAATTGCTCCAACCTGGAGGCAACATGAAAAATGGTGGAAAGGGCTTAGCCTGGAGAATAGCCTGAGACTTGTTCCCTTCTGAAGCTCTGTTTTTCACAATGGCATCTTTGCTACCAGAAAGCAGGCAAGCACATTGCCTCCACGAACAGCATCTTCAGTGTGTGATTTTCTTTCCTAGCTTCAGATGCATCCTAAGGCATTTGCCTCTCTGAACAAAGAAGGATTCTGCATCACTGTACAAAGCTAGTGGTATGGCATTTGTAGTTGAAATCTAAGTTGAACACAAATTGTAGCAAGGCATTTGTTCAGCATCCTGGAAAAAAGAGCACATGATAAGCTGTGTAGAAGGAAATTATTCAGTGTTTTCAGTAATAGAATCTATGCTTTCGAAAGGCAGATATGCATGAGACTTAGAGTTCAGGATGAGGGAGAACAGAAAACTATTCTACTTCGTACTGTTCACAGGAGCATAGCAAAACCTCCCAGCAACAGTACAGAGAAAGGACTGATTTACATATATGCTAAATACATATAAACTACTATATATCTAAAATAAGAGCCAGAAATAACACATCGCTTGTAGATGGTATGCAAATATGCATATCCAAGTAGGAATTTAAAATTAAAATACCTGAAAGAAACTTACGTCAAAAGCATTACCTTAATAAAATCTTGATCAAGCCACTAAAACTTTTAAATTTTAACATTGCTTTACAAATTACAATTTCTTCTATTAGATTAATGCCCATAAGCATATATAATAGCATAAATAAGATATGATCAAAACTATTAGTTCTAATCTTTTCACTCCTTATGTCTAACTGGACTTCTCAAATATATAACTTCTATTGTTAGTATCTGCAGTTTGCTCTGTGATACATATATGTGTACAATATACTCAGACAGCCATTTACCAGGATTTCATTCTCCTGACCTTTCAAAGTCCAAAACTGTGACTTAAACAAATTTATTTTCTTTATAAAATTCTTATTTTTCCTGTGCTTTGCTATAACATCAAAAATAGAGTAAGATATAAAATATCAAATTTAGCACTGATTCAAAAAAGTACTTTAGGTTGAAGAAATCAATTAATTACTGGTAACTATAAGACATTTTTAAAAATATAGTGATAAATATGCTGCTTAGCACTGCTATGTGCAAAGGAAAGCCAGAAGAAGAAACTTTGAACTTAGGATTGAAAAGAGATTTGAAGACAAAAATGACATGGTGGAAATGATCTACTCCTGAGGAGTTTTGTAAGAGAAGCCTAAATACTGTACATGGCAATATTGGTGATTATAATGATGAGCAGAGAAGGCATGAGGCTGTGCTGCTAGTTGGCCAGAGCATCTCAGGCAGACTTGATCCAGCAAGCACTGAGCATATGGTGGGCAGCAGTGTGCAACATGTAAGGGCAGTCTATGAGTTCAAGGGCAGCATGATAGCATTCGGGTTTTGAACTTTGAAAAGGGCCCTCTCATAACCTGAAGGAGCTTCAAGTCAAATTCACTGGAGCAGTTAATTATTGTGTGAAACCTTCTAAGAAATTGAAAACCTAGAGAATCATGTGTAGACCCTGATTCTTATGTCTCTGCTGTTGAGATTTTCCATTGTTCCTTTCTAACATTAACAGATCTTTTGCCTGGTGTTTTTATTTATATGTCTCACCACGTGGCTCGCATTGTTTCGAATGCTTTACAAATATGGCCTCATTTAATTCCCATTGCCAGCACTATAAAGTGAGTACATTGTGGCAGTATTAATTTACCACCAAGACAGAATTCTGTCCATAAGGTAGTTTGTTTTCAGAGCCGAGACATCAAGTTCTGCACTCATTTATTTCTTTTATAGAAGAGTGCCTCTGTGTAAAGAGCAGTTGTTACACTGTCAGGCGGAAAGCCGGCCATCTTGTTTCCAGATGGATGATCCAGGTCACGTGAGGAATCAGACATCAACTCTTAATTTGGGATCTTGGTTCCTTTACTATTTCTAGCATAGAATTCCAAGCAAGCAGCACTGGCCCTGTGCTGTCCCCAGTCGTTTGTCTTTAAACTAATGGTAGATGCCATCACCATCTGTTGACATTCCTCAGCTTATGAAGAGGTTCCATTCCCATGAAGTCAGGGTAAGTCAGAAATATAGTCACAATGATATTATGTACATGTATGAAGTAGCATAATGAAATCCAGTATCTTATATAATCTTTTCATGGCAAGGGGGAAAAGCAAAAAGGTGCACTCTAGTGCGCAGTGCTGCTAAGTTACGCCAACCCATTGGAGGGGCAGCACTGTACACTGGAGGAAGTTATTTGCCTCACTAATCACAGGGTGACTAAGAATGGCAGCTGGCTGACATTGTAGAACTTGGCAAAAGACTATGGTTGCACTTAACACAAGGCTAAGAAATCTAAATTCAACTATGGTTTCTAATGAATGTGTATATCTTTACCATCATGATGAAGTTTTAAAAATGTGAGTTAAGGCTTTGTATAGATTTCAAACTTCAATATTATAGTGTATATTGAAAGATGATAGATAGATAGATAGATAGATAGATAGATAGATAGATAGATAGATAGATAGATAGAGATATTAAAAACAAAATGTTTTTGCAGTATTTCCCTCTAGTGGATGAGATTCCTACCTGCTCCCTAGCTTCTTTCCAGGGTTACTTTCTCAGAACTCTGGTAGGGGTGTCTTTGAGAGACAGAATAGCTATGTGCTGAATATAGCTCGTGTAGAAATACCTTCCTAATGTAAAAGTTGCAAACTCAGCTTTCCTAGTCCAAAAGACTTATGGTCTATCTCACTTCCACTCCACTTGTCCTTTGACCTCAAAATGCCTGGAGTCCCTTGATTTGTTGTGTAAACCATTCGAACAAGCCATTTCCACCTTTATCTTCTTCCTTACCTATTGGGGGGAATGTGACAGCCATCCTGCTACTGTCCTCAATTTCTGTTCATTTGCACGTCTGTACTTCTAGGTCATGAATTAGGAGCAGTGAAATAAATCCAAGCATTAGGAGATCCTCTACCTTACGCAGATTTCTTATGATTCGCCATACAAATTTTAAAGTTAGATGAGTAGATGGCACTACTATGGTGTGGGAGAATAGTCTGTAGTCTGTCAATCATGTTTTAAATAAACGTTGATTGGCCAGGCAGGAGGTATAGGTGGGAAACCCAGACAGGAAGTGGAAATGATGCAAGGAGAGCAGGAGAATTCTGGGAAGGAGGAAGTTGATTCCTCCCACTCCTGCCCAGGTCACTGAAGCAGCAGGATGTGAGCTGCCCCGCTGAAAAAGGTACTGAGCCACATGGCTAACATAGATCATAAAAATGGGTTAATCAAGATGTGAGAGTTAGCTAATAAGTAGCCTGACCTAAAGGGCCAATCAGTTTTATAACTTATAGAGATCTCAGTGTGATTTTTCGTTGGGACTAAACAGCTGGAGGGCAGGGCAGGACAGAAACACAAACAAGCAGGCCCGGCCTTCTCATATTATACTACTAGCCTTGAGTATCATGTATGAACCATTTTCTAATGGCTGATGAATCTACCTCCCTCATCTTCTCTCCTTAAGTCATAACCCGAACTTTGCCCCCATCTAAGACACTATGCAGAGGAACTTTATCTGTAAATGCATCTGCTTTATAGCTTGAATGTGAATTGTCACTCACTTAGTCTCCAGTTGGTGGCGCTGTTTTGGAAGATTGTTCAACATGTCAGATATAGAATCTAGCAAGTAGATACTGGTCCTTAGAAGCAAAGCTCCCAGCGCAGACCCATGGCCTCTTCCTCCTGAGATGTAACAGCCATGCTGCATGCTCTCCACTTCACAGCTGGAAGCACAGAGACATTGCAGGCTCCACCCTTCACAGGTGGAGACACAGTGGCTCAGCAAATCCCATCTGACATGAAATAATGTCCAAATAAATGCTTCCTAATCTGGAGTGTGGTCGCAGCCACGAGGAAAGAAACTAAAAAACAGAACTTTTACTCACCACCAAACACCTTCCTCTCCACGTCACAGGAGGAACTTGGTTTTTATTTCGAAGACTTTTCTTTGGATTGCACTGCATCCCATCCCTCCTGCTTCCTCCGGGCTCATACCACAATCATCCGATTTTAACTTATATCAGCACCAGCTCCCATCCCATTGTCTGTATCCCATACAGACATCCAAAGTCTAGCCAAACAGGAGACACAAACTCAAGTAGAAAGCCTTCCCCAGACTCTTCCTCTCTGGTGTCTGTAGCTCTACATGGTATGGCCTCTATGCTCAGATTCCTGACACTGGTGACCATAATCTGTTGGAAATTGTGTAAAAACTCGGCAACCCACTCACCTATCACTAACACCTAACCGGAGATGGAATCTTATTCTCCTCATCTTACAAATGAAAGACAGAATTGCTGTAAAGTCATGTGGAAACACTGAGGCAGATCCCTTTGTTTCCTTGATCTTTTACTAAATTATGTTGGAAATATAAAGAGCAGCCATTTTACTTCTGGTAAAATGCTTACTTTTGTGTTTCTAGGGTATAAAATATTAAGCAGCTTTCGTCCATGCAGATTTTTAAAAATTATTTCACCATTTAAATTGTTCTGAGCTTTCGTTCCATATTTTCTGTTTCCATCACAATTTCAATCTGTACTCATTCTTGGTGATTGAAGTGCTTAAAACTATAATCAAAATTGAAGCACATTAAATATGAATATTTTTCACTCAACACAAAAAATATTTTCATGTTATCTTAAATTTTTGATATTCAATTTAACTTTTACAAACAAGAATGTCAGTACTAAATAAAAATATCTAAGTCATTTTGAGATCCTTAATTCTGAAAAATTACTTAAATCTTAATAAAATGTTGCATAAAAATGCAAATTCATCAGAGTTGTACACTTAATGTCTGTCTAGTTATCAACATGAAGTTTCATATCATATTCATGAAAGTCATGACTAATCACAGGCAAACACAAATTTGAGAGTAAGAGGAATTTATTCTGTAAAGTAATTCAGACTCTACCACATATCTAGAATACCTGCTTTTTACATTTAGATTTTCCCGGTGTTCCATGTCAAAACCCGTAATTACCCAGCATTTAGGCACAGTTGCTTTTTCAAGAGGTGTGGAGAAATATAGACCTGGAGGATGTGTAATGCTTCTCAAAAGTAGAGCTACTTTACATTACAGAGATACAGGGCTAGGTGATAAATTCCATCAAGTAAGTGCTTATGATACTTAAGACACAGTGAAGTGCAGGGCTCTGGATGATGGCCACTCATGTCTGAATTCAAAGAGTAACCACCGTAGAACCAAAGTGCCATTTAGAAAGCTGAAAACACATTTCTGGTGTAACAAAACTCAAGGTTGGAATATACATCTGGCACGCATTGTTTTAACATACATATGCTTTACAAAAGTTTATTTACGAATCTGGGAATGGGTGTTTGTTTTCTTTTTTAACAAATTTACAGCCCATTCAAACTGGAATTAGGTTTCAACTAGTTCCTGGCAGCCCATCAAGAGCCTATCTTTTGCCAAATAACAGAAACTATTGCTGCAAGAAGCATATCAAATCTAAGACAATTCATGGACCAAATACATGCCATACTGGACAGGTTCTGAGCAAAAATATCACCAAGTAACTTAAATGAGGGGATTTCTGAATAAAATTGGATATAAATAGCAAACTGGGGGTTATTACAAATGTAACATGCAAATTCTCTCCTTTTTTTTTCTTTTTAATGCTTTAAATGAATAATTCCCAATAGCAGAAAAGAAAATCAGGAGCTCTTAACTACCAGATTTCCTGAAAGCTATTACTTGTATACAGCTGATATATAAGGAAAAATGTTGCTATTAAACTAAATTTTAAGTAAAAGCACATTATAGTAGAAATAGGACTCTCCAGAGAGTAATTTTATAGGACCATTATTGCACGGTAGCTTGGGCAGTTGAACTCACATGAAACAAATGGCTCTATAAAACAAGTCCCAAAGTGGCCTATTGCTTAATTAAATTCATATACAAAACGTCCCTCTGCCTTGACACATGTACATACATATATTAGATGTATTTTAAATTCTAGTCTGAAATATATGACCTCATAAAGATGCAAAGGTTTAGACACCACTTCAAAGCCAAGGAGCTACTTGAAGCAATATTTTACAAGGAACTGTGACTTAATTCCTTTTTTTTCCCCTTCCCCTAGCGAGAACTGTCTGTTTGATGCATATAATATGTTTAAGCTTTCTCTATGCCTGTAAGGACATTCCATAGTCTTGCAATGAATGCAAATACTTCTCACACCTTATCAAAGTGGAAGTGTTTCTAGAGGACCTGTGTATGAATAGGCAGACATGCATTTGCAACATCTACAGTCCCGTCACTCAACTGCAATGAGTCTACCTAGAAAAATGTTAATTTAATGAATGCAAATAAATTAAGACATGTTTTATGACTTGAATACAAAATTGTTTTACCACGAGGTATAACTCCGTTATCCTGTTTCGTGAACTACCTCCGTGTCAGTAACAGCCCTCAAGGAACAGACTGTGGCCTATTCTCTTCAATAGTCTAAAAGCACCCTAAAGCCATCTGGTATTAAATGTGTTCAAAGAAGACAGAAACATGAACAAATAAGGAGACATTATTAGTCAAAGCATTAGTGATCGATTATGAGTTCTGGGGTTCCACAAATGTTCTATCAGTTTCTAAATCGGAACCTGAAATGACTCATTTTAACTTATGTATTTTTACCTGTTCTCTAGCAAAATCTTTAATAATGTTATTCAATTACTACACCAAAGAGAGAGGCACATCAATGTGTAAAATCTAGAGAAGTCTAGGAAATTGTCAAATAGACAACAAATAAAAGCAGTTGTAGATATATAGGTAAGGTGTTTTAAATTTGAGTGAAATCATCAGGTTTTCAAAAGAGAGGGGGTTGAAGAAACAGCTCGGTGATTAAGAGCAAATTAAATACTACCCCTGCTAAGGACCGTGCTCAGTTCTCAGTGCGCACATCAGAAGAATCCCAACCAACAATACTTATTTACAGCTCCAGGGGATCCAGTGTCCTCTTTTGGCCTGCTGATGCAGCATTACTGAGATGCACAGACTCCCACACAGACATACACATATAATTTAAAATTTAAAATTTAAATGAACTTTATTCCCTGGCAATGCTGAAGCCTTACGGGCAGCCCATCTATGGCAGTTCTCTTGAACTTGGCCATATTGAGTTTCATGGTGTAAGTCGATGAGGATGACTTACCAGGACTCTTCCTCATAATTTAAAGTTTAAAATAGTCTTTCTCTTTTAAAGGGAAAAGGAAGAGCTGTGTGTTGTCCTACGTTTTACAACCCAAATCAAAATACGCCATGGATGTTACAGTGCGGCCTCCTTCTTGTGCATCTCAAGGGTATGGCAAATCCCTAGTAACAAAACACATACTAACAAGAGAAAGAGAATAAGTTTAAATAAAGGTTTACATAACACAGGGTCTTCAGAAATGAAGATCCAAAGATTAAGTAAGACATACATATTCTTATGCCTGAGTTTGGTGAAAAAATGAGCAGTTGTATAAAAGAATGATTTGTCAAGGAGGACAGGATACATATATATATATATATGAAACTTAGTGAGACCTGTTTGCTCTTGGGTTCAGGACAATGAACTTACATAATCATGCTGAAGTTCAAACATTTCTTTTATATCATGCTTCAGAGGAGAAAAGGGAGAATCTAGATTGAAGCGATTGCTGTGTTGTGTTTTCCTTGGCTGAGATTTCTTACTTTGGGAAAGCCTGTCTTGAGCTCAATAATGTATAAGAGCAATCACAAGAGCTGTTAGAGCTCACAGTGAACGCCATGCACAGGCGCTGTGTCAGATGCTCTATACAATTTTCCATTTAATGCTCGTGATGAATTCTTACTTTCAATACAAACTTTTTATCCCCAAACTAGGTAAACTGAAACAGGAAGGTTGCCATTAGTTAAGAGGCCATCCTATATTAAATAGTGAGTGTCAGGCCAACCTGAGCCACCATGTGAGACTTCAGAGCAAAGAATAAAACAGAACAAAAAGATAAATTGAGACACTAAGATACTAAGCAATTCACTTCGAATCACACTTAATGAATGACAGCCTTGGTGATATGAAAGCCCATATTTTCAAGCTCAACATCCAAGCAGCCAATTTTGACAGAAAATCAGGCATCTTGTTCTGGGTCTGGATAGAACCTTGATAGTGACAACCTCAGACCCAGAAGATGTAACTCTAAATTTAGGCAATGGACAGGAAGAACACATTTTAAAAAGTTGAATAGAATTACCTTGCATGGGTAGAAAATACTACATGGATTATTAAATTAAATTTGAAATGCATTAGGCCCTCCCTATTAGACAGCGAGGCCTCAGAAATCTCAATAACAACACAAGAAATTGTCAATTCCTTTCAGTTATCCCCCAAAACTACATAGTAAGACTCTGTTGTTGAAGATACCTTATCCTTTGACTATAAAACGTAGAAAAATCTCAAACTTACCCTGCTGGCTAGCATCCATAGAGCTCAAAGCAGTGTGGTAGGATGGAAAAGATGTTAGTGGGCTTACTCACCACTGGCCTCTGTATGGCACAATACAGACTTGACAGACAAGATTTGCTATTGTTTTTACGTTGACTTAGTGACTGACTGAATCTACCGATATTTTAACTACCATCTGTGGCCCCACAGTCCCACCACTCAGGCCATGGACAGACAGGACTTCTCGTCTATCCAGCCAGGCCCAGCTCTGCTGCTGCCACTAAATGTAGTTTTTAATTCAGTCTCTATTGTTCTGTCTACCCATAAAGACTCAGAGGTCAAACTTTTGGATGAAAACTTGCTAGCTCAGAGAGGCCAATAAGCAATCAGCTGACCTTTCTTTTTAGCGAGAGATGTAGCAAGAGAGTGTCTAGCCTGCTGCCCCAAATCAAAAGCACCATAAAACTCTAAGTCCTACATCCTGTGCATTTCTCTGTCTGTCTTTCTGGCTTCTCAGTATGCTATGGCTAATTCCTTTCAACCAGTTTCTGGTCTAATCCCTGATACAAGATTGGATTTAGTAACATAGTCTCAGATTTCCCAATGTAATAAAATATCCCACAACAATTTGCCTGACTGTTGTCAGCTAGCTAACTGTTCTCTGATTGGATTTGAAGCCCGCTTCACAGGAGGAAATTTCATGACTGGTACTATAATCTTGGATAAAAGCCCAAGGCTAGGAATTTCACAGCCTTGACCCTAGGGGAGAACTTCTTATTGTTATTTGCTACGTGGCTATGTTGCCCTTTAAATATTTAAGTTTATATCCATAGTCTGACGCTGCTCTCAACTTGGTCAGAGAAGCTTTGTTTCCCAGTGGGTAACAGTCTACTTAAAGATACATAACTGGTTAAAATACTAAGAGTAAGAAACTGTGTCTTCTGCCCTAAGTGGGACATTTCTGCCACTCTGGACCCTTTTCCAGCAAGGCTCAGAGAGGAGTAGACAAGGAGGCAGAACTATTGTCAGATGTAAAAGATAGAAGGACTGCTGTGGAATGCTTCCTCTGGATATGGCATGGACAGTGTACTCGCGAATCACACAAGCTGGGGTTACTTATACAAACCTGCACAAGATAAAGCCAGAGAAAATCCCTGCATAGATGGGGAAGATGCTTTCTAGGCTCCAGTCATTACTGAGGAGCCAACCACTGCCAATAACTTCTGGGAGGATAAGTCATTCTTTTACAGGATATAGATAGGTAGGATTCTTATGCATCAATGGAAGGCCAATACCCATGCACATATTGACAACACTAAATGGACTTAGGAAGATATAAAGTTGGGAGGTTGAATATATTGGGAATGATATAGGGAGAACCAGGAGGGGAAATGGCAGGTAGTTACGGTCATAGTTTATTATATATGTGTATGAAATTTCCAAAAATAAAGAAAAACTATCAATAATAAAGACATATCCCGAAGCTCACCTCTCCAAAGGAAAACTGCACAACCTGACCATGTCTAACCCACCTTTGTAAATAAGCTGTACACAACTAAAGAGGTCTATGTTTGGAGGCAGTGAGCAGTTGCCTGAATTCTGTATATTTTCAGAGAAGATAAACACACAAACTTCGGTCTGAAGGTAGATGGCTGTAAAGGAGAATCAACAGATATGAACCGTGTGCAGAATCCAATGAAGGAGCCACGGTAGTCGTTGTGAAACTCCAAAATCAGAGAGGCTGAGTAGCAGGCCTGACTCGAGAACATGTGTGATCCAGCAGCGCTCTGCTTGTCATTCCCACCGCCCGCACTCTCCCTGATGCCGTAGTTGAGAGATAAGGGCACGGTCTGTAATAACTCGGAGAGGAATAGCTGAGAACAGCTGTTATTATTGTCTCACAAAAGGAAGCCACTCTCAGAATAGCAGCATTGAGTACAGACTAATGATTAGAAAAATGTGCAGGACTTTCCAGGGACTTCGCAAGGGTATGATATGTTTACTTTGAATGAATCAATAATCATAATGAGGCCAAAGAGTCTTCATTGTGCCCAGCATTAAAGGTCACACTCCAGCAATTACAGAAATACAGCTTGTTTTCCTGGTTGTTATGAGGAACCCTGATGAGATGAGAAAATTATAGTGGACACTTCCAAAACTATGAATTCCATTAAGGAGCCAGAGTGAGAAAAGGCAGATTTGTCTTTCTTTGCTCTGACAAGTGTTACTCAAACCAATTATAACATGAATACACAAGAAAGCATGTCTCAAAGATATACTCCTCTGTCATCATTGTTAGCCCTTCAATACTATTTTGTCACTTTGGTTAGGAAAAGAAGGCAGGTAAGATCTAATAAGATCTGATCTTCCTATGACCTAAGGTTAAATCTCTTAAGACATTAATGGAAGGAATATAGCATAGATTCATAAAAGAACTCTTTGTACTCTGGCAATTCTCTAGCTCTAATACAGCCTTCCCAGACACCTAGTCAATAATTTATTTCCTTAGTCAGTCTGAGCACCTTGGACCATGCTTAGTCTGTAACAAGTGTTCAGCAAATGTCTATCAAATATGGATGAGTAATGACAAAGTAGACCAAATGAAACCTGGTTTATCATTGTACAGGGATATGGGAAGCACCATTCATAGTATAATCCTCTCTTGCTTTTCAGGAAGCTATAAAGCAACATGAAATAACAACCATGTATGAAAAAGATTTAGAGTAGAGATGCAAAATTTAAATAGTACAATAAGAACTCCTTTCTGCCAACATTGTGTAATGTCGAGATTTTCACAATGTTTTAAATCTATTAATAAAAATGTCTTCTCCTATGTAGCACTTTTAACTTCAATCATTGATAGTTTTGTAGAAGAGCAATTTTAAGAGTCATATTTATTCAGCAAGTATTTATCAAATACCTGGAAGGTCCAAATTACTTTTGTGAAGCCTCAGGAGACAAACATAGATCTAAGACGCAGGTATTCTTAAACTCAAAGAGACTTTATTGAGGCAATGAATGTGAAAGAAACAGCCAAAGCCATCATCCTAAGTAGCTCAAGAAGAGTGCTTTAATCATGGAAACCAAATACCTAGGACAGTTCCTGAGTATCGTTTTGGCTTTAGCATCTTTAAGTGCTTTCCAAACCCTTAGCTACTGCCAAGCACAGGAAACTAGAAATACAGAAGACTCTTTGTTTCAAAGATCCTAGAATGGAAACTGCTTGGTGTTACAGGACTACTGGGGTCCTCCCATGCTCCTTCCATGTGACAGTAAACTGTTCACAATTAAACTGTTTTGAACTGACTGCACTCAATGACACCACTGTCCTTTTCCAGAACTCCAATTGTCCACTCAACATGAAAACTCGCCTCTTCCTACAGGTTATGTGAATTAAACAGTATGCAGAATGTTTTAGCTGCAGGAAAACGTAGACTGAAAACATTAAATTCTACAAATAAGAGCCTAAAATACAAAGAAACGAAGTAACTCATAGGCAGAGGACGTTAAAACTCTGTTTTCTTTCTTAATTTGTGTTCATTCCACCCATTATACTGCTAATTATTATGTTGCTCAAATTCATTTTGTCTTCAAAAATATTGTCTATTTTGTTTTGATAGCCTTTGATTTTTTAACACTATTTTAGAATTTATGCAGTCATTTCTAGGGCAGAAAGGCTTGAATATACAATTCTGAAAGTAAGAAAAAGATAAAACTTGCAAAGAAAATTAACTACTGTTGATTTGTATTTCACATGTATGCACATGTAGCTTTCATGTCAGAGTTGCAGTTTTGCTTGTGTGTTTGCATGCTTTTTGTTTTGTTTCTCAGGTATATCACAGGGTCTCATGTAACCCAGGCTAGCCTCTGTCTTCAGCCTCATTATTGAGATGGGAATGACTTTGAAACCCTAATCATCCTGCTTCTACTTCCCAAATTCTGGGGTTACAGAACTGGGGATTATAAAAGTCAGTCTCAGAGAGTGATGTGGATGAATCCAGTTCATGCTAACAAGTACTCTACTATTTGCCCAGCTCTGAAGTTGAAGTCTTACCATACCTTAGGTTTCAAGGGTTGAAACCCATAGAGTGATAGGGACTTACTCTCCCTTCTTTGTTAATACCAATTCAGGGAGCTTCAGCTGCATATCTTGTTTAGGGAATACCCCTAAACTTCAGATTTAATTTCTAAACAAGAACAGGCGCAGTATCCAGTATACCAGCATATGGTTTATGACTCTCATGGCATCCCACTACTTGCTTTTCATAGCTTACTGCTGTGGTGATCTCTCACATTTATTGTGAATTTGTTTCTTAATGTTTTTATACTTGGTACTCTGTAAATTCTAAGGAAACAGAAATTAACCAACTATGTACCAATGTATATTTTATCCTGGCACCTCTTGACTGTTCAGCAACTACTTTTAGATGAACAAGTGAATAATTATTGGCAACTCTATTGAATTCAGAGATTAACGGATAGTCCTAGATTTTTTGTAAGTGTATCTGAACTAAGCAAAGTGTCACCTCTCTTCTCCCGAGGTGGCCTACAACACTTAAATTTTTCAACCTGGGGAACAGACCTCAACAGAGAACTCTCAACGGATGCATCTAAAATGGCCCAATAAAAAAAAGAAAAGAAAAGAAAAGAAAAAAGAAGAAAAAAAGTTGTCCAGCCCATGGTGTCTCTCATTTCTTTATCCTACTTAACTTTCCACAAGGGCTCTTGCTTGGAATTATTATTCTTTACTGCAGAAATAACAATATATTATTCTACCACATCCAACATTTCTCTTCTGAATTCATGACATAGGCTCCTTTCTAACAGATATGGAAAAACCATAACCAAACAGACAAACCTGGTTTCTCCAGTGACTAACTAAGGCTTCAGGAGATCATAATGTAAATGGCTTCAATGGCATCGTGCTTAGCTTTACCGACACTCTTGATGTTAAAGTGTCCTTGTCACCACTTTCCACCATTTCCCACACACATACTGTTTTGACTCTGAAATATTTTCCCTATTATAACTTGTTAATCTTACTTTTTTTTCATAGCTGGTTAAAATGCTACGTCCTCTAGATTTCCTTTTGTGAATGTTACTCTGTACCCTGGACTCCAACCCAATGTGTTTCCACATATTCTTGCTTCTCTTACCACAGGTAACATTATATGAAAATTATTATGTATATACATGTCTTTCTATATCAATCAGGTAAAATTAGCTATGAAAATGAACAAAATATTTCACATTTTAATCCAAAAATTTTGATTTATTATGCATATAACAGTCTTGTTGAAGAAAAACTTAGGTCTGGGACAAAATTAACACAGGCTATTTATTTATAAACTTGGGTAGGAGAACCCATCTGTCACCATCTTAATTTTGGCTGAGAATCAAAAGTATAAGTAAAGAAATAATTTGAATAGTAAAAGCTAGAAAGAAACACAAGCAGTTTCTTATTGAAAATATTTTATCAAAATGATATTTTGAAAGTAAGGTAGACTTTCTCATTGATCTCCAGAAACATCAGTTGTCTTTCTTCAGCTACAAAAATTAAGCAAGAGGTTTGGGAGATTTCAAAAGACAAATATTCTTGAATATTGGACCAGGAGTGGATGAGATTTTGTTTTATATGTATTTGATTTGTTGTTTGGTTAATTGGTTTAGTTTTTGTTATTTGTTTTAGCTGTTGTGCTGTGAGAGTTTTGTTTTGAAAGGTTTTGTTTTAAGCTTTGTGTGTGTGTGTGTGTGTGTGTGTGTGTGTGTGTGTACACATGCACATCCGTGATTATGTATATGGCTATGACCATTTTGTGTTACAAACAGAAATACACAGCACAGTATACTATTCTTGATCAATAGTCACATTGGTTCTTAGAGATATTGTTGACATAACAGGAAGTTTCTCAGTTACAGAACTGTGACATGGTGGCTCTCTTCCCATACTCATTCTTATGACCGTACAGATAAGGAAAGAAAGGGCATTACAATTCCTCTTACAAACACCAAAGAAATGTTAGTGAACATCACTTCTGTGGGCAATCTGAAAAAACTGAGGTTCATGGACATACTAGTTATAAAGAGCCCTAAGAAACACACCTCAAGCCAGGTAGTAGTGGCATACGCCTTTAATCCCAGCACTCAGGAGGCAGAGGCAGGTGGATCACTTTGAGTTTGAGGCTGGTCTGGTATACGAGCAAGCTCCAGGACAGGTTCCAAAGCTACACAGAGAAACCCTGTTTTGAATCTCCCCGCCCCCGCAAACATACACACACACACACACACACACACACACACACACACACACACACACCACACTTCAAAAGGGGCAAACACCTTTCTGTGACATAGTAGTATCAAATCAATTAGCAGTGAACATTTCATGGCTGCTATTTCTGCCACTTGTCACCACTAGACTCTGAGTTTTGTAAAAGGAGACACTTTTTTTGTTCCTTTCCTAGCAAAGGGACAGTGACACATATTACAGCTATTCAGAAATAACTGAATGATAAACTCAAGTAACGTTAACTGGATCTGTAATCTCAAAACTCAAAAAATCATTAAATTTAATTCTAATCATGAATATAATGAAAGTTTATAAGAAAATAATGTCATGCCATATGTGGATATAAGGCAGTACTATGCCGCTATTATTGAATATCCCACATCTATGAAAACAGAAAGTAAGGCTAACCAAAAACAGCACGGGATGTTCATATCAAACAAGCCCATAGCTATACTTTAGATAGTAAAAACTCAATAGTCAAAAAATTGGAGAGAATGTTAAATAATGCACTTACTAGGGTGACCACCCTGAGATGGTAACTCGTGAAAGTTACAGATTTTCTCTTGATGATGAAGTGCAAGTGTATTTTTATTTTGAATTCTGAGATAATTTTTGAGGCATCAAGATCAGTCTTAATCATTTTTATTTGTCACTTGAAGGTACACTGTTTCTAAAATAAAATTGTCAAAAATAGAGCATGCAATAAATATCATCACATCACCTAGTGAAAAATATAATAAACAACATTCCAATTAGTTTTTTTTGAGGTATTCAGGAATGAATTATCCTCTGCTTTCAGATTTTCATGAATAATTCAAATTTCACTGTCAGTCGACCTAATTAGTAATTATCCAAACTATTTCTAAATTATCTGGTTTGAAGCTGCCTGCATCACAACTAGATTTATTCCTGATATAATTATTAACCCCATCTCTGTTGGTCTTGTCGCTCTTGTTCCTCCTGTTTCTGGGAATGAAAGAGGAATCTCTAAATGCTAACACCAGTGGATTCAGCTTAATAATGTCCCATCATCCATCAGCCCCTAAGACCTGACAGCATGTTTTACACAAGGAGTTATTTTGAACGCTTATAAATACATGTCACACATTTGACAAACTTAATGAAGAACCAAAGCTACAGAGATCTTACCTTGAAGGCAGAGCTCATACTCCAGAGCCAGCTCAACTGGAGAGTGGTTAGCAAAGGACTTAGTCAAAACTTACTCAGAAGCATTGTGGAACAAAAGGGAAAGTTAAACTTACTAATGGATCACAGTATTGTATTTTGTCATAATTTATGTCATTCTGCGTACTTCCTAACAGCACAATTCATATTTACAAGTAACATTTTCTTCCCCATGCCCCAAGAAACGTACAAAATAAATTGGAATGTTTCTACTCTCCCCCCACAAAAAAAACATAAAACATAAAAATTTCTACCAAGTTTTGAATTTAAGTAAAGCAATAATTATGGTATAAGACACACTTCATAGATGGTTCTAAGTGAATGGCAAACTCCGTGACCAAAATTAAATCATCTACAGTCTCTGATTTCATTCTATTTGTTCCCAAAAGGGGGCTGGGCTGAACTGATGTCACCTTTCTCTTCTTCGCTGCTAGTGTCTTTACTTACTAGACAACTTAGGGATTTATAATGTTCTGTGCAACTTTTCTAGAACTGTCAGAAACCCTTATTTTTTAACCCCAGAATCAAATAAAATGTTATTTCATGGTTGTTGTTTCCCCACATTGGTAACTTAGTCTGTTACTGTCATCAATAGCGTCTGTGATTTCCATACCCATTCAAACAGATTTAAATCCTTTCTCCCTCTTTCCATCCCAGATCTTACCGACCACTGAGAAGAATAAAAAGTGTGACAGGTTCTGGTCATTTCTTGAGTCCCAGGCTTACCATGTTCCCCTCGCAGTGGGTTTTTTTTTAGTTTTGTTCTTTCTCCTGGATGTATTTTTAGAAACTTTTCTTATTTCGTTTCAGTCCCCTGGCTACATTATTTCATTTTGCTTTCCTGCCTCTCTTATTGTGTGCCTGCGTTCCTTGATGGCTGGCTTATATCTATTCCTTTCAATCTCCCCTCTTTTCCATTTCCTATACAATTCTATTTTGTACTTCAGCACTTAGAGAACCCGCCCTCATCCACAGATTTTTTTAATCTTCTCTGTATTTTTAACCTGTATTGGAATTGCTGCTGAGCGTCCCATGCTGAGCTCATCCTAAAACTCATTTCTTCCCCTTTTGACAAGCCCCCAGCAGCTGGCCACTGACTTCATTTCAAGTGATTATTTTGCTCAATATACTAATAACTCTTCCAGTTTAGCATGATGCCCTGCATCAGCGATGTTGAAGAGGGTTTTAAATGCCATAAGAGACATACTGGAAAAAAGATGGAACGTTTTAAAAACAATTCTATGATGTCCAATGAATAAGAGTGCATGTGATAGTACTGTTTACATCTTCTAAGCTCCTGAGATAGTCTCCACCTCCTTGTTTTGTTCTTTAAAAAATAATAATGTGGCGTGGCCCCCCTCCAAAGCGGCCTGCGAGCCAGGCAGAGGCTGCCACCAGAGCGGTGCAGGTTCCCTGCAGCGAGCGGCAGAGGGCTCATCCTGGACAGGCTGGTCCTGCCATGCGACTGGGAGAGACCAGGCGGGCGGGTGAGCAGACTTGGCAGATAAAAGGCTTACAGGGCATAGTAAATAGACATAAGCCTAAACATAAAGATGAACATTTATTACTTAAAGAAGAGGGAGAGAAAGAAAGGCAGAAATAGAAAAAAGGGGGGGGAACACGTGTGCACATGCCAAGAGAGGGAACAGAAGGAAGGTTAAGATGGCGAGGAGGGGTCAGAAGTGGCTGGGAGTGGGCGTGGCTTGCCCCTTAAAGGGACCAGATCAAAAGAATAACACTTTGAGCCACATAGACATGACTTAAGGCTGGGATCCCCATACAGGCTTTGGTTTTGAGCATTCATTACTCAGATAACAGCACTATCTTGTTAGACTATGAGATTTGGGACTTGGAGTCTAGCTGACAGACTGTGGGCATTCGAGGTGAGCATTTTAAGCTTGCCCTCACCCTCAATTCCAGCACTATTCTCTTATTCCCAGCAAAGTTTAAAGTGGCCCTCAAGTACCACCTACCATGGATCTGACACACCATGTCTTTTTGCCATAATACACTGAAGTCCTAGGAAGGACAATGTTAAATAAAGCTGACTTTAAGACGTGTGGGTCAGGCATTGTATCTCAATGAGGAAAGTAACTGACCAAGAGTTATTCTGGTCAGCAGATGATTCTGATCCCTCCAGTTCAGAACTAGATACTACTGCCAAGACCAATTTCAGGCAACTTAACTTGGATCTACTACATCTCACTCCTCCAGGCACTCAAGGGCATTAAAACTTTTTGTTTATAAAACTTCTCCAACAAAATTTTAAATTAATCCCTCACACTATTTTTCCAAAGATAAGAGCAGAGGACCCAGCCTGTTTGGTGTTTAAGGGATTGATACACAAGCATGGAGGAACTGAGTTTGACCCTCAGAACTAGAGGGAAAACCAACATTGGGAAGCAGTGTTGGCAAGGTGGAGGCAGGGAGAACTCTGAGGCTTGCTGGCCAGCCAGTGAAACCAAACCAGCAAGCTCTAGGTTCAGGGAAAGACGAAGTCAAAAAAAGAGAATGGTGGGAAGCAATTAAGGACCTAGCATCAATGTCACCCTGGTCTCTGCAAATATAGGCAGACACATGTGCATGCATGTGATCCAACACAAACACAAAATGTGTAAACACAGCTATAAATCTCCAGAAAATGAGGCAATATTAACAATTTAACCATGAAAAACAATAAAAGTTAAAAGGAAAGCAGAAAGATTTCAAGCACTAGAGAAAAGAGGAATTCGATGTGTGATTGTGTCTCCTAGGAAGGTCAGAAGCTTCCTCCATAGTCTTGCTGAAAGGATTGTCTAAGCATGAGCAGAGCAAGGACAAGGCAAAAGCCATTGGGGAAAGCCCAAGAGCCCTCAACCCTACACAAAGAGTTGCAGGCGACTAAGGATTGCTGAGAGCTGAAGAAAGAGTCTTCCCCAGGAAGGAGCACTCCAATTCATTAGACATTATCACATGATCAGACTTGAAAACATGCATACATGTAACATTATTCAGACTGAGCAGGCTATATATTATGTATTTAAGTATCAGGGGTGTGGGAGGTTTATGTGTAACAGTTAATGAACAAAGAGGCTATAAATTTAAAAGAGCTCAAGGAGGGGTATATGCGAGGGCTGGGTGGAAGGAAAGGCAAGGGAGAAATTATGTAATTATACTGTAATCACAAAAAATACTAAAAGCAGGTTACTCTCAGTTATCAGAAAAAAATAAAATTCTCAGCAAAATGTTGGGAGCCACCTGGAGGCACAGGTGGTCCTGCAGTTTGGAGGTAGCCACGTGGGGCTGAGCACCCTTGCCTGCACCCTTGCTTGCACATGCTCAGAACAGCAGTATGGCATTAACCAATCAGGACAGCGTTCAAGCCTCTTCACCTTTTAAAAGCAGCTGCCTCGGGGCCCAACCCTCTCTCTCTAAGCTTTCTCTCGTCCCTGCTCTATCTTCCCTTCCCCCAATTTTCCTCAAGGGAATGCTCCAAATAAAGATGTGACCAGAGAAGGAATTCTCGTTTTTGGTGGCGTTCATTCCTGCTGGACAGGATGCCCCCCGCAACTGGTGCTCGAAACCCCGGGATGCTGAGGGACCCTGACAACTACACCGGGGGACCCTGAGAAGGAAGTGCCCAGCAACGTGCTGAAAGCCCGGGAGAAAAAGCTGAAATCAGACACCAGGACACAGAGAGCCGTGAATTTCAGAACTCTGAGAACGTGGAGCGGTGAGTGACGTCAGTTGAATTCCTCCAGAAAGGGGAGGAAAAAGAATTTCAAAGTATAGGCCTAAAAAGAAAAGAAAATACAAAAAAAAATCAAAGTTAAGGTATCTGAAAGAAGGTACAGAAAGCAACGGGGAAGAAAAATCCCTTAAGTTCAGTGCAGGAGGAATGTAAATAAAAACAGCAGCAAAAAAGGTGAGGTAACTAAGGCGGGACTATGAGGACGATGGGGTACGGGAGACCGCGGCTTCCGCTCCCTCTCCGTCCACCTGCGTACTCGCTGATAAGAGACTCGGGGCAACAGTCTCGTAGGGAGGCGAGTTTGATCGTGTTCTAAGACTGCCTTCCCTATTCTTAAAGAGCCACAGAGCTTTTGGAGGTGATTTTCGCCTAATTTTGTTAAGAGAGCTCAGTCTCTGGCTCTCACGTACAGAAAACTTTAACTTTGTTTGAGGAAGTAGCCAGCGGTGGTGGCGCACGCCTTTAATCCCAGCACTCGGGAGGCAGAGGCGGCAGCTGCGTGGTGAGCTGCAGCACCGCTAAAGACCTAAAGACGGAGAGGGGCCAAACTCTGAACTGTGTTTCCATAGCAACATGGGCGGGTGGAGATGAGTTCCCAGAGAACGGGGCTCCGCGCGCGGGCAGACCGGGCAGGAGAAGCCCCCCCACGGGTGGGCGGATGCCCCCCTTGCCGGAGCTTGGCAGTTACGGGATAAACGGCGAGCCCGCGCACAGCCCGGGGCGGAGCCATGCCTTTGGGCCATGCAGAGTGCGCCACAATGGGCCTCAGAGGCGGGGCAACCGTCGCTGTCTGCTGCTGCCGCCGCCCGCTCACAGCCAAGGCCGCCAAGAATTTAGTCAGATAAAAACATTTGTCGCCAAAAATTCAGTCAGATAAAAACATTTATCCCCCAAACAACGTCCCTTTGTCAGCAGGAAGTAGTCATATTGATGGTCTACGCCCACTCTCCCTCAAAGAATTGGTCCTAATTATCATAATAAAGGCGCGTCAACCTGGTTACCATTACCTATTGCCTCTGACAACGGGTGGAATAAAACAATGCTACCTAGAGGTTTTTTTTCATCTGAATAGGGGAGCTGGAGAGATGACTCAGAGGTTAAGAGCACTGCCTGCTCTTCCAAAGGTCATGAGTTCAATTCCCAGTGACAACTGTTTTGGTTATTAGACAATAGAGGGGGATTACCAATGACAGCTTCCCCCAGAGAAAGGATTTCTCTTGCATTCTTTACATTTAATTTTTAATTCAAAATTTTGCTGGTACAGGCAAACAAGATTTGCTTTTTGAAGCAGAGACCTGCAGATCTCTAAGTTCAAAACCAGCCTACTTCCAGTACTGATTGTGCTGAATTTTTACACTGAGAGTTTTTAGTACTCTTAAATGTTAATTTGGGAGGAGAGTTTTGTTTATGTTATTCTAGGAATGCTGACATACATCTGGATGCCAGCAAGACTGACAAGAGAAATAAAGAAAAGAAGATGACCCAGTGGATGCTGAGTGTCCTGCTGTGGAAGATTCGTGCAGAGACAGCAGTGATGACCTTCTGAGCGGTGCCAAGAGCAGCTGTTTCACATCATCGACTTGAGCAACACCCTGTGCAACCTCTTATCTCTTAATAATTTTCTGACTGACTCTACTTTGCCTTTTCCTTCCTTAGGAATGGGTGGGAGCAGAGATATTCTTGGCATGCTGCGTCTAGGTGGAAGTGCTGTATGTCTTTGATTGGTGTGCTACCTGCTAGCCAAAGTGAGGTGGGGACCAGATTGAAGAATAGTTTTGCCTTATTGCTCTTATTAACAAGAGAAGAGGGAGATGTTGGGAGCCACCTGGAGGCACAGGTGGTCCTGCAGTTTGGAGGTAGCCACGTGGGGCTGAGCACCCTTGCCTGCACCCTTGCTTGCACATGCTCAGAACAGCAGTATGGCATTAACCAATCAGGACAGCGTTCAAGCCTCTTCACCTTTTAAAAGCAGCTGCCTCGGGGCCCAACCCTCTCTCTCTAAGCTTTCTCTCGTCCCTGCTCTATCTTCCCTTCCCCCAATTTTCCTCAAGGGAATGCTCCAAATAAAGATGTGACCAGAGAAGGAATTCTCGTTTTTGGTGGCGTTCATTCCTGCTGGACAGGATGCGCCCCTCAGCAAAAGACTTCTTTTCTTTTTAAAACAATCTTATTTTACAATCCTGCTCTCTCACCTTCCCAACCTTCTGCTCCCCCACCCTCCCCTGCCATCTTCTTCTTACCCCACCCCCCATCTACTACTCAGAGAGGTTGAGGCCTCCCATGGGAAGTCAACAAAGTCTGTCACATATTTGAGGTAGGACCAAGGCCCTCCTGCCTGTTTCTTGGCTGAGCAAGGTATCCCTCCATAGGGAATGAGTTCCAAAGAGCCAGTTTATGCACTGGAGATAAATACTGGTTCCATTGTTAGTGGCCCACAAAAGCCATACCACTGTCACCCACATTCAGAGGCCTAGTTTGATCCTATGTAGTTTCCCCAGCTGTCATTCCAGAGTCAGTGAGCTCCCACCAGCTCAGGTCGGCTGTTTCTGTGGGTTTCCCATCATGGTCTTGGCCCCTTTACTTGCAAAGTCTCTCCACCCTCTCTATGGCTGGACTTCAGGAGTTCAGCCCAGTGTTTAGCTATGGGTCTCTGCATCTGCTTCCATCAGTTACTGAATGAAGGTTTTATGATGACAATTGAAGTAGTCATCAATCTGATTGCAGGGATAGGGAATTTTAAGTACCCTCTCCACTATGGCTTAGATTCTTAGAAACTTTTTTAAACCTTACAAACATTTCTGAGTAAAATTCTACCAAATACCTGTGATTGGAAATTTAAACAATGACCACGCTTATAGAGGCCTAGGAAATTTGGGGAACCAAAATTTACCTTAGGAGCTAGGCCTGTTGCAAACCCAGATACTGAATTATATTATTCCTCTTAACCATTACAAAAACTTAAGGAAATTAAGCTGTAAATTCAGTTCCCTAAGCACCAACAGAAATGTTGAAACACAGAGAACAGATTGTAGCTGCAGATTTCCTGTGAGTCATTGGGCATCACACTTAGAAGAGGGACAAGCACTGTTTAGGCAACTTCATTTTACTGGCACGGATTAGAGTTAAATATTAGCTGCAGGCCTTCTATTTAGATCGCCTACATCTATTTGAAGGAGCTGGTACTTTAAGCTCTTTCTTTCAGCTAGCAAGTGTTATGCCCAGATCCGCTAAGTCCCCCAAAACCAACAAGGAGACCAAGTCCAGCATGTAAAAGCAAAGAGCCTTTATTTTACACAAGTTTGCAAACTCCGTCTCTCCACATGTCCAAAGTATTGAAATAATCGGAGAGCCTTGAGTTCAGTTAGAGTTGGGTTTTTATAGTAGTAAAGGGTGAGGGATTTATAAGGTTCAGGACCACTGATTGGCTAACATTTGTCTAGGGGTATACTGCTGAGTGTGTGTTGGAGGGTGATCCTACCTATAAGGATTGGAACGTTAGGCATTTCCTTTGATGGTCAGTTCCTGCATGGTGCTCGGGTAATCTCAGTTTGTGGCCCTTCCTGCAACCACGTGTTGCTTCAGGGTAAACTACTGAGACTCAGGCCTCCATTAAACTTATCGATGGCTGAGTCCTACTCTGGCAGGTGATGATGGTTGGAAGTTAAGAACTTCCTTTGTGCGATCTGTTTCTATTTAGCTTGTCATGGCTGGCTCCTACTGCAAGTCCAATACTTCTACTTCTGATCTGCCTAAAGCAGCAGAAGTGCCATGGTGGATGACAGATCTAGCCAATGACTCCCAATAACCATTTTATTTTCTGTATTTTTATATATTTTTATTTTATTTTGCTTTATTTTTGCCTTTTGTTTTTGTTGTTTGGCTTTTGCTTTGGCTTTTGTTTGAAACAAAGTCTGGTCATATAGTCAAGGCTGACCTTCAGTTTTCTAGATAGCATAAACTGGCTTCAGATGTATAATTCCCATGCCTCAGATTTCCAAGTGCTGAAATTATAGATGTGTACCATCACACCCTGCTTCTGAATAGTTGTCTTCAACAACAACAACAAAATCATTGAATTATTAGGCATACAGTCTACAATATGAAGATTTAGCTGTCATAGGTCCTTCCTTTGGTGATTTTTTAAGTCAATAACAAAATGTCTTTTTCACAAGATTTCCCATAAACTTCTAAATCTGTGTGTGTGTTCCTTATATCTTTTTATACAAACAACCAGAAGCTTCTGAATAGATGAAATGCAAATGATGAGCCGTATTCAAGCTGTCTCTCTTAGTAGGTAGAAAAAATAAAAAATGAAAAAACTTCCAGCTTACAGAACAGGTTGGATAGCTGTGGAAGCATCACCCTCCCCTCTACAGACCTCAGGACAAAGCAGAGCATTCTTCAGACATTTGTAAACAAATGACTTTTAAATCTGGTCATGAATGAAAGAGAAGGAAAACTTTTTGTGCCATGAAGAAAGGGTAAGAGTAAAATACCATCAACATTAAATGGATTTTTTTCTTTTTTATGGATTTTACATTTTAAACACATATGTCATGACATTTTAATGTAGCAGTTCTGAAATGGAGAAAAAGCACATTGATTTTGTGCCCCAGAAAAAAATAAACAATGGCACTTTCCAAAAGGTTTTAGCCAGAGATTTCCTTGAACAATATAAAAAACATTTATCCCCACACTGAGAAATGTTGGTAATGACTGTAAAGCTCTGACCACTCTTCATCTAAATATTCTATTTGCTCCTATGCGTTAGGTCACTATGATGCCATAGCTATAATGCCATGGACTGATGAAAAGTTACCGTGAGTCAAACTGACATTTAAGATAGCTATATCAACTCAGAAATAAAGAACATCAATATAGAATCAATAAATCCTTCCTGCATTTAACTAGAAAAGTTAGTAATTTTAAAATAGAATTTTACTGAACTCAAAACAATTAGTAAGATGTATATCAGGGTAACATACATATTTTTCTCCTTGGTGTTTTTCTGTTTTCACATTTGATTTTCCTAGCTGCTCTAAAGAGAAAAGAAGGAAATACTTTTACTAGAAAACATTTTGGGGGACCAATAGTCCTCTTCCGGCACAGGTACAAACCAGTGAAACAAAAGCCTCAGGAATTAGTTTTAGTTATATACAGACTCTTGATTACATGTATGGTATCTGAGGTTTATGAACATGGAGAAAATAAAATGATAATTAAGTACATTTTTAATGGAAACTACTCTACAGCTCAAGTAAAAGATATGCACTTAGATTGCATTAAGTTAATTTATTAGATTTATGATGTAATGGTCAGTAAGATGAATCAATCAGTAAAGGCATTTCGTGCCAAGCCTTAATTCCCAGTACTCGCATGGTGAGAGGAAAAAACCAACTCCTGCAAGTTGTCCTTTGACCACATTATATGTGTACTATTGTACAAATATCCACACACAAAATACATAATAAAAATTTTTAAAGATTGCATAATGAAAGACTGTTTAGACAAAATTATGGTACACTAATAGCATTTTGATAATTTATACTGCAGATTACCCTGTATTTTATGTGGCCAAGTTCACAAGATGAAACAGATATACAGGCACACATGTATGTGTATGAAAGAAAGAGTGATTGGGAGGGAAGGAGAAAGGAAGGAAGGGAGGAGAAGGAGGGAAGGAGGGAGGGAGGAAGCAACTGCAGATATCAAGAAAATAAAAGAGAACCACAATGGGGAATGGGAAGACAAGAAGCTCTTAATACAAGGGGATAGAAAAACACAGTTAATATAAAGAGAAATACGGAAAAAAAATGGGTAAGATGAGCTACCTAGAGAAGGTGAGAAGAGGGAGAATGTAAGAGAAAGAAAAATAGACACATAGGCAGGATAGATAAATAAATGGATAGATGATAGGATAGATAGATAGATAGATAGATAGATAGATAGATAGATAGATAGATAGATAGATAGATAGAAGTTATGCTCTACTTGGATTGACAATATTCTCAAAACCAATATACTAACCCCAGTGCCAGGCACAGGAAACATTGTGAGTTGCTAATCAAAGGAGTTCAAAAGTCTTCCAGAATAATTCAGACTATTTCCATTGCCCTTGTTTGCCTTCCATGCAAGGTAAGACTTTGTTGCTGAAAACACCACACATTTCAGTCACAGAACATGGAGGAGTTAGTGTGAATGTGACCAGAGGCCTCCTCTCATAGCATCTGAAGGTGCTATTCAATATATCAAGAGGGGAAAGCCACCAGTAGTCCTATCCAGATATAATATGCACAAACCACAACAACGACCAGAATGGTATGATGTTCTGGAAGGTACAATCGTGGTCCATATATCCTAGAGGGTAATAATAGTCACCCAATTGGACTTAAAACCTACACAATAGGGAGGAATTCATGCTTGGTACTTCAAACCTGACCAATTTCCTGTGGCTGATAAGACCATGGATCTCAGCAGATTACCTACTACTGCCACTTTCAGAATAATTGCTAACTGTAATCTAGACACTTATTCTTAAATTCACACATAACTGTAGCTCTCCCCACTCATCAAAGATGCTTCTATTACAACAGGTGGAGATCACTGAAGAAAGCCACAACTGCTCAAAATACAAAGAACAACTGACCGTACGATGCCCATCTCCAATTAATACATTTATAATACAATCCCTAAACTTATAACTCAGGGAATACCACGGAAGAGACCACGGAAGATGGCAAGAGCCAGGGGTTCACAATGTTGGGTGCAAAGCAGTATCATCGAAAATCATTTGGGGAGAGAAGAGGAGAGATGGGTGAATATGATCACAATATGTTACAGGAAATTCTCTAAGAATTATTAAAATATTAATTTTAAAATAAAATTATTCCAAGCTATCAGGATATCCTCACCTTTTAGAAAACCGTGGGAAGTTGAATTGATCCATTCCTACCAAGCATGGAAAGAGAAGAATCAAATAAAAGTAAGAGAACTCTACTCAAAGTCATTAATAAAGTACCTTTCAAAGAATTTTTACCTGAAAGGCCTAACAATGCTTGTGTAGAGTGTTTTCTAAAGAGAGGTACATAAAACGTGATTATCCACAGTACCCACCATTCTTATCTGCTATATAGTCTATATAGCTACAAGATAGCCAGGGCTATATAACGAGACCCTATCTTAGTGCTCTCAAAATCAAGAAATTTAATCTCAATATTCTGTCTTTCACTTAGAGAGAAACTAAAATTTGGCATTTTTATTAAAAAATTCATTTGTATTAATATTTTCTTTCATAATTCTGGCAATCAAAAAGGAAGAGTAAGTGCAAATTAATTTTATTTGTCTATGCTTGGTCTTTAGTATGTGCTCCATTTTAACTGGACTTGGGAGGCCTTTCCCAAAAAATTAAAGAGAATGCGTGGTGAATATTGGGGGTTAGGGGTGTGCGTCATTCTATGCTGCATCGTTCTGATATGACAGTGGGAAATAGGAGGAAGGGGAGAAAGAAGGAGTCTTGGAGAGACTACGGAGCGGGTACGTATCTGCGCTGCTGTCAACAGTCCCTGGAGATGAAAACTTGTTGAGTACAAGGTAATTAATTATTCAAGAGTAATTTTCAAAACCTTTATAGAGGTTGAACGCCGACTGGAGGGAAGCTGATATGAAGCTGTGCATTTACACAACAAAATGTGAGCAAAAAAATTGGAAGCAGTGGATGCTGTAGAATAGAAGGACTCCCTAAAAACAAAAGCACTGGAACATCAGTGTAACGGAAGGAACATCAATGTAGCATCCGAGCAGACGGACCTCCTAAAAGACTATATATTAATACTCTTCGTAGAATTGAAAAGTAAAAAAAAGTAAATGAATAAAAAATTCTTACTTTAAATCTATGGCAGGAGAGGGCACCAAATGCTGAGTATAGGACCACAATTCAATAGCCATGAAAAAGCTTTATATACAGAGAGCTATGATTATTGATACACATTCCCGAAAGCCAGACTTCACTGACCATACCTAGGAAAGGAGATAGAAATGCAGGTCCGAAGAATGTACACAAGTACTAAAGACTGGATGTGCCTAAGCAAGCAAATAAACCCTGCCTTGTCACCTCCACAGACGCTCACAGGTAAATTGTGTCCAAACATCAAACTGAAGGCTGCAGTGCTTCAATCTTGGAATTGAAAGACACTTGACAACTTCCAGACACTGAGGAAAGACCTCAGTATCCATGTCATTGAACTTAAAAAGGCAAAAATCAATGCAAATACATGAAACATAGGAAACGAACTTTGAAAAATGGTTATATAATTCATATTATATACAAACAGCCACAAAAGGATATTGTTTTGTTACTAGAAAAAAATTTCCATTAAAGTATTGAAGACATTGATGAGAATTTTGTCACAGTAATATAAACACTAGAGACTGATGGGTGTGTGATTGAGGAAGTTCAACTACTATCTGTAAGAATTATCAGAAGACATAATACAAAGAAAATGGGAAGAAGTATTTTATAAAATAGAATAAAAGTCATTCTTTTAGGTTTGTTCTCATGGTAACTAATGACATCTTCACCCAGGCATACAAGAGACTTCAGAACTCTGAGATACAGATGTTATCCTCAAAACTTCTAGGAATAAAAACCATGTTTTAATAGAGTCTTAGGAGAGACTTTAGACTACACAGAGATGCAGTCAATTCAGGTAAAAAAAAAAAGATTTAAAGTGTTTGCTTGTTTGATAAGTAGAGGAACTAATCTGGTCAGTTCTGCAAATCCTTGACAAATCTGAAAGAATCCTATTATCTTCTCTTCTCCTGTTTCACAAATGAGGGAAATGCTTGACTAGGAAGAGTGAGTCGTTTACAAATCTCAGATGGTATTATGGTACTGCATGAGAGGCTTCTCCAAGACACTGGGAATGCCCTACGCTGGCAGATAGATAGAAAAAACAAGCAACAATAACAACTATACAGTTCAATTTGATACTCATATGGAAGTGTGATACCTGGAGATATTAGAGCATCTGCCAGCAATGTGTATCAGTTCTCTACACTATGTTTTTGCCACAGCAAATTATGCATGATTATGGCATTTGGTCACATAGGTACAAGAAAAATTGAGCCAGATACGCTGTCCAAAATACAAAGAAATTAGATGTCAAAAAATATACCTGGTGCTTATATTTGCTGATCATATAAACAGATCTTATAGAATATGTTCTTACAAATACTTATATATACTTATACGTACTGATATTATGCAAGGCACTCACTCCGATCTGCTTGCTCTTTTAAATACAGGGAATGAGTATAAAAGCTGTATTCTAAAGCCACATCATAGAAAAAAAAAAGCAGTAGGTCAACCTCAGACCTTCTGGCGCTTTCTTTTGTTCTTTCCATTCTATTCTAATCCTAAAACAACAGAGCAAAAGACATAAATATGCAACATGATGAAATGTGACAGATTTTAAGATTTGATGAGATCTCAAGCTAACAAAAATTTAAATCTTTTAAATGGTGGTAGGTTGGTTGGCCGGTTGGTTGAAAAATAAGCTGAATCTCTTTTCATAGTTTAAGCCAAATTCTATTTCCTTTTTCTGGCTTAGGATTAATCAAAGATTGATTATTTAATATGTCATTATACCTATATGAATGTATCACCTTCAATAATCACTGCAGAAAGTGATCATTTTTGGTACATGACTTGGGACTTTCTTTGAACAAGAAACAGACTTTTGAACTAGCAGTCACTTCTTCCTAGAGAGCTGAAGTAATTTGTATCCATCTGCTAAGTTATGATCATTAGCATTAATATCTCCAACTGACTCAAGCTTGACTTTACATTCTGGGAAATCACAGAGAAACAAATGTCCAACTGCACTGAAGACTGAAAAGTTTGGGCAAATATATCACCTCTATTCTGTAGCTTTGACAGTACGGCAGTGTGGACAGAAGTAAACACTCCCTGTGTTGGGCTTAATCTCTCATCTCAAGAAGCTGTGTGATGCCATATATCTATGTTGCAGTGTCTCTAATTTAAGTAAATTTTTTGAAAACACTTAACGTTATTAGTAGCATGCCATCTCATGTCAATGCCTTAATCATATGAAGTGTAGATAACTATTGCCGTGAATCTGTGAAGTAAAATTATATTGATGCTATATCTTTTAAAAGTTTAGTATTTTAATTTAAATTTTTATTTTATGTATATCTGCCTACATATATGCGCATGCATCGGGTGTTTGTCTAGTATTTGTAGAGCACAAAAGAGTTTGATGTTTCCCCTAGAGGTATACATTATTGAGCATTAGCACGTGGGTGAGGGAGCAGAATCTGTGTCCTTCGCAATGGCTCAAAGTATTTGGAATTACTGAATCACCCTTCTAGTCCTGCTCCTTTAGATGCAAAGCATAAGACTTCTTTGTCCAAAAACATACAGCTAACAAAACAATAAGCTATTATTTAATTTTTTCATGTTTATCTAAATCCAAAATGTTTCTCCTATTAACGACTTAAGAATTAGAACTAAGATCGTGTCCCAGAATTCTACTTCAGCTCTAGAAAGCCTCATAATCATAAACTATGTGCAGAAACATAAGACCCTATCCTGTATTTCTTTCTTTCTCCCCTTTTTCCTTTCTTCCATTTGTCTTGGTGATCAGACAACAGTGCTTACAGTAAGAGGAGGGAAAAGAATAATGTTCACAGGCGTTCAAACAGAGTACATGCCCACATTAAAAGAGTCTCTTTTCTTCAGGCACTAATGGGAAAAGCATGATAAGAACCTGTGACTTGCTCTAGGGCAACAATATTTTACAATCTGCCAATTGATTGAAGCCCAGCAGTTGCCTGGAATTTGAATAGTAAAAAGAGAAAGAAGAGAGAGCTTTCTGGCAGGTCAAGGGAAAAAGGCTGCTGTAGTGGCCTGAAGCTAGGCCAAGGGCACATCGCACAGCCAGAGCAAGAGCCGTTGCTCCTGTCCCCCAAATGCTGGGCCTTAGTAAGGTTGGTGTTGTTTCATACATACTGAAATGTATTCTCCAAAAGCACGCCGTATTTTGAAAGGTAGTCTATACAAGTGTTTCTTAAAAATAAGTTTAAATGTTTTAAGAATGGATTCAGCTATCTCATTTGCCTATGAGCTTAAAAAAAATGAAAGAAATACAGACTTGCAGATCCAGTGAAGAATCCTATCACTGGCACTCACATCTAAAGGAAACTCATTCCCCAAACTCTAAAAGGCAGTCTAAATATCCAGAACTGAACGATAGGAGGATTTCCAGTAGTTCAATAAAAGCCAGCACTCCTGGGGAACTTGTGAGGCTGCTTCCCCTCTACCAAAAGGAGTCATTTCCCTTATCAGTGGCAGAAGGAACAAATGGCTCCCTTAGGTGCCTTTTCGCCTAACACAGTGTAAACTGACCTCCAGACTCCTTTGGCATCACAAGGACCATATACATCTCAAAGTTCATGTTGACCATCATGTCCTTCTTACCTCATCCTCTATCCTAGACTCCCTCCAGCTCACAGGCTTCCCTCCCCTCGACCCCACTACACACTCTCCTCATAACCCTGCTATTTTTGCTATGCTCACCCTCTCTCTGCAATCTTTCAGATGCCTCTGGTTGTTCTCTCTCTCATATCTAAAATAAAAAACCTTCCCCTTAACCATACCGTGGAGTAGTCATGTCTCCAATTTATACATTGACCAAGAGCTTTCAGTTTGCTAAATTAAATTATAAATTTCAGTGAAGATGATACAGATGGTCTTATTTTACAAACCTTTGTAATATGAGAACATATGTTTTAATAACCAGCTTATTGGTGGTTTAACAGTTGGGTAACCTAGAACTAAAATCAGTGTTCCAGAAATGAATTAATGGAGTTGATTTTCTCAGTAATGAAGGAGTGGAAGTAACAGTAGTTTTCATAGTGCTGGGTGCTTCTGCCCTATCACTCCAAGTATGAAAGATTTCGGCTGAATTGTTAATATCAGCTGAGTCAAGTTATGTGTAAAAGTGGAGTATTTGATTATAGAAAATGCTATGAGTGAGAGTCAAAAATTAACAACTACTTCTCTGCGTGCCTTCATCTCATCATTGAAGAAACGAGTCCTTCTTCATCATTGTCATAAGGATACCACTCCTGTCGAAAATCAGGGAACCCTTCAGAAGAGAGGGAGGAAAGATTGGAGGAATCAGGGGGAAGAAAGACAACAGGAGAGCATGGCCCACCGGCTCAACTAAATGGGGTTCATGTGGGCTCACAGGTACCAAAGCAGCAAGTAGGGGGCCTGCAGCGATTTGCTCCAGGTCTTTAGCATATATGTTATAGCTGTTAGCCTGGTGTTCTTGTGGTTCTAACAGTGGGAGTGGGGGTACCTCTGACAATTTTGTCTTCTCTAGACTTTTTTCTTCCTATTGGACTGATGGGGAAGAGGGGAGAAAGCGGGGAGAAGTGATGAGATTTAAAAAAAAAAAAGATAAGGCAACTATTTTCTAGCTAGGATGAAAAAGGAAGGCTTATCTGTATGAATGACATGTAAGCTGCCCCTGAAGAATGAAGAAACACATAGATGGACATGTTAAGTGAACACCTACAAAAGACAATTCTTGGTGAAAGGGACTTATCCTGCACTAACCTTAAAATTCTACAAAGAAGGGTGAATAACTTGAAAAAGAACAAGAACTGCAGGGAATTAAAAAAAAAAAAAAAACATGCTGACCAAAGGCATTACAATGCTGACTCTGCATCTAGATAGTAAGGTAAAAAGACTTAAGAAAGCAAAGGAACAGTGTACCAAAGACAGACTGCGCCTGACAGAAAGCAGCTCACAGGTAGGGAAGGCATATCAGTTAGCCACCAGCAGCTGGAGTGCTGCAGGCCAGCAAAGCCCAAGGAAAATCAATACTGTCTTCTAAATGTAAAGAACAGCAGCTGCAGGGGGATGGTTCAATCGGGAGATGCACTATGGCTGTAATGGGTAGAAGGTGGCATGCCTGTGGTTTCATACAAACATTCACATGCCAGCTTCTTAACAAAATGGAACTCTGTCTCATCAAGATAAACAATCACAGTCCAAAATTAGAATGCCAGCATGGTAAGATTCTAGGAAGAGTTATCGAGCCTCCTGCAGGAAGATGGAATGGAGAGGGTCACCCCTAGTAGCTAAAGAGACTAAGTAAGTTAAACATCTGTTTATTTAAGAAGGATATATTAAGTAAAAGTACGTCTGATTCTGTGTGTGTGTGTGTGTGTGTGTGTGTGTGTGTGTGGTATGTGTGTGTCTGTGTGTACATCTATGTACCATGCAAATGCATATGGTTACACCCATAGTCAAGGCTAGGGAAAAGGTAAATACTTTATTTACTTTATTCTGCCATACAACTTTTTATTACCTTAAATGATGAGCAATACAATTCTAGCAACGAATTTTCGATAATAATAGACTGAACAGAATGCGAACTATGACAATCATACAGGTATTTCTGTAGTTTAGGCATCTGTGTAGTTATCCTTCCCTCACCCCTAGTCTCTAGCCTGTGTTTAGAAAAGTCTCCCATATTTGACATGACGTAAATAACAAGCAAATATTGCATATATTTATTGTTGTGTGAAGTTCAAGGAATTTGGAATCTTGTAAATCTGATACCTTATTCTCCTTTGTCTTTAGTGAGAAATACTAGCTTCTCTGAGGATAAATCAAAGTGAAATATCTTTTATCATTTTCAATTACCATTCTTTTATTTCTTTCTAAGCATATATCACACTCCAGTTACTTTACTTCACCACCAATGAAGAGATATTTTTGTCAGGAATTTATGTGGGGAGACATTGTTCAGGACAAATTTATTAGAGTTGAAATTTATTAAGAAGATATATTTGTTTTATGACACTTCAACAATAAAATGTTGCAGGTTTCATTGTGTAAACAGCAGAAAATAATTTTCTCAGTTCTGTAGTTATCAGTTCCAACGTGAAGGCACAGTCTGAATGCCTCTGACAAGGTCACTCTTCCTGGATTGAACCCCCATGTGGCCTCCTCTCAGTGTGCATATGGAAAATGGGAAATCACCAGTTTCTCTCCTTCCTTTATGTTCTGTTTGATAAAGGTTTCATGTTTGGTTCTCAGTTAACTAAATTACCTTACAGACTTACAGCCAACATATTTGTTCCCTGTCAACTCAATGTAGGCAATAGAAGATGCATAGTTGAATCTGTCACAAGGACTATAAAGGAAGGGTTACACATTCCCTGACTTGGCCTGAGTCAAAGGTATCAGCTCCTCACCGACCAAACAAATTATTTGGCAACATTCAGAGTTAAGGTGTGAAGGGAAGTAATCAACTCTTACTGAATCCATCACATGCAACATTCATTACCATTAAATTTTGAAAAGTAAGACTCTGATATCGAATTCCAGGTATAAATAGACTGAACAAAACATTAAGTATAGCCTGTAATTTGACTCTAAAACTTTGAAACAAAATCAGAATAAATTACAGTTTAAATAATCGTGTGTGTGTGTGTGTGTGTAAACAAGAGTTCGTTTATCTTATATGAATATCTACCAAACCTCTATCAATTCCGTTTTATCCTTTAAAGTTGATATAAGAAGTGGGTCTTTTGTTTCATTTCTCATCTTTAAATTTTATTTTGTCTTATCTTGGCTTGGGGAGGCTGCAAGAGCAGAGGACACATAAGAAGGGACAGGGATAGGAGTGGGATAGAGATGCATGATGTGAAATCCACAAAGAATCAATAAAAGGTTAAAATGAAGAAAATAAATACATAAAATTTACGTTAAAGGTGCCTTTAAAAAGCTGTGACTGAAGTTGAGAACATAGAGCAAATAGTAGAATTCTTATTACTTTTCATTACATTACATTACATTACATAGGCTGTTTAGTAAATCAAAAAAATTTAAAATTAAAAAATGTATCTTTATGACTTGCTGTACAATTGTATCAAACTATAGTTTAGAAATGAATTCTAGTAATCTCCCTAAAGCATTGTGTTCAGAGTTAATCAAACTGTCTTGTATGCTTAAAATTATGTGAGTTGAGTAGCTCTCATGTTCTTGCCCACATAATAAAAAGTGATAATTTCTCAGCATATAAAGGTATTACCGAGTGAGATATATGACAGTTATGAAGCACCATGCCTTATGAAACTTGTTCTGTAGACCAGGCTGATCTCGAACTCACAGAGATTCACCTGCTTCTGCTTCCTGGGTTCTAGGATTAAAGACATGTGCCACCATCCCTAGGCTCAACTCTTCTTGATGCCTTAGTTCCCAGCATTTCCATTTACAAAAGTGTTTGTACTTGGAAGAAAAATGCCTGAATATTGTCCAGTTGCACCAGTGATGTGATTTCCATTTTAGTCTCATGAAGGAAAATAATCTTGAATAAGTTTGCCAGATTCTGGCTTTCCCACATTCTCATTTTAAAACCGGTACCTTTTGAGACAATCCCTAATATGAGGAGACCAAACTGCAGTCTGTTGAATATAGCATATGCCATAGATTTGTAGCATTCACCAGGGAGATGTCAAAAGACCTTTGCAAACTCCCACATGCGTAAATGTCACTACAGCATATAATTTCTCACATAAATCTGCTGAATGTAATGATGCATTTAAATAACTCCTTAAGAACTCTAATGAAGGTTTCTGCATACCCGATGACAAGCTGAGGGAAACAGAGCTGTGGTGATTCTGGTGCACGGCACAGTTGACGAGGCTCACTTACAGTTTCATGTCTTCACCTCTCACACCAGCCTCAAGGACACAAACACAAACCGCAACGTACAAGCCCCACAAGCTGTAAACATTATGGGTTTCCTGTGAGTCATTCCAACAACAAATCTTAAATCTGTGGATGGCAAAGGTCCACCCAATGGTATGATGTAATTCTGATGAATATCAGAAGGTGATAGGTAGTATGGGAAGTGAAATAAAGCACACAAAACCCTATGAGGGTACAATAACAAAAGTGTGCATGTGTTCAGCTCAGTCTTTACATGATCAGGTAAGATGCGCAACAATTGGATATAAACAGGATCCCATAAACCTGTGTTACAAGCCCTGCTGTAAGGAATATGCATCCCCATGCTCCCATTCCGCAACAAACATCCATTAGCATATAACCTTCCATTTACAGGCCCACGTGGGAAACCTCCCAACAGGACACTATATGCTGAAGATGATTAAATCAGCATTATAAAGAGAAAAACACAAAAAAGGAACCTTCCAAGTAATTTAATTACGAGGGCCACATTTACTGGCAGGCAGACTTTGAAGTCTCTTATCGCTTACCATCTACATGTAAGATGAAATTTCAGAGTAGTGCAAGAAAGAAAACAACCTTAATAGCGGTTAAGTGTATTTGCTCAAATCCATCTTCCAGATCATCTAGTTATGCTGTAGCTGTCTTCATGTGTGTAAATCCACTCTGTGATGCACAATGATGAACTCTAACAGTCTCTTAGCCTGTACCTTCGTCAGTAAGTGACAGGGTTGTATATCAAATTCACAGACACCAATGTTGAAAAAGGAAAAACACACTCTAGAATAATGGCGTTTTGAATCAACATATATAGCACTCTATTTCATCTTTCTAAAATATAAACATGTATAGATAATATACATACACCTTGACTATATATCATAGATACCTACAGCACACATATGCCCAGCTCTGAAACTTTAACTTTTAACTTCAAATAAAATCTTAATTGTTTCCAATGTTATCCATTATATGGTATAGTGTCAGCAATTTAATTTTCTGTCTGAAATTGAGAAATTTATTTTTAACCTAAAAGTAAGCTCTGTTTGTTTGTTTTAAAATTGTTGACTATGAGGAAATGAGATAAAAATAGATTCTTCCTACGACAAAAAAATATTGAATTGAGAGTGGAAATAAGATTCTCTTTATATTTTATGCCAAAAATCAAAGATAAACTGCCTGCCAGGAGCCCAGGTGCTGTGTCAACATGGACCACAGGTTTCTGTTACTAAAGGATACTCTAAAATTAATGTGCCCTATTAGTGTCCACTTTCTTCTTTGAAAATCAATTATGCCTATCCATACTGTGTATTAGAGTTTTCCAGAGGAACAGACCCAATAGAGTATACACATACTTATCAAAGAGGGGATTCCTTCTATCAAGAGCTGGGTGTAGTCACAAGATGATTTTCCATATAGTAGGAATTCAATAAAACCATGAGCTACCCAATCCACAAAAAGTGGAAACAGTACAATAAGAGGACTCAATGACATGGCCACAATCTGTAGCTGGAGATCTAGAAGATCCTGGGAGAGTCATTGGTGAGGGTTTGCATTCAAAAACTGCAAACCTGACATCCACAGAGCAATGCAGCCAACAAACAGTGAACCAACTCAAGAAGAAAGCATCCAGGAACGCAATCCTTTACTGCCTTTTGTTCTATTTAGACCATAATCTCTTTGAGCATGACACACAAATTCAGAATGGGTCTTTCTCTCCTTTAATTCACTAGCCCATATCACACCACATATCAAACTGTGCTTTGCTAATTTTCAGGGTCTGAATTCAGTCAAGTTGGCAACCCAGATTACCCACCACAGGTAGTGAATTTAGTTGTCGGGACAGTGTGTGAAGTTTAAGCTTTGCTGCTGGATGATAGGCTTCTGCTGTCTTCCAGATGTGTTTAGTCTTTTAACAAATATTTTATTTCCCGACTGCAATGTGTAAAATACTTTGACAGGCACAAGGCATGTAAAGCTGGATATAATACACTTCTGCTATGAAGAAGCCCATATGCCAAGAAACAAAAAGAAACAGTTATGAAAATATTGTGACTGAAATTCGCATTGGAATTATAGAAACCAAAAGAACAAGTAGCCAATAGTGAAGAAATAGTCCAGGGATCGGGGAAACAAAATGTTAGGGGCATTTATTATGTATAGTAATATGGGAGTTGTAAGAATGATCTCTTCCATCTACTCAGTTATACTATAATCTTGAAGCTGTTTTTTTTTAAAGAAAAGAACAGTATTTCAAAATAAAAAAGTATTGAAATACCCAGATCTGAGTTCTCCTACTAACCAAACCCTTGCTATAATTTCCCAGTCCACATCCTCTGGCATTGCAATATCTTCCTTTTGATTTAGCTCCAATGTGCCTCCTGGGGACCCTCTGCACCTCCCTATTTTTGTTGAATAAGTTGAGAAGAAATTTCTCTCTATTGACTGTATTAAGTAATGACCTTGAGGGTAGGTTTCATAAGAGACTCACCTGTCATTCTGACCCAAGATGATTGGTACACAATCCTCAGCAAATGGGAATATGGATGGATTACTTGGCACCTAAAAAGTGAAATGCAAAACTGGGCATTCAACAGGGCCTCAAGTTAGGGGAGTATGCAAATAATTGTCAATAAGCATGTGTAGGCTTCAACTGTTGTCAAATATTTCCTAACAAACTGTGAGGAGACCATTAGTAAGAGTACTTTAAATGTACATGTATATAGTGTACATTTACATAAGCACATATTAATTAGGCCCATGTATAGATGGTTTATAAAATGCACACATATCCATATTTATATCCATATATCTAGCTTTCTAACAACATAAGGCAAATATATATCAAAACACTCTATAATCCAGAGTCTGTTGCAGTTCAATTTTTTTCTCTGGCTTTCTCTCTCCTTTTTTAAGTTATCTCTTCAGATACGTATATTGTTGAACTATTCAATAATACTAAACTTAGCATTTTGAATTTGTAATTGAAAGTCCAATTGAGTTTCTTTTATTGACTGTTTAAGGGAGTTTTATTAAATTAGGAATTTTACAACCTAAATTATATTAAGGTTATAATCATTATAATATATAATATATATTCAATATATATAATCAATATATAATAATAATGATTAATAAATTATAATCATTTTTGCAATAAAAACATATAGCAAAATTTTCAATATTTTCTAAAAACTTTAAAATTTTAGGTTGTTGTAATGACATTTAGATTAATAAAACTTAATTCTGTACTAAGCAAAATAAGAAATAAAAAAAAGTTTGGGCACAAATGTGACTCTTAAGAAATAATAATAACAACAAAAAAAGCCCGGTGATGGTTGTGCACACCTTTAATCCCAACACTTGTGAGGCAGAGACAGGGATCTCTGTGAGTTAGAGGTTAGCCTGGTCTACAGAGCTAGTTCCAGTACAGACTCCAAAGCTACACAAAGAATCCCTTTCTCAAAACTCAGAAAGAAAGATAGAAAGAAAAGAAGGAAGGAAGTGGGGAGGGAGGGAGGGAGGGAGGGAGGGAGGGAGGGAGGAAACAGTAACAATTTTATAATTTTTTAAGATTATTTTTAATTGTGTGTGCATGTGAGCACATGATGGTCAGAAATTTCAGACACCCTGAAGCTAGAATTACAAGTGGTTGTGAAACCAATGGGAAAAAAAAAAAAAAAACAGTGCTGGCTCATAACCACTGAGCCATTTCTCTAGCCTGTTGCAATTTTCAAATACGACATCTCTTTAGTGTCATAATAAAAAATGTAAATAAAATGCCATTTTCCAAAACTCTATTGAGTGAGCATTTACAACTAGAAGGGATATAATAATAATATAATATGAAAATCTTTTAAAGCAACCCCTTCCAAGAGAACTATCATGCATGCTTACATCTTTTACCAGTAAATCTTAATGCAGACTTAAAAATAATAAGGGTACTGTGACTATAATGACAAATAGATACCAATGAGATGGAACAGAGATCCCAAAAGTAAATTCATGTATATATATCAAATGGTTTTCAAAATAGTTAAAATTACAAATGGGAAAAAGATTGTCTCTTCAATAAATAGTATTCGGTAACTGGAGTAAATTGATCTGTCATCTTGCCCTGTGAACAGTAATTCAAATGGATAATGACTTGGGAAGGACCTGAGACCATAAAACAAACCCATGGTGGAAAAACTTTCACAATATCACCTTGTAATGATTTATTGTGTATGATGCCAAATTTATAGGCAAAAATAGGCAATTGGATTATAAACCAAAAATTTGATGAATAAAGGAAACTATTGACAGCAAAGACAGCTCCAGAGTGGTAGAAAATAGTCACAAACTATGACCTGATAATTGGTTAATCTCCCAGATCTAAAAGGAGTGCTTACATGTCACTTCCAAGGCAACAAACTGCTTGCTTAAAAAGTGGCCAAAGGACTTAAGACGTTTCCCTGTACCAAAAATGTACAGGTGGCCAAGAAGTCTCATATTACTAAAGATTAGGAAAATAAAAACAATCAAAGTTGAAACCATTATGTCGCATAATGTCAGGATACCTATTATCAAAAACTAATAAAAAGAACAAAAAAATAATAGTAATAAGCATTGGTGGAGATGTAAAGAAAACCTTTGCTTTGATAAAAAAATATTTAAAAAGAAACAGAATTGTAATGGATACAGTACCACTTATCAGAGATTTTATTTTAAAGAGTATAAACAGAAACAGAGGACAGAAAGAGACATTTACATTTTCACTTTAACTTGGTCATTTTTTTTTAAAAAAATAACACTCAAGAGGTAGAAATAATCTAAGTGTCCATGCCATGAATGAACCTTGAAATCATCATTCAAAGTGAAAGAGTCTGGTGTCAGCAGGACAACCACCTGACCCCACTTAAAGAAGTGTATGAGCTATTCAAACTCAGAAAGCCATGAAATAGAATGATGGCTGCCAAGAGTTTGGAGATAGGCAGATTGGGGGAGGTTGTTAAATGAATACAGAGTTTATGAAGCTAAGTAGTTCTACAGATCTGCTATGAAGCCATGTGCACATAAGTTAGCATTAAAGTTGTTGAGCTTGAGTTCATGTGATAGGTGTATGGGGGTGCATGTGTGTGTGTGTGTACATGCACCAATGTGTGACTAAGAAGAGATCCCCGAATTCAAAAGTGGTAAAGATTACTGCACAACAATGTTTTAAGATAGCATCAGAAACAGAATATGCAAAGATTCATAGGAATTGTATTTTTGGAGGTATTTTACAAGAGCAATCCAGACTGAGAAACAGGTGTAAGCAACTGCGTGCAAGGAAGGGAAATTAGAATAGTGGTCTATGTGGTCTGAAGCAGGGCGTGTGAAAGGAGAAACAGAAATGACATTATGATGACTGGGCCCTAGTTAAGCAATATCTTGCAAGTTAAGCTAAGACAGGCAGATTTTATAATTTAAAAATTCTGAATAATTGGAACCTTTAAAAAATATAAAGCCACAGAAATAAATTAAAAACCCACAGGATGTAACACTTTCAGTTCAAAGGAATATTGGCCATACCAAATCTATATAGAGCTATATTTCTCGTTGTTTCTTATGGTTTTCTTAAAGATATTAGCAATTGTAATTGTAAATATTACCGTATTTTGAGGTATGCTGTATCCTAAAATAATATATGACAGAAATGTAACATACAAGTTTGTCTCAAATAATTTCTTTATCTAGCTAAGAGCATGAATCAAAATTGCACAAAGCAGTTAGAATATAACCAAGTAACTCATGGCAGGGGCGAATGAATTTTTAGTTTCAGTGAAGGGGAAAACTGGGGCGGGCTGACTCAATCAAGACAGTTAGTGAGAGTCATTGTAGATTAGTGGTTCAGGAAATGCGTTCCTGGGCTGTAATAAATGGCAGTCAAATCCCTGCTGTGTAATTAACTGAGATATCCTAGGAAAGACACACTGAGTATGTGTGGGATGGCTCCTACTCTATAATACTGAGAAAAGTCTATGTTAATATATAAAAATATTTTAAATTTTACCTGGTACACAGCAGAATTAAACACAGGGTGCTTCTCTCTCTCTTTTTCTCTCTCTCTCTCTGTCTCTCTCTCTCTGTTGTTTCTTTCTCTAGGGACAAGATAGAAAATATAAGAGAAGGTATGGTAAAACACACTAAATATTGTGAGCTAAAAATTATAAATGTATTATTAAGGAATTTTGAAAAACGGCAGAAGATCAAAATAATGAGAAAAACCACTTGTTATTCTATGTCACAAGACAAATACACTTGAACTTTTATTGTGTCTTTTCTTGAAGAGCATGGTCTACACAAAGGCCGAAGCTTGTGCTTTATAAATTAGTAATACAGGTTTTGCTTTTCTTTGATGACAAACATCATGGGATGCATTGTCTTTAATGACTGTCCAATTGTCTACAACAAAGGATAAACATACACTCATTTAACAAGAATCCTGTGATTATTTCCTATGTTCTGAGCACCAAACACTAAAAATAGAACAAAACAGGAACAAAATTTCAACTAATGGTTTCCAATTGTTTAAAACCGCATTCTCTTCTGTTTTCTTTGTATTGAAAATGTCATAGTAATATCTGTAATTCTACAGAAAGTTTGGGGAACAATTTATATTTCCTGACAAATAGTCCTGGAAATACAATGAAAAAGTGTAAATGCCGAAGAGACTCCTAAGAAACAGAGCAGTATAAAGTAATGATGAACTTAACTAGTTTTACTTCAGTGAATACTGTATTAGAACGACATATTAATTGATTGATTGATTGATGAATACATGTATTTGATTGTGTCTGTAGATTCCATTATCAGCACATTAACTGAACAGAAATATATAGACTTACATAATTATAATGAGTATGTCAATCGTGTTGTCAGTGTCTAAATGTCCAAGATCACTATCTGCTGTTCTCTCTCTCAACATTGTGTAGAAAGGTCAAACCTGGAGTGAGCAGACCATAATAGACTGACCAAACAATCAGTGAGATGACCTGCAATGAAAGAAGAAAGTCTATAACACAGCCAACTACTTAGAATGTGAAACTGAAAAAAGAATTAATAACTTTTCATGACTAAAATTAAACACACACATAAGCCTATCCAAGAGGCAGTGTTTATGAACTAGTAGAAGCTATATACTAGAAAAACATGTATTGCTGCCATAAGGACCAGCATCCAGCATATCAGGGATTGAGGGGGAGCCATGGAGGGAGTCAGAGAACTAATCACTCCATCCACAGCTTTTTCTCCCTCCCCTCCTCCACTTCCCCCACCTCCCTCCAACCCAAACCCCATCCACTCCTCAGAAAGGGTAAAGCCTCCCATAGGGAGTCAGCAAAACCTGGCGCATTCAGTTGAAACAGGACCACCCCACCCCATCTGAATGGAGACTGAACAAGACATTCTACGATACAGAATGAGCTCCAGATAGTCAGTTCATGAACCAGGAATAGATCCTTGTCCCAGTGCAAGAGGTTCCACAAACAGACTAGTCAACTTGACTTTTCTAACCGAGGGAGTAAAACTTAATTCTCTAGGACCAGTTAGGCAGGCAACTCTTAACTCTTTGGGGTTGGCGATAAAGGGAAACACACGCACACACACCTAATATATGTCAGGTTCGTACCTAGGGTGCTAATGAATGTCAAGAGGAGATGCTGAGCAGACTAATTAAATACTGGATAGATAGACACATTCTGTCTTTTCTGAGGGTCAAAGTTAAGTTCTTCATTTTATTATTTTTTTCCGTTCTGTTCTTTCATGATGCTTTCCTTCTATCTCTCTTGATGTCTTCCCTCTAGCTAGCTTAATGTCTTCTCTTACAGCTTTCATTTCCAATCAAAATCTTTCAATCAGTATAAAAATTACAATGTAGTTACATTCTGCTTTTTACTTGAAATGAATACAAGTAAAAAACAACATGCTTTCCATATACCTTATGTGAGTAAACATTCTATGTATTACAGGTGAAAAACAAGTTGGTCCAAGAACCCACACACATTCATACCCAAGTACTTGTTATATATTAACAGAGTGTAAGCAAGCAACTTTTCTTAGCCATTTGTTTTAGTTGCAGGCTGCATTTTGCAGTTACAAAGAAAGGATCAATTATTTTATTATTTATCTAAAAGTTAATATTATATAAAATCTTAAAGAAATTATAAATCCAAACTTTTATATATGAAAAACAATGTCAGCTCCATTTTTTATTTTTTTATTTTATTGATTTTTATTGAGCTCTACATTTTTCTCTGCTCCCCTCCCTGCCTCTCCCCTCCCCTTCCACCATTGCCTAAGGTCTCCATGCTCCCAATTTACTCAGGAGATCTTGTCTTTTTCTACTTCCCATGTACATTAGAACTGTGTAAGTCTCTCTTAGTGTCCTCATTGCTGTCTAAGTTCTCTGGTACTGTGATTTGTAGGCTGATTTTCTTCACTTTATGATTAAAAAACACTTATGAGTGAGTACATGTGATAATTTTAAATCCTCAGGGTACATATACACTAATCAACTATATATATATATAGTTGTATATATATGTATGTATATATATATATATATATGTATGTATGTATATGTATCAGGAAGCTGAGAACAGAAATGGGTACCAGGAATTCATAACCATCTTTGATCATCAACCCATCTTAGCAAGAAAAGTACCTCAGCCAGCAATAGCCAGGCTGCCGTTGTTTCTGTTCCCTGGCCAGAACAAGTCCCTTGCTCAACTATTAAAACTGTGTCTTTATAAACTTTAAATTAGTACCCAGAATTTTCTACCTCTAAGCCATGGAAAAAAACCCAACTTATGCTAACCTTAAGCCATTCTTTAAAATTTTGCTTTAGCTATGATGCACACTGAAACCAATGAACACATCTCCAAATATTCAGGTTAAAAGAATTTGATCTATCTTAGCTTCTGGGACTCTACAGTTTTTTTTAATCATTAACCTAAGTAACAGTCTATATGGCTCTTCAAGAGAAACTCATAATTCCTAGCTATGTGACACTTCCTTATTTTTATTTTCTGTCCTATGCAGCCGCTGTTTTATCTGGGGTGGGGCAACACTATATCCTGCCTTTACCTATAATAATTTTTCCACTAAATTAACCTCTACTCTAATTCTTAACTATATTTGTTAAAAAACCCTCAATCATCAAAATTTTATTTAAACTGACACTGCTATTGTATAAAATCACTGTTTTAGTTAAACAGTACAGCTTGGGAGGAAATCATCTTTATATTAATCCACAGGTAAAATTGTACAGTAGAATGGGATATTTCCATGAGTTTATCCAACTACTTTAAAGTCAGTGGGGGAATACACACACACACACACACACACACACACACACACACACAAACACACACACATACACACACAAATAGTAGCCACAAACATGTAAAGACACAGCAGCAGCGAGAAACATTACAGAGTTGAAGACCACAAAGCCTTGCCTGTCCGAGATTCATCTATCACTGCCTTGTATTCTCATGGGCCAATACTCTGCAGTCAATTACCACCTGCTTCTCCTCTGACATGGCCACAGGAAAATATGTCCCTGTTTTACCTGGAGATAGGCAAAAGGTGGATCTGAGAAGACAACCAAAGGGGGCTAGAGATACCACCAAGAAGGGATTTGCTAAACAACAGCAAGAAGTATTCAGTCTCTGACAATCATATCTATGAATAGACTATACCATGAACTCTCCTCCTGGTGCACTGCCCTCTGGACAGATGTAACTTGATTTCCAGTACTAAAGATGACAGAATTCACAAAAGAAGCCTGAGGACATGAATGACATCACAAGAAATGCTGAGAAAGAGGAAAAGGCAGTACAGTACAAAGAGACTGATGTAAAGACTCAGCTGCTCCCTAGAGCAGAACCGCCATGTAGACAGCCCACAAACCTATCTACCTTTAAAGTACCTGGACCAGCCTTCCCTCCACAGGAAGTGAATGAAAAAGAAATGCTTTGACATTTACAAAACACTTTCTCCTAGACCTAAAGTCCCAGAAGCTTATGAAATGTTCACAGCAATCATAATTCATTTTTATCTTTATTATCTTTTGCAGATCTGGGTCAGAGAAATAGAATAATTCAGTCTATCAGCTCCTCTGATTCTAAATCATTTTCATTCAGAAAAATTCATGAATAAACTGTAAAGTAGTAGAACTCACAGAGACCAATGCGAACACTGGCACATGCAAGCACACACACACACACAAACGCTAAAGATACAACCTAGCTCCTTATATCATAGGCTCAAAGTGTATTAGGAAAGAAAATTGAAGAAACAGTCTTAAGATACAGCTGATTGCAGTTGAACATGTGTGAATATTGTTATCTACAGAGCAGATATCTTGAGCCAAATATAATTGTGTAGATGGAAGCGTCTATCCTACCCGGTCCCACTGCCATTCAGTTCCAAATAAACACACAAAGGCATATGTTAATAATAAACTGTTTGTCTATTGTATTGCTCAGGTTTATTACTATTTAGCTCTTACAACTTAAATTAACCCATAATTCTTATCTATGTTTAGCTATGGTGGCTTTTCTCAGTGAGGCATTCTCATTTTGCTTCCTCTGCATCTGCCTGGCGACTGTGTCTCTGGCTTTTCTCTTCTCAGAATTCTATTAGTTTGGTTGCCCCACCATGACGACCTTGCTGGCCACTAGCCAATCAGCATTTTATTAAACCAATGCGAGTGACAAATCTTTACAGTATACAAAAGCATTATCCCACAGCATCATTGTGTGACAGTGGAAACACGGTGTTACACAGTGCACACACATAAACAATGGGAATGGAAGCCATTAGGGAATGAGAACAGCTATTAACAGCTAGGAAACGGAAATGATAACAGGTCTGGCACATAATAATAATAGGTGGTCAGTTAGATATGACTGGAGAGAAGACTGGGTTGATAATGAAATGAGAACTACTCTCGAGGCATGAACAGTTACTAGTAGAGTAACTGGGGAGACAGAGTAATTCCTTAAGAAGATATAAAAAGACTACAGATTCTGTGAAGGAAAGTTTGAGTTATTTGACACTGGGAAAGAGGAAGGAGTTTTAAAAGAATCTGAACCTTGAGAGAAGCCAGGTAACAAAGCATGCTGGACTTCCCTTGCTGCTTAGAGGAAATTTAAACTTCTCTTCACGTATTATACAAGGAAGAGGAAGAGTTATCACATTCTTCATTTTTGAAGTGTGTGTCTGGCAGGCACAAAGATGAACTAGAGAAAGATAGGAGAGAAGGAAGGTGTGAGAAAAAAGTCTCATTGTGACCAAAACATCAAGTTTGTAGAAAAAATATTACAGGGAGAGTCAAATCAAATCAAGGAATAAAGCACAGGGGAATTCACCAATTCATTAGTTTAGGGTTCCGTTGGATGCATAGAATGATAGATAGAAGAGATAATATACTGACTTTGGGGTCATTTCCAATATTTTCTGTTATTCCTAACCAAATAGTAAATGTAAAAATAATAGATAATAAGAAAGTAGAAAAAATAAGAAAAATCTAAGAGTGATGTCAGAGACTGAAAGGACATAAAGCCATGAATGACCGTACTGTCAAATGGGAATAAAATAGGTACCAATATATACAGATGAGATCTGGCAAATAGATCACTGGCGGCCCAAGAAGCAGCTGTGTCAGTAGAATAGTGTGGGCAGATGGCATGGAGCAGCTGGCAGAGGGATTGAGAATGGGAACCAAGGGTAAGGCACCAAATGCCCAGAGATCCCTACCTCACAGATTGTTAGTAGTAACTTGCAAGAACATCACCATATTGGGAAACTGTTTCAAAATTTAAAAGTTATCTGGTTACCCAAGGATCACTCATTTATAATTAGAGGAATATATGCAGTGTGTTCAAAGTCCTTCACTAGATGGAGTGTATGACCTTGGTAAGAAAAGTCACTGGCTAGAATATGAGTCTCGAAAGATTAGGAAGTCCAACTATCTTGTCTCTCATTGTCCTAAAATACCTGGCAGTGACGATCATTAAGTAAGTGATAGATTGCACCTTTTGTGTGCCTATTTTTAAATTTCTTTATCATGCCAGCATAAATTCTACTCTTTTTCAAGGTCTCAGGTTCAGAGAATAAAAAATCACCCTCCATTTTTAATCTGCTTCTCTTTTATATGTGAGGGTGTGTGTGTATACTTACATACAGTCATACATATATATCTGAATATATATTTATATCGAAGAGGCTAACAAAATTAAATGTATGCAGTAAAAGAGAGATAAAGAAAAAAGAACTCCCAATGATAAAATGTGCCAGATACGTTTGTATATTTTATTAAAATTAATTTTATGTATGAACACATCTGTCTGACTAGAAGAATATTTATCAGCTCCATCAAAGCAGCAGATCTTCTGTTAAGTATTATTACACCTTATTCCAAGATTTCTTGTATTCAGTTCACTTTTTACTTCTGAACTATGCCAGCTATCAGGAAGGGAAGATTAATATGAACAGGGAAAAAGAAAGGCCAAAGTGGAACTCATGAAGATGAGATTAAATCTGCAGGGATACATGAACCCACATCTGTCTTTCACAGCAAGCTCCTCCAATCTTCTAACTTCTAACTTCAGTGACGCCATTTTCCTGAAGCTCTGGTGAACAATGAGTTGTGACCCTTTCGCAGAATTTCAAGAGAGAAAAAAAGATCCAGCAAAACTACAGAGGTTACTCGGAAGATCTATAACTGTGCCCGGAGTGCAGCTGTACCTAGTGCTGCAGCAGCCTCTTGTGTGTAAGCATGGCTGCCCCTTCTCTTTACTTTCCAAATGTCACTCAGTTTTCTCCTGTTGACGGTCCCAATTCTGAACCACACAGGGAAAGTAATTCTGGAAAATTAGCTCTCTGTAGGTTAGGTGGACACAGTAAAAGCACTACATCCTTCTCTCATTAGCTTGAAACCATACATTATCTCTTTTAAACACATGAAACTTATCAAAATGATGTGTTCAAGTAACATCACACCAATGTTGCTTAAATGGCCAAAGATATTCCAACCTCTCCTAGAAAAACAATATTATTATTATTATTATTACTCTATTCACCTTCCAATGATATTCACTTATCATTTAGCAGTCACAATCTTCCAAGTCACCCTAAATTTAAATATCAAGATGAATTTGCTTATTATTATCACATCATTGTATCATATCATAATAGAATAAGAAAATGAAAACAGTAAAATAGGCAATACTAAGATTAAGCAAAAATAATGGAAATATATGCTTGTTACAATCCTCATTTATGAAACAAAACACACAATAAGTGCTGTTCTCCAATGCCTTTACTACCAGCATCATATACAATTTTCTCTTAAATGAATTACCAAATTTACTCTTGAGGTGTTAGAAACATTAGTTATTTGGACTATCACAACATAAATTATGAAGCTGTCACCCAGTAAAAAATATTAAAGATTAATAGACAGGGAAAAAAGGTGGTCAGTTGCGGCGCGCATCCTGACCAGCAGGAATGAACGCCACTAAAAACGAGAATTCCTTCCCTGGTCATGTCTTTATTCGGAGCATTCCGTTGAGGAAAATTGGGGGAAGGGAAGATAGAGCAGGGACAAGAGAAAGCTTAGAGAGAGAGAGTAGAGTCCAGAGGCAGCTGCTTTTAAACGGTGGAGAGGCTTGAACGCTGTCCTGATTGGTTAATGCCATTCTGCTGGTCTGAGCATGTGCAAGCAAGGGTGCAGGCAAGGGTGCTCAGCCCCACGCGGCCAAGCCAGGTATACCTCCAAACTGCAGGACCACCTGTGCCTCCAGGTGGCTCCCAACAGTCAGTAACTGAAGCAAAAAAGTTAAGGTTGTTCTCTGACCTCTGCTTCTGCCACAACATGTGCACCCATTTACATGTGTATGTAAAACACACATATGCACATACATGAACATACATACCCACATGCACATACACAAAATAATCATGAGAAAGGTCTCTCACACATTTTAACTCTATTTTCAATAAAGTAAATGAGATTGAAGAAGTACCATCATATCTTCAGACTGGAAAGTTAGTGAGTTCCTGTCTCATCCCATCTTATATTTCTCTCTAGTTCTGCTAATTAAAGGTGTGCACCACCAACTCCTGTCCTCTATGGCTGACTAGTGTGGCTCCTGGGATTAAAGGTGTGTGCCATCACTGCCTGGTCTGTATGGCTGACAAGTGTGGCTAGCTCTGCACTCTGATCTTCAGGCAAGCTTTATCTATTAGATCATAAACAGAACATCGCTACATTTCTTCTATGCTCTTAGCAATCATGTCTAACCAATAGATAACTGACTATGAAGTAATATAAACCCTTACCTCTAGCCATTTCTCCTTTGAACTTTTTAGTTTTGCTTACAAGAAGGTTCCTTTTTGCCTTTTGAAGATACAACCAAATGGTATACTAATGTTGCAGCCTCTCCTTTGGGTAACAACAGCACAGGATTGAGAGTCATCTAAAACCAGGATTAAACATTATTTAAACTTCTTCAAGACACATATTATGATCCATCTTACATACAGGTGTCTCTCTACAAATAGCACTAATTTAAAGCACATGACTTATTATGCCTATTTTATTTAAAGTTTTGCAAAATATAGTTATCGCCCATAATTTCCTCTTTCCCAATTCTTCCAATAATCACTTCTTGCCCACCCAACTTCATGTTTCTTTCACACACTGAACAAGAAGAAAAACCAAAAGAAAAGCCAAAAAGAAAAAACACCAAACCATAACAATTAAAAACAACAAAATACTACTACTAAAAAAAAAAAAAAAACACATGGAGTCTGTTTTGTGTTTGTATACCACTCCTAAGCATAAGACCTTCCCTGTCATGTGGCTGACATACCCAATATTACTCCATTGGCAGAGATTAATTTCACCCCTTCCAACAGACATCAATTGCAAATAGCTTCTTTCTCTGTGCTGGCATTTTGTTTGCTTTGTCCCGATCTTCTCTGTGCTGGCATTTTGTTTGCTTTGTTCCGATCTTCTCTGTGCTGTCTCAGTGTCTTTGAGTTCATATGTGTATCAATACTCTTTTGTCTGGAAGATGCTGTTTCCTTGTAGTCATCTATAGCATCTGACTCTTATAATCTTTCTACCTTCTGTTCCTTCTAGATCCCTGAGCCTTGAAAGGAACGGTTTTATATAGACATCCCATTTATAGCTGAGTAGTATGAACTCTCTCTCTACCTACACATTATGTAATTGTGTCTTGATAAAGCACATATTCTCATTGACAATTTGGTTGCCTCTTGGGCTAAATGAAAATCAAATAAAGAAGAGAGTTGAGATAAAGCGGTCTTCTCTTTCTTGTGGTTGGTTTTATAACTATTTGAATATGTTGCCTATTTTAATTATTTGCTTGCTTTAAATTTTCACTAGATTGAGCACAGTAGACTAGGTACCTACTACTTTAAAAAAAAGAGTTCCATTGTTCACAGTTTAAGATTTTAAATGCATTTTATTTGTACATCAACTTTTTACATAGAGCATTTAGATTCCGTATTAGGAGAACAGGAGGCTGACTTTTATATCCCAGAGAGTTTGCACAGCTTTAAAGTAAGCCGTGCTTACACAATCCATGCATTAACCTTTTGAAAATATCATTATGTATGCATGTTCACACAGTGCCAGTGAAAATCAGATGCTACTCAAACCTACTCTACTGTGCAGTCATGTCAAAGATACTTCTTCTGACTGATTTTCCTCACCAATTAATTGTTTTGAAGGAACTCTCACCAAAGCTTCAGAGATTCAGAGAGTAACTACATCCTAAGGGTTTGAAGCAATAGCTTTCCCTACTGCAAAAAAAAAAGCATGTTTAATCTCTCACATATAATGGGTAGGCATGATTTCTATTCATGTCACCTTTTGATGAAGATTTCTCTAATAGCTCAGGGACAAGCATGAATATTCATGTACTTTTAGATTAACTAGGGGGTCTTCATGTGTTTATTGCTTCGTACTTTTTTTACATTTTATCTAGAATCCCTACATTTTCTCAGATGCCTTCTTAAAATAAAATGAATGAATGAATGAATGATGGGTTTTTCTTTAAAATTGTGGTTGATCAATTTAGAGATCTAACTATGATATGTGAATAAATTTCACATACGTGATCATTTCCTACTTTAAGCACCCTTGTACCTCTCCATCACCTGTATTAGTGTCCATTTCATCTCTTCTCTTTTATTAGATGCTGCTCACCTTCGTGTCACTCAATACTACCTGCCTTGAGTCCTGGTCCTTTCTTCTTCATTTACACACACCCTAGATACTCTCTTACCTTGTGGTTTTTACATTCATTACACTAATCTCAAAATTTAGCACCTCTTATATCTCTACCTTGAATTTGGAACTAATAAAATTAACTGCTAATTCAATCTTTTCACTCAGGCATTGATTGATAGCTGAAAAATAACATGTCAAAATTCAATTCCTGATTGCCACACACCCTCAAATTCACTGACTAGGCAGTCTTTCACTTTCATTAATGACTGCTCTATCTTTTGCTCTTTAATCAGATCAAATGCTTTGTTACCTTCTTTCATACCTCAATACAATAATCCTGCACAGAAACCTAGCAACAGCATTCCTACATCTATTTCCACAAGCATCCTAATTTAAATCAGCATCAAGTTTCACCTTGATCATCAGAACTGTTCTTTTGTTTGAAGTCCTGGCCAAAACACAACTCCTAGAGTTATTTCCCATAATGCTATTTGGCCTTGTCACTTAATTCTCCAAATCCTCCATTAAAGATAATAACATCATTGTTGTGGGCTTTCTTTCTTTCTTTCTTTCTTTCTTTCTTTCTTTCTTTCTTTCTTTCTTTCTTCCTTTCTTTCTTGACAGAGCTTTTCGATGTAACACAACAAGACTCTAAGTCATGGTTTTCCTGCCTCCACCTCCCATTTTCTAGAATTACAAGTATGTATCACCTTATTTTATCCTCATTAATGTGGAAAAATTAAGGAGTTTAAGAAACTCATAAAGAATAACAAATGATCTATGAAAGAGTTTATGTAAATAAAATTAATGTGTTATTTTAATAATTATCATTTGGGAATGGAAAGGGATAGAAAATATAACAAAAGGTGATCTCAATCTAGGTCTTGAATAATGGAAAAGAGAAGTCTCATAAAGCCTAACGAAGAGTAAATAACCTTGATTTTACTTGAGAAACTGAGACAATAATAAAGATTGTATCTCTGGGTTTAGAGTAGAGGAGTGGCAAAGAAAGGAGAGACTATGTATAAGCATAAATCATAAACACACATGCTTTGTAGCTACACAAGTCTAGTAGTCTCAGTTATAAAAAGCCATTTGAATATTTTAAGCATCAGATGAGTGTAACACTGATTTAGTTATTCTTGTAATGAGTAGATGGGCTGAAAGGGATAGTTAGCTAGCTGGCAAAATTATTTTGTTAGACATGAACAACATAACAAAAAAATGAAGTAAGAAAACCACAGGCAACATGGAGGTAAAAGATAAGTGAAAATGAAAAACTTAGAGTAATTCCAAGGTTTCCAGGTTAAGAAAGCAGAAATTGAAGTTAAATATAGTCATCCCTTGGTATTCTCAGGAGATTGGGGTCAGGGCTCCTCTCAAACACTAAAATATGAGGAAGCTTAAATACTTTACAATACAATAGGTTAATATTTGCATTTAACAAGTGCATAATTTTCTGTCCACTTATCTTTAAATTATGCCCACATTCTTTATAATACCTGATACAATACAATTGCTTTGGAGATGTTTGTTGCACTGAAGTATTTAGAAAATGATTACAAGTAAAAGGATTAGACACATATAACAGAAATACATTTTTCCCTACTTGACTGAATCCATTAATAGAGAACCTATAGCTAAACCAGGCTACTGTATATGACTTCCATTCAAAATATACTGTGTTTGATATGTATAATATCAAGAACCTACAGAAGTTTGTAAGATAAAGTAATTCATAAAAACTATGAACTTCTAGAATTGGAAGATCATAAATATGTGTGTGTTCATTAAAGTGTTATATATATAGGTGAGCATTTGGAATGAAAGGACTTAGAGAGAAGTCTATGAAAATCATATTGCTTGGCGAGAGTTTAAGCCAAAAGACAGCACACATATCAAGATTCAAAGAATTAAATATGGAAATATCAGAAAACTCACATAGAAAGTCAGTGAGTCGGAAGGAAAATCACTAGCATGGCATGAAGTTCTGAAGAAATAAAGAAGGAAAGAGAAGTGATTAATCAACAATGTCACCCCCTACGGAAAGGAAAGGAACATGACCAATACCATAGGACAGCTGGTAACCTGGTAACTATTACAGCTACTTCACACACCCATGAGTAAGTGGGAATTGATTTTCTTTAGATGCCAATGAGAAACCAATTTTATTTTCACTCATTCAATAAACATTTCCATGACAGTAATTTCATGGCTAACACAGCCTGCTGAATTAAAATAGATTAACCAAAGCAAAACCATTTTCCTTTATCATTAAATCAGGGAGAATTTCTTGAGCTCTTTCCATTTCCTTTTGTCCATTTTTATCCCACAACTCACCAAAAAAAAATGACAAAATCATCTCAAGCATTAATTTTAATTGCCTTTAATTGAACATATTTATTAGCCTTAACTATGCTTTCATCTCTTTCACAAAAATTTCAGCACCTTTGTGTTTTACCTTGCAACCCCCATCAAAAGACAGAAATGCTATAGAAGCTTCCATTGGCCACCATCTGAGTCATGGCCTTTCCCCCTCCTTGCTTGCAGCTTACTCATTTTATAAGGCAAAGAGAAAGCACAAGATGAAAGTGAGCGAGATAAAAGAGGATAATAAAAGAAGTGAAGCTGAAAAGAGGTGGCTTCCAGCACTCCTGTGAACAATAAGAGGTCCTCATTCATAATAAGGAGACACTTTGCTGGAAGCCTTCTTTCATGAATGCAGTAAAGTGCATAACCTTGGAAGAAGAAGGTGAAGTCGATCTGCTGCAGAGAGCAGGTATTTTTCCTCCAGTGCCAATACACAAACTTAAACTTTCTTTCTTACGATGCTCGGTGGTGATATGACAGCATATGTTCTGCACAAATGCAAAATTTCAACTTTAAAAATAAAAATATATGCAAAGCAAATAAAACAACAGAGGACAGCCACATAGGATGTATATTCACAGAACAGGTATTGTCCAGAGGATGCTAAGCTCCTTTGTAAGAAAGCACCACAGTTTCCCATTACACCTAATCCACATCATCCTTACACTGAACATCTGGAAACTCTCAGCTCAAATTCCCAAAAGTTTTCACACTTATTAAATTCTTATTAGAATTAATAGCAGGCTTACAAAGCATGACAACATTATAGCATCCTTTTATTAAAATGATGTGATCAATTGAAGTAATAAAACCGCTTTCTGCTATATAAAAATCAAGGCCAAATATGATATAGAGAAAACTATTCAAATTATTCCTGAGAAAATATCCCTCCTTTTCACACAGTGTGGATGCCCTGATGACTTACTCACAAGGCAACCTCATGGGCAGTAAAGTGAAGTGTCTCTGTATTGTTATAATAGTTATACAAATCCAAAATTCCAAATGTAGCCATTCGTATGTCCTCTTACCTTGCAATTAAGTGGATTAAGTGTCTAAACAATAATTTTGTATATTGTGCCACTGCAACAATTTAATAAGTATCAGTTTACAGCCTAAATCTGTTTCAGGGGTGTGTCAATTCCTCCTACTTATGTATTTTATTGATTACATTGATGTTATTATCTTTCAGTATGGAATTATACCCATACCCAAATCTTGGTGTCTTTATATTTGCTGTTTCTCTGCTTGCTTCTATGTGTTTATATGTGGGATTCTCTCAGTTTCTTTCTCTTTTTGTCTTTCTCTGTCTATCTGTCTGTCTGTCCATCTCTCTCTCTCTCACTAACATAAACACACACACATACACACACATGCTCCCACACATATAAATATTATCTGTGTAAATTTTTTAGTGTTTGTATGTATGAGTGCTATTTTCCATCTGGTTATGTTGCTGACAGCCACAATGTTTATATCTTTTTTCTTTTAGTTTGGATGTATGTAATTTGTAATTCTGCTTTCTTTCATGACATAAAACTTATGTACTCTAAGAATTCACCATATTATCCACTTTAGAGTGCAGGCTTCAGTGGTTTGCAGGATCTGCAAAGTATTGCGCAGCCATCAGTACTAAGTCCAGGGCATCTTCATCATTCCATAAAGAAAAATGGTCTCCATTAAGCTGTTATGCCCCATTTCTCCCTCCCTCTTTTGCCTGAGACCACTAATCTTTCTTTCTCTGTGATTTTTTCCCAATCTAGAGGTTTCATACAAATAGAATCATACAATAAGTAGCATTTTCACCTGCTTTCTTTCATTGGTACCTTTTCCAGTTGCTTCCATGTTATACCGTGTGTGAGAAACACATTCCCTTTTAATTTTTGAAGAAATACTGGACTAGGTTCTCATGTCTTCAGGTTTAACGCTGGGCATCTGTGGTTCTCTCTGCATGGGGTTCTGGTGAGCAGACCTTTGTTCTATGCTCTTCTTATCCTTCTTCTGTCCCTATTAGAGTCATACTGGCTAGGTTCTTCTTAACTTATTTTTGTCTGTGAATCCATAGACTCCCATGCAGAGATGAATGCTAGAAACGTACGTACACAGTACATTTTATAAATTTATATAAAGAACTCTTGTCTTTGATGGGTTTGGATTCTTTTCTTCACAGTCTTGATTGACCATAAAAGGTAATTGGAAGTTTCCCAGAGTGGTCGGCTTAAAAAAAAGGAAGTCTTGCTTTGCATCCAGATTCACTCCAACAAAGACAATAAAAAACAGCTCATTCACAAATTTCTACACATTATCAAGTTAAAAAAAAACTTGGGAATGAACTATAAAATTAAAATAATACACAACTGTAGTAAGAAGGAGATGCTTGTTCGTACTGGCCACTCAGAACCGAAATAACCACACAGAAACCGTACTAATTAAATAACTGCTTGGCCCATTAGCTCTAGCTTCTTATTGGCTAACTCTTATATTAATTTAACACATTTCTACTAATCTGTATATTGCCACGTGACAGTGGTTTACCAGAAAATTTCGGCATGTCTGACTCTGGCAGCGGCTCCATAGCGTCTCTCTGACTCTGCCTTCTTCCTTCCAACATTCAATTCTGTCTTCTCCGCCTACCTAAGTTCTGACCCGCTATAGGTCTAAAGCAGTTTCTTTATTCATTAACCAATAAAAGCAACACATAGACAGAAACACACCACACAACAGAAAAAGAGATATGAAAGAGAAATATTTGTTAATTGTCATGTTAGATTACTTCCAGTAAAATATGCCAGAATTCCTTTTAAAACCAATTGTAGGCTGCAGGTCACATGTTAACGCGCCCTTTCTCAAACACAATATACTATCACCACCATCTTCTTTGGTCACAACTTGGTACAAAAGAAGGAAAAGTGGGGGGATATTTTCCTATGACTTTTCAACAGATTTACTCCTGAACACATTTACAGTTTTGAGACTATGCCTTGCTGTCTTTCCTTTTGCCCTAGTTGCTAACTACCTTGAACTCAGCACATCCCCTGCTGAAGAGTTCCTGTAACTAGGGCATCTGGTGATCTTTCCTCTATTGGTCTGCATGAATTCCTTCAAATATTTTTTCAAATGTGGGTACCATATTTCATTTCTTCCAGTCCTTTTCATCACCCAATGAAACCAATTGTTTTCACTGGCATACCCACAACTTAGTAGCATCTCAACACTGACTATATTTTTTATTAAACTTATACACTTACTTGTCTACATCCCTTCTAGGTATTTAGGTTTGTTTTATTCAGTTGTGCATATGCAATGCTGAACATAAAGCCTGGTACATATCGAATTCTGAGTAAATTATGTTGGAATTAAATAATTTAAATTTTCCACTTAAATAGTGTGAAATTCATACTGTTTTACGAGCATTGAAACTGAAAAGAAAAATAATTGCAAATAAACAAAATCTAAATTAAGGACCAGAGAGATGGCTCAGTGGTGAAGAGAATTTGTACATTTGTGGAGGACCAAGGTTCTATTTCCAGGACTCAAGAGAGCTCACATACTGTCTGTAACTCCTGTTCAAGAGGATTCAACATCTTCTTTTGTCCTCTGTGGATAATATGCACACACAATATACACAGGTAAAACTTTTGTACACATAAAAATAAATATTATTCTAAAAAAGAAACAGAATCTGAATTAGAACATGATTCCTAAATGTTCCCTTAGAGAGAGAGTAAATGGACCCTGCTCCCATGATTTTACTTTTTGGTGGGTCAGACAGAGAACTTCTGTGAGACCTTAGTGAATAAGACCATAGTAGTGATAACAGTGAAAGTATTTGTGGGGACTTGTGGGCAGGGGGTACTTGGGGAAAGTTGCTGAGTAACATGGATCACTGAAGCAGCAATCTGTCTCATATCAATTTTATGTTCTCAGTATCTGTGTGTGGTGATGTTTCAGAGTAATCCTCAGAGCTGTGCTCCAGCCACAGCAGGGCTTTTCAGTTCCTGCTGCAAGTGCATAGATGACCCTGAACTCAAATATGGATATTAAAAGCATCAGATATTATTTTATCAGATTTTTTTAAACAGACATAGTAAGAGAAAGAACTTCAAGGAAATGCAAATCAACACTTGTTAGACAAATACATTTCTCCCCTGGCTACCCTTTTGGCTCCTACAGCCAACCAACTAAAAGTCAGTGCTAACTATTCAAACAACCTCACACTGAGATCATCTGATTAGGAAACAGTTTAGAGTTATTATATTCAGTATTTCTGTGCACTTATGTTAAATAGTTGCAGTGGGTTTTTGTTGTTGTTCTTAGACATGCAAACAAATGTCACTTTCCATTCAGCTGAGCTAAAATATAACAGAAAATGATCCTTTATTTTATCTTGTGTCTTGTCTTCTCTCTACTCAAAAGACTTGATGTTTATGTAACATCAGAAAAAGAAACTATGTCTCATGAAGTAACTCTAGAAACAAAAGCTATGTGAACTCATTCAGTGGAAAAGGGGAGAGACTGAAGTATGCAAACAGATAAAAAATAGAAAAATAAAAAGCTAAGTTGACCCAGTTTTTAAAAAGGGAGTAATAAAATAACTTTCCCAAAAGCTGGACAAAGGGAAACCATACCAAAACACTTTGTTGACCCAAATAGCACATACTTTCAAAGCACATGAAATGTAACCACTCTAAACTAAGATGCTCTGTAAGCATAAAACTCCACACAGAATGTCAAAAATGTATGTAAAAGGATATATAAAGTAGTTTATTGATAACTTTTATACTTACTTTATACTAATAATATTTAAACAAAATGAAACAAAATAGGTGGCTGAAGTTAATTTCATTCTCTATATAACTTTTCCATACAAATAGATATTATTAAATTAATTATATGTATTTGATTATTATTCTGACAAATCAATTTTTTAAAATACTGGATTTGGCTAAAAGAATTTATCTCAAAGGGTTGTTGTAATTTTAACAGACTATTTCAGTAGAAGGAATTGCTGCAGTAGGAAGAACACTGACTACAAGATCACCACAAGATCTTCAAGAACCTTTGCTTTCTTACATAGAATGAAACTTTTCTTTACAATGAAGAGGAAACATAGCTACAGAATATGAGGAGTTATTGTAATATGACAGTTGAGCAAGAATTGTACTTCCTTTCTAATAGCCGATTCCCAAAAGATTCCATGAAAGTAAATCTATTTGGTGGTTTAAATTAGAAATGGTCAAAGCTCCATAGTAAAGGACAAAGAATTACCAAATGTCAAGTCAACTTAATAGCATCATCTTCCAGCTTAGAAAAGGGACAAACAAGCCAGTTAACTTTTTATTAGTCAAGGAAGTGGACTGTGGCAGGTCTGTGCCCATTTGGCAGAGCTAAACAAGAAGCACTTACGAGTCTTACCTATGTAGGGCAGCTGTAGGTAGGTTCTTCAGAGTAAGCCATTTCTTAAATGCAAACAAAGTGTACGGAGATTTCTTTAGCTGTTGTTAATTTCATGAATTGTGGGGGCCTCTGGAAAATTTCACTGCCAAAGTCAAACAGTTATAGAATCTGGATGTTAAACTTGTGCAAATAGAGGTTCAGACAAGCTGTAGAGTCATATACACTGGTTTGTGATCTAAGTCATGTCAGTCTCCACCCTGAATTTTTGTAAAAAATTATATAATTCCTTTTTGCTCAGTTTTTTTCTATTTGTCAAAAATAGTCCATTGGCTCTTATATTTATGGAAATAAAAATACAATAACCCAAATGAGAAAAAAATGGCTTTTTATTTAGGTTGCTATAGAAATAATCAGCTACCATGACTTTTGCTTGAAGACTCAGAACAACAAAATGAAAATCTTCATGAATAAACTCACAAGACTTACAATGTCTCCTGATCATAGGTTGTTGGCAAGGGAAACCTGTGTTGGGTACTGCAGTGTTGGAGATCACAGTAGAACCAAAATTTAATTGTACTCCATCTTCTCTAAGTAGAAAACACATAGTTCATTTTAGGCCAGTTTTCTTAAGATAATGGACTAGAAGTTCATTAAAGCTAGTGCTCCAAATATAAGTGCAAGCAGTTATAAGACAGCTTGAATACCACTTATGAAGGGTGGGAACGCACACAGCAAAGTCTTCACGGGATTGAATGGAGATGAGATGGAATATTCAGAATTTATTGAGAATTAAAAACATGGATGTCTTCCCAATAATGACTGATTGCCAACTTAGGATTGGGTTAAAAAAAATGTCAGCTTGTTTTTTCAGAGAGAGATAAAGGGCACTGAGCTAGTTGGGTGGAGAGCTAGTGAGGATCTCAGAGGGGTTTGAAGAGGGCAAAAGTGTGATCAGAACATATTGTACAAAAAAATAGAATCATGATACAACTATCCTAGGTTTGGTAAGATGGCAAGCTAAGATTTTTGATGGATATAGAAAACTTTGGGGCATGAATTATCAGCAGGTTGAAATTATCTATTGAAATACCAGGGACTCAATTCTACTTTTCTACTTGGAAAAAAAATAACAGAAAGGAGTCACCATTGTTCTACATAAGATGATTGTAATTTACAGGAATCTGTACTTAAATTCCTACCCATCATTGGGAAAGAGCAATTATTCCATCAGTTTTCAGAGAGAGAGAGCCAGGAAATTAAAAAATAAAAAAGATACCATCAAGATGTACCTTTCCCACAACAGCAAGAGCTGTTGGAAAACTGAAGGAGATATGTTGGGGGTTCCAATAGCATCTGCTCCAATCTGTCACTGGCAATGCTCAAAGTTCAATTTACCCCATCACTGCTTCTTCAAGTTGATGGGCCATAAAAATTTCTAAAAAGCATTCAAGACTCACAAGAAAAATAATGGGGACTTTCAATGGAAAATGTAATGGGGCAAGCCATAGTTCTTACTGTTGTGGGTGATACTGAGGCCATAATTGACATTGTACATTTCTTCCTGCCTACCAGTCACTCTATTGACTGTAACTACCTTAGGCAGTACTTGTACTTGTCTCTGAGAATTATAAGCCATGTTATTGCATCTTTGTGTTGGCTTCAGAAGTCCACTGTCATTTACTATTAAATTCAAAAGTATTAGGGATTCATGGGAATTTACAAGCCCTGTGCACACAGATTTCTGTCTTTTTCACACAGCATGAACTTCTTCTCCTTGTTATAATGAATTGTCTTTACCAGTATAATATCAAAAGAACCTAGAATAATTGAACAATTTACTAAGACTACTACTATGTCTTCTGGTAGAAATGCCTAGTGCCACAACCTAAAATAAAAATTAAAACAAAAACAGGACTTTTGACCTATAATAGAACAAAAAGGCCAAGTTTTCCCAAATAGGTCATTGGGAAGAATGGACGAATTCTTTTCAATTAATTCCATCGCTGTTCCTAGGCCATGTATTCTGGTTCTCATTAATATCATTCCATAATGCTTACTGATCGTAATGCCATAACTTAAAGGATCGTATTCAAATCTTTCAAGACTATTGTTTACAGAGCTCTAAAAAGGCAACCCAAATTTCTGTCGTGCCCCCTCTCACAAGGTTAAAGGTTAAAAATGCAATGAATGTCATGGCAGTATGTGTCTCTGAAATTTTCAACACCCCAAACCAAAGAAGGAGGGAGGGTTAGCAACAACCTGTCTCAAAATAAAACTAAATAAAAGGGAGCAAGGATGGGGCACAGTTCAGAAGTGAAATGCGGTTCTAGAAAAGGCAAGACACTAAGTTCAAGTCTCAGCAGAGAAGAGAAGGAAGAAAAGGAAGGAAGAGAAGAGAGAGAAAGGGAGACTGGGAGAGGAAAAATGTACTCCTCCTTTTCATTCAAAGCACATATAAAGTAAAGAAAATAAAGCTGCCCTCCAAATTCATTGCCACCCCACGGTATTATGTTTATTACTCTAGTTGTCTTGTTTCTCTATAAATAGTTTTCTTAAACTCTAAGCTTACCAACAGGGCTCCAGAGAATTTGATCATTCACATTATGATGAACCTTGTGCAGGATGTTTCTTTATCCTGGTAGACTATGGATTGACCCTTGACCAGTTTTCCCTCTCACAGCAAATTTGTTCATCATAGCAGACACACCATGGCTTTTGTGTGACCTTTATCCACCTTATTCATCCCAAAGTAGCCTCTAATTATGAAAGGCTAACTAAGAAAAAAGTTTTGGTATGTCATAGGGATGACACAAGGAAACACATAAGAGAAGTAATTATTATTGACAGACACAAGAGTGGGAAGGGGTACTGGTGACAGGTGACAGAGGAATCACAGAAGCATGGTCCCACAGATGGCAGATGCAGGAACAGAGGGAGACAAACCTGGACGCTGTATGCTGTACCGGAGTTCGGGGTTGATATTCTAATAATAGTTCTCATTTGTGGGCTTACAGCAACCAGGCTACTATGTCAGGAAGTCACACTATAACTGGAAGATTATCCCTGGGCACATGTGTTCAGGCCATATGGGATGTGAAAGTTGGTAGGACAGGTCTAATAGGTGGTGTCTTCCCAAAAGGAGGTAAGTACCTGGGGGCAACCATGAAAGGTAGATGTCTGAGTCCTTTATGGTGAGGAACTGAAACTCTGTTAAATATTGGTAAGGTCTGCTTTTGAAGTGATAGGAGAGAGGTGACTTTACATTCAAATTTGAATTCCAGGCAAGAAAAATCCTAAATTTCACTCTATCTTGATATTCCCTCCTCTGTTGATTTGAGTGACTGCATAAAACAATGAAGGTGAAAGAAAATGAGGGACAGAAAAGCAATTGTGCTTATGAGCAAGCAGACATTACAGGCAACAATGTGGGACACCAGGGGCTCAGCCTCAGCCTTGTTGACATTCACTAGGATCATGCCTTTGAACTGGTCCACTCAAGGGATGAGAACCTGGGGTTTATATATTTAATTCCCACTCACTGTTAACTGAGTGTTCCTCATGGCTTTAGTTATCTAGCATTCCCCACCAGTCTTAGGCAACATTTAAGCCTTCAGACAGAGACTGCAGGAAACCTTGGCATTTAATGGAATGCTAGTGGTTAATGTTATGCCACCCTACCTAGGTATGTATGGTGTCTCCTTAATTATTGGAAAGAGAGAAACCAAATACACAAGGCTACCCATTTTTCACATCCAGTGGTGCAGGAAGAGCCACAAGATCAATCAACACCAACAGCCACCAACAAGCTGAACACATTGTAACCAACATCAATTTATAAACCTGTCAATGATGACTTCAAGCAGAAAGCTTCAGTTTTTCAATGAAAATGAGACCAAAATTGCTGGAAAGCGGAGGTAATTCTTATAGTTGTAGCGAGGAAATATACTTATAACCTGAGTTTGTTTTTGAAGTTCAAGTCAATTGAGTAGGTTTGTTATTGATCTCTGTCTCAGGGTAATATGCTTTACCGATCTGTCTGAAGGAAAACCCTTAAATGAAGATCTTTTAAAAACCCAAATCAGTTTTGTCATCCATATGGAAAATGTAATCCTTATGTTAGAATGCCAGTAGCATGCAAAATAAATACTCAATACATATTTAATCTTATCTCTGCATATTTAAACCATGCTTCTGCCCAAAGATTATAACCTCTCTGCTTTAAAACTTCTCAATAGCAAAAATTATTTTTGAATCATCTTCAGAAGGGCAAATTTAACATGAAGCTCAATCAATACCATATGGAACAGAGAATGAAATGAATTAACATATTATTAATTGCATACCATTAATTTTCAAGGACAACTAAAAATTAGAATAGCTCATTCCTTTATAAAATGAGAGCTTTTGTATGGGGAATATCTTCATGTCTCAGGCAGGTTCTCCATTTATTACTGTTAAAATATTTCCTCTCACTCTCAGTTCTCTGAAGGGTGCCATAAAAGGGGGACAGATGTTGAATGGATAGAGTGAAAGTGTGTGCGCTACAAGCCTAATACTATAAACCAGGGAGAAATAGAACAATCAAGAAGCAGGAAAGACTGAAGAAATCCACTCTGCAAAGGCCCAAGCACCGGTACAGACACATGCAGAAGAGGAAAAATAAGGTTAATGGTATTAAGTCCAGACAAAGTAGGAACATTATAGCAAGAATCTATTTTGGTCCCTTCAATTGCCTTCCTTATTCAGCAGATGTCAGACAGGCAAGATTCTCTGCGAAGTTTAGTTCCTGAATTGTTTGCAACATACAGACAATGTGCTTTACTCTGTATTGACTCAGAAGATGACTTGATCTCTGCCTAAGGCTCTTACAATCTGGTTGAAATAGTCAAAGCAATTCAAACATAAAAATGTCAGCCAAGGAGGGCATTGAACCTCAAGCGGCACAGGGGTGAATATGATGTTATTAGCTCTAACCCTCCATCGAGGGTAATTAAGCAGAGAAAACTTTCATTTGCTTCTGCTGGCAGTACAAATCAAAAGGGCACTATTTAAACTATGATGATCTGTTACCTTGATGTGACATATGATGTGATAAACTTAGAAGGTTGCCTATCAGTAATCCAAGTAAGCTTAAATAATCAAAATTGTATGCTGTTGACCAATGTAACTCTCAATACTTGAGAATCAATATACTTGGTGCTTTTCAGATTTTAAGAATATCATGCACATAGAAATAGGACAACTGTCAAAAGTAAATCTGACATGTCCATCAGCTGTTTCATCTCCATGGGTGACTTTCAGAAGATCTAGTTGAACAAGTCAACAATGAACTCATAACATAGTGCCTGTAGGGCAGATTCAGTCTGTGTATATGTATTAGTGACGCTAATTTAATTCTGTTAAAGTTAAATAAAATTATTGGTAGTAATTATTTAAATAGCATATTCCACATCACAGAACATTATGATTAAGTCACTAAAATGATTCCTCAGCTCGTCAATGTTCTCAATCAGTTTCTGTTATTTTTTCTATAGTGCACTCACACAAGCACATATGTTCATAAAGTTGCTATGTCCTAAGGTGATGCAAGGATGATTATTTTTTCCAAAATCTTAATATTTAGAGTGTTTCCTCAACTTTATAATTAATATATGTTATACATTAAACAAGTATACTAATTTAATTTGGGGGATTTGAAAAAAAGTTCATGTAGTAACACCGTTTCATGAGCTCAGAGACTAGGGAGACCGTATACAAAGCAGGAAATGACAGAACACTATTACAGTTCATAGGGCTAAAGAGGCTAGAGAAACATAAAACATTAGTGATGCTCCGATGTGTCAGGGTCATGGACAAAGAACCTCTTGACAAAATCTGAAAGATGAGTATCCGCCACTCACAGAATCATGGCAGGTAAGGAAGGTAGTAGGTTAGGGAACTTCCTCCCTTTGTGGTCTTCTGTGCTCCAGCTAATTCCTCCCATTGACTGAAACCAACTAGAAAACAAGAAATACATAGTGATGTCCACTTCCTGAAGCCCAGAAGTGAATGTCCAAACCATGGGTAGACAGATGTAGTTAGACAAATGCTCAGTGTTGTATGTAATCACCAAATACGGTGACGCGCATCATGTAATAAAATTATAAAGTTTACTTTCTATTTTAAGCCTCTCTCTCCTTATAATAGTGTGTCTCTTTTTCAAGAGTAAATGACTCAAGAACCAACTATAGCATACAATTAAGTATATCTACTAAATGCTGTTCATCTTAAAGGACTTACCTGTAAAATGCTCGATGTGCTTCGTAAGTTTTATTATGTACCAGAAACAAGCTCAGCTACCACCTTGACCCCAAAATCCCAATGTTGACAATCTCTGTAGAAGCATTTAAAGTTACTTTTGAAACCACGGGACATGTTGAGCAAGAGTCTCTTTTAGTTAGCTAAACCAAATAATGTTCCAAACCAAACATTGGAAACATTATTTAACCTTTTATTCTTACAGGTCAGCATTTTATGTAAAATTGAACATAGGATTCAATGTATACATTTTTTTCAGAAAATACCTCTTCTATAACACATTTCACTATTTAACTGTATCAATGATAGAAACAAATCCAAATATAAGTTTGACTAAACAACAGACTCCAAGGAGGTACAGCGATGGTCAAGCATCCCAATACAGGGAGTACAAACTAGTAAGAAAGAAGATCAATGAAGACAGAGAAGGATGGACAAATTCTGCATCATAAAACTGAATTGAAATGAGTATGCTCATGGTGTTGCTTTGTCGAGACGGAATAGAAATTTAAGTTAGTGGTTCAAGGAAGGAGAACTATTCAACTAAGAGACTTAAAGAGGCAACAGCCAGAAAAGAAATGGGAGTGAGTTACAAAAGGAAACATAATACATGCCTCCTTTGCTGTCTTTAGTATTAAATAATACCGAAATTTTGATTTGGCTCATTCATAGGCATCTATTTTTTTACATATCAGTGTATGTTTCATAGATGTATGTGGTTATGTTAATTTGTCCAATTATGTTACTCCACCAAACTCTATATCAAATATATTTCTGTACTGAGACAATTGGCCTAGCCCAAACATAAATAAATGTTTATAGTTCTTAAAAATTATTAGAGATATTGAAGTTATTTGTTATACTTCTATTCAAGTGGAAAAAATTATTCTGTATTTCAAACAAGACCTTTCTTTTAATTATTCTCTTGTATTCACATTATTTTCATGACATAATTGTGTCTCTGTTTATAATGGTGAGTCCTGTTGCCCAAACTAAATTGCCAACTGCTAGACATAGTCTTCCTGAATGCATGTAGCACACAGGACTGAGAAAATTGTTAAAACTTAATATATTTCTGCTGGATTTAATTTAATTCATCTTCCTACCTAACAACTTTTTCAACTGAAGAAGCATGCCTTTTACCTCTTATTCTTTTCAAAAGTACAGCTGAAAGTAGGGTACATTCCAAGTTCATAGCACCTATTCACTCTGTCATATAATTTCTGGAAATCAAATATTCAAACCTAAACTGTGATTAATCTCTTTATATGCACTTATGAGAAGGATAAATATAAATTGAAATTCTTCTGTGAACAGCAAATGAAGTAGAACAAATGAAACATTGTTACAAATTATTTTTATCTTATCTCTCTGCGCTACTAAGGCTTTCAAAAGGGATCTGAAATGGCTATAACTTCATTTTGTGCTAAGTTTTGGAACACAACAGATATTTACCATAACTTTCATTATAACATAAAATCAAGCCCCTTGTATGTGTTATCATGCCTCAGATGCTCTCCATGTGCATAAAATTACAGTTAACAACCCTCTTTTGTACCATTGTAACAGTCTTCCCCTCCCTTCAAAATAGAGATTTCTCTAGTGAATTCAGTATTCTCTAAAGGCAAACTGAAAAACTCAAATATTGAAATAGCAAAAGATAATAGAACACTCAAGATTTTATTCTCTTTTATTCTATGCTGCACTCTCCAGAACAGGCCACAGTTCTGTCATTCAAGTAACAAGTTTTATATCTATTTTCAGTTCTATGGAGAAAGAGATTTTCCAACCTGATGATACTTTCAGCACTTCTGCTATGACCTCAATCATATGACAGTCTTAATCTTTCCATTTTGCTCCTATCTGTTTCACAATTTAAAATCTCTATGCCTGCAATATAGACACTGAATAAATAAGCTTTCATGTGGTAGTATGACATAATTCTATTTCAATTTTCATTAAATTTCTCTATTTTTTAGAATTGCATACATATACACAGTGAAATATAATTATTTCTACACTAATTTTTCCCATCAGCTTTCCCTATACCTTCCCATAATAGGCCCCCAACTTGCATTTTTTATTTTTAATAAACCACTAAGTCCTCATGTCCATAAGTGCATAAGTGTGAGACAATTCACTGAGGCACAGGAAGCCAACCAGAAGCCATATCATCAAGACTAATGATTCTCCCTCCCCCAACAATAGCTCCTCAGAATGAGGTGGAGTCTGGAAAGCACCTTCCCCACCCATGTGGGGATTTGGGCTAGCTTGATCTTAAGAAGGTCTTTTCAACTAACTAAAAGTGTCATGAGACTGTGGTTGTGGTCAACATGCTCTGTCCAGAAGAGATCACTACTCCCCATTCTCTGGCTCTTATCTTCTTTCTGCCTCCTCTGCCATATTGTTTTCCCTGAGCTTTCATGGCAGTGTTGGGAGTCTGATATAAATGTTCTATTTAAGGATGAGCAGAGTTCCTTATTTACAAAAGAGTTGCTTCTTTCTGTATTTAATCATTGCCCTATGGTTGTTAATCCTAACTCTGAACCTAACTAGAATCACTTAGAAAACAGGCTTCTGAAGGTACACACACATGTACCGACACTGTCCCCCACAAACACACATTCATACACACACGTGTGTGTGTGCACATGTATATTTTAATGGAGAAGTTTAGTTGAGTAGGAATTACATTAATTACATGGGTGACATGTTTCCATGAACTGGGTTCCTCACTGAGTATAGAAATGAAAGCAAGCTGAGGAAGGCATTTTCTCTGCTTCTTGAATGCAGACGATCCGACCAGCACTCTCGGGCTCCTGCTGCTTGCCTTTCCCTTGATGCACTTTATTCCTTCTTAAACTGGGAGACAGAGTAAACCTTCTCTACTTGAGATGCCCTTGCCAGATAGCTTGTAACCCAGCTATGAGAAGAGGGATTAGTATAAGCCATAACATCCCCTTACAAGTAGCCGAATTATCTCAGAAGATAAACAAATAAGTTTTCATGAGATGAAGCTATAGCTACTGTTCCCTAAACAATGGAGCTTACATGTCTAAGATTGTCTAAATCCAAATTTTTCTAAAACCTTCTGTCATGCCCTAACTTTCCCACACAGTGCTCTATGTTTGGTCACTAATCTGAAAATCTTACTACATACAATAATTGGGGTATCTTGAGAACTTTTGCCTTGTCTTATTATGTCTTGCTTTGTCCTGATTGGCTGTTTTGTCCTTTAGAGGCCTGGTCTTTTCTGAAGAAGAAATGGAGAGGAAGTAGATCTGGGAGAGAAGGGAAGTGTGGGGGAGCTGGGGATTGGGAGTGGAGGGAGGGAAAACTGTGCTTAGGATATACTGTAAAGTAAAGATTTTTTTTAAAGTGTACTTCCTGTACCTGTCTTTTTAATCAAGGGTATTTCTTTTATGGTCTTAAGTTTAATCTTTGTAAGTTCCACAATCTCTTAGACTAGTTTACCAGAATGTGGTAAACAAAGTCACCATTTATGACTATTTTACTTTCATTTCTTTTCTTGACAGTCCTGTCCCAATCGTTCTTATACTTCTGGACACTTTTTCTCCCTTCTTCTTATTCTATTTCTTTCTATTAACTCACCTGGAGTGTATCTTAAATTGAATTTTCATAGGGTCCAGGTTTATGACACACATCGTGAGGTATATAAAACAGATACTTTAGCTGTAATCACTTTGGATTCTCTCTGATGGCGTTAACTATGCAATGTATTTCTGAGTATCAAAGCTGTGAAAGGAAAAGATGGGATGCTTGGTTGAGCAAGAGGAATTAGTCTGAACTGCAGGCTTTGTAAAACCTCTGATAACGAAAAAGGTACTAAATAGTTTAAAGTAGCTTTTCACTGAGCAAAATGACAAAACCTGATACGAGAGTCTTGCTCTGACATTTCCTTCTAGACACCACTAGGAAAAGATAACCATCACTGTGAAGTTGAAGTAAACAAAAAGATTAAGAGCTGGAGAAGGGGTCTTCCACTAACCATATTCCCCAGCTCAGCAAAGAGCCTTACTTGAGTAAGGACCTAAATGCTGTATCTCTATGTCTGCAACTATCCATCCTGTGCCTCCTGAACCTACTTCAAAGTCCTGGAGACACAACGGGACAATGTTTACAGATGAGTTAAGGAGATGAAGAAGAGACCCTATCACAGAAATTGACTCTAAGGTTGAAACCGTTTCCCTCTGTTATCTAAGTTGTATTTCCTTAACCTCCCTCTCCTAGTAGTCACAGTGTCCCACGTGAAGGTCAAACTCAAGTCCTGAGAGCCTTGGAATCATGCTTTCCTTATCTGAGCATTTCTTAAACTTGTCTATAACCACAGTTGGATGATAAAAAGAGATGTTCAGATTCTATATATGGTATTTCTTACCTCTATAGTATAACAACTCTGCTTCTACTTAATTATTAGGCCAGTTATCCCAATCACATTTCTGCTCTTCTCGACTTCTGTTTCCAGGACACAAGGTATTTTGGCAAATAGAAGTTGTGAAGAATGCATACATATATTATCTTCTGTGCTGACAAACACAGAAGATAATTTAGTAGTTTACCCTGGCATTGTCTCTCCCTCCCTGTCCCCCACCCAGCCCTCCAATAAACTTTTAGGGAGATTCTGCTTTTTACCATGTCTTCAGGCTATGCACAGTTGAATATGTAAATGGTTATAATATGGTGAAATATAGGAAGGGAAACAGAAAGTAGGAAAAATGAATTATGATCTAATCTATCAATCAATATATTAGGAGAACCACCTAAACTGTGCTATTTAGCATCCAAATCCTTATTCTCTTGAGCCTCATAAAAGGAAGCCCAACACTAGTCAAGACTCTTGAGCATATCATTCTTGTGGTCTCCTTTCTTACAGTGGATTGTAATCTTTTCCAACACTTTGCTTGCTACTTTCATAAATCTGTGTGAGCTTTTCTTTCATTTTCTTAGCTTTTCTTTTTTATTTATTCTTCTCTCATAAAATAGATCCCAACTGACGTACCCCACCCTTCACTCCTACCATCCACCCATCCTATCCCCCAGATCCCTTTTCCCTTCATTTCAGGTCAGAAAGGAACAGGCTTCACAGGGATATCAACTGAGCGCAGCATAACGAGATACAATAAAACTAGGCACAAACCTTCACATCAGGGCTGGGGATATTATTCAGTAGGAGGAAATGGATCCCAAGAACAGGCAAAGAGTCAGAGACACACCCCACTCCCACTCTTTGGAATCCCACAAAACCCTAAGCTAACAACTATAACATACATGCAGAGGGCCTCGTGCAAACTCTTGAAGACTTTGTGATTGTTGCTTCAGTATCTTTGAACCGCTAAGAGCCCTGCTTAGTTGATTCTGTGTGCTGTGTTCTCCTGGTATCCTCTACCCTCTAGCCTCTACATTTCTTCATCCCTCTCTTGTATAGTTGTCGGAGCCCAAAAGGGAGGGACTGAATGGAAATCTCTAATTTGGGCTATCTCTCTGCTTCATATTTGGCTGTGGGTCTCTGCATCTGCTCCCATCAGCTGCTGGAGAAAACCTTACTTATGATAATTCGGATTGTCAATGACTTATGAGTATAGCAGAATATCATTGAGAACCATTTTATTGATTTCTTTTCTATCCTAGGTATGTAGGCTATAGAAGTTATGGTTCCTGGTCATCTAGGTAGTGATGGGTATGGACTCCCTCTCTTGGTGCGGGTCTTAATTTAAACTAGTCATTGGTTGGTCAATCCCCCGAGTTCTTTGCCTCCATTACTCCAGCATACCTTGCAGGCATTAGATTGTAAGTTGAAAGTTCTGTAACTGGGTTGGTGCTCCAGCCCGACCATTTGCAGGTGCTTGGTTACAGAGAAGATGGCCAGTTCCAGGTTCTTCGTTACTAAGAGTCCTCAGTACGGTCACCATCTTAGAATCCTGGGAGTTTCTACTGCACCAACTTTCCACATCATCCCCCCAAAGCCCACCATTTCCAGTTACCTCTTCCCCACACTCTCCTTCTACCTCTGCCCCGCTGATCCTCCTATTCTCATTCCCACCTGCCCACAGTCCACCCACAAAATCTATTCTATTTCCCCTTCCCAGGGAGAGTCATGAATCCCCCCTTGGACTCTTATTATTTAACCTTTCTGGGTCTGTGGATTGTAGCATGCTTACCATTTACTCAATCCAGCTAATATCCACTTATAAGTGAGTTCATACCATGTTTGTCTTTCTGGGTCTGCGTTATTTCACTCAGGATGAATTTTTTTCTAGTTCAATCCATTTCCCTGCAAATTTTGTGGTGTTATTTCTTTTTACCAGCTAAGTAATACTCCATTACGGATATCTTGGTTGTTTCCAGTTTCTGGCTATTATGAATAAAGCTGCTATGAACATAGTTGAGCAAGTGTATTTGTGGTAGGATGGATCATGCTTTGGGTATATGCTCAAGAAAACTACTATGGAAATCAGTATGGCAGTTTCTCAGAAAACTGGGAATTGATCCACCTTAAGATTCAGCTATATTTCTCTAGCCTTTATTATCAATTCTTTGGATATGGTATACATCTAAGAGAAAAGAAATAGATGGAGGGAAAGAGAAAGGTAGGGTGAGGAGAAAGGGAGAAAAGAAGAGAGGAAAAGAGGAGAGATGGGGAGGAGGGCAAGGGAAGAGAGAGGAGAGAAAGAGACTGACACAGAGAGAGACAGACAGACATACAGTCCATCCACCATACCTCCTAAAGTACATATCATTGTCATGTTTATTTTCTCTATGGCTTCCGCAAAAGCACTCTAAGGATTTTAATGCTAGGCCCCATACAATATCGACTTGATGTCTCAGAGTAATGATATTTCTAAAATAACCTCTGCTGAAGGTCAAAACCTTAGCTAAAATAAAAATGTATTTCGTGCCCAGCTTGCTCCTCTATTATGGGTAAGGGTGGCAGGTATTTTTCTTAGCAAAGTGCACTGATTGTTTCTCAGAAAGTTGATTTCATGAAGGCGCTTGCAAATTGATTTTCTCAAAGTTGTTCTCGATGCTTCTTTTGCGGCAAGTCTTATCTGAGTTAATCTATTACCTTCTCTATTGCCATGACCATAACTCAGATAAAGCATAACACATTTTCATTTTGTCTTTCCATTATTTTTGCAGTAAGTCAATATAATCTGAGGCGAAGCATGCCTTGCTCAGCATTTATTGATCTGTCAGTTTGCTTATTGTTTACATCAAAATACCACTTGTCAGTTTGGCCCTATTACAATTATCTTCTCATATAGGAAATGACAGCTGCAAAACACAGCTAGGAGTCAATTTCCTGGACAAATTACTCTTAAGACGCTGATAGGACATGAGTACCCCACTTCCTCTTGGTAGGCACGGATGATGGATGACTTTCATATTCTCTCCAAAACTCAGAAAGGCATACATCTATCCTAACTAGACACCACTTTCTCCAATACAAGAAAAGCATGTTTTAATTTGAATCGCAGTGCATGCTTACATAGTAAACGGTCAATAAATGGTAATCACTATTAACGCTAGTTCAAGCAATTGTGCACATGTTCTAGTCGTTAATAGGAATCAATTTTGCTGAGGTAGGATAAAAAATGAGAAAAATAATACAGCTTGGAGAAGTGTTTTTGACTCTCGCAGACAGAAAATTTATTTGGCCTTTGAAACGTCTCAGTATACAGACAAAAACCCTTTTACTCAATGCTAATCTTCACTTCTTGAGTCTTTAACCCCCCCGATTATTTTGAAAGTATGTGGAGCCCTATTAACTCTTAAAAGACACGAACATCAAACCAGTTTATTCACCCCTTCGCTAACTTTTTTCTATCATTTGAAGCTTTTAATTTAGCCCTTGCTTCTTATATCTTGACAATTTAATATCTAATTCATGAAAGCATCCTCCTGACAGAAGTGTCCATTAACTGCATTTCTAATGCTGGGTGACTTTGCGCCTGACATCCTTTTTAACACAAACGTCCTTCACTTTCACCACTGCAGATAAAAGAAACATTAAACCATGCCTGTGCTCTGCTCAAAACCTGTTTTCTTCATGGACTTCTTCCATATAAGGACCACCTACTTGCATCTTTCATCCCCTATGACATTTTTATTATTTCATATATTTGGCACTTGAAATAGAATTGCTTTTTATGTCACCGTCATTCACTAAGCCACTTTCATAATGCAGTGCTGGGCACACGCATTGCAGCCTCTGAGGTTTACAGCTTTGTGATCTTCGGCAAATTCCTATGAGTCCTTCGACCTTGGTTTAGAAATTCAAATTATTTTCAAACTCCAAATTCCTGAAAATTGATTTAGTTGTATATTTAGTCTGGTACTGTATATAACTAATATATACATTTTAGTGCTTCTCATGAACAACTGAAGTAGCAAAGTTATTATACATAAATTCACAGTAAGTATATGCTGAAAAATGAGTGGTGGGTTGAGTGAGTAGCAGGATGGATGGATGGATGGATTCACTAGTTTAAGACTTCATATCGAAAACTTAGTTCTAATTGTTTATATTATTGAGAGCTGTGGCTATTCCTTCTTGAGTTTGAAAGTAACTCACTCATTTCTAAAAATTTCCAGTAAAGCTTTTCTAGCAAACAGTAATGCTTTCAGACATATGTGCACAAGTATGAATTGCCGTTTGATAGGCAAAGATTTGTAGGTAACATAATTTGAATTTTTTCTTTTAAATTTTTACTAGATAAATTATTGTAAAGGCAACTTCTGTCAACTGTGTTCAAAGTCATCAACCTCAAAGCATGCATACAAACACGCACACATTATTGAAAATAACTGAAAAGGGCACAAATAATAGCCCAAGTTTATCCAAATCTCTAAAAAGAATTTTCTGCTCTTTTGGAGTTTGTGTATGAAGATAAAAGGGAATTTAAGTCAAGGAAAAAGGTCATACTCTAAGTCTGATTGAACTGTATTAGAATATTTGTTGCTTGCTCTTCTTTTGTGAAGATAGAGGTGGATTTGTCTCATTACCTCTCTGTCATGTACCTTCTTAATCACACATACTCAACCCATAGAAGAAGAATGTCACACACTTTGTAGGACAACACAAAAGCTTCATTTAGAGCAGACTGGCCCAACGGGATCTGCCAGGGCCCTTGTAGAAAGCAGATGAAGTGTTCCTGGTTCCTGTGGCAGGCTGCGATTGGCTGGCTTGAATAATTCTGTAGGCTGGCAATGAATGACATCCATCTAATCAAGGACCAACTGGAATGCAGCTGTTTCAGCTGATAGAGGGCCTTGCTGAATGGAGAGGCCTTCTGGCTGCTGGGGAAGTTTATCTGTTGAGTCCAGGAACTCACACATGTCAAGGACACACTTGGAATTGTAACTTTTACAATACCCCTGATCATTATAAGATCCAATCCGTTTATCTTAAAGCAAAGGGAAAGTTACGAATTTATATTTTTAAAAATTCAGTCAATTCACCCACTCTGCAGCTTTTAATGTATGTACTTAGCCACCGACATACACAAGTGGTGGGGACTAATGATATGTGAGATAAGACATACAATGAAAGGGACTTTTAAACAAAATTTTATTAATTGATGGGCCGTGTAGTCCCTACAGTTATCTGTATTAAATAATATCTAATGGGTGGTTTGAAAATGAATGAATAAATAGGAAGAAGAATGTGAATAAAGGGACAACGAAGCTAAGATAAGAAAAAGACAGGTAAAGGGGACAGCAGGAGAGAAATGGTTCAAGCTCATTGCGATGAGACAATCTACAACTGTTGCAATGAAGTGGCGGTTACCCAAACGGTAGGCTGTGAAGACAGAGATAAGTGTGTTTCAAACAATCCTAATTTTGACATTTCTGAGAATTCTTAGGAATCCTGGCTTACTGTGCCTGAATCACAGAGTGACAGGCAATGGAAAACAGTGAGACACATCCTGTTTTTCACCCTATGTTAAAATGCTAAAAGACGTTGTTGTTGAACAATCACTCTTTAACGGTAAGGATATTGCCAAGGGAACGGGAATCCCAGTTTGTCTTGTGAAATATTCCCTTCGTAGGTGTATTAAGATTAGAGAACTTCCTCAGATAATGGCAAGCTGTCCTACTTGAAGTTTTCACTTAACACTGTAAACTACCAGGCTGCTGTAATGATGCAGAAAGACAGGTGAGCATCATATTCTTGGCTTAGGGGTTTTGTTTTTTGACATTTTTTTCTTTTTTTATTGATTTTTATTGAGCTCTACATTTTTCTCTGCTTCACTTCCTGCCTCTCCCCTCTCCCCTTCAACCCTCCTCCAAGGTCCCCATGCTCCCAGTTTACTCAGGAGACCTTGTCTTTTTCTATTCCCATGTAGATTAGATCTATGTAAGTCTCTATTAGTGCCCTCATTGTTGTCTAAGTTCTCTGACATTTTTTAACACACTGAAATTCTGTTTTATGCTGAGCACAATAGTGAAAGAGTTGTTGCAACTCTTTAAATGCATATTGTTATTTTTTCTTAGTTTAAAATACCTTGGACTCCAATGTGGGTCTCCGTCTGTATCGCCATCCATCGTCAGATGAAGGTTCTCTCTGGTCTTGCCTTCTTTGCTCACGTTCTCTTTCCTTCTGCTTCTCGTTTGGACCTAGGGAGTTAAGCCCAGTGTTCCGATGTGGGTCTCTGTCTCTATCTCCATCCATCGCCAGATGAAGGTTCTGGGATGAGGAGCAGAAGGATGAAGAAAATGAAAAAGTAAATAAGGACTGCGAGGGATGCGATCACCCACTGATACAAGGGGACGGATCTAATGAGAGTTTACCAAGGCCAGTTGGACTGGGACTGAACGAGGACCCGATCCAACCAGATTCTCTGAATGTGGCTGGCTTGGAGTCTTTCTGAAAAGCCATTGACAATGACACTGGGACTTGTTTCCTCTGCATATACTGGATTTTGCGGATCCAGTCTGTCTGGACACTCACCTTCCTGGACCTGGAGGGAGGGGGGAGGAACTTGAACTTCCCACAGGGCAGGAAACCCTGACTGCTCTTAGGGATGGAGAGGGAGGAGGAGAGGGAGTGGGGGGAGTGGGAGGGTAGTGGGAGGAGGGGCGGAAATAGAAACTTTTATAATTTAATAAAATTACTTTCAAAAAAAATAAATAAAATAAAATACCTTGGACTTAACATAAGTCATTTTAGTCAGTAAATAAATATTGAGATCTAAAACAACCCACAACAGTAACAGGTATGAATCTCTCTCATCATAACATTAACACGAGAACTTAGAAAGGGCCCACTGGTCCTACATGACACTATCTCCCCCAAAATAAATAGGGACTTCACCAGTTTTTCAATATAGGAACAGATAAAGTATATATTCCAAATATAATGAAAGCAAATAAAAGCTCTTGAAACTGCATTTAACGTTATAAAAACAAAGTTAATAAGAATCCACAGGTATAGCTCAAATACAGCCGCCAAGCTTTCAGAGCAGGGGAATAAGCCTTTATTCTGGCTTCCCACTGTATATACTTCAGAAAGTCTGAACATCAGGCATTCCCCCTAGGAATCATATTTGCCATTCAATAAGCCCTTGGGGAAACATTTCAGACAGATGCTGGCTTTGTCCCTGTCCACATTAGCCTGGGACAGGAACAAATCTTAACAATTACACTGTACTTATAAAACATATCGAAATTCTTCTAGGAAATAAATCATTTCACACTCATCCATTTTTGTCATGTGAGCAATACTGTTTATTCACTTGGAAGCACATTACAACCACACTCTTCCCCCCATGCTTAGAATGTCTTCCTTAGCTGTCTCCACAGCCAAGAAGACTGGTAACTGTTAAAAGGATTCTAGAAATGCTTTGGATGGAGGAACCAGGAAACTGTGGTGTTTACAGGCATAGAGCAGGGCTGGTAATGGGTAAATGAGTTTCTTTGAAAAAGCTGAGCTTAAGAAACCTGTGTCTTTGCATAATGCACAATGTTAAGACACTGTTCATACCTGCTGGGTTTAGCTTGATTTTCTTAAAAGAAAAGTACTTTATAAACTTAAGTCAAATGATCATGAATCTTAATGAACAGATAAAAACTCAAGAGATTTGGGGGTGAGAAGACAACATTTTTATTTTTTATTTTATTTTATTCACTTAGGATGAAAGTTTACCTAAGGAACTGTCTGATCCATTTGTTCTAACAAAGAACTTTATACTGAGTGGAAATTTCATTCCTCAAGTGTGATTTAATAAAAAAAAAAGACATTTGGGCTCAGTGGTCAAGAGCACTGACTGCTCTTCCAGAGGTCCTGAGTTCAATTCCAGGCAACCATATGGTGACTCACAATCATCTGTAATGAGATTTGGTGTCTCCTTCTGACCTTCAGGCAGACATACAGGCAAAGCACTGGATAGTTAATAAATAAATAATTTTTTTAAAAAAATAACATTTGCCTGTAAGTTTTGATTTTTGAGTAGAATATTTAGACATAATACTATTTACAATGTAGAGATATATCTATCAATATAGTCCACCATTTTACTGTCTTGTGCCTCTTTGTATTACTTCTTCTTTCCCATAGTATTCCCCGTGCTTTCCTTGTATTAACTGGGGAGCTTTAAAAATATTTCATTTTATCTCCACTGTTATTACTAATTATACTATCTTGACTTATCTTTTTAGTTGTTACTATTGGGCTTATATTTATGATGCTCATTGGTAAGATGTCAGAGTCTACATTCAGATATCTCTGTATCACAGTATGTTCATTTTGGCCCACTCTACAGAGTTTAATATTTCTGGGAGTCCTCTAGAGCAAATAAGATAATGTACTAAAAAACACTTTATAAACTTTAAGAGAATTACACATCAGATCTCCATGCTTCTGCAGAATTTTCTAAAGGAATATGTGCAGTTTACTAGAATAATCTATCAAGATATTTATAGAAGTTCTGTTCTTCAATGTGTGTGCTAACTGAATGGACATGAATGTAAAGCAGGCTGTAAGAACTAAACATCATTGTTTTGTTTTTTATAAAATAGAACTTGCTTAGCAAAGAATACTGTAAACAATGAAAAATCTTTCTTGTAGGGAGCTCTAAACAGAATTCAAGTATTTTCTAAGCACCACAAAAATGTAGGTTTACAAAAAAAAGAACTAATATGCATAAGTCATGTTCATGATGCACAAATAGTGTGTTTTTTCTTTAATTTGACTTTTAATTTTTATTTTTGCCAGTTTCTTAAACACAATGTGCAGTCATCATATTTCCTTTCTCATTGCCTTTTATTATTCTTCTCCAAGTCTCATCAACCTTCTATTTCCTAGCTAGTTATTCACACTCTGTTTCATGAAGTGTGTGTGAGTGTGTGTATGCACATGCAGAAGTATACACAGTTGTATATGTAAATCATGTGTTTAGTGACAGTTCTGCTACCTTGTTTTATGTCAGTTTTTAATATTTATTTGCTTATTTGGGAAAAATCTTAGTTCCTTTACCATTAGAAGTATTACAAAAGAAGCCCTAGTCATTCTTAATCAATGTCCTGTTTTTCCAGAGCTGTGTGATATGGAATTCCCCTCTGTATGCTGTGCTTAAGTTTTATTACCACTGATAATACCACAAGCTGCTTTGGCCCACGGCAGGACAGAATACAGCAAGGTAGGAAATCTAAGCAGAGAAAGAGAAGGAAAAAAGGTGGAGCCATAGAGAGGCTTACTGGTAAGTCACAGTAAGCCAGAAAGATGCCAGAGGCTTACTGGTAAGCCACAGCCTTGTGGTCATACACAGTTTAATAGAAATGGATTAATTTAAGATATAAGAGCTATCTATGAATATGCTTGAGCCTTCAACCAAATAGTTTTGTAATTAATATAATTTTTGTGTGATTATTTGGGTCTGGATGGTTTGGAACAGTGGAAAAGTCTCCACTTACATAATGGCACCCAACATGGGGTAATGTATAGTCATATAAAGCCTAAAAAAAACTTTAAAAAGAGGGCTTCTAGACCCACAAAAAACAGGAACCAAGTGCAACTTCTTGGTGTCTGCAAGCAGTGGCACGGTTTCTTTAAGAGACAGATTTCTGGTTTGTACTGCTGGAATGAATGGCTCTAGATCTTTTAGGAGGTCCTGTCTCAAAGCACTTGAATGGAGTTTGTGGGCAGTATTCTGCAAGTTACTTGGTGGTAGAATAGGCCACCTGCTTCTGAGAGTTAGAATGGTAAACATCACTCCCAGAGTTTATGGTAGATGGACCTCTGGCATGTTAGAAATCCTACTACAGCAGAACCGACAGCCAAAGCAGCCACTCTAGTCCTAGCTATGCTTGTTTAACAGTTTAAAGCAGTGATCATAAAAGGATTACAGATACATAATAAAGACATATTCTGACAGAAATAAACCTCTATATGGGTCATAATGTGTTTTAAAAAATGCACATAGGCTTAAGAAAATGGGTATAGGTATTTATAGAAAGAAATGTTTTTAAAAATAAAACAAAGGTTTAAAGAGATAGTAAAAGTAATATAAAAGAGTACATATACATAGATTAGAGGCGTAAGATAAAATAAATATTAAAAAGTAATAGAGTAAAAAATAAGCCAAGTAAAATTGGAATATACACAGAGAGTCACTAACAGTCAAAAATTGGAGTAAACCCACAGTATCAAACATAATCCAGACTCTCTGTGTATATCTTACGCCTTTAATCAGAATCTGTCTTTATTGGAAAACATTTGATTCTGGAGGCTACTAAGCTAAACCAACATATATATTTTAAAGATATCTTCACTTCAAATTTGAGTCTAAGTATATACGTTACTTTGGAAAAGAGGTTATGCTTTTGTTTCTACAGAAGATGAGAACCTGTGGATTTCTTCAAGGCTAATGTGGTTTTATGGAACAAGGCTCGCCAAAAGGTCTCAATGAACCCTAAAAAAAAAATTGCCTAACAAATAGCAGAAAGCAGTTTGAAAAAAACTATGTTAAAATATGCAAAATTTGATTGTTTATAAATGTTTGTTTTCACTTAAAGGGGGTTAAATATAAGTGGTTAATGGTCACAATCAAGCCCTTTCTTAAAAGGAGGGGTATAATACAGAAATAAATGCATTGGTATGGACTTTGATTTATTGATACAAATTTAAGGTCAATTTTGTTACATGCATATTTCAACTCTTGTTTAAGGTATTATGTTTATAAAAGAGAGGTTGTGGTGGGAATGCAAACTGGTACAGCCCCTTTGGATGTCAGTGTGGCGATTTCTCAGAAAATTAGGAAACAACCTTCCTCAAGACCCAGTAATACCACATATTGGTTGTATATCCAAAGGATGCTCAATTCTGCTACAAGGACATGTGCTCAACTATGTTTATAGCAGCATTATTTGTCATGGGCAGAACCTGGAAACAACCCAAATACCCCTCGACCAAAGAATGGAAAAGGAAAATGTGGTACATTTACACAATGGAGAATTACATAGCAAATAAAAATAACATCTTGAATTTTGCAGGAAAATGGATGGAGTTAGAAAGCATCATTTTGAGTGAGGAAACCTAGATCCAGAAAGACAATTATCACATGCACTTACTCATAAGTGGTTTTTGATGTGGGATTCTCCTCTGTGTGCTGTGATTAGCATTAATGAATAAAGAAACTGTTTTGGCCTGTTGATAGGGCAGGACTTAGGTAGGCAGGGAAAACAGAACTGAATTCTGGGAGAAGGAAAAGGTCAGAGAGGCACCATGGATTCCAGAGACAGATGCTGGGAATTTTACCCAGTAAGTCACTGCCACGTGGCAATACACAGATTAATAGAAATGGCTTAAATTAAGATATAAGAATTAGCCAATAAGAAACTAGAGGTAAGAAAACGCTTTATTGAGTGAGGTAACCCAGTCCCAAAAAGAGGAATATGGTATGTACTCACTCATAAGTGGATTCTAGCCATAGTTAAAGGTCTGTGAGTCTATAATTTGTGATCCTAGAGAAGCTAAATAAGAAGGTGAACCTGAAGAAAATCATATAGTTATCCTTCTGGATAGTGGAACTAGGCAAGGTTGCCAGGCAAACTCGGGTGCATGGGGGGTGGGGGGGTGGAAGTAAGGGAAGATGGTCAGGGAGAGGGGTGAGGGGGAGGATTGGAGAAGGCTTGGGGGAAGGGGGGGGAGGGAGGAAGGATGGTTGGGGGAGCAGGGAGGTTTATATCTCAGCTAAGGGAGCCATTTTAGGGTTTGCAAGAGACTTGATTCTGGAGGGGTTCCCAGTAAAAATTAAATAAAAAAATAATTAAAAAAAATAATAAAAAAAAGAAAAGAAAACGCTTTACTGAGTCAGGTAAGCCAGACCCAGAAAGAGGAATTTGGCAGGTATTCATTCATAAATGGATTCTAGCCATAATTAAAGGTCTTTGAGCCTATTATTCGCGATCCTAGAGAAGCTGGATAGGAGGGTGAACCTGAAGAAAATTCAGGTAGTTTTCCTCCTGGAGATTGGAAATAGACAAGAGTCCCAGGTAACCTCGGGTGCATGGGGGGGTGGGTAGGAGGGTTGTTGGAAGGGGAGAGGGTTAGAGAGAAGTGAGCAGGGGAGGAATGGGGAATGCTCGGGGGGACTGGGAGGGGAGGAGGGAGGAAGGATAGATATGGGATCAGGGAAGAATATATCTCAACTAAGGGAGTCAGTTTAGGGTTTACTAGAGACTTGATTATAAATGGGATCCCAGGTCCAAGGAGAGATCCCCAGATTGTTCTCTGGACAGAGGAGAGGGTGCCTGAACTGGCCTTGACCCATAACCATACTGATGAATATTTTGCTTATCACCATAGATCCTTCATCTGGCGATGGATGGAGATGGAGACGGAGACCCACATTGGAACACTGGATTTAACTCCCTAGGTCCAAACGAGAAGCAGAAGGAAAGAGAACGTGAGCAAGGAAGGCAAGATCAGAGGGAACCTTCATCCGACGAGGGATGGTGATACAGACGGAGACCCACATTGGAGCACAGGACGGAGTCCCCCAAGGTCCAAATGAGGAGCAGAAGGAGGAAGAACATGAAAAAGGAAATCAGGACCGCGAGGGGTGCGATTACCCACTGATACAAGGGGACTGATCTAATGAGAGTTCACCAAGGCCAGTTGACTGGGACTGAACGAGGACCCGATCCAACCAGATTCTCTGAATGTGGCTGGCTCGGGGTCTTTCTGAAAAGCCATTGATAATGACACTGGGACTTGTTTCCTCTGCATATACTGGATTTCTGGGATCCAGTCTGTTTGGATACTCACCTTCCTGGACCTGGAGGGAGGGGGGAGGAGCTTGAACTTCCCACTGGGCAGGAAACCCTGACTGCTCTTAGGGATGGAGAGGGAGGAGGAGAGGGAGTGGGGGGAGTGGGAGGGGGTTGGAAGGAGGGGCGGAAATGGAGACTTTTGTATTTTAATAAACTTTGAGAATAAAAAAACACAAAATAAACTCTAAAAAAAAAGAAACTAGAGGTAATGGGTCAAGCAGTGATTTAATTAATACAGTTTTTGTGTGGTTATTTTGGGGCAAAGCTAGCCAGACAACTGGGATGAACAAGTGGTCCTCCTTTTTTAAACATAAAGCAAAAAAAACTAGCCCACAAATTACAATTCCAGAGAACCTAGACAACAATGAGGACCCTAAGAGAGACATACATAGATCTAATATACATGGGAACTAGAAAAAGACAAGATCTCCTGAGTAAATTAGGAGCATGGGGACCTTGGGGGAGGGCTGAAGGGGAGGGGAGAGGCATGGAAGGGAGCAAAGAAATATGTAGAGCTCAATAAAAATAATAAAAAATAAAGCTCATTTAAAAATGAATTGTATATTTAAAATTAAGGATTAATAGAGAGTCATCTATAATAGTCAAACTGTAGTAATGTTAGTTAGGTTTTCTAGATGTACAGAAATGTATTTCAGATGGAACAGGCCTTCTTTAAACCTTTCAAAGACTGACAGATGTGGCATTTAAAAGTTTTTAAAAATTAGACTTCTTGCAACAGTGAGACATGTCTGCTTCTGATAGCACCAATTTCTTCAAGACGATGAGGAGCATGGAAGAAGCCCCTTATGGAGCTTGCTAGCCATTTGGGCAAGAAACTGCTCTTGCCTGGACTGCTTGATGGTATGTTGTATGAACTAGATATGCAGGGCCCACAAAAAAATGACTGCTGAAAGTGTCAAAAGAAGGTGAGATGGTCCTTCAGGAATTTTGTTTCATGAAAGACTCTGTAGGACATTCTACAAGACACATAAGAAAGTAACTGACAAACTGCCAGTATAGGTGAAACAGTCTTTCAAATTTCCTGCTTCATGAAAATGTCTGCTAGATACTATGAGCCTGTAGGCTAAAGATAAATGCCCCAATCCATCATGTCCACCCAAAAAACTACTTTCCCCTTTAATCTTTAAATTAAAATATTGAACTCATAGAGACACTTAAGCAATTATAATCCAAGTCTCATATTCTATTTTATATGTGATTAGAAGAATTATAAAAGCTAAAGAGTAGGATATAGTACTGTACAGATTTATGTTTATAGATCAGAATGTCAAAAACTTTTATTACTCAGTTTATTGACTATGCTCCTGTATTGCAGAACTGTATATGGTCTTTATAAAACAAATAGAGAATCAAAACATCAGCATGTGTTTTACATTTAAAGGATGGAAGGTTCTTAAAGGGTACCAGTTTTTTTCCACAAATAAAAATTTTTGTTTGGTTGGTATAAGTTGTGGAGACAGTGTCATGTTATGTAATTCAGGCTGTCATAGAATCCCCTATTGTTCTGCATCAGCCTCCAAGAGCTGAAATTACAGCCATGTATTGTCACTTTCTCCTTCAAATAAAAAAAATTAAATCATTTTTATTCTACTTTAAAAAAAGATAAATGACCCAACATTATAGAAGAACTTTGGGTGAGTGTCTCAGCAGCAAGATGTCTCTGTCAATTCTAGAGTTTTGGAAGTTGCTTACAATATACTTCCTGTTTACTTAGGCAATATTATATCCTTCTGGAATCTTTGATGGAGTTGAAGACAGATAGTGATAGTTATAGTTTTCCATAGTTATTATAAATTATAAGCTAGATTTAAAAAGTACACTCCCAAAGATAAAATAGATAATAAAAGATTTTTATTAATTTTGCCTTATACAAATCGACTACTTTAATTGTAATTCTTGCTTAATACCTGTTTTGTCATATGTAATTTTACTATGTTGAAGTTAAAACCTTCCTTTTTATTTAGACAGAAAAGGGGAGATGATGTGGGATTCCCCTCTGTATGCTGTGAATATGTTTTATTACCGTTGGTTAATAAAGAAGCTATTTTGACCTATGGCAGGCCAGAATACAGTTAGGTGCGAAATCTAAGCAGAGAGAAAGGAGGAAAGAATGCAGAGTCAGGGAGATGCCATGGAGCTACCAAAAGAGAAATATACAAGAGGCTCACCAGTAAAACACAGCCTCCTGATGATACACAGATTACTAGAAATGGGTTAATTTAAGATATAAGAGCTTTCTAGGAATATACTTGAGTCTTTGGCCAAACAGTTTTGTAATTAATATAGTTTTGTGTGATTATTCTGGCCTGGATGACTGGGAACAAAAGAATAGTATCTCCTTACAACTGTGAATTGAATTGAAGTTAGATTCTACTAAGGGAACCCATCATCCACTGAACTTCATGTCAAAGAACTTAAATTTTTTGCAGCATTGCTTTATACTCTTCTTTTTTAAATTAATTAATCTATTTTAAAGTAAACTATCTTTTCTCATTTAACACAACAATCCCAGTACTCACTCCCTCCCCTCCTCCAGCTCCGTGCATCTTCCCCTCCCCCTAAACCCCTTCCAATCTTCAGAGAGGGTAAGTGTTCCCAAAAGTCAACAACATCTAGCACAATGCTATGAGGCAGGACCAAGGTCCTCCCAACTATATTGAGGCTGAGCAAAGTAACCCATCAAAGACAATGGGATCCAAAAATCCAGTACAATAAATCCCGGTCTCACAGTCAATGACTCCACAGTCTGCCCCAGTCACCCACATTCAGTGGCCTAGTTTGGTCCTATGCTGGTTCTCTCACTTTCAGGTTAGAGTTGGTGAGCTCCCATTAGTCAGATCTGCTGTTTCAGAGGGTATCCATATCATGGTCTTGGCCATTTTGCTCATATTTTCACACCTCTCTCTCTTTGACGGGACTTTGGAAACACAGCCTAGTAATCCACTGTGGATCTCTGCATCTGCTTCCATCAGTTGCTGATGAAGATTCTATGAAGACATTTAAGATGCCAGCTCAGGCACCTTCTCCACAATTATCTACAGTCTTAGCTGGGGCCATCCTTGTGGATTCCTGGGAATTTCTCTAGTGCCAGGTTTCTTGGTAGCCCCATAATGACTCCCTCTAACAAGATAACTTCTTACTCTACTTTTCTGTCCTTCCCCCATCTCCACTACCCCATCCACTCATGCTCTCCTCCCCCTTACCCTCTTTCCTTCTCTTCTCCTTCCAGTATCCCTTTTCCCTCCACTCCCATGCTCCCAATTTACTCAGAAAAACTTGTCTATTTTCCCTTCCCAGGAGGATCTATGTATGTTTCTCTTGGGTTCTCCTTGTTACTTAGCTTCTCTGGGGTCATGAACTATAGGCTTGTTATTCATTGCTTTACATCTAATATCTACTTATGAGTAAGTACATACCTTTCTCATCTTTCTGGGACTGAGTTACCTCACTCAGAATGGTTTTTTTCTAATTTCATTCATCCATATGCAAATTTCAAGATGTCACTGGTTTTTTTTTTTTAACCACTGAGTAGTACTCCATTGTGTAAATGTACCACATTTTCTTTATCCATTCTTTGGTTGAAGGGCACCTAGGTTGTTTCCAGGTTCTGGATTTTACAAATAATGCTGCTATGAGCATAGTTGAGCAGATATACTTATATCATATTTGAGCATACTTTGGGTATATGCCCAAGAGTGGTATTGCTAGGTCTTGAGGTAGATTGATTCCCAAATTTCTAAGAAACTACTATACCGATTTCCAAAGTGGATGTACAAGTTTACACTCCCATCAGCAGTAGAGGAGTGTTCCCCTTACTTTGTATCCTCTCTATCATAAGCTATCATTGAAGTTTTTGACTTAGCCATTCTGATTGGTGTAAGATGATATCTCAGAGTTGTTTTGATTTGCATTTCCCTGATGACTAAGGGTGTTAAATATTTTCTTAAATGTCTTTTGACCATTTGGGATTCTTCTTTGAGAATTTTCTGTTTAGATCTGTACACTATTTTTTAATTGGATTATTTGGTATTTTGATGTTTAGTTTTTTGAGGTTTTTATTTTGGAAGTAAGTCCTCTGATGTGGGGTTGGTAAAGATCTTTTCCTGTTTAGTGGGCTTCCTATATTTGTCTTCTTGACCGTGTCCTTTACTTTACAGAAACTTCTCAGTTTTTGAACATTCAATTTCTTTATTGTTGCTCTCAGTGTCTGTGCTACTGGTGTTTTATTTAGGAAGTGGTCTACTGTGATCAAGTGCTGAAGGCTACTTCCCACTTTCTCGTCTATGAGGGTCAGTGTGGCTGAATTTATATTGAAATCTTTGATCCATTTGGACTTGAGTTTTGAGCATGGTGATAGATATGAATCTATTTACATTCTTCTACATGTTTACCTCCAGTTATGCCACCACCACTTGTTGAACATGCTTTCTTTTTTCCATTATATAATTTTAACTTATTTGTCAAAAATCAGGTGTTTATAGGTATGTGGATTAATATCTAGGTCTTTGATTTGATTCCATTTGTGCACATGTCTGTTTTTTTATTTTTATTTTTTTTATTTATTTATTAAAAATTTCCACCTCCTCCCTGCCTCCCTTTTCCCTCCCCCTCCGCACCTCCCCCTTCCTTTCTAGTCCTAAGAGTAGTCAGGGTTCTCTGCTCCATGGGAAGTCCAAGGTCCTCCCCGCTCCATCCAGGTCTATAAAGGTGAGCATCCAAATAAACCAGGCTCCCACAAAGTCAGCCCATGCAGTAGAATAAAAACCCAGTGCCATTGTCCTTGGCTTCTCAGTCTGCCTTCATTGCCAGCCACATTCAGAGTGTCCAGTTTGATCACATGCTCCATCACTCCCAGTCCAGCTGGCCTTGGTGAGCTCCCATTAGATCAGCCCCACCGTCTCAGTAGGTGGATGCACCCCTCGTGGTTCTGACTTCCTTGCTCATGTTCTCCCTCCTTCTGTTCCTCATTTCGACCTTGGGAGCTAAGTCCAGTGTTCCAATGTGGGTCTCTGTCTCTATTTCCATCCATCGCCAGATGAAGGTTCTATGGTGATATGTAAGATACTCATCAGTGTGGCTATGGGACAAGGCCAGTTCAGGCACTCTCTCCTCTGCTGCCCAAGGAACAATCTGGGGACCTCTGTTTGGACCTGGGAACCCCTCTAGTGTCAAGTCTCTTGCAAACCCTAAAATGGTTCCCTTAATTAATACATTTACTTCCCTGCTCCCATATCCACCCTTCCTCCATCCCACCCATTCCATTCTCCCAAGCTTTCCCAAATCCTCTCCTTCTCCCTTCTCTCTAACAATCACTCCTTACATACACCCCCCACACCCCCGTGCACTCAAGTTTTGCCTGGCAATCTTGTCTATTTCCAATATCCAGGAGGATAACTATGTGATTTTCTTTGGGTTCACCTTCTTGTTTAGCTTCTCTAGGATCACGAATTATAGGCTCAATGTCCTTTAATAATGGCCAAAATCCACTTATGAGTGAGTACATACCATATTCCTCTTTTTGGGTCTGGGTTACCTCACTCAATAAAGCGTTTTCTATTTCCATCTATTTGCATGCAAAATTCAAGATGTCATTGTTTTTTACCGCTGAGTAAAACTCCAATGTGTATATGTTCCACACCTTCTTTAACCATTCTTCTATTGAGGGGCACCTAGGTTGTTTCCAGGTTCTGGCTGTTCAAATAGTGCTGCTATGAACATAGTTGAACAAAAGCTTTTGTAGTATGATAGGAAATCTCCTGGGTATATTCCCAAAAGTGGAATTGCTGGGTCCTGAGGGAGGTTGACTCCTAGTTTCCTGAGAAACTGCCACACTGATTTCCAAAGTGGTTGCACAAGTCTGCATTCCCACCAACAATGGATGAGTGTTCCCCTCACTCCACATCCTCTCCAGCATAGTCTATCATTGGTGTTTTTGACTTTAGCTATTTTGACAGGTGTAAGATGGTATCTCAAAGTTGTTTTGATTTGCATTTCCCTGATCGCTAAGGATGTTGAGCATGACCTTAAGTGTCTTTAGGCCATTCGAAGTTCTTCTGTTGAGAATTCTCTGTTCAGTTCAGAACCCCATTTTTTAATTGGGTTAATTAGAGTTTTAGTGTCTAGTTTCTTGAGTTCTTTGTATATTTTGGAGATCAGACCTTTGTCTGATGAGGGATTGGTGAAGATCTTCTCCCAATCAGTCATTTGCCTTTTTGTCTTACTGACAGTGTCCTTTGCTTTTCAGAAGCTTCTCAGTTTCAGGAGGTCCCATTTATTCATTGTTGCTCTTATTGTCTGTGCTACTGGGGTTCTACCTAGGAAGTGGTCTCCTGTGCCTATGTCTTGTAGACTACTTCCCACTTTCTCTTCTATTAGGTTCAATGTGGTCAGATTAATATTGAGGTCTTTAATCCACTTGGATTTAAGTTTTGTACATGGTGATAGATATGGATCTATTTTCATTCTTCTACAGGTTGACATTCAGTTATGCCTGCAACATTTGTTAAAGATGCTTTCTTTCTTCCATTGTATAGTTTTAGCTCCTTTGTCAAAAATCAGTTGTTCATAGGTTTGAGGATTAATATCTGGGTCTTCGAATCGATTCCATTGGTCAACATCTCTGTTTTTATGCCAATACCAAGCAGTTTTCATTACTGTAGCTCTGTAATAGAGTTTGAAGTCAGGGATGGTAATGCCTCCAGAAGTACCTTTATTGTATAGGATTGTTTTGGCTATCCTGGGGTTTTTTATGCCAATACCAAGCTGTTTTCATTACTGTAGCTCTATAATAGAGCTTGATGTCAGGAATGGTGATGCCTCTGGAAGTTCCTTTATTTTATAGAATTGCTTTGTTTATTCTGGGTTTTTAATTTTTCGACATGAAGCTGAGTATTGTTCTTTCTAGGTCTGTGAAGAAATGTGTTGTGATTTTGATGAGAATTGTTTTGAATCTGTAGATTGCTTTCGTAGGATTGCCATTTTTATTATGTTGATCCTATCTATCCATGCGAGCATGAGAGATACTCCCAATTTCTGGTATCTTTTTCAGTTTCTTTCTTCAAAGACTTAAAGTTCTTGTCATATAGGTCTTTCACTTCTTCAGTTAGTGCAACCCCAGGTATTTTATGTTATTTGTGGCTATTGTGAATCATGATGTTTCTCTGATTTCTTTCTCAGACCCTTTATCATTTGTTTATAGGAGAGCTACTGATTTTTTTTTTGAGTTGATCTTGTATCCTGCCACATTACTGAAGGTGTTTATCTGCTGTAGCAGTTCCCTGGTAGAATTCTTGGGATCACTTATATATACAATCATATCATCTGCAAATAACAAAAGTTTGACCACTTCCTTTCTATTTTTATCCCCTTGATCCTTTTTTGTTGTCTTATTGCTCTAGCTAGATCTTTGAGTACCATGTTGAATAAATATTGAGAGTGTGTACAGCCTTCTCCTTTTCTTGATTTTAGTAAAATCTCTTTTGAGTTTCCCTCCATTTAATTTGACGTTGATTGTCAGCTTGGTGTATATTGCTATTATTATATTTAAATATGTTCCTTTTATCCCTGATCTCTCCAAGACCTTTATTATGAAGGGGTATTGCATTTTGTCGAATGCTTTTTTAAGTATCTAATGAGATGATCGTATGATTTTTTTCTTTCAGTTTATTTTTATGGTGGCTTTATACTCTTCGTAACAATGGACATTAACACCTTATTAAAAAGTCTCATTAAATATCATAGAGGAAACTTTGAAATGTAGAGTTTATGTGCATAAATCATATTTATCTTTTTATAGTACATGGCATAACTGACAGGAGAGCTGAGAAAGTTAAAGAATAATCCATTTGAGCTGATTTTTGAAAAGTAATGACCATCATCTAAGTCACAGAAAGGAGACTGTGGTGGATTGAAAGAAAATGGACCGCAGAAGGAGTGGTACTTTTCAGGGGGGTGGCCTTGTTAGAGGATCTGTGGTCTTTTTGGAGGACATGTGTCACTGCTGAGGCAGACATTGAGGTTTCATATATGCTCAAGCCATGTGCCTAGGAAAACAAACCACTTCCAATTGCCTTCAGGATCAAGATGTAACAGTTCCTTCTCCAGCAAGAGGTCTGCCTGCATGCTGCCATGTTGCACCATGATGATAATAGATGTACTGTCTTAGTTAGGGTTTTTATTAGGATGAAGATACACCATAACCATAGGACATCCTATAACGAAAAAACACGTCTTACAGTTCAGAGGTGTAGTCTATCACCATCATGGTGTGACAAATGGTGTTTTAATGTAAGTGTTCGGCTCTGTCCACATTTTCCTTAGTCAGTAGTTACTCACTATGACCCTAAGAAGTAAAGCTATATTTCTTTTGAAATGTACCATAAGTCAGATTTTATATCAAACCATAGTGACCTTCTTCTCAGTTCATATAAAGTCGTGGGGATTTAAACAATATTTTTATGGCATAGATACTGTAAACAACAATTGCCTTGGACCAACAATCACCTTCCAAATATGCCTGAGGAATCTAGAGAGAAAATTACTTTTATTGTACCACCTTTGGACAGCTTGGATTTTAACACAAGTATAAATTACTTTTTCATTTTAGACAGTTCTGGCTAATAAAACCATTCTGTAACATAATTTTACAATTATAGTGTGCAGACACCATTATGGATTATAAACTTGTATAAGTATATACACCCAGGTTTTATTAGCCTTATACCTAAAAAGGTATTTGCTATGCACAGTTGACCACTGCTTATGACAAGTTAATGAATGTAAAGCACTCAGATGTAAAATAATAATTGGTGATAAATAAGTTATTTTCTCTTGACACTGTTAAATAACTAAAAATTAAAAGCTCATTGATTCTCAATAAAAATAAATTCAGTCAATAGCCTCACAGTTAGAACCAGCATACAATTCCTTCAGAGAGCCTTTCGGAAGCCTAATAAGGACACAGTGCGTAGCTCTAACAAATGCCATAATTCCCATACATTGTCTAAAGAATGCTGCAAACGGTAAACAATGGGGTGATGAAGTACACGCCCTTCTGATTTCAGCATTGCCTATCATTCGATCACTGAAATGAGAACACTGTCTTACAGAATCTGCCATTTCCCTCAGATTTAGATTCTGAATTATGGAAAATTAAATGCAAGCTCTAATTAGTTCTTTCTTGTTAGAAAAGCCACCAAGCACCATCTTTCCTGTCCTACCACAGTCCCCGGTGGAAGCTAATGCTTTACCATTGAGTGCACTGGGACTGTATATCGCTGGGTTCTGTGCTGGTACAACAGACTGACTGACATTCAGATAAGAACCTCATGAGTTCAACTCTGGGACCATGGCACGCTAAACAGAAAAGTTTATTTTCTTTTTACCTATTTATTTCCATTTTCTTTTTGAGGCCGTTTTCAAACACCAGTCCTTTCTCAATTGCTAAGGAGATTATCCTCACCCTGTAGAGTCCTCACTCGCCCTCACTTGCAGCTCTGTCTTCAGTACAGATTTCTGTAATTGGATGAGAATTATGTACCAGTCGATTATTGATCTTGTTATTTTAATGCATTTTCTATCAAAGCCCCAGTGAGATTTTACTGGAGGCATAAAAAAAGATTATCCAAAAAATTTATGTGAAAGTCCAAACGACACCTGAAACCATTTTGAAAAATAAAATTAAGATGGGAGGTAATCAATCCATAGTATAGTGATTACGGTAGTTAAAATTATATGGTGTTTCTAGAGGAATATGCACACAGATCACTACAAAAAAATGACAGAATGTATGACAACAGTTCCAGGATGAACACTGAAGAGCCCAGCACCAACAAGGGCATAGAACATGGTTGGGGAATGAAGGAAGGGCCAGCTGGACAAAGAGGACTAAGACTGAGCTCTAAACCTACTACCCACTGGGACTGTGGGAGCTATTCTCATCTGGTGCAAAGTACTTAATCCTAAGGATTACAAACTATTCTTCATTTACTGTCATTTCTCACTTCCACTCTGAAAAGGAACTGTCTAAGACTCAAAAGCTAAAACTAAAGTCCCAGTTTAGGTGACAAATAAATCAAAATCACCTGCTTCCTCTTTAACCTCTGTGGGGGTGGGGGATCTCTTCACTGCAGGTTGGCTATTATCTTAGCCATTTTGTTACATAAGCTTTGTCACTTAAATCCTTTCGATCATCACTCCAATTGGTCCTGGAATGAGGAATAAAAGCCCTGAACGCCATCTCCAAAGCCAGAAAGCGTCAGGCTTTTACTTCTCCCTGATCCGATTTTCCAGTATCCTCTTCCTTTTCCCTGTTGTCTCTTGGCTTCTCTGTCTGTTTTTATCTGTGGCTGGAAAGTTCATCCCTTCTTTGGTCGCTTAAGAAAACATCTTCACAGAAGAATTTGTCATGGTGCTAATTATAGAGCAGCCCTCCACTCAAGGAGATAACGCAAACAGACAGATTCACAACAATGGCACCACCAACGACCACAACAGGCTTGGTGTCCCATGATAGAAACCTGTAGCACGTATTTATTAATTCACCTTGACAGCTTCACTAAAGAAATAGTAATAGGAACTAGCTCCGTCACGAAAGCAGTTCAGACTTGCAGGCGTGAGGACCTAAGTATAGAGCATCAATACTCTCATTAAAAGAGCGATGGACCTTGGTAGAGGCAGAGACAAGTAGATCCCTGGAGCATGATGATCAACCGGTCTGGCCTGTTTAACTGGGTTCTAGGCCAATAAAAGACTGTTTCTCATACAAAAGACAGAAAGTGCCTAAGGAATGACAGCCGAGGTTATGCTCTTACTCCTATATGCCTGCGCATACATGCGTTTCCCCTCACATAGGAACTTGAACACACAGGTACACACACACACACACACACACACACACACACACACACACACACACACACGTATAGGCACAAATGGAACAATAAGGGTCTCATTTAGTCCTTAAGCAGAAGCCGGTGAATTTACCTCGGATCCCCTTGATTGGACATGGCTACTGAGCTTTTTCCATAGGCAGCCTTAGGCTTACCCATGCTCTTACACAGTGGTGCCCATGATGCTCATATCACTGAGCCATAAAAGAGACTTTTTATTTCAATGTAATGAGGATTTAATGATGTCCAGATATAATTATCAATTAAGGGGCCACACATGCTAAACTCCTAGCAAATACAATATTTAATACAAATACTATTAACACTGTTTTCCATTTTCATCCTTTTTTTAAAAAAACATGTATTTTTCTTTATTTTATGTGTATTGGTGCTTTCCTACATGTATATATGTGAGAAAGTATCAGATCTTGGAGTTACAGCCAGTTGTGAGCAGCCATGTGGGTGCTGGGAATTGAACCCATGTCCTCTGGAAGAGCAGTCAGTGATCCTAACCACTGAGTTGTCATCTCTCCAGCCCCAGTTGCCCAGTTTAATGGGTTGCCAGCATCGGAATCATTTACTATTTCTCAGGGTGGGTCACAGAGAGGCTTTTGGAGTTCTGGAAAGTGCTGGGCAATGCTTTCAGCTAAAGGAAGGGAAAAATATTAACATATCATATCTCTTGAAGTAGAAAATGTGAGACAACATTGTAACCCAGTTGAAATGATTTTGGGGCCCTTATTGAGATACACAGAAACAAATTGCTTTCTAATTATCACACATCCAAAGAGACAAGAAGCAGGATTTTAGACTTGTGTTGTGCAAATGGATTTTAAATAGACAGGTAGACGGCAGATGTTACCTTTTCCTTTCAGTGGAGATACCCATAGGTTGCAGCTGCGTTCACATATCTTTTTTTAAGACCTCGGCAATTATATATTAGTAGCATTTAGTCTCCTGAGAAGGAAAGATACTTTCACATCTGTGCCTGCCATTTCATTTCCATTTGGAGAATTTCCTGAGAAAATTCCGCTGTGCCCTGCGCTTCTCTTCCTGGAGTCATCTCCTCTCACACCTCAGTTCTCTATTCACTGCGCCCAATTTTAGTTTTTGCCTGTTTCTGGTTTTTTGGTATTATTTTCTTCCCCACTAGCTTGTGAAGGCATAGGAAGGAATATTTCGTTCAGTTAACACTGCGTACTTTGCGCTTTGGAAGAGAAAAGGTAGGAACTGCCTGGCTACATTATGTATAGAGTGATTCACCATTTATTCATTCAGCCGATATTTTCTAATATGTAATAAGATCAAAAGAAGAAGTCAACAACACAAAGACCTTGTCAAAACTCTTTATAGTCTAATGAAGGAAAACAGAGGTCGTGGGCTCTTTTAGAGGTTTTAGACTGGACTAGGTGTATGAGATACTGTGAGAATACTCAGGAGAGAAATTCGCCATAGTGAGGAGACATAAGTCAGTGTTCAGCAGAAAAACAAATACGGGGGTTGATAAGTGAACAGTCTGAAGCAAAGGAGGAGTATAAAACCATGAAAAGGTCTGGGGATCAGAGCCCAGAACAGGTGGCTTACGGACCTGGAAACGACTGACAGTGTGGAAGTACTTTCTTTTGAGGAGAGTACAGCACTCGGGAATGGTTCTCAGAAAAAAAAAATATTGTAAAAGCCCAGGTGTGCTGCAGAATAGTGCAAGAGAAGTTGGAGGAACAGTTGACAGCCGACAGTTTATCATTAAAGGTCACCCAAGTGTGGGAGTTTGATGTTCCAGTCTAAAGCTACTGGAGGGAAATTACAGAGAAATGGTAATGGTTTTGAGAAGAATTGAAGGCATGGAATTAACAGAACTTCAGGACCTATTTCATGTGGTAGATGAGTGATTACAAGGTTGCTTGAAGACCCCTGGATCAGTCACCAGCCATGTAATTTCACACACAGAATTTCAATGGCGTACGAACCCAGTCTTCATGCTGTCTTCCCAATTCTGTCTTTCTTAATCTTTGATCATATTTTAAAACACACTAGAAAATATGCTTTCTCCCCTTCTATAAATATCTCAAAGTCACTACCCAAAACTAATTTTGAAATATTATATTCTTTCCTTTCTTTCTGAATGTTGCACATCAAGTTCTTATAAAAATTTGAGAGCTTGACTGTTACAACCCTCAGGAAACTTTCCCTGAGTATGTGTTTGATCTGATGCTTTCTAATGACCCATTAGATTGGTCACAGAGCTGAAATTTGGCTCCTCCAAGTGTACCTACTCTACTTTAAGTAGTTCTGTCTTCTCTTCTTCATAAAGTTGGAAAGAATCCAAACAACACTTTCCTATCCATCTAAAAACCATAAATCAAGATTCAGTGGGCTAGAGGAGTTGGCCGCAGATCAGATTACAAACCTCTTCCCACTATACACTCAGGCTATTACATGGTATATACAGCAACAAAGTTAAATTAACTGAAGTTACCTCTGCCCTACACAGAGACTTATGCTAATGAGCAGAGTGATGTAGAAAGATAATAAAAGAAGGAGATGTCAGGATTTTCCTTTACCAGACATGCTAGCACATACAGAGCCACTGTGGTGTCACATGACCAAAAAACAACAGAATGCCAAGATTAGACATATAGACAAATTCAATAAAGATATAAAATGTAAACATTATATTATGCCAGAATTTGAATAATAACTGCAGCAACTTTGGCCTGAGGAAATTTCTTGTGCACTCTAACCATTAAGAGTTAATACACTGCTTGGGACACGGCAACATGCCCAGGCTGACTTGGAAATTTTGTTTTGCTCTACCGTCCTTGGAGAAATCAGAGCTGCCAGCCTGAGAACAGGCTGTCATATTCCTCTAGATTCTTAAAACTTGGGTTATGGGGTCAGTCCAAAACCAAAAATAATCTGTTTTGAACAACATGAAACTATCTCTACTACTAAATTTTGTACTAATAAAGAAGCACTCTGGCTATAAGATTGTCCCAACCATCACAGCCTGGCTCACTTCCTTCCCTCATCAATTCCTTTTACCCCCTACTTGGACCTGTCCACTGTCAGGGATGTGCTTCCTCTATGTCCGTCTCTCCTAAAATGAAACTAAGAAGTGTCCCGTGTCTGGCTCCTCTCATCGCCGCTTTGCATCCATCCATCTTCAGACCCTGCCCTCATCCAGAACTGGGCTTTAGCAGATAACCTTAGGGGAAGAATGGAGTCAGGATTAGGGGCAGATATCAAAAAAAATGGGAATCAGAGAGGGAGATTACATAATGATACAACTATATGAAAAATGACATGAAACATAACAAAAGTAATTTTAAATGAAAAATTCATACTCAGTTTTAAAATTGACATTTTCTTAAATGTTTTTCTTTTACTGTGAAATTTCTTGGTTTTGGTTAGATATATTTAGACAGTCTCATTACACAGAATATGAATTTTAAGACAAAAACTTGTGTGGTCATCATGATACTCGATCTGAAATAGCTAACTAAACATCACAAATCTTGTAAGCCACAAGATTACCTCAAGCTTATAAAACCAAGAAAATAAGGTAAGTGATTTTTCTGGAAAGGTTGTGAAAATTATACTTCGGTGAAGGATGAGGGACTTCCATTTTTTATTGAAAATGGATTCTTCTGTCATATACTGCATCCCAAGCATAGTTTCCCATCCCTCTACTCCTCCTACCTCTCCCACCTCCCCTCACCCTCCACTTCCAAATTCACTCTGTTTGCTATAACACAAGAACAAAGGACCAGGACACAGAGGCAACCAGCTCTTTATTCAAAAGCCCAGAGCAGAGCTGGTGATTAAAAGGAAGTCTACAAGCAACATATAAAACATTTCAAAGGCACATATTGAGTGGGAAGCAACCTTCCTCACTAATGTAATTATAAACACCTTTCTTCAGGGAACAGTAAGCATATGTGAAAGTAAAATCTCGGTTGTAATTAGGGCTTTCATCTGAATTGTTTAACAAATCCGTTCAGGCCAGTTTATTCAACAACCACTAACTATCAGGAATTAAAGAATATTAACACTTGAAGAAAACTTAGAACATAAATAGTCATAGACATAAAACTAATTGTTTTCTGAAGATTTGCTCTTGTGCAGGTGCTGAGCGAAGTGCTCTATATTCATTGTGTTACTTAATATTCACAGTACATTATGAGACAAGTACTGTTTTAACAGCTGTTCTACAGATGAGGAAATAATCACTCATGGTAGTCAAGAAATTTGCCCACTAATAGACAATAAAGCCAGTTTCTGAGGCATTCCAAAAACCTGGTACTATCCTGTTCCTTAAGCACTAAACAAAAGACACAGTGCAAGCAAATTGTTCTCATCGAGCCTTCCCCAGCTCCTTTATAAGGAAGAGTTAAATGAACTACTAAAAAAGAATTGAAATGATTCGCATTTACATTGAAATATCAAAACGCAACATTCGAAAATTTTGGGCTCAATGTTCTAAAAACTGTAATTATTTTGAATAAATGATGAAAATGGAGTAATTCTCAAAATTTTTCTTAGAATAGTCTTTGAGATTCAAATTAAAGTCATAATTCTGCGTGCAGGACTTCTTTGGAATAAAACTGGGGGTGGGGGGCAGAGATCTTTTGGTTTCTTTTCATACTATAATTCGTCCTGAAAAGAACTTCAGATGCTGATAGCGCTGACCACTGCTACATTTCATGCCATTTTTATTGGTGTTGAATTTTAATACGCTTCTGAAGCACGTTTAATAATTTATACAACTTTTCCTAGGTACTTCCCTTGCATATTGTGGCAATTTTACTTACCTCTAGTTTTATTCAAAAGACTTATCTGCCTATATGCATAAATACAGACGCTCATATTTGCATGCCTCACCTACGTGCAAGTGAGAAGACAGCAGTAGACTGTTTTATTTCAAGGCCATTATGGCTGAGCAGCTATTTGATGGCTTAGCAGTTATATTCATGCAGTGTCAGCAGTAGCCCAGACACTGATGATATAAGGGCACTAATGATATTATATTCACTGAGCTGCCATAATAAGTTTCCAGAGGAAGATAACTTAATTGGCAGCCTATTATCAGTAGGTGTATGGGTGCTCTGGCGTGCGGAATGCGCTCATTGAAGCCAGGGTAATTGAGGCATCAGGTGATTTGAGTAACGGTGATTAGAATCATCTGTGTGCAGTGTGCAGCGAGGAAGAACATATGTAGGAAAGAACCATTTTTAGGAGACATTTAACTGTTGAGACCCCTGTATAACCTTGCATCCTACCCCGTTTGCTTCCCAATCTACTATAAATATAAGAAAGAAACTTATCAGTGTATATTTATACTTAATCATCATCTGTCCATAAAAGAATAACAAAGTATCTAGCATCTTTCAAAACACAATGTAATGATAAACTTCAAAGGAACTCAAAAAGAATATTAGATTGTGTTAATTCTTAAAGAAATATATCAATATGAAAGCCTCTTTAAAATATGTGGGAAACTCATGAAAATGTAATGAATAAGATATATAGACATCTGATGTAGGAATAAAAACAATCATAATTATAAATGCTAAAATCATCATTTATAAACTTTTTTCTAGCTCCCATTATATCCAAGATGGCTAAGTTGTTTGGGAAAAAAAATCAATATATAAAGGAATTATAAACCACTTGGGCTTGTTGAATAAACTATTATAAACTAAAGTGTTCTGTTTTAACCAGAAAATGTTAAAGATAAAATTTTATTCCATGCCCTTTACTCTCCCAGAGGTGCTCACGATATTTGGTGAGTGATGGAATAAATGGTAACAGATGGGAGTCTAGTGATGTGATTACAGAGTCGCAGGGATTGCCTTTGGGTCATTTTCCAAAAGCAAATTAAAGATATTTGCCACAAAATAGTAGTGAGCTTTAAACATCATACCAAGCAATTTAAAATCGAAAATATATTGGCATATACCTAGAGACAATGGCAGTTCTAGTGAAAATCACAAAACAAGACAAAAAGACAAGAATGTGAGTGAGAAAAGGGAAGGACAGATTTTGGCAAAAAGTGGGTGGGAGTTCCAACAGGCTAGTGAAGAAGAATGACTAGAATGCACAAGATGCGTGTAGGAAATTGTCAACACACAAATTCAATGAAAATTGTCATTTTAAAAAGTGAAGGAAAATACAGGATATATTAGACTCAAATGTTGATTGATGAATTTTATTAAGTAGGAGTCATTGTGATAATTAACTGCCCTCTCTCTGGGTGTTTCGTGTCAGATTATTCCCAACTCTTAAGGGAACGGTACAAATAAACACTCACATAATACGATGTTAATGACACCTGTGAAAGGGACATCACCGCTGTGTGAGAGCATGAAAACCCCCGGTCACATGTCACAGACTCGGGAGGCCCCACCTCTTGACACGTTATTGTAGCAAAGCTTCATGAGCTCTCTAAAGCATGACTTACTAATAATTCACATTGTTTCCTTATAGGTATTTGTGCTTTCCTTTTATGTTGTGGAGATTTTACTCACCTATACATCTTAGAAAAGACTCACTTGAACGGTGTGCATAAATTCACACATTCATGCTCTACACGTGTGGAAATAATTGCATACAACTGGAGACTTTTTTGTATTTCAAGGTCCTTGTGGTTCAACAGCTGCCAACTGCCTTGATAGAATTAACCTGAGTCACAGCCTACCCATAATCTTCTGACATAATTTCCTCTTTTAAAAATCATTCCTATAATTTTTAATTACTTTATAAAGATAGGACTGGTCAAAACTTGGCATTATCTATTGATTAGTAAAAGAATTCAACTTGGGGATAACCTCTCGTTCAGCTAATGTCTATTCTTCTTGTGTCAAGATTTATCCTAACCACTTTGTATTTAACGACAAAAGGCTTCTGTGCTGCTGGAATCTCGTTGGATGCTGGCATCATGGGGGAGTGCTGGGGAAGTGTCATTTTGATGAGGAGGCCAAGAGGTCACATCTGCTGGGCAAATCTCAGTGCAGGAGAAGTTCTAATGTGTCCTAATAGTATGCAACACAACAACCTGTCCAATAGGTTAATCAGTACTGCCAATTACTAAAGAAAACACCCCCATTGCCTAAAATGACATCTTTCAACTATTAAGTCTATTTATAAAGGAGAAAGGTAAAAGAAGAGGGTGAAAGGTACAATCATCTCAGAGCATGGGAGATGGTGTTGAGGACTCCCCAGAGCATGGGAAGTGGTGTTGGGGACTCCCCAGAGCATGGGAGGCAGTCTTGGGGACTCCCCAGAGCATGGGAGATGGTATCGGGGACTCCCCAGAGCATGGGAGGCAGTGTTGGGAACTCCCCAGAGTATGGGAGGTGTCACTGCCCTCCTAGGAAAATCTGCTTTCCTGTTCAGTCTCTCATGTCAGCAAAGAAAATAACCATTAACAACCTTCAACACTTTTATTAAATTATAATCAATAGGCGTGGTTACTAGAATGTATCAGTTTCAGAGCTAGAGCAAAATTCTTTATAATCTTCTCACTGCTCATCTTTATTTCTTATTCTCATGGGTTTTCTGCTTCTACTGATTCTGCTGTTGCTGCTATCATTCTTCTAGTCACCTGGAAGGAAACAATCTACATATAACAACCATATATTGCCAGCCTTCAAATTTTGCCATCATTTCTTTCATGGTATTTGTTAGACCCAGGGTCTCCTGTAGAAAGAAGTTTCTCTGCCACCTGGTCCCACAGCCATTCAGTCCCAGAGAAACAAATAGAGGCTTATATTAATTATAAACTGTTTGGCCTATTAGCTCATACTTATTATTAACTAGCTCTTACAATTTAACCCATAATTCTTGTCTATGTTTAGTCACAGGGCTTGGTATCTTTTCTCAGTAAGGCATTTTCATTTTGCTTCTTCTGAGTCTGGCTGATGACTTAATCTCCTTCCTCTTTGCAGAATTCTTCATCTGGTCACCCTGCCTATACTTCCTGCCTGATTACTGGCCAATTAGTATTTTATTAAACTAATATGAATGACAAATTTTTATGATGTACAGGAGCATTTTCCCACAGCAGTCTCCCTTTGAATTTCTAGTACAATGAACAATAGTGTAGTTCAAACAGAAATTTGTGAGATTAGGGGACTAAACATATAGTAGTGAACAAGAAAGGGGTGTGAAGTAATGTGCTATGTTTTGGATGCTCAAAATCCACTTGCATTACCTTTGGTATTTATTTTTTAGTAGTAAGTATGGTGTTTACAGACTTTGATAATATTGTGAAAATATTTTGTCTTACTAATGTTGTGAAATTATTTATTTTATCTTGCTTGGGGAGAAGCCTTCTCCAAAAAAAACTGAATCTGAAGCTGAGCTATGAAAGGAAATATGAACAAAAGGAGACCACCAACTGTACTCTTCACAACAATTAGAAGATCTCCTCTCCACTCCCTGGTTTCTTCAGTTATCTATAGTATTTTATGTAGGATTGCAGTCTCATGGGATTTCTCTGTCCACTTTGGCATGTCCATTTTCATGACCAGGCATGAAAAAAGTTGTACTTAGGAATATATACATGTGTGTGTGTGTGTGTGTGTGTGTGTGTGTGTGTGTGGGTGGAGAGAGAGAGAGAGAGAGAGAGAGAGAGAGAGAGAGAGAGAAACACAGGATAGGAGATAGAAAGAGGGAAAGCTGAAGAAAGTCAAGGGAAGTGGACAGTAGTAAATGACACAGGAATTTGTAGAATATCCAGGATGAGAACCCCTGGCTGTCATAATTTATCTTGAAAGAATTCAGGGCAAATAGAAATGACAACAAAACTAGAACAGAACAGAAACCTATATCGCAGTGAATAAAGTATTAAGGGGTATGAAGAGAACACGGTGTGTGCAAAGAAATTTTTACCTCTTCATGAATTTACAATAAGTCCTGTGTTGACCTTCTCCATATCTCAGTTGGTCATTGATGCAATGATGCTAGCATTAAATAAGTTGCTATCATTCTTTTCTGGGTGAATAACACAGTCCCGTAATCAGCCATTTATGACTTACACACATGGCTCTCGAATTTATTCATGGTCACACAATAGCAAGAACTTTCAGGTTAGAATACTGTTTCTCTAGACAAAGCCCAGAAACAACCTCTCAAACCAAGTCACAATCTTCCCAGGTCCTTTGCCATCTCTCCCTTCCTATGACCTCACTACCTCTAATTCCACAACAGCTCAATTCATGCACTCATTTACAGCTACATTGTCCCTGTTGTACTATTTAAGTGGGCCAATAGAGGCTTTCAGGAGGCCTTTGGACATGTTGTTTCCCCTGCCTGAAATACTACTTCCCTCAGATAATCTTTGTAATTTGCTCCTTGTAATTTTTTTATGTCTGACTGAGCATCATGCAGCACTCTAAGTATTTTATAACTTTCTAGTTTATCATATAACACCATATACTATATCAGTGTCCTCACTATAGCAGGAATTGTCTTCAGATTACTGAATATTGCACCTCTAGGAACAGATATATCAATTTCAAAATGAGAATGGAATGAATATTTGTTAAATAAATGGAAAAGGTAGGTTTTTAGATTAAATAAAATATAGGAAAAGCAATGATTGCTTAAATGCATGCTTTAGCTGAACAAGAAATAGATAGATGATAGATAGATAGACAGATAGATAGATAGAGATAGATGTAGATATATAAATATAAAGTGATGTAAACAAACAAAGAAGGATGATTAAGACACAGGAAGCTAATAATAACGTAAATTTCTATGGTAGCAAAAAAAGTGTAAATTTTGATAAAATCTGGCTCTAGAAGTATATATTGCCTTGTAACCAAAGATATTAACAAAAAAACCTAAAATAGTAAAGAAGGACTGATGACAACAATGAGGAGAAATTGTACACTGTTGGTAGGAAGAAAAATTGGTGACATTAGAAAATGGCATATGTGGAAGTTCCTCAAAACTTTCAAACAGTTAACATATAATTATTGACTACATTGTTAATATACATCAAAGACTTAGGAGGAGAATTTTAAAGAGATATTGGCATATACTTGTTAGCAACAGCAATAGTTATACTGAAATGAAAAGAAGCATGGATGTTCAGTGAGGGATGAAAGAAAAAAAAAGACTGATATATTCAGATATGGAATATTATTCTTCCTTTTCAGGAATAAACATCTAGCATCTCTAAAACACAAATGATCATTGAAGATATTATGCTGCTAAATGACCCCATTACAAAATGATAGATACTGGGTAGCTGGTCAGAATCATAGAGACATAAGGCAAAGGAGAGTTTAGATCATGGATGGCCATGATGGTTTAGCAAGATTTCAAATGAATCGAATATTACTGAACTCTTAGCTTAAACTGTTCAAGTTCATAAAATGTTGTTGTAAATATTCTGCAATAAAATTTGAGGGAATTTAACAGAGTTTGCCTGTGTTTACTATTTACTTTGTTGTTTCCTATTAAAAATTTCTCAGAGGTAAAATTTAATGCAAAAAGTAAGGTAAAAAGTTTGCAGTATATCAAAATAAATTTGATGATACTTTCATAAAAATAAACTTGCTATACAAATTTTCACTATGTATTATTTTAAGAATTCTAGTCATTATCACCTGATATTCCTATAACTGCTTTAGATATGCAATATGCTTTCTACAAAAATATAATTTTAATTTAGAATTTAGGGAAGCCCTACTTCAAACCTTCTCCTGCAATTCGAACCAAGAATGATGCTTGACTTGTAGAAATGATCAACACATTTTGAAAAATATTGTCCAGGTTAATGGAAGATTAAAGAGGAGTTATTGTCATCCCATCTGGATCTAAGAATAGCACAAATTAACGTACAAGATAAAATAAAAAACGATTTTTCCTTTTTTTCTATCTGGGAAATAAAATCAAAGACAAGTGAAAACATCACATCAAACAAAGTGTTCTCAACCAGTTTCGCAGGCCTAGTGTCCCTCATTAGTTCTGACAGCCTGTTAAGATGAGACTCACAGAGGGCTTCAAATGCTTGGCATCTGATTTGGCTCTTCCTTTGCCTTCTATTTCCATTTTCCAACCATATTTCAAGAACTGCACAGTTCTCTGAATGTCTAGCCCATCCTCTCTAACATCACTCCCAATGATCCATGACAAGGTCTCATTACTTGTCTTAACCGTGATGGCAGATTCCCGACCAACTCTTGCTTTCCTTTACTTTGGATTGCAACGGTTCTTAACCTGTCGGTCGTGATCCCTTCAGGGGTTACATATCAGATAATGTGCATATCAGATATTTACATTATGATTCATAACAGTAGTAAAATTACAGTTGTCAAGTAGCAATGAAATAATTTTAAGGTTGGAGGTCACCACAACATGAGGAAATGTACCAAACTTTGACAGCATTAGGAAGGTTGAGAATCATGAACTAAGTATGTAGTTGCACACACAGGACTAAGTGACTGACTGCAGATCACATAAAATTGGAATTTTCTGTGGAAGTTCTGATAATATTTCCAAGTTACATTCAGCACACTACACAAATATCATGAAAAATCACAATTACTTTTCAATGATGCAAATAAGCACCATAGAAAATCTCCAAGTTCAATAAAAATTATTTATAAAGTATAAAGGTCATTTAATCAATAGTTACTATGTAAAAGCATATTTTACCAGAAGATACATATCAGTATGTATGTCTTGCCACACTTGCCACACACACATGTAAACACACGTACAGATTTGCATATTTGTAACATCTGTACCCCAGAACCACTTTTCATTAACACCCTTATACGAAAGCATCTCTTATTGATGAATAAGGAATCTGAGCATCTTTATGTCACCCGAGGTGCTACTAGCTTAATTACTACAAATTCCAAACAATAATGACTTTGATTTCCACACTGCCCCGTTCACCTTCCCCCAGTATCCAGTATCTCTTTAGCATTTGTTTCTTTGCTCTGTTTTGTTTGTTTGCCTATTTTCTGGAACTCCCTTTCATCACCTACTAGCTTGCCCAGACTGAGATGAAGGCCATGGCAACTATTTCGATCATTGCATTCCAAATATAACACTGTCCAAAGTAGAGAATGTGTCCATGCTTCTCCACATCTCCCAATCAGGAAGACCTCTGTAGTGGTTTGATTGAGAAATATCACCCATAGGTTTGTGTATGTGAACACTTGGTCCTTGGTTTGTAGTTCAGTTTGTAGCAGCTATAAAACCTGTAGGAAATGGATAGAGCCTTTGATGTAGAAAGAATATCATGCAGGTGGAGTTGCCTTTCTAGCCTTGCCTCTCTTCCGGTTTACCATCTACTTCCTGAATGTGGAGCAAATATGCTCTCTCAGTTCCTGGCTCCAGCTGCCTGTGTGTCATTGTGAGCAGAGGGAGTCTCACAGGGAAGATGCTACTTGAAGGCCTGAGACAGGCACACATGTAGTAGTCACAAGACAAAGAACACAAAGGATTGCTTTCAGCAACAACAGAGTAGAGAGAAACTTGCACAGTTCTGCTGCAGAGCTTCTGGAGGAAGCCAAGCCTGTAGACTCACTGATGCCAGATTTTACTGAATCCACTAACCCATTTCTGGTTTTATGCCGTCTAGTTTCAGGTGATCTGCTACAGTAGCCTTAGAAAACTGATACAGGCCCCAAACTTTTTCCTTATATAGCTTGTTGGATCATGTGTCCATTTGTTTTCAAACTAATCACGTGGAAGGAAAATAGATGAACATCACTGACTGAGCAGAAGGAATTCTGGGAAAGTGGGAGTCAATCATAAAACACAAAATTGTCAGATTTGACCTCTTCCTTTTTATTTCCTATGTTCAATCGTCAGATTCCATAGATGTTGCCTTGTAAACATCTTTTGCCTGCATATTTATTTTTGGTCTTCTGAAAAACTATTCACATGGTTTAAACATTGTGTTACTTGGAAGTAGAGAGAAAGAATTTCCAGAAGTGTCCTTAGTATTTGGTATACACTGGATTTTATGTTCTGCAAAAATTAGTATGTTGAAATGCTAACCCTCAAGGTTACTAGCAGGAGGGGCATTTGACAGGTTACTAAGATCTGACTTCTCTGTCCTGACCAGTACAGTGTCTTTATAAAAGAACCCATGAGGCTAACCCTATGAGAATTTTGCAGACTCTAGCTCAAAGGAGGCCTTTGGCAGAGCTTGGTCCTGCTAAAAATCCTGACCTCAGACCTCCAGCTTCCAGGAGGGTGAGGAATAGATTTCCACTGCTGCTTAGCTACAGTACCTCAAATGTTCTAAGACACCACACATTCCCCATTAATTGTTCTGCACAGTCTTACAAATAGGTGATTATTTTTATCACTTTCTCATACACTGTCCCAATGTTTCTACCTGCAATTATAAGACAAGGGTGCTATGACTGTACATGATGTATATTCCTTGCTTTTTAAAAAATCTATACCATATTCTAGAGATCTTCTCCATATATGCACTGGATAACCTTCCACATTTTCCATGCCTTTGCCACTGTCTCACATTAACCCATACAATCTCTCTCCTGTCAGGGAAGAACCATTTCCTAATGATTATTCTGCCATTCAGTGCTGACCCTGAATTGACTGACTAAACAGCAGCAGCCATGATCACTCCAAACCTTAATCGGTTCCTGTCACGTTATTGGAGAGACTCTGATGGTCACATCTATACAGATCCAGCTACAAAATTTGTGAGTCCAGCTCAAAATGAAAACGTAAGACCCATTGTTTAACGAGGCTTAAGACTTTCAAGATGGTGATATGAAAAGAAGAATGTGACACTACAGACAAGGAGCAAGAGTAACTGCACACAGGGTCTCCCCGGCATCCGTGCTCTCTGTGCATCACTCTTCATCTAGACCGAAGCTTTTTGCTGTGTTTTATTGAAAATAATCTTTCCATACAATGTATTCTGATCACAGTTTTCTCTCACTAATCTTCTCCCAGATCCTCCCCTACATACCCACCTATTCAACCTCTTGCCTTCACTCTCTTTTGAAAACAGATTAAAACAAAAAAATAAAAAAAGAACTTTAAAAGGGGGAAGACAAAAAAATCATGAGAAACATACATATGCTCACACACACACACACACACATACACACACACACACACACGCCATGAAATCACAAAGAGGAAGCCATATTATACAAGCAAAAGACCAGTAAAGTTTAAAACAAGCAAATAAACAAAACAACAACAAAAAATAAAAATGCCCACACAAAGCCATGAGACTATTTATTTCCTCTTTCATGGCTTGTGTGCCTGTGTCCTTTTACCTGCATTAAGTCTTTTCCTGTCACCTAATACTACACATTCTTTGTCTCCTTTTTGAATGTTATTCTGTAGTCACACTTACAACTGTTTGAATATGAATAAGAACATGCAGATTTAATCTTTCTCAATTTAGGTCACCTTGCTTTCCTATAGCTACTTCCAAGTACACCCACTTTCCTGTAAATTTCATGATTTAATTTTTCTTTGCAGCTAAATGTTTCATCTTGTATATGTAACACATTTTCATTATCTATCCTATGGATGACTATCTAGACGGGTGCCATTTCCTTGCTATCATAATTAAAACAGAAATAAACGTGACTGGAAAAATACTTCCATGGCAGCTTATGGAAGTTCTTTAGCTATATTCCCAGAAATGGAAGACCTGGGTCAGACTTATAGTTTTATTTTTAATTTTCTAAGAAACCTACAGACTAATTTCCATATTAACTCAATGAATTTGTTTTTGTATTTTGGATGATTGTTTCAATTTTTTAAAGATAATCATAAAATAGGAAGGGGACAAATGTCTCCATCTGTGCTGTGGGACAATGGTCTGTACCCTGTCAGTTGTATTTCAATAATATGCTGGTTGACCAGTAGCCAAGCAGGAAGTATAGACAGGGTGACCAGGCAGGAAGTAGAAGTGGGGCAGTGAGAACAGGAGAATTCCGGGAGATGAAAGAGTCAATCTGCAGTTGTCACAGAGGAAGCAAGATGTGACCGTCTCACCAAAAAGGGTACCAAGCCATGTGGCTAACACAGACAAGAATTATGGGCTAAAATAAGTTATAAGAGTTAATAAGAAGCCTGAGGTAAACGGTCAATCAGTTTATAATTAATACAGACTTCTGTGTGTTTCTTTGGGACTTAAGGGCTGAGGGACTGGTGGGACAGAAACATCAGTCAACACATCTGTAATTTTTACTTGAGGAAATAGAAATACAAACAGGTAATTACCACAGATGGCTGAGACATCTGCGTTATTTGTTTAGTATTATAGACAAAATTTCAGTGTAGACTAACTCTGAACCTGAAATAGATAAAAAGAAAAAAGAAGAAGAGGTTTTTTTATGATAAAAATAGGCACAGGTGGAATAGAAGCAATGCAGGGAAACGGGCGCACTTAGCAGAATGTAAATTCTATGAAGTATTTGCATAGTAATGTTCCAAGGAAGGGGTTCCAAACACTTCTTCTTTGCTGTAATTTTTAACATATGTACTCTCATTTTCACAAGAATAAACTGAAAATTAATGTCATACAATTCTTATGTGATGAAAATAAAATTTACATGCAAGTATCTAGACTCCAGGATTCTTTTCATTGTTGTTGTTGTTGTTATAAAACTCAGGAAGAATCATCTGCAGTGTGTAACCACTGGATACTGTAGGTTCATCAAGTAAAATTACCCAGATTTACTTAATTATTTAGACCTTAATGTGAATAAGAAAAAAATGCATAAAATTTAAGAGAATTTAATCTAGTAAATTTGAACTTTAAATATTTTTCCATTTTTCTCTAAATGCAGAGTAAGAGAAATATGTTTTTATCCAGACAAATGTGCTTGTCTGACATACTCTAATGCTTGTAACTTTGGGCATCTGGATGCTTATAAGCCAATAGAAAGCTCATAGTGAATAATTCTGAGGAAAATTAAGTCAAAAATCTAAGATTTTGCTGTGTCTTAGTTGTAAAACAGAAATCGAGGCAAGGATCAAGCAGTTGTGCTTAGCCTGGGAGAGGCAAAGCACTGGGACTCCAAAAGTGTTAGTGGGCATGGAACACAGTGGGCCACACAAGTTATCACTACCATGTGACCTCTATGTCAAGAACACTGGGAATAATAGTCTGTGGTCATTTAACAGATGTGCCTGTCATATGTGGCTTGGAACAGTGCAGTGGAAGAGGAGAGGATGAAGACATTAATCAACATAGTCTTGCCTTCTACTGTCTTCCACGCTTCAGTTGCCCCTTGAAAACTTATCAGGCTCCGTCCGAGTTACACTCTACAATCTAGCAGCCTCTTGATAAGCATAATCCTCTACCCACAATTAAAACTCAGTCAGTCAAACCATATACACACTCATTGATAAGGTCAATCATGATTCCAGCTGAAGGGAAACAGGAGGATAAGAAGCATGCAGAACAGATGAGATGAAAAGGATCTGAGGAGACATCAAAGCTGTATCTGATAAAGACAAGGATTCTATATTCAAATGACTGCATGAATGGATTTGTACTAACTATTCTATTTGGTTTTCTAAATTTAAATACACACACACACGCACACACACACACACACAGAGAGAGAGAGAAAGATAGAGAGAGAGAGAGTAAATTTTTTCACACAATATACACAGATCATGGTTTTCCCTTCCCATTTCCTCACAGATCCTTCCTATTCCCAATTACAAGTCTATGCCTTCTTTCTCTCTCCCTTTGGAAAATAAGTGAGCAGGAAAAGATCAACACATATGAGAGAGAGAGAGAGAGAGAGAGAGAGAGAGAGAGAGAGAATAAAAACTAACAAAAGAAAGAACAAAAAACACACACGCAGACACATACAACCAAAACCTATAAGAATACAAAGGTAAAAGCCATAATATACAAGCCAAAAACAAAATCTAATAAATTGAGATTTAAATATTTATCTACTTTTCTTTATATGCAGATTGATAGAAAAATGCACAAACATAGCATTGAGAGACAAAAAGTCAACAAAAATACCATTAAGTTCATTTTGAGTTGGCCACCTACTTCTGAGCATGAGGTCTACCTTCACATGTAATTTATACCTACAGTGATAGCCTATTGGCAAAAACTAATTTTTCCTTTCTAAGAATATGTCAGTTGGTTAGGGATGGGAGTCACTTCCACTCTCGTCACTGGGACCCCATCTGAAGCTGCAGGCTCTGTGCATGCTGACACAGTTTCTTTGAATTGATATGTGCATCAGTCCTGTTATGTCTAGAAGTCACTTTTTCCTTGGTGTTAGCTATCTCCTTTGACTCTTTCCTTCTCCTCTTTGGTATAGCTCCTTGAGCAGCAAGGGAATAGTTTTGATGAAGAAATTCCATTTAGAACTTAGTGTTCCAATTCATGTACTCTTTCTATGTACGTCGTCCCTTTGAAACTCTCCGTGTCAGTTCCCTTCACTGCAAGAGGAAGCCTCTCTGATGATGGCTGAGTGCAGCACTGATCTAGGAATCTTTTTTTTTTCTTTTTACTGTGTTCCTTTAGCAGAACAATAGTATTTGGTTTTCCCGTAGGCCTACTGCCTATCCGATCTCAGGTTCTTGGCCACCCAGGTAATGTCAGGCATGGGTTCTCCCTCACAGTGAGAGCCTTACATCCAAAAAGAGGGGTTGGTTACTCTCACAACTTTTTGACACTATTGCACCAGTGTATCACACAAGCAGGTCACCTTTGTGGTTGGCAGGGTTTGTAGTTTGATTGATGGTTACCCTTTGTCCTCTGGTAGCAGACTGGATTTTATATTTCTAAGTTGTTTCAAAACCCTCTCTGAAATCCTGTTTGCTAATTTATGCTATATTCCAATATTTTTGTACAATTATTTATTTATTTTCTTTTTATTTATTCCTTTCTTTATACTACATCCTGACCACAGCCTCCTTTCCCTCCACTCCTCCTAGTCCTCTCCCACCCCTCCCCTCTCTCACTGCTCCTTCATTTCCCTTCAGAAAAGAATAGGCCTCCTAGGGATATCAACTGAATAGATCATAACAAGATGCAATAAGACTAGGTACAGACCCTTATAACAAGACTGGATGAAGCAACCCAGTAGAAGAAAAGGGTCCTAAGAGCAGACAAAACAAAACAAAACAAAATAACAAAAAAAAAGTTGGAGATACTTGTGAAGGAGTTCCACAGAAAACCAAGCTAATCAACCACAACATAGATCCAGAGGGCATAGCGTAGACCCATCCAGGCTCTGTGGTTACCACTTCAGTCTCTGTGAGCCTCTATGAGCCCTGCTTAGTTGATTCTGTGTGCTGTGTTCTTCTGGTGTCCCTGATTCCTTTGGTTCCTATAATCTTTTCTCCTCCTCTTCTGCAGGATTCCCCAAGCTCAGACCCAACTATGACCTCGTTGAAAATGTTGATTGATTTTTTTTTTCACAATTTTCTGACAAATCTCCCACAAATACTATATTTTCCTGTGTCACTCTGTTGAGATTACCTACCTTAAGAATCTTCTGTTAACTCTGACATCATTTTTCTCTATCTCAAACTATTCTATATACCATTGTTTCTTAAGAAATCCTTTATTATGATCAAAACACAGGGATATGAAAATGTTCTCAGGGTTCATAAATTTTATGTCTCTCTCTCTCTCTCTCTCTCTCTCTCTCTCTCTCTCTCTCTCTCTCTCTCTCTGGGTTTTCAAGGCAGGGTTTCTCTGTAGCTTTGGAGCCTGTCCTGGCACTAGCTCTTGTAGAAAAGATGGCCTCGAACTCACAGAGATCCGCCTGTCTCTGCCTCCCGAGTGCAAAATCCTATCTTATTTTCAAAGTATGTTTTAAGAAATTTGTAGATTATCTGAAAGTACTGATAGACAACTTTCAACTCATAATGGACTTGGATGATGAGAATTATCAGAATGACTGAGGTGGTGTCTGTCTAAAAAACATTCCTTCGAAGTCAAAATATAGTGGATAAAAACATCATCTTAATAACTTAATAGAAAATATGTGGTTAGAAAATGGAATGATTGTAGTACATGGATGAACATGGGTAGGTAGAATTCAAGAAAGCTTACCTGCAGTAGTCAGTACCATAGTCCCTTCCATAACAAACACATAATCTATCACACATAATTTAATAGGTGTCACATGACACCTTCCACCAAGTGGGTCCTGGAGCTCAAATTTGGGTAGTCAGACTTGTTGACAGCCATCTCACGAGCTACTACTGACATTAATTTTAATTAGTTTGATGTCTTCTAGTTAGCATTCAAATTTATTTCATTCTCTAATAAAGATTTAAGTCATAAGAATTCTAATTCTGTGAATTTATATTGGATTTAAGTTTTACTTACTTATGTAGTATTAACCATGAGGGTTTTTTTCAGGTTTTTTTGTTTGTGATTTTTACTTGCTGAACATTTCCTTAAGTGTCTTTCAGCCATTTTAGATTCCTCTGTTGAGAGTTCTCTGTTTAGGTCTATACCCCATTTTTGACTGGATTATTTGTTCTTTTAATGACCAATTTCTTGAGTTCTTTGTATATTTTGGAGATCAGACCTCTGTGTGATGTGGGGTTGGTGAAGATCTTTTCCCATTCTGTATGCTGATGTTTTGTCTTGTTGACCATGTCTTTTCCTTTACAGAAGCTTCTCAGTTTCAGGAGGTCTCATCTTTAATTGTTTCTCTCAGTGTCTGTGCTACTGGAGTTCTATTTAGGAAGTGGTTTCCTGTGTACATGCATTCACGTGTACTTCCCATTTTCTCTTCTATAAGGTTCAGTGTGGTTGGCTTTATGTTGAGGTCTTTGATCCATTTGTACTTGAGGTTTGCGCATGGTGATAGATATGGGTCTATTTTCATTCTTCTACATTAAAAAAACTACATTTTAATTTATGAATCTTGTGTTGCTATTGATAGGAATCCCAGCTGATCATTGCTTCCTAAATTTTACACGTGTACCTAACAATTACACGTCATGTTGCTGTGGCTCAAAGTTTGCTGCAGTACAGATTCAAAATTTAGTGCAAAAATTCAAATACAATTTCAAATACAATTCAAATTGTAGTGCAGTTCAAAATTTACATGAAGAATGAGAAACACCAAAGTGATGGTGTAAGGAGTTTTACACCAAAGTGATGGTGTAAGTTTGCTGTAATACAGATTCAAAATTTAGTGCAAAAATTCAAATACAAATTCAAATACAATTCAAAATTGTAGTGCAGTTCAAAATTTACATGAAGAATGAGAAACACCAAAATGATGGTGTAAGGAGTCAGGACCTTAGGGATAATTAGTTCACAAGGACTGTGCTTTTGTGAATGGGAATAAAGCCTTTGTAAAGCAGAACTCAGCTACCTGGCTAGTGCCTTTGATGATATAAGTACATAGCAAGGACATGTCACCTATAAGCTACAAAGTAAGCCCTTATTGGACATGAAGTCTGCTTTAAGTCTTAGACTTTACAGCCTCCTGAAATCTGTCCCTGTTCTTTATAAGTCCCTGCTTATGGGGTTCTGTTGCAGCAGTTAGACAGCCTGAAACCCTTGTCTTCATTTCTATTTCTCTTTTCTAAAATCTTCTCATGAGCAATCCTGTAAATGCATTAAGTTCCCCAAGGTCTTTATGGTTGTTCAAGTATATAGAAATCCTCACTCCATTAGATTCCTATGATTATTTGTGTGTGTGTGTGTGTGTGTGTGTGTGTGTGTGTGTGTGTGTGTGTGGTGTTATACCATTCTTACAGCATTTAGTTATGACTGCTTTATAGTATGGTTACTTCCGGACACACCTTGGCAAAAGCATCTTGTCTTTATCTAGATATCCTGTAGTTTTACATTTTATACAGTTCATCTATTCAATCAGTACCTGGTAAGCTAATAAAAGACATAAAATAAAATTAGCTGTTCACATATTTGAAAATGACTATGTTCTGAGAAGACGATCACCATGAAAATATTGATAGCTGAATATGAGACAAGAGACGCTCCAAAGGGAAAAAAAAGTATGTATAATCTATTGAACATCTAGCAACTAATGACATTCTAAATGCAGCATTTCTACAAGGTAATGGCATGTGCTGAAATTCAGGACTCTGCATTGGTATTGACAAAGATCACTAATGGATTGAAAAAGTAGCAAATAAAGGCCAAAATAGTTCTTTGCTGGATACCAATTAACTGCTAATCTGTTTGCTCTAATAGGCCACTATTAGAGGAAATGATAAAATTAGCTATGCACATAAGAAACATTTATTGCCTACATATTACATTTGCCCTGGAACCAGTGCAATTCAGCAAACTTGTACAAAGAAATTGGACCCCAAACAGTTTAAAGTAACATTAACTTTTATCCCTACTGGCTTGAGACAAGGTTTCTTAAAACTCAAATCCTAAGCATTCAAAGGAAGTGAGAAAATCTGTTTCTTCAAATGATTTTAGAACAGAAAACTTCAGAATTGCTTTCTGTATCTCCACTCTATCTAAATCCCTGCTGATGTGGCCTTACACTTTCAGCAGGATTCCGTTGCTCCTGGGCACCAGACAGTCTTGTTAATAATGGCAAATCCTTTCGGTCACTGGTTGGTGCTGTTGGAACTTTGATTGACAAGGTAATAAAAGTGTTAATGAGTCTGAGTGGTACAGTCAGGAATCAATAGCTGCCAATAAGAAAAACAATTCTGATACTTAAGTTTACAGAATTCTCTCAAACCAGTTAACTATTTCACATCAAAATAGCATTCCATTTCACAGTTGACATTTTTCAGACTTTGACAAAACTGTTATAGGCATTATACTGAAGCCTGCTCATGCTCACAATGGGTATTGTTCACTCAGCCATGCCTGCTGGCTGCCTGGAGTTTGCCCTTCCCAGTCCTGCTGATCTGAAGACGGTGCTTTCCTATGTGGAGAACAGACCTTTGTAACGTGGCTGTCCAAGGCAAGTTTATAAATTTATCTTAGCCTCAGATTTCACATCGGCTAAAGGACACTAATTCTCTTGCAAAGTATTCAGTAGGCTAAATGGTATGAAATATGTATAAAGCAAAGAGTATCTTGAACATTTCAGGGATGGCATATATGAATGCCTGACGTATGAACAACTTAAGCAAAGGTTGTCTCTCTTTGTTCTGATATTCTTTCTCATTGGGGTATCAGATTGTTATGCTACTTGGATGTGCGAGGTGTGCATGAATATTCATAATTTATTTGTGATACTTTGCTTTTTGTGTGTTTGTTTGGGACAGGCTCTCACTATCTAATTCTAGCTAGCCTGAAATTTATTATGCAGACCAAGGCCGCCTCAAATCCACAAGAATGTTCATTCGCTGGTGGTTCTGTTTTGATTTCTTTTTAAAAAATCTCTTTGAATCAATAGGAATTTGCCTCATAACAAAGTGTCTCTAAAATTAGAGGCTTAAGCAGAGCCACAGTTGTCACTCTCTTTCTAATGTGTCACCCAGATGTACTTCTGGTCAGTGTCAGCACAGGCTGAGAGGGGGTCTAGGAGTTAGTATGTCGTGGGGAGACCACAGAGACGGTTTGACCTCCTGCATCTCATCATCTAGCAGGCAAACCCAGGTCTTTATACATATCTTGGTCGTCATGCACTCAGGAGCAGCGTGATAGGCAAGAGCCCATAGTGAGCACTTGTCAAATCAGCTTCTTTCACATCCACTATCATCTTATTGACCTAAGTAAGACGCGTCGTCATGACCAGAGGCATTAGTGAAGAAGATTACAGAGGGAATTATTGGGGAAGTAAAGTGTTGAGGTCATCACTTCAACAGAGAAGTACTCTCAAGTTTCATTTACTTAGAGATCATCGGGAAACACATAGAGGGCGGGTTAAAGGGCTCATCCAGTAAAAGACAATTGCCACCAAACCTGGGGAGATAAGTTCCTTGCCTACAGAGTGGAAGGCAAGAATCACGTCTACAAATTGTCTTCTAACCTCCATAAGCACATGCCAAGGCATGTTCATGGAAGTACATGCATGTGTGTACACATATATATGAATACATAAATAAAATATAACTTTTAAAAAATATAAGAGAAAAATAGATTTTTCTATAGAGCAATACTTCTCAAAGATAATGCAGTTGGGGTTAAATATATCAAAAGCTGTAAATGTGTTCTATTTTACATTTCCACTGAGTGTTTGATTAGCTTTAAATTATAGAGTGTGCTGAGGATTAGGCTGGAAACAAATAGACTGATTATACCACATGTGACCTTTTGGTTGGAAGCTCTGATCTGTGGGAAAGCGTTATTTTTATCACTCCAGTTGGGAAAGCATGGCATTTCTTCTGCTATAGTTGTTCTTCACTGAAATAAATTGTTCTACAGTTAATTATACTTTCCAGTTCCAGAAAGAAACCAATGCGTCTTAGTATTTGATTTGCTCATATTTCTGTGTCTTACACCTTCTATTTATTTGTCAATTTTTATTCTTCATGATATGATCTCGAAACAAAAGATATCCCTTTTTTAAAATGACAAAGGGGCAGAAGAATTGTTTTAGCTCAGGTTGTCATAGCAAAATATCATAGACCAAGGGGGGAGGAGGCATAAAAATCAGAAATTTATTTCCCCACAGTTGTGGAGCCTAGGAATCCCAGGATCAAGGTCCTACCTAGTTTAATTTCTGGGGAGAATTGTTTTCCTGGCCTCTAGCCAGCCAATCTCTCATTCTGTGCCTACAATGGATAGAGATGGAACTTCACCCTATCTCTGCTTAAACTACCTAAAATATATTGTATTGTCACATGACAGTCCCAGAATTATGGCCTCCTTTACCAGATCCATATGCTGAGGACAGAGCCTTCCATGTGACTGATTTTGGAGACAGGGTCTATAAGATTAGGGCTGCAACATACCAATCTATTGCGTGAACAGACATAATTCACCTTGAAGCTAAGATTCTGAAAAGCACAAGACAAACATTAAACCTTTATATACTTCTCCCGTCCACGGGAGGCTGACTTGCTCCGTATAGTCTGTGGTTACTATAAACTTCTGCAGGTCTCCACATATCATCAGCTAAATCAGCAACTGAAAGAGGGAAACAAAAATAAAACTGAGAAATATTCTCTGAGGCTTATGAGGCTGAAAGTCCTTTTTAGTAGGCATGATCTGAAGCAGCAGGTAGAAAATCCTGTCAAAACTATGTATGCCTTGGTTTGTATTTCTTATAGCAAATAAACATATAGATACCTTTATTGAACTATTTCCTGTGAAACTTTCTCCTTATTTTCTGGATTAACTATGTATGGTATCACCGAAAATAACACGAGCATAAGACTCAACTCCTAAAACATCTTTTCTCAGAAGAGTCACTGTTTAAAAAACTAAAAACTAAGACTTTTATTTTGTAAATGGTCATTTACCAGGAACATAGAATAAACTTACCTGAAAATGTCTGGAGATGTTTTCCTTTACAAAATGCTGTCACATCTTGATAAAGAACTGTCTACAAATCTGTCTAGTGAATGTATTTAAGAATTATCAAAGTTCCTGTCTCTGTTAACCCTCTTATTTTCCATGACCACAGAGGAGTCTGAGGAATAATTGATTTACTACTGCTTTTGGAAGTTCTAACTTGTGGATTATTGCTGAATTTCAAAAAGACATTGAAAAACCCAGGAGTAATCTGTCCAATATACTAGCAAAGCTAAATGCTATTATATTATTGGCTTCTATTTTAAACCCATCATAAAAAAAAAGTAGTTGAATTTAGACTGCTTGACAATATATGTTAGCATGGTCTTACAGTTTCTTCTAAATATAACCTGGGGGGTTAGACGGCTGTCTAGGATACTGTGTTAGTCAACTCCGGGTTGGTTCAGTGGAACAACATATGGTGGTTAAACAATAGTTCCTCTCTCATGGTCTCCAGATGGGGAATTCCAAGAACATAGTGCTGTCTCATTCAGTTCTTTAGTGAGGATCTTTTCGAAGCTCTTCTCTTTGTATCCTTTGGTGGAGCGGAAGGAGAAAGCAAGAATGCAAGAGACCGAGACATAGAGCCTTTGCTATTTCTCTAGTGAGGATGCTTTCTATCACTCTGACAAAATAATGAAGGTTATTAACTTATGAGGAGTCAAAATTTAGTTTGGCTTGTAATTTCAGAGGACTCAGCCCATGTATGCTTTAAACCAGCAATAAGCAGTACACAATTGTGGAATTTCATGGCTAAAATAACTGCATACATCACCTGCCACAGAATGCAATGACAGAAACAAGTCAGGGTTTCCATATCTCGTTCAAGAACACATCGTTATGTACTAACTTTCTTTCACTACACTTCAAATTTTGGAGCTTCCATTATACCCTAAGAGAACCACAGGACAGGGAACAAGCCTTTGACACATGCACATTTTGGAATAATCGAAAACTCAAACTATTGTAAATATCAATCCTATGATATCATGGCTCTATTGTTAAGGTATTTAATCATATCTGATTTATCATCCCCACGCAAGCACATTTCCAGAAAAAGCCACATGAAAACTAGAGCTTTGTGACATGAACTCAGAGAGGAGATGTGACGCAGCCCACAACAAAGAGCAACTGCCTACTCCAAAGTCAGATTCTAGGCGATTTGCCATAACAGAACTTTCTATGAGGTTCCCAGTTGATTTGTTTTCTTCTGTTCATGTTTAATAATACTGTATAACTTAATTCATTTGCTTGATGTATCTAAGACACACACTATTTCACCAAGTTGATTTAACCCTGCTGTCCATAAACTAAACGTCTTCCTTGGAGTTTGACTGATATAGTGGTCTTAGGACATTTCATCCCAATAACCTTACTCTCACAATAGGTATAATACTGTTACTTACAGTTTATTTGCCCTAATGAATTTTCCCTTTCACAAATCCGAAGGTGCTATATTACTATTCCACAGTCGGTGGCTGTTTAGAAATTTCTGAGATTAGCCACTGTTTGTTTTGTCATAACTTCTTGGACTTCCGAAATCTCCACAGTGATCATTTTCTTTCTTGAAGGAGATTACATATTTCTTTAACTAAAATCTATTTCTAATTTCATATTTTGTTCACATGATGAATATTTTTCTTTCATTCTGAAAGTAAAATATCATTCAATATAAAATCTTAGAAAACAGATATTTCCTTTCATATTCTAACTGAATTTGTTCTACCATTATTTGATTTACATTACTGTTAATGGGAAGCCAGCTGTCAAGATGTCATTCATCTGTCGGTCCTCATGTTGGGTTTTTCCTTGGTAATTTATTTTGTAATGAGTTGTATTTGTCGACTTCCCCATGAAATGCTGTCGGAATAACCTTGCACACCCTGATTTTAATATTCCACTTCAATATTGCCTAATAATGAATCTATAAATTTGTTCCTATATTAGAATTTTACCTGCTTACAGTTTGAATAAAATGATTTTCACTCAGCCTTTATGCCTTGCTTCATCTTGTCAATGAAATTTTAACATTAGCCACCTTTCTCTCACGGCCCTATCCTTCCCAAGCAATTTTTAAAAGTGCTCCCTCAAGTCACCACTGGATTTCATTTCTTACATTTGCTTCAACACTCACAAATAAAATTATCTTGCCAATGTTCTTGCTGATGGGTCTCCGCCTGTGCCCTTTCCCTCTCTTTCCAGTTATAGGAGAATGTAATGTTTCCTGGCAGATATCTCAAAGGTCCTCTCCCAACTCACACAAAGGATTAATAGGATTAATGAAGTTTGGAAATCTAAAGACATAAAACTCATATCTCACCTTTCTCTCTCTCTCTCTCCAGCACATAAAATAAAAGTGTTTGTACATTAAATATAAGCAACAAACATAGATGTTTGTATATATACATATAGATATATGTATGTATATATGGGGATGTGTAGATGTACAGAAAGAAGAGATGAAAGATAGTGTGTGAGATGTGTGTGTATGTGTGTGTACATGCAGTCTCATTCTTGTAGCAGGTTAGTCTAGAGCTCACCATGTAGCCCAGGCTATCCTGGAACTGGCAATAATCTACCTGTCATAGTTTTCTGAATGATGTACTTCTAGGTGTGAGCCACCAAAATTAAATTTTGTTTATATTTGTGTAAAGGAGTATGGAGATAGTACAGTAAGGGGAAAGAAACATATTTTAGATTTTTATAGCATTGCCTGCAGTTTCAAGTGTATGAGGATCTTTCAGTTAACATTTTAGTAAGTTCAGAGAGCAGTAGATGTAAGAGAACTAGGGCTGTAGCTTAGAGATGAAGCACTTTCCTACCACAAACAAGACTCCAGATTCAAGAGATTCTGTTTTCCAGTGCTGAAATCTTAGACAGAAAAGTCAGTCAAAAAATTCACTAGGGATTATTTCATTGAATAAAATCTGACCTTTTAGTTAATAATAAGGAAATTATTATTTACCCGAAAAACTTTACATTTTTTCTTTTTCTACTCTTAGAAATATACTTTTAGCCTTCTGTCTGTTAAAAATTTTGACACACCTTTTCTATACTCCATTCATACCTCTAAAGGATGCCCATCTATCTATTCTTCCCCCTATAAGTGTTTGTCACATCAAAAGATGTCAGGTACCAGCATCAGCATCTTCACATGGCAATAAAGGGAGTCAGTGAAGCTTCGCTCTTGGGAAACACCATGCTTGACTCTCTGACAAGGCTCCATCCACATTGCCTGTCAGTTTGGATAGCAAAACAATGAACATATACCACAAAAGAACTTAACCTTGCCCATTTGCTCTGAACAAGCTGTAAAGAAAAGGTGCCCATAAAGGAAGTCTATATAACTAAATTTCATGGGAAACAAGAATATATTCTTTTTATGAGAAATCCTAATGCCTTGGAGCCTGGTTGTGAGGCACTGCATCTCAACTCTCTGAATTCTTTTTTCCTGGAATAAAAATTTTTTTTTAAAAAAAAAAGATGGATTGCTCTCTGAACTAACAAAATTCAAATGGCTAGCAGATTGAGCTCTGATACCTTTCCTCCAGTTTCTGAGAAATTTGCAATGCAAATATCCGTTCAAGATTCCTTTGGCTACACTAACGCTTATGTGTGTTGTGCCAAAGAAAAGAGCTATTTGTGAGTTTAAGGGAAGAGGATTCCTCGTTCTGTATGTGCACACCTGGGCTCCAGTCCCTCGAGAAGACGCCTCAACAGCGCCAGTATAACAAGACAATAACAGCAGCATAATAGAGATTTATAGTGATTGTCCAGAAGTCAATAGGGGATGGCTCACACAGTAAGCGGAACCATAACAAGTGTCAGTTATTTCAAGCAGAAAACAAAAGCAGAGCCGTTTGATGCAAGCTAATGTTTGAACCACAAAGCCACATTGAATCTGCAGGCTAATCATGGTATAGCCTTCCTCCCAACATGAAAAACTGAAGAAGAAAAGTCATAAAATATTAAACTGCAAAGCCTACAAGCCAAATTACCTGGGAGACGTTCACTTTGTAATGAAAATGCTACTCTTTTTATTGCTAAATGTGCTTCTTAAAGGCCCAAACCAGGTCACAGGTGTGTTTTTCACAGTAATAAGAAAAGCTTCACTCCATACATAGGAAACTGGTTTTTAACTTTATTGAATCAGCAGAAGAGACAGCAATTTCAATATGACATACATCTATATCAATGGGGGGGGGTCTGAATGGCAGCTGCTCATTTTGCTAGGTATAGTCATGTTCCCTGTTTCTTCCTATGGTCTTCAGCATATATTTTGTGAATTCCTAATAGTGGAAGAATGGGTATCTTTGACTCTTTGGCTTGTTCTTGGTACCCTTTTCCTCCTACTGGGTTACCTTATCTAGCTTTGATATGAGGGTTTGCACCTAGTCTTCTTGCAAATTATATGCCATGTTTGTTTGATATCCTAGGAAGCCTTCTCTCTTCTGAAAGGAAATAAAGGAGCAATGGATCTGGGCAAGAAGAGAGGTGTGGGGAGGGACTAGGAAGAGTGGAGGTAGGGGAGGCTGTGGTTGGAATATAATATATGAGAGAAGAATAATTTTTTATAAAAGAAAGAAATGCCTTTATAGGAAAATTACAAGAAGGGCAAGCCAGCTTCACTCTTCCTTCAAGATTCCCAATGCAGAATCTGCCTTTACCATATAATGGCCTAAACAGTGTAATGGAAAGAAGGTAGCCCTGACTACACCCTGTTTTCTCATCACTATATCAAGAAAACCCTTTACAACTCTCGGCTTCTAGATGGATCTCAAGCCAAGGGAAAGTACTTCTACTCCTGATCTCTAGCGAACATCTGTAAGAGAAAACAGATTCACAGCTACCTTCTAATTATTTGATAATCTTTGAAAGTGGGAAGCTATTTTTATAGGTATTTTCCAAGAAAATAAGTACATTCTCCATTTCCAGAATAATCTTGAATCTTCATCATCCAACACAATACAATACATTTATGGTCTAAAAGAGATCCACAAAATGTCTGTATGTCTGAGGTATCTCTGATGAATTATAGATATTCTAAACATGGCTCTCTGACAACCAGGATGATGGTTATTGCTTATTGACTTTCTACTAGGGTTTCTGCTAAGCATTTCACATGCATTATCTTATTTAATTCGAGATGCTATTTCACCAACACAGGAGTCGTTCATTCCTAATTCTCCCTTTATGATCCATCTCAGGTGTCTTTGCTAGAGGAGGTTCAATCAGTGAGACTCAGCAATGGAAAAATAAAATGCAATTCTGAGAGAAGTCTCTTCCTACATAGAGCATCTAAGTGTGAAATGTTCATGATTGCTTGTGGATTGTAGGAACTTCTACCAGTCCATCCCATCCTGTTAAATGTCTCATCAATATACACTATTTTCTCCTTGTTTTATACATACAAAAATAATTTTAAATAATGACAAAAGTTTAAAAAAATTCTCTTATGTTAAACTTGTTTCTACATACACATATTTATGAATCAATAATTCTATGATAAGATTACTGAGAACCATGAGAAAATAATTATAAAATTATTGCTTTAAGTAACTTGATATTTCTTTTGAAAATATGGAAGTGTAATCTTAATTTATGATCCAGCTTTTCTACAAAGTGTCACGTAATAAGACATTTTAAACTTTACATCAAAGGTCGTTTCTATTTTGTGATGACTCAGCTATGTCACAGAAGCATGCCAGCTGCAGTGGACACCATATAAATGAGTGAGTATAGCTTTGCTTATAAATCTTTGCAATAATTTAAATTTTATATACATATATTAGATATATAAAATAATTTATATTTTATAAAAGCAGTAATATGATATTATTACTTTTAATTTCTCCAACTATAGAAGGGCTTCAAACCACATTAATCAATGGCCATGAAATATGGGTATATAAGAGTTATGTTTATTCAATAAACTAGTTTGCCAGCCCTTAAATATAAAATTATTTTATATTTATAAATTTATATTTATAAATGTTATTGTCAAAACATTTATAGAGCTGTTGACAATATATAAATATTAACCTATATATGATGATTTATGTTGTGCCATAATTTGTTTCCCATGGGTGTTCAGTATTTATAGTGCCTTAAACAAGATTTTTAGACTTTCACAGACAGTTAAAATTCTCAAGGAATGTCATTATCTGTAGTTACCATAAGTGATGTGGGATTCCCCTCTATGTGCTATGAACAGAATTGGTTAATGAATAAAGAATCTGCCTTGGACTGTGATAGAATAGAACTTAGCTAGGTGGGGAAAACTAAAATGAAGACTGAGAGAAAAAAAGGTGGAGTCAGGGAGAAGCCATTCTGAGTCTTATGAGGCTCTCTCATATTTAGAAGCGAATGTTTCTATGTGAAGGGAATATCTACACAATGATACCAATAGCTGAGAGTTATTGATACCTATGATAGTTTTCACAACTTATTATTATTACGTTATTTGGTTCGATATCGCAAGCAGAAGACTTAGAGAAAAAGATTGTAAGTCATCACAGTTTTAATATTTAATACACAATAAGAATAGGTAACATGGAATAGTTATCACCAAAGATATATATCACTTTTATTTTTCAAAACAAAGAACGAATCAAATGTCAGGGAGTATCCTCAGAAAGGTTGGAAAACCCCTGAGAATTATTTAAATGAGAACAGGGAACTCATTTCCTTGGAATGTATGAGTAGGAACTAAATGTGTTCTGATATGGAAATTTTATTCCGTTTCTTGACTTCCGAGAGTGCGTGAACTGAGCAATTCCATTATTGGTGAGTGTGCTGCTAAATTACCCAGATTAGGCTTCGATTGAAACACTGGTCCATTTATTTCTGTTGCACCAGAGACTCCTATAAGAGGAATGAAATAGGAGCTTTATGGGTCAGGCCTGTAATCACCAAGGACTTTATGGTCATCTGTTTCTGACCTAATTTCATAACTTAACAAGTAGAATTGGAATATTGGCTACTGTGAAAAATTCAGCAATAAATATTTTAGGAACTTTACAGTTTGGTTTCCTTATAGATAATTTCATTACAGCCCTTTTCCTAAAGGTAGCATAGTTTAAAAGTAGCTATTAAGATGTAAATGCTTTAAAATGTTGAAATGTCATTGGTTTTGTCATGAATAGGGAAAACATTAACCGAAAACAAAAGTGGAAAACAGGACGACTCATTTAATTAGCTATTTTTACACTTTAGGGAAGAGATAACCTTGTAGGTACTGAAGCATTCATACTGTGAAATGCTGTATTAATCCAATGGTAGACTATTGCTCAATGAATATTAGCTTAATATCTACTTACTCGTGTGGGCAGTTAGCAGTAGGACACAAATATGTTGACATTGCAGATGCTTATGTGTTTTCTGTGATTTGGTCACAGCAGGAGACGACAAGGATCTTCTACCTTCTTCCTCCACTCATCACACACCTTCTAACAGAATGAGTCCTTGGATGTAGTAAGGAATGCATGGACACAGGAGACTCATTTCCAAGGCAAGGCTCCGTGCACCTTCATGAGCATAAGATGGTATATTTCCTTATACCACGGAATGTCCGCTCCTTTTCTTCTCCCTCACTTTCCCTAATGTGTAAATGGAAAAGGAAAACAAAATGAAACCATGAAAAAACAAAACAAAACACCAAAGCCTTCTGAGCAGTTTTCAGAGAAATCAATCACCTTTCCTAGACACGAGATGCCTAAGAGTTAGCATTTTTTTTTTGTCACTTTGTTTACAAGGGCAAAGATCATTTAACAAGCATTTGTACGAAATCATTGTATTCCTTAAGATCCTGTTGGGTGCACCTGAGCCTCCCTGGGATTTGTGCAGATGGCTCATGGGCAGTGACAGGAGTGGATATCTGCACTGTGGGGGAGACTGTTTTTCTGTCAATAGACTGAAGATTTCAGTGTCCTAGGTAGGTAATCAGTAAGTATCACAGTCAGCCAGCCCCTGTTTAAATGTTAAACAGATTATGCAGAAACAAGTTAAAATAACCATGCTTACTATGTTTGCCAAAAACAACCACCAAACAATGTTTTAGTTTTATAAAAAACAGTTGTAATCAGTGTTTTGTAGTATTAATTTCTCAATGAAATTATAAAATTTCTCCTTGTTTCCACCATAACAAAATTTTGGGTTTCTAGAAGTGCCAGATATTTTGTTCGTATGTGTGTCTGTGCGCACATGCATGTGCACATTCATGCCTGTGTGTATATGATTCCCTAGTTTCCATTCAATTAATTAAATGCATGCATGTATAAATTAGATCTTGTGATACTCAGTAGTGTGTCAATTTGTTGAATGGTAGGAGAAAGAAAATAAAAAAATCATAAGGAAAACTTCTGGAAGTTGAAATGGTACATAGTTTGTTATGGTGTGTGTGTGTGTGTGTGTGTGTGTTTCTATTTCACCACTAAAAGTAGGGAAGAATGGCTTTTTCTGTTCTTCCTGATTAGAGGGCTTCACTGGATTTGTGGCAAATGAATTGACAAGCGAGGACACTGATGACAAGAGAGTGATAATTGATGGTGGCAGGTGGGGGCCTGCTGTACTGGCATGTCCTGTGGAGGGTGAGCCAAGGACATCTATCAATCAAATTGGTGACAGCAGTCAGGGAGACTTAATTGGAGATTCATTGAACCTTTAATGATGTGACAGAGAAAAATCAGGACGTTTAAAAGGTTCCTGGGCTGTTTTTCCCTTTGTTCCAATAATTCTCATAGAACTGGGAAGTAGACATGGCTCTAGGGTTGAACAGTCACTGTTTTTTAGTCAACGTTAATCATATTGTTCCGAGAGGTAGATTAGTAAAGTGTTTATGCCTAGTCCAATGTTGGGTGACAGCTACACCTTAGATTTAGAAAGTTGCCTGTCACATGGCTTAAGCATGATCAGAGATATGTACCACATGCTCAGGTGCATAGAGTTACAACCAGGAGCACATATTAGTTGCAAAAGTCTGAGTTTCAAGCCCCGTGAGGAAGTGACTCTTCTTTCCAGCTCAGTGATTCAACTATCTTTTCCTTCCAAATGCGTTTTCTCTTGGGTAAAGCGTACTTTTCCCAATGTTAGCCATGTAACAAAGCCCCAAGAGTTTGAAGGTATATCTCATGGATATAGTGGATATAAGATGATCTTGCCATATAAGATTTATGCAGTCTTATATGCATTTTCTTATTAATTTAAAATGAAAATTTTGGACACATGTTCTATGTCTTGCTTTGTTTAAGTAAATTCAAGGTGAAAGAGGTTGGACAGTTTTTTGGAAGAAGTTATGATCTTGTGAGGGGCAAAGATACATGTATGTTGAATGTTGCCACATGATAGATAATAGCTGATAATTATTGATAATAGCTGAGGATGATGGCCAGGATGGGACAGGCTATAGACAAAGGGACACTTCTGTGTCATACTTCATGTCTCTTGAAACTTATTATAATTACTAGAATCCCTGCTGTAAAACTTGTGGAGAAGGAAGGGAACATCTTGGATTTGGCAGAGATTTTGTATATAATGAAATTTACAGTTAGCCAAATTGGAGTCATTCCATTGAATGAAGAAAGAGTTTACCCGTCTCTTTTGTCCCCTTCTAGCCATTTGAAGTTGACATTTCAATGCGTATTATTTTCTCCACAAATTATTTCCTTATGTATTTATAGATTTTCTTGAAGATAGCTCATAGATAGTTTAGTTGGGAACCCAAAGCATAGCAAATAATATACTGATTTCTCATTATTATTGAGACTTAACTACAAGTAGCCAAACATATATTTTTTTCAGAAAAAAATCATTAAAATAATTTTAGGCAGGTGGTATATGAGAAAGTCATGTTAATTAGAAGATTTGAGAAACACATTTAGAAAAAGAATACTTTTTGTTCTATATTTACTGAATTGGAAAATTTGTGGTAAAAATGCTGATGTCATAAAACTCTCTGGTCAGGCGATGGTGGCACATGCCTTTAATCCCAGCACTCGGGAGGCAGAGGTAGGTGAATCTCTGTGAGTCCAGGATAGGCTCCAAAGCTACAGATGAACCCTGTCTCGAAAAAAAAAAAAAAAGGAAAAAAAAAAGAAAGAAAAAGAGGAAACTTTCTTATCTTTATTTTTGTGGCAAATTGAACAAATCTTATAATTAGCTTCTATTTTAGAAAACCACTACTCCTGGTGTTGGTTTTACATGAAATATCAGTGCGGACCAGGCCTCCTATCAAAACCTCTCTTGGAAAGGAGACATGGATGCAAAAGTTGGGACAACTCTTTTTTTTTTCCTTTTAAATTGTTTTTATTGTGCTATTCATTTTTCTCTGTTCTCCTCCCTTCCTCCCCTCTCTTCTTCTCCCTTGTCCCATGACTCCCATGCTCCCAATTTACTCAGGAGCTCTTATCTTTTTCTACTTCCTACATGGATACATGTATGTCTCTCTTAGTGTCCTCTTTGTTGTCTAGGTTCTCTGGGGTTGTGGGCTATAGGTTGCTTTTTATTTGCTTTATGCCTAAAAGCCACTTATGAATGAGTACATATCATATTTGTCTTTCTGGGTTACCTCACTCAATTTGTTTTTTTTTCAAGATCCATCCATTTGCCTGCAAATTTCAAAATGTCATTATTTATTTTACCACTGAGTAATACTCCATTGCATACATATACCACATTTTTTTGTCATTTCTTCAGTTGAGGGGCCTCTAGATTGTTTTCAGGTTCATAATACTGCTATGAACATAGTTGAGCACATGTCCTTTTGGTTTGATTGAGCATCCTTTGGGTATATATATACAGTATTTTGGGAAATCATTGATCGCTTTCAGGACATTCCTACCAAGTATCTATGCATTCACAGTCTGGCCAGGTACAACAGGACAGACTTGGCTTTTTTTTTTCAACAATCTTTCATCATTTTACACACCAATCCCATTTCCCTCTAGCTCTTCTCCTCCTGCTCTCCATAACTTCTCTACCTCATCCCTCATCTATTTTTCAGAGAGGGTAAGGCTTCCCATAGAGAGCCAACAAAGTTTGGCACGTCCCTCTGCCCTGTACCTAAACTGATCATGTATCCCTCAAAAAAGCCAGTTCAAACTCTAGAGATAAATCCTGGTCCCACTATCAGTGGCCCCACGGACTACCCTAGTCACACAATTGTCACCCATATTTAGAGGGCTTAGTTTGAACCTATGTGATGTGGAATATCCATATATATATATATATATATATATATATATATATATATATGTTGCATGTTGCTTTTATTAGTCAACGAATAAAGCTGTTTTGGCCAATAGTATAGCAGACGAAAGCCAGCTGGGAAATCTGAACAGAAATATGTAGAAAGAGTAGGCAGTCAAGAGTCAAGGGGACGTTATGTAGCCGCCAAAGGAGAAAGATGTAATGTAGATGCCCAAAAAACAAGAGGTAACAATATGAAATAAAACAATGGGCTAATTTAAGATGTAAGAGTCAGTAAATAAAAAGCCTGAGCTAATAGGCCAAATAGTGTTGTAATTAATATAGTTTCTGTGTAATTATTTGGGTCTGGGAAGCTGGGGTGTCAAAGAGGAGGCTCCGCTTATACCTATGCAAGTTCCCCTGCTGTCAGTCCAGACTCGGCCCATCATGCATGCATGTTTTGTTTTTTTAAGCCTGACTGTTTAATACTTTTCCTTCTCTGAGGCAGCACTCATCTTTTTGAAGTTTCTAGTTTCTGGAATTGCTTTTACCATTAGTCACTGAATACTTAGACTACTTGAACATTCTCTGGTTGACTGAAGAGGACTATACTATGTCTCATGATTCTCTACTTAAAAAGCATCACCACACCGCAGTTGGGTTTCCTCATTCCTTGTGTGCCATTATGGCTTATGTCTCTTTACCACTGAAATTACTTACTTTACATATCTCATCTTAACTTCGCATTTCTAGGTCCCTCTAAGACTGTTTTGTGAAGGTTTGAATTCAGCTTTCAGAAAGGAATGATCAGTTTTGAGAGAGAAGCACACAATTGTATTGGCTAGCAAGATGCCTATAATTACTTAAAAACAATTGTCTTCAAGTTTTTGGTATATTAACTTGACAAGGCTATAGATAGTTGATCAAATCTTATTGTTCACAAGTAGTTTTATGTTTTCCAATGAGGTTATAATTTAAATCAGTGGACTTTGAGTAAAGTAAATTACTCTCCTCATCCAATTATTTGAATGTCTTAGTAGAACAGGGTTGAAGTTTCTCTCAGAAAGGAATAATTTTGTCTGCAATGTTTTTCATAATTAACTTACAGCATCACTTTCACTCAGGATCTCCATGTTGCTGAATTATCCCATAATGTCAGGCCTATCAACCTCCACAATCCTCCCCTCCCCTCTCCTCTCCTTTCCTTTCCACTCCTCTTCCCTCCTCGTCCCCTCCACTCCTCTCCTCCCATTTCCTAACATCCATTTATATACATCACGCATCCACTATTGGTCTCTATGGAGAACTTGCATAAAGTCCCCCATGGAAAGCTTTGTATAATCTTATTTTGATGGTATCATCTAACATATTCTATTTATCCATCTATTTTGTATCATCTAAAAGTCTGAAAATTTTGAGTGGCATATTTTGCGTCTCTTGAGATTATCTGCAGTCCCTAGAATACTCACTGCAAAAAGAAAATTATGAAGAAGAAAAGGAAGCTCTTGGATTTTCCATGAGAAAGACTTTGTATGAAATGGTAACTACAGTCAGCCAAATTGGAGTCACTTAATTGATCAGACAGAGACCATCATCTACCTTTTCTGCCTGTTGATCATGGTTAAAAGTGAGCATCTCGACATATTTTTTGTTTGAATGCTGAGAGTTGAGTGTATTTTCACTAGTCTAAGTGCAACACATTTCTTCCTTTTTATGTTTTGAATTAAAATATAATCATACAATTTATCATATCACCCACTTTAATTATTATAAAATTGATGCTAATAGAAATTTTCTTCATAGAGAACTCTATCATTCATTGATGGTTGTGTGTATGCCAAAGAGCACTAAAACATTACCCCTTTGTTCAGTTTTCTCTGGTAAAGAGGCATATGTCAATAGTTTGAGCAGCTGAGTACAGTAAGTATTATGGACATGCATAGTAGCACATAGCTGACTAAAATTCACCTTTAAAACATTATGTGTTGTAGGATGCCGCTTGTTTGTTCCAAGGTGCCTAGACTCCCGAAATTATCACTCAAAAGCCATATTATTTGCAACACTATTTGGCCAATAGCTTAAGTGTATTTCTAGCTAAAACATATCTTAAATTAACCCATCTCCATTAATCTGTGTATTGCCACGTGGTTGTGGCTTACCAGGCAAAGTTCTGGTGTCTGTCTCTGGCGGGGCTACATGGCTTCCCTCCCCAAGATTATATAAGTAGTGATGGTTTCTGGGGAGCGGAAAGGCTTAGGCCAGCAGATCTGTCTGGAAGCTGGAGCTTTCCTGAATCAACACTAAGGCTGGATGGGTCTTGGGAAAGGGACCATATGGTGAAGCAGCTGCCTTGAAGTCACCTGTGCTCACAGAAGTAGCCCTTCACCTATAGCTCTGAAAGTAACACCAAGAAACTGACTTTCCTCGGGCTAGATTTGTATGGAATCACTTCTTGGGGCTGTTATCAAATTTCTATTTAAGTATGCAAAAGTTTGTTCGTATTACCCAGAAGAAGTGATACAGCCGACATGAATGCAGTGATTTGGTCAATTCTTTCTCCTTAAGAAGTTTACGGTCACAAAGATGCTCTTAGCCACCCGTGATTCCTCTATATTTAACATATAGTATCCTCTGTATAATTCACAACAAAAGAGGAGCATTTCTTTAAAATGCATTAAAATTTTTAAAATAACCATGTAAGTGACTGTTCTGTTTCTACTAAACTATTGTCAATTTTGCTCAGATACTTTCTAATTTACTCAGTAACTGTAACATCCCATCTTAGTATTCCACATAAGAAGCATCCTGACATTCAAAGTCTGGCTGGATGCCTTTTGTTATTGAAAATATCACTTATTCTTGCAAATATGCTTTACAATTTTCTTAATTACATAGAGAAACCCTCATGTCTTGTGTAGACAAGCAGTCTTGGACTTATATTTAAGCTACCCTTTTCTAAGAACTGATAACATATGAATCACCTAGACATCTTGTTAAACACATATTCTAATCAGTAGATAGGGATAGCATGAGAATTTTTGCATTGCTAACAAGTTCCCGTGTTATAATGATGCTGCTGGTCTATGGAGACACTTTCGGATATGACCTGCTGAAATGTAGCAACACAGTTTTTCACTGTTTTGCACGTAACTCAGCAGCTCCTCCTGATGGGATCGTGCACTGACTTTCCAGAGGAACCTGGTCTGACACTGAAAGTCCACACTTTAGGTTCCCGTTCTAATTATAAACAAAAAATAGCAAATATACTTTTAATGAAGCATGAAACCAAATTGCAAACATCCTCAAATATTTATTGCTGAAAATAGCATAGTAGCCAATATTTGAATCTAGTTATTATATCATAAAATTAGGTAAAGGATGAACGATCATGAAGTTATTTGGGCTTAGTAATTATGGGCTAGTAAAATACACTAAAATTCCTCACATTCATAGAATGGGAGTTGTTAAGTCTAAACTAAACCCTAAGAAAATTTTCAAATAGATAATAGCTGTTAAGTATCTCCTGGCAAACTAAATTTATCTTTTCCATTCTGTTCGCTATTATAATGTCTCTCAAATATTATTACACACAGTAATCTCCTGCAGATTTTGTTAAATGGGTAATTAAAAAGCCTTAACCCCCAAAATGGATTCTAGAGGGCCAAGACCATATCCGAGAACCTTAATTCTACCAAATCCCTCTGATGGCCACTGCACAGTTAATGAACAGAAAGAGAGGCACTGCTGCAAAGTCATAAACCACTCTGAGCCTGACTGCTGCTGGTGACACTTGCTTCCAATCCTAGAGCTCCAGAGACAGAGGCAATTGCAATCCTGGGAGTTCAAGAGCAGTCTGGTCTTCATAGAGAGTACTAGGTCAGGCAGGACCACATAGTGAGATGTTGTCAAAAGGCAAAGGGAAGGAGAGGAAGGAGGGAGGGATGGAGGGAGAAAGGGAGGGAGGAAGGGAGGGATGGAGGGAGGGAGGGAGGGAGGGAGAAAGGGAGGGAGGAAGGGAGGGAGGGAGGGAGGGAGGGAGGGAGGGAGGGAGGGAGGGAGGGAGGGAGGGAAGGAGGAAAAAATGTCAGAGTGAAAGAGAGCTAACATTTTATTTTCCATTTAAATTTATTTATTTTAAATTTTCACATAATAGTTTTACATCCATATGAGGTAAAGTGAGAGTTGCACGTATTTTTGTGTGCATGCGTGTCTGAGTGGGCAGAAGTACCTACGTGCATGCACGTGCATGTGTGCACACGTCTGTCTGTTAATGTGTAGAGGCCAAAGATGCCTGTTAGTGCACTTGGAGGTCAAAGATGAACCTTGACTGTTGCTCAGAGCTGTCCATGCCTGTTTTAACAAGGTCTCTCAATGGGATGTGAGGCTCACTGGGTAGTCTCAACTGTCCGACAAGCAAGTTTCAGGGATCTGCCTGTCTCTGTCTCCAGAACTGGGATTATAGTGACACTCCCCAACTCCTGGTTTGTTTGTTCTTTTTATTTGGAGGCTGAAGATCAAACTCAGGTCCTTGGTCTTACACAACACACACATGACCTGCGGAAATCTTTCCAGCTGCCTTAGTATGATATATATACTGACACACATATATACACACACACACATATATATACCCAAAGTAAATCATCCCATTTGCATCAACAACCTGTCTGTCTCTTTAATTTTGGTCAGTTCTCTGCAGTGGGTGCTCAAAATCTTCTCCATTAGCTATTAATAAAAAATATTCAGTTAATTGTTGTGAAGCATGGTTATGATACTGTGCTACAGAATATTAAAGATTATCTCTAATGCACAACTGCATCTCATTACCCACCCACCACTCTATGCACCTCCCCTCCAGCAGAAAAGGCATTTTAATTCCTGACCCTAAGAGAAAGATACAGGAATCTACATGGAAAGGAGAAAGATACATAATCTCCTGAGGAAATTTGGAGCATGGAAGTCATGGGAAAGATTAGAAAGGGAGAAAAATGTATAGCTCAATGAAAACAATAAATAAATAAATAAGGACAGTATAGATCATAAAGAGGAAAAAAGAGACTCAGGCACATTCCTTTTCTTTGTTAGATATGGGACTAATGTGCTGTCTATCCAAAGAAAATACTCTGTAGAATCCCTTTGTTAGCATGAGTTAAAAAAAAAAGTCATTAATGTGCATTTAACTGTCAGGAGTTGGAAATGTATGTAATGCCCCTTCTTAAAGGCAGCAGGGCTGCCTGAGAGTACAGTAAACGCTTTGCTTGGCCTAGTAACTAAGTCTCAACATTTGTTAATGTTTTAAGCCTTGGATTTTGTTGTTGTTATAAGCAAAGCTTGTAAGGGCCAGGAAGTGGATGGCACTACGTACTCTTCTTTTAGTCTTGTTTCAGTTAGAAAAGGGTAGTCCGAGTTTGCACTGAAGGAGGAACAGCCCTTCTAAGCTGGATGTTTTCCACTTGTAATGTCCTGTAATTTGGTTTTAAGGAGAAGCATACACACAAAGGCTCGAATAGCACCCAGCAAATAGAAGACATCCCTGACTTTGTTGAATGAGACTGGAAATAGAACAAATAAAGCCAATGTCCGTTCTATTTTATTGTGTGTGATAACATTTTAAGGAAAAAGGAAACATAGCTGGGGGCTTGTATCATGGGGAAAGTCAAGAAATAACGTAGTAGGGGAGGGGACTTGTAAAATAATTACAGTAAGAACCCATCTGTCTAGAAGTCACTGAACCTGAGCCTAACCAAACATAGTCTGAAACAATTGAAAGGGGAAGAGGGCTGTGGCCCTTTTGTGTCATCTGTACGACTTTCGAAAACCTAGAGCCCAAGAATTACAAAAATATATTGATGGTGACAGTATAAAAACACAACTCTTGCCTCAAAGAAGCTAAGAGTTACATTATTCAGGTACCAAATAAATACCCATGACCAAGGAGCGGATTCAAGCTAGCGCCAGTTCTGTGTCCCAACACGGTAGCAGTCTGATGTTGTTTTTACAGTAACGGAACAAAGAGAGTTACAGGCAAAGGTGCTTGCCGTGTACATTGGAGGACGCTTTAGGTAGGCATGCTAAAGCCAAGTGGGAGAGGAATCACTGCTATAGGCCTCAGATACATGCTGAATGGCACCACTCTTAGCCTTTTGGATGGTAGCAGCTAATCGTCTGCTAAATTAATATATTCCAAAACTTTGTTCATCATATGGATGTTAGGAAGAGGCTAACGTTGGTCCAGGATAAATTGGAATTACTCTAGGCCTGCAGCATCCCAACCACTACAATCTTTGTCGTACCCATTGGTTGATTAGCCTTAAAGAAGGGTCAGTGAAAAGTGTAATTTCTTTCAGAGACTTCCATTCATACTTACTAGTTCTCTCCTTTTTAATATGGTCAAGTGTGTTATTGTCCTTAGTCTTTGTCAAGCCTGTAGAAAGCCCACCTCCCAACACCTGTCATCGCTGTGGGACTCTTCATATCCCCTTAGGGGGAGAGGATACTTTCTTCTCCACTCTCACAAGCTAAAACACTGCTGAGTAGATTAACAGGCTTTGAGCCAAAAGCACAGAGGCTCAACCATTTCACTTGCCCCCAGTGGTAAGGATGGCATATCCCATTGGGAATGTCTCTCTCGGCCTCAGTCCCAAAAATACAGACCTGAGAACCGTGTGAAGATTTGATCGCATGAGGCTGGGCACATGTGTGAGAAATCAGCCTTTGCTGTACCAGTCCTTTGAGACAGCATTATAGGTGCTCTGGAGCAAGAGTGATACTGGCTAATTCAACACTGTATCCAAATGAAGCCATTTTTAAATGTCTTACTTGTACTGATCTTGCCCTCTCTTCTTGGTATTTGTGCTTCCATTTCCTCTGGCTGAAGTTACACTTGCTCTCCATTTCTCGGCTGCTTTAACTCTTATCCAGCCCTTACACCTCAGCTTGTAAACCTCCCTGATCTCCCTAGACTGTGGTAAGGGCCCTCGAACAAGCTCCCTAGCAACCAGGCTATCCTCTCTCCACATGCACTGAATTGCAAATGCCTGTTTATTGGTCTGAACTCCTCTTGAGGCTGCTTGCTTAGCCACAGCAGAGACAGCATCTGTCCTGTCTCTAGTGTTCCCTCCCTGCCATGTCTAGTGCCTGGTTTGTAATAAACTTACAGTTCAGTTTACCAAGTGAACAAGTAAGCAAATAAACAAGTACAAAGGATGAGAGGTCCAATACTAAAAGTACTAAGCATAGAGTTTTTGAATCTCAATTCCCAGATCTCTCTATTTTTTTTTTATTTTTTTATTTTTTTTTTTTTTTGGTTAGGGAGAAGGTTCGAGACAGGGTTTCTTTATAGAGCTTTGGAGGCTGTCCTAGAACTTGTTCTGCAGACCAGGTTGGCTTTGAACTCCCGAGATTTATCTGCATTTTCCTTCTAAGTGCTGGGATTAAAGACGTGCGCCACCATCACCGTGCTCTAAATTTCTATATAACTATTTAACTTGTTAATTTCAAAGCAAATGAAAGTGGAGATTTTCCCATATCCAAAATTATTTAAGAACTTTTACATTTTTTATTAAAAATATTTTTTCAGGCAATATATTTTATTATGCTTCCACTTCCCCAACTTCTCCACCTCTTTTTACCTACCCATTTTCCCTTCATGTCTCTCTCTCTCTCTCTCTCTGTGTGTGTGTGTGTGTGTGTGTGTGTGTGTGTGTCTACCTATCTCTATCTCTCTCTCTTTCTCCTTCCCTCCCTCTCTTCCTCCCTCGCTCCCTCTCTTTCCAGAGCTCAAAAAATAAATAAAAACTCAAACATTAAAAAATAATAGACCGACTGGTGCCCATATGAATTTACAGAGACTGTGACACTATGTGCTGGTTCACATCATTCAGGTTCCAGCAGTGAGATGGTGCAGTGAGCTAGGGGCCCCAGTCCTCACCAACAAACTATTCGAAAGTGAAACCAGCTGGTGAAGGGACAATCAGTTTTCTCCAACAGAGGGTCACTGAGCATATCAACTATACTCCAGGGCAGGGCCCAAGGCCAGGGATAGTTGCCCAACACAAAAGAAACTCTGTGTTGTTTTGGCATTTGTTTTTTGTTTTTTGTGGGTTTTTTTTTTTGCCTTATTAGAATTTCTCTATTTTAATAGAGCATTTAACCAAGCAGGAGTCCTTCTAAACACAGAATACAGTGCGGCTGCATAGGTTGTGTTATCATAAAGCTGGCCTTTTGTCTTAGCTGTATAAACACAGACAGGTAAGCTAACCAATCTGTGCTTTTCTGCTCTGTATATAAAATGAGATTAAGGGAACATTAGTTCTGTATCCTTGTCTAGGATTTGACTTGGCAAGGCCAGTCTAGAGCTCAAACCAGTGCCTCTGAGGAGTCACGGCTGTGGCTTCTGGGGACCTGACTCCTCCCCCTTGGCTGTGGTTATCAGTCCTCAGGCAGCTTTGTCTGAAGTATCCTGTGTTCTCCTTGACAACGTTGTCTGACTTCGCTCTCCGCTGACCTTGGCTGTTTTTCTTCCTGTCAATAGTCTATATCGCTGTCCTTCCTAAGAAACTTACTTGGTTTATGTCATCAGTTTATGCAAGACCTCCTGGTCCCAGCTATTGTTTTCATGTTCTTTATTTTCTCGTCTGCTCTATTTCTCCTTCCCAGTCTTCCCACTCAACTGTTGCAGGTTGGAGAGACAAATCATTTGTTAAAAGCACTTGACATTCATCCGGAGGACAGGGGTTCAATTCCCGGCATCCAGGTGGCAGCTCACGAACCTTCAGTCCCTCCAACCCCATGGGATCCAATGTCCCCCTCTGGCCTTTGTGTTGGGTTATTCCCTCAGGTCACAGGGAATTGAGTCTGACTGTACTGGACTACAGTCACTAGCTATAAAGAACAACTTAGCCCCACCCTTACTGTCTACTCCTGAACAAAAAATATACTGAGTTATGGAAAACAAACCATCCTGTTCTGTCAAATCACAGGAAAATAGCTGAAACTTTCTGGTAGCTATTCGTGCATTTGCAGATTTATATATACCTGTCCCCAGCCTCTAAGCACTCTCTAACTTCATCCTCCAAAAAAATTTGGGGTCCCTTTCTATTCCAATAAATAGTCTCAGCCTGTTGAGATAAATTCTGTCTGCTTCTCTGCTTAATTTTTCTTACACTCTATGGGCACTGCACACACATGTGGTGCACAGACATATTTGCGGACAAAGCTTCCTTACAATAATTTTTATATATGATGAGATCAAACAGAATCACTGTGAGATTTGAAAGGGAAATAGGAAAAAAAACTCTATTATGGCAAATTCTATGTTAGTACCAATACTATACCAAAAGATTATGTGAAACTCAAACACAAATGTGGGTTATTTCAGGTTTTGCTGAAGGTTTCCTTTAGGCTATAGGAGTTTGTCCAGGACAGCGTATAGATCAATGCTTCTAAATTGGAGGTGACTTTGCTGCTCCGAGACATTTGACACTGTCTGGAGATACTTTGGCTGTCACAGCTGGGGGCATTCCTGGCATCTAGTGGAAACAGAAAGGATACTGCTGAAGTCGCACAGTGGGCAGATCACCCCACCCCCAGGCCAAGAATTAACAGGTCAAAATGTCAATATCTCCAGGGTTGAGAAGCTTGGATCTACATTGATTTCTGAGCTTCCAAGGACAAATCACTGCATTTTTTTCAGCTTCTTGGGTTCTCTCTCCATAAAAGATAGCTAATAACACCTGGGCCTTCCTACTTTGCAAGGATGTTGTAAAGATAAATTTAAGCGGAAAGATCCCAGCTCTCAGAGGGGAAAGGGTACTATTATAGCCCGAGGTGTTATTACCAAGCTGTGCCGGCACTTTCGCTCTCAGGAAGCCAAATGTTCTACTTGGAAATGATAATTTCCTCCACTAAATGAGCATTTTAGTTCCCAGAGGGACTCATTTTGTTCACCTTTTGCCATCATTGGATTGGGCCCATTACAGCTGTTGTTCTTCCTTTATGTGAAATTTCATAGCATACATCACAACAGGGCCACTCTTGGAGGAATGGGCACGCTGCAGCAATCAGCCGCACACATGGAGCCGGCTGTAAACCATCTCTAACACAACTGGCCTGGGTATTTATGTGCACAGACCTCCAACTCGGATGTTTCATCTTCTTCAACACAGAATATAAAATAATACTATTCTTATGAGTCAGGGTGCACATCAGCCACACTTCCAAATCCTGGCGTGTGTTAGCAGATCAATGGAAAAGCACAACTTTCATCCGTTATTTATAAAGTGACAGCCTTAAAGGCTAATTGGAATGGGAAGGGGAGCATGTAAGAGAACAAGGGAAAATTCAGGTAGGGAAAGAAAATCAGAGAACCACAAATTGATTCAACCCATATTAATTCAAACACCTTAAGTATGTAATTAATCAATAACCTGTGCAGGAAGATTGCTCTGCTTGCATAAAATTAAAATGCAACAGCATTGTTGTGATTAGAAGAAGCTAATGTCAGTGCTTGAGCCCCCAGATGTTCAGAGCAGTTGCTTTCTGATAAAAATCTGTGTTCACAAATTCCTCCCAGGGTGAAAAGCACTGGCTAGGGAAGGATTTCCCTAATGTGACTGATGTGTCACTGTCTGGCAGCTGCATGGTGGAGCTGAGGCAGGCACACTGTGCAGGGCACTGAAGGGGAAAGTTGGGATGACAACGGATAGTATGAACCAGTTCATCGGATTCTACCTGTGCCTGCCTCAGGGAATGTATGCTAGGCTTCCTGCTAGAGCTCGTTCTGGGGCCAGAAAAGGTGGAGTAGCAGCTGTGATGGAAGTGACTGAGTGCCCCCAATCTAGGGAAGAGGCTCTGTGTCCTACTTTCCAGTATTAGCGCTGCTTGTTTTGGATGTCATAGGGAGACACTAGCCTGTGACAATGGAAATCAAAGTCCTAAAGAACAGATTTTCATCTCTCTAGATATTGACCCAGGCACTGGATATCTGCATGTTGCTTTCCTCTTCTGTGAAATGAAGCTAATGGTCCTGCTATAATCCAACTATTGCAAAGACTGAAAGAGTTGGTGACTAGATCTCATTACATTTAATGTTTGGTTTCAACCCAATGAATGCATATTTACTGATCTATTTATAGAAAAACAATTTTTTGTATTTTTTGTACCAAGGATTGTGAAACTTCCTTGTGAATTCTCCTTTCAAATCTTCTTCCTCAAAGTGCTCTCTGGCTCTATCATACTATCACACGTTCCCTGCTTCACCAGAGGTACTGTCCTTCACTCTAATTGGTGACACATGCATCTGTGATGGATTCTGTCCTTGCCATGCAGCCCACACTCCTGTCTGGGCTTGGCCTTTATCCATACTGACACTAGTTGTAAGTGTGGGTTGTAAGTGAACACTCTCTGTGGTCAGTTCAGTAATCCTTTTTGACGAGAGTCTTACTACGTAGCTCAGGCTAGCCTCATACTCTCTATCCTCCTGCCCCGCCTCTTCGGGAACAGGGATTACAGATTTGTACCACTGTGCCTGATTTAGGCACACTTTTGCATGACTTCATTACGTAGTTCAATTCAGAAAAAAATAAAAGTAAGATTCAAGTTGTCCTTTCTCACCACAGACCTCTTTTGAATGCAGTGTAGAATCCACGGCCTAGGGCCAGATTGGAGAGAGGTGAGAATAAGGAGAAAACAAGCTTTTGGAGGATTGAGCCAATTAGTCTTCTTCCCTTGTCTGTGTATAAGCATGTGAGGCAAGGCTTGACTTTATAGTCAAGACTGGCACTGAACCCCTGATCCGTCTGTCTCAGATTGTTGACACATCTTTACCCTTCTCTAGGATAATAGCATGTTAAATTCCTAGATACTTTTTAAATCTATCACCCTGAACTGCTTCACTCCACCCTCGCCTTACTGTTTAATGGCAGCTTATTTTGTAAAGAGATATAAATAAATCCACAGTCTGAAAACGGGAAAGCACCTGCTATTTTTCCAAACAAGGGAGGTTGCCGCTTTTGTCTAATCAAATAAACTAAACTGCTATGTGGCATTCAAAGTCTAAGCGGCTGAACAAACGACAGCTTAGCTTGTCCATGTGTCCTTAAAACAACCACCATGACCAGCAAAGGAGAGCATTTGCAGCCTCACGAGACATTTATTTCATGTTAGACAGCTTATTGTTTGTTTTTTGTTTTTGTTTTTTTAGCTTGAGGCATAACACGAAACATTCCTCCGGACAGTGCCAGCCAGAGTCTGTTTCTCAGTCACTGACAACAGACTGTTGTGGTTGTTTCTGGTGGCTCAAGTCTATTATTGAACTGCAATCTTCAAAAACTATAAACGTCCACAAAAAGAATACACTGTCAGTTCTAATTGGGTTTCTGATCAGCTGTCCTGTTAAGAACTTACTTTGGAGCCTCCTCGTTTTCCTTCCTCTGTGTTCAGATATATAACTGGACAGAACTGTGGCACAAAGCAACTGTGTGAGCGACCATTAGCTGCCAGTGGGATTCAACATTGCCTTCCATTTGATTATTTACCTACTGTTCCCAAGGATTCGGTCAGACTCTGTAACGGGCAAAAGGGGCCAAGCAGGGGACAACCATCAGGCCTGACATGAGGCAGCGACAAAGGAATGAACTTAGGCTCCATCCAAGGCTTGCTCCAGTTGTTTGGGAAAAGTCCCATCCATTGTTAATAAGAGTGATGGTTCGGTGACTTTCCTGGACCAGCTGTCAGACGACAAGATTAAAAGGCAGAGACTGCGCGGTTATAAAGAAGGGTTGCTGTTTTTATCTGTCTGCCTTGTCACATTGATCATAAAGGACAAAGTCATCTGTGACTAATGCTGGACAAGGGCGAATCGGGGCCAGGCAGGTCCTCCTGCTATCAGACAACGCTGAGAGTTTGTTCACCTGGCTTCTCAAGAGATAACGGCAGCCTCCCTTCCAGCTTCTCCCCCTCTCACTCACCGCCAAAAGTACGGGTGCTCGAAAAGCCCCCAGTCCAATCAGCAGAGCCCAGGCCAAGTGGACAGATGGTGGTTTTTGCTGCAGGGGAAGCTAATGGCCTCATGTGATAGTGAGCTCATCCCCTTGCCTTTCGGGAGAGGAGACGGAGCTATTGAATTAGCTTTGCGAAGGATCCTCTTTCAGCTTAATCAACATTTGCAGAAGGAGAAATTAGATTGTACAGCCTGTAAATGAGGCTAGCCACCTCTGAGGCCAGACGTGGCTGCTTCTGCTCACCGTAGAGAATGGGCTCAATTTGTACAGCCAGGTCAGGCTTGAGTGCCTATTTACCAGCAATGATAGTCCATTTCGAACTCTTAGTGTGTTTGCCTCGAGAAAGAAAAACAAGTCAGCATCCTCAACTTTAAACCAGAAGATCTCCCAAATTCAGACTCAGACTAAGCAGCCTCAAGACAAATGCAGCTGCTTTCTGGGCTGGCCTTGAAGTTCCTGATTGTTAAAACCCTAAAATTTATTAGGTGCTGTATTTGTTGCTCTTCTAGGCAAAGAAACCTGTCTTGAAGGTTTGCAGCTGTTTAGCTGAGTTGATTACAGTACAGTATCAAAGTAAGTCCTTGTGCTGAAACTTCCTTCGTTCAATTCCATGTTATCTTACACCTAGTTGGGGAAATCTCCAATGCTGGTCACAAGAGTTTGAATAAAGCAGATCAAGCCTGTAGTGACCTTTAGACAATGCTTAAAAAAAATCGTGGCACATGCAAAGACAGCGACTTTATATGTTGTATGAAACAATGCTTTCCTCTAAATTAAATGAAAAGGACTGTGCCTACTTTACTTTAAGGTCTCTGAAAGATTAAGCTTTCTGAAGTGAATTATTTTTATTTCTTGTACACACTGCACACACTCACTATTTAATAATGCATGCGGAACAACTGATTGAAGGAAATTTTGGCTCTGTTTAAGGCATATTTTATTTAAATATTATACAACTAAATCATTGGTATTGAACCCACATACTTAAAACTATTTTCATAGTTCTGACTTTTAAAGAGAAGGACCATATGCAGGCTTCTCTGAGGAAGATTAACCAACTTTCACTGTTGGGAAATTGAAATTTAAATCAAAATTGTATCTGTACCTCTGCTTTTCCATGTTCAGAAATTATAGTCTGGGATGCAGGCACCAGGGGATCGCAGGCAGCGCAGACACACAGTGCGCAGTCTCAGAGGATCCGCAGGCAGCGCAGACACACAGTGCACAGTGCTCAGAGGATCGGTACCACCAGCCTTTGTTTTTCCATCAGCTCTAGCCTACCCTAGTCTCCCATAGCTCATATAAAGGAATTTGGGTGAGGGAGAATTCATCTTGAAGAATATGTTTAAAAACTCAAACATCGTCATTGGAACAGGGATTCCAGAAGGTCCCAAACCCTGAACATGCGAGCTGTGCTACAAGATAGGAAGGAACAATTTTGCAAGATGAGAAAGACATCACTCCAACAACATAAAATTCCATTACAGACACTATAGTATACAGTATAAATATCACCACAGTATGAAAATGCAAAATATTTACATATGAAACTCATAAAGTAGCCAAAACTAAAACCATATAGCTCATGTGTAAGTAAATAGTCCTCAAGTTAAATTAAAATCATTATGATAAAATGAACTAGAAGCTCTCTATGCCATACAACTATTTCTCTTTCAAATGTTGTGGATTCATTCTGAGTTAAGAAAAATCAGGTTTGATCAAGGAAGATCCCCTGAAAAATGTCTGATAGGAGTGGATGGCTCAGATGATCCAACATTTCAGAGCACCCCTGTTTCCGTTTCCTCTGAGTTCTATATCCAGAACAGCCTCAAGACTGCTGGCTAAGATGATACATCCTCACAGAATTCTCCAGGCAGACTTGACCATGATTCTAAATTTTCTTTGGGTTCCCATAAGATTATCAGTGCCCTAATCAGTGAGAAGAAGCCTAAGAAACTATGCCCACATTCCCCCCAAAAAATGAAATATGGGTATTTGTCTTTGTTTAGAGTGTTGGTTACAAGTTGTTATAGATAATGATCAGGAAGAAAGACAAAGGAGATGAGATTCAGAGTTCTTATTTTGAAAACATAAAGGGGGGAAAGTGCTGTGGGGTAATGCTTTTGTATCCTGTAAGATTTGTCACTTGTATTGGTTTAATAAAATGCTGATTGGCCAGTAGCCAGACAGGAAGTATAGACAGGGCAGCTGGACTCATAGAATTCTGGGGAGAGGAGAGGCTCAGTATGCAGTCGCCACCCAGACGCAGAGAACACAAGATGAAAATGCCTCACTGAGGAAAGGTGCCAAGCCACATGGCTAAACATAGATAAAAACTATGGTTTAATCTAATTTGTAAGAGCTAGTTAATAATAAACCTGAACTAATAGGCCAAACAGTTCATAGTTAACATAAGCTTTTGTGTTTTGGGGGGGACTGAATGGCTGCAGGACCAGGCAGGACAGAAACTTTCATCTACAAAATGTAGAGAAGATAAAAATTTTAAGAAAAATGACTACATTAGTAAAATCTAGATTAGTACAAATTACAAGATTGTGTTATTTTAAATTGTGTTTTAGAGCCAACATGTTCACATTAGACTCATGTCAAATAAAATAAATTGTCTCTATGTTTACTAAGAAATACACTTCTTTTTTTTTAATCTGTTCACTAATGATATTTGTTTATTGTCTTTGATCATGCCTGAAGTGCATTGAGGAGAAAAGTATAACCTTACACCATCATTGTCACTTTGTCATCACAGACCTCATCAATAATTACCATGATCATCACAAAAGCCAATATTTAATGAATATTTCTAACCTCCAAGAGCTATGCTTATAAAAAATTCCAGCAAATTAAAAAATAAAATTAGTATTGCTGCAAAAGGAAAACAACAGAGCTGTTATTCCACAGAGATGTTTTATGAACAGTGCTGGACAGAAGTAGGGAATGGCAGGGATCATGGAGACTATGGATAGCTTTATAATGAAGAAAGCCAGCACAGAACACCTACCATTCAGTTTTGCGGAGGAGATAAATTCCAATAAGGAAGCCTGCATATTGGACAATGATTAGGCAAAGGAGACCCTTAGCAGGCCCATAAATAACAGAAATGCTTGCTGTGAAGAAACCTACAGTCCTCATAGGCTCTGAGCCCAGTTTATATCACTACTGGACAATCCAGAATGTTTCATTGCCCTTACTATTAGAAGCCTCCCTTTTATTGTTACCTAATGCATCCAAACTTCTACTCACAATACTGTCTTAAACTCCATTCACTTGAAACTTCACCTACCACCTACCCATCATCCTGCATCCCACAAAATGGTTGAGCATTCTGAACAGCCCTCTCTAAACAACTTTCCTACAAACTTCTAGAGAAATAGTCAGCCAGAGTGATCTGAACAACTTCGTTCATGGAGCCCCTGCAAAGACCTCCACACAAGTGAGCAAACTCTCCGGTCCTACTAGTGCAGGTTGGTCGCCAAGCAACCCTGATGTACTGAGGAACATCATGCTCTGTTGCAGGGAGAGCATCACTGTGCCCACCCAGAAATGCTAGCAAAGCCTAACACTATTACAACTCAGAGAATGGCAGGCGTCTTGTACTGACAGCCATGCCCAGACCTGCTAACAAAACTCCCTTCCTAGGAGCTGCATATGAGGTAGTGGAATAAGCCCACTACACCCTGCAGCAAGAACTAATGCAACAACTACAGGAATCACGATATTAATGATACTGGCTAACTGAAGACACTATAAGTACTCTGTTAGCACAGTGCTAGCCTAGACCAAAGCATGGCCTACTAAATCATCACCCTGGAATATATCTCAGGAAAAATAACTTCATCCCAAAAGCTCCTATGAAATAAGTAGAGGCAATTCATCCGATGGATGTACAGATATCAGTGTAGGGACCCAGGAGGCATGAAAATGAAAGAAAACATGTCCCCAAAGCAGCACACTCCCTAGCAAGAAACTCCAATAATTAAATAATAATTTTAATTAAGTATATAAAAACATAAAATAATTGTTTTAAAGAAATTTCCACAAGATAAAAAAAGATAAAAACGGGCAAACAAATTTTTAAAAATTGAGGTAAAATCATTTTATGAATAAGAAATTCATAAAAATAATCACAGAACAAATCATAAAGTAGTATCAGAGCTTAGTAATATAATAAATGAAATATTCAGATGTAATAGAATCTGAATAACAGAATAAACCAAACAGAATATTTTTAGACTGTGTGTGTGTGTGTGTGTGTGTGTGTGTGAGTGTGTGTGCGTGAGTGTGTGTGTGTGTGTGTGTGTGTGTGTGTGTGTGTGTGTGTGTGTGCTTGAGTGGTGTACATAGGGACTAGTTAGGTATCTTCCTCAATTGTTCTCCATTATATCTTTTAAGGTAGGGTATATCAATGAACCTAGACTGGCTGGCCAGGAAGCTCCAGAGATTTGCATGTCTAGGCCTCTCTAGTTCTAGGATAAAGAAATATGTCAATAAAACCAACTGTTTTATGTAGATGCCGGCGACAAAACTCAGGTCCTCTAGTTATACAGCTTTGCAGTCAGCCTCTAGTCCTGTCAACAAATACTAGTAAAGCTTACCACAAAAGCCATTGAAAAGGCACATGACTTTTCTTCAGGAGCAAATAAGACAAACATGAAATATGTTATGAAATAAATAAATAGGTTATGAAATTATAAAATTAGATTTTAATAGCCTGCCTGCAGCAAGGTAAGACTGCAGGCAGGGAGATTTCTGACCAGCAAAAGGCACTGATCCTGTAGCAGAAGATACAATGGAGGGGTAAGTGTGCTCCTGACTTGCCACACAAGCCCTGTAAGGGAACACACAATTTTCCCACCATCCTTATCTCCCTGGGTATTCCGAAGGGGTGGCTTCCCCCAGCTAAACCATCTCTCCCCCTACCCCATTCCCACTTTCAGCCAGGAAACCCTTTCCTTCCTCTCTCCCTTTCTCGGGGCATAAAATCCTCCAACTCAGCCTGTGTGGGTGCCGCTGGGACGGGGTGGTGAGTGCAAACGGGCAGGAGGGAGTTCTTTTGTTTTAATAGCCTGCCTGCAGCAAGGTAGGACTGCAGGCAAAGTGACTCCTGGCCAGCAAGGGGCACTGATCCTGTAGCAGAAGACCCAGAGGAGCAAAGAGCCATTGAAGAGTATCTGAAGGAAGAGATGGGCAGGCACCAAGGCAAGAACTCCTCCAACAATCTGAAAAACAACATGAAAACACCAGATCCCAGCGATCTTACGACAGAAGAACTTGAACAACCTATTCCGGAAGAAGTAGAAAACAGTGTCATTATGAAAGCAATAGAGTCTCTTAAACAGGGTATGAATAACTCAATTAAAGAAATAGAAGAGAAATATAACAAAAAGATGGAAGAAATGAGTAAATTCGTAAACGATACCCTGCGAAACCAAAAAAAAAAAAAAAACCAATCAAACAGCTAATGGAATCAGTTCAAGAATTGAAAACTGAAATGGAGGCAATGAAGAAAACACAAACCGAGGGTCGACTGGATATGGAAAACTAGGTAAACAGAGACTTCAGGAACAAGCATAACCAATAGAATATAAGAGATAGAAGAACGAATCTCAGATTATGAAGACACCACAGAGAAAATAAACGCTCTGACCAAAGAAAACAGTAAATCCAACAAATTCTCATCACAAAACATTCAGGAAATCTGGGACATAATAAAAAAAAACCAATCTAAGAATAATCGGGGTAGAAGAAGAAGAAGAAGAATAGCAAATCAAAGGTCCAGAAAATATATTCAACAAAATTATAGACGAAAACATTCCCAACCTAAAGAACGATATTCTATGAAGGTTCAAGAAGCATACAGAACACTGAATAGACTGGATCAGAAAAATACATCCCCTCACCATATAATAATCAAAACACAAACCATTCAGATTAAAGAAAGGATATTAAGAGCTGCAAAGGAAAAAGGTCAAGTAACTTATAAAGGTAAACCTATCAGACTTACACCAGACTTCTCTATGGAAACCATGAAAGCCAGAAGGTCCTGGATGGAGGTGCTGCAGAAGCTAAGATACCATGGTTGCAAACCCAGACTACTATACCCAGCTAAGCTATTGTTCACTATCAACGGAGAAAACAAAATATTCCAAGATAAAAACAAATTTAAACAATACGGAGCTACAAATCCAGCCTTACAGAGAATATTAGAAGGAAAATCACAACCCAAGGAATCCAACATTCCCTACACTGCCTAAAATAACTCAGACATCTAGCGACCCTTCACAAGCACAACTCAAAGAAGGAAAACACATATACTCTACTACCCAAAAAAAAATGACCGGAGTCAACAACCACTGGTCATTAATATCACTTAATAACAATGGACTCAATTCACCTATAAAAAGGCACAGACTTAGAGATTGGATACGAAAACAGAATCCAACATTCTGCTGTTTACAAGAAACACACCTCAACCACAAAGACAGACACCTACTCAGAGTAAAGGGTTGGGAAAAGGTTTTCCAAGCAAATGGACCCAAGAAACAAGCAGGTGTGGCCATTCTATTATCTAACAAAATCGACTTCAAACTAAAATCAATCAGAAGAGATGAAGATGGATATTTCATACTCATAACAGGAACAATTCATCAGGAAGAAGTCTCAATCCTGAATATCTATGCCCCTAACATAAAGGCACCCACATATGTAAAAGAAACTCTTCTGGAACTCAAGGCAGTCATCAAACCACAAACATTAATAGTAGGAGACTTCAACACACCACTCTCACCAATGGACAAGTCAATCAGACAGAAACCTAACAGAGAAATAAGAGAATTATTGGAGGTATTGAATCAAATGGACTTAACAGACATCTTTAAAACACTCCACCCAAATAGGAAAGAATATACATCCTTCTTCTCTGCAGCTCATGGAACCTTCTCGAAAATTGACCACATACTCGGTAACAAAGCAAACTTCCACAGATACAAAAAAAATATTAGTAACCACCTGTGTCTTGTCAGATCACCATGGATTAAAGTTAGAATTCAACAACAATGCTACTCCCAGGAGGCCAACAAACTCATGGAAGTTGAACAGTCAACTAGTAAATCACCCCTGGGTCAAGGAAGAAATAAAGAAAGAAATTAAAGTCTTCCTTGAATTTAATGAAAATAAAGACACAACATACTCAAACCCATGGGACACTATGAAAGCAGTGCTAAGAGGAAAGTTCATAGCACTAAGTGCCCAATTAAATAAAACAGAGAAATCACACATTGGAGACTTAACAGCACACTTGAAAGCTCTAGAAAACAAAGAAGCTGATTCACCCAGGAGGAGTAGAAGACTGGAAATAATCAAACTGAGGGTTGAAATCAACAAAATAGAAACACAGAAAACAATCCAAAGAATCAAGGAAACAAAAACCTGGTTCTTGGAGAAAATAAACAAGATCGACAAACCCCTATCCAAACTAACCAAACGGCAGAGAGAGAACATGCAAATTAATAAGATCAGAAATGAAAAGGGGGACATAACCGGAGACACAGAGGAAATTCAGAGAATCATTAGATCTTACTACGAAAGTTTATATGCCACAAAGTTGGAAAATATAAAAGGAACGGACATTTTTTTAGATAAGTACCATATACCAAAGTTGAACCAAGAACAGGTGAACAATCTAAATAGACCTGTTAGTCGTGAAGAATTAGAAGCTGTTATCAAAAATCTTCCTACCAAAAAAAGCCCAGGACCAGATGGTTTCAATGCAGAATTCTACCAGAACTTCCAGGAAGAGCTAATACCTATACTCCTAAATGTATCCCACAATATAGAAACAGAAGAGTCATTGCCAAACTCCTTTTATGAAGCTATAGTTACTCTACCAAAACCACACAAAGACACAACCAAGAAAGAGAATTAAAGGCCAATCTCACTCATGAACATCGACGGGAAAATTCTCAAAAAAATACTGGCAAACCGAATCCAAGAACACATTAGAAAAATTATCCATTATGATCAAGTAGACTTCATCCCAGAGATGCAGGGCTGGTTCAACATACACAAATCTATCAATGTAATCCATCATATAAATAAACTGAAAGAAAAATACCATATGATCACTTCATTGGATGCTGAAAAAGCATTTGACAAAATTCAACACCCATTTATGATAAAGGTGTTGCAGAGACTGGGGATACAAGGATCATACCTAAATATAATAAAAGCAATATACAGAAAGCCGACTGCTAACATCAAATTGAATGGAGAGAAACTCAAAGCCTTTCCACTAAAATCAGGAACACGACAAGGCTGTCCACTCTCTCCATACCTCTTCAATATATTGCTATTGCTTGAAGTTCTAGCAATAGCAATAAGGCAACATACGGGGATCAAGGGGATTCATATTGGAAAGGATGAAGTTAAACTTTCGTTATTTGCAGACGATATGATAGTGTACATAAGCGACCCCAAAAACTCTACCAAAGAACTCCTACAGCTGATAAACACCTTTAGTAACGTGGCAGGATACAAGATCAACTCCAAAAAATTGGTTGCCCTCCTATACACAAAGGATAAAGAAGCAGGGAGGGAAATCAGAGAAATATCACCATTCACGCTAGCCACAAATAGCATAAAATATCTTGGGGTAACTCTAACCGAGGAAGTGAAAGACCTATTTGACAAGAACTTTAAGTCTTTGAAGAAAGAAATTGAGGAGGATACCAGAAAATGGAAAGACCTCCCCTGCTCTTGGATTGGGAGAATCAACATAGTAAAAATGGCAATTCTACCAAAAGCAATCTATAGATTCAATGCAATCCCCATCAAAATCCCATCAAACTTCTTCACAGACCTTGAGAGAACAATAATCAAGTTTATATGGCAAAACAAGAAACCCAGGATAGCCAAAACAATCTTATACAATAAAGGAACTTCCGGAGGCATTATCATCCCTGACTTGAAACTCTATTACAGAGCGACAGTATTGAAAACAGCTTGGTATTGGCATAAGAACAGAGAAGTCGACCTATGGAAACGAATAGAAGACCCGGATATTAACCCACAAACCTAGGAACACCTAATTTTCGACAAGGGAGTTAAAGGTATACAATGGAAAAAGGAAAGCATCTTTAAGAAATGGTGCTGGCATAACTGGATGTCAACCTGTAGAAGAATGAAAGTAGATCCATATCTATCACCATGCACAAAACTCAAGTCCAAATGGATTAAAGACATCAACATTAATCTGACCACTTTGAACCTGATAGAAGAGAAAGTGGGAAGTAGTTTACAAGATATAGGCACAGTAGACCACTTCCTAAGTAGAACCCCAGTAGCACAGACAATAAGAGAAACAATGAATAAATGGGACCTACTGAAACTGAGAAGCTTCTATAAAGCAAAGGACACTGTCAGTAAGACAAAAAGGCAAACGACTGATTGGGAGAAGATCTTCACCAATCCCTCATCAGACAAAGGTCTGATCTCCAAAATATACAAAGAACTCTAGAAACTAGACACTAAAACTCTAATTAACCCATTTAAAAAATGGGGTACTGAACTGAACAGAAAATTCACAACAGATGAACTTCGAATGGCCAAAAGACACTTAAGGTCATGCTCAACCTCCTTAGCGATCACGGAAATGAAAATCAAAACCACTTTGAGGTACCATCTTACACCTGTCCCAATAGCTAAACTCAAAAACACCAATGATAGCCTATGCTGGAGAGGATGTGAAGTGAGGGAAACACTCATCCATTGTTGGTGGGAATGCAAACTTGTGCAGCCACTGTGGAAATCAGTGTGGCGGTTTCTCAGGAAACTGGGAGTCAACCTCCCTCAGGACCCAGCAATTCCACTCTTAGGAACATACCCAAGAGAGGCCCTATCATACTACAAAAGTATTTGTTCAGCTATGTTCATAGCTGCACTATTTGTAATAGCCAGAACATGGAAACAACCTAGGTGCCCCTCAAGAGAAGAATGGTTAAAAAAGGTGTGAAACATATACACATTAGAGTTTTACTCAGCGGTAAAAAAAAAAAACAATGACATCTTGAATTTTGCATGCAAATGGATGGACATAGAGAACGCTTTACTGAGTGAGGTAAACCAGACCCAAAAAGAGGAATATGGTATGTACTCACTCATAAGTGGATTCTAGCCATAATTAAAGGTCTTTGAGTCTATTATTCATGATCCCAGAGAGGCTAAATAAGAAGGTGAACCTGAAGAAAATCATATAGTTATCCTTCTGGATATTAGAAGTAGACAAGATTGCCAGGCAAACTTGGATGCATGGGGGGTGGGGGCTAGAAGTAAGGGGAGAAGGTTAGGGAATGGGGAAAGGGGGAGGATTGGGGATGGTTTGGGGGAATTGGATGGGGGGAGGGAGGAAGAATGGTTATGGGAGCAGGGAAGTTTATATCTCAACTAAGGGAACCATTTTAGGGTTTGCAAGAGACTTGATTCTGGAGGGCTTCCTAGGCCCAAGGAGAGGTCCCCAGATTTTTCCCCGGGCAGCAAAGGAGAGGGTGCCTGAACTAGCCTTGGCCCATAACCAAGTATTTTGCATGTCACCACAGAACCTTCATATGGCGAAGGATGGAGATAGAGAAAGAGACACTATTGGAACACTGGACTTAACTCCCTAGGTCCTGATGAGAAGCAGAGGGAGGGAGAACCGTGAGCAAGGAAGGCAGAACCAGAGGGAACCTTCATCCAACGATGGATGGAGATAGAGACGGAGACCCACATTGGAGCACTGGACTGAGCCCCCAAGGTCCAAATGAAGAGCACAAGGAAGGAGAACATAAATAAGGAAGTCAGGACCGCGAAGGGTGCGTTCACTCACGATACAAGGTGACTGATGTAATGAGAGCTCACCAAGGACAGCTGGACTGGGACTGAACGAGCATGTGATCAAACCGGATTCTCTGAATGTGGCTGACATGGGGGCTGACTGGAAAGCCATTGTCAATGGCACTGGGTCTTGTTTCGTCTGCATGGACTGGCTTTTGGGGATCCTGGTCTGTTTGGATGCTCACCTTCCTGGACCTGGAGGGGGCAGGAGGAACTTGGATTTCCCACAGGGCAGGAAACCCTGACTGCTCTTGGGAATGGTGAGGGAGGAACAGAGGGAGTGGGGGGAGCGGGAGGGTATTTGGAGGAGGGGAGGAAGTGAAAATTCTTTAAATAAATAAATAAGGAAATTTAAAAAAAATAAATATGGTATGAAATAAAGTTGTAAAACTGATTGACAATTTTTCCTTCTAATTTTAAGTCTCCAACCAGACTGAGGGCTATATTTTTGTTATTAGAAATTTAGCTCAATTTGCTTGCATGTATCAAGAAGGTTGTCTCTACAACATGCATTAAACAATATTTCCTACTTCACTGGCAACTCTACCTTATATCTTATTTTATGTCAGCATTAAAGATTAAGATACTATCTCCCAGCAATTGTAGAAAAGATGAAAACAATTTTAATAATTACTGAGTTGCTCATTACCTCAATGATTCCATTTCCATAAAGTCCTCATTTACATGTTCAACTATGGACGCATGTACAATGATACAAAAACTTAAGAGTAAAACAATATGGTATCTGATATCACTGATAACATTTCTGAGACATTTGCTTATTATTCAAAATTTCTTGCTAAAGAATACTGTATATAAAGTTCCCTGGGTGAAACTGTTTTAAAATTATTTAACTAATAGAGTGAAAGAAATACCTTGGATTGAAAGATTTATACCCTAACTTTTACTTCTACATCTGAAGAATTTTTGAGCACTTACCGGTTGCCTTTTGTTAGATGATGAAGATAATAATAATAAAAAAAATGGTTCTCCCTTAATGCAGTCTAAAGTGGAGACACTTGTGACCGAGTGGTAACTACAGGATAGGTCACGTACAGAGGTCTCTCAAAATATTCAGAATACCCAATATATCTATAATAGTTTATTAAATGGCAGAAGGAAGGAGAGGTATGCAATTACTTAGGAAGATATTACAATCAGAGGAAATTTCAAGAGCAAGGACAACAAAATGAGAAGCAAGGAAAATTCAGAGAATATAGCTATGGATAGCCTGAAGTAAATACAACATGAGCAACATTCTCAACACACAAGTATTCACTTTCCCTTTAGAAATCAGCATCGTTGGAAGCGATGACTCTAACTCCATACAGTGCCATTGTAGAGTTGTTTGTTTATGTGGACCTTAGATGTCTATTTACCAAAGAAATAAAAGAATACTGAAGTAGAACTGAAGGGTGATGGAAAACACAGTAACTGCTGCTCCTGCTACACCACGCATGACATGCATTGCTAAATAAATGTCCCTTGTGACACTTGAGAAACAGGAATTAAATAGCAAAGCCCTAACTAATGGTTTAAACTTAAAGACATACTGAAATCTCAGCAACATAATAGTAAAAGGGGGGGCTATAATCCAGGACAGCCAACATGATTATTAGACATGCCTAGGGAAACTGGACCTCAGAGGGAGATTGTTGGGCCTACCATCCCTGCTGCTGCCTTAAAACACTGGCCAAAAAAAAAAAAAAAAACTCAAAGAGGACAGTCTATTTGAATTACACGTTAGAGTCCACCATTGAAGGAAAGAAAGGCAGGAAGTCAAGGCAAGAACTAAAGGAGGGGCAATGAAAGAACCCTGCTTACTCATTTGTTTTTCCTCTCAAATTCTGCTGCTGCTTTTCTTATAGCACTGCCAACAATGGGTTGGCCCTGCCTACGTCATTTGGAAGTCAAGAAATTGCCCTCATAGACAGTCCCTAGGCCAGTCTGATGGAGACAATTCTTCAACCGAGGTCTCCTATTCCCAGATGTGTCAAGTTGACAATCAAGATTAGCCAACACAATTTCACATGTGTTGCATATAAACTCTTAGTGAACTTGAGCGTAGTATCTTCAGGAGATCTAGAACTAAAGGAGTCAATAAGATAAGTTGCAAGTAGCAGATTTTTCAGCAAAGGGAATAGTCAAAGTAAGGCAGAAAATGTTCAATGACATCGGTTTTAGAATCTATAAATGGTGACAATAGGATCCAGCTTCCATAGATAAGGAAAAATGGAGAGGCGATAATAGCTACATGTAGAAATCAGAATCCTAGTCTCGAGAATGACGTTTACTGGGGGAATTTAAAATAAAATCAACTGAGAAAACATAGTAGAGTTTTCAAAAACTTGATTGTCAGGGACCACAGAAACCCAGAAAAACTTGGCATCCTGTAAGCACCAGGTTTAGGACAGCATGAGGAATGTGAGGTCTCACCTGGAGCTGGTTATAAGATTCATAAAGTATCACGTGACTCTGAAACTGACATCATAAGTCTACAGGTAGAAGAACACCAGACTTGAAGTGGAAGGAAAGGCGGAGGTAAGTACCAAAGTACAAACAACCACTTCAACGGAAATATCTAGGGAAACATCTAGGAATACTCAGCTATTTTCGTACTTGAAAAAGCAAATGAACTTGAAATGAATAGAAACTGAAGTCACGTGTTTCTAAATATATTGTGAAGGTTGACCAATTGCCAGAGGTTAGAACAACCTTGGGGGCAGGAGGATTCAGAACATTTGGGTTCCATAATAAGACAGCCACACAATGCGTGCCGCATAATTGGGACTCTGCTATAAGACTGTCATTCCTAAAAGATATTCAAGTACCTCCCCCAAGATGAGATTCAAGCTACACAGGAAGGAGTAAAATTGCTCACCATCTACTCATGGAAATTCATTTTCGATTATCTTAAAGTGCTTTTACTCTGTAGCATCATTTTTGACGGTGAGTGAAATCACAGTGCCAGGATTGTTTTAAAAAGTAAATGTATCACTCATCAAAGGCAATTCTGATGTAATCAGCATTGACTTTCTAGGAAGACGTTTTACCCATTTAAAATATCTGCTTCGGGTCCCATTTCCAACACTCCAGCAGGATACACACAATTTGAAAATGACAAAACCGCCCATCAGAAAATCTCCTTTTGAATACTTGTTCCATGGGCTGCTACTCATTGAGTTACAAATAGGAAGGCTAAGAGTACAATTATCATGACTTGTGGAAGGAGGATTCTGAGGCCATTGGGCATATACTAATTTAGTTAGTTCATTGAATATGCGTGAATATATTTCTTTTTATCTGATCTTTGTCATAAAGAGACTTAATAACATTACAAAATAGGATTCATGAAAAAATATTTGAGGAATAAAATTGAAATAAAGGATAATATCTGCTTTCTTTAAAACGGGGGTTTTGATAATAACACAAACACCGATTTAGAGAACTATTAAAACTCTAGCTACAAAGGAAATGAAAAACTTGCATTGTCTGTATTCCCGTCATCTCCTCGGCTGCCCATCTCATAATACCCTTATTGCAACTGACATGGGGCGATGAATGCAGAAATGTCAGACCAAAAGGAGCATGTAAAGATAAAAGGCTATAGGGTAAAGAAAAAAAATCCACAGAACAAAGGCCAGACTGCATGTTACTTTTGTTACCATTTTGTTTCCAAAAGCTGCCTAGGTGAAAGCCGAGAGCTAGGATTCCATAGAGAAAGAAGCAATCCACAAAGGGTACTGGTGTGTCTGAAAAATTATCGTACAGGAAAAAAATAGAAAGGATACTACTGAAAGTGTGCTCGGAGCTCACCCCCTCTATCTCTATTTCTACCTATGTACCCTCTTTTTTCTCCTTCTCCAAACATCAGCTCCACATTCACATACTGAAAGCTTAAAGGATATCGAAGGACTCTGCCAGAGAGTAGTTACCCCAGCATTTCCTATAACATCAATGGCAAGCTTCAAAACCTGAGAATCAAGTTCAGCAGGAGCCATTAGGTTCTATTGTGCAGAAATACAGACTGTAACTTAATGCGGTGAGAATCATGAGTATCAGCAAGAATGACTGCTTCCCTGTGCTTCAACTCCTCTCTCTTCTCCAAAAAAGAAAACTGCTCACTGCAATCTACCAAAGAAAGAAAATCACGTCCTAATGAGTTCACTCTGTCAGGCATTAATAGTACCTCCCAGACACACGTCTTCTTGTCTCCCACAGAATATATTTTAGGTACACCAAGTCTCACAGAGAGGAGTTTCCTCTCTGAAGAGCCCTAAACACCACTGTCAGTTTACTTGTAAGTACTTTGCTCTCCGCAGCTTTCTGGATGACATAGTACAAATGTCAACTTGCCTTTAATCTCTATTTTTACTCCACTTTTCATGAAAATCACCTTATTTAATTTTACAAATTCAGTTATTTAATAAGAATTCCACCAATACTCTTAGAACATCTGTAGGATAAAAAGCCCTTAATTTATAATAACATCTGCAGAATTTTCCACAAGAGACTTAGCATCCAACATTAGGTGAACTAAAGGGTCATCATCTCTGAAGAATGAAGAGGATTCGGAAGCTGCTAGAGAACACCTAAAACTCAGAGGGAAGGAACCATGTGAGTGTTGACAATGCAAGTTAAAAATTTCTGCTCATTCCTGTTTCTGCCCTTAAAAAATCTGTTAAACTCAATGAAAGACGTTCCTTTGGATGTGAACCAAAACTCTTACAGCGGGCCCCTTCTTTTCCACCAGCCCTTTAAAATGGTGTAACCAGGTGAGAGTCAGGTGACAGGGAGGAACTGAAAAGGGAAATAACCTGAGATTGTTTGTGTCTTATATTGATAGCAAAATAAATACAGTTATGGGTCTTAGTTATATCCTAAACAGATGGATAAAAATAAGTTGTATTATTGGTAAGCAAAGAACCAGAATATAAAATCTGAATTAAAATTTTTTGTCTCCAATGAAAAGTGGAAACGGGAAAGAAAAAATTATGGACTATATGAATGCCAAACGAACAAGTTGCTTCTCAAAGCAGTGACAAAAGAGTTGAACTAGCACATAAATTCTTAAAGTGACTGCAATTTAGTGTTCTGGAGTCTGGAAAAGAGAAGGGTGGGTGAGCAAAAAAGAAGGAAAGCAAAGAGAGTAAAGACATTCCTTAAGCAATACCACATAAAATACAATTTAATGTGATGAATACCGTAGACATAAAGATGACAACTTCATATCGGAAAGGAAAATAGAATAGTAAGAAGATATAGTAATCATGGACATAAAGTCCCAGTTAGATAATCTCAAAATATATAAGTCAAAATTAAAATAATTGCTAAGAAAAAAAAATGTTTTAGTGGAGATCTAAATGCACTGATCTAAAGAAAGACAGACCAAGCAAAGAAAAATAATACAGAGAACCAAAACTGTACCTTTAACAAATTTAACCTAACAGATACATTGAAAATGTGTGTTTAGTAAACAGAGCATGTGCTTTCTAATTTTTCATGTACATAGAGATACTAAAAGCTTTGCCTTGAATTAGGTTAAAACACAATCTAAATAAATTACAACTTATTAACAACATACAGATTATATTACAATCTTTTAGCCTTTAATTAATATACAGATGATACATTTGTGTACAATTGCATATTACAGGGTAGTGTATGATATTTTAATAAATGCATTAAATGCATAATTATCACAGTAGAGTAACTGGTATACTCATTGCCTCAAGTATTTATCATTTCTTTGTGTTGGGAACATCAAGATCCTTTCCACTATTTTCAAATTTCCCACTAGGTTTTCAGGTCATATTTTCTAAGCACAATACAAAGAGTTTGTAAATAAAGGGGTGGGAAATAGCTCAATTATAGAAAAACTGCCGCCCAGAATGAGCAAGATTCTGGAGTTTGGGTCTGCTGCACCTTAAAAAAATAATAATAATCAAAAGAGTAACAAAAGAATTATACGTATAATTAAAACACAATAATACTGTTTACAAAAAACCAATTACTCAAGGAGGAAAGAACTAAAAATATTAAATAAATAAAGCAATGGATGATAAAATACAACATGAAGTAATGTAGTAAACAGGTAAAACAATGACAGACGTCTACTGGAGGGAACCACACAGACCCAAGGCGAGAATCTACAACTGGTGTTTGTACAAATGGACATATAGCAAGCCACCTTCTTAGTTTCCATGTTTAAACTCATAGATTCGTGCTGTTCACAGGCATGGGAAAAGAAGTTTCTTCTGAAGTTAGTGTGGAGACTTATAACTATTGAAAGCGCTAAGGATAAGTGACTATCACATGCTCACCCTAAAGGAGACATCTGTATGAGCCTGCTCCTAGGCAGAGAGACAGTTTCAATTCCCTCAGTGTGGCAGTCATTGATAAGTTGTCCAAGCTCCAATACAGAATACCCTAACTATGCTCATATATGCAACCCCAATTAAGCTGGAGGTTGGGGGGGGGCGTGAGAGTAGGAAGAGGACTAATTAGGAAAAATGAGAAGAAAACAGAATCAGAGGAAGTGGGAAGAACCTAAAACAGGGGAATGGAGAGCGTATATGATGGTCACATACATTGTGTATGTCGACAGAACTGTCAGAAGATGTTAAATCCAAAAAACAGCTAACTAAATACAGAAAAGGAACGGTAAGGAGAATGACTAAAATGAAATTAGTCAAGCATAAAATGAAAAAAAAATCAGATATTTTTAAGATCAAGCAATAAGAAAATAAAAAAAATAAGAAGGTCAATGACATATTTAAAAAGATAAAAAAAAAAAAGGTAATGATTTTCCAGTGGGATTCAGTATGAATCAGGAGAAACAAATATGTAAGCATGACAAAGGAGAAGGATTGTGGGAAATGGCTCAGTAAGTGATCCCTGTGCAACTATGAGGACTTGAGTGCAGCTCCCAGCCATCTGTGAAAGCCGAACACGTTGACATGTTGACATGCATCTGTAACTCCAACACACAGAGGTGATAAAGAAAGCTCCCAAAGCTTGCTGGCCAACCCGTCTAATCAACCACTGAGCTCCAGGTTCCTAGAGAGGCCCTATCCCAACAGAATGCAGTCCTTGTGAAAGACTCTCTAGGGCCACATCTGGCCTCCACTCAAACATACATACACACGCACATGCACGCATGCATGTGTGCACACATTCACATGCATGCACACACACATGCATATCAACAAATGTGCACACACGTGAACTCACAACCATATAATGCCACACACATGCACAAAGAGAAGTTAAATATTGTTTCAAATCATGCAAAATGAGAGCATTTAATCAAATTAAATCTGTTACTTTGCAAACCATTAGGGAAGTTTTTATTTAATTGTATATCAGTAAGTAGCAAAGCAGTATCACACGTATTTTACAGAGGTCCTCACTTACGCAATAAAACAAAATGAAGAGATAAATATTCAAATAAGAAGTCAAAATTTTATGTGAAAAAATACATAACTGCATAAAAATAAAGAAGTAGACTGCTAAAATTAAGAGTGTGACAACATAGTGAATAAATGCTATCTAAAAGGGAAAAAAGAACCCAGCAACTTACCTCTAAAAACAAAATCACTAGCAGCATATATAGCAGTCGAACTGTGAATAAAACCTATGGAATATGCAAGCTAGCTTAATAAACCACTATGGAGAAATATGAACATTACTAAATGGAACTTAATGAACATTCAAGTATACCAAAGTAGATGAAGTTATATGCCAACCATAGGATGACTGAGTGCATATGTGGAAAACATCACTTACTCATTTTTAACAACAAATTCCTGAACTTCTGCATCCTAGACTCTCACCCGGGCTGTGATGTTGTTATATCAACGAAATAGAAAATGACACAATTTATCACAGGCATTCAGCGACAAATGCAGAGTGTTCTAAGGCCTTGAGCTGACTTGTCATGGGGCCAGAGCACTGCTGTTCACAGGTTATGTACCGTTCAGACTTTGTAGTGTGGTAATTCCAATGAGAAATTTCTTAAATTCATATGTAAAAATAAACTCTAAAAATATGATAATCCTAGAAGAGAAAAATCAATTGATGGAGAGCAATTCAATCAGATATTAAAGTTTTACAAGACTGTACTAATCAAGGCAATGTTGTTAAAGAAAATGATATGAAATTTAAAAATAAATGTATTTGCACATGTGTATAATAGACAATTTATTCCAGTGTTACTCACAAATATAACACAACATAATAAGTTTGTAGGTCCATAGATTAGTGGAATCCCTTGGGGAAGGTTTGGGAAAACCTGGTAAAACTATGTGTTTTGTTCTTTAAAAATAATGCTAGCATGTTCCCCGAGTGACCTGCGAGCCAGGCAGAGGCTACTGCCAGAGAGGTGCAGGTTCCTCGCCCCAGAGCTGGCGGGAGCACCCAGCCATGCAGCCGGGAGAGTCAGGCGGGCAGGTGACCAGATGGCGGATAAAAGGCTTACAGGACATAATAAATAGACGTAAGGCTAAACATAAAGGTAAACATTTATTACTTAAAGAAGAGGGAGAGAAAGAAAGGCAGAAATAGTAAAAGAGAGAGAGGGGGGAAAAACATGTGTGCTCGCACCGAGAGAGGGAACAGAAGGAAGGGGTTAAGATGGCAAATGAGAGGTCAGGAGTGGCTGGGAGTGAGCGTGGCTTGACCCTTAAAGGGACCAGAGATCAAAAGGAATAACAATGTGCATGCTATATATTCTTAGCTTTAATCTTCTAGGGAAATTTTCATACAAAAATATAAAGAAAAAGCACACTGATTAAAGTATTGTTAGAATAGCAAAGCGTGTGAATCATCTTTAAGACAAAAAGATATGTGAAATGTTGTAGGTGTGGCCGAATACTGAAATTAGACATACCAATGCTAATGGTCTCTGCTGTCACCCTGGGTGAACTGAGAGATTCCTGTGTTATTATTACTAATAACATTTCTCCCGTATGAACATTTCCTGAAACAATTTACATATGAGGCAGCACCTGAGCAGGGACTATTCACCCTCAATATATGCTGTCTGAGGCTTCCAAGTGGGAAAAGTAGAAGGAAAAATCCACCCACATATGAAAGATAAGTTCTTCCAGCATGACTGTCTATCGTGGCTGCTGTCACTGTAGAAAACAGATCCACCTTCAACCTTCCAACTGGGCTCACACCAATGATACTCTAGCAAATTTCTATGTCTCCAGCCTTCTTTAAAACTTCAGAATTGATCTCTTATCCTGAGGTTTCCTGCTTCTTAGGCTGAAGAGCTGCTTTCGTGCCTCTACAGTATGTAGACAGGAATTCTGTGATTACTCAGACTTGAATCATGTAGTACAACAAATCTCCCCTGACAATCAGTCTGTTCTCTGATACAAGTATGCACAGACCTTAGAAGAAATTTTGTTAACGAGATGAATATGACAAGAACACCAAAATAGCAGAGAAGATATGCTTTGAGCAAATATAAAATATGTATAAATTATTCAGGCTATAAACTATCATGATTGCATTTTTGTGTGTGCTTTTAGGTGCAAATAAAGACAGAGGATAGTCCCCATAGAAAGCAGATGTGAGTGGAAACCGTCATGGTTGGAGTTTAAATAAAAAGAAGTCCATGAAATCACTAATGCTTGAGTGTTATTTTGCCAATGAAAACCAACTAAGATGCCAAATTCATAGTGGAGTGACACCCTCCTTGACAGAGATGGAAAAGGAAGCTAATAGTGCTGGCAGATATCAGTTCCCCCGTTAGCCTGCTTATACAAATAGTAAACTGAAATATTGAGAGAAACTCTGTATTTCCAAAGACCTGGAGAGTCCAACTCAGGGCGGTTATCTAGACACCTGATATCTTACATTCATCACGCTGCACTTTTACTAAATTATTTCACTGACCTTAAGAGGTGACAGGAAGGACAAAGAATGTCTTATAATCACATTCATAGAATATTTAAAACAGTATCATGTGTACAAACTACCCATCACAGTCAAAGAAGTTAAATGACTTGGTCAAGTACATACAGTTGATAGTGAATGGTAAATGAACCCTTGAGTTACCCAAAATCACAAGGAATTAAGATAGGATTGGAAGATTAAACTCGGGGCAATGTTCTTAACAAAAGCAGAATACATACGGCAGAACATTTAAGTAAATATTTAAGAGCAATGACAAATACACAAGTAGATGATATTACAGGGGGTAAGGTAGAAGTAGGTCAGTAGAGAAATAAAGAAATACTGTGAATTATGGGAGTAAGATGTTATCTACACTAGGTGATATTATTCTCTCTCTACTGTAGATGGTCTGATAACTCTACCAAGACTCACATACTAAACCCACCTCCACAGGACTGGACTGGAGGTTTTCTCTATGATAAACACATCATGCTTGGACCATGATTCACAGCTTTGAGGTTACCAAGTATCTTCATTGTCAGTATTGGTTGTAATTGTCAACTACTCACTTACTAATTGTTAAGAGATACAAAGATTGGGGTGAGGCTACATGTAGCATTTTGTCTTAACTACAAATATTAATAAACTGGATTTATCAGAACATAAGCATCATTTGATAATGGGCACAAGATTCCACTCTCAACATGGGCAGCCTCTAGGGCAGCATTTCCATCCCCTGGACAGGGCACAGAGCATTTTATTCTCGTGCTCACTCTGCCCAGGGCTAAAACAGAAGTGTGAAGATTATTGTTCTCCTAGAAAGATACATGTATATAACCACAGGCCAACAACATCATTAGCCACCCATTCAATACTCCAGTGGTGATTGATGTGCAAAGGAGAGCGCTGGTCTCCTGGGACTGTCTAAAATGGCTCCTGACAGTAACAGTATTACTGTGGTCAACCACCAGCTGTTGGTGTTGATGTGCTTCCAAAAAAGAGAAAGAAAGAGAAAGAAAAAAAATACATTCCCAAGACCTTAGGGCTTTGAACTGTGGGTCAGTCTTATATATTTAACATTGTTTTTTTCTCATTTGAGCTCTATATGGGGTATATTAGAGTAAGAACTTATATTTAACTTCTGTGTCCATAAAAGGAGGTAATCTTACTGGACATTATTAAAATGTATTGTTGCTGTTTATTATTATTATGATTTTATGATTTTTCATATTGATTTTAAGGAGATTTTTATTTACTTCCTTTGCTCTATTTCCCTTCTTATAACAGTATTCTATGACCTAAACTTAAAAGAAAAGTTTGATTCTAAGTTATAAGACTTCTATGGTATCTCCCTTAATGAAATAACTCTTATTGTGGAAATAAGAAAATGTTCTATAATTTTAAAGATTAGAACTACAGTAATTCATAAGAACTATCTGTCTGTTTGTCTCCCTCTCTCTCTCTCTTTCTCTGTCTCCTAAGATGACATGAAAATGACAGAAAAAATAATGGCTTCGTGGATGGCAATTTTGATGATGTTTAGTTTGAGGTACATGATAGATTGGAGGCGGGGGATACTGCAATTGCTCCTTAACTGAATATAAGCCTACGAAAAGAAATGCCAGCAAACAAAAGGTAAAGTGTGCTATTTCCTCTCCCTGCTTAAATCACACTGAAATAATGAATGTGTATTTAAAATTAATCTGTACATTTTCATCCAAAGATGAAATTGTCAGCAGGTTCAGGAGACACCGAGCTCAGGAGTTAGATAGACGTGGACATAAGAGCTTGAAAATGTTAGACCAGAGATTCAGAAGAGTATTGAAAGGTCTAAAAATCACACTTGAAGTTGTAGAGAAATTTCTTATAAACAACAAGGAGAAACAAATTCTGGGTATCAGTGAAATTCTGAATTAAAAGTTCCTTCCTTGTGGTAATATCTTGTTTGTGCTCTAATAAATAAAGCTTACCTGAAGGTCAGAGGGCAGAGCTGGCCATTAGTTAACCATAGAGGCCTGGGGGTCTGTATAGACAGACAGGAAATGATGTGGCTGGGCAGAGAGAATGTACGGCTGGAGTAGACAGTAGTTCAACCCCCTTTTTGGCTGAGGAGTTAGCAAGGTAAAAGTTGGCTGTGACTTGCTCCTTTCTCTCTCAGATCTTTCAGCATTTGCCCCAATATTGGGCTCTGGGTTTTTATTATTAAGACCAATTAGATCTGATGCAACCCTTTTCTCCAATATGGAAGATATTGAAGGTGCGACAAATTTGAAATGTTCAGAGAGGTTCCATAAACAAGTTCATTGCAGAACTAAATACTTAGTAGTTTTAATACACATAAACTTAATATGCTCACGTATTATGTGTCAGGCATTTATAATTCTGTATTTCACAAAACGATAACATTTATTCAACTCATTCTGAAGCAGTCAATGGACAGTGATTGTAAACCTCCGCTATTGTCAGTCTTGGAACAAATCCTAGAATGTATGATGAGACTTGAAAGAGGAGTAGGAATTGTTCTGGTATTCTGTTTCCCTCCTTTCCTGGATTATCATTTTATCTACTCATTGGCAAATCAGGATTCTCTATATCTAAATTACCATGTCATGTCCTTAAATCATTTTCTCATTCAATATTCTATCATGTTCTTTGTTTCTTCTAAAGAATTCACTTTGCATTCTTAAAAATGATCCTGCCTTGACATTGTGTGCAAACAGTCTCCCACAAGTAGCCACCTAGCACCCTGCCTCAATCTGCTGCATCCTCTATTGACGGTAAATCTTCTAGCATAAGCAAGCATAACTATTTGTCTTCCTGCAATTTAGACTTTGGGAAATTTATCTAACAACTGTCCCCGACTGCTATATTACTGCTATATTACATGCACGGTTTCCACATAGTACTGGTATATAAACTATCAAGGAAAGGGTGTGAAGTCTATGGTTGGAAAGGCAGAAGACAGACGAGACTGACTTTTCTCCATATCAGAAGCCAGATTTTCCAGAGTCACATATTAATCTGACCTTTGCTCTTGCGGTTAAGCCAATGTTCATCATGGGTTGTGCCCTTTAAAAAGCCATATTTATAAGAAGTTCTTAAAATAGAGATGTTTTATTTCACTTGAAAAACATTTTTTTACTTATTTAACATACCAACCCATTCCCCCTCTTTCTCTCCTCTCATCCCCTCCACTTTACCATCAACCCCCTGCCCCATCCACTCCTCCTCTATTTCCATCCAGAAAGGGATAGGCATCCTAGAGGCTTGCACAAAGCATGGGGCAGGACCAAGCTCCTCGCCTTACACTGAGGTAATCCAGCATGTAAAATAGACACTCTCAATAAAGCCTGCCTAAAGGTGATGAATAACCGATATCCCCTTTTCACATTTAGGAACCAACTGTGACTTAAATTTTAAGAACTGTGTTTTATAATATTTGTATGTATTCTTTAAGCTTTTCATATATGTATGCAAAGTCTCTTTACCATATTCAGTCCCCACTGCCCCCCTCTGGCTTCCTTAAGGATCCCCTCAACACATCTCCCTCTCAACTTCATGTCCTTTTCCTTAGCGAATTTTATATTTTTAACGCCTTGAATCTGCTGCCGCTATGTGTGTGCGTATGGGCTTAGTCACTGGGACAGGTAACTAAAACTTCTGTGAGCTCATGTGTTGAACAACCATGTCATATTTAGAAGAGAGTATTTCCCCCTAACCCTCTAGACTTCATATTCTTTCCGATCCCTCTTTTCTTCAATGTTCCCTGAAATATGGAGAGGGAAGAGGTTGATGTAGTGACCCTTCCACCGCTGAACAGTCACGGCCACTTATTCTCAGGACATTAAACAGTGCTGAAAATCTCTGCATTAATCATTACTCTGTGTAGGAAACATCTCTGATCGAGGTTTAAAACGGAACAAATCTATGGTCATAAACATAAATTTTAAAAGGCAACTTAGAAAACAAGAGTAGAGTCCCCTCGTCTACCCTATGACCTCCCTAGCCATGGTTTTGACCAAGTGTATAGTATCAGACATGAATTCCCTTCTGTAGAGTAGGCTTCAAATACAATCGAGGAAGTGGTTGACCAAAATCAAATGTGCATGAAAAACCACATGGAAACCTATGATCCAACAAGTGAAGTAAAACATTGAATAAGAAAGGGTGACCTAATACATATATATAATATGGAAGAACAGGATGAGGGAGATCACTAGGAGCTAAAGCAGAGTTGTAGAAGAGGTGGGGGAAAGGAGGCAGTAGGGAGTGGGCTAACCATAACCAAGGATATATAACAAAGCCTTGTGAAAACACACTAGTTCTCTAGCTAATCTTAAATAACTCTAAGGAGTCTAAACAGAATTACTCTGCCTGACTGAACAATACCGCTCCCAGAAGACATACATTATTGATGAAAATATCACTCCCAGGCTGAGATTATCTCCTTCCAAGTTATTGATAAGGGAGGCCTCGGAGGTATCAAAAACAAAAGAGACTATAGTCATTGCTCTTAGTTACCCACCTTAACTAGATAGTAAAACCTTATTGCTGAAGACACCATACCCTTGGGTTGCAACACGAAAAGAAATCAGTCCCTGACAGACTAGGAAACTCTCCCTTGCTGACTGATTTTATGGTTCTAGAAGGCACTATACAAGCTCCCTTGCATGCTGCAATACTGCCCTGCCAGATAAGATGTGTCTGCGGTGCAACAGTGACAAAACATTGAATGGGAATAACCAAGAACTACATTTCATGTGGCATTGATTCACACCTGCCTGCCCCATCCTTAACATTCATTTACCTGGTAAAACTTCCAAACTTCTTCATTATAAAGGCTTCCCCTTATGAAATAGCAGCCTGTCTAAACTCCTCCTCGGGGTTTCCTGAAGTCCTATGTATTTTCGTCAGAGATGCAGCTCAAGTTGTTCTACCTGCAGAACACTGCTGTCCTTGAGATAAGCTGTGAGACTCTGTTTTATAAAAGTAACAGGAAAAAATATTCACTATTCTTAGTAGTAAGTTGGTAATCAAATCTCATGCTTCAAGAAATAAAGTAATTACTTCAGGATTTAGAAAACAGAGCCAACTTCATCCCTAAGCAGCACTGCCTAAGTCACTGGTGGTTTGGGGTATAAATTTAGGTACGCATTTAAGTATGATTGATATGTGTTTGTGAGACAGAGAGCAACATATATATTAACAGAGACATTGGTACGAGAAAAATAAGCTTTTTCCTCTTAAAGTACTGGTACTACTCAGAAAGAAATCAACCAAGATTTCACAGGATTGCATTCTATTTAGGAATAATAAATCTTAGACTTTCCCTGTTTATTCATATCTTTTCATGTCCTTCTTCACAGTGGAAAGTTATGCCTCTTGAGGTTCTGCTAAGTTCACAATTGGCAGCCAACATTTATAAAAAGATAGCTTCTAGAATTCTTCTCATAAAACACTTTTTTCTCCCTGTTGTGTCTTAGGTACATTTGACAGTTTGGAAACAACTCATATTTTTCACTGTACGACCATCTCATAAAAAACTCTTTAAAATATAGTAATAACTGCTCCTCACATTTTCCCTTGTCAACTAGGGATGGGCAGAATAGCTCCTGTAAAGGATGATGAAAAGAAAAGCCAGTCTGCCACCCAAAACATGGTGGTGACCTCAGGCTACACCAGGAACGTGCACAAGCACATTCGTGGAATGGAATCCAAGAAGTATGACCCTTGGGACTCAAAGAGATCTGGATTTCTATTATAAAGATGATGCGTAGATTGTTGTATCCTGACCTAAGTATTCCTTAGGAATGCTCCCACATTGTATCCTGTCTAGAAAACATAAAGAGTATGATGACAATTCATCAAGTAAGTTCTATGTTTTAGTAAACTGTGTAACTGTTACTGCTAACACATACTTAGTCAGTTTGAATGAAAATTAAATACTATCAAGTAAAATGATATATAAACCCATGCCAAAAGTCACCACTGCCAGTATTTTCCCTAGTGCAAATCAATTTTTAAGTTAATTAGGCTACAAACAGAATCACTAAATAACACAAGTATTTTTTGATGGAGTTATTATTTGATTTGTAACCTGAAAATTGTCAAAGTCTTTCCCCAAACAATTACCACTTCAAAACTGCCAGAATTGCATAAAGACATATTTTGCAATGAAGTCAGATTTGTGTATTAAAACTTAGGTAGGATTTCTTTAGATTGGAATGAGACCAGAGGCATATGAGAATGTCCCCCATATGCTCCTGTAGTTGAATAGTTGAATGCTTAGCTATCAGGCAGTGGTATTACTTGAGAAAAAGATAAGACTGATTAGAAGGTGTGGCTTTGATGGAAGAAGTGTACCACTGTGGGGTAGACTTTGAAGTTGCAAAGGCCCATTCCCAGTCTCTCTCTCTCTCTCTCTCTCTCTCTCTCTCTCTCTCTCTCTCTCTCTCTCTCTCTCTCTCTCCAGATGAGGATGTAGCTCTCACCTACTGTTCCAGGATCATTCTTGATACCATGCTCCCTGCTATGATCACAATGGAGTGAAACTCTAAAACAGTAAGCAAGACCCCAATAAATGCTTTCTTTTTCATTGGAGTTACCTTGATTGTGGCATCTCTTCACAGTAATAGTACAGTGAGTACAACAGACTACAATAGAACAGTAGAACAGACTAAAACAGATGGAAACAGAACACATTGATTTACATCAACCCTGCTAGACTATAAATTACTTAAAGGCAGGTCTGCAATCTATTCTTCTTTACATACTCAGTGCCTGACCTGTAATATAGACTGTCAAGGAACTAAACTGCTAGTAACCTCAAACAGTGGCATTAATAAAAACTCTTATTGACAGTTATTAATAAACTAGTTTGAGTCCAAGGAACATGGAGCTCATTTTAAGCTAGAAACTATGCAATTATACTGATTATTGTGGCTTCTCCACTTTATATTGTTCTAATGTGAGAAATGAAAGTTAACTGTCAATACCATCAGAAAATAAAGTCAAAGAGTGTGAGGAATGAGAGTATAAGCAAAGAGGTCATGACTCTGATGGGGATACCCATGGAAATAGCTTACCTGAGCTAATGGCTTACCTGAGCTAATGGGAGCCCACCAACTTCAGCCTGACAACAAGGGAACCAGCATAAAACCAAACTAGGTCCTCCGAATGTGGGTGACAGTTGTATGACTGGGACAGACTGTGCGGCCACTGGTAGTGAGTCCAGGATTTATCAATATTGTTTGTACTGGCTGCTTGGAACCCATTCTCTTTGGAGGGATACCTTGCTCTGGCTAGATATAGTGGGAAGGGCCTTGGTCCTGCCTCAAAGCAATGTGCTAGACTTTGCTGACGCCCCATGGGAAGCCTAACTGTCTCTGAGGAGTGGATGGGGGTGGGATGGGGGAAAGGTGGAGGGAGCAGGAAGAGTGGAGGCAGTGAGAACTGGGATTGGCATGTAAAATGAGAAAAGATAGTATTTTTTAAAAAATTTAAAATAAATTTTAAAAAAGAAAATAAAATATAAGATATAAAACCCAAGATATATTTAAGAGGAAATCTCTATAACAAAGATATTTGCACAAATAGATACTCATATTTTCTTGTTAATTTAGTTTTATAACATCTATGAGGATTTCTTTATAAATTCATTAGGGTTATTGACAAAATAAAAACAAAACAAAAAACAGAAACAATTTTCCTTATATAATTCTAGCCATAAATGCAGAAATATTTTAGAACAATTAATTTTGTTTTGTTGGCATTTCCAAGGTGATGTTGGGTATTTTTAATTCTTATTAAAAATGCCAGTCACTTTCATTAAAATAAGAAAAACATTGTAAATCAGATGAAATGGAAATAACAGAAGATATACAGGGGTCCATTTTATACTTAAACAGAAAAGAGTACAATACAATACACACAAAAAATCACTCTTTACTCACCAAGTAAAATTCACAGAGTAGAATCTAAATGTATAGAATAGCTAATGCTCTTTTCTTTGCTAAATGATGATAGGTAGATATATAGATATATAGACAAACAGACAGACGAATAGGTAAATATATAGATAACAGATAATGTTCTCATAATTCCAAATACTGTACAATTTATAAGCATAAAAATACTCAAATTTATATATCCCTGGTATATACTACTCCAGTTTGGTCAAGGTTACGAGAGTGTCTGCAGGTGAGTAGTGGGAGAACACAGTAACTTGTTAGTCTTTGCTGATGAGTCTTTCAAATCTGTCAAAAGCAGCAAACAAGTAGGCAAAGAGCCTGGACTGTCCATCTTCTAAAGCTAGAATAAAATAAATGCATATTAGGAACAAGTTACTAAAGAACTTCCTCTCTTTGGCTAGATGTCCTCACTTTATTGAATAAAAAGTAAAATAAACATAGAAACATAGATTTTCACAAGTAAAGAATCAAATCCAGTAGTAGGGCATGCATGGGTGAAAAAGTAGGGGTCCCTATCACATAAACAATGGTTTCCTCTGCCTTTCACTTCCTCTCAGAAAACTCCATCCATAAAAAGTTGGCCCAAGATGGCACTTTCATATTTAGAATAATACTTATAACATTTTTAATAACATTAATAATAATAATAATAATAATTTCTCTTGGGTGTCATATTTTAGGCCCTGAAAAAATAAAGAATAAATAATATTAGTATATCCTAGATACAGAAATTTATGAATTTAGTGTAATGGTGTTACCTGTCTCCTTCATAACATTCTTATTACTATTTCTATGGAAAAAATTTTTGAGGACCTGGAAAAACATCTTAGTAGTTAAGATCAATTGTTACTCTTGTAGAAGACCCAAATTCAGTTCCAAGCACCCATAACATGGTTCACAACAGTGTATAACTCCAGCTCCTGGAATCTAGCACCCTCTTCTGGCCTCAGGACCAGGAATGCGGTACTCTTAAATATTTGCAGAAAAAAAATGTATACATAAAATTAAAAATATAATTTTTAAAAATCTCTGAAATGACTCTGCTTAAACATGAACTCTTTGGCTCACTTCACAATACTTTTATTCCTGGAACTAACTCAATAAACAAGAAAAGATGAAAAGTTTGAATAGAGCATTCAATAAGCATTTACAGTTAACTATAAGAAGGATGAAAAAGGTAGATCATAATCACTATACATTTTAAAGTCCTAATTGTGATATCATTATACAAAGTTGCACTTTCATTATGAAGACCTAGTTACTGACTAAAATGAAACACTTACAACTTATAAAAGGGTGGACTTACTTAAGTTCTGAGACTCATAAATTTCGTGTGCATAAGTACCATAATATCCTTCAAAACTTCAATACTTAATTGACTCAGGAATTCTATACAGTTGCCAGGCAGTCTTTTCAGTATATAGCGAACATTATTTGGATGTGTCAAGCATTTACTTCAGAGATTTGTGAAATTACAGGGAGAAATTGGGACAGTCCCAGAACGGCTGAGTGAGCCAGGCTCTGTGACTGTGGAAGACAGGACAAAGTTGGAAGCCAGGACAAAGGTCAGCAACAGAAAAGAGAAACAAACAAAAGGGGGTCAAATATGAGTCAAACAAGCCTCACTGAAAAAACAGTATTATTCTGGAGAACTTTAGAATATAAGGACAGAGTTTGACAGACAAAAACCTCTAACATACCTCCCCAAAAAATATTCTTTGGTGAACCTTCAATTAGCCAAATCAGTGACTGAATTATCTTCTATGTGGCATAAACAGGCAAGAGAGATTTCTTTATGATATTCTTTATGAAAGAAGTATTTTTCAAACTAGTATACTAAAGCAGGGTTGTTTTATCAAAAGAGAGAAAATAACTACTCACAAATAAATATAAATTAGTTAGAAGTTAAAACAGGTTCATAATGAAATCATACATTCCCAAACCAAGAACACCTCTTCTATCTGGGCATTTCCCTTCTGAAAATTAAAAAAAATAAGTAAAAAAACCCTGAATGTTAGCATCTCAGGCTCACTGTTTGTCAGCAACTGAGAGCTACCAGCTGCCAATGTCGTTTCAGTCACTTTGCCCACACATACTCTCTCTACCTCGTATGATTGGAAGGGTTTTCTAATTTCAACCGCCAGTTAGTCTGCTCACTCAGGCATCTTCCTTCAGCACGTGAATCCTTCCTTATTCCAAGGTCACTCTCCCCTTCCATCCCTGCCTTCTATTTGGCAGTGAAATATCCAGGTGTTCTGGATTATTAAAAAAATGCACACACAGCTCACCCTGCTCAAGAAAGATTATATTCATTTTTCATGGGGTTTTACATTCCGCTATAAGCTATCTGTGTGCTGATTCATTTTCATTTTTAATTAGGATGTCCTCTGAATTTCCTTTTTGCTCTTGCAGATGAGAAAAAATTAATCAAGAGTTGTTTTGTGCACTCAGAAATGATAAAAATGCAATTCTTGTAGAGGTGTTATCTAAAGGTAAGGATCTGGAATTGGGTGTTAGGTGTTAAGATTATCAAAGTCAAATTCTCATTCTAAATGTAAAACATGCCCCATAAGCCTTATTATATGAGGTTGAAATGGTGATTTTTAGGAAAGAAGATTGATCCCTGGCTCTGGTTCTAAGTATCTAGTATCAACTTAACAGGGTGTCCATTATCAGCGAGTGATTATGATAAGTGCAGCCTTGGAAGCAAGCAAATCCCGAGGAATAATTGGATTTGCTAAATCCAAACTGACTTTGGCTTTGGTTCTGGTACCTGCGACAAGAAAGGACAGCTGTTCTGGACACCCACCAAGTAAATACTATTAAGCTCATTTCCACAAACCTTTTGGCTATGATCAACTGAAGTATCAGTTTAATCCATTCTATGCCTCCTGTCAGGAGACTTCCGTTGCCTTGACGTGCTACTTAGAGAGGTTATGGGGTTAGATTTGGCAAGCCAAAGACATCTTTTCCATCTTGAACAGCTCTGCATTCTATTTATGATCCGGATGAAATGGAATGATAATGATAATGGCAGTAATAAGTTGGGTGGATGGATTTCTCAACCCTAAGGAGCTCAGGGGGATCCACTGATATTTATCTAATTGATCCCCACCACACGCTTGCTGCAGAGTCAGGTGGCATTATCCCTGGTTCACAGGCAAGAAAAACAGGACTAAAATAGTGAGCCTCGGATCACTTAGTAAGCCGCTTTGGAGAAAATAATACAGCCAAGACTTATCAACCTTCGATATGATGCTGTGATTAAAATAAACAATATTTTTGTAAAATTGTCGTCGTTGTAAGATTTCTGATCAAAATATATAGCTGTGAAATACTACTACCTGGTAATTGCCGGAGATTGCTGAGGGAGTATAAATCAATTAGAGGCGAATAATAAATGAGGCAATTAGGTTTGTGGTTGTATGCCATCCTCAAATGATCAATAAATTCTTTTTATTTGCAGGTATACACCCCTGTTTTGGATGAAGTTCCAACTGAATTGAAAAGCAGACATGTATCAGTAGTTATCGGATTCTTGTATGCATAATCCCAAAAGAAGTCAAATACCACTTTGCATACATAAGGCCACACATTCCAGAAGCAGAATGATGTGTGTTGTTTTTTTAATTAACTTATTTATTTATTAAAAATTTCCACCTCCTCCCCTCCTCCCATTTCCTTCCCCCTCCCCTCACTTCCCCTTCCCCTCCCTCTCCAGTCTTAAAAGCAGTCAGGACTCTGAATTTGGCTGACAATGAGGGGTGGCTGAGAAACCAAGGACAATGGCACTGGGTTTTGATTCTACTGCATGGACTGGCTTTGTGGGAGCCTAGTCTGCTTGGATGCTCACCTTCCTAGACCTGGATGGAGGGGGAATGATGCATGTTGTTTATGCCTCAAGATCTTTACATCATTAAAAATTACTTGAAATAAAACAATGGTCTTTCTGTAGCATAAAAGCAAAACAACTTACTTGATGCTTTTGATGATATTTAGATTATTATAAAGTAAAACATTCCAGACTGAAATGTCAGGCAAGGTTAATGTAAATTAACTGTTCATTAGCATCTGTTACAAAGTGACACTTCTAGAAAAAGGAGACAAGAGGCAGGTACACTGTACGTGGGCAAGATGGTTAAGAAGTAAGTTGCTTTTTTAGGCCAAGAACAGAAGGCTATAGACATTTGGGGAAATTATGAATACACCAGGAGTTTGATTTTGGCAAGGAATGAGAAGAAACCCCAGGAAAAGATGGAGGCAGTTAAAGGTCAATTTTGTTTATTAGCAAATGTTGCCTAGATTTAGTCCAAGCCAATCACTTTCCATGGTGCAGTCAGTAGATCAAAGAGAATAGAAACCATTCATTAACAGTGCAGCATTTTAAGAACTTCTATGTCTAATATATACTGAAATACGATGGAGACAGCCCTATATCTAAGGGCATATCCAAGAGTACCTAGATCCCAATACTGGGGACCACTCAACACTGTCACCTGGACAAGTGGAATAGCCTCTTCATCATCAGTGTATTTTTCTGTAAAAGGGAGATAATTAGGGTCCCCTTGCCTTTCTCACATAGTTATTATTTAAGAGGTAGTAAAATCATAACATCTCAATAACATAAAACTCCCGTATCAATATTTTCTTCTAACAGCTTCTATAACAACAAGCTAGACATTTTCCTTTGATATCTTCACCCACGTTCCATACATTGAAGAACTTGAAACTGGCATGTAAAAAGACAGCACCTTGAACAGAACTATGCACACATTTGCTAGCTGACCTGAATCTGCTATATTGGCTCAAGAAAAATACCCTAAGGCTTGGCTTAGTTTGCCTCCTCCCCGATGAATACAGTGCACAGCCAGCTCCTTCATTTTGTATGAACTGCAGATAGTTAACTTAGCCATGAGTAGTATTCTAGGGTTGGTTTTGTTTTAGGTTTCTGTAGTTACGATTGCTACTGCTTTTGGGGTTTTAGTGTTTTTATTTTTGCTTCTGTTTTTGATTTTGTTTTGAGTCAGTGTCTCTTTCTAGCCAAGGCTAATCTCACTCTGTAGTGGAAGTTGGCCTTCAACTCAGGACGATCTTTCTACTTTATCTTCCCAGGTGTTGTTATCCAAAGCAGGAGCCACAAGGCCCGGCAGTATTCTTGGTATCCTACTTCTGTTTAACATTGCTTTAACGTTGTTACACACTTTTACTCACACATACTTAAAATCCCTTTTGTTTATGTCTTATTTTCCCTTAATAGATTATATTGAAATTGAGGATAGCAGGGATGATGCCCTCAGGTTATTCATTTCTCCCTTGCCACTTTAGTAAAAGGCTTCCCTACATAGCTGAATCTATTTCCACTGCCATGGTGTCACTTCTGCGCAGCTGTGCATCTACCCCACACTGTGGGGACTCCAGCCTCACAGCCACAACCACTGCAGCTGACCTTGGCCTCCCCCGTGCAAGGAATCAGTCACAGTAAATGCTGCCTTGGCTTTGTCACAGGAGCTACTTCCCTACCCGTGACTGTGCCTGATGGTGGCCTGCCTCACTTACAGAGGCTGGAGGATTACAGACCACTGCTTTACTTCCTAGCACAGGTAGCCTCTCTGACATGATAAAAGTGGCCACAAAGTCCGACATATGTTTTTGCTTTACTGTCTCTTTTAATGTTAACTTGCCCCAAATTAAGAAGCAATAACTCACTTTCCCCTCTATCGACCCCATAAATAATACAACAAAAAGAAATAAAAAGCTAAGGTTTGACAAAACTAATAACGGAGGCACTACATCCCCACATAGGTTAATTGTTTCTATGTACATATATGCATATACAAGTGTATGTGTGTATTCCTAAATATAATCTGCTCAGTATGTGTTTTCAGTGTTGACCATTTGGGATTGGATAACCAATGGGTGTGCTCTTCTCTGGGGAAGACTATTTTCCCGAATCTCAGCATTCCTTAGGTGTCTATAGTTCTTATTATTAGAATTAACTTGATATTTTGTTTTTACTTTTTAAGACATCACTAAAAAACTTCGTGTTAAGTATATAGGGCTTTTCTAAGCAACTCACTACAAAAAAACATTTGTAGTAAACATAAATTCAAGTTTCAAGTAATTTGCCTTCTGTGGAGCACATATTCATGTTCAGAACGTGTCTTCATATTTTTCCTTTATTTTGATGAAGAACAATTGGCCAGGACTTTGATTTGCTTGGAAAAGGCCTTCTAAAGCATGCAATAAATAACTGTATACATTATTTTGGTCCATGTTTGGGACCCAGTGCTTTGTATAGCTTTAAAATCTGTGTCCATATTGAGTTTCAGTTACTCTGTGACCCTGTTTGTGTTCCTCATGGCTTTGCCATATTCTTGACTGGCCCAGTTAGGTTCTTGTCTTGAATATAGCCAAAACTAGTTCTTGTCCAACTACTGTTTGAATTTTCCCACTATCTGTAACTGGATAGATGATTGAAGAAGTGAATATTCATATCAATCAACTAGTCAATCAATTGTTCAACATAAGCTATGAGAGACAAAAGTGTAATCTAGCTGTGTGATGTTAAGCAACCCACTTAACTAATCTTGTGACCCCTCGATTTCCTCATCTTTATTCAAGGACAGTTCCTCAAAAATCTAGGGAGCATGAAATGTCAAAATAGATGTAATCAGTTTAACATGGTAGAACTCAGGATATAGAGCTGCAACCCCATTAAAGATACACTATACACTATGTGAAAGTTTTAGCCCTCTGACCTATTTTCCTTTGCATTTTATTTTGTTCCATTTATCGACAACCTTGATTATTTTCATTACACTTTTATTTATTTATTGAGAGAAGAGTTGCAGTCCAAGGAAGTGAGTGGACAAACTGTGTAGAAGTCAGAGGACAAATTGGAGGTCAGTTCTTTCCTTTCATTGTGTGGATCCCTGGGATGAAATTCAGATCATCAGGCTTGGCAACAAGAGCCTTTAACATCTCCATGGTTCTATCTGCAAATATTTGTGGGATAATCCATGTGTTTACTACCTGTGCCAGACCCAAGGAAACATGTGCACTCTGGGTGTTTTTAAGTGTACGCATAAGGAATAGTCAGGGTAGGCTAACACTGCACCCTTCAAACGATAATGGCAGATACAGAAAATAGATACTCAAGCCTGCCTCCTCTCTGAGAGCTTCGCAAACATCCCTGACTCGAGGCTGGAATCTTTCAGCTGTCTTTGAAATCACTGCTGTTTGTTTTGCTCCTGCAGCTTTCCCCAGCTGCTGTCACATCTGTCTGGGATCATGGCAAGCTTGACTGCCTTAATAGCGTGGTGTCTGCTGGAGCCTAGCACCTCAACTCTTCTACCATCATCATGGCTATCTGGGCTGACCTCAGTACTAAGCAGCGGCTTTCGTGTGGACTCTTGTATGAGGGACACCTCAGGCAGCAAACTGTCCCAGCTACTCCCTATGGCAGTGGGAGGAGGTTACAGGCTGCTAAACTCAGTCATATTTTATCAAAGCCTTTGATCTCAGGTTTGATCTTTGCCAAGATCCATGATAGAAACAGGTCTCTGCTCACATGGCAACTGGTGCTTACTAACTCGATTGCTTTTTTTCATGTTGAGCCTCCTGCTGCTTATACATTAATACCACATAACACAAAGTGAGAGGTCAAAGTATAAATAGGCATTTTGTACTAGAGGGCATTTTTCCATTCCCTCTATTGGCTCAATCCAGAGCCCTGCACGTTTGCAGGCATTTTCTTTGCACCTGCTTGAAGGGCATCATTGGATCATTTTTAATATGTTCTCTTTGAGTTTAGTATAGGTGTGTTTTAGGAAATCCAATGGAATAAAAAAATAATTTCATATGCACTGCTCCTTAATTTCGTTAAACAACATCCAATGTTAAAAATATACAGCATGAGTAAATGAGCCAGATTTTAACAAGAAATAGTCCCCCAAAATTCATATTTTCCTTATAAGTTTAATACCTCTTCTAAGACAAATGATCTGCCTTGCAGTAGTAGTTGAAATAGTTGTAAGGAGAGAATTCTAAAAACCTTAAAGAACTAGAAAAGAAAATCAGACACACTGAATGAAACGAGGAAAACAAAATCATTCAGGACTTAAACACCTAACCCGAAAAAGGAGCATGAGCTTGACTCTTCAGAAAACAGAAAGCCCATATGGTATTGAAGGGTAAGAAGGGAAATGCTAGAACAGAGATCATTTGGACAGTAGCAGGTGGGCAAAACTGGAACAGATGAACTGCTTACAGGCAAAGTGTCGTGATGAAGACAATCACTCAGGTAAGGTCCAGGGCAACTGTGGAGGAAGAGAGCGAAAGCTGCAAATTTAAAGTGAAGCAATGAGATATGGCAACCAATGGGAAGAGTAAAGGGTAGAGACACATAAGGCTACTGCAGGGTTTGCGTTTTATGTCAAAGGGAAAAGCTGAAGTGGAAGCTACCAGACCCTGGAAAATGCTGTTAAGAAGATAAGTACAGCAGGAGAACCATATACAAGAAAAACATAATCCCATTGTCCCTGCTTCAAGCATTAGTCAGCCTGACCATCACCAGGAATGTTTAAAAGAGACCAAAAGGCATTCTAAGTTCAAGAACTCTACAGTCTCAAGTATATGAGAAAATATGATCAATCAATAATCTAAACAAATCCAAATAAACACTATTGGTAAGTGGAACCAGGCCAGAAAAATTAAAATTAAAGATCTGACCACCTCTCTCTCTCTCTCCTCTCTCTCTCTCTCTCTCTCTCTCTCTCTCTCTTTCTCTCTCTCTCCCCCCCTCTCTCTCACACACACACGTACACGGACACATGCACACTCCGTCCCTTTGGTTCTGGTTTGATTTGCAGTAACAAATGAGCTACAAGCACGAATTAGGAAGAGGAATGTCAGAGCATTACAAGCAGGTCGGTCTTTGCTAAGCATTGTGTAACCTCGGATGTGGGGTCAGCTCAGCAATTAACCACTCACAGACAGATCTCATGGTCTCCTGACATTCTCCCCTATCTCCTCTCTACCTAAGTGGCTGTTGTTTCTCAGGGTTTATTCTTGCCTACTCCCTCTATGTCCTTTGTTGGTTTCACAGTCACCATAGATTGTACAAACTCACTATGATGCTTGTTCAACAACATTATCACCTAATAGTGTACTTTTAATGGCTGTCTCCATCATTAACCAAAATATATTCATATTATTACCTAATAAGTGATCTTCCTCCTTCCAGAATTAAATTTTGAGAACTATATCAAACCATAATTCCCATACCATGTCTATGATTGGACACATGTCCTAAATCTAATACTTGGTGTAAATAAAACTAAAATATTTGCATCAAGTTTAGTAAATAAGTAAGTTACTGAGACCTAAAATCTCTCCAAGAACTGGCTCTTCCCATTTTTTCAGACTCATTTGGTGAAGATGCTGATTCAAGACACTCCTTCAATATCGGTCTGATTTTTTTATTTTTCTACATGCCAGGGATTGTTTCACAAATCCATCTTGTTTTTTGAAATGGTTTGTGTTAACAAAACCCTCACACCTGTGGGCCAACCCTAACTGTCATCTACCTGGCCAGTACCAGAACTGCCATCTTCACTGCTCGCAGGCATCATCTTTTCTGATTGCTCCATTTCCAGGTTCTATGAGTACCAACTATTTTGACTCACACATGATCAAATCAAAGCTTGATTTAAATATACCAGTTCCCCTGACCTACCATATCAGAGCCTCAGCTAAAACTCCCAGATATTCCCAGTGGTGGCATTGCACATCTCTAATCACCCAGGGCTTGGAAGGCAGAGGAAGGCAGATCTTTATAAATTTGAGGTCAGCCTATCTACAGGGTATTTCAGGACAACCAGAGCTACACAGAGAAACAAGCAAACAACAAAAAAGAACTTCTAGGTAATAGTATATATAAGTATGTGTGTATGTATTATGCTAATGAATACTATATAACAAAAATGTAAGTAGATCTGCTGTTCTAAATCAAGGACCAAATGCAGAATATTGAACATATTTGCTCATACCATACTAGACTTAATAAAATCAGGACATAGTATTTCTTCAAAGTTGTTTGATTCCTTATTAACTGGATTGGAGACGAGGTAGGTTTTTTTTTTCCCTTTTCTTTTTGTTTGTGTTTCTCTGAATTGAGTTTTAATGAGACCACTCTGCCTCCTGGAAAAACTTCCCCTACTTATTACACACTCAGTGGTAAAACGTGTATTCATCAGAACCACAGCTGAGATGCATTTGAGAAAGTGATTTAAAGATGTTATTGCTGCCTTTGTTTGCGAGTTTATCAAAGAGAGCCTGGGCATTGTGTGGATTTCTGCCATATCAAGAATAACTTTGTCTTTCAAAAGTTCAAATGACATTGCTGTATAATGGCCCATTTCTGGTGATCTGTTCTCAGTCTACTTACAAGATACTGAAAATAAATGAAATCTAATTAGAACAAAAAGATCAAGCAATACTTAGGCTCCGCATTTCAGTTCAGCAATGACTCAGCTTTACAATGATTTCAGACCATGAGGGTAATTTGTCTTTATTTTATTATAACTTAACCACTAATTAGTGTTCATTGGCCATTTTCCACCTCTCTAAAATCTCATCATAAATAGAGTGTTTCATAATGAAATCTCTTCTTAAATATCTTGACTGAAAACTAAAACAAAGTGGATTTTTAAAATAGAACTCTTTCATTTTGTAAAGAAGTCTGAAGCTTCCAATAGCCTACTCCCACACAAGCCATATAACACATTAAAAATATTTTCAAAATCACTCATGCTTTTCCTAGTGAATTGCAAACATATAAAGTATCAGCTTAGTTCTACTCTGTCTGTCTATATCAGTCACTGCAGACTGAGAGTTTCTCAGAAGGACTTCTGTTCTATGGTCATTGTATCTCACACATCACATGTGACAAGTATTTAATTTGAATTAAATTGTGAGTCTCACAATACTGTTCTTTTATTTATGAAAAAAATACTAAGGCTACTTCAGATAATTTTATTTCATTTTCATCTTTGATACTTAAAGCCAAACAAACTTCCTCACCTAATCGGTGTTTATTTTGACATCTTTCACATTTCTCTGAACTGTTGATGTTACAAGCAGCAATAACTTCACAAATGACAGAAAATAAATTATAGCAAAGATAAACAGCCAAGTTCAAGTGACAGCCATCAATTCACAGCTTTTTCTTGGAAAAAAAGAAAAAAGAAACACTTTCTTACTTTCAAACCTCTCCCCATGAATGGTAAGTCTTGGTATAAGAATAACATGTACCAAAATGAATAATCCTACATAAATATAGCCAACTGATCTATGTCAAAGAAGCAAAGGCAAGACAATGACGAAGACAAACCATGCTAGAACAACTGGATATCCACATAGGAGGAAATAAAAAAAAAGTACTACACATATTTTGAACCCTTTACAAAAGGAAACTCAAATGGATCTTAGACTTTAATGTAAACTGTCAAACTACATATCACAAGGGGAGGCTAAGATGACCTTGGGTACAGTGATAACTTTTGAGATCCACACCAAAGGCACAACCCTTGAAAGAAATCCTTGAGAAGTTAAAATTCATTAAGATCAAAAGTTTCCTAGAAAGTGGCAATGTCAAAAGAAAAAAAACATAAACCATAGGCTTGAAGAAATTTTTTTTAAATGTATTGAATATATATGGAATGAATTCTTTAAATTCTAAGATAATTGCGTGAAGGAGTCAGGAAGATGGCCTGATAATAAAATGCTTCATAGAAACATGAGTATCTGAATTCAGGTCCCCAAGACCTGTGTTAGAAAAAAAAATATGTAGCAGTGTGCACCTAGAATAAAAAGAGGAAATACTAGGAGAGAATACTAAGAGAGAACACTGGGAGAATAAAGACAGGAGAATACTAGGCAATAGTAAACTTAAGTTTAGTGAGAAACCTGGTCTCGAAAAATAAGGTAAAGCAAGATAGAGGAAGAGACTCAATACTGACCTCCAACCTCCACACATATGCACATTTCTATAAATGCACACACATATACAAAACACATCACACGTGCACACATATGCAAATAAGATACTGAACAATTCTATTTTAAAATGAATCAAAGACTGTGGAAGGCCGCAACCACATTCTCCATTACTTTAAGGGGCAGAGGTAGTTGACCTCTGTGACTTCAGGGTGTGGCAGTACACACCTTTAATCCCAACACAAGGGAGGCAGGGGTAGATTAACCTCTGACTTCAAGGGGCAGAGGCAGATTGACCTCTGTGACCTCAAGGTGTGATAGTACACGCCTTTAATCCCTATTCCTGGGAGGCAGAGACAGATCTCTGTGAGTTCAAGGTGTTGTAGCACACGCCTTTAATAACTTTCCATTGCTGCTGTCCCTGCCTACTCCCGAGGCGTCATCTGGGTTGATGGGCAGCGGACCAATCCAAGAGTGACACTCCAAGTCCGAAGCAAGGACTGTTTCCTATATAAGGGACGGGTTCCCCTCATTCTGGGTCTCCGCTTTGTAAGCTTATGCTCTCTCTCTCAAGATGCATTAAAGCTTTTCTGCAGAAGGATCCTAAGTGTCCTGCATCGTTCTTGCTGGCGAGATGGTAGCGCGGGACAAAAGACCTTGACAGAAGTTTCAGTGTAGCAGTTTTCTTCTGCTGTGATAAGGACACCATGACCAATGCAGCTTATAAAAGGAAGGGCCTACTTGGGTTGAGTTCTAGAGGTATTAAAGTCCATCATAACAGGGAACCGTGGCAGCAGCAACAGACACAGCATCAGAAACAAAGAACTCATAGCACAAACCACAAACAGGAAGCTGAAAGAGCTCAAAAGAAATGACACAAGGCTTTGAAAACTCAAATCCCAGCCCTAGTGACATGCTTCCTCTAGGAAGTCCACACCTCCTAAACTGATGCAAACTACACCACCACCTGAAGACCAACCACTAAGAACACCTGAGACTATGGGAAACATTCTTATTCAAACCACTGTGTTCAGCTGACAATATAGGCAAAAGTAAAGAAGAATTTAAAAAAAAGTTCATGTCAAATGTCAACAGTGAGACACAAAACAATAATGTTGTATCACCAAACAGCAGTTAGAATGACCCAAATTCAGAGCACTGGCCAACTAGCAAATGGGAGAATGGAGCAACAGTAACTATCTGCCACTGCTGACAGGTATGTAAATATAACAGCCACTTTGGAAGACAGATTCTTTCTTTCAAAACTAAATAAATTCTTCTTAATTCCGCAATTAAACGATTTGTTACTTATCCAAAGTTTTAAATATATGTTCATTCAGAAACAAGTACACTAAGAGCTCATAGAAACTTTATACATAAAGTATAAAAATTTAAAAGAAAAAAATTGAAACATTCTTTGATGAGCAAATTCAATATACCTTGGTATTGGGGCAATAGAATATTATGAAATATCCAAAATATATATTAATAATAACTAAGTGAGCTATGAGGATATGGAAAGGTGCAGAGGAAAGTCAACTGCAGATCACTTAGTAAAAGTCAATTTTGCAACACTAAATGATATTCTGAACAAGCAAAAGTTGTAAAAGATCAATACATGCTGTGGAGACCCAGCAAGAGAATGGATAGGCAGAGCACAGAGAATTTTTAATATAGAGGTGATTGTTTGTGATAGTCTTTGTATACTTACATCATTATATAAATCCTTAGCACATAAACTGTATATTACCAAGAATTAATTATAATGCATATTTTGGATATCTGGTGACTATATGATATAGTTTTTCAGTTGTGATAAATATACCGCACAAGTACAGAATGGTGAAAAGAACAAAGACTTTTCATATGGGAAAGATCTTAAAAATCCCTGAATCTTTTCAGTTTTCCTTACTTACACCTAAACTACTCTGGAAGTTAAGAGTATTATTAAGTTAATACTTACATAAGCATTCTTTTGTAAGAATAAATCTTCAGTTAAACACATACAATGAGAATATTTAAAGCATCCTTCTTTTAACAAGGGTATAAACATATATAATAGATTAGGATTAAAGAGCATGTGGAATTATCACTTACCTCTGCATTGAATAAGCTCCCACTTTGTTGAGGATTTGGAGCAACTAGAAAGTTCACATGTTCTTTAAGAGAAAGGGAAGCAGTATAGGCACTTTGGAAAAATCTCAAATTTGTTTATAGTTACCACAAAACTCAGTAATGCCACTTCTAAAAACAAAAAAGTGGCTACTGAATAATCTATGCATGAATTCTCACAGTAACTTTGAATCGGTGTTTCATGCATAATAAAATACATTCCTAACACAAAAATCCTGAGATATCAGACTACACAAGTTCAAATGCTCAGTCCTCCACAAGATTGCCTTCCCTTTAGATGCAAGCTGTATGTATAAGTGTCCAGTCACACTTCCATCAGGCTAGCATTAAACTCAGAGATTTCCTTTATATATACTGACTTTCAAGAAGGACTTAAAGAATGCACTGAAATTATTGAACAAGTACGTACAGTTTATTAGGTGGAATACATCTCAGAAACAACCAGAGAGATGGGTAGGGTAGGGCCTGGGAGAATGTAAGGTACATTCAGGCCTTCCCAGCCTACTGGCTTATCAATGAGCTTACTAATTCAGAAACTAAACCAAATTTAGTGTTAAGTAATGTATAAAGCTCTCATTATCTAAGACTGAACAAATATTGGCCATGCACTCCTCTTGACCTGTCCCTGGAAGTCAGATAGCTGAAATATTCAGTCTTGCAACCCTGTGTTTGGCCTTTCAGGTAACTCGTTTCATCCTCACACAATCTTGATTACCCTACTCCCACTCCTATAAATTACAATATTAATAGTTATCTTCCTTTCAGTCAAAAATATACAAGAATTTTTGTAACTCTGTCAGGACCCAAAAAACAAACAATATGTATCCTCCATCATACATAGTACCAAAATACTGAAAGCAACCTAATACCTACATGACAGGGAATGAATAAACAAGTTAGAGAAAACCTACACAATGGAATATTTCTTAGTAATGAAAATGGAATAAAGTAAAAGTAATCTTTAGTAATGCTCTTAGTAATCTTTAGTAATGCATTGTGCCAAATGAAGGAACTCATACTTAATAAAATTTAGTCTATGATTCCACTTTTCAAATGATTAGGAAAGACCCTATTACAGATCTAGTGTGACCCACAGTACGATGGTTTGGTCATGGAAAAGCCTCCATAGGATCATGTACTTGAGTGGAACCAGAGGCTTTTCTGTCCCACCCAGTCCTGCAGCTATTTCTAAATAATTACTTAGAGACTTAATATTAATTACAAATGTTTTGTCAATGGTTTTGACTTATCACTAACTAGCTCTTACATTTAAATTAACTCATTTCTATTGATCTGTGTATCATCACATGCCCCATGGCTTACCAATGGTGCCTGACATGTTGCTCCTTGGGTGGCTGCTGGTGTCTTCCAGACTCTACCCTTCTTCTCCTGTATCTCTGCTTGGATTTCCCACCTGACCCTATTCTGCCTTGACATACCCCCAAAGCAACATTACTTATCAACCAATGAGAGCAACACATATTCACAACATACAGAAAGACATCATTTCCCCATTTCTGTCTAATCAAAAAGGAATGTTTTAACTTTAACATAGTAAAATTACATAACAAAACAGTTATCAATAAAGAATAATAGTTACAATGTCTAGCCTATTTGTGTTTGACAAAATTAAAGAAAATATTCTATCTTTGTGAGTAAACTATATCTAACTGATCTTTTATTATAACAAAGGAAAACTATAATTATATATAGTCTTTAACTCCATCAAAGATCCCAGAATATATTTCTTGAGTAAACAGGAAATGCATTTCAAGCAACTTCCAAAACTCTAGAAATGACATGATGTGGGATGGCCTTCTGTATATGTGTTACTTTTATTGGTTGATGAATAAAGCTGTTTCAACCAATGACTAAGCAGAGTAAAACCAGGTTGGAAATCTGAACAGAGATATATAGAGAAAATAAGGAGAATCAGGGAGACTCCATGTAGCTGCTGAAGGAGACAGATACCCCTGGAACCTTTCTGGTAAGCCACAGCCTCGTGGTAAAACACAGATAAATAGAAAAGGGTTAATTCAAGATATAAGAGCTAGTTAGAAATATGCCTAAGTCATTGGTCAAACAGTGTTGTAATTAACATAGTTTCTATAGATTAATCAGGTCTGGGCATCCAGGAAATGAAACACATCCTCTGCCTACAAAGACAGAGGCATCTGGCTGCTTGGACAATCACCCTAAGTTTTTCTGTAACAGTGGGGCATCCATCTTGAGTCTAAAGGCCTATAGTACTATCATACTTTTTAGTGAAGCAAGAAATTTGAAAGACTGTCCTGCTTATATTAGCAATTAGTCAGTCACGTTTTTTCTGTGTCCTACAGAATGTCTGACAGTTTCTTCTATGAAGCAGAAACCCTGAAGGACCATTCTGCCTTGTTTTGATAAAGTTTATTGGTCATATTTTTGTTGGCCCTGCATATCCACTTTATACAACATATTGTCAAGCAGTTCAGGCAAGAACAATTTCTTGTCAATATGACTAATCTTGTCACACTTAAAGCAAACTCCATAAGGAGCTTCTTTGATGTTTATCATCCACTTTGAAGTAATTGGTGCTACCAGAAGCAGATGTGTATTGTGTTGAGAAAAGTCTAAGTTCTTAAAACATCTTAAATGTCATATTCTGTAGGTCTTTGAAGTGTTTGAAGGTTACTTATCTATCTAAAATATACATCTGTATTACCTTGAAAACCTCACTAATGACTATAAGTTTAATAGATATGGCTCACTATCAGTCTACATTTCTTTATTAATCTTATTAGCTTTTAAGAAGTAAAACTTTAGATTGTATAATTAAACAAGCTCTATATGTATGAACTATATAGGTAATACTTTAAGCAAAATAGAAACAGATATGTAGTTTAAGGACAACAACGCTAAATTTGCATCAATATATAAATATCTTAAACTGAAGTAGAAACATATATATTATATATACACTATACCAAAAATAACCTTAAATTTGGAACAACATACAAAAATCACTTAAACAAGAATAGAAACATATATACAATATAACAAAATTAACTTTAAATTTGTATCATTATACCTTCACAAAATATATCAAACATCTATAACCTACCAAAAAATCAAAGACCATCCATACCCCACAATTGTTGGGAATGTGGAAGCCATTTTCTCCAAACTGCTTCCTGCTGTCTGTGGACAAAGTATCTTTAGGATCCCTGAGAAAATCTGAGATAATGGTCAAATCCTGGGAAGACCACCTGTAACCTTGTTAATAGATATCCCATGTCAAGTTTCAGGAGGTCTCTCTTAGTCAAATCTGGTCCATCTTAACCTGGAATGCATCCATAGGCTCTTGTTTCCTGTGGAAACAAAAGTAACACAATTTCTCCAAAGCAATGTATCTTTTAAGCTCTATTTTATAAATATATTCTTTTACTTCTGTCTTAAAGTTAAGGAATTTTTAAAAGATTTTAAGAGGTTATTTTATCAGCCACTCTTTCAATTCCATGTCTCCAAGCAGCTGTCTCTTGCCAATCAGCCACCAAAACACTCAAAATCAATACAATAACAAACAGGAACCAAACTCTGTGTGTATTTCCTATCTCTACATGGCTTATCTTTATATTACTTTTACTGTCTCTTTAAATACTTTGTTTTATTTTTAAAATTATTTATTTTTTCCATTACTGCCTATACCCATTTTCTTAAACCTATACACAATGCAAAACACAGTGGAACATGTTTAAAGGGTTTTTTTTCTGGACCTCTTTTTTTTAATTTATAAAAGTTTATTAATTTATAAAAGTTTCCATTTCCGCCCCTCCTCCCAAAACCCTTCCATTCCCCCCAGTCCCTCTCCTCCTCCATCTCCATCCCAGAGAGCAGTCAGGGTTTCCTGCCCTGTGGGAAGGTCAAGTTCCTCCCCCCTCCCTGCAGGTCAAGAAAGGTGAGTATCCAAACAGACTGGATCCCAAAAATCCAGTATATGCAGAGGAAACAAGTCCAGTGTCATTGTCAATGGCATTTCAGAAAGACCCCGAGCCAGCCACATTCAGAGAATCTGGTTGGATCACATGCTCGTTCAGTCCCAGTCCAACTGGCCTTGATGAACACTCATTAGATCAGTCCCCTTGTATCAATGGGTGAACACATTCTTCATGGTCCTGCCTTTCTTATTCATGTTCTCCCTCCTTGTGCTCCTCAGTTAGACCTTGGGGACTCAGTTCAGTGCTCCAATGTGGGTCTCGGTCTCAATCCCCATCCATCAACAGGTGAAGGTTCCCTCTGGTCTTGCCTTCTTTGCTCACGTTCTCTTTCCTTCTGCTTCTTGTTTGGACCTAGGGAGTTAAGTCCAGTGTTCCAATGTGGGTCTCTGTCTCAATCTCCATCCATCGCCAGATGAAGGTTCTATGGTGATATGAAAAATATTCATCAGGATGGTTATGGGACAAGGCCGGTTCAGGCACCCTCTCCTCTGTCCAGAGAACAATCTGGGGATCTCTCCTTGGATCTGGGATCCCATTTATAATCAAGTCTCTTGTAAACCCTAAAATGACACCCCTAGTTGAGATATATACTACCCTGATCATCTATCCATCCTTCCTCCCTCCCCCCCATCCCAATCCCCCGAGCTTTCCCCATTCTTTCCCTACTCCCTTCTCTCTAACCCTATCCCCTTCCAAAAACCCCCCACCCCACCCCCATGCACCCGAGGTTGCCTGGCACTCTTGTCTACTTCCAATCTCCAGGAGGATAACTACATGATTTTCTTCAGGTTCACCTTCGTGTTTAGCTTCTCTAGGATCACGAATAATAGGCTCAAAGACCTTTAATTATGGCTAGAATCCACTTATGAGTGAATACATACCATGTTCCTCTTTTTGGGTCTGGCTTACCTCACTCAGTAAAGCGTTTTCTATTTCCATCCATTTGCTTCCAAAATTCAAGATGTCATTGTTTTTTACCGCTGAGTAAAACTCTAGTGTATATATGTTCCACACCTTCTTTAACCATTCTTCTATTGAGGGGCACCTAGGCTGTTTTCATGTTCTGGATATTACAAATAGTGCTGCTATGAACATAGTTGAACAAATGCTTTTGTGGTATGATAGGGCATCTCTTAGGTCTATTCCCAAGAGTGGAATTGCTGGGTCTTGAGGGAAGTTGACTCCAAGTTTCCTGAGAAACCGCCACACTGATTTCCAGAGTGGCTGCACAAGTTTGCATTCCCACCAACAATGGATGAGAGTTCCCCTCTCTCCAAATCCTCTCCAGCATAGACTTTCATTGGTGTTTTTGACTTTAGCTAATCTGACTGGTGTAAAATGGTATCTCATAGTTGTTTGGATTTGCATTTCCCTGATCACTAAGGATGTTGAGCATGACCTTAAGTGTCTTTTGGCCATTCGAAGTTCTTCTGTTGAGAATTCTCTGTTCAGATCAGCACCCCATTTTTTAATTGGGTTAAATAGAGTTTTAGTGTCTAGTTTCTTGAGTTCTTTGTATATTTTGGAGATCAGGCCTTTGTCTGATGAGGGGTTGGTGAAGATCTTCTCCAAGTCAGAAGGTAGACTTTTTGTCTTACTGATGGTGTCCTTTGCTTTACAGAAGCTTCTCAGTTTCAGGAGGTCCCATTTATTCGTTGATTCTCTTATTGTCTGTGCTCCTGGGGTTCTACCTAGGAAGTGGTCTCCTGTGCCTATGTCTTGTAGACTACTTCCCACTTTCTCTTCTATCAGGTTCAAAGTGGTCAGATTAATGTTGAGGTCTTTAATCCATTTGGACTTGAGTATTGTGCATGGTGATAGATATGGATCTACTTTCATTCTTCTACAGGTTAACATCCAGTTATGCCAGCACCATTTCTTAAAGATGCTTTCCTTCTTCCATTGCATACCTTTAACTCCCTAGTCGAAAATCAAGTGTTCATAGGTTAATATCTGGGTCTTCTATTCGATTCCATAGGTCGACTTCTCTGTTCTTATGCCAGTACCAAGCTGTTTTCAATACTATAGCTGTGTAATAGAGTTTGAAGTCAGGGATGGTTATACCTCCAGAAGTTCCTTTATTGTATAAGATTGTTTTGGCTATCCTGGGTTTCTTGCTTTTCTGTATAAAATTGATTATTATTCTCTCAAGCTCTGTGAAGTAGTTTGATGGGATTTTGATGTGGATTGCATTGAATCTATAGATTGCTTTTGGTAGAATTGCCATTTTTACTATGTTGATCCTCCCAATCCAAGAGCAGAGAAGGTCTTTCCATTTTCTGGTATCCTCCTCAATTTCTTTCTTCAAAGACTTAAAGTTCTTGTCAAATAGGTCTTTCACTTCCTTGGTCAGAGTTATCCCAAGATATTTTATGCTATTTGTGGCTATCGTGAAAGGTGAAGTTTCTCTGATTTCCCTCCCTTCTTCTTTAACCTTTGTATATAGGAGGGCAACTGATTTTTTGGAGCTGATCTTGTACCCTGCCACATTATTAAAGGTGTTTATCAGCTGTAGGAGTTCTTTGGTAGAGTTTTTGGGGTCGCTCATGTATACTATCATATCGTCTGCAAATAACGAGAGTTTAACTTCTTCCTTTCCAATTTGAGTCCCCTTGATCCCCTTATGTTGTCTTCTTGCTATTGCTAGAACTTCAAGCACTATATTGAAGAGGTATGGGGAGAGTAGACAGCCTTGTCGTGTTCCTGATTTCAATGGAATGGCTTTGAATTTCTCTCCGTTCAGTTTGATGTCAGCTGTCGGCTTGCTGTAAGTAGCTTTTATTATATTTAGGGATGATCCTTGTATTGCCAATCTCTTCAACACCTTTATCATAAAGGGATGTTGAATTTTGTCAAATGCTTTTTCAGCATCTAATGAAATGATCATATGGTTTTTTTCTTTCAGTTTATTTATATGATGGATTACATTGATAGATTTGCATATGTTGAAGCAGCTCTGCATCTCTGGGATGAAGCCTACTTGATCATAATGGATAATTTTTCTAATGTGTTCTTGGATTCGGTTTCCCAGGCTTTTGAGAATTTTTGCGTCGATGTTCATGAGTGAGATTGGCCTGTAATTCTTTCTTGGTTGTGTCTTTATGTGGTTTTGGTATCAGGGTAACTGTAGCTTCATAAAAAGAGTTTGGCAACGACTCTTCTGTTTCTATATTGTGAAATACCTTAAAGAGTATAGGTATCAGCTCTTCTTGTCTTGGAAATCTTTTAACTTTTTTGTCTGTATGAGTAAAAGCTAAATCTGCCATGCAGCATGTTGCATGGCTTGGCGACACCTCTGTGTACTATCGCAGGAATCAGCCATGCTGTGCTCAAACCCACATGACGCAGTGTCTCTGTATCATGGCCCACATGGCAGACACAATTAAAAGACTGTTTTTGCCTGGATTTATGTGTAACTAGAAGCTCTTTTTTAAGCTTTCTAAGGTTTTATAGAAATTTGAGGGCCTCGAGTTGGTATGCTATTTGTAACCAGAAGCTTTTCTGTCCCACCCGGCCCCACAAACATTTCTAAATAATCACTCAGAGACTTAATATTAATTATAAATCTTTGACAGATGGCTCAGTCTCATTACTAGCTAGCACTTACATTTAAATTTCTACTAATCTGTGTAATACCATGTGGCCTGTGACTTACTGGTTGTGCTTTGACATGTTGTGCCTGGGGCGACTGCTGGTATCTCCCAGACTTTGCCCTCCTTTTCCTATATCTCTGCTGTATCACCTGACTCTATCCTGTCTGGCCATAGGCCAAAGCAACTTTATTTATCAACAAATGAGAGCAGCACCTATTCACAACATACAGCAATACATTCCACATCCCCCATCTGTCAAGTAATGAGTAAACAAGTTGGAACAAACATACACAACAGAATATTCTTAGCAATAGTAATGGAATAAAGAAGAATCTTAAATGCATTATGTCAAATGAAGGAAGTTACACTTGGAAAAAATAGTCATTGATTCCATTTTTTAAATTACTAGGAAAGACCCAATTACAGAACTAGTGTGACCCATGGTTCAATGGTTTCATTGTAAAAAATTCTCCATAGGATCATGTACTTGAACACTTAGTCTCTTGGTGGTGACAATTCTTCCAGAGTACTCTTCTTCCTATTTCCATGGTGTGACCAGCTTCTTATGTTTGAACCACCACCAAGGACAGGAACCAGCCCCACCATCAAGTCTTTTTATCCATGATGATTGGTACCCTCAGAACTGTGGGACATAGTAAATCCTTCCTTCCTTGTGTTGCTTCTATAAAATATTTTGTAAATATTTTACATCCTGTCACAGTGATGAAAAAAATAACTTAAAAGGAAAAAGTAGATACCAAGGAATGGTCTTACTGTTGTGATATAACTGACCCTGTGGCTTGCATAACTTTGAACTGGTTTTCAGAAAGGATGTGGAAGAGTTTTCAGCTGTGACTAGAGAACACCCAGAATACTATAACCATAGTCCAATAGACTGTTCTGGTGGGAGCCCAGAAAATCTGACTACCAATACAAATATGGATAGTGAAGCATGTTGTCAAGAGATTTTAAAAGACAAAAAAAGGTATGTAGTTCATGATAAGTCCAGCCAAGACTCTGGCTATATATACTCTTCCTTTGTCCTCAAAAGTCACATAAAGCTGAATTTGAACATAGTGCACTAACTTATTTGCTGGAGAAAAATTAAAAGTAATATAATATTTAGCCTGCAGATATTTACTGCTCCATGCATTTAATGAGATTCATAGTGAGAATTCACATCAACGAGTGAAGCAAAAGTTTGAGAAAAATATCCAGTTTGGCAAAGAAGCAAGTTTATGCTAAGGTGTGCGCAAACAAAGCAGCTGTCATTGCTGAAGAGAACAGTGCCCTGAAAAAGAGGTAGAACACTCTGTAATAGGACAGGAGGTTTTGTTTCTGTGTAAAAGTGACAATTCAGTGAAAGGAGACTGCATTTAAAAAAAAAAAAAAGAGTAGACAGAAAATGCCACACAAAGTTTCTCTCTTGAACAGTACCACATGAGGACATGTTTCTGTCAAATCATGCTGTTCAAACAGTTATAGGACCATTTCAGTTGTGGTTAAAGGGTCCCAGACTCTATTCTGATGGCAACAAAAATTTTAAGGTCATGGACATTTAAAGCAGGATTCTAAACAAAGAGTAAGTGAACCTAGGCACTATCTAGCAAGCAAAAAAGACCCCGAAGAAGATATCTGAGAGAATAATGTTAAAAGTGGAACCCAATTTTTCAATGTGGCTCATCACCAAGGGATGCTTCAGGCACTGAGCAAGCAATCCCAACATGGAAGACATGTTATTACAGACAATAGGAATTTAGAGGTAGGACTACCCAATGCCTTCTGGGTCCAGATGGTACCGTCATGTGTCCTGAATGCTGTATGTAGAGTGGCAGCATTTGAAACGTGGTCTTGCTGAATTTCTACTTATCATCTTGTTTTTACCCAATTCTATACTCTATTATTGTACATTGGAAATATGAACTGGACCATTTGATTTTATAGAGGCTCACAGTTAAGTTTCCCTAAAGTCTTAGAAGACACTTGTAGTAGCATTTCATTTACATTTTAATAAATAAAACTTGCCTGACGATCAGAAAGTAAAATAGCTCTCTCTACTTGCCAGTCTTACAGACCAGACAGTGGTAACACACACCTTTAATCCCAGTAGCCACACTAGTTGCCATAGATACCTGGCAGTGCATGCCTTTAATTCCAGTGCAACACACCTTAAACCCCAGCCTTAGAGAGGAATATAAGATGGAAGGAGACAGTTCACAGGCTCAGTCTCATTTTGAGATTCTGAAGGCAGGAGCACCATTTTTTGGACTGAGGTTGAGGTAAGAGTCAGTGACCGGCTGCTTTGTTTTTTTGGTCTTCAGGTTGAACCCCAATTTCTGTCTCTGTATTTTTATTAGTTGTGATTGTGATTTAGAGGCTGAAATTTGAACTTTTGAACAATATTGGGACTGTTAAAAGTATCGGAACTTTTGAAGTTGTATTAAATTCACTTTGCATTATGATATGGCAATGATCGTATGAGACAGCGGTGGAGCATTATGGTTGAATGTCCTTGATCCCCAGATGGCGGTGCCTTAACAGAGGGCTGGAGAACCTATGACACATAGGCCTGACATACAAGTGGGGGCAGCTTTAAGCATTATAGCCCAGTACCGCCTCTAAACCCATCACTTTGCTTGCTGTCTGACATCATGAGACGATCAGCTACTTCATATTCATTCCCATGGACAAGAACCAGACTGCCACTACTGCCTGTGTCTTGTACCCTCTAAACTCTAAGCCAAAATAAGTCCTCCCCTTATGTACTTCTGTCCTGTATTTGATCATAGAGATGAGAAAAACAATAAAAAATGTAGCCTTTCGGGGTAGAATGAAAAGACAGAAAACTGACTGTGATGGAGAAAAGACCTTTCTTGGAAGATAGACATATTACATGTTCTAATTATATAATTGTATTACTTTTTTTCAAAATCTATCATGTATTATGATTGAAATATGTGAAGGCACTGGGTAAAAATCACACCTAAATAAAGTGGATTTAAAAAGTTTTAAAGTAAATTGGTTTATGTGACTTAAAGGCCAATCAAGGCTACACAGTAAGACCCTGTGACTATTTAGATGATAGATAAATTGATATATCTACCATCACATACTAGTGAATGAAAACTTTAATCTGATTTTCTAGAAATAAATAAAGCCTAAATTTTCCTAACTTAAATCAAGATCAATGAAGTAAGTATCAATCAGACTTTTACATATACACAGATTAGAACTGGACCAGCACATGTCAATGGATAAAGAAAGCTTTGTGTTCTACATCAATAGTCAAGCACATATGATGATTGAACAGTCAAACACAGCAAAGTCAAAAAGCAAAACTAACCATTATTTGAATGTACTTATAACTGTACAGTATGATAAGGTTTGTCTGAAATTAAAATATGCTGTGAAAATAAAACTGCATATCTCGATGAGAATGAAATATTTATTAGTTTCATCATCACTTCATGACATGAACTCTGCTGGGGAAGAAGTGAGAAGGTGAGTTCATTATCGCTGACCATCATATCAAGTCCACCACCAATTAAACAGGCATCTCTAAAGTCCATAAAAAGAAATCCTTGGTCTACTTGTAGTTAAATGTTATTAAGGGGATAATGATGGGCATGCTAATTGTCCATAACAAGAGGAGCCCAGAACAGTCTTTGTTCAGTCTCCAGCATCTCATTACCAGGAATTCGCAGACTTCTATAAAAAGCTGTCAGAAGAGCTGAGGGCTACAGTGATTAATTCACATGAAAAGGTCAAAAGAACATCAAAGACAATGAACAATTAATCCTCATTAATCTAGTGTCAAAGTTTTCAAAATCAGAGCTTTGTGGAAGTAGGGGCAAACCTAGACTTTGACATAACCTAGGCATGAATCTGTTGCTTTAAATGACACTAGGTATGATTGTTAAGAATAGCGTATAGTGGATAATTTACAGAAAGAATCATAAGTAATGAATTTTGGTAGGATTATTCCTCAGTTTTGTGTAAACACAAAATCACTTTAGCCAAGGACAACTCAATACCAATAAAACTGACTAATGTATACAACACAATGTTAAGGTCACACATTTCCAATAAGCAAAATATTCTCCAAATAACTACAATTTATATTGCATCTACACAGATATAGAAAGTTGGATTTACAGTTAGATAACTGCTCACTGAGAAAAGTTTAAGTAAAGGTTTGATTGTGTTCTGTGCATGTAAGGCTAATTTGACCTGAACTATAAAGAGTTGGGTTACCATTAGTTCATCTATTAGGCATCTATTCTTGCTCTCGTCACTAAAATTTATTTTCTCATCTTGGTCCTTGATAATAAGATTACAGAATTTAGTTGCAGATCATATTATATCATTACCTATTCAAATATTACAATGCAATAAAAAAAACATTCTCATGAAGACATGAGCACCAAAGGATGCAATGGCACAATATATTATTTATTTGGGTTTTTTTGTTTTGTTTTGTTTTTATTGATTTTTATTGAGCTCTACATTTTTCTCTGCTCCCCTTCCTGCCCTCCTCTCCCCTTCAACCCTCCACCAAGTTCCCCATGCTCCCAATGTACTCAGGAGATCTTGTCTTTTTCTACTTCCCATGTGGATTAGATCTATGCCTCTCTTATTAGCAGGAAATAATCAAATTGAGAGATGAAATCAACAAAATAGAAACAAAGAAAACAATACAAAGAATCAATGAGATAAAGAGTTGATTCTTCAAGAAAATCAACAAAATAGACAAACTTTTATCCAAAATAACCAAAAGGCAGAGAGAGAATAGCCAAATTAACAAAATCAGAAAAGAAAAGGGAGACATAACAACAGACCCAGAGGAAATAAAAAGAATCATCAGGTCATATTTCGAAAACCTATATTCCACAAAATTGGAAAACTTAAAGGAAATGGACAACTTTCTGAATAACTATCACATACCAAAATTAAATCAAGACAAGAGAAGCAAATTAAATAGACCTATAACTGCTGAGGAAATAGAAACAGTCATCAAAAGTCTTCCAACCAAAACAGCCCAGGACCAGATGGTTTTAGCTCAGAATTATACAAGACTGTTAAAGAAGAACTAATACCAATATTCTTCAAATTATTCCACACAATAGAAACACAAGGAACATTGCCAAACTCTTTTTATGAGGCTACAATTATCCTGATACACAAACCACAGAAAGACAATACTAAGAAAGAGATTTACAGATCATTCATGAACATTGATACAATCTCACTCATAAACATTGATGCAAAAATACTCAATAAAATACTGTAAACCAAATCCAAGAACACATCAGAACCATCATCCACCATAATTAAGTCTTCTTCATCCCAGAAATGCAGGGATTGGTCAACATATGAAAATCTGTCAATGTAATCCCCCATATAAACAAACTGAAAAATAAAAACCACATGATCATCTCATTAGATGTTGAAAAAACTTTCGACAAAATACAACATCCCTTCATGAAAAAGGTCTTAGAGAGAGCAGGGATACATGAAACATACCTAAACATAATAAAGGCAATATACAGCAAGCCACCAGTCAATCAAACTACATAGAGAGAAACTCCCAGCGATTCCACTGAAATCAGGAACAAGGCAAGGTTGTCCACTCTCTCCTTATCTATTCAATATAGTTCTTGATGTCCTAGCTAGAGCAATAAGACACCAAAGGGAGATCAAGGGGATACAAATTGGAAAATATATTATTTTCCACTATGAAATTATATATGGAATTGAATGAGGTTACAATGTTGCCCATTAATTTCTGAAAAAGAATAACAATGCAGTTACTATTATTTAGATTTTTAATGAAGCAGCATTTGCGATTTTTCTGTATTGAGCAATTTATTTATTTATTCCCTCAAGTATTTCCAGCACATACAACGGAACTGGGGCTCTTAGAGTAAGAGTAAGAGGTAGTTATCTTTTTGAGAGACCAGCCACAGATGAAGTACTCTGTGACATTCTGCTACCTAGGGAGTTTCCCTAAACACCTGGTGTAGCTCATGTGATTAAACCTGCAAGTCTTATAAAGTCAGTGAAAGCTCTGAAGGATAAGGAAGTTTCATAATGTGATTTAATATGTAAAGTTGCTAAAGAACACATTAATTAGACATCCATTTGATTATTCTCTTGCTGTATTATAGAATAAATGACCCTGATTGTTTATTTTCAGTCATATGGAGTTCTTTGAAGTGGATAGCAGTTGTTCATTATCATGTCATAGAGCACAAATATTTTAGTTGGAACATTTCGATGAAATTACAATAGAAGTGACAGGAGAAATAAAAAATTCTAAGTGATTTCTTGTATCTTTCCTTCTATCAAAACAAACAAAAAAACACATCTTGGAGCCATGACAGTTTTGTGAAAGGGAAGAGAAAGGTGACAAAAATTAAACAAAGTAAAAAAATAAATAAAAATAAAATAATGTCAGAAATAAGAAGGGGCATCTGAGAAAGTGAAGTCTAATTTCAATCTACATTCAGCAACATTTGCAAAGCTGTACTAGGTCTGAAGGAAATACTAAAATGAGCAAGAAGTAGCTGAGCTCCCCAGGGTTGCACAATTTTAAAAGATTCATTTTCTTCTTGTTCTCATTTCTCTAACTCAGGATGCATAAGAATGTTTAACTTTAAATAAGTCCAGCCCTCCCCACACATCACCAAATTGTTTGACAGTTGCAAAGAGGCTTAAGAAAAATTAAAACATTGACAGAAGTGATCCTTTCCTTAAACACTCCTCCATAGGGACTGTGGTTTTGTTCTGCACTTTCAAGGCAACGCCTCTCTGAGATGTTTGTACATTTGTCTCATCAGCATGAAGAATCTCATTGAGCCACCCACCATGCACGCACTTGATAATCACTGTTAATTGCCTGCCATTGAGATCAGTAGACTGTTCGCTGAGTACAGCATGGGCACTTAACTCTCTGGCACTGTGGCTTCCTGTGTGCCCAGTTCCACTAATGCATCATTTGTCCTGGAAATTAAAAGCCCTAGCAACAATCACATAAACCAGACTCAGTAGGCAGAAGTGTTTACCTTCCTCTTCACCTGCAGAGGAGGGGCAGCAGATAGGTACATTTTGCCAGAAGAGGAGCCTTCGTGGAAAGCTAAAGTACAGCTCATGCAAAAGGGATTCCCAGAGAGGTAAAGCACTGTGAAGCGGAGGGGAGGATGAGGGACACGATCTCACTATCATCCTTTTGTTTTCAGAATCCCTGCCAGCATGCCACAACACTCCAGGAAAACTCAAGAGCACAGTCTGGAGAAGTGCCCAAGTGGCAAGGCTTCTTGCTAAGTGCCTCAGAAGCTGTTGCCTCTGAAGTGGCCACTAGCGTCGCAAACACGGAGACAAAATCCACCAGGCTCTGAGAGTGACTGTTGGCAGCATATGGCCCTATAACTAGTCATCATGCCTGCGTGTCTTCCTCCAGGGTTCAGACACGATTCAGTTTGATGTGGCTCACATATCCTTAGTGTCATAGTTTATATGTCTTGCAGGAAGTCTTCAAAATAAAAAAGAAGCCGTTCCCAGGAGTTGGTTTAGCTCTCTTGCATATAATGAATTGATCACCGTATTCTTATATTCCAAGTCTTCCTACATTCACCTCTCTTGGTGACCCTTTATCATTGATACCTGTTTGAAAAAAAAATTGTTCTTACTTTGGTCAAATGGTAGACGTTATCCAGAACTATTGAGAAGGATGTTAAGACTCTCACAATAGGGGCTGAAGATGCAGCTGACGTTTTTGGGCAATGAACGGGATCCAGACCATCACTGAACTAAGTTGCTGTGAGAAGCCATCTGCTACTGGCTGAAATGATTTACAAGATTCTTGCTGAAGGCCAAGGCCGGTTCAGGCACCCTCTCCTCTGTCCAGAGAACAATCTGGGGATCTCTCCTTGGACCTGGGATCCCCTTTATAATCAAATCTCTTGTAAACCCTAAAATGACTCCCTTAGTTGCGATATATACTTCCCTGATCCCATATCCATCCTTCCTCCCTCCCCCCATCTCAGTCCCCCGAGAATTCCCCATTCCTCCCCTACTCCCTTCTCTCTAACCCTCTCCCCTTCCAATAACCCTCCCACCCACCCCCCCCATGCACCCGAGGTTACCTGGGACTTTTGTCTATTTACAATCTCCAGGAGGATAAGTACATGATTTCTTCAGGTTCACCTTCTTATTTAGCTTCTCTAGGATCTCAAATAATAGGCTCAAAGACCTTTAATTATGGCTAGAATCCACTTATGAGTGAATACATACCATATTCCTCTTTTTGGGTCTGTATTTTGCCTATCACCATAGATCCTTCATCCGACGATGGATGGCGATACAGACGGAGACCCACATTGGAGCACCGGACTGAGCCACCCATGGTCCAAATGAGGAGCAGAAGGAGGAAGAACATGAAAAAAAAAAAAACTCAGGAGCGCGAGGGGTGCGATCACCCACTGATACAAGGGGACTGATCTAATGAGAGCTCACCAAGGCCAGTTGGACTGGGACTGAACGAGCATGTGATCCAACCAGATTTTCTGAATGTGGCCGGATTCTCTGAATGTGGCTGGCCCGGAGCCTTTCTGAAAAGCCATTGACAATGACACTGGGACTTGTTTCCTCTGCATATACTGGATTTTTGGGATCCAGTCTGTTTGGATACTCACCTTCCTGGACCTGGAGGGAGGGGGGAGGAACTTGAACTTCCCACAGGGCTGGAAGCCCTGACTGCTCTTAGGGATAGAGAGGGAGGAGGAGGGGGAGTGGGGAGGGGGAGGGTGTTGGGAGGAGGGGCGGAAATGGAAACTTTCATAATTTAATAAACTTAAAAAAAAAGAGTCTTGCTGAAGGCAGACCAGAATGAGCAGAGTTAAACGATGGAGTTTAGTGTAACAACTACGTCCATTGCTTTTCTTGTTACTGTGACCAAATGCTGAACAAAATCAATAGAGAAGAGAGGGTTTATTTTGGCCCACACCTGGGAAGACACAGCCTGTCACTGTAGGAAATCATAGCAGAAAGAACATGAGGCAGTGGGTATGGCGTGTCCATAAGTCAAGAATCAGAGAACAGAGAAGAAGTGAGAGTGGGCTATAAAACCTCAAGACCGGCCCCACAGTGACTATTTCCTCAAGTGAACTTCTACCCCCTAAAGGTTCTAGAGTCTTCCAAAACAGTACCACCAGCTGGAAACCAAATGTTAAAACGCAGGTCTATGAGGGACATTTCATATTCAATCCACAATACTGACTTAAACAATTTTTGCTAAAATTGGACTCAGAAGGCCACAGAGATAACCTGAGGTCAAGTTCAAAGAAAGTTTAAGAATGATTAATTGGGGTTGCAGAGATGGCTCAGTGGTTAAGAGCTCCCTCCTTCTGCTCTTCCAGAGGTCCTGAGTTCAATTCCCAGGAACCATGTGGCAGCTCAAACTATCTGTAATGGGATCTGATGCCATCTCCTGGTGTGCATGAAGACAGAGCACGCATGTACATAAAATACAAAAATTAAATAAATCTTTAAAAAGAATAAATTATTTTGCAATAATTTATTTATTGGGAGTTCCCAGTGATTTGGGAGGTTTGTAAACCAAAATCCAGGTTGAAGGGAAAGAAATCTCCCCTCAAATTACCCGCAGTTTCAGTTTACTAACAGGCGATTCATTTTAATGAGTTACGTTTATACATTTCTTTCCTGATTAATACCATTTACTCTAGGCAGACAATTTCTATATCCCTTCCATTCCCGCTACCACTGTCTCCTTCATAATCCAGCCTGCTACCTGTGCCTAGCTGAGTCCATCACCCCAAAAGTCTTTCTTTCACCAACTAAACACCATGGTTGGTACCTATCTTGACCCAACCACTCAGTTATCACTGTCTATCATTTTGCAAAAAGTTTTCCATTCTGTTTGGTCTTTGTACCATGGACCCGAAATATTCCTGTCCCTTCTTGAATTTTTTTAATTCTAGGTAATGTGCAAGTTTCATAACTTTCCATTTACTTATCCTTCCTCCAAGATAAAATCTATCTAAAATAGCACAGGGTCTGAAAATTCTTGTAGACAATAGGTTTTTGTAATAGTTCTGCTTCCCCTTTTTAACTTAAGAATATCGCTCTGGTATTTCAAAAAAAACATGTTATTTCAATTACATGTTAAAAATATTGTTTCATAGTAAGATTTACTGTTATCATAGAACAACCTCACTTGTATGCCATCATTTCTACAATCCCATCATTTCTACAAACCCATCATTTCTACAATCCTAATGTCTCATTCTATTCTTTTCCTTTCTAATCCCATTGAATTTACAATTCATTATACACTACATATTTAACCCTGCTTATTTACTCTAAAAACATTAGACATTTAGACTGATCCATATTCGTATTTTATATATGTATATGTATTTCATGCTTCTTAACTGTAAGACATGCTATTTTGCATACAAAATAATAATATGTAACTCTTTTATGCAACAAAAAGAGTTAGTATCATCAATATAAGGCTCCCTTTATAAGTAAGAGCCATGAACACATATTTCTTGGTACTTTGCAAATGTGCTATTCCTCATCCCTCTGAGAGAGTCTACGCAGAGCCTTACTTGCAGGAATCTTGGATTCTCCCCAAAGCTAACATTAGATGCCAACATCTCCCTTGCATCCATTTGAAGGTCATATAGCTTTTTACCTCTCTTGAGGATGTGCAGAAAATGTCAGCAAAGCTTTTCCAGTGTCAACCCATCTTGCATTGCTTTTCGGTTCCAGAATTTTTTTGGTCTTAATATACCATTGGGACTTTATAGTTACTGTTTTGTTAGGTGTTATGTATCTATCTTGATTAATAATAGTGACTAGTAATTCTTCTTTTTAAAATTAATATCCTCAAATTCCCTGGAATTTTTCTGTAATTTCTTAAATACCAGTTTATTTGTAGATGTGATCCTTTCAACTTGAGTTGTTTTCCTCAGACAGTTCTGCCCGGGATTTATTTATTCTATCTATCTATTCTCACTTTAACAATTATTGGGTTTGTTCATCATCTATTTTACTGTTCTCTAGAAAATTCATTTCTGTTCCTTATTATTTTTCTTATTTTTGCTTCTTTTGTTTGACTTCTTGAGAAAAAATGCACATCATGTTTTTTTTTTATTCTGATAGCATGAAAAACTTGCTGAGCTATAAATTTCTATATTGTATGAATTGTGCCGCACAATATATTACAATTAGACCACATGTTTCTTAATGCCTTGCACAGCTTAAAGGTCAATGGCTATTTAATGTATTTTCTCATGAATATTTGTGTTTCCAAAGACTCAACTAAGCTCAGTATATAAAGTAATATAATGACAAAATACACAAGAACACTTATGACTTACTACTGCTTAATTCGGCATATTAGATTGCACTGAGATTGCATTAACTATATGTTAAATCATAATCTGGGGTATTGTCCCTCAGCAAACTGAAAAGATGATAATTCTATAAGCTTGAAATGGAAGATTACTTTTCCTTTTCTCAAAGAAAACACAAATACAATGCCCCTTCAACCTCGAAAATCCTTGCATAACACACAGTGGCTAGTTCTTTTTTTTTAAAATTTACTTATTTATTTATTTATAAAAATTTCCACTTTCTCCCCTCCTCCCAATACCCTCCCATTCCCCCACTCCCTCTCCTCCTCCCTCTCCAGTCCTAAGAGCAATCAGGGTTTCCTGCCCTGTGGAAAGTTCAAGTTCCTCCCCCCTCCCTCCAGGTCTAGGAAGGTGAGCTTCCAAACAGACTAGGATCCCAAAAAGCCAGTACATGCAGACGAAACAAGACCCAGTGCCATTGTCAATGGCTTCTCAGTCAGCCCCCATGTCAGCCACATTCAGAAAATCCAGTTTGATCACATGCTTATTCAGTCCTAGTCCAGCTGGCCTTGGTGAGCTCTCATTAGATCAGTTCCCTTATATCAGTGGGTTAACACACCCCTCGCGGTCCTGACTTCCTTTTTCATGCTCTCCCTCCTTCTGCTCCTCATTTGGACCTTGGGGGCTCAGTCCAGTGCTCCAATGTGGGTCTCCGTCTCTATCTCCATCCGACGTCAGATGAGGGTTCCCTCTGATCCTGCCTTCCTTGCTCACGTTCTCCCTCCACCTGCTTCTCATTTGGACCTAGGGAGTTGAGTACAGTGTTCCAATGTGTGTCTCTGTCTCTATCTCCATCCATCGCCAGATGAAGGTTCTGTGGTGATATGCAAAATATTCATCAGTATGGTGATGGGCCAAGGCCAGTTCAGGTACCCTCTCCTCTGCTGCCCAGGGAACAATCTGGGGACCTCTCCTTGGGCCTGGGAACCCCTCCAGAATCAAGTCTCTTGCAAACCCTAAAATGGCTCCCTTAGTTGAGATATTTACCTCCCTGCTCCCATAACCATCCTTCCTCCCTCCCCCCCATCCCATTCTCCCAAGCTATCCCCAATCCTCCCCCTTCTCTCTAGCCCTCTCCCCTTACTTCCACCCCTCCACACCCCTCCCCCATGCACCCAAGAATGGTTAAAGAAGGTGTGGAACATATACACATTAGAGTTTTACTCAGCAGTAAAAAACAATGACATCTTGAATTTTGCATGCAAATGGATGGAAATAGAAAACGCTTTACTGAGTGAGGAAACCCAGACTCAAAAAGAGGAATATGGTATGTACTGACTCATAAGTGGATTCTAGCCTTAATTAAAGGTCTTTGAGCCTATAATTCATGATCCTAGAGAAGCTAAATAAGAAGGTGAACCTGAAGAAAATCATACAGTTATCCTCCTGGAGATTGGAAGTAGACAGTGGCTTGTTCTTGAACAGGTGTTAGACACATCCCTGAACAATTATCTGGTTGAGTTTCAGGACTTTCTCTGTCAGTTTCCTTGTTTGTAAAAGGAAGTGTATGCACTCAAGCAGTGAAGCGACAGTTAGTGTGTCTTCTTTATAACAATCCAGGACGGAAAGGGGTTCCTCCAATAGTGAATGAGACTTTTCTTGCTTCATGATGGAAGTCTTCTAGGAAAAGAAATGCCTGTGTGATGGAGATTTCCTTTTTAATTCTAAAAGTGGTGATTCGCTTGACTGCGGTTTATAAAGCTTTCTAATTCCAATAAATTCCTAAATTGAAAATCTTTTCCATAACTTACATGGCCCTCCTTGCATAAAAACTGTTCTTATCACTATTTCAAATCTTTCAACGTGCTTTGATTTTTTTTTTATGGATTGTCATTTAAAACCATTTTATTCCCTCTAGTTTTTCACATAGCAACACGTATTAAATGAGTCCTCTCTACAAAAAGAGAAATCATACATAAAATATAAATTAGAGCAGAGCAAAGACAATGAGTAACTGTGCCCTGATGTCACACTCAAAACATTCAGAGGTGATCTCCCATTAGATCTGTCCCACCGTCTCAGTAGGTGAACACAACCCTTGCGGTCCTGACTTCCTTGCTCATGCTACTTTAGTCAATAAATTATGCAATCCAGAAAATCAGCATAAGCATTTCAGCTAATGAAAAGTACACTGTTGTAATAAGTCTTTCTGAAGTTATATGCAGGGGTTGTCCTCAACATATTATTTTCATGCATGAATTTCTATATGTCCCTTTCCTTCCTGTTATTTGAGTAAATGTTTTTGTTGTTGCTTATGATGCTGTTGTTTGTTTGTTTGTTTGTTTGTTTCAGAGGATTCAACCATCTTAGATTAGATATCTATTATATTATATAATATAATATATTATATAATCTATTATATTATATAATAGATATATATTGTATATATAGCCTGTTGGGGAGAAATGGAGTCAATACATCATTATACAAGTTTGCCACCAAAGTAAGTAGAAAATAATTAAATGGTTCATGATGTATATATTTCAAAATCATGGTGATACAGAGAAAGTAGAAGCCACTTTAAAATGCTTCTGAGTACTCTTCATGACCAACATTAACTGTCCCAAAAATTGACTTGTAGAACTTTTGAAAACTGTAACAGCATTAACTTTATAGAAATAATGTGGACAAAGATTATAGCTCAGTTGATAAAGTAATTGTCTAGCGTGCACACAGCCCTGGGTTCCATTTCCAGTATCACAAAATCTGAGCTTCATGGTCATTCTTGCAAGCCCAGAACCGGACTGTAGGAAGGAGGATCAGAAGTTCAAGGTCATCCTGAGACATAATAAGTTTGAAGCCAGCCTAGTGGTCTACCTGAAACTCTGTCTCAAATATGGCAAAAGGGGAGAAGAAGGAGGAGAAAAGGCACATATAGATCTGGGCAGAAACTCAGTCCATAAAGGTCATGGGACACAAGCATGAAGACCTGAGCTCAGGCATCCGCATTTCGGAGGTGTTTGTAACCTTACCTCAGGGGTCACTGAAATAGACAGATCCCTGGAGCTGATAGCATTGGGTTCTGTGATGCTGGGAAGCTGGGATGCTGTCTCAAACAATAAGGCAGAAAACACTATCCTATCGGAGGCCACCTGAGGTTAGCCTCTGGCCTGTACACACACACACATTCACACACACACACACACACACACACACACACACACACACACACACAAGAATCAAACATGAAATAATTTGAAATAATTATTTCTTAGAGCAGGAATAAAATCAAGATATACATGGCACTTTTTTCTTTCAACAAATGTTTTATTGACATGATGATTGACAAGATATTAGCATCTTCATTTCTGGACTTCATGGCTACCTATAGACTGCATCTTTGGAATAGGAAGAAAAGGAGAAGATTCTGCATTCCCACAGTGGCAAAGCCGTCTTACTCAGTGCAGGTGCACTGGATGCCTAGTGCAAGAGGCTCCAAGCCCACAGGCTTGCTCCCTTAACCGACTTCTTGCCATCTGCCTGGATCTCTCAGACAAAAAAAACATTGTCAGCATTATAATTAGCAGCACATTCAATATTCACCTTGCCTTGAATAAAGAAGCCGAAACCATCTCATTAGTCCAGTGATTTCCACGTGATTACTACTTCTATGCAGAAGAGACGATCGTCCCACATTTCCTTAAGTGAACATTTCCCTTGTTGGTTTTTTTTTTTTTTGAGAATTCCCAAAAATTTTAGGGAATCATTTTTAATCGTTTTTAAACAATAGAAGGTACAGAGTGGGTTCAAGACAGTCAGAGCAGCTGTTTCACAAAGTGAGCTCTCTGCCTGGCTCAGTTCCCCTGGTTCTCAGTGTGAAGAGAGAGGAGGTTAGAGGGATAAAGGCGGGGACTATCATGTTACCGAACAGCTTATGAAGAGAGCGAGCAGGAGAGAGGACACAGGAGAGAGGACACAGTCAGCAGAAACTAGGGTGTCTGAGATCAGAGGGTGGAGCAGTCGCCATGGAGAAGCAGTCGCTGAGCTCAATTAGCATCAATTCAATTATCATCAAGGAGGGTATGGTGGAGGACAAGCCAGGACTACAGCTCTTCAAGTTCTCAGGCTGACAGCGCCGTGGTTCACTAGCCTGTGGAAGGTGGCACGAACCAGAGATTCCACCACCATCGCGAGCAAACAGATCACGATAGCAGTGCATGGCTGCAACCCATCTGGAGTACGGGCTCAACACGGGTGGAAATCCAGCCTGGGCTCGCTTTTGCCCCTGCAGAGCTCTACGTTCTCTTTTCAAAGGCAGGAGGAGGGTGTCTTCATGGATGCTTTCTACCCACTAGGTTTTTCCTCATTACTTCATTCACTGAAACTGATGCAAGCTATCTCAGCTAGCTTCTAATGTGGCCAGGGCACCAGGACTACACACATGATTGAATGAACGACCACGTCTTCTGGCTTCTTCCAAGGGCAGGCTCAGTATGCTTCTTTGGACTGAATTGGCGCGATCTTGTTTGAGAAAAGTGTGTAAACATAGGGCCATATTTTGTTAGTCTCCGTCCTGGAGAATTGATGGAGCACTCCGCGGCTCTTGTACGGTTCGATGACGGGTTTTGCCGCATCCTTGTACCGTCATAGTTTCGCAGCAACTGCCTCGGGTTTATCATCTTCTTGTTGGACAAGTGGCTCACCAGTGATGTCATCAACTCCCAGCACTAGAGGAGGGTTGAAGTCCAAGTTATAGACTCTCCCGCTAGAAGGGTGAATCCATCTTTGGCTCAGACGATCCTTAAGTGTCTCAAAAGGAATATTCAGACTAATCACTAGGTCCACATCACAGATTCTGTCCAAGGCTTCTGCCTGTACTCACGTCCTCGGGAATCCGTCTAGCAGCCAGTGTTGGGTGCTCCGGGTCTCCAGTTCTGACACCATTAGACGTGTGATCACATGATCTGGAACCAAAAGACCTTTTTCTAGGTACTGCTTTGCCGTGTCGCCAACTTCCGTGCTAGCCTTGAGGTTCTCCTGCAAGAAGTGGCCGCTGGAGAGATGCTGGAGGCCAAAGTTCTGGGCGATCCTCTGGCATACGGTGCCTTTACCCGAGCCTGGCGGCCCGAGGATGACCGCGCGCAGGAGTTTGGAAGCCATGGCTTTGGAGGGGAAGGGATGGCGTGGACGGCAGCCTGCTCACTTGGCCCGACAGCCCCTGCCTCGGTACCCTCCGCACGCGGGGATTTGCCTGCCCATACATGGCATTTTTAAACTTCCTTGGATAATAGTGATTGAAACCCACTGCCTGAGACTTTGGAAGGACGTTAAATTCCATTCTCCCACCCAATTATATATCCAGGGCTTGAGCCAATCAACATCCTATCAGATTTTCCACCATACTACTAAAATACCCCTTTGACAGTGAACACACACTCTAAGCCAATCTTTCCAATTGCTCATGGTTCAGAGTTCCAAAGCTGATCTTAGAGCACCTTGTAGAAGTTCTCCTATTTCCCCAGCAAATCAATCCTGAGTACCATTCCCTTCATACAAAATAGACTTCCAAGTAATTCAAAGAGATTCCCTTCTGAAGCATCCCTTTCCTGGTCTTATAAATGTCTCAAGCTCTCCATGGTGACTAATTATCCTCTAATCATGTAGGCTGAATCTGCCCCTATATCCTTAAAGCAAGTGTGGTGGTGCATACCTGTAATTCCAACTGTAAGGAAGATGAATAAAGGAGACTGCAAGTTCAAAACCAGTCCAAGTTACTAGGAGAGATGCTGCCTCAAAAACCAAGCAAATAAATAAAGATGTGACTATAATAGATGACTCTTTAACACAAAACCTCACAGTTGAGAAACTCTAAACTGTTTGTCCTTGTACCTCTTGACATCGTTTCAACAAATGTGCATTGCCATTTAATTTGCAGTATTCCTTATAGCAACAGTATCACATAAATAGTTCATATTCAAATTGAGCAATGTAAGTTCCTAAGTTGATAATTCATTTTCCTCAAATCACTCCTTGCCTTGGCCTTTTGGGTCCAAGAGAAGGAAGTTCAAGAGTCTTAGAAATGCATGTTCTGTTAGAACCCAGCTGCTGTTACCAATTATCCAGTTTTTATTTTGATTGTCACAACTCATTGTCATTGTTTCTCTCTGCAGTCATCAGATCCTGAAAGTCATTTGCCTCATCAATGAAAATGTCCCAGGAGAGCAGGACAAAGACTGAGCTCTGTCATTGACAAAGGGGCTGCCTTCCAGTAAATCTAGCCAATAGGTTCATTGATTAGGGAGGTCTGGTGAGTGACCTTTGAGCATGTTTTCTCTATCAACAATGGCTTTACTTATAGTAGATTTCTGTCCACTTCTATTTTCAGAAGAAAAAGCAAGAACTTCTTTCAGTGCTTTTGTTCAGATATTCTGAGCTTTCATACTATCCTCAGCATCTTTCTGAGAGAGAAAAAAAACATGAAACTTTTAGGCATGCCTAGTTTGGACTATCAAACTATCCCTGCAGTAATCCCCTCTAGAATCTTAGCCAGATTAAAGGATGACCGTCAACCAAAGAAGACCAGGTACTCTTCCCTGGGTTTTCTGCATGCTTCTAACAGAATTTACTATGTTTTACTATAGTCAATTCATAAATCTGCTATTGAAGGCAGGACTGGATATACAGATAGTGCCATTTGAGTGAAATGTTTTTGAATGAGTAAATAAAACCCCTCTACTTATTTTTATCATTAAAACTAAGGCCTTTGAAAGGATTATAGATAATAGGTGGAGTGATTCCTCTAAGATAGTCCTCATGGTTCCTGCTTCCCAGTACTTAACTACTTCAGCATTCTCCCTGCTTTGAGTAGTATGTATACACAGCATGACTTGTTTCTGCCTTGCTGAATGTAGGGAAGGTGGCAAAGTATATGTAATTACAACTGCACACTGACATTAAGTAAAAATGTCATGCAGCTCTTGTAAAGAAGCTTCTTCTTTTTGGCTTCGAGAAAATGAGAAGTCATGTCAAGAAATTGAAGCAGCCTCTAAATAATGGCCAGCAAGAAGTGAGACTCTTGGGCCACCGAGCATTAAGAAACTAATTGCAAACAACATGAACTTGAAAGCAAATCTTTGCCTAGTCAAGTCTCAAATGAGACCACAGACTAAGTCTTCGAAAGATAATGAGCAAAGCCATGCCTGAACTTCTCAACCATAGAGACGACACAACAACTGTATCTAGGAAGCTTTATAAATATGTGTATCTTCTCACCTGGAACTTTTCAAATACCTGAGTATTTGAAAGAGGAAGAAGAGAAGGAGGAAGGTGAGGCAGAGAAAAAGAATGTCCAAGGTAAACGGTATATTGCCTGATATATATATATATATAAGTAAACAAATTTAATATAAACCTCAAAACTACAATCATGCATATGTGTCTTTGCTATTGCCATGGAACATATGGTAAAGACATGTTAATGCCTAATTCTAGCAAAGGCATATTCCTGGTAAGAAACATAGATCATGGGGCAGATGAAGATCATGTGAGGATTGCAGGCTATATAGAATATTCTATAACTTCCTTCCAATTTTCCTGTGATGTAAGACGTCCCTAATAATAATAATAATAATAACTAAAAACAAAACAAGAATTGCTGGAGAGGTCAGACCCTGGACAAGCAATCTGGGCAATTTTTTCTCCAACAGCCAGGTGTCTTACCTTTCTTGTCTTGGGGATCCCTGTGACCAGAGGCAGCAGCAGTGAAAGCAGAGAAATCTCAGAGAGCCCTGCCTGGCAGACCACTGAAGACACACTAACAGTATTATTCCTATTGGTATAAGTATTTTCCTCTGGTAAACAAAAAGTATTAAGCATTGTATTTAAGTGACAGTTGGTAGGAATCATTAATTCTGTTCTCAATAATACCATATGGGTTGGAAGTGGGGACATATAACAAATCTAAGATTCTAACCTCATCCCTTCCATCAGCAGACAGAAGCCAGGGGAGCAAGAACTGCCCCATGAATAATATACTTTAAATGAACAGAAAGGGTAGAAAAATTCTGATTCTAAAACTTTCCTTGGAGAGTGCTCCTGGTCTGATTTATTCCCAACCAATTGAACATTCAGTGTCTGCTTTCCCCTGAAGACCCCTTCTGCAAGTAGTGTTGAAGCATGCCTATCAGTATTCCACTGACGGACACATATAACCACATTTTTTTGCCATTTTGTTCACATTTATCTTAAGAATCTTGGTCTCCTAAGGGCTATCTATGACCTTTTGGTCTTGATTCCAGAAGCACCATTCTTATCTGAGATTATAGATTTCCAGTGCATCTAGGTCATCCCTGCTTATCATATAATATCCTTGCCTCTGGCGTGCACCTGCCTTTCTTGTAAAACAATCTTTTCTGTACTTTCTCTTAGGTCCTTTTTACATGGCCTCATTCTTAAACACATTCATGCCATGCATGCTAACTCCCTCTCCCTACCACACTGTGTAGCCCTGAATGAACAGGTTCTGCAAACTCCTTTCTTTTTCTAAAATAAGAGCCTAAGAAGTTGCTGGGGGGAAATCTGTTCTATCAGTGTTGCTTGCTGCAGGGACTCATTCTTCAACTAATCGTTCTGCTATCTGTTCCCCCAGCTACCCTGAAAGAGATAAACTCTTCTGTTAACAGCCAGGGCAATCTGTGTCCCCCTAGCTATCTCTAAACTGTGCTATATCTCCACTAATTAAATTGGGTCCCTCTGTTGGAGGACCAAAGCTCAAGCCTCAGCTATATTCTGAACTTGTAACTGCTGTTTCCCTTCAAATCTATCCAATAGCTGGCCTTAAAACTAAATTTCTCATGCACAATTCTGCTTTCTGTCTTCATCCCTAAAATTCTATGTGCCTCTAAGTTTGATAGTAGCCATGTTTGTCTAAGAGAATACACCAATCCAACATCACCTTTGGTCAGTGTTTCTAGCTGTTTTTCAGACATTTGGGAAAAGGCTTGCTCTTTTTTCTCTGTTTCAAATCTTCAAGGAAAGGAGAGATGCCTTCCTCTGCTGGTGGCTTTAAAAACTAAAAATTTCTTATTGAAAGAAGTCAAGCACAGCCATATAGAGCATATTTTAGAGTATTCCAGGAGTTGAAAAGATGGCTCAGTGGTTAAGACCACTGACTGTTCTTCCAGAGTACCTAGGTTCAATTCCCAGTACCCACATGACAACTCACAACTGTCTATAATTCCAGTTCGAGGGGATCCAATGACCTTCTGACTTTCACAAGTTCTAGGCACACACATGCTTCACAGACACACATGCAAGCAAAATAATCACACATGTAAAATAAAGTAAATAAATCTACATAAGATAAAATAAAAATAAAATAGAAAATGTGCCAGATGAAGTATATAAAACAATCTTCCAATGAGAAAAGATAAGTAACCGACTCAAGTGAGAAGCATTTCCTTTTTAATATGTCTTGTGGGGTTTTGGTGTTGTTAGTTTTTTTTTTTTTTTAATTTTCTTTGGCTTGATTTGGGTTGAGCTTTTAGCTTGTTTTTTTTTCACATTCTATGTAGCATGTCTAGTCTCAAACTCATAATCCTCCAGCCTCAGCTTCCCAAATGTAAGCATTACAGATATTTCCTTATTTAGAATTTCCATTTTAAAGAAAGTCACTGAATACATCAGAGCTTCCTAGTTTAAGAGCTATGAACAATCTGAAGTCTAAATTTAGTAGTAGAAAATGTCATAGGCCAACACAGCAAATATTTTGACAGCTAGTATGCCCATTGACTCATCTATCTACCAAAAATACCATACCACTTGTAGAGTAGGAACATGGGAATTTGTATACTCTTCTCTCTTTCCCCATCCTTCAAGTGAGCCCAAAGTCACCTCACTGCTAGCATTTCTATCCAGATAAAGCTGTTGCTTCTTCTTGAACATGAACTACGTGGTAAAACTTGGAGAGCTGCACCCTAATAGCAACGAAATCCAATTATGTAACAGCCATTTTAATGTGCTTCCAAGATTGAAGCAGCTCACTAAACCTCAAACAGTAAGGATTCAAGGAACGTGTTTATTTATTTATATCATGCCTGCCTCCAAATGCGATTTGAGGCAGCTCAGTGAACATGCTAATAACACGTATTCTCAAGCCCCTAGTTATTGTGGTGTGCCGCAGGAGATATCATTACCCTGCTTGCTCTTAGACAAATCTCACTTTTTGGCAGATGGTTTGTTTATTTGTGGAATTTTCTGAAATTAAGAAAGGAACTTCTGTATTTCCACAGGATATGCAAAACAGGGAAAAAGGAAAAGCTGAAATCCTGGAGTACAGGCACACTCAGAGGGAGGGGGACCAGGAAGGGCAGGGAATTCTGGGATCAGAATGGTAGTGTAGATATTGGTGGCCAGTGAAGTCCAGAGAAGGTTGAGGTCTACAATTGTGACACAAAATTGTGAACAATTGTGCTTCTGACACTAGAGGATGACATATGTCTGTCTGTTAGATTGTATTTTCTTATTTTTAAAAATTACTTTCATGCATGTGGTAAGCAAGCACCTTTACCTGCTGAGACATCTCACTGGCCCTGGATTTTTCTCTTTGTACTTACGATTAGCATACTGTGGCATATAGACACCTCTAATGTTTTGAAACAAGTATATCCCATATTTCTGGGTGGGGTTTCAGGCCAGGGTATAAAAGAGGAACTCTGAGGGCTCAGTGGACATTAGGTGCTGTCTCAGGCATTTTATTTCCAAAGTGACCACAGATGCCTGAAAAACCTGAGATGTTACTCTGTTGTTCCCTTTCCGTAGAAGGGAAAACCAACAGAGTAAAAGGAAGCTGTGTGACCAACAAACTGAAGGTAGAAACTGCATCTTTTTTGGACTGCAGAATTTTCTATTTGTGACGGAGAGAAGCCTCTAACTGATCCCTTGTGTGGTACTTAGCATATGAGGCACAAGACGAACGCTTGCCTGCCCACATGACAACAAATAAAGACCCACTCGGTAGATATTGATTGAGTTCCTACTGTGTGCCAGGCATTATGAATCAACATAGGATAAATTCTAAATTTAAGTTACAATTAGAATGTAAATCAGCTTTAATCTATGAAAATGAAATTAGGCCAGCAGGGAGGCCATAAAATGAACCTATTAAAATACATCTCATAAGAGGAGGAGAAACAGGAAAAATGAGGTGAAGGGACAATGAGATAATGCAATTTTAAAATTGGCTCCTGCTCTCCTGAAATACTTTTAAGATTTTACTGCAAAATTACACAGTCATCAGGAATATGCCATTTTTAAAGAGATTTTTCTCACTTGGGTCAGTGCATAAATAATAATACATGTTTAAAAATGCATGACTATTCATTAAACCATTGACCACTTCCAGCCTATTGAGTTCATAAGTATTTTAAAAATTACTTTAATACATATTTACCCAATAGACCAGAAAAGCTCCTTTGGTACATGATGTACATTTTAAAAGCTGCCTGCATAAGAAGTTATCGGATCTGAGCCAGAGTGTGCTGCCAACTACATAATATGCATTTTAAAGAACAACCTAATTATGTGCTTACCCAAGAGAACAAAGTTAATACCAAGGGTCAATAATTACTACCTTCCCTTACTACCTTTTATTCTTTTATGCCAAATAAAGGAGAATAGGAGAAGGGAGTTTATATACACCCTTTTATCTATGTCCTCTTGACAGCTAGTAACTGAGTGTTTTCTTACCCAGGCTTCAAAAATAAATACTGAAAGGGAAAAAGAAGGTGGAGGGAGGAAGAAAAAGAAGGAGGGGGCAGGGGAGGAACTGTGTGGGGGGAGAAAGGGTTGAGAAGGAGGAGCAAAGAAGGTGAAAATATGAAATATATAAAATAAGAACTGGTTTCATCTCATTTAGATTGTTCTTAGATTGTCCTTATCTTGATTTTTTTTTCTGTTTACTGATCGTTTAATCTTTAACTCTGAAGTTCCAGAATTTTCAAGTCTCCTCTGCTTTATAGAAATAGGAATAATTTCTGGCATGGTGGCACAGGCGTAGAATCCCCCAGCATTAGGAAGCTAAAGCAAAAGGCCTGGATGGATAACTTTGATGGCTTTTGTTAATTATCTACTTAACAAACTCTAGAATCACATAGGAAATGAACCTCTGGGCATGCCTATGGGGGAATATGCTGATTACACCCTCTAAAGTAAGACCAGTCTTAACTATGTGTGGAACCATTTCTAGTATAAGATAAAGAAAGCCGACTGAACTCTGGCGTGCGTGCGCACATGGGTTCCTTGCTCTCTTCAGACTATAGATGTAAGGTGAAAGCTGTTTCAGGATCCCGCTGTCTGGACTGTACCATGAGCTGTGAGATTAAATAAGCTCTTTCTTTCTTAAAGTACTTTTGTCTTGAGTGTTTCATCAAAGCAAAAGGAAAATGAGTTATGATAATGGCCGACTTGTGTTACATAAAGAGACCCTGTCTCAACAAACAAAACGAAACAAGCAGCACCAATAAAAAATATGTAAATGCCTTATTCCTTTCATCATGGCAACATATCATGTGCACAAACCACAAACGCCCTGTTAACAAGATTCAGAAAATTTCTCCGCAGAATATCTGTTCCTGTTCACATAAATTAAAAAATAAAAACCTGAAATTGCATCAGGTGTACTAGATCACTAATTTCTCTACTTACCATCCTCATTTGGTCACAATGTCAGAAGTGCACTCCCCCTGATAGATCAAGAAAGTAGCTTTGACTGTCCCTCAACAGCCATGTCTTCTCCCTTCCTTCCGGAAACTGTGTTCCGCTCTAATGAACACAGTCCAGTGGGAATACCACTTAGATGAAAGTGTTAGATGCCAACTCCATATGAAACTGTGGGTGACGTCTGTGACCACACATGCCTCCCACATGCAATACTCCTAGTGCTATTCTCTATCATCACAACAGTGAGGGTGTGCTTAATGGTGTTACTTATTTTATTTAAAAACATTCATTTAACTTCTGTTTACCGCTACTCCCCCATTGCTAACTCAATTACATCTTATTTGCAAGAAAAAAAGATAACAGAAGAGAGGTCCAATTGAGTCTCATGAATTGCTGTATCTGCAAAGTATCTCTTTCAGTCCATCTAACAAAATGAATTGGGATTTGTTATGATTGGATTATTAATATTATTCTTAATATTATGAATAACAGACTCAAGAAAACAGGACATTCTATAATCCCCTCTGCTTTCTACACATGGCAGAAGCACACTTGTACGTGTCACACACATATATGCACACATATAGAAATAGATCTAACATACTAGAGGGAAGCCTAAAAGCCTCCCACTCCATACTATGTCTATTACTTTTAAAAGTGTCTGAGAAATAGACCAGTACCTGTTGGTACAAAAACTTACTCTATTTTTTCCTAAACTGATAACTTTAAAACTAAAGTTTTTTGTTCTTATCAAATTAATTTTGAGAATTATCAAATTAAGTTAAGCAAAAGAAACACACTTGGCAATTTTTCTGTCACCACTGAGTTGGTATTGTGACAAACTTTCACTGTCCTAAATACCCCAAAATATCATTAATAATTAAACTCTCAATTTGAAGCTAGGGACTACAGATAAGGAAGAACACTCAGCATTTGTCTTTTGGGTCAATTGGTTAACCTCACTCAATATGATCTTTTCTAGTTCCATCCATTTATCTAAAAAAAATCATGATTTTATCTTGCCTTTTTTATTTTTATCTTATTATTTTGTATATATTTGCTTACCCATATGTCTATGCACAACATTCTGTCAAGTGCCTGTGAAGTCCAAAAGGGGGCAAGGGATCCCCTGTAACTGGAGTTACAGGCAGTTGTGGACTGTCATGTAAGTACGGGATTGAGCCTGGGTCCTCTGGAAAAGCAGCCAGTACTCTTAACCCCTGAGCCATTTCTCCAGCCCCAGTTTCATCTTTCTTTACAGCTGAATAGTATTCCATTTTGTATACGTAGCACATTTTCATCATCCATTCATCTATTGAAGGATATATACATTTTTCTATTTCCTGTTTAATGTAAATAGGGCAGTGAAAAACATTGTTGAGCAAGTATCAGTTGAGTAAGATGTCAAGTACTTTGGGCATATGCTCAGGAGTGGTATAGCTGGAACATCTGCTATATACATATGTCTGTGTGTGTGTGTGTGTGTGTGTGTGTGCGTGCGTGTGTGAATATATATATATATATATACATATATTAGTTTTTTGAGATTGGTTTGTTTGTTTTCATACAGATTTGCAACATGTACCAATTTGCATTCCCACCAACAAAAAAAGAATCTTCTCTCTTCACAAGTTTATTCGTCATTTTATTGGTTATCCAATCTGTCTGAGGTGAGACAAAAATCTCAAAGTTGATTTAATTTGCATTTCCCTGATTGCTAAGAATGATGAACACTTTTTGAGTTATTTCTTAGCCATTTTTATTTCTTCTATTGGGAACTCTATGTTTAGATACTTGGGCCATTTTTATTGGGTCCATTGTTTCGTTAATTATTAGATTTGATGCTTTCCTCATTTCTTTTGTTTGAGTTCTTTGCATATTCTTGAAGTATAGCTGGAGAGGAGTCTTTCTTGTTCTGTAGGTTTCTTCATCACTCTATTGATTTTTTTCCTCAGCTGTACAGAACCTTTTTAGTTTTGTGGGGACTTGGTTGTAGATTGTTGGCCTTAATTCCTTGGGTAATGGAGTTCTGTTCAGAAAGTCATTTCCTATTCTTATATACTACGTTTTCTTTACAAAGTTTTAGTGTTTTAAGTTCCAAATTGATGTCTAGCTGCAAATCCTCAGATGAGAGTATACCACATAGAATAATCACAAAATAAAACAGGAAAGCATAAAGGGACCATAGTTGGGGAAACCTTGGTGAGGGATAGCAGGATAGAGGTGATAGGGAGTAGAAAATGGAATAAGAGGGAATGGGGCTCCACCTGGGGAGGAAGGAGGAAGGTAAGAACAGAAGGAGGAAACAATAACACCAGTTATCTGATAAAGCCTCAAAGAATCATATTCTCTTAAATTTACCTAAAATTATACACAATAAATTTAAGTGCACATATGTACATATGATAGATAGATAAATAGATAGATAGATAGATAGATAGACAGACAGACAGACAGACAGACAGACAGACAGACAGATGAGGCTAACAATGCTCACTAAAACCACAGTAACAAAACCACCAGTACTAGAGATGAGAAACTTTCTTTAAAAGGGTTGAGCAGGGTAGTTCAAGTGACTCCAAAAACAATAAAGATTATTGATGTAGCCCATGGTTGTTTCTCAAGGGTTGAAGGAGGTTGGGGTGGGGCAATTGCCAAAGACACCCCACACTTAGGACACAAGACTTGGATGACTTGAGGTGTATGTAACTAAACTAAAAGTCTCTTTCTTATGGCCTAGCTTTCAGAATTCCAGAAAATACTATGCAAGTTGCCAAGGGAAGGAAGCAGTTAAACAGTCTAAGCCAGCAGCAACACCTTCGACTCACTAAAATTACCAGAATGGCAGGACATGCATAAAGTTGCAAGAAATAGTTCTCACATGTCAGTGGCAACCGACAGCTCTGTAAGTAGGCATAAGTCCCTCTCAACAGCGAGGAAATTGTGACCTGTACTAGAAACCAAACCAGCTTCTTGGGGCTAGTGAAATCATGAACCTAAGGTAAAATCTTCTGTTGTCACTTTGCTAGCCCAGAATAATGACTTACTGCATTCTAAATCTTATCCTTATTCCCACAGAACAGTGTAACAAAGAAGCTTCTCTTTACAGCAGATAGACAGTACCACAGAAAACCACAACTGGACACAAAGCAGAGAAAAGTGGAGCATGGGAAGTCCAACCTAAATCCCAGCTCCAACATCTATGCCTCAGCGAACATCACAGAAGATGGGGCAGGAAAATTGTAAGATTCAGAATTGAGGGGGGTCCCTGCAGGTGTTCAAGAAAGAAATCAAACCACAAAGAAAATGAAAACTCGGGTCAGGTTGCCTTCATCAACCTGAAACAAGACTTCTAAAGGGTCTGATCTCAGGTGGTTTATTTCAAATAAATTTAAACAGTAAAAATTGGGGGGAAGGTTTCCTGGTGTATTACAATCCTTGTTGCACAAAGAAACATAACTGCATTGAAACCCGACTTGGAGTACATGTCATTTCTTCCAAGAAGATGGATTCCAGAGATAGAATACCTGTACTAACTTAAAGGCTGAAGAAAGTCTCGGGCCTCCTCTCAGTTATATAAGCTACCTCTGGTCCTGGTTGTGGGAGCTGGGAGGAGCCTCTCACTATACAGATAGTGTAAGGATCATTTATATATATCTTCTGTCCGGGCTGTGGGAAATTGGGGAGCTCCTGCCTGTAATTTAGATTACTAGCCACCTCTGGTCCTGGACTGCAACAATGGCAACATCTAACAATGAACAAGATAATATGGAAGGGAAAAAAATTAGACAAAGAACTAGAGACAACTATTGACACCAGGCAGAAATAGTTCCTCCCAGGGAAGAGCTATTGGCTGTTTAAAACAAAACGGTCAGCCTTAAAATCATATACACACAAATAAAAGAGCAGGCGCAAGAGGTACTATTTACACATATTTGTGCATACAAATACCAGCGTGTGTGTGTGTGTGTGTGTGTGTGTGTGTGTGTGTGTGTGTGTAAAAATATATCCAAAGAAAAAGAGACTGTCAACTAGAAGGATGATATGGGGAGGAGGGAGCTCAAAAGATGGTATCAAGGAAGAGTGGAGGAAGAGAAGAGAAAGAGAAGTATTGTAATTCTTTCTAAATTTAATACTTTAAAAAATAAAAGAACAGACTGAGTTTCTACCATTAAACAAGGGTTATGAACTAAAAAAAAAGAAGGAAGGAAGTAGGGAGAAAGAAAGAAAGGAAGGAAAAGAATTAGATTCATGTAAATTGTAAGCATGTGAAAATATCTGTACCCACACTTGAATTCACCTCTTGCCTTCTCAGCATGGACTAATAATATACTATATAAATAGAAGTAAGACACCAGCACCTGTTTTTAACTTGTTCGGACTGATTTTAAACTGGACTTCAAGGGAAAGTGCAGATGAAGATGCAAAGTTCAATATCTGTCTGGCTACAGATTCTCCAGACAAATGACCTATTGACTAACTCATTGGCAAATCCCATCAATAGCTTCAAATTCCACACAGCCTCAAAGGATTCTGGGTCTACTTGTTTCTGTTTTGTTAACACAGGAGAGGAAGCCAGAGTGTGAAATCTGTTCAATGAGTGATGGTTGACTGTAGAATCAACAACCGCTATTAAGTAGTAGAACTGGGGCAATAATTTAAGTTTGCAAATTAATAGGATCTTTCATGAAAATTCAAATTTTCCATAGGATTCTGTTTGACCATGGGTGCAGCCACTCGCTTCAGAGACTACATAAGCTCCATGCATGGCTTCTAAAATTACACATGATCTTTTTTTATACATAGAACCTATTACTGTCTATTCACTGTCTCTCGTTCATATTCCCAAATCTACTCAGAAACCTAATCAGTCAAAATCTAGTCAGGAAGGAAAGGAAAACAAAGGATATTTTGAGTTTATATTGGAATTGAAGATGGCCCAGACTGAGCTAATTGGTTCTGAGGATTTCTGAAAGTACCACTTGTGCATTCTCCTCCTGCTGGCGGACTTTGTAACACTGACAACTAGAATTGTCTTAAGCATGATTGTGCAATTTATCTTTCCATCCTCGTCTCCAAATGTGTAAGTCTTCAGTAACTGGTTTCCTTATGAGTAGAAATTTACAGATTAGGAGGCTTGATTTTGGAGCCTCACAAAAAAGGTCAGAAGGGAACAGTATAAGAGCTGTTCCTTATATTATATATCCAAGAAACACTACAGGAGAAAGAATTAAAAGCAAAAGTAAAGGGAAAGATCATGTTTAGCTCCAGGTTCCAAAACATAGAGAAGAGTAGTCAAAACTTGACTGCAAAGAATTCTGGCAGTCTTGTAATGAGAAGGGCTTTAATCTAGGCATTAAAATCCTGTAGCGTGGTCTAGGGGGTTGTTAACGGCAAAGTGAGGGCATTAAAGCACTTACCCTCTAAGGGTAATTTTGTCTATAAACTTCTGTCTTCTTGCTACAGAGGCCTACCACCTCCCTATCAGTCCAGAGATCCTTCATCTTCATACATTTCCTATGAATTTTCTCCGATTTCCAGGTCTAATCCTGGGTAAATATCTTCTCTCCTGGGACAGTAAAACTGCCTGATAATTAACGTAGTGTAGTTGACTAATAAGATATTCATAGACAATGCTCAATTGACTGACCCTTGCCACAAGTAATAGCATTTTAAGCATAAATGGATTCCCAAAGACCAGAACATTATGACCTAAAAGATTGAAATTATAATGATGAGATGAGAGGAAGTAGACTTCATCTTTAATGCATAAGTAATAGTCCCAGATGATTTGTCTAAGGTGAGGAGTTCAAGGTAGAAAGAGTTAAAACAATGCCATAGTCATTATTCGCTTGGCCTGAAAGCAGACTCAGGTTTAAATGCCTTTGCTACAGTTGCTTGGCAGCTTCACTGAGCAGGTTACAAACTCATCCATACTTCAGTGTTCACAGCTAAACTGTCCCATTGTTATTTTAAAGACTAAAGAAAATAGGATATCCATTACACAGAACATGTGACAACTACTTCCTATCATTATTCAAATTAACTCTTTTCGGAGAAATCAGTAACAATCCCAAATCTTGTGACCTAATGTCACTCCTCCTATATCAAGAGTCACTAAAGACTTGACTGTTCTGTAAAATGAATTTGCAAGGCAGGATCACTCGTGATTAAATAGTAATACTAGTTTATGTCTAAAAAAATGTAGTCTGGTTATTTTGCAGTTGCATTTGCATAATTAAATGGTAGTCTTCTGCTTTTCATTCTTTCTCCTTTCAGTGATTTGTGCCCCTCATTGATGATGTCATAAAAGTCACCAGCTTACTCAGTAAATTTCTAAATGCTGGAAAAGGGTTTAATAAAAAATGGGAACAGAAAAAAAAGGGAAAAAAAGCAAAAAAAAAAAATGGAACCCGACAAAACCTGTGCTATGAGTCAAATAAAAACATATGTGAAAATAATTCAAGTCACAAACCCTCTAGATTTACACACTTCATTAAACTCAGGACCTTATGCCTTTTGGCGATTCTCTATATCACTGGGAAAGCACTACTTCGCTACCTTAATGTTCCCTTCAAAGCTGTAGTTTTTATCTTTAGATTTTTTTAAACATCATCTTTGATGAAATACTAATTATAGAGCAACTGGGAGAGAGTTCTCTTCACCAAGAAAAGCCAAGAAACATGAATGTGCAGGTTTAACACTAGACCTACTTATTTTCCTTTCTTCTCCTTCATTACTATTAATTAGTTGTTCATGGTCCTAGGTAAGGGCAACTCCTCTGTCTTTCAGTAGACCTTCAGGTCTAGGTGCTGTGCCCTTCACGTCTAGGTAATGTGCTCTTCAGGTCTAGGCGATGTGCCCTTCAGGTCTAGATGATGTGCCCTTCTTTGCAGTATCAAGGTTTTGTTTACTAGCGATTCTTCTGGCCTCTGCCACCCACCTAAAACTCCTCTTTCTATTACTGAGATTTCATCATTCCTAAAGCCACATGATTTTCAGTTTCTTTCCTATCTAACTTGTCAGCAGTGTTTGATATAATTGTTCATTACTCCTTACCATCATTTCTAAAATTCTGCACCCACCTTTATTATATCTTGAAATGAACATTTCTGTCTGCCTGAAATTCCTCCTGTCCTAATCCACCTCTTATTGATTGAGAAAGCCCATGGCTCACTCTCTAGAAATCATCTGTTTTCTCTCTCCACCCACCTCTTCGGTATCTTCTCCAGTCCCAAGGCACTTATCTTCATTTCCAAATTCATTATTCAGTCAGAACCTAGCTTCTCCACCTCAAATTACTACTCACAATCTCCACATACATGACAAGCATAGCAAGCTCTAACTATACCCACAAAGTTACCGTGTTCCTCTAAACTTCCTACTATTTTTGCTTAGTGAAATGCAGCCTTGATCTTCTAAGTACTCAGACTAAAAAACCTTGAGGTCTCATTTGCCTCTCTCTCTCTCTCTCTCTCTCTCTCTCTCTCTTCCTCTCTCTAGAATCACACACATAAGCACACACACGCAAGCACAGAGAGAGAGAGAAAGAGAGAGAGAGAGAGAGAGAGAGAAAGAGAGAGAGAGAGAGAACCTATCTTATCAAACAGTAAATGCTAACATTTTCCTATCCAAAATCTATAACCTACAGCTTCTTCACACTTCCAGTACCAAATATTTCCTACAACTCTCTAGTCAAGTGCTGTCATTACACCGTATCTAGATGACTACGACATCTTCCAATGTATTCTTGCTTTTGTGAATTCTCTACATTGCAGCAACAGAAAGCCCTGGAAAACTTACAAGTCAAATAAATTCGTTCTTATGTTCAAAATCCTTTAATATCTCCCATTTCACTCAGTTAAAGGCCCAGTGTTTGTACAATGCCGTCCACAGCTCTATAACATCCTTACCTCTTTTCCTGTACATTCATTTCCCTATCTCCTGACTTTCTTCTGAGTATCGTGCATCAGTGTTTCCCCATGGTCAGGAATGTTTCTCTACCAGTAAGCCCCATGAGATTTACTCTCAGTTCATTATGCACTATCATTGTCAGATATTCACTTCTCACTTGCCCTGACCACCATATTTTGAAGAACAGAAATCACAAGTCATGTGCTTAGGCACAGGCCTTTAATCCCATCACTTAGATGGCTGTCACATGATCACCAGTTCAAGGCTATCCTGGACTACATAGCAAGACTATCATAAACAATTAAATAAATAAATATAGAACCCTCGACTCTATCAACTTTTCATGCTTTGCTTATCTTGATAGTATCTCATCATGCATTTTGGATAATCCCTGTTAGAATGAAAGCAAGGATTTTTGTTTGTCTTTTATTCTATGCTATCTTGCGTAAATAAAATAAAGCAATTTTAAAACTATAAAGTTCTTAGGCATTTATTAAATAGGTAATAGAATCATAGTAGTGTTGCAATAATAAATAATAATGCTATACATCAAGATGATTCAGTGGCTTTGTGTATAGCTGTATATTTACATAATTAACAAGTTTAATCTCCATAATGAACCTAAGAAATAGATTACACTATGTCCATGTATTCTAGAGAAGTAAATTAAGACAGAGAGATTAATGATAAAGTTTAGAGCATGCTACATCAAAATATGTCACCTTAGTATGGAAGAAAATCAAATGAAGAAGGCCACTCACTCCCTCCCAACATCCATATTCCCAAAAAAAGACCATAAACTCAGAAAGAGTTCTCTGCTCTGAAGCAGACTATAAAATCAACTGGCATTACACATAAGGTCCTTTCATGAGAGTATCTAATTTATATGAAGAGAAGAATGATCCTGTCTTAAAGACACAGGGATAGAGAGAAAAGATGGAACATGAAGGCCTTGCAAAGCTCCTCTCACTGTATATTAGCATTTCAGTCTGTCTGTGTCCATCCCCACCTCTTCACAGTTGTCACCTTTATCAACTGACGTAAACACACACAGGCTTGCCCAATCCTTTGGTTATTCTGAAGACATCCATATCACAAAAACATTAGATAATTTTATGTGTTTTCTCTTGAAAATGTCTTTTGTGACAGAGATCTCAGCCATGATGAGGTGAAAAAAATAATTATTTTTCTCCAAATTATTGAAATTCCTCAACATTACACTGACTGTAGAGTACAGTAGAATGATTTTTAACTTCTACAGAATCTGTTTTTTGTGTGACAATTCGAGTGGTAAAATTTTTTTATTTATATTTTAATTTATAAAAGTTTATTAATTTATAAAAGATTCCATTTCCGCCCCTCCTCCCAACACCCTCCCACTCCCCCCTCTCCCTCTCCTCCTCCCTTCCCATCCCTAAGAGCATCAGGGTTTCCTGCCCTGTAGGAAGTTCAAGTTCCTCCCCCCCTCCCTCCAGGTCCAGGAAGGTGAGCATCCAAACAGACTGGATGCCAAAAATCTAGTATATGCATAGGAAACAAGTCCCAGTGTCATTGTCAAGGGCTTTTCAGAAAGACTTCGTGCCAGCCACATTCAGAAAACCCGGCCACCTTCAGAGAATCTGGCTGGATCACGTGCTTGTTCAGTCCCAGTCCAACTGGCCAGGGTGAACTCTCATTAGATCAGTCTCATTGTATCAGTGGGTGAACTCACTCCTCACGGTCCTGCCTTTCTTGTTCATGTTCTCCCTCCTTCTGCTCCACATTTGGACCTAGGGAGTTAAGTCCGGTGTTCCAATGTGGGTCTCTGTCTCTATCTCCATCCATTGAGAGATGAAGGTTCTATGGTGATACGCAAAATATTCATCAGTATGGTGATGGGCCAAGGCTGGTTCAGGCACCCTCTCCTCTGTCTAGAGAACAGTCTGGGGAATCTCTCCTTGGACCTGGGATCCCCTCTATAATCAAGTCTCTGGTAAAACCTAAAATGACTCCCTTAGTTGAAATATATACTTCCCTGCTCCCATATCCATCCTTCCTCCCTCCCCCCCATCCCAAAACCCGAGCTTTCCCCATTCCTACCCTACTCCCTTTTCTCTAACCCTCTCCCCTTCCAACAAGCCTCCCAACCACCCATGCACCCGAGGTTGCCTGGCACTCTTGTCTACTTCCAATCTCCAGGAGAAAAACTACATGATTTTCTTCAGGTTCACCTTATTATTTAGCTTCTCTAGGATCATGAATAATAGGCACAAAGACCTTTAATTATGGCTAGAATCCACTTATGAGTGAATACATACCATATTCCTCTTTTTGGGTCTGGGTTACCTCACTCAGTAAAGCGTTTTCTTTGTCCATCCATTTGCTTCCAAAATTCAAGATGTCATTGTTTTTTACCGCTGAGTAAAACTCTAATGTATATATGTTCCACAGCTTCTTTAACCATTCTTCTATTGAGGGGCACCTAGGTTGTTTCCAGGTTCTGGCTATTACAAATAGTGCTGCTATGAACATATTTGAACAAATGCTTTTGTGATATGATAGGACATCTCTTGGGTATATTCCCAAGAATGGAATTGCTGGTAATGAGGGAGGTTGACTCCCAGTTTCCTGAGAAACCGCCACACTGATTTCCACAGTGGCGGAACAAGTTTGCATTCCCACCAACAATGGATGAGAGTTCCCCTTTCTCCACATCCTCTCCAGCACAGGCTATCATTGGTGTTTTTGACTTTAGCTAATCTGACCGGTGTAAAATGGTATCTCATAGTTGTTTGGATTTGCATTTCCCTGATTGCTAAGGATGTTGAGCAAGACCTTAAGTGTCTTTTGGCCATTCGAAGTTCTTCTGTTGAGAATTCTCTGTTCAGATCAGCACCCCATTTTTTAATTGGGTTAATTAGAGTTTTAGTGTCTAGTTTCTTGAGTTCTTTGTATATTCTGGAGATCAGGCCTTTGTCTGATGAGGGGTTGGTGAAGATCTTCTCCCAGTCAGAAGGTAGACTTTTTGTCTTACTGATGGTGTCCTTTGCTTTACAGAAGTTTCTCAGTTTCAGGAGGTCCCATTTATTCATTGATTCTCTTATTGTCTGTGCTACTGGGTTTCTACTTAGGAAGTGGTCTCCTGTGCCTATATCTGGTAGACTACTTCCCACTCTCTCTTCTATCTGGTTCAAAGTGGTCAGATTAATGTTGATGTCTTTAATCCATTTGGACTTGAGTTTTGTGCATGGTGATAGATATGGATCTACTTTCATTCTTCTACAGGTTGACATCCAGTTATGCCAGCACCATTTGTTAAAGATGCTTTCCTTCTTCCATTGTATACCTTTAGCTCCCTTGTTGAAAATCAAGTGTTCATAGGGTTGTGGGTTAATATCTGGGTCTTCTATTCGATTCCATAGTTCGACTTCTCTGTTTTTATGCCAGTACCGAGCTGTTTTCAATACTGTAGCTGTGTAAGAGTTTGAAGTCAGGTATGGTTATACATCCAGAAGTTCCTTTATTATATAAGATTGTTTTGGCTATCCTAAGTTTTTTGTTTTTCCATATAAAATTGATTATTGTTCTCTCAAGGTCTGTGAAGAAGTTTGATGGAATTTTGATGGGGATTGCATTGAATCTATAAATTGCTTTTGGTAGAATTGCCATTTTTACTATGTTGATCCTCCCAATCCAAGAGCAGGGGGGATCTTTCCATTTTCTGTTATCTACCTCAATTTCTTTCTTCAAAGACTTAAAGTTCTTGTCAAATAGGTCTTTCACTTCCTTGGTCAGAGTTATCCCAAGATATTTTATGCTATTTGTGGCTATGGTGAAAGGTGAAGTTTCTCTGATTTCCCTCCCTGCTTCTTTATCCTTTGTGTATAGGAAGGCAACTGATTTTTTGGAGTGGATTTTGTACCCTGCCACAATACTAAAGGTGTTTGTCAGCTGTAGGAGTTCTTTGGTAGAGTTTTTGGGGTCGCTTATGTATACTATCATATCATCTGCAAATAACGAGAGTTTAACTTCTTCCTTCCAATTCAAATCCCCTTGATCCCCTTATGTTGTCTTATTGCTATTGCTAGAACTTCAAGCACTATATTGAAGAGGTATGGGGAGAGTGGACAGCCTTGTCATGTTCCTGATTTCAATGGAATGGCTTTGAGTTTCTCTCCATTCAATTTGATGTTAGCTGTCGGCTTGCTGTAAATAGCTTTTATTATATTTAGGTATGATCCTTGTATCCCCAATCTATTCAACACCTTTATCATAAAGGGATGTTGAATTTTGTCAAATGCTTTTTCAGCCTCTAATGAAATGATCATATGGTTTTTTTCTTTCAGTTTATTTATATGATTGATTTCATTAATAGATTTGTGTATGTTGAACCAGCCCTGCATCTCTGGGATGAAGCCTACTTGATCATAATGGATAATTTTTCTAATGTGTTCTTGTATTCGGTTTGCCAGGATTTTGTTGAGAATTTTTGTGTCGATGTTCATGAGTGAGATTGGCCTGTAATTCTCTTTCTTGGTTGTGTCTTTATGCGGTTTTGGTATCAGGGTAACTATAACTTCATAAAAAGAGTTTGGCAATGACTCTGATGTTTCTATATTGTGAAATACCTTAAGGAGTATAGGTATCAGCTCTTCTTGGAAGTTCTGGTAGAATTCTGCATTGAAACCATCTGGCCCTCGGCTTTTTTTGGTCAGGAGGTTTTTGATAACAGCTTCTAATTCTTTGTAACTAACAGGTCTATTTCGATTGTTCAACTGGTCTTGATTTAACTTTGGTAAATGGTACTTATCTAAAAACCAATCCATTTCTTGTACATTTTCCAACTTTGTGGCATATAAACTTTCATAGTAAGATCTAATGATTCTCTGAATTTCCTCTGTGTCTGTTGTTATGTCCGCTTTTTCATTTCTGATCTTATTAATTTGAGTGTTCTCTCTCTGCCGTTTGATTAGTTTGGATAGGGGTTTGTCAATCTTGTTGATTTTCTCCAAGAACCAGCTTTTTGATTCATTGATTCTTTGGATTGTTTTCTCTGTTTCTATTTTGTTGATTTCAGCCCTCAGTTTGATTATTTCCAGTCTTATACTCCTCCTGGGTTAATCAGCTTCTTTTTTTTCCAGAGTTTTCAGGTGTGCTGTTAAGTCTCCAATGTGTGCTTTCTCTGTTTTCTTTAATTTGGCACTTAGTGCTATGAACTTTCCTCTTAGCACTGCTTTCATTGTGTCCCATATGTTTGAGTATGTTGTGTCTTTATTTTCATTAAATTCAAGGAAGAGTTTAATTTCTTTCTTTATTTCTTCCTTGACCCAGGGATGATTCAGTAGTTGACTGTTCAACTTCCACGCGTTTGTAGGCCTTCTGGTGTTGAAATTGTTATTGAATTCTAACTTTATTCCATGATGATCCGACAAGACACAGGTGGTTACTAATTTTTTTTGTATCTGTGGAAGTTTGCTTTGTTACCGAGTATGTGGTCAATTTTTGAGAAGGTTCCATGAGCTGCAGAGAAGAAGGTATATTCTTTCCTATTTGGGTGGAATGTTCTATAGATATCTGTTAAGTCCATTTGATTCATTACCTCTAGTAATTATCTTATTTCTCTTTTGAGTTTCTGTCTTATTGACCTGTCCATTGATGAGAGAGGTCTGTTGAAGTCTCCTACTATTAGTGTGTGTGGTTTGATGACTGCCTTGAGTTCTAAAAGTTTTTCTTTTACATAAGTGGGTGCTTTTATATTAGGGGCATAGATATTCAGGATTGAGACTTCCTCCTGATGAATTGTTCCTGTTATGAGTATGAAATGTCCATCTCAATCTCTTCTGATTGATTTTAGTTTGAAGTCAATTTTGTTAGATATTAGAATGGCCACACTCGCTTGTTTCTTAGGTACGTTTGCTTGGAAAACCTTTTCCAAACCCTTTACTCTGAGTAGATGTCTATCTTTGTGGTTGAGGTGTGATTCTTGTAAACAGCAGAATGTTGGATCCTGTTTTCGTATCCAATCTCTTAGTCGGTGCCTTTTTATAGGTGAGTTGAGTCCATTAATATTAAGTGATATTAATGACCAGTGGTTGTTTATTCCGGTTAATATTTGTGTGTGTGTGTGTGTGTGTGTGTGTGTGTGTGTGTGTGTGTGTGTGTGTATGTAATAGAGTTTGTGTGTTTCTCTTCTTTGAGTTGTGGTTGTGAAGGGTCGCTAGATGTCTGGGTTATTGTAGGCAGTGTTGGGAATGTTGGATTCCTTGGGTTGCGATTTTCCTTCTATTACTTTCTGTAAGGCTGGATTTGTGGCTACGAATTGTTTAAATTTATTTTTACCCTGGAATATTTTGTTTTCTCTGTTGATAGTGAACGATAGCTTGGCTGGGTATAGTAGTCTGGGTTTGCATCCATGATCTCTTACTTTCTGCAGTACCTCTATCCAGGACCTTCTGGCTTTCATGGTTTCCATAGAGATTTCCGGTGTAAGCTTGATAGGTTTACCTTTATAAGTTACTTGACCTTTTTCCTTTGCAGCTCTTAATATTTTTTCTTTAATCTGTATGTTTTGTGTTTTGATTATTATATGGCGAAGGAATTTTTTTTTTTGATCCAGTCTATTCGGTGTTCTGTATGCTTTTTGAACCTTCATAGGAATATCGTTCTTTAGGTTGAGAAAGTTTTCTTCTATAGTTTTGTTGAATATATTTTCTGGGTCTTTGATCTGCAATTCTTCTCCTTCTTCAATCCCTATTATTCTTAGATTTGGTTTTTTTATTGTGTCCCAGATTTCTTGAATGTTTTGTGAAGAGAATTTGTTGGATTTGCCATTTTCTTTGATCATAGCATTTATTTTCTCTATGGTATCTTCAGAATCTGAGATTCGTTCTTCTATCTCTTGTATTCTATTGGTTATGTTTGATTCTGTAGTCTCTGTTCGTTTACCTAGGTTTTCCATATCCAGCCGGTTCTCAGTTTGTGTTTTCTTCATTGCCTCCATTTCAGTTTTCAATTCTTGAACTGTTTCCTTTACCTGTTTGGTTGTTTTTTCTTGGTTTCCCATGGTATCGTTTACGAATTTACTCATTTCTTCAAACTTTTTGTTATACTTCTCATCCATTTCTTTACTCATTTCTTCAAACTTTTTGTTATACTTCTCATCCAGTTCTTTAAGGGAGTTATTCATATCCTGTTTAAGGGACTCTATTGCTTTCATAATGGCACTTTTTTTCACTTCTTCTGGATTAACGTTTTCAAGTCCTTCTATTGTAGGGTCGTTGGGACCTGGTGTTTTCATGTTGTTTTTCAGATTGTTGGAGGAGGTCTTTCTTTGGCGTCTACCCATCTCTTCCTTCAAATGCTCTCTATTGGATCTTCTGGTACTGGGTCAGGTTTCCTTGTTGGGCAGGGACTTCACTGACAGAAGGCCTACCTTTCCTAAGGCAGGCTATTGAAACACAGGCACTCTCTCCTTCCAGGTTGCGCCTACAGCCCAGGCCCAGTGCACAAGGCAGCTGAGCTGGGGAAATTTTATGGCCCCAGGGGGAAGGGAGAAATATAGGAAGGTGTACCTGGATAGAAGCTGGGATGGCAGGCGGGAGAGCTTAGCAGGGTGGAGCCACCACTGCAGGGTGACCTGGGAGTCAAGGGGGTCAGGGAACGTCTGAACTCCTCCTCGCCAGACTTCTGCAGCAGGCCAGAAGCAAACTCACCCCTCCGATGAATGTCTGCTAGAAATCAGTGCCCCTTTCTGGTCAGGAATGTCGCTGAGCTGACACAGGGCCCACCTGTCCTCAGGCAGGCTTTTAAAATACAGGAACTGTCTCCTGCTGGGATGTGCCTACAGCCCAGGCCCAGCGAGCAAGGCAGATGAGCTGGGGAAATTTTATGGCCCCAGGGGGAAGGGAGAAATTTAGGAAGGTGTACCTGGATGGAAGCTGGGATGGCAGTTGGGAGCTAAAAATTTGTTTTCATGATTGGGTCAAAAATTGGAATTCACATGTATACACAAAGTCTGAGATTACTATGGTTTACACTCCACATCTTCTCTAAGGGCCTGTGCACTAAAGGATTAGTTATCTTATTAGGGCACCAGTGAGAGATGCTGGAGCATTTGCGAGGTGAGATCCAGTTAAAGACAACTAGATCCTAGGTATATGTCCTGAAACAAGTATTACAGCTACAACTCTCACTCTCCTTCTAGCCTTCTTCAAGAAATGTACCTCTTTGTTCAACCATAAATCCCCTTCCAAGGCCACCCTCTCAGACAAGATCGAAAAGCTATAGGGCCAAGTGAACCATGTCTGAAACCATGAGCCAAAATCATTCTACTCGAAGCTGATTACCTGGGTTATGCTGTAGTATTCACTGAAAACAGTGACTGATGCAAAGCATGGATTATGACTCGGGCATGTCAGTTCATGAGGGCAACAATTGTGTAGTGACCACAGAATACCTAGGGTAAAATTTGGTAGAAGAAATATGAAAACTCCTTTCTAAATCAAATGCTCTACTACTCAGTCTCCCTGTCTGTATTTTGATTGGCAGCATCACATTTAAAAAAAACTTTCAAATACTTACCTGGCAGGGGAGAGACCATGATCACAAAGATGGCTTTCGCAGGGTGAGTCTGATCCATTGTACTCTGGAGGTTCTGACCCCTGTGATTTCCCCAAATGTGGGAAACTCGACTGCATAATTTGTGATAGTGGGAGACTGCATGCATGTTCACCCCTGAGAAGAAAAAATAAATAAATAAAAGAGACGTTCAAACCGCACAAATGAAAATTAATCTTTTCTGTCTATGGATAAAATAATTTGAGTTTGTTTTTATTGTTGGCTTCTTAGCTTAACAGTTATATTGTGCAAGCCTGTTTCAATGATCCTGTAGTCTAACAATGTACATATATTTGCTTTTCAAGTAAAGGGGGAAGGTATTATAAGCCACTCAATATTTGCTTTATTTTGTCCAAGATTCTAACCTCCTCATTTAAGCTGCGAACTTCACTATGGAGAAATCTTTAAACCCCAGGTCTGCTGGCTAGCATAAGCTCTGCACGGGGACCATAGAGGAACCAGCAATTAGGCTCCATACAGTGACTCTCAAATGAAGAGGGTAGATTGATGTCCCCATTTGTGTTCCAGTGCCCCAAAATACTATCACAGCATGTGCAGCTGCATGAGAGCTCTACTGAATTTGTATTCCAGAAAACAAGCTAAAAGGTCAACATGCATATATATTTATAATGGAACTGGTGTTTGCTAATCGATGAGGAGAAATGTTTCTTCCTTTGTAGTAACTTAACAAACTTTTCTGCTGAGAGCCTGCAGTCAGCCCTAGAAACCCCTTACAAATTACATTTCAATATTTTCTCAGTGACTTTGGACAAAGGGGGTTCAAACTGGTAGTCTATTGACTTTACAATTTCCATGCTAAGATTAAGATGCCATTGCTAAGTACTAAGTTTTTCATACCAATTAAGGAGGAAAAATGATCTAGGTAGAGCTAGTATAAAAAATTTAAGAGGAGACTTGTTTTGAAACTTTTACTGTTTCAAATTAAATTAAATTTCCTAGAATATTGCAATACTGCTTAAAGCATCAAGGAGGTATGGCAGCTTCACAGGTGACAATAGTTATCAACCACCCTTTATAAATACAATTGTTCCTACTAGTGCTTGTATGTAAAGGTGTCCTCTACCTTCAGTATCAAATTCTATAAACCTGGTACTTACGTTTTTCTTGTCTAGTTAGACCTAATATCATTTGTTTACATGACTCACACAGACACCTAGAAAAGCACATTGTGAGCACACACCATCTGAGGTCTTTGTATTTTTCATCAGTGGTTCTCAACCTTCCTAATGATGCGATCTTTTACAGTTCCTCACGTTTTGGTGAAATAAAATAATTTCACTACTACTTGATAACTCTAATATTGCTATTGTTGTGAAACATAAGATAAACATCCCATATGTGACCTTGAAAGGGGCCTTGACTCATTTCCCTCTGTTGTCTGCTAGGACCCACTTCTCAAGAACCCACATCCTCCCAGCCAAGAGTCTCCTAGCACCAAGGCTCCTGCATCTGATAAACATTCTGGACCACGCGCTTTCTCCCACTCTGTTCATACCACTACTGATGGCTGCTTTCATTTCATCGTTGCTATTCTTCACCATTCCACAATCATAGCAGTTTTAGAGAGTATTTGCACGGAGTAGCTTTCTAAATTTTTGTGTTCTCACAACATAGACCATAATCTCTTAATGTCATTTGTTACATAGCCCAAGTCATGCTCCCACTTCCAGGAACATCTGATGGTCTCCAGGACTAATGTCTTTTTACAGAGCTCAGCCACTCCCTCCCCTAGCCTCAGCCCCTAATCATTTATTCATTTCTCCACAAACAGAGCTCCTTAGCGCTCACTCTTGCCAGCTCCTTCTAAACAGTTATTAGTAAATACCAGGTGGATTAAATTTGGTTTTACTCTTTTCCTAATTAGGTTTTTACTTACTTTGTGTTGTTAATGCATTTCTTAGTTTAAAGTGGGATTTGGTTTCTGAGATGAGTGCCTTGGAAAAGTATTGGATAGGAATGCTCAACATATTAAGTTAATAGAGAAAAACATACTAGAAAGAATGAATAGGAGACAAAGAGTTACAGGTGCAAAAACAGCACCCAGTTACACAAAGCTGTGGGGAAATTATTTCTAGTGTGAGTCCAAAAACATCAAACAAGTCTAATATAAAAATACCTAACATGCATAGACTATGTGCAGGAGGTAAACTGTCACCAAGGACTGGTGAACGGATGGGGCAAAAAAATACATGAGGTGGCTGCTGAGTAGGGGTCAAAGTTCTCAGAAAAGGAGTTGGTAGGAAGTCATTGTGCCATTACTTCTACCATGAGGAAGATATGGTGAAGTTTCAAAATTTGTCACTTCATAAGATGCCTTTGCTTTAATTAGCAACATGGTCTTCTAGCGGGTAATGATGACTTAATACTCAGTATACAGTTGAAATATTTTTTTCTTTTTTCTTTTTTTTTATTTTTTGAGATAGGGTTTCTCTGTAACTTTGGAGCCTGTCTTGGAATTAGCCTTTGTAGATCCAGGCTGGCCTAGAACTCACAGAGATCAGATCTGCGTGCCTCTGCCTTCCAAGTGCTGGGATTAAAGGTATGAGCCACCACTGCCTTGAAGAAATCCCACACTAGCTCAGAATTGAGTATAATAGAGGGTTATTTATTTAGGGATAGACTCACAAATCACAGTCCTCTTCTGGAATGGAGAACAGCAACCGAATCCCGCAGTTGGAAAAGAGGCCGGACATGTGCTCTACATCAGCAAATATAGTGTAAGTGGCCAAGCTCAAGTGGGCAGGTAATTTAAGGGCTACTGTCAGTAGGAATTCCTACAGCACCACCTGGCTCAGTTGAAATAACTTTTAAAATAAATACTATCAATTAATTATTCTCCCATAGTTCAAGGTCTACTTATCCCATTTCTTAGATTGATTAAAAATTGTAATGAAGCCGAGTGGTGGTGGTGCACCTTTAATCCCAGCACTCAAGAGGCAGAGACAGGTGGATCTCTGTGAGTTTGAGGCCAGCCTGGTCTACAAGAGCTAGTTCCAGGAGAGGCACCAAAGCTACACAGAGAAACCCTACCTTGAAAAAAAAAATTATAATGAAACAAAAAAATTTCTGAGAATTTTTCAATAGCATTCTAAGTGATTACAATGATAATAAGCCCTGTGTATCTTTATTATAGTCCTATTTAGAAGAAGATTGGCAGTGTGTTTAAAAGAACAAGTTTTACTCTTAGAGTAGCATGTCCCAATTATTGATCTGCCATTCACTGGCCATTTACCTTTAGGATTCAGAATATCTTTATGGGGCTCACTCTGTCCATATTGCCATACGTCTAGCTCACACAGTTACTTTGTAAGTAGGGCAACATGTGTGAATTAGCGGCTGTGCAAGTTAAATTATTAATACCAATAACAGAAATGGTGTCAGAATTATTTGAAGAATAATCTGGAATGTTAAGATGGCTCAGTGAGTAAAGGCATTTGCCACCCACAAACACACACACACACACACACACACACACACGTGTGTGTGTGTCCACATATCAAGAAGCAATGGACAAGATTGGAGTTCACTGAAAATTGCTCAAAAAAGAAAACTCTCTTTTTTTTAAATCTGTCCCATTTTCTAAGCAAGCAGGCAAGAGGTATTATCCAAAATCATGAAGCTACTCATCCAGGACTGTGGCCAGGTATAGAAAACTGAGCACATGGTGGACCATTAATCACACACGGTTTTGCAGAGTTGAATGTAATATTATGAATTGCCCATTAAGTATTAACAGCAGAATGAATTAAGGAAATTGTCCCTAATATCTAACATTTTCATTATAGCATAATGCAAAATAGCATTCCTAAATTCTGCCTCTTGAACAAGCCACTGTCCAAGTGTACCATAGCTACTTTTAAAAACCAGAAATGCATTTTACTTTTTTAAAAGCAAATGAGACAGTATTAATATATCCCGGACTAACCCTAAAACATTGTTCCCTGTTTCCCACCTAAGAGATCTAAAAGTACCTTAAAACAAAATAAGATGCTTCTAGAACTTCTCTAGCTATGATGAACCCAACGTGGAAACTCAAGATTCTGCATAATAAACAAGCTTACCAGCACAAGTGTGATGCACATCACAGCAAAAGCCCCATGACATCAAAAATAATGATGGAACACCATACTTGACTGGGGTGCAGCAGCAGCTGTCAGACCAGCATGGCATCTAAATGTGAGCCGCAGAAAACGTGTATTTAAGTGTAGTCAACAGGCCCACTGTGCACCTAGGAGCTGTGGCAACCACTTCAGACAGCATCCTTAATTATTATTTAAATGAAGGCAAGGTGATTAATGATATCCTTTCTCTTTTGCTAAATATCAAATAGGAAGCCAACCCCACACAAATTCCTTTACCTTGCAGACTGAGCAACACTCTCTCATTAGAATACATTTCCATAAATCACACAGGATTGCATGGGGAGAGCTGCAGTCTTCTCCTCTAATCTTCCTGTTCTCCCTCTGTTTTCCTATCTCTCTGATACCTAGCCTACTTTACAAAGCCTTGCTAATTAAACGTGACTGTAATAAATGTCCAATGATATACCTTAGTCTTCAAAGATAGATGTCGTATCCATATGCTACCATATTGTCTAGTGAAGAGTATTTGATCAATAAATAATTATATAGAAGTGGTAGAAGAGATTAAAAAGACAGAAAAGATTGAGGAAATGGGGAGAAAAGCAGGGGAAACAGGCAGAAATAATTCACATCACATATATTATCTGTGATTGACATGGAAGTACACTGATGGGGAGCTCTTGCTGCTGCCACATGAGTTCCCGGTGAGATAGAAAGATCCAGCTGTCCCCAACCAGGTCTGGGGCGGAGCTGTAATTGAATTCCAAGGATTCTCTCTCAGTACCTCTGTGGCACCCAGGTGGATGTTTATGCATTACTCACTCTCTGATCCTTTCCAACGGTGTCACCAATTTGAGGCAGTATGAGGTCAAGACTTCAGTGGTTAATCCTAATTGTTTAACTTAAGTCATCTTATTGAGGTTTTTTCACACTTAAAAACAAAATCTCAACAACTAAAAATTATGCCTCTTTGATTTATTCCACCATTTGAGCCTTGTAGTTTAAGAAACATTCTGAATACACCGGCCTCATCGTCTCATGGGTAGCAACCATTTCTATATTTCAGTGGAGTACTTAAATTATCTGTCTGTATCCTTGGCTTCACCATTCACTGTTAATCATAATGCTTTTTCCAATAGGCATGTCTCCTTAATGTGTTGAACTCTTCGGGTGACTGATACGAGCTACAGAAATAAAATAGTACTGAAATAAAGTGGATACAGAAAAAAAATGCGAGTGTCACAAGTCACTTGTCTCCATTATTCCTAATGGCTTTTAAAACAATGAAATTATTTTTTGATCAGTGCATATGGAAAGTTTATACAATTTGGAAGCCATTTGATTTTCACATACTCTATATTTTAACATTTAACAGTGTGACAGCTGCAAAAATGGCACATTGTCACGTTGAGAATCACTTTAAACTTTCCGAGGCACTAAACTAACTGTAGGGGAGACCATATGCATGATCTCTAGAATTATAGGGCAATGTTGACTTAGACAACAATATCATGATCATATGACCCATATAACTTTTGTATTACTTTTCTTAAAAGTAATAAAACTTTTATGAAATGTATTTATTCAAACTAAAAATTTGAAAATGGGGCTGTTTCTTCAGAAATAATTATAGCTTATAATCCATCTCCTTAGTATCTAGACATCCTAAATGTTTCAAGTCTTTATTTTCCTGTGTCTTTCTTAAAACTAATATGATCTTAATGCCTCATTTTTAAATTTTTATTTATTTATTATTTTAGTCTAAGAGCTAAAACCACCTAGGGTCACTGGAAATGAGACAAAATACATCCTTCTCGAAAGAACAATGAACCTCAAGAACCTTTGGAGAAAGAGCAACTTATGCACCGCTTATATATCTAGTGTCTGAGAAGGCCAGAAGAGCGCACTATTAGGGGGTATGACCAATCTTGGTGGAGTAGGTGTGGTCTTGTTGGAGGAAGCCTGTCACTGTGGGGGTGAGCTTTGAGGTCTCAGAAGCTCAGGTCAGTTCTCTGCCTACTGCCTGTAGATCAAGATATAAAGCTTTCACCTCCTTCTCCAGCATCAAGCCTGCCTCGCAGTGTCTATAATGGACTAAACCTCTGAAACTGTAAGCCAGCCTCAATTAAATGTTTTCCTTTATAAGAATTTCATGGCAGGGTCATGGTTTCTCTTCACAGCAATAAAACAAACTTCACAGAAAAAAAAGTAAAATAAAAAAAAACCTACTGTAAGACAACAACAAAAAAAGCCCCTGTGATGCCATTCTTGGATAAGATCAGTTCATCAGCCTATCTATTAGTTACTTCACTTTTTATTTTTGTGATCTTGGCACCTCTTCAGAATGGGAAAGTTTGTGCATGCATGCAGAGCCCTATGCAGCTACAGAGTGCCTGATGTACGGGACTAGCTATGTGTTTGCCTGAATGCCAGGGTCAGTATAAAAAGCTGGAATCCTAACAGCATGCATAGGTCCATCACCCAGATTACTCTCTCCTCTGAAACATGGAATTCACTCATATCACTTCCTACATATGGTATCTTATCCTCCAGTTGTGTCAAACCGTTCATTACCTCCAATACTGATTCTGTAACCGATTCAGATCCCATAATCTTTTGACCTTTCTACTTTATTATCACAATGACTACCGGTTTGCCAGTTTTTGATCTTTGGGTATTAAGCCTAGTGATTTATACTGTTTATCCAAGTCCTGTTCTTTCCCTACCCTTCATTCCATGCACTCAAAAATGTTTAACCACATGAAGAAAAAAATACTTTTCTCTGCTTTTATAAGCTATCCTATAGCTATGCAGACTGATTCAACTGTAAATTTTTGATTGTGGAAAATAAATGGATCTCTCCAGTGCTGAACTTTCTCCACTCTACACAAACGCACCCTGTCATCCTGGAATTTAAAGTTTAATCACTCTTACCTTACTTTTTTCATAGAAATGATAAACTAGGAGCATCAATGTCTGTTTTTGTCTCTTCTTTGTCTGTTGATCTTCTCCACCCTTTACTGTATATCCAAAGTCTTCCATTTCTTTGCTATTACTTATATATTAATTCTTAACCAATTTTCCAGCCTATAAAATTATCTTACATAACACCACCAAAAACACATTCATCATGTTTGACAATGACTTTCATGATGTTAAATACCATTAAGTTACTTTCATTCTCTTCTTCCAACATCCAGTCGTACCACATACAGGTAGCCATATTTTCATCTCTGGCTTCTGTTGTCTTGTATGTTCTTAAATTTTAACTTACTTATATTTGTGTATAGGTAATCTCAGCAGAATTTCTAGAAACTTCTACCTCCAGGTCTTTAGCTATTAACACACTTTTAGATCTCATTCTTGGTTCACGCTTCTTTTCTCATGCTGCACACTCTTCATCAACTGTCGTATAGACTGTCTGCTAATGAATAACAAATGCTTATCTTCAAAGATTTAAAGTTCTTGTCATACAGGTCTTTCACTTGTTTGGCTAGAGTTACTCTGAAATATTTTATGCTATTTGTGGCTATTGTAAGGGTGATGTTTCTCTGATATCTTTCTCAGCCCATTTGTTATCTATGTAAAAAGGTTACTAATTTTTTTTAGTTAATCTTGTATCCTGCTACATTACTGAAAGTGTTTATGGGTTGTAGAAGTTCCTTGGTAGAATTTTTGGGGATGGTCATGTATATGCTGTATATCATCAGCAAATAGTGAGAGTTTGACTTCTTTTCTGATTTGTATCCCCTTGATCTCCCTTTGGTGTCTTATCCTAGCTAGGACCTCAAGAACTATATTGAATAGATATGGAAAGAGTGGACAACTTTGTCTTGTTCCAGATTTCAATGGGATCACTGTGAGTTTCTTTCCATTTAGTTTGATGTTGGCTGTTGGTTTGCTATATATTGTCTTTATTATATTTAGGTTAGTTCCTTGTATTCCTGCTATCTCCAAGATGTTTATCATGAAGGGATGTTGTATTTTGTCAAAGGCTTTTTCAGCATCTAATAAGATAACCATATGGTTTTTATTTTTCAGCTTGTTTGTATGGTGGATTACATTGACAGATTTTCGTATGTTAAACCATCCCTGCATCTCTGGGATGAAGCCCACTTGATCATAGTGAGTGATTTTTCTGATGTGTTCTTGGATTCAATTTGCCAGTATTTTATTTTGTATTTTTGCATCAATGTTCATGAGTGAGACTGATCTGTAATTCTCTTTCTTAGTAATGTCTTTTTGTGGTTTCATAATCAGGGTAATTGTAGCCTCATTAAAGGAGTTTGGCAATGTTCCTTCTGTTTCTATTGTGTGGAACAATTTGGTATGAGTTCTTCTTTGAAAATCTTGTAGAATTCTGAGCTGAAACCATAATGTCCTGGGATTTTTTTGATTGGGAGATTTTGATGACTCTATTTCTTTAGCATTTATAGGTCTATTTAATTTGCTTATCTGGTCTTGATTTAATTTTCCTAAGTGATATTTATCCAGAAAGTTGTCCATTTTCTTTAAGTTTTCCGATTTTGTGGAGTACAGGTTTTCAAAATATGACCTGATGATTCTAAGTATTTCCTCCGTGTCTGTTGTTATGCCTGCCTTTTCAGTTCTGATTTTGTTATTTTGGATTTTCTCGCTCTGCCTTTTGATTAGTTTAGATAAAGGTTTGTCATTTTGTTGATTTTCTAGAAGAACCAACTCTTTGTCTCATTGATTCTTTGTATGGTTTTCTTTGTTTCTATTTTGTTGATTTCAGCTCTCAGTTTGATTATTTCCTGCCATCTAGTTCTCCTGGGTGTGTTTGCTTCTTTTTTGTTCTAGAGTTTTCAAATGTTCTGTTAATTCACTAGTGTGGGATTTTTCCAGCTTTTTTATGTAGGCACTTAGTGCTATGAATTTTCCTCTTAACACTGCTTTTATTGTGTCCCATGAATTTGGGTATGTTGTCTGATCATTTTCATTGAATTTTAGGACGTCTTTTACTTCTTCCTCTATTTCATCCTTAACCCATTGTTACTTCAGATGAGTATTGTTTAATTTCCATGAGTTTGTGGGCTTTCTGCAATTAGTGTTGTTGTTGAATTCTAATTTTAAGCCAAGATGATCTGATAGGATATATGGGGTTATTCCAATTGTTTTGTATCTCTTGAGGTTTGTTTTGTTACCTAGTATGTGGTGAATTTCTGAGAAGGTTCCATGAGGTGCTGAGAAGAAAGTATTTTCTTTATGTTTAGATAGACTATTCTGAAGATGTCTATTAAGTCCATTTGAATCATAACATCTGTCAGTATCCTTATTTCTCTGTTAATTGAAGACACCAGAAAATGGAACGATCTCCCACGCTTTTGGGTAGGTAGAATTAATGTAGTAAAAATGGCAATCTTACCAAAAGCAATCTTCAGATTCAATGCAATGCCCATCAAAATCCCAGCAAAATTCTTCACAGACTTCGAAATAACAGTACTCAATTTCATATGTAAAAGCAAAACACCCAGGATAGCCAAAACAATCCTGGACAATAAAGGAACTTCTGGAGGCATCACAATCCCTGACTTCAAACTCTACTACAGAGCTATAATACTGAAAACAGCCTGCTATTGGCATAAAACAGACAGGAAGACCAATAGAAATGAATCAAAGTCCCAAATATCAATCCACACACTTAGGAACACCTGATTTTTGATAAGGAAGAAAAAATATAAAATGACAAAAAGAAAGCATATTTAATATATGGTGCTGGCATAACTGGATATCAACATGTAGAAGAATGAAAATAGATCTATATCTTCACCATGCACAAAACTTAAGTCCAAATGGATCAAAGACCTCAAAATAAATATAATGCCAACCACACTGAACCTTATAGAGGAGAAAGTGGGAAGTACACTTGAACGCATTGACACCAGAGACCACTTCCTAAATATAACCCCAGTAGCACAGTCACTGAGAGAAACAATTAATAAATAAGACTTTTGTAAACTGAAAATCTTTTATAAAGCAAAGGTCACAGTCCATAATACAAAGCGGCAGTCTACAGAATGGGAAAAGATCTTCACCAACCCACATCAGACAGAGGTCTGGTGTCCAAAATATACAAAGAATTCAAAAAACTTGTGATAAAAACAATAAATAATATAATTTTAAAAATGGAGTACAAACCTAAACAGAGAACTCTCAACAGAGGAATCTAAAATGGCTGAAAGACACTTAAGAAAATATTCAACACCCTTAGCCATCAGAGAAATGCAAATCAAAACAACTCTGAGATTTGTTGTTGTTGAGATTTGATGTATGTCATCATACAGTTGTAAAAATGGCCAGGATCAAAAACACTGATGGCAATTTATGCTGGAGAGGATGTGGAGTAAAGGAAACACTCCTCCATTGCTGGTGGTGCAAACAAGTACAACTCCTTCGGATATCAGTATTTCTCAGAAAATTAGAAAATAACCTTTCTGAAAACCCAGCAATACAACTTTTGGGTATATACCCAAGAATACTCAATCATACCACAAGGACATGTGCTTAAATATGTTCATAGCAGCATTGTTTGTCATAGCCAGAACCTGAAAACAACCAAAATGCCCCTCAACCATAGAACAGATAAGGAAAATGTGATACATTTACACAATGGAGTCCTACACAGCAGGAAAAAATAATGACATCTTGAAATTTGCAGGCAATGGGTAGAGCTAGAAAACAACATATTGAGTGAGGTAACCCAGACCCAGAAAGACAAATCTCACATGTACTCACTCATAAGCAGCATTTAGACATAAAGCAAAGAAAATCAGCCTACAATTTACAATCCCAGAGAACCTAGACAACAATGAGGACCCTAAGGGAGACATACATGGATCTAATCTACAAGGAAAGTAGAAAAAGATAAGATCTCCTGAGTAAATTTGGATCATTGGGACCATGGGAGAGGGTTCAAGGGGAGGGGAGATGAAGGGAGGGCAGCAGAGAAAAATGTATAGCTCAATAAAATCAATTTGAAAATGCTTATCTACAAAACAGACCTCACTCCTTAGCTCCTAATAAAGATATCTGATTACTACATATTACTACAAACGTAGGTATCATAGCAATCTCTTATTTCAATTAATTCTTTGAGAAATTTATGCAGTGTATTTTTGTGATGTTCACCCTGTTTTCCAATTTCTTCCAGATCTACACTTTCTTTCCCATGTTTACCAAATTCTGTGCCCTCTTTTATTTTTACCTTGTATGTCAAATTTGTGCTATCCATGGAACATGGTTGACCTACCATGGATCACACACTTACATAAAACTAACTCTCCCTTGCCCAGAAGTTATAAATTTCCAATAATTCCTAACTAGTAGTAAGACTTCATGTACACCTCCCTCTCTAAGCTGGGATTTTGACTGGCTTGAACTTACGTAGTACTTGTGCATGATGTCATAATTGCTGGGAGTTCATATGTGCAATTGCCCTGTGTATCTGGAAAATGATGGGGGTTTTGTAGTTATTCACTGTCTCTGGCTCTTACAATCTTTCTGAACCCTCTTCTATAATGATCTCTGACCTATGGGAAGAGGAGAGTAATATATGCATGCCATCTATGGCTGAGATATCTCTGCAGTCTTTCATTCTCTGCAACTGACCAGTTGTTGACCTTGTATTAATTGCTATCTACTTCAAAAGAATGGTGTAGGAGGTCCTTCTGTCTATGTGTTGCTTCCATTGGTTAATAAAGGAACTGCTTTGGGCCTATAGCAGAGCTATAGAGGAACAGAGTCAGGTGGGGAAACTAAATGGAACACTGGGAGGAAGAAGGACAGAGTTAGTGAGAAGCCATAGAGCCACTGGAAACAGATGGGCTGAAACTTTGCTGGTAGACCACAACAGTGTGGTGATGCACATATTACTTGAAATGGGTTAAATTAAGATGTAAGAGTTAGCCAATAAAAAGTTGGAGCCAATGAGCCAAGCAGTGATTTAATTAATACAGTTTCTGTGTGATTATTTTGGGGCTGGGGAGCTGGGAACCAACAAGCAGCCCTCCATGCAACAAAAGAAAGGTTCTCTGATTATGCTTGAAAGAAGAATTAATCTTTGAATAATAATTTATCAAAAACTAGTTTAATATTTTCCATTTAGCAGAGTAACAGTAGTAGATTCTCCCCTAGGGCCTATGACCTGTCTAGCCTCATGTTTTTGACACTGATAGTGGTATCAGGTATGGATTGTGGACTGGGTTTTAAATCCAAGTTTAAAGTGGTTGCTCATTCCCATGATGTTTGCATCACTATTGCACCAGTAGACATGCCTTGCCAGGCTAGTGGTTATTGTAGCTTGCTATGTTTATAGCTAGGTATTTTTTTCTTTCAAGTAACAGACATAGCACCTTACAGCAATTTGAAAGCTAGTCAGTAGGAATGAAGCTTCCAGGTCAGAACCAGTTTTTATTTCCCCACATCTTAAGACCCAGGTTTGTGGTGTCTTCTGCAATAGATTACATATTGTCTCAAAACTAAAGTTTGGAAATAAACTATAAGTTATTACAAAACAACAGAGCACATGGGAATTCCAGTTTGACAGCCAAGTAAGCACATAAGGAGATTGCATATGTCAGAATGTAGTCATGGAAATATAACCTGGACACCTAGGAAAGTCTCTAAGATGAAAGCAAAATGATATGATTTATACAGCATCCAAAGAACTTTAGAAGAGATTTCTATAGAGTAGAGATTATTAACAATAAGAACATAGAAAACAGCAAATGACAATATTAAACAACTATTAAGTTCAGGAGACTAAAAAACTGTAAGAAATCTAATCCTCAAATACTTCTTGAATCACACATGAATAATAAAAAATTATTATAAAAATATAAATATTGAATGCCAAAGTAAGCAAATGTTATAATGGGTTCTAAAAATAAAAGGCTAAAACCTTAGTAAATAATATATAAATTAATAAGTAGATAAATAACCTTATTAGTAGAGGGTATTGTTAGAATAGTGATCAACTAAAAACATGTGAACAAGCTTATTTTGACTTAGAGGAAACTAAGAGAAGATTCATCAGATGGTGATTATTATGAAATAGCCCATCGTCACTATTTTACCTTTAAAGTTCTAATAAATGTTAATAAAAGTGTTCAATTGTATGTATTTCAATTTTGCCTAGATATTGGAATTATACACTACAGTAAATCATTGACTAGTAGGCAAATTTAAATATTGGAAAAAGAAGGGATGAATTGATAAGCAGAAACTGTGGCACATTGCTATGTACGAACTGAGAATATGAGGTTTTTCAGGAAAACAAGGGGAAAAAAACAGTAAAGTTCATTCAAGAAACTGCTGCCACACATGCTTGGGTGGATAGCATGCACAATTTCTTTGGATATAGTAATTTAAACTTATTATGAAAAGAGGACTGTAGCTAAATATATGACAAGCTATGAGAAGAAATTTAGAACAAACTAATAATAATGATAATATCCTAAGCTATGGTAAATGTCAACTTATTTTCTGGGTATGTTTTAAAGGATCAAGGTGAAAGATTAATTAGGATTACTATAACAAAATGCAATGCTCCCTCTGGTTTGAATTTCAAATAAATAATAAACTTGAATATAGTGGTCCCCAAATATTGCATGAAATTTGCCTATAATAAAAATATGTCATTCTTTATATGAAAATCAAATTTAACTAGAATACTATATTTTATTTTTATTTATTAAAATCAAGCAACCTAAGAATTAGACATCTACTAAAACCAAACAAACACAAATCTAAATGCTCTGAATCAAAACAATAAATTAATATTAATAATAACCTCCTAAATTCAATTACTACCAACCTTTTGTGCATGGGTACTGAGCAATCCACTGGCACATAGATACACTCCTATCTTAGAGATGAAACATCATGAACAAAAATCAAGTTGGAAAGGAAAATCTTTATTAGGCTTATCTTCAGCATTATTGTTTATCACTGAAGGAAGTCAGAACAGAAGCTCAAACAAGGCAGGATCCCAGAGGCATGAACTGATACAGAGGCCATGAGGGGATTCTGCTTACAGGCTTACATACCCTTTCTCAGCCTGGTTTCTTATAGAACCCAGGACCACCAACACAGGGATGGCACCATCCACTATGGCCTGAGTCTTCTTTTATTAATCAATAATTGAGAAAATATCTTATAGTTAGGGTATTTCCTCAACTGAGACTCCTTCCTCTCTGAGGACTCTAGTTTGTGTCAAGTTGAAGCACAAAAATAGAGGTACACCTACCATTGACCACATCCCCAACACAAAGTGACTCCCTCTCTCAGAAGCCATCAACTTCCCACAGCTCCTTGGCTATTGTGGGATCTCTGGAATCCCTCGTGATCTCAGACAGCTGCTTTGAGTTGCTGCGTAACTAGTAGCAGTAGGAGTTACTGCTACTAATAATAAAAATCTTAAAAGAAAACATGAAATTGAGGGGAAAACAGGTTGGTAGCTCTTGTGGGTTTTAGAAGGAGGTAAAGTGAAGTTACATATAATTAAAATATGTTGCATACATATATGAATTTTTTTAGACAGTGGTTTTTTTTGTGACAGGGTCTTTCTGTAGCTTTGGAGCCTGTCCTAGAACTAGCTCTTGTAGACCATGCTGGCCTCAAACTCACAGAGGTCTGTCTGGTTCTGCCTCCTGTGTGCTGGGATTAACGGTGTGCTCCACCACCACCTAGCTCATGTATGAAATTTTAAAAGAATAATAAAGAATATTATTATGACTTAGAATGGATAAGAAACTGAATACTGTAACCAAGTAAGTTAAATTCTAAAACTGACATAGACAAACTGTTCTACTGGCTACTTTTGTACTACAGTAACAGAGATGACTAATTACCATAAAGACCTCATGGCCCACAAAGCCAAACATATTTATAAACAGGTCCTTTACAGAAAAAAATTTGCTGTTCTGAAGAGCTCGCTTGACTGACAAGATACAACAAGATAAAGCAAGTAAATATTACTAAACTGAATCCTAAAATTTAACTTTTGGTTCAATTCTAGTCTTATCTGATCCTTCAGTCATTCAGTCCCAAAGAAAAACACAGAGACTTACATTAATTATAAACCGGTTGGTCTATTAGCTCAGGCTGCTTAATAACTAACTCTTACATCTTACATTAGCCCATAATTCTTATCTGTGTTATCTATTTGGCTTAGTACATTTATCAGTGAGGCATTCTTATCTTGCTTTCTCTGTGTCTGGGTGACAACTGCAGACTGAACCTTTCCTCTTTCCAGGTTAGTAGATAGTCATCTATAATAGTCAAGTTTGTACTCAGGTTAGTTATATTTTCTAGATATACAAAAATATATGTCGGATAGATATTCTTCAAACCTTTCAAAGACTAATATAATATGACATTTAAATGTTTTAAGAACTTATGACTTTTCATTATAATGAGACACATCTGTTCCTAGTAGCACCAAGCTACTTTAAGAGGGTGATGAGCATCAAAGAGGCTCCTTATAGAGTTGGCTAGCCATTTGGGCAAGAAATTGCTCTTGCCTGGACTGCTTGATGTTATGCTGTATGAACTGGACATGCAGGATCCACAGAAAAATGACTGCTGAACCTCCCTATAGGTGAGACCATCCTCTGGGTTTCCTGCTTCATGAAAGGGTCTGCCAGACATTTTGCAGGACACAGTAGAAAGTGACTGACAAACTGCCAACACAGGCTGAACTGTCTTTGAAGTTTCCTGCTTCGTGAAAAAGTCTGCTGGATACTTTGGGCTTGTAGACTGAAGATGAATGCCCAATGTTACAAAAGAACTTTGGGTGACTGTCCAGGAAGTGAGATATCTCTGTCAATTCTAGAGTTTAAACGTTGTTTACAATGTACTTCCTGTTTACTTAGGTAATAGCACATCCTTCTGGAGGCTTTGATAGAGTTGAAGACAGATAGAGTTTTCCTTAGTTATGACATAAGATAAAGTAGATATAAATATTGTAACTATAATTCTTGCTTGATAATGGATTTGGTGAATGTCATCTTGCTATATTAAAGTTAAAACCTTTTTTATTTAGACAGAAAAGGGAAGGTGATGTGGGATTCTGCTCTCTATGCTATGAATATCGTTGGTTAATAAAGAATCTGCTTTGGGCCTATTGCAGCACAGACTAAGGCAAGGTGGGAATTTCAAGCAGGGATAGAGGAAAGATTAGGCAGGGTCAGATAGAAACCATGTAACAGCTGCAGGAGCCAGACACCAGATTCCAGACAGACACTTAACAATAGGCCTTAAGCATGTGCTAATATACATATTAATAGAAATGGGTTAATTTCAGATATAAGAGCTAGCTAGAAATATGTGTAAGCTAATAGGCCAAGTAGTTTCATTAATTCATTTCCAGGTGGTTATTTTGGATCTGGGCACCTAGAAATGAATGAGAAGCCTCTGCCTAAAAACTTCTGACCCATAGCTTCAATTACAGTGTGAGTTCTCTTCAGAAAGAGAAGAGAACAGAGATGGATGAACCAGTCTTTGTCTTATATGTTATAGTTTCCAATTTTGTGTCTTTATGGAAGGTTCATGTGTGTGAATGTGCATGTCTCTGCATAGATATATTTCTTGTGCTTTGTTTGGCTTCTCTTTTGCTGTTGTTGGTTTTCCTTTTATCCCTATCCAAGTTTGTTTGCGCTCATTTCATTTCTTATTTATTTGTTTCCTTTTTTGTTGCCTGTAGATTACCTAATGAGAGACAGCAAGAAAGGGCATAGATTTGAATGGGTGAAGAGGCAAGGAAGAGAAGAGAAGGGAGAGGGAGAGGGAAAACTGCCATCAGAATCTAATGTATGAAAAAATGTATTTTCAATTTTAAAAAGTAAAAATTTTTCTCCAGGCTGAAAATTGTTAATTTTGATCATCTTTCTTCAAACAATCTCCCCAAAACCAAAATTAAACAATTAATCAAATACATTTTTAGATGCTGTGTTTTTATTTAGAATGTAATCAATTGATTCATGTATGCTCTCTTCCCATCTTCAGTTTTCTTGTCAGGAAAAGATACTGTGTGATGACCCTACATTCATCGCTTTCTGGAAGATACTTTATGATAAACCTGCATTCAACACTTTCTTTAAACCATAATAGCTGATATAGAAATGAACATGCAGTTGTGAATGCAAATGAAGATAAGATTTAGAGAGCTGCCTTTGCAAATTAAACATGTTTCAATAAAGTAAGCATCATGTTCTATGATGCTATGTTATTTGGTATGTTGCACACACACACACACACACATACACGTGTTGGTTCTTTGATACAGGCTTTCTCTGCATCTCACTCTAGCCCTTTTGTAACTCACTCTGTAGACCAGGCTGGCCTCACCTTTGCCTCCCGAATACCCAGATGAATATCATATACCACCACCACCACCAGGATCAAATTTATATTTTAACTGTTTAATTACTTAAACTTTTCTGAAATGTAACCTTGAAGCTAAAAGTTATAAAACTATGTATAAGTTAAAAATTACTCATAAAAAAACAAGTTTAAGAAATCTGTTCATTAAAATGTCACAGGTAATGAAATCTGTCTTCTACCAAGTAGCACAGATGTAGATGCTTTTTTAAATTCTTCTATACAATAAAAATAGATTTATTTCTTTCTTACAACTATCATGACTTACTTCATCATTAAAACATAAAGTAAACTGAAAGAGAACTGTTAGCTTTCAAATTAACTTCCTTAATTTATAGAGCTTAGCATCACTGCAAATATTTTTTCTCATTTTTTTATTTTCGTGGCATTGGCTTTATTTTTATTTATTTATTTTTGAGATAGGATCTGGACCTATATTTGCTACATAGATACCCAATGGCATGACCTTTCTGATACACTCTATCTACTTCCCTAGTGCTGGAATTACAGACCTGCCATTTTGCTCGTCTTTAATTTGTTTTATGTAAGAAAGAAAAAGCAAGATGAAACTTCTCTTCCTTGGGCAACATCAATGTAATTCTCCAAAACGGATACAAATGGGGATTGATTCATATGAGGACTTGGCTGGCAAAATGCTTGCCATTCAAGCATGAGAACCTGAGCTCAGAGCTCTAGAAACCACATAAAAGTCTGAATCACCAGGGCTACTTGTAACCCCAGCTTTCAAAGGTGGACACTGGTGGATCTCTGCAGTTCATCGTCCAGCTAGCCTTGTTAAATCAGTGCCCAGTTTGAGAGAGACCATGTTTCATAAGCTAAGGGAAGAAATAATGAAGAAAGACACATAGCATTGACCTTTGGTAACAACACATGTTTACACACCCCACACACACACATACACATACATATACAGACAAACACAGAAGAATGTCAGTATTAAAAGTTTACATGTTTTATATAAACTCATTTGAAAAAAATGTCACTATAATGGCTTGCTTACTATAGTCCTGTGATACATTTTGGGGAAAGACTGGGGACATGGCAGGACACATTTTAAAAACAGTCTCTTTCTCTAGTACTGACTGTCCTGGAATTCACTATATAAACCAGGCTTGCCTTGAATTCAAGAGATCCTCTGTCTCTGCCTCTGGAGTACTAGGATTAAAGATGTGCACCACTACACCTGGTTTGTGATAATTTTCTGATTTTTGTTTAGTTTTGTTTTTAATTAGAATGCATGAACACTCAAATCTTTTCATTTCTGCTTTGGTTGCTTTATGTTCTTTTTCATTATTGGAATTTTATTAGGTAGGTGGAGTACATTTTCCTTCATATGGGTAGAAGTTAGGCCATGTCAGGTAACAGATTCTGTATAGTTTGAACAAATGTTCCCAATCCCTATGTGTTTAAGGCTTTTGCTGTCAGCCCATTTCACTAACAGGAGGTGGTAGAGACTTCAAATGGTAGGGATCAAATGGAGGTAGTTAATTCATATGAGGGTATACCCTCAAAGGTGACATTGGGTCCCCTGTCTTTCTTTCACTTCTGGGCCACCCAGAGATGACCAACTCCTTTTGCCTTGCTCTCACCCATGCTCTACTCACTGCTTTTCTGTAGGCCCAAAGGCAACAGAGCCAAAAAGACATTGACTGAAACATCTGAACTGTGAGCTCAAATAACTATTTCCTCCACCTCTGGGAGCTATTATTTTGTCCCAGGAATTAAAAGATAACTAACACACAGAGCCAGTCGTTGGTGTCTCTGTCTGCAACATGAATTAAAACTGGTGGCTATCCCCTTTAGAAGTATGACTCTAACACCAGCTTGGGAGCAGAAAGAGAGGACAATCAGTCTTCTTGGCAATATCCCCCTAGAATACAGCTTCAGTTCCACAGACCTGGGGGAGTCTGTGAGAGGTGTGAAACTTTACATGTTGCTGTTTCTTAATCATTTTTACCAGCTGAATCAATGTTTGTTTGTTTTCTAAGACACAAGAAGAAGCTCTAAGTTTCTTATTTTGCCAGAACTCACTGACACACTTTTCACAAATTTTTTATAAGTCTATGTATCAAATGATGACTAAATAACTATGAATTAAAGCATAGCAGACTTTTTATTTTTTAAGGCGAAATAAGCTAAATATAGAAATAAAAATTGTCCCTTTGAGAATAGAACATATGTTTCTTGATCAACTGATTTTATCAGTTCAAGATGCTTCTCTGTTGGAATTAGCTGAAAGGAAAAGTTTCTATGCTTAGCTTGCCACCTAAAGTGCATGTCATTCTCTGATCCTGTGCCTTTGTTTACATCAATTTTCATGTGATTTTCAAAGAATGGCCAACCTGATCAAATAGAAATCCATGGTCAAATTCCAGTAAGTATCTGAAGTAGGAATTCTTCTTTAATAGAAAATATTCCAAAAAAAGGAAAATTGCTAGCACCAAAACCAAATAAAAAAAGGCAGGTAAATTTTCAAATAACTTATGCTGGCGTATGTTACACAAGTTTAAAAAAATGATATTATAAAACTACAAATACACACAAAATCCAACCAAAACTTTGGAACATAAAATAAATGAGGCTAACCCTAATTTTTCTCTTCGTCTGTACACTTTTCCCATTGTTCTAGCACGAACTCCATCTCCTAAGTGCAAGAGTGTGATGACTTTGCACTCTTCCTTATTAGCTCAAAACCACTTTATAGCTGTTTTGATGTTATCATAGTACCCATTCAAGTTCTCTGCCTCTTCACTTAGATTTCGAATGAAAACAACAATTTAATAAACTTTGTAATTTTGGTATCTTTGAGGGACTAAGAAAGAGATTTTAGAATGCAGTAAGGCTGTCTTTTTTTACACTGTGAAATCACTCACATGTAGTGGTTTTCTGTTCTACTTCCACATACAGATTGCTGTACAAGGAAAGTAGCATTTATACTTGTGTAACTGAATCATTCTCCTGACTCTATAGCTTCAAACACTCTATCAGTCATTCTGACAGTACTCCACAGCATTCCAGCATTAGAGATCGAAGGCAAAGACAACTGGTCTACCCCTGGAGTCAGATGTGATTACAGTTCTCCACCCCTGTGTTTAGACTACAGGGCAGTGTATACTACCATTATCACAATGTTGAATCAGAATAGCTATTCACTATTCTGTTATCTAGAGAAACCCTAGAGAACACAACATTAACCACATTGTTTGTTGTCTTTCTTACACTAACATTAAAGTTGAGGGATAGAGGTAAAAATTAAGCATTTGAGAAATCTTAACACCCACTTAATTTGCACTTAAACATTAGAGACCTATTATCTTTATTATTAGTTATACAAACACAAGATCTAGCTAAGGATTTTTATGGGCATAGGAGACCAATTCTGGAGCATCTGATGTTTTTATTTTTCTCAACTTTGGTGTAAGATTTAAAATATTGAGATGAGAGAAGAAGCTATCAACTAGGGTTGGATCTTCTAGAGAAAAATAATAAAATGTTAAGAAACATATGTCTGAAACTGGCTGATTATAAAAGAGAAACTATAAAGCCAATGGAGGTCGGAAATGAAAATTATAGCACCATCTATATCAGTTTTGCCATCCAGAGACTGAGTCTGAATCATAGTGGAAACGCTATTAGACCAAAGAATAGTGGCCTGTTAGAATTCAAATGAATTTTTATTCATAAAAGTTCTAAGGATACAGTTTATAATAATGAACAATAATATGTTGACTATATATTATACCAACATATTTAGGCTTTAAAAGCAAAAGTAGTAAGGAAGTATGTATAATATTTTAGTAATTTAGGCAAATAAATATTTTTAAATTAAAATAAAATTACACCATTTTTCTCTCTTCTCTTTCCTCCCTTCGACCCCTTCTATGTTATACCCCCTAACACTCTCTCAAAATTATTGCCTCATTTTAAAAAAATTTTTACATATATATATATTCCTAACTATATAAATATATCCTGGTTAGTCTTCATATTACTTGTATGTTTATGTTTTCATGATTGATCATTTGGTATTGGATAAATAATTAGTGAATTCTTCCCTAGGGAAGACTATTTCTCCTACTTTCTCCTTAGTGACCTATATTTTGTTTGTCTGTCATTAGTTTATTTATCTAGGGTTGAGTCCTGTGAGAGTTCTCCTTCCTTATTAGCATGTCTACTGGTAATTATATTTGTTCAGGTCTTGTTTAGGCAGTCATATTGTTGAGACTTCAATGGTGTGGCTTCCCAGTCATTTCTAAAAGACTCAATCTCACAACAGAATTCCTGTTCCTCCAGTTCTTAGAATCTTTCCACCCACTCTTGTTCCCTGAACCTAGGTGCAGAGGTTATGCTATAAATATAGTAGTTGAGGTCGGTACAATAAAAATCACTACATTTTTGTTGGGTTTTGGTTTTCCATAATTGGGTCCATCTGCTGCAAAGAGATCTTCCTCTGATGTGGAGTTAGAATTATACTTACCTGTGAGTATAAAGGTAAATGTTTAGAGTTCAGTAAAGAATTATGCAGTTTTATTGAAGTAATTGTTGTGGGTTCTCTTCCAAGATCCATGACTCACAAATCCTGAGTAGTTGACTGGGTTTCTAGCAGCAGACTTTATTTCTCTCATGTTGAGTAAGTGTTAAGACACTTAGGGAATATTGGTTATATCAAATTATGGGTGCCACTATTATATGCTTAGGGTTATTGTGTCATGCTGATCATTGTACTTCACAGACAGTGTAACCATGTCGGACTGTTGGTTGCTTCCCTACCTTTGATGCTTTTCATGAGACTTTTGGGCACCATGAAATGTAGCCTTCAATGAGAAGATCCTCTAGGCCCTATGTCCAAAAGGCATGGTGTCTTCCACAGTAGTGATTCGCCTTCTTCTTCTAGACGGCAACCCACGGTAACTAAAACAACTTCTAATATTTTGGGAGTCTATAGGACTTGCCTGACCAACTACTTCAAAGAAAGTTTCTCAGGCCTGGTGTTAGAGGTTTTTGAATTTCTTTTTTAATTTTTTAAAAATTTCACTTTACATTCCAACTACAGTTCTCCCTTACACTCCTCCTCCCATACCACCCCTCACTGCTCTCTACCCAGCCCATTCCCCATTCTTTCAAAAGGTAAGGGCTCCCAAAGAGAGCCAACAAAGCCTGGCCCATTAAATTGAGAGAGGTCAAAGGCCCTCCCCACTGACTTAAGGCTGAACATGGCATCCCACCATAGAAAATGAGTTCCAACAAGCTAATTTATTCACTATTGAAAGATGTTAGTCCCTCTGCCGGGGCTCCTCAGATAAACTAAGCTACACAACTGTCTCCCACATATGGAGGGCCTACTTCAGTCACTTGGAGGCTTGACAGCTGTCAGTCTAGAGCTCATGAATTCCCACAAGCTTGGTTCTTGTAGATTCCCAAAAGCTATCTCTGTAGATTTCCCCTTCATGATCGTGACCTCCCTTGCTCATAAATTCCCTTGTGCCTTTCTTTGTTGGAGGAACCACTTGTTGATTACTTAGCTTCTTCAAAGTCAAAAAATTCAAAGAAAACACCATAGTATACATAATCCATAATCCAGACTCTGTGTATATTCCATCTTTACATGGCTTATTCTTTCTTTACTCCTTTAATCTATGACTGTTTGCACTCTGTCTCTTTGAAGACTTCATCTGTTTTTAAACCATTTACTTCTTTTTATAACTGTCTATATTAATTTTCTTCTCTCTTCCAAGCCTACATACATTTATCCAACACTGTGACCCATTTAGAGGTCTTTTACGTCTGAATCTCTCCTATTGCGCATCTGTAATTCTTTACTGTCCAAGAGTGCTTCTTAAAATGCTAATCACATCTTTAAAATTTAAACTGAAGCATTACTAAAATATATATGGAACTTCCTGCTTGCCCCACCCAGTTCAGCATGGTGGAGCCACTTGCCACTTCTGAGAGCCACACACATGGCTTCACTTCCAAGCACACAGCTAGTCCACATTGCCATCAAGCAAGCCAAGCACACTATCACAAACCCCATCCAAATGCTCAGTCTTCCAAAAGAGTCAGAGAGCACATTGGCAGCATGACCCAGAAAGTCTCCATTTCAAAACTGTGGCTTTTTTTTCTGCTACTGCTGAATCACGAAAACCTGTCTTAAAAGAGCTGCAGCATGCTGCCAACAAGCAAAGGCCATTCGGGAAAAAAATGTGGTTGAACTTTGTTTTTTAGTGTCTAGAATACCTTTGCAAGCCCTCTCAGGTTTTAAGTGGATTTTAGTTGGTCCCATATTGAACACCAATTTTTTGGAGTAAGGCTGCCAGTTAGTTCCCAGTCACTTAGCCCTGAAATAATCACATAGAAACTATATTAATTAAAACACAGCTTGGGCCATTAGCTCTAGCTTCTTATTGGCTAACTCTTACATATTAATTTAACCCATTTCTACTAATCTGTGTATGTCCATGTGACTGTGGCTTACCAGCTAAAGTTCTGGCATCTGTCTCTCGGGGAGGGGAGGTGCTACATGGCTTCTCTCTGACTCTGCCTTCTTCCTCTCAGCATTCAGTTTAGTTTTCCCTGCCTAGCTAAGTTCTGCCTTGTTATAGGTCCAAAGCAGTTTCTTTATTAATCAATGGTAATCACAGCATACAGAGGGAAATCCCACAGCATTTCTTTGACTGGATTCCCAGAGCTTGGACTGTGGCTTGGTTGTGGATCTCTGCATCCGATTCTATCAGTTACTGGATGAAGGCTATATGATGAAAGTTGGGATATTCACCAATCTGATTATAGGAGAAGGTCAGTTCAGGCACCTTTTCTACTATTGCTAAGAGTCTTACCTGGAGTCACCCTTGTGGATTACTGGGAAGTTCCCTAGCACCAGGTTTTTTCCTAACCATAATGGTTCTCTCTACCAAGACATCTCTTTCTTTGCTCTCCTACTCCATCCCTCCCCTGTTACAGGACAAGGGGACTGCTTGTTGTCCCGGCTACCTGGCTATCTTACACCCAAAACAATCACACAGAAACTGTATTCATTTAAACGCTGGAAAAGAAGTTAAACTCTCGTTATTTGCAGATGATATGATAGTATACATGAGTGACCCCAAAAACTCTACCAAAGAACTCCTACAGCTGATAAACACCTTTATTAATGTGGCAGGATACAAGATCAACTCCAAAAAATCAGTTGCCCTCCTATACACAAAGGATAAAGAAGCAGGGAGGGAAATCAGAGAAACTTCTCCTTTCACGATAGCCACAAATAGCATAAAATAGCTTGGGATAACTCTGACCAAGGAAGTGAAAGACCTATTTGACAAGAACTTTAAGTCTTTGAAGAAAGAAGTTCAGGAGGATACGAGAAAATGGAAAGATCTCTCCTACTCTTGGATTGGGAGGATCAACATAGTAAAAATGGCAATTCTACCAAAAGCAATCTATAGATTCAATGCAATCCCCATCAAAATCCCATCAAACTTCTTCACAGACCTTGAGAGAACAATAATCAAGTTTATATGGCAAAACAAAAAACCCAGGATAGCCAAAACAATCTTATACAATAAAGCATCCCCTGGAGGCCTTACCATCCCTGACTTCAAACTCTATTACAGAGCTAGAAACAGCTTGAAAACAGCTTGGTATTGGCATAAGAACAGAGAAGTCGACCTATGGAATCGAATAGAAGACCTGGATATTAACCCACAAACCTATGAACACCTAATTTTCGACAAGGGAGCTAAAGGTATACAATGGAAGAAGGAAAGCATCTTTAACAAATGGTGCTGGCATAACTGGATGTCAACCTGTAGAAGAATGAAAGTAGATCCATATCTATCACCATGCACAAAAATCAAGTCCAAATGGATTAAAGACATCAACATTAATCTGAACACTTTGAACCAGACAGGAGAGAAAGTGGGAAGTAGTCTACAAGACATAGGCACAGGAGACCACTTCCTAAATAGAACCCCAGTAGCACAGACAATAAGAGAATCAATGAATAAATGGGACCTCCTGAAACGGAGAAGCTTCTCCGTAAAGCAAAGCAAAGGACACTGTCAGTAAGACAAAAAAGCTACCTTCTGACTGGGAGAAGATCTTCACCAACCCCTCATCAGACAAAGGCCTGATCTCCAAAATATACAAAGAACTCAAGAAACTAGACAATAAAACTCTAATTAACCCAATTAAAAAATGGGGTGCTGATCTGAACAGAGAATTCTCAAAAGAAGAACTTCGAATGGCCAAAAGACACTTAAGGTCATGCTCAACATCCTTAGCGATCAGGGAAATGCAAAACAAAACAACTGTGAGACACCATTTTACACCGGTCAGATTAGCTAAAGTCAAAAACACCAATGATAGCCTATGCTGGAGAGGATGTGGAGTGAGGGAAACTCTCATCCATTGTTGGTTGGAATGCAAACTTGTGCAGCCACTGTGAAAATCAGTGTGGCGGTTTCTCAGGAAACTGGGAGTCAACCTCCCTCAAGACCCAGCAATTCCACTCTTGGGAATATACCCAAGAGATGCCCTATCATATCGCAAAAGCATTTGTTCAAATATGTTCATAGCAGCACTATTTGTAATAGTCAGAACATGGAAACAACCTAGGTGCCCCTCAATAGAAGAATGGTTAAAAAAGGTATGGAACATATATACATTAGAGTTTTACTCAGCGGTAAAAACAATGACATCTTGAATTTTGCATGCAAAAAGATGGACATAGAAAACACTTTACTGAGTGAGGTAACCCAGATCCAAAAAGAGGAATATGGTATGTTCTCACTCATAAGTGGATTCTAGCCATAATTAAAGGTCTTTGGGCCTATTATTCATGATCCTAGAGAAGCTAAACAAGAAGGCTAACCTGAAGAAAATCATGTAGTTATCCTCCTGGAGATTGGAAGTAGACAAGAGTTCCAGGCAACCTTGGGGGCATGGGGGGGTTGGGGAGTTGTTGGAAGCGGAAAGGGTTAGAGAGAAGGGAGTAGGGGAGGAATGGGGAAAGCTTGGGGGATTGGGATGAGGGGGAGGGAGGAAGGATGGATATGGGAGCAGGGAAGTATATATCTCAACTAAGGGTTTACAAGAGATTTCATTATAGAGGGGATCCCAGGTCCAAGGAGAGATCCCCAGATTGTTCTCTGGACAGAGGAGAGGGTACCTGAACCGGCCTTGGCCCATAACCATACTGATGAATATTTTGCATATCACCATAGAACTTTCATCTGACGATGGATAGAGACAGAGACAGAGACCCACATTGGAACACTGGACTTAACTCCCTAGGTCCAAACAAGAAGCAGAAGGAAAGAGAACGTGAGCAAAGAAGGCAAGATCAGAGGGAACCTTCACCCGTTGATGGATGGAGATTGAGACAGAGACCCACATTGGAGCACTGAACTGAGCCCCCAAGGTCTAAATGAGGAGCAGAGGGAGGGAGAACGTGAACAAGAAAGGCAGGACCGTGAGGAGTGTGTTCAACCACTGATACAAGGGGACTGATCTAATGAGAGTTCATCAAGGCCAGCTGGACTGGGACTGAATGAGCACGTGATCCAACCAGATTCTCTGAATGTGGCCGGATTCTCTGAATGTGGCTGGCACGGGGTCTTTCTGAAAAGCCATTGACAATGACACTGGCTTCCTCTGCATATACTGGATTTCTGGGATCCAGTCTGTTTGGATGCTCACCTTCCTGAACCTGGAGAGAGGGGGGAGGAACTTGAACTTCCCACAGAGCAGGAAACCCTGATGCTCTTAGGGATGGAGAGGGAGGAGGAGAGGGAGTGGGGGGAGTGGGAGGGTGTTGGGAGGAGGGGCGGAAATGGAAACTTTTATAAATTAATAAACTTTTATAAATTAAAAAAATAAAAAAGAACAAATATATTAAAGAGATACTTTATTTATTTCTTTACTTACTTACTTACTTACTTGGTCTTTCAAGACAGGGTTTCTCTATGTTACTTTGGAGCCTGTCCTGGAACTAACTCTGTAGAGTAGGCTGACCTTGAACTAACAGAGATCTACCTGCCTCTGTCTTCCAAGTGCTGAGATTCAAGGCATATTTTACTTTTAATTTTTTATTAGATTATAATTACATCATTTTCATCCTTTTTTCCCATCCTCCAAATCCTTTCCATATACCCTATTTTTAATGATAAATTTCCATTTGGACTGACACTTTATCGTTTTGAAATTGTCACTTTATTGTGGTGCTAGGATTTGGGTTGTTATACCCCTCCTTTTAAAGTTAACTAAGCAAATAATCCTACTATTAAGTATTTTTCTTAATAAACAGTAAAATACTTATTAGAAAATGTCAACATTAGTTTTAATCTAAATTGAAAAAAAAGTTAGGCATCTGCCAGTCATGACAGATGGTGCTCATACCATTAGTCTCTGCACTGGTGCGGCACAGGCAAGCAGATCTCTGTGAATTAGAGGACAGTCTGGTCTACAAATTGAGTTCAGGACAATCAGGGCTGTTAGAGACAGAAACCCTGCCTCAAAAAAGAAAATGAAAGAGGAGGATAGGGAAGAGGAAGAGGAGGAGGGGGGGAAGAGGAGGTAGAAAAAGGAGTTTGTTGATAGGCATCTTGAAAATATCTTTATCACGCATTACCTACTTAAGAAAATTATTTGTAGTATGTTCGGGAATCTCTAGGGTATATTCCCAAGAGAGGAATTGCTGGGTCCTGAGGGAGGTTGACTCCCATTTTCCTGAGAAACCGCCACACTGATTTCCACAGTGGCTGCACAAGTTTGCATTCCCACCAACAATGGATGAGTGTTCCCCTCATTCCACATCCTCTCCAGCATAGGCTATCATTGGTGTTTTTGACTTTAGCTATTCTGACAGGTGTAAGATGGTATCTCAAAGTGGTTTTGATTTGCATTTCCCTGATCGCTAAGGAGGTTGAGCATGACCTTAAGTGTCTTCTGGCCATTCGAAGTTCATCTGTTGTGAATTCTCTGTTCAGATCAGTACCCCATTTTTTAATTGGGTTAATTAGAGTTTTAGTGTCTAGTTTCTTGAGTTCTTTGTATATTCTGGAGATCAGACCTTTGTCTGATGAGGGGTTGGTGAAGATCTTCTCCCAGTCAGAAGGCAGGCTTTTTGTCTTACTGACAGTGTCCTTTGCTTTACAGAAGCTTCTCAGTTTCAGCAGGTCCCATTTATTCATTGTTTCTCTTATTGTCTGTGCTACTGGGGTCCTACTTAGGAAGTGGCCTCCTGTGCCTATATCTTGTAGACTACTTCCCACTTTCTCTTCTATCAGGTTCAAAGTGGACAGATTGATGTTGATGTCTTTAATCCAACTATGTTCATAGCAGCACTATTTGTAATAGCCAGAACCTGGAAACAGCCTAGGTGCCCCTCAATAGAAGAATGGTTAAAAAAGGTATGGAACATATACACATTAGAGTTTTACTCAGCGGTAAAAAATAATGACATCTTGAATTTTGCATGCAAATGGATGGACATAGAAAACGCTTTACTGAGTGAGGTAAGCCAGACCTAAAAAGAGAAACACGGTATGTATTCACTCATAAGTGGATTCTAACCATAATTAAAGGTCTTTGAGCCTATTATTCGTGATCCTAGAGAAGCTAAATAAGAAGACGAACCTGATGAAGATTATTTAGCTATCCGCCAGGAGGTAGGAAATAGTCAAGAGTCCCAGGTAACCTTGGGTGCATGGGGGGGGAGGGTTGTTGGAAGGGGAGAGGGTTAGAGAGAAGGGAGTAGGGGAGGAATGGAGAAAGCTCGGTTGACCGGGATGGGGGGAAGGGAGGAAGGATGAATATGGGATCAGGGAAGAATATATTTCAACTAAGGGAGTCATTTTAGGGTTTACAGGAAACTTGATTATATATGGGATCCCAGGTCCAAGGAGAGATCCCCAGATTGTTCTCTGGACAGAGGAGAGGGTGCCTGAACCGGCCTTGGCCCATAACCATACTGATGAATATTTTGCTTATCACCATAGATCCTTCATCTGGCGTTGGATGGCGATACAGACGGAGACCCACATTGGAGCACCGGACTGAGCCCCCCAAGATCCAAATGAGGAGCAGAAGGACGAAGAAAATGACGAAGGACTGCGAGGGATGCTATCACCCACTGATACAAGGGGACGGATCTAATGAGAGTTTACCAAGGGCAGTTGGACTGCGACTGAACGAGCACGTGATCCAACCAGATTCTCTGAATGTGGCCGGATTCTCTGAATGCGGCTGGCCTGGAGTCTTTCTGAGAAGCCATTGACAATGACACTGGGACTAGTTTCCTCTGCATATACTGGATTTTTGGGATCCAGTCTGTTTGGATACTCACCTTCCTGGACCTGGAGGGAGGGGGGAGGAACTTGAACTTCCCACAGGGCAGGAAACCCTGACTGCCCTTAGGGACAAAGAGGGAGGAGGAGAGGGAGGGGGGGAGTGGGAGGGTGTTGGGAAGAGGGGCGTAAATGGAAACTTTTATAATTTAATAAAATTACTTTCAAAAAAAAAGAAAATTATTTGAAGGATGGTAGGCTTTCCATTAAAGAAAACTTTTCTTTTGCTAGAAATTAAATAGAAATTATGTAAAGTCATACTATTTGTGAATAAAATGTTTTACACAAGTGTTGCACACTAAGTAGCTTTTAATCTGTGGATTTTATATCATTAATGTAAACTCTATTCATTTATGTTTCTAAAATGCCACCTAAATATAACTTTCTTCTCACTCTAACATTTTAATATTAGAGTGGTTAATTTGAAAGAGATATTTTCTTTAAAAATAACTTTAAGTATGCAGCAGTTCTTAGAGTAAATGACTATCATTCTAGAATTGATAAGAACAGGGGGGATTTAGTGACCCTCAGTCCAGCTTAAACTAAAGTTGCTCTTCTATCCATTCCCATGGCTTACATCTGTGTCAGCAAACATCACTAAAGCTATAGAAAGAAAAATCACTTGTTCTGAATCAGTGAAACTTGACAACCAAGAAAATAATGCAGACTTTTTTATCCCAAGTACAAATTCCACCCTGATTCTTCCTTTCCTCCTTTGTCACTCTTAAGAGCAGATATAAATACAGAAAAAGCATGAATCAATAGAAAACAGATTAGAGAAATAAAGAATGGTGTAAGGGATGTGTTGATGTGGTCACAAATATACAACCATCCAACAAGCATAACTGTGTCTATAGCCCTGCGTCCCTCTTCTTGTCAGCCCAACACATCTCTGTCTCACCCCATCCCACAAGGTACAAGCCAGGTAGAAAAGGTAAAGTGAAGGGGAGAGACAAGGGGAAGACAGTCCTAACTCCTCTCTTTAGTCAATGGACTCCCCCCAAGGATGTTCTATGTGGTAATTATGAACCAAATCCTCTCATTAACTAGTATGCCTATGACTTGCTTTCATGGCCTTTCCTTTTGTAAAAGCTGTGGTACCATTTTTAAATTCTTTTACAACATACCTCAATGGGATGAACTTTCATCATATTCAACACCCCCCCAGTTGTCGTCTCTTTTCTGCCCTCTTCTCTCAGCAAAACCTTTTAAAGGAATTAAAAAGAGCTATCTCAGTTAACTGATACTGTTTTGTCACTTGTTGAAGTTCAGCATGTAATAAGTACGTCTGAGACACCTGTGGAGACCGGGTTTTCCTGAGATGGTTTCAGCTGTGGCACAGTGCCTTGGCAGCCAGTTCTTTAAAAAGCAACCCAAAGCCGTCAGTGGGCATCTGCAGCATCTCTTAGCTCAAAGTAGGCTATAGGCCGATGCTGCTTCCTTCATACAGTATTGCAGGCTCAGTGGGTTGGCTTGCAGTTCTGTTTCTTTTAATAGACACACCAGCACAATTAGTTACTAAAATCCTTAAAGGTAATTTACTTTGTTACTTTCTTACTATAAAAGGACACATTCATAGAATACACTCAGAGATGATGAGAATACCATGATACTGCAATTAGACATGTAAAACTAAAATTACTATCCTTAAATTTTTCATTCCTTGATGATCAGTAAGACAATAATAATTTTCCATAAGTACATGATATTAACTATAAATGTCTCTCCCTTTACATCAGTTTCAGTGAGTATTTGTTTCATTCAATTTAATTTATTTTATTTTTCTGATGGATGGAAAAGTGGGGAAGATTTAACTTCTACACCTCCACCATCTTTCACTTATCATACAGCATACATAAACCACTCATCTTTGGCTTACTTTTAAATGTAAATAAGAACCACTATCCTACCTATTACACAGAATATTGAACTATTAGTTCTAGATATATGTATGATATTTCCACTGATTTAACTATATAATGAATGTGTGCTTATAAAATGTGAAGTCTCATGAGATATATAGTTAGTTAGTTAACTAGTTAGTTAGTTAGTTAGTTAAGCAAGAAAGCTGATGTACAAAGTCTCAAGTTTCAAATAGCCAATACCAAGGTTCTCAGAAAGATTCCTTATAGAAATTGCAGACTCTGGGAGGTGATCAATTCTTTGTATTCACTTGCATAGCACATAATGCTCAGATATTTGATTCAATGGTATTCGGAATGTTTCTGCGATGGTTCATGTTTGAACAGGATTAACCTTTGAATCCATGGGCAATTCCCTCTAATGTGGGTGAGCTCCATATGATCAGACAAAGGCTTAATGATTGAAAGGGCAAAAGATTGCCCAAAGGGAACTGTGCCAACCATGTGGCTTTCAGAATCCCATAAAACTCTTTCTTTGAACTTCATCTGGAAGGTCTGTCCCATGACTTTGGGACTGGTACCTCTATAATTTGATGAGTCAATTTTTTTAAAGTAAGTTTTCAGTCTCCTGTGTCCATTTTCCTTCATACATATTCTTCTTTTCCATATATGCTCCAGACACAATTGATACATCTACAAAATAGCCCCCTCACCTAAGTCCCAGGGAACAACATACAAGAAAGGGTAGAAAGATTGCAAGAACTAGAGGACCAGAAAGTCTGCTGAGAGATTGTATCTCCAATAAATGACAAGGAAGCTATACCCATAATAGGTCAATAATATGGCTACCTAAATAAGATCTAAATAATGACAACACCAAATGAACATAAGGATGTGGTAAGGGCAAGTCTTACAGGTCCCCACTGCTAGACAAAAAAAGTATGGCAAACTAGTAACGACTGACAAAGAAAGAATTTGTCATCCCCAGGGATGAGCCCCTTAACTGTCTATCAAATATCAAGTGGTATCCCTAAAATTATATCAATACAGACAATACTAAAATGATTCAGTGAATTGTAGTTATATATCTGTGCACTTACTCATATATGTAACAATAATAACCAAAGAAGACAAGACCATATATTTTAGAGGGAGATATATGTGAGGGGTCAAGATGGAGAGGAAGGTGTACTATGATACAATTCTATTTTAGGGTTTTTTATTGTAAAACCTAAAGATAATTTGGATGAGAAAATAATGTTTGTAAGATACACATTAGTGTATGTTTATCTAGAACCTAAATTTATTATCTCACAAATGTATGCATAGAAATAATATTAAGTATAAATATAGAAAGAAACTAAAAGAGAAAATTGTGTACATTAATTTGTATTTATAACATACACACATACATACATACATACATATTTCCTCTTCACCTGTTTCACTGGAGAATGCTAATGTAATCATATGCTTCTGTATGGTACGATGTGCCTGAATCTGTCCAAAGGACCATAAGGAAATGCAACGAAGTATTCAATTATATAATGTGGTTTCTCTACTTTCTTTTTTTTGTTCAATATCTGAAAGACAGATGTTACACCTAGAAAGATGGAAGATAAAGGTGGGTGGTATGAGAGGTCCTTCTGTCTATGTGTTGCTTTTATTGGTTAATTAATAAAGAACTGCTTTGAGCCTATGGCAGAGAGAAACAGAACTAGGTGGGGAAAGCTATACTGTATGCTGGGAGAAAGAAGGGTGGAGTCAGAGAGAAGCCATGGAGCCACCAGAGACAGACACTGGAAACTTTACCTGGCAAGCCACAGCCACATGGCAATATACAGATTAATAGAAATGGGTTAAATTAATATATGAATTAGTCAATAAGAAATTAGAGCTAATGGGTTAAACTGATTTAATTAATACAGTTTCTGTGTTATTATTTCTGGTATAAGCTAGCCGGGTGGCCGGGAACCAACAAACAACCTCCTGCCAACAGATGGGCCCAATAAGAAAAATCTATATTGATTTTTATGTTATATTGGTTTTTATGAAAAACAGTTACTATGATAAGCAATGAGATTTTAAAATTAATTAATTCATGAGATTTTAAAATTATTACATCAGCTGGAACTTGGTTTACCCTGAAGAATACAGTTATATTGTGTACAAATTAAACAAAGTGGGGGGGAATTGTGGATTATTTAGTATAGAAGAAGACAACCTAATCCCAGGACACTTTTCTGATCCTCCCCTTGAAACCATGATGCTCTCCTGTTATAAGAAACTTCCTCACAGGACACCAACATCAGAAGATGCCTCGTGGGCTTATGATGGATCATAACAAAACAGAAGATATAAACCTTGCTGTAGCTTTCTGAACATGGACATCAGTGTATGCATTGTCCAAACCAGGAGAATGATCAGTAGTCTAGCTTGGTTAACAGAAGTGAGGGCGGAAGTAACCTTAGGCCTGTCTAATCTTCTCTAGCAGAATTATGTTATGATACCTAGTAAGAGAATCACCCCACTCCCTGTTACCATACAAACTAGAGAAATGCCCATCCACAACAAAAGTATCTAACGCAGCACAAATCTTATACCAAGATCTTTCTTATGTTCTTAATATGATACTCTGTGGACAAGCGTGTGGTTATTCTTGCCTCTTTATCTCAAACTCCACAAAAACAAATCATTCATTACCAGTATTTTCCTGATTTGTCTGGACAATATTGATACAGGCAACAAGAATTCACTTTTAGAAAGGCCAAGGATTAAATAAAATTATTTATTTCTATTCATTTCTAACTGCCCTAAGGTCATGCTGATTTTCAGAGTGGTCACATGAATCCAGCTGTGCTCTTAAACACCTATGTAGACTCTGTAACCAAAAACATCAGGTCTGTGTTTAATTGTTCTTTTTTTAAAGAAAAAACTTGCTTATTCTAGTATTTTATCTCGGGAGGTTTCTTGACAGTTATTCAAAGTTATTTTAGCATTTAATCTTCTTTCATTAAAGCTTTGTAGTAGAATATATAAAGAATTAAAATTAAATTTTTGACAAACAAGCTATTTCATTTAATATTCCTTGAGAAATCTAGGGAATAATCCTCTAGGAAACTTTTGAATTGTCATGTCCAAAATGAGAGATGAAAGGGAAGTTAGAAACATTTAAAAAAAATAAACTTGTTCTCCAGGTAAATACAGATAAATGTTTATCTCAAAAGCATTCTTCTCAATTAGGGCCAAGGAAGATATTCTGGAGTGAGGGAAAGGGAACATAGCTTAAATAGCAATCTATCACCCTGTTTCTTTTTCTACATTTTATCCCAACCAAAAACAAAGGCTAGAAACTTTATGGTAAGGACTAGAAAAGGCACATGGAACCTTTCTTGCATGAATGGTACTAAAGACACATTAATGCTATGGAACTACATTAAATATGTCTGAAGTCATTGTTCCCTGATAGATTGAACCATGGGGAGTTATGAACATCAAAAAATATATACTGATGATTATTTTAGTGTTTGCATTCCAATTATCTTTCACACCTGGAATGTATACATAAGCATGTAAGAGTATTTTGTTCTAAAATGGAGGGGGAGTCCTGACATTCTTATAATCTTTATCCTCAAATTATACTAGAACTAGAAGTTATTTAGTCAGTGCCTTAACTTGTGTCCAGACAAGTAGAAACCCTGTTGACTGAAGGTAAAATTGAAAATAGACCACATCAAATGCACCAGGATAAAATGTAACATGACCAAATATAAATTTAAAAAAATTATTTGAACTGGAAAAAAAAAAGCAAAGAGAAATGCTATTTCAGTATAGGATCCAGAAACTATGTCTTACGATCCAGCTGTAACTCAGGAAAAAATAGCAAACAACTGACTGATAATTTTGTAGTGATATTTACAATGAAGTATAAGTTTAAAAACTGGAAAAATTATTTATAACTGATATCATAAAACAAAAATGAATGTCAGTTTTTTAAAAAGAGTTATATATGATAAATGGAGCTCTAAAAGCATGCAGATCAAAAAAACACTAAGAGGGTTTTAGCTGGGGTCATCCTTGTGGATTTCTGGGAATTTCTCTAGTGCCAGTTTTTTTTTGCTAGCCCCATAATGGTTCCCTCACCAAGATATCTGTTTTTTTGCTCTCCTACTCTGTCCTCCCCCATCTCAACTACCCTATTCCTACAAGTTCTCCTCCCCTTTCCCTTCTCCCCTCTCCCTCTACTTCTCTCCCCCTCCTCCCCTTCCCCTTTCCCTTTGCCCTGCCCCCACCCCCATGCTCCCAATTTTCTCAGGAAATCTTATTTATTTCTCCTCCCCAGGGGGATCTATATATGTTTCTCTTAGGGTTCTCCTTGTTACTTCTTGTTAGCTTCACTGGGGTTATGGATTATAGGCTCACTATCCTTTGATTTACAGCTAGTATCCACTTATGAGTGAGTATATACTATGTTCATCTTTTTCAGTCTGGGTTACCTCACTTAGGATAGTTTTATTTTTCTAGTTCCATCAGTTTGAATGCAAATTGCAAGGTGTCATTGTTTTTACTGCTGAGAAGTGCACCACTGGGTAAATGTACCACATTTTCTTTATCCATTCTTTGACTGAGGGGCATCTAGGTTGTTTCCAGGTTCTGGCTATTACAAATAATGCTGCTATGAACATAATTGAACAAATATCCTTATAGTATATTTGAGCATCCTTTGTGTATATGCCCAAGAGTGTTATTGCTGCATCTTTGAGGTATCTCTACTGCTTGTATTGGCTTTTTGGAAGCCATAATCTTTGGAGGGATTCCTTGTTCAGTCTAGATATAGTAAGAAGGGCCTTAGTCTTTCCTCAAAGCAATATGCTAGACTTTGTTGACTCCCCACAGGAACCTTACCCTCTTTAAGGATTGGATAGGGGTGGAGTGAGGAGGAAGGTGAAGAGAACAGGAGGAGAGGAGGGAGTGGGAACTGGGATTGGTATGTAAATTGAGAAAAGATTGTTTTTTTAAATAAAAATTAAAAAATACTAAAAGGTTAATCATAATCAAACAGAAATTGAAAGAAAGTCAGGAATGAGTAGAACACAGGACAAGCTTCCCAAATATTTCATGAAAAGAGGAGAAAATGGGCCTTGTGGTCCATTTCTGAAGAAGTTGAGATGAGAGACTCTCAAGTTCCAAGCCTGTCTGACTACATAAGACACTATCTTGAGATGAAAGAGGAGAGGAAAGATGAGCAGAAGGAATAGAGGGGAGCAGAGGGGAGGGAACTCAACCTCACCTTATTACATACTACACAAAAACCTAGAAGTCTGACAATAAAATATATTAGAGAGAATGTTAGGGAAAGAAATTTCCTCAAATTTCTGGTGGTCAAACTAACTGAACTAACCAAAATCTGCACTATATAGAACAAATGAAGGTGCATTTCCCTTTGAAATGTCTTTCTTTACGAATTCATCCCATAAGAGCATATACAGGAAAACTGTTTAACACAATTTGTGAACATGAATAGTTATTACAAAATTATTTGTAAAATCAAAAGTTTATGCATAATCAAAATTTTACAGGGACCAGTCAATCAAACTATGATCCATTCATAAATAGAATGCTAGGCAACAAAAATAATAATGATTACTCTACATGGATATGATGGAAGCTCCAAAACACTGAATCAAAACTAGTGCATTATCGAAGCTTCCTTTTATAGATATGTTTATTTACTTTTATTAAAAATGGCTACTCATAGTGACAAGGTAATAACCACAAAGAAGGAAAGGACAAAAGCAGAGTTTTTCTGAAGATGTCTTATAAGGTGATTTTCATTTCAAAATCATATGTGCTGTGTTCAAAACTAGTAAGAGACACTGGTCCTCACTGTTAATAGAACCTGGCAGTGCTTTCCTCATACCTGACTAACAAGTTCAAAGCTTCTCTCCTCTGCAGCCTCACATGTTGCTGTCCTTGCACAATTAAATTCTCTCACTTCTGCTGCATTTCCTTCAAGATTTTGAAAAGCTGGGTCAAAGTATGTTCTGGGGATTCAAAAAAACTTTCCTTCTAAACCAAAATCACTGATTCTATCAGCAGAGCCATGAGTCAAAGGGCAGCAATACTTGACTACAATCTTCAAATAAAGAGAATTTCAACAAAGCCCAAATCAATAACATGGTACACATTGTTTAGACACATGACACAGCAATCAATTCCCTTTAAGCAAGCAGCGAAATTAAGTGGCAAGAACACAGAGTGTAGAACTCTCATGCAATGATCTGGACCTCTGCATTGTGACCTGGGAGCAATGGTTCGTTTTTTTTCATCTTTGAGCTTAACTGTTATATAGTAAAAATAATGGATAACAATTTTTAACTAGGTCATGGAAGGCTTTGATTACCCAGTCAAGGCCAACAACATAGTTTATAAACTTCAAAACCATTTAAACAAACTTAGGCATGTAGATACTATAGAAATAATGCACCATGAGCTGGAGTTGCCTTAGACCCAGAATTTAATGACAGATTGCTTCACAGAATAAGGGAGCCAATGTGTGATGTAAGCTCTGTTAAACCTCTTAGTAAGAATTAAGATGAACAGTTAACAGGGCATGATGTAGGGACAACACTAGCAAGAAGCACTAGACTGTAAACTGTTTCCCATTTACATATCATCACATTATGGGTAAGAAAAATGAAATTAAATATTTTGTCTTTAGCCACTTGCCTGTTTTATTGATATATCAGGACAAGAAACCATGGTTCAGAATTGCCTATCACACCACATCCTCTACCTGCAATATCAGGTAACAGCAGCGAAAACTCTGTTAATACCCGTGACTCTGCTCCAGGGATGGAGCTGCGTGATCTTCTAGCCTCTCCTCATGGATAAGGCCTAAGAAGCCGAGTCCCTAAGTTTGAGTAAATCATGTATTTAGTTGGTTATAGATTACTAACTGCAGAAAAATGACAGTCTTACTGGATAATAAAAATATCATAACTATAAATAAGACATTTTCTACCCTGATTTTAACAATTCTATCATAGTTTACATTAAATATTTTAAGATCTTAAAGTATCATATATTTTTAACTACATAATAACAGGAAGACCAATGATAAAATATGATTTAGGTATTGTGTTTGGTAATTTGTATCATTTTATCCGCACTATTTTCTGAAACTTTCCATTATGAGTTTAACTTTTAATTAAACTTCACTTACCAACCCAGTATATGAATCTTACTCCAATGTCCTGGTCTCTCCAGACTGAGTCAGATTGCTGGACACCAGGACTTTACAACACCCATCCCTCTTCTCCATCTGATGATGTTAACCCCACTTGAACAGAATGTGTCTGCACCTCACCAGTACAGACACCAACCAGAGGGGCATCAGGCTTCACTTAGATACTAAATAGTTTCACTAATGAATGGGTAAATGAGCAAACCACAAGAGAAATATTCAGACAAGTAGGCGGTGAGAGAAAGTAGAATTTTCAAAGTCAAGAGTTTACTACAAAAGATACCATCCATTTTGCAGTTACGTTTTCCATTTCTTCACCAACGTATTTCTAAACCACAGATTTGTTATCATAATGGCCTCTGCAGGTGAGAGCCTAATAGTAGAGCAAGATGGGAGAAATGAAAGAAGGCTGATCTCCTCTTTAACATCCGCATTCATCCATAAAATGTTTCTGAGTCAGAACCTGCCTGAAAGCCTCCTATTTAGCTAATGGGGCTTCTGCTATTCACTGAGAATACAGTTTGGGTGCATTTGAGACTGTGGCCATATACATTAGCTTGCCTTATCAAACAAAAGGGATGCACAGAAGAGAAGAGAGATGGCGAAGATTATCTCCTTTCCTATGACTTTGTAAACCTCAGGTAAGAGCTCCGAAGTCTGGAAAGTGGCTTAGGGAATTTTATCTTTCACGAGATAATCACAAGCAGAGTTAACCCAACTGCACTCTGGAGGTCCATACTAAAGAGTGATGGGAAGTAGTCACTGGCTTTGATGGCTCTGATGAAAACAAGTCTTCTTCAATCCCAGAATAGTTGCTAATCTGTAAAATAATTTTGCTACCACTTAGGCTAAAAACAAAAATGGTAACAGGAATGTAGACCATGGCTAACTCCAAATTTCTACATCAAATAAATGGTACTATTTGCCTTACTTCCTCCAACGTCCCCTTCATCCCTCTCCCTGTTTAAACCCTCTGAGGAATCATCTGTCATCCTGAAAAGCTGACTTTAAAAATATATGTTTATAAAATACTCTTACAATGTCCTGCTTCTTAGAGCCTTTTGAAATAAAGCAGCCATAATACGTGTGACAGCGCCACCATTAACGTTGATCATAAAAGCCAGTGCGCAGCCAGGATGCTGATTTAACATGCACTGCTGTGTCCTCGTTCTAATAAGAATGGGGGAAATTGCTGCTTTATGATAGCTTGGCATTCCAGCATTTGTATTGCAGACCTTTTGCTACTGTGAGATTTCAATGCCCCGTGCTATTTTTTTTCCTTCCCAAGAAGCTAGCGATGTAAATGTGCCACACTTGAGTTCCATGGCATAGTGAGCTAAAGAGCGTATGTCCTACATCTAGAGTGGAAAATTCGGTGTTTAGGGAGCAATGAAGCGAGCTATAACTCAGGCTTAAAGATAAATGCTGTTTGAGACTACAGTTCCGTTTACAGGTATAATATAACTTCAAAAGCTTAGGTATCCTTCTGGTAAGGAATTTTACTTGTAAGTTTTTGATTTAAAAAAAAACTGCTATCACTTTTGATAAGAATAATATTGAATTGACGTTTTCATTTTTAATTTTACATATTAAAATAATTTAAGTTAAAGAGCACTAAAAGTAGACAGAAGTACAATGTACCAAACATTGGAATAATTGACATCTATATCTTGATGAAATGTAGAAATGCAAGAATATATGGTATTGATGCGATTTATGCTTTATATAATATTTTCAGTTAACTCAAATTTATAGTCTATAAAAGAAATTAATATTTTCAAAAGGAATTTTGCCCTGTTTGTACCACCAATTTTAAAACAGATAAACAAAACACTATGTATTTGTGTAATAGAAGTGCTATCTGGACCTAAACTGCAGCTTGGTATGATGGTCCCTGGACACTCTCATGGGTTAACAGTGTGCTCTTACTCTGCCTGAAAAAAGGATGTTCACATCAAACCTCTCCGATCAACGCTCAGGGATCTATGCAGATCAGAAAGGGGAAAGATTCTAAGAGCCAGAGGTGTTGGATAGCACCAGAGAAAGAGCTTCTTCCAGATACAACATGGTTAATCACATATGAACTCACAGACTGGGACAGCACACAAAAGAATTGCGGGGGTGGGGGAGAGTTCTAGCACTGAGAAGGGGAAGTAAACACAAAATTTCTCCTCAATCCAAGAAGTCATTTGTAATTGATACATGCTGGGAAAAGGAAGATACAGTTTCCTGCAATGGTGTGCCATTGTGTGTCTCAACACACTCCAGGGTAGTCTTCATGCTCAGGGTATTTGGCAAACATAAAATAGACCCCATGTTCTTTTGTGTGCGCTTCTTCTTTCCTTTTGTTTTGCTTTATTAATTTTTGGGTTGGGGGGCTTGCTTGTTTTCATTTCCTTCTTTGTTTTTTGGTTTCAGACTTGGGGTTTTTATTCTAATTTTATTTTAATTTAATTTACATACACATGCAAGTAAGAGAAAAAGGAGAGGGAAGGAAAGAGAGAGAGTTGAGAGTTGGATAGATAGGAAAGTTGGAACTATCTGAAAGGAATTGAGGGACAGAAACAATATGATCAAAATATATAGTCTGAATAAAGTAAAGAGCAGGCTCTGATCTGAAAAGACTTTCTGCATGATATCTACCCAAATTCACTACCTCGAATGGATATATAGAAAACATAAAATGAATATTAACCAATAAACTCTAAAGTAGCACAGTGGTCACATTGGTGAGATACAGTGGTATGACCATAAAACCTTAATGTAAATGAAATAGCAGTAACCAAGGCCCAATACAAATGTTTTCAAATGCACGGACTTGTGAGATGACAGAACTCGGGCATTATTTTATCGTGCCTATAATTATATTATAACAAATGTAAAAAATACAAGAGCACTAAAAACCATAAGATTCCTTCAACCATTCTTTGCATATCTGTTGAGGACCGGCTTCAACAAAATCACCTCTTACTAGGGTAGGGGCATAGGAATTTTAGAAATAAAAGTAAAGAATATGAAGACACATAAAAAATAACAGGACAGGAACTATATCAGGAGGTTATCAGGAAGTATCAGGAGGGTATTCCAGTGACTGAAATCCTGAAATCCTATCCTCCGCATTTATTTTTCCACAGCTTTTAAAACCAATGTAAACAAGGGGTGTGGAGAGGTAACAAAAGATTTTATTAACATGATACAAAGAACAATTCAAACAGTCAATCGCTTTAACACTCTGAGACATCAATTCATTAGCATTCTGTTGTGCAGGTAGTGAAGCTGCTTTAGGTCATAAAGACTGTCCCTCCCCCGCAGGTGACCTCATAGTTACAAAAGAAGAAGCAGCCGTCCATTTGCATATCCTGACCACCTGTCAGGATAGCATGGACTTACTAGAATGAGCTATTTTCATGTTAAAAGAACTAAACACTCACATCCTGAGTTGGGACTTGCAACTATGCTTAACCATCATTTGAGTAACCTCGAAACTCTCTGTCCCTCAAATAAGGTGAAAATGGACCCACATTTCTCCAGCTCCACGTATATCTACAGAGAGACAAACTAATGGAAATTATAAGCTACAGCTGCTGTTACAATCTCCCTTTACCTTGCAGGAGATGCTGTCAGTCATTCATGACATCTGTTTCTTTGGAGCTGAGACTCTAGGTACCACCATTCTCAGCATGGCATCCTCTCAGACCCTGGAACTGACAGGGGTTTTGTTATTCGTGGGTACTCACATACCTATCATGCCTCTGGACCCAGTTACAGAGAAGGTAGACCATGTCACCATTTACTGGTCTAGTGAGGACAGTAACACATGGGGATTCTTTTAGGAGTAAGTGGTGCTACTTTATTTGTGTGTTAGTGTGTATTTGTGTGTTCATGGGTGTGCTTGCCCGTGTATGTGTATGTAGAGATCAGAGATTAAACCAGATGTTTTTCTTGATCATGCTTCATCTTTTTATCTTTTTTTAATTTTTTTTCTTTTAATTTTGAGATTATACCATTTCCCCTTTTCCTTGCCTCCTCCCTCCAAACCCTCACATATACTCCTCCTTGCTGTTAAGTGTGTGTGTGTGTGTGTGTGTGTGTGTGTGTGTGTATACCTAAATACAACTTGCTCAGTTTCATTATGTTTCTCCTCTGTATACTTTCACGGATGACCATTTGGTACTGGATAACTGTAACATGAGGGTCTGGCTTGTTGGTGTATCTGTCCCGCCCGGCACCCCACAACCGGCAAGTCCCAAAGAAATCACACACAGAGGACTCCATAAGATTATAAACTGATTGGCCCTTAGCTCTGACTACTTATTAGCTCTTATAATGAAAGACCTGGATAAATCCAGATCCCCCTAGCAGGAAAAAATAGAGCCACAAATCTAGCAGGAAGAGAAAAATCAGAAAGCTAGGATTAGCCAGTTCAGGGTTTCAGGAACTAGCTAAAGATAAAGTTAGATTGTAATCTTAAAATAATCTTGAGAAACAGGGAGTTTCCCCCTAGTAATTATCATTGATATTTTTAAAATAATGTGTTTCAGGAACTAGCTGATTATGACCTTGAGAGTGATCTTGAGAGGCAGGGAGTTGCCCCTTGTGACCATCACTAGTATTTTTGGAATTTTCTGTGACACCCTCCCTGCCCCTTTCAGATTACTGGGCTGTGGTTTCTTCCCTTAAAAACTCCTTCTCCCAGCTACTCAGGGTAGAACTCTTCCCCTGCATGGGTTATGAGTCTTGGCCCCAGTGCACTGGTTCCTGTCTTGTCGTCTTGTCATTAAACCTCATGTGATTGCAACAAGGACAGTCTCTCGTGAGTTACTGGGGGGTCATGTCATCCCGAGACATGAGTGAAAGTCTCCCCAATATCGGGGGTCTTTCATTAACACATATTACCCCATTATCCTTATCTACATTAGCCACATGGCTCAGTACCTTTTCTAGCTGGGCAGCTCACATGTTGCTTTATTGGTGATCTGGGCAGGAATGGCGGAGGGAGCTTCCTGCTTCCCAGAATTCTCTTGTTCTCATTGAATCACCTCTACTTCCTGTCTGGTTTTCCCATCTATACTTCCTGCCTGGCCAATCAGCATTTATTTGAAATATGATTGACAGATTACAGACAATTCTCCTGCACCGGATAACCAATTGGTGTGCTCTTCCCTGGGGAAGAGGTTGTTTCTCCCACCCTCAGCATTCCTTATGGTCTTTCCCTGCCCACTTTGGCATGCCCATCAGTGCTCTCTTTGCTCAGCTCATATTTATTTATTTATTTATTTTGACTATCCAAATTGTCCTATTTTTTTATTCTTTTTTTTGAAGGTAATTTTATTAAATTATAAAAGTTTCCATTTACACCCCTCTTCCCAACATCCTCCCACTCCCCCCACTCCCTCTCCTCCTCCCTCTTCGTCCCTTAGGGCAGTCAGGGTTTCCTGCCCTGTGGGAAGTTCAAGTTCCTCCCCCCCTCCCTCCAGGTCCAGGAAGGTGAGTATCCAAACAGACTGGATCCCCAAAATCCAGTATATGCAGAGGAAACAAGTCCCAGTGTCATTGTCAAGGGCTTTTCAGAAAGACTCCGGGCCAGCCACATTCAGAGAATCCGGCCACATTCAGAGAATCTGGTTGGATCACGTGCTCGTTCAGTCGCAGTCCAACTGGCCTTGGTAAACTCTCATTAGATCCGTCCCCTTGTATCAGTGGGTGATAGCATCCCTCGCAGTCCTTATTTCCTTTTTCATTTTCTTCGTCCTTCTGCTCCTCATTTAGACCTTGGGGGGCTCAGTCCGGTGCTCCAATGTGGGTCTCCATCTGTATCGCCATCCAACGCCAGATGAAGGATCTATGGTGATAAGCAAAATATTCATCAGTATGGTTATGGGCCAACGCCGGTTCAGGCACCCTCTCCAAACGCTTTACTGAGTGAGGTAAGCCAGACCCAAAAAGAGGAACACAGTATGTATTCACTCATAAGTGGATTCTAACCATAATTAAAGGTCTTTGAGCCTATTATTCGTGATCCTAGAGAAGCTAAATAAGAAGATGAACCTGATGAAGATTATTTAGCTATCCGCCAGGAGGTAGGAAATAGTCAAGAGTCCCAGGTAACCTCGGGTGCATAGGGGGGGTGGGAGGGTTGTTGGAAGGGGAGAGGGTTAGAGAGAAGTGAGTAGGGGAGGAATGAGGAAAGCTCGGTTGACCGGGATGGGGGGGATGGAGGAAGGATGAATATGGGATCAGGGAAGAATATATTTCAACTAAGGGAGTCATTTTAGGGTTTACAGGAGACTTGATTATATATGGGATCCTAGGTCCAAGGTGAGATCCCCAGATTGTTCTCTGGACAGAGGAGAGGGTGCCTGAACTGGCCTTGGCCCATAACCAGCTCATATTTAGACGGTCATGTTGGTGTATCCTTATGATGTTAGAAGGTACATCTATCCTTTTCCTAAGATAACCAGAAGCACTTGTCATTTCTACCAGCATGGCTGGCTAAGGAACCCTTTCTGTCTCTCCCTCCTGCCACTGGCATCAGGGTTACAGATGTGTGATGTCATAGCCAGCGTTTACATGGATGGTGGGGGCTGGAAGCTGGGTCCTCATGCTTATGCAGTAAACTCTTTAACCACTGAGTTCATCTCCCTAACCCCACAGAGAACCTCATATAAGTAGAATTAAGCTAAGCCAGCTGGATTCCAAGAGCCAACTAATCTATAAACCACTGCAGGCCAGCCATTGACTTTCTCAACATTTCTTTCAGGAAAGGAAAACAAAAGACAAAGAGTTTAGATATGAAGCTACCTGGCTGTATGAAACTCAAGTGAAGAGTGCCATAAAATATGCATACTCTGTCTTGATTAAACATATACATGAATCAAGTCAAGATACTGTGAATACACACATATTAATTTTAGGTTTGGGTACTGCCAAATGTTTCTGCCTATAGGTATCAAATTTTAATGATGCGCTTTATAAAATAAGATATGTTTTTCTAAAATTATGTCATTCCTATTTTTCAATCTTAATTTTAAAGTATTTTTCAGTCATGAGATGTTGGAAATAATTAAATGGGAAGTAATCAGATTTCATCTTATCCCTTAAATGTCATAGTTGAGAAGTTTGACATCCTATTTAAATATCTATCTCTCTGTAAACAGAGACTATTTCCTGGCCACCAGACCCGAATAATCATGCAAAAATTGTATTAATTAAAACACTGTTTGGCCAATGGTTTAGGCATATTCCTAGCTACACTCATATCTTAAATTAACTCATTTCTATTAATGTGTGTATCATCATGAGGTTGTGGCTTACCAGTAAGGTTCTGGCGTCTTTCTCCTTTGGCAACTATGTAGTGTCTTCCTGACTGTTCCTTCTTTTCTCTTCTATCTCTGGTTGGATTTCCTGTCCTGCTATATTCTGCCCAGCCATAGACCAAAACGACTTCTTTATTAACCAAAGGTAGTAAACATGTTCATAGCATACAAAGGGGAATCCCATATCCTATCCTCTCTCTCTCTCTCTCTCTCTCTCTCTCTTTCTCTCTCTCTCTCTCTCTCTCTCTCTCTCTCTCTTTCTCTTTCTGTTTGCTGGGCTTCTAAACAGAACCACTAGTCCCTAGTCCAACTGGAATATTCTTGGAGAAATAATGAGTGGGAGAGATAACCTAAAATCTAAGGAATCTATCTTCTTGCATAAATGAAGAAATTCCTGGGAGCTAACTCAGACCCCAAAAAACGAAAAATAAATTTAAAAACAAGAGGAAAAGCTAGACCAACGAGCTGGCTGTGGTGGGATTGACTCCATGGTCGGCAACATTCCCAGCCCACACATATCCCTATACACACTCCTTAAATGTACCAGGCATTGGTGACTAGAAAGGAAGGGGAAGGTTACAAAACAAGGAACAGGGAAATCCAGATTCTGAAGGACCTCTACAAAATGGAGGGCAGAGTCTTCCCCTAAACTTCCATGTGCAACTGAGTACATAACTTTGCACATCATGCAGCATTTCTGGCTCAGCAAGGTTTTGTGGCAGTTGCTATGATTTGGGGGGGAAGCCACCTTGCTTGGCCCATCAGGGCAGCAGGGCCAGTGAGGGGCTCAAGAAGAATTCATTTCCATTCATAAATGAAGAACTTGCCAGCAGATAACACAACCTGGAAGAATAAAGTTTCTAGAGGACAAGCTCGTAAACATGACCTAGACACTAGGCTCTGCTCCAGCATATGACAGCAGATTCTGCACCACAAAATAAAAGGAGAAAAAGCACTGAACATAACACGGTTTTATGCATAGTAAGTGTATTGTTGTTAAAAATATTATTTCTCCCTAGGCTGGCCTTGAAATTATTGTTGCCTTCTTTTGAAAACCATCAGATAATTCTGAAATGTAGATCACGCTCACCGACCTCCTTCCTGCTCCTTCTGCACACAAATGACAAGGGACAGGATGAGAAAATCCTCTGCATGGGGAAACAGCAATTCAATTCATAATTTCAATTTCATATGGTATTCAAGGTGTTTTAAAAATAGATGTCTTGAAATAGATCTTGAATAGATCTCAATGAAAGCAAGACTATTAAGTGAAGAGAAGTACAAGTCCCTCTGAAATTTGGGAGTTCAATGGCACTAAATTAGTGAATGGATTTAAAATTACAAAGCTTTAAGCCAGGGAAGATTTCATAGTCTTTCATCCAATGACTGTGGATAGTAGGACCTGGGAGAAAGACAAATCCATTCTAAAGATGTGTCAGAAGTCAAAGCTCAAAAGAACAGAAAAGAAAAGAAAAGAAAAGAAAAGAAAAGAAAAGAAAAGAAAGCAAGTACTCTTGTACCTATAAGAAGAACAAATGACATTAAGCAGTCTGATTTTTTTCTAAGTGTGCTAAAAACAAGAGAACAAGGAAACACATTGAAAGCCAATCTAAACATTAAGTAGAGTTTATCACAATATACGAAATCTAACTTTCTGTTCTTATTCTCAAGAAAGTGAACTATTGGTCACAGAAACTTTTTTTTAAAATGATCATTCTGTCTCATCAGTTTCCCTTTAATTAACTCGCTGGTCTATGTCAGCCAATTGTTTTTGAAAGGTGATTAACTTCGGCTCCAGTGGGTGGGAAGTGCCCAAGCTGGGTCTCTCCAGCAGCTGCCTTTTCATACCTGAAGAGGCAAAAGAGACATCTGCCTGCTGAACTGGTATAATAACTGGGGACATAAAAATAAAAATGTCCTTGAAATCTTTAGGAGAGAATGTGAACAGCTTCTACTTAGCCACATAAATAGTTTCCCTTTCAAACCTAATAGAAAAATCAGTGAATATGATTCTCCATGTTCTATACAATAAACAAAATAAATTCCACAATTCATGTTAATCAGATTTAAAAAAGCAACTCACACAAAACTTGCCAATCATGTTCCATTATTAAAGTCAAGTGGATTAAGGGAAGTTTTTTAAATTGAAGAACTGACTTAGCATTGGAGACAGACATGAAGTGGACCTCTGTCTTATCGCTGTTAAGCTGAATTAAGTTTGTCATAAAGCTGTCACTATCCATGTTTTAACTTTCTACCTAAGATTATTCCATGCATAGTAACTAATCTACAATCTAGCCTGAAAGCCTAAGGCCACCTTAGCATCTGAATTTCCAGTTAATAAAGCACTGTAACCTGTCAAATCATCATATTTTGACTACCCACTAATTGGTTATCTAATATCAAGTGATCATACTTATGAACACATGTATAAGCATCACTAATCAGACTTGGTAGGTCATAGTAATATATTTATGCATATATATTAATAATAAATTTTTAAAAGAGGTCATGAATTTAAGAGGGAATGTGGAAGGGAACATGGAAGAGGTTGGATAAAATAGAGCAGGTGGGTAAAGAAATGATAAAATTAACTTTTTATTATAAAGAATACAAATAAAAAAGTTTAATTGACCCTTAATTTAAGAATTATATATTCATTGACCTTGAATGTGCACTTTCCTTAATTTTCTTCAAACACTAAGGGGGAAAAAGGCATTTTCCTGGGGAAACACCATAAGAAAATACCCTTATAGATTCTTCTAGTATAGTAGTGACTCTGTCATTATAAAAAGAGAGATAAAATGTTATTATCAATATTAATAGTGATTTGAGTGGCAACCTTCAGTTTATCTTCATACTGATGAAGACTACTGCTATCAGGGGCTTGAGAAATTAAAGGAAATATCACCATCCTGTAGAACAAAATGAGATGGCTTAAAACATTTGTTTATAATATAAAAAGCTTAAACTTTTTATCATCAATTATTTTTAAAATTTATTCTCAAATTTGACAAAGAACCACTACCTAAAAATAATCACCTATGGTTTAAGCAAGGATGGAGACAAGTTCTTAGTTCTTTCATTCAATATTCTTATCATTTATAAACATCATAGCATGAACTCATGTAAGCCTAGACAGCACATGTCAACCAGCCTACGGTGTCTTAATGCAATCAAGAATATGCATGGTAAATATAAGAGTTATAAGCTCTGCAAGCACATCACAGCATTCTATTTTGTAGAAAAAAATTAGAAAGTATAAGTATACTCTGAAATGATATTGAATACAATGTCACAAACATATAAGTCAGTAGCAGTCATTTATTATTATTATCCATATTAACTATTACATACTACAATAGTTGTATAAGTGGCAGAAAAGTAGGTTTGTTTCAGAAGCTTCCCCCACAAATACATGAGCAATGTGTTGTGCTTTGATGTTCACTAATGCTGAGAGAGGGTGGTTTTTCAACTCCATTAAATCTTAGGCATCTATGGTCACACATACAATCCATCATCACATGATTTTAACTGCATATGCTACTTACAAGAACCTACCCCAAAATAGCTAAGGTTACAACTTTTTAATAAGCAGATATCTCTGAAAATGAAAATGAACTGCATACAACCACAGTTCTATATAATACAGATTTATAGAACAGTGATCGATGGTCTGTGAGGGCGCCACTTTACAACTCCAACAAATTCTTTCCAAGAAAAGTAAAAATCCAAGTAGCACTACTGTTTGTTTCATGAACACTTAAAAGAAATTTACCCAAACAATAGACTGCTAACTTGCCCCTTCCCCCAGCAATACAATGGATAGGAAATACAATCTCAGGAAAATAGATGTCCATAACTAGTAAACATGTCTATTATCAAACAACATTCATTCACTGAGATTCTCTGCAAAAGTCTTGTCCTTAGGTGTCATAAAGCAATCATAAATCTGCATCAAATGCTCTTTGTTCTTTTAGATCCCTGAATTTAGAGACACACCTTAACCAAAACCCCCAAGTCTTCCTAATGATGTATTCACAGGTATAATTTTTTCCAGAGTCATAAGTCAACCAAAAAAATTGTACTATTCTCAGAGAAACTAAATAATGATTTAAAAACTAAGTTCCGTGTTATGTTTTTTTTCTTTGACCAAAGGAGTTAATCTCCAGAAAGAATATAATACCCAAAAGCCTTTAGAATAGTGATTCTCAACCTATTCTAATCTAGCCAATCCCTCTGGGTGTCAAACAACCCTTTCATAGGGGTCACCTAAGAACATCAGAAAACACAGACATTTACACTATGATTAATAACAATAGAAAAACTACAGTTATAAAGCAGAAAATGAAAATGTTATGATTGAGGTCACCACAACATAAGGAACTGAATTAAGAGGTCGCAATATTAGAAAGGTTGAGAATTACAGCTTTAGACAGAGTGATGAATTAAAACCTTAACATTATGTCATATATAAAGTTCAAATGCTAAAGGGATAAGAAGAAACTAATAGAAACAAAATTGCTAATAGAAACTTGAGCTTTTGTTAGTAAATTTTAAAAGAAAAGGAAAACTAACAGGCAACCATCAATGAAAGGAAAGCAGGAAGAATAATTCAGAAAAAACCAACTTCTACACAAAAAGAAATAAACTCATAAATAACACTCATTAAGAGCTAGCATAATTCAATAATTCTAAATAAATAAACATAAATTAAATCCCAATGACCTGTAGCAGAATACACTCCTTCAAATGTATTTGGAACAACAGTTTTTAAAATATCTGAAAATAGACCTCTGTGCTACAAAAATCTCAAATTTCTAAAGCAAATGCTGTTCAAGGCACATTCACTATCACAGTGTCATAGAGCAGGAAATCAGTCGCTCACTTTAATTAAAATGAAACTGTAAGACATCGCCTATGTAGCTATTGCCTTAAATGGGAAAGTTAAACAATTACACATCATGTAGGAAAAAGTTAAAATTAAAGAACCACTTATCAAAGTTTATGGGTTATAGCCACAGCTGTCTCATCCAAATTAATAGATCACTAATTTACAGGAATGGCACTGAGCATATTATATGCTTTTTCTGATGTAGATGGGCCTTCTGTCATGTGTTATTTTCATTGGTTAATAAAGAGACTGCCTTGGCCCTTTGATAGGACAGAAAATTAGGTAGGCAGGGTAAATAGAACAGAATGCTGGGAAGAGGGCAATGAGGCAGACGCCATGGAGTCAGCCACCAGGTCAGACATGCTGAATCTTTTCCGGTAAGCCACCACCTCGTGGTGCTACACAGATTATTAGAAATGGGTTAATATCAAGATATGAGAGTTAGTCAGTAACTAACTCTCTAGAGATAATGGGCCAGGCAGTGCTTAAATGAATACAATTTGTGTGTTGTTATTTCCGGGGCTAAGCTAGCTGTGCGGGAGCCGGGTGGGATGAAAAGCAGGCCTGCCCGCAGCTCCCTCACTACATAGTTAGCCAGCCCTCACACTACAATTTTCTTATTTAATTCAACCTCTCAACACTACCATTCTTGGGCATATACTTTAAGGATGCTCAATCATACCACAAGGACACTTACTCAACTATATTCATAGCAGCATTGTTTGCAATAGCCAGAACCTGGAAACAACCTAAATGCCCCTTAACAAAAGAATGACTAAGGAAAATGTGATACATTTACACAGTGGAGTATTACACAGCTGTTAAAAAAAACAATGACATCATAAAATTTGCAGGCAAATGGATGGAACAAGAAAAAAAAAACATCTTGAATCAGGTAGCCCAGACCTAGAAAGACAAATACAGTGTGTATTCACTCATAAGTGGATACTAGATGTAAAGCAAAGGGTCACCAGACCACAATCCACAGCTCCAGAGAAGCTAGGAAATGAGAAGGATCTTAAGAGGGACGTGTGATCACCCTGTAAGGGGAAATAGATGAGATCTTCTGAGTAAAGTAGGGGCATGAAGAGTGGAAGAGGAGAGGGAATGAGAACATAGCGGACCATGATGGTTGAGTATGCCATGCCTTGTTTACTCCCCATGAGAGGAGGCCTCACCCTTTCAGAAGAGTGGATGGGGGTGTTTGGGTGGAGGTGGTGGGAGTGGGAGGAGGGGAGGAAAGGGGAACTGTGATTGGCATGTAAAATAAGTTTAAAAAAAGTCTCAAAAAATTTTAAAAATCCCATGATATTAGATTAACAAAATCAATACTGTGAAAATGAACTTTTTACCCAAAGCCATTTACAGATTCAATGGAGTTTCAATGAAAATGCTTATCTTACTTCTTCATAGAAATAGAAAAATAATTATCCTAAAATTCATTGAGAACCAACAACAACCCTGGCTTGCCAAAACAATCTTGAGCAAAATGAACGATCCTATAAGGATTTCTATTCCAGTTCTTAAGATATATTACAAAGCCATAATAATAAAAGCAATATGACAGTGGCATAAAAACAGACATGTAGACCAATGGAACAAAATTGAAGACAAATGAAATACATCTTAATTCAGGCATTTATTATTTGGCAAAGATGCCAAAGCATATGTTCGAGAGAAAGAAACAAAATATTCGACAAATGGCGATGCTGAAACTGTGAATGTCCACATGCAGGAGAATAAAGTTAAAAGTGTATCTATCATCTAAGGAAAAAAAACTATCTCCAAATGGATCAAAGGCTAAGCGCTCACCCTGAAACTGCTAGAAAAGCATATAGGTAGCACTTTACAAGCTACGGGTGTAGGCAAGGACTTTCTGAGGAAGACTTCATTGCTGTAAATATTAAGGTCAACAATCGACAAATAGAACTTCATAAAACTAAAAAAATATATATTTTAAAATCAACTTGGTAAAGAGAAAGCCCATGGAATAGGAAAGAATCTTTGAGAGGTAAACATCTGCTGGGATTAACATCCAGAACACAAAAAGAACTCAAAACAAAAGTCAAAACCACACTCAAAAATCAGACCTTGAATCAGAGCAGAGAGTTCTCAAAATAAGAAAAACACAGCTAAGAAATACTTCAGAAAATGTTCATCATCCCTAGCAGTTAGGAAAATACAAATGAAAACAACTTTGAGATTTCATCTTATGTAGTCAGAATGGCGAAGATCAACAAAATAAAAACCCACAAAGGCTGGAGGAGATTTGGAGGAAAAGATACTCATTCTCTATTGGTAGGATTGTAAACTGGTGCAACCACTCTAGAAACTGATGTGAAGAAACCTCAAAAGGTTAAAAATAGATAAGTCTACCATGTGACCCAGCTCTATCGCTACTTGGTATATACCCAAAGGGACCGATGCCCTGCTCCATAGATACTCACTTAGTCATGCTCATGCTGCTCTACTTACAATAGTTAGGAAACAGAAACAACCTAAATGTACTACAGCAGACAAATGAATAGAAAACATTTGGTACATATGCACAGGGGGATACTATTCAGGGGTAAAGAAACATGAAATCAGGAACTTTTCAAGTCACTGGACGAAAATAGAAAATATCATATTGAATGAGACAGCCCAAATGCAGAAAGACAAACATTATGTGTTCTCGCTTATCTGAGGTTCTTAGTTCCAAATATTCCAATGTGAGTACAAATCTGGAATAATTGCAGAAACCAGGAAAGTAAATTGTACCACGGTGGAGTGAGTAGAGCAATAGAGAAGAGAATGAAAGGGAAAAATAGGAAAAATGAAGGATTCCTAACTAAGAAATGGTGAGATAATATAGAAGGAAGAATGGTGATTAAGTAACAGTAAGGATGTCTGAAAATATCATAAAAAATACTATTAACTACCTAAAGTTACCTATACTACACATAAGTTTCTCTCTCTCTCTCTCCCTCTCTCTCTCTCTCTCTCTCTCTCTCTCTCTCTCTCTCTCTCTCTCTCTCTCTGTGTGTGTGTGTGTGTGTGTGTGTATACATATATAGTTTAAATAAAATTTTCCCATCTGAGCTATGATCCCCCTAAGAGCCACATGCCATATTACAAAGCCCCCAACTCCAGTCATGAGATGCCTCTTTTGAGTTGTCGTTCAGTGATATCCAAGAAACTTCCAAAATATTATAGGCTTTTGGTACTGCCCATGGTTGCCCATCTCCAGAAGTGAAAGGTAAATCTCTATAGCTGAAGACACCTCGCACTTCAAACACAGGGCTTAGAGGACCCAAGATGGATCTGACATGAAAATCTACTTTCTGAGATCTAAATTTCATGATAACAGAAGTTATCATGCAAGTTTTCAAAGGAGGGAAGCAATCAAGTATCCAACCCAGCTATGAAACCTATAAAACACAATGACCTTGGAGGCAACAAATCCATCTCTAATTAGACTTAAAGCCTTATAAACAAAAGGGAAAACATGATGCCTGGTACTGGAAACATAGTCAGCTACTCAGAGCTAGTGGAGCCTTGGATCATGGAGAAGAACCTAACTACCTCTTTATTAAACCAGGATAATCCCTAACTATATTAGAAATATTTGCCCTTATATCCACAAATACGTATAGTACTTACTTATCATCAAGGACACTTCTCTTTGCCAGAGATCATTATAGAAAACCACAATCAATTAAAACACAGAGTTGTGGAGTCCAGTACTAACTGATTTATACTTAGAACAACTAACTAATACATTTAAGGCTAGGGGATTACTGTGGAAGAGGAATAGAAAGATTAAAAAAGACATAAGATCAAGGTGCCCATAACCTTGACAGAGAAGCATCAGGTGGAAATTGAAATTCAGTGTGGACCCACCAGGAGGCAACTCTCTAATGAATGTATCTCACTTAGGCAAGACTACAGGGCTGCAGACACCAGAATGTCTTTTGCTTTTGTGCCTTTATTTGCTTGTTACTGCAATATTTCTTTGGTATGTAGCATGGTGTGAGTGGATGTGGGAAGATCTCCACTGCCAGTAATATAGTGTGTTTATCTCTTAGAAACTTCCCACTCTACTGGGCAATTATATCTGTTGATTGTTAAGAAGATAAGCCCTCCCTAAGCTGTACTGTCTAAATTGATAGTAATAATGATAGCCTATGCAGAGTTTTGATGAATAAAAATAAATATAAGGATATGTTTCGAAGCCAGGGTCTGTGAGCTTCACTTAAGGAACTGCATAGATTGTAGCTCAAGTTAGTGATTAAAAAAAAAATGAGTCCCAGTATCCTAACAAGCTTAAATTCTCTTAACTATAGTGTTGAGAAATGTGTTCATAGGTTTCAGAGTACATCACAGCTGAAATAATGCTTTGAAAATAACAAAGTTAGACTAAGATGGTTTTGTTAAATAGCTTTGAGGTGAAAATTCACAAGAAGACAATCTAACGTTTTAGGAAGGCACACGGTGAAATGCAGAACTCGTTAAGGTAGGGAGCAAGAATAAAGCAGCCCAATTATTGCCAGCTGATGTACCCGCCTTGCTAGGATTGGTCGCTGTCCAAAGGTGATGATTAATTCCTTATACCCATTTCTGTCCTCAATCTCCTGATATAAGAAAAATTATTAATGAGTATATATGTACTCTAAAGATTTAAAGTGGAGCTGATTGATTTTTTTCTCATATATAAAAGTTTAGGCTTGTTTTTCCTTTAAGATTCCTGATAAAATTACCCTTTAAGATAAGTAATAAAGTAAGTGCAAAATGTAGCCTGCCAGGAAAAGACCTAACTGACAAGAATACCTTGTTTGCCCACACAATTAATCAATGGCAAGTTTCTTGGTATGGGTTCTTGAGATAATTTGGTTTTTACTTGTAGTATATAAAATGTTTAATCATGTTAGGGATATGGAAAACATGCTGGTTTTTTGCTGTTTGTTTTGTATTCACTGTAATCATTCACTTGAAAAACAGAATGTAACCACATTGTAATTTCTATATTACCTGAAAAACTTTGTTGGGATATATATAAGATGGAAAAAAAAGAAGAAGAAAAGTAAACAGTAGAAAGAATACAGGAAGAACATGAAAGAACAGAGAGAATAAAGAAAGGAGCCATCAAGAGAGTGTGTGTTTCTTTTCCTAAACCCCCCTCAGATAGAAAAATCTAGCTTACACTGACTCCAGGGATTTCTCTCAAAGCCCTTTGCTGCTGGAGGCTGACCCTCCAAGACAGTAGTATCAAGTATCAATCTTGCTGTCAGACTATATCTCCTAGAAATGTCAGACGCTACACCCATGATGTATTACCAACATTGCTGCCTATGTATGACCTGAACCAGGACAACAATAATAGATGTGGCAAAGTGGACAGGATGCATTGGGGAGACCACAAGGCCTCAAGCCTACACAAAGAGCTAAAGGCAACTAAGGAATACTGAGAAAGGAAGAAATAGTTGTCTATAGAAAAGAGCACATCAACTGGATATCCAGTAATAAATAGCTAGCCCTGTGTGGTAGCTTTAATGTAATTGGTTCTATTAAATTTGGAGGAAATGGCACTATTCAGAGGTGTGGCTTTGTGGGAGTAGGTATGGCCTTCTTAAAGGCTGTGTGTCACTCTGAGAGTGGGCTTTGAAGTTTCATATACGCTCAAATCGTGTCTAATGTCTCAGATCACTTTCTGTTGCCTGAGCAAAATGTAGAACTCTCAGCTACATCCCTAGCACCATGTCTGCCTGTACACTGCCATGTCCCACCATGATGATAATGGACTGAACTTCTGAACTGTAAGCCACCCAATTAAATAGATGGCTTTTCCTTTTCATAAGAGTTGCTGTGGTCAGTTTCAAAGAAGTTAGGTAACTACATTTTTATTAAAGCAATGGATTCAGGACAGACACATCAAAATTACAGATTGAGATCATACGCAAATCACTGTCTGCTTTCTCTTTTCTAACCATGAAAAATCTCCTGATTGGTTCTTAGTTGCCAAACAAGTAATATGACTGCAGAAGAGCTCTGCCAGAAACCTTTCATAATTGAATTTTGGCATCACATGGATTGTCATATTAGACAATTGAAGCTTCCAGAGCTTCTGCTTTTCCACAAACCTATGAACTGTGCCATCTACCAGCACAACTTCAAAAGGCATGAATTTGATACATCAGCCATTCCAGAAACACAAATTCCATGCCCCACAGAAAAGGAACATATGCCAGAATTTGTCAACATTTAACACACTCCAACAGCAGTGTCTCCGGATCTCTTCTTGTCACAGATTCAAAGCAATTTAAAAGCACTCTATGTACAAGAGACTAAAAAGCTTTGTTTAAAAAATTTATTTTAGCCATTATTGCAAACACAATAAGGGTTATAAGGCTTGGTTCATCAAAATTATTTGAAAAGGCCTTCATCTGTAAGGAGACAGAGCAACCCATAATATTAAAAGAGAGAACAAAAGAGGACCACAAACCACATGAATGAGCAGAATAATGGAGGGTGAACAGAACAGGTAAGATGCCACTGGGCTATGGTACCTCTCAAGAGAAAATATAAAAGGGGCAGTCATTTGGTGCCACCAAAAACCTGGCTCACATCAATGCTAATTCTGAGTTGGATGGAAAACTATCAGCTGAATCCTTGCCCAAAAAGGAAAGGGAGAATGTAGGAAAGTCCAACTGCTGCTCTTTATAAACATTCGGGGCAGCTACATCCAAAACTGTCAAGTAGATGAAAGCCCTTGCTGTTGAGAGGAATTCGTTCCATTTTAGGCTCCCTCTCTTTCCTCTTCAAACAGCATTACCCATCTTGTATCATTAAGAAAAGAAATCTGATAAACTCATTATAGTGTGTCTCTTATTGTTCACAAATTCATTAGGACCCTTTAATTTGTTAAATTCCCAACCAAAGGGGTTTTAGAGTCCATGGTTTGTAGATTTAGGAAAGAGTGCATGACAGTTTGCTAACTGTTAGAGATAAGAATGGAGCATTATGCTCTGATTTCAAAGCAGCACAATAGGATGGTTACAGTGTGAATTCTAGAACTGGGCTTTGGATGCAAATCTCATACCAGCTGATAGACTTCGCCTACGTCATTCTGTATCTCTTAGCTCCAGCTTCTTCATCTATAAAAAAGACAACCCAAGACCCTATGCATTGTATTGCTGTCATCATGAGTCAATGCTGCTGAAGTGCTTGGCACGGAACATAGTATGCACAAAGTACTCAAGGCATTATTATCCCCTTTGTGCCCGCTTCTCCAACTTAAATTCCTTGAATTTCTAGAAGACAAAGTTGTAACCTAAGGAAAATCGTCTTGACTCTAGACAGGGCCATCCCATGGGCTGTGGTTCTGGACTGAATAAAAAGGACAAATTCAGCTGAACACAAACACTCGTTGCTTTTTTTGCTTCCAGATGGTGAGCACAATGTGATCAGCAACCTCAAGTGCCTGCACCCATGATTGATGTACTCTTGAGCTGTGGAACAAAAATAAACACTTCCTTAAAAAGAGAGAGAGAGAGAGAGAGAGAGACAGACAGACAGAGAGAGAGAGACAGACAGACAGAGAGAGAGAGAGAGAGAGGGAGAGAGAGAGAGAGAGAGAGAGAGAGAGAGGAAAGAAAAAGTCTATTAAATAGTGTGTGTGTGTGTGTGTGTGTGTGTGTGTGTGTGTGTGTGTTAAGAGTTACAAGGCATATAAACTTATCTTTTGCCTTCAGTGGGACTACCACATTACGAAAACCTTTCACTATCAGACAGAGCCCACAGTTTACCCAATTCCCACCTAACACACATCTCCTAAAGGCATAGCTAATCAACTGCAAGGTGCAAACTGTGCTGCTCTTTGTTATTGGTCATCAATGACAAATGAAATTAAAAATAAGTACCTTAAAATGCTTACAGTAATTTGATATAATTTAATAAATAATTCAATTTGTATTTATGATCTTGTTTTTAAATACTTGATTTTATAGAATTTACAAAGCAGTTGATTTCAATCAATTGCATTATTTAACAGTCCATGACCCTTGATTGAAGAAAACTAGTCTAATATACATGCTAGTCCTTCTCACCAGATTCTAGCAACTCAGTGTCACTCCTATAGTGAGCCAATAGGCTTGCTATTGGGGTGACAAAATATACCACAGAGTGCTTCATGCAGAGAACCATGAAGATGACGTAGCCACAGAATAAGGCTCGCATTGCTGTTCTTTCCTAGTTACACACCAGCTGTTTCCTGATATTCTCAAATGTGGGGAAAAGAAATTACACATCAGAACTATAGCAATTATGAATGTACACAAAGAGATGGGGTCCCCAATAAATATATACATTAGAATTACCATTGGATTAAGTTAAAAATAACTTGATATCATTCTCTAAAACCAACACATATCCATTCTATCTTTGGTAGTGGAACTAACTGCTGCTGTTGGTTTTGTTTCCACAAAGATATGATACATTTAATTTACTACTTTGATAAAACAAAGAGCTTTCAGCAATTTCCACTGAACTTTTAATATTCAAATAGCCCTTACTCCATCAATCACATGAACTCAGAAGAACCTACTCTTGACCTGAGGACTATGGTAGTTTTCTAGATTTCAGGAAATCATTATTATTTTAAGCACTGATCAACAATTTTCAAAAATACAGTTAAAAAGTAAATTGTTTTCTAGCATTCAAATATCTTTGCAAATGTCAAATTACTTAGAAATGACTTATTCAAAAGACTTAGAAGTCCTCCTTCAAAAGAAACCTGACCCTTCTTGAGGCAAGAGGTTATGGGTATGAGAATTCTCTCTTTTCTGGGGTTTGATACAGTATCATGAGTTAATTTTCTCTAAAGTTTTATTGCTTTATCTTTGTAGAACTTCTATGGAAGTACTGTGTCTATAACACTCCCACTTCTCCATCCTCCCCTTAAACTTCTGTGCCTGCTCCCTCCCTAACCCACAACCTCTTCTTTAGGATTATGTTTTAGTTATAATGATCAACTAGAATCCTAATGACCTACTCATTAAATTCAACACAAATACCATAATCAGTAGCCCCTACAAAGATCCCAGTAGTCAAATCGTGATCATTATTCCTACTTTGCTCCCACTATGTTTGGAAAGGGCTCTTATTGCTTCCAGCAATTGTCTATTGGCAATCACAGACCACAGGACATTCATCGAAATCAAAGATTTAAGACAAAAACAGGAAGCATATTTCACCTTTATTCCCAATCTAATGTGGATTTCCATGGTTACAGGCTGAATTATGGCTCTCAAAAAATTCTTTTTTAAGCCCATTATAACCAAAAGTACATCAGAATAGGGTCCTGTTTGGAGATCGGTAAAAAAGAAGAGTGAATTTAAACAAGAACCTCAAGGATGTTCCCTAAAACAATCTGACTAGTATCCTCTTGAGAAGAGAAACTGGGCATTCGGACAGATACACTTGCCCAGAAGAAAGGCCATACTTCCAAAAAGTCAAGAAAGGTCACAGAAGAATCCAGACAGTTTGATCTTAAACAAGAACAACATGATCACTGAGAAGTGGGAGAAAATAAGTTTCTATTAAGCCAGGTGGTCTGTGGAAGTTTGTTATGAGGTCCACACCAAACATCCCTGCTAACAAACATTTTAAGACAGTCATTACCTTTATCATTGTACTTCTCACTTTCTTCATGAAGGAAACTTTTCTGAGCCCTTTGAGAAAATGACCAAGAAAAAGCATGTAGTAACGAGGTTACATGATTCCAAGCACCCAAAATTTTTGCATTTCTTCTTCCCTGGGTTATCTGTCAACCTAGCTTCATTGTTATTATTATTATTATTATTATTATTATTATTACTATTATTATTATTATTATTACAATCCCTGAGTGCATTATCCATCATGGAAAACATAAGGATAACTTCTCAAGGCTGATTTCCTGAATCAAGACAGTTTCACATAAATTGTATATGCACACACACACAAAAAAGCCACGGTCAGCATACTAAGAATATCTGGTCTGGTAAAATGCCCAGTTATCATTTAAAACCACTCTGTCGCAGCTCAGATTGTCATAACAAATACATAGCATAAACTGAGTTCCTTAATCATTCTAATTTATTTCCTTATGGCCTGGATACTAAATGTTCAAACTCAGGGTGGCAACATGGTCAGTTTCTAGTGAAGCCTCTCCTCCTTGCTTATAGATAGTTACCTTCCCACTGGGTTCTCATAGAAGACTTTCTTCAGTTTTAATGAGCGGAAGAACAGAGAAAGTATGTTACAACCATGCTTACCACCTCCTTCAGCCTTAGTAACTTCTTACAGACCCAATATCACACTGCAAGTTAGAGCCTCAGTGTAAGAGTGTTTAGGAGGACAGCAGTGCTTTATTCAACCCCTCATAACATCAAGAAAAAAAGTGAGTGAGCCCAGGCACCCAACTGAGGGTGACTATTTGTAAGTTGCTACATTTTTGGTGACCAAGGATTTCTGTTAGTATTTGAACAAGTGCTTGAACAGTGTTAAAATTGACCTAAGAGGTCTGGTAAGGCTGTGAATTCAGCTTACATCATTTAGAGCCCCTTAATTCATATCTCAATTATTAGCACTGCAACTTAAGAGATAAAGATTCCGTGATCACTTCAGCAGCACATATACTAAAACTGAAAAGATAGAGAAGATTAGCATGACCCCTGTGAAATGATGACATGCAAGTTCATAAAGCACTCCATATCTTTTAAAGAAATGTATATTTACATTACAGAGTATTACTCCACTGTTAAAAACATCCTGAAATTTAAAGGCAAATGGATGGAATTAGAAAGAAATCATCTTGAATGAAGTAATCCAGACCCAGAAAGATAAACATGATATGTACTCGGACATAAGTAGATACTGGCTGTAAAGTAAAGATAACCATGCTACAATCCACAGGCCCAGAGAGGCTAGGTAACAAGAGCGAATGCATGGTTCTCCCTGGGAAGGGGAAATAGAGGAGATTTCCCATGAGGACTTGGGGTGGGTAGGTATGGGAACTTGAAGGATTGGATTGTGGGATGGGCAGAGGAACAGAGTGTGGGGAGATGACTGGAAAGGGGGCTTTACAAAGTCAGGGAAAAGCCTGATACAAAGGAAACTCCCATCCTAAGGCTTGCTGCAGTGGAAGCATAGCCTGACCTGGTCATCCCCTGTGATCACATTGGTGACTACCCTGGCAATCAGCGGAGAACTTTAATAACAGTGACTGATGGAAGCAGATTCAGAAATCCAAGGACAAACATTGGGTCAGGCTCGGAGTCTTGTTGAGGAGAGGAAGGAAGGATTACAGAAGTCAGGGGGGTCAGGTTCATTCAGGAAAACTCATGCAAATCACTAACCTGGCTCATGGGAACTCACAGAGTCTGAACTGAAAACCAGAGAGCCTTCATGGAACTGACCTAGGCACTCTACACATATGTTATGTAGCTTGGTCTATTTGTGGGAGTCCTGGCATTGGGAATAACAGCTGCTTTGGCTGGTACTTGGGAAGCTATTCCCAGTGTTGAATTGCCTTGCCCAGCCTGAATACAGGAAGAGGTGCTTGGTCTTATGGCAGCTTGATATGTCATGCCTTGTTGATGCCCAAGGGAAGCCTGCCCCTTTCTGATCAAATACAGAATGGTGGATGGAGGGAGGAAGGGGATAAGAGGGAGCAGAGAGCAGGGAGGTAGCAGTTGGGATGTAAAATAAATAGATAAAATTTTAACCAAAAGAAAAGGAGAGAACTGATTCCTTCAAAGGACGATTATCGTATCATCCACAGTTGCTATAGTGTCATCTCTTTTATAAAAGTCTCCATAAGACTCTATCCAAGCTTAGTATTCTATAGGCATTTACTCCTGGGTTAGCCAAGATCACTACAGGAGACCTTCTGCTGTGTGCCACTGAGTACAGAGATACAGTCTTCCAGTGTCACCAAAAAAGGTACCGCCTTCAAATTCGACCACGCCAAATAGCCAATCCAAATTCTTATCAAATTCTTCCTAAGAAACAGGCATGTGCTAGGGTTTAATATAGGGAATCGGGTATTGGTGACACAGTTGGAAGTCCTGAAGCTAGGGACAAGGTGTAGAAGCTGTATCTTAGAAATGAGAAGTTGCCACCACTTCCACAGTGTCTCCTTGACACGGTCTCTGTGACTCCTCAGAAACAGCACCAAGGATATGCTCACTCTTTTGCTATAAAATCATTGTTGAATTTATGCCAATCTCAAGACAAGTACAACAGCTTCTTGGAAGAGTACTTTTACCTCTTCAGACTGCGTAACACAAGTATAAGCGCAAGACGTGTGTCAGTTGTCCAATGTAGCACTACTTCAACCACTTAGTTCTCCCAGTAGGCTCTTCAGTTACCCAAAAGGTCTCTAATTCTGCAACTTTTGTAGGAGGTTTTTGCATTCTTTTCAGCATCTGTTTATCCTGGGATATCTTGGAAAATGTAGCCGTTTCATACGTGAGGGTGTTTTTACCACCAAATTGCCAGGATTTCTAGTTTCTTCTCTCCGCTAACATTTCACAATAGGTTATTTACAATAGCCACTTTGAAAACAAAATATTCAACCCTTCTAAGTAATTTTCTTTATGCATGCTGGCAGGCAAGCCAGGACGAGTACTGAACTGTATTCTATATGTTATGGCTGCCACACCAAGTACAACAAAATGGATGGCTTGAAGCAAGAAATTTAATCTTTTGCAAGTATTGGAGGCTGGAAAATTACAATCAAGGAGCCAACAGTGTCAAAGTGATCTCAAAGATGCTGGCTACAATGCTCCCTTGCCTTTTTGCTAAGTTTGTGGAAAGTTTTCCTTCCTCAGAATACATCTTTCCAGTATCTCCTCCTGTCACCACACAGTCTCTTCCTGGGGAGTCTTACCTCCTCTTCAAGTAAGGATACCTAATGCCCAAGAGGAAGAATGACCTTGTGTTACTTTGACTACCTCTACAAAAACCCTATTTTCAAATATGGTTGTATTCACAAACATAAGGCATCAAAACTTAAATATTTGAGTGGACACAGTTCAACATAAAATAGCAGAAATATAGGGACACCTCATTTAAAGTCAAATTAGTTACTAACATTAACTTGTCCCAAGAAAATGAAGAAAAATGTCAGGTGATGGAATGCCCTGGCTTCAGATATTATCATGGGCTTGTGTAACATATTCACAGTTACTGTTATATAAGTAGAAAACACAAGCAAGAAGTGCAACAAAATTGGGAACTATTTGGAAAACTATTCGTGAAAAATAGAAAAAGAAACCATTTAGATGTTACATTCCTTTTTAAAAATACTAACTTTATTCATAATAAACATAAAAATGTCTCTAAAAGGTGAATGATTGGCTGTCTGTACATACACATCAAAGAGTAGTTAGGGGCTGGAGAGATGACATGCCACACAAGTGTAAAGACCCAAGTTTGAATATCCAAAGCCCACGTAAAAGATGGGCTCTGTGGCAGATATCTATGATCCAATTGTTGCTACAGCAAGACGGGAAAGAGACTGGAGAATCCATGGAACTCATCAACTAGCTGGTCTGCCAGCCCTATCTCAAACAAGACAGAAAGTAAAGACCAAGACCAAAGGTTATTCTCTGACCTCCACATGTGTACTATGGCACACATGCAGCCACATTCACACATATGAACATGCACAAGTATGTGTATGCATGCATGCATCAAATATACAAAGAAAATAGGGTAGTCACTATTAGTTTTTTTTAAAGTCAATTTCTTGTTAATTTCTCAAACTCATTTTGACCTAATGAAAACAACATCTAGACCCATTCATTTATTTAACAAATATTCATCAAGCGCATTGTTTGTCAAATGTTCCAATCTCTGTATTCACAACTGAGAAACTGATCTCTGCTCCCCAGACATTCCTTGATAGTAGAGTAGATAAAGGTGAGTCGGTACAGAGCACAGCACCGTATCAGGCATATGTCAACAGCATGTATTACTGGAATAAGATAATAGCTAGACAATCTACACTAGAGTAGGGGAAGTCAAGAAAAGCATCCTATCTAGAATGAGAAATTTTGTACTGAGTTATAAGTAATACAGAGTTCAGAAAGGAGTTGCAACCTAGTAATGCCACATGTAAAAACAAAATTTTGAGTTACAGTACAGCACATTCTGGGAACGACAATAAGGTCAACGCTAACTGAATTAAAATGAGAGGTGTGAATAGTGAGAGAGGTAGGAAGCAGTTTTCCCCAAAACAGGGGTCAAATTATGAAAAACTTCCACGATAAGAGAAACAAAGAACTCCATAGCCTTGTGTTATGCTCATCTTCTATAACCTTAAGCAGTGCTCACTGTGTCTGTCCTCATCCTCTGGACACACGATTCCACTTTGCACATCTTAGAGTTAAAAGGGGTTGGAGTGTGGTGGCTGCAGAGATGGCTCAGTGTTTGAGAGCACTGACTACTCTTCCAAGGACCCAGGTTCAATTCCCAGTACCCACATGGCAGCTCACAACTGTCTATAACGCCACGATACAACACTTCCACGCAGACATACATGCAGGCAAAACACCAATGTATATAAAATAAAAATTAATAAATTATTTTTTTAAAAAAAAAGTGGAGAGATGGCTCAGCAATTAAGAATTCTCGTTGCTCTTCCAGAGCTCCTGAGTTCAATTCAACCACATGGTGGCTCACAGCCATCTAGAATGGGGTCTGATGCCATCTTCTGGCATGCAGGCATGCATGCAGACAAAGCACTGATACATTAAAAAAATACAAGAATAAATAAATAAATGATGTTTTAAAAAGAGAGAGGTCCCTCTATCTCTACCTCTCAAGTGTTAGAATTAAAAGTGAATGCCGACCCCTACCCAGTAGGGGAAGAAGTACCAGGCAGTGGTGGCACATACCTTTAACCCCAGCACTTGGGAGGAAGGTGGATCTCTGTGAGTTGAAGTCAACCTGGTCTACAGAATGAGTTCCAGGACAGCTGAGAGTACACAGAGAAAACCTGTCTCAAAAAAAAGGGGGGATGATGGCATGACTAGTTCTAGCCAATAGGCTGTGAACAGAGGTAATGTAAATCATTTCTAGTCAAAACAAAAGAAGTCAAGCCAGGTTCATTTGCTCTTTGCTTTGTCTGTCAAACAACGATTTTATTCAGAGTGTAGAGCTTCTATGCAAGGCAGAATGGACAGTCTATGCTCACTGATAACAAGGACCCTGGGAGTAAGACTTAAGCTTTTGCTTCAAGAAATCATTTACATTTTGAGTTAGTTTTCTACTACAACATGAGCTAGTACTAACACAATAATATAAGGTGTGACGTCTGGAAGATTGAATGTAGCTGTTTATAAAGCATGTTTTAGGGAGATATAGACAAGTAAGACCAGAATAGACACAGAAGGTAAATGATAAAGTGTATTTAAAGTCCAGAGTTGGGTACTGCATCCGTCCTTAGGTAACTTACCTCCTTTCTATTAAACCTCAAGATATCATCATTGGTCAAGGGTAGGCCACAAATTTCCTCAGTCTAAGTCTTTTACCAGGGCCACTAGACAGGGAAACTGCCAACAAAATTTTGCACTCTTCTTTTGCAAAGAAAACCAGGGACGAGTAAATGAATGTAAATCTCAAGTTACAATTTAAAAAACAAACAAACAAAAAAACAAACCAGGAACTCAAGGCTTGGGATGGAAAATACACCAAACAACTAGTCCTAAATTATTATCATGAAATCCTCTCTTCGATGCCATGTTTATTCTGAAAAAGTTGCATGCAAACTTTCTGAGATTCAGAACCAAAGAATCATAGGATAAGGCCTAAGACAATAGCTCAGTTCAATAAAGTACTCACCACTCAAGCGTAAAGCCCTAAATTCAGTACCCAGAAAGAGCAAGGCATTGTGGCACATACTTATGATGGAGGAGGGTTATCTGTCTATTGTGTTATTTTCATTGGTCAATAAAGAGACTGCCTTGGCCCTTTGATAGGACAGAAAATTAGGTAGGCGGAGTAAACAGAACAGAATGCTGGGAAGAGGGCTATGAGGCAGACGCCATGGAGCCAGCCACCAGGTCAGACACGCTGAATCTTTCCCGGTAAGCCACACCTCGTGGTGCTATACAGATTATTAGAAATGGGTTAATCAAGATGTGAGAGTTAGCCAGTAACTAACTCTCTAGAGATAATGAGCCAGGCAGTGTTTAAATGAATACAATTTGTGTGTTGTTATTTCTGGGGCTAAGCTAACCATGCAGGAGCCGGGTGAGGCAAAAAGCAGGCCTGCCCGCAGCCCCTTACTACATATGGCGCCCAGACGTGGATAAATGAATCCACAGAAAGCCTGAGAAAACTTGGGAAAGAATAGAGTAAAGCATGTTTTGTTGGTAGCAGCAATTTCTCGGGTCTGCTCTGCTTGCTAGAGGCAAGCAAATGCTCTTAGATGCTTCCTGACTCAGCTTTAGCTGCAAAACTTTGTAGCTCCTTTAAGAGGTCCTGCCGTGAAACACTTAAACGGTGTTGATGAAAAGCTGAATGCATGCTTTTCGGTTTTCAGCCGTAGCAGGAAAAAAGCTGCGCTGTTCTGCCAGGACAAACTCTGACTCTTTCAGACAGGCAGTTCGACTGAGTGTAGTCTATGAGCAGAATTCTGCAGCTTGCTTGTTGGCAAGGACCTTGAAATGCCATAGAGTTGTGGCAGTAAACACAGCTCTGGCTGGTACCTCAGCCACGAGGCTGGAAAGCTAAGGAATGGACTAATTCCAGCCGTAAAAGCCACAGTTTTAGTCCTCTCCTTAAAGACTCATGTGGTCAGAAAAAGAGAGATATACAGTTAAGAGAGATTCAAAGATGAAGAAAACCTCTAAATGGTTTATAGTGTGTTACAAATAAATGCAGGATAAAAGTTAAAGTTCTTAAAGTAAAAAGAGAGTAGTTATGTGTGGTGGTACACTCCTTTAATCCCAATGCCCGGGAGGTAGAGGCATATTGACCTCTGTGACTTCAAGGGGCAGAGGTAGATTGACCTCTGTGACTTCTAGGTGTGGTAGCACACACCTTTAATCCCAATGCCTGGGAGGTAGAGACAGAAGGATCTCTGAGTTCAAGGTGTGGTAGCACATGCCTTTAATCCCAGCACTGGGGAGCAGAGACAGACAGATCTCTGTGAGTTCAAGGACAGCCTGGTCTACAGAGTTATTCCAGGACAAAGATATACAGAGACCTGTGTCAAAAAGTAAAAGTAAAGATAAAAGAAATAGAGGTTAAAATAAAGCCACATAGAGATGGAAAATACACAGAGAATCTTGATACTGTATGCTATTCTGCTCTCTTTGAATTGTTTGAATGCTGAGGAAGGAGCAACAGCTGCTAAAAGACTTTTGTTTATAAATGCTGCTGAACTAATCCAAGATAGATATTTTGAAAATACCTTGACTTCAGAATTTGGATCTAAGGATATGATACTTTGGATAGGAGGTTCTTCTTTTGTTTTCACAGAGGATGAGACCCTGTGGATTGCTTCTATCCCAATATGGTATGATAGACCACGTCCTCCTGAAAGGTTGCTGTGAACACCCTCAAGAAATTACTTCACTCAACTGCCAACTGAGATGAACCTGGCAGACAGGTTTTACCATGAAAGACCTGATTAACAGCGCCCCTATACAGCAGGAAGAAGTTTGGAAAGAAATAACTACGTCCATATTCCCAAATATTGTTTATAAATGTTCTTTTACATTTAAAGGGGGATATGATATAGATATGAATAATTTCATTGGTATGGATTTTAAGGTCAATTTTGTTATATGTATATATATTTCTGATCTTGATTGAGGTATTGTGATTGTATAGTTCATTTAAAAATGTAATGTATAATTAAAAATATAGGTTGTTAATGGATAATCATTGATAATAGTCAAGCTTGTAGTAATGTTAGTTTGATTTTCTAGTTGTGCATAGATATATTTCAGATAGGCATTCTTCATATCTTTCAAAGACTACAGAACATGGCATTGAATGTTTTAATAAATTAGGACTTTTCATGACAATGAGACACGTCTGCTCCTGGCAGCACCAATCTACTTCAAGAGGAAGATGGGCATCAACGAGGCTCCTTATGGAGTTTGATAGCCATTTTGGGCAAGAAACTGCTCTTGCCTGGACTGTTGTATAAACTGGACACAGAGAACCCGCAGAGAGAGGACTGCTGAACTTGCCTAAAGGTGAGAAGATCTTTCAGGGTTCTTGATTCATGAAAGAGTCTGCGAGACATTCTCCAGGACACAGCAGATAGTGACTGAACTGCCTTTGAAATTTCCTGCTTCATGGAAATGTCTCTGGATATTATGGGCCTGAAGGCCAAAGATGGGTGCCCCAACGATACAGAGGAACTTTGGGTGACTGTACAGGCAGCAAGATGTCTCTGTCATTTCTAGAGTTTTGGAAGTTGCTTACTTCTTGTTTACTTAGGTAATATTATATCCTTCTGGAGTCTTTGATGGAGTTGAAGAATGGATAGTCATAGTTTTCCATTATTATGATAAAGATATAGTTATAAATATTGTGACTGTAATTCCTGCTTGATAACTGTTTTGTTATATGTAATTTTACTATGTTAAAATGAAAGCCTTTCTTTTTTGTTTAAACATAAAGAAGGTGAAATGATGGAGGAGGGTTATCTGTCTATTGTGTTATTTTCATTGGTCAATAAAGAGACTGCCTTGGCCCTTTGATAGGACAGAAAATTAGGTAGGCGGAGTAAACAGAACAGAATGCTGGGAAGAGGGCTATGAGGTAGACGCCATGGAGCCAGCCACCAGGTCAGACATGCTGAATCTTTCCCGGTAAGCCACACCTCGTGGTGTTATACAGATTATTAGAAATGGATTAATCAAGATGTGAGAGTTAGCCAGTAACTAACTCTCTAGAGATAATGGGCCAGGCAGTGTTTAAATGAATACAATTTGTGTGTTGTTATTTCTGGGGTTAAGCTAACCATGTGGGAGCTGGGTGAGGCAAAAAGCAGGCCTGCCCGCAGCCCCTTACTACATACTTACATTCACAGCCCTAGGAGTAGGGGACAGATACAGGTAGATCCATAGACTTGCTGGCCATCCAGCCTACCCTGCTCAGTGAGCTCCAGGCCAGTGATAGGCACTGTCTTAAAACAAGGTTAATAGTCCGTGAGGAAGGACACCCAACATTGATCTCTGACCTCCACACGTAGGCACATGCATGTGAACAACCACACACACACACACACACACACACACACACACACACACACGTATAGACTACACACCCAAATGAGAAAATTAAAGAGCCCTTAAATATCACAGCATTTCCATCTGCCTTTGGGCAGATCAAAGATCTGTCCCAAACCTCCCAGAGCATATCATGAGACAAAGAATTGACAGATAAGGAGACACTAAAGAGGCAAAGATAAAATCATCGACTGTTTGCTGCTAACCAAGAGATACTACAGCGATAACCTGTACAGCTAATGAGTCTGTTTTATAAAGTATAAGCCAAGTCCATAGTTTATACTCTCATCTGTATTTTAGCCTTCATACTGCTTTAGCTAGTCTGGTAGTGCCTTAATAACCGAGCAAGCCACCACCTTCGATTACCCCAGTTCTCTTTATTTGCTCAGTGGTAAGATTACTTTCATATATTGGTGAAAGACTATAGCAGAAACATGCATTTAGTGTTTTGGATCTCTTAGCATGTGGAGGCTAAAGTTCAAAGCAATTCCATGTAGGCCCAGAGACCTGTAAACTCACTTGGCCAATATCATCAAATAATTGTAGCATGTGTTACTGTTGAGAAATAAAGGACCTGTAAAAACAATGCATAATTTAATCAAAAGAAAGCTACTTACTGTAGAAAATATGAAACCTTAATTTACGAGAATGTTTTAATTGTTCACATTTAATAACTACCACAATTTCTCCTGGTCTTATTAAAATAAAAACTAATGTAAAGAAGGTTTGAAATCTAAAATGAGCCCACACATTAGGTCCACAGATGAGTCCAGCATTTCTCTAGAACAAAATCAGAGAGAGAGGTACTAAGTGACATGAAGTCATCTGGGGCTGTTTTGATTCCTTCCCTTTGTCACAAGTCACAAACTTGCATAGTGGTTTTACACTTCTTCAGAGTTTACTAAGCATTGTGGTCATTATACTGACCCTGGTCTGGGTTAGGAATTCAAACTATCAATTTAGCGGGACATAATTCAGTCCACAGTAACTCCCCTATGTTTGAAGACTGTAATAACTTCAGGGAGTTTGTTTTAAGAATCCTACTTACCACCATAACTGTAGTAAAAGAATGTGTGCACCATGCTGAAGAAAACAATAATGTGAGCTTACATTTGCCGCATAGCCAATGTATCTAAGCTTAGCCCACTGCCAATTTAGTGTCCCTAAGGGAGTCTCAGAATCAAGGAGCCCAGAGAAATTCAGTTGTCCCTTGTCTGACTTAATCATCACTTACTGAATACCTGCAGTGCTGAAGTTCCAACAAGAACAACAACAAAAAATTAATTCTCAAAGTGGACAGAAAAGCAAACCTTCAAACCCAAAGGCTAATCTCTACCACTAAAGCATTTTTTCAAGCAAATTTACCTAAGAGAATAAGGAATAAGTGAATGGAGAAGTTGGGCAAAGACGTTTATGTGGCTGGAAGTATAACTGAGAAATTAATTAGGTGCCTGCTCAGTCATATAGAAGCAATCCAAAGTTGTCCATGAAAAAGAGGGAAGGAAGGAGGTGGGGTGTCAAGGAGGGAGGGAAAGAGAGAGGGAGAAAGGACAAGAAGGAAGGAAAGAAGGAAGGACGGAAGGAAGGAAGGAAAGAAAAAAGGAAGAAAGGAAGGAAGGAAGGGAAGAAAGAAAATGTGCCATGCCACAAGGGGTTAAACAAAAAAAGGGAAAGAGAGGTACTTAGTAGAAAAGAGATCTTAGGTAGAAAAACAGATTTATCTTCAGTTTGCCAATGTGTGCCTCTGATATTAACAATCTGTCCTAAAAATGATTTCCCTCTGCTCTAGAAGGTGGGGTCCACTGTTGAGACCTGAGTCACTGAGAGAAATGGCTTTCTCATTTGCTGCACTGGTATGAGGGACTGGGCTCTTCCTAAAGCCACAATGACTATAGCGATAGGACCATATGTAGAGAAGTCTCCATTTATTGTAGAGAATTACTTGCCTGAAATATTTTATTGTATTATTCCCTGGGCACAAGTTTTTAGAATTATCTGTTCTTGAGGGTCCTAATTCATTTCAGCTAATCTAGCCGAGGTGGGACTACTCCTCAGGATTGGATTCCAGCATTAAAAAAAAAATTGTCCCTCTCCATGATAAATGAGACAGTGAGTGTTAATGACTATTTGATGATTTTAAATTTTTTATTATAGTAGCAGTATATTACCCTGAAAGAAACTAGTGTAGCTTTTGCCAATATTGCATTTTACTAGCTAGCAATAGAAAAAAATTGCTTTCCAAATTCCATGCTATATTTTTATATTTCCCTCACATTTAAATGGTTTTTTATTTCTGTTTTGTTTTCCTAAGATTAAGATATTAGCACAGAAGTATAGATTCATAGCATAAAACCGTGCATATTGTTTGCCCATCAAAAAATATGATATGTGTTGTTTTCGCCTAACAAAGAACACACAGTAAGAGTGCATAAGTGCTCTCATTGCAATTCACCCTTCATTTTCTGGATGCTTCTTAAATTTGCACCAAGGCTAATTGATCACTTCCTGTATGCTTTATATAAACTTTCTCACAGAAATACTGCTGGGGCATCTCATTATAAACAATGTTCCTTCAGATTCAATGCTGATTGTGTTCACTATCATACAGTAATGAAATGGAATTGTAGCTGAAAGCAGTACCACTAACTCTGTAAAGCAACACTCCCTTTTTCTACCTGCTCTTCCTTCATTCATGCTTTTCTTCTTTCCTTCCTTCCAGTCTCCTTCTTTCCTTCCTATTCTTTTCATCCTCCCTTTCTTTTCAAGAATATTTTTAAAGATTTTAGTTTCTTTTTGTATGTATTGTATGCTCCTGTGTGGGTGTATGTGCACAGAACACTGAGTGCCCATGGATGCTAAAAGGCAACATCAGATCCCCTGGAACTAGAGTTACAGATAGCTATGAGTTGTTACGAGAGTGTTGGGAATTGAACTTGGGTCTTCTGAGAGAACAGCAAGTGCTCTTAGCCACTGAACCATTTGTTCAGAATTCATTCATTCATTCGTTTGTTTGTCTGTTATTTTTTTATTTCAAGATGGCATCTCATTATGTAGCTCTGACTATCCTGGAACTCAGTATGCAGATCAGGTTACCCTCAAACCCATAAATATCTGCCTGTTTCTTCCTCCCCTGTGCTAGAATTAAAAGTATATGCCCAGCTCATTTCTTTTTCTTTTGAAATTTAGAACTATAGTTCTCAAACTCATTTTTATTTTAATATCACACTTGAAAATTCTAGGAAAAGGAAGAGAATGTCAAGTTTGCTTGCTTTTAAGATATGCCAGGCATTTTTCTACTTCAGAATCTTTGTTCTTACTGGTCACAAGAGAGGAGACGGTGAAGGGAGGTATTATCTATGATCACTATTTTCAATCTTTCCCACCCTGCCTCTCCACTTTTCTCCAGTTAAACATATCCTCCATTAAGCCATTGATTCTACTCTTGCTGAACCAGCAAAACCCTCCGTGTGGACAGTTCTTGAGCCTCTCCTTCATTAACTCATTGGTAGAACTCTCTGCTTCTGTTGTAAGTCACTTTCTTCACTTGGTTTCTTATATTTCATACTCCATTTCCCCCAGTCCCTGTTGAAACTCTCTGTCCATTTCTGTGACCACTTTCTCATCATTTCTTCAACATTCAAATTTGGAGAATCTGACAACTTAGCTTTCACTCTTCTGTCTTATGATTCCATTCAATTTTGTGACTATTAAAACTGCCCTGTTTTTCATAGCAAAAAAGGCTATCCTTCAAAAGCAATCTACAGATTTCAATGCAGTCCCATCAAAATTCCAACACGACTCACAGATCTGGAAAGGATGATTTCCAGCTTGATATGGAAAAAAAAGAGGGTAACTAAAACAATTCCGAATAATAAAAAGAATTGAGAGAGGCCTCACTATTCCTGATTTTAAGCTGCACTGCAAAGCTATCGTAATGAAAACAGCATGATATTGGCATAAAAACAGACACGTTGATGAGTTGAATGTAATTGAAGAACAAGACATCAATCCACACATATGTGAACACCTGAATTTTGATAAACCAAAAATACACATTGGGGAAAAAAAACAAGACAGCATCTTCAACAAATGATGATGATCAGAGTAGATGGCTGCATGTAGAGGAATATAAATAGATCCACACTTTTTAGCCTGCACAAAACTCAGCTCCAGCGGATCAAAGTCTTCAACATAAAACCAGATACACAGAACCTAATAGAAGAGAAAGTGGAAAATAGCCTTAAAGGCATTGTCAGGAGAAGACTTTCTGAACAGAATGCAGAGAGTGCAGGAACTAAGAACAACAATTAATAAATGGGACTTAATGAAACTGTAAAGCTTCTTTAAAACAAAGGACACTGTCACTCAGACAAAGTTTCAGCCTACAGAATGGGAGAAGATTTTTACCAACTCTACATTCAATAGAGGGCTAACAGTCAATATATATATATATACATTAAAAAAACCTCAAAAGCTTAATATCAAAAGACCAAATAACCCAATTAAAAATTGGGACACATATCTAAACAGAGAATTCTTAATAACGGAAACTCAAATGGCTGAGATACACTTAAAGAAATGTTCAATATTCTTATCCATCAGGGAAATCCAAATCAAAACACTTGAGATTCCATCTTACACCTGTCAGAATGACTAAGATCAAAAACACAAGTGACAGTTCTTTCTGGCAAGGATGTGGAGCTAGGGGAACACTCCTTCATTGCTTGGGAAAGTGTAAAATTACACAGCCACTATGGAAATTGGTATGTCAGTTCATCAGAAAGTTGGAAATCAATCTACCTCAAGATACAACTATCTCACTCTTGACCATATACCCAAAGGATGTCTCATCCTACCACAAGGACACTTGCTCAGCCATGTTCATTGCTGCTCTACTCACAATAGTCAGAAACTGGAAACAACCTGATGTCCCTTACAGAAGACTTTATAAAGAAAATGTAGTATGTTAGCACAACAGAGTATTACCCAACTGTTTTTAAAAAATGACACCATGAAATTTGCAGGCAAATGGATGAAACTAGAAAGAAAATATCTTGAGTGAGGTAACACAGACCCAGAAAAATAAATATGATGTGTATTCACTTATATGTGGATATTTGATGTTAAATGATAAGTAAATTACATTCTGTAGTCCGAGAAATATCAGGTATACAGGATAGCATTGGAGAGAGAAGACACATAAAGGAGAAAAATATAATAGATTTTATGGGTGAACTGAGGATGGGGTGGGTTGATAGAAATAAGAGGATCATGTGGAGAAGGAGAGTGGAGATAAGGTTGAGGGAGGGAATTCGGAGACAGATAGATTAGAGGCATTTAAGGGATGATATAGAAATCTAGAAATCTTCCTAAAATATATGAAGGCTATCCTAATGAAGTCTCCAAATGGGGGACATAGAATCCCAACTGGCCAACACTTGCCATCAAATGAAGCTTCCAATACAGAGCCTGGGTTACATCTGATGGAGTTGCTGGTCAAAGCAGTCCTGTGGAAATCCTCAAATAACCCAGGCAGTTGCCAGGATAATTGGTGCTCTCAACAGCAGTAGGTGCATTGCTGAAGACACAACTCACACAACTCACTGAACATAGAGAAGTGGAGTTGGCACCTACAGAGCCTTCTGGGAAAGTACTTGGCAGGCTACCCAAAGAGAAATGTAAATACCAACCCATCCACAAAACCTTTAATATACAATCTGTCCTGCTATAAAATATGTTAGGACAAAGATGGCAAAAGCTTGTGGGAGGAGCTGTTGTTGTTTTACTCTTTCACTGTTTGCTGTTTTGTGGGACCTGTCATCCAACTCCCAAATAAATCACACACAGAGGCTTATTCTTTCCTATGAAAGCCTGGCTTGTTTCTAGTCAGCTTTTCTTAACTTAAGCTATCACAGCTATCTTTGCCTCTGGGCTTCTATCTTTTTATATTTATGTATTTCTTTATCTACTTCTTACTTTGTAGCTTGCTGTGTAACTAACTGGGTGGATGGCCCCTGGAGTTTCCCTCTCCTTCTCCTCTTATTACTCCCCGATCCTTTCTTCCAGATTTTTCTTCCTATTTATTCTCTCTGCCTGCCAGCCCCACCTATCCTTTCTCTTGTCTTGCTATTGGCCATTCAGCTTCTTATCAAATCAATCAGGTGTTTTAGACAGACAAAAACACAGTTCCATGGAGTTAAACAGATACAACATAAAAGAATGCAACACATATTTGCATCATTAAACAAATGTTCCACAGCAAAAATGAACGTAACACATCTTAAAATAATGTTCCACAACAAATAACCAAACTATGTATGACTTGACTGAAGGCCCACTCCAGCAGATGGATCTCATACCTGACACTGGTGAATGACAAAGTACCAGAGACAAAATAACCCAGATACCTTGGGTAAAACCAAACACTACTATTCTAAAATAAAAAAAAATGACATAATGCTATACTCATAGATCAGTGACTTATTCAGCCATCGTCACAGAAGCTTCCTCCTGCAGCCAATGGGACAAAATAAAGAGACCCCAAGCTGACATTATATGGAGAGAAAGACCTTGGAACATACAGTTCTAATAGGATGTCTCCATCAAATCCCCCCCCCTCAGGGCTCAGGGAACAGCACAGACGAAGAAAAGAGGAAGAGGGTAAGAACTGGAGGGGAGAGAAGACGCCAGGAGAACAAGGTCTCTAAGTCAATGGAGCAAAGCTCACAGAGGCTGAGGCAGCAAGCACATAGCCAACATGGGTCTGCGTCAGGTCCTCTGTGTGTGTATTATAACTTTGGGTTTAGTTATAATATATATTTTTATGGGAATTCTGAGTTTGTGAATGAGTGTCTCTCTTGGGAACCTTTTCCTTCTCTTGATTTGCCTTGTACAACTTCAATGTAATAAGTTTGTTATATTTTATTATATTTAATTTTGTTAAAATTTTAAATTAAATTAAAATTTAAAACATTTTGCTTTGTATGTCTCCATCTAGGGCCCTCTCTGAGTCCCAGTCTTGTGCAACTGATTGCCTATTTTAATATATATAGTTGGCCATCTCTATTGGTTTATCTCAAAGTTAATATTCCTAAAACTAAACAATTTGCCAAAACCAACTCAGCTTATGATCGCCTCCTACTCAGTATTAGACCAAACATTTTAGCATCATCCTAAAAGTCTCATTGTCTTCTATGTCATATACATTATTCATTGGCGAATCTTGCTAGCTCTACTTTCAAAACATGCAGGCTCCAATTAATTTTCACATCCTCCTCTACTGCCAACCTATGGTCCCTGCCACTGATGCATCTTGCCTGGAATGTGAGGACCTTTCAACTAGAGTGCTGTTTGGAGCTGTACCAAACTATTAAAATAACCACCACTGATCACGTTAACATAAATCAGTTCAATTCACTCCTCTGTCCAAAGATCCTCACTTGATGTCCCATTCCTATTAAGTATAATCCAAACTCCACAGCGACATCAAAGCCTCCGTCTCTTCTCTCACCACATTTCACATCACACTGCCTTTCCTCATACTAGCCTGCAGCTACTGTTCCTGACTCCTACTGCAGGGCTATTGTCTTTGCTGGCCAGTCTTCCTAAAACACTTTTTTCATAGATATCAACTTGGCTACCCTATTCGTGGTCAATATCACCCAACTGCTATCTTCTGGGTGAGGGTTTCCTCATCACTCTGAAATTTATAGTCATTTCTATGATTCCCATCTCCCGCCATCTGGTCAGTATTTCTGTGGTGGTTTTTACTACCTAACATAATGTGTGTTTTATGTTTGTCCTGTTTAAAGTTGATCTTAGAATCAGAACACAGGGCGCAGAGATATTTGTCTGATTTGCTACCTGCTCTGGATCTAGCACTGAGGATAGCGGCAGATATTTCCACTCCATAAACACTACACAGAAAAGAGGGAGAAGCAGATGGGGAAGGAAGGAGAGGAAAAGGTTGGGGAAGTGATGAAAGGAAGGAGGGAAATGAAGAGAAACAGAGAGGGAGGGAGGAAGAAAAAAGGAAGAAGGAAGGGAGGGGAGAAAAGGAGGGAGAGAAAGAAGGGAGGAAGAAAAGAAGGGAAGGAGGGAGGAAGAAAGGAGGGAAGGTAGATAGAAGGATGGAAGGAAGTGGGGATGAATGCAAGCATCTTTGATGTAGGTGGGCCTTCTGTTATGTGTTATTTTCATTGGTTAATAAAGAGACTGCCTTGACCCTCTGACAGGACAGAAAATTAGGTAGGTGGAGTAAACAGAACAGAATGCTGGGAAGAGGGCAATGAGGCAGACGCCATGGAACCAGCCACCTGGTCAGACATGCTGAATCTCTCCCGGTAAGCCACGACCTCATGGTGCTACACAGATGATTAGAAATTGGTTAATCAAGATGTGAGAGTTGGCCAGTAACTAACTCTCTAGAGATAATGGGCCAGGCAGTGTTTAACTGAATACAATTTGTGTGTTGTTATTTCTGGGGCTAAGCTAGCCATGTGGGAGCCAGGTGGGACGAAAAGCAGGCCTGTCCGCAGCTCCTCACTACACATCTTTACAACACTAGGTTCCACTCTCTGAAGGCAGTTTCGCCCAGCTTATTTATGGCATTTAAATTGAAGGCAGCATGAACCCAACATGCCACTTCTTGAGTAGACCTAGATAAATAGAAACCATCAGTTTCCAAAAAGTAAGTGGCCTCCTCCTAACCAAATGCACTATTTTAATGCCCATACGGGCCAATTAAAGTGTGAATTGGTTCCAACTTCTAAAAGCTTTTCCTAGACAACAAACTAGGAACAGAGGTCAATGCCCAAGCTACTCCTCTACCTCAAGCTGTGTTAAGCTCAGTGCTGGCTCATGATAAATGTTAAGTTGCCGCTATATCCATTTAATTTCCCAAAACTAGGTTTTGATTTATCTTATTGTGAGTTTTGAGTGTCTGGAATTTTCCCAAGTGAACTAAAATTCCACCATCCGGTGAAAGAGTTGCTCATTACCTTTGTTAATTTCCTCTCTTTCCCTACATTCAGGAAACCCATTTGCTGAAATTCCAGCTGTGAGAAACGGAAGAGCAAGAGAGGGAGCAGGCCTAACCCAGAGGCTTGGCGCCTCACCAGCAGGAATAACACTTTCACAGGAGCAAGGAACTCTGCAACACATGGTAGATACAACTGGAGCCACCAAAAAGAACAAGTAAAAATATATTCAGAATATTAAACATAGACTACAAGTTCTTGGTTCCTTATTTTTAACACTCATATTTTCAAAACACCAAAACAAGAGTGATATTCCTTTAAGACATTTTAATATATAAAAGATTGTGTTATGAAAGCGGACCCTACATCAAAGTGCATGGACTCTAAGTTTCAGTTCACATTTCCAGAAGCGCACATTGAATTTCTGAGGTAGGTATGTAGAACTGTACAGAAGCGGTAAAGATAAGATGCCCTGGCAGCACGGAGCAGCCCAGCTCCATGTATTAGGGTCTCTGTAGTTCCATCATGGGAGGAGCCACACCTGGTGACATTTCTCACCCCTGCTGCCATCTGAGTGGGCTTCCTGATGATTTGTGGAGTAGCCGAGGATGAATAAAGAATATTTTTCCTCTTCAGGTTGATAAACAAGATTGTACTGATTTATAAGAACACTCAACAAGCTCTATTAATACCCAGGAGGCAAGAATCTGATTTGTTATCAAAGTGCCTCCATCCTGGAAGGGGGAGGTGAACATAAAAGGGAAGTATGTTTGGTTCTTAGGGGACAGGCTCCTGTGCCGAGATGCTCTCTTCTTTCCACTCCCAGCCTTTATCTCAGCACCAAGGAGAGAGCTCTGCATAGGGTAAAGTTTAGTGATCTTTAAAACTGGTCCCATTACGTAAAACCACAATGGGTCATAATGATGAGGTCAGCTGCTCATGCAGTGCCCAGCTACAACAGATTCGTCTGCAGCATAGCTCCTGCACCTGGAGCTCAGGAAACATTGCAGAAAAGAGGGAGCAGGAATTGCAAAAAACAGAAGACCGAAAGGTCTACTGTGAGAACATGTCCCCTAGGGGTGACATAATAATATACATATATTTCTTAAATACTCATGATTCCTCAATTATGTGACTGCATAGACAAGTCCCAAACAATGACAATAACAATATACCTGCAGATGTCTCACTGCAAGGCTGCTGAGAGAAGAATTAGTCTCTCACAGGGATATGTCCGCTAACTGGTTATTCAATACAAAGTAGTTAGCTCTGAAACTTTGTACACACAAGCCACACTAAATGGACTTAGCAGGTTTTATTTATATATAGGTTTCATTTATTATAAGTGTGTGTGTGAGAGAGAGAGACGCAGTGTGTATGTGTACATGTGTGTGTAAAACAATTATAATCTAAAAAGGAGACCACAAAATTTGAGAGAGAATAATGAAAGAGACACAGTCAGGGTTGTAGGGAGGGGACATGGGAGAAGTTACATGGATTGGAGGAAAGAGAGAAGTAATACAATTATATATTCATTAAACTTTTTTAAATGGTCAATTTGCTTTTCAAATCTTTTATTTTTGAGATTGCAATATAATTACCTCATATCTCCCTTCCATTTCTTCCCTCGGAACTCTTCCAAAGACCCCTCATATCAAATTCATGGCCTCTTTTTTCATTAATTGTTGTTTTGTATATGTATATTGCATACATATATTTTCCTAAATACATAAATGTAACCTGCTCAGACTGTATAATGTCATCTGCATGTATGTTTTCAGGGCTGATCTGTTGGTATTAGACAACCAATTGGTGTGCTCTTTTCTGGGGAATGAATACTGTTTCTCCCATTCTCAGCATTCCTTGATCATCTGGAGATTTTGTGTAGGATTGAAACTTCCTAGGATTTCCCCTGCCCTCTTTGGCATGTCTGTTGCTTTGCCTCATCACGTTCATGTGTAGACTTTCATTTGGTGAAATTTTATGGGTGCTGCTTCTGACATTCCTAGTAGACACTATCTCTCAACAAACTCCACGATGCTCTAACTTGTACAATCTTTCTACCACCTCTTCTCAAATGAACTCTGAGCCTTAGGGGAAGGAGTTATTTTGTTGATGTATCCATTGGTACTGGGCTCCACAGCACTGCCTTTTTAGTTGGTTGTCGTTTCCTAAAATGGTCCGTGTCTACTGCAAAGAGAAGTTTCCTTGATGATTGGTTAGGACTACCGTTATCTGTGGGCGTAAGGACAAATATTTAGAATGTACTTTGGCATTATATTGATTTAGAAGCAACTGTAGGTTCTCCTCCAAGATCCCTGAATTTACTATCTCTGTGCAGTTAGGTAGGTTTCCTGTAGGAGTTCTTAAGTCCCTTTAGTGCTATGCACACCAGGGTATGCACACCAGTACTTAGAGTTACTGTGCCATGCTCTCATTGTGGGTCAGAAGCATCATAGTTGGGTAGAAAGTTGGCTGCTTCCTCTATGTGCTACAGCTGGAAGGGAAAGGTATCCTGGTAGTCAGAAGCCAAGCTATACCTACAGCTCTGGAGAGAAAAGCATCCTGGCCATTGAAAGACAGGCTGTGCCTACAGCTCGGAAAGCAAAGTTATCCTGGCTGTCAGAAGCCACAATATACCTATAGCTTTAAAGAGAAAGGTGTCCTGGCCGTTGGAATCCAGGCTACACCTACCACTCTGTTCTGGTGCAGGATGGTTTCCTTGCAGGAATGTTTATAGCTCAGGTCTGCTCCTCTCTGCTAAGGGAGTTTCCCTGTAGAGATGCCCATCTCTGTTTCACTCTGCTAAGCACCCACATACAAAAAAATGTAGCTTCTGTTCAGATGAAAGCTGTTATTTCTCTGCTCCCCACTCTATTCCAGTGAAAGAAGGTCTTCACCTAAACCTTATTTCAGTGATGTATTGGGAGGGAGGGATCCAGGAGAGTGGCTGCCTCTGCCAGGTGGAAAAGGCAGCTCCTTGCGGACCAGGTACAGGGCTTATACAGGGCTTCTTACAAGGTGGAATTTTTCCAGGGTAAAGATTTTCGGGGTTGGAATCTTGGACAAACTCAGAGATTGACTGAATTTCATGCTCAGGAATTGGTTGGTTTTATGCTCAGGGGTTGGTCTGTTTTCCTGCCCAGGGATTGGTTGGTTCTCATGCTAAGTTGTTCAGGGGCAGAGTATGTTTCTTTGGTTCTAGTTTCAGTGTCAAAGTGTGTTTCTTTCACTGGCATTTTTTAACCTTATGGTTCTGGCTTCAAGGTCAGGGTATGTTTCTTTGGCTGACCATTTTACCTTTCATTCCCGTATAAGCTTGCAAGGTGCCTTTTAGTACTTTGAAAGCTAGTCCTTAGAGAAAAGGTTTTCAGAACACTTCCAACTCAGGGACCTTTGGGCCCTATTTCGGAAGTGCAAAGTATTTTCTGCAACAGGGAGTTACCTTCTTTCTCTCAGGTCAAACAAGCATAGTAGCAAAAGTGTTTAATGTTTTGGGGGTGTCTTGGACAACTCTGAAAAATTGATCAATTCTTCCTCATTAATACTTTCATAAATGAGAACAGAAAAAGACCCAAGCAAAAATATTAAGTACACTAATGCATCTTCTATGTAGATATACTATAAGGTTCAGAGTACCTAAGCAAGATAAAATTGAATGCAAGCAAAAACTTTAAGTATAAGGCTTTTGACAAGCATCTCGTCCTTCCATGTTGAGACTTGACCCAGGTATACTATTTTAGTACCCCTTTCACCATATTACCCCTCAACTCCTTCCCATTGAAAACTGGTCCAGACTCAGAGAACAACCGATTCAGATGCATGGGATGGCCTACCAAGAAGGGGCCACAGAAGAGATAAGGGCAGAGTTATTAAAAAGCATTACTCAAGGGCAAATGAGTTTTGAAAGGAAAAATGGGGAAGAGGGGAAAGCCCCAAGCCAAGGTGTGAGAAAAGGCACAGCAGCATGAAAATCCATTCATGCAATATTACCAGGTATGTGCTATGGGGCCCAGAGCAGCTGTGATTAAAATGGCAAGATGGAAGAAAGAGATCAAGCTCTGTGTGCCAAGAGCAGGGGGTTGTTAGTACAGAGTACCTGCAGGACATGTATGTCATCCAGTTTGTTCTTTAATGAATTCTTGTGATAGCATTGCAAATACAGCATGTATACACAGTGTTTGTGAGAAAGAGAACCAAATGATTCTCTCTCTGTGTATGTGTATTAGTTGTATTGCTACTAATACACACATATGCTGGATATTAACTGTGTATGATAAAATCATAGGTGGGTTACTTCTTAACTAGAATAGGCTGAGGAGATGAGAAACTGAACAATTTGGATTGTGTGAGATGGCTAGAAGTTTGAGAGATACATTTGCTAAATATTTAAAAATAGAAGAATTCAGTCACTCACTGAATACTGTGAAGAGAGGGGAAGAAGAGGACGGGAAGCAAGGGGAGGAGAAAGGGGAGGAGTAGATATTCAGGATTGATACAGGGATCTTCTTGGATCTGATGTTAAAATCCCAAGCACAGTGATAGTAATAAGAGGTTGGGAAGGGAAGTAGAAGGACATTGTGACTTCAGTCTGGGAAAGATGCTTTTGAGATACTTCTGAAACAATAACACGCAAATATGAGTCAGAAGCTCAGAAGAATAGTGGGAAAGCTATGTTACTTCTGGCATGAGATTCTATGTCTATCAATCACAGTTGTGTTTGCCTGGACATAATAGAAAACCATGAACAGCGATGATTTTAACAGTAAAATCTGCTTCTCTAAGTGAAGAGGTGGATACTTCAACCTTATACTAAGACAATGAGTCACCAGTTGGGAGTCACTGTCCCAGCTATCTATACCACCATCCTGAGGTATGACTTCTGTGTTAGTCCTTATGTTATCATTGTGGAAAAAAAAACCATCTGATAGAAGCAACTTAAAATTAAAAAGATTTATGTGACTCATGATTGTATAGATTTACTTGGATGGCTGTTCCAGTACTTTGGAGTCAAAATTAGCAGGACTTCATTGAAGTAGCACATTGCTGACAAAAGATATTTACCCTATGAAATCTGAAAAGCAGAGAGCAATGCAGGGAAGGGCCAGAGACAAGATACACCCTTCAAAGTGACACCCTTGGTGACCATCTCCCTTCAACCAGGCTCCTCCAGCTTCTACTACATCTTGAAAATGCTATCAAGTCAAGAATCCTCAATGTATTACTTCTCTGATGAGGTTAGGGACCTCGTAGTCTAATCACTTCCACAAATCCTAGCAAGTGGAAGTCAGTCTTCAACATGTATGCTCAGCTTCCGTCCTCAAAGTGGTCCATCTTTGTTTCTTACACAAAATTTGGCAATTTTGCTCTCTATAAATCATCCAATATATCCATACTCCAGGCAGAATGGGAAATCATACTTTCCAGTGTCTTTAAAGAGCCACTGGCTTGCAACTCCTTAGCCAAATCTAAGCATGTGGGGCCATTAGGTATAATAGAGGCTAGGAAACATACCAATTCAGTTGAGCCTTGTTTTACCAAAGCATGGTAATATGGATTCAAACAAAATGATTCAAATGGGAGGCAATAGGAGAGGAACCAGGCATGGAGTTTGCAAGGGTCTGAGCCAGGTCCTCTGCATATATGTTATGGCTCTTAGCTTGGTGTTTTTATGGGACTCCTAACAGTGGGAGTTGATGTGTCTCTGATTCATTTGCCTGCTCTTAGGACTCTCTTCCTCTTATTGGGTTGCCTTGTCAAGCATCAATTGATATGAGGACCTTTGCCTCGTCTTATTGTATCTTGTTTTGTCCTGTTTGGCTGTCGTCTCTTGGAGACCTGTTCTTTTCTCAAGTGGAAATAGAGGGGGAACGGACCTGGGGAAAAGGGGAGGTTGTAGGAAGCTGGAAAGAGTGGAGGGAAGGAAAACTGTAGTCAGGAAAAAGTATTCATTTTCCATTTAAAAAAATCAACACAGACAATTCAAAAAATGGAAACAAGACCAAGAGAGAACAGCCATAATTGGAGAAAGAGCCCAGAGAAGGAGGATCTTCCTACAGCTTTCCTGCTTTTAGTCATAGAGTCTTCTAAAAAGGAATACATGTTAATGGTCCTAAGATTTGAACTAACAGCCTGTGTTCCTTTTCTTCACTTTTTGACACTTCTAGCTATGGTTTTAATATTACATACTTGCTTGTTTAGATGCCTGAAGTCATTTAGTTTCTTCCAAATGACCACAGCCACCTCTAGAAACTGCATTACCTCCTTCATTTCATCAAAATCAAAATACGTTGGAGCAGCAATTTCCTAGACAGTATCTTCACATTCAGATGTGGAAATAATTTAACTCTGTGACTCATTCAAACATGTTGGCTTAATGAGAACATTTAAAGTAACAATAGATGTCAAGCTGAAATGCTTAGCTCAGAGCAGAAACAAAGTTACATTGATATGTCTCAATAAAATAGAGTTCATTACTGAAAGTTGTCTTAAAAGCAAACTTTGAATATTGAAACCATATTTTTCTCATTCATTTCACTTCCTATGCAAAAAAAACAGTCCCAAGACATATGAAACAGAATTGTACTTTAGAGCCAAGTATTTGTGCCACTAATGGGAATGAGGATATGAAACAGGAAGAGAGAAAAGATATCATTAGTCACAATGTACGGGCTTGTACTCTCTAGATAGACAAAAGAAATTAACAAGTCTGTCCATGAAGGGGCAACTGGGACTAAATACAGGCCAGAGGGAAGAAAAGAGAATCACAGTCATTGTTGCCTACCAAAAGCCAGTGTGAGTAAATTGCTAAAGTGCTGTAGTATTCCTAAAATGGTTATTTCTTCACCATCAAGAACCATCCAGAAATAGCGCCTTGTGGCTAATTAAGTTACTGTAGGTGTTAATAAAAGCCTCAGATATTAGTGGTATATTGTACAAGAAAGAATTAAATGCAGCATGGCATTTTAAGTTTCTCAGGGGTTTTTAAGATCGCTGGAGTTACTAGAGAGATACTATTACAGTATATCAAGCTATAGACAGCATTGCTGATTGGAAAACTTCAAATTGCTTGTCCCTCAAAAGGACTGTACTATGCTTTGCCCAGTATATGTCTTGCAATACTTATGTGGAAACTTTATTTCAATGTAGTAGTGCTGGAAGGTGAGACCAACGAGGGATGTTTTAGTTAAAGAGAGATCCACACCATAAATTCATTGATGCCAACATAAAAAAGGCTTCCAAGATTGGGTTTTCTCTCTTATACTCATTTGTCATTTAAGGCCATGTAGAATTCTAGGTGCATACAAAATATTACCCAAACTTCATCAGATCACCAGACTTAATCTAACATCACTGTCTCAGTGTGAAACTAAAGGCCTTCAGTACTATAAGAAAATGCATTTTTGTTCTTTACACACTGCCTAGCATGCTGTGTTTTTCTATAATAACATAAACTAAAACAAAGAAAGTAAATTTTTTCCTTTATAGTTTTACTAGATTATTAGATCTACATTAATATTAAGGACATTAGAATTCATGGGTCCCCCTCCAAGGGTTCATCACCATAACAATGCAGAAATTTTATTTAATACATGTGTTACATGAATTTCTACAATAATATCATTCATAAAACAATTTAAGATGGATCTGGGGAGATGGCTCAGTGGTTAAGAGCACTTTCTCTGAAAGCATGATACTGTGGGAGAATGCTCTTATACACTGTAAAGATTCATCATTCATAATGGCTTAATAAAATGCTGATTGGCCAGTAGCCAGGCAGAAAGTATAGGCAGAGAAACCAGACTAGAAGAACTCTGGGAAGGGCCAGGACAGAGGTTAGTCACCAGCCAGACACAGAGGAAGCAAAATGAGAATGCCTTACTAAGAAAAGATATCAAGTCATGTGACTAAACATAGACAAAAAATATGGGTTAATTTAAGTTGTTCTAGCTAGTTAATAATAAGCCTGAGCTAATAGGCCAGTTTATAATTAATATAAGCCTCTGTGTTTTTCTTTGGGACTAGACAACTTGGGACTAGGCAGGACAGAAATTTATATCTACGGAATGAAGACCTGAGTTTACATCCCTAGCATCTGTGTAAAGAATCAGACATGGCTATCTGTAACCCCAACACTAATGTGGGTGGGTGGATGGATCCTGGGAGCTCACTGACCAGCTAATCTAAACTAAGTGGCAAATGTTTGGTTCAGTGAGAAACCCTGTTTTAAAGCAATGAAGCATACTATAATAGAAGAGATCCTGTTCATGCTGGTACTCATTTAACAAACATGCACCACACATGCATATACCACACAACACACACATGCAAAGCAGCTATATTTTCACAAACTGATGATTAAAAAGTACCTCAGTAATCACAGTTCCTCAGAAACATCACCATAAGGATCATCTGCTCTGACAGACTTGTACAGAATCACAGATAAGTAGAGCTGTTATTAAGACCATCTCAAGTAATGATGAGCACATTAATTTTTAACCTCCGTACTTACAGATTTGTGGTATAATTAGTAATCTCAGAAAGCATACCTGGAATACAGATAGATCAACTAATGCTTTTCTTAACTTATTAGGTATGTCATTGATTACAGTTTTAATTAATGTTTCAGGTGAAAACTTTCCTCCTTTTCCTGCTTTGTGATTTCCTCCTTTTCCCCTCTCTTTCCTATTCAATTAGTTTTCAGTAGTTGATTATGGTATAATTATACAAACCAGCCTCCAGATTGTTTACAGACCTTACCATTTTCAGAGCAGAGCCCAATAAGAATGCAGTCATAATAATCCTGAAATTTTCACAATTGTACCTCAAATTGCAGTACCAGAAAAATCATTCAAACACTGGATTTTCTAAAGGCATCTTACTCCTTGGACTCATTCCAAAGTCAGAGTTTTCAGGCCTGTGTGTAGCCATTGATACAGTCCTTGGTAGAGTACCCATTTCCCATCAGTGTTAAAACAAATCACCTCATCTGCATGTACTGGCTTTTTGGGATCCTAGTCTGTTTGGATGCTCACCTTCCTAGACCTGGAGGGAGGTGGGAAGAACTTGAACTTCCCACAGGGCAGGAAACCCTGACTGCTCTTAGGACTGGAGAGGGAGGAGGAAAGGGAGTGGGGGGATTGGGAGGGTATTGGGAGGAGGGGAGGAAGTGGAAATTTTTATAAATTAATAATAAAAAAAAGAAAAAAGAAAAAAATCACCACAAACTGGGTAACTTAAAACAATGGTTTCAAGCACAAGCATGAGGACCTGAATTTGGATCCCCAGCACCTCTGGGAGAACTAAGAGCAGATGTGGTTTCTGCAATCCCAGGGCTCCAAAGTTCACAGACTGACAATCTAGCTGGTTAATAAGAATCAAATTCAGTGAGAGATGCTGCCTCAGAAGGCAAAGTAAGGTGGAAGGTAGTAAGGAAGACATCTGTTGACCTTTGGCCTTCACTTACATGTGTCCAGACACAGCATGTATACACACACACGCAAACAGGTGCACTTGTACATACATGCACATACATACATGCATGCACATACGTACTTTTACAAAAGAAGAATAATTATGTCATTAACATTCTGTCCCCACGGGTAAATCAATTTCATTTTTGCAAGAGTTTCTTTTGAAGTGGAATCCGCCCTCACTTGTGCTTGCAAGTCTTCTCACAGCCCAGCAGGAAGGCCCCCACCAAATACCATTCCTTGATTCATGCACTACAGTACCAAGTGCCCAATAAACTTCTATTGCTAATAAATGACTCGGACTATGCTCATCAGAGATAGCAGAATAAAATGGACTAAGCGAGAGACCGAAGTCTTTTTATTATGATTCTGTGTTTGTCCACAACTGGTCAATAACTTTCACAGAAGAAAACTATCAGGGTTATAAGGGCACAAAAATGGCCTGCTTTGCTTTTCGCATTCAGAGAGGAATGAAAATCTATCCTGGCCTTCAAGTTCTCCAGAGGTTTCTAATTTTTATAAAAAGGAATATTTGCTCTTTGTGTGAATATGTGTACGCACATGTGTTTGTGTTTGGTTTGTTTAAAAAAAAATCTCCAGAGACGAAGAAATGATCTATTCCAGAAACCTTTTCAAAGATGAAATGGCTTTGATTTTCCTCATACAGACTAATCTCTATGTGGCTGCCAGAGGATACTATTTAAGTAGAAGGCGAGAAAAAGAGGTCAGAAACTCATCTCATTCCCTCTCAGAATAGCAATAGAGAAAGCAAAGAAAATACCAGGAGAGCTATTCCCTGTGTCTTCATCCTGGTAAAAGGGAAAATATCAGTTTAAGATAGAAGGGATTTTGGTCCTTTTACCAATTTCATTCATAAACGAACAAATTTAGCAGGTTCTTTAAAATGTTGCACATAACAGTCCATTGAGATTGACACAAAAATAGAACTTATTTTCTAAACAACAGATAAAATTAGTTGTAAATGATTAATTATCTGTATCCTTAGACTCAGAGATAAGGGATTGGTTTTAAATGTAGATAGGTACTGAGCTTCCAAGACAGCCTTCAGTACCTACCACTTGGATGATCATAGGCAAGGGAATTGACCTTTCTCAACTTCTCTATGAAAAAAATGGATAAACAGTGCCTATCTCATGCAGTGGTTTTGAACAGCTTATTGCCATGCCTGGCACACACAGAGAACTCTGTAAATGTTTTCTACCACTATTATCAAAAGTTATTCCAGAATTGTGGAAGATAAATACTAAAAAAATCATTTTAATCTCTAAACTCAATGCTAATACTAGTATGTGGAAGGAAATTGAAGGACATGAATTGTTGAATAATTAGTTCAAATTCCTTTCCAAACCCTATTTTGTCATTACAGACACCGTTCCATTTATTTCTCTCACTTAAAAAAAAAGTTTCCTTCAGAGATTTCATTGCTGTGATATCCTGAACAGGAGAAATGGCTGAGACATAAAAGAACTAGGAACAGTCCATTTCTTCTAATTAAGGAATTAACTCTTAAATACATCAGGCTCAGTAAACAACCAGAAACTGAAATTTTCATTACAGGAAATCACACAAAATTGGGTTCTATTGGCATATATTTAGGGTACAAAACTGTAAGAAAAAATAGATTAGTTGTGTAGATGAATGTACATGAAGTTAAAGACAGAAGACAATGAGAAAAGGTATAAGAAGAGGGGTGGGAGAAAGCTTAGAAAAATGAGGGCTCTCTTCTCTTCTCCAGACTCAAGGCAAATCGTGTTTTTCTTACTCATGCAAAACTTTGTCTTTATAGTCCTCTCATTAAAAACTTTCCAGTTCTACCAGATTCACATTTTTTCTCTGTCTTTGTCTCTGTCTGTGTGTGTGTGTCTGTGTATGTCTCATTTCTCTATTTCTTTATCCCTCTCAAACCCTCTTCTTCTCCCCAATAAAGACAATTTGTGTTAAATTTATGAGGTTTATATCTCATAAATAGAAATTCAAAATTCTTTGTTCAAATTTGGCTTGTTCCATAAAACTAACTTTCTCAGAAGAAAAATGACCATAAATCTCATCCAGATGTGATACCAAAATCTATAACTAACCTAAAAGATATTCTCTCTGTGTGCAATAGCAGCATGAATGTTAGAAAACTAACAACCACTATTTAATTAATTTTAAAGCTGGTTCTATGAGATGGAACTCATACCTGGCACTGTTAACAGGGCCAAGCATCTGTGAATAAATAGGCCACGGACCCTAAGGAAAAACCTACTAATATTATTCTAGTAAATAAACAAAGTATTAAAACTACCTCCCCGTGACTTATTGATAGACCATAGATCATTTCATCTTCCAGCCTTTGTCAGGAAAGCTTCTTTTTACAGTAGATGGCAGTTATTCGAGAGCTCTACAACTATTTTGTGTACAGGAAAAAAGAGATTGTAGAGACTGTAGCCCTAAAGGGGATGTCTATATCATACCTCTCCTTCCAAGGCTCAAAGATTTGCAATGATGTGGAGGCCAAAGATTTTAGAAACAGAAGTGGTAGATAATTTCAAGAAAACAGTGATTTTCAATGCAGCAGAGCAGTTGCTCATACAAATTGACAGTGACCAGGCACAAGACTTCAAGCCAGACAAAACACCAGCATAGAGTGCAAAAGGTGGGCACAAAGTCCCATCCCTTGCTAGAGAGTTATTGGTATATGATAACTGCTGGAAAATAGTTTTCCTTAATGATATGACATCTGGTAGGCCAGCCACACTCTAAGGAAATCCTCAAATTCAAGAGTAAATGGACAACATAAATTTAACTTGATGGGTTTAAAAAGAGAGGGGCCAGTGATGAAAAAAATGGCTGATCAAGTTAAAAGTGCTCTTCCCGGGGACTCAAGTTATGCCTCCAGCACCCACATCATGGGACTCATAACTACCTTTGACTTCAATTCTAAAACCCTCTGGTCCCTAAACACGAATGACATGTATAAATTCATGCAGATATATTTGTGCACATATATAAGAATAAATAAATCTTCTTAAGAGAAAGAGAGAGAGAATTCAGGTGGGCAGTATATCTAGAACGAAATGAAGAACAGGAATATATATGATCAAACTACACTATATAAAGTTCTTCAAGAGTTAATAAAAATATCATTATTTAAAAAGCTCATCTCCATCTGTAACAAGACTCATCTCTATGAAATCAGCCTTTGATTTAACAATGGCACATTCAGACACACCACTGTCATTCCTTTTATCCTCCTCTGTATTTTGCGGAATATTTACTGTCTGGAAAATATTTGTGTGCTCATAGGAAACTTTCTAGCCTCTAAGGGAAGGTAGGAAGTCTCTATCAATAGGTAGAGGCAGGTTCAGGGAAGCACTGTGCGGGCAGATTCCCAGGTGTGACTGCACAGCTCAGTTCAGGCCTTCTTCTATTCAGCATCATCCAAAAGAGGCCTGTTTTCCTGTAGCCTGTCTTGTTCCTTTGCCTGAAACTGCATAAGGAAAATATCCATTTGGGTACGAGGCTTTCTCCACAGTTATGCAAACTCTACCCAGAAGGTTGAAAGCCCTTCTATCACAAGCATTTTCATTGGTGATGAAATCAATCAGACTGCTTTCTTCCTTGATTCTGAAAAGAACAGGAACATAAAAGAGCTTTGATTCTGAAGAAAATATGGAAATAACTTAGGGTCTGTTTCCATCTACTTATATATTCACTCACTCACTCACTCACACACTGAATGCTCTTGGGAACAGGACGACAAGGAGCAAAACAGCACTGGAGCTTAGGGCAGAATGAAGGCAAGAGTCAGAAACAAAAGTTCCTAAGAGGTCAAAGACATAGTGAATTGTAGCAGTACACAGAAAAGGAAAACTAACAGATGTTATCTTTTTTCTTTTTGGGGGGGTTGGTTTTATTTGTTTGGAGTTTGGGAGTTTTGGTTTTTGGGATTTTTTTGTTGTTTTTTCAAGACAAGATTTCACTGTAGCTTTGGTGTCTTTCCTGGAGCTAGCTCTTGTAGACTAGGCTGGTCTCGAACTCACAGAGATCTGCCTGCCTCTGCCTCCCAAGTGCTGGGATTAAATGCATGTGCCACTAACACCTGGCCAGATGTTATCTTTTCAAAAAGCTTGCAAAATCAACCCAGACACAGAAAGACAATTATCACATGTACTCACTCATAGGTGGTTTTTAAACATAATGCAAAGAAAACCAGCCTACAAACCACAATCCCAGAGTGTAGCATGAGGGCCGGCTTGTTAGGGTATCTGTTCCCGCCCAGTACCCCACAACCGGCAAGTCCCAGAAAAAATCAATCACACAGAGATCTCTATAAGTTATAAAGCTGATTGGCCCATTAGGTCAGGCTACTTATTAGTTCTTATGACTTATGTTAACCCATTATTCTGATCTATGTTAGCCATATGGCTTGGTACGTTTTTCAGCTGTCAGCTCACATGTTGCTTCTTCAGTGATCTGGGCAGGAGTGGTGGAGGGAGCTTCCTGCTTCCCAGAATATTTCCGTTCTCTTTGCTCCACCTCTACTTCCTGTCTGGTTTTCCCGCCTACTTTTTGCCTGGCCAATCAGCATTTATTTAAAATATGATTGACAGAATACAGACAATTCTCCCGCACCATTTCCCTCTTTTTTTTTTTTAAACAAAGGAAAATACCCATAGTCCATTTGTTGGGAAAGTGGGCGTAGTATTTCAGGCTACTTCCTGCTGGTTGGGGGTTCTGATAATCTTATGGGGACCAAAGAAAATTAAGAGTTATAATCAAGTCCTGACTGGAGTATCCTGTGAGTCTTCATCATCTCAGGCAGCAGTCTTGAATCTATTCTGGATGTAGAACTCTGTCATCTGGGCCATCTGTTCCTATTGGAAATTTCTCAGGAGGTCTTCCTTTATCGAACCTGATTTTTCTTAACTCAGAGTGAATTCACAGCTTCTCATTTTCTGTGGAAACAAAAGCAAAATCTCTTCTCCAAAGTAACATACCTTTTGACTTCAGTTTTGAAGTCAAGGTATTTTCAAAATACCTATCTTGGGTTAGTTCAGCAGCATTTATAAACAAAAGTCTTTTATCAGCTGTTGCTCCTTCCTCAGCATTCAAACAATTTAAAGAGAGCATAATAGCATACAGTATCAAGATTCTCTGTGTATTTTCCATCTTTATGAGGCTTTATTTTAACCTCTATATCTTTTATTTTTACTTTTACTTTTTGAGACAGGTTCTCTGTATATCTTTTTGTTCTGGAATAACTCTGTAGACCAGGCTGTCCTTGAACTCACAGAGATCCACTAGTCTCTGCCTCCCAAGTGCTGGGATTAAAGGTGTGTGTTACGGTACCTTGCACTCACAGAGATGTCTGTCTCTGCCACCCAGGCATTGGGATTAAAAGTTCACGCTACCACACCTTGAAGTCACAGAGGTTAATCCATCTCTACCCTTTGAAGTCACAGAGGTCAATATGCCTCTGCCTCCCAGGCATTAGGATTAAAGTTGTGTACCACCACACCCAACTACTCTCTTTCTTTCTTTTTACTTTTAGAACTTTAACTTTGATCCTGAATATATTTTTAACACACTGTAAACCATTAAGAGGTTTTCTTTGTCTTTGAATCTCTCTTTACTGTATATCTCTCTTTTTATGACCACATGAGCCTTTAATTTACTAAGCAATATGGAGAGCCGTGGCTTTCACGGCTAGATCCAGCCCATTCCTTAGCTTTTCAGCCTCATGGCAGAGGTACCGCCAGAGCCATTTTTGTCATCACAACTCTACAGTGTTTCAAGGTCCCTGCCAGCAAGCAAGCCACAACATTCTGCTCACAGACCACACTCAGTTGGACTGCCTGCCTGAAAGAGTCAGAGTTTGCCCTGGCAGGACGGCCCAGAAAGCCAGCATTTTAAAACAGTGCAGCTTTTTTCCTGCTACAGCTGAAAACTGAAAGGCATGTGTTCAGCTTTTCATCAACACCGTTTAAGTTTTTCGTGGCAGGACCTCTTAATGAGCTGCAGGGTTTTGCAGCTAAAGCTGAGTCAGGAAGCCTCTCTTAGATGAGAGCACTTGCTTGCTTCTAGCAAGCAAAGCAGACCCAGGAAATTGCTGCTACCAAGAAACCATACTTTACTCTATTCTTTCCCAAACTTTCTGTGGATTCAGTTATCCACTTCTGGGCGCCATATGTAACATGAGGGCTGGCTTGTTGGGGTATCTGTTCCCGTCCAGTACCCCACAGCCGGCAAGTCCCAGAGAAAATCAATCACACAGAGATCTCTATAAGTTATAAAGCTGATTGGCCTACTAGGTCAGGCTACTTATTAGTTCTTATGACTTATCTTAACCCATTATTCTGATCTATGTTAGCCATACCAGAGAACTTAGACAACAATGAGGACACTAAGAGAGACTTACATAGATCTATTCTACATGGGAAGTAGAAAAAGACAAGATCTCCTGAGTAAAATGGGAGCATGGAGACCTTGGGGGAGAATTGAAGGAGGAGGGGAAAGGCAGGGAGGAGAGCAGAGAAAATGTAGAGCTCAATAAAAATCAATAAAAAAAATTCTCTATATCAAAAAAAGAAAAGCATGTTGATGTGGGATTCCCCTCTGTATGCTGTGATTACCATTGATAAATAAAGGAACTGCTTTGGGCCTATAGCAGAGTTATAGGAGAACAGAGCTAAGTGGGGAAAACTAAGCTGAATGCTGGGAGAGAGAAGGCAGAGTCAGGGAGAAGTCATATAGCCCCGCCCGAGACAGACGGCAGAACTTTACCCAGTAAGCCACAGTCATGTGGCAATACACAGAAATGGGTTAAATTATATGTAACAGTTAGCCAATAAAAAGCTAGAGCTAATAGGCCAAGCAGTTATTTAATTAATACAGTTTCCGTGTGATTATTTCAGGGCTAAGCAGTCAGGAACCAACAAGAGGCTTCCTCCTTACAACAGAATGTTTTCTTTGTTCTCTCAGTACCTCAGTAGAACATAAAACATTAACAATAGCATTATAATTCACTCATCTTCTGGCTCTTATAGTAAAAACAAATTCTAAATAGGAGAATTGCTATTGATTTTATGTTTTAAGGGTATTGGTAAACTTAGCTCACTTGCGTCTGAGGTAATCCTACTTAGGCTATTCTAAAATCATTATGACCATGAATTCCCATCCTGATGTTTATGCTGGTGATTATGTCAGAAATTTTTTAATGATGAGAAACTGTATCTTGAACCCCCAAGACACTCACTCAACTGAAATGATTCTTATGCCATGTCTCATTACCCTGTCATTCTCAGCTACTTCTTGTGCTCCAAGTACACCTGCCACTAGCTTGATTTGAACCCAGGCTGCTACTTTACTCCCCATAAAGCTGTGTGAATGGTGTAGAATAAGTGTGCACAGAAAGTCTGCAAAATTCTGCATATAAATGTTGTAACATCCATTTTAGCATTCAGATCTGTTCAGCTATTTTCTTCATATCATGCTGAATAACTGAGGAGGACCCAAAAATGACCTTATTAACCAGTTGTCAAATATACATATATGTTAATTGTTTAAGAAATACTTCAGCAAAAATGCAAAACTTTCCCCCTTTATTATATTTCACATTTAACAGAACTGATTGCCAGTCATTATACCTCATGACTACTTTGAATAGACATGTCTATTCAATCCTGCCCTTTACATTCATGGCTTACTGCTCACGCTACAATATTCTCGGAGAACATCACTTGTTCTTTTAGTGGTAGAGCCTATATTTTTGGCTTTAATCTCTTCCAACTCCAACAAAAGAAAACTTTTATTTTACACTTAGAAACAATTCTAAGAGCAAACTGCTTGCATCATAGAATGACTTGGGGAAACTATTATCTTAGACTAATTGATCTGAGATGTATTTGAATTGAAGACAGCAAGCTATTGTCTCCTTTCTGAAGTCACAATGTGGAGTAGCTCCTGGAATAAAATTCCTGAATAGTTGATGCCCTCTTTAGCATCTTGAAAGTAACAGGGCAAGCTTTGGTTGAGCTGTTCAGTGGCCAAATTATCCTTTCTTCTTCCAAACCGAACTAATCATTGTTCCTCTGAGAGTTCACAGATTTCTAGGTCTGCTTTGCCTTGTACCCCTCCCCTTCTGCCAAAGACTACTACTAACCCTTTCACTTCCTATTTTGATAAATCATAGTTTTCATCATGTTCACTTGAAGTAAAAACTTATACGCAGCTTTAAAATGTACAAGGCAGTTTCTGATGACTTTTTTGAGGCAGGGTTTCGTTCTGTATCTCAGGCCATCCTGGAACTCACAATGTAACCCCACATTCAAAGCAATACCTCAGTCTTAACCTCTCAAGTGCTGGGATTATAGGGTGAATCATCATGCCCAACCAGATCCCTTATTTAATGTAAGAGGATACATGGTCAAGGGAGCAAATCGTGCAAAAGAAGAAGTTCAAAAAGAGATGTAATGGGAAATCAGAGCAGCAGGGAATCATTTCCAGTTCTGGAAATGCTTCAAGCAAGATGTTATGAATCAGAGCATAACAAAACCATTACTAATGGTAATCTAAAATAGTTTTCTTTTGAAATTGATGAAAATCAGAGTACAAATAATACTTTATGATATCTGAAAAAAATATAAGAAGTTCAAAATTTTGTGTCTATAAAGTTTTACTGATCATAACAGTGTTTGTTCACATATGTATTGTCTATTGTACTCCAGTGACAGAGTTGAAAAATGGCGGCCGAAGGCATCTCAGCTTTGTTCTCTGGCATCCACGTGTGCATCCACATATACATGTATATATATGTATATATCACACAGTTATACACACAAAAGCTTGGAAACCCCGAGCAACAGAAACCATACTGTCATTCTATCTTAATTTAATATTTTGCCATAATGCTTTTCTATCTTTCATATTAATTCAACAATATGTGCTTTAAAGAGTAGAATGAGTAAAGTAGAGAAAAAAAAAGTGAAATTGTATGTCCTTGAAGCAATGCTGGAGACCCAAGACAAATGCTTTGAATCCCAATGAAAGATTCTATTGCTGACTTGCTGCAGTATCAGCAGAAGATAGATAAAGGAATTGGAATTTTTTAAAGATGGCGGTGTCAAGCCTTGGTTCATAATTCTGCCAGGATTGAAGGAGATTGGATTTCTGGGATTGGACTGTTTTCTACACAGGAGACAGTCCCATGGGCACTGATCCTGATCATCTATCAAAATTTGAATTCTCATGGCTCAGCTTATTGCGAAGATTTGGTTTCACAGTGGAGCAAACAAGGTTCTTGTGAAACAATGTCATTCCTCTGATCATTCAACAAGGGCTGTTTCCCATCGAGCTTCCATGGGAAAAAAAAATGACTGATCTTTCTTTCTAAAGCAAGCTGTGAGCATTCTATTTGTCTAAAGCAAATCTGTATGTCAATGAGAGAAGGCCACAGCTTTCCAACTTCTAAGGTAGATAAAGTCATTCTCTGTTGTTTTTCATCATCCAGCTCCTGGCAGAAGCAGAAGTTGAAATATCTTAAGCAAGCAGAGGGGTGGTTCTGCACAACTAACTCTCGAGGCTCTGATCCTATTCTCTGAATGCAATGAGACCTCGAACAACATCCTGTAGGCCTAGAACTTGCCAGTCATGTTCAATCTCACCAATCTTTGTTCTACGTCTTTCCAGCTTGATCTATAATTCTGTGTGGTGAGAAGGACTAGAACAAGAGAGCCAGCCTCTCTCCAAGATGAATTCATCCCATTGCAACATTACAAAGATTATGCATGTCAAGAAATACTTTTCGTTTGTATGCCCTTGGACAAACATTGTAATATTTTATAAATCAAAAAAGTTTTCTTGGAAAACCGCCATGATTCCTTTCAAGTAGCCTTGTAAGGCTCGCTAATTCGTGACACTTCCTCCCACAATGAAAGAGTTACCTCGGTGCTAGGCAGGCCCTCACCCTGCTCACCCTGCAAGCTTTACAGGCATCATTGCTTATACTCAATTACAAAAAAAAATCTATAACTGTGATGTATTAAGAAACTAGTGCTATGTGGTTCCCATATACAGAAGTCTGTCTTCTGTTTCCTTTCCTCTTGCCATACAGGCTTTATCTTCTGAGTCTACCATCTTCCTCCCAAAGCAAAGATCACAAGATGCCTTAAATTTCCATTTGCCAGACTGGCAGCTCCAGAACACAGTGGACTCCCCTAACTTCTACATATCAATCCCACAAAAGAATCTAATCAGCAAGAATTACCCCTGAACCAATCGCTGTCTTTAGGGTAGAAAGAGTCTGAATTTTGTCCCCAACACTGTGACAGTGGCCCAAACCTCTGTGACAACCCTTGCACAATCATGCGGGTGACACTGAAGAGGCAAAATAAAGATATGATCACTAATCTTCAGATTAGGTATGGGCATAAAATAGATGTTTTTTTTCCTTCTGAATAGACAATAAAACAATGAGCAGTTTGGCTTTGCATTATTTTCCACCATGGATAATTTAAACACTGTGAAACAAAACACTCATCTTTTAGCATATCATAGCTAAAAGCAGTCTTAGAAAATAGCCTACTTCAACCCTTCACAATAGGAAAAACAAAATCAAAGTGAATTGGCACAAAAAAACAGAACCAAGCAAGTATTCCAGCATTCCCAGAGTTTTACTGTCTCCTAGTTGAGGATAACAATTAATTTAATGATCATTTACATCGTGATAGCACATAACATCTATCTTATGCTAAATGGTTTAATTATTCTCTAAGTATCAATTCCCTGGTAGCTTTAAAAAGCTAACTACCATTGGTATAAATAATTAATACAGTATCAGATGAAATTTTGCTGAATTTTTTAAACTCATAAAAATTTGATACAAAGACTACATCTTAATTTTCCTAAACAAGTCGAATACAGCATGACCTGTACTCATTGAAGTTTTCAAAGACCCTTAAGCTTGAAACTCTATTAAAAAGAAGAGTTAATAACCTATACTGAAAACACTGGGGAGGTTATTATTTAATATATTTCTATATTTCTATATTTTTTAAGCCATGTTGTCATCCCTACCTCTCTTTGGGCCTTCAGACTCAGACTGAATTATATCACTTGTCTTGTGTGTTCCCCAATTTACAGATAACCTCATTAGATGTTTTAGTCTTTATCACAGTGTGAACCTGTTTCCATAATAAACATCTTCTCATCTCTAAATCTTTATCCAATACGTAAGTATGTTGGCTCTGTCTCTCTGAAGAACTCTTGTCCTGGTTCAACGTAATAACACTGACTCACATATATTTTGAAGATGACACTTAAAAAAAATAAATAAATAAATAAAATAAAAAAGATGACACTTGTATACATTGTTCTTTCACAGTCTATGATATTAAACATTCTTCTCTTTGCTAACCCCCATAAGTGTTATTGGAGATAAAACATTAACACTTAAAAAGAAACGTGTGCGTGTTTGTGTGTGTATGATAACATTTATGCTTCATACTATCGAGAGTAGACAACTTTACTCAACACAACTACTGATGTACATATTTTCAGGAATGGTGGCATATTTCTATAATCCTGGAATTCTGGAGGCTGAGACAAAAAGATCACAAGATTGAGGTTGCCATGGGCTACAAAGCGAGCTGAAGACCAGCCTGTAATGCATAGTGAGATCCTGTCTAAATCGGTTTCTTTTTAAGGGTATCTCGTGAACCCTTTCTTCTGTCTTTCTGTTGGGACCATTTGGAGTCCTGGTCTCCAACTGCTCTTCTTTGCTAGAGCTCTTTACTTTTCTTCTGATTTGAGTTACTAATAGCTGTGTCAAAGTTGTTTACCAGCTCTGCTTAATGAGCATGTGTTGCCTTGGCCTTGAGAATCAGAGGATAAAGTTTTTACCTGTTGGCCCACTTAACTGTTGGGTATATAAGCCTCCATGGTGCTATTGAAGAAAGGGCTTCTTACTAGTGACTAGAGCTCTGTGTCTCTGTCTCTCTGTGTGTCTTTGTGTGTTTCAACCTCCAGCCCCTTGCCCAAAGCTCGCAAACTGTATGGTAGCACATCGAGCGCAGAAAGTGTTGCGCACTGCATCTTTCTCCAGTGTTTCTGTACATGTGTGTGTAGGTGTGTGTGTACAAATGCATAAGGAAACTGGGGGGAAAAAGGGTATCTCTTAAGTGAAAATCACATCAACATCCCACAGGATGCTGGAAAAGCCACCTAGGGAAGTAGTAGCCCTTCTCAATGTTTTAAAATGATTCACCAGAACTAAAGATCAGCATGCTGAGGAAGACAAACCTGTCTAACACAGACCCACACAAATGCATAAGGAAACCAGGGGGAAAAAAGGTATCTCTTGAGTGAAAATCACATCAACATCCCACAGGATGCTGGAAAAGCCACCTAGGGAAGTAGTAGACCTTCTCAATGTTTTAAAATGATTCACCAGAACTAAAGATCAGCATGCTGAGGAAGACAAACCTGTCTAACACAGACCCACACAAATGCATAAGGAAACCAGGGGGAAAGAAGGTATCTCTTGAGTGAAAATCACATCAACATCCCACAGGATACTGGAAAAGCCACCTAGGGAAGTAGTAGCCCTTCTCAATGTTTTAAAATGATTCACCTGAACTAAAGATCAGCATGCTGAGGAAGACAAACCTGTCTAACACAGACCCACACAAATGCATAAGGAAACCAGGGGGAAAGAAGGTATCTCTTGAGTGAAAATCACATCAACATCCCACAGGATACTGGAAAAGCCACCTAGGGAAGTAGTAGCCCTTCTCAATGTTTTAAAATGATTCACCTGAACTAAAGATCAGCATGCTGAGGAAGACAAACCTGTCTAACACAGACCCACATTTTGTGTATTACAAGGACATGTCCTCTTAGATGTTGAATTTAAAATGGGAAAGGACATAAAAGTAAAAAAAATTGCATTGGTAATAGGAAGGGAGAAAGATGGGAGAGAAGGCATCAATAAGAAAGAGAATAAAGGTAAATATAATTGAGTACAGTGCATGTGTACATGAAAATGCCATAATGACACATTATTTTGTGCAATCAATATTTATTAATAAAATATTAGTTTAAAAATTATTCACAAAAGAGGCGCCTACTTGACCTATAACAGGAAGCATATTTCAACAAAAGTATTTTCTTACAAACTCTCTGAGGTTATGACAAAGAAAAAATGTAAGGTTGTGGTAAGTTCCTTCACAAATTACTAGCTCTGGAACTGTACTTAGAAAACTTAGACCCCCAGGCTTTCCATCATCTTCCTGGCTCCCCATCATAAGCACAGCACGTCAAGGACACAACCAGAACAATCATGCTTTCCTGTGTCTGCTCTTTTCTCAGGTTCTTGGTTCCATATTGCTTGAACACCATTTGTAAGAAATGCTTCCAACAGTAGTCTCTTCAGTGTGGCTCATAAGCAAGAGAAAAGCTAGACCAGCCTGGTGAATGTGGCACCAGATATGTGAGCTGTAGCAGGAATCACACGATTTTGTCTTAGGCACAAGGAGAGAGGGCACTGGCAAAGAAAGCCAAGGCCTGGGATCATACCTTGGATGTTGCTGGGCACAGTGTGACTGAACAGGGTCTAGAGACTATTAAACTGCAAAGAGGCTGTCTGTCAGGGAAGATTGTTCTCCAGAGGAAAGCAAGTGCAACCTCACAGCTGCTAGGGTACCCACTCAAGTTCCCATCAAGATGCCCAAGATGATTTGATAAAATATTATCATCATTCCTGGCATTCCATTTCTCTCCCTATTTTTGCCTAATGTTTCTGTGTTACTTCTCTTCATTTCCCCTGTCTGTCTCTACCCATTGGAGTGAAAACTCCCTGCCTTCATTAGGTTTGTTTTGCTGTGAAAATCATTTGAACCAAAGGCAGCTTTGGGAGGAAAAGTTATTTCCCCGTACATGTCCGGATCACAGTTCTGTAAGGCTCTGTCTTCCCTGCTACTCGAGGCCAAGGCACAGGATGCAAGAAATGTTTACGCTAACCAGCTTAGCTTCCTCTGCTGATTCTGCCAGCGGAGGGGATTAGTTCAGAACCTTGTTTTCATCTTTGGTGTGGTAATGTCACCTGCTAAGGAGGGTTCTCGCAGGTGCCCTGAATCTCCTCCTATCTGTCTGTCAGGGTTCCCAGCTCAGTACCCCCTGGCTGGAAGCTCCTGCCACTCGGCACCAGGTGGGCAACACCTTGATCTCACACCTAGCTGGGAAGGGGATCTCCACTTCTGGGGCAAAAGTATTTAACCCTGGATTAAGTTTGAATAAACGGGCATTCTCCTCCTCTGGGAAATGACTCAAACTCTGTATCTATGTGTGCGTCTTGTGTTTTAACCCCTAGGACATTATAGAGCTCATGGTAGGTATGGAGTCATGGTCCATACCGGTTGGGTGGTGATGCAGACTCCGTGGCCTGGAACGTTCGCCACACAGTTCCTCATTGATGGACACCAACGTAGAAGTTCAAGCAGGGACCTGGAGGTAGTAACTGAAGCAGAGACCATGGAAAAACACTGCTTGCTCCACATGCTTTTTCATGCAGTGCATCTACCTGGAGATGGCATCACCCACGGGGCCCTCCCACATCATTCATTAATCAAAGAAATGACCCATGGGCATGACACAAACAGATGTAGTGGAGGCATTTTCTCAGTTGAGATTCTCTCTTCCCAAATAATTGTAGCTTGGATCAGATTAACCAAAACTAACCAGCACACTTTCTACAAGCATTGCTTGTGTCCCTGTGCAACACCTTTGTCCCTAAGAGGGACCATGTAGAAGTGTGTATGACTGAAACATAGACTGTAGTGGGTGTGATAAACCTTTGCTTATGCTGGAATTGGCAAAGCATATTCTCAATAACTCCAAGATTTTATCATAGTTCACCAGCAAGTGTGACGCTAACCAGTCTTCTTCCCAGTAATCACACAACTTCCTATGTATCCAAAGGGGCTGAGACATTTCGTCCATCCAAGAGTCTGCGTGAGAGTGCACATCTCTCTTCACAGTTACCAAAACTGGAGGGCAATTGAAATGTCCTGTTGGTGGCTAAGCTGTAACATATCTAGACAATGACGTAGTATCCAGTGCTAAATGAAATATTGCATCAATAAAGGGGCATGGAGGATTCTTAACTATATATCACTAAGAGAAATGAGCCCATTGACAAGGGAGACATACTTCCCGGTATTCTGGGAAAGGTAAAATTATGAGGGCCATGAAAAAGACAGGGATATGGGTACACATGAGTTTTAGCACAGTGAAACATGCCTATAGAAAAGGATATCAACCCCAAACCATGTGTTGACCAATTATGTGAAGTCAATACAAATGTGGTTTGAGCATATCGGTATCTCAAATTAGATGCATTCACTGTAAAAGCCATGCACCACATTTTGAGGACATGTCCATGTAGTTTCAGGATGTGAAGAATCTCTTCACTTTCCTCTCAAATTTTGTGAGCCTAAACCTGCTCTTGAAGTTGTTTTATCCTTTAAAATCTGAGGCAAACACTCTTCAGCACTCCCTAGAGAGCGGCAGCTCTGCTCGGTCGGCTCACCCCTACATTGTATTCACTTCTCCGGGTGAACACTGAAGGAGACTGTCTAGAAGCCCACATTCATTTGCCACGCTGCCACTCCCAATGTAAATTCCACCTCGCAATCAGACCGTCCTTAGCACCTATCAAGCTTCTCTGAACACATCAGCTGCCTTTCAAGAAAGGTGGTGATTTTAATCAGTGTTGGCAGTGTTTGACTGTCCGTCCTGCCGCTACAGATCAATGGACAGCCCCCTTGCTGTTCCTCAAGGGGTCAAGATGGTGTGGCATCATCAGACACCATTCATGCCCATCTCAGTTACCGTATGTAAAAGGAATTCATTATTGTGGTGGAGGAAATATTCTCAAAATGTTCACCTGCCCCACCTCTGGAGTATTTTTAATATCTTTTATAAATCTTGATTTCCCTGCCTCTGAAGTACGGGTGTTATCCTCCTGAGGAGCTCAGAAGTGCTATGTATCAGGACTGAATGTCTAAAAGTGACATTGGAAGTGTGCCACCCAAAGCAGAGGGAGGGATGAACAATATACTCTGGATATTATAACAGGATGCCTTTGAACACAATCTGTCATCTTTGTTTTAAATCCCTACTGCCTCTATAAGTCAGATGTCATCTGAGAGCTAATTACACACCTTGATAAAGCTTCGGTGGTATAATCTTCAAAAATATTATTTCAATGGAATCATTTTATATGTTAACTTTGAAAATGTCAACAGCAGGGGCCAAGTGGGGGAACTTAGGAGGTCTAGGCATTTGCCATTTCAAAGCTTAGCTGTCAGGACAGGGCTGGGGGCAGCCTGCTGTGCTCTGTGTTCTGTATAAACATTTCCAGGAATATTTAGCAGATAATAGGGTTCCCACTGGGACTGTGCATTCAAAGGTGCCATATTGTTCCACCTACCTTGAAAGAGGTGGATGTCAAAGTTGGGAGTGCTGAGCTTTCCAGAGTGGGTTCTTGCCTGCTCTATTGGATTTCCAAATACACAAAGCAAGGAAAACCTCAAACACCTGCCCATTTTGAAGGAAAAGTGCTGAATGCTTGCTGGAAAAAAATAACATAGTGATCCATGTCTGAGTAATATTCAATGGCCTTGCGTCCTGCAGCAGGTCTGCGAGATAGTCTGACGACTTGAGAACTGAGGGCCACAATTCCATGCTTGCAGACTAACACCCATCAATCTGGGAAGCTCTGACATCAGTCTTGATTTCATGTGAGAAAATTAGATATAGTTAAACACAGTGACAGGAATCTATTTATTCCTGCAGCTTACTTCTAAAGACTCTTCTGAATTTGACCTGAAACAAAAACATAACCAGATCAAGTTAAAATGCAATCCTTCTGGTTAATTCTATGAAAGCAAATACAGTTTCTAGGGGTTTCTACACTTTAAATTCTTCAGCAGTGAGGAGGACACAGTCACAAAAATACTATACTTTGAAAGTAAGAAGAAGAAAAATATACTACACACTGATCCAAATAATATGCTCCAAAACCAAATTTTAGCTGCCTGCAATGGTCTAATTGAGCAGTATCCAAATATTGAGGATTTTTATCATGTATACAAAAAGAAATCATATGGTACACAGTACACACACACACACTTCGTAGACAGGTGTCACTGTGTTGCCACAGGCCTGTCTCAACGTCTAGAGCTGAAGCAATCTATCACTCCCCTCCAATTCCCAAAGAAGCTGTGACTAGCAGTGTTGTAGAAGGCCACTTGTTCATTCAGGCCACTCAGATTCAAAATATCCACACAGAATTGAATCACTGCTTAGCCTACTAACTCTAACTTCTTATTGGTTAGCTCTTACATATTAATTTAACCCATCTCTATTAATCTGTGTATTGCCCCGTGACTGTGGCTTACCTAGTAAAGTTCCGACTTCTGTCTCCAGGCCGGGTTACATGGGCTTCTCACTGACTCCGCCTTCTTTCTCCCAGCATTCAGTTTAGTTTTCTCCACCTACCTATATTCTGCCCTGTGTAGGCCCAAGACAGTCCTCTATTAACTAATGGTATTCACAACATACAGAGGGGAACCCCACATCATAGCAGGCTGTACATTAACCTTTCTTTTAAGTGTATATTTAAAACTTTCAAATGTCTGAGAAAAAAATCACTTCCATGAAAAAGCTTGCAAACAATTACAGCAGAAAGATATAAACATGAAAAAAAATGATACACAGCATGACGACCGTGTTCAACAAGTAAGGTAAAATGTGCCAAAGCAAGAAGCTGCTGTCTCACACTGCAGGAAGACTCTGGACGAGTGGAGGCAAGGCTTCATTGCTCCACTCAAGCCTACGCCCAAGACCAGTGAAAGCAAACTCTCAGATTACAGTAGCAACAGAAAGCTTAGCTACTATGAAGCCCCTTGAAACATTTCTTTCTCACGGTTTCAGCTTTTTTAGGAAGTGACATTCTTTATGCTGCCACCCTCTTCCATGAAACCTTTCACACCACCCTAGCCACCTTTGAAATAAAGCCTTTCAAAGCGCCAGGGTTGAAGCTGAGAAACCACCTTGGGAAGAAATCCTGCGGAAAGCCTTCTCCTTCGCTTGCCTTTCACTGCCCTCTAGTGGACATAGTTTACTATGGCATAGAAAACCGACGGTTCTGAATTCTGTTAAGTGGATTGCCTTCTGTCTGAATACTTGCTTTTTTTCTACTTTATTTTTATGTAAATGTCAACAAAACTTGGACCCAAAACAATCTCATAAAGAACATAAAACATAAAAAAATACAACTTTACATAGAGAATTGAAAATAAGAAAACTCCTCTCTCATAATGTAGCTAATTTTCTGAAAATCTGATCTTTGACAAGAAAGACAGTCAACTTCAATGGCAATTATTAGAGCCTGGAACCTCCTGAGATTCCAGATAGAAACTGTACTAAATTTTTTTTTCTTTTTATACATCTTCCTTCCCAAATAACTAATTTCCCTGCACGTTCTTATCTCACTCCGAAGAAAATTACATTCGGTCCAAGTTTCAGCTCAAGAGTTTATTGCTAAACAAAAAATGCTGGCCGTGATTTGTGAGGCAATTGAAGGGAAAACGCCCTCATCTATACCCACCAGACGCCAACCTTTTTGTCCCCTTGTACAGTTGCTGCTGAGCTGCTTTACATAAAGAAAGAATAAACGTGATCTACAAAGCCATTAATAGATTTGATTACATTTGTATAGCAAACGACTGGGCCAACATGTCAGCCAGGGTATTCTAAATGTTAATCCAAGGGCTGCTCACTGCTCAGGGGACTGCTGCTAAGACAGGGAACTGATGAGAGCCTCTACATCACACATGTGAATCACTTTTGGAACGTGAAAACAGGTCTTAAAATAATAATAATAATAATCACAATTATGTAAATAATCTGTAGGATTAAACAAAAAGGTAAAAAAGTAAGTAGGAACAGTGAACTTGGGGCCACGGGGAAGAAATACAAATCTATGAAGGTGGGACTAGGATACCATTTTTGTGGGACCGATGGGATAGAGGTGACCACGAGCCCTAGCTGTTATTTGAAAACACATGTCAAGTTCCATAAACACCTACCTATATCTGTCTCTCCATCTACTTCCTCTGCTTATCTCCTCTCCCCACTCTGTTCTGAGTCTAGCACTTGCCTAATTCAGGGATGGTCCCTATACAAAATATTGTTTTCCTTCTGAGAATGCAATCACAGTTTAATACTTTCTGAACAAACCAAGGAAGCACTGTGATGTGGATGCAACAGAAATTCAAACAAAATTGAGAAGAATTTCGCCACAAGAATTTTGTTATTCAAGAAAAAAGCTGAGAGCATCTTTTTCTTTGAGGTCAGGCTTACTTTTGCTCCAACTCTCATAAGTGAAATAGACTAGGTAGACACACACATGTGCACGCACAAACACACACACACACACACACACACACACACATACAAATACATATGTTGGATAGAACTGATAGGTATAAAAGTACAACGCCTTTAGCCCAAATTAGCTTTTAATAATTAAACCCACTGTGGTTGCAGCAATTTTCATTTCTAAAGGGAATAACTAACTGCATTCTAACTCAGAGTATTGGCAAATCAAAACAGAGAATGCCATATTTTAAAAGATCCTAAATCCTGAAGAAACCACTTGAAAGATCTTTGAGTAGTTGTTGCTTATTGTGCTGAAAGAAAGGAAGCTTAGTAACGGCTGGGAAAGTAGGAGCGTTCCCTAGTTTTGTGTAATTTTGTGAAATACAAAGTGCTGTAAAGATATTAAGAGACTTCAGTTCTCTTTTGGCTTCGCAGTCAAAGAATGCAGCATATTCTCCTTCACTTAAATAGTCCTTCATATCAAATTTTAATATGTACACTTGGTGCTGAAAACACAAGTCTTTACTCAGCTCTATTGTTGAATCATTCAGCAGCCAAACTAGGAACACACTGAAATGTCTGTCACGGCCCTAATGGCTGTGTTCCTTCCAAGTGCGTGTGCTGAAATCACCCAGAGTGATGGCATCATGAGGTGGAGGTGTAGATGCTGATTCCCAGGGAGAATCCTACATGAAAGATTAGGATCACTATGAAACAGGTCTAGGAGAAAACCTTCACTCAGTCCTTCACTCCTTCTATGTGAGCATAATGCAAGAGGGTGCTAAGCAAAACAGAAAATGGGGCCTTAACCTGCTCCCATTCTGCCTTGATCTTGGTCTTGCAAGCCACCAAAATTGTTTGAAATGAAATCTTGCTGTACATAGACTACCAAGATTATGGTTTTTTGGTTCTACAGCACAAATTAACAAAAATAAATTCCAAGAAAAATTTGTATAGGTTGCCAAGGGATTAAGGAGATAAAGGGCGAGGGAACTAAGGACTTGGAGAATTTGATATGTGATATTTTAAAGTAGGAATCAAACAGCATCGCAATGTAGAAGATACAGAAATTTGATACACATCTGTCTAATTGTTTATCCCTATCACTGCATTATTAGCACCATTCTAGCATCCTGGGAAACAGTGGGGACTCTGGAGTAGAGCTACCCAGCTGTATCGTAAACTAGCTGTGTTCTTCCACCTGAGAAGTGATCATAAAAATAGTTTCTATGTCAAGGGTCAGGGTTGGGAAAGGAGTGATAGGCATCGTGTCAAAGCACAAAGGTGATAAGAAACCACTGAAGCATCCCAAGAAGGTAGATGACAAGGATCAGGCTTTTGAACAGAAATAAGAGGAGGAGAAGAGGAGCTACAAACAAACATCATGAGAAAGGCTCCCTTGCTACAGGCAGAGTTAAGAAAGCTGGCCAGAAGTAAGCTATTCCTGAAACAACCTGAAATGGTGGTGGCCACTCTCTCGTCCTTTCCAGACACTGAGATTTCCTTTCAAAACACCTTGGAATCTGTTGGACATTGAATTAAACATTTCTGGGAAAAAATTTCTCCCATGTCTTAGGTTTGCCATGAGGAGTGATGGACAGATGCATTAGCAGTGCTTACCATGTAACACATGTGTTATTGCCATTACTTTATAACCTGCTTTTATCAAAGCTACAGAGAGGCTAGGGAGCTCAGAGCACCAAAACCTTATGCTGTTCTAGATCCAGATAATGCCTCCCCTTGGAGAACAACAGTTGCTGGCTGTATACACATCTTGAAATCTACTGAAGTTAAGGATAAAACACTGGATCACAAAACTTTTATGACTGCTTATCTTGACCAAAAGAAACCACACAATAGGACAGGACAATGATTAGTATTTGTAATACAATGAAAGGCCTTATTGGTAATGCAAAGGGCCTTGTTTCTGTGTACCTACAGAACGTCTCAGGGCCCTTAAAAGTTGGGTGCTTCTTCCATGCAAAAGTTTCTTGAATTAAATAAATGTGTTAGTAAAACAAAAAAAACAGTAGGAATAAAATCAAAATATTACTTTGAATACCAAATGAAGGCTGCTAGAAAAATGTAGCCTGGATCCAAACTCAGCAGTTTAGTGATGCCAGTGTGTGGGTGACACCCTCACATCGAGGACCAGAGGAAACCTTTACATCTGCGTTCTCCCAAAAACAAGAGGGATTATATCCTTAGTATAAAACCCACCTTCCTAGGAACAAAGTCAATGGGCCGAAATACTTCATTATGAAAACATTATGGAAAAACATTTCCTACCCCAATATCCCCCCAGCTTCCTCCACCCATTAGTTTTAGCAATTAATGATATAATCAGTGGAGGGAGACTATGGCACTGAGGAGTTGTCTTCAATCAGGACAAGACCTTTTCCACCTCTCCAAGGACATTCCCCACTATCAACCACAGTTCTTCTTAAAAGTCTTCCTGAGTAATTAGGCTTTGCTCCAAAAAGACTCTGATGTGGCTCAGATTAAGAAAAAAAAAAAAAAGTCGTTCAACAAACACAGCTGAAAGTCAGCCCCTTTTTGTTTTCTAATCAGTTAGCTTTCTCAAATGCTATCTGGTATAGTATTTCATAAATTCTGCAATAAGACCACATAATGATGTTAGAATAAAAAAGTATGCTAATAAAACACCAACAGCTGAAATTCCAAAGGTTTGTATTTAAAGGCCTCCCCATTATTAGCATCCTAGTGAGAATTTAAAGATCATAATTAAATCCTCTTCAAGTTAAAGGGAAGTAGGTTAAAGCCAACATCAAAAAAGTTTCCCTAGTGGATTTAACACGTGAAATGTATACTATAAATCAATACCCAAATCTAAGACAATTATTTGTTAGTTTTAGTTAACAATTATAGTTAATATTGACTGTCAGCTTCAAAGGACCTAGGATCACCTAGAATATAAATCTACTGCGAACATGTTTGTGAAAGTGTTTCTAGAGCCAGTTGAGACAGGAAGATGCTCCCTAGATAGGCTATAGTTTGGGGTGAAAATAAAGAAGAAAGCAAGCTAACTAGGCACATACATTCATCACTCTCTGTTTCTTGACTATGGCTGCAATCCTACCAACCACTCCAAGTTCCTACCAGAAAGACTTCCACACCATAACGAAATATACCCTCAAACTGTAAGTCAACATAAGCCCTTGCTTCCTTAAGAGATTTTTGTCAGGCATTTTATCACAGTCACAAGAAAGAAACTGACACACATGATTTATAACAAAAGTAAAGTGGAATAAATTCAGGCCTGACCAACAATGACCCTACGGAGTCCTTGAGACTGTTTTCCTGTGTGTTAGCAACTAATGCTTGAGATTAAATCTCTCTAAGAATCTTGGCCCATTTCTACCCTACAGTCTCATCTAAAACCAATGGATCCCACCTTTCCTCTCCAAATGAACCAGCTACCTGTAGAAACACCTTAGCCCTCTTGACCCCTTCTGATGTGGATGTTACTGGTACCTTAAGCATCTTTGGGTCATTCCTCAGAATAGAATCTATGATGTGTACCTCCAAGTATGAGGCAGAGATCTGAATTTGATGTTCAAGTGTTTACTTTTACATGGAATTTTAAAGCTCTTGAATTGTTTGTTTGACATTTATTAACCATTTGCATATATGGTTTACTATTAATTAAAATTTGGGTTTAATTGGTGGTTCACACATTTAATCCCAGCTCTTGGGAGACAGAAGCAAGCAGATCTCTGAGTTCCAGGCCAGCCTGATCTACTGAGTGAGTTCTAGGGCAGCCAGAGATACACAAAGAAACCCTGTCTCACAGAGAGGAGAGGTAAACAGAAACAAAATTTCAGGGTTATTTTTTAAGTATTCTGAGACATATGTGCTTATTACCAAGGTTTTTTAGTGATTATGGGGATTTTTTTTCCAAATTTTGAAAACTACTCCCTAGTTATATAAATTTGGATCCATTATCTCACTCTGAACATACTTCATTTTTCAATAGAATTACAGTTTCCCTGTTTTAAGCTTGTATTACTTTTCTGAGATTGCCATAATAGTAGCTTAAGACCACTTTTTTTTCTCCCAGCTCTGGAGGCTGTGAAAGTCCAAAGGCTGAGACACCATCTCGGTGATTTCCTCTGACCACTACCTCTCTAATACCATATTTTGCTTTTTTCCAGAAAGTTCTCATGTGTGTACATTTATACCCTCATATCTCAACTTCTCTTAAAGGAACTCATCATTCTATTCAAAGGATTACATCTTAAAGAATATATTAGCATTAAATACGTCTATTAAGTTCCTATCTCTAAGTTCAGTCATCTGAGATAGCAGGCAGGGGTCAGGGTTTTCACATGTGAGTTTAAGGTATGCAAATAAGCAAATAAACAGGTGATTACATAATAAAAGAAACTGTGCTGTCAAAGCCTTATGTGCAGACTTTCTGATACATAGTCCCAGCACGTAGAGCAGCTCCTGCCTTATATTAGGCACTTAATTCCTGTTAAACAAAGAAAACAAAATAAGCTCTAAAAAGCCCTTTCACCCCTCTCTCACTGGCTGGCCTCAAATCACACTTTAAGAAAATGTGTGGTGCTCTTATCTGCATGAAAAGTTTGGCATGCAGACCAGCGTACTCCTTTGCACATTTCTGCACTATGCCCAGTAAAACCGTCTACAGAGCTCCAGAGCACAGGTTTGCTGACTGCCTGAGTCAGATACGGGACCTCCCACCCCAACTCTCAGTAAACTCTTTCCTGAGAATTCTTGTTCTGTTTGAGGACAGCAGTTAAATAGCAATTTAACTTTGGGGTTTAGGGTCCCCTCAAAAAGTTTTATATGGGGCTGAAGAGATGTCACAGAGGTTGGGAGCACTGGATGCTCTTCCAGAGGACCTGGGATCAGTTCCCATCACCCACATAGCATCTCACAACTGTCTATGACTCCAGTTTCAGTGGATCTGGCATCCTCACACAGACATATACATAGGCAAAATACCAATGCACATAAAATAAAAATAAATAATTTTTTAAAACTTTATGCACTAATAAAAATAACAAGTTGAAGTTTCAGGGGACGGCCTCAAATTCACAATGTAGCCAAAGATAATCTTGAATTTCTGATCTTTCTGCCTCCTCCATCCAAATGCTAGGGTTCCGGGCATGAGCCACCAGGTGCAACCACACTGAATCATGGCAGTAGAGCCCAAATCTTCATACACACCACAAGCCTAGCCCCCAGAAGCTGTTCTTGATCTTGAAATGCATTTAATTCACTGGACTGAAAATCTACTTGTAAAAGGAAACAGAACCCTTGCAAAGATTTCTGTCCCACCCATTTTAATGTCCTTTCCACGCCATTATTGTCGCTTCCTACATTACTACCGTCCCTCCTTGTCATGTTCTACGAGAGAGAAAAATTCATCAACTATCTTCCCTACTTCTTACCTTTTTGAGGCTCTTGTTTCTTTCATTTTTCTACATGCACTTACCAAGATGTTGAGTTGTCTCTGTCCCTGATCAGTGACTAATTTCCTTTCCTTCAGAACTAAAGAAACTCTTAATTGCCGCCTGCCATATCCCTGACATAATCCTAACGCTATCACATCACAATGAACAGGAGGCCCATTAATAAACATGCGGCCCTGTGAAGAATTTCACTGATCTCTCTCCAGGTCATTAAATCTATACATGTTTCATGGGCAATAAAAGAGAAATCGGGAATGATAATGGCAGCGGTAGGAGGCTGTGGCTGCCCTACTCTCTTTTAACCACCAGAAACGACGGGAAATGATCCATGTATTTTTTAAATATGTATATATTCTATTCATTATTGCTAATTTCAAATGCCTATGCGTATTTCACAGGCAACTGGTTCATAAATAAAAAGGCTGAGATTACAGCATTAAATTCTCCCAAGTAAGAACATGATATTCTGTTTAATTATACACAGAGATGTGGGGTTGCTCTCCAGCTAGAGAAGTTTCTGTGTGAGAGGGACTTGTAGGGCAGCTACAAGCACAATACATTTCTGCTTGTCACCTTTCGTGATGTGCATGTGGATGTAACCATGGGTTAATAAGAGACCAAGCATATGCATAACCAGGTTCTAATTTTTTTAAAAAAAATCATCAAACCAATAAAAATAAAATTGGCTTGCAAACTTATTCTTTAAAGCTAAAAGCAATGCAATAATTCATACCATAAGATAGGCTACAATTACTTTGGAAGTTTTACCCCTATTTGTCACCTTACAGGTAAATTTAAACACAAACCATATATCATAAAAAAAGAATGCTTAAAATATCTAATGTTTAAAATTAGCCAATTCTATCATAAGAAACATTCAAGTAACACTGTCAAAAGTGGTAAGAATTAAAAACCATATGATCATTTCATTGGATGCTGAAAAAGCATTTGACAAAATTCAACACCCAATTATGATAAAGGTGTTGGAGAGACTGGGGATACAAGGATCATACTTAAATATAAAAAAAGCAATATGCAGCAAGCCGACAGCTAACATCAAATTGAATGGAGAGAAACTCAAAGCCTTTCCACTAAAATCAGGAACACGACAAGGCTGTCCACTCTCTCCACACCTCTTCAATATAGTGCTTGAAGTTCTAGCAATAGCAATAAGACAACATAAGGAGATCAAGGGGATTCAAATTGGAAAGGATGAAGTTATACTTTTGTTATTTGCAGACAATATGATAGTGTACATAAGCGACCCCAAAAACTCTACCAAAGAACTCCTACAGCTGATAAACACCTTTAGTAATGTGGCAGGATACAAGATCAACTCCAAAAAATCAGTTGCCCTCCTATACACAAAGGATAAAGAAGTAGAGAGAGAAATCAGAGAAACATCACCTTTCACGATAGCCACAAGTAGCATAAAATATCTTGGGGTTACTCTAATCAAGGAAGTGAAAGACCTATTTGACAAGAACTTTAAGTCTTTGAAGAAAGAAATTGAGGAGGATACCAAAAATGGAAAGACCTCCCCTGCTCTTGGATTGGGAGAATCAACATAGTAAAAATGGCAATTCTACCAAAAGCATTCTATAGATTCAATGCAATCCCCATCAAAATCCCATCAAACTTCTTCACAGACCTTGAGAGAACAATAATCAAGTTTATATGGCAAAACAAAAAACCCAGTATAACCAAAACAATCTTATACAATAAAGGAACTTCTGGAGGCATTACCATCCCTGACTTCAAACTCTATTACAGAGCTACAGTATTGAAAACAGCTTGGTATTGGCATAAGAACAGAGAAGTCGACCTATGGAATCGAATAGAAGACCCGGATATTAACCCACAAACCTATGAACATCTGATTTTCGACAAAGGAGCTAAAGCTATACAATGGAAGAAGAAAAACATCTTTAACAAATGGTGCTGGCATAACTGGATGTCAACCTGTAGAAGAATGAAAGTAGATTCATATTTATCACCATGCACAAAACTCAAGTCCAAATGGATTAAAGACATCAACATTAATCTGACCACTTTGAACCTGATAGAAGAGAAAGTGGGAAGTAGTCTACAAGATATAGGCACAGGAGGCCACTTCCTAAGCAGAACCCCAGTAGCACAGACAATAAGAGAAACAATGAATAAATGGGACCTACTGAAACGGAGAAGCTTCTGTAAAGCAAAGGACACTGTCAGTAAGACAAAAAGGCTACCTTCGGACTGGGAAAAGATCTTCACCAACCCCTCATCAGACAAAGGCCTGATCTCCAAAATATACAAAGAACTCAAGAAACTAGACACTAAAACTCTAATTAACCCAATTAAAAAATGGGGTACTGAACTGAACAGAGAATTAACAACAGATGAACTTCGAATGGCCAGAAGACACTTAAGGACATACTCAGCCTCCTTAGCGATCAGGGAAATGCAAATCAAAACCACTTTGAGATATCATCTTACACCTGTCAGAATAGCTAAACTCAAAACCACCAATGATAGCCTATGCTGGAGAGGATGTGGAGTGAGGGGAACACTCATCCATTGTTGTTGGGAATGCAAACTTGTACAGCCACTGTGGAAATCAGTGTGGCGGTTTCTCAGGAAACTGGGAGTCAACCTCCCTCAGGACCCAGTAATTCCACTCTTGGGAATATATCCAAGAGATGCCCTATCATATTACAAAAGTATTTGTTCAACTATGTTCATAGCTACACTATTTGTAATAGTCAGAACATGGAAACAACCTAGGTGCCCCTCAATAGAAGAATGGTTAAAAAAGGTGTGGAACATATACACATTAGAGTTTTACTCAGCGGTAAAAAACAATGACATCTTGAATTTTGCTTGCAAATGGATGGAAATAGAAAATGCTTTACTGAGTGAGGTAACCCAGACCCAAAAAGAGGAATATGGTATGTACTCACTCATAAGTGGTTTCTAGCCATAGTTAAAGGTCTTTGAGTCTATAATTTGTGATCCTAGAGAAGCTAAATAAGAAGGTGAACCTGAAGAAAACCATATAGTTATCCTCCTGGATATTAGAAGTAGGCAAGATTGCCAGGCAAACTTGGGTGCACGGGGGGGGGGGGGGAGGGGGAGAGGGTGGAAGTAAGGGGAAATGGCTAGGGAGAGGGGAGAGGGGGAGGATTGGGGATGGCTTAGGGGAATGGGAGGGGGGAGGGAGGAAGGATGGTTATGGGAGCAGGGAAGTTTATATCTCAACTAAGGGAGCCATTTTAGGGTTTGCAAGAGACTTGATTCTGGAGGGGTTCCCAGGCCCAAAGAGAAGTCCCCAGATTGTACTCTGGGCAGCAGAGGAGAGGGTGCCTGAACTGGCCTTGGCCCATAACCATACTGATGAATATTTTGCATGTCACCACAGAACCTTCATATGGCGATGGATGGAGATAGAGAGAGAGAGAGACATATTGGAACACTGGACTTAACTCCCTAGGTCCAAATGAGAAGCAGAGGGAGGGAGATCGTGAGCAAGGAAAGCAAAATCAGAGGGGGCCTTCATCTGACGATGGATGGAGATAGAGACGGAGACACACATTGGAGCACTGGAAGTCAGGACGGCGAAGGGTGCGTTCACCCACTGATACAAGGGAACTGATCGAATGAGAGCTCACCACGGCCAGCTCGACTGGGACTGAACGAGCATGTGATCAAACCGGACTCTCTGAATGTGGTTGACATGGGGGCTGACTGAGCCCCCAAGGTCCAAATGAAGACTGAGAAGCCATTGACAATGGCAATGGGTCTTGTTTCGTCTGCATGGACTGGCTTTTTGGGATCCTGGCCTGTTTGGATGCTCACCTTCCTGGACCTGGAGGGAGGGGAAAGGAACTTGGATTTCCCACAGGGCAGGAAACCCTGACTGCTCTTGGGAATGGTGAGGGAGGAGGAGAGGGAGTGGGGGGATTGGGGGGAGCGGGAGGGTATTGGGAGGAGGGGAGGAAGTGGAAAGAGTGTTTTCGGATACTTGAATAAACAAGTCTGACAGGAAAAAAAATGGTAAGAATTGGCTATTACCAGACAGTGTTTGAGATTTTTTTTTCTTTTTTAAGGAAACAGGGTTTCTCTGTATATCTACCCCTCGACCTTTGGGTGAGAATCTTATCTTTATAAATGAATAAGTTGAAAGGAATGTATTTAGTATGTTTGAGATGATGCAGGAACCTAAAAAAAATAAAGATTCTGAGAAGCTTCAAAGACTGTGTATTATTTAAATTTTGTCTTTAAGATTAATATAATTACAAAATATCACCATAGAACATTCATCCAGCAACTGATGGAAACAGAGGCAGAGACCCGAATCAGAGCACAGTTGAAGAGTGGGAAGAATGAGAATATGAGCAAAGAGGTCAAGACCATGATGGGGACACCCACTGAAACAGTCTGCCTGAGCTAATGGGAGCTCACAACACCAGCCAGACTGGGAAGGAACAAGTATAGGACCAAACAAGTCCCTCTGAATGTGGGTGACAGTTGCATGGCTGGGGCAAACTGAGGGGCCACTGGCACTGGCACCAGGATTTATCCCTACTGCATGTACTGGCTTTTGGGGAACCTATTCTCTTTGGATGGATACTTTGTTCAGCCTAGATATAGGGGGTGGCTATGGACATTCCCCAAAGCAAGGTGCCTTACCCTCTTTGAGGAGTGGATGGGGGTGGAGGAGTAAGTGGAGGAAATGAGAGGAGGGAGAGGGAGTGGGAACTTGGATTGGGATGTATAATGAAAAAAAGATAGTTTTTCTTTTTTGAAAAAATAAAAATAAATTAATATAATTACATTTCCCCCCTCCATTTTCTCCCTTCAAACCCTCCCACATGCCCCCTCCACTCTCCTTTAAATTCAAGGCCTCTTTTTTCACTATTTGTCATTGCAAATAACTAATATAACTGACTCAGTCACATAATGTTATTGTTATGTATGGGAAACCCTGTGTGTTTTGAGGCATGAGTCTAATGTAGAGTGGACAGTCATCTAGACGTATGATGACACAGATGGCTGTGTCCAAAGTGGATGACCTTATTAAGGCTTGTTTGTTCCAATTCTTCACTGTCTTTGTCTTCAGAGGTGATCATTCTTTCCTCCGAGTATTTGGAGGGGACTTCTGCTGCTTCTAGGGCAAGGGTCATATGGCTTCATTCAGGGGAAGGTTGATAGTTGCTCAGGAGAAGTAGTAACTCATTACTTGAAAAGCAAAATATTAAAACAATCATCTACATTTTTATAAACTCAGAGATGCATGATTGCTTTGGGAAACCCTAATAAAGGACTGTGAATCTTCAACATATGTTTAAAGATGACAAACTTTCAAATAGGTATTTCATTGTCAACAGGCCTATAGGGAAATGAACTTTCTTACTATTTATTAAAAATTTATTTCTGTTATGAAATACATTTAAACCATGCTTAAAATATTGGCAAAAATTATCTGTCTAAAAACAAGTCAAACAACACCAAATTAAAACAGCTAAAAGTAATTATTTGGCTTCGTTGATCTTGAATATGCACAGAAAAAAATAATAATCCAAAAGTATCACAGTTATAACAGACCCCCAATATTTAAAATAGATAAAATTTATAAAGTTTCTTGGTATGTGGAGGTTTCATATACATACTATGTATGTAAATTCATATATAAAAATAATTTAGGTCTCCTATGAATAATATACATATGAGACAATTCCAGAGAAAGGGTGAATCCAAAAAAGGTGACTTTGAACCCTGACTTATATGGCTTCTTTAGCAAAAAAAATGATAAGTTTACAGATATGATAATACAAAGGAAAAGGACTTTGAGACTTCAGACAGCAATTTGGGAAAAGACAAACAAATGGGAAATAAAGTTTAGCTAGCAAAGCTGTTTAATAAAGAATCCTCCACTATCATACCAGAGCCTGTGAGGGCCTAGGGTTGTCTTCACAACTGGATTAAGCTTTGCTCTTCTTCCTTTAAGTGTGGGGCTGTGGTGCGGGACTCAAACACCTTTTGTTTTTGTTAATATATGTCCTTTTAGGCAAATAAAAAGACAGAGAACTTTCAAGCTCCTGCTTCTTCTCAATTGTCTTTGATGCAATAATCCTTCATATTTTGAAGTGGTGTGTTTTGATCTCTCTCAATAGAACGATTTTCATAACGTGAAAATCCTATGAACAGGTGGTAGAGGGAAGTAGGCAAGTCCCACAGGGAAAGAAAACCAAATTGAAAGGGAAAGTGCTAGTACCAGGGAAGGCATCTAACTAAACTCCAGCCATAAGAAAAACAAAAGAAGATTCACTGTCTTATTGAAGGGCAGTTTCTAAGAAAACTCAGAGGGACCCATAAGGAAATTGACTCAATTCTGCCTTTGTAGATATGGCTAAAAAGTTGATCTCTAAAGATTAGCAATAAAATTGATGTGGCAACTTCTGACCTCTCTCGATCTGATGGGAGGAGAATATAAAACAGCTCTTAACTCCAAAGTAAACTCTGACATCAAAGTATGTAGCTGATTTCTGTCTCTGCAGCTTTACAGGCAGGGCATCTCAGGGAAATGACTTCTCCATCCCTCTCCCTATTCAGGTCAGTCAGCGTGAGTTAGTGTTTAATATTGGTGCACGGCATGTTCAAAGCAGAGTTAACTATTGTAACAAATATGGCTCTTTGGTTTGTTTGTTTCTTCACATCTTACTTCAGTTGGTATCTTCTCTCATCGTCACTAAGTGTTTATAAGTCAGCAACCATTAATTTGGATTCATTCTAGGAAATAACAAACCAATAATGCTTCACAAACATAAAACACACCATCAATGGAGTCTTCGTGGACTTCTGGATTCCTAAAAAAAAAAAGCTAAGCCATCTGACAGTAAAGCAGGGAAGAGGAACGGTGGTCCTTGGATGAAAAAAGAAGATGGCTGACAGGGATAAGAAGTTCAGAGCAGGAAGGCACCCAAGAAAAACATTTGAAGGTGCAATTCATTGGATTCAATTAAAAGTGCACTTATTTCTCTCTCTCTCTCTCTCTCTCTCTCTCTCTCTCTCTCTCTCTCTCTCTGTGTGTGTGTGTGTGTGTGTGTGTGTGTGTGTGTGTGTGTGTGTGTGTGTGTTTCTCGTTCTTTACCTATTGGAGAAATTTTGCTGAAATCTGTCTCATTATTAATTGTCTGTCTTTTGTCCACTTGTTTAAACCTACTTCTGTATGTTCTGGATACTGCTCCCTTATTAGGTGTACGAAGAGAACTATTAAGGAATAGGAAGTGAAGCCACGGGAGGGGACAGGAATGGGAAACAAAGAGAGTGAATAGGACTGAAAGATATTTTGTATGTTTGCATGTGTATACATGCCAGTGTGAGTGTGTATGCATGTGTGTGAGAGTCTCTGTATGTGAAACACTACAATGAAGCCTATGATTGATTAGCAACATGCACTAATCAGTTCTCAGAAACACAGAAGCATGGCTCTTGCATCATTCCATTCTCTCTTCCTCTTTGTTTGTGCTATTATCGAGACAAGTTTCGTCTGTACATCTATCAACCCTAATAGCACTTAGCGCTGTTGTTTTTATAAACTTATGAGCTTTGAAAAACCTAAGGTGGAAAGAGAAATAAGTACAAAGCTTTAGCATTCACAAAGGAAACCTTCCATCCTTTCCAGGCCTCAACTTACTCCTACAGCTGAGGGGCCATCTAGTGCTGCTGTCAGATTTCTTCCTACACTCTTTACACTACCACACTCAAACTGAGTTTATTCAGATAGAAAATGTGAGAATTTGCACGATTAACATAGCAGTATTTTAAGTCAATGAAGAGAAAACACAGGCAAAAATGCAATTTTATGATCTTTAATAATCACCTAACTTTTGTAACTCTGAACCTGGCATTTTGACAATGCTCTATCTGAGTATAAGTCACTTTTCATTTATATTACTTGACATTTTCTGAGTTTTTAGATTGCACATGGACACTTTTAATCAAATCTGGAGTTTTATTGTATTATTGTTCTCTTAATTTTTGTTTCTCTTCCCTTGTAGTGTCCTCAGTCTCTGAGGTTCTGTTTATTGTTTTAATTTTCTTTTATTACCCATTTAGATTGAATAATCTTTATTGACTTATTTTCAAATTTGAATATATTTTTTCCTGCCAGCAATACATACTGCTAAAGACTTCTAGTGAATTCTTCATTACAATCATTATACTTTACAGACCCATAAATCCCATAATCCCATGGTATGCTTTACTTCTTTCTAGCTCCAATGTACTTGGTGAACATTGCTGTTACATCCTTATCCATTCCTTCGTTTTCTAAATAAAGTGTTCATAATAGTTGTTTTGGCATCTCTGTCTGCTAATCTTAGCAACTGGACAAAAGGCAGTTTCTTGCTTGTTTTATGCATATGAAACATATTTCTTTATTTACATGTTTCATAATACTTTAAAATTAGAAAACTCATTTAATTTTTGTTATTAGATTTTTTTATCTTGTTTGTTTGTTTGTCGAAAGTAAGCTGAAACTCACAACAGAACCCAGGTTAGCCTTGAACTCATTGAAATCTTCCTGACTCAGTGTCCGATGTGCTATTACCGGCATGAGCAACCATATTCATAATCAGTTCAAATGGGAAATTTTAGAATTTGTAGTAGTGAATCAATTGACAGATTCCCCAGGGGTTGTTTTCTTAGATGTTTATTTGGTGAGGGCTAACCTGATCTTGTGAAGTGAGTTTCTCCTACATTGAAGGAGAATCCCTTGGTTAGATTTTTCTTCTCTATTTCCCTTTTTATATACATTTTCTGCCAATTAACAACAACCCCTTTGTGAGTTGGAGTTTTATCCCTTAGCATGTGTTATGTGTGTATCTTACTGGTTGCTGTAACAAGTTCACAGAATTTGTAATTTGCTTTCACCTGTTTATTCAGGGACTAGTTACTTTGAGACCTTTTCTTTGGTAGTTTCTAAGAAGCTACACTTTTGGTCATAGGATTCATCAAGAGATTCCAGAGAAACACAACTAATAGGATACATATTACTAGAAAGGGTTAAGGAATGAATTCACACATCTTTGCAAGTAACCAAATGCATATTCTATGGGGTAGACCAGTAGGCTGAGACCCAGGGAAGTGCCGATGTTATCTTTTGACTCTGAAGGCAATTTGAAGACATAATTCCCTACTAGTCTGAGAATCTTGGAGTTATTTTTACTATTAAAGATTTTTAACTAATTGAGCACCAATCCATTTTATAGAGGGATAATCTATTTCATGGTATAGGAGGTTCTTCTGTCTATGTGTTGTTTTCATTGGTTGAATAAAGAAACTCCTTGGCCTTTTGATAGAGCAGCACTTAGGTAGGCAGAGTAGACAGAATGAAATGCTGGGAGGAAGAAGGGTAGAGTCGAGACACCATGGATCTCCTGCCTGGAAACAGATGCTGGTTAGAATCTTGCCGGTAAGCCACAGTCATGTGGCAAGGCACAGGTTGATGGAAATGGGTTGAATTGGGATGTAGGAATTGACCAGTGGGAGGTTGGAGCTGATGGATCAGGCAGTGTTTAAATAAATACAATTTTTTTGTGTGATTATTTCGGGTGTAAGCTAGATGGGCAGGATGGAACAAAGGGCCCCACTCCCTTCAACAATTTCACTCATTTTTTTCTGATTCTAATATAGATAACATCTAAAGACTACCTTCAAAACAGCATTTAGATGGATACTTGATAAATGTCTCAGTGTTCTAACCTACCCAAATTGGCAGAAAATTAAACATCATAGGCAAGTACATAACCTTCAAATTGCCAAGGTAGCATATCATAGTTTTTAATTTGTTCTTTGGAAGTTTCATACAACATATTTCTATAATAGTTACCATCCCCAGTCTTTCCAGATCCCTTCTCCTTCCTTACTCACCAAACATTGTGTCCTTCATTTTTTAAAATATAAAAATCCTTAAATACCAATTTATTCTGCCCAAATATTCTGGAATATGTAGTCATACACTTTAGAGTGATCAACTTTCAAGGATTACACTTCTAGGAGAAAACTATCTCTCCCTTTCCCAAAAGTTAATATTTGCCAATAACTTCATTGTCAGGGGTGGTATTGTATAACCAACTCTCCTCTCCCTGAATCAATTTGGTCTGGCTTGTGTTTGCCAAATTTTGTGCATGCTGTTGCAAATACTAGGATTTCATATGTGTAGCTGCCCTGCTGTGTCCAGAAAATATTTCCTTGTGTCATTTACCACCTCTGACTCCTACACTCTTTCCGGTCCCTCTTCTATGACGACCCCTAAGTAGCTTACTATTACTAAGTTGTCACTGTTTGGACTTTTTTGGTAATCAGTATATTGAAGCAAGGACAACTACACAGACTTCATGACACTGGTATGGGTCACATGATATTGATGACCACAGTCAAAAGTGGAAAAGTAAAGCTAAAAAGAAGCCTAGCTGACCAACACTGATAATTCAACAATGAAAATCATACAGAAGAAAATTTCCTTATTTTGGAAAGAATAGAGGGGTTATAATATCAATAAGAGAGGAAAAACTCTGCTACCACAGACCCTATTGTAAGGGGTGTGCAGACTTGGGATCAGGATCATATTAGATACAAGCAGCAGAGTTTATTTGTAAAATATAGTATCAATTAAAAATATTTGCCAAAAAAAATGTTTTATTAAGCCTATATGTCAATGAAGCTTCTGCTGTGTTGATGAGTATGTTGTCCTGGGAGAATGTGTCCAAATATGCATCATGCCCTTCACTGAATGTTCCTATGTGGGAGCAACCAGCTGTGCACACAACTTTCTCAATCCTCAGATTTTGCAAGATCTCAGGACCTTTGGCTACCTCTTTTTCTGATTTTTTTTCTGTGAACATTTACACTGCTATTTTACTTATAATCTGAAGCTACTGATCCCTTCCTAATTGCTGTCCACCAGAGGAGAATAGAGTCCACTCCTTGTTCTGAAGGGGGTCATTCCCATCACACAGAACTGTGGAGCAATTTGTCCTCACGGTCTGCCTTTCTGCTGAGAAAGATCCTTACACAGCTGCCTCAAACTTAAGACAGCACCCTTCCAAGAGTGAAACCACCCAGCACTGTAAGTGGGCAGTGTGGTGGGGGAAGCCTTGGACTTCTTGGCTTACTTCTCTTAGGGTAATATGCCTACACTAAAAATGAGTTGGAGTAAGGACAGACTTTAGTCTCCTCAGCCTGCTACCACAATGGAACCTCTTCTCTAAGAGTGGGGGCTATAAGAAGTAGGAGGAACTCCACCCCACCTGACTGCAGAAAAGCTCTTGCAACACATTGCTGGGTGGGTGGTGAGTGGAAAGAGTCAATATCAGCAGCCTGTCCCTCTTAGGGCTACCTCTATCCTTAGCAGAATATCTCAGCAAAAGCTGCTAGGTACAGAAGCTATGAGACAGAAGGAGTTGAAACTTCTGTTTATGATGCAGATACTGTAGACCAAGAGTTATGTGTATACTCTAGAGTAAAAGATTAATATGATTTCCAGGGACAGCAAATGAAGTTGTTATATCATTTTCACCAGTCAAATGTGTGTTTTACTTGGAAGAACATCCATGGAATAACTTCTGAATTTCTATAGTCCTGACATTTTCTTTTTACAGAACCAAGATCTCCTTGGTCATTTTCCCTGCCTAAGGGAAAGCATGCCTAACACAAATACCTGCCCTTTATTTAAATATTTATTTAAAAGTTAAATTCTTAGAGAGCCCTACATAATCCAACTGTCCAATCCAACCATTTTGTTATGAAACCTAGTTTTGTCCTAAGTTCTCTTTCATAACCATATTGAAATAGAGTATGAGAAAGTACTTTTTTTGATTTCTGCTATTTGCAGCTGTATACTTTGAGTTTGTCCTTTATAAAACTCATGCTGAACTTCAATATCCATGATGTAATCTTAACTTGTAGGACCAGTTAAGAGATTTTTAGAACTCTGTTCTACTTGCTGGAATCCATGTATATAATTAGTGGGTTGAGTTAGTGTATTATCTCAAAGGTGAGTCTGACTTAAAGTTGGTTTGGCTAGATCTCTCTCATGTTTTGCTTCTCCTCTCCTCTACCAGCTCAAGATTCTGACAATGGTGTCAGGTGGTGGTGGCACATTCCTTCAATCCCAGCACTCGGGAGATAGAGGCAGGTTGATCTCTGTGAGTTTGATCCAGCCTGGGTTACAGTGCAAGTTCCAGGACTGGCCCCATAGCTACTGAAAAACTCTGTCTCGGAAAAAAAATAATAATAAAAGGATTCTGACAATAGCAAGACAATCCCTAAATTCAGCCTTTTGACCTTGGGCCAGAGCCCTGAGATAAATCTGTTTTCATTATAATTTACCCACTCTGTGCTCTGTGTCAACAGCAAGAGGCATCACCTAAGGCCAATGCTAAGTACAGTAGATATAAAGTAATTCATATTCTTCATGTGTCCCAAGTGCAGCCCTCAGTACTTAACATTAGTATAACCAGCTACTAGGTCTCACCCATACCCACATTGCCATTTTCTGACAATTTGGAAGTTACAAGGATTTGCATCTATCCTACCCCAAAGTCAAGTGCATGGGTTAAAAGAATCATTCACAAAGGCTAGAGTAGTGTATGAAAAGGAAATACTGACCCGCTTCTTGGGTCTTGGGTAGCACATCTCTTGGCCTGGTCTGAACTGTGGAGGGCCGGACCACATTCTCCATTGCTTCTAGGAACAAAGGTAGAGATTGACCTCTGTGACCTCAAGGTGTGGCGGTACACGCCTTTAGTCCTGATGCCTGGGCGGCAGAGGCAGATTGACCTCTGCAACCTCAAGGCGTGGTAGTACACGCCTTTAGTCCCAATGCCTGGGAAGCAGAGACAGGCAGATCTCTGTGAGTTCAAGGTGATGTAGCACACGCCTTTAATCCCAGCGCATGTGCTTGTTAACTCTCTACCGCTGCGTCCCTGCCTACTCCCGAGGCATCATCTGGGATAATGGGCAGTGGACCAATCCAAGAGTGACACGTCAGAAGCGAGGACTGTTTCCTTTATAAGGGCTGGGTTCCCCTCATTCGGGGTCTCCGCCATGTAAGGTTATGCTCTCCCTCTCAAGATGCATAAAGCTTTACTGCAGAAGAATCCTAAGTGTCCCGCGTCGTTCTTGCTGGCGAGGCCGAGCGCGGGGCACTGAACTACACAGAGAAAGAGATAACTGAAAATATATGGCAGGGAGAGTAGTGCCCAAGGTCCTGGTAAGTTCATTGACCCTTCAACACGCATGTATACTCATTTCCTGTGTGCAGAATAAAACACTGTAGATGCTGGCTAATGCTGAGAAGTCACTAGTCCTGCTTAAGGAGTGCCCTTGAAGGTCAGGAGATTCTAATAACACAAGGGTTCCAAGTATACCAAAGAGAGGGAGGGAAGATCAAAGGGAGTAAGCTGTGAAGTTTGTTGAGTAAATATGCCCTTGCCCATTTTCTACAACTCTCGTCTTTACCAAGCATTCCCCATCCACATACTAAAAACAGACTGAGTTCAGGAATGGGTGTGAGAAGCGGAGACCATGTTCATGTCTCTCTTACCAACAGCCAGGTTCCAATGGAAGAAGGAAACAAATAATGAATTAGAAAAGAAAGTAAGTGTCTAAGCTGTCATGGACTGAAACCTGTTAATTCTCATAGTGGTTAGAAAGTTATGAAATCCCCTTGAAACATCCTTAAAGAACAAAAAAATGATCATTGAGAAATGCAGATGCTCAACTAAGATGCTCAACTAAGGAATACAATTGCATTCCAATCATAAATCCAAAACACTTTAAGTGAATATTATAGTGAGCTGCCTAAGTACTGAATATTAGCATGTGGTAGCTTGCAGCATATCCGCCATTACCCTCATGGTTCTGTGGCTGTGAGGTATCAAGAGTGAACTAGACTACATACATATTCCTAGACCAGAAAAAGTCTAAAACCCAAAATCTAAAGTATGGTTTCTAAATCATAATGGCATTAAGCTAACCCATCCTATTGCAGGAATGATCTGTAATGGAGAAAAGCAATGGGTTGAAAAGAAATTATTTTATACTCGTACCCTACTAATTTTAACTGATGAGAAAAAATTAACAAAAGTTCTATAAAATTATCAGTGGGTGTACTAATATGTGCATTTTTCTAATACTTTTGTTCTACTGGGCTTTAAGTTCTGTGGAAACAGAAGTCATGTTTCCAGGACTATCCAATTTCAGAAACTGAACATAATCATTTACTTACAAATAAACAGATGAATACATACAGAAGTTAGTACTCTTGAACTTTCACCGTCAAACCCCTAATTACTCAGAACAAGGAACAAAATTGTGCTTTGCTATATTCGCATATAAAAAATATCTGAAATACCAGATAAACCACTTAAACAACTAGACTCTAGAAATGAAAAATACAAGTTGAAAAACAGAGAGAAGGAAGAAGGGACAGAGGAAGGGAGGAAAGAGGAAGTGAGAGAATGCCTCTGAGACAGGGTTACTTTTTCGGGAAGTGCTTAAGTCCAAAGTTGACAGTTCTTAGAAGAAAACATTGAGAGACAGCACAGGTTACTGAGCTAGGAGAACAGATTCTGTTACGTGTAACATGTGGGAGCCGGCTTGTTGGGGTTTCCTTCCCACCCAGTACCCCACAACTGGCAAATCCCAAAGAGAAATCACACACAGGACTCCATAAGGTTATAAACTGATTGGCCCATTAGGTCAGGCTTCTTGTTAACTCTTATAACTTATGTTACCCATTATAACTACATTAGCCACATGGCTCCGTACCTTTCTCAGCTGGGCAAGTTACATGCTGCCTCTTCAGTGGTCTGCACAGGAATGATGGAGGGAGCTTCCTGTATCCCAGAATACTTCCAGTCTCTTTGCTCCACCCCTACTTCCTGTCTGGCTTTCCCGCCTATACTGCCTGCCTGGCCAATCAGCGTTTTATTAAAATATGATTGACAGAATACAGACAATTCTCCCACACCATTTCCCTCTTTTTTTAAAAAAAACGAAGGAAAATACCACGTTGGGTGCCGTATGTAACATGAGGGGGCCGGCTTGTTGGGGTTTCTGTCCCGCCCGGTACCCCACGGCCGGCAAATCTCAAAGAGAAATCACACACAGGACTCCATAAGGTTATAAACTGATTGGCCCATTAGGTCAGGTTACTTATTAGCTCTTATAACTTATGTTACCCCATTATCCTTATCTACGTTAGTCACATGACTCAGTACCTTTTCCAGCGGGGCAGCTTACATCTTTCCTCTCCGGTGGTCTGGGCAGAACTGGCGGAGGGAGCTTCCTGCATCCCAGAATACTCCCAGTCTCTTTGCTCCACCCCTACTTCCTGTCTGGCTTTCCCACCTATATTGCCTGCCTGGCCAATCAGCGTTTTATTAAAATATGATTGACAGAATACAGACAATTCTCCCACACCAGTTACGGAAGATCCTGCTTGTACTTGAGAAAAGACTGCTGGGTGGGAGGGAAAGGAGCTACTTTTCCTGCACTTTCTCTCCTCTCCCAATGACTCTCAAGGTAATATTTCATCCTAGAGTGATTGAAGTCCCTGAGATTTCAGGAACAGGCAAAGCTTCTTTTACAAGCAACAGTGAAAAGAAACTCAGCAGCTAATCATGTTATCAGGGAATTAATAATAAATCTGGACAGATTGATATTACCCTGAGATAAACACAAAGAAAAATATTAAAGACTCAATGCTTCTTGCAAATGAAAAACTAATGAAGTGAGTATCTTTCAGGGGGGAGGAAGGGTCTACACTTGCTTTCATTTCTCAGATTGAAGCCTGCCTCATCAGAAATAAGCAAGACGGTGTCTTTCTTATCAGTGTACTCTTCATGTTGGCTCTAGCAGTCCACTGAGAAGACCTAAAAGCATGCCGGGTCTGCGGTTAAGAAGCTTCCCATCCTCAGACAAGAACTTACTTTCTATCCCAAACCTCAATCTTGGTGATAAAAAAATAGACAAAATCTTTCTCATAATATGCAGAAAGATTATCAGAAAAATGCATGTATCACTGGCATCTAGTAAAGAATTGGTATGCTTTTGATTCTTTTCCCATAATAAAGTTGGCTTTCTTCTAAGTAATTTCATCTTTGTACAAGAAACCCTTCCGTTCACATAAATGATCAATCCTTTACATACTAACTCATATGTTTCTCTATTTTAGTGGTAATCATAACACCTCAGCAAATTTCTTTTATGAAAAATTTTAGACCTGATGAAGATTATTTAGCTATCCACCAGGAGGTAGGAAATAGACAAGAGTCCCAGGTAACCTCGGGTGCATGGGGGGGAGGGAGGGTCGATGGAAGGGGAGAAGGTTAGAGAGAAGGGAGTAGGGGAAGAAAGGGGAAAGCTTGGTGGCCTGGGATGGGGGGGGAGGGAGGAAGGATGAACAAGGGATCAGGGAAGATTATATTTCAACTAAGGGACCCATTTTAGGGTTTACAGGAGACTTGAGTATATATGGGATCCCAGGTCCAAGGAGAGATCCCCCAGATTGCTCTCTGGACAGAGGAGTGGGTGCCTGAATCGGCCGTGGCCCATGTCCATACTGATGTATATTTTGCTTATCACCATAGATCCTGCATCTGACGAAGGACGGCGATACAGTCGGAAACCCACATTGCAGCACGGGACTGAGCCCCCCGAGGTCCAAATGAGGAGCAGAAGGAGGAAGAACATGAAAAACGAAATCAGTACTGCGAGGGATGCCATCACCCACTGATACAAGGGAACGGATCTGATGAGAGTTTACCAAGGCCAGTTGGACTGGGACTGAAAGAGGACGTGATCTAACCAGACTCTCCGAATTTGGCCGGATTCTCTGACTGTGGCTGACCCGAAGTCTTTCTGAAAAGCCATTGACTATGACACTGGGACCTGTTTCCTCTACATATAATGGATTTTGGGGATCCAGTCTGTTTGGACACCCACCTTCCTGGACCTGGAGGGAGGGGGAAGGAACTGGAACTTCCCACAGGGCAGGAAACCCTGACTGCCCTGGGGGACGAAGAGGGAGGAGGAGGGGGAGTAGGGGGAGGGTGTTGGGAGGGGGGGTGGAAATGGAAACTTTTATAATTTAATAAAATTTACTAAAAAAAAAAAATTAAAAAATAAATAAATAAATAAATAAAAAAGAAGTAAGCAGCATTTTTTAGTTTACAGGAACTTTCAGTAAAAGACTTTGAATTTTAGAAGGACTATCATTAAAATAATTTTTATTAAAATTATTAAAATATTAATTTAAAAAAAAAAAATTTTAGGTTTATTTATTTTATGTGTATGAGTGTCTTGCCTGCATGAGTGTATATGCAACACATGTGTGCCTGGTGTCTATGAGTCTCAGAAGGGGCACCTGATCTCCTACAACTGAATTTATGGGCATCCCTGATGTTGCTGGTTGCCAAACCTGGGTCCTCTGTAAGACTAACAATTGCTCTTGGTTGCTGATTCCTCTCTTCATTCTCAGGAAAGAATTTCTTTATCCAATTCTGTAGATATTGATTCCTAAAGAATATAAATCATGTTCTGTGGGTTCCATCTCCTCCCACCAAATGCCAATCCACATTCCCATCAATCCGTGGTAGATCAGTAATGGAGCTGACATTTTTCCCACTACTGTACTAACACAGACTTTGAAAATCACCAGCACATATCTATTACATAAACATATTAATGTAATATAATTCATCTACATATTCCCAATATCAGACAAAGTAAGTTTATTTCTCATCTGTCCACAGCTGGATGTAGATAGGTGGAGGCTTGACCTCAGCACGGTTATTTCGACAATTAGATCTTTTTGATGTGTGTTTCCACTTCCTTCAGGGACTCCAAATCTTCCCCTATGTCTGCGATATCCAACGGCAGTGAACACAAGTACAAGTCAATAATTCCTTATTGACTCCACACAGAAGTATTAGAGGATGGAAATGCATCCCTTCCTTCCCCTTATATTCCGCTGACTAGAACTTGGAGACACTGGACAAACAACATGTAGAAAAAGTGAGAAGTTGTATACAATTGCTCCCACGCTCCCATAAAGCAAATGGGAAATACATGTCATGAGTCTCTAGTCAGACTCTCTAATCAAACATGTCTGTTGAGGGATTAATTTGCAGCATCATAAACTGGACAGGGAAATTTTATTCAGCTATAGCAGGCAGTGTTTGGGGACAGGATTCTATGAGGCGTGGTGGCATAGGAAGAAAGTGAATGAATTGCACAGAGAAAAATAAGAACCAAAATAAGATTTAGGTCTAAAAAATTATGGCAAAAAAATTACAACTCCAAGGAAAGTGGACAATATCACAGCTCAATGTTATTGTATATCAATAATCCACCAGTGGAAGGGATTAAGTTTTTCCTGCCTCAAGTTCAAGTTATTCTGGAATCTGAAGTAGGTCATGTGGGATCAATACACCTCAGTTCGCAGAAGCAGGAATTCAGAAAGAGGGAATGTCTATCATTAAGGTAAACATTCAGAGCCATAATGCAGTATATGTGGAAGCTGTCCTTGGTTGTCTTCAAGTCCTCCTTATGAGATATGACTGAGGAAATAGGGCTCCCACCCACATTCTTGGGCCTCAGCACTCCTCATTCCATATTACACATGTGTAGTAGCTTTAATGAGAGTGGTCCCCATAGCCATGTAGGCTCATGTATTTGAATTACTTAGTTCCTAGTTGGTAGAAGTGTTCAGAAAGGATTAGGAAGGACTGTCCTTGTCAGAGGAAGTGTGTCACAGGGGCACAGGTTGGTTTTGAAGTTCCAAAAGATTTATATATATGATTCCCAGTGTTCATTTTCCACCCCCTACCCTTCCTTATGGTTGTGGATAAATACGTGAGTTCTCAGCTGTTCCTTTGTTCCACCATTATGAACTCTCCAAACCATTAACCAAATTAAATGCTTTCTTTTATAACTTTCCTTGGTCAGGGTGTTTTATCACAGCAATAGAAAAAGTAATTAAGACAACATGTATAAAACAAACGGAAGTCATGTGCTAGTAGTACACACCTTTAATTCCAGTACTTGGAAGGCAGAAGCAGGCAGATGAGTTTGAGGCAAACCTGATCTACCAAGCAAGTTCCAGGACAGCCAGGACTGTTACACAGAGAAATCCTCTCTCAAAAAAAAACAAAAAAACAAAAAAAAAACAAAAAGAAAAAAGAAAGAAAGAGAGAAAAAGAGAGAGAGAGAAAGAAAGAAAGAAAGAGAGACAGAAAGAGAAAATTCTAGACAGTCACATGTAGCATGAGTATTAAAAACCTAGAGACAGATATCAAGTTCAAGCTGAAGTTCAGAAAAGCAAAGCAGACAGTCACTGGCTCTTATCTCTAGCTCAGACAGAAATGACGATCCTGCCTCCATGAATCTTCAGACTGATAGTGAGACTTGTATCCTCCCGTTTTATATTCCTTTCTAGTGCTGAGATTAAAGGTGTGCACCACCAATGCCCGGCCTCTATGGGTAACTGATGTGGTTGCTGGGATTAAAGGTGTATGTAATCCCTGCCTAGTCTGTATGGCTGATTAGTGTAGCTGTTTTGCATTCTGATCTTCAAGCAAGCTTTATTTATTAAAACACAAATAATATATTACTAAAGTCATATTTAACTGGAAGGTATATACCTCATACTGAAGAATAAGTATGAGATTTCTGCCTGTAAATAGGAGATGGGAACCTCTATCTAATGCCCCAGTGCTGTCTACCTATTACCTGCTGACGTGTTCACTCCCGGGAGGAAGAGGAAGCATCATATAGCTCAGGAAACTATGGAAGTTTACAAGGCTCAGAAAACTCATCCAACTTCCAAGACTCAGGAAGCTCAGGAAATGATAGGACTCATGAGGTCAGACCCCAAAGTTACATAAGCAGTAAACAATTTCTGAGAAATAGAAGACTCTGATAGATCTGCACACAAGTTCACTGAGACTTCAGGGGTGTAGCATTCCTGAGCTGTCACCCATGCTGATCTTCTTGGCCACACAGCTGACACAGAGGTCACCCATTTGGTGATGCTTCCAGTATCCCCAATAAGATCATCGGTTCACCTACCTAGATTTAGACAGAATGATTTATTTAGTCTGTAAATCATTTCTTTGGCTAGGTAAATAAATGTTTGCTCGCATCTCCCCAGGGGGGGGGGGAATCAAATAACACTCATCTTGATGACTAACACTTTTGCAGGAGAAGGCCAAGGTGCAGCAATGCAATCACCCTAGTCAACAACAAGACTACTCTACTTTGTACATGCAAGATTCTGCTTTCAGCATGTTTTTCTCCTACAGGCATTGCAATTAGTGATTCTTTGTGGATTTAATTGCAAATTTATTTTGATTAATTGGCCTCCGAGCTGACTTGGCGTTATTGAGACATTAGAGAGAATCTGCATTTATTTAGTATTCAGACTCCTGTACCTTCAGAGACTCTTCTGTAAGCAGCAAAACTTCAAGTTCTAAACTGGCTATGTTAGAAAATGTTTTCTGTGTCTAATTAACTCTTTGTCATTTTGAGGTAAGTACTAAGATACAATCTCACCATCCTGCATTAAGTGATGTATGTATAACATTTTATAGTTTCATGAACCATCAAATTAAAGAATCGATTTCTAGATTTGGTACAATGACAAAATCATCTAGTGTATTCATTTGTGCTGTGCCACATTGTGATATAACCTTCCAAATGGTTTCTTAGGATGTTAAAGCCCTCTTCATCCTCCAATTTTCTTAGTCCAATTTTCCAGAATTCAATACAAAACTATAGTTGCAAACATGCAGAGCCATGAGTCAAACCATGAGCTTTGGAATAAGTGTCCACCAACAGATTAAAGACACAGACTCTAGCTAATCCTCTTACTAAGTACATAATTGAGATTCTCAGCCTTCAACAAAATGAGTTTAGCTAAATTAGGGACAATATTAGCACATATAACTGAAAAGTCCAGAAACTGTTTTTAGACACACCTACATAAAGAACAAACTATGTCACCAGGATTTGGTCTCCACTTCCTGTCTTTGGCTTTTCTTTTACCTTTCTCCATTGGATTTATCCATCAGTGTATTTAAGGTAACTATCGAAGAGAATCGATGACTATTCTTGAAATACACATGACATGAAATTCTTAGTTGTTAAAAAAAAACAGCATCTCTTTCTTTCTCTTCCTTGGCATTCATTAACAGAATTTTACATTGAGTCTCTGATTATCTCTTGGACTGTGAGCCCACCGCTGGATCACTCACCATAGCTAAGGGTTAAAATAATTTGAGTCACAAGAGCTGTCTTACACCTCTTACTATAAAAATAAAGAGGGGGCAAAGAAATAACAATACACTGACACGCTTAAACAATGGGAAAATGCAGTTAAAAATGAAAAATCAAATGTTATTACCACGTACAAATGAAGGATAGCACAGACAAACCAAAACACCAGAAAATTGTTAAATCCTGCTGAAACCAATCTCTTCTTCTTTCTAAAGGAAAGTAGGCATAAGACTGTCTTTATTTATCCTACATGAAAGTACAACAATAAAACACACCAAGAAAAAACCCAATGATTTTTTTAAAAGGCCTTCAGTGAGAAATGTCTTAGTTACATTACAAAACAAAATTTATCTCTCATATGCTGGTATTCTAAGTAAAAATTTGTGCAAATACTTTGAAAAACAATTTGACACTGTCTTATAGAGCTACATGTTCATGAATAACAGCCTGAAACGTTCACCCCAAGTGACAGAGATGGTGATCATAACCAGGCAGTTCATTGCCTCCTTGGAATTAGCTCTGGCCACCTAGATAAAGGAAATACATGCAAAAGTTATAGTATTACAGTTTTCTAGAGAAACAACAAACAGGAGGGGGTAAGAGACAGGGGTTGAAGGGAGAAAGAAATAGGGAGGGAAGGAGAAAGGGAAGGGGGGTTGGGGGAGTTAACAAGAGCTATATCATAAGGTACTGAGTCACACCATTGTGGAATTTAAGGCCTACAATCTACCAGATGAATGCAGTGCATCCAGAGGAACATGTGCCTTATAGGTCTGACAACTGAAGAAATGATTGTAAAGGTTCTAATCAGGATCAGAACACAGGCAATAGATAATCCAACACCAGAGGGAAATATACACACATGCAAACACACACATGCGCACACACACACACACACACACACACACACACACACCATCACCACCACCACCACCACCAAAAACAATAACCACAACAAAAAAAATAACAGGAATTGACAATCACTGGTCATTAACATCTCTCAACATCAATGGATTCAATTTGACAATTAGAAAGCACAGGCTAATAGAAGAGATACAAAAACATGATCGATATATCCTTCTGCTACATACAAGAAGCGCACCTCAAGATCAAAGACACACATTACCTCAGAGTAAAAGGTTGGGAAAAGATTTTCCAATCAGATAGACCAAAGAAGCAAGACAGCGTAGCAGTCTTAATATCTACTGAAGTAGACTGCAAACTAGAATTAATCAAAAGAGATGGGGGATGGTATTACATATTCATCAAGGAAAAATCCCCCAAAATGATGTCTTAATTCTGAACATCTATGCCTAAGTATAAAGACACTCACATTTGTAAAAGAAATATTACTAAAGCTAAAATCACATATTGAACCGCACACATTAATTGTGGGAGACTTCAGTAACCCACTCTCACCAATGGACAGTGTAAGTCCCAGTCTCTGGCCTCCATCTTTGGAGGCTCTGTCCCTGTGCCCACCAAGCCTTGACCCCTCTCTGGAGGAGGGTCAAGACAGCCCACCAAAATCTTGACCAGTCTATTTAAACTATTTCCTCAGAAAGTTCCCTTGTGGTCTCTTTCCTCTCCCCACATTGGTCATGTTCACGGCTTCCCGGTTCCCCCTCGAGGCCACCCAAGAGCGCAGGAATCCCATTAAACCTGCATATTTTTAATTTGGCTTGTTATGATTTTGCTTGATTGGAATTTTTGCATTGGCAGAGAGCTCGCATTAGGAAAATTCCTAACATCTTGGAGGTCCCACCGAAGTAGGCCAGCCTTTCTGCGTGGCCGTCGCCCATGCTTTGAAAGCCCCCTAGTCAACAATCTGAGCTCTCCATGTCACCCTAAACCCGGCTTCTGGACTACAGCGGCTGCATCTTAGTGAGTCCTTTTTCTTGTCTATGCTATAGAGCTTGGGGAACCCATCCATACTTACTTCTGTTGATTATCAAACTCTTGTGGAAGTGACGGGCCTGCGCCAAGGAGTTTGATCTCAGATCTCAGCAGCTAGATCGGCAAGACTGGGTCTAGCTGAGATGGACTTTGTTTGCTTTAGGGATGCCTAGCATTCAATTTCCATGACCCTGTTAGGCCTAAGAGCTATTTTAGCGGATGCGCTGTAATAGACTTAGTCACACAGTTGGGCATAGACTTTAAAATGGGCACTTGCAGTTCAAAACCTTCCCCACATTGTCCTATGCCTACAGGAAGTAGCCAGACTTGAGTCAATGCCCCTTTTTCCTAAGAGAGCCTAAATGTTAGTCAAATCTCAGCTTCCTGTTACCCTTTATACAGTCTGGAATGTAAGTCCCAGTCTCTTGCCTCCATCTTTGGAGGCCCCATCCTTGTGCCTGCCAAGCCTTGACCCTTCCCCAGAGGAGGGTCAAGACAACCCACCAAAATCTTGACTACTCCCCCAGTCTATTTAAAATGCTTCCCAGAAAGTTTCCTTGTGGTCTGAAATACCATTAAACCTAGATTTTTAAATTTGGCTTGTTGTGATTTGCCTGATTGGAATTTTTGCATCGGCAGAGAGTCCGTTTAGGAAAATTCCTAAAAGACAGGCCATCCAGATAGAGACTAAATGGAGAAATATTGGAATTAACAGATTTTATTACTCAAATGAACCTAACAGACAACTACAGAACATTTCACCCAAACACCAAAAAATAGAGGTTCTTCTTTTCATCCACGGAATTTTCTCTAAAATTGACCACAGACTTGGTCACAAAGCAAGTCTTAACATATACAAATAAATTGGAACGACCTCCTGTATCTTATCAGATCACTATTGATTAAAGTGGAAGTTCCACAACAATAGAAGCTACAGAAAATGTACAAACTTATGGAAACTGAACAACTCTCAACTGAATTACCACTGAGTCAAGAAATAAAGAAATTAAAGACGTCCTAGAATTCAAAGATAATGAATGCACAGCATACCCAAACTTATGGGACACAATAAAAACAGTACTAAGAGAAATGTTAATACACTGAGAAATTTGAAGAAATTTTATACTAATGACTTAACAGAATACCTCAAAGCTCTAGAACAAAAAGAAGTAAATAAGCCCAAGAGAGTAGATAACAGAAAATAATCAAGCTGAGGGCTAAAATCAACAAACTAGAAATAAAGAGAATAATACAATGAATTGATGACACAAAACGCTGCGGGAGCTCCTTCTGCTCCTTCAGCAATAGCCTTTAAGATACCAGCCCACTTAGGGGTGGTCTCTTTTGCTTTAAAAAGCAGTGGTAGCCATGTGCTCACTCTCTTGCTTCGGACTCTGCTTCCGGCTACTAGACTCCTTTCCTGGTCGTGCAGAGAGCCGTTGTCTAGGACTGCGATCTGTAAGTTTTCCCTTTAAATAATAACCCTTTTGTTAATCATAATTCTCAACTGGTGTGGGATTGTTTTGTGACTTATGCCTTCAACAAAGAGTTTTCTTTGAGAAAATCAACAAGTTAGACAAACCCTATCCAAACTAACCAAGAGGCAGAGAGAGAATATTGAAATCAATAAAATCAGACAAAAAGAAGAACACAACAACAGACATTAGGGAAATCCGGACAATCATCAGCCATACTTCAAAACCTACACTCCACAAAATTGTAAAATCTAAAAGAAATGGACAAATTTCTTGATAGATACCATATACCAGAATTAAACTAAGAACGATTTAAACAGATCTATCACCCCTAAGAAACTGAAAGCAGTCATTGAAAGTCTCCCAACAAAGAAAAGTCCAGGGCCAGATGGCTTCAGTGTTACCAGACTTTCAAAAAAGAACCAATACCAATACTCCTCAAATTATTCTTCACAATAGAAACATAAGAAACATTGCCAAATTCTTTTTATAAAACCACAGTTGCCCTGACACCCAAACCACACAAAAACCCAACAAGCAACGACTTGTCCTAGAGAGCATGTGAACCAAGGGGAGTACTTCTTCATTGCTGGTAGGAATGTAAACTTGTACAGCCACTTTGGAAATCAATATGGCAACTTTTCAGAAAATTGAAACATATGTTCATCATCTTTATCCATCAGGGAAATGCAAATCAAAACAGTTCTGAGATTCCATCTTATACCCATCAAAACCACAAGCAACCACTTGTCCTGGAGAGCATGTGAACCAAGGGGAGTACTTCTTCATTGCTGGTGAGAATGCAAACTTGTACAGCCACTTTGGAAATCAATATGGCAACCTTTCAGAAAATTGGGAATCAATCTACCTCAAGTCCCCCCCACCCAAAAAAAAATCATCCTGAGTAAGGTAATCCAGACCCAGGGGGGATAAAAGCATGGTATGCGTTCACTCATAAGTGATTATTAACTGTAAAATGAAGGATAACTATGCTACAATACACAGACCCAAGAAAGGCCAGGAAACAAGGAGGGTCCAAGAGGGACGCTTTATTTACCCTTGGAACGATAAATAGAGGTGATCTCCTAGGTGGACTGGGGTGGGAGGAGCCATGAGAGCTTGGGGGATCATGTTGGGTGGAGGAGGACAGTGCTGAGTGAGATGACTGGAAAGGGAGGTTTTATGGAGCAGAGTAGAAGCCTTATGCAAAGGAAAATTTTATGAGTGTACAAGGATGACCCAAGCTAAGACTCGAGCAGCAGTGCATGTGCAGCCTGAATTAATTGGCCATCTCTGCTGAACGGATTGGTGATTACCTCAGTTGTTTTCATAGAGTCTTCATCCAGTGACTGATGGAGGGAGATTCAGAGACCCATGACCAAACATTAGGCCATTCTGTGGGAGTTCTGCTGAGGACAGGGAGGAGGGATTATAGGAAACGGGGTTCAGGAACATAACAGGAAAATCCGCAGAAACCACCAGCCTGGCTCATGCGAACTCAGAATCTGAATCAACAACCAGGGAGCCTGCATAGAACCAACCTAGTCCTTCTCCATACATGTGACAGTCATGTAGCTTGATCTATGTGAGACTCCCAGTAATGGGAGCAGGGGCTGTCCCATGCTTTGACTGACTCTTGGGAACCTATTCCTCATGCAGCCCAGCCTGAATACAGAAGTGGTTGTTGGCTCTTATGGCAGCTTGATACGCCGTACTTTGTTGAAGCCTATGTGAGGCCGGCCCCTTTCTGAGTGATTATGAGGAGGGGTGGATGGGGATGGAGCTGATGGGAAGGAGAGGGAGAGAGTGGGAGAAGATAAGGGAGGCGAGGCTGTGGTCAGGATGCAAAATAAATAAATTAATAAAAAAATAACAGGACAGCTTTTTAGTAGAACTATGAACCAGAAGAATTTAGTTAGGCCTGGAAATACTCATTATATACTTTGGGTGTCTATTTTTTTCTACCATATTGGAAAATCAGTGAAATGATGGGCTACATTTTAATAATCTTTGATTTCTAAATATCTATGATGGTACCCAATATATAATATACAATATTGTTTACCATTTGTCTTAGTTAGGTTATCTATGGTAGTAATAAAACATCATGACCAAAGCAAGTCGGAGAGGAAGGGGTTTATTTCATTAACACTTCTCACATCACAGTTCATCATCCAAGGAAAGTCAGAGCAGGAAGTCAGGGCAAGGGCCTGTGTAACATAAAGGCTGGCTTGTTGGTGTTTCTGTCCCGCACAGTACCCCAACAAGCCGGCAAGTCCCAAGGAAAATCACACACAAGACTCCATAAGGTTATAAACTGATTGACCCATTAGGTCAGGCTACTTATTAGCTCCTATAACTTATGTTACCCCATTATCATTATCTACGTTAGCACATGGCTTGGTACCTTTTTCAGCGGGGCAGCTTACGTGTTTCCTCTTTGGTGGTCTGTGCAGGAGTGGCAGAGGAACCTCCCTGCTTCCCAGAATTCTCCTGTTCTCATTGCATCACCTCTACTTCCTGTCTGGTTTTCCCGCCTATACTGCCTGCCTGGCCAATCAGCGTTTTATTAAAATATGATTGACAGAATACAGACAATTCTCCCACATCAGGCCTGGAGGCAGGCACTGAAGCAGGGGCTATGGGGAAACTGCTCCCCACAGCTTGCTTAGCATACTTTCTTACACAACCCAGGACTACTTATCCAGGGGTGACAACATGCATGGTAACTAGACTGGCGCACATCAATAATTAATCCAAAAAATAGAAAAATGGTCCATGACCAATCTGGTAGAAGCATTTTCTCAACTGAGGTTTCCTCTTCCCAAATGACTCTACTTGAGTCTAGATGACAAAACACCAGCCAGAATAGTATTCACAAGAATTAGCTGCAGTAAATGTCAGTTTTCCAGGACTCTCTGTGCTTTAATAACTAATGAAATGTGAAAGTATACATGAGTCTTCCTTGGCGTCTCTAAGCATGGGCAGAGCCACTCTTCAGTTGGCTGGGACACCGCCCCCTGTGAGAGAAACATCACTTCCCATTGAGGCCAGTCCCGGCTGACTGCTTGTCAACAGTCGTCTTGCCTTGCACTCACTGTCTTTGCAGTTCTGCATAAATGAACAAACAGCAGCAGAAGAAAGGAAAAAGGCAAGAGTTCAGGTACAAATGGCTTGCTTTTTTTGGAAGCATTTGCCTCAAAGAATTTGACTGCAGTACTCTTAATATCTTTGTCATTTTTAATGCATCAACAAATAATGTCCAAAAAGAAGCACAGTAGCTTTGTAGAATATAAATGAAATGACATAAGAAGGGTTGCTTTTTCTACCAGCATAAATATTTACCAATCTGACTAAACTCTGTAGAGGTCATGATGAATGGGTTCCTGGTTATGGCCAGGGGACCAGTGTGTATTTGCTGTAAGCTATCTACTAAAAACCGATTGTTTTCTTTGCTCTGTAATTTTTGGTGTGTTTTGTTTTATAAGTATGGTCATTTATTTACTATGTGAGATTCCACGCTTTTGTCAGATTATTTCCAAAACAGTATAAACCAATGTCAGATGCTTATGGCAGTGACACTTGTAAAAGCCACCCAGTGGAATTTAGCAAGGTCTGCAGCCAATGAATAAATAATGTTGGCCTGAAAGAATAGTGTAAACACAACTTCTACTTCTGCTTCTACCCATAAATAACTACTGGGTATTAACTGCTCTTCAGCATAGCATGGAAAGAAACCTGTGCCCATGGCAACCCAGTAGCTGAACTCTGATGGTAGGTTCTTTTAATCTTGGAGGAGGGAGGATGTGAATTCACATGCCTACCACAGCTAATAATAACTTGTAAATCTGGCATTTCCTGATAATACAAAACACTTACAGAACAGCTTTTATCCAAGGACCTTTAAAAGACCTCAAATCAAGCACGCATTCTCAGCATTTAAAAGACAAAAGAAGCCTCAAAAGATTATACTGTTTGCCCAAGGTCAGACAGAAAAAAAAAATATCTAAAGTGAAAATACAATTCAAGGTAAGCAACTCCTAAACTGTTCTAATTATTAGACAATCCTCTCCCACCTTAGGCTTGGAGTCTTGCTTCAGAGTCTCAAAACCTTCAACAGATCACTGAAGTCCAGGAGTGTTCCCAGAGGGCAGCTGTGGCTAATTGAACATCTTGCAAGTTGCAGAATTCTGTTATTAGCCTCATTAATTAGCGTAAAGTATTTCTCACAAAAGAAAGTCTCCAAACACATGAAAATTAAGGATTTCCCTTTTGTTTTATAACCTCCTAAATGAAGATGTTAGAAACCAATCATAATTGAACTAGATGTATCACATTTTCATTTTATGACTCAATAGAAAATGTGGACTTAGAAAATAAAGCCTTAATTGTACTGGGTTAAGGCAGCTTAAAGGCTGTGTAACGGCTGTGGAGGTGCACAGACTTCCTGATGCTCGCTCTATGCTGCTAAGAGGGTTCTAAATTAAGTACCTTAAAACAATAGGCACTAACTGCATACAAGTAAAGTAGGAAAAAATAGTAATAATATATTAGATGCTTCCTCATTCACCTTTGTTTCACTTGCATTTACTGTTCTTATAACCCACATTGCCCTTTCTTTACCCTTTCTGTTTTCATCAGCTTAACTTGCACAGGATCCCACTTTGGCGCCTCCTGTTCCTTTGCCTGCTTTCTCCCCCCAGATTCTGCCCCATTTCTGTGGGCTCACATTGTAATAATTTCAGCCACAATAAGGCTGATACTTCTGGGTTCTAGGAGCCAAGCATGTGCAGACAAGCCCTCAGGCAGAAGTGCCTAATGGCCCCCAGGGATGTTAAAGGGCCCCCGCGTTGGCCCACAGGTGGCGTAGATTGCATCATTCACACATGACTCAGCTCAACCCTTAGGCGCATGTGTGAGTCTGTCATCTGCGTATGACATAGCCACGTCAAACCCCTGTGTGCATGCGCTAGGCAGCTTTTGAAAAGTGGTATCTCTCTCCCTCCCTCCCTCCTTCCCTCTCTCCCTCTCTCTCTCTCTCTCCCACTCTCCCTCCTCTCCACACTAACTTCCCCAGGCCTGTACAGGCCCCCTCTATTAAGCTCCTAAGCGGATTTTTTTGCGTCTTCCGTGTTTCCTTCTCGCTCGCATCAGGTAATTTCAAACATCATTCTCCTCTCTGTTCATCTCCATCAGTGACCTAGCTTCCTGTGTACAAGTGTGCTCACCTATGTATTGGAAAAGCAGGCAATGCATTTCATTCAACAAAGTGGTTGTTTCCACTTTCCAGGGGCACCATTTGATTCATTGGCTTCATAGTTCAGAGAAGTCATACAAAATTGGAAAAAATGACTGGTTCTATTTCATTGCCAACACACAAGCCACCAAAAAGGCTGTCATTCTGCTTCTTGGGAAAAGAAGGAAGTGAGGGAAATAAAAACCAGTAACTTTTCTTAGGCACATCAGGGAACGGAAGCTGTGAGGGAAAAGGACATCACAAGATTCGCACGAATAGATTCATCTAAAGTTACGATTAACGCTTCTTGGGAGCAGACACTTCTGGAACCATAAACTAATTGGTTGACAAATTTGATGAATTGCTAGAAGTTGAGTACAGAAGAGTGAGAAACTCCTGAGAGGGGCAGATTTAGGAAATGCCCACCCCCACATGTCCATGGCTTTTTATATCCTGAAATCCTACAAAGGTCTCATAGTAAAAACCCAAGAAAGATCTTTTATGGCCTCAGCAGGGGCAAGAAGAAAGTCATCATTGGAAAAATGCCTGAAACATTCTCCATTACAAGGCCCAGTTCCCTGTGGAGAAAAAGACCACACTCCAGCCTTATCCCACCAGTGGATGAAATATACCAGCTAATTCCAGTCCTCTCTAGCATCCCAGTCTTACTAGAGATGTAAAAATAAAACTACTGGCCATTGTGAAGATGATAGCCCAGACTCATTAAAAGATTGGAATTCAATCATGAGATTACAGACTCTTTCTCTGGTCGTCCCTCACCCCCATACCAACAGAGCTGCATTACGACTGGAGGGAGGGCAAGCAAGGTGAAGACTCTATGGGAGGAGGAGACTGAAAAGACCCAGAAACTCCTACAACAACTGCAAACAGTAAAGAAAAACCATACTTTGAACTAATAAAGGATAACACGGTAAAGGTCTTTAGACTTAGCTCCTGCTACTCAATAAATATTGTTCAACTGTTCGCAAAAAGTTCACAAGGCAAGCCAAAGGTCAGAGAAACAGAATCCAATATGGTGAAACAGATTGTGTTTGGGGTTCTTGAGCAGGGACTTTATTTTCTTTTAATTTTTTTATTTAAAAGGTTTTCTTTGTCATTTTACATACCAGTCAGTTTGCCCGCCCTCCCCTCCTTTCACTCCCCTTCACCTTCCCTCCACCCAACCCCCTATCCACTCCTCAGAAAGGGTAAGACCTCCCATGAGGAGTCTACAAAGTTTGGCATATCAAGTTGATGCAAGACCAAGCCCCTCCCCATTGTATCAAGGCTGAACAAGGTATTCCTCTAAAGGGAATGGGCTCCAAAAGCCAGCTCATGCACTGGGGATAAATCCTGGTCCCACTGCCAGTGACCCCACAGCCTGCCCAAGCCACACAAGTGTCACCCACATTCAGAGGGCCTAGTTCAGTCCCATCCAGGTTCCCCAGCTGTCAGTCCAGAGTCAGTGAGCTCTCACTAGCTCAGGTCAGCTGTCTCTGAGTTTCCCCACCATAATCTTGACCCCTTTGCTCATATGATCCCTCCTCCCTCTCTTCGACTGGATTCCAGGAGCTAAGCTTAGTACTTAGCTGTGGATCTCTGCATAGAACAGGGAGTTTATAATAACTGCATGATAGATCTGGGGCTCTCATACAAAAAGGAAACTTTATGCAAGAGTAGATGGGCAGTGTAAGCAGAGATATGAAACTCAGAAAATAATGAAAATGCTAAAAATAAACCACACCAAACAACTCAAAAATGACTCTATCATATCAGCTCACAAGAACACTGGACATGACAAATAATTGGTGACCTTGAAAATAATTGATACAAACTTGCCAAATCAAAGAAAAAAAACACACAAAAAAAATGTAGTTTAAAGATGGAAGACCCAAGACTCTCTATATTCCCCAGGATGACTTCACTCATAGTCTTCTTGCCTCAGTCTTTCCAGGGTAGGTATGACAGGCATGCACCACCTGGCTTTTTGTGAGATAATTTCAAGGAATACAATACACATACCTATAATGTCAGAAGGGGAAAAAAAGAAAACAGAGCAAAAAAATATTGAAAGTAATAATGACAAAGAGTTGCCCCAAATTAATGTCAGACACCTATCCACACAGCCAGTAAACTCAGAGAACACCAGGCAAGATAAACACTGAAAAAAAATTGATCAGAAATTCTAAACCACAAAGAAAAACAAAGACAAAATTTGAGGGATGGAAAGTATGTTCTTTATGTAGATTTCCTAGAAATTGGGCAAGCAAAGAACAGTAGACTGAAGAATAAAGCTGGTACATAAGACATTTTCGAGGGCAGAAAATAAAATTTTCTTGAACATATTATGATTCATAATGAATAAGCAAATTACTATTTGTATATCCTAAGTATACAAAGTAGTTTTGGTGTGTGTGTGTGTGTGTGTGTGTGTGTGTGTGTGTGTGTGTGTGTGTTTCTGTGGGACTTTGAAATTTATGCCCTGGCAATGCTGAAGCATGCAGCCTGTATATGGCGGTTCTGTTTAACCTGTCCACATTGGGTTTGATGGTCTAAGTTTAATAAGGGTGACTGCCACATTCAAAATTATGAGTCTATCATCACCTCCCCTATGTTCTACTGTGTATCTTTGTGATTCTTTATTCCCAGCCCTTTTGTCCCACATCCTTAGTCAACCCTTGATCTGCTATCACCATAGTTTTAGTTTCAGTGACTTCATTTATATTAAATGACACACTATATTTGAGACCTCTCCATGTTGTAGCAGCTGTCCAGTTGTTCATCTCTCTGTGTTTGCTGAGCATGGATCACATGTATGAATACGCCACAGTTTATTTACCCATAAACCTATGGCTACCTATGTTGGTGCTAATTGGGGAGTATTAAAAATAAACCATATACAAGCATTCATTTATTTTGTAAAAAAATAATCTTTTCTTTATTACTTTTTAAAGTTTCTTGTTGACCTTTTAATCATATGTGCGTTTGTCTGTGCGCATGTGTACAACACAGGTCTTCTGCAAGAGCAGCAAGCACTCTTGACATCAGCCATCTCTCCAACTCCCATTTTCCTTTCCTCTTGGTTAAATACCTAGCAGTAAAAGTATTGAATTACACATATTTATGTTTAAGCTTTTAAGAAACTGAGCAACTGTTGACAAACTGGTTGTACGTATTTCTTATTCTCACCAGCAAGGCGTGTTGTTGTCTCAACTCGGCAATACTGAGTAAGCTCACATATTCACCCACATTTGTTAGTGTGTTTTTAAACTATTCTAAAATGTCTCCAGTGCTATTTAACAGTTTCAGATTAATTAATCTTGACAGTGACTATTAATGACAGATATATTCATATGCTTATTTGACAATCATATGTCTTTAATAATGTACTTGCTAAAAATACCCGTGCTTTTTAAATTCTAGAACAAAATCCAAATCTATTATAGGCTGTTGCTCCAAATTCTGAGTCTGAGATTACATGTTAGGCTCTATCTCAAGAATTGTACTCTTTAACATCAATTCCAAAGTTCACTTCTGTAATAGTCTCCAAAGTTATTCAAATGAGTTGGGTGATTCCTATGTGTATTCAGCATCTTTAATTATCTTCATAATGTATATGTTTATATTTTGGGGATCTATGTTCATTGCAGTCTCCTGAAGGGTATTGATTGTTGTGACTGTTTAGGTTCCCGGTGATATTGGAGGTGGATTTTTAAAAATAATATTTTTTAAAAGATTTTACTTTAAGTGTATGAATATTTGCCTGAATGTATACCTGGTGCCCTCAAAGACAAAAACAGGGCATTAGAGTCCCTAGTATAGTAGGAGGACATGGACATGCTTTTTGTCCTGGCCGCCTAACTCCCAGCCACCCAGCTAGCTTAAAGTGCAAAATAATGACACAGAAATTGTATTAATTAAATTACTGCCTGGCCCATTAGCTTTAGCCTCTTCTTGGCCAACTCTCACATCTTGATTTAACCCATTTCTAATAAATCTGTGTATGACCATGTAACTGTAGCTTACCATCAAGATTCTAACCTACATCTGTCTCAGGCTGGAGATTCATGGTGTCTCTGACCTGACGACTTCATGGCAGCTCTCCCTATCTGCCTTCTTCCTCCCAGCATTCAGTTCTGTCTTCCTGCCTATCTAAATACTGCCCTATCAAAAGTCCAAGGCAGTTTCTTTATTTAACCAATTAAAGAAACATAAATACAGAAGGACCTCCTACACCACCCTAGAACTGAAGTTATAGACAGTTATAAGATATGTGGGTGCTAGTAAAGAAACCTGGGTCCTCTGCAAAAGAAACAAGGGCTCTCAACCACTGAGTATCTTTCTGATCTTTATTTTTTTATTATTGAATTTATCAGAGCACTCATTGAAACCCTAAAACAGGGACGAAGAGGGATGGAACAAAAACAAAAAGGTTATTTGATGATTAAAATTGCTACTTCAACAACTATAGAAATTCAATTAATGAATTCCTAAGTATTTTTACCTCCTCTACAGGTCAACAACTGTAGGCTTTTTAAAGGTTCATTTGGAGTATGTTTCATTTTGTTTGTTGGTTTGTTTGTTTTTTCAGGACAAGAGTTCTCTATGTAGCGTTGACTGACTCAGAACTTGCACTGTAGATTGAGCCGACCTCGAACTTGGAGATCAACCTGCCTCTGCCTCCCAAGAGTGCTGAGATTAAAGGTGTGCACCACTATCACCTTTCTGCCTCACGTCAGATCATTCTCTGTTTTCTAATTGATATTTTTAATTTTTTGTTTAGTTTAGTATATTTTATATATTCTTTTCTTTAAGACAGTGTCACAATTGGTCCGTCACAATGATCTTGATCCTCTTGATTCAGCCTCCTGAATTCTAGGACTATGGAAATATACTAACACACCCACCCACTTATCATATATATTTTCTTCAACTTTTTAATGTATTTATTTACTGGGGAAGAGTGCATGTATGAGTGGAGATCAGAGGACAGTTTTCGGGAATTGGTTCTCTTCTTCCATCATGTGAGCCTTGGGAATCAAAGCATGTACCTGTGCCCACCTAGCTGTCTCAACAATACCTGTTATATATTCTTGATGAAAGTTCTTCATTATAAATATCATTTACAAACATTTCTTCCACTTAGTAGATTTTTCATTTTGTTAATAGTCCCTTCCATAAGACGTTCTTAAATTCATGAAGGACAGCATAGCTCTACTAAACTTTTGTATCATGCCTAAGAATTATTTTTCAAACTCTTATCATGAAAATTATCTTCTTCAAGTTTTTCCTAGAAATTTTCTAGAAGTCTTAAATTTGAGAGGGCTTGCTATGGGGCAGACCAGAGCCAAAATAGGTTCTCTTAGTAGTTCTAATAGAGGTCAGGTCTTAGTCTTGGTCCATTGAAATGGGACAGAGTTAAACAGACAGTCCTCAGGAAAACCACAGTTTAGGAGCAACAAATCAACAGGAACCCCACAGCCCCTTCTGTTGGCTCAGCAGGCCCCCAAAGCCCTTTGCTGGTTCAGCAGGTGACCCCCAGTCTCCTGGTAACTAAATATAACTTTCCCTACCCTGCTGCTCGAAGGTCCCTAACTACTAGGACCTCCTACCAATCAGCCCCAGATTAATTTTTTCTCCACCAAATAGCCCCCAGATTAATCCCTCATCCCTAGAATTCACCTAACTTCTCTTGAAAGAAGCTTGTGACAATCCTTAGGTGTCTCCATGTGCCACCCAAAGGTTGGAATTAATAAAGTGCTCTTATTATTATATATGTGGCTGTTGGTCTTTCCTTCGGGACTTCTCTCAGACCCTAACAAAATTTAGCTTCATGATCTCTGTCTGCTAGGTGCATTTTTGTATACTTCATAAGGTCGGGTTTGATGCTTAGTTTTACTGAATATATGTATTCAGTTGTCCCAGGAAAAAGTCTGAATCTTCTGCACTTTTATCTGCATGCGTTTATCAAAATCACTTCTCTACTTCCAGTCACACTGTGCCATAAGCACCCAGGTTTTCTCAGTTTCTCATTGTCACACCACTTTGTCTCTTCTCATACTGTAAATTCTTGACCACTATAGCTTCATAAAAAAAAAAAAAAACCAGGAATCACACTCCTGGCCAGCAAGAGAGAGTGAACTTCTAGCAGACTTCCATTGGAGGAGTGGTGAGTTTTCTCCTGGCCAGAGGGCTTCTGCTAGGAGGAATTTAGCCTTTCCCCGTCCCCCTCGACAATCTGGTTACCAGGCAGAGGCGACTCCTCCCTGCCGAGCTCTCCTGAATCCCGTCCCAGCCTTTATCCAGGTACACCTTCCTCTCTTCCCCCCTTCCCTCTGGGGCCACAAGATCTCCCCAGAGCAACTCCCTTGCTCGTTGGGCCTGGGTTGTGAATGCAACCCCGTAGTAGGGAGTGCCTGTGTTTCAATAGACTGCCTGAGGAAAGGTAGGCCTTCTGTCAGTGAATTCCCTGCCCAACAAGGGAACCTGACCTGGTACTAGAAGATCCAGTAGAGAGCATTTGAAGGAAGAGATGGGCAGACGCCAAGGCAAGAACTCCTCCAACAATCTAAAAAGCAACATGAAAACACCAGAACCCAATGACCCTACAATAGAAGGACTTGAACCTCTTAATTCAGAAGAAGCGGGAAAAAATGCCCTTATGAAAGCAATAGAGTTCCTTAAACAGGATATGAATAACTCCCTTAAAGAAATGAATGAGAAGTATAACAAAAAGATTGAAGAAATGAGTAAAGAAATGGATGAAAATGTAAAAAAAATCGAAGAAATGAGTAAATCCATGAATGATATACTGGGAAACCAAGAGAAAACAATCAAACAGGTAATGGAAACAGTTCAAGAATTGAAAACTGAAATGGAGGCAATGAAGAAAACACAAAACGAGGGCTGGCTGGATATGGAAAATCTAGGTAAACGAACAGAGACCACAGAATCAAGCATAACCAACAGGATACAAGAGATGGAAGAACGAATCTCAGAGTCTGAAGAAACCATAGAGAAAATAAATGCTTTGATCAAAGAAAACAGCAAATCCAACAAATTCTCATCACAAAACATTCAAGAAATCTGGGACACAATAAAAAAACCAAATCTAAGAATAATAGGGATTGAAGAAGGAGAAGAACTGCAGATCAAAGGACCAGAAAATATATTCAACAAAATTAAAGAAGAAAACTTTCCCAATCTAAAGAATGATATCCCTATGAAGGTTCAAGAAGCATACAGAACACCGAATAGGCTTGATCAAAAAAAAACATCTCCTCGCCATATAATAATCAAAACACAAAACATACAGATTAAAGAAAGAATATTAAGAGCTGCAAAGGAAAAAGGGCAAGTAACTTATAAAGGTAAACCTATCAGACTTACACCGGACTTCTCTATGGAAACCATGAAAGCCAGAAGGTCCTGGATAGAGGTACTGCAGAAACTAAGAGACCATGGATGCAAGCCCAGACTAATATACCCAGCCAAGCTATCATTCACTATCAATGGAGAAAACAAAATATTCCAGGATAAGAACAAATTTAAACAATTCGCAGCCACAAACCCAGCCTTACAGAAAGTGATAGAAGGAAAATCGCAACCAAAGGAGTCCAACATTGCCAGCACTGCTTACAATAACTCAGACATCTAGCGACCCTTCACGAGCTTAACTCAAAGAAGGGACACATACAAACTCTATTAATCAAACAAACAAAAAGTAATAATAACCGGAGTCAACAACCACTGGTCATTAATATCACTTAATATTAATGGACTCAATTCACCTATAAAAAGGCACAGACTAAGAGACTGGATACGAAAACAGGATCCAACATTCTGCTGTTTATAAGAAACACACCTCAACCACAAAGACAGACATTTACTCAGAGTAAAGGGTTGGGAAAAGGTTTTTCAAGCAAACAGACCTAAGAAACAAGCAGGTGTGGCCATTCTAATCTCCAACAGAATTGACTTCAAACTAAAATCAATCAGAAGAGATGGAGATGGACATTTTATACTCATAACAGGAACAATTCATCAGGAGGAAGTCTCAATCCTGAATATCTACGCCCCTAATATAAAGCCTCCTACTTATGTAAAAGAAACACTTCTAGAACTCAAGGCAGTCATCAAACCACACACACTAATAGTAGGAGACTTCAACACTCCTCTCTCATCAATGGACAGGTCAATCAGACAGAAACCTAACAGAGAAATAAGAGAATTATTGGAGGTATTGAATCAAATGGACTTAACAGACATCTATAGAACATTCCACCCAAATAGGAAAGAATATACCTTCTTCTCTGCAGCTCATGGAACCTTCTCGAAAATTGACCACATACTGGGTAACAAAGCAAACTTCCACAGATACAAAAAAATATTAGTAACCACCTGTGTCTTGTCAGACCACCATGGATTAAAGTTAGAATTCAAGAACAGTGCTACCCCCAGGAAGCCATCAAATTCATGGAAGTTGAACAGTCAACTACTGAATCACCCCTGGGTCAAGGAAGAAATAAAGAAAGAAATTAAAGTCTTCCTTGAATTTAATGAAAATAAAGACACAACATACTCAAACCTATGGGACACTATGAAAGCAGTGCTAAGAGGAAAGTTCATAGCACTAAGTGCCCAATTAAAAAAAACGGAGAAAGCACACGTTGGAGACTTAACAGCACACTTGAAAGCTCTCGAAAAAAAAGAAGCTGATTCACCCAGGAGGAGTAGAAGACTGGAAATAATCAAACTGAGGGCTGAAATCAACAAAATAGAAACACAGAAAACAATCCAAAGAATCAATGAATCAAAAAGCTGGTTCTTGGAGAAAATCAGCAAGATCGACAAACCCCTATCCAAATTAATCAAACGGCAGAGAGAGAACATGCAAATTAAAAAGATCAGAAATGAAAAGGGGGACATAACCACAGACACAGAGGAAATCCAGAGAATCATTAGATCTTACTACGAAAATTTATATGCCACAAAGTTGGAAAATGTAAAAGAAATGGACATTTTTTTAGATAAGTACCATATACCAAAGTTGAACCAAGAACAGGTGAGCAATCTAAATAGACCTGTCAGTCGTGAAGAATTAGAAGCTGTTATTAAAAATCTCCCTACCAAAAAAAAGCCCAGGACCAGATGGTTTCAATGCAGAATTCTACCGGAACTTCCAGGAAGAGCTAATACCTATACTCCTTCATGTATTTCACAATATAGAAACAGAAGAATCACTGCCAAACTCTTTTTATGAAGCTACAGTTACCCTGATACCAAAACCACACAAAGACACAACCAGGAAAGAGAATTACAGACCAATATCACCCATGAACATTGACACAAAAATACTCAATAAAATACTGGCAAACCGAATCCAAGAATACATTAGAAAAATTATCCATTATGATCAAGTGGGCTTCATCCCAGAGATGCAGGGTTGGTTCAACATACGCAAATCTATCAATGTAATCCATCATATAAATAAACTGAAAGATAAAAACCATATGATCATTGCATTGGATGCTGAAAAAGCATTTGACAAAATTCAACACCCATTTATGATAAAGGTGTTGGAGAGACTAGGGATACAAGGATCATACCTAAATATAATAAAAGCAATATACAGCAAGGCGTCAGCTGACATCAAATTGAATGGAGAGAAACTCAAAGCCTTTCCACTAAAATCAGGAACACGACAAGGCTGTCCACTCTCACCATTCCTCTTCAATATAGTGCTTGAAGTTCGAGCAATAGCAATAAGACAACATAAGGGGATCAAGGGGATTCGAACTGGAAAAGATGAAGTTAAACTTTCGCTATTTGCAGACGATATGATAGTGTACATCAGCGACCCCAAAAACTCTACCAAAGAACTCCTACAGTTGATAAACACCTTTAGTTATGTGGCAGGATACAAGATCAACTCAAAAAAATCAGTAGCCCTCCTATACACAAAGGATAAAGAAGCAGAGAGGGAAATCAGAGAAACATCACCTTTCATGATAGCCACAAATAGCATAAAATATCTTGGGGTAACTCTAACCAAGGAAGTGAAAGACCTATTTGACAAGAACTTTAAGTCTTTGAAGAAAGAAATTGAGGAGGATACCAGAAAATGGAAAGACCTTCCCTGCTCTTGGATTGGGAGAATCAACATAGTAAAAATGGCAATTCTCCCAAAAGCAATCTATAGATTCAATGCAATCCCCATCAAAATCCCATCAAATTTCTTCACAGACCTTGAGAGAACAATAATCAAGTTTATATGGCAAAACAAAAAACCCAGGATAGCCAAAACAATCTTATACAATAAAGGAACCTCTGGAGGCATTACCATCCCTGACTTCAAACTCTATTACAGAGCAACAGTATTGAAAACAGCTTGGTATTGGCATAAGAACAGAGAAGTCGACCTATGGAATCGAATAGAAGGCCCGGGTATTAACCCACAAACTTTGAACACCTGATTTTTGACAACGGAGCTAAAGCTATACAATGGAAGAAAGATAGCATCTTTAACAAATGGTGCTGGCATAACTGGACGTCAACCTGTAGAAGAATGAAAATAGATCCATATCTATCACCATGCACAAAACTCAGGTCCAAATGAATAAAAGACATCAACATTAATCTGACCACTTTGAACCTGATAGAAGAGAAAGTGGGAAGTAGTCTACAAGATATAGGCACAGGAGGCCACTTCCTAAGCAGAACCCCAGGAGCGCAGACAATAAGAGAAACAATAAATAAATGGGACCTACTGAAACTGAGAAGCTTCTGTAAAGCAAAGGACACTGTCAGTAAGACAAAAAGGCTACCTTCTGACTGGGAAAAGATCTTCACAAACCCTTCAACAGATAAAGGTCTGATCTCCAAAATATACAAAGAACTCAAGAAACTAGACACTAAAACTCTAATTAACCCAATTAAAAAATGGGGTACTGAACTTAACAGAGAATTCACAACAGATGAACTTCGAATGGCTAAAAAGCACTTAAGGTCATGCTCAACCTCCTTAGCGATCAGGGAAATGCAAATCAAAACAACTTTGAGATATCATCTTACACCTGTCAGAATAGCCAAACTCAAAAACACCAATGATAGCCTATGCTGGAGAGGATGTGGAGGGAGGGGAACACTCATCCATTGTTGGTGGGAATGCAAACTTGTGCAGCCACTGTGGAAATCAGTGTGGCGGTTTCTCAGGAAACTGGGAGTCAACCTCCCTCAGGACCCAGCAATTCCACTCTTGGGAATATACCCTAGAGATTCCCTAACATACTACAAAAGCATTTGTTCAACTATGTTCATAGCAGCACTATTTATAATAGCCAGAACCTGGAAACAGCCTAGGTGCCCCTCAATAGAAGAATGGTTAAAAAAGGTGTGGAACATATACACATTAGAGTTTTACTCAGCGGTAAAAAACAATGACATCTTGAATTTTGCATGCAAATGGATGGAAATAGAAAACGCTTTACTGAGTGAGGTAAGCCAGACCCAAAAAGAGGAACACGGTATGTATTCACTCATAAGTGGATTCTAACCATAATTAAAGGTCTTTGAGCCTATTATTCGTGATCCTAGAGAAGCTAAATAAGAAGATGAACCTGATGAAGATTATTTAGCTATCCACCAGGAGGTAGGAAATAGACAAGAGTCCCAGGTAACCTCGGGTGCATGGGGTGGTGGGAGGGTTGTCGGAAAGGGAGAGGGTTAGAGAGAAGGGAGTAGGGGAGGATTGGGGAAAGATCGGGGGACTGGGATGGGGGGGAGGGAGGAAGGATGGATATGGGATCAGGCAAGTATATACCTCAACTAAGGGAATCATTTTAGGGTTTACAAGAGACTTGATTATAAAGGGGATCCCCGGTCCAAGGAGAGATCCCCAGATGGTTCTCTGGACAGAGGAGAGGGTGCCTGAACCGGCCTTGGCCCACAACCATACTGATGAATATTTTGCATGTCGCCATAGGACCCTCATCTGGCGATGGATGGAGATGGAGGCGGAGAACCACGTTGGAACACTGGACCTAGCTCCCTAGGTCCAAATGAGAGGCAGAAGGAAAGAGATCGTGAGCAAAGAAGGCAAGGGCACAGGAAACCTTCATCCGACGTTGGATGGCGATACAGATGGAGACCCATATTGGAACACCGAACTGAGCACTCCACAGTCCAAATGAGGAACAGAAGGATGAAGAAAATAAAAAAAGTAATCAGGACTGCGAGGGATGCGAGCACCCACTGATACAAGGGGACTGATATAATGAGAGTTCACCAAGGCCTGTTGTACTGGGACTGAACGAGGACGTGATCCAACCAGATTCTCTGAATGTGGCTGGCCCGGAGCCTTTTTGAAAAGCCATTGACAATGACACTGGGACTTGCTTCCTCTGCATATACTAGATTTTGGCGCTCCAGTCTGTGTGGACTCTCACCTTCCCTGGACCTGGGGGGTGGGGGGAGGAACTTGAACTTCCCACAGGGCAGGAAACCCTGACTGCTCTAGGGGATGGAGAGGGAGGAGGAGAGGGAGTGGGGGGAGTGGGAGGGTTTTGGGAGGAGGGGCTGAAATGGAAACTTTTATAATTTAATAAAAAAAAACCAGAAAACTGGGATTTTAGTCTTTCAATTTAGTTTCTCCATTTAAAATTAGATTAGCTCTTCTAGTCCCTTTTCATTTCTGTATGAATTAGAAAATCAAATTAGATATTTCTATTAAAATTTGTTGACTTTTGTTGGTATTTCATTAAGAAAATCAATTTCAGTAGACTCTGTAGTCCAACCCATGAAAAATGCTTATCATTTCATTTATTTGGGTTTTCTTTAATTTGTATACTTTGATATACATGTATTATATACATTTTAATATATTTGTTCATAAGTTTCTTATATTTCTGATATCATTATGAGTAATATTTCTTATTTCACTTTCCAATTGTTCATTGATAGTATATGGTCATATAATTTTATCTTTAATCCTTGGTAAATTTAATTATTTTGCTGAGTTTCTTTTTATCTTTTAGACTAGATATCATGAAAGTTTTTTTTCATTTTTTCTTTGCTTGCTTATGACATTTTTTGCTCTCTCTAACCCTACTTCATTGCCTTGGCTACAACCCGACTGTGTTGAAAAGAAAGTGGTGAGTGTGTGTGTGTGTGTGTGTGTATGTGTGTGTGTACTACATGTGTAAGGATACTTTAGGAGACACCAGAGAGCACTGTATTCCTTAGAGCTGGAGTTACAATAGCCACTTGTGGTGATTTGAAAGAAAATGACCCCCAGTGGAAGTGGCACTATTAGGAGGTGAGGTCTTGTTAGGGGAAGTGTGTCACTGAGGGGATAGAGTTTAGGGAGTCTCTTTTTCTTAAGCTTCCCTCAGTGTGACAGTCAGTCAACTTCCTGTTGGCTGCAAGATGAAGTACTCTCAGCTCCAGCATCATGTCAGCACGCTGACATGTTTCCCTTCATGAGCATAATCAACTGAACCTTTAAAACTATAAGAGAGCCACCATCAACTAAATGTTTTCAAGAGTTGCTGTGGTCATGTTGTGTCTTCATAGCAACAGTAAACCCTAATTAAGGCATAAGTTGGTATCAGGGCCTGGGGTTTTACTGTGATAGGCCTGACCATGTATCTATTTGGGGGAATTTGAACTTGGGTACTTTGGGTTATGAAAGCAGTGAAATACTTTAAGCACTAATGAGCCATAGTAGTAGGAGCATGGAAGACAAAGGTACTAAGAGTTATTTGAACTGTTGGGGGCTCACTCAGGAGGTTTCAGAGACGAATTTTAGTACTTTGCCTAGAGATCATTCTTGTGATATTTTTCCCTTATTCAAAGAGTCTGCCCAAGCAAGGTTGGAGTGAAGAATTTTAGATTAATTTCATTGGCAAAAGAAATCTCAAAACAGCCTAGTATAGACTCTATCGTGTGGATATTATTGGTAACTCTAATGAAGATTTATAATGAAAAGTAGTTAGCTGAGCATGGTAGATTACAAAAAGTATATTTTGAGGAGAAAAGCACTAGAAAGCAAAATGGAACTAAGTTCTTTGTTCAAGGAGATAAGTAATTAAAGAATGGAACAAAGAGAGTTGTGACCTCAAGTCAAGATCACACCAAGCTAAATTTCTAAATTGTAGAAAGGAATTTTTAAAAAGTTTAGAGCCAGGTATTGTGGTGCATGGCTTTAATCCCAGCACTGGGAAGGCAGAGGCTGACAGATCTCTGAATTTTAGGCCAGCCTGGTCTTAAGATCAAGTTCAAGGAGAGTCAGTCACAGGCAGTGAAGGAAAACAGAAAGTTGATGAAGATATAATTAAACAAGTGGGCCACATTCTAGCCCCAGTAAGCAAAAGAACTTGGCAGCTTTGGCCACATGGTTCTGGCCTTAGAATTAAGGACAGAAGTTAAGGATAGAAGAAATGGATAGAAGTTCAGGATAGAAGAAATGGACAGAGTTAAAGATAGAAGTTGCCTCCATGCCTAAGGATAGTCGTTGAGGCCAGGCATGTGGTGTAGGAGTTCTGTACTGATTATTCCACGAAAATTCAACCATGTCTTTGTTTTAGAAAATTGCTATGAGCATCTTACAGTCCTAGATTGTTTCAAAAGATTGTTATGTCTACCGTGTTATAACATTGTTATGCTGTTCCTGCAACCACACCTATTTTCCGGCCAAATTCCCTTTATGAAAACCCCCTTAATCCTGAACTATAAAAACCCTTGTCTTGTCCATGGTCATTGTTGACATCTTGAACCCCACCTTAGTGGGAGGCAGCTCATATACACAAATAAAAAAGTATTTTAAAATTATTTGGCCATGATGATTTGGGTCAGTGGTCTTTCTCCTCCCATCTTTGGGATTAATCTTCTGTAAATGAAACTTGTGTCCTCTGAAAGACCAGCAAGAGAACCTAACTGCTAAGCCATCCTTCCAGACCCTAATTTTGGATTTTTTTTCACATTTCTGTGAAATGTGATCACCTATTGAGGTGATCATACTGTTTATGTTTTGAGTTCTCCTTCCTTCCTTCTCTTCTTCCTTTTTTTCCTTCCTCCCCCTTCCTGCTCCTTCAGATGACATTTTATTTAGTCATTTCTGCAAATAACTGAAATTTGGGAATTCAAATTTAACATCCTGTTAAATACACTAAGTTTCTAGTGTACAGAAACACTTTGGACCTTGCTCTCCCTATTGTTTGGATGCACTCTGTATAGCCAAACCCTGAGCCAGCAGTTATCCAGTTATTCGCCCATCCTCTTACCCACAGCTTCTCGTAGAGTGATCCAATTCATCTGTTAGTCAGACTTGGATTTTCTGTAAGGATTTCAGCTGAGGAACAGGTACAAAAAATTTAAATGCCTCATGACCAGTGCCAACTTCTGTTTCTACTGTCATGATGATATTGAGCTCCCACAGCGTGCCATGAGGTCTGAGTTCATCTCTAACTCCAACAGTGCCCAAGAGACACTGAACTCAACTTCTCCAGTGACTTGACACTGGATTTCCAATTTTGACGCCCAGATGGGCACTGGCTCATCTGTGAGTTCCAGTAGAAAGTACTGTGTGTGTTCCAATGGATTGATTCCACAACCAATGGATTGATTACACAATCAACTGAATGCAAATTCAGCATTCTTAGGATAAACTTGGATGATCATGATGTATGCATATATTATACTTAGGGATTTAAACTATTTTTGCTGAGAACTATTATATCTATATTAATAAGAGTCATTAGCCTGTATTTTCCAATCTTGTGACCTTTCGAATGCTCTGTTAGGAGTAGAGCATCGCCTGCATGAAGCTGTTGTTGTTTCTTCAGTCATGCTGTGAGAAAGGCCACCTAAGACAAAAACCAAGAATTAAATACCAAGCTTAGAGTAAGACAACTGTAAAGTCAGAGGCATGGGGAGCTGCAAACTAACGCCTGTTCAGTGGAGACAAGCCAGAACTTAGGCAAGCAGGAAACTTCCTACAAAGCACAGGGATTGACCAAGGGTACCAGCTTGAACACCAGCCTGAATGGAACCAATTTTAAGTGAAACTGTGTGCTGGCTTTCTTTAGTTTAGTTTCTGAAATTGAATAAATGTTGTGTGGCTTCCCCTGTGAGAGTTTAAGAGACAGGACTGAGAAAGAGAAATAAACTGAAGAGAAGTGGTAGTCTCCTAGCAGCCTGAGCTGAGAGAGAGGCAACAGAAGGACAAACATCCCAGAACCGTTCATGACAAAAATGGTGATGTGCTAGCACTTTCAGGCGAAGTGCGAGGAGAGCAACCCTTTCTCCAAGTATGGGGGAAATACTGGGAATGAATAGAGCATATAAGATATGCACAGAAAGACCAAGGCGTGAGATCATTTGGAAGAAGAAGGGAAGAAAATTTAGTAGGAGACAGTATGTTCGAACTCTGGCTCTGCCCATACAAACTGAGGGAACTATACAAAGTAATTCAGCCTTTCTGTACCTTATAATCTTCATCTCTAAAATGGCTACAATCATAAATATCTGTATGAGCTGTTCTGAGAAGGGCACAAGTAAACACACTCTAAGAATTAAATTGAACTGCGTGGTGGTAGAGGCACATGCCTTTAATTCCAGCACTTGGGAGGCAAGGGCAGGCGGATCTCCATAAGCTCAAGTCCAGCCTGGTCTACAGAGCAAATTGGAAACCCTGTCTTGGAAAGAGAGAGAGAGAGAGAGAGAGAGAGAGAGAGAGAGAGAGAGAATTAAACTGAACAAGTAAAAATACAATCATTTACAGAGACTGGTGAGAGCTAACCATGACTCTTATAATCATGTGTCTAATAAAAATGTCACAAACAATATATCTACTTTAGGTATAGATCATCAACACATACAGATCCAGACAGCATTATGGAAAACATGTTTTGGTCTTTCTGAGTTGGGAGAACATAGACCTGCTTAAATTTTCCCTTTCCCATGTATACTTTGAGAGTTACCTAGGATAAATTTTTGTAAAAATGGAAAGTATTTTTTGAAAAGTGTTTTTAAACATGCAGTGAAAGAAGTTTAAAAGTTTGATAAGTTTACTGATATAAATCGGAATCTTCAATATGCTCCAAGAAATAAATTTTATGTCTAAAGTGCCCTATTTACAGAAGAGTCTCAGTTTGATCATTTCCAGATGTGAGGTTTAACAGCTGTGCTGCCTACTCTCACTCGACTGGCCTCTTTAAGGCAAGTCTATCCTCGTCAGCAAAGTATGCTGGACGAGACTCTGAGGGGAAATAATGGGCCTTTACAGAAGGCATTACACATCACATAAGCTACATGTTAACTTCACTTTGGGAAACCACTTAGTATTGAGTCAAAAAAAAAAAAAGAAGTTCTCTATATACATCTTCTCAAAGTTTTCACAACAATCTTATAAAGAAAGTACTACTCTTAGCCAGATTTTACAAGGAGGCCCACAGAAGTTAAATAATTTGCTCCAATCAAAGAGCAAGGTCAGGATCTCACCAAGCGCCAAACAAAAGCCTGTTTGTATATCCAGGCCCCCGGCCGTTAGCTGTATTACCTCAGAAGCACCTGTATACACAGACTACACGTGATGGAAAGTGTCTCAGTTGTACGAGAGCTTTTTCGGTGAGGTAGCATAGAAACTTACACCTCACAGTTTCGGAGCTGTGAAGGCCAAACCCACAGGCAGATTTGGTGTCTGGTATCTAGATCACACCTCGCTATTCACTCGAGCGAAGGAGACAAGGTCGTTCTCTGTCCTCTTTCCTTAGTACACCCAGGTCATTGATAAGGGTTCTACCCTAGTGACTTGGTCTTCCCACAAAGACCCTAAGTCCAAATAACCTTACCTCAGTGATTATGTTTCGACACAAGATCTTTCTTTGTCGGGGACACATTGAGACTATGGAGAAGAGAACCTTAACATGCTGGATGTTCAACGGTTCCTCCTCAAGCATTTTCTGTTTACTGGCTCACTGATCTGAGAGCTCCATATTAGCTTGCAGATATAAAGCTAAGTGGGAAAAGGGAATTATCATCACTAAGAACACTGAACATAAGAACAGAGCACTCTCCTTGTGCTAACCTTCAAAGAGGAATACATTGTGAGTTTAGGAGCCAAGCATTACAGCACCCTTCTCCTTTGCCACTACAGAATGAAGTTGTCACTCATTTATTTGTTCATTTTGCCATAAATAATCTGAATGTCTGTTCTGTTCCAGGCACTGGGTGGTAGGTATTAATGGTGCTCTCAGCAGTTCATTTAGAAGCACTTAATTTTTTTATTTCAAGGTTTTCAGACCATTGCCCACTGAGATTCAGAATTAACAGAAAGAAAAATGTCCCCACCTCCATGTACATGCATACTCCTGCACAAACTCAGGCCTTGGGTTTCTCTCACATTCTCTACACAAGGCACAAACTTTTTAGTCTCCCATACTAAAATCCAACCACAATTGTACATGTACACACACACACACACACACACACACACACACACACACGAATGATGAAGAAAGCCAGTAAATATTCATTCAAACAAAGCCAAATTCAATCAAGAAAACATAGATACCCAGCAGGTATTTGTAAAACTGAGGCCCATTTATAGCCAGAGGTTTCTATTTTTTTTTTTTGAGGTTTGTGAAAATGACCATTATCCATACATACTAACTGTCTGCTTTTACCTGAAAAATGGGTGAAGATGGGACTGGTATCTTTCTCCTTCCTAAGCATCCTTTATTATGGAAGGAACACTTAGTAATGGAGTCATTATCCTGCTTAGGACTAAAAGAAAGTGTTCCTTCTTTTCAGTATTAAAGTGCCTGCTCCTTGACTTGGTTATTAAAATGAGGGCTCAAATAGCTCCTTGTTCTAATTTTCCTTATCAGCCTCCACAGGACCCATTTCAGGCTGTCTGTGAAGTGTTAGAATGCAATTGTGTGCTTGAATAAAACGAGAAACGGAATTAGAGCCTCTTAAGACCATTATATTGTCTTATTTAGTGACACTGTTTGCCTCACCATTACTAAGCATTGAGCTAAGTGTTCTTCCTGAGGAGAATAATAGTACCCACATTTAACCAGCACTTTACACTTTGCAGAGCACTTCTGCAGCATGCATTCTCTCTTTTGAACCACGCAACAATACTGGAGCTGACTGAGAGTGTGCTGTGATCGTAGATTTACATGCTTAAGTTATAGCTTTCAACCTCTGAAGTCAGGAAGGACAAGCTGATGGGCATGGTAATAGAGAGGAGTGGTCCTACCTCTGGAAATCTGACCCAGAGCTTCCCAGCCACTAAGGACTCAAACACCAGTGCTCCTTCTGCTCTGCCTAAAGATACTCACAAATCATCACTGAAGTTATTCCTATGTGAAAAGACAGAAATGCTAGAAATCAAAGAAACTATATGAGAAGCAGGCAGACACATCAGTATTAGTTACTAATCCATAAATTACAGAGGACAAGTAGTTTTTAGCATCTGTGTGAGGCAGGAGAGAATGACAGAAGATTAGGGGACAAGGGAAAGGAAAAGAGCCTGTCTCTGAAGGTAGCTGAGTCTTCTTGGAACAGAGAATCCAGAACTACAACACAATTAACATCTGCTGTGAAGGTTGCTGACATATTTCCATATTTAGGTATTTTTATTAATTCTTTAAGAATTTTATACAATGCATTTTTTATCAAATTTACCTCCCTTCCCAACTCCTCCCACTTCTACTTTCTGCAACCTCCCCTCTCTACCAACATTGAATTCTCTCCTCCCATCATCAGGTTGAGCTTTTGTTACCCAACTACTCTTGGGAGTTGGGCCTGCACTGAATTATGGTCAACCTACACTGGGTCATATTATTAAAGAATACTGACCCCCAAACTGCCAGCAGCTAAAAAATGTTCATAGCTCTCAGCTAGAGGTAGGATTTGATGTTCACATCCACCCACATAAAACAGGCAGTCTGCAGATTGGGGAAAACCTTTACCATCTATGCATCTGACACAGGGTTAATATCTAAAACATACAAAGAACTCAGAAAGCTAATGATCAAGAAAACAAATAAGCCAGTGTAAAAAAGGGGGCATGGCATGAATATAAAAATGTAGATGCTTCTGATTTCCTATTCTTATCACCTCATAGGAACTCAAACTGGCTCTAATCATCGCTTAGATACTTGAAGACAAGTTTCAAATTACACACTGAATGAATTCCATCTCCATGGTGAAGAACTATTTCTCATACCCAACAAAAAATGTCAAAATCATTTAAAATTCCCAAATATTAGCTAACTCATTCCATAATAAGGTCTACTAAGTGGCAGATTGAACTCGTACAACTTTCTGGGTCTGAAACTGTCTGTGAAGTAGTGAAATTTAACTCTCTCATCAGATGGCTATGAGAAAATATTCCCAAAAAGACCAAGGAGAAGAGGAAGCATGGGTTCTTTAAAATTCTTGCCCTTTTGTATCTTAATTTCATTGAACTTTCTTTTCTCTCCCTTGCATTTTTCTTCTGAAGCACTTCAGTAATCACTTCTTCCTCATCGCTGGCAATATTTGTTTCCTGTTGGAATGTTTCATTTCAAAGCTTCTGTATTTCATTATAAATTCTAGACTGAATCACTCATTCTCCTTGTAAAGCCCAATTTGATTAAAGAAAAATAATACACTGCATCTTATCATTAAAAATAAAATTAAATAGTGGGGCATGAATTTAAGCAGAGAATTCTAAAATGAGGAAATACAAGTGACTGAAAAACATTTTTTTCATTATTGAGCTTATTTAGTCATCACAGAAATGCAAACAAAACAAAATTGATATTTCATCTTACTCTAGCCAGAATGACCTAAAAAAATAGGATAAAGATTTTTATCCAGCAGAGGCTGGCAAAGATGTAGGGGAAAAAAAAACACTTCTGGAAGGAGCATAGTTTGGTACAACCACTATGGAAACAAAGTAGAATTTCCTTAAAACTCTGTCAACAGATCTGCCAGATGATCTAGTTACCCAACTCTTGGACATCTGTACTACAACGTGGTGCAGGAGAATTGTCTGTATTCTGTCAATCATGTTTTAAATAAACACTGATTGGCCAAGTAGGAGATGTAGGCGGGGAAACCAGACAGGAAGTGGAAATGATGCAAGGAGAGCAGGAGAATTCTGGGGAGGAGGAAGTTGATTCTTCCCACTCCTGCCCAGCCTACAAAAGCAGCAGGATGTGAGCTGTCCCACTAAAAAAGGTACTGAGCCACATGGCTAACATAGATCAGAAAAATGGGTTAATCAAGATGTGAGAGTTAGCCAATAAGAAGCCTGACTTAATGGGGCAATCAGCTTTATAACTTACGGAGTCTTAGGTGTGATTTTCTCTGGGACTAAACAGCTGGAGGGTCGGGCAGGACAGAAACACAAACAAGCAGGCCCAGCCTTTTCATGTTACAACAAAGAGACTTGCTTCCCCATGTTTAGTGCCTCTCTGTTCACATTCGCTAGGAAATGGAAACATCCGAGACATCCATCAACTAACGAAACAGATATGAAAATGCAACACCTTTACCAACAAAATACTATTTAGATGTTAGGAAAAGTGAAACTATTAAATTCACAGGTAAAGAAATGAAGCTGGAAACAATCATTCTGAATGAGGTGATCCAGACACAGAAAAACAAATATTATGTTTCTCAAATTTGTGAATGTTAGCCTTTGAATCTTCAGATATGTGTTCCATTTTGAAAACTCAGGAATTTTCAGAGGTCAGGAATTTAGTAAGGGATTATTGTGAGGTGATTTCAAGGGAGGATAGATATAACAGTAAAATAAAGAGCTAAAGGGAAATATTTATTTTATATAGAGATATATAAGCAATTACCCATCCTTAAGGCCCATTCTTAAGTGTGTATGATCTTTCTTTCTCCTTTCCTGCTCTCAATGTACATTTTTCTAGTAACTTCACCAGAAACCCCACATATCCTAACCTCCTTGTGTGGTCTTGGTAGTTTCTGGTTTTAGCAGATTTTAATGCCATTCAAGGCAACTCCAGAGTTAGCGTATAAACTCATTTGTTGAAAGATGGGAGAAAAGAAGAAAAAAATAAAATTTCTAAGCAACCCATTGAGATGTAACTTTAGAGACAACAAACTGGCGTATGGCTATGGCTAAGACATTTAGTTGTGACTCTCTTTTGAGACGCCCACACTCATATATTCAAATGTACCTGGCTATTTTCAATAAACTCCAACTTCACTTTGTCCTGGCTCATCCTGTAATTCTTTTCTGTGATATAATCAAGGATTTGCCTTTTCCTGAGTGGAGGACCCTAAAATAATAAGGGAACTCCTTGGGTTGTGTAAACAGAGACTGTTCTTTCATTTTCTGGCCACCCAGCCCCTAGTACACTTACTGTGTACACTGGGAACTGGGAACAAATCCAGCAGAAAAAGAAACTGCACATACTTTTTTGTCTGCACTTATCATGCCTGAAACCACGATCTAAGTGGGCCAGTATCTAAAAAGGCTTTTGACTGAAGGCGTTCCCACAACAAAGTTGTAGCTCTGGGCTGTCTTCTGTTGCACTACAATTGCTGCTAACCATTTGGATGCATGTATGTTCGTGGTCTATTCTGGTCTTTTGCCATACATCAAGCAAATCCTTATTGTGTAGAACATTTACATGTTGTCAAAGATTATCCTCAGTGGTATGTATGTATGTATGTATGCTTGCTTCTTATAAAAGCAAATTGTTCTTATAAATAAATATTTTTATGATCCAATTTTCTGACAAGTTTTATGAAAATTGTTTATATGTAATTCCTTTAGCGTGCTATTTTATGGTGCAACAATGTCTCTAACAGAGCTCTGAACATGGTATCCCAAAATATAATAACTTTCCATACTGACTATCTTAATAAAGTAATCTGAGAAACTGGGTGTGCAGGAGGGAACTTCTGACCTTCCCTTGAAGCTGAATATGAATCTGTCCTCTAACACAGCCACAGTGAAGAGATGTTCTGATTTCCAGGCACCAAGGACCCAGAGAGGACTCAGATTAAGCAGACTTTGCTCAATTCCTGCTGTATCACATCTGCCCATGACTTTCCACAGGTCGCTACACATGCTAGAAACAGATTTGTGTCTAGTCACTCTTTTGGCGTTCTTTTCCTTCTGAAGATTCCTATGTCATACAAAACTTACACCCAGAAGGCTTTAATGCTAATAATTTTGTTGCAGGATCATAGCCAATACATAGAATAGATCATCCCTCCTCTACTTCCTCTTCACTAACTTTATTGATCAGTTGTATTTTAGTAAGTTCACAGTTCTTGTCAAGCAGGTATTTAGTCACAGCAGTAAGAAGAGTAACTAATATATCCTGCCTCCACCCCAACCCCTACTGACAATGGCCTCCTCCACCTTCCCTTCTCTCTTCTCTCCTTTCTATCTCGCCTTAATTGGGTGACTCACCGAAAACACAGAAAGCCCACAGTTTTAGCAGTGAGGGTTTGTAAGTAACTGCATTATAGTTAAATTTCAGAAATCTGATGATCCAGTTAAAGACAGTTGGATAATTTGTTGCCCCTGGGACCCTGCTAGAGTGTGGGAACACAAAGATAAGTACGTTGACACAGGAGAGAAACTAACGAGGAAAGTTGTTTTAGTCCCTGTTTAATCAATGAGTTAGAAAATGACACTCCAGAATATATCACCTTGATGTACTGAATACTTCAAGCTGAAGAAGAGTGACGCAGGGAGAGCCTTTCTCTGAACATTCCTCATCTGCCTAATACTATTAAAAAAGACATGAATACCCATATGATGATATTCTCTGATGCATGACTAACAGTCAGCAACCCTCTTGACAAATAGCTTTGTAAATACCTGACAATCTCTTTTTTTTTTGAAGTAGGGAAGTAGATGTTTCTCTTTCCCAGACAAGGGTGTAGCCCTCTTGGCTACACAATAGGAGGACATTCTTTTTTACAGCAAAAAACAACCATCCTGAAGCCAGAAATAAGATAAACCTGAAGATGTAATGAGAGAAGTAGAGGAGCAGCTATTGCTTATTGAGATATTATTGGCGGAGGCTGCTTGTTTGTTCAATGCAAGTAACTGCATCCTCATGAAAGCCTTATAGAATTTAAAAAGAAATTCTTTTTTTTTTTTTAGTAAATTTTATTGAATTATAAAAGTTTCCATTTCCGCCCCCCCTCCCAACACCCTCCCACTCCCCCCACTCCCCCCCTCCTTCCCCTCCGTCCCCCAGGGCAGTCAGGGTTTCCTGCCCTGTGGGAAGCTCCAGCTCCCTCCCCCTTCCTCCAGGTCCAGGAAGGCGAGCGTCCAAACAGACTGAATCCCCAAAATCCAGCATATGCAGAGGAAACAGGTCCCAGTGTCATAGTCAATGGCTTTTCAGAAAGACCCCGGGCCAGCCACAGTCAGAGAATCCGGCCAAATTCCGAGAATCTGGCTAGATCACGTCCTCGTTCAGTCCCAGTCCGACTGGCCCTGGTAAATTCTCATCAGATCCCTTCCCTTGTATCAGTGGGTGATAGCATCCCTCGCAGTACTGATTTCGTCTTTCATGTTCCTCCTCCTTCTGCTCCCCCTCCGGACCTCGGGGGGCTCAATCCGTTGCTCCAATGTGGGCCTCCGACTGCATAGCCGTCCTTCGCCAGACGAAGGATCTATGGTGATAAGCAAAATATACATCAGTATGGTCATGGGCCACGGCCGATTCAGGCACCCTCTCCTCTGTCCAGAGAGCGATCTGGGGGATTTCTCCTTGGACCTGGGATCCCATATATAATCAAGTCTCCTGTAAACCCTAAAATGGCTCCCTTAGTTGAAATATATTGTTCCCTGATCCCATATTCATCCTACCTCCCTCCCCCCCCATCCCCGGCCACCAAGCTTTCCCCGTTCCTCCCCTACTCCCTTCTCTCTAGCCCTCTCCCCCTCCATCGACCCTCCCACCCCCCCATGCACCCGAGGTTACCTGGGACTCTTGTCTATTTCCTACCTCCTGGTGGATAGCTAAATAATCTTCATCAGGTTCATCTTCTTATTTAGCTTCTCTAGGATCACGAATAATAGGCTCAAAGACCTTTAATTATGGTTAGAATCCACTTATGAGTGAATACATACCGTGTTCCTCTTTTTGGGTCTGGCTTACCTCACTCAGTAAAGCGTTTTCTATTTCCATCCATTTGCATGCAAAATTCAAGATGTCATTGTTTTTAACCGCCGAGTAAAACTCTAATGTATATATGTTCCACACCTTTTTTAACCATTCTTCTATTGAGGGGCACCTAGGTTGTTTCCATGTTCTGGCTATTACAAATAGTGCATCTATGAACATAGTTGAACAAATGCTTTTGTAGTATGTTAGGGAATCTTTAGGGTATATTCCCAAGAGTGGAATTGCTGGGTCCTGAGGGAGGCTGACTCCCAGTTTCCTGAGAAACCGCCACACTGATTTCCACAGTGGCTGCACGAGTTTGCATTCCCACCAACAATGGATGAGTGTTCCCCTCCCTCCACATCCTCTCCAGCATAGGCTATCGTTGGTGATTTTGACTTTAGCTATTCTGACAGGTGTAAGATGGTATCTCAAAGTGGTTTTGATTTGCATTTCCCTGATCGCTAGGGAGGTTGAGCATGACCTTAAGTGTCTTCTGGCCATTCGAAGTTCATCTGTTGTGAATTCTCTGTTCAGTTCAGTACCCCATTTTTTAATTGGGTTAATTAGAGTTTTAGTGCCTAGTTTCTTGAGTTCTTTGTATATTTTGGAGATCAGACCTTTGTCTGATGAGGGGTTGGTGAAGATCTTCTCCCAGTCAGAAGGCAGCCTTTTTGTCCTACTGACAGTGTCCTTTGCTTTACAGAAGCTTCCCAGTTTCAGTAGATCCCATTTATTCATTGTTTCTCTTATTGTCTGTGCTGCTGGGGTCCTACTTAGGAAGAGGCCTCCTGTGCCTAAATCTTGTAGACTACTTCCCACTTTCTCTTCTATCAGGTTCAAAGTGGACGGATTAATGTTGATGTCTTTAATCCATTTGGACTTGATTTTTGTGCGTGGTGATAGATATGGATCTACTTTCATTTTTTTACAGGTTGACATCCAGTTATGCCAGCACCAAAAACTCTACCAAAGAACTCCTACAGCTGATAAACACCTTTAGTAATGTGGCAGGATACAAGATCAACTCCAAAAAATCAGTGGCCCTCCTATACACAAAGGATAAAGAAGCAGAGAGGGAAATCAGAGAAGCATCACCTTTCATGATAGCCACAAATAGCATAAAATATCTTGGGGTTACTCTAACCAAGGAAGTGAAAGACCTATTTGACAAAAACTTTAAATCTTTGAAGAATGAAATTGAGGAGGATACCAGAAAATGGAAAGACCTCCCCTGCTCTTGGATTGGGAGAATCAACATAGTAAAAATGGCAATTCTACCAAAAGCAATCTATAGATTCAATGCAATCCCCATCAAAATCCCATCAAACTTCTTCACAGACCTTGAGAGAACAATAATCAAGTTTATATGGCAAAACAAAAAACCCAGGATAGCCAAAACAATCTTATACAATAAAAGAACTTCTGGAGGCATTACCATCCCTGACTTCAAACTCTATTATAGAGCTACAGTATTGAAAACAGCTTGGTATTGGCATAACAACAGAGAAGTCGACCTATGGAATCGAATAGAAGACCCAGATATTAACCCACAAACTTATGAACACCTAATTTTCGACAAGGGAGCTAAAGGTATACAATAAAAAGAAATTCTTGACATAAAAGAACAGAGTTAAACACAGCTTTTTGGTAGCAGCCATTTTCTGGGTGGGCTCTGTTTGCTAGAAGCAAGTAGAGGCACAATTCTTTTAAGAGAAGGTTTCCTGACTCAACAGTAGCAACAAAAACTGTACAGCTCCTTTAAGAAGCCTTCCAGGTTCACCAGCATGAATGACGCTGACTCTTTCAGGAAATCCAGCTATGGAGCTTTTAAATGGGGTCTGTGAGCAGAGTGCTACAACTTGCTTAAAGGCAACATAGACCCACTGTGTACATAAAATGGAGCATGTACATGGCTCTCAGAGGCAGTAAACATGCCTCTGCCGTGTTGGACTGGGCAGAGAAAGGAGGCAGGGCTGTGTTGGTCCTACCCATGACTGCTTAAAATAAAAAAAAGTGCTTCTGTAAAGCAAAGGACACAGCCAACAAGACAAAATGACAGCCTACAGAAAGGGAAAAGATCTTCACTAAGCCCTCATCAGACAGAGGTCTGATCTCCAACATATACAAAGAACTCAAGAAATTGGTCATCAAAAGAACAAATAATTGAAAAAAAATTGAGTACAGACCTAAACAGAGAACTCTCAACAGAGGAATCTAAAATAGCTGAAAGACACTTAAGGAAATGTTCAACATCCTTAGTCGTCAGAGAAATACATATCAAAACAACTCTGAGATTCCATTTTACACCTGTAAGAATGGCCAAGATCAAAAACACTGATGACAACTTATTCTGGAGAGGTTGTGGGGTAAGACTTCTGCATTGCTGGTGGGAATGCAAACTGGTACAACCCCTTTATATGTCTGTGTGGCGATTTCTCAGAAAATTAGGAAACAATCTTCCTCAAGACCCAGTAATACCACTTTTGGGTATATATCCAAAGGAAGCTCAATCATGCCATGAGGACACATGCTCAACCATGTTCATAGCAGCATTGTTTATCATAACCAGAACCTGGAAACAACCCAAATGTCCCTTGACCAAAGAATGGATAAGGAAAATGTGGTACATTTACACAATAGAGTACTACTACACAGCAGGAAAAAAAAAATGACATCTTGAATTTTGCAGGAAAACGGATGGAACTAAAAAACATTATTTTAAGTGAGGTAACCCAGACACAGAAAGACAATTATCACATGGACTCACTCATAGGTGGTTTTTAAACATAAATCAAAGAAAGCCAGCCTACAAACCACAATCCAAGAGAATTTAGACAACAATGAGGACACTAAGAGAGACTTACATATATCTAATCTACATGGGAAGTTGAAAGTAGAAAAAGCCAAGATCTCCTGAGTAAATTGGGAGCATGGGGACCTTGGGGAAGGGCTGAAGGGGAGGGGAGAGGCAGGGAGGAGAGCAGAGAAAAGTGTAGAGCTCAATAAAAATTAATTAAAACATATAAAGTAGATATAAATGTTGTAACTGTAATTCTTGCTTGATACCTGTCTTGTTATATGTAATTTTACTATAATAAAGTTAAAACTTTCCTTTTTATTTAGACAGAAAAGGGGAGATGATTTGGAAGTACTTCAGTATATATGTTTCTTTTATTAGTTAATGAAAAAAGAAGCCGCTTTCAGGCCTGTGGCAGGGCAGAATAGAGCTAGGTGGGAAAACACCAGAACATTGCCACTGGGAACACTGCCAGTAAGTCACAGCCACATGACGATATACAGATTAATAGAAATGGGTTAATTTAAGATGTAAAAGCTAGTCAATAAAGAAGTTAGAGCTAATAAGCCAAGCAATGATTTAAATAATATGGTTTTTGTGTGATTATTTTTCAGAGCTGAGCAGCCAGGAATGAATGAGCAGCCTCTGCCAAAAAGATATATTCTTAAAGTACTGCAAAGTCTCTTCCATAAGGTAGTTATTTGCAAACCCTTGATGCCAAACCTGTGGGCTTTCTGTGTTCTTGGTGAGTCACCCAATTAAAGTGGAATAGAAATGAGAGAATGGAGAAAGGACAGTGGAAAAAGCCATGGTGGGGTGGAGTGGAGGCAGGATATATTAGTTACTTTCCTTGCTGTGGCATGATACCTGAGAATGGCTAAGGGAGAAAAAGTTTATTTGGGCTCACAATGTGAGGGCATAGCCCATCATGGCAAGGACACCATGTCTGCAAGATGACGAAGCGGCTGCTCAGTGTGTCCACACTCAGGAAGCAAAAGGAGATGGATGACTGCTCATGCTCAGCTCACTTCCAGGATGACAGACCATGAATGGTGTAGCCCACAGTTAGAAGGTGTCTTCCTACCTCAACTAACCCAGTCTAGGAACTCACAAAGATGTGGCCTTTAGTTTCTCCCAAGTTGCCCTATCTTGTCACGTTGACGTTAGTATTACCATCTCAGAGAGATTTTTGAGATAATACACGATTTTTTTATTTTGATTCCAACATTGTAAGTATTCTTTTTAGATTCCCTACATAAAATAACATATCATTTCCCCCAGGAAATATTAAGGTTAGAGACAGGACTACTACTACATCGTCTTGAAATGTCTGGTCTCCTTCCAGATTACAGCCACTGTTGTGTTTTTAATATCTAAGGCTTCCTCTATATAGTGTATAGTGTTTTATGACAAAGATCACATTTGTTTTCTATTTCAACTGTATCTCAAGCAGCTAAGCCTCAATGAGAGCTGATCAAGTACTTGTGAAGCGAGTGACTGAATGAATGAATGAGGTAAATGTGCAAAAACCAGCTGAGTTGGTTTTCTAGTACATATCACCAGCTTTTCTGATCATGCATCCATAGATTGAGTAGGGGAGGAATGGAGAAAGCTCGGTTGACCGGGATGGGGGGAAGGGAGGAAGGATGAATATGGGATCAGGGAAGAATATATTTCAACTAAGGGAGTCATTTTAGGGTTTATAGGAAACTTGATTATATATGGGATCCCAGGTCCAAGGAGAGATCCCCAGATTGTTCTCTGGACAGAGGAGAGGGTGCCTGAACTGGCCTTGGCCCATAACCATACTGATGAATATTTTGCTTATCACCATAGATCCTTCATCTGGCGATGGATGGCGATACAGACGGAGTCCTACATTGGAGCACCGGACTGAACCCCCCAAGGTCCAAATGAGGAGCAGAAGGAGGAAGAATATGACGAAGGACTGCGAGGGATGCTATCACCCACTGATACAAGGGGTCGGATCTAATGAGAGTTTACCAAGGGCAGTTGGACTGCGACTGAACGAGCACGTGATCCAACCAGATTCTCTGAATGTGGCCGGATTCTCTGAATGTGGCTGGCCCGGAGTCTTTCTGAGAAGCCATTGACAATGACACTGGGACTAGTTTCCTCTGCATATACTGGATTTTTGGGATCCAGTCTGTTTGGATACTCACCTTCCTGGACCTGGAGGGAGGGGGGACGAACTTGAACTTCCCACAGGGCGTGAAACCCTGACTGCCCTTAGGGACAAAGAGGGAGGAGGAGAGGGAGGGGGGGAGTGGGAGGGCGTTGGGAGGAGGGGCGTAAATGGAATCTTTTATAATTTAATAAAATTACTTTAAAAAAAAAAAAAGAAAGAAAATGCTTTTACGCACCCAGCAGCGGTAGTGCACACCTCTAATCCCAGCACACAGGCAGAAGCAGGTGGATCTCTTGAGTTCAAGGCTAGCCTGGTAAATAGAGTGAGTTCCAGAATAGAGAAACCCTGTCTGAAACCCTGTCTTGAAAAAACAAAAAACAAAGGTTTTGACCCTTTTTCATACATTTTTGTTCTTAATTGAGTATAAATATGAAAGAGTTCTACTATTTTTTTCCTTGTCTAGGATTTAATTCCTTTGCCCTCTCTTCTATCTTCTGCGTTGTTTAGAAGAGATAGGGAAGTTGAGGACAGATGACACTGCTTATGAATGCCCCTGTGTCGCAGAGTGACAGGTGTCTGGTGCTGGCTATATTGTGCAATACACACGTGATGTCTGGGTTAGGGAGCTATTTTGGATGGGAAAGGGCTATTTCTCTCGGTTGCTACTGTTGTCTTCCTCCTCCCTTCCTTTTTTTTCCTGTTAAGAGGTTTCGCATAGCCAGGCCTTGAACTCTTGGGTATCCTGCTGCAACTCTTGAGTGCTGGGATTGCAAGGATGAGCCATTACACCTGACTCAGTTCTTCATAGATTAAACAGGTGCCTCCTCCCTTTCCCAAAATAATTGAAATCTATATTTGTACTTGGAATTAAAGAACTTTGAAGGATTGTTGCGATGTTTTGAAATAATTCTCTGCACTAAATAATTTGGCAGTTTGGAAAGAGTACTCCCCGGCGGGGGGGGGGGGGGGGACAAATGCCCAAATCTTCCCTCCAGCATGTGAGCACTAACCCTTATGTTATTTTTATCCATTTTCACTATGGCTTCTTAGGATAACTGAGGCATAATTGATAGAGGTCCCAAAAACTAGATGTGATGTATGTCCTTCCAACACCCCCTTAAAGTTAAACAAGCAGTCTTAAGTTGAGTCATATAATAAACAAGATTGGAGTGCCACCTACTGACCTAATGTGTAAGCTAGTGGAACCTCATTGATAATAGCAGATACTTCAAATTTGGTTTCTAACTCCAGATATCAAAATAACAAACAAAAAAAGCTTACATATTTAACAAAAATGATGAACATTCATCCGATATTTATTCCTTCGCTGATCTCATTCAAAAGTGGTCAGAATGTGCATGCATGACAATGTCACCATGAAGGCTGAATTTCTGTGGAAATAACAATAATTCTAAAATTTCTAGGTGAATATGTAACTTGGTGTTAGAAACATAGTTTAAAGATCACTTGCCTTGAAGCACATGTATGAAGTCTTTGGTTGGATCCCCAACATACACACACACACACACACACACACACACACACACAGAGAGAGAGAGAGAGAGAGAGAAAGAGAGAGAGAGAGAGAGAGAGAGAGAGAGAGAGAGAGAGGTGCACACCAAGGTGGGGGAGAAGGAGAGTGAGGGGGCAAGGGTGGACTTGGTTTTTCTGTCATCTAGTTAAGAATCATTCTTAACATCACACCTCAGGCTCCTAATATCTAAATTTTCTATTAAAAATAGAACTATTCTTGATAGAAACAAGATGGCATTGTCTTCTGGAGAAGGGTGTAAAGTACTAGGAGTTGATTCAGCTTAGGACCTTCTAAGACCCACCCCCCTTCCAAAGCCTTGCAACTTAGCACTGCAGAAAGCAGAAGAAACAGAAAATTCACCCTTAGCCTCCCATCACCTCTCATTCCTACACCAGGCCATTGAAGACTATCCTTCCTACAAGGCGACTCTAAGATCTTCATAAAGCTCCATTCTCAGACAAAAGTAATGAAACCCAGAGAACCCAAATAAAACCACCCTTGCTGAGTGCCTTCCGGTTCACCACCATGAGGTCATAGCCTTTGTTCCACAGAACACAATCTGCCTGTTTCTTTGAATCTTCATTTCTTAAGATGCCCTGTCTCATAAAACTTATATAAAATAAGCATAAGATTGTGTACTTGAAAGTGCTGATCTGTCTTAGAGGTAACAGCCATGAAACCCGTGATAAATACAGAATCCTTCTCCTATCCAAGAAGCAAGCAGTAAATGCAAAGTGACTCAAGTGATGTGGGGTGAGTTCTGAAATTTGTTAGAAAAATAAGTGAACAGAGTGCAAAGAAGAGAATTTTAAAAATGTTGTGCAAGGAATATAGCCTGAAAAGAGGAAAAGAAAAGCAGACATGGGGGAAGCTGAGGACACAAGGCAAGACTCTAGAGATCTTGAGGAAATACGTGCTTTCACGAGATAGTAGGTAATCGTTCCAAGATCCACCCAAGAGCATCTCAAAAGATGATAGTGCACAGAGGTGATCAGCACAGGGGCAGAGTATTGGAAGTTACCCAGGGTATATTGACGAGTCAACAAAAGCAAGAAACAAAGACAATCTACTGGAATCAAAACCCTAGGAACAGTGAATAGAAGTTGACACACAAGAAAACAACAAGAGGGCTGGAGAAACGGCTCAGCAGTTAAGAGTATCAGCTGCTTTTCCAGAGGACCTGGGTTCAGTACTCAGTACCCACACGGTGACTCACAACTGCTATAACTCCAGTTCCATAAAAGAGTTCCATAAAAGGATGTCCTTTTCTGACTTCCACAGATATAGGCATGGGCACACACATAGTGAAGACACATATGCAGGCAAATATATATACTTACAAAGAAGAAATGACAAGGAAAAAAAACCAGATATGGTCTGGCCTAGCTGCCATGAGAGGCATGTATCACAGGATTTTCAAGTTAGAGTCCATTGCTCCTGGGCACTGTGCCTTTCAGTTCCTGAAAAACCGTACTCCCTCAAGCAGTGAAGTATTCAGGCCACCTGTGTTCCTCTGCATTCCCTAGAAGTCAGTGAAGCATATAGAAGCTTGACAGAACATTAGACTTAGACATTAATGTTGTGTACCCTATACACCCTGCAAATGTCTTTGTATCCTAGAAACTACCATTGTATTGATCCTGGCAAACTCCATTTGTACTATTCCTGATAAGGGGATAAAAATTCTAATTGCTTGTCACAGCCTCAGTCTTGGTGTGATCCCTCCAACCCAACTTGGTCAAGATTTCATTCTCATTAGCCATATCAGATATCTTTGGCCTGATAAGTAAATACTAAAGCTTACAGTATGGTATACACAGATAGCGCCAGTCCCAAAATATATAGATCTCTTGCAACCAAGGTTTTGTGGGTGGGTGGTGCACAAATGCCCACCCTGTCTCTCCTATTCATATATGGCATCCCAAGAGTGTAGTTTTCAGCCTTATTTTCTAATGCAGAAATTCTACCAGGAGACACATATATTTACACATACCCATGCAAATACTAATTTAAAATCCTTGAACTTAGAAAATTTCCAAGTGCATTTCTCAAAGTACATAATAGATCTGGCCAATGTTAAGATGTTACAATATTTCAATTTCAAAAAATACAACCAAACTCCTGGGGGGGACTTTGATTAATGACTAAAGTAATAGTTAAGATTTCCTGGCTTCTTTTTTTTTTATGTGCACCATGTGTGTGGATCCCAGGGAGCTCAAAAGAAGGTGTTGGATTCCCTAGAACTGAATCTATAAACAGTTGTAAGCCCCATGTGGATTCAGGGAATTGGATTCAGGTCTTCTACAAGAGTAATACGTGTTCTGTTTTGACTTTAATTCATCCTTATCTGCTTGGCAAAAAGAAATCACCTACATGAAAAATACATTTTGATAAAACTGTAGTCAGTATTATTTGATATTCAAAAACATGCTATCCCAGCAGAGTATCTGACTGTATAACATCTGCTGAAGCAGTCTGAGAAAGAGCAAGCGCCAGAACAGCAGTGTTCTCAAAAAGTATGCCCTGAGACTCTCCCTGAAAGGGCCTCCCTGACCCAGAAACCAAACTAAACCAGCATGACTTCTGCTCCCCTAGTGCACTGCTCTTAGCCCATACCCTTTTTGTCTTGTCATATTTTCCTATGATATTCCACTCTGAATCCAAACTAGTAGAACATTGTTCAGAGTTAATCATGTATTGAGGCCTTACTTCCTTATGAAGATTGTAGTACTTAAAACTTGTTTTAAATGGTGTTTTTCTTGTAATTGTTTTAAGTAGGCAGGAAAAGACATTCTTCTCCCCTAAATATGCTTGGTATATTTTATATGTTAGTACATTATCAATTATGTACTATATATTATATTGCATGATATTACATTACTATATTTAGTATGTTTTCTGAAGAAGTAAAATTAAAGCTCTGCTACAAGTTTTTTATTTAATTTGTTTGTGACAAGGTCCTGTGTCTCCCAGGTTGACCTAAGACTCACTAAGTTACCAAGGATTCTCCTGCCTCCACCTCCAGAATTCAGGAATTACAGGTTTGTGCATCTAGATTAGCTCTGCTACTTTCCAGCACGCATTTAGGGGTTGTAAGGATCTGAGACTTGACTATCCTCACTGACATAATTTTTGCTACTTATAATGCTAGCCAGGTAATCATTAGTTACCTAGTTTTTTGAGGTCTGAGTTCTTCTACAAGAATGCAGAGCTGGCAACAATAGTATTCCCTTCAAATCAGAGGGGAATTAGTAGAAAATGCATGGAAGGCTACCGCAATGCATCAGCAAGCTTCCCTTTTCTATGTAATTAGCTCAGTCTCCTGCCATCTCTCCCCTCTTCCTGTCCTCCTTCATACATTAACCTGACCGGCCTCAGCCATAGTTTGAGGTGGATAATTACACCTAAATTGTCCCTGAAATCAAACTTATTCAACAAAAGAGGCTTATTTCTCCAAATCCACTCTTCCTATATTAACTTTAGAGCCAAAAAATGTAAGACACATATCTTACTTTGATTCCCAGTCATCTTAGCATAACTGACCTCTGCAACAGTCTAAAATCAAAATAAGTGCAGATTTATTTTTGTAAAACTACATCCTCAATCCTAGTTCTTCTTTGGACACAAATAAAATGCAAATTATTAAACAACTAAAATAATTTGGAAATGATATTTTTTGTCTAACTAATTAACCCTTGCAATAAATGAATGGGAGGGTTAATTAGCTCTTCTAGTAGGCAAAAGAAAGAAAGCAATCAAGCAAACAAAAGCCAAGCCTTTGAGATTAGAGATACTCTTTTGCCATCTTGTGGTTTAATTCGCACACTGCAATGTATTACACAGCTCTTCTCTATAACAGCTGGAATATATATGGTCATATATAAATGTGTGTGTGTGTGTGTGTGTGTGTGTGTGTGTGTGTGCCAGTTTTCAATATTTGCATGTGTATGTAAAGCTAATACTTAAAAATAATAGATGACTGCATTTTGCTTTCAAATGCCAGATACCCAAATATTAAGTCCCCATAAGCTCCTAAAACAAGAGGATGTTTCCAATAGATTTGTTTATGCGTGAGGATATGTGGAACAGCTGCGTTTGCAAAGCTGAAAACTGCATAGTTCCTCAGAATTCTATTTTTAAGCCAGTGTACTGCTCTGTTTTTACAAAAACAGTGTCACCCTAGAGAAGTCAGTCAGTACCAATTAGGTCATTTAACTTGAAGACCACACGCTGCGGTTCTGTTCTTGACATTGTTCTTTTATTAACTTTCCTTGTATTTGTCCAATTAGCCATTTCCGTTCCTTCCCTCATTCAAACTGCTGAGGAGAAGAGAGCCTGAAAGAAAGCTCACTGGCAGTCCTAGGCATCGGTGAGGAATATTTGTGCCGAGATCAATGAAAACTCACTTCTTTAATTCTTCGTGCATTTTAATTTCTATCACAGCCTTAAATTATAATCTTACTTGCATAGGACATTTAAAACAAAAACGTTATGCTTCTCTATGGTTCCAAAAAGGACTACCAGAATTAACCTTAAAAACAAAAAATGGAACTCAGTTATAACAAGTCTATCATTTTTCAATGAAACCTAAGAGCAAACATTGGACTACGAAAACATCCATCCTCAAACAATGCTCAGCTTTTCTCAGTATAAATGAGTGCACTAAAGACTTCCTAGTCAGCCTCAGTTAACTGCTATAGTAACACCTGGTTAGTCGTATATTATATCAGGTGTATAAGAACCAACTTCAAAACTGACTCAACTAGTAATTCCACAGGTCATTCATTACCTTGAGCTGGCCTGAAGCAGGTTACTCTTGTGATGTTCAGTGGATTCACGATACCACCAGAGGCTGTCTGTTAGGTCTGAAGCTAGCTGGGTTAGCTTGGCCTCAGTAGAACCAGCTTTTCTGTCCTCTGTGTGTGCTCTCATCCAGTGAACTAGCTGCGTTTTTTCTCATGCACACAAGCAAGATTCCACATTAAGGCCTGTGGTGGTCTGAAAAATGACCGTCAAAGGGAGTGGCACTATTAGGAGGCGGGCTTTGTTGGAATGGATGTGGCCTTGTTGGAGGAAGTGTCACTGTGCAGGTTCGCTTGGAGGTCTCCTTTGCTCAAGCTACACTCAGTGTTGTAAACAGTTAACTCCCTGCTGCTTGTGGATCAAGATGTAGGACTCTCAGCTCTGACTTTTCCTCCAGCACCATGACTAGCCTGCGTGCCACCGTGTTTCCCAAAATGACGATAATGGACTAAGCCTCTGAACTGTAAACCACCTTGATTAAATGCTTTCTTTCATAAAAGTTGTTGTGGTCATCGTGTCTCTTCATAGCAATAAAAGAACATAAGACAAGGCCTTCACTTGGAACTGGCCTGAGAAATATTCAAGGATTTGATGCCTTAGCTCAAACTGGCATACTGTCACTCTGATGCATTCTATCAGCAGTAGTGATGGCCCATGTCCTAGAACTAGCTAGCTATCTGCAGTGATGGTCCATGTCCTAGAACTAGCTAGCTATCTGCAGTGATGGCCCGTGTCCTAGAACTAGCTAGCTATCTGCAGTGATGGCCTGTGTCCTAGAACTAGCTAGCTATCTGCAGTGATGGCCCGTGTCCTAGAACTAGCTAGCTATCTGCAGTGATGGCCCGTGTCCTAGAACTAGCTATCTGCAGCGATGGCCCATGACCTAGTACTAGTTACCTATAGTGATGGCCTGTGACCTAGTACTAGTTATCTGTAGTGATGGCCTGTGACCTAGAACTAGCTAATTGCAGCACAGATTTATTTGTTCTTCTCCATAAACTAAAGCAACGGGTTAAGTGATCTGAAAGGAATTCCTGTCAGCTCATAAAACAGAAACATGGTGAATGTGGAGTTCCCTGGGTTTACCATATAATTGCTATGCCAAATGTTCATTTATCCTCCCACTATCTTTGCCTCTTACTCTTCCAGGAGGAGAAAAAAAAAAAGAAAGCCTTCCAAAAATACAATGCTGAATGGCCTTAATCCAGTTGGGCTAAGAATACTTGCAATGTAAATGGGATTGCTCAATATGCTAACATTTGTGGTGAGTGACAACTTGTTTAACAGACAGACTACATGACAGATGCGTCAAGACAAAGCTGCCAAGAGTGGCCTGGATATGAGACTAGGGACAAGCGGAATGACAGAAACAGGAAAGAATAAAGGTTGATGATGACGCAAATGTGATAGTGTCCTGAAGAAGGTAGATACAATTTTTAGAAAAAACAGCAATATTCAGGGATCTGTGGTTAGACAAGGTGTGAAAGCCAAAGTTCAGAATTGGAGGACAGAAAAGAGCCCAGGAGAGGAGTGTGGAAGTACAGTCCAAAAATAGAAGAAACTCAGAAAGAAATCTAGGAAACGAAATTACAAGAGTGTCTTGGTGCTTTTTCTGTCTCAGAATACAGCAGGGTGAGTAATCCATAAAAAACACAGTATTATTTGACCCACAGATCTGGAGACTAAAAGATCCAAAATCAGTAGCCCACATATAGTGGGGCCCATTTGTTATATCACAAGATGGCTGTATCCACATGGGTGAGACAGAGTAGGAGGGTGCACTCATACCACACTCTTCCAAAGCAACGTTCACTTACTTCTGAGGTAAGGCCCTCCTGACCTCAATACCTGCAATTAGTCCTCACCTCCCATGACTGCGTTAGAATTATGCTTCTAATAAAACCTTAGGGTAGAGAAGTGAATTCAAACCTTAGCAAGAATCAGGACTCAATTCAACTCAATAAATTCAACTAATGTACATTAAGATCCTATTTATGTAGACTATCGTATCCACAGTTGTGCTGCCTAGTTTTTATGGCAACTTGACACAGACTATAGTCACCTGAGAAGGATTCTCAAATGAAAAATGTCTCCATAAGATTGGCCTGTAGTCAAGTCTGTAATATATATATTTTTTTAAAAAAAATAACTTATTGATGTGGGAATGTTGGTGGTATTTTTTTTTTGCTCTTTAGTTTTTTGGAGGGGTCTGCCACCCAACTTCCAAATAAGTCACACACACACACACACACACACACACACACACACACACACACACAGCTGGCCCCTGACATCCTCCTCTCCTTGTTCTCTCTTGTTCCTTCTCCCTCCTTTTTTCATTTCTTCCTCTCTTCCCAGATTTCTCCATTTTATTCTCTCAGCCCCACCTATCCTTTCTCCTGCCTTGATATTAGCTATTTGGGCAAAGTAACATGGTTTCACAAATTTGAACCAATGCAACATGAAAGAATGCAACACATCTTTGCATCACTAAGGCAAATATTCTATAGCATAAATAAATGTAATACCTTAAAATAACTTTAGACAATATGGGAATAGTCTAACCTATGGTAGGTGATTCTCCACATGGGCCAGTACTTCTGGGTGCTACAAGAAAATGGGCTGAATGGAGATGGAAGAGTGGATGGGGAGGGGTTAGATAGGAGTCGGGGGTGGAAATGGAAGAAGAGGGAGGGGAAACTGATCAGTATGTAAAAATAAATGAAAAAAATGTTAACTAAATAAAATTTTTTTAAAAAACAAAAATGGGCTGAGCCTGGCAGTGGTGGCACATGCCTTTAATCCTTTCATCAGGAGGCAGAGGCAGACAGATCTTTGAGTTTTAAACCAGCTTGGTCTACAGAGAGAATTCCAGGACAGCCAGGGCTACACAGAGAAACCCTGTCTTAAAAAAAAGAAAGAAAGGAAGGAAGGAAGGAAGGAAGGAAGGAAGGAAGGAAGGAAGAAAGAAAGAAAGAAAGAAAGAAAGAAAGAAAGAAAGAAAGGAAAGAAGGAAAGAAAGAAAGAAAGAAAGAAAGAAAGAAAGAAAGAAAGAAAGAAAGGGAAAAAAAGAAAAGAAAAAAGAAAAATGGGCTGAGCAAGAGGTGACATGTGGAGGGCCGGACCACATTCTCCATTGCTTCTAGGAACAAAGGTAGAGATTGACCTCTGTGACCTCAAGGAGTGGCGGTACACGCCTTTAGTCCTGATGCCTGGGTGGCAGAGGCAGATTGACCTCTGCAACCTCAAGGCGTGGTAGTACACGCCTTTGGTCCCGATGCCTGGGAGGCAGAGACAGGCAGACCTCTGTGAGTTCAAGGTGATGTAGCACACGCCTTTAATCCCAGCGCACGTGCTTGGTAACTCTCTACCGCTGCGTCCCTGCCTACTTCCGAGGCATCACCTGGGATAATGGGCAGCGGACCAATCCAAGAGTGACACGTCAGAAGCGAAGACTGTTTCCTTTATAAGGGCTGGGTTCCCCTCATTCTGGGTCTCCGCTTTGGAAGCGGATGCTTTCCCTCTCAAGACGCATTAAAGCTTTACTGCAGAAGTATCCTAAGTGCCCCGCGTCGTTCTTGCTGGCGAGAAGGTAGCGCGGGACAGTGACAAGTCAAGCCCGTAAGCAACACTCAGTGTCTCCTGCTTCGGTTCTCTCCAGGTTCTGGCCTTGCTTGAGTTCCTGGTTTTACTTCTCTCAGTAATAGACTGTTACCTGGAAGTATGATGTAGAATAACCCTTTTCTCTTCATGCTGCTTGTTTATGGTATTGTATCACAGAATAGAAATAAATCCAAAGAGAATTTGTAATTTTTTGCAGCCATGAAGCATTTTAGAAAGAGAAAAGATGGCCATAAACAACAGAAATAAATTAGAAATTGCTTAGTGTTGTGCGACTAAAGCAGGAAAGTGTTCTTGAATGTGGTCAGGAAGGTTGCAGGTTTGAAAGATTGGTCAAGAAAGTTCTCATGTAAGAATTGTCCACTGAGCATAGACTAAAAGGAAGATGCAAAGGCTCATCTCTACCATTTGAGTTTGGTCAAACAGAACAGTCAGACAAGAAGAAAAGCAAGGTAGATAAGCAGTTAGAAAGGCCAGCTCCCAGGAAATGTAGCACTTAATGGGAGTCCACAAAGATGGACCCTGAGCAACTATGGAGAAGGTGACTGAACTGGTCTTGACCTATGGTCAGATTGATGACTATCTCAGTCATCATCACAGAGCCTTCATCCAGCAACCGAGGGGAGCATACGCAGATATCCACAGCAGAGCACTGGGCTGAGCTCCCAAAGACCAGTTGAAGAGAGGGAAGAGAGATATTATGAGTAGGGGGGTCAGGACCATGGTGGGGATGCCCTATGAAACAGCTTACCTGACCCAATGGGAGCTCACCAACTCTGGTCTGACAGTGGGAGAGCCAGCATGGGACCCATGGGACCAAAATGAGCCATCTGAATGTTGTTGACAGTTGTGGCTGGGACGGACTATGAGGTCATTGGCAGTAAAACCACGATTTATCCCTATTGCTTGTACTGGCTTTTTGGAACCCATTCTCTCAGGGCAGGGTGGGAGATGCCTTGCTCTGCCTAGATATAGTGGGGAGGGCCTTGGTCCTGCCTCAAAGGAATGAGCTAGACTTTGATGACTTTCCATGAGGTGGAGGGAGCATGAGGAAAGGAGGGAGTGGGAACTGGGATTTGTGGATGTTTGCCCAAAGCAGTCTTGACAGTATGAGTGACATTGCACTGCAACTGGGGACCTGAACGTGCCTGGCTCTGAATTTTATGCCCTGGCAATCTTTTGGATCATGGAATATCCAGTTCTAAAAGAACATAAACAGACTCAATTCCTCCAGATAGTTAGCTTAGGACCCAACATTCTTGGTAGACTTTAGTATCTCTGACAACTATAAGAAAGAGGATACAGAACGAGGTTCACTCAAGCTAATTTGCTTTCTTAGAGTACAGGTGGCTACTGAGAAGAGACGCTGGATGCTGAGAAGTATGCACACAGAGTTTAGGACATGAAAATAAGCCAGTGTGGCTTCACTGTAAATGGGGGCAAAAATAAGAGGTCTGATTTTAGGGCATATGGGAAGTGACTTTAAGGATTTTCAGCTTTTATTCAGGGCATCACAGAAAGGTAAGATGTGCCCTAGAACTCACTATGTAGCCAAGGATGACCTTAAATTTATAATCCTCCTGCCTCTACCTCTGGGGCCCTGGAATTACCAATGTATGCCACCAAGTTTCGTTTTATGTGGTGCTAAGGATTAAACTCAGGACTTTTTCCAGGCTAAGCTAGTACTGTACCAGATGAGCTATACACCAGCACATGCTAATCTTTACTAAGCATAGTTCACCAGCTCTCTCTTAACATGGTCTCTTCACTCTATTTTCCTTTTGATTATAATCATTTCCTTTTAGCAGCCACAACAACAAAATCCTGTGTATAATTCTAAATATCAGTAGCAGGTATTACATACCTATCCTGTGTGTGTATGTATACATATATACTATATACATATATATATATACATACACAGAGAATATATTTATATATGGAAATTTTTCATTTTATGCACAAGAGATATAAGATACATAGCAGAAATATGAATTTTACATGTGGAGATCTTGCATTCTTAAGAACACTAAAGATGTGGAGATGTTCTTGTGCTGGATATAGTGGTGTGTGCCTAAAATTCCTCAAGAGGCTGAAGAAGGAAGATTAAGAGTTCAAGACCAGGCTTGGTAATATAGGAAGACACTATCTTAAATAACTGGTGTGTATGTATGAATGTGTCTGCTACATAGTGTGAGTTTAAATGGAATTGGACTCCCAGAAGCTCATAGGGAGTGAAACTACTAGGAGGTGTGGCTCTGTTGGAGTAGGTGTGACCTTACTGGAGGAAGTGTTACATGGTGAAGGCAGGCTTTGAAATCTCATATATGCTCAAGCCTTACTCAGTAGTTCAGACTACTTCCTGTTGTCTGCCAATCAAAATGCAGGACTGACTCAGTTCCAGCGTCATGCCTGCCTGCAAACCAACATTAAATGTTTTCCTTTACAAGAGTTGCCGTGATCATAGTCTCTGCACAGCAATAGAAACCCTAAGATACATAAGAAATCTCTTTATCTAATCTAAATTGTCCTCCGAAATCATACACTAGATCTTCAAGGTCCAGAAAGGTATTTGAAGACATAAATTCTCAGTTATGCATACCCCCAAGTATGTGATCTTTCTTTAAAATTTAAAATGTTCAGTTGGTGTAACATTTTTGAAGTGTCCAGGAATAAAATTATAAAAATGTAGATTCCAAAAATAAGAATGTAGAAATAAAGAAATATAATGTTGTAAGCCTAGGAGAATGAGAACAGACTGTCAGCAGGTTTCTTGGCAGCTTAAGAATTAACTATTAACAGTGGGTTATTGAGCTTTACAACCCATAGCTCTATTTACAAGGCCAAAGCATCTCTCTGCAAACTGAGAGCCTAACACCCCCAGCCATCCTTGATTAACATGGATATGAGCTGAGTTAAGTTTTAGAAGACAGATATATGACCTCTGGGTTACGCACTATCCCTGCCAAGTGAAACTGGCAGCATCAAAGGGGAGAGCACAGGGCTTCAGGAAAAACTACTTGAAGTACCAAGGAAGACAATAGATTAGGTACAAACACTAGTTTAACTGAAAAACTGTTATGAAGATTGTAAAGTAAGGTGGTGCGGGAGAATTATCTGTATTCTGTCAATCATGTATTTTAATAAAACGCTGATTGGCCAGGCAGGAAGTATAGGCGGGTCAACCAGACAGGAAGTAGAGGCGGAGTAATGAGAATAGGATAAGGTTAGGGAGGAGAAAGGTTCCTCAAGCACTCCTGAGCAGATCACCGAAGAGACAGCATGTAACCTGCCCAGCTGAAAAAGGTACGGAGCCACTATGGCTAACATAGATGAAAATAATGGGTTAATATAAGTCATAAGAGTTAACAAGAAGCCTGACCTAATGAGCTAATCAGTTTATAACCTTATGGAGTCCTGTGTGTGATTTTCTTTGTTGCTTGCCAGCTGTTGGGGTACTGGGAGGGACAGAAACCCCAACAAGCCGGCCCTCATGTTACATATGGCGCCCAGACGTGGATAACTGAATCCACAGAAAGCTTGAGAAAGCTTGGGAAAGAATAGAGTAAAGCATGTTTTCTTGGTAGCAGCAATTTCTTGGGTCTGCTCTGCTTGCTAGAGGCAAGCAAATGCTCTCATCTAACAGAGGCTTCTTGACTCAGCTTTAGCTGTAAAACTTTGTAGCTCATTAAGGGGTCCTGCCACGAAACACTTAAACGGTGTTGGTGAAAAACTGAATGCATGCTTTTTGGTTTTTAGCCGTAGCAGGAAAAAAGCTGCGCTGTTTTAAAATGCCGGCTTTCTGGGCAGTCCTGCCAGGGCAATCTCTGACTCTTTCAGGCAGGCAGTCCGACTGAGTGTGGTCTGTGAGCAGAATGCTGCAGCTTGCTTGCTGGCAAGGACCTTGAAACGCCATAGAGTTGTGGCAGTGAACACAGCTCTGGCTGGTACCTCAGCCTTGAGGCTGAAAAGCTAAGGAATGAGCTGGATCTAGCCATCAAAGCCACAGCTCTCCATATTGCTTAGTAAATTAAAGACTCATATGGTCAGAAAAAGAAAAATATACAGTAAAGAGAGATTCAAAGAGGAAGAAAACCTCTAAATGGTTTACAGTGTGTATATGCAGGCTAAAAGTTAAAGTTCTTAAAGTTAAAAGGAAAGAAAGAGAGTAGTTGGGTGTGGTGGTACACACCTTTAATCCCAATGCCTGGGAGGCAGAGGCATATCGACCTCTGTGACTTCAAGGGGTAGAGGTAGATTGACCTCTGTGACCTCAAGGTGTGGTAGTACACGCCTTTAATCCCAATGCCTGGGAGGCAGAGACAGATCTCTGTGAGTTCAAGGTGTGGTAGCATACACCTTTAATCCCAGCACTGGGGAGGCAGAGACAGGAGGATCTCTGAGTTCAAAGACAGCCTGGTCTACAGTGTTATTCCAGGACAAAGATATACAAAGATTCTGTCTCAAAAAGTAAAAGTAAAAATAAAAGAAATAGAGGTTAAAATAAAGCCACATAAAGATGGAAAATGCACAGAGAATCTTCATACTGTATGCTATTATGCTCTCTTTGAATTGTTTGAATGCTGAGGAAGGAGCAACAGCTGCTAAAGGACTGTTGTTTATAAATGCTGCTGAATTAATCCAAGATAGGTATTTTGAAAATACCTTGGCTTCAAAACTGAAGTCAAAAGGTATGTTACTTTGGAGAAGAGATTTTGCTTTTGTTTCCACAGAAAATGAGAGGTTGTGGATTCATTCTGAGTTAAGAAAAATCCAGTATGATCAAGGAAGGCCACCTGAGAAATCTCCGACAGGAACAGATGGCCCAGATGTCTGAGTTCTTCATCCAGAACAGGTTCAAGACTGCTGCCTGAGATGATCAAGACTCACAGGATACTCCAGTCAGGACTTGATTATAACTCTAAATTTTCTTTAGGTCCCCATAAGATTATCAGCGCCCCCAACCAGCAGGAAGTAGCCTGAAATACTACGCCCACATTCCCAACAAATGGACTATGGGTATTTTCCTTTGTTTAAAAAAAAAAAAAAAGAGGGAAATGGTGCGGGAGAATTATCTGTATTCTGTCAATCATGTATTTTAATAAAACGCTGATTGGCCAGGCAGGAAGTATAGGCGGGTCAACCAGACAGGAAGTAGAGGCGGAGTAATGAGAATAGGATAAGGTTAGGGAGGAGAAAGGTTCCTCAAGCACTCCTGAGCAGATCACCGAAGAGACAGCATGTAACCTGCCCAGCTGAAAAAGGTACGGAGCCACTATGGCTAACATAGATGAAAATAATGGGTTAATATAAGTCATAAGAGTTAACAAGAAGCCTGACCTAATGAGCCAATCAGTTTATAACCTTATGGAGTCCTGTGTGTGATTTTCTTTGTTGCTTGCCAGCTGTTGGGGTACTGGGAGGGACAGAAACCCCAACAAGCCGGCCCTCATGTTACAGTAAGGCAATCTGTATCTGAGTTTTACCTCAAGATTGTAAATATTCCTTTGTTCAGACCTAATGCCTGGTGACCCTAGTATAAAAAGTTCAGAAACCAGCTTTTGCCAGACTTACAAAATCCATCTCTGGCTGTGGTCTCAGCTAGCTGATAAACTTTCTGTGCCCCATGGAGATTTTTTTATTTTATTTTTTCCTGGATTCTGATTTCTAAAATAAAGTTTGTTTCTGGTTTATTAGACTTTGATGGTCTGTCCCCATCTTTGCACGAGCACCCGGGACCCCAACTGCTGCAGGAGTACCTTCCGCTCCTTCAGCCAATAGTCGCTGAAGTACAAGCCCACAATGCTGCGGGAGCACCTCCTGCTCCTCCAGTCAATAGCCGCTGAAAATACCAGCCCAATGGGGCGTGGTATATTTCTCTTTTAAAAAGAGCCGCAAGTCTTGGCTCGGCCTCTCTTGGTTCCGGCGCTTGTTTCTGGCTCCTGCTCCAGCAAATAGGCTCCTTTCCTGACGGTTTGTGTGTATGTAAGTTTTACCCCCCAAAATAAATACCCCTTTAAAACCTAACTGGTGTGGGATTGATTCGCCATTATCTGGCACCTGAAAATGTGGGTTTTTCCCCCCTCGTGGCATGGGCCAAGCAACCAGAGCCGCACACCGCTACTGGCTCCCGACTGGCCCTGACCTCGGGCAGATCAGGGAGGGAACTTTTTAGCTTCTGCTACCCCTATCAGGCACTGTCTTCCCCGCCGCCCGGCTGAGTCCAGCGCTCGACCTGTGCCGGAGCACACGATCTGTGAATTTAACCTCTGGATTTGAGTGTATATATTTTAGAGTTTACTTCCTGGATTGACGCCATTGCCACGTGGATTCAGGTGCGCCCCCGCCACCTATTGGCAGGCAACAGTCATTACAGGTAAGGTTTTTCTTTTTGGTTGAAAATAAATAAATACATACATAATACACACAAGTACAATTTCTTTTGATTGAAAATGTCAGAAAATATTACTATCCAAAAGTTCAATGGTTTTTTTTTAAATTGTGCTATGGAGGATATTCTGAAGGATGTCTCTGATAATCCTCTTACTTGGTTATTTCTGAGATCTGTCGCTTTTCTGGTGTTTGGCTATTTTATAAAGATGATACAGTCCTTACAGATTGAATCCACAATGCTGAGGGCAGAGATTAAAACCTTAAGGACAATTCCAACTGACACCAACCTCCTCAAAAAAAAGTTTGGAGTTTTCAAGGAGGAGACTAGATCAGAGTTTAGAGTTTTCAAGGAGGAGACTAGATCAGAGTTTGGAGTTTTCAAGGAGGAGACTAGATCAGAGTTTGGAGTTCTCAAGGAGGAGACTAGATCTTTGTCTGATATGACTCGGTCGACTGACCAAAATATCAAGAAGGTACAGTCTGATATTGCTTCTTTAGAAGGGAGCTTCACTGCTGTGGAGGAGGGGACAACCAGAATGACTCGTAACCTCCAGTCCATGACTGTAAGTGCTAAAACATTAGCTGAGAAGATTATAACCATTGAATGTGAAAATCGGACTTTATCAAAAGGGTATGATAGATTAATTGACAGGATTTCCATACAAGAAGGCACAGTGCATGCCATGAGGATTATGTCCAAGGAGGATATGGTATCTCTAATGAACAAGCTCCACCCCTTAGAATTATCAATGAAGGCGATTGTGTCCAAGGAGGAAATGGTGTCTCTGACGGACAAGCTCCATGCCTTAGAATCGTTAATGAAGGCTTTGGAGCATAATACTGGACAGGAGATTCAGGACTTACAGAAGGCAATGGTGAGCAGATTTAATAAGATTGAGGAAATCATAGACTCTAATGAACAGGAGCAAAAGGTAGAAAGGCAACATTCACCTCAAAAAACTCTCAGTCTACATAGAGTTATACCTGCCTTTCCAGTAATAACATCAGAAAAGATAACTGGCTCCAAAAACCCTAAGGTCACTAAAGAACATACATGGGGGCCTATACGTATGAGTGATCTGAAAGAATTTAAACAAGCAATTGTGAATTATGGACTACATTCATCCTTTGTTAGGGAGATGTTAAAATCCTGGGCTCTGAGCAGCAGGGTCACCTCTCAAGATTGGAATCAATTAACGTCAGCTGTCCTCGAGAACAGACCTTTATGGCATTTCAAATGCCTATTCAAACAAGAGGCCAGACTTTTACAACAACAAGAATCAGCGAAAGGAAGTGAGGTTTCTCTAGATCAAATTCTAGGGGAAGGACTTTACTTTGATCCTCAGGAACAAGCTCTTTATGATGAAAACATTTTATCCATATGTGCTACAGCAGCTCTAAGGGTCTAGGACAGAGTTCAAGACTCAAGTCAGAGAGTGGAATCGTATATCAGGGTCAAACAGGGTCAGAGAGAACCCTTTAGTGACTTTTTACAAAGACTAACTAAGGCTGTACAAATAGGGATACCTGATCCAGAAGCAAGAAATATAGTAATTGAGTCTTTGGCTTATGAGAATGCCAATGTAGAATGCAAAAGGATCCTGGGGCCTTTAAAGATCAGATCAGCGCCTTTGGATGAATGGGTATTACATACAATGAATGTTGATACATTTGATTATGGCAATGAACATGGGTACAAGAAGCAATTTCCAAAGGTAAAAGGAGACATCAGATTACAAAATACTTTCATTGTGGCAAAATGGGACACATGAAAAGGGACCACAGACAATGGAATTCCAGAAATAATGCCTCTTCTAGGAATAACAGGAATAGGAGGAATCAGCCTTCAGGTTTATGTAGGAGATGTGGAAAGGGCAGGCATTGGACGAATGAGTGTAGGTCAACAAGAGATAAACAAGGCAACTCGTTGCCGTCGGGAAACACAATGAGGGGCCTCTCGCAGGCCCCCATGGCGAATGTGGTCCAGTCATTTCCGGTCACTGCAGAGAACATGCCTCTTCGGGGAAATTAGAATGCTCCATGCTTGCTGTTAAAAGCAATAATGGCCTGAAGGATGAGTTAAATGTGGTGAATGAATCAAGAAATCTAAGAGGACAAAGTAAACGAATATTCTGGCAGACTTCTATAAATGAACAAAGACCACAGTTAAGACTGTGTGTAAATGGCAAATTTATTACTGGCTTACTGGACACAGGTGCGGATGTAAGTATCATTACTCCAGAATCTTGGCATCCACATTGGCCTCTTCAGTAGGTAGATATTCAGTTCCTAGGAATCGGAACCCTATCTCGAGTAAGACAAAGCATGAGATGGGTCAATTGTATAGGTCCAGACGGACAAATAGGAAAACTAAGGCCATATGTTGCCAATATTGCAGTGAATTTATGGGGCCATGACCTACTGCAGCAATGGAATACCCAAATTAACATTCCTGCTGCTTCCAGAGCCTATATTTCTGAGGACAATATTACAAGATATTACAGATGGCAGAAACCAGTCATTAGAGCTATACAAGAACACAACACAATTGATGGCCCTTCAGAGGTACCAACAGCCATGCCTCTACAATGGTTGACTGAGAAACCAATATGGACTAAACAGTGGCTTTTAGCTGAGGAAAAGTTGCAGGCTTTAGAACAGCTGGTGCAAGAACATTTAGATGCTGGACATATAGAAGAATCTACCAGCCCTTGGAACTCTCCTGTATTTGTTGTTAAGAAAAAATCTGGTAAATGGAGAATGGTGACAGATCTTAGAGCTATCAACAAGGTTATTCAACCTATGGGCCCTCTGCAATCTAGAATTCCTCTGCCCTCCCTGTTACCAAAGGGATGGCCTCTTATAGTTATTGATCTGAAAGATTGTTTCTTCACTATACCATTACAAGAAAAAGATAGAGAAAAGTTTGCCTTCACAGTGCCTACTTATAATAACTCTCAGCCTGCAAGGAGGTACCAGTGGACTGTCCTCCCACAGGGAATGTTAAACTATCCCACCCTGTGCCAATATTTTGTAAGCCAACCATTGAAAATTATATACAAACAATTTCCTAAGTCCATAATATACCACTATATGGATGATATCCTGATATCTGATAAAAACAAAGACACCTTAGAAAGGCTGTTTGAAGAAGTAAAAATAGTATTACCTAAATGGGATTGCAAATTGCTTCTGAAAAAATTCAGAGAGGAGATTCTGTTAATTATTTAGGTTATAAAATAGGTTTACAAAGAATTAAGACTCAAAAGGCACAAATCAGGAGAGACCGGTTACGAACTCTTAATGACTTACAAAGATTATTAGGAGACATCTCCAGCCTATGACCGGCTGTTGGGATAACACCTGATCTAATAATTCATTTAAACAAGACCTTGGATGGTGATAAAGACTAAAACAGTCCCAGAGAATTAACAGCCAAAGCAGAAAAAGAACTGACAATGGTTGAGGAAAAATTACAGGAGGCTCATGTGGACAGGGTAAATCCAAAGCTTAGTTGTATTCTCGTCATATTGCCTTCCAGAATTTCTCCTACAGGAATCTTGATTCAAAGAGATGATATTATCTTGGAATGAACCTTTTTACCACACAAACCAAGTGAAGAATTAAAAACTTATATGGAAAAAGTCTCTGAATTGATTATAAAAGGAAAATTGAGACTTCGTCAATTAGCAGGTATAGACCCAGCAGAAATTATAGTGCCTTTCACTGTTGATGAGATAAAAAAAAAAAGTTGTGGGAAGACAATGAACCATAGCAAAGAGCTTGTGCTAATTTTTTGGGAGAAATCAGTAACAATTACCCAAAAAGCAAGAGACTTAACTTTATAAAGAGAGCTTCTTGGATCCTTCCTCAGATTGTCCGTGATGCTCCAATAACCGGAGCCTGTGCATTTTATACTGATGCTAATAAATCAGGGAAAGCAGGTTACAAATCAGAAAAATTGAGTAAAGTGGAACAAAGTCCTTATGATTCTGTCCAGAAGGCAGAATTATATGCCATCCTTATGGTGCTTAGAGATTTTAAAGAACCTCTTAATATAATTACTGATTTACAATATGCAGAAAGAGTTGTTTTGCATATTGAAACTGCTGAATTTATACCTGATGATACAGAACTGACCTCATTGTTTATCCAGGTACAAGACATGATCAGGAACAGGCTCTGCCCTATGTATATAACACATATCTGATCCCATACGGGTCTGCCTGGTCCTCTAGCACAAGGTAATGCAGATATTGATCAATTATTGATTGGTAGTGTGTTGCAGGCATCTGAATTTCATAAAAAACATCATGTCAATAGCAAAGGCTTGAAAAAAGAGTTTTCTATTACATGGCAACAAGCTAAGGAGATTGTAAAGAAATGCCCTACTTGCTCTTTTTATAACCAAACACCATTGCCTGCAAGGACTAATCCAAAGGGTATTAAAAGGAATGAAATTTGGCAGATGGATGTGTTCTACTTTGCAGAATTTGGAAAACTAAAATAAGTACATCACACCATTGACACTTATTCAGGCTTTCAGTGGGCAACTGCTTTAAGCTCGGAAAAAGCTGACTCAGTAATCACACATTTATTAGAAGTTATGGCTATTATGGGTATACCTGCACAAATAAAAACAGATAATGGTCCAGCTTATGTATCTAGGAAAATGAAACGGTTTTTTTGCTTATTATAACATTAAGCATGTTACAGGTATACATACAATCCTACAGGTCAAGCAATCATAGAAAGATCAAATCGCGCTATAAAGGATATGTTAAATAAACAGAAAGGGGTGGAAAATGCCCCCAGAAATAGATTACATAATGCCCTATTAACCTTGAATTTTCTTAACGCTAATGAGAAGGGAACAACAGCGGCAGAAAGACATTGGATAATGGAAAAGTCTGCTGAACTAAATCAACCAGTTTATATCAAGGATGTGCTGACCTCTCAATGGAAGCCAGGAGATGTGCTACGTTGGGGAAGGGGTTTTGTTCTTGTTTCCACAGGAGAAGAAAAATTGTAGATACCATCAAAATTAATAAAGGTTAGATTTGAAGAGAAGAAACCTCTTGGAAAGGAGAAATGACAGCATCTACAATGATGATGACCATACAGGTGGTAAGAAAAACATAGAATGGGGGGAGGGTTCTGTTCTTGTCTCCACAGGAAAACATTCGTCTTTGAAAAACTCAAGGGACCCTGGATGTTTGAATACTGACAGATGGAAAAATAACTACCCAATATGGATTAGCAAGAAAACTGAATAGGTTCTGTGAGTATGAAGCTCTGGAATATACTAAATCATATTTCTGAATTTATAGAGCTGGTTTTGGAGTTGGACTCTTGGCTTGGTCCCTCTCTAATTCCAAGCCTGTTGTTAGGAGAAAAAACCCAGAGTTTCTGGAATTTCTGTCTTATGTCAAGAGCCATGATATGAGACAGAAAGAAATATGAGTTTAGAAAATATCTTTGCTTTTCTTCATATCTATCATACTTTTCATTGAATATGTCTATCATATTTTTCATTGAATATATGTTTGTATATGTCTATATAATTAATGTTTAAGTTTTCCACAATGAACAATGAGTTTTTCGTGCACTGACTTTTGAAGTTTCCAGGAAGAAGATGGGACCCCCATAACAACAACTCCACTCGGTTGATATGACGTCATGATACTAATAGTGCTACTACAAGTCCTGTTTCGGGTATCAGCTGCACAGATGATTGCAACTTGATTAGCTGAAATGGTGCACATCTTGTACAACATTCTGGCCAGACCTCCACAAAATACTCTACCTCTGATTAAGATACTTATATATTGTTTATGTATTGATATTTATTGTTTACATTTGGAGGTCATTGTCCTCATTTATTTCACAGTTGTTTATTCTCTTAGTCTTTAAGTTAGATATGTGTTAAGAATTGTAGATCAATAGTCATCTATGTCTGTCATATTTATGGTTAGACTAATAAGGTTCTTTAGATACATAGAGATTATATTCTGTATAAATAGTCTTCAACCTCTTCGAAGAGCTATAGAAAACGGCATTTAATTTAATCTTAGAGTTCTGTGTAATGAGACAGAATCACTCCTGGCAACACCGACCTATTCCCGAGAGACTATTGAGCACCAAAGACACTCCACTTGGAGCTTGTCTTCTTGACAAAACTGGCCTCTAGGCAAGGAACTGCCCATACCTCAACTACTGACAAATACACGGTATCTGGAAATGGATAAGCAGAACTGTTCAATCTTACGAAGACAGGGTAAGATGGTTTTGAAAAATCTCTTGCCTGTTAAAATCCGGAAATGGATAGACAGAACTGTTAAATCTTGCCAAGACAGGGTAAGATGTTAAAAATAATCTGTCAGTTATTCTAGGCCTTAGTCAAAGTTGGTTGCTCCAATGCTGCAAACAGGTCTTTGGTGATTGCCCAGGTAGCCAGTTGTCTCTGTGATTTGTTGCATGTTTTGGAAGTTGATTGCACTTCCTAATTACTCAGGTAACATTATTTCCCTTCTCGGATCTTCTATGGGGTTGAAGACTAGATAAATGTAGCTACTTTCCTCTCATGACTTGGCCAAGTTATTATACAAGACTTAAGCTAGTTAGGACAGGATATTTGTACTTATCGTATATAATTTTGTAGGTTTGTACTTATATACTGTAATATATATATATATATATGTTTGTACTGTATATAATTTCATAGTAGGCTTAGAACTCTCTTACCTAAACAAAAGGGGGAGATGCTGCGGGAGTACCTTCCGCTCCTTCAGCCAATAGTCGCTGAAGTACGAGCCCACAATGCGGCGGGAGCACCTCCCGCTCCTTCAGCCAATAGCCGCTGAAAATACCAGCCCAATGGGGCGTGGTATATTTCTCTTTTAAAAAGAGCCGCAAGTCTCGGCTCGGCCTCTCTTAGTTCCGGCGCTTGTTTCCAGCTCCTGCTCCAGCGACTAGGCTCCTTTCCTGACGGTTTGTGTGAATGTAAGTTTTACCCCCCAAAATAAATACCCCTTTAAAATCTAACTGGTGTGGGATTGATTCGCCATTACCCAACAATTTTCAACTTTTTTTTATTATTAAAAATTTCCACAAAGTGGCTATCTTGTGAGCATGCCCATCACAGGCATGACTTCTTAAGGCAATAGTTACCATCTCCTTAAAAAAAGAAAAAAGCAAAAAAGCATAATATTGGTTCTCTACACTGAATCTAAGAGTGGAGGGTTTGAAAACTGAGAATCTTATCTCCTGTAAAATATTATCCTCATTAGCCGTAACTCAGAACTAGTGCTGCATTGTTATGCTGGGATGTAGTTCAATTAGTATAGGGTTTAACTAGTATGCATGAAATTGAGTTCAATCCTGTGATGAAACACCATGACCAAACAACTTGGGCAGGAAAGGGTATATTTTCCTCACATTTCCATAGAACATTTCATCACCAAAGGCATTGAGGGCAGGAACTCATGCAGTGCAGTAAGCTGGAGGCAGGAGCTAATGTAGAGGCCATGGAGGAGTGTTGCCTACTGGCTTGCTCAACCTGTTTTCTTATAGAGCCCAGGACTACCTGCCCAATCACACTGGGTTGTGCCCTCCTCCATCAATCATTAGTTAAATAAATGCCCTACATACAGACTTGCCTACAGCCCCATCTTATAGAGGCATTTTCTTCACTGAAGCTCTCTCCTCTCAAATGACCTTTGCTTGTCAACTTGACATAAAACTATCCAGCATTTATCAATTGGACACAAACACATCAGGGTAAAGGCACAACCTTTCCTTTCTAATCTATTTTATTCCCAGGAACTCTCATTAAATATATAAATAACTTTAAAAGTTTTATAGTCAATACAAATTCAAACAATTAAAAATGCAGTCTCTTTAAAATATCCAATCCATTTAAAATTCCAAAATGTTCAAAATCTTTCAGCTGTGAGTTCCCATAAAAATAAAAATAAAAATTAAGTTAAATACTTTCTTCAAGAGGGAAAAATCAGGGCAAAGTCACAATCTTAACCAAGTAAGACCAAACTGCAACAGTATAAATAACCCAATGTCCAATTATCTGGGACTCACTAACAATCTCCTGGGCTTCTCCAATGAGCTTGGTCAATTCTCCAGCTCTGTTCTCTGCAGCAAACAGTTTGTCTTCTAGGCTCCAGCACACTGCCCAAAGTCCCATCCTTCCACAATCCTCCCCAAAACATAGGTCTGTCACAGCAACACCCATACCAATATGCTGCTATACCAACTTGTTTTCGTTATGGTTGCTATTGCTGTGATGAAATGCCATGACCAAAAGCAACTTGGGGAGAAGAGGCTTTATTTTGCTCACAGTTTCGTATAACAGTTCATCATCAAAAACAGTGAGGATAAGAACCTGTAAGGAGCTAATACAGAAGTCACATATGTTTACTGCTTACTGGCTTGTTCCATTTTTATAGAACCTAGATTATCAGCCCAGGGATAACACCAACCCCAGTGGGCTGTGCTCTTCCCCATCAATCACTAATTAAGAAAATGTTCTACAGCCTTGCCTATGGCCCCATCTTTTTAGTTGAGGTTCTCTCCTTTCTTAATTAAGGTTTCTATTGCTGTGAAAAGACACCATGACTAAGAAAACTCTTATAAAGGAAGACATTAAATTGGGGTATCTTGCTTACAGTTCAGAGGTTTAGTCCATTGTTGTCATGATGGGAAGCAAGGCAGCAGGCAGGCAGACATGGTGCTAGAGAAGGAGCTGAGGGCTCTTACATCTTGAGAGGCAGGCAACAGGAAGTGGTCTGAGACAATGGGCATGGCTTGAACATATAGACCTCAAAACCCACCCGCACGGTGACACTCTTCCTTCAACAAGCCACACCTACTCCAAAAGACCACACCTAAATAGAGTCACTCCTTATGGGTCAAGCATTCAAGTACATGAGTCTATGGGGGATACCTTTTTCAAACCATTACACCTGCTTTCAGATGATTTTATTCAGACCAATTCCCTAGCACTACATAACACCAGGCATGGTGGCACATACCTATAGAAGCAACCATAACATCAAATTTTCACGGTTCCCTGCTTAAAGCTTCCTTATATGGAAGCTACTATCTCAAAGCAGATATCTGTCATGGTGCCTACAGAAAGTCCTCTCACTTGTTGTTAATGTTCCATGACATAGTGGTTGTGCTGCAGACCTATTAATTTGGGTCAAGCACCACAGTCAATTTGCATGTTGAATAGTTAGTGGGTTTCAATAATAGTTTTCATTGACCACAAGAAATTTGTTTGAAGAGGGATGAGAGCTACACTTACTTGTGAGTATTAAGTATTGAGAACACAGAAACAATCCAGGTGTAGGAAATGTAGTGTTAGTAGTAGTTTCTCCTCTAGGGTCCTTGACCTCACCAAGTACAGACAAAGGGTTAGGTTTACTGTTTCAGTCATGAATTCTACCTACTGAATGAGCAGGCCTTCAGTTCAATTAAGTGGTTGTTGGATCTCCTTAGGATACAGGTGCCACTACTGAAGTACCATGCCATGCTGGTTACAACTGTGATTTGTAGGCTTTATAGATAGGTAGGATTTCTGATTGATTACATTTCTCCCTTGTCAACTTGCAAAGCTCTCTTGGTACTACAAGAGCTAATCTTCAGACAAGGATTCTACAGCAGTTCCAGCTTCATTTCTCTGAGTCTTGTGTCTGAAATGTGTGGAGTTTTCAGCAACAGATTCTTACCTTCAATGTACTTATTTCTCAGACTTCCACTTCTCATCTCCCATCTCCACAAGATGGATACATAAGCAAAAGCTACTCCAGGATTGCAAAAGGAAACAGACTATTAAAAGAACAATCTGGGCCTAGATAATTCCTGACCTCATGCTGGTGAGGTGTGTGTTTACACCATGCAAGGATACTGGACCATTACTCACTGCCCCATGCAATCATTCAGTATTTACTGGACCTTGGGCTAAGTGCAGCAGTAATCTGCATGGCTGATGGTGGTGAACTATTTGGGAAGGATTAGGAGGTGTGGCCTTTTTGGAGGAGGTGTGTTACTGGGTGTTGGCCCAGAGATTTCAAAAGCACATGGAATTCTCAGTTAGCTCTCTCTGCCTTATGTTTATGGATCTAGATGTAAGCTCACCCTGTACGATAGTCATGGACTCTAATCCTACAAAACTGCAAGCCACAAATAAACACCTTCTATATAAGTTGTCATAGTGTCTTATCACATCAACAGAAAAGAAACTAAGACATTTGATAAGAGGTAAAGACTGAAGTATTTAAGGTACAAGACAAGGAAAGCCAAAGATAGGAACCAAATCAGATAGTAAAAAGAAGAGTGAGTCCCTTCTACAGAAGTGAGCATTGGCCTGATAAACTCATATTTCAAGTCTCAAAATACTGAGGCAAAAAATACATAAAACAAATTTCCATTGTTTTAAATCACTTTGTTACAGCAGCCCATGGAAATTAATTCAGCACATTTACTACAGTTTTCTATTCGATTATTTAATGACCAGTGATTTAAAATTTATATCTGGAACCAACTATTAGACATATTAATCAGTTCTTTTATAGCAAACATGTTATATTGTGGGAATAGTGATTTTGTTTTTTCAATATTACTAAAACAATCCAGCAAAATGGTAATCACTAAAGGTAGTATACACATTCATGCAAAATTATAAAATGTTTACCCAGGAGTATGAAATGATTATCTAATTCAAGTTTACTCAAAACTGAATAAAAGTTTTATTTTAAAATAATAATAGTTACAAAAATTTACAATAAACAACAGTTTTATACATGTATGAATCTTTCATCTCTTTATTTGAGTAAAGAGAAGACAACTTTCCACATTCAAGAGGTTTTTAATGTTGTAATGATTACCTAAAAGTAAAGTAACAAGAAAATACAATTATTTCAAGTAACAAAAAGATATATTTATTTCCATAAGAATCATTTCTTTTGAAGTATCTCTTCACCACTTAACACATACAGTATATAATATGAAATAAAAACAATTATCTAACTTAAAGTAACTTATTTAATTTTAATTGTATGAATCCAAAGACACAAAAATGAATCACCACCTACTAATTCAGAGAGGACATGAAAGAACAGAAATTTCCCATCAATTTCTAACAAAAGTAGAGATAAATAAAAAAATGTATACAAGAAGAGAAAAATCATTCTGAAATCAGTCTTTAAATGATCTTTAGAAATGCTGTAAGTTCCTATAAACCAGACACATACATACATGCACTGGTAAGAATAAAAGGTGAGCTATTTTATAAAATAATTTTAAAGGCAAATGCTGCTCTTAATTAATTAGGCAATATATTACAACAGAGTATCAGATGGATAGTGTCATATATGACAGGTTTACTTGCATTAAAAAATATTATTACTGTGACTTTCTCTGTCTTTCTAATTTCAACTAGAGATTGGTATCCATTAAAACTACTAGACTTACAAGAATCTCCACAACAGTGCTAGTGCACAGCAAGAACAGGGCTAGGGACGGGGATGCACTCACTGAGCACTTGCCCAGCAGTAAGAAAAGGACTTCAGTTCAATTTGCAGAACCACAAGACAAAAGTATATAAATATAGCTACTATTTCCTTCATCACAATGTGAGCTTTGTAAATGTGAAGAGTTTTCTCTCTTTTCCATTCATTTATTCCAAACTTAAAGAACAATACTTGGTATCACATTACACTGTTATTCATATTTACTGAATATAAGCAAGCAAATAAAATACCTATTACTGATGACCTATAATCTTTTAACAGTACACTGGTCTGTATAGTTAAAACAATGAACTAAAAAGGGCTATATAAGGCCATAGGAAATAAGATTGCGGAAATAACTTCACTTATAGTTTGGAAGGCAACACAACTTTTACTTAATATTTGTATTATTTAGCAATTATTTAGCATGTCTGAATTTCATACATCAAAACACTATAAATACTTACTTAATGATAAAATAAAAGGAAAATACGTACCAAACTGTTTTGGCATCAATAACATGATGACCACTGTAGCTTCCATATTCATGGAACTATACATTAGCAACTACACAATCATTGTAACAAAATGAATCAAAATGCTTTAGCTGTTCTTACCTGAAGGAACATAAAACGAATCACCAGTACTTATCATATATGCTGTTTCATGTAAAGTGCATAAAAGGTCACCAAAGTTAACATAAAAAACCTATAGAATTAAAAAAAAAGAAATCTCAGTTCAAATTGAACCACAACAATTATGCTACAGAAATTTTTAAATGAAATACAACATGAAAAATAATGACTCCTCATGGATGTCTGTATTCTAATCTCCAGAACCTGGAAATACATCCTATGTATCAACAGAACCTTGAGACGGAGAGTACGTTTTAATTTCATCTGAACCAAATCTAAACACACAAACCCTCAAAGATGAACTCACCCATACCACCCACCGATCCCCATACAAACACATCCAAGACACACACACACACACACAGAGAGAGAGAGAGAGAGAGAGAGAGAGAGAGAGAGAGAGAGAGAAGAAAATGAGGCAGAAAAAGCAATTTTAAACTTAAGGTTTTTGTACTCTTGCTGGTGGTAAGGAGAAGGGGGCACAAGTCAAGGAACAAAAAGCTGCCAATCTCCAAATAAAAAATGAAAACGTCAGTTCTATAGTCACATGGGAACTGAATTCTCCCAACAATATCAATAAATCTGGGAGGAAATAAACAGGTTCATCCTTAGAAAAGGAAGCAAACCTGTCAATATCTTAATTCCAAACCCTTGATACTCTGAATAAACTATACAGCCAAGTCTACCAAATGTATAACTAGGCAAAATAAGATAATTAAAGGTCACTACTTTAAGTCACTAGTATGTTGTATTTTGTTAGATCTATAACAGAAAACTATTATGAATTCAATTTTGTTCATTCAATGTCATGAAAATTCAGTACTTAATCTTACAAGTAAACTTTACTAAAAAAGAAAAATGTTATACATGTCCTTCAATGATTACATGTTTTTTGAATAACACACTTCTCAACAGGAATGATGAACCACACATAAGATATGAGTAGGAGACTGCTCTTTCATTTCTCAACTGCTCAGACCCAAATAATCATGTAGAAATTGTATTAATTACAACACTGCTTAGCCAATAGCTTAGGCATATTCCTGGCTAACTCTTATATCTTAAATTAACCCATTTCTATTCTTCTGTGTACTGCCATGAGGACTTACTGGAAAGGTTGTGGGTCCTTCTCCTTTGGCAGCTACATGGAGTCTCCTGGACTCTGCCTTCTCTCTATATATATCCCTTCCAGCCTGGCTATCTTCTGCCCTGCCACAGGCCAAAGCAACTTTATTCATCAACCAATAAAAGCAACACATACACAGAAGGACATGAACATCACAAATCCATCTTGTGGGTGTGGGAGATGACAAGACAAAACAAAAAGCCCATCTCACATATTTAAACATCAAGAATAAGAAATAGGATAAATTTACTTTTCAATTATACTGGCTTCAAATTCAAAGATGGCTAACTTCCCAATTTATTTATATGTAGACAGTTATCTATTTTGGAGGCCACAAAAATAAACATAAAGAATCCAAATTTTATGATGTGCCTACTGTTAAGTTTATCATCAAATTTTGTACTTTGAAGTCTTATTCCCAATTTGATGGTATTATTGTGGAACCATCATGAAAGAAATTAATGCCCTTAAAATTACACCAGAACATTCTCTCCCTTTCTGTTTCTACCCTTCCTCCCTCTACTCCCCTCCCGTCTGCTTGCCCCTTTTTCCTCCCTTCTTCCCCTTCCCCCACATCTCTCCTCCATGTAAACCAGAAAGTATGCTTTCAACAAACACATCTCAATCTCTAAAACTGAGAAATAAATGTTCATTTTTGGAGACACTAAATCTATAGTATTATTATTAATCTAAGGCACCCTTCAAGAATATTTTGCTTCAGATAATATACCTGTTTTAAAAGTGTGAGGCACAGAGGTTAGATAAGCTTCAAAAGTCAATGAACTGACAGAACTGGGATTAGGATTGTGCACTCCAACGCCACAACTCACATCCCCGATCTCTACGAAAGGATAGCTCTCTAAATTGAGAAATGTTCCTCCAAATTTTTTTTGAGGAACTAGAAAAAAAATTTTTTAATTTTTCTGTCATCTAAAAATCTACCTCAAGTAGAAAAGGTGAATTTAGAAAGTCATGCATATATTTCTAGATCATTTTCCTTATCTGATCAGCTTAGCTCTCTAAGCACACCTCTTCCCACTTTTGCCAATATTTAATTAAGATAATTTTTAATTAAACGAGAACAGCTCTGCATAATAGTCAAATGAGAACATTCAAATAGCTAATATTTGGATATTAGAGTGACAAACTAATCAATAGGGAAATAATACAAGCTATCACATTATCCCACAAAAAATGATTATTATCAAAAAAAACTAAAGATAAAAATGCTGGTAAGGATACGGAGAGAATTGAATGTTTCTATTATATTGGTGGAAATGTAACTCAAGGCATGCCTTATGGAAAACCCCAAACAGATATCTCAAAAATTAAATCACAACTATAATATGACCTAGCAATTCCTCTAATGGATATATATGCAAAGGAAAAAAAAGGAGTCTATCAAAGAAGTGCCTGAGGCTCTCATGTCTACAAAACCCAAACACTAGAAATAACCTAAGTGCACACTTCCCAATAGGCAGATACAAAATGTGATACATATACAGGATGGAATAAAATTTCATAAAATAAAAAATATTATCGTTTGTGACATCAAATAAAACTAGAGATCTTTATGCTAAGTAAAATAAACCACCAAAAGACACTCCTGTAATATAAAAAAGTTAATCCCAATGGGTACTAAGTTACAGGTAGAGAGACAGAAGCAAAAATCTCTGACACACAATAAGACTAAAACAGAAAAGAATACTCTGTACATTTTTAAAGCAGTAAGAAACATCTTATCTATTTTTTTAATTTTTTTTTAAGATTATAATTACAACATCTTCCCCTTCCCTGTCCACACTTCAAACCCTCCCATATACCCCTCCTGCTCTCTTTCACATTCATGGCCTCTTTTTTCCTTGTTATTACATGTACACATGTACATCTATGTACACATACATTCCTACATACAGCCTGCTCAGTCTGTATGTTACTTGTGTACTTCTTTAGGGCTGACCATTTGGTATTGATAACCAAATGCTGTGCTCTTCCCTGGAGAAGTCTATTTCTCTTGTTCTCAGAATTCCTTAGTTACCTTTAATTCTTTGTACAGGACTAAGGCCTCATGGATCATCCCTTATACATTTTTACCATAAAAAAAATGATAAAACTTCAAAAAATAGGTTTATTTAACTTGATTTAAATAGTTTACAATGTATCACACATGCATCAAAATATCACATTACTCTCTATATATTGCTTTTTAACTCTGCTGAAAAATAATAAAAATTAAACTAAAAAAGCATGATTCAAATATATTACAAAACACATTTTTGAGGGGCTGGAGATGGGTCAGGTAGTAAACACAAGCAGGAGGACCTGAATTCAGATCCTTAGTACCACAGTAAAACAAAGCAAAATAAAACAAAAAACAGGTAGCATAGTACATGCCTATAACACCAGCGCTTGGGTGGTGAAGACAGACAGGAGGGTCCTAGGGTATCATCACCCAGACAGGCCAGCCAATTGGTGAGCTTCAGGTTGAGTGAAAACTTTATCTCAAAGAATAAAGTAGAAAAGCAACTGCTATCAACTCCTGATTTCTACGTGCATACATTTACCCTACCCATACACATGTACCCACCACCAACACACAAGCATATTCACACACAAAAAAAAGAATTTAATACATATAAACATAGAACAAAAAAGCAAAGCTGCCTGTCCAATATAATCTATTTCCTTCACTACTTAGTATTTGACAAGAAAGCCTAGCATAGATAATTTAAAAGCAGTACTGTGTACTAAAAGATTAAGTCCTTTATAAGGATATATATAACCACAATACTGTCATCACTAAAATTAACGTTCAAAAATTCCACTTATGTCTTCAACATATTTTCAAGGGTTTTTTGTTTTGTTTTGTTTTGAGACTAGGGTACACACACAATAAAGGTACACACAGTTACTGATCAGACCTTTCAGTTAATAGCAGATGTCTCAATCAAGGCTGATTGTTGTCCTCAGGATAAAATAGTTTTTGAAAACGTAACTGTCACCGCCTAGTGTGGTACCAACAGAGAGAAACCAATAGAATAGCTCCCTGCTACAATAAAGACAATCACCCAGGGAAAAACGTTAACCATGCCATGCTGGGAAGCCCTGACGTAGAGGTTTTACCTGGTTCTCTCGTTTCAATCCCTATTGCTCTCATATACAATAGACTAAGTAGCTGATCATAAAACCTTCACACAGCAGGACTTTATTATACTCACTTTCAGCTCTCTTTCACTCCCCATGAACTAGTAGTTTGAGCTAGAGACCTATGATTCCATGTTATTTTCTTCCTGTTTCTATGTATTTTAAAGACTTTAAGACTACTTACAACTCTATTTTTCTATCAGGAAATACATGTCTATGCTTCTTACAGATGCCAGCAGCCACTGATGCTCAGGGCCCACATTAGTTTATCAAGGACACAAAATGGTGATTATTTCAAGGGCAGCATTCCATGTTCACTCAGTACCTAAGCATTCCTAACAAGTAATTCTCACCTATTGTCGGACTACCTCACTTCAGACTTCATATGCGAATAAAGGATTGCTCCCCACTTTGACTATCAGCTGGGAACATGCCGAGCAGCTTTATCTAACAGTGATAGACTCAGACAGAACTCAAGGACGTCAAACCAAAGAGTGTTCTTTCATCTTTGGCCAGTGAGAGAGCATCTTTAAGCTGGATGCTGAGACGTTATTACCAAATCCTGCTCATACAGCTTCCATCATGTATGCCATGATAAAAATATCCAAAGCCTAAACGAAGGCCCAAATTGGGCATTTCCCACAAGAAATGGAGAAATAGGTAATGAGAGGCAGTTGACATTTTGTTTGTCTTGTTCTGGATTATTTATTTATAATGTTTAAACTGTATTTCAAAATCTTTTAAAAAAGAAAAAATAAAAGAAATTCTCACTTTAACATTCCTACAATTTGAGTACATTTTCATGTTTTGTTGTGTTCTTCACATCGTTTTTTTTTAATCTAACATTTATTTCATTTTATTTGGAGGGGGGCAGTTTACAGGCCACGTCTACCTGTAGAAACTGTAGAAACCAGTTCTCTCCCTCACAAAGCTGCCAAGCTTAGCAGCAGGCGCCTTTACTCACTGAATCATCCTGACGCCCTCCTTACCTTTCCTACTTCCTATCTTAAGTGCCTTTCTGCTTTTTAGGAAAGATCCATAATCAACTACTAGTACAATGCTAATCTTCCTTTAGTTTGATCTCTTCCTCCTCCTCCTCCTCCTTTAGACAGCGTCTCTAGCATTGTACCTGGAAGAAGTTAAAGGCAAATGCTGGGGTTCTATTCTTGTCTCTTTGTTTTTCAAAAATCATATCAAGTATGCTTAAAGTTTTTTAAAAATGCAAAAATACTTTGTTTGCTAACCTAAAAATTAAGAAAAATGTTCCAATTATTAAGAAAATATTTAATTCCAATTTTCAGTTAAAAATGCGTACTTGAAGCTAATAACCAATCACACAGTAACACATTTTCTATGTTTTCTTGCCATTTATATTTTCATTCTAATCAGGGGCTAAGGATGCAGCTCAATGGAAGGAAGCTTGTCTAGCACACACTGAACCCTAAAGTTCCATTCATAACACACAGTAAAGCAGACAGAGGGAAAATAGAAAGATAGATATAAATTAAAAATTTGCTTTAGAACTTTAGCCCCAAAAAATTCTCATATAGCTAGTATTAAAGATACATTTGAGATAGTTTTTAAATATATTTCTTAGATCACATTTGAAGTTATGTAACTTTATTTTGCCACAAATTTATGCTATTAACCCAAAATAAAAATACAGTCATTTTTCTTCCTGTACTATGTTTTTCTTTTCCAAATTTTCCAATTATAAGTAGTGTTACAAATGAATGTACATAATCAGTTTGTACTCTAATAGAAAGGTAGGTATTTTTCTAGTTAAATTGTATTAATTCATTATAGTGTCATTTGTTTTAAGATGTGAATCCCTTTTAATACTAAACAGGTTAAATATTTCAAATATTTATTATTTAAATTTCCTTTTACATAAGAGCATTATAATTTAACAGGTAACTATCATTAGGTCGGTGATGATATACAATGTCTTCATCATTAGTCATTGTTTAATGCATTGAATTAAATACATCATTAAGAACCCTGGAATAGGAGCCAGAGAAATGGGAAAGAGCACTTGTTGTAAAGTGTGAGCACCAGCACCTATGTCAAAACTCAGCTGTGAAATGTGTGCCTGTAACCCCAGCACTATAGGGGAAGATGGAGGTATAGAGGCAAGAGAATAGTTGGGCTTGTACTCTGTCAACCTAACGCCATGTTCAGTGAGATCCTGTCTCACAGGAATAAGAGTAATTTAGCAGGACACCATCTGGTCTCTACACCCTGCCATATGTATCTATATCACACAGACATAAAGCTACAGAACATTAACACTGAAATTATTTTAATTGATTCTAGTTACAATGATGCAATAATAAATTATTCTGACAATGTCCCTTAATTATAATATTGCCACAATGATGGCATAATATTAAATATCCTTAAAATAAACTTCGTAAATTTTACACTTATCATGTTTAGAATGAAGTGTTAACAGCACTCGCGAACATATGCACAGCAAACATGTGTACGCAGTAGATATTGAGACAAAGGGAGAGGGAGAAAGAAGAGAGGGACAACTTCAGACACTGTTAGATACAACAGCCCCCTGATACTGATTGAGGCAGCTAGTCCTTTGCCTCCAGAGCACTCTAACTATTTAAATCATCTTAAAACTCTTTGATCCTCAACCACATGATTACAGAAGTTCACAAACCTTAATCTCTATCATTCCTTTTAGCTCTAACATTCTACTTCTTTATTTGCAAATCTGTATTCTAAGATTCCCTTAACAATCACACCTCAAACCACTGAACCTCAGGGTTGTGCTATGCACAGTACAGGTATTTTTAAATAATTACTGACTAGTTAATCGCAACAGATTTAATAAAGGAAAAGATTTCTTTGTGCAGTATAACAATGGGATTTCACTACCAGGTAAATAGAATTTCAACGCATCATCAGAGAAAAAAAACGTCAGTTGTACTTATAGAAATAAGTGGAGAAATACACTCACCAATATATCTTGGCCAACATGCTGCTTTCCTTTTTCTTCATAGGGTCCTAAAATTAATTTTCCAGTAGAAAAGACTGCTGTATCCAACGTTTTAAAAACTTTTAAACCATGTTGCTCCACAAAAAATTGGTATGTATCTCGTGGCCTTATAAGATCTAGGGAGCAAACAATAATACAAATATAGTACCAGCTAAACATGCTTAACAGCCTGCAATTGTCATTTTAACACTTAGGGAACTAAGGAAGGTTATAAACTGGAAGTCCCTCTGGGGCACACATGGGAAATCCTATTGTAATAGTAGTATTGAATGATATATTATAAATATGTATATAAGAGTCATATAGGCCATGCATACATACTCATTTACAGAAGGCCTAGGCGTACTGGAAAAGATAACATATCTGGTAGGTAATAGTATCACTTGAACTCCAGAACTCAGAACACAAACACATGATACTGTATTTCACATAAATGTTCATTCATAATTATTCTCACAAAGGCTGTTTATTGGAAGAGATTTTAGTGCTGAGAGAGGAAGAGAAGAAAGTAGGAGGAAGAGGTAAAGGAGAAGTTGGAGGGAGGAAGAGAGCATACACACAGACCAACCATTCAATAGTTTCTGTTAAATTATTTTTAATATCATTCCCAAACTTACCCATAGGGACAATCTCTCTTGTTTCTGGGTCCTTTGCCAATGTTGCCTCAAAGGGATTTCCTAGGGGTTTATCCAGATTCACCACTAACCTATCCTCTGTAGAACAAACACCATTAAAACAAAACTAATTTGTAAGCATTATAAAAAATTTCAATACAAAATATAATTAGAGATAAGTTGTAATAAAACCTGACAAAGATTTAGCAACCTCTTTCTGATCATGTTAGCATATTAATAAGCAAAATTTCAAATTCTAAGACATATGATTTAATGTAAAGTAAATACCTCTGAAAGCTATTATGTAAACTTTTCATTTCAACAAAAGACTAAATGATGATTTGCATAATCCCTCAGATCTGCAATCATGACAAAGTTCTGGAAATGTAAATTAAATATCTATTGCAACCATATTTTGAGCATGGAAAAGGAATGAGTCATATGACTAGGTAATGTTCTCAAAAGGAAACATTTTATACTATACTGTAGCTATTTTTATAAGAATAAAATTGTCAATCCTTCGGAGGGGTGAGTTTGCTCCTGACCCGTGGCAGAGGCCCGGCAAGGAGGAGTTCAGACATTCCCCGACCCCCTTTACTCCCTGGTTACTCTGCAGGGGTGGCTCCATTCTGCTAAGCTCTCCCGCCTCCTATCCCAGCTTTCACCCAGGTACCCCTTCCTCTATCCCTACCTTCCCCCTGGGGCCATAAAATTCCCCAGCTCAGCTGCCTTGCACACTGGGACTGGGCTTGGGCTGTAAGCGCAACACAGCAGGAGGGAGTTCAATAGCCTGCCTGAGGAAAGGTAGGCCTTCTGTCAGTGAGGTCCCTGCCCAACAAGGGAACCTGACCCGGTATCAGAAGATCCAATAGAGAGCATTTGAAGGAAGAGATGGGCAGACGCCAAGGCAAGAATTCCTCCAACAATCTGAAAAACAACATGGAAATACCAAATTCCAGCGATCCTACAATAGAAGGACTTGAACACCTTAATCCAGAAGAAGTGGAAAAAAGTGCTATTATGAAAGCAATAGAGTCCCTTAAACAGGATATGAATAACTCCCTTAAAGAATTGGATGAGAAGTAAAAGAAAAAGTTTGAAGAAATGAGTAAATCCGTAAACGATAGCCTGGGAAACCAAGAAAAAACAATCAAACAGGTAATGGAAACAGTTCAAGAACTGAAAACTGAAATGGAGGCAATGAAGAAAACACAAAACGAGGGCCGGCTGGATATGGAAAAGCTAGGTAAACGAACAGAGACTACAGAATCAAGCATAACCAATAAAATATAAGAGATAGAAGAACGAATCTCAGAGTCTGAAGATGCCATAGAGAAAATAAACGCTCTGACCAAAGAAAACAGCAAATTCAACAAATTCTCATCACAAAACATTCAAGAAATCTGGGACACAATAAAAAAACCAAATCTAAGAATAATATGGATTGAAGAAGAAGAATTGCAGATAGAAGGCCCAGAAAATATATTCAACAAACTTATAGAAGAAAACTTTCCCAACATAAAGAATGATATTCCTATGAAGGTTCACGAAGCATACAGAACACCAAATAGACTTGATAAAAAAAATCCCCTCGCCATATATAATAATCAAAACACAAAACATACAGATTAAAGAAAGAATGTTAAGAGCTGCAAAGGAAAAAGGTCAAGTAACTTATAAAGGTAAACCTATCAGACTTACACCGGACTTCTCTATGGAAACCATGAAAGCCAGAAGGTCCTGGATAGAGGTACTGCAAAAACTAAGAGACCATGGATGCAAGCCCAGACTACTATACCCAGCCAAGCTATCATTCACTATCAATGGAGAAAACAAAATATTCCAGGATAAAAACAAATTCAAACAATTCGTACCCACAAATCCAGCCCTACAGAAAGTAATAGAGGGAAAATCATAATCCAAGGAATCTAACATTGCCAACACTGCCTACAATAACTCAGACATCTAGCGACCCTTCACAAGCACAACTCAAAGAAGGGAAACACACAAACTCTACTACACAAAAAATAAAAATAAAAAAAGTAATAACCGGAGTCAACAACTACTGGTCATTAATATCACTTAATATAATGGACTCAACTCACCTATGAAAAGGATACAAAAACAGGATCCAACATTCTGCTGTTTACAAGAAACACACCTCAACAACAAAGACAGACATCTACTCAGAGTAAAGGGTTGGGAAAAGGTTTTTCAAGCAAACAGACCTAAGAAACAAGCAGGTGTGGCCATTCTAATTTCCAACAAAATTGACTTCAAACTAAAATCAATCAGAAGAGATAGAGATGGACATTTTATACTCATAACAGGAACAATTCATCAGGAGGAAGTCTCAATCCTGAGTATCTATGCCCCTAATATAAAAGCACCCACCTATGTAAAAGAAAAACTTTTAGAACTCAAGGCAGTCATCAAACCACACACACTAATAGTAGGAGACTTCAACACACCTCTCTCACCAATGGACAGGTCAATCAGACAGAAACCCAACAGAGAAATAAGAGAATAGAGGTAATGAATCAAATAGACTTAACAGATACCTATAGAACATTCTACACAAATAGGAAAGAATATACCTTCTTCTCTGCAGCTCATGGAACCTTCTCGAAAACTGACCACATACTGGGTAACAAAGCAAACTTCCACAGATACAAAAAAATAGTAGTAACCACCTGTGTCTTGTCAGATCACCATGGATTAAAGTTAGAATTCAACAACAATGCTACCCCCAGGAAGCCAACAAACTCATGGAAGCTGAACAGTAAACTACTGAATCACTCCTGGGTCAAGGAAGAAATAAAGAAAGAAATTAAAGTCTTCCTTGAATTCAATGAAAATAAAGACACAACATACTCAAACCTATGGGACACTATGAAAGCAGTACTAAGAGGAAAGTTCATAGCACTAAGTGCCCAATTAAAGAAAATGGAGAAAGCACACATTGGAGACTTAACAGCACACCTGAAAGCTCTAGAAAAAAGAAGCAGATTCACCCAGGAGGAGTAGAAGACTGGAAATAATGAAACTGAGGGCTGAAATCAACAAAATAGAAACACAGAAAACAATCCAAAGAATCAATGAATCAAAAAGCTGGTTCTTGGAGAAAATCAACAAGATCGACAAACCCCTATCCAAATTAATCAAACGGCAGAGAGAGAACTTGCAAATTAATAAGATCAGAAATGAAAAGGGGGACATAACAACAGACACAGAGGAAATTCAGAGAATCATTAGATCTTACTACGAAAGTTTATATGCCACAAAGTTGGAAAATGTACAAGAAATAGACTGGTTTTTAGATAAGTACCATTTACCAAAGTTAAATCAAGACCAGGTGAACAATCTAAATAGACAGGTTAGTCGCAAAGAATTAGAAGCTGTTATCAAAAACCTCCCGACCAAAAAAAGCCCAGGACCAGATGGTTTCAATGCAGAATTCTACCAGAACTTCCAAGAAGTGCTAATACCTATACTCCTTAATGTATTTCACAATATAGAAACAGAAGAGTCATTGCCAAATTCTTTTTATGAAGCTACAGTTACCCTGATACCAAAACCTCATAAAGACACAACCAAGAAAGAGAATTACAGGCCAATCTCACTAATGAACATCAACGCAAAAATTCTCAACAAAATCCTGGCAAACCGAATCCAAGAACACATTAGAAAAATTATCCATTATGATCAAGTAGGCTTCATCCCAGAGACAAAGGGCTGGTTCAACATATGCAAATCTATCAATGTAATCCATCATATAAATAAACTGAAAGAAAAAAAACATATGATCATTTCATTAGATGCTGAAAAAGCATTTGACAAAATTCAACATCCCTTTATGATAAAGGTGTTGAAGAGATGGGGATACAGGGATCATACCTAAATATAATAAAAGCTATTTCAGCAAGCCGACAGCTAACATCAAACTGAATGGAGAGAAACTCAAAGCCATTCCATTAAAATCAGGAACACGACAAGGCTGTCCACTCTCACCATTCCTCTTCAATAGAGTGCTTGAAGTTCTAGCAATAGCAATACGACAACATAAGGGGGTCAAGGGGATTCGAATTGGAAAGGAAGAAGTTAAACTCTCGTTATTTGCAGATGATATGATAGTATACATAAGCGACCCCAAAAACTCTACCAAAGAACTCCTATAGCTGATAAACACCTTTAGTAATGTGGCAGGGTACTAGATCAACTCCAAAAAATCAGTTGCCCTCCTATACACAAAGGATAAAGAAGCAGGGAGGGAAATCAGAGCATTTTCACCTTTCACGATAGCCACAAATAGCATAAAATATCTTGGGGTAACTCTAACCAAGGAAGTGAAAGACCTATCTGACAAGAACTTTAAGTCTTTGAAGAAAAAAATTGAGGAGGATACCAGAAAATGGAAAGATCTCCCCTGCTCTTGGATTGGGAGGATCAACATAGTTAAAATGGCAATTCTACCAAAAGCAATCTATAGATTCAATGCAATCCCCATCAAAATCCCATCAAACTTCTTCAAAGACCTTGAGAGAACAATAATCAAGTTTATATGGAAAAACAAAAAACCCAGGATAGCCAAAACAATCTTATACAATAAAGGAACTTCTGGAGGTATAACTATACCTGACTTCAAACTCTATTACAGAGCTACAGTATTGAAAACAGCTTGGTATTGGCAGAAGAACAGAGAAGTCGACCTATGGAATCGAATAGAAGACCCAGATATTAACTCACAAACCTATGAACACTTGATTTTCGACAAGGGAGCTAAAGGTATGCAATGGAAGAAGGAAAGCATCTTTAACAAATGGTGCTGGCATAATTGGATGTCAACGTGTAGAAGAATGAAAGTAGATCCATATCTATCACCATGCACAAAAATCAAGTCCAAATGGATTAAAGACCTCAACATTAATCTGACCACTTTGAACCTGATAGAAGAGAAAGTGGGAAGTATTCTACAAGACATAGGCACAGGAGACCACTTCCTAAGTAGAACCCCAGTGGCACAGACAATAAGAGAATCAATGAATAAATGAATGGAGATTGAGACAGAGACCCACATTGGAGCACTGGACAGAGCCCCCAAGGTCCAAATGAGGAGCAGAAGGAGAGAGAACATGAACAAGGAAGTCAGGATCAGAGGGAACCTTCATCCGATGATGGATGGAGATTGAGACAGAGACTCACATTGGAGCACTGGACTGAGCCCCCAAGGTCCAAATGAGGAGCAGAAGGAGGGAGAACATGAACAAGGAAATCAGGACCGTGAGGGGTGCACTCACCCACTGATACAAGGGGACTGATCTAATGAGAGCTCACCAAGGCCAGCTGGACTGGGACTGAATGAGCATGTGATCAAACCGGATTCTCCGAATGTGGCTGACATGGGGGCTGACTGAGAAGCCATCGATAATGGCTCTGGGACTTGTTTCCTCTGCATGTACTGGTTTTTTGGGATCCTAGTCTGTTTGGATGCTCACCTTCCTAGACCTGGAGGGAGCGGGGAGGAACTTGAACTATCCACAGGGCAGGAAACCCTGACTGCTCTTAGGACTGGAGAGGGAGGAGGAGAGGGAGTAGGGGGAGTGGGAGGGTATTGGGAGGAGGGGCGGCAGTGGAAACTTTTATAAATTAATAAAAAAAAAAGAATAAAATTTTCTTATATTCTAAATTGGGGGGTGGCATAAAATGATCTTTACTGATGAGGCTACTATGTCTGAAGGTTTTTAAGAGATATGAAATCTAAGTTACATTTGAACAGGTTCATACTTTCATGGTTATCACGACGGATCCGTTTCTTGTTGGCTTTTTTGTTGACTTTGTCCAGGTTTCTTTTTGCCTTTTTGGGGGAAGATACTGGACGTGGGGATACTATTCCAATCACAGTTCTTCCTAAAATTGAACAAAAAAAGTTTTCCTGGGACTTTAAAAACTAAAAGCAAAACATTAAATATATTATATTCCCTTTCAAAGTACCAAAAGAAATGTTGTTACTACATGTTACAGCTGTTAGAGACACAAATACTAACCAATTTCAATTGTGTCTCTAACAATCTAAATCAGATAATGAAATCTAAATCACTGATGAAACAAGACTCAATGACCTGTTACTCACTTGAAATCGACAGTTGTCAATGGAGGATTCAAAACAAAAAGAACACTGCAGAAACTAGTAATAAACTTGAAGTAGTGAGCAACATTCAAGTGTCCTTTAACATAGCTATACCCATCTAAATAGGGAAATAACCTTAACACTTAGTTCCTTGTTAACTCTATAAAGGGAGTAGATGCTTTGAGTGAGAAAAATATCATCTTTATCAGATACTAATTTTCTCATGTTCTAATATGTTTCATTTTAGGCTGGAAGGACAGCTTACCAGTAAAGACTTTATACTGCTCTCATAAAGGACCAGAGTTCAATTCCCAGCACCCATGATGGGTGCCTCACAACTACCTGGTCATTCAGCTCCAGAGGGATTCAATAATTCTTTGCCTCACTACATATCTTCACAGCCTCCCACATACACATTAATTAAAACTTTAAAATTATTCACTTAATGCAATCAGAAACCTCAGCTATTTAAGTAATATCTACAAAGTCAGAGAGCCAAATAATTAGTTATTTTTTTTTTAAAAAAAGGGGGGGAGGGAATCAACAACTCTAAAATAATGTGAAAATTTGAATTAAAACTCTATTTTTAAATGTTTGTATGTGGGAGGGGATACAAATATGTAGGATATAGTCTGTCACATGATAAAATTATTTAAAGCAATGAATCTTTCATTTATAAGACATTATCACCTAAATTAGGTCTTACCTGACGGCCTTTCTTGATAATCTATCCGTTCCCCTCGCCAATATTCGAGAGGTTTCAAACGTATTCTCTTTGTTCTACGAACATTTGGTGAATTGGAGGGCAGTACTGTCAAAGTTAAACAAAAATTCAAAAATTGAGCAAACATAGTAAAGATGCATACCAACTCTTAGAACATAATGTTTCAATGATGAGACAAAATCCCCAAATTTTTAGATGCTTGTGCAAATAAATATACATGAACTTCTAGATTGGCCAAGAAATAAAAGTTTGATAATACCCACATGTGAGAATGTTAATAGTATTATCTTATCTGAACAATGCTACATTACATATATTAAACAGAATTTGTTGTTACAATTTTAGATTCCATTACTTTATGACTGATACTAACTAACCTGCCGAACTACTTCAACCAGGGACCCCCCACCACCACAGTCACAATACTTGGCTAGGTTCTAGGTGTATGAACTTGATGTTACTTCCTGCTCTCCATTTTAGTCTCTCTAGACCAGCCTTCAGACCTGCTGTAGCCTGTCCACCTGAATAATGCCTCCCAAACCATCTCCAAGTCCTCGGGACTCAGTCTTTTCATGCAAAGTTCTTCCTCACCACATCTCTCATTCTCTCCTTCTATCCATTCCTTTGTGACTTCTCACTGAACCAAAGAACTACCAGGGACCCCCACAGTCACCACACTTAACTATGAATAAGGGACTCCAAAATCAGGCTTAGCTATAACCCAGAATGGGCAATAGCAACCAAGACAAAAAGGTATCTTGCCAAAAATCACTTCAAAAGTCATTAACTTCCTAGATTCCAGGACCAAAAAACCAAACCAAACCACAACAAAAAGAAAAAAAAGACATAAATAACCAAAACAGTAAAGGACAGTATATGCCTCTTTGAGAAGCCAGCAACCTTATTTTAATAGCCCTAGGAAAAGCATTTGAAGCACAACAAAAGAACTTCAAACTGGCAACAAAGACCTCAATATAAAACCAGATACCCTGACAGAAAACATGGAAAATAAGCTTGAACTCATTGGCATAGGAAGACTTTCTGAACAAGACACCAAAAGCATAGGGAGTAAGACTACGGTGATTTAAATGAGAATGGCCCTCGAAGGGTCATTTATTTGAATGTTTGGTTGCCAGTTGGTGAACTGTTCAGAAAGGATTAAAAGATGTGACCTTGTTAAAGGAACTGTGACACTGGGAGTGGGCTTTAGGTTTTAAAAATCCACACCAGGCTGTCTTGTCACTCTGCCTACAAACTATGGATCAGGATGTAAGCCCTCGACTACTGCTCCAGTACAATTCTTGCCTGCCTCCTGCCATGTTCTCCAACATAGTAAAAATGGACTATTCCTCTGACACAGTAAGCAAGTCCCTAAATAAATGCTTCCTTTTATAAGCTGCTTTGGTCATGGTGTTTCATCACATCAACAGAAAAATAACTAAGTCAGAGACCAACAATAAATGACTTCTCATGAAATTGAAAAGCTTCTGTATGGCCTAGGACACCATAATTTGAGCACAGCCGTAGTCAATAGAATGGGGTAAACTTTACGAATTATGTACCTAATAGAGTTCATATCTAGAATATATTAAAAAATAAAAAACGGAGCATCAAGAAAACAAATTAACCAAAATTTAAAAATGGGTATACAATTAAACAGTGCTGTGGGCAATGATCTTGTGCCCTGTAAAGATTTCTCAGTTGTATTGCTTTAATAAAACGCTAATTGGCCAGTAGCCAGGCAGAAAGTATAGGCAGAGAATGAGAACAGGAGAATTCTGGGAAAAGGAAAGACTCAGTCTGCAGGTGTCACCCAGACACAGAGGAAGCAAGATGAGAATGCCTCACTAATAAAAGGTACCAAGACACGTGGCTAACACAGACAAGAATTATAGGTTAATGTAGTCTGTAAGAGTTAATAAGAAGCCTGAGCTAATAGGCCAACCAGTTTATAATTAATGTAGACCTCTGTGTGTTTCTTTGAGTCAAACAGCTGTGGGACGGGGAGGAACAGAAACCTCTGTCAACAAAACAGAGTTCTCAAAAGATAAAACACAAATAGCTGAGAAATACTTTTAAAAGGTCAACATCGTTAACAATCAAGGAAGTATAAATTAAAATTACCTTCAGATTTCATAATACACTATGAAATGCTGAGCTCTAAACGAGTACTACTAATCTGGATTTATTTTCCCTGTTAAAAAAATTAAGTTACATTTATAGAGAAATTCAATAATACCATTTTCTTCAATGGAAATAGTGTAAGAATAAATTATTTACCTAATTTGTGATGTATATTACTATCTGGAAGTATATTAGAACTTCTTATTCTTAAATCTGAAAAATACAAAAGATAGTATTATAAACAATACAACAATGCCTGCTAATTCTATATTGACTTAAAGTGCTATCTGATCAACTTGTACTAAGTATTATAAATAAAGATTTAAACCTGAAAATATAATTTATACTTTCTCTTTTCATTGAAAAACAACACAAACTAAGGAAAAAAACAGTATAAAATCCCTTTACTCTTTGATACAATAAACATATTTAAAGAGCACAACCATTAAAATTAACAAAAAAACAAATATTATCTATTATCCATGAATAGCAAATAAGTCACTAGCAAATAAAAAGGCATGGCATAATGGTGAGTAAATAATTTCAATAATGTTATCTACAATCACCCACAACTTTCTTTTTAAAGTTCTAATAGCAAACTCACTCCCAGGTTCTCAATTTAGCAACATTCTAAAACACCAAAAGATTTTTTTTGTCATCAATTTTTTCCACATTGTATACACATGTGATCCTTATTAGGAAATAGAATCACAATATTGTATGGGGGCCCAAACTGGTGAGTCCACCTAGTCTACTCTGCACCCACACTCCCAATCCTCAGATCTATCCACAATCCAAGATCCAGTGCCCAGGCCTAATTTTCTGAGCCACCATCCTCAGCCCCATGCTCTCTTCAACCTCCAAGTTTGGGTGAGGATGCACATTCTGTGTCTGTGTACTATCCCAGCATCCTACGTGTCCCTAATACTTCAATTCAAACGTACCATATCCAACACTCACATGCTGTGCTCTGTCTTAGCCTACTGTGTCCACATCAGATGTAAAACCAATGAAAGAAGTCCATATGCCCACATTTTATCACAAAAAAAAATATTAAAAATCAAAGCAGTATGTTCCCTCTAAATCCACCAACCTATAGAAGTTCTCAAAAGAAAATTATTGAAATGAACTCCAGGATACCTCGTTCAAGAACTACATAAACTTTAAAGAATTCAAGAGTTTAAAGAAGAAACAGCTCCAGTATTACTAAGTATAAGTCTTTATGTTTTAAAACTTTAAAAATGTTTAAATTATTTCAGTGTATTGTGTGTGTATGTGTTTGTCTGTGTCTCTACTGAAGTATTGTAGTTATTATCTTTCACTCAGACAACACAGCATCAGCCTTTAGACAAATGGTGTTTTCATGTTTTCTAGATGGTTTTTGTTTCTTGTTTCTAATCATTTATCATAGATACATTAGTATTTACTCACTGTGACCCAGAGAGTAAATTTAGTTTAGCAGTAACACTAATTTTGTTTACTAATTTTTGAACTTTTATGGGCTCCTCAGCTTTTTAATTATTCATTCAAAACATCACTTTTTGGTTTATTATGACACTGTTTATTCTCTTTGTTTTTTCGAGACAAGGGTTTCTGGTTGTCCTGGAACTAACTCTGTCCTAGAACCAGGCTGGCCTAGAACTCATAGAGATCAGTCTGCCTGTGCCCCCCCCCAGCCCTGGGATTAAACACATGTGGTACCACACCCAGCACTGTTTACTATCTTAAGAGAAATAGTCAGGTGGTGGTGGTGCAGGCCTTTATTTCCAGAACTTGGGAGGCAGAGGCAGGTGGATCTCTTTAAGTTTAAGGTGAGTCTAGTCAAAAAGAGCTAGTTTCAGGACAGACACCAAGGCTATTCAGAGAAACTGTTTAAAAAAATACACATAAGTGTGTGTGTATGCATGTATGTAAAATCCCTGAGTTTTGCATATGCCAATAGCTTTTATTTAGAGTTCTTGTTAATAGTTCCTTGTATGATTAATATCCAGGTTATCATCTAATTCAATTTCAACAGGAAATTTGTTCCTAGTAGTACGACTGCTACCAAATACTACTACTAACGTATATTTTAAAATATTAACTCTCTTAAGGATTTGATGATAATCACTTAGTAGTTTATTTGTGAATTATACAGGTGATCATGTTTAATGACAATGAATGAGTTGTCACATGTTTAGTAATCCCTCATCATTTCTCTAGTGAAACATCTTGAATTTTACATGCAAATGGATGGAAATAGAAAACACTATCCTGAGTGAGGTAACCCAGACCCAAAGAGATGAGTATGAACCTTCATCCGGAGATGAATGGAGATAGAGGCAGAGGCCCACACTGGAGCACTGGACTGCGCTCCCAAGGTCCAAATGAGGAGCAGAAGGAGGAAGAACATGAGCAAGGAAGTCAGGACCATGAGGAGTGCACCCACCCACTGAGACGGTGGGACTGATCTAATTGAAGCTCACCAAGGCCAGCTGGAGTGGGAGTGATGGAACATAAATCAAACCGGACTCTCTGAATGTGGCTGTCAATGAAGGCTCACTGAGAAGCCAAGGACAATGGCATTGGGTTTTGATTCTACTGCATGGACTGGCTTTGTGGGAGCCTAGTCTGTTTGGATGCTCACCTTCCTAGACCTGGAGGGAGGGGGGAGAACCTTGGACTTCCCACAGGGCAGGGAACCCTGACTGCTCTTTGGACTGGCAAGTGTGGGGGGGAGGAAGTGGAAATTTTTAATTAAAAAAAAAAGCTCAAGGGGCTAGAGAGATGGCTCAGCGGTTAAGAGCATTGCCTGCTCTTCCAAAGGTCCTGAGTTCAATTCCCAGCAACCACATGGTGGCTCACAACCATCTGTAATGAGATCTGGTGCCCTCTTCTGGCCTTCAGGCAAAACACACAGACAGAGCATTGTAATAAATAAATATTTTTTTAAAAAAAAAAGCTCAAAAAAATAAAAGAAAATAAAGAAGAAACAGCTCAATGAACTTAAAGAAAATAAATGCCTAACTGATGCCCAAGAAAACACAAACATGAGGCTGATGAAAATGATAAAAACACCCCAGAATTCAAAATTCAATAAAGAGATGTATATTGAAGAAAGCTCAAGATGAAACAAAAATGAATAAAAGAGAAAAAAGAAAAACTTTAATAATCCAACAAGAAAACTTAGGAGAATATCAGGACTCAAAGATAAAGCAGAAGAATAAGACTATACAAGTAAAGAATATGAAAAATTTAAAAAAAAACCTACAGGAATGAAACATGTAGAAACAATGGAACCCTATGAAAAGACAAATTATAGACAGAGATGAGGAGCAAGAATCCCAAGTCAATGGATAGATAGTCAATAGATCAGGATCTTTAACAAGATAATAAAATTGAATGTCCCCAAATTAAGGAAAACATCCCCATACAGATACATAGTTAAAACACTAAGTATGCAGAACAAAGAGAGAATATTTAAAGCCACATGAGAAAAAAAAAAACAAAAACACTTGACATAAAGAAAACTAGAAGTTCTAAGAGATCATGGGTGACAACCTAGACTATAGTAGCCAACAAAACTATCAATCCTAGTAGAAGAAGAAAAAGTACTCCATAATATAAAAGGCTAAAATAATTCATGTCTACCAAACCAGCTCTAAAGAGAATACTGGAAGCAACAATTCTATTTTTGTTTTGTTTTGTTTGTTTTTTCGAGACAGGTTTCTCTGTAGCTTTGGAGCCTGACCTGGAAGTAGCTCTTGTAGACCAGATTGGCCTCGAACTCACAGATACCGCCTGCCTCTGCCTCCCGAGTGCTGGGATTAAAGGTGTGCACCATCACCACTCGGCCAACACTTCTATTTCTAAACAAAAAAATACAAGAGACTATAGAAATATATATATATAGAGAGAGAGAAATATAAGAGACTATAAAAAACAAAACAAACGGAACTACAATTAGTGAAATAAAAGTACAACTAAAAACACAAATGGAGAAGAAGATAAAGAAGAATGCAATCACCACAAACCATTAAAGACTTATGGTCTCAACTCTGCAATCAAAAAACAGATCGGCTGACTGGATCAAAACACAAAATTCATCTTTCTGCTTGCTACATGAAACTTGACTTATCTTTAAAGATAGGCACCGCTGAAAGTGAGTAAGCGAAAAAAGATATTCCAATCAAATGCAACCAGAAAGCAAGAAAGTCTTGCTAACTTACTATTTGATTAAATAGGCTTCAAGCTATAACTAATCAGAAGAAATAAGGAAAAATGCATCATTCTAATCAAGTGAAGAATTAATCAAGAAGATATCTCTATCCTAAACACACATGCACCAAACTCTGGTGTACGCAATTTCATAAAAGTGAACTACTGAAATGAAAAAAAAAAAATCAAATTAACATCAACCTATTAATACTATGTGATTTCAATATCCTACTTTCTGCAAATGAACAAGTCATCTGAACAAAAAATAAACAGAGAAATATCAGAATTAACTTACCAATGAACGTAACTGATATCTACAGATTATTCTATCCAAACACAAGGAATATATATCTACTCAGCAGCACATGTAAAGTTCTCTAAAAAAGATATCCTGAATAATTCTTACGAATTCAGAAAGATTGAAATAAACTCTGTAGAGCCTATCTGACCATGATAAAACAATAAAACTTAAAACAACAAACAAATCTCCAGTAAGGACACAAACTCATGGTGAATAAAAAATTCATAACTTAATGATTAATGAGTCAAAGAAAAAATCTAGAAAGAAGGGAAAAAATCTTCCTGGAACTAAATGAAAATGAAAGCATAACATAATAAAACTCCTGGGACACGAGGGAAATGTGTAAGTGCTTACATTCTGAAATCAAAAAGAGCACAAATAGCTTAGTAAAGCAACTCAAAAAGATATACCAGAACAAATCCAATTTACATGTAATCTGCATGTGAGTAGATGTTTTATCTTTGCTGAAAAAAATCTCCACAGCAGTGGACCTTGAAGGCATCTCATAGATAGATAACTGAATGCATTGAGAATAATGGGAATGAGGTTTCTTACTGTTTGAGAAAGGGCTTACACAAACAGAAAAGAGAGGTCTGTATTGTGCTGGAACTGGAGGTATTGAGATAAATCTGTGGTTTCTAGATATAAATATAGATAGTTGCTTGCTGGGTAGTTTTTGTCAGCTTGACACAGGTTAGGGTCATCTGGGAAGAAGAAATCTGAATCAAGAAAATGCCTGCATAGAATTGGCTTGTAGGCAAATCTGCAGAACATTTTGATTAATATGGGAGGGCCTCTGCATCAGCTCTTGCCTCAAGGTCTTCATCCTGTTTGAATTCCTGTCGTAACTTCCCTCTGGGATGAACTATGATTGGAACTATATGCTGAAATATACTCTTTCCTCTGCAAGTTGCTATTGGTCATGGTGTTTTATCACAGCAGCAAACCCTAAGTTAGATGGCACTGTATTACATACAGTCAGTCTCAGAATATCAGTCTCTCTCCCTCCACCGTGTATGTGTGTGTGTGTGTGTGTGTGTGTGTGTGAGTGAGTGTGTGTGTGTGTGTGAGTGTGTGTGTGTTCCTATCCTACCCAGAAAAAAACCCTAGAATCAAAGGTATGTCAATAATAACAACACATGTCTTGGATTCTAAATGCCATGGTACATCAATAAGAATCAGGTATTTTCAAAGCAATAACTGATTCCAGAATTAAAAGTACATCTTCTGGAACAACTTATGTCCCCCAACTCCCAAAAAGGCAGTATTCCAAAAATGTCAGATTAATGACAAAGAAGGAGCCAGTTAAAATAACAGCCAATGATGAGATCTATCACTGTTTGAGTTTTAGAAAAAATGATAGTTAAAAACTATAACACCACAGAGAAAAAACTAAATATTTTTTAAAGGATGATGCATTAAGTTTAAAAAGCATCAATTCAGTCTGCTGTTTGTTAGACTTTTTTTTTAAAGATTTATTTATTTATTATGCATACAGCATCCCTTCCATGTATGCTTGCATGCCAGAAGAGGGCACCAGATCTCATTATAGATGGCCATGAGTCACCATGTGGTTGCTGGGAATTGAACTCAGGACCTCTGGAAGAACAGTCAGTGCTCTTAACCTCCGAGCCATCTCTCCAGCCCTGTTTGTTAGACATTTTCAGTTTTCTAACAAAATTTAAACAAGAGGCTTGGAAGATGGTTCTATGGATGAAGTACCAGTTGCATAAGCATAAGGACATGAGTTTAGATTCTTATCACCCACCTAAAAGCTATGCACTGGCCAAAGGCTTTGGGGGGCATAGTGCACAGGGGTATCCCCAGACTTTCCCAGCCAACCAGTCTATCTACAATAGCAAGCTTCCAATTTAATAAAAAGAGCCTGTCCCAAAAACAGGCAGAGAGAAACAGAGGGAGATACTCCACCCTCATCCTGATCTGCACATGTGAATTCACAGCTGCTTAGATCACCCACACAGAAGTACACACACAGGAGAGAAGGAGGGGATAAGAGTAGGGGGACAGAGGAGAGAAGAGGATGGAAGGGGGCGGGGAGAAGGAGGAAGCAGGAGGTTCTGTCTAAGATACATGATCCTACATTGAATCTCCAGAACACCCATGGAAATTGAAATAAAAGATACAACAAAAACATTAATAATATAAGAAACAGGGCTGGAGAGATGGCTCAGTGCTTAAAAGCACTGTATGCTCTTCCTGAGATCCTGAATCCAATTTGTAGCACCCATGTGGCAGCTCACAGTCAGCTATAACTACAGTCCCATGTAATTCTCATGAAATCTGATGCCCTCTTTCTGATGTGCAGATGATATGCACACAAAACACTCATATATATGAAACACATAAACAGATAAATTAAAAAACAACAACAGCCTGCCAGTTCTAGTGCCATAGGACTGCAATTTCACCTACTCCAGAGCCAAAAAGGCCGGTTGCAAGGTGAACAAGGTCAAGACCGGCAGCTTGGTCAGTGACTATTACAGGGTTAACTCAAGACCTGCCTGGGAAATTTAGCAGGATACTGTTCCAAAACAAAAAGTGAGAGGAATGTTAAGGATATAGCTCCATGGCAAAGTGCTTGCCCAGCATGCAGAAGGCTTTTAATTCATTCCTTAGTAGCATTAAAAAAGAAAGAGAGGGAGGGAGGGAGGGAAGGAGGGAGGGAGGGAGGGAGGGAGGGAGGGAGGGAGGGAGGGAGGAAATGGAATCAAACCAAAATTCCTAACATTGTTAGATTAAAACAAGTAAATAAAATGCATTTAACTGTATCAAGAAAATGTTAGCCAAAGCAGGCTACAGTACATCCAATGGTTCACACACTGCAGGTACATAACAAGGATTAAATAGAATAAAAGGGGAAGTCAACAACATACTGCTGCAGTGAACACTCATTTCACCTCTACTAGGGCTAGCCAAAAAGGATACAAACGATCGCAATATTATCAGGCTTATCATGTTCAAATCTAAGATTCTGTTTCCTCTGCCTCCCCCTAAATATCTGCTCCTCTTTTTGTCTCCAATTTGGACAATAACAATGCTATTGTCTCAGATGCTTAGGCCAACAACCTTAAAGTTATTTCTAGCACCATTTACTTCTTATATTCAACCAGTCACCAAGAATTCCTCTTGACTCTGCTTTCCAAAATTTACTATCAATAAAAGAAACAAACAACAAAAACACCCATAACTTCTACCAGCTAATACTAATTGAAATCAATACCAGAATTTATACATACATGAATTTTATACATAAGTTACAAACACTGAATTTTTGAATTCAAGATAAGAGCTAATAAGGAGCAGAGGCAGATGTACTCCCAGGTCTAGATAACTCCTGGGAAACAGAAAAATCATTATAATTAACACTATATTGCTGGGCGGTGGTGGCACATGCCTTTAATCCCAGCACTCAGGAAGGCAGAGGCAGGAGGATCTCTCTGAGTTCGAGACCAGCCTGGTCTATACGGGCTAGTTTCACCAGGTGGTGGTGGTGTACGCCTTTAATCCCAGCACTCAGGAGAAAGAAAGAGAAGAAAAGAAAAGGAGAATATATTGCAAGGGCCTAGAGAAATAACTCAGGCATTAAAACCATTTATTGCTCCTGCAGAGAACCAGGTTTTGGGACCCAGCACCCACATTATGGGTCACAACTATGACTCCATTTCCATGAGATCTGATGTCCTCTTCTCACCTCAAAAGACACCAGTCACATATGTTGTGCACAGACATAAATGCAAGCAAAATACTCATAAATGTAAAATAAAGCTAAAACAATTTTAATACTTTAAAAAATATATTTTTAAAAGGAACTATTTCAATAATACTATTTAAGGAAACCTATTAAATCACATCAAAACTGTACTCAGGAAAATTCACTGCTTCGTCACCAAATAAAAGGAAAAGAATATGAAAAGATTTAAATTTTAAAAAGAAATATATAAAATACATCTAGATATTAAAAAAATAAGTGAATTAGGAAAAAAAGGTAGCATAATTTTATATTCAAGCACAAAAAAAATGTGTAAAACTCTACTGAGACATAAAAAGCTTCAAAATCATTTAAAGTCAAGGAAAACACTATAATGAACACAATATAGAGACCACCTACCTTCAGTAATCAACATGTAGTTACTATTACTCTAAATATTTCCTTATCAGTTTAACAGACATCTATCCATCCATCCATCTATCCGTCTATCTGTCTGTCTATCTATCTGTCTGTGTGTGTTTCTTTCTTTCTTTCTTTCTTTCTTTCTTTCTTTCTTTCTTTCTTTCTTTCTTTCTTTCTGTCCTATTTATTTTGCTGCAGAGGGTACTGCACACATACGCCATGGCATATGTGTGAAGAGCAGAGAACAATTACAGTAATCAATTCTCTCTGTCTACTACTATGTGGTAGGTTCTAGGGAACTGAACTCAGGTTGTCAGGCTCAGTAACAAGGGCTTTACCCATATGGCCCATTTCAACAAATTTCCAACTATAAAGCAGTAATCTCAGGAGTACACCCACATTTACTATTACTGAACATTTAAATAAACACAGAATACTTTACTGTATATTCATAGTGCCATAGAAACCAAGATAGTAGAAATCAGTAACTTACCCAAACTCTCCTGATCCTTTTCATCACCCATGTCAGAATTATTGCTTCTAGACATTACATGATCCTTGAACCTAGAAGGTCCACTTAAGAACAAAATAAACCATAAAAGTTGTGCTTTTATAACTATGATCATGTCTTAAAACTGCCATCAGTTTCTTTCCTATGAAACTAAAAGTGATACAATCGGTCATCAACAATGTGTTTCCATGCAGCAAGAACTGCGATTTGATCCCATAATTTAGTCAAATCTGACAAGTACAAGTTTATATAAATGAGAGAGAGAGAGACAGAGACAGAGACAGAGACACAGAAACAGAGAGATTGACTGATTAAGTAGCTTGGGCCCTGGGCCTCCTTACTGTAGCCTAAACTGGTCTAGAATTTGCAATCCTCCTGTCTCAGCCTCTTGAGTGTTTGGATTATAGGCATTACCACAAAGCTCAGGTAGAATATTTAAAGTTAACTCATGAATCAGTTATAAATTTAGTCAAGTCCAATAACAACATTCTTTCACACAAATAAAAGAAATCAGCAAGCATATCTTAATTTTAAAAGAAATAATCTACAAAATATGAAATTAAGCATGTAGCCCAAAAATCATCATAGTTGACTCAAGCTATGGTACTCCCAGGTTCCTTTCCTCCTCCAAGTCCCAATCACAACCCCTCAAGCAGTAAAGAACCCATAGTCCTCCCTTCAAAGGTTAAGGTTTATTCTCATTTACTTGTCTTGCATTTTTTTTAAGGTTTTAACAGTTCAGAGCTAAAACAAGCAGGTTAATCTCACTTGTTTAGTGTCAGTGGATATTTTAATAACATATCTACAAATTCTGTGACAATCTTCTTTTCAAAAGATAAAGTTCCATTTCCATTTTCCTGATTGTGATCTGGACTTGTGATGATTTGCTTCTAATGAACAGAAAACTATAAACGTGAGTGTAGAACTCCAGAGGGTAAGTAATTGAAAAGACATTTGATTTCCCTTATGGTCACTATCTTCTCTCAGATCATTTGTTTTGTAGGAAGTCAGCTGCCACATTACAAGAAACGAAGGCCAACTACCAAATGACGACAAAGAATTGCAACCTTCAACCAACAGTCATGAGACATAAATGGATCCTCTAGTCCAGCCAAGTAGTCAAGTCATCAAAGGGACACAAAAGAAAAAGACACCTCCAAGGCCAAAACAGCTAGCTAAGCCTTGTCCAGACTTCTGGCCCCACAGAAAGTCAGTAGCAAAGATAAATTATGTTTGGAAGTAACATAGAAGTGGATAACCAGTACAGTGAGCAACGTCTATTTTCACTGCACTATATACACACCTTTCTTCCCAAATTGAATTTTTAGGCTCTCTTGCATTGGAATTAGATTTCATAGATGATTTACGTGTATATTTCCCAGTATGAGACTTTAAATGAGCATTCTGTGAAGTAATAACACTGTTTTGATACTTAGAGCCTCCTGTAGGTCTATGGCGAAAAAGAAAAAGTTAAAATTATTTTTCAAAAGTTCTTTCTTCTAGAAACAATATACAAATGTTTATACAAGCAATATAAAATTAGCTACAGCAAGCATAAGTTCATCATGTTCAGACCTTAAGATTTACAACTAAATTTCACAAAGGTATCTGAATTCTACCAAGACTCCCAATTAAAAAGAAATAAAAATAGAGAAAACAGTACAAATCTGGCCTGAGAATCATAAAGGGTGATGCTGAGTGACACTGAGTCTAACAGTCAACGGCCTCTACTATATAACTACACACCGACCATTCCCAGTTTTACAGTGAGGAAACAAGTTCAGAGTGGTACTATGCCTCGGTGTCATCCAGCTAATTGCAGGGCCTGGATTTAATAACAACTTTGACCAAGCTCTTTATGCTTATTCTCACTCTGAGTACTGAATAACACAGACAAATTACTATATTCTCAATGGGCAAAAGAAAAAAAAAGTTATATTGTAAATACAACAGAAATTACCCAGAAATATCAAGACTTTTCTTCTGAGTTGGGTCTGCCTCGTTTTCCAATGGCTCACTCTGGGAATCAGAAATTTCATCATGACTAACACTTCTTCTAGAACCCTTAGCGTTTAAAGACTTCTGTACTCTTGAGCTGCTCTCTGTCTTCCGTCTTTTTGATGGAGAAGGTTTTTTTCCCAGTATTCTTAGATAACTGACTTTTTCTAGCCCGCTTTTTTCCATTGTGATGCACCACTGATAATTTACTTTCTCTTGAAAAGCTTCTATCAATAGAACCTGAAAGATTCAATGACAACTTCAAATAGCATGTTTGTTCAAATGAAAATATCAACGTCATATTTACATATAAATGCACATACCAATTTCATAAGCTAAATTTGTTTTATACATTTTTTACAGTTGTATTTACAGGACATATACTAGATTTATTAAATTCACCACAAACTTCCTTAGTAATTTTGTCTCTCACTCTACCCATTACTCGTCTGACCATCTGTTATGATAAATGTCAATTTAATAGAACCGAAATCTCCCAGGAAATGGATCTCTGGGTATGCCTACAAGGAGGTTTCACGAATTGTGTTAACTAAAGTGATCCATCTTGGACCCTGAGTATGGAGGCAATATAAGCAGCTAGCCTCCTGACGCCGTACCTTAGCCTCCAGAACTGTAAGGCAAAATAAAACCTTTCTCTCTGAGTGTCTGTTGTAATTCCAAATGATCAGTTTATCATCTTTCTTTGTAGGAGCCTATCTAGTCATAGCATCTTGTACTAAAGTAGTTCTCAATTCTATCATTCCCTGACATCTCTTTCTTATCTTTATCCTTCACCTTATTTTTAAACATCTATCATTACATGAATTATTTTACCTATATTGCCTTCCCTCATAGAATGTAATCTTCCTAAGTACAAAGACTTCTGTTTTTGGATATGTTTGTCCACAGCACATTGTGTAACTTTATACTTCATAACTGACAATATTTCTGTTGGTGAACCATTTTAACTTTGTCTTTATAACATTTTCTATAAAATGGAAGAAAAGTCACACACAAGCCAAGAAATTGCAGGGCCCTTTCAACAAAGGTGATCTAAATAAAAATACTTACCTTCCTCTGGTTTTACCAGCCACCACTCAGATGGACGACGAGAAATTCTCTTACTTCTGTTAATCTCTTGCCCTTGTTCAGGCATACATTTGTCCTTGGAACCACCAGAAAAACATTTCTTCCTGGATTCTTCCACATCTTTTTGGGTGCTATGCTTTTTCTTTTTCTTTTCTAATGTAAAGAAAAACCATAAAAACTATTCAAAACATCAGTTTTCAAAGTTCACAACAGACTTCAAAAAAATAAAACCCAATTATAGAAACATCTTACATTTATTTCATGGGCTATTTTCTTATATATGTCTTTAAAAAGCCATGTTTTCAAGTAGATCTCTGATTTTCTGTCAATTAAATGTTAAATACTTCACACTGTTAGTCATAAACTAAAAGAGAAATATGCATGTATGTGCATGCAGGTACATACATTCAAGTACATTAAGTAAGGAAACCAAAGAACAACCTTAGATGCCATCTCTTCTCCTTATTTATTTATTTTTATTTTATTTTATCTTTTATTGAGAGAGTTACTGCCTAGAACTCAACCATTAGACTATGTTTACTGGCCATCAACCCTTTCTCTGCCTCCCTATTACTGGCATTACAAATGTGCGAAACAACAACAGTTATATTTTTCTAACTTGAGTTTTGGGGATCAAAATCAAGTTATTCTGCTTAAAAGACAGGTATAGCGCCATCTCCCTAGTCTGAGTGTCTTTTGAGAAACAAAATAGTCTTTGTACTTACCACTATACAAAATAAAACGGGTAATAACTGCCTTACCTTTTAATTGTTTTGAAATCTAATTTTGGAAAAAGAAATTGAAAAATTAAGTATGATTCAATTATAAACCCTAAAATGAGATTACTTTGGATTAACCCTACCAGCTCAATCCATGTATCTTTAAAACTTGTGATCAAACAAAACTTGGGATGACAGCAGGCAAAGCAAGAAATCAGATATAGAAGAAACCAAGCATTGTTAGCTTTGATGGCTATCAAAAGGACCATCAGTCAAAGATTATGGGTAGTTCAACAGGATGGGAAGGTAAGGAGCAGAACTCTTACAGACACACCAGAAACAGAGCTTAACAAAGGTATTTTTTCTGTCCTGTGAAACTTCTGACTTAAAACTTATATAAGACTGAAAGAAAAATTAAGTGTGTTGTTTATGCTACTGTGTGGTAATTTGTAACAACAATGGAAAAATCACAATCAGTATAGCAACACATCAGAACATTATATTCATTAACCAGTCTTTACTGAAAATATTTATGAAGATATAAAGATTAATGGCAATATTAGGTAGAGACTTATTTTCTACTTTCATCCTATATACATATGTCAATCTATATACTCTCTCTCTCTCTCTCTCTCTCTCTCTCTCACACACACACACACACACACACACACACACACACACACACACAATATGTTAGCAGGGGAAAGTGTTTCATTAACTTGTTTATAGTCTTTCACTTCTTCATGTGTGTTTCTGCCTTAGGATCTATTTAAATAAAAAAAAAAGTGACCCTGCACTGAACTAAACTTAGAGAGATTGTCAAAAAGAATCCCCAATAGGCTTCTGAATCTTTGTAGGCAGCTTTACTTTGCCTATCTCCCAAAGCAAAGGAGGAATATAACAATTATAAAATAATGAAAGACTATTCATACTTTGAATTACTATTAACACTTACCAACAGGGGATATCTGCTTCTCGGGAATAGATTTATTTCTTGCCTCTTCACAGTCTTCCATATTTCTTTTTGAATTTAGTTGTAACTTGTCAGTATTTGACATATTTCTCTTTTTCTTTATACCCTGTCCCATATCAAGTTGCTCTTCAACTACTTTAGGCTTTGATACTCTTTTCTGCTTCTGTCTTATAGTCCTTTTGCTTCCAGATGGTTTTTGGGCATTCTCAGAATGTATTTTATTTTCTGTAGACCTATAGTCATTTTCCAATTCATCTGTAGAACTAGTCCCCAGGATTTTTTCAACAGAGGGATGAGATTTCTCTATTGGGGGAGACTTATTAAACTGTGTGTCATTTATCAAAGACGTAGCTGACACACTATGAGGTTTTTCTCCTGGCTTCTTATCTTTAGAAGCTACAGTGTTTCCAGGAGATGGTAAGTGGTGACTCTGATGTCTGTCTTTCCTTGGAATTTTCACCCAAGGTTGACTTTCAAAACTTCTCCCCGATTCTTCAATAATAAATTCATCTTCTAATAACGTCTTGGCCTTTGGAGATGAGTGAGGTGAAATTGCTGCTGTGTGCCTAACACCGGAACTGAAACAAACATGATTTTAACAGATAAAGTAGCTGAAGTTTCATCTTTTTTCAGTGAATAAAATATTCTATACAGGAAATACAATCACATCTCCTTGATTTTCTCTTAAATTTCCCCTCCATATTATAATATTAAGATCACAGAAATTTAAAGTTGGACATCTACTTTGATGTCCCTAAATCAATAAACACACTAAAACCGTGAATTTCACAACTGTATAATTACAACCCAAATGTATTTACTTACAATAGAAAGTGCATGCCATATCTATATATGTTTGATTAAACTATTTGTACAGATATCTTCAATTCTTCATATTTAAAACATTAGCAATATTCAATATAATAAACCATCATATCTAATATTTTAAGAGAACTGAACTTGAATGGTTTATCTTTTTTATATCTGATAGAACTCCACTCATAATAGCAGCAAATACACAGATGTTAAGTGAAAGTAATAATTACTCATATAAATGAACTATAACATATAAAATTTCATCTTATGTTCCAACATCTCATGCTTATTTTCACACATATTTCAATATTATAATAACAGTTCAGAACTAAGTTGTCCAGGGTACCACAGGCACAAGAAGTCTAGTGCTACATAAAAGAAACATGATTCTTATTAAAAGCAGACAATGCCACACAATTTGTTGTTATGAGGTCAAATAATGTCATCCTGCTACAGCCTTCTTTGCTCACATAGCTAACCCTAAATTTATTTAGTAAGGAAGCAATATCATCCTTGTATATACTCAGTTATAAAAGAATTACAAACTTGCTAAAATATTCATAAAAGGACACATTTGTACATCTTAGGCAATTCACACATTGATTGTTCTGGTTCATGTTTTTTTGTTCTGTTTTTTATTTGTTGTTTGCAGTAGAAGAGAGAGAGAGAAAGAGAGAGAGAGACTGAGACCATGGATTTTCCTAAGTACGATATCTGTATGATATTTCCTTCTCTGTGGAAGAGAAGTGAAAAGAATGTAAGAGCCGAAGGCAACAGATGGCTACAAAGAAACAATACCTTCCAGACATGTGACAGTATACATAAGACCTGTGCAAACTCAAGCCAGTCAAGGCCGGCACGGCCCACCCCTAACCAAGGAGCTACTGTCAACTCACAGCTGCTGGCAGAGACACTTGGTTTCCTGGCCCTGGTAAGCAAACTATGCTGCAGTGGGAAGGTCGCGCATGTAAGAGTGCATGTGCAGCACACAATGGACTTGACAAGTGCTAAAAGAGAAGAAAGGAGGCCACAAAGCTGCATGGGTAGGGAAGGAAAGGCAGGGTCTAGAAAGAGTTAAGAGTTGCAAAAATGAGGAGTATGAATAAATGATCAAAACACATTGTACAAAATTCAACAATAAAGAAAATAAAAAGATTTCTGTATTAAGTAACAGAACACCCAGATATAGTTCACGGAAAGAGACAGAAGAACCGTCCCAAAGGACAGTTCTGTAATAACTTACCTGGATTCACTTTTCCTCTTAACAGTTTCTAAATACAATGCTGAAAAACTCTTTCTAGACTGTGGTTGAATTTCATAGGTCAAATCTTGTGCTCTTTTCTGAGATGTTTCTGACGATGTCCCTTCTTGTCCTTCTGATACTTCTAATACATTGTTCTCTACTTCTGCTTTGTTCAAACTATCTTTACCTTCAAAGTTTAACCTGGAAGGTTAAAAGGGTAAGACAAATTCTCCACAAGGTAAATTACACTTATTACAAATGTCTCCAAATAACAAAGTATCTTAAATAACCTATTTTTTGTATCCGGAAGGCAAAAAGAAAACTCTCAGAACTGGAACTGGGTTTATAATTCATCCATACTCTGCTGTTCTAGAAAGGACCTAATACTGACCCTTGCAATCGTACATAGTACGCAGGAAATATAAATTGTTTCTTTCAAGAAGTTAAAGATAATGGGGTGGAGAGAATGTAAGCAATGAATAATGATAAATAAAAATGTCAATGGAAATTATTTTGTATGATAACTAAAAAAGTTAAGTAAACAAAAGATATTACAGAAAACTTATTATTTCAAAGAATACTTTGTCTTAATGTGTATGTGCATGCATCATGTATAAGGATGCACATGCCAAAACATGCATATGGACATTGGAGGACAACGTTGCATAATGTATAAGGATGCACATGCCAAAACATGCACTTGGGCACTGGAGGATAACTTAGCATGTCCATAAGGATGCGCAGGCCACAGCAAGCACATGGGTATTGGAGGACAACTTCGTGGGGTCAGATTTCTCTTCTATCTTTATTTGGTTTTCAGAGATTTCAGAGATTGAGCTCTGTTTACCAGACTTGTATACCAGGTGCCTTAATTTGCTGAGCCATCTCACCAGCCCCACAAAGAAAGTATTTTCCACAGACTATAGAAAAGTTAAACTCCAAATTTCTTTGAAGTATACTTTAATGCTTTCCTTACTACTAATTAAAAACTAAAACTAAGCAAAAAGCATTTGTTCTTTTCTCATGTTACCCCTTAACTCATTTATTCAAACCTACATGAAAGGCTAAATTAGCATTGCAAAATTAGGATAAAAATTAAGCAGAATTATTGTTACTTAAACAGAAATTACCTTTTCCTGGTTTTAAGAGAAATGTCTGTATATGAAGATTTAGTATCTATTGAATTTCTTAAGTTGTAAGCCCCTCTCTTTTGGCTGAGAGATGAAATAACATTCTGCGACTCAGACATTTTTTCATACAAAGGAACAACAGGGGAGCCACCAGGTAAGTAAAGGTGATCCTTGGTGGCACTGTGGGATCCATTTGTTTTTTCACTTGACATGCTGTTTGAGTCCGCTGGAATTTCAGAAACACCAGTAGTCGGAATTTTCTGATGAACTTCATTAGCCTGAACTAAAAGAAAATTATATGACAGCTCTCAGTAGCTGAAAACAGTATTTAAGTTAAATGTACTTTTCAAAATCAACCACAATTAGAATAAAAAGCTTTCAGAAGGCACACGGTTTATTAAGCTTAGAATCAAAGGCTTATAATTAAAATAACTATGTACTTAGGAAGCTCTGATTTACCAAATTAATGAAGTGAAACATGTACTTGATTCACACCATCTGAGGCTATGGAAACACAGAAATCCTCAAACACAGAAACTCCAAAATTTATGCCTAAAGTCTTGAAATACAAAGTTTGAACAGCACAAAGTTTGAATACAAAGAAGTTAGAGAAATTATGAGATTCTGCTATACATAGGCTAAGAGCAAGTAAGTTAATGTGGCTAGACAAACATACACACATATATAATAGGTATACATAAAACAAGTGCATACATAGTGTACATAGAGCTAATATATATACATGCTTATATAAAATCACCTTCTGTCTTCAAATGTCAAAGAAAAATGACTAGCTAGTATTCATACTAACTCATTGCTCTTAAATGCAAATATTTAAAAAATTAAATACAACAAAAAAGGGCTTTTGGATCGGTGGTAAGATATCATTTATTTCTCCCTCTTAATGTAACTAAATTCCTTAGAAATAATCAATCAACCAACTATAATAGGGCTCTGAAAACTGAGTGAAACTAGGGTACCTACCTAGAAAACTGAAGACTTAAGGAATAATTCACTGTGTGGCCTCTTGGGTCTCCTGTTCACTTCCCATTTGTCCCTGGACTAGGCTCCTGAGATGTCTGCAACCCAGAACTCACATTCTCTCAATAACGTAAGGGAACACAGACTAGAGGGAGACTCCAACCCTTGCCATGGTGGCTCTGTTCTGCCTGCAGTGGCAGAGCAGCAAAGTACTAGGTTGTACTAGGGGACAAGGGAAGTGTTATGGAAGAAAAGTCCTTATCAGATAATTAGTCTGCACACATTTATAACCTTAGTTATCCTTTCACATGCTATAGTGCCCTTCAAACTTTAGCGTTTTTGAAGGAGATATATGTTTGTTAAGGAAGACAGAAATATAAATGATTATCAGAAGATTATTACATAAAGCCCATTCTAGAATTTTAACAAAGAGAACAAAATTAACATCTTATTATGACTATGTTCAACTATAGGAAAAAAGACTTGTTTAATCAAAATAGGAAACTAGGCAACTTACAGGTAAGAGTCACACATTATACAATTAAAATAAAGTATTAAGTTCCATGGTTAAAAATATAATTTCAGCTGTCATTGTGACACAAACCTTTGGAAAAAGAGGCAAACTGATTTCCTACTTGAAAATCAGCCATAATGAGTTGTAGAGCTACATAGTATGATCCTGTGTCGATAATAATAATAACTATTATTATTATTATTATTATTCCAGAACTGGCAAGATGGGTCAGGGAGTAGAGCTGTTTACCAAGGAAGCCTGACAACCTGAGTTCAATCGTGGGAACCTATGTGAATATGGAAGGAGACCCACCTCCACACTGTAATTCTCTGCCCTCAACATGCATGCCATGGCATGCAAATTAGCATACACACATGTATTTGCAAACAATAATAAAAAAATTTAAATATATCTCTTTATAATTTCAAGCCTATAGTCTAGGGATCAGTTAGAAAAATATATGACACAAAGGGCAACCATGTAACCATGTCACATACATTTATATTTTTTAAATTTATGAGCACCAATGAAGGTATGGAAGAGTTCAAGTGTTACCACACCCCCCCAAAAAAATGATGGAAGCAATTAGATTTTTCTTGTAAATCTTTGAGTCTATTAGCACAAACAGAATACTACTTTTCTAATTTGTAACAAAGATAAATGTAAAAAACAAAAAAAACAGCACATATCACAGAATAAGGAAGAAAGGAAAAGGAAGAAAAATAAGCCTGACCACTAGCAACTGCACCTAGTCTGACCTTGATCTTGTCACCTGGCACAATGTGTGCACCACCTTTGTCATTTGAGTCTACTACCAACCTGATCCAAAAGCGACTTCACTTGGTTCTGCAGTAACTTGTGGAGGAGCTTCTTTCCTCCCTGAAGAAACTGGAACTGATGGTGAATGTGATACCTGGCACTGAGCACAAAAAAAATACATTTGATATACTTCTAGTATATTGTCAATTCTGATTAGATGCATGCTTTTAAATTGGGGGGGGAGCTTTAGACAACAAAGCAGCTGGCAATGTATACTAAAGAACTACTGAACAGAGAGGAAATAAACAAACTGTGGGCCATAATATAATATCTCTAAGAGTTAAAACACCAGAGTTAACACAAGCAACAAATAATTATAGTAACAAAAAAGCAAGTTCATGAAAATACATAATGATATCATCAAGGTAAAGTTAAAAATATAAAAGGAAGTATGCAACAATACAATATTTAGAAATTCACTCTGTAACAAAGTGTTAACACAGCATACCTAATCATTGAGAGGGCTCTCTGAAAGGGCTAGGCATTGCCAAGAATCTACAGACTGAATTTTACAATGCTTCTTCTTTAACAAGTGGTAAGGGTGAACCTGATATTGTAACTGGGCTTACTATTTTACAAAACATGATTATGGTAAACACTTGTTTTGTTTCCTTCTGGGATTACACTTGATAGACAGGGAATGTCCATGGAACCAGAACCCAATAATGGACTTAGTGTCAAAAAGGCTTTCCCAGGGAGAAACAACATAAACATGATTGTCTCTCACTAATGGTACACTAAATGTTGTGAATGGTAGGCAAATAAATAAAAATCCTTGGTTTTGAATCACACATACTCTAAGCCTAGAGTGTAATACTCTATTGACACAGTAAAAAAACAAATGAGGAGAGAGATGACTCAGAGGTTAAGAGCACTGGCTGCTCTTCCAGAGATCATGAGTTCAATTCCCAGCAACCACATGGTGGCTCACAACCATCTATGATAAAATCTGGTATTCTCCTCTGGTATGCAGGCATATATGTAGACAGAATGCTGTATACATGTTCTGTATACATAATAAATAAATAAGTCTTAAAAAAAACAAATGAGGTCAAAGTTCAAAAGTATTAAATTAAATTAAGAGTCAATACAGAAAATAATAAATTCAGAAGAGCATAGATTAATTAATGAATGTGTATGCATATTACACTTCAGACCTAACATTCATGGTTCGTAGGATAATATAGGAGGCTGTACATAGATGTCTAGTCTTGATGTCCTTTCCTCTTATGAACCTGGCTACATGTCCTACTTGTATAGCAGCAATAAAACTCAATTTTCATTTTCATTTTGAATTTTAATTCAAAGGAACAAATTACATTTCTTTTTTTTTTAAGGTTTATTTTATTGTGCTGGAGAGATACTTCAGCAGTTAGGAGGTCACATTGCTTTCCAAAGGGCCCAAGTTTGAGCCTCAGTATCTACAGCAGGTGACTCACAACCATCTTTAACTCCAGGCCCAAGAGGAACCAACACCTCTGGCCTCGTCAGGTACTTGTACTCACATACATACATACATACATACACACACACACACACATAATTAAAAATAACAAAAAAATAAGATTTTTATCCTATTTCCTCGTATGTCTGTGTAACTGTGTATGCTACATATGTGCTGGTAGTATAGAAGTCAAAGAGGGTGTCAGACCCCTTGGACCTTGAGTCAGGCAGCTGTGAGCCAACAACATGAGTGCTGAGACTGAATTCAGATCCTCTAGGAAGAGCAGTGGTGCTCTTATGCCACTGATCTCTGAAATTCACCAAATTACATTTCTTATTTGAAGGCCACACTAACCTTGCAGCTTAGAAAGTCCCAATCACATACAAAATCTCTACTGTTTTGAAATATCTTTTACAGGAGAAAAAACACACAAACATATATATGAATAAAAAATAGCATAGAAGAAATTATATAAGGAGAAAAATAATGAGACTGATAACAAGTGTAAGAAAGAATCAACAAAACTAAGCTTCCTTTAGTTTTGCTCAAAGACCAAAATTGGTAGAATTGTCACACTAATGAAAGAAAATGCTAAAGCAAAGTGCCAGTGTCAAGAATGTAAAAGAGAATGTCATTATGGATCCCAAAAACATTGAAAAGTTTTAGAAAATTATTACCAACTTTATGTTAATAAATTTTAAAATTACACACACACACACGCACACACACACACACACACACACGCACACACACACACACACACGCACACATACACACACACACGCGCACACATACACACACACGCGCACACATACACACACGCGCAAACATACACACACACACACACACACACACACACACACAAATCTCATTTGTCTACCACAACTACCTGTAATAGAATCTCAGCTCTTCATACTGTATATCTTGATCAAGATCATAATTATAAAAATTCTTTATTAGCCAATGGCAATAAAACATATTCACAGCATACAGAGGGAAATCCCACATCACTGACTCTCGCTGACCCCTCCCTAATCAAATGGTGGGTGCCAACATGATTTTTAATTTTTTTTGTATTTCCTTATTGCCCCATGTCTCCCTTCTGTAAAACTACTCATGATTTTGCTTCTTAAAAGGGACCTAAGAGACGGATTTGAGGCTGCTCTCTTTAACCCAACTTAGGAGCCAGCTGCTGGCCAGCTCTTGGGTGCACCCCAATAATAATAATTTGCTACAAATTAGCACAAAAAAATTCATCAAAATGTGCATTTAAATCAGGCAAGCTAGTGTACAACTATAATCACAATACCTAGGAGACAGAACGGTCAGGAGTTCAAAGCCATCCTTGGATACACAGCAAGTTCAAAGTCAGACTAAGCTATATGAGACTTTGTCTCAAAAATTTTTTTAAAGCTAAACACAATGGTACACATCTGTGATCCCAGCACTCAGTAAACTGAGGCAAGAGTCTCATGAGTATAAGCTCAAGAGAGACAGGGTCTCAAATTAGTTAATAATTATAAATACATAATATATGCATACATACCAAGGCCAGAAAAAGAACCATCTGAAACTGGGAGAAATACTCCTCTCAGACAGACAGAAGCTAGATTAATGCCTGTACCTATCAGCAAGAGAGAAAAACCTCCCTAAGTCAGCAAACAATAAAGAACATTTTTTTCCCTGCAAACGTGAGGAAAATTAGCAGCAGGTTATATACTGTGAAACCTGTCTTCATTATCTCTGAAAGCTATAAAACTATAATCTGTTTATATTTTATGTTTAACTAGCTATCACAGTAGGGTATTGCTGACCTGCTATAACATACTTCATCCCACCTAGAAAAGGAAACTCAAAAGTTAAGACCAATAAAAACATTTTAAGGCAGAAGAGGAGACCAATATTCATGACTATGGACGCAAGCATCTGAAATATTAAACTAAATTTAAGCCAAAACAAAAAGTCAATTCATTATACAAAGGTATAATACTGTCAAAGTACAAATTTCTTTCTTCAGACTTTAATGATCGAGTTCCCAGAAAATTTAAAAGTTGATTTTAATTTTCAAAAATCAATATAATCTCTCATATTATAAAAAGTCTCTCAAATTCTGAAAGATATGGCTGTCTACATTCCTTAAAACTAAAGGCAATCTATACAGAGACAGCAATCAGAATCATGAAATCAAGATCAGTCTAGGTAGTATAGCTAAGATCCAGTGGTAGAACACTGTTTATTAGTTTTTAATGAACTTTACTTCTATGATCTTTCTAATTAACACTATGCTTCCAAATAATATTTCTTGGGCCACTAGCTTCAAAACCTTTACCTCTAGGAGTGTGGCTCAGTGATCCAGCCCTGTGTTTGGCATGTGCCCCTGGGTTCAAACACATACTTAAAAAAATTCTACCTAAAACTGTTCCACTTTTGGATGATAAATCAATCTAACCTTTTAAGGCACATAACCAACCAGAAGCAGTTTTTTGTGGACAGTGACCAGTCCTATCAGTCTTCCAAAGACAACCACACTTGTTAGTCTGATCAGGAACCTTAAAGCTGCTCATTTCCCTCAAACTCTTAAGTATTAGTATAGAAGAAATTAAAAGAATTGCTATAATTTTATGGATTTTGTCCCAATTTTAAATGACTAGAAATGTCAAAAAATTATAATAGCTCAAATTTTATAAAATTCAAGAGAAGCATAGGATTCTCTTTAAAGAATCAGATAACTAAAATGTAAATAAGAACACCGTTCAACACGGACCAAACCCACATCAGTTCTCCTGTTAGACTTACCTCGTTGCTTGCTGACTGATTGCGATTATCTTTCACTTTAGGTGTGAAAGAAAGCAGTGACTCTGTAGAACCTGTAATTAAAACCATTGACAAGACTTTAAAAGTATTTAAAAAATAAAAAGTGGAATAAAACTTAAACTTTTAAAATCTCAGCACTCAGGTGAAAGAGGCAGGCAGATCTCTGTGAATTCAAAGCTAGTCTCATCCACATACTGAGACCCTGTATTGAAGAAAGATTCTAACTGAACAATTAAAATGGCTCTATATCAGTGGCTCTCAACTTTTGAGTCGTGACCCCTTGGAGATCAAATGACCTTTTCATAGACCATTGGAAAACACAGACATTTATATTATGACTCATAACAGTAGTAAAATTGCAGTTATGAAGTAGCAACAAAATAATGTTATGGTAGATGGTCACTACAACACGAGGAACCCTATTAAAGGGTCACAACATTAGGAAGGTTGAGAACCACTGCTCTATATGACCTGTGATGAACTATCAGTTGCCTCTTCAGAATACAATTAGCCTAAAGAAACAGAGATATCAATGTAGTAGTCAAATGGTCCTGCGAACATCAGAAACAGAAAAGCAAACAAAATTCCTAAAGAAAAGAAAATTCTGCGCTTTCAGTCTGTAGATGTGTTTTCCTCTGTCCCACTTCTTGTGCTGTCAGAATACCTGAGACTGAATTAGGGGTGTAGCTCAGTAACAGAATGCTTGCCTAACAGCCACAAAACCCTGGGCTTCATACCCAGATCTGCAAAATAAATACAGGAAACTGAATGATTGAAAAAGCCAGAGATCTCAGAAATTTGGTATCTAGCAAGAGTCTTTATTTTATCCCAAGCAAGCAAGACACAGAGTTGACAAAAGCTTCCAAGGCCTTTGAAGGATAGCTTAAATTCATTCATGAGGACAGAAACATTACGATCTAATCACACCTCAAAAGTCTCATCTCTGAAAACTACTGCACTGGAAATCCATGTTCCAAGTCATCTTTTGGAGATGACATTAAACAACAGTATCTACCACCTCTCCACTCAGCTCCTCATGCTCAGCCTCAGAACATATTTTGTCCTACCTAATTCATCACTTTGAAATAAACAGATGTAAGTTACTCAAAGCACTTCAAATTCAAATTCTCCCTTATATTATTTCCCATATAGAAATGCTTGGATCTCTAAGTATCTAATTTAGTGTTTTAAGCAGACTTTGGAATATTTACATACGCATCTTAAAGAATTTTCTTGAGTATAAATACAAAATTTATTTACATTTCATATGCACATTATACACAAAGACTGGAGGTAATTTTGTGCACAAAATAAAGTTTCATAGAAATTTCCATGCATGATATTCATATCCAAAGTCCTGAATTTCCAAGCATTTATGATTTTAGATTTTCACAAAGGAAATATTTTCTTTTGTGGAATGTAACTGATCTATGGAATTTCAAATTTTAGGAATCTAGTGTAAATTAAAGGTGACACATTACTGTAGCTATATCAGTAATATTCTATATTCCCCTCAATATACCAAAATGTACAAGGATTGGTTATGTATACTCAAAGGTATAAAGAAATTGTTCTATATACTTAAATGCTAGAACATATCTGCCACATTAGACATTAGTGATAAATTTCTATTATCATCTACACCAATTCTGAAAGTCCATCTAGAAATGAAGCCTTACTTTGTTCATCAAAACAGTCTTGTAAGACTTCCAGCACATTCTGGCCTTGCTTTCCACGAATGTTGGGTACTCTAATAAAAAAGAAAAGGTAAATATATCATTTCTGTAAGATGTTTGTAACTTATGTTATTGTCTGCTAAGTACAGAAAAAAAAATCTTTCAAACAAAATACAAGCTCTTTTATGGTCCAAAAACTTACTGAAATAAGTATACTTCAATACTTATCAAAACAAACATATTTCACTAATATTACCATATTACCATAATAGCACCATTCAGTGCTAATAATTCAATGTTCAATTCTTCTTGTCCACAATTCTATATAAGCATTTTTTTCTTACTTCTATTACGTTATTGCATGACTTGTATTAATATTTCTCTCTTATATAAAATAATTAAAACATAAGTGCATAAAATAAGTGCACATAGAAATCAACCAGTCAAAGGTAACAGATTTTTCTATCTTCAATTTAAAAAACAGTTTCCAAAGATGAAAATAAGTTGTCTTAAAAGTTCAAGTATAAGCATGTCACCTGGAAGGCCGGCAAAATCTTCTGTGGTAATTCTTTAGATGATCCTGAAAGAAAAGTTAACTATCAATTTTTTAAACTATAATCAAATATAATTCATCTTCAAAATAATTCCAGTACAATACAAGATTAAGAAAAGAACATATTTTTTTTCATTTACTCTGTTAACAAGTATCTGTTAATTGTCCCATTAATACTATAAAGATTTTAGGGAGGGCAAGATGGCTAATTAGGAGCTGCATTCCCATAATACAACCTTAATGACATGAGTTTGATCCCTAGTTAAGTTAGGAAAAAATAACTAACTCCACGAAGTTGTCCCCTGATAAACACGTCACATGAGTGTGTACACATACTAAATGAAATAGCAAGACATAAAACAACAATAAAAATGGAATAGAAAGCCATTTGCAAAAACACCCAACAATTTTCTGAAAGATGGAAAACAGAGAAAGCATGATAAATAATGAAATATAACAAAAGCAGTAGCAAGCTGGGCGGTGGTGGCGCATGCCTTTAATCCCAGCACTCGGGGGGCAGAGGCAGGCGGGTCTCTGTGAGTTCGAGGCCAGCCTGGTCTACAAGAGCTAGTTTCAGGACAGACTTCAAAGTTACAGAGAAACCCTGTCTCGAAAAAAAAAAAAAGCAGTAGCAACCTAAAGTAAAATATTATATATATTTTATATATAGTACATATAATATATAATATCCTTCATTGGATATATTAATGTAATATATATAAATATTGTGCGCTCAGTGAAGGAGTTTAATTTGCCCAAAAGAAAGCCACAGAGATGCAGAACAAGAACTTGAGACAAGACAGAAGGAATAAAACATGCAAACGATACTAGAGCAATTCCCCAGCACAGGGGTACTCATTTGCAGTCCCAGAACTTGATGAGGCTAAGGCCAGGGGATTTCAACTTTGATATTAACCTGGCTGTGCTAAATAGTGAGACTCCATCTTAATAAAGGTAGATAGGAGAGATTAAAAAAAAACACATCATAAAACTGACAGCATGACATGGTATGGTTAAGGGGAAGGTTTTTATTGTAGATATGAGTTACAATGGCCAGAGGCATCTGGAAAGAGCCCAGAGCAGAGAAAGAAAGAAGTAGCCTAAACAAGACTATATGGAAGATGCGAGACCAGCTAGGGATAGATAATAGAGAAAACACAGTGAGAGAACCAGGAGCAGAGCACAGACAGTTCTCAGTTAAAATCTAGAAAATATTCATTTGAAACTACAACCTGCCAACTTCAACCTATCCTTCAGTTGATCTCAACTTGGTTTTCTTCCACCAAGACTATAGTTCACAGGAAAGAAAAAATTGTACAACACAACTGGATTTGCCAACCTCTATTTGGAGTAGATGGCATCCTGTTGTAGGTCGCTTAGCCGAATTCTTGGTCTCTATCCACTAGGTACTTAGGTACCTTGTTAGCACTCCCTCATCCTCCCTATCCAAAACCCAAACCCACACTAAGAAAAAACAAAAGTTTCTTTGGTTAAAAACAAGTATGTCTAAGGTAGGAAACGCCCTTGAAAACACTTAAGTATATATGAATACCTTCTCTTCTCTGCCCTTATCTTCTACATAGACAACACATTGTTATCAGAACTAATAAACTCAAAACAGTGGTAGGTTTTTAATAGGTATTTGATAATATACAACAAACATCTGTTACGTTTTGTTGCTTTGTGGCTTTAAAGACTTTTCCTCTGATTACATACAGTGTAAATTATATATGATATATATAATTTTACAGAATGCACACTATATTGTCATTTCATACATGTTCAAGCATACATATACAGCTACATAATAGGAGATCATCGATGAAGATTTTCTTAAAAAGATAAAGAGAACTGCTAGGTTAGGGCATAGTAATCACTAAAATTTGAAAGACTAATGAACATCAATGCGTCAAGAAACAAAGTGGCAAGTTCTGGTCCAAGCCAGACATTCAAAGTTGGCACCTTTTTAAAAAAAATGGTTGTCTTAAATAAAAGCTTTATCAATAACAGGTGTCCCATTAATATTAGAAACTACACATAATAGCACTTTGACAAAAAGTATAAGTTCAGGGGGTTTTGTTTGGTTGGTTTTTGTTCTAAGGAGAAATTAATACTCAAGTATTTCCAGGCCGTCAAGACGGACTTGTACAGTAGTAAGGAGTATTTGGAAGACTAGGAAATCGAGGCTAAAATGTGGAAACGGGAACAATCTCTTCAGAAATAAAAGCAGGCATAGACGAGACTACGGTGGGAAACCTTGAGACTAACAGTCCAGTTACTCCAGCTGGTGGTCCACAATTACATCTGCTTTATTACCTGTGCTGCTTTCAACCCACTCCTGACAACTCGCTCACAGCACCCACCCGACCCAACCCTGATCACCCTCACAGCACCCACCCCGACCCACCCCTGATCACCCCCAGAGCACCTAACCCTGACCAGCCACTCACAGCACCCACCCTGACCCACCCCTGATCACCCCCACAGTACTCACCCCGACCAGCCGGTCACAACATCCACCCCTGACCAGCCGCTGACAGCACCCACCCCTGACAGCCGCTCACAGCACCCACCCGACCCACCCCTGATCACCCCAGAGCACCCACCTCGACCCACCCGCCCGGCGTCTGGACCGCTCGACCCCAGGGCCGCCGCTTCAGGTCAGAGTCAGGGTCCAGACCAGAACTTACCAGATGAAAGGAGGCCATGTTTCCGGCCCACAAAGCCCAGCTGAGGCCAGGGAGAGAAACCCCAGCAGGCCAGGGTTCCAGGAGGGTCAAGAAAAAAGTCGTCCGCCTTGAGTCAGATTCCGGACGGAGGCGGCAGCCCAGGAGCCTCGGGTTCCGCACTTCAAACTAGGTCCTAAATAAACAGGCGCAAAGGAGGATTCAAAAGAGTCGCGCTTGCGCAAAACGCACCGCGCAGCGGCAAGCACTCTGGCCGTTATTGGCGTTAGAGTCCCGCCCTTCATCCCGCCCCTGAGCCAGTCCAACCTATCAACCCGCCTTTCTCAGATCGCCCCGCCCTCCCACCACGGGCCTTGGTTTCCAGCGGGCCGTATCTTCCTCCCGCCCCGCCTCCCGCCCGTCGTCCCGCCTCCCGCCCGTCGTCCCGCCTCCCGCCCGTCGTCCCGCCTCCCGCCCGTCGCCCCGCCTCCCGCCCGTCGCCCCGCCTCCCGCCCGTCGTCCCGCCTCTTGCCGGTGGCCCCTGGTTTACAAAGCGAGTTCCTAGGCAGCCAGGGCTACAGAGAAACCTTTCTGTCTCGAAAAAAAACGAAAGGAAAAAGGATTAGAGGGAGAAATTGCAGATGTGTTGAACAGATTACACTACACAGATTCGTCATCTATCTCTGAAAATAATAGCAAGAATAATGTCTTCTTTTTTCGAGTATGTGGAAATCATTTATGAAGTATTGCAGATAAATAATCTGCATAAATATATACACGTATACGCATTAGCAAAGCGACTTATTAAGGAAAAACGGCTACTTCAGTCTCATGCAAAATTAAAGTAATGGCCCAGATTGGAAAACAACATTAAACCGATGTTCTAAGGACTATCTTGTACCACTTCTGGGTCGCCTAGAGTCAAGTAGTTGTAATTTAGCTGATCTATATCCTGAGAAGACAAATGTCCTTTAAAAGCAAATAAATAATGAGTGAATGGATGAGGATTTAAGAGCTGTCTCTGTGGTCAAGAGTGCTTGCAGCACTTTCAGAGCAAAGTTCCGTTCCCAGCATCCAAACCTCACCTCACAACCGTCTGTAGCTCTAGTTCCAGGGCATCCACCGCGCTCTTCCGACCTCAGCCGGCACCAGGCATGCACGTGATGCATACACGCAAACAAAACACTCACACCTATAAAGTAATTTTCTTTTAATTGGAGATTGTTTTAGAATGATGGGGTTGTGCTCTGGGCTGCGCCGACATCTGCCGAGCTTGCCGGCCAGATCCGCCAGGAGGCAGCAGAGGTGCTGCAAACCTAACAGGCCAGAAATGTATTTATTAATCCTATTCTCCAATGGAAAGGGGCAGAATCCAGGCAACTTGTACTTTGTACAACAGCAACGACTAGATAAACCTCGAAGAGGAGTCAACTGATCCTAGAAACTGAAATAGTCTTTCTCCTATATTGGAAACAATTTTGGCACTGTTGTCCTCAAATGCAACGGGGGTACTTTGTGGGTATTTTGAATAAAAGCTGTGGCCAAATAGAAGTAAGCATATGATGCTGAATTGTTCAACGTGCAGACACTTTTTGCTGTATAAGCAGTTGAGAGGGAGTCTAGAGAGTCATATAAAATGTTCAGGATTAAAAAAAAATGGACTTTTGCTTTGAAACCTTGGGAACCAGTAAGCATAAACAATTTCTAAACTCCAGGAGAATAAACAAATTTGACAGTAAATCTTTGAGTCTCCCAGCTCCTAAAGACAAAGAGAGCATCACTAATACAGGGGTTTAAACGTTCTGATCAATGACGACGGCCATGGTGACTAGGAAGTTTGACTCCCCCCCACCTCCCGGTGCTATGCTGATGAAAGAAAACCTGAAGGCTTCTACACAAGCAAAAATACTCTGTCCCCCTCAGAGTGTGAAGCTCTTGAAAGTCCGTGTGAAACTTTCAGAAAGGTCACGCACTGAAAATGATTGACCAGGACAGCCACTACCATTTTGTCATCAAAATGCTGAGGTCGGCCAGTGAGTGAGGAGAGTGGAGACCACCAGGAAGAATTCAGCTGGTGTCTCGAGACCTCACCAAGCTTACAGCTCAGAAAGCCACAAAGTGGGGAAATGCCCCGGGACCTGGAATCCTCCACATCATCAAAGCCAACCAGCTGGAGCGCTGTTCCTGCCTGACTTACAGGAATGTCAGCTCACAGAGGTTAGTTTTGAACTCTGGGACGACAACAGTCGTTGTCTATATGATCATACCTGCCTTGCACATAAGTGATTCTGAGATGTTCCTGATGTCTCACAGGGGAAATGCCACACTATGTCCTATGCTTGGATCATCTTTAGATATCTGTCAATTCAAAATGACTATAGAAAACCATAAATGATGAAAATGCCAAACTTTATCTTATATAGGTAGTACATAAAAATAAGAGCTTATGTAAAAGAGGAAATACAAAGAAAAACTGCCAACAAAGATATGGGGCAGAAATGAAACATTGATGAAATGCTGAAACAGGAAAAACTTTCCTTATATTTAAAAATACACTAATGTTTGCGAAATAGAATCTGATTCTGGCACACATCCGAAGTTAGAATAAAATTTCACGAATTCTATGGCCAGTGAAGGACTGTATTTATCTAGGAATGGTTATAAAGAACAAGGATTTATAATCACTAGCTCAGATTAAAACTCATCCACCATCAGGCATTTAACAGCTTACAGAAACTTGGGAGGTATCCCATCCAGAGGGACATAAACGGGGGTCCCTGATAAACCTGGAGGAGAGGAATAGAAGGGCAAGAGACACGAGAAATGACAGTAAGTCTAGCTTTCTTAACAAGCTGCCCACTTTATTATTCCTCAGAAGCTGTTATATAGCAAACAGGCAAGGGGGAGGGGAGGTAGGATGCTGGAATTTAGGTCTGGAGACACCCCTAGCTGATAAGGAAATACTGAGGTCTGTGATTGTTAACTAACATAGGAAATGCTAGCTGCTTCTAAAGCCTGGGGCTTGCAGGTCTTGCAGGGAGACAAGATACAAGGTTAATTTCCTAGGCCCAGAACTTATCCTGACAAAGGTGGATATTTTACTTAACTTGTGAGCTTAAGAGGGCAATAAACAAAATACAGATCTCAAAATACAGGTCTTTGCTTAGGGCAGGGAGGAATGGTAAAGCCATGTGTTGGGAGGGAGGTCGGGAGGGAGGAGACCCATGCTCAAAGACATGGTGTGAAGTTAAGCCACTGTTTCTACAGTCATGAAGCAAATTGAAAATTAGGAACCTGATAATAATGCCAGTCTCTAAGACCGTATAGGCAATGCAATCAGGAAGCCACCGCAATTACAAAACTGCCCCCTCAGGGAAGCCTCCACAAATAACACAACAGTGAACACCAAGCTGCTTATTGCATCTGAGTTGGTGCCACATCACACCTAACATGATACACACCAGCACAACCGATGGCCCCTGGCTAAACAGTCAACATCTGTGAAGCTAGAGATCGCACACTGTACCATCCCATCACATTACCATGGAGAAGTCGGATACTTATGAGCCATTCCTGCCTTTTCTTTGGTGACGGGAGAATTCTCATTGAGCTTCACCTAGTCTGACTCCGAGTGCTAGCACTGAGCCTTAAACCCACCTTTTGTTTCTCTTGTTGCCCTCCATGTGAAGCTTGTCTGAACGTTTCCCAAGGGTACATAGTCTAGGCAAAAAAAAAAAAAAGGTTTAGAAAAATTGGGGCACATTATGATATTCCTTAATAAAGAATTTGCATTTGGCATTGTCCCTTTGGAAGCTATGGAAATCAGCTTGCTAAAAATGTAGGTTGGAGAACAATAAAGAAACCTGGCTCGGTCCACAGTCTCCGGCCCCAAAGAGGCTGAGTCTCCCTGCAGCTGGGAAGACTAAAATCATCCTTGATGTGCCTCTGGACTTCTTCCTATGGACAGGTGTGAATGCCCACACCCGCCATCCACCACACTTCGGTGAAAAGAATCCAAAGGAAGCTTAAGAATTGATTCTGCTTCTCTTTTGCCTTGCCAATCATATTGACTCATCCCAATTCTACTTGGGAAACTTGCTGAAAAATGCAGAAATTTGTTTTCGGGGTTTTTTTGTTTGTTTGTTTGTTTGTTTTTCCCAATATTTTCAGCTTCTACAGTAAAGAATGACACATTAGGAAGGGTTTAAATAAATGTGAAGCATCAGTCTACTTTGTTTTCACCTGCAACACCAACTAAATAATCTTAAAAGAAAAGCATACGCTTAAATTTTGTATATATTGAGTCTGTAATGGCAGAATGAATTTTAAATAAATTTGACTAACGATATCATTATTAGGCTATCACCAGAGTACCTATTGTTCTGAATTCCTAGCTTCTGCTAAAGCTAACAGTAGCTTGTGATTGACGTAATTTGGGAACTGGTGTTCTATGTGTATGTTGGCCTCTGTTAGACTTTTCCCCAGTGTGACAAAACACCTGGGAAAACAACTTAGTGGGGGAAGGGCTGACTTTGCTCATGGTTTCAGAAGTCTCAGTCCATCATGAAAAGGAGGAGAGGATACGGCACAACCGAACACACACATACCATAGAGCCAGGGAGCAGAGAGAGAACTTGCCTAACTCACTAACCCTCCCCCTTCCCCCCTCTTATTCCATCTGGGTCCCGGGTGTGTGGGATGGCGCCACATACTTCCAGAGGGGATCTTGCCCTCTTAATCTTTTCTTTAAATTTTCTCATAGACATATCCAGAACTGTCCTTTGCTAATTTAGGTGTCCCACAAAAGACTGTCAATCAAGATTCACAACTTGAGTGTAACAGTATACATACCTTTGGTCCCATCAGAGACAGGCTGATCTTTGTGAGTTCCAGGCCAATCAAATTGGGGGAAAGGACCCATAAGCACCCAAACTATTACATTATAAAAATAGTGTGAGCATATAACAGGAAAAACTTTTACCAGTTAAAAGCAATTCTTCATGCAATACTAAAAATTCTAAGGCTAGAAAATTAAATTATTAAATAGTGTTTCTAGTATAACTTCAGAAGCAGTGATTTTACACCATTTTTTCTTTCTTTTTTTTTTTTTACTTCCGGAAAGCGTGTTCTGACAAGCTCATTATGTCAATAATTTTGGGTAAAGGGGGAGGAAAGAAACTCCATACTGAGCACCTATGAATCTCTAGGATTCTATTACTACAATTTTCATGTACTCTATTGAAAACACTTTTATCCTATTAGTATCAATAAAAAAACTGACGGGAAACTCATTCATCTTGTTAAAATTACAGTTTTTTTCCAGTTATGTATTGTAAACATAAAATATGTGTGTATGCATATATCTGTTTGTGTGTGTGTGTGCACGTGCATGCATGTTTTTCAAGACAAGGTTTCTCTGTGTAGTTCTGGATGTCCTGGAATTCATTTGCATACAAAGCTGTTCTGAACTCAGCGATTCACCTGTCACTGCCTCCTGGGTGCTGGGATTAAAGGCGTGCATCACCACACCCGGCAACACAATTATATTCAATGCCAATACCTTTTAAATCTGCCAAATGAATTATGATAATTAATCAATAAATACTAAGGACCAGAAACTAAGAAGTTCTACATGAGGACTGGACATTTCTGGTCAGACTTGGGGTTTAAGCAATACTAGTAAGTAGATAGTAAAGTCATTAGACCTAGTAACAGAAAGATTTCACCAGGCTCTTGAGAGATGAGTAAGACATTACCAAATAGATAACAGAAAGGAGGGCACGTGAGCACACAGTACTGGGAGCTGTGAGGAGAAAGACCAACCGGCTTTGAGACATCTAGGAACAATAACTACAGCGGAAGGTACTTGTTTGTGAAACACTTTGGTTGGATATGTTGCTAGTGCCACAAATATTTATGGTTCACTAAGAGTTGAAAAAAATCTCAAAAGCAGTGGGGATCTTTTAGACCCTTCCATCTTTAATATTCATTATATTAATATTAAAGATGGAAGGGACTTCATCGGTTTGTATTTCACATGAGCAAGTAAAGAAAAGTCATGGGGACTGCTCAGTACATTTGATCTATCTGTCATGGGATTTCTATGCAGTGGTACCAGCGTACAGTGGGGTTGGGAACCCTGACAGGTCTAACTAGCTGAAACGTTTAAGACATATTAAACATTAAGCTAATGCTTAAGTTTTCAGTTTTGAATTATTTGGGGGAGATGGTTGAAGAAGACATCTTTGGTTCTTGGTGTATTAAGGATTAATTTTACTTCCAAGTCAACAGACCAAAAGAACCTCATTGTTTGATGAACTAGGTTTTATGTTTTGCTTCCTTTTTTTAAAAGGCAAGAAAGGCATAGGTAAGCAGATGTTTACTTAGCAGAAATATTCCTGTCTAGGCCAACTGAGATGGTTTCGGAGGTTAAGGAACATGCTGCCAAGTCTAAGGGCTTGAGTTCATTAGATTCTAGAGCCCCACATTGTAAAAGGAACAAACCAATTCCCACAAATTGTCCTCCCCGCCCGCCACACAAGCATTGTAGCATGTGCACACTTGAGTCTGAGTGTGAGCTCACACACATGCACACGCACTTAGTAAATGGCAAAAAATAGTCCTTTCTTTTTTTTTTTTCTAAAGGCTGTCTTTCTCTTTCCTATAAAACTCTATGGCCACGGCTAGGCCTAGCGATACAAACCTTAATCCCAGCACTTTGGAGGCAGAAGCAAGTAGATCTCCGTGAATTTGAAACCTGCCTGGTCTATAAAGTAGAATTTCAGGCCAGTCATGGCTACGAAATGAGACCCTGTTTTAAAACAAACAAACAAAATCTTTCTATAGATTCTATAAGTTCAATATAAGTATTTTTCTAATGAACACATTTTATTTAAGTAACATCTTTTAGAAATAAAGGCAGAGAGCAGAAAACGCTAATAAAATCTGGAAAGACCAAATGTGTCTTTGGTGTCTCTTCTCAAGCCCACAGCGCCTGCACCTGTTCCTTTCATCCTCAGATGATAATCTGCTGTTTATTTTGCTACCAGGAATCTAAGCAGATGAAGCTTGAAAAGAGGTTGCCTTTTAAAAGTTGCTCTGTGCCTGACCTTTCTTACTTCACAAAAAGTAAAGGGGGAAAAGTGTGTGTGTGTGTGTGTGTGTGTGTGTGTGTGTGTGTGTGTCCTGTTGGTGGAAGGGTTGGTGGTTAAAAAGCAAGTTGGGACTTCCTCTTTGAACAGTTGCCTTTCCTCTCACAAAACGGAGATTTCATTTTGTCTGAGGCTGGATAGAATTGAAAGCGACCCAAACACCAGAGCCACGGGCATGATGGCTAAGAAGCCCCCGAAACCAGCGCCCCGCAGGATCTTCCAGGAGAGGTTAAAGATCACCGCTCTGCCTCTGTACTTTGAAGGCTTTTTATTAGTCAAACGGTCTGATTACCAGGTAAGTCTGTAAACGGAAATTTTAAACACGAAAGTTTTCACTTAACACAAAACTTACTTCATGACAGTGCGATGTGATGAGGCCTCTGTGTCTCTGTTTGGCTTATACCCTCTTCCTTCAGTGAGAAGAATGATTCTAATTTTGATAGCTTAGATACAATTCACAGAATATATGTACGCATGCATATATGTATATGTCTGTGAGTGTGTGTGTGTGTGTGTGTGTGTATGTGAGTAGAAAGACCAAAGGGCTTGTATACACACACACACACACACACACACACACACACACACACACACGCATATATATGTAAGTATGATAAGGTTCTACTATTTAGCCATAGTAGAAAAACTCAATGAAATTTTCAAATAATTGTTCTAAACATCACATAAGATTTTACATTTCAAGATAATTTTGTTTGTGTGTTCTCTCAGCCATTAACTACTATGCTACAGTGTGATAAATTACATGAAGATACGACGTGATCTCCTGAGTAAATTGGGAGCATGGGGACCATGGGAGAGGGTACAAGGGGAGGGGAGAGGAAGGGAGGGAAGCAGAGACAAATATATAGCTTGATATAAACAATAAAGAAGTACCCTTTGCTAGTGCAATTTAAAATTTTATGTTTTAAAATATATGGAATATTTTAAGAGTTTTCTGAAAGCAAAAGTGCCTTTTTTAAAACAAAATTAGTGTGTTTACTATTCATAATAATGCCCTAAATGCTCTTTTAGGGCCAGTATGGTGAACAGAATTTCCGGAATGCATAATGAAGCAATATTAAATAAATATCAAATTTTCATGATTTTATGAGTTTACCATTTCTTACAACTGACCGGTATACAGTTCCGTATGATTTAGAGCAGGACCAGGTTATTATTCATCTTAAAATCCCCTTATCATCTTCCTGTAACTTATCACCACTGACGCATAGTAGTTAAGTGCTGAGTTTCCTACTTCCCATGTAGTTTAGATACACATTTATCTCTCTTGGTGTCCTCATTTTCTGGTGTCTCTGCTTTTAAAGTTGTAATTGTGGACAACATAAAATTAATTAGAGAAATGAAAATGCTACTAAAAGTAAAGAAAGTCATTGGTGTAGGTAGAATTTTATGAAATGTTAATATTGGCTGAAGTTGACGAAGTTTTAAATGTTTACAGAAATAACAAGCATTCAACGATGATAAGTCAAGGCTTCAGATGATTAATTAACATTCATGAAAAATTATGAATTTGAAAATACTGTAACAGTATATTCATATTTTCTATGTACATGGTAAAGATATTGCCATTTGAAAGTCTGGTTGAGATTTTTGTTGTAGGTGTTAAACATCTCTTGGTGAATTTGTAAGCTTTTTTGGAATTTTTGCTGTTGTCGCAGTTCAGCTACATGGTTTTACTTCAAAAACAGAGAACAGCCAAAAGTAAAATTCTAATTGGCAATTTAAATTTGATCATTCACTGACTGCCTTTCCAGAGTATCTCTAGTAACTGTGCATTACTAGATTTTTCAGGTGTTTAAACAAAGCATGTGTGGGTACGGTTAGCAGACGAAAATTCACGATTTTAAAATATCAGTAAACAACGTCTGCACTTGATCGTTTTCCACATAAAACTTGTAACCTTCTGAAAACGACCCCATCATCTCCCTGAACTCAGTTTATTCAACTGCAAAGGAAAAAAAAAAGATACTATTTACCTAGCATAATATATTACTACTTGCACTGTATTCTTCATTATTTCTGGGATAAGTAAGTGCAATACTGAATCAATTTGTTTTCCAAGCAGTATTTATTGCATACCTTATACATGACAAACTGAGAAGTTTAGCTTAGTAATAATTGTGATTTCTTATCTAACTCCTACTCTGGCTTTTCTTAGAAAGCATGCTTTAAGACAGAAGGAACTGTAATTGAGTATTTCTCGTAAAGGCTGGGGATGGAACTAAGTGGTAGAGCACTTGTATAAGAGGCGTGGGGCCCTGAGTTCAATTCGAGCATGGAAATGCAAATAACTGTGAAATGTATATATGAGAAGACTGATTTGTTTGCCCATTTGAATGCATTAGCAACTGCCTTTCCCTTGTGTACTAAGCAGAAGAGGAAGAAGAGAATGACAGCAATGTCAACGTACATGGTGGTTTCACAGATGAAAATGATAACTATATAAAATACTAATTTCTCACTTAAGATTAGATTCATTTTCTTCCTCTTTACTTTTTTGTCTGCTCACATCCTAAAGTCAGTTTGAGGTCTACAAACAAACGCTCCCTGGCACTTGCTGCCGGTTGTGGAGAAATCCCACTTATTTCCTTAAGTGTTTCTCTCTTTGCTTCTATACTTAAGTTTGTGAGCACTATGCTGTCCTGTTGATCAAGTCAGCGGTGGAGTTCATGGCATACATGACCTGGAGAGGCTATGGAGAATGCTGAGTCCCTGCTGGAAACAAACTCAGAAGATTAAGCTAGAGAAAACTTGCTTTAAGAATAAGATGTTCAATAAAGAAATTATAGGTCAAGAGGCTCTTATTGCAAGGTTTTATTTAATTTTTTCTTCTCTCATACATTACATCCCCGACCACAGTTTCCCCTCCCCCTGCCTCTCTACCCCATCTCCCCTTTCCCACAGAGTCACACCCCCTCTGTCTCTCCTCTGTAAAGAGCAGGCCTCCCAGTGACATCAAACAAACACAGCAAAACAAGTCACAATAAGAGTAGCTGTGGTGGTGCATGCCTTTAATCCCAGCACTCAGAGGCAGAGACAGGCGGGTCTCTAAGAGTTCGAGGCCAGTCTGGTCTACAAGAGCTAATTCCAGGTTAGGCTAGAAAGTTACAGAGAACCCGTCTCAAAAAAGAACAAAACAAAAACAAAAACAAAACAAACAAAAAAACAAAAAAGAGTAGTCATGGGGCTGGAGAGATGGTTCAGAGGTTAAGAGCACTGACTGCTAGTCCAGAGGTCCTGAGTTCCTGAGTTCAATTCCCAGCAACCATATGATGGCACAAAACCATCTGTAATTTGATCAGGTGCCCTCTTCTGGCATGCAGACAGAACAATGTATATAATAATAATAATAATAATAATAATAATAATAATAATAATAATAATAATAAAAGAGTAGGCACATGTCATCACATCAAGGCTGGATGAGGCAACCCAGTAGGAGGAAAAGGGTACCACAAGCAATTGTTTCAAGTTAACAGGTCATTTTAAAAGAAATTATAGTGTCCCACTCCCAGTAAATGTACCAGCATATGCTGATTTTAACACAGTCCTAGAAGGACCCTGAATTTCAGGTCAAGAATCTATGAAAAGTATTTTTCAAGGGAAAGACAAAGGAAGATTTACTTGAACTGCAGCATTAGGGCTTTAGATTAACTAAGAAGTATTCAATAATTAAAACACAATCAAATGGAAAATGCATTGCAGTTTTTATAAATCAAAAAAGTCAACTTTCCCAAGACTTTAAATACAAGAAAGTTTGAGCAATAGCCCATTGTTCTATCTGTGATGTTACCAGCTTTAAAGAATGTAACGTGTCCTCTTAACCTTAAAATGATGATATGATCATCATAATGGATCAAAGTGTCATTCCCTGATGGCCCTCACATTCAGGAAACTTTTAATACTACGTCATTTGTGTCCTAAAACACAATTCTCTATACCAGGAAACTCTAAAATGTTAAAATAGCATGCCTTTACCAGCAAAACATTTGGAACGTAGATATTCACTAGGAGAAAATGAACATATGTACCCCTTTACCAATATTCTATGTAGATTACTGAATATGTGCAAAAGAAAATAAGAAAAAGGAGATGAATATAAGTAGATATTCTCTAAGTTTCCCAATGGATCCTCTTGCACATTTTGGGTATGTGCACCTCATTTTGGAGAACCATTATTCAACATCTTTGGCTAGCCAAATGCCCTTGTTGTTAGAGGAAAAAAGGAACATTTTGTTGGGGGAGAAGAATAGAGAGAGATTTAAATAAATTCCAGTGTTCCTATTTACAATGGATTGCATTATAACTGATCTTCTCTAGTTACATTATCAAGAAAAAATACCGCAAAGGCAAGAGATTGTTCAAAGTTTGCAATGTGTACAATTCCTTTAAATGTAATATGTTCCCTCCTTTGTAAAATAAATGATCACTCTTTTGCCCATATAAATGAATTTGTGGAACAAATAGAGGATGTGATAGTGAACATATTTTATTGAAGTTTGACCGTGGTAGATATTGTGCGAAGGTCTTAATTTCTTATCACTCGGTTGTTAAAACAACTCATTTGGATAGCAAGTGTGTGCATCTCACAGATGGGTATCTGTGGCTCATGGAAGTTTTGTTAAAAATTCCTCATTGCTTGGAAAGTATGGATTCTATTGTGAGGCATGTGGCAAAATGCTGCCTCTCAAACTCGAGTTCGAATTCCTTCTAACAGTAGCTTCCAGATGTTACAGATGCCCTTTAAGTAGACATTTCATCATGAACTCAACAGTAAGCTGAGTATAATGAGACATTGACATTGACCTTAAACTTGAACTACAAAGTCATCGAGGACTATGGAGCAAGGGACAAGTTAGAGATCTCACTTCAGTACTTTTACTCCAAAGATTTAATACAGATTAAACAATTCTCAGATTCTATCTTATACCTGTAAGAATGGTTAAAATCAAAAACACTGATTACAACTTATGCTGGAGAGGTTGTGGGCTAAAGAGAACACTCCTACATTGCTGGTGGGAATGCAAGCTGGTACAGCCCCTTTGGATATTAGTATGGCAATTTCTCAGAAAATTAGAAAACAACCTACCTCAAGACCCAGTAATACCACTTTTGGGTATATATCCAAAGGATGCTCAATCATGCCACAAGGACATGTGCTCAATTATGTTCATAACAGCATTGTTTGTCATAGCCAGACAACCTAAATGCCCTTCAACTGAAAAACGGATAAGGAAACTGTGGTACATTTACACAATGGAGTACTACATAACAGAAAAAAATGACATCTTGAAATTTGCAGTCAAATGGATGGATCTAGAAAACATCATATTGAGTGAAGTAACCCAAACCCAGAAAGACAAATATCATATGTACTCACTCATAAGTATCTTTTAAACATAAAGCAAAGAAAACCAACCTACAATTCACAATCCCAAAGAACCTAGACAACAATGAGGACCCTAAGAAAGACATACATGAATCTAAACTACATGAGAAGTAGAAAAAGACAAGATCTTCTGAGTAAATTGGGAGCATGGGGACCATGGGAGAGGGTAGAAGGGGAGAGGAAAGGATGGGAGAGGAGCAAAGAAAAATATATAGCTCAATAAAAATAATAAAAAGCAAGAAACTGCGTGTTAAATGCCCTCTACTCAGAGACATGGCCATCAAGTTAATTTTTAAAATATTTAAATATCTATACAAATAAAAATACCTACCGGGGTACTAATTATTTAGTATTAGCCAAGTTATCCTGGGATCCATACGGTCTTCTCAGAAACTGATTCAGAGTTCTGACTTTTCCCTGTCTGGGAGTTTGTGACTATCCATTGCAGAAGCTCATGGGTCACACTGTTATTTCTCACCCTACTTTTCCTTCCTTTGTACTCAAGTCAGTGCCTTTATATTTGGTTCTTACTCTACTTAATAATTTCTTCTTAATTCTCTCTATCCATCAATAAGATTTTTTTTCACCTTTTAACTTCTGTTTGCTCCCTGGTGAATTCTACTCAATTAATATCATTCTTTTGTGTCAGACCATCTCTGTAATTTTTCTCAGGAACACAAAGAGATACCTGCATGTATATTCTGAGGAATCTCAATAACCCTTGCCCTTTAAAAATGATGCTAGCTTTGTTTTTCTTCTGAAGGCTAGTTAGGAAAATGAACAGAGTGGTAGAGTGACTTCTAGTGTTTTCTCTACGACTATCTTGGGTTTGATTTTAGAGGCTGCATATTCATTAAACATCACTAGTGGTTATATTTCCTAAATGATGCCCATAGATTTCAACGGTTTCTACAGTGCTCACCTAGATCTGAAATACAGAATAGCTGTGACCTGCTCCTTTCATGACAGAGGCTTACTGACAGAGAAGAGTTTGAAAGCTCCCCCTACCCACCGGCAAAAAAAAAAAAAAAAAAAAAGTGTGGTAAACCAAATAAGCCAGCTCCTCAGATGTAATTGTTCTTGTTAATTCATCGTGGGTCAAGTCCGTGATAGTTCATTCTGTTTCAACAGTATCAAATACTACTTTGTACCACCAGTTTTACACAACTCCCAACTGAACGAGGGGCCAGTACATATTAGCAACTTCTGCAGTGAAATTTCTCTCTGAAGTTTTTAAAACATCTCCAAATGTAAGAATAACTTCTGGACCCAAGAGATGGCTCAGGGGCAAAGGGTAAGGCTGCTTACCCAAGTTTGCGCCCAGAAACTCACATGGTAGGAGAAAATGGACTCCATCCAGCAAGTTGTGCTCTGACCCCAACATGAGCACTATGGTATATATGTGCATGCACGCACACAGACACTGGTGTGGGAGATCCTTCTGTTGTTTTTATTGGCTAATGAATAAAGAAACTGCCTTGGTCTATTGATAGGGCAGAACTTAGGTAGGTGGGGAAAACTGGACTGAATGCTGGGAGAAGGAAGACAGGAGGGAGAAGTCATGGAGCCGCCACCAGAGTCAGACATGCCGAAACTTTGTTGCCATGTGGCGATATACAGATTAATAGAAATGGGTTAGATTGAGATGTAAGAGTTAGAGCTAAGGGGCCAAGTAGGGATTTAATTAATACAGTTTCTGTGTGATTATTTTGGGTCTAAGCTATCCAGCTGGCTAGGAACCAACAATAGCCTGCTACTATACAAACACTAAAGAAAGGAGGAATGAAAATGTTTTAAAATAATTAAAAAGGAAAGCTTTAGGAATGATTTTGTATAGGAAGGACAATATTTCATTATTCTGTTCTTGAAGATAACCTGCCCTTCTCTTTCACAGTCTCGTTAGAACATACCTTTAAAGTATATCACCATTCTCTCAGATGACCATATAAATCACTACATTAAAAACAATTCCAGGTTGGAGATATGAGTCAGTGGTTAAGAGCTGCTTTTCCAAAGGATAAAGTTTCAGCTTCCAGCACCCACATGGTAGCTTAAAGCCATCTGTAACTTGGTCATCAGCTTATGCAAGACCCCCTGGTCCCAGCTACTGCTTTTGTCTTCTTTACTTCTTTTCTTATCTGCTCTGTTTCTCATGCTTGGGCCTCCCTCTTGACACCTTGCCACCCAGGACCTTTATTTCTGCCGGTTCAGAGAAGTTCCACAAGCAGCCATGTCTCTCTCTCTTTCCCCAACTTTAAATGTTTAGGATCTTCTACTGTGATTTTTTTTCTTCCCCCAAGTTTTAAACCAAACAGACTCAGGAATTACATAACTAAGGGTCTTTGTTTTATTACTGATAAAGTCTACCAATATGTTGTTTGATAGTAGACCTAAGCAGCTAACACTTCAACATAGAGTGAGCTACCTTGAATGACTGAGTCAACTCGAGAGGCCCAAGCCTACACTTCTTAGGCCCTTTGCTCCCTGGCAGGAAGTCGAGCAGAGCACCCACTCTTCTCTCCACACAGCTAAGGCGAAGTGAGGACCGGAAGGGGTGAGTGAAGTATCCTGCCTCCCGACCTTACCTGTTTGATGCTCAATCCTGTTCGATTCAGACATCAGTCACTCTGGTAGCATCCATTAGTGAAGACTATACGAGAGAGTGTAAAATGTAGCAGAGGCCAAAAACAGGGCTACTGTAGTGACAGGAAGCTTGGCGTCCTCAGTGAGCAGAAGGAAAGACATTTCTAAAGGGGTCAAAACTAAGGTTTGTTCTCTTAATAATCTACTTGACTCTAAGAAGTGTTCGCACACATTAGACATTCGGATTTCAGGAACCTCTTTCCTCTGTTTTGTAATCATCTTTTAGGAAGGAATTTTGATTGACCCCTTAGTTGCTTCCATAGGCCTACTATATGTTGCAGTCAGCTCTCAGTTCGTGGGGGTGGAAAGACCGCTTGCCATGAGTAAGGATACATCTTTCCAAGTCCCACCTCTGTGTTTGGGGTAGGTTACTGCAGTAATATGATCATTTTATTTAAATCTGACCATATGTACATACCACTAAAGTATAACTTTTATCTTTTCTCCCACAAATTAGGTGAATCTATTTTCTGCCTTTTGAATTTTGACCATGTCATGTAATGTGCTTAGGTAAATATGACAAAGGCAGAAATTTGTATTAATCATATGCTTGTTAAGGATGAAGCGGTGGCTTACTGGTTAAGAGCATTTGCTACTCTTGCAGAGGACCTGGGATCAGTTCCTAGCATCCATGTGGTAGCTCACAACTACCATTCAATCCAGATCCAGGAGATCAGACCGTCTGCTGGCCTCCGTGGGTTCCTGAACACACATAGTGGATGTAAATGCATTAGGTGTGCACGCACCCACATACACACAATTGAAAAATGAACAAGTATGCTTGCACATTGACCTTTATTCTCTCTTATAGAAAATGCTTTGAGTGTTTTGTTTTCAAGATTTAATTTTAATTACGTGTATGTGTGTTGTCTATGTGTGGATATTTGCAACATGGATACTGGGAACTGAGTCACGTCTTTGGAAAAAGGGAAACATTCCTTTTTTTTTTTCTCTCTCTCTCTCTAGATAGGGTTTCTCATGTAGCTATGGCTGTCCTGGAACTCACTCTATAGGCCAGGCTGGCCTCAAACTTAGAGATCTGCCTACCTCTGTCTCTGGAGTGTTGAGATTGAAGGCATGCTCCACCATACGGCCATTAAGCATTCTTTGTTTGTTTGTTCATTTGTTTGTTTTGAGAGACAGTTTCTCTGTGTAACAGCCCTAACTGTCCTGGAACTGGCTCTTGTAGACCAGCTGGCCTCAAACTCACAGAGATCCACCTGCCTCTGCCTCCACCTCCCGAGTGCTGAGAGTAAAGGCATGCATCACCACTGCCTGGCACAACCAGTAAGCATTCTTAACCGTGGTACTTCTCTCCGGACCATTTCTAGTAATGTTTATGAAGGTATGTGAATAAAGTGTGGGCAGAGTGTAGTTGGGAGACAGAGGAGATAGATCTCTGTGATGTCAAGGTCAACCTGCAGCGCTATCTGTGTAGTGAGTTACAGGACAGCCATAGATAAAGAGGCCCTGCTGGTGGGGGGGGAGGGCAGGGGAAGTAAATGAAGCCGGAGGTAACTGAAATGGGAGTCTGAATTTTTTACATATAGAATGTTATTTGTATAAAATTCACGGTAATGTGAATGTATTAATAATTAAATGTTAACTTCATGAATGAAATTCTGTCTTTAAACTTCAACTATGAAGCATTAAATCCTTTTTACCACCAATCTTTAATATAGCCTGAGCTATATCAAAAGTAAATACAGTTTCACAAGCCCAGACTAACAGTTATACTCTCAGCTAACCGCTGTAACTGTATTTATTCATTCATTCTGTCCTTTTACCTGCTCTAGGAAGGTGGGCCCATGTCCTAATATGACCTTTTAAGTGACTCTGTCACTCATTTGAGCGTCCACGAGAATTGAATAAAAAATTTTAAATTAATGAGTAGAGTTTCAGAGATCAAGTAGTTAAGCACAAGTCAAATATTACACAAAAATAAATTTGAAAAGGCTTTAATCAGGAATTAACCATAGGCCTGAAGAAATGGCTCAGTGGTTAAGAGCACTCGCTGCTTTTCCAGAGGACTTGGTTCAATTTCCAGCACCCATGTGGTGATTCACAACTGTCTGTAAGACCAATTCCAAGGGGTCTAGTGTCCCCTTCTGGCCTTCAGGGATAGAGGCACACATGTGGTGCTAATAAAATACATGCAGGGGTGAAAATACTGATATATATATATATATATATATATATATATATATATATTAAAATAAACATATATAATGTTTTAAAAAAAGAATCAACTGCAAAATAAAGCATTAAAATGTCTAAGAATATTATATAATAGTAATATGCATGCCAATTTAAAAGCATTTATGGGCAAAATATGCAGCAAATAGCCAGGTGTGATGGTACACACCTTTAATCCCAGAATTTGGGAGACAGAGCTCTGGACTTCATGGCCAGTATGATCTACATAGCAAGTTTCAGGCCAGCAAGAGCTTTTAAGTAAGATCTTTTCAAAAAACAAAGAAAGAAAGAAAGAAAGAAAGAAAGAAAGAAAGAAAGAAAGAAAGGAGGGAGGGAGGGAGGGAGGGAGGGAGGGAGGGAGGGAGGGAAAGGAAAAGAGAAAGAGAGAGAGGAAAAATGACTCAGTGTTGAGTGGGTAACCCAGATCCAGGAAGACACTTATCACATGTACTCACTCATAAGTAGATTTTAAACATAAAGCAAAGAAAATCAGGTTACAAACCACAATTGCAGAGAACCTAGACAACAATGAGGACCCTAAGAGAGACATACATGATTCTAATCTACATGACAAGTAGTAAAAGACAAGATCTCCTGAGTAAATTGGGAGCATGGCAACCATGGAGAGGGTTGAAGGGGAAGAGAGAGGCAGGGAGGGGAGCAGAGAAAAATGTAGAGCTCAATAAAATCAATAAAAAAATGGATCAGTGGTTAAGAGCCCTTCCTGTTCTTCCGAAGGACCTGGGTTCAGTACCAGCACCTACGTCAGGCAGTTTACAGCCTCCTGTAGGTCTGCTTCCCAGGGATTCGACACCTTCTCCTGGCCTCCTTTGCCTCTGTACCCACATTGTGCTCTCAGGAGCACAAACATACACACATAAAATAAATAATTTTTAAAAATAGGCAAAATGTGAATAAAGAAGAATTTTATGTTACCCAATCACAAAAGATAAAACAGAAAATAAAAACATTGAATATGCAGTGATGAAGTGGTCTTTATGGTTTCTTTCCCACAGGAGTACAAACACTACTGGACAGAGTTGAGAGGAACCACACTTTTCTTTTATACCGACAGAAAAAGCACAATAGTAAGTAGTTTGACATGTTCACCTGGTTCAACTTTTCAATAGACCATTGGCATATAATCTATTATCCGTTTTCTTTCATTAACCCCAAAATAAAGATGTTTTAAAAATGTAAATCTGAATGGGCCTATCAATTACAGTGGGATCAGAGTGACAATTCCCTGAACAACTCAGAAGGTGTCAACTCATGTTTATAACTTTTTATTCTTATCTTCCTGACTAGATAATAAAATCTTAGCTTAAAAGTAGAAATTTTAGCCTTTGGGTATAAATTGCTTAATGCAAATGTTAATTTCCATTTCTAGCAAATCTTAGAAAGCTATGGAATGCAATCATAATCTGAAAAAAAACCCAAAATGATTCCCATAGTATCATAACATATGATGTTGCAATTTAACTTTCCTGGACAAAAGCATACCCTCTAAAAGCAGATTCCTAAGTGCTATGAGAATAATGATGACGTGAGCCTTCAATTAATTCTTTTGCTTTTTAGCTGTGTATTAGAACTTCCCAGGGACACCAGGAAAGCAAAGACCCTGGCCTAAACCTTGTGTGATTTACAGTAACCAAGTTCACTTATCACTTCAAGAGGCAGTACAGCTTGGTGATTGAGAGCTTGGTATGCCCAGAAAGATTGCCCTAATATTTTTTTTCTTTTTCTTTCTTTTTTTTGACTTGTCGAGACAGGGTTTCTCTGCGTAGTTTTGGAGCCTGTCCTGGAACTCCACTCTGTAGACCAGGCTGGCCTTGAACTCACAGAGATCTACCTGTCTCTGCCTTCTAGGATTAAAGGCATGTGCCAGCACTGCCCGGCTTAGACTGTCTATTATTTTAATGCTGGCCTTGCCATCATCAAGTGGGATCTTGAAATAATCGCCAAACCTCTCTGTGACTCGCTGCATAAGAAGGGGCAAGGTAGACAACAAATGACATTGCAAATTGGGCGGTTTGGAGAATGTTTAATAAAATTCTAATAAACATCCAGAGCAGTGGGCAGCATAGTAGAAGTCTGGTGCCCTGAAGCTAAAAATAGTGCTCTTTGCCACATGGGGAGCGGGAGGAAAGAGTGGGTGAGTTTGTACTTAAGGGAAGCATGTCATTTGATGGAGCTACACTCCATCCTCACTCTGACCTCCTGCTGAAGGTCCCCAATGGCCCAAGCCAACATGAAAGCAAAGGCTATGCCAAACTGATGTCATGGTGCAGTGTTGGCAGGTCAAAGGATACAATTGAATCTGCAGGAACAAATAACAAAGAGTCACATAGGAAATCTCCAATACTCCTATTTTTCAAATCTCTGCATCTAGGATGAAATCCATAGTCTATCTCATAAGGCTATAAAAGTGATCAGGTGAGACAGGACATAGAAAGATTTCAGTCAGCAGACTGCGCATAGTAAGCCCTTTCATTGTTTACATATATTAATATATATTAACTACTTAATTTCCAAGCAAACTCTGTAAATTTGAATTCCGGTTTTCACTGTTATGTTTGGTTTTTGATTAAGCCTTCTGTGTAGGCCGTTCTCTTACCTCGTGATCCTCCTGCCTCAGTCTCCTAAGTACTGAGATTGCAAGCACACACACCACTAGACACCACTTAATCCCTATTTTTAAATGAAAACTGTCAAGTTTAAGGAGTAAGAAACTGTACACAATCATACTTACCTGGCAGGGTTGATACTGTCATCATGAAGATGATTTTCCAAGAACAATCCTTCTCCATTGTATTCTAGATTTGCTTAACCCCTGAAATTTCCCCAGATGTGCCAAATGTGGGGAACTGACTGTGTAATTTGTGTTAGTAGAATATTGAGTTTGCAGCTTCCCCTAAAAAAAAATTTGTATACATCCGTGCGCATGTGCGTGCGTGCGTGCGCGCGCACACACACACACACACACACACACACACACACATACTATGGTACAAGGTTATACAGCTAGTAAAAGGGGTGTAATCCAGGCGTGGCTTGTGAGCTGGCGGTCTTTTTAGGCACTCTGTCACAAGGAGGTCAGAACAAAAGGCTGAAGAGCTGTCCACCTACCAATCTTGTTAAAAGAGGATGAAAATCCTTGGGGAAGTTTTCTGGTAGACTGTCTCAGTAGAAACCCAGGGATAGACCAACTGAGAAAGCCAAGCATTTGGTCAGCCTGCAGCAGGGAACAGTTTAAAAACGACTTTACATCTCTAAAAAGCTAAGAGGAAGTCATGTGGAAAGATCACCGAATTTGCTCAGTGTTACTCCAGAGAAAAGAGTCCTGGACCAGTGGATGGGAAGTATCTAGGGGAAAAAAAATGCAGCTCAATACAAGAAACACTTAGCAGGGCTCTTTCAGCAGCGTGAGTTTGACTGTGAGCTTGAAGACAACACTGAGAGCTGATTCCCACAAATGGGTTAGACAGATGACCTTTAAGGCTCTTTACAGCCCACAGTTAAAACTAGAAGATACGACTTCCCTTTCTGTAACTGATGCATTGGCACCGTTTGTTACAGCAAAACTCACTGAGCCTGATCTAAGCAGTCCCATACGAAGGTGTGGTTCAGTTCTGGTTTTGTTCCCTTGTGTTTATCCTTCCATTTTTAATTTTTCTTTGTTCCTTGAAGATAAATAGGCTAAACCAAGTTTTGCCTCCACCCCATCCATATAGAAATCACCCATAAACTATTCTTCTGTTTTTAAGCCCTACATTATCCAGAAAAGTAAAATGAGCCAGGAAAGTGAAGTGAGACACAAAAGATATAGTACAGTGAATTATACTAGACACAATCAAAAAAAGCTAAAAGGAGAGAAAAAGAAGTGAAGAATGGGCTAATCTGTCAAAAAACAACTAACGTACAAACCATTAAACCCCTATTAGGTCTTTCTAATACTGGAGGGCAACGTTCACCTGTTGTATACAGAGCAACTGCTCAGAATGTTTCTATTACACCTGAGAAACAGAAATGTCTTAATAGGTACTTCATAACCAGTGGCGTTTGGTGAATGTGATAAAATATGACTTTCTAAAATAAAATGTTAGATATGAACATATGTTTATAGACTCAGAAGCATAACTTCTGCAAAGATGTATGGCACTCAACTACAAAAATATTTAATATTTGTTTGCTGTAACTTTTTTATTATGAATGTTGGGTCCCTGGGGGTCGTGCAAAGATGGAGACAGACCACCGAAGTCTAATTAACCAGAAGCAAATTTTATTCAAGGAAAAAAATTTAAAATTTTTAAAAAAGTAAATTTCCATGGGGCACAAGAAGCTTATCAGCTAGCTGAGATCACAGCCAGAGATGGACTTGTAAGGTTTTTTGCAAAGGTCTTTTGCAAAGGCAAAACTCCTCCTTTTATAGCAACTGAACTCCTCCTTTTATAAAAGCATTAGGCAATAACAAAAGAATTTTTACAATCTCAAGCTAAAACTCAGATACGAATTGCTCTTCTTTGCGATTTTTGTTAATAAGTTTTTGTTGCTATTGTTATTAAACTAGTGTTTAAACCATTGCGTCTCTCTGGTACTTGCTGATGGTGTTTATGGGTCAACATAAAACCAAAAAGTCAAAAGTCACGTATATCCCATCATATAAAAGTTAACTCAGCTCACATCAATTGCTGGTCATGAGTGGCCAGGGGGTTGTCTTAAGGGTAACTATCAGTTTGCAGACCTGACCCTCAGTTTGTAGAGGGATGCTTCAGTCTTGTAAACAGAGCGGCCAGTGGCAAAGCAAAGTAACCCACTGTTAATAGTTAATCCTTAAAGTGCTGAGAAAGTTGCCAGCAGCCTGTTCTTATTTTCCTAGGCTTACAACTTTATATCTATTTATCTTTACATATTTTTGGAATCTACATTTTTATAGTCTTATTCTTGGACTCTTCAATGACAATAATTCTTTATTGTTAGACATTTGATTCTCATATAATGCTTGCCTTGATTTTTGTTAAACTGCTCCTTTGATGAATTAGACATTTTTTGACTTCTGAAAAAGTATTTTGCCACAACCCTCCCTCATTTACAAGGAGACAACTTTAGATACAATTAATTAATAAAGTTTCATCTGGGTTATTAATATTTTCTCTCTTATTTTCTCAAGTTTAGACAGAGGGCCAGAAAAATCAGTAGACCTTAAGGCAACTGTGGCTTGATTTTATACAGTGTCTGAATAAATCACTTTATCTTTTCTATTTTATTTTATTCTATTTTATAAAGAAAAAGCAAAAACAGAAAAAATATGTAATGGAGAATGCATTCATATCCAGAGTATTTATTATTAGAAAGGCTGCCTTTGGGAAAAGCAACAAATCAATAAAATATCCATTCATTTTTCAATGGTTTCGTAATTTCCACAGTGTAAACATTCCTGACATGACAGATTCAACCTATCAGTGTGACTGTATTGAGCATGAAGAATGAAGAAATGCACAGAGCTGTTGCATGCTATTTATGCCACACAGAACAAAGATGTAAATAATATTGATGTAAATATATTGCAGTAAAATATTGCAATATAATTAGAAAAATGAAATTTGCATTTTGACTTTATTATAAATTTATTTTAATATAATATTTTATTTACTGGTATGTTAATATAACTAACTTTTAATAATAGCTAGGTTAACCAACTGCAAAATTCTCAAAACTTTAATTTGGCCTTTGCAAATTTGTATGGGTCCAGTCCAGCACACCATCATACAATGTGTTTACACATACTGAAAGACCCCAACTCGGCTTTAGCTGCAAGTTACATCATTTTGCAAAGGTTCAAGACAAACAAGCTCAGTTAAAAAAATCACCAGAATGTTGAGCAAAGCAGGATACCTGAGGTCAGAACGAGGGCAGCCTTATCGGGCTGCAAGACAGGAGATTTATGATCAGACATCTGGCCTGGGATGGGAACAAAAACTTCAAAGACAACCATATGTACTTTAAGATAGGGTCAGGTCAGTTATCTGGTTTCTTTGATCCAGGCCAAGGACCATGGGACCTGCCCTCAAATTCACCCTGGCCTCATTCAAACTGGCCAATGAGATCCCTGTACCCACGCTCTGCTTCTGTACCTTGTTTCTGCCTACTCCAAACCCTATATAAGCTACCCCAAAACGCAGCTCAGTGTGCTCGGTTCTCCATGTGACTGCAGCACCCACAGGCCTGTGTGAACAATAAAAATTGCCTCTTGTTGTTGCATCCAGTGGCTCTCAGACCTGGTTCTTGGGCAAGGGTCTCCACGCATGTAAGACACCCTCAGGGTGCTCTTTCAATACTTTCTGCTATCAAGCAAAATGTCAATATGTTTAAAAACTATTATTTTCCTTCATGCTAGAACAAGCGTATCTTACCCAGGACATAATTTAACAGCATTTTCTTTTGTCTTTGCAGTATGTTGGCAAGTTAGACATAATAGACCTTGTATGCCTTACTGACCAAAATTCAACTGAGAAGAGCTGTGCAAAATTCACTCTTGTTCTGCCTAAAGAGGAAGTGCAACTGAAGGTGAGTGAGGAACAACAACCTGTAGAGAGTAAAGCTGATAGTAGCCCTTACCTTTACTATCCAGTGGTTGGGATTACAAGAGGGGCCGAGTCTTAATACTTCGCTGGTATTTCCTGCCCTTTGCCAAGGACTACAGTGTTCTGAGTTACATTTTAGAAGGGCAGATTTACTTGTTTAGTATATAAGCACAATGAAACCTTAGACTTCTGTCCTCTGACAAAGTCAAGGATTCCACCTGGTGTTTTTCAAGGTTGTCCCTGAATTAGCCTGGTGAGCTAATTACCCAACAAAGAGCATCATAACAAAGAGAACATCTTGGAATTGATAAAGATAAAATCCGTAGAGGCTCCTGGGAAGCTGCTGGTTGCCTCTGAGAGCTGTGAGGGTTAGAATGAACCAGCATTGAAGCAAGCTCCCTGGAGAACTCTTGGGTGTGGAGTGAAGAGTCAGAGGAAACAGACGCTGAGGTAGACAGTTGCTGCTTTATGCAACATCTGTGAAACATAGGCCAGCTACTTAACCTCTTCGCTCATTTGTTTCCTGAATTATCAGTAAGTCTCTGCTCAAATGTAAGGCTCTCGCTGTAGTCCACCTGGAACACTTTTATCCAAATTGTAACACCTTGTCTACCTAGCTGTTGTTGAGGTCTGAATGAGGAGGATGACTCAATGGGCTTCTAAGATTGAATGCCTGGTCCCCAGTTGGTGAACTATTTGAGAAGGATTAGAAGTTGTGGCCTTGTTGGAGGAGGTGTGCCATGGAAGGGTGGGCTTTAAAGTTTCAAAAGCCCACACCAGGGCTAGGCCAAGGCCCCACCCCCAGTCTGCTGCCTGGGGATCAGGGCTGTAAAGCTCCCAGCGGCTGTTCCAGTGCCTTCCGTCTGATTCCTGCCATGATGATCATGGACTAACTCTATAAACCTGTAAGCAAGCCTGCAGTCCAATGCTTTCTCTTGTATGACGGTTGCCTTACAACCACGATGCCTCTTCACAGTAACAGGACAGTGACTAAGACCTCTGCCCTCTTGTCACATTTTCAGTTTGCCTTACTCTGCTCTAGACTTTATATTTCCTAGTTGTTTCCTTCCAACAATATGAAATGCACTATTACATTGATTATTTATTCTTCCTTCTTATATTCCTTTCTTTCTTTCTTTTTCTTTTCTTTTCTTTCTTTTTTTTTTTTTGAGACAGTTTCTCTGTGTAGCCCTGTCTGTCCTGGAACTCATTATGTAGACCAGGCTGGCCTTAAACTCAGAGATTTGCCCACCTATGCCTCCTGGTGCTGGGATTAAAGGTGTGCGCCTTCACTATCCAGTCCTTGCTATTCCCAATACCTATACTTAGCAATATATTATATATATATATATATATATATATATATATATATCTTTTAATTGAACTGATACATAAAACGACATTAAAAACACCTTTTTGTTGAATTACCTTGAAGATTGTCAAAAGACAAAATTACAACCATATAAAGATCTTAATTAGTTTTATAGTCTACTCAAGAACCAGTTTTTTTATTCTATAGAATAAAATATTATAGTTATCTGAAAAGAAAAATACTCATAGACAGGGAAGGCTAAATAAAACAAATTAAAAACCAGTAATAAAGTTAGCTGCTCATTTCAAACGTTTCCATGGTAGGCAGAAATAGGACGGCCAATGGTACAAAAATGAGTAATTGACATTAGATTTCTGCATAGAGAGGGAACAAAGTGAAATTGGCCTGTACGGGAAATGTGGCTGTTATGTTCCTTTCCTGATTTCCTGAGAAGGCCAGGCAACAGTTTTGCTTTAGTGATGTGGAACATTAGCACAGATGACTCCATTTTTATTTCTAGTGCGGACTCTGCAGGACCTCAGTGCAGAAACCTAGAAACAATGGCCACCTATAATATTTATTTGGCATGGTTAAGCTGGTAATGCCTATGAAGTGCTTAGCACAGTAGCTAGCATTGTAAGTGCTCAAAAGACATTGGCTGTTATTAGTAGTAGTAGTCAAAGCAGTCTTTGAAGTTAAGAATTGGACTCTTTTGCATTTGTTCCCCCAAATTTCAAGAAAGACAATGGAGAAAGTAGGCCTTAAGTAGCATAAAGTAGAGATAAATTTACTATCATTTCATTTTTCAGTTGGGCATAAATTTGTACAATTGTACTTGCTTAGTAAGTAAATAAAGACATACATTTTCAGTTTTGTTCTAAAAAATCGTGTATGTGTGCAAATGATTTTTGTGTGTGAATGCATGTACATGAATGCCATGGTGCATGTGTTGCACAGCGAGTGTGTGGAGGTTAAAGGACAATCTTGGGTCCTCATCTTCTACCTTCTTTGTGACAGGGTCACTTATTTATTTGTTCAGTGCTGACAATGTCAGGTTAGTTGGAAAGAATTTCTAGAGATTCTCCTGTTTCTTCCCCGTGTTTTGTCATAAGTACACTCTGATTATGTGTCTCACCGTGTCCAACTTTATGTGACTTCTGGGGATTTGAATTCAGATCTTAATAGTTGTGTAGCAAGTACTTTACTCATTGGGCCCTCCCTACCCCCATCATTTATATTTCTGTTCATCTATTAAAAAGGGACTGAAATAAATAAGATAAATATGTTATTTATTCTTGCAGCTGATTTAACACAATTTGAGCTTTTTTTTAAATTTGCAGTTTTAATTTTGTGTTATTTTACAAAGTGCCTAAACAGAAGAATATGCATTTTTTGCCAGTCTTGCTAGTTTTTTCTTTTTTTGCATGTAAACGTGCATGTGTGCATGCCTACTTGAATGTGCATGGATATACATGTGTGTAGGTGCACATGCACGTGTGTGCTTATTTATGGGGTGACCAGAAGTTAACAGCATGCCTTTTCTCATTCACTTCCATCTTACACATTGAGGAAGCACCTCTCACAAGGACCCATGGCTTCTCAATTTGGTTAATCCAGCTAGCCAGTTTGCTCTAGAGCTCCTCCGTCTTCCCCTCCCAGGTGCAGGGATTACAGTTGAGCTGCCATGCCCACTTGTCATTTTACTTGGGTTTCAGAGGTCCGGGCTCTGATCTTCACATTTGTATGACAAATGCTTCACCCAAAGAGTCATCTCCTTAGCCTGCAATCTTGTAAGCTTGTGATGATGGCACACCTCTCTTGCCATATAACCATCGTGTGAAATTCTTGTTCCTTAAAGTTAGCACAGATCATTCACTAATTATGCATTTTCTCCTTTACCCTTGTTTTCATTTTTAGACAGAAAACACAGAAAGTGGGGAAGAATGGAGGGGCTTCATTCTTACAGTAACAGAGGTAAGAAGTCCATTCAATTCTTCTGCTGAACCAGGTCTCAACAGCCTTTGGTGGCCTCAAACTTATGATCCTCTTGTCTCAGCCTCCCAGGTGATGAGATTACCATGGTGAGTCACCATTCCCAGTAGAAGATCATTACAACCTGCTAAGTCATTTGTTGGTCCAATAGTTTCTAACATCACTGCAACTGTGTACATTAAAGTGGTTGAGGATATGAAAACTAGAAAAGGCCAGTAGTAATCCATGCTTTTATTTCTGAAAGTTACATTTTTATCAGGTGGGTTGAGAAGCTAAAAACACTCCGCAAACATCTGAACCCATGTCATCTTGAGATAATGGTTCTGGTGAGCAGGGGATGAGGGAGATCTACTTATGACATCTTTTATCTTTTCGGTTGTCAGCATTAGGCTTATGGCTAAGTCCTACCGCCTTGTTTTTTTTTCAGGCTGACTTTTGTAGTTTTTGTAGTTTATTATAAAATAATCTCCATCATTTCTCTTCTACATTTATAAAAGGCTATACTGCACTAGTTTTGTGAATGAAATAGACAACATGAAAGGGAGAAACCATCAAAATGAAAGATCATCTTTAAACACTTGTTACATGTGTTTTAAAATAAAAGGGTGCTTACCTGCTCAATGGCAGCATCTTATCAGAGGCAAATAGTGAGACCCATTGCTCAGAGTGAGCCTACTGCAGCGGGATTAAGTACCGTTAGTTTGAATAAAGCCACAGCAGCAACTGTCTTCAAAACATGAGATACTTTGGTCACAAGCGCCATATTAACTTAAGACACCAGGCTCTTTAAAACTTTTAGAGGAAATGAAGTTTCAGGTTAGGCTCAAATGACCGTAAACCCACAAGAGTTCCGAACAAAGCCTTTGTGGTCGTAAAATAGGCTGGACTCTTTACCAAGACATTGGTGCTGATTCTTCATATCAACCACCCTTTTACAGGAAAATGGGTGGAGCTTCAACTGCCAGATAGGGTGTCCCTCTGAGGCCTTAAAAGAGATTTTTAAACATGTGACGAGCATATGCCTGGGGCTGGAGAAGAGACAGGAAAATTGTGTTTTCTTCCTCTTACAGAAAGGTCCCAAAGGTTGCCGTTGGGTGTTTGTAAGCACCCCAAGCGTAAGCAACTAGGCAGCCACACTGAACCTACTGGAAAAGTCCTGATATCTCTTCTTGACTCACTGATAATATTTGAAGTTTTGGCCGTGTCCTTTATATTTTTCCTCTTTCAAAGATAGAAATGGTTTTGAAATCCAACATTGACATATTATATAATATAAAATATATGTGATGTGAATTTTTAAGTTAAGACACTTTGTCTTTTATTTTATACTCTGTAAATATTTGGGGCATAGCATCAAATCACTGTATGTGAATAAATCATTTGTAAAAATATTCCACTGCACTGACTCTTCCTCCAAGAGAGCATAATGAAGCACTAGACTGGGTATGAAAGCAATTCAGTAGGACAGATTTGGGTGACTCAATCAAAATCGCACTTCCAGAAGGGAAAAACAACAAAAGCATGCAGAGATGTAACAACATGCTAAAATATAAACGGACGCTATAAACAGACCAGAGTGTAAAGCTGCTGTTCCTACGCCCATCTCAAACCCATGTTTGATAATAACGTATCTCCCTGGAGCTCCTAAGCCTCTTGGGCATTGCTAGGTGAATGAGTTCAGGATAAGAAAAGAGAGATTGATTGCTACTTAGCTTGCAGTAAAAAGTACGGGTACTTTGTTTGCCCTGAGGCCAAATCAGAACAGAAGACTTCAGCCAGGCATAGTGGTGGTGCACACCTTTAATGCCAGCACCGGGGAATTGAGGCAGCTAGATAGGTCTCTGTAAGTCTGAGGCCAGCCTGGTGAACAGAGTGAGTTCTAGGACAGCCAGGGCCACATAGAGAGGCCCTGCCACAACAGAGAACAAACAACAAACAAAACTGAAGACTTCTTAGAAGAAGGCTGGACACTCCCAACAGGTTCTAGTCAATACAGGGCCAGTTCTAGGATGTCCGCGTTAGACTGAAATCTTCTATTTATTATTTTATCCATTCATCTCTGACAAGTAACTAAAACTCCTCAGGGCCAACAAACTCATCTTTACTAAAGCCAGTATGCTGCTTAGCTATGGTTGTCGTTTGCCTACTGTTCTAACTGGTTTCAGCTGTCAGTTCCTCAACACGTGTCACTTCTGCCGGGGCAAGTGATTAGACTACATGAAGTCTTAGAGAGAGAAAAGAAAAGAAGGCTTGAGACAGAGCGGTTGCCAGTTATGCCTGCGGTGAAAGAGAAGGAGCCAGAACAGGATGATGTGGATGTACCAAACCCAATGCCAGCGTAAGTTTACAATTGACTTGTTCATTTATTAAGACTAATTTCTAACCATCAGGTAGTGTTACCCACTTGAACTTGCTACACGACAGGTAGTAAGTATCTTGAGGATATTTAGTCTCTGAACATCAGCCACATTTCCTCTCCTATGTCAAGATCAGCATCGTGCACACTTGAACTAACCTTACCACAGAGGAAATCCCCTTCTACCCACATATCTAGACTAAATACATATCTTTCCGGAGCTCAAACCTAAATTAAAGTTGCTGTGAATAAGGAAGGAAAAGATGTGCATTTGTGTCTCCATAACTGGATTATTTCTCATCATTAATACCAAATCTTTAAAAAAAATCTTAGAATATTAAATTCAGTTGATTGTCAGTGAACATTGAACTTGGCCTCTCAGAAAACTCTTATATAAAGTATTCAAAACAGTAATGGAACAGCACCTGGATTCTGGAGCATCCTACATGAGTCTTTTGATTGTTGAAAATATTATGGATCTTATCTTCTGGAAATCTTGGTGCTCTTGTCATTAAAGTGTGTCCTGGCTCCATCTCTGACCTTAGGTTCTAATGCACAATCTTCCTTACTAAACTGGAATCTGCTAATCAATATTGTTAGCTTAAACTAGACAAGTGACCAACTCACAGAATAAAAATAAGATGGACTGCTTTTTGTTCTTTTTCCCCCAACACAAGAAGTAAGGTGCTTAGTACCGATGAATAAAGAGAAGAGTCAAACTAATTCTTGTCACAACACTTGAAGATGTTTGCCCCTAACATTTTGGGTGTATCACATACAAAGTTGTACATGACTACTATATTTCACTAAATATAACATGTATTATAAAAACAAGAAGTGCCTAATTTCTTAATTTTGTGTCTAAGAATACTACTGGTGCCATTTTAACATAAATTATATATCAAGAGTGGTGGGCATGCTTTTAATCGGGGTCTTTGAGTTTCGGGACAGCCTAGTCTACAGAATGAGTTTCAGGACAGCTGGGGCTATATGGCTATACAGATAAATTCTGCCTCAAAAATACCAAACAAAAACTCCACAAACAACAAATTATACTAATGAAGTCAGTTCTGATATAATCTTAATGTCAGTGGTTTAAAACAGAGCCCCACTAAGCTGTGGTGGTGCACACCTTTAATCTCAGCCCTTGGGGTGGGGAAAGCAGGTGGATCTCTGAGTTTAAGGCTTGCTGGTCTATACAGTGAGTTTCAGGCCATTCAGGGCTACATATCGAGGCCCTATCTAAAAAAAGAATAATAAACAGATTAACAACACAAATAGATCTGCAAGGGGAGTCTTGGCACATTCTAGAGTCCTGAAAGAAAGCACCAACAAATTAATCAAAGACCCTGTTGTGAACTGAGACTGGGGATATGTTGTTAGCTGTCATAGGTTTTCAACGGTAATCATATTATACATGGATTAGTAGATTTCTTTTCATGTGCTCTTTGCTTAAAAGGTAGCTCTATCTCTTGAAGTGTTTAGCTAGCATTATTTTCAAGTAATAATCTTCATCAGTTAAAAAAAAAATCTGTCTTCCTTTTCATCTCACCTTCACAGATGTTTCTATGCAGTTTCCCGGAAAGAAGCAACTGAGATGCTGGAGAAGAATCCTTCCTTGGGAAATATGATCCTGAGGCCTGGCAGTGACAGTAAAAACTACTCCATCACTATCCGACAGGAGATAGAGTACGTTCGGTTAATCTGGTTAGCATACTGTTAGGAGCATGGTATTCCGGTCAGTACCTGGTCCGTGCTCTGCAAGCCTGAGAAGTAGTGTGGCACAAGCAAATCTCGCTTGTCACAGGGAACAAAGAGAACAGATCTGGGGTTGCTGCTGTTTTCATATACAGTGTTCACAAAGACACTCAGTTAATTTAAGCAGAGACTCAAAGGAAGTGAGGGACCAAACCATGCTAGTAGCTGGGGAAGACCATTCCAGGCAGCCAGTGCACATGCCCAGAAGCAGAATACCTCTCTTGTTCAGGAAGTCGAAAGTGTCTGCATACTTTACCTATAAAAAGGCCTAGTGAAGAGCCTCTTGCTAATATATATATATATATATATATATATATATATATATATATATATATGTATGTATGTATGTATGTATGTAAAAATGATTTACCTTTGATAAAACCAGTAATACTTAGATGCAAGTGTCAGGGCAGAACTAGCTTCGTCAGGAAAGGGCTTGCTTTGCAAATGTGAGACTCTGAGTTCAATCTCCATAGAGAGACAGAGACAGAGACAGAGAGAGAGAGAGAGAGAGAGAGAGAGAGAGAGAGAGAGAGAGAATGGGTAGGGTGGGGGGAGGGAGGAAGGAAGGCAAGCAGGCTCAAAGGTAAGAAGGCAGGCAGGAAGGAAGGAAGAAAGGAAGGAAGAAGATAAGGCAGATGCTGACACATACTTGTAATCCCAGAGTGGGGAGGTGGAGACAGGCAGATCCTAAGGACTTTCTGGCCAGACAGCCAAACCTGCTTGACAAGTCGCAGGTCAGTTAGAAGCCTTGTCTAAAAAAGAAGGTTGAAGGTTGAGGCTACATCCAAGGTTGATCTCTGGAGTCCACAAGAAAGTTTACACATGTACGTGTGCTGTCACGCATAACATAAACACAAAATAATTTTATATGTAATTAGAGTTGCTGAACCTTCTAAGGCCACTTCAACTTTCAGAGTCTGAAAATCTCCACATTTCAATAGAGATTCTGGCTTAGGTGACACTATCAAAACTGACAATATGATTTAAATAGATGCTTTTGTCATACATTTAAATATTAAATAAGTGACTGTCTTATACAAAACATAAATACAACACTGAGTTTTGGAATTTACTATTATTTACTATAATGTGTCTACCAACAAATCTACAAATTTATTTCATAATATCTGTCATTCTGAATAGATTGAATATGAAGACAGTGGATAAAGAGAGTAAAAAGTAAACATATTTTAGAGAAAAAAATCACAGCAGTATATAGCTCAATTACTATTATGAGCCATGGCTCCCAAAACTTCATTTGCTTGCCAGTTAACATCAATAGACACTTGTTTCCATGCAGTAGCCATGAACAGGTGGCAAGAATGTTAGGTGATAAGTTAGATCCTGGTGCTCCCAAATCTGTGTGTGTATTTTTATAGTTTTCCACAGGAAATAATTGTCAACCTTTCTGTGGATTCCTTATGGTTCCTATTTATTATATACTAACATTTTTTATCTTTTTATTTTTTTATTTTTATCTTTTTTAGCATTTTTTATTTTTTTATTTTTATCTTTTTTAGCATTTTTTATTTTTATGCTGTAATGACATAAGCTTTTACAAGCTAAACATCAGCAAAAATTTTCAGCCCCGTTAGAATATAATAAAATATTATAGATTTTTTTAAAATTTATAATTTATTTGATTAATAATTTAACCGGGGATTTCAAAACAAGTCCAAAAGAAGTACAAGTTAGAGCTGCCAGTGAATATGGCTTTTGACCAACACAGGCCTTTCTCTTTTCTATTTTCTTCTTTTTAAGATTATAATATAATCACAACATTCCCCGTTTCCTTCTCTCTCTCCAAACCCTCCCATATACTCGTTTCTATTCTTCAAATTGAAGGCCTTTTTTGTTTCCACTGTTATTGCATGCATGTGTGTGTGTGTTCCTAAACATGACATCGAAATAGAACATAAATGTTCCTAATGGTTATTGCATGCATATACACATAGATATTCCTTAATATTATTTGCATGTATGTTTTCAAGGCTCATCATTAGGCAGCGGACAACCAATGATGTGTTCTTCCCCGGGAAGGCCACTTCCCTCACTACAGATTTCTCTGTGGTTGAGGCCTGTTGAATTTAACCCTCCAGATACTTTGGGATGCCCATCGGTGTTGTCCTTTTTCAGCCCAAGTTTGGGCTGTCCTGGACCCTGGAAAAGCACCAGCTCCCAAAGTAGGAGAAACAAAACAGAAAATTCACCCCCGTGCTCAGGGTTTAATATCTTCTACTTAATATGTCACTTGATTTTTAGAGACAGCAATCTGAGAGAGGATTAGAGGTGTGTCTTGCCAATGGAGAGCTCAATGTAAGGTGGCAGGAATCCGGACTATTGAGAAACACCTGTGTTTTCCACAAAACAAGCTCATTATCTTTCAGGGAGGTTCCACGAGAAGGGCTCAGCCATGCAAGTTGATGAGTGAGTCCGGTAAACACGAGCTGGGTAGGACAAACTGGTTTACAAAGCAGAACATGAAAGTATTTTTCCCCCCATGTGTTTACCAGCCGTCGGAAGGAGGGCTGCTCTCGGGAGTAAACAGAGCTTGCCAGGGCCAAACCATCAGGTGGTTCCTCTCAGAGCAGAGCCTCAGCTGTCTTTAGCCAGCTCCATGGCACGAGAATTCAGAAGACATAAGGCTATTTTGACAACAAGCCTCAAACTTTGTTTTTCCCTTTGAAGTTGTTCCAACTAGGTGCCATTATAGTCAAGTAAGCCATTATTAGCTAAGGAGGAAGTAGAGTATCTTTCCCCCAAATTCATCCTTTTGCAAAATTTGAGATTAAAAACTAAGAAAACATATTTAAAATCACATATAAAGCCACGTTCTTCTTTTTCTTTAAAGACTGGCTTCTCTTTTTCTGTCTCATTTGGATTCACTTGTAGTTCTTCTGACTCAGCCTGGGATTACAGGTGTCTGCCGCCACCTCTCATTTTTTTTACTCTACTTTTGATATCATAACCAGAATGCTTCAAACAGCAAGTTTTATCCATTTTGCTTTTTCCTTTGCGAACCAAACCAAAAAAAACAGTTGGAAGAAAAGTAGCCTAAGGGAGAGACAAAGCCTGAGACTTCAGGGCCCCTGCTTCTCTGCATCACCTTTGACGTCAGAATCTAGTACCCTTACTCCAAAGGCCCAAGAGCTTCTGCTGACTTCTGTCTGCTTTCATCTCGCAGCTTCCCCAAGAATTGATTATGTGATGGGATGGTTATTACCAACAATCATTGTCCCATTATATGATGCTTTTTGTGTACCTTGTGTTGAGTGCTGCAGACATTTCCTACAGGCACAAAAGAAACACAGACACATAGCATTTCCCGTGCTTTACAAACTGGACTGGCAGAAAACAATACATATTATCTACATATTAAATGTAGATAAAATAAGTATAATTTAGTGCATCTTTAAATATGTCAAGGGATTTTGTGAGTTATTAGCCCACAAGAACACTAAGAGGTAAACCTTTATCATCTCCATTATGTAGGCTGAAAACACACACATGTGCACGCACATGCATGCATGCGCACACACACATATTCTGTCACAAATACACACTAACACATACATACATACATCTACTCACACACATGATGGGGGACATGTAGAGAGCACATATGACAGAAACGGAGTTTAAGCCAACTGTGCTGTTTCCCAAAGGGTAGCAGTCATTTATTCTCAGAATACAGGAGTTCGAATTGAAATTGACGAGCGTTTTCAACGGGAACTTTTTGGTTACAAAGATCTTTTCCTGATGGGGTTACGATAAAGTCAGAGCCAACCATCTTGAACAGGCACATGTAAGGTGCCCTCTGCCCAAAGACGCTTTCTCTGCCAGTGTGGAACTGATTCGTGACCTTTTATTGTTAAGGAACACTTCTTTTGAAGTGAGAAGCTTGGCTAAGGCTTATCTCATTTTGAAAGCAGCCCATTGAGATTAAAGATTTGCTTTCCAATGTGGTATCCAGGGGAGCAGAGATTTGGATGTAATGGTAGATAAGGAGCATCCCGTGTAGGAAGGACACTCATACAGTTTAGCCCTCAAGAAATATGAACTGGAAGTGGAAAAGTTGTGGTTCCAAAAAACAGGTGAAAAGACCCCGTAGACAAGTTAATGAATAATTTTCCTTGGCTTCTGAATATGAGGCAAATATTGAATTAGTTCAAATAAACGACACCATCTTACATGCTGTTAATATGTCACCAATTAGAAAACGTTTGGGCAAAACACAATTGCCACGTGAACCTTATAAGTTCAAGACAAACATGCTTCTATGCAAAACTAACCGCCATGGACACTGACTTCTCAGCAGGGACTCTCAGCTCACAGCAGACAGCGTTATGCGATGAGGCCCAGATGTTATTCGATCGGGCTTTATAAATGATGCGTTTATAATGTTGGAACGCAGTGAGGAGCACAATGGGATTTTTTGCTCTGAAGCAGTTCATAACAAAATCTTACCATTTGGGGTGGTAACAGTTCAGGGTGTTATTTCCAAAGGGGGAGACCTGAAGATGCCTCTGCTGTATTAACATTCCCAACCACCTGCTATCTAGCAGCTGACATTTCCCCCGTCATTAAGAGAACCACAAAGTGAGCAGCGATGCAGGACAGCATTTGAGCTCGCACAGAGACAGCTGTGGAGGGCTGTTTGGTGGGATTGGTGATGAGGTGGAGTACAAGGCTATTTGCTCTCAATAATTCTTTTTTACTTTCCTTTTAGTAGAATGGGTACATTATTTAACTTATATATGCCCACAAAAGATTGTTTACTCCTTTAAGTTTTGGTTTATTTTATTTTTCACTTTTAAGGAGTGGACATTATACATGATAGACATGTGTTGAACTTGGGCTACACCCCTACCCTGGCTACATCCCTACCCTGGCTACATCCCTACCCTGGCTACATCCCTACCCTGGCTACATCCCTACCCTGGGTTACATCCCTACCCTGGGGCTACATCCCCACCCTGGCTACATCCCTAATCCCTATTCTTTCATAAGATTTTATATGTTACTGACGGAGAGAGTTTTAGTTTTTATTTTCACCTATTCTTTGCTTGTTTACCAATGTAGTGGCTCAGCTTTTTTATATCCCCTCATGTACGACCATTTGTCTGAAAGAGATAAAGTAATCCCAATGAAGAAACAGGATGCTCTAGGCTAAGCCATAGCTGAAGATGTACAGGTTTACTACACAGCGCACCTTCTCGATTCATTAAGCTTGCATTGACTCAACTGTATAACCAAAAGAAGGCCAACCTTGCGCTTCATTTTAGAATGCCGAGAATCAAACACTACAAAGTGATGAGCGCTGGAAAGAACTACACCATCGACCTGGAAAAACCCGTACGTAGCCATCTCTTTGTTGTTGATAAACTTTCTGCTGTTGCCTTCCAAGCCTACCCTTAAAGACTGCAGAGGGAAGTGGGAACGCAGACGTCTTCCTCAGGAAGAGGCACGGTGGTGGTAGAAGGGAGATGAGCACCTCTAGGTAAGATGGAAAGGATGAGCGCCTCGCCAGCTCAGGCAACTGAGATCCACTAGAAGGGAGCCTGATTCAATAAGTGCTTTTCCCTCCACTCTCTCTGCAAATGATTGCTCAATATGACTGCTTCAGAGAAAGAAAAGCGTTTTATGAAGGGTCAATATAATATCCTCTATTTACAAATACTCAAATGAGCCTATATCTGAAGGGAAGCAATCTCTGTGCCTTGTCTTCTAATACCTACCACGCAGAAATCCAACAATGCCCTCTTAACAGCAGGCTTCTTCGTCTTCATCTCCTCTTCAAGCTTAGTTATTATATCATGGAGCTAACGACAGGCGGTCTTCTCTCTCCTCCAGCGCAATGTCTGGCGCACAACCAAGTAACTTACACATGCAATTTAATCTTTTCTATCTCCATGAGGTAGATATTGTTACGCCTATTATACAGGGAGTAAACTGATGTTTAGACTAGTCTCAGCCATTGAAAAGGTGGTGATGTGGCCTGGAGTTCTTTAAATTTTAGTTCCTAGCTTCTCGAGGTGCATTGTATAGTAATGTATAGGTAGAATTTCTCACATTTGGACTGTAAGGCTCACAGAGACACTGTTGTACAGCGCACTCTAGTAAAGAATGGCTCCAGAACTTGTCAGGTCCACGTCTATGGATCCAGCTATGTATATCTCAATCCATCGTAAACTTGCCTCTGTTCCCCAAGTGATGGGATGATTGGTGTGCACCAACCAGGCCCAGCTCCATCTGAGCTTTGTAAGCAGAGTTCTAACAATGAGGCAGAAGTCTAGGAAAGCCCTAAATCCGTAAAACCAAGTGACCAGAAGGGGTTCCAGTATGGACCAATGTAACTAGTGCACTTTTGTAAGTGGAGACCTGCACTTCTTGTGGTTAGCCTCTACAGTGCACAGGAGAAGGAAAATGAACAGCCTGGATAGTTCCTTCACCTTTCAATCTCCCCTGTTACCCTGCCCTTCAACCAGGTTGCATTTTAATGACTTATTTTACTTCAAGATTATTTGGGATATTCAGGTTTAACCAGATTTCACTTGTATAAAAGTATTGAGTTGTAGGGTAGAGAGATTTTAGTGGCCCACAGACCCTAAATTATCTTGTTACAATGAAGAATTAAATGTTTAAAAATTCACTGGGGTTTCTAGTATAGGAACTTACTTCCTATACTAATTGTGCCCAATTTAAGAAAATATAATATCAGTCTATAGAAGATTCTTGTTATAACTATTTTAGAGGCTAGCAATTTTTAGGGAGTAGGAAACATTTGGTTATGGAGTTGCTGTTTTTCTCGTTTGCCTATTGAAATCCCAATTTTAGGAAGGAATTAAATTGACCTAAAATGAGTCATTTTTCTGTTTTAATTGTGGGAAGGCAAAGTACTTAAATGTTATTCACCAGACTGCACCCAGTGCTGAGAATATTTCCTCAACAAAGAATGGCCACACAGTCCTTAAATAGGATGAAACAGACATGGCTAAGAGAATCACTGCTGTTCAGCGAGTCATTGAAGCTTGATGTCTACCTGATCTACTGTCTGGAGGTCAGGAAATATGCAACAATTCCCACTAGAGTTCAGGGGAGCATCTCTTGTTTCTCTTTAGCTGAGCACTGAGCCATCTTTTTCTTTCTTTCCCACAGGTAACACTCCCAAACCTTTTCAGCGTCGTTGACTATTTTGTGAAGGAGACTCGAGGGAATCTGAGACCATTCATACATTCAGCCGATGACAACCTCGGTATGTTCTTCACTTTCATACATTCAACCGATGACAACCTCGGTATGTTCTTCACTTTACAGCTGCATCAAACAAAAACAAAACCCAAACATGCCACAGGACAAACTAAAAATTTAAAATGTAAAGCTCTCCATTTGGCAATCATCTTTGTCAGAGTCTGGGGGGGTGGGGTAGCCTCTCCTTCCAGACAGTCTATGAGGCATGCATTGTGATTATTAACCTCATTCCATCATTCTATCTGTCTTCATCAAACAAGTTCATGGACAATAGGAGAAAACAAAACAATATAGACTCCTGGGTGGCAAACGGGAAATGTAAAGGGATGGGCCCACAACCGTGTCGGATGCTTGGGCCTGGGTAGAATGCATGAGAATAAGCAAAGGCTGTGGGGATTGGCCATTTGGTAGTAAATGACCTAATATAGTGCTATTCTATTATAAAGATAAGGAAGTCAGATGGCAAGGACGTAGGAGTGAGCAGACGGTGAGGAACTACTGACACAAGTCATAGCTGGGGCCAACTCCAAAACTGGTGGGCTTCTTTTTCATAAAGGAAGAACTTTAAAACAGTGACAGGTAGCTGTCCATTAAACTGAGCAATGAGACCTGCATCAACAGCATAGTTCACACGCTCATTACATTGGCTCCATTTGCATTCTCGTTTTCACTATAGTGAGGCAAGCTAGACTCGGTCATCTTCCCCTCTTCTATCCAACAGTCTACATGTAGTCACTGGGCAAGCTCTGAGCAGAAGAGGTTAAGCATCTCCAGCTAGTTTGGGGTTCATTCAAAAACAGTTTCCTCTTCTACACATTATATATATATAAAAAACTTTGTCAACCTGCACCAAGGACATATTTGCAAAGTCTCATGAACTAAAACAACAGTAGGTTTAAAAGTCTAAGTTCTTAAAATATCACTATCTTTGGATGCTACCTAAAATACAAAAAGTACAAGAGCTCAGAGTCTGCAGGAGTCTTAGGAAAATGATCAAGTGCGATCTTCATCTGTGTGGTCCTCTGTACACTTAGCAGAGGAAGTATCTCTAAGATGTGGTCACACAGTTTGCTTGGCAAGGCCTGTTATGGTATTCATGACTCTCAAAGCAACGCGGTTTACTGGATTCTTGTTCTAAAAAAATTTTTCCCTGAGTCTGAAACATTGCTTCATCTTCTGCTATGTGAATCTAATTGCGGGCTTTGAAATACCATTAAAATAACCATGGCATTTCCCCTTAGTGTTTCTACCTGCTCTTTGAGTTACTCGTTCCTGCAGCCCTTTTCTCTCATCCCTAATTTTTTTCTCTGTGTTGTCTAGCTTCTGAAAACTTCTCATAACCCATGATCCTAAACATGGACAGATAACTATACACATAGTCAACATAATACATTGCTTAGTATGTATGTGGGAAAACATACTAGAATTCTGTGAAAGAATGACTTCTTAAAACAACATCTCTCCAAACCCTTGGGATTTCTTAAAATAAATTTTGGAGTATGTAGAAAATCCATTGTAACTTTCCTCATCCCTGGATATTATTCTTTCAGTTAATTATTCAACCCTGTATAATAAACCACCTCTGCAACGGCTAAATTAATAACTATTTCATTGGTTCATTGTTCTACAGATCAGAAAAATTGATTGAATTTGATTGGGCAGTTTTTCTAGTCTTTGTCACTCACATAGGCTCCAGCTTAATGGGAAACTGAAACTGACCTTGTCGTCCCCTCCTAAGTGCTTGTATTACAGGCCATGTACCCCCACACCTGACTTCTTGAGACTTTTCTATAGGATTCCTGGTATGAGAGACAGTGTTAGCTTTAGCTCGTGTTTCTCAGCGTGCTTACACTGTTATTTGTTCCTTACAGTGCTGGCTGGAGTATCTGAAACCTCCTTCCCTTGCTCCCAGCTTTTGGGGTAAAACTTCCATTTTCCATTGCTAAGCATAATACTACATTTTTCTTCTTCCTCCTCTTCCTCCTTTTTCCCAGAATGAAGCAAGTTTCCTTAACAACTGCTACTTTTTGGAATGGCATTTTATTTAGATATCATTGATAGATGCTGAAATTTGTGAGTTGTTTTTTGTTTTTTTTTTTTGTTTTGTTTTTGCATCTGTCCTATATGATCACATATAGAGCTATTACTTAGTTGGTTAATATGGTGAGTTATACAAAGTTTCAAACATTACATGAAACCCACTTGATTATACTGTATTAAGTGCTGGGTTTGCATAATAAGCCAAAATGTGCTTGCTTGTGAGAAATACTATGTTTTGTTAAGTGAATTTATTTCTAATATTCTGCCTTCTAAGTTTCAGAATGGTTTTCATTCCATCTTAGATGCAGGAGCCTTATGCTCAGGCTGGGGAGGACCCTGCATGTGATCTCTAGTGCTCTCCCTACAAGTTAAAAACAAAAGTAGGCACTTTACAGTCCATGGTATAGCTCCGTTTGCTTATTTTCTTACTGATATGTTTTTTTTTCTGTAGAATTTCCAACTTTCTTTCTTTTTTTTCTTTTCTTTTCTTTTTTTTTTTTTTTTTTGGTTTTCTTTTGGTTTTTCTGTTTAACAGCCCTGGCTGTCCTGGAACTCACTTCAGAGACCAGACTCGCCTTGCACTCAGTATCTGCCTGCATCTGCCTCCGGAGTACTAGGATTAACAGCATGCATCACCATGCCGGAATCAATTTTCTGACTTTCCACCAATTAATTTTACGTTCCATTTGGGCAATCTGAGTATTATTGCAGAGTCTTTTGAGTCCTTCTAAAGTATCTGCAGCACGTACTTGCTTTAAGTAGGCAATTATCTGGCTAGGGTGAAGCAGCTGTCTCAACTGCTGTGGGAAGAAGCTCCAAGTCAGTTACCTTAGTTAGGCTGCTTTAGGCTTATACATCTCAAGATATCCTAGGGCAATAGTATCTGCAGTGTAGAGCTCAGAGCCTTTGACACACCACATTGTCAGCTACCATTCATCAGCTAAGGGAGATTTAGTTTGTTTCCTAACTATAGTGACTTGAGCAACAATGACATGACTAACCAAGTATCTGGGGAATGGGATTCCTTCTCTTACATGTGGAGATCCTGTTTCCCAGCACCACTTATTGAAGGCGCTGTCTTTTCTCCCGAGTTTTCGGCATTGTTGTCAAGTATCGATCAGATGGCTATAGTTAAGCACACTCATGTTTGGGCCTTCTGTTTTGTTCCATTAGTCTGCACATTTTTTGTGCCATTACCATGTTTTTATTAGCATAGCTGTGTAATAGCCTGGAATGAAGAGATACAGGTGATCAAGGACCACAGAGAGAGGGAGAATCAGTGTTCTCCATGGAGAAGCTTCCACATATGTTGTCCAGTCCTAAGTGCTCAGTCCTGGACACATGTACATACTAGCAAAGGTAAATGAACTCAGTAAGTCATATCAGTATACACACATATACATATGCATGTCCATGTAACAACATTAAAGAAAAAAATCTTGGGGCTGGAGAGATGGCTCAGAGGTTAAGAGCATTACCTGCTCTTCCAAAGGTCCTGAGTTCAATTCCCAGCAACCACATGGTGGCTCACAACCATCTGTAATGGGGTATGGTGCCCTTTTCTGGCTGTAGGCATACACACTGACAGAATATTGTATACATAAAAAAATAAATATTTAAAATAAGAAAAAAAATCTTGAACTAGGGAGAGGCACACAGGAATTGGAGAGACTCCCCTCCAAAAAAAACCCGACTAAAATATAAATAATTTTTTTCCCGTGTAGAAAAACATATCCAGAACCTGGCCTCCTACTTTAACTGATGCAATGCAAATTCAAAAGTATGTTTCTGACTTTGCTACTTACATTTAGCTGTATTTTTTTATTCCAACATTGCTTGGATCTTTATAAAATAAAAATTTCTGTCTAGAACCAAAGCCGCCTCTTGGATCTTTGTACAAGAGGAGCTCTTGGTAAGCCTAGAATCTGTGCACGGCTGATACAACACTAGGTGGCGCTCTTTCCCAGTTCTTACCTCTAGGATGTCTCCAACTGTCCTAAGGACCACAGTTCTTACCACTTCTAGGTAAAAGAAGTGGCCTGAGAGCTTAGCCAGGGCTGTCCTGCTGTCCCGTGAGCTAGGGGCTGTGTCTCTTCAAACAAGTTAGAGAAAAAGCAAAGCAAAACCAACATGTAAAAGCAAATCCCACTCCCTCAGTTCTCAGTTTCTTGGTTTCTATGGATAGAAAGGATTTTCTTTGGGGTGTTAGGACCAGGGAAGAAGAAAACAGGTAAAAGGAAAAAAAAAATTATTGAAAATGGACTGCTGACTTAAATTACATCAAATGATGATTTTTGAAAAATAGACAACCAGCTTATTATCGCTATGTGATTGAACTGGTTTGGTTTGCTTTGTGATCAACAAACAGTATTACTCAACTCCCTTGCATCTGGTTCCTTTGTTATCAGAGTTATTGACTAATAGGGAGAACAAGTCAATTACAGATGCCCAGGCAGCCTTTCAAATCAGAAAAGCTTCTGGAGTTGGCCATATTTAGATTTTCAAAAGCAAAAAGAGAAGGAAAATAGGACTTTCTGAGAAAAGCCATGGCCAACCCCTCAAAAGCTGCATTTTAAGAAAGCTTTGTGGAATCTGGTGATCGTTTCTGGGACACAGACTTGCTTGCTGAGGCCCAGTGTGAATGTTAGAACACTTAGTCTAATGTCTAAACTTGAGTGTAGCCGTACTTAACGGTTCAGGGGTCTGGAGCTGTGGAATTGGCCAGTGTGTTTACATAGCCTACTAACGAAAAGAACCTGGAATTATCTTTGACCCTTGTTACACTTTCTCTCTGATACCAAGAGGCAAGAGCAGCAATAGAAATAGAATAGTCAAGAGATATTCTCTCAATTTATTCTTCCCAATGTCAGAAATTACCAGCTTAAAAGTCATTTCAAAATACAGCATAAAACGTATACAGAACATTAAGCTTAAGTATAATAAAATACATGATATTTGAGGTCCAGGGTACAAAAATATTAAAAGAAATCTGGATATTCTGCATCTAATTATGTAAAACTTAGTAACACCACCAGTGTTTTGGGAACAAGCAAGAAAAACAACTCCTACTGAGAGTAGAGAAAAACTTGGTCCTACAGAATCACTTCCTTATCTAATCAAGACTTTCCACCCATATTTCCAGGTCAAGAGCCCAACACAGAAGAGATAAGTGAGAAGCTGAAGAAAAATCCACACAAGGCATGAAATAATGTGAAAACTGCCTCCATAGGTCTTGGTATTTATTGTTTTCAAAAGACTTTCACTTTTAAAGACAATTATCTCTGACCCTAAATCACTTGTTTGGGAACAAGAATAAAATAATGTAGCATGTAATTTCATTGTTTTATCAATAGGAAATCAATTTACTGGTTACCAGCTGTCTGTAGAGTAACTGGACACATGCATTTCTCTGTATTAAGTGGGGAAAAATTACTTTCTAAAGCCAGGTTTTTGTTCCTTCTTGGCTTCATTTAAATACATTTCACATATACAATTTGCATTGCAGATTATCTAGTTCCCCTAAATCCTACATTATCTTCTAAACCCTAACTAGGTTTTTGGTAAAATCTGATTGGACAAATGAATCAAATGTAAGTCATTTAAATTATCTGGTTGGCAGCCACAGATATGAAATGAACTAGGAAAAGTCCACCTGGTAGGAATGCTATATGCCGCATATTATGTTCATGGAACTAAATGCAATTCATTTTTATGTTTTTCCTTGAAGCTATCAGTCTACTAGTTCAAAACTAAGCCGTATATCAATGAAGGATGATAAAATAAACACCACTTTCAAATTTAATTCTGTAGTGCATGTTGTGTGATGTTTTACTCTTTTGACTTTTTGGGGTGCCCACCACCCAGCTCCCAAATAACACATTTTGGAAGCTTAGTTTTAGTTATGAATGCCCAGCCTTAGCTTGACTTGTTTCTTGCCAGCTTTTCTTAAATTATCCCGACTACCCTTGGCCTCTGAGCTCTTTCCTTTCCTTATTTTTGTAATCTTACTTTCACTCTTACTCTGTGGCTGGATGGGCAGCTGAGTGAGTGACTGACCCCTAGCATCGTTTTTTCTTGCAACTTCTGTTTCTATTCATTCTGTCTGCCAGCCCCGCCTCTCCTTGCTCAAGCCTTGCTATTGGCCAGCCAGCTCTTTACTGGGTGTTTTAGACAGGCAATCACAGCTTTACAGAGTTAAATAAGAGCAGCATAAACAAAAATCACACACCTGAAAATAATATTCCCCAATGCTGCTGAGCCATCTCTCCAGCTCGGAATAAATACTTTCAACGTGTTAACGGTATGAAAAAGATAAAAGAAAGTTATATAGGTGTATGAAAATACAAGCATTGACTATTGGCTTATAGAATTCAGACACTGTAGTATACAACTGAACTAAAGTATGCAAAAGAACTGTGTAATGAAATATAAGTTGAAGAAACAAAGTTGATACGTGTATAAAGAAGTCTAAAACTTACAACTGTATGTTCATGAATCTGGTAAGTCAACACAGCAAAGAATGACTAGCCCCTGGTCTATGAAGTCTAGGCCCCCAATCATTTTAAAAGTTTTACTCACGTCTGATACCTGAGGCTGTTGACAACCTCAATTTTTCACATGAGTTACTCTGGTTTTCTTCACAAACTGGATTCTAAGAGTGAGTTTTGCAAGGGAAACAGTATGCAGCAGAATTAGAGCAACTAAAGGTGCTTTGACCCAACCATGGTCGACTCAGCTAGGGCTGGGAGTGGCAACGTTCTACAAGAGTTATTTGGTTGTGGAAACATTGCTGTTTGGGAATATGTAGTCTTAATCACTAAGGTAGTGACTGAGGCTAGTTTTATTTTGTACAAAGAGACAGAACTTAATATAGTAAAAAACAAACTTTAGTCAAGAGAAAACAGTGCTTATCCTTTAAGAAAACAGAAACCATGATTTATTTTAATAACAAATTTAACATACAATCGGTAAACAGATTTAGGGGAGAATGGAAATGTCCACATAGAACCCAACTGTAAAAAGGAAGGTGAAAACATTACAGATGCTGGGGAGATACGCTCTGTAGGATGGCAGAGAAAAACTACAGCCTGTCAAACAGTAACAGCTGCTGAAGAGCAACTGCCGGGCAGGATGATCAATACCTCCTGACCACCAAGTCCAAACAATTGTGGTATAAACTAGGCAAACATCTAAAAATTAGAATATGTAAAGGGTCAAAGGAAATGGATGGAAAAATTATCCCATGAGAATATTGACTTAAAAGATGGCTAGAGGTAAGACTTTAAGGCACGAAGATAACTCACATTGATAAAATACAATTCAGCAGGAAAATATAACAAGTCAGATTTTCAGTCCTAGTCACTATTTGGTTGCTGTGAAGAAACACCATGACCGAAGCAACTTTATGAAAGGAAGCATTTTATTGGGGCCTTGCTTACAGTTTCAGCAGTCTACTGCTCTCATCGGGTGGGAGCACGGGGGCAGGCACAGCCCTGGAGAAGCAGTTAAGAACTACCTCCTGATCTGAAGGTGCTTGCATGCGTGTGAGCACACACACACAGACACATGGTCTGGCACAGGATTTGAAACTTCAAAGCCCATCTCCAGTGTGACAATTTCTCCAAGGTCACAACTCACAATCCTTCTAATCCTTTCAAATTCAAGTTCCATTCCCTAGTGAGTAAATATTAAAATATATAAATCTATGGGGGCCATTCTTACTCAAACCACCACACATGAACTTACTAATGTTGCCTCACGATATATAAAACAGAAACAACACTGGGAGAAAAAAGCAAATAAATAGGTGACTTTTAGTATAACTCATAATTCACATTATAGTTTATTAAAAACACATAAGGATATAGAAACTTTAATATTAAAAGATTTGATGTCTCTGATATGTATAGCACACAGCCCCTAATGACTACAGAATGTACTAGTTCCAAATTCATAAAAAATTATATCCTGGGTCACAAAGTAAGTCTCAAATAAATTTAAGGATTAAGAAAAATCTTTTAAATTTTCATTAGCATTTTTTTATGTTAAAGGAGTGAAACTCTATTTTATTCATGGGTATGGACACTGGAAGACCAAATGTACAGCACTGAAAACTGTGTAGGACTTCTTCCTGGGTCTCAATCTGGCCTGGACCTCCAGTGTGAGCCAGGAAAATCATTTTCAGTCAAGTTATGCCCACCTTTGTGGTTATTGGTGCTATGGCTGACCTCCTTTAACCTAATCACCTTTCAAAGCCTCAGCTAAAAATAACAACAGCACAGAAACTTGGGACTCTGTTCCAGACGTGAGCTCTTTAGGGGCCCACTGGAATGTGAGCCAAATGTGGGTTAGGGTGGCAGTGCTGTAGCTCAATGATCCTGGCTCATTAGGATTTTTTTAATCATCAATATTTTCCAAACATATGGTTTTTGCAGTAATCTTTATATTTTGCGTTTTAGTTCATCTAGATCTTGGTTAAGAAAAAAAATGGTCTGATTTTTAGGACCAGTCAAGAGTGAGGACCCTGGTAACTTCAAACCACATTTGGAACTTGGAAGAGATGAACTTTAAGGGTAAGGGCAGACAAGAAATAAGAGAATAGTAGTCAAAAGTTCTACCTTAAATCACACTAGTATGGCTAAAAAATCTGAGAGCCTGGAATTTCACCAAGGTTAGGTGTTACAAGTCCCCAGGCAGAAGCAAAAACATGTCTTTGAAGAATAAAAATATTATTCTATTAAGTAATTTCTTCACAATTTCAAGTAAAATACTGGCAAGCATTAAAAGGATACTGGGTACAGAGAAAGAACAGAAGAAACAAAAGTCAGGTAACAGACTGAGGAAGGCTTTTGATTCTTTAATTAGGCAGACTACATGGTCTGTGCTGGAGCCATGGCTCAGGGGGCAGGGTACTTGCTGTTCTTGGGGAGGACAGGGTCTCACTCACAGCATCCACTCTTGGGCAACTCACAAATGTTCTAACTCCAGATCTAGGGGATGTGCTGCCTCCTGGCCTCTACAGACACCTGCATACACACGGACTGCATACATGTGTACATGGTATACATAAATACAAAGTGTGCACATACAAAGAAACATACCACACATAAATGAAAGATTACGATTTTTGGGGGGGGAAGAAAAGTGAAAACTGCCAGAGCGACCAGTTTGTAAGTTTATGAAGAAATCCGAGAAAGGAAAATCAAAGGGTTAAGAATAATAAAGACATTTTAACAGAAAATGTTTGAATGATGAATTCTGTCAAATATAAATATTATCAGCTACAGTGATGGAGACAGTATATTAGCATTAGGACAGAAAAGGAAAGAAATAAAGGTTCAGTAGGAGACATACACATTTTCCAATGCAATGCTACCTTGGCAGAACCAAGGAAAAAAGGAAAGCAAACTTTACCTAAATATTACTGATCTAGTATTAGCCATGATGTTCAGAATCAACTCCTCATGAATTACAACTTAATCCTGAAAGGCAAAACTAAAGTGCTTAGGAGACAAGAGGGGGATCTCAGGAGAGGTATTGTGAAATAAAAGACTAGTCCTATTAGGTATCTAACCTTTAGCTACAGAAGATATTTAAAACTAAACAAGACAATAAAAACAGGGTTTATAAAGATCTTTCATGTACCAATGAGGAAAAACACTGTCAACACAGAAGGAAGATATGTAGCAGATCTGACAACATATTTTGTTGTGTAAAAGGTACCTACTCCACTTCCCCCATAATAAGAGAACAGAGGAACTGGTCAATGAAATACCATTGCATATCCACCACATTGTCAAAATACAAAAACAAAACCCATCTGAACTGACCTCAGTGTGGAGAAAGCGAGTGTTAGAGCAAGGGGATGGTGCATGGGAAGGGTTGGAAGGATGAAATGGAAGGGGAAAATGATGTAATTAGGTTTTACTTTCAAAACTAAAATATTAAAAAGTATCTACAATCAAGCAAGTTTGATCCTAGCCATCATATTTGCACTGGAAAAGAAACAAAATACATTTATTATAGAACTGTACTTATCCTGAACTAAATACATCTTTATCATTCACAGTCAATACAACATAAACTGGTATATTAATGCAAAGGTAAGCTATACAGCAATGGTAAATACGGCTACAATGAGCATGGATAAACCACAGCAAATGAAAGACATAGAAAAATGCAACAATTCTTTACATACAGCTCAGAAGCAGGCAGAACTACACTGCTCTGTTTAGATTTACACACAGAGGGGGTAATACCATAAGAACAGGAAATAGCTAATACAAAAAATAGGATGATAGTAACTACCAGGGGTTTAGGCTATCTGTGACTGGGGAGGGATTATGGAGGTTTCTGATATCAGTCATCTATTAATTTCAATATTGGTTAAATATTTTAAAATTATTCCTTAAGCTGTATATTCACATTTTATATACTTTCAACAGGCATTTCTCAATTATGACAAGAAGCTTTTGCAGATGGAGTAATGGCTCAGTGGTTAACTGGCTGCCCTTCCAGAGAACCTGGTGGGTCACAATTGTCTTAACTCATCTCAGGGGATCCATGCCTTCCTTTTCTGGCTTCATGAATACTGCATACATGTGGGGCATAGACATATATAATCTACACCCACAAAAACAAACAAGCTTTCAAGATACAACAAGAGAAAAGCACACACACGGCCTGCTGATTCTTTATTTGACTCCATAGATCTAAACTTTCTGATTTCTGTTTCTGAGTTGGGACTCAAACCCAGAGTCTTGTGTATGCGAGGCATGTATTCTGCAGTAGAGCTTCATACAATCTTAATTATGGCTGTAGTTTTGTACTCTGATGCTGTTCCAACAATGTGCCATGAAAGATAAACTATAAAAATGATATATTTGTTTTATCAAGTTCTACTTTTGGAACAATGTGTAAAGAACTTAAGATACAATATCAATACTTCAAATCCTAGAAGGAACCAGCTTTGAATAGACTCCTTTCTTACGGAGTCTATTTCTGCCGGGCTTTCTCATTTACTTTTGCTTCTGGTGATTAAAGTTAGGGCTTTGAGCTGGTTAAGCACACTCTGTCCCTTTGACTTCTATGTCCAAAACTCTGCTTGTAAAGCACAGAAATGAGGAAACACAGAAGCAGTACTAACCACAGAACAAGATGTGTAGTTAAATTCTTTGCAATGAACCACAGAACAGGGTTTATGACAATATTCTAAAATTTCCTAGACTTAGTTTTAGGATATGTATGCATGTACGAATGTATGCATGCATGCACGCATGTAACTGAATGCAGTAGCATAATTTTTTGTACTCAAGTTTGCACACTAGTATTCAACAGCTATGTTACAGTAACAATAATATTAAAGTATAAAATACAACAATGAAAAAGGTTGTTATTCACTTCACTATGGCTTTCCAGTTTAGTAATATTTTGGATAGTAAAAATCATTACCTACAGAAAACCAAACCAAAACATAACGGAAAAACAAATGACAAAACGGTTATAATTTAATTGTCAACAAGCCCAATCAATCCCAATTGAGTTTATTTACTGATGCACTCTACAAAGCACGGTTCCCATTTACTTCTAAGGAGATGTAGAAACCTAGGAAAACACAGCCAAGCTATTGGTTCATGTTTGAGGATTGCTGAATGGTTACCTAGAAAATACATCATTACCAAAGAACAGAAGACAAAGTAAAAACTAGAAAAAAGGGCATTTTTAAAAAAAAAAACAACGCTCCTTTTAGTATTATTCCTAACCTTTTAAGTTCTAAGCCACAGAGCCTGTGATGTTCCTGTATCAATTTTGTATGACATTAAATTTGAACATCACACTAGGGATACACACAACAGTAGAGCACAGGATATGACAAAACAGTATTTATTTCAGATGTAGCCATTTAAGACGGACCCCGCCACTTTTCTCCATCTCTCAACGAACAGAACACCTTGTTACACAAACTCACTCATTCCCCAATTGGATCCGTCACAAGAGGAGGAGAGCAAAGCTGGGTAACACAGAGATTTTAAATTATCTGTAAATGGAAAATAAGTACAGGGGGTAAAGAGATGCAGGTAGTTGGAGTGATACCGATGTAATCTAAATCTGAATCCGTCAAAGTAGCTACTAATGGTCTGAACTCTAAAAGCAGGGGCTCCAGGCAAGTGACTTTCGGAGGCTGTAAGCGCTTGCTGTTTAGAATGCATGCTAACCCTTGTAAAAAGAGTCACTTGCTGTTTTCAGATTTTACAGCTAAGTTCTGTTTGTACCTTTTAATGAACACAATCATATTATTAATTGTAATTGTTCATATTAGGAAATAGAGCATTTCTCTCAGTGAAGAAAAACTTAAAAAAATATAACTTCTCTCTCTTTGTCAATTCCCCTTTTGGGAATGAAGAATAAAATGACATGCTTCTTTAAAAAAACAAACAAACAAACAAACAAAAAAAGACTTTTTCTCCATTACATTGATGGAAGGAAAAAAAAGACAATTTCACTAGCATTAATTTTATATCCATCTATTTCTAAGGATATTCCCTTTATAAAAATTTCAGTCTTATATACTCTGACTACTTTAGAGTTCCAGATAAATAAAATAAAGGCATATTATCAATCAAATGCTTAGCCATATTTATCTGCTCACATTCATGGATTTTCTGACAGTTGTAGAGTGCATATAATACTGCTAACATTTAGTCCACGTTAACATGCCATCATCTCATGGCTCACAACATCGACCATATCAGCAAAACGGTTGATGTACGGGAGGAAGTAACATAACAAACTGTTGGCAGAGGAAACAGGATACCTAACTGCAGCCACACAACTGTAATCTCTACTCTTCAACCGTCTCCACCATCCCGCCCCCTTCAGGACTATGGAATTTTCAAAGCCTAATTATGTCAGAGGTACAGTATCACACTATTCATATTGGAAAATGGGTATCAAACACCAAAAAAAAAAGAAAAATAAAGCCTTAAAACAGGACTTAGCTTTTTAATGGCTGGGATTCACTATTTTTATTTCTTCATCTTTATTTCTTCTGGTCATAGATAAATGCTTTCTTTGTTCCTTTTCATCCACAGGGCTTAATATACAAACTTGCAAGCATTAGAAAAATGGTATTCCAGTTCAAAGTTGCTGTGATCACAGCCACACGAAGCAACAGATGTGTACTATGCTCCAAAATGCTTTGTAATTCTTCAGTGTAGATACGTTTCCTGCTGATGGTTCCCTTAAATTAAGGCAAAAGAAATCCACAGTATTGAGCTGATTATTTTAGCTTCTGAATTAAGTACACTTTAAAAAATACAGTAGTCCTGGAGTAACTCTGACAGCTTCTATTCATCCGTGTAATGAGTGAAGTAGTATCTTACTGGAGGTCCTGGTAAATCTTCATCTCCATCAGTGTCTGGGGCAAATGAAACAGTAAGATCTACGTATTTCTTCTCAGTGGAAGGTTTCACAAGTTTGTGCATTCTAAGAAAAATAAGCAAGGATAAATACGTTGGTAATTTGGTAAAAGAAAAGATTTCCCTAGTTAGTACTATTCAGGACTGTGGATGTGTACATACACTGTAAAATATAATAATCTACCTATACTCTTAATTTTTCCTTAAGGGCTCCAAATTGAAAACACTTATATAATATGATGCCTGCTGGTAATGACAGAAGAAGAAGAAGAAGAAGAAGAAGAAGAAGAAGAAGAAGAGGAAGAGGAAGAGGAAGAGGAAGAGGAAGAGGAAGAGGAAGAGGAAGAGGAAGAGGAAGAGGAAGAGGAGGAAGAAGAAATTCCAAAGAGTAATGCAATGATTCTGAAAAACTGACTTTTTTCCTTTATTTCTTAAAGATTAGAGACATTTGGGATCTTCTAGCACTCTTCGAAAGAGAAAAATGTAAGCTTCACTAAAATCTTAAAATACAAGCTGCCCAACCTATCCTTTCTCTTACTACTTGGCTTTCAGATTTCTCCCGAAATGTAAGTTGAGGACCTATTTCACATGAGGCTCTGAACTACAGCGCCTTCCATCTGACAAGGATACTGTGTCCCATACCTACCTCTTCATCTTTCTACCACTCATATCCATATCATCTCACTTTCCAAAGAGACATCAAGTGTACTTTTTAATTTTTAAGCTAAATGTGTATGCACAAGCTGTTTGCTTTTACATATAAAAATCCTCCTTCAAATGCTCAAATGAAATCTAACCCAAAATTGAGGTTTGAGGTAGGAAAGTCCATGGCATAATGTTAACATCTTCATTACAATGATTTTAGTTACATTTTAATCAATAATCAATGTGCCTGTTTCTCTGAGTACACTGCACTAGACATCAAGGCTATGTGTATAATAACAACACAGTAACAGAACTAGCAATTATGGAATACTACTTACTCTTACACTGTTACATTTTTAGGGTTTATTATTACTTTAATACTCAATAGCTATGGGAACAAACATGGCAGAGAATCTATTTCAAAGTTACTCAAGGAGACAAACAAGTACTAATAAATAACCACCCAAATATGTGAATACGTCTTTACAAAGCCAAGCTCATGCTCTTAACTATGCTCTCATTGACAGAACTAAGTATCCAGCCACTTACGTAATAAATACTTGCTAAACTAAAAATGTAGAACATAACAAATATCATTCATAAAGCATCTCATGCTGCAGTGATCACACACCAGTCAACTCCCAAAACGTGGGGTTTTTTTTTGCAGCATTTTTTAAAAACAGATTTATTTATTTATTAAGTATACAATGTTCTGCCTGTATGCATGCCTGCAGGCCAGAATAGGGCACCAGATCTCATTACAGATGGTTGAGAGCCACCATGTGGTTGCTCGGGATTGAACTCAGGACTTTTTGAAGAGCAGGTAGTGCTCTTAACCACTGAGCCATCTCTCCAGCCCTTGCAGCAAATTTTAAATTACACTAATTAATTCATAATCACACATTTCACTCACATCTAGGTGGCACACATCACAAGTACACTAAATATACTCAGTTCTCTAATACTCAGGAGTCCAAATAAGAGCAACTGCAATACAAAATTAATGCTTACCTAATATAAGGTAAAGATAATTCAGATAATTATAATGTACAAATGATTAACTTCAACTGATGGTCAAAAGCTGACAGTCATGTTAAAGAAAATTATCACATATAGAGATCCATTTATTCAAACAAGTTTTACTGATGGCTCTTCTGTGCCAGATATTGGTCTAACTGTTCAATATACAACAATAAAAAGATCAAATAAAGATTTATGCACTGTGGAACTTAACATTCTATTGTGAGGGGAGGGGACAATGCTATCCTCTAGACATGGTTGTTGGACCTAACCATGTATATGTATTGAACTCACATCAACAGTGGCCACACAAAACTGACCCATCAGTGTTCCACAATAAAGGAGGAAGGACTCCGAAGGTAGCTATGGTTACTGGAGAAAAGGGAATCATGTGCCTCAGTGGGGTAGCCACTGGTATGTTTCTTGAGCGCAAAATAAATAACCCCCATATATCTAATAAAAGTAACTTTAATTGAAAGGGAGTAGGGCCAGTGAGGTGGCTCAGTGGGTAAAGGGGCTTTCTGTGCAACATGGGTAACTTTCAGAACCCATGCAAAAAGGTGGAAAGAGAAAAAATTCTACAAAGTTGTTCTCTGACCACCACATATGAGTGCTTACATGTGTAACTGCGTGTATAAAATTAAAAATAAAAGGACCTGGGGGGAAAAATGATACCAAAACAGGAGGAGGTGAATATTGGGAAAAGAATGGGTTTAATGGGAGGAGGAATGGGACAATAGGATAATGGAAAATGAGGAAATATGATCAACGTATATTATACATTACAGACTTTTGAAAAGAATAAGTAAATACATTTTTTTTAAAAAAGGAGAGCAAAAAAGGATAAGCATACCAAACTACAGCTGTGGAGAGTTTGCAGCGCTAAACAGAATTCAGAAAGTGTTGTAGAATGTGTTACATCAGTTTAATGATGAAGAGATGTGCTGCATTCATTTAGCTCTGTGGATCTGTGTTACTTTGCCTGTCTAAAACAACAAGAGATGATCGGACAACAGCAACAGAAGAAAGGACAGGTGGAACCGGCAGGCAGAGAGAATAAACAGGAGGAGGTATCTGGGAGGAGAAGATCAAGGAGCAAAATGAAGAGAAGGAGAGGAGGACTTCAGTGGCTGGCCACCCAGCTAGACAGCAAGCCACAGAGTAAGAAGTAAAGAAAGAAATACAGAAACAGAGAAAGGTAAAAGCCCAGAGGCAAACGGTAGACAGGATAATTTAAGTTAAGAAAAGTTGGCTAGAAATAAGTCAAGATAAGGCCAGGTGCTCATAACAAAGAATAAGCCTCCGAATATTTATTTGGGAGCTGGGTGGCCGCCCCCCAAAGAAAAAAACAGCAAAGAATAAAAAACAAAACACCCCCCCCACCTCAAAAAAGCCCTTTTTAGGAAGTGCAAAGATCAGAAATGAGAATCCATTAGCCCAGTCTCCAGTCTTCAAGCAGAGGAAATGAGCAGAGCAAAGCCCTTACTAGAGAATGGCTGAGGTGTTACAGAATAGAGACCAGTGTGGAGGGAAGGGAAGGAGGGAAGAAGAAAAGAAATACACAAAGACACAGAGGATCTAGGTCAACCAGCCCTGCAAGCAACTGTAACGATTTTGTTTTTCTTTGGTACTTTTCTTCCTCTAAAATGCAACACCAGCAGGTAGAACCTAATAGGTGAGGAATATCTAAATTATTAAATATAACAACTCAACCAACCCTCTTCCCTACATTTCTTCCTCTTTTAATTTTTTAGTTTCTCTAGAGCATCTACCACTACCTGACCATATGCAGTTTTTATTTACTCTTCAAGTAGAAAGGATTTTTATTCATTAATATATTCCCAATGCTTAAAACAAAGCTGGACACACGGCAGGAATCTTTAGTAAAAATCCACTGAATAAATAAAACAATATTTAGTATTCTTGCTTGATATCTCAATCTCACAAATGTAGCGTTCTACGTTTACATGTGAGGCATGATTCATTTGAGAGCTGGACTGCTGGCTTTCCCTTGCCAGATTAAATCTTCACTAAGAGCATAAAGCAATTTTTGTATAAATTCCAGTAACTTCCTGAACTTTCCAGAGTATATCCAAGTTATGTTTTGTTTTTTGTGACCCTTCTGCACATGATGTTAAATACTTACGTTAACTTTAACCTCTTTGCGTGACCCGGCATTACAGGGACATAAAGCATTTTGACTCCCTGAACCACCATCGTTGGCTCAACTCCATATTTCTCCTAAAGGTAAACACCCCAAAAGAAACAATGAAAGCTTCTTTCAAACACAAAGTACATGGGTAAAAATATTTTATATCCACTCAAAGGAGGGCAGTCTTATATAAAATATAATTTATATACTCCCATAAATTTAAAGATTAAAAACTATCGTTGTAATCTCTTTTATCTGTGGTGTCACTTTTCTCAGTTAACCATAGCCTGGAAATAACAAAAGGAAATTCTCAGAACTAAATAGCTATGTTCATGTGCAGTATTGGAGACTGGACCTAAGCTAGATGCATGTCAGCTAAGGGCTCTTCCACTAAGCCACAGTCTCAGCACTCAGAAGGAAATGTGTTAGTTTTAAATTGTATGCCATGGGGCTGGAGAGATGGCTCAGAGGTTAAGAGCCCTGACTGCTCTTCTAGAGGTCCTGAGTTCAATTCCCAGCAACCACATGGTGGCTCACAACCATCTGTAATGGGGTCTGGTGCCCTCTTCTGGCCTGCAGGCATACACACAATGTATGTATTGTATACATAATAAATAAATAAAAAAAATTGTATGCCATTTCAGGCAGAGTTATTTCTGACACTGTTTACCGACCTACTAATTGTTTAACCACCAGTCATTGTTATTAGAATGACTTACTGCTCTGTGCAGGGGTTGCCTAAGACCATCAGAAAACACAGATATTTACATTACGATTCATAACAGTAACAAAATTACAGTTAGGAAGTAGCAACAAAAACAATTTTATGGTTGGGGTCAGCACAACATGAGGTACTATATTAAGGGTTGCAGCGTTAGGAAGGCTGAGAACCACTGGATTAACAGAAGGCACAAAGTGCAACAACAGTGAGGCTGACAATTCAAACATGCCAAAGGGAAACCAAAGAGCCTCCTTCCAAAGCAGAGCACGCTAGCTCAGGTTAAGATCTACTGTAAAATAAGCTAAGCAGTCTTGAGAGAAATACTGTCATCACAGCATGTGTTCTGATATAACACTCCTGTTTTTCTCTACGATGTTTTATTTGTAAACTACAATAGGTATGTACATACAGGAATGAACCAAGTAAAGAACTTAGTATTATTATAACTACAAGGACCTACTGGAATTTCTATGAATTAGAAGGCACAACATTAACCAGACTTCAAGGTACTAATTAAATGAAAGAATTAAAAATATCCTACTTTGACAGCATTTATGAAATCTGAGAGGGTAAAATCTTCTTTTCCGTGAACAGTCCATCTGTCCCAAATTGTAAATGATATTCCATTTCTATTACAGAAAAATATTAAAAGCACAAGTATTAAAATCTCTTTCCATCAGAAGTAATAAAAAATTTCCTGCAGCTTAGTATTTATGATATGCTTAAAAATTAATTTGTGGGGGTGGGGGAAACATAATTTTTAAAATATTCATTAAATAATATAGGTAACACTTTTACCTGTTTTGTATATTTTTTCAGTGTCTCATTTCAAATATGTCTTACAATGTACCTCTCATTTTCTTTTTAATATTTAGTATACACACAAAGTAATGAGTTTTTGACATTTTCATTCATGTATATCAATGCTCTTTAATCATACACATCACAACCTTGGGCCCCTTCTGATCTTCCCTTTCATTCATATAGTCTCCCTTTTGTTTTTACATCTTACATTTATATATATAGTTGTGTTTCTCTCTCGGTGTGTGTGCATGTGTATGCATGTACATGCATGCACCCCTTTATTTTTAAATAGGGGTTTCATGGTATAGATGTTCTAGTCATCAATAACTGAACATTTGGATTGTTCAAATCATTGGCTGAAATAAATATGCTAGAATGATCATCTTGGCATACATGTAATTTTGCATGTGTGCAAATGTATTTATAAGTGGGAAACACAGCACCTTATCTCATTTGTATGGACTATAGTATTTTGTGCTCTCATGAGTAATATATTAGGACAATAGAGGATTAGCTCTTCCTCACTAGGTGCTTCCACTCACATTTCTGGTGTGGCCAACCTGAAATGTCAGAAACAGGAACTCAAGGAACTGTTTCCTGTTGTCATAAACGTGCAAAATTAGATTCTGCGTTTCATAGTCTATAGAAAGACAAGAAAGTCTTTAGCATTATCCAAGTCAGGAATCCTAATGTATAATGCTAAACGGTATAACAAACAACTGTGGGAAGATTCTCTGGCTAGTCTACTTAGGAGTAATTCATCAGGATGAGGTTTGACTGGGTCCTGAAAGAGCAGGAGGGCTTAACAACAAGAAGAGATGAAAACCAGTACGTTTTCTTCCAAAGGGTAGAAATATTTTCTTTCAATTACAGAAGTCAAACAGACTTTTATACATACCTGATTTCAGTTTTTCTTACTTCAGATGTTTCTGTAAACACTATTATTGGAATGGCTAAATTAAGGAAACAGTTTCTGTAAGCTTCAAAGGGATAACCACCAGCTACTTTGATCATTTCCAGGGCAACCTAGAGAAGAAAAGGTGATCTGATTATCTCAAGAGCTCAATGCTAAAGCTACCTGGGATTTTAATCAGTCTCGTTCTTTGCCAAGGTTCAAGCACTTCTCTGTAAATATTAAGAACAGGTTGTAGTACATACATTTCTTATTTAACTGACCTGTATATTTTTAGTACATTTTACTTTTACTATTCAGACTATTCCATATATAGTGAACAGTTATTTCACCACTTAATCATCCTATTTTCAAAGCAGATACCCTCCCCGATAACTCAAAACTAAAGTGATGTGGGAGTCCCCTCTGTATGTTGTGAATACCACAGGTTAATAAAGAAGCTGCTCTGGGCCTATTGCAGCACAGAGTAGGGCAAGGCAGGAATTCCAAGCAGATAGAGGAGAGAATAGGCGGAGTCAAAAGAGAAGCCATGTAGCTGTGCATGAGACAGACATCGGATGATGGATGAAACCTTACCGGTAGGCCACAATGACATGACACTACACAGATTAATAGAAACGGGTTAATTTAAGATATAAGAGCTAGCCAATAAGAAGCATGAGCTAATAGGCCAAGCAATGTTGTAATAATACAGTTTATGTGTGATTATTTCTGGTATAGGCGGCTGGGAGCGAAAGTGCAGTCTCCGATATAGGGAGATAACAACTCTAACTGTGGAGTACCAGGAGAGTACAGTATAATAAATGGTCACAATAATGATCTGGAGGTACTTAGATACTAAGAATATTTACTTGACATGGAGGCTAACATGATTTCTGCGAAGGGTCGAAGGAAAGTGTCACTCTTGGCCCTGAGCTCTGGGAGGATGGATACCACTTCTCTCCAAGCATGTCTGACTAGCTATCCCTGGGTGCTCACAAGCAAGTACTCCTCAGATTCCAGAACTCTCTCTGGGACTCCAACCTTTCTAGAGGCTGAACTCAAAATGCAGGGGATCCTGAAATATCCCCAGAGTTCCAGGACTTGCTCCTCAGTTAGCTGTTGTGTTGGGTTCCTTCCCTCCACTTCCGCAAACCAAGGGGGAAGGAGATCACTGTCTCTAAGAACAATTATATTCTATCTTAAGCTTATTTTTTTGTTTTTGCTTTTTGAGATAGTGTATCTCTGTATAACAGTCCTGGTTGTTACACACTTACCAGGCTTGCCTCAAAACTCACAGAAATCTGCCTGCTTCTGCCTCCTGAGTGCTGGGATTAAGGGCGTGTACCACTACCGCCCAGCTATGAGCTTTTTTAATACTAAAATATTTTATACATAGATACTTTATATATATAAATATACATTATTATACTTCTAGATATTTCAGAAATATCTTTAAATTTAAATTATAAGATCCATTTTTTTTTATCCTTTCATCTCTAAAAATCTGAGTGGCAAGTTAAGGTTGGAAGATAGAAGCATTTTTAGAAGAATAAGCTTACCAAGCCAGAAACTGCAGCAGTAGATGTTGCTATAGCAGGGATAATTTTACCAGCAATGCGCTTAGTTTTAAACCGGTCAGCTGGTTCAATGCTATACATTTTGGCTCGAAGGTTGGATGCAGCTGTGATGAAATCTATGTGTCCATTATTGTCATCATCTTTTTCAAATGAAAGCACTGCCATCTGAAGGTCACCTGACCAAAGGAACCAGAAGAATGGTCTCTCATTAGTGGTAAAAGTTTTATGAGATAAATAGCTATGTACACAATATGCATATATAAAATTTTCAAAGGACAAGATTTCTGGTAAAAAAAAAACAGTCAAATTACCAAGTTGAAGGATCCATGAAAGTACTGCTCAATTAATAAGGCTATTTATCATAACAATTTGTATATTATTAATCAAATGAAAATGTATAAAGAAGTAGGCAATAAAGAAGTAGGCAACTGAAGTTATAAAGAAACATGAAAATGAAGGCTTTAATATCACCAAACTACAGTTTATAAAAAAATAGTAAATAGTGAAATAAGAGCCATTTGTGATACTAGCTACTGTCAAGTGCATTATAAAACTTTGGTACTCAAAATTTACCTCAAAATATTACTTTGAAACATTTTCTATCTGACAACGAACAAAATCACTTGTTTTTGATTTTAAATATTTTTATATTAGTGATTTTCAACAACATTATAAAGACTATTAACATATTTTTTCCATGAAATTTTACTGGTTCACACATGATATCATAGAACTTTGAGAAGTACTGATTCATCTGATGATAAGCATGCATAAGCAGATGAACAATCAACTCCGCTTTTAAAGAATTAGAGTTCTACTGTGGCAAAGGTGTAGAGTCAGTCTGTGGTGTAGGAGGTTCTTCTTTCTATGTGTTGCTTTCATTGGTTGAATAAAGAAGCTGCCTTGGCCTTTTGATAGGGCAGCCCTTAGGTGGGAGGAGTAGACAGAACAGAATGCTGGGAGAATGAAGGCAGGCAGAGAGAGCTGCCATGGAGCCAGCTGCCAGGTCAGACATGCTGACTCTTTCCCAGTAAGTCATGACCTCGTGGTGACATACAGATTAATAGAAATGGGTTGAATCAAAATGTGAGAGTTAGCCAATAAGAGGCTAGATATAATGGGCCAGGCGGTGTTTAAATGAATACAATTTGTGTGTTGTTATTTCAGGATATAAGCTAGCTGGGTGGCGTGACACAGTCCACCGCTCCTCCATACTACAAGTCTGTATCCCTGGGCAGTACTGGGAAGATTAGAATAGGAAAAGAGGTAGCTACACATACACGGCATGAGGGCCTGAGCTGAGGCTCACAATCTATACAAGTGCTGTGCACACACAGTGAGAATCTGTAATCCCAGAGCTCTAGGAGCTCTAGGAGGTAGACATTGGAGCATCCTTGGAAGCTTGTAGGTCAACTAGCCTGGTGAACGCATCAGGAAAACAAGCAAAGCAGGCAGGACCAGCACCCAAGTTTATCATCTGAACTCCATGTGTGTGCCATGGCATGTGCATGTGTACATATTCATCTATATCCCCCCCCACACTCATTTTCTCTCTAAGAGACTTTTGATAATTCTTCCCCCTAAAGTGGTATGTCTAATAATATGAATAGGTTAATAACCTGACTTTTTATTTTGAGATAGGGTATCACTATGTAGCTTAAGATGACTGTGACTTCCTGATCCTGCTGATCCAGTATGCCTAGCTAATCTGAATCTTAAAAAAAAAGCTATTTGCTTGTGTTTTTAGACCTGTTCAACATCTGAAGCATTAAAAGCAGTAAGAATTACAACACACAGTTAATGTAATTTGGAGAATTAGATTTTAAAACTTGAAGGCAAGGACATGAGGAGAAATATGATGAATTTAATCACAGTTAAAGGACAGAAATTTTATATGATGATACACTCAGCTATATGGCTCCAAGGTATCTGCAATAGGTCCCTTACTTTTGGTGGCTTTGTTAGATGAAATGGCCTTTTCTAGCTGAAAAATAGCATTCCTCTCATCTTCACTGGAGATGGGAACATGGTCCGGCTTCCTTGCAGTTTCGTCTGTTTGAACAACCTTTAAACATAGTACATATGTTTATTACTACTATCACATTTACATCCAGGCTTGACTTTTACTTATGTTTAACCAAATCATAAGAGAAAATATTTGGTCAATTCAATGCCCTTTGATCATTAATCATAATTTATCTCTTTCTTAGTAATATTATTACTGTGTTTGTTTACTATCTATCTTCCTATACTCGCAGGTATATGCTATAATCAGGCTCTTTACCTTGGTCACAGAGAGATCTCCAGTATATCTCAAACAATTTACTTTTCTTATTGGAGCTTGAATTTTTTTTTTTTAACTAAACAGCTTACCTACAGACAGGTTAAAATCCCACAACTAAATTAAGTTGATATTCAAATAGTCTTAACTTTGACAAATCTACATTTGATGAAAATTGCATAATTCAAAGTTCATATAGGAAAAATGAAGCTATTTGCAAAATATATAATATGGGCTTTAAATACTTAGTACATGAAGAAAGTAGTTCTTTTTTATGTAGAATATATCTTCCTTCATACACTAAGTACAGCATCATTAATGAAGCATATGTCACAACTGATTTATCTTTAAGGACTTACCTAGTAGACAGCACACATGAGATGTTTCCAAACCAAAAGAATGTCTTCATCAGTAATTATTAAAGTACTATTTACTTTAAAATTTCAACAAAATATGTTCTGTGACTTTAACTATTACAAACATTTAAGATATATTAAGGAATCAATAAAACAGAAACTTCTGTCTGCCATCATGTCTAATATTCTAGAAGGCTGTGATATCTATATCCAAGGACATGATGGTCTTAAAGCTTCAGTGTGAGCTATTTTAAGGAGTTGTGAAACAGACCATAACTCATATTAAAACTCTCAACTGTGCAGGGAACCCTACTAGCTCTGAATTGTTACAACAGGAGAAGCACTGCAAGCCAGCAAACATACTCAAGTGAGCTTGGGCTTTAGTCTCATTTTACCAATGAGAAATATGGGCTAGAAACTTTTCTTATATATGTGATATAGTTTTATCCTTTATTTGCTACTATATTAATATTTATGTGTTACCTGTCATGAATATTTTATTCAGAAAACTCATTCACTTATGCAAAACTCCACTGACTACAAAGATACTTTTCTATAAAACAAAAATTCAGGACGGCTACACATACCACATCCTTGAGAAAGGTTGCTTTGTGGCTAAATTTTAGAGTATATAAAATAAAGGCATATAGTGAGTCTGTAAAAAAAAATACTTTATAAATGCATGTAAACATATATATATTTCTCATCAAATTTTCTTATTTCATTGCCAACTTCTCAGGTTCTGATGCTTTATAAGCTATTTCCTAGGCATAATTATCAGAACAATTTTCCATCTATTTGGCAGCGTAAACAAGTGCCACAATAGAACCAAAGCTAAATATGTTTGAATGTAATGCAATCTATAGTAGAACACATCACGCTACCGTTATATGGATCCTCAGTGCTGTCTTGCAATCCTCCATCATTCAATTGATTTTTCTACTTTGCTCTCAATTACTGTATACTCCATCTTCATCTTTCTAGCTTATACTGAACTGTTAACGTTACGTCTTATTCTACCTAAGAAACTAGCACTCTTTCCCCAGCTCCCTTCATTGTCCCTGAAAAATTGTCGGCACTACAGTTATGTATAAAGAATCCAGTTCCATCTCATCTGTCTTAGTAGCTACTACCACTGCATTAACACCCCAGCCATCCATCGTTTGTCTATGTTCTTGCAATAACTGACAGCTTTTCCTACTTATACCTTTACTCACGACCATTCATGGTACCAGGTTCTCGGATTAAGGCTGGGAGCTGCTTCTGTCTGTTCAGCACCAGCCCAAGTGGCAGGTCACCCAGAGCTCTCTATTTATAGTTCATCTCTTCTTTGGAATAAAATGTCATTAAGGACAAAGACTGCTCATTATGGGAGTCTCCAGGCTGAGAAAGGCATATACAGCAGTTTAACAACCACTAGCTAGCTAAGTGAATGAACTGCTAGCTTACCTTGTTAGAAGGTTTGAATTCCTGAATTTTAACTTCTGAAAGAATATCCATGAGGGTATCCACTGATAAATCCTGTTTTATTAATAAAAAAAAGTTAATTTTATTAACACATTTTTTTGAACCCTGAATCCGAGGCTAAAAACTCTATTAAGAAAAGGTCCTTTTATCACATTAACTATTTAGCAACTAAACATGTTACCTGAGTTATTTATATTCATTTGAAACATTTATCTCCATTGTACTTATTAGTTAACATTTATCTCCGTTGTATTTATTAGTTAACAACCTTTACATTTTTGTTCTTCCTGCAAAATTCCAAAAAGAAACCACGTACCCATTTCCTTAGTATCAAAGGTTTACCTTTCCTGAGTAACATTATATACTACAAATTAATCAAATTCATACAATGAGAAGCAAGGTACAATAACGGTTCAAGTTTATCTTGATGAACCTGCATCTACATTTATTATTAGGAAGCTCCTATGAAAAACTGAGACATACTGCTTTTGAGGCTAGTTGAGACTTATAACACAAGACTGGCCACTGTTATTTACTCCTAGACCTTTATGTGGTATTTAACTTTCCATCAGGAGTCATCTAAAACAGGCACATCAATGTTAAATACAGATCCAGATTTGGTAGTACATCTGTAATTCCAACAGGTCAAAGGCTAAAGTGGAAGAATCACAAATTTGAAGCCTGTCTCGGAGAGCGTGTATATCTACTTAGTAAAACTCTATTCCAAATATGACAATGACAAAAAACTAAAACCATTTTGTTTTTCTCTCATCAATTTACTTGAAGGCAGAGTTATTTAACTCCAATACGCAATTAAAGAGAAAGCTAACCTATGCACATGTGCTGTCTCTCAAAATTGTATCAAGCGTGCTAGATGTGACACAAAAAAGATGATGTCTAACAGAATGAGTATGATTCTAAGGTACAAAAATCAAAATAAGATAACCCTAGATTTCTGAAAAAGTATAAAAGTTAACATTAAAAGAGAGAAACAGGAAAAAAAGAGGATCTCTACAAAGCATTTTTAAATTGCTATGAAATGTCTCATGGTTTCTAATTCAGAGTAACAAGGATAACAAATGTAAACAGGTCATAAACAGTTTTATTACCTAACGACTGCTTTTCACACATATTATTTCAACATTTAAATTCATAAAGAAAAATATTTTCTATTTACTAGTACTGTAATAAGTAGACAGCTTTTGCAAATTAGAATGGACAGTAACACAACAAAATAAAACGGCCTTTTCCTTTTCAATCCAAAAGAAATGATTCTAGTTGGGCAGGTTATGCATGCCTGTAATAAGAGTACTGATGAAGTGAAGGCAGAAAGATGAGCTCCTGGCAAGTTCCAGCTACACAGTTGCAGTGATATTTTGTTTATGTTTTAACAAATGAAGCTTGCCTGAAGATCAGAGTGCAGAGCTAAGCCACCAGAGGCCAGGGAGTGGTGGCACACACTTCTAATTCCAGGGAGACAGAGGCAGAGGGGTCCTGTTAGTTCAAGGCCACTCAGAGCTACCAGAGATTGAATCTGTCTAAAAGAGAAGCAAAGCTCAGAGATCCTATGCCTTTAATCCCAGCAATAGGGAGGTGGAGACAGGAATAGTATGGCTGGGCAGAGAGAGGAATATAAGGCAGAAGACAACAGTTCAGCACAGTGCAAGGTTTGGTGGAGCAGTGCAGTCTGAGGATCACCCCTTCAGTCTGAGCATTGGTAGAGGTAAAAGATCTCTCTAGTGGCTGGCTGCACTCTTCTCTGATCCTTCAGCTTTCACCCCCTAATACTTGACTCTGGGTTTTATTTATTAAATTCAATTAGAATTTGTGCTACCCAACAAATTCTGGACCAGCCTTAGATGTGTGAGCTCATGTCTCAAAACAACTCAACAAAAGAAAGAATGATCCTTATGATCTAAAAACACATTTCTACACCACCAAACAATTCAACACAGGTTTTGATCACTTGCTAGGCACTGGAGAGTATCTCACCTTTTCTGAAAATGGAATGCAATATACTGAAGCATATAGTTTTGCAGCATTCTGAAGAAAACTGAGATGCCTTTGGAAATGAAAATAAAAAAGCAGTTTGAATGGCAATTTTAAAGAAGATATTTAAGTCAGGAGAAAATACAATCTTTGTATTAAGTCTTAAGAATTACATTTAAAGAATTTGTTTCATAATTAATTTTTACTCCTTTTAATGTTAAGACAATGAAATTCGGCCTACACTAAAACACAGAATAAAATACCAAATTTTCTTTTGAAACAAAAATGCTTATTAAAAACACTCATAATATTCAAGTATTCACTAGCAATACTGTGAAGAAAGAAGTGAAAAAAAGGCAGAATTATTTAGAATACTTGGAGAAAAGTCCTTTTAATGCATTAGAAAATATTTATCAGGTATGAATGAGAATACATTAGGTTTGAAAACAAGCAAAATAATTTACTTTAAAACAAAATGAGTATGTCATATTGGAAAGGCAATTTATGATAATGTCGTATGAATTCTGTAGCAAGCAACTGCTAGGAAATTAAGCAAAGTGTTATTTGTAGAAAGGAAGATTAGTGAAGAAAAGTTAAGTGTCTGATGAGAATATACACATATTAAGTGCCAATCTCAAAACAGTGCACATACAGACCTCCATACATATAAACATTTAATAATATCCAAACATATAATACCTGTATTAATTTAGGCAGCTAGTATTAACTGTATTTTCCACCTTAAGTAAAGCATCTTTGCTTTACTTAGTGTAAGAACATTTATTAACATTTTATTTGCTTATGGGCAAAAGTAGGGGTGACACAGTTTCTAATGGAGTGGACGTTACCAACAATATTAATATTATAATAGTAATAGTAATAGTGGTGCGTAGGAAAGACGTGGCTGGCTCTGCTGACTAGAATGACTTACTAACAGGGAAAGACCTTGCAGTGTACAGCTAAGACATTTACTATGAAAACACACACATATACTTACAAAGTTTCGTTTAAATCAAATTTTATTGGAGAAGGTGGCCTTTTTGGTGACTGCCAAAACAAACCTGATAAAAACAATGAAATATTGTTTTCAACAAATACTGGTCATATGTAATATGGTACATTATGATTTCTTTAATACTTATACTCACTGCCATCTTTTAATCGTGTTTCAAGAGGAAAACAGTGAAGAAGTTGTAGAGCCTGAAAAAAAAAGTAATAAAAAAATCCTATTATTTGTTGCTATCTGAAGAAAAAACCCTGAAATTAAAAAAAATGCTTTGTTCATATTTTCTCAGTCTTCATAAATCAAACAAAACAAACTTTAAAAGATACACAGTGAGGTCTTGTAGCCAGGCATGAAAATTTTTATGTTTTCTCCTGTCCTGTCATTAGAGCTTTCTTATAACAAACATGAATGAATACTGACTACTTCACTTGTTTTGTACAAATGGTATATCCTCCTCATAATTTTGCTTTTTTCTAAGAGCTAATCTTTAGAATAAATATAAACAAATGGCATTCAGCATTTCAAAACACTATAAATGTGAATGGAAGAGGGTAAGAATGTAATATAGATCTGTAAATTAATAATACTTAAATCTAGGTGAAAGATAAATAATGATTACTGTGGACATTATACTCTCATTTCCATGATTCATTTTTTTCAACAGCAATAACAACAACAATAATAAAAATCAATCAAAATAGGTCCGGTGGCTCAGCAGGTAAAGCTACTTACTGTCAAGCACAGTAACCTGACTTTGATCCCTAGGACTCACATGGTGGATGGAAATGACTCCTGTAATTTGCCTTTTAACCTCCACATGAGCACACCCCAACTTTCAACAAAACAAATAATTAGAAATGTCATATTAAAAATAAAACCCCAACCAAACAAAAACACAGTCACAAAAGATATAAACTAAAAAGAGTAAAGAGAAACAAAAGAAATCATGATAAAATCAGGTCTAGTTCCTGGTGAGATGTAAGCACATTTCTCTAAAAAGCACACCATGTAGGAAAGGAAAAGACAAGTGTGTACTTCAAGACTGTGTTTAAAAGATGAACGCATAAGTAAAGGCCTAAGGAAGGGATTAAAAAGCAGAGGACATAGTTTGTTAGCTATGTGACTGCAAGCAAGAACAATAGGTAGCGTTACTGAATACTTGGCCTACCCTAAATGCTTTATATGGAGTAAATTACTTAACGCCTACCGCTACACTGTGAAATGTATGCTTAATCGTTTTAGACAAAACACATAACATGTGTTTATGAGTTACAATTGGAAAATGTAAAATTCGAACAAAATTTCCATCTGATTTATCAGTCCCTTGTTTCTATTCTGAACGAACTTCTTTAGAAAGGGAATTAATGCATTCCTATTACCTAAAAAGAAAAGTTATCCAAAACCCAGTTTTGTACTGAGCGTCAAGTCAATGTACAGCTGACAATCAAGCCAGTAAGAGAAAACTAAACGCTTTAATTAGTAGTATTCAAAGAGAAACTGGTCATATGCCTAGTTTTTACTCTCAGCTAACTTGTTATTTATTTGTGAAAGGCCTGGTCAAAGAAAAACAATAGACACTTTAAGTCAAGGATGGTAGTAATAAATAAGCCAAGGACAGATGTCTCAGAATGGATACCTACCTTATGGTTAAAATATTTTTCAAACTTCAGTCTTGCTAATTCTACACACTGGGGCCAATTTCTAGGTCTTCTGCTAAGTAGCTTAATAGCTTGAAAACAACCTTCTAAACTCTGTCCATTTTGCATTTTCTAGAAGAAAAGGAAAACAGAAAATAAAACACTTTCCAATTACAAGCATAAGCACATTCCAAAAGTATGAGTCAAAGCGCAAAGATGAATTCACAGGTTTAGTATTTTAATTTTACCCCCCTCATTTTTTTTCTTGCCTCAAGCCCACATCTCTCATTCTTTCACTCCCCGCGCCCCCATTATGAGTAGATTAAGAGCGGACAGCAAATGAAATATTAGATTTGGTGTTTCTTAATTTACAACACACCTTCATGTTTTCCTATGTGTAAGATACTAAGTACCCAAGAAGTCTTTAGTATATGGAGTCCCAGGAATAGTAGTTAGTACAAACTTGACCTTTTAAATTGTGTATGATAAAGAAATTCAAGGTAGCACCTTATTATGAGAACAATAAGATTAGTGTCCAGTCATGATTAGTTTTTCTTAATTAACCTGAACTTTGTTCCCGCAGAGTTACCAACCCTTTGATTACCTGTTGCTCTCTTAGCAATATTATCACACTCTCATTAGGTTGAACAACAAAAACTAATGTTTGAAGGCCCAACAGTGACAATGTCATATAGTTTCATTAAACTAACAAAGGCTATCAGTGACCCAATTCAAGATTCTCCATGACATTTCACTGTGATGAACTTTTTGACCACTCTTATTTCTGTAGGAAGGTTTTCCTATTTTCAAGTACCTGGAAAACAAGGTTATAATGACAAAGTATTAAGTCTGTAGTAAAAGGCATTGACCTTTACCTGTAAGACTTCTTCTGCAGAAGGATAGGTTTGCCAAAATTTGTTAAACAATGAAGGCTTGTGGGAAAAGGAACTTTCAAACTGTAAAGGAAAAAAAGGTTACAAGTATATCTAGAAGTTATAATATTGCCTTTTCTAATTCAGAGAGGACAAGTTTATTAAGAATTTTTACCTTGTCTCTTGCCCACTGGATAGTATGTTCGATAGCAGCTGGAAAGGACTTCAGAGTACAAAATGGTATTTCCTCTTCTGGGGGGTCCCGCTATTGAAAAATAAAAATCCCATTATTATTTATTGCTGGGTGCTTGTGTGGTGTGACAGAAAATGACATGTAAAATTTTACAACATTACTTCCTACTTTGGAAAGTGATTCAAGAATCCTTAATATATAAGTTCTCTGCATACTCCAGGCCTCTACATGAAGAAAAACATCTGAGAATCAAGCTTGGTGTTTTCCTAGAGGAAATGGGTATTAAATAAATGGGGAAGATTAAGGTGTCTCACTAGAAGCAGCACCACTAAAGATCTCCTTGTCTATTAGACCCTGTGTGTACAGCCTACTCAGCCAAAAATGACTCAATTTATGCCTTTCTACTTAGAAATATCTATTATAATTTGCTGATATATAAGCTATTACTAACTTCTTAAAATTCAAAGAGGGATACTATCAATAATATTAAATTGTGTTTTACAAGGATTTTAAATTTTAAAAAATGGGAGAAATTTTAGCAGAAGTAGTAGAATTAAAGAATTCCCTACTGTGAAAATCTTCCCATGGGATTTTACATATCATCATTTCCGTCCTGTTTCATACACTAATTAAACATATTTTAATCTACTGTATTATCATCATTACATGTACCAATGTACCTCATGAAAGAAAATGGGAAAACAGTAAACCCTAAGAATTAAAAAAATTTACTAACTCAAACATATTCCTTAAATCAAGGGACATTGATACTTATAAAAACCATATACCTTGAATTTTTTTTTTTACCTGAATTGTCCATTTTAAAATTACAAAGCCTACAATTATTTCCTAGACCCAGAGTCTCAACTTGAGCAATATTGTAAAATCATTTATGGGGGTCAAAACTGTTACATTTTACCATGTACCTAAAATACACAGACATATCCATACAGCTTGGTTCCACCACTGAAGAAATCTGAATTTTCCAGGTAGATTCTGGGAAAATTACCAGTTTTCACAAGTATTTCTACTTAATTATTATTTCTAATTTCTAATAATAATAAATTCTTAATAAGGATAAACATTAGAAATGAATACACAGCTATTATACTTGTATTCTTTATATGCCAGCCTGTATCTTATGCACTAAAACCAAAAGATCACTAAGTGGATATGATTTCAAGTCTTTGGTGACAGTTCTATTTTCAATACAAAAGTTAAATTGTTTCTAAAAGCTTTTTAAACTCTAGGGTTATCAGAAAACAGCTTAGAAGTTCTGAGAGATAGTGAAAAGATTATTACAGAAAAGTCAAATACTTGTGATGATTTCTAACAATTGGATTTAGGGACCAGGGAGCTAGCTCAGTTCACAGAAGGCTGTGTGAGCCTGAGGGCCTACTTTTGTTCTCGAAACCCATGAAAAAATGGGTGTGGAGGTCTGTGCTTGTAATCCAGTACTGAGAGGCAAAGCCGGGGGGGGGGGGGGGGGTGAGGGGGAGGAGCTTGAGGGAATGGTAGGGGGTGATAGCAATGGGGAATCCTTGGCACTTGCTCGCTAGTCAGCTGAGACAAATCTAGGCTTCCTGAGGTCAGTGAGAGGCCCTGTCTCAAAAACTAGGAGTACAATAGAGAAAGACACCTGTCATTGAACTCTGACCTTCACACAGGGGTCCCCTTGTACCCTTAAAGCTTGGGTTCAACAGATTTAAAAATGCAGATGCACATACAACCTGACTGTCAGATTAAAACCAAGATCAATAAAACAGACTCAAATTTACTGATTCCTCAATGAAGACAAAATTATGACATAAAAAGACAGACATTTATTGAATATACTGACTTACGTGACTATTATAGGATTCAGTCAATTGAGGTACAATAATTTCTGTGTGTCCCTTTGTGCCCATTGTTCCAGAATCTAGGAGAGGCCGGACATTTGCTAAGCAACGGCTATTTGGAGACAAAATATGCAAAAACAAAGACAAAAGTGAGCAATAAATAGTAAAGAGAGGGCAGTTCCTGTTGTTTATTTAATATTCCACATGTTGATAATTTCTGAACACTCTGTTGTAGGAAACAGAACATGGCCCATGTAACAGTTCTACTTCCTAGTTCTATTACATATATAAAACTTGTTTTCAACCTAGTAATTTTTGATTCTTTCTACTTATTAAATTCTGGAACTTTTAAATGTCTATTTCCACCTTAATTACTAACTATGTTATTATTATTCATTCAACAACTGACTTTATAAATCACATTGAATGAAATCAGATGACTGGCACTGAAGATATAGTGGTGGAAAAGAAATGGTCTCTGGATGAAAGATTTAGTGAAGAAACAAACATTAAGTAAACACATATGTAAAAATAAAAAGTAAGTACCACAATGAAAAAGTATTAAGAAAGCAGATAACATCTGCTTTAAGAAAGATATTTAGGCTGAATCTGAAAGATAAGGGAATAACTTAAGGGAAAGAACAGGCAGGTACAATTGGGGAGGAAGAATTCTGGAGGAAGAGAAATACAATTTCCTCATGCCAAAAAACAATTTAGTTCCTAAGGTAAAAAGGCCTTTCAAGACCCTAGAGAAGGCATAGAGAGCCAGAAAAAAGGAGAGCCAGGGAAGACTGGGCACATTAAACATGGGAGCAATGGCCAGGTAGTAGGTATTTTATGAAGAACATTTAGGCTGTTTTACCAATACCGAATTCTTCTGGATACACTAGGAAACCATCAGCATGCTTGAATTTGAGCAGTACTATTAGAGTGACATAAAAAATAACCAGAAAATTGGTAATTTTCCAAAAAGTGAGGGTGAAAAACAAAACTAAAAATGGAAAGTAGTTCTTTATGCACTTGAATCTCAAGAACATACCTGTCTACATATCTCCTGGCTTCCACATTATCTAGTGCTGTAATAATGATATCTTGCTTAGTGTAAAATTCATCACTGTATATAATCTCAGTGGCAGGACAAACTTTGTTCAGGTGTGCATCTATTTTTAATTGAGGATTTATTTTCAGAGTTGCTTCAGCAGCAGTATAACTTTTAGGTTTCTAAACAAGTAACAAATAAAAACAGAAGGAATAAATGTTAAACAGAAAAGATGAACTATGACTGAATCTACATATAGTAATCATTTGGAATATATATGAGGTGACAGCAAGGCAATGACACTAGCTCAAATAATTTACATCTAAACACCCTTCATTGTTTAGCAAAGTGTTTTAGAGAGTTTAAAAATATTCAAAAATGCTATTTAAGTCTTAAAAACAATTTTTTAAAAATTAACAGTTTTATTAGACATCATTGAATCATTGTGTTATTTCAAAGGCATGAAGGTCCATTTTGAATACAGGCTCTGAATCTATATTCCTTTAGAGCAGCTTCTGAATTTGGGCATCTGATCTAATAATGGTCTTTCTGTCTCTATGATGATATAACATCTTTTATTTCTTACTGTAAAAATCAGAAGCTCTTAGAGCTCAGGAAATTAATAAAGAGGTCTTCATTGTTCACCTAGAGATAATACACAAAGTGAATTGTTTTAATCGACATTTTAATTCACAAGAGGCTCCATTGCCACGTCCTCTGTTTTTATACGCGTAAGAGGACATCAGGCTAACTATGACATCTGGTGTGGTCACATCTGTTCATAGCATACCTAAACTGCATTTCCTAAGACTGACAATGAGTTGACAACACAAGGGAAAAATACGTTTTTGATTAATACATTTCTTTCTTTTCTATACTGTTACCATGAAACTGACTAGCCTTTACTGTGTAGACCGGGCTGGACTTGAACTCAATGCCCTTGAGAGTATTGATTAAAGCAATGAGCTACCAAGCACTGCCTGTCTCTTTTCCTGATTTAAACATTTTAATCTTTGAAAAGACTAGTAGTCCTTCTACAATAAAAGGGGATGTTAAATAAAAATAGCACAGCAATTTAAAATTCTAACCCTTAAAACTTACCCGTTTTGTAACAAAAAGAAACAAGAAGTAGAGTTAAAATCTGTGCTTTCAGGTCTGATATTAGAGGGCTTGTTTACGGAAACACTGTGGAGACTACAAAAGTACTACACGTTTTCCAGCTCAAATACTAACATCTAAAAATCAATGCAAAAGACAACTTTATTATGCATAAAAGGTAAATTTTTATTTTCTTCATTTTGTTCTATCCAAAGAACATGTTGTTCCTTTCCTTAAGAGTCTAACAAAGGACAACCATTATCTATTTATGAGAAGAAACATTAACAAACCTGTATGTGATGTGGACGAAACAGGAACTGTCTGTTTAGGTTGGATTTTTCTATCAAATCAGGATCTGTAACTGTAACCTTTTATCGGAGGAGAATAAAACAAATAAATCTGCTTTGCATTTTTCACTAAGACTGGAACAGTACCCTCAAATTATTTTTTCTAGTAAAAGTCATTACAAAAGTAAAATTCTGAAGTTGTCAATAATGTGCTATCATAGATTTAATTCCAAATAATATTTAGTCAATGAGCATAGTCCAACTAAGGCAAGATCTATAAACTATAAGGCCGATGAATATTTTTTAAAATAATTTTTATGTCTGTGGCTATTTGCATTCTCAGGGCAGAGTCAACCAGCTGTCACAGATTGATTTCATAGGCCTAAAACACTTGAATTTAGTCTCTTAAGAATGCGTAGATTAACCCCTAAAGATGAAAGGAAACAAAAGCTCAGTTAGATTTAAGAAGACTGGACTAGGTACAGTGCTGCTCAGCATGGGTTCAGTTTCAGTGCTGACCGGTGTTCGCGCACTGATTTTTCTTGTAGTAATTATCCTGATCTATGTGCCTACTTTTTTGTGGAATTTTATGATAAAGAGTTATCTTTTTCAATTTAACAACTACAAATATTATGGTTGGGATACAGTGTCTACAAAAAGGCTCACTGTGTCTTTGATTCTGGGCTTTTGAGATATGAAGCTTTGCAAGTCAAACATTTTTATGTAGTTCCAAATTTGGGAACATATCACTTAATAAGCTACTGCGGAGGCTGAAGTAGAAAGATTTTAACTACAAGGCCTGCCTAAACTACAAAGTAAATTTAAGGCCAGCTTAGGCAATTCAGCAAAAGACTGAAAAAAAAAAAAGGGTTGGAATACAGCCTAGTTTTGGTGGATTTGACTAACATGTGCAAAGACCTAGGTTCAATTCCCCATAGAGAAAAATAATCCTAAAATTAGCTTTAAGTTATCTAAACTTTCCATGTTCTAACTAAACAATTTAGTAAGATTAAAAAAATTTTTTTCCCAATTTTAAGTCAGATAATCCTAAAAAATTTTAAAAATGAATCATTTCACGTACTTGAATCTAAGAATGCATGTTCATAAATTTTATGGCTTATCCTTCACGCATGTCTATATCATGGAAAAGTCCTTACATTTACATGTCACATACCTTTACTCTGCCCTTTCTGAAAGACAATTAAACACAGAAATGTAGGCTGACAGTCGTTTCTTCCCTTTCATTATGAAGCTAATTTCCATTACTGTGCTGCACTGCTTCTTACTCAGATGTCTCTTCTAGAACCTCTCCCTGAACACTGTCAACCTCACTATTATTACATCTGCTTTTAAATCTACTGAGTGTACAGAATCTATTTTGGAAAATTGTCAATGTTCCTTTTTGTTTTGTGTTCCTTCTTTCTGTATCATTTTTAAATTTAAAGATTTTTTAATGTAGATTTTTCTTTATGATGGCTTTTTTTTAAATTACAAATTATTTATTTATGTGTGTGAGCACACATGCACAAGCCACCTAGGGCATACATGTGAAGTGAGTGTGTGTGTATGTGTATGTTCATGTTGTATGGGTAAGTACATGCCAGGGTGCATATGTAGAGTCCAAAGGATAACTTGCGGGAGTCAGATCTCTCCTTCTACCATGTGGGTCCTTAGGATTAAAATCAGGTTGACAGGCTTGGTAGCAGCATCCTTACTTCATGAGCTTCATCTCACCTGGCAGGGGTTCCATATTTTAAAGTGTAAATCATCAATGGATAATGTTAGTTATGCATAGTCTACGAGCTCTGGGTTTATAGGGAAAGCTATGACTGAATTTTACACCTGTTTAAGACTGGAGAATTCAATGGCCCTAAATTTTCTATAATAACATCTCTGCTTGAAATTTCACCCAATATTAACACTGGATCCATATATGGGTATGGAACATGGTCTAAGAGTCTTATTTTCTGGTGAGTGATTTCTCTTTCTACTTGACATCACAGATAGCAAGAAAAAATGTATCTGGTGTTTAGCTCAAGGTTTATTTCTCCCTTGATTCTAGGTACCTGGGGATTTCTCTTTCCATCTTGACTGTCTGTGAACACTTACAGTTTTGTTATAGAAAGTCTCTGTGCTGAGAATGACAGTGGCCTGCCGACATTACACGCTTTATTTTGCTGTCTGATGTCAATAGATTTCTTCACTACAGCTCTTCTCTAGACCTTTGCCTACTAAAAGCACTGTTACTGTTCATGCAGTTAAAACATTCAGGTGGGCCAGGTGGTGGTGGCACACGCCTTTAATCCCAGCACTCGGGAGGCAGAAGCAGGTGGATCTTTCTGAGTTCAAAGTCAGCCTGGACTGTTACACAGAGAAACCCTGTCTCGAAAAACAAAAACAAAAAAATTCAGGTGACCCACAAGTTTATAGTAAAGGGATTTTTCTTTTCTTTTTTTCTTTTTAAATCAAATGACTTTTAAGCCAGTAGACTCGTGGTTTATGGAGCACAGTTTAGGAAATGCTAAGCATGGAAAATATAAATATGTACCTACTTATAGCTATGATAATAATGAATCCCTTGTAAAACTAGAACAATAAGACAAAATGTAAATTATCATCTACTTTTAGGTTACCTGTGTAGTGTCATTGTTATTTACCAAGTTAAATATATGAACTTCGTAGTTACCAAGATAAATATATGAAGTCAGTAATGAAAATTTTTATCTTAAAAGGTAAAATCACTACTAAAAAATATTTTAAATGCCATTATTTTGCAATGAACTCAGTCTGAGGAATTTTAATACTGTATGCCAAAGTATCTACTATTCCTACTGTCTGAAACTCACCATTTAAACTGTATTAGCTCTCTGCAATTTGTTAATGTTATCTCTCATGTTTAAATATTGTTAATATTTAACAATAGTATAACAAAATAATAACAGGTTTTCAGTTTGCAAGTCTATGACAATAAAGGTTCCTTTAATTTTGATTTAGATGGTGACTACAAAAGAAAAGATGGCCCATTTTCAGTTTCTGAGAATTTCAGAAAGTTAAGAACAGAGAAACACAGAATTTGTCACTTAAAGTGACCAGAAGACAACTAAAATCCTCCAATTCTTAGTTTAATGATCTACTTGAAACATAGGCTGGAATAGTCAAAGACAGTTCAGGAAAGTGTAGCACCAAATACAAACGTGGAACTCTCAAAGCCTTGTATCTTACCAATCCTTCCTCTCTGCTTGTACCAACACCCAGTAAGGCGAAATTTTTTAACATTTCACAGCCTATGGCACCACATCCTACCTATTGAAGAGAATAAGAGTATAAATGTCAGACGATAAAACTATGTCTACTCAACAGAGAACAATTTCATCCAGTTTTCTTTTAAGTGCTATTACAATAAAAACTATTTTAAAAATGACCATTTGTGATTCACTTATGATAGATTGTACTTCTACAGGTTTCATAAGACCTTGTAAGTGTCTCAAAGGAAAAAAAAGCACAAATAAGGAGAATGTACTATTTATAATACTTCCTCTACACAGAAAACGCTGAACACAGAACTCATTTTTTACACAGGATAGAAAACAATGGCAGAAACACAACAAAGGAAAACCCACCCAAACCCAGAATTACTCTATGAAATTTTTTTTTTTTACTTTTATAATTGTCAGTTTATCTGAAAGGTGAAGTTTAAGACAATTCTACTAAGAATTTTAAGTAAACAGCTATTTGAAACTGATTATAAGGAGTTCCATCTACATGCAAAATCTCAACAGCAATTATTAATTTTTAAAATATTACTTTATAGAAATGACTGTTAAAATCAAGTATTACTTTTAAGCCTTGTCAAGAAAGTTGTGCTCGTGAGAAATCGCTCTCACACTGCACTAAGACATTTTAAAAAGAAAATACAGGCTGGAGAGATGCTTCAGCAGTTAAGAGCACTGGCTGCTCTTCCAGAGGTCCTGAGTTCAATTTGGAGCAACCACATGGTAGTTTAAAACCATCTAAAATGAGATCTGGTGCCCTCTTCTGGCCTGCAGGCAAGACATGCAGGCAGAACACTGTATACCTTTGTTTTTTTTAAAAAAGAAGAGAATACATTTCTTAATTTAGTGAGGAAAAAAACCCCACATTCTTAAAGTACTTCTGAAAAATCATTTAATGTTGAAAGTTATTATATTCAGATTTTATATTGAAATGCATATTCCTTGGATTATGAATTGGCTAATGTTTTATGGAAAGGGCCAGAGAGTCAGTATCTTAAGCTCTGGGGGTTATACAACTTGTGAGTCACTCATTGAGAGCCAGCTGTCGACAGTCAACAGCAGTTGAACACACTTCTTATTCCCATTCTTATTCATACTTACTAGGAAGACACTCAGACTGTGAAGCTTCTGACATAATGTATCTCCAATGCAGGCTCGCAAGGCATCATATCTATCTCCTCTGGAGAAACATTTACCAAGAAAACAGAAAGGCACAAGAAATAAATTTTATTATTTTTAATAACAATTTAGTATTGTGTTTTAAAGGAGAATCTACTGTAAGAGTTTCCTCCATCCCTTCTCATGCCTAAACAAAGATCCAGAGGTGGATGAAGCTAAGAGGGAAAGGTTGCTGCCAGAAAGGAGCCCCTCATTGGTGATACAAAGCCAACAACCCTGAACCCAAACACACACAAGCCACACTAACTGCACTTAGCAGAGTGTGTTTATATATTTATGCATATATATACAAAGCAAATTAGAAAAAGAGGCCATCAATTTAAGAGGGAGTGAGGTACACTGACAAGGTCAGAGAGAGGACAAGGAAGGGGGAGTTGATGTAATTATATTTCAATTAATCCTTTTTATATAAAAATTTTTCCTTAATTCATGAGAAGAGCTACTTTCTTTGAAAGAGAAAAGACCCTACCAATATCCAAATGACTTAAGTAAAGATGACTTTAATTTATAATAGAGGATCCATTCTAAGATCATCAGTGGATTCCTGAAACTTTGGATGATACTGATCCCTAAGCATAATAAATTTTATACTATACATAATTTATAAACTTATAACACCACACACTGTGGTAATATCTGCAGGCTGAATATCAAAGAAAAATTAACACATTTCTTTCCACTTCTTTATAATGTTGTGGTTAGATTATTTCTTCTTTCTAAAATTATTTATTTACTTTGTTTTACGAGGCAGGGTTTCTCTGTATATTCCTGGTTATCCTAGAACTCATTGTGTAGACCAGGCTGGCCTCAAACTCACAGAGATCTGCCTGCCTATGCCTCCCAAATGCTGGGAATAAAGGTGTGCACCATCACCATGCCCAGCTAAAACTTATGTTTTTATTTAGTTTTGGCTTAGTTATTTTTAGTTGTGTTGAGACTGGATCTTGCTTATTATGTCCAGGTTTGTCCTGAACTATGTGCATGGTCACTACTGCTAGACGTACCAAATTTTTACAACCTCAATGCAAAGCTTTTTTGTTTTAATTAACATTTTTCCTTTATTTTACCTATTGACCAGTCTTCTCTTCTTCCTCTCCTCCTATTCCCCTCCTCCCCCATCCACCCATTCCTTCTCTGTCTCCATTCAGAAGGGGGCAGGCCCTCCCATGGGCAGATCAAGTTGCAGTAGGACTGAGCTCCTCCCACTTTATAAAGGCTGGGCAGGGAAATCCAGCATGGGAACAGGGTCCCAAAAGCCAATTAAGTACCAGAGACAGGTCCTGATCTCACTGCTAGGAGCCTTACCAAGAGATCAAGCTACATAAGTGTCACATACATACATACATGGAGAGGGCCTAGTTCGGAACAGAGCTATAGTAGTAAAAACAGCTTGGTATTGGCAAAAAAACACATGTGGATCGATGGAATCACAATGAAGACATTGATATAAATCTACATCCTATGAACACCTGATTTTTGACAATGAAGCCAAAAATATACAATGGAAAAAAGAAAGCATCTTCAACAAACAGTGCTAGCATAACTGGATGTCAACATGTAGAAGAAGGGAAATAGATACACATCTATCTCCATGCACAAAACTCAAATCCAAGTGGATCAAAGACCTCAACATAAGTCCAGTTACACTGAACCTGAGAGAACAAAGTGGGAAGAAGCCTTGAATGCATTGGCACAGGAGATCACTTTCTGAATAGAACAGCAGTACAACAGACACTGAGATAACAATTAATAAACGGGACCTCCTGGAACTGAGAAGATTCTGTACTGCTAAGGGCACTGGCAATAAGACAAAAAACGGTAGCCTACAGAATGGGAAAAGATCCTCACCAACCCTATATCCAACAGAGGGTTGGTCTCCAAAATATACAAAGAACTCAAAAAACTAGGCATCAAAATACCACATAATCGAATTAAAAAATGGCACACAGATCTAAACAGAGAAATGGCTAAAATACACTTAAAGAATTGTTTAATACCCTTAGTCATCAGGGAAATGCAAATCAAAACAACTCTGAGATATCATCTTACACCTGTTTTGTGATTTTTTTAGATAAAAAACATTGATTTTTCTCCTATAAAGACTGCATGTTACTTTCTTCTCCTTGGTATATTAACACTGCCATCACCACCACTACTGCATTTGAAGCACATTGTTAACTTCAAACAACCACAAAGCTTACTCTGAACATGAAAAACTCTGCTATCAATAGAGATAACATCTAAAGGCAGACAGAAGGATGAGTCACGCCCCGAAAAACACAGTGTGCATTGTCATCACTCTATACCCAACTATATGGAATTTAAATTTATCAATAGTTATTTGTATACTTTTCCATTTCTTAATTTTTGATATTTTACAAGTAACTAAAATATTAGGAAGTTAAACTGCAGATAAAGAGGAAAGAACTGCTAAGATCGTAATATTTAAAAAAGTTCTTAGCAGAATCTTAGCAGGCATTTGGAGTTACTAACTCATTTAAACTGAAGGCAAATCTCTGAGAGATGTGGTTTTCTGGCATAATAAAATCTCTAAAGTTTTAACCGATTTTGAAAAAGACTTATAGCCTCAAATGGAGAATGGTTTATATATTTAAAAAAATGACATTTATCAATCTTTTACACTAATATTATGACATCTGAATGTTAATTATTCTCAATGCATACAATCTCCTTATCATTATGGATCATGTATTAACAAATCATGACACTACTATAATATTTACCCACTAGGCAGGGAAGAAACAAGTCAAGAAGAAAAACATCAGGAGGAGTGACACCTAAGACAGACACATGTTTATGCAAAACTGCTGAGTCTCTTGCTTCTTAAAGAGATACTAAGAAAAAAATTAGACAGATTTTGAGCATTACCGTGGGAGGAACTCTTCACGACCAGGACTGCTTAGGGATTCGACAGTATCTGCTGCTTCAAGATACAACTGAGAAAGTAAAAAAAAAAAAAAAAAAAAAACTATGCATAAAACTTAAATCACTAAAAATAAATAAATAAATAATAAAAAATTCCTGCTTTTCTCTGATAGTTATTTAATCATGAGAAGAGATAACAAAATGGCAATTCACTTTAAAATATTAGAAAAATGTTTATAATATATATCCTTAAAAAAACCTGTGAAACCCGAAAGAACTGTTACAAAGTCTAATTCAATTCATATCACTCATCCATCCTAAGGGTAATTTGCTTTTTAATCTTCAGAGGAAGTTTTACCTCAAATTCTGTTTTTCATAACTACAGAAAACCTCTGGAAGTCCTTTTCAATTTTAATTACATTTGAACAAGCAATACGATTCGCTTGGGAAGAAAGTACCCACTCTGAACTTACTTTCCAACTGGATATATTTTATGTCATCTTTAACCATATACATAATTATAGAAGAAAAGATCCAGGAAGACAGTTTCAACATTTTTAGTACAAAAAAGAATTTACTTCAATAACAATTAAAAGAACTCAGCCTTACTCATATTATAAAAAACTCATTTTAAATTTAAACATAACCAAATGTTTATCTTTATAAAATAACTACATTAATAGCATAATTTATATTTCATATGATGTTAACTTCCACCAACTTGTTATCTATTTAAAATAATTTAGCAGAAAAATGGTACGTGTGGGTGCAATGTTAAAAACTCAAACAGAAAAGACCTGAAGAATGTGTATAAACTTTTCACCAATCAGTTTCCTTCTGGTAACAGATGGGAGTGTTTTTAGTGCTTGTGATGTTTTTTATCTTACATGGCTCTTATATTTATACCATTCATACATCCTCCATCTTTAGGCAATATCAAGAACGAAGATGGCAAAATTTCTACAGAACAAGTTCAAGAGCCCTGGGAGTCCCCAAAAGCTAAGTGAATGGTAATAAAGAAAAACTATAGCATGGAAAATTTATTATTTTTATTTTACGTGATAGAAAATACATCTGAGAGAACAACTGGTTTATATCCCAACAGACAAAATATATTTACCTGGTAGTTCTGACTAAACAATTAAGTTTTAGAATTTCAATTATGAAATTAAGTCACTTGCCTTTTCTTTTCTAATATATTTATACAACATTATAATTAACAATGCATTCATATTATGGATGGAAATACTCAACCTAAAATGTAAAGAAATAGGAAAGAACTGAACTAACCCATTGGCACAAAGGAGAAAACTTCCCTGTCACAGCTTTTAATACTTCTTGGCTGGCAACACCCCCCACTGCTGCAGCAAGAGGGGGTAAGCAGCCTTGAGCAGTCCACGAGAGCCAGTGCACAATGTCATGATTCACTTCAGGCTGAAACACAAACCACAGACCACAGCAATATGAACAGTATGCTCACGGTACCCGTGACTTCAATGACTAATTACCAATATTATTGGAATTTAACTTCAAACAAATACCCCCAAACGACTTTATTTCCTTCCTAAATAAAAATATTTTAATCTCATGATAAAAATACCAATTTTCATGTTGCCTTAAGAAGCTTTTTTATTTAAAAGCCTCTATTCACTCTATTTGCTTTTCTGACTGTAGTCTATTCTACCATTTAGAGTAAAATGATTATCTACAATTTATAGCTTTTGCTAAAAGAAGTCCTACAAAGCTAGCTACATAAAAAAAATTGGAATTTTAAGTTTATAAAACTAAAGAAAAAACTTTAACCCAAAAAAGTAAGAATAAGTAAAGAACAACAAACAACAACAACAATAAAAATGACAGAACAAAAACGTTTTCCAAAAAGGTTTTCTATTTTCTCTTTTTGGTGTGCGTGTGTGTATAACCTTTACACACACACACATAGCATCAGGTATACATCTAGAAACTAAAACTTTAGATTTGTGAGGAAACACTAAATTCTCATTTTGAGCACTGCAGAACAATAGGGCAGGGAAAATCCTCTTAGGAGGGTACCAAGATGTGACCTGTGCAGAAGGGACTTCTGTGGTTCTGAACTTGCTCCCTGGTACAATGGTTGAGAATCATCCTCAGAGAGGTCTTCTTCTTCTTCTTTTTTAAAATCAAGTTGGACTTTCTGTTGTTGTTTTGTTAATACACCTCTAAGCCCAAAGGTCTCCCCATCTACACTGGCTAGGCAAGCACCCTGAGAATCAGTATGATCCAGGTCTGTGTGATGGGAGGTCCACCTGCACTGCAGAAGGAAGTAGATGGCAAAGCTGGGAAGCTAGGCATGAAGGAATCCTCTGCAAGCATTTCACCAGCACTGAAGGCTTCCGCCTGACTGCTTTCTACCCGATCTCTGAGCCCCAGAGACACTGTAGAAACACACAGCCACTGTTTGGGCACTTCTCACGGCTGTGCTGCAGCAGGAGAGCACCTCTGACGTCAAACAGCATCTAACCAGAAAGTCCTAGCTTCAGCTGAGAGAAGCAGTGTGAGCACTGTGGCTCCAGCCTTGTGTACTGCTCAGTATGAGCACGCAGAGACAAGAATTCAGGAAGCAGTAGTCAGAGAAACACAGACGTGAGAAGGCCAGGTCAGGACCGAGCTGAAGACAGCTTGCCCCAGTCTAATCTCCTTGGAGTTCAGAGAGAAAACAACTTACTGTACTATTCTCTTGTCCCCCACATCAAGCACACTGCAAAATGATAAGCCTGAGGGAATAAAAAGCAGCAACTCCACCAACTAACTCTTCAGCAAGGAAGAAACACTTTCTGTTGCTTTGTTTTAATTCATTATCTACTACACCAATACCTTCTATTTTCCCATCATATCTTGCTTTCTATCTTTTTCTTTCTCTATCGTTTTATTTCTTATTTTTTAATACTTTTACATCTTAACTCATCCTAATTCCTAAAGTATTTCCTGTCTTCTATTAGGTGTGTAATTTATATTCTAATTGACTTGTTTTAAAAACTTTATGCGTCTGGTTCACTCTTGAATTGTTACTGGCATTACTATGGTCAGCTCTCCTTGAGCAGCAGTGAGGATTAAAAGTTCAAGAGAAGAATTCCCACAGACACCATCATACAAAGCCAGAAAAAGACATATTTTCTAACAGATGTTCAAGTCAAATGTATAAACACAGAAATATGAACAGCAAGACAACCCAATAATTGAAATCAAAGAAAATGAAGTGGTACTAGAAGTAACGCAGATCAGAGTTATAACACAGATGTTGTGGGATAATGCTCTCGTACATTGTGAAGATTTGTCACTCGTACTGGCCAAATAAAACGCTGATTGGCCAGTATCCAGGCAGGAATACACACACACACACACACACGTATGTATGTATGTATGTGTGTGTGTATGTATGTATGTATGTATGTACAGGTGGGGCAACCAGACTAGGAGAATTCTGGGATGAGGAAAGGCAGAGATGTAGTCACTAGCCAGATGCAAAGGAAGCAAGATGAGAATGCCTTACTAAGAAAAGGTATCAAGCAATGTGGCTAAACATAGATTAAGAATAATGGGTTAATTTATGTTGTAAGAACTAGTTAGTAATAAGCCTGTGCAATAGGTCATACAATTTATAATTAATAAAAGTCTCTGTGTGTTGTTTGGGACTGAAATGACTACAGGACCAGGACAGAAACTTCCATCTACACACATAAATGATGCAGACCAGAAATCAACACAGTAGAAATCAAAATAACGACACTAAGAGTTGATTCTGTGGAAGGATAAAAGGCAGACTTCCTGCCAAAATGACCAAAAGGAAGGAGAGGGAAGAAACTCAAACCACTGAAACTAGAGAAGAAAACAGTGTGTGACACAGATAAAACTGAAATGCAGGGGAATAGGAAATACCTACGAAAAATATACTGATAATTTAGGAAATCTAGAAAAAATAAATACATTTAGATATCTATGACTTATCAAAATAGAACCAACAGGATACAAAAGCAACTAAGTGGATGTACAATGAGCAGACAGATTGAAGCAGAAGTAAATGAGTGTCCCAACAAAACAAAGCCCAGGATCTGTTATACTGATGACTTCCACAGGATTTTTAAGGAAACTATAGCCTGCCAAATTATAAAACTTTTAGCAGAGCATAGAAGAACTTTGTGGCCTTGGTTAACATTCATGGTTGGGGATGTAGTTCAGTGGGAGGTGCCTGCCTTGCACGATAAAGTCCTGGGATTGAAGTTATAATTGCAAAATTCTAATGTTTTTAGAAATAAATGGGCATAAACTATTGGAAAAAGGATAAATAAGTAAAAGAGAATATTTATAGAATGTGTTTGAAAAAAAGACTCAAAAGCTAAAACTTATAGAAACTCTAATCGTTAAAAAAATAAAATAATTAAAAATGTACAATAGTCATATAAAAATATGCACAAATTCACTGTTATTTTAGTGAAATGCAGATCAAATCTAGGCAATACATTTTCAAATAGTAACGTTGTTATATTAAAAGGGAAATATAGAGTACTGAAGAGGTTGCTGCAACTGAAACTGAGCCAGATCTTGTGAGGAAGCAAAATTGTCTGTTTTTAAAACACATAGGGGTGGGCATAAGGTATACTCTTTTATTTTCAGCAACCAGGAGGTAAGGAGAGGTGAATCTTTCTGAATTTGAGGCGGGTCTACATACATATTGAGTTTTAGACCAGAGAGAGCTACAAAGTCTCAGAAAAGGGGCAATTTCTCATTTTAATCATCTTCTTTTACATGTATTACATGACTTTGCAATATCTTTCTAGGTATCTTAACAAGAGAAATGAAAATATTTGTCTATATAAAAATCTGTATGTATTTGCAGAAGAAACTTTTAGAACAAATTTTTATTTGTACTGACAGAACATAACCAACACTATTATAAAATTGAAATCAGCAAATAAGAGTTAAATTCCACAGTATTCTAAAAACTTTATGAAACCAAGTTATGTCATATGCACAACACCTTGTGAGTTAATCCAATTTTATAGATACACAAAGTAAAACAAATGAAGCAAAGAACTAGTTTACTGCCAGAGAATCAGCAGGCAGAACAGGGAGGTCTGAACGTAGGGAGATATTTATACACAGAACATTTATGCTATAAACAAAACTCAGTCAACCACAATTTTGTAAGTATTTACCCTCTCGTCCAGTGTCTCACTTATAGACATTGTTAGCTTCAACAGTTCATCTGAATCTTGCCGACATCTACAATTATAAAACAAAATACCTCAATTTCAATCTTCTGAATTGCCACCAAGGTCATATTCAAAACTAAGTCATAAGATACATACATATAAATAAGAAGGGGAAAATCTACTAGTATAAAATACAACATGTTTTAAGCTAACTTCAAAGTTACTCTCTTATGAATCTATTACTTCAAAACATGGTCCTCTAAGACAGCACATGAGATTTAGATTTAAGTCTATAAGGCAAGAAACCTTTTGTAATTCCTGACTTAGGCTAGAAAATATTACCACAGATTAACAGTTCAACATCAGCAGGCTTTGTTTAAAAGTTATAGATTTTAAAGTCTTCAAATATAAAAAGCTCCCATGCAGTATACCATTCTTACACACTGATTTTTCTACTCCTACCAACAAGTGACCCTCAATGATATGTTTACGCAGTTGGCATATTTACTAGTAATGTAATTACAAGAGGCTTAATTATATTTATTAAACTATACTTTCTGAGATATAGTTTTCATAAAAAAGAGAACAGTTACTTTAAACAAAAAGCATTACCTGATATTTGGCTTACGACTGTAGTTTTCCTGAAACTGGTCCAAGGCAAGCATAGCGGCATGGATCTGTAAAGGTGCCTATTTGAAACAGGAAAAATTTTCTAGCATTGTGCTATGGACTAGGGCAATTTTTTTCAAGTATTATTTACTTTCATCCTCACAATAAAAAGTATATGATGAATGCCATCAGAAAAGTCAAATAACTTGACTTCAAGAGTGTGAAGTACTTTAAGACATTTCCAAATGACTCGTGTTGACTAGGTGCTCACATGCAGCATTAGCTGAACAACAAAGGAAAACGTTCATACAGCCAGAAACCTTCAATCTCCACACTCAGGACGCAGGAAGAAAGCGGATCTCTTTAACCTAGTCAGCACAGTGAGTTTCAGGGCAGCTGTGGCTATGTAGAGACCCTGTCTAAAAAAACCAAAACTAAAACCATTCCAAAAAGCATTTATACATGAGCACCTAATCTTTTTATATTAAGGGTTTATAAATTTGCAAACTGTTCATTTCTTATTTACTTTTAAAAAATCAGATCGAGTGATATAAAATGTAATGTAACGTGTTTAAGGTTGTTTCTTCTTGTACCACATAAAACCCTGTGGCTACCCCAGGCCTGATGACCGAAGCTCAGGCTGTTCAGGTGCTGTGCTACCTCCTGACTGCCCACCTCCCACCGCCCTTGCACACAAAATGAATAAATGTCTAAAATAGAGCATGGCTAAGAAAATCTTGTATTAATGTCCTACCCACTACTAAATTGCTTTTTAATTATCAAAACTGTCAAGTTACTGAAGTACAACTTCATTTTATTTGAACATAATTTAATGATAGAAATTTAAAATCCCATCTACAACTCTACTACCTGCAAAGTAAATATTTACCTCAGGTTTGCTAAAATCTGCAATAAGGCACTTGGGATGTTTGATCTGCCTCTCCAGGGATTCCTAAGAGAAAAGAACAGTATTGTTTCACAGAAAATTGAGTGATTTATTTCACAAAATATGTCAGCACATTCACAGCAAAGCATCTTTCTCCAAGGCTGAACTGACACATTGTTCACTAATATCTTATTACTGCAGCAAAAACCAGCTGTTCTACATAGTGACTTCAGAAGAATTAGTGAAAATCTTTACAATCCCAATTTTTTTAAAAAACCTTTTCTATTGAGTCTTTGCGACTTTCACATCATGCACCCCAATTCTGTTTATCTCTAGGTTCCCCTATGGTCCCCCCATATCCTTCCCTTGTCCCTGCCAGCCACCCATGCAAAAGAAAACAAAACACAGTAAACAAACAAACAGAAGTACAAACAAAACAAAACAACAACAAAAATATCTCATTGCTTCTCCCTCTTTCCTGCCTCTCAAACACCTCTTCTTCTGTCCTGGTGGCCCTGGAGGCTTCAGTGTGCCCTATATTATATCTCTTTGTCCCATCAGTTTTACTGGCAAATGTTCATTGCAATGCGTCACCAGTCTGGTTTAAGGCTTTGTTCTAATGTAAAAGCTACCATGTATTCTGATATCATCAAGTAACTAAGACTAGTTATGCCTGGGAAGTCTTGGGTAGATATTCTGAGTTGCAATACTTATGGGTGTAAGGTAAGAATACACAGACAAAGAAAGGAAAAAAAATTGAAAGTAACAATTTGATGGACAAAATTATTTAATTAGGAATAGAGCAACAGAAATTATACAGAAGCAAACCTGACTAACTGCCCCTATTTTAATTGGCTTAACTTTGATTTGAGCAAAGTTTTGAAGAAAAACAAACAAAATCAAAGAGGTTGAAAACTTCAGAACGTGAAAAAGCTCCCTAAAGCCTTTAACATCACCACCATCAACAGCCTGGCAATTAAGACATGCTACATGTCACTGAGAGGCAGCATGCACGATGCTCTGTAGCTCTAAAAGACAAGAGTCTATACTCAAGTTAGCAGCTAATGATTTTCTTTCACTACAAATCATCAAGGGAATTATGCTACATTTCAAACATAATACAGATTAAAACTGTAATGACATGAATTAACAATTGAGAAATAAAGAATAACAATTTAAAAATACATTATCTTTTACTTAGGCAGTAAATAACTTCTATGATTAAACTCTTTCATTATTTAGGAAGGTATAGCTCCTTTCAGATATAATCACATACCTCAATCATATACTGAAGTTATTCTAGTTATAAAGTTGTATAAGCTTATGAATATCTGCCTAATTCTGCAGTATAAAGAACTATACATACTAAGGAAGTTTGTGAGTCACAGCCCTGTCTTTTTTTAATGTTATTTTTATAGTATCAGTGTGTCTCTAAGTTGTTTATATTTTCAAGTTGGTTATAAATTTTTAAAGAAGAACAATTTTTAAACTAATTTGAATTAAGTAAGCATTTTATTTTTTGTGTTGTTCTTTTTCTAAAACAAAAAAGAAATACTTACAAAGCAAAATGTTTTAGGAGTCTTCACTTGCACAGCTATGCCACCATGTAAATATGGATCCAGTTCTGTAGTATCACCAATGCTGAAGGAAAACGGTGACACCACTGGGGGAAAATAAACATTACACATAGGTATTTAAATTTTAAGATGTTTTATCACAAAGATATTATTCTCTATTTATAAAAGTAAGATTCTAAAACAGATCTTTCTTTTTTACAGGGTTGGTAAACTGTTAGGAGCCATACCAAGTACTTCTTCCAATTTGGGCTCTGGGACTTAAAACTATTTGAGGAAAACCAGAGAGTAAAGAAGTACGGGGTTCTTACTATAAAATATTAAAATATATTAAAAATCTCTAGATCATGCAAATAAAAATTTAATTGGTACATGAACATATAAAAGGAACAAACTGAGGACCTGAGAAATACATTCAAATACACAGAAACACAATAAAGTGGTAAATAAAGATAGAACCTTAAACCAGTGGAGGGAAATAGGATTATTTAATACATCTTTAAGAAAGCAGACCACTAGAGAAAATATCCCATATGGATAAGAATTTTAAATATTAAAAAGACGTCAACTTTAAAAATGTATATAAAAACACTGGAGAAAAATTACTTTTAAAACCAGGAGGAGGCTCTTTTTAAACACTCAAAATGTGGAAAGCCATAAAAAAAAATAAAAAACCAGACTGCATGAAAACAGAGCTTCCACAGCAGAGTCAAGAGACACTTATTAATGGTGTTCATTATCAGCACTAAGATAAACTTCAATGCCAAGTACTCCTACTTTGGCACTTATCTTTGGCTCTACTGAGCCGCTTTACTTTCATGCAGTTTCCTTTTTTTGTTTTTGAGACAGGGTCTCTGTAGCTTTGGTAACCTGTCCTGGAAGTAGCTCTCGTAGACCAGGCTGGCCTTGAACTCACAGAGATCCACCTGCCTCTGCCTCCCGAGTGCTGAGATTAAAGTGCACGACCACTGCCCGGCTGCAGTTTCCTTTTTTAAGAGTCCTGAGAGCTGTTAAGAAGATGGTCAGGGGCTCAGCAGGAAACTAGCAAAACATACGATTCACATTAAGGAGAAAGAAAACAGTGCCAACCAAAGCTCAAAATATTTAAACTCATTTATAATATGAAAATGCAAAAAGCTACAACACACAGGTACTCTCTGTGTGAGCAAACTCCCTCTGATACAGAACAAACCCATGATGGATGGAGAACCACTCAGGAACAGCCAAGGATGTGTGAAAACTTTACACTCTCAATCTACTTTGTTATTGGACCATTTAATAATCAAAAATTAACCTAAATAGTAAGTTCCTCTATACTCACCACATAAGTTTATAATACTTAAAAATATATGAGCAAGGAGTCAATAGTAATACATTAAATAAAAAAAGTCAGCAGACATCAAGCTTATTTGCTTTTTTAATTTTTTTGAGAAGGGAGGAAATCTAAGGTGTTCACCTAATCCTATTTTAATGAGTGTATATACATATTTACACCTATATATATATAGTATATACACATATACTGTTCTACAATAAACATGTATCACTTTTAGCAATTTAACATTTTTTGCATATAACAAAACTATCTTGAAGCAGTAAGTACCAAGTAACAAATGTTAAAATTTGAGCTTCTTAACAACAGCTCAATTAACAACTTTCACTCAAAAGTTAATTTTTTTGGTTAAAAAAAAAAGCGGGTTTTAAAGTAAAAAACTTTGCCTGGCAGTGGCGATGCACATCTTTAATCCCAAAACTCAGAGAGTCAGATCTCTGTGTGTTAGAGGATAGCCAGGGCTACACAAACAAAAAACCCCCACAAAACAAAATAAATAAAAAAATAAAAACTTCATTCTTTGATATCAGGTAACTTTTTCCTATATCCGCAGTTCCAAGAATCTGATCTTATCATCACAATGCAACACCACATGATCACCAATGTAAGCAAATATGAACCTAAATTATCAAGCTTCCCTAACAGATACAAACTCATCATGTTCTGAACCAGCATTTAATACAGATGTACTCAAACATCAAATTGAAAAGCTTGCTATCAGCAGAGTGAGCAGAGAGCCCATAGAGGAGAAAAAGGATCTGACAGCTTATTTCACAACTGGCTAATACTGAGAATAAATAATTTCAACCAGACAAAACAAAACAAAAAATATATAAAACTGTTACTCAATAAATGGGTCAATGAGCTCAACAGTTTTCAAGAAAAAAAAATCAAAAATACGGTAATATATATTTTTAAACGTGTTCAACATTTTTAGTCATCAAGGAATTACGAATTAAAACAGAGTCACAAAACAAACAAACTAAAAGCGAAAGAAATGATGATAAACGCTGGTGAGGATGTGGAGAAAGAGGACCCTTACTAAAGGGCCATTATTTCAACTGCTGCAATCACTCATAACCGTATTTATCAAATTCCCTAAAGATACAACTGAGTCATCTTCCTTCAAATATATAAACACGACACAAGGTTAAGTTGCACGTTGTCTAGCACTGTCTTTATGTCTTAAATACAACTATAGGTAAAACACAAATGATGGAGATTGATACCGATATAAATTAATTATCTCAAGTGGGCCAAATAAAATGTCTGGCCATCTTTCCATTTAAACATGAACATTCTCTAAGTTCTGCTCTTAGTATCTTCTCTTTCCTTTGAGCAATAATCTCTAAGTCCTCCAAAAGGAAAAAGACAAGGAAAGAAAAAAGGATTCCAAACTTGCTGGCTTATAAAACCACTTTTATTCAAGCCACGGACACAGCACACTTTTGACAATCATTTCCACTGACCAAACCGTACAAGACTTTAGATACTCCTAAAGTAGGTGGCTCAAGTAGGAATCTTTGCTCACCTAGCATTTTTCATAACTGTCTTTTTAAATATGTAGGTATTTAAATTTTCAACTTGTATAGTCTCATAGTGTATTTCTTTACTTTCTTCCTTTTAATAATACCTCTGTTTAGCATATCTTCCCTCATAAAATGATTTGAGGCTAAAAGATATGACTCATGTCCAAGGTGATGTGCTCCAAACACTGAGTAAAGTATGATTATAAATATGCTAAATAACTAAAAGGGAATTAATAACACACATTACTTACCAGTTATCTGTTGTACAGATCCATTTAAACCTGTCATTCCATTAATTTCTCGAAATGTTAGGAACTGTCCCGTCTCAAGCTTGTGAGGATGATTTTCAAGGCACGTGACAATGCCTGGATTAGCCTAAAAATCAGAGTACCATTGACAACCAAGTTTGTCTATTTTATTACTATTTGCAAGTTTTTAAGAATAATGGTCTAGGGGCTGGAGAGATGGCTCAGAGGTTAAGAGCATTGCCTGCTCTTCCAAAGGTCCTGAGTTCAATTCCCAGCAACCACATGGTGGCTCACAACCATCTGTAATGGGATCTGGTGCCCTCTTCTGGTCTGCAGACATACACACAGACAGAATATTGTATACATAATAAATAAAAAAAGAATAATGGTCTATAAATATTAAAATTTAGCAGTCTATACCTAACAATTTTATTAAAATCAATTACTATAATCATACTTGCGTTATGTTTGAAATGAAAATTTCCTTTGGTTCTTCTCCTGTTGTATCTGAAACTTCAAATTCCTCACCAAAATCACAAAACAATCTGGACCAAATTCCATGTACATCTGCACTAATAAACTGAAAAGAGAAAAATAAATTTGCTTATGTAAATAGGAAAAAACTAACTCAATTATATCATGACATTTCATGATAACTTCATTTATAATGAAGTATATTCTCTGAAATGTAAAAATAACCATGTATAGAATGAGTCATCTATAGATCAGCCTGGGAATCAAGATATGTGGTATTTGGTGAGTGGTTACCTGAGAAAAGGCCCATCATTGTATCTCCATTGCTTACTCCAGGTTATTTCAGAAACAAAAAAATCTGGCTTGGTCATAAATTTCAAGTTCCAATACATAGAAAACAGTTATCTTGGTTTAATGGTCTATAATAAAATCTCATTATTTTACAGAAACAGAAATGAGCATACACTTAACCAAAAGCATTAGTTAGTGGAAATAAGTAGTTAATGTTAAGGTACAGAGGTCAAAGTGCAAACCAAACCATTAAGGATATTTTGAGGTTCTTTAACACAATTACAACTGCTTTATGAAAAGTAATTTTTATAATAACAGCACTGTCTCCATCTCAAAAATCTTTATTTCTTTGTGCTTAAAGCTCTTACTACAGCTGTTACAAAGTTATTCAGCTCTAAAAAAATGCAGTCACAAAATCTGTATGATAATGGAAAGACTTAAAATATTTAATATTAAGAAAGGTCACATATTCTCATAAGAAAAATCACATATATTATGTAGCCAATAATATATGCTAATATGTAAATAAAAGTGCCAGTGGGACAATGTAACACACAGAAAAGAGAACATGAAAAGTATAAATATTGGAGGATGAGGGAGGACTGAAAGAAGTCAATGGACAAAGTTATGAAAGAGATAAAGCTAATTGTTCCCATTCTAATCATCATGGATATTTGTTCTTGGTGGTAGATAACACATTCTACAGCCAAAGTGTAAAAGCCAGCATGGAGGTCTCCAGCTGTAGAGTAGCTACTCTGTGTAGAATTTACTGAGATCTATATACCTGGACCTTGTTAATTTGGTGTGTGTGTGAATGCGTGCGCGTGCATGTTTGTTTCTAAGTCTTTTCTTTGTTGTATTTTTATAGACAGGGTCTTACTACCTAGCTTGGAACTTGATATGTAGACCAGGCTCACCTTGGCACTCAAAGCTATCTACCTGCTTGCTTCTGCCTCCTTAGTGCTAGCACTAAAGGCTTGCACCAATATGCTTGGCTACTTACAAGCTTTTAAGGTATAAAGTTTATTTTAAAAAAATCTTACTTATGACCGTACACATATAGACTACTTCTATAACAGTGAAAAGCTCCAAATTTTAATATTAAAAATATTCTTCTTTTAGTTAAATGCATTTCATTATTAAATTATGTTACCTTAATGGGAGGGCAGTGAGAACGGCAAAAGTCATTGATCTTCTTTTGTAATGTCAGTTTCATTTCAGTCAATACTATGCACTGTTGAGAATAAAGATCAGAAAGTACACAATTACTTTTATAAAATACAACTTTTGAATTAGAAGCATGTCAATTCAAATTGTCAAAGAATTATAGGTATCCTCACAAGATAGTTACTATTCTATGTTCTATTCTGTTTGAGGATTAATAATTATAGAAGTACAAAATGGAAAATAAAGTAAAGAGAACATATACTCATATTAAATAAATTCCTTTACTACAAAGGACTCACAATTGGAAGCAAACCTTAACACCATATATTGTGTGTGTAGTCTCCCAAATAAGGTTGGAGATTTTTGTCACTGTCCTGCAATCACTAATATAGCCACCAAAACATTATTTTCAGACAAGCTGAAAGAGTGACAATTGTAATTTTAAAAGATCTTGGTCATAAATCTCTAATTTCTGCATTCAGCAGTTTCACAAAACAGCTTTGCTTCACATTAATATTAGTATTATTATATTATTAATGTATTATATTAACAATTTAATATATATTATACAATATTATTTAAGACATCAAATACTTTTCAATGGTTAATTTTTTATTAACACTGTGATATAAGTAGATGTGAAAACAAGATTTTAATATAATTAATTTATACTTATTGAGGTCAAATACTTTCTTGAAAGTTACCTATCAAACATCAAAAGATAAACTGTAAAACATCAGAGATAGATTGATAGATTCTAAGTTCTATCCTCTCAGTGCTTATACACAAAAATTGAATAATAGTTTACTACATTTATAGGTGTGGGTTTAAAATATAGTGTGCTTCTTACAGTGAGACATTCCTCCAAGATCTCTCATTTTGGACTCTACTAAGCATGCCATGAATGTAAGTTCCTGACCACTCTTCACTTGGAGCCATTCTATTTTCTCAGAATTGTCCAGATTAAAGACTTCAGGCAAGAGGTAGCATCTCCTTCAGTATAAGAGGCTTATTACTTACTGCAAAGGGCAGGTTCCCAAGCTCAGTGTTGCCCTTTAAAGCTACCCACTACCAAGTACTCAAGCAGGTTCTACTGAGTCCGCTGCATTGTAACAGTGGGGAGGGGTAGGGCAGCGCTGGTGGTAGTAAAAGGTAACATAATGCTCACTTTTACATTAGTTTAGATTAGCAAGTAAATTGCACATATTAGAAGCCTGTGTTATAGAGCAATATATGATGCATGTACTAAGTATATACTGATGAAATTCTGCCTTTTAAACCTTTCCCCACACCTACATGTGTGTATGTATGTGTGTGTGTGAGGACAGACATACATATTCACAAACCACATTTCATCTATGTATATACACACTGAAGGAAGGGCATTTATGTTTCATTCCATATATTTAAGCTCAACAGTGCTGCAATAAGCATGGGCTTGAAGCTCTTGCTAAGCTGATTTCATTTAGTGTGGTTATAGACCTAGAATGGGGTAACTAAATCATGAATGAATGAATGAATGAATGAAAGAAAGAAATTTATGCTCTGGCAACACTGACACATGCATGGGCAGCCCGTATATGGCTGTTCTATTGAACTAGTCCATATTGGGTTTCATGGTCTAAGTTAATGAAAACAACTGACCAGGTCTCTTCCTCAAGAGAGCACCAGATCTCATTACAGATGGTTGTGAGCCATCATGTAGCTGCTGGGAATTGAACTCAGGACCTTTGGAAGAGTAGGGAGTGCTCTTAACTGCTGAGTCATCTTTCCAGCCATAACTACATCATACAAACTATTCATTTTTTTTTAACTTAAAAACTATGTGTGTGGTTGTTTTTATTTTTGCATGCATGTCTGTGCACCACTTGCAAGCCTGGTGGCAGCAGAGGCCTGTGATTCCCTGGGTTAGAGAAGGTTCTGAACTGCTATGTAGGTGCTGGGACTTGACAACAAGGTTCTCTGCAAAAGTGCACTTAAGCACTGAGACAATTTTAGAACACAAGATTTTTAATTTAAGGACCATTCTTCCCAGAACTGTACTTCTGCCAATATGATATGAAAATTCTTTTTTTATGTAGATTCTTGCTGACATGTTATCATTTTTTAAATGACTTTCTAATTGCGGTGAGACTTTTGAAGTTTATTTTGCTATTTTCCCTCCCTCCCTCCTTCCTTCCTTTTAAACATAGTGGTCAAAGAACACACAGTATTTCTTTTTCCTTTGAAACAGGGCCTCATGTTGTCCGGCGGAGCCTTGAATTTGTTGTGTAGCTAAAAATCATGAGCTTCTGATTCTCCTGCTTCCATCTTCAGAGTGGACTACAGACACGTCTTATATGTAGTTTTATCTGACGCTGGGACTGAAATAGCCTTAATTAAATGGCTATTTCCATCTTACAGTTACTCTGTTTAAGAATACCTACTCCTGCTCACTTTTGGTTTACATCTGCATGCACGCGGGTGTGCGTGTGCATGTGTAACCCTGTACGCACACATCTGAAAGCCAGAGGAGAACCTTCAAGTGTCTTTCTCTATTGTAAGAGGACTGCTGTATTGCCCTGACTGAGCCAGAGCTCACTAGTTCAGCTACGATGCCTTGGACAGCTAGGACAGTTCTTAGCACCCTCGTCTTACTCCCACCCCAGTGCTGGCAAAGCCATGCCCTGCTTTTCTCTGAGTGCTAGGGATATGAGTTCAGTTCCTCATGCTTGCAGAGAAAGCACTCTTACTCACGCTATCGTCCCAGGCTAGGAACACCTTTTCCCCCAACTTTCTGCTTTTTGTCTGTGTTTACCACTAAAGTGAGTCTCTCATAGACTGCATCCTGTCGACTCTTGCTTTTGATTTGTTTTGTGTCATCTAACTGGGGAATAAAGTCCCAACTATACTTAAAATTAATACAATGAAAGGATTTATGTTTTTCTCATTGTTTTGAATACCACTCATTTAAGTCTGCCTTTCTTCATGGGATTAAAAAAAATGCCATTCCATTTCTTCTTGGTCATGTAAGGTTTTTGTTGATTAGTTTACTGGCTATTGAATGAGGGTACTTGTAAACGTGACTTGTTCATCTTTGTAGCTTGGCTGTTTTCATTCTTTTCTGCGTCATCTTTACAAATGGGATTCATACTTTATGTATTCACAAAGCTAGCTATGGTTCTTTTGCTTCTGGATCTGGACTCCCTTGAGTGTCTGCTGGAAGCCTGGTCTGGCAATAATAAAGTACTTCAATTTAAGTCTTTTTTTTTAAAAAAAAATCTTGAAACGATCTTTTCCTTTTAGAAGGACAGGCTTCCAGAGAAGAGTAAATCTAGTTGAATTACTTTTTTCTTATTTCTTGGTTTCTATGCATGTCAATATTTATATTTCTGATGGATCATGTTTATGGGTTATACCCTCATGTTTTCTGTTGGTATTTATGAAACATTACAGGCTCATATATTAGGGTGCAAATTATATAAAATCTAGTACAGGCTCCACCATATTTTTAATTTAAGGGCTTGTGTTCATCAGGTGCTAGAGAATTTTCAGCCAAAACTTTTTGATATTAATGCTTTCTTTTTTCTGTGCAGTGTGTTTGCATGAGTCATCAATGCATCTAGTATCTTCCTGTATCACTTTCCACTGTGTTTTTCTGAGACAATCTCTCATTGACCCTGGAGCTCATCAATTACCTAGGTTCGATAGCCAGCAAGCAATGGGGATCAATATGGGTGTTGAGGATCTGAACTCAGTCCTTTTACTTGGATAGCTAGCAATTTACTCAAGAACCACCTCTCCAGCCTGACACTGGCTTGTACTATTTCTAGAAATCTAATCTCATAATCATAATCCACCTAAGCTGAATTTTCTTTTAATTTCTTAAACTGTTCCTTATTTCTGTGTTCTATAGTATAATTTATTCATACTTATTTTCAACTCTGTAGTGTTTATTAAGCACTGTTTATCAACTAAATTTTAATTTCAAAAAGATAGATCAGGAACAATAAATACATATTGTTAAAAAAAAAAGCAACGAATTTCAACTGCATTATTACTGCCAAATACCCAGCTTACATTCAGGAATTATTAGAATTTTTTTCTCAAAAGGAACTTTTAATAGGTATAATTTTAACTTGACTTTTTTCATTCTGCTTCTCAATATATTAGGCTAGATAGCTATATTACTTCCTTGGACTCCATCAATAACACAATACAAAATACTAACCTGGTATTTTTCTAAAAAGGAGAGGTCTGTGGTTTCATCAAAAAGGGCAGAGGATGAAGAGACATGGACATATGGATTTAGTTCTGCAATATGATGAAGTACAGCTTCAGCCCTAGAAAATAAATACATTTACCAACCTCTCATTTATTATACTCAGTTTCATTAGATACTTGACGAACATGAGAGGGACCCAGCACATGTAATTTTAACAAAAACTAAGTAAGTTATAGATAAACACAATTTATTCATTTTTACAGATAGCTACACAACCTTAAGACACATCACCACACACTGCAGCAAGCCTAACAATCTTTACATACACCCTTTTACTTCTGGTCTCCAAGCTAAAGGTCTCAGTGATAGCAATACTACAGATTTCTTTAGACACAGGAGTAGAAAGAGAGACTATCAGAGGAAATAAAGAGTATATAAGCACAGACAAGGCAGGCACCAGAAAAAGAAAATGGAATATATGTCATGAAAGCAGGAGGAAGGACAATCTAAATCAATGAAGAGACGGTGAAGAGGGTCGAGAATGTCAGTGTGTGGGGCAAGGGGATAAAAGCAAACTATAAAGGTAGATGTGTATAAAATGTCACAACAAAACCCATTACTTTACTAAGTAATTAAAAAAAATTTTCTTTAATGATGTCAAATTCATTTCAAAACCACGACAAAGGAAATATACGCCAGTATGCATTTATCTAAGGCAGGGTAAATTCATCTTGATAAAGTAAACAGCTAAGACTAAGCAGGCATTCTCAATACAGAAAACATTCCATATATAAGTCTTTAAAAAATAATCTCCTGACAATGCATCAAAATATCTTTACCTGTTTCTCTCATTAACAACGTCATCTTCACACAGAAAGAAATTGGTCCCTAGATCCCATGCTTGGCATTTTTTTGTATCATGAACTGTCAGTGCCTTCAAAGAGAGGAAAATGCCTGTTAAGTACAAAGTAGAACCAGGATGCATACTTCCTCTAGGGCTATTTACAGTGTACTGAGAATACTACGTATACATGTGAGAACTTAGTGTTGCAAGAACTGAAAAGGATATACAGTTACATCTTTATTCAGAAGACAGATTATAAGCACCTGAGAAACTCCAACAACCTGATGGAGAAACTACACAGTGAGAAGCTTTAAATTTTATCAAAGTGGCATGTTATATAAATTAATATAAAAAAATTCAGAAAAATTTATATAAAGGCACTTCAAAATATTCCACACCCCAGATGATAAAGGTAATGAGTAAATTTTATCATGCCACAGCTCACTAATTTACAAGGAACACGCAGGAATATACTTATTTTATTGCTCTTAAATATGAAATGATGAGTAACACCTTCCTCATTCATTAGACTGGTGAAGATCAACAAATTGACAGCATATTCTATTAGAGGAAGATGGGATCAATCACTCTCACATTATGATGGTACTGTGTGGTGCCTCAACCTCAATGGAAAGGACTTTAGTATAACGCCTGGCAAGATAATCCTATTAATAGAAATCTGTCCTATAGTGGTATATTATTTGTGTTTCCATAAATAAAGCTTGCCGGAAGATCAGAGAGCAAAGCAGCCACACTAATCAGCCATACAGGCCAGGCAGTGGTGGCATACATGCTTAATCTCAGCAGCCACACTAATTAGCCAGAGGCTGGGCGGTGGTGGTGCACACCTTTAATCCCAGCACTAGAGAGGAATATAAGGCAGGAGGAGACAGCGCTGGGTCTCCATCTGAGGATTCACGGAGGCAGGATGGCTCTTTCAGTCTGAAAATTTCATAGAGACAAGAGCTCTCTTAGTGGCTTGGCTGCTTTGCTTTTCTGATATCCAGCTTGAACCCCAATATCTGTTTCTGGGTTTTTATTAATCATGCAACACTGTCCCAAAGATATTCTTAGGAAAATCAAAAACCCTTACAGCCAAGGTTATTAAATAGATGTATTACCATTAAAAAGACTAGAAACAAAATGTTCATAAACATGGGAAAATTGGTATAATGTGATATACTCACACAATGTAACTATAAAAGTTTTATAGTTTTTATAATTTTATAGTTTTATAGTAACTATAAAAAACAATGAAAAACATCACTATGGTGGTGCGGGTGAATTATCTGTATTCTGTCAATCATGTATTTTAATAAAACGCTGATTGGCCAGGCAGGAAGTATAGGTGGGTCAACCAGACAGGAAGTAGAGGCGGGGCAATGAGAATAGGATAAGACTAGGGAGGAGGAAACTCCCTCCGCCACTCCTGCGCAGACCACCGAAGAGGCAGCATGTAACTTGCCCAGCTGAGAAAGGTACGGAGCCATTATGGCTAACATAGATGAGAATAATGGGTTAATATAAGTTATAAGAGTTAACAAGAAGCCTGACCTAATGCGCCAATCAGTTTATAACCTTATGGAGTCTTGTGTGTGATTTTCTTTGTTGCTTGCCAGCTGTTGGGGTACTTGGAGGGATGGAAACCCCAACAAGCCGGCCCCCTCATGTTACACTATGGAGTAATCTTAGGGACATGCTGTTAAGTAATAAAAAGCAAGGCACTTTAAGAGACACAGGAAAAGAGAGATACATAAACTTGAATAGGATATCCTGTATACATGTATTTGCTTATTATTAAATACAATGAAGAGTATATCAAGATTAAAAGAGAATGATCTAAGGGAGAACATAATAAAGAAAAACTAGGCTAACTTGAAAATATTTTTATTTTTTGCTTAATTTTGATTTAAATAAATACCCTATAGTAGTAATATTGAATTTAAAAAGTGATACCTGAGAATCTAACTCAAAATAATCTAAACTATTTTTGAGTTGTTTGCATGATTAACTGGAGAATATGAATTTCTTTTAAAAAGCTACCAGTCAAAAGAGAGGGGTTTTAGAAAAGGATAAAAAGTACTAATTTTCAATAATTTGTGAGTGATACTGAAATTGATATTTTGAAACTCTATCATACAAGTTAAATATAATATAGGATAAATAGGTGACCTGTTATTAAAAACAATGAATCTTACATAAGAGAAAATACGAAAACAGAAAGTGAAAGAAGTACCCATCATTCCTACAGTGAATTAGAAAGTTTGCAGTAACTTCTAATTCTAAACTTGAATACACTTTAGTGTTTGCTGATGATTTGCTTTATCTCTATTCCTCAACAAGACTTAAAGTCACAGAGACTAAGGGGGTCATATCAAAAGAACTTAGAAACTTAAAGAAGATCCATTAATAAAAGATGAACCAATTTAGTACTAATAAAAACAGAATGTAGAATTAATAAACCCATAACATCAGTATATTTAAATATATTCATCAGTCATAGCTGAAGGATGGTCACGATTACTTGTAGAAGGTGGCACACGGGAAAATGCAGTGTCATATTTATTCTGCTTTTCACATGCAGTCTATACTTTAGTGAGGTCAAGTAACCAATAAAGATAAAATTTTCTTTCTAAATATTATAGCTAATAAATGAGGAAGAATGACAACTGCTAACTCTTAATGAATATAAACAGTGATGACTAATAGACAAGACAATAACAAAGAGAGTAACAGAATATCGCCTCCTGGCAGAACACAGACTTCCTATGAAATGTCTTGTCAAAGGAAACAATACAATTTGAATCTGGATATGATTACCAGTTTATAAGAAAATACAAGCTGGAATTATAAGTAATAAATAGTTCTTTTAGTTTTTCTATTTTGTAGGAGATAGGTCTCACCATGGAGCACTGGCTGGCCTGGAATTGTCTAGGTAGACTAGGACCAGGCTTGGTCTTCAAGCCTCTGGCTTTTAAAGTGCTGCACTTACACACGTGCCACTGTGTATGTCTTCAATAAACACAGTTAATGTGAAAAACAACTGGGGAAAGAAAACCTACAAATTAAGGGAAAGAAAGTGGCAGTGTACAGATTCTCTTGGTTCCTGATTAGAACAGAATAAACTTCAAGGAAACAAAGCTGAATTCTCAACTAGGCATTTTATGTTTATGTTAGCTAGCCTTCAGGGTAGTGCCAACAATACAGACTTCTTGATATTTAGGCTGCTGAGTAATCCCTTCTCTTGATTATGGGCTGGACTTACTTCTGAACTTAGAGGCTAAAGAATATACTTTGTCGTGTTAAGTGCAGTCCCTCTCCTGTTTATATTTTCATATCGTCAATATGATGTCATACTGTCAGCAGCACTACGGAGACAGCCACACGGTGGAAACGGAATGACCTCTGCTCCATAGCCCGGAAGGAACTACGGTCTGCAGTCCTACAGTCCACAAAGAAAGAAAGCTGGCAACAACCAAACGTGAGCATTGCAAACAACTTCTGTGACAGACCACTCCCGGGACGACTACAGCTCCTATGAATGCTTTCGCTGCCTTGTGAGAGAGCTAACAGAAGAAAAAGCTGAAATGTTTGCCCATGCCAACTGGACATAATAAATGATGCTGTCAAATTCTGGAGTAAATGATCTTAGAGAAATAAAAAACAAATTTAACAGTTATAAGAAATTATTAGATTTTAAGGTGTTAAATGGCACCAAGCTATGGCTATATTAAAGTTATATACTAAAATATTTAAGAACAATAAAATATCTGAAGTTCTTAAAGAATTCTATAGTTGCTGCCGGTAGGGAATGAGAAGCAAATATATGAAACACACAAGTACGTGGAGCTGGTGACTCAAGCTGTATGACAGGTTATTAAAAATGTGTTTTTATGTTTAAATTTTCAATAAAGTTAAAAAAATAACAGTATTTATGATTCTGTTATATAAAATAAAACAGTAAGACAAAGTACATTATCAGTACAAATCAGCAAAAATGAGACAGTTCACAACAAACTACTTTTCATACTGTAGGTGTATACTCACTTTAATACCCGCAAGAACAAGATTCTTTGCTATAAAGGAAAAAAAAGGGAATAACTTAGTATTGCGAATTCATACAAAATACAACTTCATGGGGCGTTATCACATTTCTGAGTTAACTATAATTTTTTTTACTTGATTAAGAAAATTAGATAATCCAGGAATTAAAAAAATGAATTGATACATTTTGCATAATCATATCATTTAAAGATACCTATTCACTTCTCAGGGTTTTTATAAATATACTATGAAACCATAATAAATTAAGAATGATCATTTAGCCAGGTATGGTGGCATGTGCCTTTAATCCCAGCACTAAGAAGGCAAAGACAGATGGATCTTCATGAATTCAAGGCCTGTATGTTCTATACAGTGAGTTCGACACAGCCAGGGTTACATAGTGAGACCCTGTCTAGACAAAACAAATGATCATTTAATTAATAGCTACTAGGCTATTAAGATCACTACATGAGAGGTGTTCTTGTTTTTCTGTGGAGGACTACACCTGTGCTATAAAATATTTTGTCAAAAATTGTGATCAACACTTTGAATCTAAATTCTTCTAGAGAAAGTAAGAGTTATAGTCTTTATCTTATGCAATTCAAAAGTAGCACAGGAATTATAGGAAAAAGATACTGCTTACCAATTTCTACTCCAAGACCACCCATACCACTTAAGAAGACATGGGACTTGGCCATCTTCTGCATTGCTGTGTCACCAAGAACATACCTCTGCCGACTAGATATGTAAAACACAATGAAAAACAAAATAGTTATTTCATCAAAAAAAATCTGCCTTAAAGTTTTGCAAACTAACAGCCATGACACATGATTCTGTCTAGAGTTGTTTTAGATGAATTGCACAGCACTTAAAGTAAACCAACTGAACTCCTAACTATTTAAGACACTTTGAAAAATTAATGTAGTCTGGCACTACAATCCACATTCCAACAAGGCAGCACTGTCCTCTTTATGGAATTCTGTGAGGCAGACCTGCCATTGTTCCATTCCATCCTGTCTGCTCATTTAATCATTTCAGTGGTCACTACAGGCATCTGATTCTGTTATCTTTGTTTTAAAACTGACTACAAACAGGATCTTGGAGGGAAGATTCAGTTCTCTTAAGAGCTTGGTCCCGTCTCAACTTGATGTGCCATGCTTTGTTGACTCCCATGGGAGGCCTGCCTTTTTCTGAATGGAGACAGAAGAGGAATGAATGGAGGGGGAACAGGTAGAAGGGAGGTAGAAGAGGGAAGAGGAAGAGAGGCGGGAGGGGAAATTGTGGTCGATATGTAAAAAAAAAAAAAACTGTGGGGAAACTGTCATCAGTATGCAAAATAAATGAAAAAAAAGTTTAATTTAAAAAAAAAGAAGAAAAAACTTAAAGTCACAAAATGACTAAATACAAGGCTTGTGGAGAATGGAACTCTTAAGGATGTATGTTCGCCGATTAAGATTTATACATAAGGTTATAAAGCCTACTTATTCATGGCAATACAAATTAACTTAAACATACACATACACGGAGGGAGGAAGGAAGGAAGGAAAGGAGGAAGGAAGGAAGGAAGGAAGGAAGGAAGGAAGGAAGGAAGGAAGGAAGGAAAGAAGGAAGGGAGCGCGAGCGAGCGAGCGAGAACTGGCCAAGCAATTCTTGAGTATTATTTTGCATTGACAACCAGGGAAAGCAAACTTGGGATCTTGTTAAGTTATGCATCCTAAAAACAAGCAGGATCAGGTCCAGATTTAAAAAAAAAATACATATACTAGAAATTAAAAAGAGATCTGCTCCATTGGCAAGTCAGCAGCAACAGTTTATCTGAATTAATAGGAAACAATAATCTACCAGTCCTTGTAGATAATACAAATTCCAAAAAATTCTTATGAGATCAGATATAAGAGAGTCTGGTGTAAGCAACACACAGCTTTAGTAACCCTTAGGTTATATTTACTTCTGCAATTATAACACTGACATACTTAATGTATACTAAACTAATTTGCATATTTAATATTTCAAAAGCCTGGAAGTGTCATTAGATGGAAACTTTATCATTTCCTTCCTTGTTCTCTAACAAACAGAATAAAACTTTCTTGCAAGTAGGTAAGCAAGCTTATTAACTTGAGGTTAGTGCTGGGGACTGGCCTCAGTGAAGGTAAGCAATCTACTAACTGAGCTGTACACTAGCCTAAAGCTTAAAGTTGTATTTCTCAATCAGTACTTCCAACTTAAGTTTTAGAAGTAAAGAATATATATTTACTCCTTATTGAGTATCTATCAGAGTGCATTTGGCCTGTTTTCAACTTTATGTAAATTACAACATTCTGAATGTGTGTCTTGTTTTGTTTCTCTGAATGAAATTACATAGGAGATTCTCCTCGGAGATTATGGCTTTTCACTTTAAATTTTTTTTTTTATTTTTTGAAATTAAACAGCACTTGGGAGAAAGAGGCAGGCAAATCTCTGTGAGTTCAAGGCCAGCCTGGTCTACAAAGTGAGTTTCAGGACAGCCAGGGCTATACAGAAAAAACCCTGTCTCCAAAACCCAAAAAAAAGAAACTAAAATGTTACTACATCATCTTTTCCTTCCAATCTCTTCCTTATAGACCAGCCTCTTCCCATACTTGGCTCTCTCACAAATTCATGGCCTCTGGCATCTTTTTTAATTGTACACACACACACACACACACACACACAGACACACACACGCTTGCATATGAATATATGTTCCTAAGCTTATGAACACAATCTGCTCAGCCTGCATATAGCGTTACTCATCCGTATACACTTTCAGGGCTGACCACTGGTATTAGATAACCAACTGGGGACTCCTGGGTAAGACTGTTTTCTCCCACTCTAGGCATTCCTTAGTTGTCTATAGATAGTTCTTTGTCTAGGGTTGGGGCCCCTTGACATTTCCCTCTGACACAGACATGATTTATTTATATGCATATGTGGGGTCTGTGTGTAAGGGTACCTACCCACAGGGGTCAAGGGTGTATCAGATACCCGGGAACTGGAGTTACAGGATGTTCATGAGCTGACTAGTATAGACGCTAGGAACTGATTTCAAGCTTTCTCTAAGAGCAGTATGTGCTCTCAACAACTGAGCCATCTCACTAGCCACATTTATGAGATTTATTCATCTTGATTAATGTAAATGGTCAATGATTTTCACTTTGTCTGACATGGTAACACTTTTAAGTGTGCATCCCACACAGTAGCAAATATGACCAGTAAAAAGAAATCACCAAGGTAGTTTACTTTGAAAAACTCAAGTTTCTAAAATCTCTATCTTTGCTAAAGGAGCACTATGTTCTCATACTTTACACAGTCGCCCTAACTTGAAGCCACAGAGAACTCATCTAAGCCCCCTTTGAAGATCTGTGGATTGTATTCACAGTTCAGCATCTTTTCCCTTAACATCTCCAACTCTGTAGTTCCTAAAGCAGAATCACTTCCAGTTCTTCTCAATATTCTAAACATTTACTTCTGTGTGCACGTCGATGATCTTCCCTATGTGCTCAAACTGCTTATTAAAAACAGGATCCCAAGCGGCTGGAGAAAAGTGTTACTCTAACTGCAGAGCTGGATTTGGTTCTGGGGACCCATGTCCAGGGCAATCTGACACCCTCCTCTGGCATCCACAGGCCTGCCTAGTGTGTGGTGCACACACACACGCAGGTAAAAACACTCCATACATAAAAATATCTAATATATAAAAAATAAAACTATCGGGAGGGTACTGGGAGGAGGGGAGGAAGTGGAAAGAGTGTTTTCGCATACTTGAATAAACAAATCGGAAAAAAAATAAAAAAATAAAACTATCTAATTCTTTCAAAAATATTTCAGGCACTAAATAGTTTCATTGTGTAGAAAAAAATAATAGCATTTCATAAGGGTACTATTAAGGGTCATATAGTAAAAAGGTAAAAATGTAAAATACTCAGCAAAATGTCTATGACATGCACTGTGAGATAATCAATATACCGAAGTACCAGAAACTATGAGAAATCAGCAATACAGGAGATTATTTGTATTTAAGCTAGAAATAGAGTGATTTCAATGTGAGATTCATTCAAATTGAATTCTAAAAAGAATTAGTTCAAAGGCTCGTCAAGATAGGAAAAGCGTATGGATGCATAGCTCATGACTGCCTAGCACACAATGCTCTGGGTTCAAACCTCAGCCCTGTGTATACTGAGCCAGGTGCTGCATGCCTATTACAGCGCCTGTGCAGATCAGGAAATCACTCAGCTACCTAAGTTCATGGACAGCCTTGGTTACTGGAGACCCTTCTTTGGGCCAATGGTAAATAACGGAAATCAGATTTACTCTCCTGTTTTAAATAACTGGAACTGATAAATATAAACAAAACAACAATTCAAACATTAAATAACAAATAACTTAAGACAGCAATCTTTGATAGAAAACAAAGCAAGCCTCAATTTATTTGTTTGTTTGTTTATTTATTTAATTTTGAAACAGGGTCTTATTGTGTAGCTCTCACTACGTAGCTCTGCGTCCTAAGCACTGGGATTAAATGAGAGCACCATCACATTCATGGCCTTATTTTAGATGTACCCTCAAGAATTTCTAGGTTGCATCAGAGAGAGGGAAATGCACCTGGAATCTGGTGGTCTCCCTAAACTGAAAAGCTATAAACTTAAGAATCCAGAGTTTGGTAAAGGCACCTGTAACCAAGCCTGATGACCTGAGTTCAACCCCTGAGACCCACAAGGTAGAAGAGACCTAACTAACTCCAACAGTTTGTCCTCTGACCTGCACAGACATGCCATGGCACGAGGGTATACACATATGGAAATATACACATAAATATTAAAAAACAATTTAATGAAATAAGTGAAAGTTAGGATTTTAAGCTAGAGGAACCAGAAATTGGTAAAAGGTTCTCTAACTTAAATTGAGTACAGATTACCAAACACATAAGGAAAAATCTAAAGGTGGAAGAAACACCTCAAGGGAAAAGGGGAGCAAACACTACTACTAAAATAGAGCTCACAAAACTTTGTGTTTTGCTTAAGCACAAAATACCTCACAATACAAAGGGCATTAGATACAGTATTAAGAATATTATGTAAACAGTGAAGATAATTTTGCTCCGAATTTAATGAAGGCTCCTTTGGTCATAAGCTGAAAAGCAAGCCAGGAAAGGACCATACTGTTTTTAAGTAATTTAACTGTGTTCCTAAATAAAGCTAAAGAATATTTTAGGAATCTAACATTATTTAGCATCCAAAACCATAAAACCCACAAAGACATCCATAAAAAAGTTACCAGCATACAAAAAGTAGGGCAAATACAACCCATAACGAACTAGACATAACAACAGGTGTGCCTTTAAGAATAACACAGATGCTAGAGCTGAAGGAGAAAGATATCCTGTCAAATAGAAATATGACCCACATGCTCAAGGAGGAGGAGGGAAATATAACCAAAACCCTCCAGAGGATAGAAATATAAACCTAAGATAAGAACAGTTTGTATGGAACTAACAACCTGAAGATCAGCACCAGAACTTCCTAACATGAAAACAGATACAGCCCGAGAAAGTTGTGGTGCTTCTTTAGCTGAATATATGTGAAATTGGAATTTTTAAAACAGAATGTGGAAAGGAGGGTAGAATAAAGGTACGAATGGTCAATTTTTTTCCAGGAATACTAAACTCACATGCGAACAATTTCCAAACAAGAAATATAAGGAAAGCTAACTACACCACGGTTTATCACAAACCTAGGAAAGAAGGAGCCAGATGAAGGGTTTTTAAGGAGGTGCGGGGGAGCAAGAGGGCTTCTGGAGAGACAGAAAGAGAGGTGAGTGACTAGCTATTCAGGCTCTCAGAGGAGCAGACTTCGACTTTAACCTTTGAATCATGAGTTCTTTAGAGTGACAGAGAGGTAGTTAAATTCCCTTCCTGCCTTTGAAAAGAGTTGGTGCCTGAGGGGACGGAATTCCCTCAGGCGGTGGCTCTCGCAGGCTAACCTCTCAGAGTAGAGCAGTTGGACAGCAGTGGATTAAAAGGCAGCAACAATTTTTTAAAACGCTGACAAAGAATTTCTACATTTCCCCCTGAAGTACTGCCAACTAGGGATCTTTAGGTACACAAATGTGTGGAACTCTCCTAGTCTAGTCATAGCTTGCTAAAAAAAAAAAAAACCCTCATTACATTCCCTCTCCATCCAGATTGTAACTCAGTCACAGATTTCTCCATTTCCTATGGAATATATTTTCTTGAGAAAACACTGAAATAATCATCCTCTAAAATTTAACTATACAACTGAAGTAACTCCTACATGATCAAGAACATCTGGAAAGTCTCTTGTTTAAACTCAGGACACTTAGGTTCACACTGGACAATAAAATTCTTCTTAGTCCTATTATTTAGGTCAAAAGATACTGGAGTTTATTTACATAACATTAAAAACTTTCATACTACATATAACATGAGAAAACTCCACAAAAATCCCTATTTTATTTGAAAGGAACCTATAGGATATCCATACACAATTCTGCACAGGCACAGTATTCAAACAGACTATGTGATTCTGGGGTAACAATCAAAAAAGGTGGTTTTCGGCCTCTAAGTTTCTTACCTGTATAATCCATCATCGATTTCCACAGATTCTGTAGACATGGTAGGTAAACTTTTACTTGCACTAGGGAGAGAAAAAACAAACCCAAACTTTTAAAGATCATATATGGCTTTTATATATTAATACTCTATAATGTGAAATTCCCTTATGCATGAGACGAGATTCTCAAGTTACTAAAGGTTGCTATACATAAAATGTAAGTTTTATTATGTGTTACCTTCCCTAGATTTTTAAAATGTGTTGAAGTTAATTTCCGTAATTGCTGGTCTGTGTAGTTTTAATGTTGAGATCTTAGAGCAACCAGACAGTACCTGCACTCTAAGACATCAACTAGCTAATAAAATCAGCATACTCATACAACATACTATTCTGGCAATAAAAGTGTACATGTACACACACACACACACACACACACACACACTATTTGTAGTCTCCTATCATCTTGTTTCTACTTCACTTTCACTTATTGTCTTATTTTGGCCAAAATTAGTTTGGTGGATTAAATTTCTGAGTAAAAATGAGAACGAGTATATGTACACCCTGCTCTGCCACTGAATGGCTATGTCTGGCACTAACTTTCCAAAAAGTTCTGTGTCACTGACTGGTTCAAGAATACATTCAGCCAGGTGGTGGTGAACACACAACTTTAATCCCAACACTGGTGGGCAGAAGCAGGGGATCTCTGTGAGTTCGAAACCAGCCTGGTCCACAGGGGGAGTTCCAGGACAAGCTCTACTGTGACACTGAGAAACCCTGCCAGGAAAAAAAAACAATCAATCAATCAATCAATAAATGGAAGGAAGGAAGGAAGGAAGGAAGGAAAGATATGCTCAAAAACAGCCACGCCTAATTGCACATACTTCTAATTTCAGAACTCCAGCGGAGTAGGGACGAAAAGCAGGGGTTCTAAGCCATTCTTGGCTAACTAGAAGGCTTGCAAGTAGCCACAAAACCAGTAACAATTAACAACAATAATAATGATGATAATAAAATAATTATATATGAGACAATAAAAATGCTCCAACTAAGGGGTGGTTATTTGTATTTAATAATATTTCTCAAGTCGATTTTAGCAGCATTCGCCTGGGCAGACAATACGATTACTTAAATCCAGTACTTGAAGCATCCTTTTCAATGTGCAATGTAAAATGTTAGTCCTATATTAACTGAAAATAATAAACTCGTCACCTCTATACTTGTTATACTGTATTCTTCTACGGGGCAGGATATAAGTGGGGCTTTATTAATTCTAAGATGACTGAAAGGGAAATAACCCAAACACTGGTGAGAGTATACCAGGACCCCACCCCCATAATTTTGCAGGCTAGGAGAGAAAAACTCCAAGACCCTAAATAGGAAATAATCATGGAAGCCTTGGGCTCCTCCCCGTTCCCCAGCACCCCGGTAGTCAACAGGGGGTTTTCGGGGTATACAAAATTGCAACTGACTCATTCAGACTTGTTCCCTCCGAAGTAACAGTTTTCTAAGTCGTCACGGTTGCAGGATGGGGCACAGTGGCGCTGCAGTTGCCTCTTAAAAGTGCCAAGCCACAGGGGCCCCAACCCACTCCTGACCAGGCCCGACAGGAGGAGTGACCTGTGGGGAGGATGCTCAACCCCACCGGGAACCGGCAAGACTCGGGAAGAGCCAACCTCCCCGGCAAAGGCGAGCTGCGAGGCCGGCGCCCACGCCGCCACACCCACCGCCCGCTGGCTCCCCGGGGCTCCCCGCGGCCCCGTGGCCTCCGCGCGCACCGAGCCGCCCGGGCGCCGGACGAGAGCCCGCGCCCGCCTTCCTCCCCTCCTTCCCGCCTAGCCCGCCCGGGCCAGGCCTCTCACCTGCAAGCTCCCCAGGAGGAGCAGGACGCTTCTTCCGGGCGGAGAGCAGCCAATGGCTCGGACCTCTTCATCGCCTTCCGAGACTCTGCAGCGGCAGCAGCCGAGGAAGGCAGGCGAGGGGGCGGGGCCGCCAGGGTCAAGGGGCGGGCGGCTACGTCAGCAGAGGCGGGGCTGGGGATGTGCCTCCAGGACGGTGGTTCCCGGCAGCCCCGGGGACACCTGACTTCCGGTCGGGGTGGGGCCCCTGGGCGAGCTTCCTCGCAGGTGAGGGGCGTGGCTAAGCGGAGGAGACGGCGCTGAGGGACAAACGCGGAGCCCAAACACTGAAGTCCACGTCACCTCCGGCTGCGGGGAGCTAAGCCGAGAGGAGCTGGAGGCCCGCCGGGTGACGGAGTCGCCTTTGCAGATCCTTGGGTATTCGAGCACCTAGAGGACATCATTTTCCCAAAGCCCAAGACATCCTGGCTAGGATGCCACTTACACATTCCATTTAAATAATTTTGCTCATCTAGTATGTGTCAGACGTAGATTTCTGTAATCCAGTTTCTTTTCAGAGCTGTAAAAATTTTCCACTTTCATTTTATGGGTGGGAAAAAAAGGAACTTCCAGCTAATGATTTCTTTCTAGCCATACAGTCAATAACTACGATCACCAGAGCTAGTGACTAAGGTTTCTCATCTAATTCTCATTTCATTGGCTCATTTCTGCCATTTTTAGAAAACAACTGTGTGGACACAATGTAATTAAGAATCTTTCTAAACAGCTGTGTATTTGAAGAAACATCAGCCCATTTTTTTTTTATATTGGCATTTACTTTGACTATAGAAGTAATACAATGTTTTGTAAAGTATGATTTTGGTTCAAAATTGTCTTATATTTATAAATATATGGTAGTCTTGGCAAGCCTACATTATCCTGTGTGTCCATCTATGCTATTTCTAAAATTGAACATCCCAAACATCGAAGCATGTGTTGACTACCTGTTACTTCCTGTTTCATCGTAGGATAGGGTTTTTTTTTTCAATCCAATTGACCTTTTTTACATTAGGATTTCAATAAATTTGGGTTGTGACTTATTCTTTTAGAGTTCTGCTCTAGCACGAAATATTTTCTGTCTTTTTATTATTGTTATAGGTTTTTTGCAGATGTATATTTCCCTCCCTTTTTATTTTCTTAAATATTGAATATCTATTAGACAGTAGGGTTCAATGGCTAGATAATGATCAGCCATAGAGATAGCATTTCCTGATTTCATCAATCTCAAGGTGTGCTTGTAAGTATTTTGGCTCAGATGGAAAGGGAGCAGGTACAAGGGAGTGACCGCAGAGGGAGCAAACCCTAGCCAGAGACCTGCACAGGACCAGGCCAGTGTCAATGATCTCCAAGAAAGCAGGCCTGTGCCAGCGACCTCCACAGGAGCAGGTACAAGGCAGTGACTGCCTAGGGAGCAGACTCAAGTCGGAGAGCTCTGCAGGACCTGGCCCGAGCTGGGGACCTCCACAAAAACAGGCTGAGACAGCAACCTCCATGGGAACAGGCCTGAACGACCTTGGGGATTGCAAAGTAACGCCAGGGAGCACTGAAAGACCTCCGGGAACACTGAGTGACTTCTGGGGCGACTGGAACTATAGCCCTAACTGCACCACAAGGAGCAACCATCTAAGCCTTGGATCCACTGGCACCTGGAAGATTGATCATCACAGGCACAGCCCCAGCTACACCAATCAGAGGAAAAGATGGGTAGACAAGGCAATAAAAAAACAGATGTGGGAGTGCCCATCAACTGTGGGTTATTACCATCCTTTGGTGGGCTAGGCCTGTTTAAGAAGGCTGAGCAAGCCAGAGGAAGCAAACCAGTTAGCAGCATCCCTCTATGGACTCTACTTTAGTTCCTGTTTCAAAGTTCCTACATTGCCTTTCTTGGAAATGGACAATAACCAATAAGTCAAGCCAGTGATTTTTAATATTCCTAATACTGCAACCCTTTAATACAGTTCTTCATGTTGTGGCGACCACCAACCATAAAACTATTTCATTGCTACTTCATAACTGTAAGTTTGCTACTGTCTGGTATTCGGCCCCTAAAGGGATGGAAACCCTCAGGTTGAAAAGTGCTGTTGTAACCTAACTAAACCCTCTTCTTCGAGCTGCTTTCTGGTCATGGTGTTTCATCACAACAGTGAAGAATCTGGGAAGCAGAAAAATATAAGTTAATTAGCAAATCAAGTTCAGAAAGTTTTAAAATGAAGAACATAAAAGCTGACACAGGGATTGAGAGGCTTTCAGGGAGAAGACAATTTTAGCTAGAGTTGTCCTGGATTATCTTTTTGAGAAAATGACAGTTGACCCCAAGCCTAAATAACTTCAACTATGTGAAGATATAAACAAAAGAGAAATTTTGACCAAGGGGAAGACAAGGGAAACTTTTAATTTTCTTCTTTTTAAAATATTTATTACTTTCTGGTATGTGCATATATTCTCTTCTTAAAACAGACTGGGCTTTTTCTAGAAAAAAGAACAGCACATGAAGGAGATTCAGCATAAGAGAGACTTCTTCATTGTTTGTTTTGAAGGGGAATGTAGTGGGAGAGTGGGTCCTTTGTTCTGGCCCTGTCACCTAACTAGCTTACACCCAAAATAATCACACAGAAATTGTATTAATTAAATCACTGCCTGGCCCATTAGCTCTAGTCTCTTATTGGCTAATTCTCGCATCTTAATTAACCCATTTCTATTAAATCTGTGTAACACTACGTGATTGTGGCTTACTGGCAAGATTTTAATGGCAGTCTCAGGCAGGAGATTCATGGCGGCTGCCACACTGCCCTTCTTCCCAGCATTCAGTCCGGTCTACTCCACCTATCTAAGTTCTGCTCTATCAAAAGGCCAAGGCAGTTTCTTTATTAAACCAATGAAAGCAACACATAGACAGAAGGACCTACTACACCAGAGGAAGGTTGCCATGTGGCAGTTAGGACTTGAGTGTGGCCCCCAGGTAACAGCCAACAATACAGAACAAGTTGGCATACAGCAGTAAGGAATTAAAGAGCATGTTGTCATATGGCTGTAATTAATTGATCAACAATCTGCTTGTGCTTGAAAATGACTGGCCGGAGAACAGAATGAAATCAATATCTTGATTTCAGCCTTGTATGTCTTTGCTTGCAGTCTACCTTGCTGTGCCTCGAACTGACCCACAGAATAAGCTAATAGATTTGTGTTCTTTTATGCTTATGCTGGCTTGGATAAAAAATGGTGCGCATAGGGCCATAGGAGGTGGCACTATTAAAAGGAGAGTCCTTGTTGGAGTAAGTGTGGCCTTGTTGTAAGAAGTAGGCAGGCATTGAGGTCTCAGGTGTGTAAGCCAAGTCTAGTGTGGCATTCTCTTCTTACTGCCTGTGGATCAAGATACAGAGCTCTTAGCTCCCTCTTCAGCACCATGTCTGCCTGCATGTCATCACACTTCTTGTCATGATGATAATAGACTAAATCTCCAGACCACAAACGAGTCCCAATGAAATGTTTTCTTTTATCAGAGTTGCCATGTCATGGTGTCTCTTCGTAGCATTAAAACCCTAAGTAAGGCAATGTTAGCATACTTACAGAACTTTGTTGTTCAGTAATAGAAAAAAATTGTATTGTAGCTAAAACCCATGATTCTTTAATATATTTGGCATTAGATCATTATTTTCCATCAGTATAGAATATAAATGTGAATCTTTGTCAGCTTTTCTGTGTCTGACATGAGGAATATAAGCGTGTTATGGCTCTTAGCTTCTGAGGTATCTGTTATTGTCTGTTGGAGGAGAGAGGAACTTGTTGGTTCCTGTCTCTCTGACTCCACACTTCTTTCTCCCAACATCCAGTTTAGTTTTCCCCACTTATCTCTACCCTGCCATTGACCCAAAGCAGTTTCTTTATTCATTAGTGGTAATCACATCCCACATCAAATGTCCTCTCTTTAGGACTGTGAAACTTGTAAATCATGGCCAGATCACATGACCAAGGATGACTGACACATCATGGGTGCTAGAAAACAAATTAAGGAAATATTCAAGACTTCAGTATTTCCTTTATGAGCATACACCCAAGTTATTTAACTTCTTAAAGCTTCTACTATGCCCCAATAGCACCATGGGTTTTAGAGAAAGTCTTTAACACACTGGCCTTAAAGAGTATTAAGATCCAAACCACACTACCAGACATCTCACATTTGATGAAAGACAGCATCAATTATTACAAAAACATGATAAAATGGTGATTTTATCTCAGTTTTTAAAATGTTTTGGAATGTTTCTTCTAATGGGTTCTCTAAGAATCCAGCTCTTAAGAATCCCCTCTTCAGGGTTCAAAGACACCACAATAAGTAAAGGGGGGCTAGAAATATGAGGGTTAAGAAATGTACTCACAGCGGGTTCTTTCTATGTCCCTTTATTCTTCTTCTCCTTATTCCTTATTCTTCCTTGCTCTCCCTTGTTCTACCTGTTACAAACATTTCTGGTCATATATACCTTTAAAACCAACAATTTTCCAGCCCTAGTATGTTCCCGAGGCTGGAATTCTTTTGCTCCATAAAAATCAGATAAGAGTTTTCACACACCCACACACACCCACATGTACCCACATGCACCCACACACACCCACACACACCCACACACAGTTCTGTGGCTGTCAGCTCAAAGGTGGAGTGGCTAGTACATGTCCAGTGAACTCCTTAGTGGAGAAAGTTAGTAAGAAAGGAATTAAATCATCAGGGGATTCTAGAGGGTTAATGTGTAATACTACATTTATAGATAAAAGAGCTAAAACGTTTGTTTTCAATGTGCCACTTTTTTCCTCTCCTAGCATGCATAGAATTGGGTAACTAAGCAACATATATAAACAGTCAGAAAGAAGCTATGGCTCTTGATCAGATAGCATATACACCAGATGCTACAATTTCTACTGGCCTACAGGTCTAGATTAGGTACCTATAGCTCTAATCAGTAGAGACAAAGAGGAGACCCAGGACTCTAAATTATCATTTCCAGGATATGCTATTATCAACAGTTCTGATTGTGGGTGTTGTGGGTCTTTCTCTGGGTCCTGAACTAAAATCACCAGTAAACTGAGGTGAGGGTTCTTGGCTGGTTAGTTTCCGGCTGCTCAACCCTGAAATTATCACACAGAAACCATATTATTTGCAATACTGTTTGGTCGATAATTTAAGTGTATTTTTGGCTAAGTCTTTTATCCTAAACTAGTCCATCTCCATTAATCTGTGTATTGCCATGTGGTTGTGACTTACTGGGTAAAGTTCCATCCAGAGCATCTATCTCTGTCAGGGCTACTTGGTATCTCTCAGACTCTGCCTTCTTTCTCCCAGCATTCAGTTTAGTTTCTCCCCTAGCTCTACTCTACCCTATCACAGGCCAAGACAGTTTCTTTATCCATTAATCAATAAAAGCAATACATAAACAGAAATACCTCCTACATCAGAAGGTAAATGTCAGGAATTAAAATCTTTTAAGTGAGGTAAAATCAGAGCAACAGCTTGGACAAGTAGTAATTCAGTGTCCTTGGATATCTGTGAATATTTTAAATGGAATACTCTTTCCTGGAGGCTAAACACTGACCAAATGCCTGCTGGTAAAAATAATTGCAGGAAGGTAGACTCTGTGTTTGCCTAGGAGAGAGGAGTGAAGCTCTGGCAGTGAAAAACTGTTTTCACATGTAGCACAAAAGGGGAGTCAGCTACAGCGAAAATCTACAGGAAAAAACAGTCACTTTATTCACAAAACAATAATGCCCCTGAGCCTTGCCTTTTGGTTTAATCTTTACCAGGGCCCCTGGCTCTGATAAGTTGCTAATGAAAAGATAGATGAGCAATTACTCTACAATGTTGTGGCCTGTAGCATTATTCATTGAAAAAAATATATTATTATCAGACATCTTAACAGTGAGGTTTTATGCCACTAAAAAGTAGAATAATATTTTTAGAATATTATAGGAAGAATGTATGAGCCAATTATTTTGTACCCCAAAAAATCAACTCTCATATTCAAATGATACACACTGTTATCAACATTTGGTATCATTCATTAATCACTTATCTTCTTCATGAATCCTTCATAAATTAATATTATGGAATATCCAAACAGCCAAAGAAACGAAATCTTTATTTGGGAATGGGCTTAAGTTTTGGGTAGCATATTTATAGTGATAATTTATTTGTGTTTTAATAAATAAGGCTTTCCTGAAGGTCAGAATGCAGAACTAAGCCAGTAGAGTCCAGGGAGTGGTGGCACACACCTTTAGTCCCAGGAAAATGAATCAGTCTAAAAGAGACCATACCTTTGATCTAAGCACTTGGGATGACATGCCTTTAATCCCAGCACTAGAGAGGAATATATATTCAGTGCAGTCTCGGTGCAGTCTGAGTTCTGGTGGAGAGCATTGCAGTCTACAGTCATGCTAGGTCAAGATTGCCCCTTTGTCTAAGTCTTGGTAGAGGTAAGAGCTCTCTACTGACTTGGCTGCTTTGTTTTCCTGATCTTCAGATTGAACCCCAATATCTGTCTCTGGGTTTTTATCATTTGAGCTATACAAATCATAATCCATTATTTGCATTAGCTTTTGTTTTCCTTCTACTTCGTTGTTGATTATTAATTCTCTCAAGTTCTATTTTGCCATTTCTGAGTCTGAGGCACCTTTTTCAGTAGTGTTTTCATGTCCGTTTTTGATTATTAATTCTCTCAAGTTCTATCTTGCCATTTCTGAGTCTGAGGCACCTCTTTCAGTAGTGTTTTCATGGTCCGTGATGATATTATGTTTCTCTTTCCTTTTTTTGCTTTTAAACTTGATGCTCTGTTGCTCACTTGTCTGCCAAGTTCTTATCCCTGAACCATTAGAACAGGGCAGGAATCTGAGTTCAGTAAGTACAAATCCATTTGAAGGACCTGAGTTGCAAGAGGCAATCCCAGTGCCTCATTTCAAGAAGGGAATGAATTTCCCAGAGGAACTATCAATTATGCGTCTACACAAAGGATTAGGACAGATTTGCTGTAGGAGACATTAAAATGAAGTAGCATTCTCATAGGCTGAAAAACAAAGAAACAAAACCTCAAAATCCTGCTCTAGTTAAAGGGTCTACACTAGGTCTGTAATACAAGAGGGACCCAAAACATGTTTTCTTGGATACTACAAAATATAGATGTGAAATAAAGTTCACAAATTTCTTGATTATTGTTTTTCAATTTTTTGGAAGTAGAAGCTACTTCTCTTTCACAAAGTGATTTGGATCTTCTAACAATGAATGACTATTCATCTTAATGTGGAAAACTCCAACAGTAATGTGTTTGGTAATCTATGATTTTTAGATAGTAGGGTTTTCTGTAAGTGAAGTCAGTAGCGCCTGAAGACAGAGGATTCTGTGATACATTAAAGCATCTTCTCAGAAGAAATAATTTTTGCTGACTTTATGTCTAACTTTATTTGTATCTGTTGCTGCTATTAGGAAAAGTAGATTATTTCCTTAAATCCAAGGTGATCTTGTTTTCCATGGATTTAAGGGAAACTTTTCTAATTTAAAAGGCTATCTGTTCCTGTATTTAGTATTATAAAATGTGACTGAATGACCATAATGCCCTTACTCATTTGCTCTCTACCTTGATGTGGGTTGTCTCTTTTCTTCATTTCTTCTGTGTCTGTGTACATGGATGTATATGTGAATGCATGGCCATACCCTAATGTTGCAGCATAATAATTTTACTTGAAAACATTTGTTTTCGAATAATTTCAGAGTTACAGAAAATTTGCAATGATAGTATTGAGAATTTATATAAATTCTTCAAATAACTTACACAAAAGATAACATTTTTGCATTATTTGTGCTTTTCACAACTTAAAATTAATACTTATGCAATACTATTAAAACCATATACTTTAGTAGGATATCAGTCTTTTTGCTAGTTTCCTCCCCTGCCTCTTCAAAATCTATTCTAGGATACCAGGATTTAGGATAATCTGAACCTGGCAAATTTTGCAGGTGAGTATTGTGATGTGCACCTCCATGAAACATGTGTATATGTGAATTCTATAATTAAAACTGTTTACATTGTATGTTATGTTTAATCATCAGCATTCATATTATTTTTGTAATTACAGAACATATCTGAGCTTATTTCTCTTCATATTTGTGAAGTATTAAATAATGGCATAGTAAAGATGTTCAATGAACAATTTCTTTGATTTACAGAGGATAACTCAAAGAGATTTAATGGCTCAAATAAATTAATATCACTTTATTCATGCAGCCAGCACTAGAACCTAGTATTCTTTCTGGTCTGCTGTTCTTCTGGTATATTATACCTACATCTCAGAGACTGGACCACAAATTTCATGGCTAAAAATTAATTACTGAGGTCAAGTCAGCACAGTAGTACATAGCCTTCTGAATTTTGAGCAAGATATTTGCCCAAGGGTATTGTCCTAAAATTTGAATTGTATGGAAGCTAATTATTTAAAAAGCCCAGAGGTGATTTTCTGTGAAGGAAATAAGTTTATTAAAATCTTAATCGTTATTCACTTACATAGACTGTGAATTGGAAGACGTATGCTGCAGACAGAGTTTATGTCATCCAGATGCAGATGTTGAAACCAAGTCTCCACTGTGATGGAATTTGAAGATTGGAACTGAAAGTTCCTGTCATTCTTCAGGCCTTATAAGGCCATAGCAAGTGACACCCCTCTCAGAACCTTGTTCTAGATACCAAGTCTGTGGGACCTTTGTAGCCTTGAAAAGGTGTGAATAATGAATGTTGGGTTCTTTGTTAGTATAGCTTAGTGGTTTATGTAGCAGCCTATACAGACTATGGCAAATTAAAGATCATATTTAAATTTTTTTAGAAAAATATTGCTTATAGGATAAGAGAAGAAAAATTGCCATAAGTTTGCAATTGAAATATATTTTTTGAGAACAGCTTTAAAAAATTGTTTTATTTTTTGTGTGCATTTTGTCTGTCTAAATGTGTGTATACTACATGTGTTTCTGGTGTATCAGATACCTTGGAACCAGAATTATAGATGTTTATAAGCCACTGTGTAGGTGCTGGAAACTTAACCCAGGTCTTCTAGAAAAGTGATAAGTGCTCTCAACCACTGAACCATTTCTCCAGCCCCCCTTCCCCAGGACATTTTAATTACTTAATTGTGTAGGCAACAGTGACTGTAGAGAAAATAAAGCAATTGTTCTCCTATATTTAACTTTTGACTAATAAGAACAGAAAACAGATGAAAAACCTAAAATTTACCAAATAGTATTTTAAATTCTCTCATACTTTTCTAGGTAATATGCTATAAATTCATCTGGATCCTTTCTGACTGGGGATGGGAGAAAGTCGAGCGCCCTTATGAATCAACATTCAGAGATCTATTTGCGAGATTCAGATTTTAGCCACAACCATTATTCACCAGTAGAACAAACTGTAGTCTAAGCTCGTATAGGAAATGTGGTTGTCTTTGAGAGCAATGGAGGCTTCCTTGCCACAGGCAGTTGTAGTTCACAGAGCTAAGCTGCTGAAAAACAAAAAGAACCAATGACCACCAGAGTTACTCCAAACTAGAAGAGTGAATTTTACAGACAGCATGAAAGTGAGTTTAGAAAGAAGATAGAATTGTAGGTGGGACAGTAGGAATTGTAGGAAAAGAAATGCAGAGCTCCCGTGTCTCAGGGGTTGGGTCCCAGAAAATAGGCACCATCAAGCTGCTAGACTCAGGCTTTAATAGGACCTAGGGCAGAAACTGGGAAGGCTATGAGGAGGGGCAGTCAGTCAATCAGTTCCATGACCTTTCCAGGCACCTCTCAGTTTTGGTCAAGTGTCATTTCTTTTCCATGCAATGGCACTCCCTTGAGTTGTATAGAAAGAGAAGAAAGATAATAGGACATGAGATTAGGAACAATCAACTCAACCTGAAGAGAATCAAGTACATTTCTGGCTAAGAAATAAGAATTGAGGTCTTTGTCCTGAAACTGCCTTACCCGATTCTACTTCCTGTTCTCATCAATGCTGATTCATCATATGCCTTTCCCCTACCCCCACCCCCTTGACTCAATCTATCTTCAGGTCATTTTTTTTTTTATCTTCAGCTTCTTTTCTACTTGGTTTGAGAGCCTGATCCTTCAGCTCAGAGGCCATCAAATACCAATAAGCCTCTTTATCTCATTGTTAAAGGTACATTGTTGGAGCCCAGCCTAGCATTTCTTCTTGAACATGGCACTAAGGGTTTGCATGTCTAACAGTGTTTCCTGGTTATATTTGTGGGACTATAGGATAGGATCATATTTTATGCTGTCTAACCTGCTTTCTCTGTTTCATAGTTTGACTATCTCTTGTGTCTACATGGTACCTTCTTTACTGAATTCTGGTCTTTACTGATCTTCAACAGTCTTTAGTTTCTATCATGATGATGTGTGTGTGGTTCTATTGCTCTGGCTTTGATCTATGGCTTCATTCTTTGAATTTTGTCTTGAATCTTGCCTGAATAGTGACACTTCCTTCCAATTTTAATTTTTCTCTTGACAAATTTCCTTTTTTACTTGCGCTGGTTTAATGTGTCTGTTGTAACTCACATAGGCTATACAATAACTGTGCAATACACAGGGTGTTCTGTACATTCTAGGGAGAGAATAATGAATATTGAGCAAGAGTGATGTAAACTACACAGAAAAGGTACATACACACATACACACACACAATACATACACTTAAAAGGCATCTAAACAGACAACTGGTATTTAAGTTGAAGACAACTAGAAACTACACATAACAAAGGGGGGGAATGCACAGCTGATACTTCTCTTTTTATTCCCTCTTCTTTTTTGTTTGCTGGCTTGTGTATCCATTTACCATTTTCCCCAAGCTTTGAATCCACTGTGATCTCTTCATAATCTTATTAGGTATGTGTCAACTAAAGATCCCAGAAAATAAGACTCACCAATTGATTGCGTAGAATTTGTGTGAACGTGCAGAGTTAAGAGTTGAGGTTTAGATTCAAATCAGCTTGGGCTAGCTTTATCCCTCTTACTAGCTGTTCATTGTTTAGCTCTGTGCTTCACCTAACATTCTTGTAACTATCTGATGAAACATTTTGGAATGCACTAATGGACTCCTGGTTTCAACAAAGACAAAGGGCAAGAGACCAGATAGCATCTGAGACTCATAGCAGAGATGTCTCTGTTTTGCTGTAATACAACTCCTTGATGATCCCACAAGTATACTTTTATAGTACTTTCTTTCATTTACAACTTTTTTTGTTCTATAAGTATAAAAATTTCATCAAAACTGTTACCACGTGGGATCTTCTTTTAAAGCATATTTGACTCCAGAATAAAGTACCTGTTATTTTCTTTGAGGGGAGAGCTATGTTGTTGTTGTTGTTTTGACAAATATATAATTCAAGATACTCATTTTTATGTCTCCTGACCTCTACACACAGTGAACAAATGCCCTCCTGGTATGACAAACTTGTGGTCCAGGCAGGCTAAGGCTTCAGCTATGTCTTCAGCGTTGCTCAGGGAAAACACTCCTTCTTTTCTTTGGCGGCCTCTTCTAGAACTTCAGAGTGAGGCTTTTAAAAGATGCTGACCCTAACATCAAGAAGCTCTGATCCATAAACTAAAATCAACAACAGCAATGTAGCTATCCTATATGTGAAAAGCATTGTTATAATACCATAGGCAGAGAGAGCCTTATAGTTATCTTCAGAAAGGTCACATCTGACCATTTTGTTGATTTTCTCAGCCCAGAATCCCCAAAGGTTTGGAATAAGATAGCATTTGGGTACCGAGTAGGCTTAGATGAGGTTCTGAAAGGATCCTAATGATGGGTTTGTTCCTGTGCTCTCATAAAGAAAGAAGTTACCGTGTCTGCCTTGTTAAAAATACAATGTGAGTACCAAACTGTTTTCAATACTGTAGCTCTGTAATAGAGTTTGAAGTCAGGGATGGTTATACCTCCAGAAGTTCCTTTATTATATAAGATTGTTTTGGCTATCCTGGGTTTTTTGTTTTTCCATATAAACTTGATTATTGTTCTCTCAAGGTCTGTGAAGAATTTTAATGGGATTTTGATGGGGATTGCATTGAATCTATAGATTGTTTTTGGTAGAACTGCCATTTTAACGATGTTGATCCTCCCAATCCAAGAGCAGGGGAGATCTTTCCATTTTCTGGTATTCTCTTCAATTTGATACTGGCATAAGAACAGAGAAGTCGACCTATGGAATCGAATGAAAGACCCAAATATTAACCCACAAACCTATGAACACTTCATTTTCGACAAGGGAGCTAAAGGTATGCAATGGAAGAAGGAAAGCATCTTTAACAAATGGTGCTGGCATAACTGGATGTCAACCTGTAGAAGAATGAAAGTAGATCCATATCTATCACCATGCACAAAACTCAAGTCCAAATGGATTAACGACCTCAACATTAATCTGACCACTTTGAACCAGATAGAAGAGAAAGTGGGAAGTAGTCTACAAGACATAGGCACAGGAGACCACTTCCTAGGTAGAACCCCAATAGCACAGACAATAAGAGAATCAATGAATCAATGGGACCTCCTGAAACTGAGAAGCTTCTCTAAAGGAAAGGACACTGTCAGTAAGACAAAAAGGCTACCTTCCGACTAGGAGAAGATCTTCACCAACCCCTCATCAGACAAAGGTCTGATCTCCAAAATATACAAAGAACTCAAGAAACTAGACACTAAAACTCTAATTAACCCAATTAAAAAATGGGGTACTGATCTGAACAGAGAATTCTCAACAGAAGAACTTCGAATGGCCAAAAGACACTTAAGGTCATGCTCAACCTCCTTAGCGATCAGGGAAATGCAAATCAAAACAACTATGAGATACTATTTTACACCGGTCAGATTAGCTAAACTCAAAAACACCAACGATAGCCTGTGCTGGAGAGGATGTGGAGTGAGGGGAACTCTCATCCATTGTTGGTGGGAATGCAATCTTGTACAGTCACTGTGGAAATCAGTGTGGCGGTTTCTCAGGAAACTGGGAGCCAACCTCCCTCAGGACCCAGCAATTCCACTCTTGGGAATATACCCAAGAGATGCCCTATCATACCACAAAAGCATTTGTTCAACTATGTTCATAGCAGCACTATTTGTAATAGCCAGAAACTGGAAACAACCTAGGTGCCCCTCAATAGAAGAATGGTTAAAGAAGGTGTGGAACATATATACACTAGAGTTTTACTCAGCGGTAAAAAACAATGACATCTTGAATTTTGCATGCAAATGGATGGAAATAGAAAACGCTTTACTGAGTGAGGTAACCCAGACACAAAAAGGAATATGGTATGTGCTCACTCATAAGTGGATTCTAGCCATAATTAAAGGTCTTTGAGCCTATAATTCGTGATCCTAGAGAAGCTGAATAAGAAGGTGAACCTGAAGAAAATTATGCAGTTATCCTCCTGGATATTGGAAGTAGACAAGAGTGCCAGGCAACCTTGGGTGCACGTGGGGGTGGGGGGGAGTGGATGGAAGGGGAGAGGGTTACAGAGAAGGGAGTAGGAGAGGATTGGGGAAAGCTTGGGGGATTGGGATGGGGGGAGAGAGGAAGGATGGATATGGGAGCAGGGAAGTATATATCTCAACTAAGGGAGCCGTTTTAGGGTTTACAAGAGACTTGATTCTAGAGGGGTTCCCAGTTCCAAGGAGAGATCCCCAGATTGTTCCCTGTACAGCAGAGGAGAGGGTGCCTGAACTGGCCTTGGCCCATAACCATACTGATGAACATTTTGCATATCACCTTAGAACCTTCATTTGGCGAGGGATGGAGATTGAGACAGAGACCCACATTGGAACACTGGACTTAATTCCCTAGGTCCAAATGAGAAGCAGAAGGAGGGAGAACGTGAGCAAGGAAGGCAGAATCAGAGGGAACCTTCACCCGACGATGGATGGAGATAGAGATGGAGACCCACATTGGAGCACTGGACTGAGCCCCCAAGGTCCAAATGAGGAGCAGAAGGAGGGAGAACATGAACAAGGAAGGCAGGACCGTGAGGAGTGCGTTCACCCACTGATACAAGGGAACTGATCTAATGAGAGTTCACCAAGGCCAGCTGGACTGGGACTGAACGTGCGCGTGATCAAACCCGATTCTCTGAATGTGGCCGGATTCTCTGAATGTGGCTGGCACAGGGACTGTCTGAGAAGCCATTGATAATGGCACTGGGACTTGTTTCCTCTGCATGTACTAGATTTTTGGGATCCTGGTCGGTTTGGATGCTCACCTTCCTAGACCTGGAGGGAGGGGGAAGGAACTTGAACTTCCCACAGGGCAGGAAACCCTGACTGCTCTTAGGGCTGGAGTGGGAGGAGGAGATGGAGTGGGGGGAGTGGGAGGGTATTGGGAGGAGGGGCGAAAGTGGAAACTTTTATAAATTAATAAAAAAAATACAATGTGAGAAGACCACTGAAAACCAGGAATATTAATGACTCTAAAAACTATTAATATGACTGGGATTAAATTAGGTGTTGAGGTTTAAAGGAATAGTTGTCGGGTGCAGATAACTCTTGAAGTTTTCTGCAACAGGAGAGTAGAGAAATGGATGGTAGGAGATGAAACTGAGATATTGCTAAACATTGATATTTTAGTCATTTTTGCCATATTAATATGTAGCCTTAGATGTAGAGGAACATGATAAAGTCATCCCACACTAGCTCAGAATTGAGTATAATAAATGGTTATTTATTTAGGGGTAGACTCACAGATCAACAGTCCTCAGTATGAGTGGGGAACAGGAACTGAATCCAGCCACCAAGAGAAAGAAAGACTCCTTTCGCTTCCTTCCTTCTTTTCTTCCCCCTCCCTCCCTGTCTCCCTCCCTCCCTCCATTCACTCATTCTTTCTTTTCTTCTTCCTTCCTTCTTTCCTTTCTTCCTTTTTCTTTTTGAGACAGGTTCTCACACTGTAGTCCAGACTGGTTTCAGCTTTTGGTTAGTCCCCCTGCTTTTGCTTCCTTAGTGTTCCTTTCTCTCTGCTTTGATATTTCCATTCTTTACAGATGAGCACATCTTAGTACAAAGGGTGATACATACAATAAAGCTTGCTCCCGTATACAGAATTTATTGAGCCCTTTTCCTGCTATAAAAGCAGTATAAGTTTATTTGGGGTTTTGGAGCTATAGACAACCACAAGGAAGAAAAAAATTAAAGTGTCACAGTAGTTATGTAAATGTTCAATTATAACTTCTTTCTTTCCTTTTTTTAAAGATTTTTTAAAACTTATTTATTATGTAGACAGTATCTCTTCTTCTGTATGTATGCTGCAGGCCGGAAGAGGGTACCAGATCTCATCCCCAGATCTCAGGGTGGTTATGAGCCACCATGTGGTTGCTAGGAATTGAACTTAGGACCTCTGGAAGAGCAGCCAGTGTTCTTAACCACTGAGCCTTCTTTTCAGCCCCACCTCTGTTATTTCTAAGCATGCATTTTGTTATCAACATCTAAAATGAGACTATTTATTGAAAGACCCCCACCTAGCTTAGCTGCTGTAACGCCATTTTATAGCAAGGCTTGAACTAAGAACTAGGGCTCATAATAAGGTCACAGATGATATTGCCAAGTCTGCACAGACAGGATGTCTGTGGTCAGGCACCAGGAGTTATGCCACCCGCATGAGAAAGATTAAGGAGGGGGAACGGAAAGTCCCCAAACTGCCAACATAGCTGTTATGCACCCAGCGGAGAGCCAACACCCTGTCTCAGGCATGACCTCATGGCCTCATTAAAATTGACCAATGAGACCCCTGTAACCATGCATCTGCTTCTGTACGCCTGCTTCTGCCTACCCCAACCCTATATAATCTGCCCCAAACCCAGTCCGGGGCGCTCAGTCCTCCACATGACTGCAGCACCCACAGGCCCTGTGTGAACAATAAAAATTGCCTCTTGCTCTTGCATCCAGTGGCTCGGACTTGGTTCTTGGGCGAGGGTCTCCAAGTGTTAAAGACACCCTCTGGGGGGTCTTTCATTATTTTATACTTGATTTTTTTCAGTTAATTGTAAGAAAAGGATTGTTGGTTTTTATTTTATTATTTTCTTTTTCTTAATAAGCAATTAAATCTCTAAGCATTGAGATAATGTTTTGGCCCCAGATTGACTGGGGAGATATCTCAGTGATTAAGAATACTTTTTGCTCTTGCAGAGGGCCCAGGTTTGAGTCTAGATACTCACATGGCAGCTGAGAACTCTCAGTAATTGTAGTTCTTGAGGATTCAGTTCCCTTTACTGCCATCCACAGGCACCAGGTTCACAGATGGTACACAGATATGCACACAAGCAAAACATCAATATATGTAAAATAAAAATAAATAAGTCATTAAAAATACAGAAAAATACAGGCTATAAACAAAATAAATGAATTCTAAAAATATCTTATATATCAAAATGTAATTTATTTCTGATAACCATGTAGATTCTGAGATGGACTTACTAATGGAATCCCTAACTCAGTTCTGTTATTTACTACTTGGACTATAGTGTTTAGGATACTTACAACTCAATTATGCAAGGTATTATTTGCTGTGGAACAATCGTTCTGTTCATTGTGAAGATGTGTTGCTCTTATTGTGAATAAAGAACTGACTGGCCAATAGCTAGGCAAGATTTTCGGGTAGGGAAGAACACTAGGAAGAAGAAGGGTGGAGTCAAGGGATTGTGAAGAGACAAAGAAGAAGCAGGAGATGAATATGCCAAACTGAAAAAAGGTACTGCCACATGGCAGAGTGTAGATGAGAAATATGGGTTAATTTAAATAGTAAGAGCTAGTTAGTAATAAGCCTAAGTCATTGGCCAAGCATTGGCCAATATTAGTAAGTCTAGTTAGTAATTGTTAGTAAGTTAGTAATTGTTAGTAAGTCTCAGTGTGGTTATTTGGGAGCTGAGACAGAACTGACTGCTGGAATCAGTGAGTCTCCCCCTACACTTGTTCTAACAGTCTGAAAATGAATTGATACAATCTTTGCTTAATTATTATTTGGTCTGCTTAACTTCTTCAAGAAATTGAATTACTTAAAGAAATGCAATTTTTAGCAAATTCAATAGTCTAAATAAAAGAGAAGAAATAAATTGTTGTCTTAATTATCTAAAATATTGGATTTATTTTCCATAACATTTCCTTTCTACTAAAAACCTTCATCTTATATAATAATATAATACATGAATGTAATATCATATTTGAAATACTCTGTTGAGTGATAGTGATATAACTTTCAAAGGACATGTTTAAAATTGACACTGTGAACTTTAATTTAAATCCGTATCTATATCTATGAACCACAATATTGACATATTGTGATTTTCCCAAACATACTAAACCTTAAAAGTTTAGATGTTTAAAAGAAAAATTAAACATAATGAAGTTTCAATTATAACATTTGCATGTATGTATAAGAACATGTATATAAACAAACAAATACAGTTAGATATATTTTATTTAGTAATTTTCACATATCAAGCTGAGATTATTAAACTTTTTTGTACTTTTCTTGACAATCTGGTTTAGTTGGGAATTTTTTTCTTTGGATATTAAGAGTTAATGTCTAAAATAATACAAACAGAACTGATACAAAAATACATTGACATATAATTTTATTCATGGGCTTCATAAGTTAGCCCTCTGTATCTAGATAGTCCTTAGCAAATATATCTTTAAAATGCCCAAGGCAATACCTGACTACAAGAGTTTCTTGAATACTTACAAAACCAGCTGAGAGACATACATTTTACACAGAGATGTACTAAAGCCCTTAGGTTTACCTTGTACATATATATCATTTTTGCTTTAAATACAGAGGTAAGATTTATTATCATTTTAGGAGTAAGTATCTTATGAAGATATTTGTTATACATTGGTATTGAAATTTAGCTATGTCCTGGTCCTGTGTCGTCTATACAGTCTTAGCATGACTCCAAGTGTAAACTTTTAGCATAAACTTCAGCACATGGAAAACTTTGAGCTCCACTCAGTTGACTATAGAACTCTATCTGTGATTTCTATGAGTTATTTTTAATAGAAAGTATGATTAATAAGAAGATAAAAAGAGAATTTTGGAAAATAAAGTGGGATCTGAAAAAAAAAATTTACACTATTGTAAAGCCTAAAGTAGAAAATAAGAAAGGGAAGGGAAGAAGAAATTTGTCATTGGTCAGTGATTTACTTTCCATAACCACACATAGCCTAGTGGATTTGCAAGTTACTCTCATGTTTTCTATTCTGTTACACAGTTCACATCAGTTCCTACTAGATAATTATTTAAATTAAGTTCTTATACTTTCTCACCAAGCGAGTATGGTCCTCCCATTCTGCATGAAAAAGGTGAACCAGACCTGAGTGTGGTGATGTATGTGGCACTGTGCAGACATATTTTGGGAACTGTAGTTTTTTAGTAGTAGGTGTTGGTTTCACAATTATAGTTTTATTTTTCCTTTCTCCCCTCTCATAGTCTCTGCTGTTGTCCTTGATCTGTTTAGGGGAAAATTGTATGGTTTCTTGCCTTGAGTTTCTTTCCCATATCAAACTTCCACTTTTTGTTTGTATATTTCCTTGATTTTTTTTATCGACTTTATTCATTTGTGGGAAATAATTTGTAGGATAAAGATAAGGAGATAAACAAGAGTTCCACCATATTATTAAAAATGGGTTTTGTATTTTGCTTGCAAGGTAATTAGTATATGCATTTTCTTTATTGTATTAAATCAGTATTTATGGCAGTCAGTCAACATATATTGTTTAGTCTAAGGAATATTTTAATAGCGTATGATAAGATCTATCCCCTTTAAAGACCTTTGTTGTGTAGTGGTTTGCCCCACTCTGCAGCATGTGAATGGGATTAATCTATATCATATAAACAATCTTGCCAGACTGGTGGGATTGGTTGCTAAATAAGAATAAAAATGCTTTTGAAGCCAAAGAGAAAATTGGGTCTTTTAATCGTGGGAGTTGAAAGTAGACCTATGGCCATGATTCTGTTGCCCTGTGCTCTAGGCGCTGTGATAGCATCAGTCCCTTACGGCTGCTGACGTATAGACAGTCATTCTACTGTCTCCATGCCATAGGTGTTAGGAAAGCACTGGTCTGTTGTTGCTGCTGACCTACGGTCAGTGATTCTACTGTCTCCATGCTGTAGGTGTTGTGATGTCAGCAGTCTGCTATTGCTGCTGACGTGTGGGTGTGATTCTACTCTCTTCTTGCCACAGGTATTGGGACAGCATTCAGTCTGTTGTTGCTGCTTAGTCCCTTTGAGAAAAAACCTCCCTAAACCATGCTGATGTTATGAGCATGTTGTTGCCGTTGGCCATGCCAGAGGAACAGTGAGGTGCAGTTGACGTTCCAGGTGTCAGCCAGCAGAAGGGAATCTTCTGATGGGTCCATCTCGTTTAGGTGAGGTCACGGGACTGCCGACCCTGAATGTCTTTTGCTTCTGCTGTGCCTTTATGTGTTTGCTGCAGCTCTGTTTCCCTGTTTCTAGCATGGTGTGAGTGGACGTGGGAAGCTCTCCACAGCTCGTAATATAGTGTGTTTATCTCTTGGAAACTTCCCATTCTACTCGGTGTTTTTACCTGTGGATTGTCAAGAAGATGACCCCTCCCTAAACTGTACTAATTTGATAACAATGACAACTTATACAGAGTTTTGATGAATAAATATAAATACAAGGAAATGTTTCATAGCCAAGGTCTGTGAGTCTCACCTAAGGAGCTGGGTGGACTGTCGCTCAAGTTAATGACTAACAATTGAGTCCAGCTAGTTTAAATTCTTTTAACCTTAATGTCAGGAGATGTGTTCACAGGTCTGAGAGCGCATCACAGCTGAAACAAAGCTGTGAAAATAACAAAGTTAGACTAAGATATTTTTGTGGAATAACTTTGAGGTGAAAAACCCAAGAAGACTGGTTGAATGCGGAAAAGCACATGGTTGAATGCGGAACTCTTTAAGGTCAGGGAACAAGAATAAAACAGCCCAGTTATTACTGGCTGCTGTGCTCTCCTTGCTAGGTTTGGTTGATGACCAAAGATGATGATTAATTCTGTATACCTATTTCTTCTTTTAGTCTCCTGATATTAAAAAAAAAACTCTTGATAAGTTGATATGCACTCTAAAGATTTAAAGTAGAACTGACTGATTCTTTCTCATTTATAAAGGTTAAGTTTGTGATTCCTTTAAGATTCCTTTAATTCATATAAGATTACCTTTTAAGATAAGCAATAATGTAATTGTCCCTTTCTGTGTAACTGCAAAATGCAGCCTGCCAGTAAAAGACCTGACAAGAACACCTTGTTTGCCCAAATAGTTAATCTGTAACAAGTTGCTTGGGTATGAATATATGTTCTTGGAATTGTTTGTAAAATGTTTAATCATGTAAAGGGTATGGAAAACAAGCTGATTTTTACTGTTTTTTTTTTGTATTCATTGTAATCATTCACTTGAAAAACAGAATGTAACTTCATTGAAATTCCTATATTGCCTGAAAAAACTTGTGTAGTCACCCAATTACAAAGAGAAATATCCATATATAAGTGGGTCAAAGCATGGGTTTAGAAAAGCGAAGAGAAAGAAGAAGTGATTAACAGGATCTGACACCCTGTTTAACATTTCAGGATCAAACCAGTACCAAATTCCTAGGACATAATAGGGAGTCCAGCAGACAATGAACGAGGTGGCAAACGCGACTGTCATCTTTAGCGTTCTCAGCCGTGCTCTTGGGATGTTATTCTTGGATTGATTCAGCTGCAGTTCTATTACATAAAGAAAAAGAGTAAGTGTTTAAAGTCAGCTTCCTCACGAAACCAAAATAATAAAAATGAAAGAAAGATTCATTAATTCTACAACTCCAATAATGATAACTTACTTAAAAAGACTCTTATACTACCCCAACCAGGTGTGGAAATGCTCTTCTACAATACTCCTACTGAGGGAGCAAAGGCAGAAGCTAGTCTCGGCTATGTAAAGAATCTGTCTCAGCAGAGCAACAAATAGACTTTTAGACCAGGGTTTCCTTTAGGAAAGAATGGAGAGAAGGATTTGAAAAACGGTGGTAGTTTGCCGTATTCTAGATATTAGATATTTGGTGTATTAGTTCAGAAGGAGCACATTTTCAGTGCTTATCCTGAGTTTTAATGGAATAATTATCCTTTCTTCCTTTAAAAATGTTTTTATTTGTATTTGCTCACTATACACAACAATAACTTATACATTCAATACATATACATGGCTATATCCAAATACCATATATATCTGTATGTATGTATGTATGTACGTACCTATCTATCTATCTATCTATCTATCTATCTATCTATCTATCTATCTATCTATCTGTTATTTGGATCATCCCCTCCTCCATAGCTGCCTTGGCTCCTTACTCCTGTCTCTTCTTCCCGGCCAGTCCCATTTCAACTTTCATGCTTCCTTCCTTTTTGAATGACCTAATGAATTTCAATAAATTTGCTTATAGAAATAATAGCATCTTAAGAAGTGGCTACACCACTGAAGAAATTGTCTCTCCCATTCCTGATCAATTATTAGCTGTGCATAAGTCTTCAAGAAGGTATGGAGACTTTTGAATCTCTCCCCTCTACCCTTGCTTGTTTTGTTCTGTGGCCGAAAATGAGACCATGAGATGTCGTTAGCAGATATCATTAAAATTGAATATATTATAAAAATATTATTCCAAGAGGTGATTGTGAATTATTAAATTACCTAAAATTTATGAATTCCTCGACACAGTATCTAATACACTACCTCTCTGTCTAAGTGTTGCTATTTAAATATTGTTTGTTAGTACAGCTGGCCCTATTGGTGTGAGTGTGAGTGAGTAGGCTGGATCTGGTGACGTGAGAGCAGGCAAGTAGGCTGGATCTGGTGACGTGAGAGCAGGTAAGTAGCCTGGATATGATGACCCGAGAGCAGGTAAGTAGGCTAAATCTGGTGACCTCAGAGCAGGAGAACTGGCTCTGCTCCTTGTTGTAGGCTGCATTGGGTGAGTTAGCCTATGCTGTGATGGAAAACCTTGCCTGTGTAGAGATGTGGAAAAGCTTGTGGGCCAACCAACCTAGCTACCACCTAATCCGGGGCTTGAGTTGGCCTACCCAAATATCCACCTCATTTATTAACTGTTGGAGCATGGATGGGGATGAACCTCCAGATCCAAAATAACAGGATCTCCAGGACACAGGACAACAACAGGATACCCAAAGCAGAGCCCCAGAGAGAGCCCATTGTCAGTGGTGTAGAAGCCAGAGGCCTCCAGCCAGACCAATGACTCCTGGCAAGGAACACTTAAAAGTAAAGATGAATGAAGTAAAGGGTAAACTGTGGGACTCAAAGGGACACATTACAGCTTCTATGACAAGATTCTTCTCTCTCTTGTTCTGTTTGTTTAGTTTTGTTTTTCTTTTAAAATTTTGGTTTTGCTTTGGGGGAAAGTTGCAAGAGCAGGGAGTGAATGTGAGGGGATGAGGAAATGTGTGGGATAGGAATGGATGATGGGAAATCCACAAAGACGCGACAAAAGCTAAGAAATATTGAATGCCTGCAATTATTGAGAAAATCTAGGGAGTACGTACTGCGTGGGTTTTGTTGAAGAACCCGAGTGAGGGTGAAGATGATTTTGGCGTTGCACACGAGCATGATGAGAAGGGGGAAAATGAAGAGGCAGCCGAAGGTGAAAAAGTTGTAAAAGGCTTGGTGCCACCATCGTGGAAAACTGCAATGTGTCACACACTGAGAAAATACTGCATGCCCAGAGCCATCTTCTAGGTAGATCATCCTGAAAATATATAACTGTGGAAAAAAAAAACAAGAAAAACTTTATGTGTCTTTTCCCAAAAGTGTTCCTTCTCTTGCGCCGCTTTTCTCCGACCTAAAACAATTTTTAAGTTCCTTGATATTTTGACCATTATATTGAAAGGTGTGAGTGAGGTTTGCTTGAAGTACGTTTGTGTTAGTTTGGATGACCTGTAGGACTCTGTAATTGGTGGAACTATTTCAGCCTTGAAAAACAGCGTACACTTAAAGACTTACGCCTCACTTGCACTTCCAGTTCTCCTATAGTTATGCCGAGCAGTCTTGTCGAAAGTGATTATGTTCATTCAATATCAACTGTGTTTAAAACTGTGTCTTTTAGACTGCATCCATAAACATACACATTAGATTTGCTTTAAACATTGAAGGTCTAATAATATGCTATACTTTTTCAAGTGGTCAAAATGTGTGAATGGTTTAGAGACTGCTACCCTGGTAATATTGAGTGGGAGACAGACATGAGGAGTGGCATTGGAAGAAGGGTGGTAAAATATAAGCCCCATTCATGTTTCTCATATCCTGAAGAGTTAGTATAGAACCGAGTACCATATGTCAACACAACACTTCGGTTATAAAAATAAAAAGTTTTAACTGGCTGACAGCCATGAGTTCAATCATGAGTGTCACCCTGAGCAGTCTCAGGAAGAAGTCAGCACTGAGGCAAGCAAGACAACTACCATTGTATCTCGTTGGCTGTATCTCCTGGGATAAGAAAGCCCCTTTGGGTTTAAACACCATTAACTAAGGCTCCTGGGAAGCTTCCCACATGTATCCCCTAAAGTTGTGCTTCCGTCCTCAAAAGACCTCAGCTTCATCAAGCTCTTTGACTTCGTCTTTTGGTCACCCCACGCCCTGTATGTGTCTGTGTATTCCTTTCTCTACCGAAAAGATCCAACACTCATTGAGTATTATCCAATAGACAAAGTACAGTTTGTTCTTCAGTTGACTGTGCCGGAGTCTAGAGCTGTTCAGAGAAGACCTGAATATAAAGGAGAGACTAATTAGTTCACTGATTAGTTGGGTAAGTCGGAGAAAGTTTAATCATCAAAATACAAGAAGGAAACTAATAAAAAGTGATGATAAAAGCAGAATGTGGTGGCACATTCCTTTCATCCCAGCATCAGCAGCCAGGTAGACAAATGTCTGTAAGTTCCAGGCCAGCCAAAGCTATACAGCAAGATCCTGTTTTAAAACAAACAAACAAACAAACACAGTGATAAACTATCAAATAAAGCAAGTATTCATGAATCCTTGTGGATATAAATTATACAACCACAAAATGAGCATAATTAAGAGCATTTCCTTAATATAGAATGTTAACTAATAAAGTAAAGGGGGAAAAAGTGGAGTTTTTTTGGCTAATCTCTATAATGCTATTAACTGACTGCAGCAAAATTCACCAAGAGTTGGTAAAAATAATCAGTGTAAGCTTGAGAATAGGACAGTGAAAAACATCAAAGTATCTACCTACTAGGCACTTACTCATCATAAAGAGTAAAATAACTTTATAAATGAAGAGATATCCATGCAATTAACATTATAGATAATGGGACCAATTGACATCATTTGCTTTCTTAGACAGTGCATTGAGATGAACCCAGTATCACGTCATTAGTATGTTGAATTAAGATACACCTCCGAAAAAGCCTAAGATAAACCTAAGCTGAGGAGTGGTTTACAAATTGCTGATCCACTTCAAAAATGTCAATCTTATGAGACATGGAGGAAGACAAGAATGGTTCCAGCAAAGGAGATTTAGGTGACAGCATTGTAACCACTATATAACTTTGGGTTTGCTTTCGTTAAAAGGGCAGAAATTGGGGAAGGTCTAGGAGGAATTGGGGGAGGAAAACACATGATAAAAATATATTGCATAACATTTTTTTACTTATCTTTTTAAAGGGCAGAAAATTAGACGACAAATGCAATTTCAGTAGGGTACGTGGATTAAGTGATAGCATCCCATTAACGCTAATTTTCTGATTTTGATGCACCTATTGTTGGGTATATGAGATCTCTCAAACAAGTTCAGACTGGTAAAGAAATGCCTTATCTCCAACTTTTTTTTAAAAAAATAAAGATCTATTTATTTATTTATTATTTTATTCATTTATACAGTATCCTGCCTGTAGGCCAGAAGAGTGCACCAGATCATCATAGATGGTTGTGAGCCACCATGTGGTTGCTGGGAATCAAACTCAGGACCTCTGGAAGAGCAGTCAGTGCTCTTAACCGCTGAGCCATCTCTCCAGCCCTTATCTCCAACTTTTAAAGAACTCAAAAAACATTTAGAAAAGCCTGGGTGGTAGTGGTGCTCTCCTTTAATCCCAGCACTCGGGAGGCAGAGGCAGGTGGATCTCTGTGAGTTTGAGGCCAGCCTGGTCTACAAGAATTAGTTCCAGGACAGCTAGGTCTGTTGCACAGTGAAACCCTGTCTCAACAAAACCCAACATAAGTAAATAAGTAAATAAATAAATAAAAACTCAAAACCAAACCCAAAAACCATTTAGGAGTGAAGACAACCCTTGTAGTTTGAGAGAGCCCCTCACAGGCTCATATATTTGCACGCTTCCTCCTCAGTTGAACTGCTTGGAAGGACTAGGAGGTGTGTTTGCACTGGAGGATGCTCTCTCTCTCTCTCTCTCTCTCTCTCTCTCTCTCTCTCTCTCTCTCTCTCTCTCTCTCTCTCTCTCTCTTCTTCTCAGCTACTGCTCCAGCACTGTGCCTGTTTGCTTCCTGCCACAATGATCATGGACAAACCTCTAAAACTATAAGCAAGACCCCCAAATCAATGCTTTCTTTGATCAGAGTTGCCTTGGTCATGGTGTCTCTTCACAGCAATGGAACAGCAATTAAAACAACAGCAAACAAGAAAGTGCTAATATTGGTGATGGATGGGTTAAAGGTATCTAAGAAAACTTTGTATAGTTCTAACAACTTTGATCTGAAATCAAAATCTTTTAAAATGTTATCTTTGTAGTGAGGGGCTGCGGGCAGGCCTGCTTTTTATCCTGTGGTTTTTAAAATCCTGTGGTTTTTAAAATCCTGTGGTTTTTAAAATCCTGTGGTTTTTAAAACTTTAAAAACCACAACCACAACCTATCAATGAAAATATTGTAAGTAATTTTCAAGAATAAATTCCAGGACTGGCATGTTGGTTCAGCCGTTACAAGTGCTTGCTGTTCCTCCAGAATGCCTGAGTTTGGTTTCCAGCACCCAAGTAGGGTGGCTCACAGCTGCCTGTAGTTTTAGCTTCAGGAATCTAGTGCCCTCTTGTGGCCTCCATGAGCATTACCGCACACAAATAAGAGTCTTGAAAAACAAATAAACCAGTAAATAAATTGTAGTGACCCCTCATCCTTTTTCTCTGACTCATGAAACACATTTCTTATCTTGTTATTTCCTAGTATGTTCTGAAGAAACTTCATTTTACTGTACAACCTTATCCATAATAAAGGAAGAGGAGAATTTTTTTTTAATCTAAAGCAGCTAAATTTGAAACAAATACTTTTGTTATTATCAAATGATGACTAATAAATACTCTAATTTTTTTCCTCATTGAACAAGATATTTTAGTATACATAACAGTTGGTCCTGGATTTATCTGCTTTGGGAGGATATGGAATAGGTTTGGAGTGTGCTTATTTAAAAAGATTCTGAAATTTTTTTTTTTGGTAGAAAAAGAAACTTGTATCTTATATTTGCAATTACATTATTGATTTCTCAATTTGAGATCTTCTATCAAGTAGAAAAATGTAGTTTAAATTAATCCACTAGGGGGCGACAAAGGATCATACCATCAGTCTCAAAATCAAGAAACCCTAACAAGTCAGCTAACTTTAGTCTAAGATCCCGGTCAACTTTTCCCTGTCCCATACTTTCCAGCTTGACTTTATTTAAATTGTAGTTTTAAAGTAGATCAACACACACACACACACGCACACATGCACACACACACACAAACACACACACACATGCACACACTTGTCTTGTTCTTATCAGAGTTTATTTTGCCTTAACCAAGAGCATTGTTTCCCTTCTTTGATGATACTTCCTCCTACTTAGAATATGATATTTCATCCATATCTGGAAATTTGGCAAATGGATACCGTGGAGTTAATGTTACAATTTTAACACATGCTAGGTTGATTAATTTAAATAAAACCAGAAGGTCAGGAAAGCCCATGAGGATTCAGAATCTTACCCATAAATTAATTCACTTTAGCTTTGGCTCAGTTTGTTTTGTTTTCTGCACTGTGTTCATTTGAGTGGGTAACATAAGGATCCACTTTGCTTTCAGTGGTTCCTTTGTCCTTGGATTCTTTCTTCAATTTCTGTTTACTTTTCCTCCTTTATCCATGACTCTTGTTCTTATCAGTATTTGTTTCATTTTTCCATAATCAAGAACACTCTGTTTCCCGTCTTTGGAAGCAATTGAAGACATTTATTTATTAGCTTATGATCTTCTATCCATACTTTACCAATACAACTATAGCACAGACTAAATTTTCTTAAATGTAATCAGCTTCAGTTTTTCCAGCTATAAAGCAGAGATCATAACACAATCTTCCTTTCATTCATGTCATGACAACTTAATTGTTTTATGCAAAACCCCTGGAATAGTGCCCACAAAGCTAACGCTGGATAAATTCCAGTCATCATTATTATAAAAATTGAGGCGCACAAATTTTCCTTTTATCCATAAATATTTAGTCATACATTAATAAACACATACTATACCCCCCATATATACATTTGCTACTTTAAGCTTTTCTTTCCTATGGGATAGAATTGCCCAATGTAGTAGAGTTTAGTAGTTAAAACCTCTGGGTATAAGCGGCCCATGAATGCTTGTGGGCACCATTCCCAGATCCCTGACCTTAGAATGTCAACTACTGAGTTAGTCCTGTGTGCTCACTGTCCATGCACTGGACATTAATTGCGGGAACAACCGATGCAAAGCCCTGAGCCACAAAGGGAACTCCAGGTTTCTAGTGTCTGGGTTGGTTTTAGTCAGTCTGTAAGGCCTAGACTATCCAGTATTGGCAAGGGTGACCTTTGGCATCTCATTCTTTGTCTCCATCTCCCAGCTGTCGAGATTACGGGTATCACACACATACAGGTTTGGGTTTTGGTAAGCAGAGAAACTGGAGTCCAGGACAGGGCTCAGGCCAAAAGGCAGGTTTGTCTACTCACAAAGAGGACTGTGGACATATGCTGAGGCCTCCAGAGGGTCTGCCCAGCCAGATTTGACGCCCGAGAACTCTGGTTCTGAGTGCTAAATCTCAACCAGAGTGTCACAGACTGTTTTAATCTTGATTCTTAGTTTTGATGTTCTCTTAGGAAAAATTGAAGGGCCAGGGAGTCTGTTGTGAGAGTTTGTCTTCTAGAAATGATAGGGTCACTGTTTCATGATACCTCAACAATAGAGCTGCATTAAAAACACCTGAAAATGGAATCGGTAGACACACAAAATGGAAGGGAAAAACTCATGAGTCTCACTCCTAGACAAAGAACTGCAGGCAATTAACAATCGAGAGGGGGAGCACTCGTCTTTACAAGGGATGAGCCCCCTAAGTGGTATCCAATACCAAGGAAGTGCTCATCCTTGAAATCATGTCTATCTATCTATCTATCTGTCTGTCTGTGTGTGTGTCTGTCTGTCTATCTATCTATCACCAAATGTACTAAGCAAGTTGTATTTGTATCTTTGCATGTGTATTTCTATATCCTATGAGCAAAGATCCCCATGCATATGCAATGTAATATAATTTTTATGCTTAGCTCTTAAGTATGTCTAATATTAATCAGGTTCTTAGAAATAGATGTGCAAATAGCTCTATAAATGAAATGGAGTTGTGTGATTTAAACCTTGTCTATAGGATTAACTGTTTTATATTGACATTTCCACTTATAAGACATGCCCTGGGCATCTCATTTAATCTTCATTGGCTCACTTTCTTCTTGTACAAAATAAGAATAATATACGTAATTTATAGTGTCGTAGGGAACGTTCTTGAAATATTGCATACAGAGACATTTGGCACAATTCTGACACATATTTTTATCTTCAACAATTATTTATCATGTCATTATTGTTGCTCTTACTGAGTCTAGCGTGCTACTACTGCGCTTTAAGCAATGTTTGGAGTATTGCTCATGGCAGGTTAGTATTTGTTGAATTTAAGCTGTTTGTCAAGTTCAGAAGTGCATTTTACTCAGTGAACTAGCTCATGTTGTCAAGGCAAGTCTCCACATGCTTCAAGCCATGCTTCCTTACTCCAAAAACTAAGGAGTGTCCTGTGTTCCTTGCCTACAGGCTTGTGTTAACTATAGACTTTAGAAGTTGTTTTGATACTGCTCCACATGAACAAGATAAGCCAGGAACACAAACCCTTCCTGCGACTCTGCACTCTGTGGTCTTAGATGACTCTCTTTTAGGAATGTGTTTTTAATTATGTTCAGCCACGCCTAAATTAGGAAATGTTTGGTCATAAATCTGAGCTCCTCCCCAAACTTGTTTGCTGGAATATCTTCTTCCCTGTCTCCCTTTTCTTTTTGTCCTCTTCAAACTTACTTTTAAAAATGGTAACTTTCAGACTTCTGTGATCATGTTCTCGCACAACTAGTGTTCAGTGAGTAGTGTAGCTTTGTGTGCCTTAAGAAAGTGTACATAACCTTATTATGAAGAGAAGAAAAAGGGATAGACAAACATAAATAATAACCCGATCTTTAAAATAAAAAATGATAGTTGGTAGTTTTATATATAATACTACCAATTCTTAACATGCCTTATGGATTTATATATTTTTTGTTTTGGGCCATCTAGCCATGGTAGCCCTGAATTTTTTTATCCCACCACCTTGCCACCTAGGTGCTGGTATTAAAAGAATACACTACCACACCAGACTTTTAATTACCCTTTTAAACTTAGTTAAGTGACATTCTCAAAGTCACATCCCTGAAAGGGGATGGCTAGCAGGCACAAAGCTTTGAGTTTGATCTCCATCATTATGTGAACTGCACGTGCTGTTACAGACCTATAATCCCTACACACAGAAAAGAGAGGCAGGAGGATCAGAAGTTCAAGGTCATCTTCTGCTACATAACTAATCTGAGGCCATCCTGGGTTACATAAGATCTTCTGTCAAACAAACGAAAAGATAAAGCCCACGAAGCGTTGCAGGGCATGTCAGCAGAGTTTGGGTCCCTGTTATCATCCACACCTCAGTTTCATCACATTATTGCTAAATGATTCAAAATTATTCTTTGTCTTGTTCTACTCTATTTGAACCTGCGTATATTTTGTTGAAATGTTTTTGTTTTAAAAAGTCACCTTAGGCCAGGCGGTGGTGGTGCACACCTTTAATTTCAGCACTCAGGATGCAGAGGTAGGCAGGTCTCTGTAAGTTCAAGGCCATCCTGGTCTATAAGAACTAGTTCCAGGACAGTTAGGGCTGTTACACAGAGAAACCCTGTCTTGAAACCCCCCCAAAAAGTTACTTTAGATTGAAATTATAATTATTCTATTTCACCCATGTAATTTTTACAAAATGTGATGTATCAAAAGTGTCACATTATGTCATATGGATATGCACAATTATTATTTGACAATTAAAATAAGTTTTAAATGCTATAGTTTTTTTCATTACATAGAACCTATAAAGACTATCAGTCTTTCTCACAAATTTAAGGCTTTTTGAGTATATCTAAGCCTTCTATAATTAAAGGTATTTTTCTCTTTAGCTTATAGATCAAGTATCTTATTGTTATGTCTTTAAAAATTAATTAATTATAATTAATTCATCAGTGCTTGGGACTGGACTGAAGGTTTTCAGGCAAGGATTATTGATGTGGGAGTCTCCTCTGTGTACTGTGATTACCATTAATGAATAAAGAAACTGCTTTGGACCTATAGCAAGGTAGAACTTAGGCAGACAGGGAAAGCTAGGCTGCATGCTGGGAAAAAGAAGGGCAGAGTCAGAAAGAAGCCATGGATCTGCTGCCTGAGACAATCACTGGGAACTTTAGCTGGTAAACCACTGCCATGTGATGATACACAAAATAATAGAGATGGGTTAGTTTAGGATATGAATTTAGCCAGAAACACGCTTAAGCTATTGGCCAAAGAGTATTGCAAATAATATGGTTTTCTGAGTGGTTATTTCGTGGACTGGGTGACCGGGAAGAATAAGCGCCCCTACCCACTACAGGTTATAACACTGAGCTGCATCCCAGTATTTTTCTGAGTTTGAGTTTCCATATAACCTCCGCTGGCCTTGAACTTGTTCTCCCCTGTCTCTGCATCTTCAGGGTGGAGTGAAAAGTATGTATCCCAATGTCTAGCATTGTTTTTAAATTGATAGCATAAACGAATAAAATTATACACACTAATAATTTTAATTTTGTATTCTGCTAAGTATCTATCCTATTAGGTTATAAATATTAATTTAATTTAGTACAACAAGCATACATTTCTACATGACAAACACAGTACCACATCGTACACTCTCAGCTCACAGAAAGAGGGGGTCTACCAATCCAGTTCCTCACTGTTCAGAGCTTCCAACCTTTCACTTCAACCAAACAAGCTTCTCACAAAAAGTATCTGTACCTTTTAGTCATCACTAAAAAAATATACATGACCGGTCGTTAGGTTTTCATTCCCTTAAACCTCTTATGATCATTTTATATTCAACTTACTTCTTGGTTTCTTATACTTGTGTACTTTAAGTCTTTAGTATCTACTTGTTTTACATACATTTTGCCTCCACAAAGAATGACACTCCCCTCCACCGGCCCCTGGCTGTTTTATTATTTCATTGATACCAGGTTGGTTCTGTACTGACTTAACTTGTGTTTATCTTTGAGAAAACTAACCAATAAGCATTGCTCATACTTTAAAGAAGAAAAACAGAAAATACACGAACATAAACCTTAGCTAGTAACCTCATTTCCAGAGACGTGCCTGGGAAACCTCGTCTTGGTTTGCATTGCCCATGCAAGAGTAATTGTGCTTTCCCCAGGTAAATAAAAGTCCTTCCATTTCCCCCCTTTCTTCTGCCATTTGGTACCTATTAATTAAATACCCCTTCTTGCAATTCAGTTAAGAAACGTTTATTTGGTGCCTTGCAAGGCTTAATGAATTCTGCACAGCTGTTTTGGTTTTACCAAAACACTTGGACAGTTTAGAATGTTTAGACAGATTCCTGGTTTTACAGGTACGCTTTTGCTGGATATTAAGAACTCTTACTTCTTATGATGTTCTTATACCCTGGTTTACCACACAGAGCATTAGACAGTAGAAAGTCAATTTATTCCTCTGTTAATGACAGGTTCTTTATTATTTGCAAGAATTTTGTCATGTTTTCTTCAGTAATCTGTTTGAAGAGTCAAATTCTGTAGGACAATTAGCCAAGAGCAACATAACAACAAAGATAATTCTTTCTAGGCTGCAGTGACAGAATTCTTAGTTTGTACATAATAAATCCCAAGTAAAAAAAAGTTTAAATATTTTCCACCCATGGAAGTTTCAAAGCTCTTAAGCGTTCTCTCAATTAACCATCAATTTCGTTTTGACCAGGGCAAAAGGAAAGACAGAAATTGAGCACAAAGAGGGTGAACCTGCAATCCCTGTGGTTTGGGAAGCTGTGGCAGGAGGATTTAAGTTTGAGAACAGCCTTGGCAACACATAGCAAGATACCTTTTCAAGTCTACAGAAGAGAGAGAAAGAATGAGAAAGAAGCAGGTGTTGGCATGTATTCAGTTGTGAGAAGAGGTTTTACGGGGCATTAACTATGCAGTACAGAAAATTCTAGATACTTTAATACATTATTTATCTAATGATCATGAAAGAATGTAGAATAGGCAATCACTCCATTATATGAATAAATCAACAGAACTTCAGAGCGGTTAAGAAGCTGGCATGAGAAGACAAAGTGGTCAGGGTTAAAGTCTTCTCTCTGACTTCCAGAGACAAGGTCTTAAAGGCCATGCAGCAGGTGCTTGCTTGACTCAAGGTTAGATACAAAATAACCATATCCACCCACGTTCAGGAGTAACGATTTACCTGTGGTCCCGCAAAGACAATACTGAGAATCCAGGCTAGGCCTATCATGGAGCGTTCGAGCTTCCTCTTGTTTTGTACAGCAAGGGGCCGAGTGATGGCCAGGGAGCGGTCCAGGCTAATCACTACCATCATGAAGGCTGGGGCATACATAGAGAAGAGCTTCAGGTAGCTGAGCACTTTGCAGAGGAACTCCCCAGCATGCCACTGCACCGTAATATTCCACATGCCGTCCAGTGGCATGACAATCAGAGTCTCCAGCAGGTTGGCTAAGGTCAAGTGCTTTAGGAGCACCTTCATTCTTGAGAGCTTTTTCCCGTTCTCCCTCTTCTGAGTCCACTTCTGCAGCTTCATCAAGAAAGACGCATTAAAGGCAGTAGAGAGGAGAAAAAGGAAGAAAGTCACTGTTACGCGGATCTTTCCAGATAAGGTTAGAGTTGGGAGCTTGCCCTGTATCAAAGGGATGGTGTTGTTGATGACCGAGCAGGGATTTTGGTCCTGCTCAAGAGAGGTGTTGTTAGTCATATTCCTCAAAGGCAGGCTTCAAGAGCAGAGTCTCTGTACCTCTGATGTTTTATCGTAACAGAACACAAAGCGCTGTTTTATTTCTGCCTTCTTTAGACAGAAACGTCACAGGGTTACTTTTATGTCAAATTTATTTTCCCTAAGATACTCTGGACTTAATGTGAAAGATCAAGGTGAACTTGTTTTGTGTGTTTGTAATCTAAAAGAGTGCTAACAGAAGAGGCCAAGCACATTCTGAAGGCCAAGTGTAATTGTACCACCTCAGCAGATGGCCTGTTTGTCAGAGTGTTTTATCGTAGGCGAAGGACACTTGAAGTCTAATTTTGAAGTTAAAAGTGACTCATATTATTTTTCAATTAACTTTAATGAATGCATTTTCTAAAAACTGTTGTGAATCGACAGGTGCCACATGAAATACAGAAAATAATTTAAAATTCCTGATCCAATTAAAAAAATCTGTTGTTTGAAGACCACATTTCTCTAAACAATTGTTTTTCTTTTTTATTTTGTTTTTTTTTTATTTGATGTCCTGACTATATCTTCTCCTCCCTTCTCTCCTCTTATTCCCTCCTCCTTTCTTCCCTCCACCTCCTGCCAACCTACCCCTCCTCTGCATTGGCTCAGAAAGGGGGCAGTCCTCCCCTGGGCATCAGAAAAACAATTGTTTTTCAGATAAACATTGCTGAGTAGTCACAAATTAGCATATATGTTAGCTTTAAACTGCCTTACACAAGGCATGAAGCTAGTACCTCAACAGTTACAAGCAATCTATTCTAATACAGATTAATTTAGATTCGTTTATTAATCATTTAAATTATCAGAATATCCATGCTGAAATTATAGTAAATTTATTTTTTGTCAATTGCCTTGATTTTATTATAGTGTAAACATTGTACTTGTTATGGTTAAACAAGATTGATAGGTAAATTAGATACAGGAGCAAAACTAGATACTTGCATAATTATTATAAATGAATTAATTGTGTAATATGATAAGTTATAACCCTACTTGTCATATAATCACCTCACATTGAGGTCTCTTAAAATCCTTCTGTATGTTACTTGATGATAATAATTTGCAATAGAAATATTGGTATGACTTTTATTGGAATTTCATAAGTCACAGTTTGTTGTTATCAGATCACCGACTGATCTGCTTCCATCACACCCAGAGCAGGGGCACTATTAGGACAAATGCAGCTGTTTTGGTTTAGGTGGTGCATTTTTATTGGTTTATTATTTTTTATCCTTTGCAGGTACTAAGGCAGTTTGTGAAATATTATACACACACATACACACACACATAATGAAGAAAATCATAAATCAAGGTAAGTTTTAGATATGTGGATGGGTTCATCAGAGAGGCAGTTAGAGCTAGGTGTGGAAAGCTTTTCAATAGGTCTAAGATGCTATCAGATAATAGTGTTAGCTTTTGGGTTAGTGGCAACCAGTTGCCTGCTTAGTCATTAGCCATCAGGAGGCTTTATGTATTGTTATAGGATGTGAGTTCTGCTAACATACAAACAAGGACAAGGAATGGATGCTCCGGGGCTAAAGGTAGCTGAACATAAGGTAATTAGTGCCGAGACCTCAACCTTTCAGCTTCTCCACATCACTGTGCTTTTAACCAGTCGGTCAGGCTTTGTAGATACAGCTTCTTTCTAGGAGTGAGAAATAGGCTTTTTAGAAAACTGCAATTCATCTATCTTATTTATTAAGCACAAGTGCCATGCAAACATGTGGTTGGCTCTCTTTGTTTATCGCAGTTAGGCTCTATCAACTTTTGGAAATACTGAATTAGTGAACATTAGCTATTATTCCTAGTGAAACAGAGTGAGGTCTTCTGAGCCAAGGCCGCTTGCCAAAGCCCTGGAAAAGCAGCTGATCTCATCAGAACCCCAAGCTGCTCTTCCTCGTAATGGTTTCCATGTGTAACAATTTACAGGCATATAAAAAATTCTTTTGCAGCTGTAGAGCGTGCCTTATCTGTAAGCTTAACATTTTCCTACCTTTAGGAAATATACAACCATGGATTTCTTGGGCTTTTAGCTTCATGTGAATATTCTTCACTACATTGAAAGACTAGACAACACAACCAAACACATAACAGTCATCACACAATGAATTAGGAATTTAGTCACCTCCCCGCAGCTTCATCACACAGAGCAAATCTCTCATACTTCTGGAGCAATCCGTCATGCACAGATGGAGGAATTTTGTGAATGAGAATTCCTGGAAAGAGCTGTGTCTGCATGGACTGATTGACTGATTAAAACTGCAGTAATGTGGAGAGGTTGTACTGTTGCAATCAAGAGACTAATTTCCTGTCTTGAACTACTTTGGTACCTCCCAATCCCCTGAAAGTTATTCCTTTTTCATTTCTCTGTTAGAACTAATGTCATTTGATGAATAGATATAAAAAAACTTTTGAAATTATGTAGCTTAGCTTCCACCAATCAAAAACACTAAGAATGCCATCAAGGCCTGTGGAAAAGCTTCCCCCATCTTGCGGTAGCCATTTCTCTGGTGTACCCACTGGTGGGTTTTAAACTTGTCTTGATTTATGAATTACTTTGTTCTGTAAAGCTATAAAACTTCATGAATCTTCTTACCTGTTGGAACATGGAATTTGAGGTAACCTAAGCTGAGTTCTTTGGACATGGTCATTCAAAATGGCTCCGGAATAAATTCTTATTTTCCTTTTAGGTGAGAACTGTGATCTTTTTTTTTTTTCCTTTGTACTCTGTAAAGATTTGTCCCTGTGATTGATTTAATAAAGAAGCTGACTGGCCATTAGCTGAACAGGATAAGGTTAGATGGGAGAGCAAAACTGAGAATGTTGGGAGGTTGAAGGGTGGAGTTTGGAGTCTTGAGAGCAGATGCAGGGAGAAGCAAGAAGGGCATGCCGAATTGAGGAAAGGTACCAAGCCATACGGCAAAGCATAGATAAGAAATCTGTGTTAATTTAAATGTTAGAGTTAGCTAGAAATAAGTCTGAGCTATTGGCCAAGCATTTGTAATTAATATTAAGACTTCCAGTGGCTATTTTACAAATATTTTAACTCTCCCAAGTATTCAACAGGGAGATGAAAACCAAAGGTAGCATGGCAGCCATCATGTGGCTCACCTTTGCTGGATCTTTGTGCATTGCTGGCCTTATGACTTCTGCCATTCCCATAGGATATGGCTCTGCCAACAAGTGAGTATATATCATGTTTGTCTTTCTAGGTCTGATTTTTTTCTAGTTTCATCCATTTGCCTGCAAATTTCATGATGTCCTTGTTTTTAATGGGTAAGTGATACTTTGCGTAAATGTACCACATTTTCTTTATCTATTCTTCAGATGAAGGACATCTAGATTGTTTCCAGTTTCTGGCTATTATGAATAAAGCCACTATGAGCATAGCATATGCCCTTGTGATAGGATGGAGGGTCTTTTGGGTGTATGCTAAGAGTAGTATAGCCACATTGATTTTCATAATGACTGTACAAGCTTGCATCCTCACCAGCAGGGGATTGGTGTTCCCTTTGATCCTCATCCTCTCCAGCATGAGCTGTTACTTGTGTTTTTGTTCTTAGCCATTCTGATAGGTGTAAGATAGAATCTCAAAGTCATTTTGATTTGCATTTTTCTGATGACAAAGTATGTTAAACATTTCTTTAAGTGTTTCTCAGGGATTTAAGATTCCTTTATTGAGAATTCTATGTTTATATCTGTGCCACATTTTTAAATTGCATTATTTGGTTTGTTGATGTATAGTTTCTTGAGTTCTTTATATATTTGGGGCATTAGCCCTCTATTGGATGTGGAGTTTATAGATATATTTTCCCATTCTGTAGGCTGCCATTTGGTCATATTGACAGTGCTCTTTGTCTTACAGATTTTTTTCAGTTTTATGAGGTCCCACCTATTGATTGTAGATCTTACCTGATTTTTAATAAGGAAGCCAGAAGTGCACAATAGCAAAAAGAAAGCATCTTCAACAAATGGCTCTGGTCTAACTATGTACATATAGAAGAATGCATATAGGTCCATATTTATCACCTTGCACAAAACTCAAGGGCTGTGGGATAGTGTATTTGTACTCTGTAAAGTTTTGCCACTTGTATTGGTTTCATAAAACATTGATTGGCCAGGCGGGAAGTGTAGGCGCAGTGACTGCATTAGGATAATTCTGGCTCAGTCTACAGTTGCAACCCAGATGCAGACAAAGCAAGATGAAAACACTGCACTGAGAAAAGGTACCAAACCATGTGGCTAAACATAGGTAAGAATTATGGGTAGATTTAAGTTGTAAGAGATAGTTAATAATAAGCCTGAGCTAATAGACCAAACAATTTATGATTACTATAAGCCTGTCTGTGTTTCCTTGGTACTGAATGGCTATAGGAGCAGGTGGGACAGAAACTTCTGTCTACCCTCAAGTCCAAGTATGTCAAAGACAAATATGAAGCTAGACACATTGAACCTGACTATTTTTTTCCTTTTAATTTCAGTCCAACATCTAAAAAAAGAGAGAGGTGATGATTTGGAAACAATACAGGATAGCAAGCAATAGTCTTTTTACAACTCCTTACCAATGACAAGGAAAGAGGAGACTAAACCAAGTCTTTCAAAGAAGAATAGATGAAAAATACCTGGTTAAAGCAGTTTTCATAGAAGCAACATAATATTGGATTAAAGGAATGGTGCGCTGACAACTGGGAAATATTACAAAGAACAATTTTATTCAGCTTTAAACAGGGAAATGTTAAAAATAAATGTGCTCCATTATAACAAAATATTTGTGCAAAAATACTTTGAAGACAAGGAACAAATCTTAAGAGAAATGCATATTTTAAAAAGAAATTTGATTATATACAACATTTAAAATGTCATATTTATTTGCATTTTCTGGAGGTGTACCTTGATATATTCTTAACTCAGTACAGATGTGTCAGGTGTAAATTGTAGGAATTATGTAATATTTCTGTAGATCAGATTCAAGAAAAATTGAAATCATCAATATATGAAATAAAGCATAAGCATAATGGATGTCATTTACTTTTTTTTTTTTTTCTCGAGACAAAGTTTTTCTGTGAGACAGTCCTGACTGTCCTGGAACTCACATTGTAGACCAGGCTGGCCTGGAACTCATTGAGATCCACCTGGCATTTACTTTTCACGTGTTCACTAACTCTTGAGCTGTTAGTCTTTACTAAAGAAAAAAGACTTATTTTATTTTTAATTGTGTGTATGTGCACATGAGTGAAGGTGCCCAAGGAGACCAGAAGCAGGTATTACAGGTGATTGTGAGCTGCCAGTCTTCCCGAAGCTGGGAAATAAACACAGTCCTCACAGTCACCGAGCTGTCTCTCCTGCCCCTCGTCATCCTCTTTTTAAATTACAATGAAGAAACTATAAACTTAAATTAACAGTATCAGAATTATAATATTTATTTTGACAGTTTTATTAACTGAACTTCTGTTGATCACATATTAGGGCATACAAATGGGATACAAAACAGGCTGGCTAAAACTTATATTTGATCTTTCCAAGCATAGTTCTAAGTGGGTTATGGTGTGATACTTTGATTTACATGAAATCGAGATGGAGGCACTGAATATTAAAACAGTATAATTTAAATTTTACTCTTGTTCTGATAAATGTGTGTTGATACATTTGAAGATTTCTATCTCATAACATAATTCAATTTAAAGTATATCTTCATTCTATAATCTTCAGAATTAGAAATTTGAAAGCTATACATTTGAGAACTGTATTATTTAACAATTTATGATAAATAAATATATAAATGAGAATTTAAAATATAATTTGAAAAAATAAATGTGCTTATTGAGTATATATTTTATATATTGATATACTAGTATACAGTACTATATAACATACTATAATTTAATTCTCACCCTATTTTCTTATTTTCCTTTTCAAAGTACGTCTGTAAAATGTCATTTAGTCCTAAATTTCCCTGATGCTTCTTTCAATAATCATTTAAGAAAAAGAACCGCAACATTTCCTGCTTTAAATTCAACTCCATGTCTCATAATCATGAGTGCTAAGATTTAATTTTTTTCCTTACTACAATTTCTGAGGATTTCTAAGATTTTTGAAATATTTATCACACCCATTCTTTCAATGTGTCAAACTTTTGTAAATAAATACTTCATTTAACAAGTACCAATATGATAATTATCAGGAACTGTAAGTGCTTCATAGATGTTTGTATTGAATACTCATGGCTACCTTTGGATGTAGATACTATTATTACCCTAATTCTACAGTGGGGAAAAGGAGTCATAGCGTTGTTCCATGACTTGCCCCAAATCACATAGCTGTTAGGAGGCAGAAATGATTTGGATCTAAATAAAAACCCCATTCATGCATGGACCCAACTTTTCTTCCCCATAAGCTGTAAATATTTATTCCAGAGTCAATGATCAATGACATTTTTGAAAATATATTTTTATTGGATAGCATTAAACAATATTCAGGACATAATAATAAATCATAGTTGAGGGGGACATGATGGTGCACATCTTTAGGTCCAGTACTCTGGAGGCAGAAACAGGTGGAGCTCTATGAACTTGAGGCTGTCCTGATCTACATAGTGAGTTCCAGGACATCAAGGGCTACATAGTAAGTTCTGTATCAAGAAATACAAAATAATTAAAATAAATAAACAACAATGTTGAAACCCAGAGATGTTATCATTATTTCACAAGGCCTTTGAAAAGCATTTTAAGTTAAGGACATCTAGAATCTTTAATTATTCTTATTTTACTAGAATGTGCTATTTGAAAGGATCAGGAAGATGGCTCAGCAGGTAAAGGTACTTGCCACCAAGAACGAGGGCCTTGATTCATGGTGATCCCTAAAACCCATGTGATGGAAGGAGAGAACTAACTCCAGAAGTGCTGCCCCCATTGCATGCCATGACATACCCAGGCACCCCGCACAATAAGGAAATAAATAAATGTAAAAATATTCTGGGATGTACAGACATACCTTTAGCTTCCACCATCTTGAGGACTAAGGATGTCATCGAATAGCACCTGAGACCTGTAGTTACCCCTGCTCTGTTGTAATCTGCCTACCTCATGAGTCCATTGATGCATTTGAAGCTGTCTTGATCTAGAAAAACTACATGAAACTATTACCGTGCTGGAAGATGGTATTTTGGGATACCCAAATAAGTGTTCCCAAACATATTTGATTCTAAAATATTCTTATTTTGGTCTTATTGTTTTTGAGGTAAAAGCTATGGGTTTTTTTCCCCATCAACCTAAGAAAGGAGTGAGGCAGATGAACTACCGGATCACCACACCATTAGGAAAGGATGCTATTTGGGGGAAAGAGGATACTTTCTCAGCTTTGTCTGAGTGGTGGCTCCCATAAATGCATGACATTTCTCTAGAGAAGGCAGCAAACACAACAGCTGATGAAGCGGTGTCCTAATGAAACATCACCATTTCTCTTAGAATCAGTCTGATTGTTCAAAGAACATTCTAAGAAATCAATGTTTGACAGTAATAACATCATTGCAGTGGAATTTAACTTATATTTTCATAATGAAAAGAAGTATAGATCAGGCAATTTCAGTTTTCCAGTGAGAGTCCTGAGGCTCCTGGACTTTAGCTTTTATAAATTTTAGTACATGTTCTTTAGTTTCTCTTTCAATTTCATAGTAATTTTTATTGTTCTCTTTTATTATGCATGGTTTTATACACAATAAATAGTATTTTGACTTGTTGGGTTTATCTTACATAATAAAATCCTAAGAACTGTAACTTTCAATATTTATTCATTTATTCATACTTTTATTTATTTAAATATTTATTGTTTGACAGAGTTGTAGATTACAGAATATAGAACAAGACAAAAGACCCAAAAATCTCAGGGTGTATTAAGGGAAAGTAATAAGGCTATGCTTTGTAAACCAAACTTCTTAGACCAAGCCAGGCTACACTAAACATCCTACAAGCCTGACTGACTATAGAGAGCTGGAATGTTACAGAAGGGAGCCAAATTTATCATGAGTTATTTTTGGCCTTCTATATATACCATCATTGCCTCCCTCTGTGTTTTCCTTAACATCCTTGTGACCATTATCTAAATTCATTTGGAATGTGCAAACAGCGCCTTAGCTTCCACCAACTCCCAGGCTAAGAAAGTCATCAGACAGCACCTGAGGGCTACAGTAGAGATTCGTCCCTTGCCCCCTACGCTGTGCTGCAACCCACCTTCCTGCTGTATCTACCAATATACATGTGAAAAATGCCTTCGTTTATGACTCCCTTTGATTCTTTGTATAGACACCGTGAAAATGTTACTATATTGAAACTACTATCTGGGATAACTTTAGCCTTTTTCCCCAGGCCATGGTCACTCATTTTTGGCACAAGATTTTCTTTGAGTTGTGTCTAATTTTCTTTGAGTTGAGAGCAGTTTTTATTTCACTGACACCTTTTTTCCCCAACCGTTTCAAATTGAAAATCAAGGTCTATGGCTTTTTTTTTTTTTAAATCAGGAAAATCCTTTTAAAAGCAAGTAAGAGCAAACAGAAGCAAGGTTTCCTTTTTTTTCTTTTTTTGTCTGTGTTGTTTACAGTAATTCAGTGGTTCTCAACTTGTGAGTCGAGTATCAGATAACCTTCATGTAAGATATTCACACTGTGATTCATAACAGTAGCAAAACTACAGTTATGAAGTAGCAAGGAAATAGCTTTTTGGTTCAGGGTCACTACAACATGAGGAACTGTTTTAAAGAGTCTCAGCATTATGCAGGAGGTTGAGAACCACTGACTTAATGAAAAGTTTTCTGTTTGTAAAGCCTTTTTTACTTACCCTGAAGAGAAGCAAACACATCATGCCAGACTGGTTCTAAGTGGGTCTAAGTGTGCTTTCCTGTATACACAAGGGCAAAAACAACTGAGAAGTAGAAAGATCAGCAGAATTAAAGGAAGGAGATCAGAGATTAAAGTGGGCTTGTTAGTGACGACAGCAGGTTGTAACAAAACTGGTCTTACTAGATACTGACTCATCTGTGGAAGGAGTCCGTAAGCCATAGCCTGGCACAAATAATCACAAAGGTAGTGACAAAGAACAGCACTCACAGAGTGAGTGCCCTCACAAATGTGTCAGCTGTAAAAAGTGAAGGAAGAATCAGACAGGACAGTGAGCCTTCAGCTCATTCAAAACTTGCTGTATCACTAGCAAAGGGGAGTGGTATCAGAACTTGTCATGGTATCTGTGGGGGCAGGAGAGTGAGGGCCAGGAGAGCTTGCAATGGTGCTGCTGATTCAGCATATCAAGGGAGCCAGTAGACAGGACTTTTGGACACCAGTCTCACTGGCTCTGGCTGGAGCCTTCGTGCTGTGGGACAATGGTCTTTTATCCTGTCACTTGTATTATTTTTAATAAAATGTGGATTGGCAAGTAGCACTATTGGAAGGTATGGTTCATACCTCCATACCTTCCAATAGTGCCCACCTCTGTGATAAATGCAGTAATTCTTATAGTCAGGGAAGCAAAGTTCCCCTGTTGTTTTCAAAGTTCTTTTAATAATTTGGTTGATAAAGATTGTATATATTCAAACTGTAAAATTGATTTAATATATGTATGTTTGTCAATCTCCAACTCATAGCCACCACAGCTCTATTTCAGTCAATTTAATACATTCTACATGCAACAGATGATTCAATACTTGCTTTATTAGGCCTGATTTATTTCTTTTAGCTTAATGTGCTATAGGTTCATTCTCTTTTATTTTTATATTTTAAGCATTATTTTACATGTGTGGGTGTTTGGCCTGCATCTATGTGGGTACCTGGTGCCCTTGGAGATCTCTTTGAGATACTGATTTTATTCCTTTATATATATAAGTATTATATATATAAATAATATATATTTAAATAATATATATATTATTGTTGGACCTATGGTTGTTCTAGTTGCAGTTTGTTTAGAAACATCCATGGTATTCTTCATGGTGGCTTTATAAGTTTACACTCTCAGCCACAGTCCTCTTTCTTCTTGTCTCTTCAATAGCCGTCATCCTAACAGGTGTGTGGTGATAGTGACTGTGGTTTAGTTTTCACTTCTGTGATGATTATTGACATTGAGACCCTTTTTATATACCTGCTGGACACATGTATATATGTCTTCTCTGGAAGAAATGTCCAGTCAGGGCATTTATGCATTTTAAAGTTGGGCTATTGGCTCTCATTTCTTTTGGTACAGGGCTGTCTTCTTTTCTTGTATACTTTGCACGTTTGGTTATTACATACTTGTCAGATCTATGTTTATAAATGTTTTTCTTTCATCTTGTAGGCTGACCTTTCATTTTGTTGACTGCTGTGCAGAAAGAAGCTTTTAATTTTACGTAGTTTTACTATTTATTTTATTGTTTATTGTTGTATGAGATTTTGGTCTCATATCCACAGAACTCACTGCCCAACTAGTGTCAAGGGGTTTTGTCTTATGTCTGCATGGGAATGCAGGGGTTTTACAGCTTCAGACAGTATGTGCTAGTCTTCACTGTTCAGCTAGCTTTTGTGAAAAACTCCAGTTTCATTCCCTTACGTGAGTTCTCATCATGGAGTCTTGCCAGAGACTTTTTATGGCAGAAATGCCTGTTTCTGAAGGGAGACCCAGTAATTATGACACTGGTGCCCAGGTGGAGAGAAACCATTATTACTGTTTTTACTTCTGTCTTGACTTATATTGAGGAAAGGGAATGTATTATTATACAGTGTATCATCATTCAGCGGGGTCATTTAAATCATCTTTATTTGAAGTTATACTCTGAAATTTTGCTGACAATACATGTGTCTTCATGTGAAAATGCTTTCTGAGTCAAAAATTAAATATTTTATACTTTTCTAACATAGGCAGTTCCTACTCTTGGTCTATATTAAGAAGTTAAGTGAAGGAGAGGACTGGTAGTCTAAGTCATTAGTGTGTACTGATTTTTTTCCCCAACAGAATAGAATACACATGGCATGCAAAATGTGTCACTTAAAACTTAACGTTAATAAACACAATATAGTCTTTATTACATTATATAACTCTGAGTAATATTCTATTAATTCAGAACATAGATTTTGCATGAGTTAGTAGATAACTATTTTTTCTCTGCATTTTCCTCTACTTAATTTGAGGAGTTGTCAACCAAGACAAAAAGGGGTTGTCAAGAACCCCACTTCTTACATGATCAGTGTCATGCCTGAATCCAATTTAGGTCAGTTCTGACCAATATGAATATACTTTTATTTTGCTTATGCCTTTTTTCTCAAACAACAAATAATAGAAATATTAATTTTAGGAATATGTAACAAGACAAGTTGAATACTATAAAAGCATTTATGTAGTAAAACTACAATTTATTCATATGTTTCCTAAAAGTTCTACACTTAGAATATTATACTAGAGATCTAGTCTGGTTAAACTATCAGTCGATCATATTTTCTTCACCAACTTCTGTTTTCTAATGTTTTAATATTTTTGTTATAACCACATTATATAAAATAGCGAACTGCTAAAAATATGAGCTCTGAAACAGAGTTGTATGATTTGAATCCCAGCTTAGGTAGTTAGATGCTCTTTGTTCTTCAGAAAATTGTTGGCATTCTCTATATTTTACTTATCTACAAAATTGAAAAATCAAGGGGGTCAGTTCTCTGGAATTGTCAGTTGATTTCAATGTAAAATATATGTAAGAATTGCCTGGAAACTAGTAAGGACCAGTAGATATTAACTAATATTATTAATACAATTGGTAGGAGGCATTGTGAAAATTTACCTTATGATAAAAGTTATGGTGGTAGCTGTATATTGTTAGTGATGAAACAGAAAAATTTCAAGTCCTGTAGAGACATTGGTGAACTCCTATCTCAGAAAGAACTCAGATTAGGTCTTTTGGAGCAATGGAATTGGGCAGCAGAGTTAACATAACATTGCAGTTACAGATACCTACCTGTACCTTCCACTAGAATGGGAATAATCAGAGTGATGTGAAAGCAAAATTTCTATATTCTTTATTTAGTTGCTAGTTTGTATTGTTGAGAAATTTAAAGAGTTTGGAAACAAACAGTGTAACATTATTTGCATTGTAAATTAAAGCCAACTATTGAAACAAGACTAATATGCCCATCTTACAATTGCAAGAAAATCACCTTCTGAGAGAAATCTGAGAGATTGAAACGTCAGTAAACACTGTGATCTGTGAATAAACTCCACAGGGTTGTCATTTTGTTTTCTATCATTTAAGATGTGAAAGAATTAGAAGAATTAGTCTTGCTGCAGAGACCAAAAAGAAAATAGATACATTTTTCTAAGTAACTCGTATGGGCAATGCACTGAACTCCATCTTCAAACATACTGATCCTGGAGAATCCATGAACTGGTCAGTGCAGAAGATGACTGATACAATCAGAAACATGTATAACTAATGCTTATGTGATATATTGTCCTAATATCTGTCCCTCCAAAGTAGCAGAGAGTGTTTTCTTAATAAACTAAGACCTTATTCACTCCTATAATTATATACATTCTGAAAATGAATAAATGAGAAAACTATATATTTTGGTTTATACTCTCACTAAAGATTCATCAAACTTTAATAAAATAATTCTAAAATCTCAAATTCATTCCTTTAAATTTTCTGACTTAATATATAGAAGAAGAGAAATATCTAAGGAAATGTGATTTTTGGGATTGCAAACTTATTTAACAGTTATATAACCTTTGAACTTTGGTCTATTGAGAAAAGCCAGACTAGAGTCCAGTTTTGGATGTGATCCAGTTTCGATAGTATGTCACCCGAGTGTAGACACCAGGCTTGTTTGGAAGGGCACATTCATCTCCCCAGCTTACAATACCAGCAAGGAACCAGATGCCTTTAGAGTCTTCACTAACCAATGGCCCGCCAGAATCACCCTGCAGAGAAAAAAAGAAAGAGTCAATAATATAAATAAGTGACATTGTATCTGTTTTCCTTTTGTAGTACTAGAAGAGGACACCAAAAAATGAGAACAAAACAAAAGAAACCTCACACTTCGGATATTTTGATTCTTGAAATAGTACTAGTCTAACATATTTTTCTGTTTCATTATTTTCAAAAGACTAGTATGTCAGTATATATCACTGACTAATGCAATACAAGAGTGGAAAATTAGTATGAAATGTTTCAACTTAGTTATTAACTTGATGTGGGATTTCCCTCTGTATGCTGTGATTGCCATTGATTAATAAAGAAAACTACTTTGGACCTATAGCAGGGCAGAACTTAGGCTTGGAAAGCTAGGCTGAATGCTAGGAGAAAGAAGGGCAGAGTCAAAGAGAAGCCATGTAGACCCACCAGAGCCAGACGGAACTTAGTTGGTAAGCCACAGCTACATGGCGATACACAGGTTACTAGAAATAGGTTAAATTTAGATGTAAGAGTTAGTAAATAGGAAGGAGGGTGAGTGGGGTTGTGGGAGGAAAATGGGAGGAGGGGAGGAAGTGGAAATTTTGAATGGTATTATTTATAAAGCAATAAAAATAAAAGCAACAACAATAACAATAAAAAAGAAGCTAGAACTAATGGGCCAAGCCGTGATTTAAATAATATAGTTTCCGTGTGATTCTTCTGGGGCTAACCACCTCCTTGCTACATTAACTAAGGAGTTGTTGAAGGTCTTTCTTCTTATGCAGTCATCCCCATATTGAGGAATGCTCTTCCCTATGTAACTATTATGCTGAGGGAAAAGGAAGGTGTGCATAGTTGCCCTCCACTAAAATTGGACATAGGTTTTCATTCTTGAGCAAATGTTGGTCCCTATATTAAGGAAAGTAACTTTTTACAACATATATTTACTCTGTTATAGGAGAATACTATGATTCTACGTTCATCACATTTCAAGTGGATAATATGCTATTCTAAAGTAATTGTGCTATATATTAGACTCCCAAACTTACAATCTTAAAGCAAAATTTGTACCCTGTTTTGAGCAGTATCCCTTCATTTTCCCCACCCACCCATCCTTGATAACCATTTATTATTATTATTATTACTAATTTATTTTAAAGATGTATTTTTATTTCTTTTATGTGTGTATATGCCAGAGCATGTCAAGGCCAGAAGGGACCTTGAGTTCCCTGAAGTTGGACTTAGAGGCAGCTGTGATCCACTCTACATTGGTGTTGGGAATGAAATTCACTCCAGTCTTTCTTCTGCAAGAACAGTATGTGCTCTTAAATGCTAAATCATCTCTTCAGTCTTGACAGACGTCAGTATATTCTATTTTAGTGAGTCAGTCTTTAAAGATTTCATGAGATTATGAAGTATTAGACTTTCTCTGTGGCTTTTTTGTTTGGTGTGTCTGTTTACAGAAGTACTATATTGTTTTCCATCACAACTGTGTCGTTTTCTCTACTTATCATTAGTGTGTAATTTTCTCTGTATCATTACAGATTATCTTTTCTTTTTATTATAGTCATAACTCATATCATCTTAAAGTGATTTCTCATTGTGTTTTTAATTTGCACTTCTGTGAATTTTGATTTTGAGTACTTTTTCAAATGCAAGGTGTTTGTGGTTTTTTTTGTGTGTGTGTGCATGTGTACATTTGTGTGCTTGTAGAGATCACAAGTTGATGTCAAGTGTCTTCCTTGATCACTTTCCAACTTATTTTTTGTAGCAGAGTCTCTCTCTTATGAAGCTCTCTGATCCAACTAGATGGTCAAGCTAGGGATCTCCCTTTCTCTCTCTTCCCCGTGCTAGGATTATTGATATCGACTTCCATGTCTGGCTTTCTCCCCCATGGATGCAGGGGAAAACCAACTCAGGTCCTCATGGTTGAGTGGCTAACCTATCTCCCAAGACCCGATTTGTATTTTTTCTTTGGAAAAAAAATGTCTATTTAGGCTGTTTTCCCATTTTGAAATCAGAACATGCTGCATTTGGTATTGATTTATATGAGTTAGAGGAAGTTTCTAAGATTTGGCTTTATGACAGACTTGATGTTTACAGAATATACAAAAGGATTCAGCAGAATGGGGAATTTTAAAATATGAAAGCTAACATTAATAGAGAGTACAAATAATTGTGTAGATTGGAGGAGACAGTGAGGAAAACAGGCAAGTGATTAGTTTTTAATACTAGAAGAAAGTTACTGAAACAAGAGGGTGAACTTGGGTACAAATAGAAATGTATCACAAAGAAAGGAAATCAAGGTGGTTTTCCTTTGATTTCTTCATTTTTCTAGGTATTAAGAAAACTAATATTCTAAAGAAGATTGAGACATAGTGTAATATGTAGAAAAGTATGATGAAGGTTTGACATAGCACAATAAGACATACCAGAGTTACATTATTTAAGGATTCACATGTATTAAATTCCTTGGGTTTACAAGAAGACAATATTTTACCTAGTGTTCAGAAGCTGATAGAGTTGGCAGAGTACTCTGTGATTCACTGTGATTCAAGATTACTAGCATAGGTGTGGGGGAAGTAGAAGATGAAGCCACAAAGGGTGTAGTAAATACAATTGCTGAAGCATGGATCTTAGGCTGTGGCAGGTTAGGAGACACAAGTCTGCTTAACCAGTTAAGTACAATGGGGATTTAAGCTCTTCTTCATCTCCAAGGATAGGCTTAGTTAGTTTGAAAACTAGAAAGATAAAAAACTGTAATTAGAGAGGACAATTGTGTGTTATAAATACTTATTTGTTTGTCTTCGTGTTACTAGAGTATAGGGATATGTTTACTCATTTCAATATCCCTATATGTAATACAATAAATGACTTCTACACAGTGATCGAGTAAAGTGAGGTTCTTCTTGGGTTTACCACTGGTTGTGCCTTCCTAGACTTCTTTACTTGTGTATTTTGTAAGCTCCAGAACTATTACCTATTAACAGCATAGAGATGTTAGAAGCACATTCATTAATAAGGAAAAGTAACTGAGTTTAGAGTTCAGAGAATGGGCACAAGATCAAAATTCCTCTCTGTTTAAGTCCCTGCTCTCTCAGTTTACTAGCCAGACCCAAAAAGAGGAACACGGTATGTATTCACTCATAAGTGGATTCTAACCATAATTAAAGGTCTTTGAGCCTATTATTCGTGATCCTAGAGAAGCTAAATAAGAAGATGAACCTGATGAAGATTATTTAGCTATCCACCAGGAAGTAGGAAATATACATGAGTCCCAGGTAACCTCGGGTGCATGGGGGGGTGGGAGGGTCGATGGAGGGGGAGAGGACTAGAGAGAAGGGAGTAGGGGAGGAACGGGGAAAGCTTGGTGGCCGGGGATGGGGGGGGGGGAGGGAGGTAGGATGAATATGGGATCAGGGAACAATATATTTCAACTAAGGGAGCCATTTTAGGGTTTACAGGAGACTTGATTATATATGGGATCCCAGGTCCAAGGAGAAATCCCCCAGATTGCTCTCTGGACAGAGGAGAGGGTGCCTGAATCGGCCGTGGCCCATGACCATACTGATGTATATTTTGCTTATCACCATAGATCCTTCCTCTGGCAAAGGACGGCTATGCAGTCGGAGGCCCACATTGGAGCACCGGATTGAGCCCCCCGAGGTCCGGAGGGGGAGCGGAAGGAGGAGGAACATGAAAAACGAAATCAGTACTGCGAGGGATGCTATCACCCACTGATACAAGGGAACGGATCTGATGAGAGTTTACCAGGGCCAGCCGGACTGGGACTGAACGAGGACGTGATCTAGCCAGATTCTCGGAATTTGGCCGGATTCTCTGACTGTGGCTGGCCCGGGGTCTTTCTGAAAAGCCATTGACTATGACACTGGGACCTGTTTCCTCTGCATATGCTGGATTTTGGGGATCCAGTCTGTTTGGACGCTCGCCTTCCTGGACCTGGAGGGAGGGGGAGGGAGCTGGAGCTTTCCACAGGGCAGGAAACCCTGACTGCCCTGGGGGACGGAGGGTGTTGGGAGGGGGGGAAATAAAAAAAAAAAAAAAGAGTGCTACCTTGTCTCTTTGCCCAAACTCCTTATCAGAAATGGGTTTCAAACTAAAATATGCTGCAGGAGATTACCACAACTAAAGTAAAGGGATATTCTCTTTTTTTTCTGTGCTGAATTATGGTTTATTTATTTATTTATTTATTTATTTTTCCATTCAAATATTTACACTTCCTTCCCACCTCCCAATCCCCCCCCCTCTCTCCCCCACAACCCCTCCTCCCTCTCCCTCCTTGCTTGAGAAGGTCTTCTCAATGATCTTAGAATCATGCCTTGTATGTGGGATTCCACTTAGAAGTTGACAACTCAATAAAATAAGGAGGATGTTGGGATCAGCTTGTGAAAGCTTGATAAGTAATTAGTATTAGATTAAGCTGACGGTTTCTTGGAGATAGACCAGTCAAATTAAAGTTATCCAAGATGTATCTCATTTATTCATTGTTCATTCTAAGTCTCTCCCTCACTTCCATTCACTGCTTCCAGTAACAAACCGACTGACTTAGAATCATACTATTTTAAAGAAACCAATTTACATTATAGCTAGACGATTTAGCCACTAAATACACCCATATTTTTAAGATAGAGTAAATTGCACTGTCCATTGAAAATCTAAAGCTATCAGGAAAAAGAAAATCATGGCATTACCTGGCAGGCATCAACACTGCCCTCCAGGAACCCAGCACACAGCATTCCAGGTGTAATCACACCGCCATATGCCTTTCCACTATTGCAGGTCTTGTTATCAATAATCTTCACTCTTCCTTTCTGTAGTATATTAGGACTTTCTCCTGAAGAAACAATATCATATAATTTTTAAAAGAGAGTTTAAAAATCACACATTGACACTTGCATATCTACTGTGTGAGAACATGCGTGTGTGCACATGCGTGCATGAGCAGGGATGTGGAGGTCAGAGCTCACCCCTGGGGTGTAGGTTTTCTCTTTCCACCGTGTGGGTTCTGTGAGTAAGTCCAGGTTCTGAAGCTTGAAGGCAAGTGCTTTACCCACTGAGCCGTGTTGCCCATCCTCCAAATTGTAATATGTTTTTAGAAACTCAATATGAGTTTCTGTGGGGTAGTATTTAATTTTAAAATTATATTTGTTTTTCAGGCAGTGTAAATCACATTGAGGTTAAAGCAAGAAATGCTCATGAACACACCACACACCAAACTATTGCTGAAAACAATCACGTTTAGAACTAATTTGTATATCTTTTGTGACAGGATTGTTTTAAAATGTTTTAGAATTTTACAATTTCTATGTTTGTTTTAGAAAGTAAATTAAAATTTCCATGTCAGAAGCAAAAATTTCATTATCATTTATAATTTTTTATTTAAGCTTACTACTGTAATTATAAATCGTAAAATCATTTAACTGTATTTTCCTGTTTTAAAAATAAATTTTAAATCTATTTTGGTACTAACTCTATAGAATTAAGGTCATGGAATGCATGTAATAAGTGGGTTTTGCTCAAATATTACCTCCTCAATAAGAGATAAATATTTATTGAGTGAATTAATGACACAGAGCAAATTATGTATGCAAATAAAAAGAAATTTATGATAACTGCCATTACAAGGGCATTATGGCAAACAGTTCTATGAAATTATAATTTCTAAGTAAATGATACTGAACACAGTTTTCAATCCATTGCACATTATACTATTTTAAATAATCTATAGAGACTATCTTTCACACTTAGTTGTAGTTCTGAATGTATTTCTTTTTGATTCCTAAAACTGGAATCCTGTCATGGAGAGATATGAGGAACTTACCGTCAGACTTTAGTGTTCCCCATCCAGTGACCACCACATCAGAGTTGGGTGGGAACTTCTGAGTCACTTCTGGTAAACATGCCCTTCGAATGTTGCTTTCAAATAATACTGGCGAAGACAGATGCACAACAGCTATGTCATTATCGTGTGCAGGATAACTGTAGTTCTCATGGATTATAATATTCTTGACATTTCGTTGTATTTGTGGTTTACTTAAAAGAAGCCCAAAACTAACTTTCCAGCCTTTTGGATTTGCATCCCTAAAGGAAATAGATTTATTTATTAAAACTTCTATATATTAGAGCTAAAGGAATTAGTCACTTAAGCTTTGAAAACTAATTTGGTCATTTGTATTCCCATAGCACTTTTTTTTGATACAAGGTTTTATTGTATATTTCTGGCTGGCCTCAACTTGCTATGTAGAAGCAAGTTTGAGGCTGACCTTGAACCCACAGAGATCCATCTACCTCTGCTTCCTGTGTTTATGCTGAGATTAAAGGTATACATCACTATGACAAGCTCCCCACCTCCACCCCTGCAAAAAAAGCTGTATATAAAAGCAGAAGTAAAAACAAATCTGTCTGTATACATTTTGAGTAACTCTATAAAATATGCTTTAAAAGATAATCAACAATTGGGCATATGAGCCCAGACTTTGAGGGATGGGAGCAAGAGAATGGTGAGTCTGAGGCCACTCTAGCAAACAAAGTAAATTTGAGGTCATTCTGAGCTATGTGTAGAGAGACTTTAGCTTAAAAATAATTGAAGAGAAATGAAAATTTATAGAAATAAATTTTATTTATTGGATGGGATAGAAAATACTGAAGGGAATTTAGAAACATAAATATGACAGCACATAAGTGGGGGATGGGAGGAGGCAGAAATTTTTAATAAAAAAAAAAGGTAGTCCTGTTGGAATGTTTGCAAACTCTCTACTAACGTGCTATAAAAAGTAAGGATGGTTTTCACTGAGCAAGTTAGAGATGAAATTTTGTTTTTATCCAGCTCAGTGACAGAGTGCTTGCCTGGCATGCATGAGACTCTGAGTTCAATCCCTAGTACTGAGAAAAGAAGGGAGGATGGAGAGGTGTCAATCTCTCAGCGCAATCACGCACTCTTTAAAGCAGCCATATTTTCTCTGGGCAAGTAGTCCACCTCTGTCATCATAACACTCAGTAAGCAGAGGCAGGAGGGTTGCAATTTGCAAGTTTGAGGCCTTTCTGTCATTGAGACCATTTTGCCAACTCTCCTTTACCAGTGTTTTGGAGACACCATTGTTGCTGATATTGAGACGTATTTGCTGGTGGTTAAGGGACGGAGTGCTGGAATGTTTTCCACAATGCACAGGCCAGGTTTCTACAACACATGATTATATCTAGTCCAAAATGTCAATATTTCTACTTTTGACAAGATTCTATGGGATGACTACTTTGTTTACTATTTTACTGATTAATCAACGATCAGTTTTGAGGCTGTACCTCACTGGAGAATTAAGCACTTGAAGGCATAGTTTCATGATTACACTGACAGGGAGATATTATTAGGCTCTCAGTACTTGAGTGCCTTTGCTGGTAACCTTCACACGCCTTACTTTACCTTGTGAAACAGTGAGCAGCAGTGATAAGCCAGTTGTTACTAATCAGAGTGGCTCCACATCGGTGGACACTGTTCTGTTGCAGGCTTGCTTGCCAGGGCCATTCTCCTTCCTCAGCATCCTGGCCTCCTACTATTTTGACGCCCGAGGGAGTAATTGTACGTCGCCCACAGCCTGTTCCAAGGAGAGTTAATCAGTGTTGTTGATAATGCTTATATGTGTGTCTTGCTGGAGTAAATAAATACCTATAACATATGTCTCTATTAAGTAGTAACTAAGAAAAATCTCACCTTCTTGGAGAAATTTGGATGGATTTACTGCTGATATGATTTCCTGAAATATACTCCAAGTACATTGTCATCTCATCCTTCTGGGCCTACCACTCTCATGTTCTCTGTGTCTGTCTTGTCTTACTATGACTCGATGTGTGAGATAGGTAGGATTATAGGTTTGGTTTTAGAAGAGACCAACCTTACTATGTTGCACAAGGAAATATGTGGTTTTAAACTTCAGTGAAGGTTAAAAAAGCAACGAATGGCATGCAAATATTCATATGAAAGTGCAACTGAATATGAATGTTATGAGACAGAGTCAATAGAAGTCCTAAAACATGGTGGTTAGACATAAGAAATGACATGAAGATGGCCAACACTTCCAAAGCTGTATGCTTCTGTGAAGTTGGTCTGTACATTATTGTCAATTTAGAAACATAAGAGACAGATAAACTCTGATGTCTTGACAGCAAATTCATAGTATTATGAATAGTATAGTTCTTTATTCATCAAGCTGATGCTCGTTACCTTGACTATCTTAACTTTATATCAATAAAGTGCTGAGTTTGTCCTTTGTCTTCTTTTACTAGAGATAGCCATCTCATCAGTAAATACTTTTAAAGATTAAGAATTAGGGACTGGAGAGATAGCTCAGAACTTAAGAACACTGGCCGCTCTTCCAGAAGACCTGAATTCCATTCCCAGCAACCACATGATGACTCACAACCATCTGTAATGAGATCTGGTGCCCTCTTCTGGCCTGGAGGGATGCATGTAGGCAGACCACTGTATATATAATAAGTAAATAAATCTTTAAAAAAGATTAAAAATTATGCTTTTTAATAAAAATATGTGTCTAGAACCTACCATAGAGGACATAGTACATAAAAGGAACTCAATAAATATTTGTAGAAATAAAAACTGTAAAACTGAAATAAAAGTATTTGTTTACTACTTCATGGGGAGAGTGAAAAATTGTAATCTACTTAAGGCATAGATTAAGGCAGTGGTTAATATTTGACAATGTTGGAGACATTTTGTATTATTATAAGAAAGTGGAGGCTGGGGGAGTGTCTATGGCTACCCAGTAGACAAAGGCCTGGGATATTGCTAACTACCCTATGATAAACTGGAGAACCACTAAAACAAAGAATCAGTTGGCCTCAGTGTCAGTGTTGTTAGGAGTAAGACACACTGGACAGCAGAACTGACTTTTATCAATAATAAGAATATTTAGCCAGGCAATGGTGACTCACTCCTTTAATTCTAGCACTTGGGAGGCAGAGCTGGTGGATCTCTGTGAGTTCTAGTCCAGCTTGTTCTACAAAGTGAGTTCCAGGACAGCCAGAGTTGTTACACAGAGAAACCCTGACTCAGGAAAAAGAAAGAACATTTAAGCACATTTAAGTATTTAAATAAATTTAAAAAATTTAGCGGGTCAGTAGGTTCACAGCTGATATATGATTATAGTGGCAGATATACTTTGAGATATTCTTTCCTGAAGGAAGCAAGGCATGAGGAGTGTAGGAGAGTAATTCACACTTTTAAAGGTCCTAACTGATGTCCTGAAACCATTTGGTTTGCTTTTAGCACATTTCTAACCTAGGGTTGAAGCTCCCTTCTTGAGTCACGTAGCTGCGGCTGCCATGTCTGATGGGTACACTCACATTGACTCATTGTCTGTCACTCCCTTCTTTTCTTTCCACTCCCACATCACTGACTCTACAGAGGATAAAGCAACTAATCCACACCCAGGGGATGGTGGTTCCTCCCTACCCTGATTTCTCTTTGGGCTCCTCCTAAAGGAAGTTGGCTTTTACTCAGCTTCCTTCAGAGAAGTATAAAACCAAAGGTCTTTCTCTGTGGGTTAGGTGCCTCCCTAGGAGGCGTGACTTTGCTGTTTCTGACCTTACTCATAATTCTCAATTTCTATCCATTCGTCAACTTCCACCTGAAGCTCCCATTTACTCATGATTGTGTCTGTTGCGCTTTCAGCCACCATCTCTGCAGCCTTACCTTGCTATTACCTCTGCTCAAGTCCTACGTGGAACCCTGTAGCTTTATTATACCGAAAGAGAGAAGCTGGTAAATTTCAGACATTTAAAGACTAGAGTGAAGATTGCTGGATTTTATTGCCATCCTACCCTTTTACCTCTAATATGTTTTAATATACTTTACTGTGTCACATGCTAATGCTCTGTTCTTTACATCTATTTTGTTTTTCTGCATACCCTCATCTTTCTATTACAAATGTGACCGGAACTCTAGCTGGATCAAGTCAAATTCTGGATTCTGATATGAGAGGGTCTTAGTGTTCCAGTTGAGGAGTTGATAGACTGGATGATATCTTTATACCATTGCTCATGGATCTGTAAAGACGTCTATGAACCTGACAGTTTTCCAGTTGAGGATTTTCAATTTACAGATACTGAGAATTTCACTGCCATCATTGGTTTTAAGATGCGTTATTAAGTTGCTTGTGGGTTGTTTAATCAAAAATCTCTGAAAAAGAAACCTTAAATAGCCTTGTGTTTAAAATTTGTCCAGGTTCCCACTCAATAACTAAGTGGTAGTAAGAGCAGCCTGGGTCACTGTCACCTAGCTCTAGAGGGTGGATGCTCTAATCCAGCTACCCCAGTCAGTCTTTGTCCCCAGACAAATGAAGCTTTCCTTGACAGCTTGCTCTGAGTTCCAGCCACTTTATGGATCATGTTTCCTAAGACCAGCAATGGAGTTGGGGTGGGGGTGAAAACAATGCCTTACCCAGCAAGGAAGAAGTGGTTTGCATAGAAAGCATATGGCTCTCAGCACACAAATTTAGACTAGGGTCAGCATTCCAGAGAGAGTTCCTAGGCCTGGGATTCTTATAGGTGAAACATAAAACACAGAGAGCTGACATGCACTGAGGGCTAACTGTGAGCACAAACACCCTGGTGAGTAATTTATTACTATTACCTTATTTTATCTTCACACTAATTTGAAACTAAGGCTTGGAACATTAAAAAAATTATGCTAATCCTTCACTCTAGAATCCAGATCCGAATCAGATCTGAAACTCTGAATGTGCATGAAGCTGATTTTAGATTCTAAGTTCTTAATTACCACTGCTTGTCCCTAGGTCCTCTCTGCCACCATGGCATGTAACAATGCTCCGCCTTTTAAATCCATGACATCACTCTAGATTGATTCCTACAGTAACATTCAGTAATCTGTTACTACAGTAACATTCACATACATTTCTGAAAGTCAGGTTTCTTATTACACTTCAACTGCGGGGCTCCTTGTCATTCTAAGGATAAATTTTTGATGGCAAATAACTTGGTTGATACACTTACATGTATTGAGAAGATCTTCTGCTATTGGCATTGCAATGTCTAAAAGTCAAGAAAATGAAAATGTTTACATTTATAAACACATTTTATTTTTAACATTAATGGTACTTATATTGCTTTTGGAGATACCCTGTAAACATGTTATCTATCTTGATTGCCAGTTCTGTTCATGAATTAACATAGAGAAAAAGAAGATATTTATACTTATTTTTTAAAATGCCAAAGTTCCTCACTATAATTTATTTGCAAAGCAGTTTAGTTTTGAGATGTCCTAAAACACACAAGAAGTAGTGACCTTCCACCAAATCCCAGAACACACCTTAACAAATAATTCTAGTAAGTAGGATGCTGTTACTTTCACTACATTTTTAATATTAAAATTAATTTTTTGATTAACATATAAAGAGATGGATTTCACTGTTAATTTTTCAAAGTATTTAGTCACACTTTGTTCTTTTTGCCTCTCAATCTTCTGGATGCCTCTCTTCTTCTGGATGCCTCTTCTCTTTCCTCTTACCACTGAACATTGGTCTCATTTCAGCTTTTATGATGCATACTCCATTACCCTCTCATGTTCCTACCTCTTCTTCCCTTTAGACCTCTTTCTCCTCTTTTATAATTTGCCCTGATGTTTAACACACACACACACACACACACACACACACACACACACACACACACACGCACACACACAAATTTTCAATCAAGGTTCCACAAATGAGAGAATATGTGTCTTTGTCTTCCCAAGTCTGGCTAATTTTTGCTTGAAATAATAATCTATAATTGTGTCTATTTTCTGAAAATGTTATAATGTCCTTCTTCTTTACGGATGAACAAAATTCCATTTTCCATAGGTTCCACCCTTTCATTATCTGGTTATTTCTTGATGCATACCTAGGCTGGTCCGTGGCTTGGCTCATGTGGGCAGTGCTCTAGTACACATAGATGCGCTGACAGGATCCTTTATTTGAGTGTCCAGGAGTAAGCAGTTGGGTCAGATAGTAGTTCTGATTTTAGTCTCAGTGGTGTCATTTGTGTTAAGTCCTTTTAATATACTTTAAAATTTAAATTATGTTCTTTTTGTGCTATGGTTCAATTGTTTGCCATCCTACTTCCTGTTTATTTTGTATCAAAATAATTTATTTGGGCAATGAGACATATTTTGAGCTTTTCCTCTCATTTCTGTATAAATTTTATTCATTTGGAATGAAATCATTTATACCAGATGGTTTTGTTATGCATCCCATTTGTTAACATAACTGTAAATTTGCTCAATTGACATGGAGAAACTATGAGGAGAGATTAAACAAATGAATCATACTTCAAATTTCCTATGTGGAAACCTGTCAGTTCACTAGTTAAGAGTTCTAGAAGACATTATCAACTGCACTATGAGGTAAACACTATAAATGTCTATGTTCATTTGTTTTATGTCCCTGTTTTCTATAAATCAAGGAAGAAGAAACCAATTCTCCATGTCAATTAAAGTTCAGTTTAATATTTGGTTGCACAATTAACTAGACAAACAAAAGAATACTTTACCAGGCATTGACCTGTCTAAACAAAAGGCAAGGGCACTTAGCAGTCAACTGGACTAGAGAAGAAAGGGACCACACCTACTAGACAAGAAATCTGCCATAGTTTCGTATATCCATTGCTATTGTCTCACAGAGGTTATTTTTTGTTTGATATGATATGTCTAATTTAGTTTTGAATTTTTGTGCTTGGTAGCATATATCAAATCATATTAAGATTTTTAGAAATAAACGTTTAGATGGATTGGACAAGTCTTGTCCTGTACTCAAAGAACTAATAATTTTAAAACTCTATGTTATTCATACAAGTTTCTTCCTTTCTTAAAGTTTCTTTTATTAATATATTTCTTTCCAAAGAAAACAAATGTCTTGGGCTTGTAATTTGTTTTAAAAAGTTGTGCTGTCCCATAGCTCAATAGGACAGTTATCACTTGAGGATGGGGAAGACAAGCTACAGTGAATTGAGAAATGACTTAAGTCATTTTCCTTTCGGATTAAGTCACAACTGTGGCTGTTTGTATATCCTGCAATTTAAGTCCCCTGACTCACACTCCAAGGTTAGAAATCTTGTGGATGACAAATTCAACAGTGTAACCTGAGATACTCTCCTTATAGTGTGCTATATTAAGGAAGTGACAGAAAACAATAGCTCTGTTTCTGCCAAACAGGAGACGGATGAAAGGATGTGAAGAATCCTGGGAGTGGTGGCTCACAGCTGTAGTTGCAGCACTCCAAGGCTGAGGTAGGAGGGAGCCTGAGACCAGAGCAGTTTATAGTACAAAGAAACTCAAAAGCCAAACAGCTCAGCAAATGTGCATCGGTCTTCTCCAAGGCCATAGGTATCAAAGCGCAGACATAGATTTATCCTTAGTGACTCAATGTGTTGGAAATGGAGATGAAAATTCGCAAGAGTTTATAAATAACCTCTAGTTCTGTCCATTTTCCTGTGGTAGGTTTATTGGCTGACCTGGAAACAATTGAATGTGTAAGCAAAAGTTGTTAAGCAAAGAGGGAGGATTTGAACAGCCGACCAAACCATTCTTTTGAGGGAGGAGTCAAGGAATTTATTTTAAGGCCAGAGAAATTGGGTATGATTGGTTAGAGGTGCATATTAGATTTGAAAGATGCTCCCTACATTAGTCCTGTAGAACACCCACGACTATTGTTCATAGTTAGGAAGTATGAGAGGCAAATTTGGATGAATTGTTAGGAGAGAGGACTCCTGTCTTGGGTATGGCGTTGCCCTCCATTTAGCTTAGCACCCAGGTTACAGAGGCAGGTGGATTTCTATGAGTTTGGAGCTTACCTAGTATACAAAGCAAGTTTCAGGCTAGCCAAGGTTCGTAGTGAGTTGTGTCTTAAAGAAGGAGGAGGATAAGGAGTAGGGAAAGGAGGAGGAAGAGGCAGCAGCAAAGGACTCCTGCTCTTAGTGGTAGCATGTACCTTTATTCTCTTTACTCCTAGCCGGTACCCAGTGAGACCTGCTTCAGTTGAACAAACAAAGCAGACAGGTAGAGAGATACAGGTTTACAAAAGGAAGACCCTTCTATAACCTGATTCCAGTAAAAATTTTCTCTTGAAAGAAGAAATCTGAAACAGATAATGATAATGAAAACCAAACTTTAACATTCTGAGAATAAGGAATATTTTTTTGGAGCAGTAGTAGGCCTACTCATGATGTGAATTTTATAGAATATGGACTTTAAATCTAATTAGTGGAATTTATCACTTTACATATTCTAAATTCTAAAGAAGTTGAACAGTTCTACCTCTGGGGTGGATTTCCTGGGTTTTCCTATGTAGAAACATTCAGCCATACTTTTAGGGACATTTAAAAATGTCCACCTGGCGGATTTTGGAAAACTCTAAAACCATAAGTGTATATGGATTTGGTACCCAAAATAAACAGTATAATTGTTTAATGATGCAAAATTATCTCCCACCATGGTTCCTCATTCGTGATGTTTTGGCACACACACGGTCGTGCAACTGCTCTGCATTAAAAAGCAAAGGAGCTTTTTTTATGGATAAGGAAAATGCTTGAACAGAACTAGAATGCTCCACTTGTTATAGCTTTTGGTTGGTCACCTGACTGCATAGCTAGCCTCAATAATTGTTTTTCTTTATATTTTCAGTTTGACTGAGAGTTGTTCTGTCGTTAGATGTTGTGTGTCAGTTGCTATTCCTCAGGCTGAAGTAGGTTAGCTTTTTGTTTTTGTTTTTGTTTTTTTGAGTACATACCTTCCCAGATAGCAGTCTTGATGATGAGGATATAAATGTCAATACTAAAACAATCATGAGCTGTTTTCACAGATGATAGTTTTATGGGTGGGTGCATATTCAAGGTCAGAGAACAATCAGTTTGTTCATTTTATTATAACAATATTATGTATTATATTGGACATTTTTGTGTATATTTATCTCATGTGCCCCATTGATCGCAACCACCTTTAAATAGTGACTATTTTATTAATATTTATGATTTTCAGTGTCTAGTACATAATTGTGTTATTGAATTGTAAGTATTTCAAACTCTAAGCTGAAACCTATATTTAAAAATATACAAAGAAATATTATTTTAAAATAAATTCTTAATGACTGGGAACTTAAATGTTAAGAGGCATATTCTTCTACATCTTTTGGGAAACTTGATTACATTTTTTGTGCGGCGAAGTCAAGAATTGGGGGGGAAAAAGGGTGTCCACAGGAGCCAAAAAAAAAAGTACTGAAATTTCTGTAATTAGGCAAATGTTCTGACACACTTTCTTTCCTTTGAAAGAAAGAAAAAGATTGTAATGTGATATTAACATCAATGAGTAAAAATTTTTGGTTTGGAAATGAATATCAGCTTTCTTTCCATTTAAATAAATGGAATAGGGTTAAGAATTTTGTTACAAGCAATTATTATTTACTATATTATTATCATTATTGATATTATTATTATTGATATCATTATTATTATTATTAGTTAGGTTTTGAGACAGGATTTCTGTGTGTAGCACTGGCTGTACTGGAACTCACTCTACAGACCAGGCTGACATTGAACTCAGAGATCTGCCTGCCTCTGCCTTCTGAGTGCTGAGATTAAAGGCCTGTGCCACTATGCCCAGTTTGGAAATAACTTTGGGAGAGGGTAGGGGAGAAATATATAAATGTTTTTTTAGTACTTATGCTAGATAGTCAATGTCAGTGGCTTAACCCTCTTACCTTGTAATGATTTAGTATTATAATAACAAAGGGTTGTATGAATTGGTTCTCCTGAGTTAGGTATATTTATTACGTGTAGAAATGTTTGAGGATGCTTTACTTTTACATGAACAATGATCTTTATACATAATTTACCTCATTCCCTAAGTCTTGTAAAATCACTTTTAGTGAACTTACTCCATACATGAAAAACACATATTTATATTTCTTAAGACTCAACTGGTTGTATAGTGAACATTTGCTATTCAGTTATTAGAGAAATAAATGAAAGAATAATGTCTGATATCTTTTATACAGTAGCATTTTTTTCATTCTTGCTATGTCCCAGGTTCTATGCTAAGACGTGTCTTCATGTTCTATAATATCTGTGATGTCATACTCTTCTTTTTAAAAATGAAGAAACTAAGACCCTATGAGATAAGTGATTAGTTTTTTTTTTTTTTTTTTTTTTTTTTTGTGGGAGCTTGGGATAGCGAGTAGAGTTTCGTTTACTGTCCCAGTGGTTAGGGGACTCTTTTTAAACATCTTTTTAAAACATCTCAGTTTTACTCATTTAAATTAATAAAGCAATGTGAGTTTGATAGACCAAGAGTAGCATTATTATAAATTACATATAACAATTGTATAATTATCCAGCCCATTTTATAAGTAAGAATGCAACAAGAACCACCACACTGATAGACCAGGGTGAAAGCTCTCAACCAGATAGCAGAAGTATTGGATTTTGATCTTGTATTTCATCCACTAGAATATTGTACACTGCTATACTGGGAAGTTTGCTCCAGAAAAGATGAATATGATATGTACTCACTCATAAGTGAATTCTAACCATAAATAAAGGACATTGAGCCTATCATTCATGATCCTAGAGAAGCTAAATAAGAAGGTGAACCCAAAGAAAAACATATAGTTATCCTCCTGGATATTGGAAGTAGACAGGATTGCCAGGCAAAAGTTGGGAGCACGGGGGTGGGGGTGGGGTAGGGGTAAGGGGAGATGGGGAAAGAGAAGGGAGAAGGGGAGGATTGGGGGAATGGGATGATTAAGATGGAGGAAGGGTGGATATGGGAGTAGGGAAGTATATATCTTAATTAAGGGAGCCATTTTAGGGTTGGCAAGAGACTTGATGCTAGAGGGGTTCTCAGGTGTCCAAGGAGATGTCCCCAGAGAGGGTGCCTGAACTGGCCTTATCCCATAGCCACACTGATGAATATCTTGCATATCACCATAGAACCTTCATCTGGTGATGGATGGAGATAGAGACAGAGACCCACACTGGAGCACTGGATTGAGCTCCCAAGGTCCAAATGAAGAGCAGAAGGAGGGAGAACATGAGCAAGGAGGTCAGGACCGCGATGGGTGCATCCACCCACTGAGACGGTGGGACTGATCTAATGGGAGCTCACCAAGGCCAGCTGGGTTGGGACTGAAGGAGCATGTGATGAAACCGGACTCTCTGAATGTGGCTGACAATGAGGGCTGACTGAGAAGCCAAGGACAATGGCACTGGGTTTTGATTCTACTGCATGTACTGGTTTTTTGGGAACCTAGTCTGTTTGGATGCTCACCTTCCTAGACTTGGATGGAGGGGGAAGACCTTGAACTTCCCACAGGGCAGGGAATCCTGATTGCTCTTAGGACTGGAGAGGGAGGGGGAGGAGGAGAGTGAAAGGGAAATGGGAGGAGGGAAGGAGGTGGAAATTTTTAATAAATAAATTAATAAATTAAAAAAATATATGTAGGCTCAGGAGAGAAAAGATAAAAGATAAAGTCCTTAAAAAAGAAAAGAAAAGAAAGAGTAGTTGGGTGTGTTGGCACACATCTTTAATCCCAGCACTTGGGAGGCAGAGGCAGGTGGATCTCTGTGAATTCAAGGACAGCCTGGTATACAGAGTGAGTTCCATAACAGCCAAAGATACACAGAGAAGCACTGTCTCAAAAAACCAAAAATAAAAATAAAAATAAAAGAAATTGAGTTTAAAATAAAGCCACATAAAGAAGAAAAATACACAGAGAGCCTGGGTACTGTATGTTATTGTGTTGTCTTTGAATTGTATGACTGCTGAGGAAAGAGCAACAGCTGCTAAAAGACATTTGATTATAAATGATGCTGGATTAATCCAACATATATATTTTGAAGATGCCTCAACTTAAAAATTTAAGTCGAAAGATATGTTACTTTGGATATGAGGGGTTTTTTTTTGTTTGTTTGTTTCCACAGGAAATGAGAGGCTGTGGATTAATTCTGGGAGTGAGGTAAGCCAGACCCAAAAAGAGGAACACGGTATGTATTCACTCATAAGTGGATTCTAACCATAATTAAAGGTCTTTGAGCCTATTATTCGTGATCCTAGAGAAGCTAAATAAGAAGACGAACCTGATGAAGATTATTTACCTATCCGCCAGGAGGTAGGAAATAGTCAAGAGTCCCAGGTAACCTTGGGTGCATGGGGGGGGTGGGAGGGTTGATGGAAGGGGAGAGGGTTAGAGAGAAGGGAGTAGGGGAGGAATGGAGAAAGCTTGGTTGACCGGGATGGGGGGAAGGGAGGAAGGATGAATGTGGGATCAGGGAAGAATATATTTCAACTAAGGGAGTCATATTAGAGTTTACAGGAAACTTGATTATATATGGGATCCCACGTCCAAGGAGAGATCCCCAGATTGTTCTCTGGACAGAGGAGGGGGTGCCTGAACCGGCCTTGGCCCGTGACCATACTGATGAATATTTTGCTTATCACCATAGATCCCTCATCTGGCGTTGGATGACGATACAGATGGAGGCCCGCGTTGGAGCACCGAACTGAGCCCCCCAAGATCCAAACGAGGAGCAAAAGGAGGAAGAAAATGACGAAGGACTGCGAGGGATACTATCACCCACTGATACAAGGGGTCGGATCTAATGAGAGTTTACCAAGGCCAGATGGACCGTGACTGAACGAGCATGTGATCCAACCAGATTCTCTGAATGTGGCCGGATTTTCTGAATGTGGCTGGCCTGCAGTCTTTCCGAGAAGCCATTGACAATGACACTGGGACTGGTTTCCTCTGCATATACTGGATTTTTGGGATCCAGTCTGTTTGGATGCTCACCTTCCTGGACCTGGAGTGAGGGGGGAGGAACTTGGACTTCCCACAGGGCAGGAGACCCTGACTTCCCTAGGGGACAAAGAGGGAGGAGGAGAGGGAGGGGGGGAGTGGGAGGGCGTTGGGAGGAGGGGCGTAAATGGAAACTTTTTATAATTTAATAAAATTATAAAAAAAAAAGAAAAATCAGATTTGAACAAGGAAGACCCCCTGAAAAAAAGTCTCTAATAGGAGTGAATGGCTCAGATGATCCACCGTTTCCGAGGATCTCTATTGGAGTTTTCTCTGAGTTCTATATCCAGAACAGCCTCAAGACTGTTTGCTGAGAAGATCAAGCCTCACAGAATATTCCAGGCAGGACTTGACCATATTCTTAATTTTTTTTTTTAGGTTCCCATAAGATTATCAGTGCCCCAAATCAGCAGGAAGTAGCCTGGAAAGCCACATTCCCAAAAAATGGATTATGGATGTTTTTCTTTGTTTAGAGTGTTGGTTACAAGCTGTTATGAATAATGGTCAGAAAGAAAGCTTTTTGTTTTGGAAAAAAAGGGGGGGGGAGTGCTGTGGGACAATGGTCTTATATCCTGTAAAGAATTGTCACTTGTACTGGTTTAATAAGATGCTGGTTGGCCAATAGCCAGGCAGGAAGTAGAGGCAGGGTGACCAGAACAGGAAAATCCTGGGAAAAGGAAAGGTTCAGTCTGCAGTTGTAACCCAGACCAAGAGGAAACAAGAACCAGTTTATAATTAATGTAGGTTTCTGTGTGTTCCTTTGAGACTGAATGATAGTGGGACTGAGTGGGACAGAAACTCTGTCAACAGCAAAGAAAAAGTAAAAAGAGCTAATAAATAATACAACAAGGCCAAGTAATCAGGGAAAAGAATGAAATGATCTAGTGGAAGTGGGAAGCCCTTGTCTCATCAGGGAGTTGTTCCATAATGCGGTTCTTCCCCCACTGCAGACCACATATCCAGTACTATAGAGGACCCAAAGTCCTTGTGCTCCCATATAAGCTCCAAGGAAACTAGGAATGTTAGGCATACATAGTTGTCTCTTAAGAAGAGATGTATAACTTATTTTTCACACAGAAGACTGAATGTGGATGTGGTTCACAGCCTGGTGACATCTGTGTTACCTATTTGGCCAGATGGTCCCCTAGACTCTTAAAAATAGGACCAGAAGTGGTTAAAAGCCTACTGACCTTTGCACTATCTGTATGATCAAGACCATACCAGATCCTCACTCAGGCCCTTAAGATAATACATGTAGTCTATTTATAGAACCTATCATCACGAAAGAAGTAGCATGTCAAAGTGTTTTGATATAATCATGCCTTATGGTACACATGGGATTGTGTTATATCAGGAAACATTTTTCAAAATTATATTATATTTAAATATGTCTAAAATAATTTGTTCAGTGTCAGATTCTTGAAGTTTGCACCAGCGCCAGCTACTTAGTTGTGTTGAACCAGTTTTCCTCCTGTCCTCATGTGGACCATTACTCTGCCACCTGTGGTGTTTGCAGAGACCCACCCCAACAAGGTGACCTGAGGAATGTGTAATCATAAACACAAGACTTCAAGCCACATGGTTTTGTAAAAAGTAGCATATTAAATGTTTTAGAATATACTAATGAACAAATATCAAAGAATAGAGTATGAATAATATAATTTCTGTTTTTCTTAGAAGCAGTCACCTTCTTTATTCCTTGATAATGAGCGGGATCTTTACCCAACCCAGGGTTGTGATTCAAGGACCAACCTATAACCTATCAAATTAAATAATCATCTTCCTTCCTTCCTTCCTTCCTTCCTTCCTTCCTTCCTTTCTCTCTCTTTCTTTCTTTCTATCTTCTATTATTCTTTTGACTTCAAATTTTTTATTATATTCATTTATTTGTGTGTATGTATGTGTGTGTATGAGAGAGAGACAGAGAGAGAGACAGAGAGATGTGTGATTCCCCTCTGTATGTTGTAAATATGTTTTATTACCATTGGTTAATAAAGAAGCTGCTTCAGCCTATGGCGGGGCAGAATATAACAAGGTGGGAAATTCAATCATATTGTAATTATGTTACTCAACTGCATTGGAGTGTGACCCACAAATTAAAAGATGAAATAAACCTATTTGTTTGCAAGTTTCTTTTGGCTATGGGTTTATCACAATAATCAAAACGCCGACTAAGACAACTTCAAATCTATAACACATACATATTGAGCAGTTTTATTTTCTCTGGATTAAAAACTCAGTAATTAATAATAATTTGTGTTAAACTCGTCTTTAAATGTTCTTTACGATGTTTCAGTTCTCCAAAATTTTCACAATGACCATAATAATTATTTTTTATTCTGATCCTTTTTTCTATTATGACATTATTAGACTAAGGCATTCAAATGCTAAGTAAATTTCCCAAAGTCATACAGCTAACATATAGAGGACTGAAAAATCCAAATATCAAACCATCTAGTAGCAGAATCTGTAGCCTTAGCCACTGCTTTATATTGCTTTTGTTTTTCCTACTCACATTGTAGGATACTTGTGCTACAACCAGTCATTCATTTAATTAGCAGCTCTAGCCAGTGACACGTAAGTCTTTGTCTCAAACATAGAGATTTTCTTGCATGTTAAGCAGCATGTATGAAAATGTACTTCACAACCTCGATGCATCTGCTGTAGGTAGCTGAGCTAACTAGTCATCATGAGAAGGTCATGGTATTTAAAAAAATGCTGAAACAGAGACTTTGGCTGCCAAATAAATTTCAAGATCTGTATGGCACAGACCTACTTACGTCTTGATCAGTGATTAAAAATTTATCTTGGCAAAGGCTGTCCTGGGTATAATCCCTGTATTAACATCTTCCATTGTGGTTTTGGGAGAATGGCTTTGCCAGCTGCTGGGTTTGCTTCTATGTGGCTGAAAGCTCATTCAGTTTTATAAGGCACCAAACTTCTGATGAAGGATTAAGAGGGAGGGACAGAGAGCTTCCGAGACTTAAGACAAGAGCACAGCCTGTACTTAATCTGCTTAGTTTAACTGTTGACAGTGGTGTCTCTCAGCGTTACAACACGACTCCTAAGAAAAACCAGTTGTTTGGAAGAGACCACCAGACTGTACATTTCTCCGAGATCTTACTAATAATTTAAAATCTGGAAGGATGTTGGGAAAATGTTTTATGTTTTAGTTTATGTAGTTAGATGATGAGTTTCTAAAACTATCCCTTTGGATGTTAATTCTCTACAGCTTGGAAGTCTACTTTCTTCCTGCCGTTTTCGGCGCTCCTATGTCTAGAATGAGCTCAGTGAGAGGAAACATCGCAGGGAAGCTACAGGTCAGCAGGGATGCCTTCTTATACAGAAGAAGCATGCTCAGAGTTTGCTTTTTGATGCTTTGGTATTCAGCGAAATGAGAGCTTACCCTAGGAGCCTCCCCACCCATCTTTTAGTCCTTCCTGTAGAAGGGGCAATACTTTCAGTTTCAATTCTGTCCCTCAAATTTTCTGCATTATTCTTATAACAGGATTTGTAGCAGAAACTGACAGCCTGTCCCAGAGATGATGTTGCTATACCACACTCCCAGTTATTCTAACAAGCCAGGGATAAAGTTAATTCTTCACTAAGAATAAGAATCAGATTATACGTGACCATGTGAGACAAGTTCCATTAAATGTATGTTGAGAAGGGAGATGTGTTTTTTAAAAAGTTCCACCAATTTTGGCAGTCTGCATTATTGAGACTCAGATCAGAAGGAACTCTCAAGACTGCAGAGTAAGCCATGGTTTAGGCTGTTGTGTTTTGAAAATGAAAAAGTCATTTGAGATTCTGGTTACTTTCATAGTGTGCAAAAATAGCTATCATTTTATGCAGTACAATATTTAAAGGTAGAAATTCTGCTTCATGTGTATAACAAAACAACAAATTCAAATTAAAAGATGAACATCATTCCATACCATATATATTCTTACCTGAAAATTTAAATGAGGAAAAATCTATAAGTAATCCAGTTTGGCGTTTGAGCTTCTGATACACAATGGCTTCAATGCTTTCCCAGAATTTTTCTACATTGTTCCTATAACAGGCTTTAAATTTCAACACAGCGTGTATCACGACTTTCCCATTGGCTTTGCTGTAAAACATAAACAGACAGGTTGTTATCTCACAAAAGAACCCCTATAGTTCTTAGTGGCAGGGGTGAGGAGTTTGTAAAGAGGCAGTGGTTGACATAACACAGTAGAATTTTGTGTTAGCCGTAGATTCCCAATGGAGATGAGACAACATTTTACAGACATGAGTTTTTTTTTTAATCCAGGGAAACTGAGTATGAATTTTATATCTAGTATCTGCCACTGTGATCATACAGCAAGTTGCTGTCATTCGCTTTTCTTGGCTTTCATGCACCAAATGGGATGATAATCCTATTTACTAGTTTTTCAAAAATATTACAGAACAAATGCTTCTTATTAATGGAGATAGAACTTTGAATCCATAGAAGTTAATGAAAATTATTTGTTAGTATAAATGTATTATGGAAGATGATAAACTATACATTTTACAAGGGGGTCACTGTAACTGACTCCAGAGATAGCCTAATATGTATGGCTTTCTAGTTCTGTGTCTTCCGATGTTCTGCTAGGACTTAAAAACTAAAGGTTCCCAGTACCTATATTATCAATTTTATGTACTTTTTACCTTTATAGACACTAATTGATGATTTAATTATCTAATTAGTTTCTCAATTAGTAATGAGAACACAAATTGTATTTTATTTTTCTTGAAACTTCCTAATGCCCAGCAGAGCTCACAATAGTTTCTTGAAATGAAGAATAATTAATGCACATTAAAACTGAATTAGAATATTCTGGATATTATTTTCTGTTGAATTTAAAAGTCTTGTGAGCTAGGAATATTTAATAGGTGGCAAATAGTTTTGGAAGAACTGTTGTTAACTGGGATCTGTTTTTTTTGTGACAAATAATTATCTCCTTTATCAACTTTTCTTTCTATGAACCGCCTTGTGACAGAGGTGGGGTCCTAGAGACATAGCTCCCCACAGGGTGAAATATGGGAACTCCTAACTGCTTGAGTTTCTTTCTGTTCATATCAGTTTCTTTCGGTTCTTTCTTCTTTATCAATATGTGTATCAACATCTTGACAATGGATGAAGCTATGAAACTTGACTTCTGAGGGTCCCAAAACTGAAGGAGGGGAATCGATATGCACTATGCATGTATTTCATGAATGTTTAGAGTCTAATGCAAGCTGTTGAACACCCAGTCCCTAGGTGATTTTCCACCTATTATTTGTATATTTATTTTATCTGTATACTTCTTAATGAGAGATGTTTTCAATATGTAGCCTTGTGTGCCTTGGAAGTTGTGATTCTCTCCTTCCTCAGCGTACTAGCCTTGGGATTACAGGAATGTTCCATGTGTCACAACAGCTTCTGTCTATTGGGTGGAGGACTAAAATGGTAAGTGAGTTTTATTTTTAAGCAAAAAACCTAAATGCATTATTATGTGAACTATTCCTACTTCAATATCAAATCCAGTTTTTAATTTGTTTATAAGCCAAAACATACTTTTCCAGATTAACCCAAACATTCTGCAATGCTCTCTTCATTTTCAAATGAAAATTATTTATTATTCAATTTCTGTGTGTGCATGTGTGTGCACACATATGTATGTGCACATGTTAGCATTCATGTTATTTCAGAGTTATATTAGGTCACAGGACAGTTCTCTAGTGTCAGATCTCTTTGGGATCCTACAGTGGAACCTGGGGCACCAGACTGTGCCCAGTGCTTTTACCCTACATGTCATCTCAGTGGCCCTGTCTTATTCATGTCAAAAAGTTTTAAGTATACTCTCCTTTTTATATTTATTTCTTGTTTTTGTGCCCTCAAATAAAAGTAGACCATTTAATATTTATCTAATGCTCATAACTAGCTGGAATCCATGGTTGTAGTTTAGTCAATTTATACTTTTACTATTTTTAGATTTATTTATTTTATTTTACATGTATGAGTGCATTTTTTTTTTAACTAGGAAAAGTCTCTTGCCATCTACAGGGGAAACCCTGAGGACAAGATTTTATTCTTTGTAGAAACAAAGTCCCACCCCAGCTTCCTCTCTTGTCTGCATCCATGTCAAGATAAAGAGCTGCTCCTTTCAGAGGGGTGACAGCAGTCCTGGTGTCCAATGGAGATGAAGAACTTGCTGGAAGTCCTTCGTCCCACACCCTAGAGTCAGCTGTCATCCTCTTCTTCTGACTCTCCCTCAGATGCAGATGCGCTTTCAGGCAGTTCACCGTCTATCTGCTGGAATCTCCCCGACTCGGCATCCCACATGTATTTGATGGTCACCTTGAATTCAGCCATCTCATACCCAAAAAGCTTCAAGACCCGGGCCTGCTCTGGAGTCAGCACATCGCCCTCCTTGCACACTTCATAGTCAGATAGCAGGGTCACCACACCTTTCATGAGGGCAGTGGGCAGGCCCAGCTGCCTCAGCTGTGGCTCCATGGAATGAGGGAACTGCTTCAGGGGCCCTGGATCCAGGTTCACGGTTAAAGATGCTTTGTTCCCAGCTCTAGCAAAATCCATTTCTGTATACTTTGTGAACCACCCGTTCACCTCCTCCTTTGTGCGGTTGGTAAAGAGGAGCCCAACTTCACCTCTCAACCTCTTGCTGACCTGATGTAGGTTGTCTTTGTATTCGTCAGACGGGCTTCGCCCCAAAGCCACCATCATCACCTTATTTTTGCCAAAGAACATCCGGCTGTGCTTCCAGGCATTTCGGATGTCCTTCAGCTTGTTGTTCCTCATGTTGGCCACAGAGAAGATGAAGATGTACTTGGATGTATCCACACATTTCCGAAGCTCTTCTATCAGGTTCTGCTTCAGTTCCAAGCCTTTCTTGGCAGTTTTTGTTAAGGAAACTTTCTTGTCTCGCTTAGATTTAGGCATCGCTCTGAAAACACGTGCGGCGGAAGACTCATGAGTGCATTTTTTGCATGCATGTATATGAACTATGTGCAGGCAGTACCCTTGGAGGTCAGAAGAGAGCATTGGGCCCTGGAACTGAAGTCATAGATGGATAGTGAGCCAACATGTGAGTGCTGGGAACTGAACCTAAATCCTCTGCAAGAGCAACAATTGCTTTTATTACTGAGTCATCTCTTTAGTAATCATTTTCTAAAAAAATGATAAAAAATTTCCACATATATGGAGTTCAGGGAGTTTTATGACACTAAATTCCTTTTTGTTTCAAACTTAAAGTTGCACACCAAAGAAACACATTTTGTTGGGAGGCAATGTAAAAAGGGAGATGAAACTGCTTTTCATTCTGCTATGCTATGCATACCTTACTTGGACAGTGTGAGATTTGACGTACTGTTTTCTCAGTTTTGATTCATGAAATGTTTCATTCATCTATTAAAAAGAAAAAGGGTTAATGACATGATTTTATCTTTTTAAAAAGGTTTCTATCACTTTTGAAATACACCTAAAAATACACAATAGTACAACAAAGTATCATCCAGTTTGACCTCATATTCCCAAATACAATTAATTTTACTTATTTATGAGTCACTGAGATTAAATATTCCTAATTTTCATAAAACATGTAATGTTCATGTCTTCCAAACATCATGAATAGCAGCATGGTAAATTATAATACTCATTTTGAAGTGATGAATTCAATGTACAAGTGGATATTATGACATTATTTTTTTTCCATGTGCAAATTTTACTGAATATCAATGTAATAAAAATAGTGTGCACAGAGGAAATGTTTACAAATTGTATGTGTGTGTGCGCACATGCCTGTGTTTGTATGCATGCATGTGTATATGTGTGCTATGATAGACCTGTAATGCATATATGGCAACTATGTTCATAGCAGCATTATTTTTAATAGCCAGAACCTGGAAACAACCTAGATGCCCCTCAATGGAAGAATGGACAAAGTGTGGAATATATACACATTAGAGTACTACTCAGTGGTAAAAAAAATGACATCTGGAATTTTGCATGCAAATGGATGGAAATAGAAAACAATATCCTAAGTGAAATAACCCAAACCCCAAAAGATGAATATTGTATGTACTAACTGATTAGTGGACTCTAACTATAAACAAAAGACATTAAGCCTATAGTTAACAAGCCTTGAGAAGCCAAATAACAAGGTGAACTCAAAGGAAAACATATATAGGTCCTCCTGGAAATTGGAAGCAAACAAGATTGCCAGGCGAAAGTTGGGAGCATGGGGGTGGGGGTGAGAAGAGGGAGAGAGAGAAGGGAGAAGGGAGAAGGGAAAGTCTGGGGAGAGCTTGAGGGAGTGGGAGGGTGGAGATGGAGGAAGGGAAGATATAGGAGCAGGGAAGAAGATATCTACATTAAGAGAGCCATTTTAGGGTTGAGAAGAGACTTGGCTCTAGAGGGGGTCCCAGGTGTCCACGGGGATGTCTCCTGCTAGGTCCTTGGGCAGCAGAGGAGAGAGTGCCTGAACTGGCCTTGCCCCACTATCACACTGATGATTATCTCGAATATCACCATAGAATCTTCGTCCAGCGATGATGGATGGAGATAGAGACAGAGACCCTCATCAGAACAGTACCTGAGCTCCCAAGGTCCAGTTGAAGAGCAGAAGGAGGGAGAAGATGAACAAGGAAGGGGTTGGCCCAACCACTGAGACAGTGTGCCTGATCTAATGGGAGCTCACCAAATCCAGTTGGACTGGGACTGAATGAGCATGTGATTAACCAGACTCTCTGAATGTGGCTGCCAATGGGAGCGGACTGAGAAATCATCCATAATGGCACTGGGACCTGTTTCTACTTCATGTACTGGCTTTTTGAGACCCTAGTCTATTTGGATGCACACCTTCCTAGGCCTGGATGGAGAGGGGAGGGCCTTGGACTTCCCACAAGGCAGGGTATCCTGACCTCTCTTAAGGAGGGAGGGGGAGAGAGGACGGTGGGTGGGGAAGCGGGAGGGGAATGGGAGGAGAGAAAGTGTAAATTTTTGAGTGGAAAAAAAAAGATAAAAACCCAGAGTTTCTGCCTCATGTCAAGAGCCATGGTATGGGACAGAAGGAAAAAAGGAATTTAGAAAACATCTTTGCTTTTCTTCATATCTATCATACCTTTCATTGAATATATATATATATCTGTATATGTCTATATAATTAATGTTTAAGTTTTCCACAATGAACAATGAATTTTCCTGCAGTAATCTTTGAAGTTTCCAGAAAGAAGATGGCGCCCCATAACAACATCTCCACCTGGTCGATATGACATCATGATACTGATAGCGCTACTTACTACAAGACCTGTTTTGGGAACCAGCTGCACAAGACAGTTCCAACTTGGTTAGCTGAAATGGTGCACATCTTTTACAAGATTCTGGACAGACCTCCACAAAATACTCAGAGACTATTTGGATCATACCAGACATTAATCTTGAAATTTAACCATCATTTTACTTTCACAGGATCCCCTAGAAAGAATGTTGCCCCCATGACAGCTGGAAGTAATTCTAGAGGATGATGTCCACTCTCCCAGAAAAGTCTGTCCTCGGGTTTAAGGACATCATTTAGGAGTTGATTATAATTACTATATAGTTGAGGGTTGGGGGAAGAATTTTATAAGCTCAGGGATATTTTTGAAAAAAAAAAGAGGGAAAATTGGATGATGGGGTAATAGATTGGTATTTGTGAGTTATTGTTTATAGATAATTATATTGGTATAGATTCTTGTATATGGATACAAACTTAAATTATATTGAATATTGTATGCATGAATGCTTCTACCTCTGTTTAAAACATTTCTTATGTATTTATATATATATATATTTACCATATTGCACTGTATATTTCTACCTCTGATTAAAATATTTAGATATTGTTTATGTATTGATATATATTTACCATATTGTAATGTATACTTGTACATTGTTTACATTTGGAGGTCATTGTTTTCATTTATTGCACAGTTGTTTATTGTTTTAGTCTTTAAGTTAGATAGGTATTAAGAATTATAGATTAATAGTCATCTATGTTTGTCATATTTTTAGTTAGACTAATCAGGTTTTTTAGATATGTAGAGATTATATTCTGTATAAATAAATAATCTTCAACCTCTTCAAAGAGCTGTAGAAAATGGCATTTAATCTAACTTAGAGTTCTGTGGTAGCAAGACACAATTGCTCCTGGCAACACCGATCTATTATTGAGAGATTGTTGAGCACCAAAGACACTCCACTTTGAGCTTGTCTTCTTGGCAAAAGTGGCCTCTGGGCAAGGAACTGCCCATACCTCAAATATTGACAAAATGGATAAGCAGAACTGTCAAATCTTGCCAAGACAGGGTAAGACAGTTTTGAAAAATTTCTTGCCTTTAAAAATAATCTGTCAGTTACTCTAGGCCTTAGACAAAGTTGGTTGCTTCAATGCTGCAAATGTGACTTTGGATGATTGCCCAGGTAGCCACTTGTCTCTGTGATTTGTTGCATGGTTTTGAAGTTGTTTGACTGCACTTCCTAATTACTCAGGTAAAATTATTTCTCTTCTTGGATCTTGGATGGAGTTGAAGACTAAATAAATGTAGTTACTTTCTTCTCATGACTTGGCCAAATTATTTATTATACAAGACTTAAGCTAGTTAGTATAGGATATTTGTTCTTATTGTATATAATTTTGAAATAGGTTTAGAACTCCCTTACATAAACAAAATGGGGAGGTGCTGTGGGAGCTCCTTCTGCTCCTTCAGCCAATAGCCTTTAAGATATCACCCCACTTGGGCATGATCTCTCTGGCTTGAAAAAGCAGCAGTACTGCATGCTCCCTCTCTTGCTTTGGACTCTGCTTCTGGCTAGCAGATGCTTTTCCTGGTCATGCAGGGGCTGTTGTCTAAGACGGTGATCTGTAAGTTTTTCCTTTTAAATAAATAACCCTTTTATTAATCATAATTCCAGACTGGTGTGAGATTGTTTTGTGACTTACTGCTTTACCCTAGATTCCCCTCAACCAAAGAATGGATAAAGAAAATGTGGCACATTTACACATCAGAGTACTACTCAGTGGTAAAAACAGTGACCTCTTGAAATTTGCATGCAAATGGATGGTACTAGAAAAAGCCATCCTGAGTAAGGTAAATCAGACCCAGAAAGATGAACATGTATGTACTCACTCATAAGTGGTTACTAGCTGTAAAGCAAAGAATAATGAGCCTATAGTTCATGATTCTAGAGAAACCAAGTAATTAGGTGAATCCTAAGAAAAACATACATAGTTCCACCTGGGAAGGGGAAATAGACAAGATCGTCTGACAAAATTGGGAGCATGGGGGTCTGGGTTGGGGAATAAGAAGGGCAGAAGGGGAAGATAAGGGGAGAAAGGGAGAACTTGAAGGAACTGGATAGTTGAGATGGAGGAAGGACAGAGATGAGAGCAAGGAGAGAGATATTTTGATTGAGGGAACCATTATGAGGCTAGCCAGAAACCTGGCACTAGAGAAATTCCCAGGAATCTACAAGGATGACCCCAGCTAAGACCCTAAGCAATAGAGGAGAGGGTGTCCAAACTGGCCTTGGCCTGTAGTCAGACTGATAACTATCTTAAATATCACCATAGAATTTTTATTCAGCAACTAATGGAAGAAGCAGAGGAAGAGACCTGCATTGGAGCACTGGACTGAGCTCCCATAGTCCAGTTGAAGAGTGGAATGAGTGAGAATATGAGCATAGAGGTCAAGACCAAGATGGGTGCACCCAGTGAAACAGTTTCCCTGAGCTAATGGAAGCTCACCAACTCCAGCTGGACAGGGAAGAAAACAGCACAGGTCCAAACTAGTTCTTCTGAATGTGGGTGACAGCTGAATGGATGGGGCAGTCTGTGGGTGCACTGGCAGTGGTACCAGGATTTATTCTTACTGCTTGTACTGGCTTTTTGGAACCTATTCTCTTAGGATTGATACCTTGCTCAACTTAAATTTAATAGGGAGGGCCTTGTACCTTCCCCAAAACAATTGTGTCTTATCCTCTCTGAGGAGTGGATGGGGGTGGGGTGGGAGGTAGATGGAGGGATTAGGAGGAGGAGAGGGAATTGGAACTGAGATTGGTATGTAAAATGAAAAAAGATAGTTTATTTTCTTCTAAAAATTAATAAAAGAAGTTGTTAAAAAAAGGAACACTCAGATATATAGGGAATTATAAAGCTAGTATTGAAAAGCAAAATTTTAAGATTGCAAATTTATTAGTGCAGCCAAGCATGGCGGCACATGTTTTTAATTTTAGCATGAGAGGCAGGGACAGTCAAATGCTATGAGTTTGAAGTTAGCCTGGTCTACAAAGTTAGTTATTAGGCTAGCCAGGGCTACATATTGAGACACTGTCTCAAAAAAATACTTAGTAGGTCAATTGACAAACATAAATTATTGTTCTGAGGTATGAATTTATGATTTGAAATGCTAAGTGGAGTAAGTACCAACATCTCAAAGTATTAATTACATTCTTGTGCTAATTTTCTAAGAGGTCTTATGAAAAACTTTTGTTGATAGGGGTGGAGGAAGGGCACTCAGCTACCGGGGTAAATATGAGTTACTTGAACATTTTGGATTGTTACATGGCAGCCTTTCTTAAAATTATAATCTTACTGGTTTTATAAATCTTAGTCTAGAAACTTCTTAAATGTGAAAAATTTTGAGGATGTAGGTAGATTTTAAAAAAAAATAATGCCCATTTTTATTAGTAAAGTCCTGGATCCAGCAGATACCTGCAAATATAGAAGCACCTGAAAACAAAATGCTGTATGTGGTGATTTGAAAGAAAGTGGCCCCCAAAGGGAGTGGCACTACTAAGAAGTGTGGCTTTGTTGGAGGAAGTGTGGCACTGGGGAGATGGGCTTTGCAGTCTCATGTATGCTCAAGTCACACCCAGTGTCTCATCATTTCCTATTCAAGACACAGAATTCTCCAGCACCACATCTGCCTGCACACATACAGGAGATAGTACACATCTAATAGTTTGACATTCCCAAAGTGAAGGGAATGTTTGGGTTACCATCTCTTCTTTATTTCACAATGATTCCTGAGGTCAAAGGGTCCTGTACATTTAGGATTGGCTGCTTTATAGCTGTATTTTCCAGTTGTAGAAAGGAGTACTGGCATGGTAGCAACTTTTCGTGTTGCCTTCTGTGATGGTTAACAAGAATCACTTGGGAAGAATAGTCTCAGTAAGGTGTTGTCTGTTTGGGGTTGGCCTGTGGGCGTGTCTATAACAGATTGCTTTGATCAAGTTGGTTGATGTAAGAGGACCTAGTCCACTGTTGGTGGCATTATTTTCTAGGCCTGGGGATCCTTAAATGTGTGGGAGTAGAGAGAACAAGCTGAGCAGAGGAAAACACATGACATATGTGCAGTCATTTCTTTCTGTTCTTGACTGTGGATGTGATGTGAGCTTCAGGCTTCTGTCAGGGTAGCTTCCCACAATAATAGGTATAACCTGAAATTTGTAAATTAAAATGAATTCTTTCTTCTCTAAGTTGTTTTTGGTCAGAAAATTTTATCACAACAGAAATTAAACTGGAGAACTTTAAAAAACTCTTGAAATATAAATAGTAGTGCCATCATGTTTGTTGCATTTGATAAATTTTGAGTTATCTTATTTCCATTATGGCTAAAATCCTAATAGAGAATGGTTTACTTTTAATGTATGTGACAAATATTATGTTTTAAAAATAGACAATATAGTAATACTTGAATTTAAGATACTTGGCTTTTATACTATTTTTTCTGATACATTTTGAGGCTCATAGAACTGAATGTATGCTAGCATAATTTTTACTCAAATTGCAATATTTGCTATTCTATATTAAGTGCAACAGAAAACTATTGTTATTTACTTTATTATTAGTTTTTAAAAACTAGCATGTTTTTAAATCTGATGAATCACCTAGAGAACCTGTCATTTGGTAGACTGCATCAAAAAGGGGCATATGTCTAAAGGGGCATGTGCTCCTAGCATGCTCTGGTTAACTTAGGGGAAATTTTATTTGATGAATTCTGTGATTGTGTGCCTAACTAATATGTCCCTTACCCTTGGATACTCCAGTAAGTGGTTTAATGTATGAGGTTGGCTGACTGTATGGCTTCACTGACCATCTACAAACCAAATGCATTTATGCGTTGAAAATCATATTGCACTGTATTAAACACATTGGATTATTTATCTGGTTATATTAATTTCCTACAATTTGAAGTGTGCTCAAGATTTTGTAGTATTTTTTGGTGATCTTTCAATAAAGGACAAAAGAAAATCAAGGAATTTGACTTTGGCAACTTAATCTCTTGGTGTCTCAGTTTCTTTATAAGACATAGGGACATCCTGAGGATATTGTTACATAAGTACTTATACTGAAAATTAATGAAGCTAATTATATTAATAAGATCTTGTGTCATTGTTAATTGGTCTTAGAACTTCTTTTCACACCTGCTGAAGAGCTTAAAATAGTACAGGAAGGGGTAGAGATTTCTTGAGTTGCCTGTTAAAAAAATCATATAAAATATGAACTGTGAGAATGTTCTCTATCAAGACCTTTCCCCAATAGTTTATGGTAAAGCAGGATTTCTCTTTTCCAAAGGAAAAAAAATATAATTTCTTTTTAGGGTAAGTCATTGAAAGAATTCCACTATGGCAATCAGAGTCTACAGGAATTAGTGTAGTGGCTGTGAGGTTTGTCTAATGATTTGTAACTCCATTTGGTGCATGCTATTGTATTATGCTATCATGTTGTGCCTATGAATGTTGTATATATAGTGATAACTGTAACAAATGAGGCATTATTATATTCAGTGAAAACAGAAAGAAAGCAAGTATAAAAATAAGGCATTGCACAACATATTTGGTATATGTTGTTTTCAATTAGATGTATTGGAAGCAAGGAATGGAGTTGAAGAAGGACATCATGATGGCTTTGCAAATTTGATCACTGCTTAATAGGCAAGGATGGTGCAATATTAGTTATACCAACTGTTCTAGAGCAGTGGTTCTCAACCTCTGGGTCACTTTTGATCCCTTTGGGGGTCAAATGACCTGTCCACAGGGTTTGCATATTAGATATCCTGCATATCAGATATTTACATTGTAATTCCTAACAGTAGTAAAATTACAGTTATGAAGTAGCAGTGAATATAACTTTATCATTGGGGGTCACCACAACATGAGAAACTGTATTAAAGGGTCACAGCATTAGAAAGGTTGAGAACTACTATGCTAGAGTAAGCAGGAACAAATTGATTAGAATATATTGGTCTGAAGTTTGAGCTTGTCTTAGGATGATTTTCTTAGGAATTCAATATTGGCATGGGTGCCAGGGGAGTAACCAGGATTTACGGCCCTCTTTACAAGATGAAACCCATACCTGGCATTATTGTTGAACCAAGAACTAGACAGATCGTAAATTCTAGAAGAAAACCTACTACTGCTATTATGCTGCTAAATGAATATATTAAACTGGCTCTCATTATACCTATAGGTTAAGGCTATCTTTTCAAAAGACTGACGAAATAATGGGACTTCAGCTTATATCACATTTCACCTTTTGTGATGCCTGCAACACCTTATTATGTTGACATTTGTGATCTAATATCCACATAAAGAAGCTGAATTGAAGGAGAATTAGGGAATTCAAGTCATACAGCTAGTAAAACACTAATTTTGGAATTGAATAAGGCCCTTGAGTCAATTTCTTTTTCTTTTTTGTATTTTATTCTTTTCATTAGTAGCATTCACTATCTAAAATGATTGGCTTTATTATGATATTTTCATATAAGCGTATTATATATTGCTTGTTTTGCCCTGGACCCCATCATGTTCTTGTCCTCTTCCCACTCATCCATTGGGCATTTCCCATTCCTACATATCTATTTTTAAAGTCTAGGTTTCACATAGAAAAGAAAGAAGTGGTAATTGTCGCTCTGAGTCTGGCATATTTCACTGCAATATTTCTTATCCACCATACTATATAGTTTTGTCTCATTTTTGCCCTAAAGCTAAAGGTTGACTTTTCTGCCTTCATTTTCTGATTCTTTCCATGGTAGAAAAACACTAGGATTTTCAGGGACTCTGAAAACTTGTACATAGTGGGTGCTTTGGAAGGACTGCAAGCTTGGTAGTCAGACAAGCGAGGTCTGCAATGTCCTATCAGGAGATTTTGAATGACAGATAGATGACATCACCACTGCTTCTGACACTGCCAGTCTGGCTTATTTAGTTACTTTAGTTAATTATAATAGTATCTGTGATAACAGACGTTTCCAGCCCAACAGAGTGAGACTCTCGTTTGAACTTTTAACTTGGTGAACATGAACAGAAAGCTAATTCCTAAGCAAGAGATATGCAACGTTCCCTCAATAGGGAAGACATGCAAAGTGGTCTTTATTTTGGTTACATTGTCTTTCAGATTGGCCAGGCTTCTTCCTCAAGGGACTGGTTAATTTTTGAACCAGAGGCATCATGACATAAGTTATGCATCTTAGAGATCAAACATGTATTACTAACGTAATTGATTAATTCATTAGAACTATCTACTCTTTTTCATGGATCATTTTTCTCAGGGTTATTTGAAATGTGTCCTTTTGTACATTTCCATGTTCAAGTTTTCAGAGGACTTTCTGAAAGGGCTTCTTTATCTCATCTAGAACAAGGTATTGGTTAGAAATTGTTTTGAACTTGGAAGGTGACTGCTAGGGTCTTAAAACTTTTGGGAAAGCACAGAGAAAAAAATAATTCAACTTACCAAAGACACTATCCTTTTATTTAGGTCCATGTATTCCTGAGAATATGGCTTTGCAAATTTGCTGTCATAGTCAATGTTGTTAACCTTAAAGCTGACATGGTAGTAGAAGGGTGGCTTTCCTGAGGAGAGAAAAGGAAAATAGTTTTTCCCTTGGGCACAACCACTTTCATTCTGAGAAGTCATGTGCTCATAAAATGTCAGATTACGTGATATCTAAAACTCCTACTGCCCACTGATTGTGGAAATTGCTTGGGTGGAGAAATGTTAAATTACAACCTTTCACCAAAAATGTATTAAAGATTTTTTAATGTAAAATTTTAATATGACAGTTTTCAAGTTTAGGCAATGTGTTATGGAACAAAATTACATTAAAATATAGTAATTATCTTGGTCTTTGTGATTGCCATACACTACATTTCTGCAAAATCAGTCCAGTCATACTCACAAAATACCTAAGAAATTAAAATGAATAATGGAGAAAATGAAATAAGTCATGACTTGAAAGTCCCGAATATTTAGTAAAATGAACAAAGAAACCAAGTGTGTTACTTTAGACAGGCAAAGCAATGAATGTCTAGATAGATGTTGTCATATAGAAAATATGATTTTCAATTTTAATTTACATTAATCCTTTCATTTTGTCTTTGGACTTGTGCATGTCTATATGGGCTTATACTATGCCCATTTTTATGCATAGTTTCATAACTTAATGTCACACATGTGATCTATTTGGGATACATTAATATTAGAAATTGATATATCTTGAATGTCTTCAGATTGGGCATTAATTTCTGTGGTCTACTTTTCAGACTTGATATTTCCTACTAAATGTTCTCTCAAATCGGCCACTGAAGAGTTACATGCCCCTGACAGAATGTATTACTATCCTTGTTTTTAAAGAAGTTTTTTTGGGAAGAAAAACTCACATTTATTAATTTTTGCTTGTGGATACAGGGTAAAATGCTGAAGTAAATACAAGGGTAATTGAGAAGGTCCTTTTTGCCTGTACTCTTACCTTTTAACTTTCATTTACTATACCCTGAAATTAAACTAGTTTTTTTTGTGGAGGGGCGGGAAGGGGTGAAGAGTTTCCACTTAGGATTAGTCTAAATATATTTGAGAATATATTGAAATAGAAGTGATGAAAAGATCAGTGAGAAAGATTAACTTTCTCCAAGCACTAACCACGTGTCATTTATTGACAGTTTCCTCTTCTCCTTAGGGTAATGCAAGCTCTTATTCATCCCAGCTGATGCTAATCTATAAAGTGTATTTTCCAGCCTCTGTTATATTTTAGAGTAAGGCTGCTGTATTTACATTCTGAATAATGGAATGAAAAATGCTTGTGGAATTTCTGAGATGTTCTCTTACTAAGTGAAGGCACTCTTGCTTTCCTGATCTCCCTTCTGGCTGGCTGGAATTTGTAATAATGGCTATAACTAGTCCAGATTCCTTGGATATGGAGATGATGGTGACAAAGCAGGACATGTATGGCAGAGCAACATGACTAAAGGCCTGGATTTTTGGCACTTTGAAATGATAAAGTGAACTTGGTCAGTACCTCTGAACCTCCAAATGTCTTACTCTTATATGCCTGTTTATCTTCTTTGAGGTCAGTTGTTCTCAAACTTGACTGCCCACTAGAAATATACTTTGGATAGTATCGGTTCTACTACAGGTTCTACTACATCCTTGGGAATGGACTTTGTGTACAGATTTTTTTATGTATTCATAATACTATAGAAATATAAATTAACTTACTTTTAATTGACATAATAATTGTAAATATTTGTAGGCTACCCATGTAATGTTTTAATACTGTTATTTGTGCAGTGTTCAAATCAGGGTAACATTAATTTTCTCAAACACTATTTATTTACAATAAGAATATCAAAATCCTTTTATTATAACTTTTAAAAATGGACATAATTTCAAATTGCCTTATAAATTTTCACCTCTATAACCAGCTCTCATCGTGGAAATTTCTTTGTGCAGCAGACACCAGTTAGTTTAGGAACTCATAATTGGTTAAATTATAGAGAATCAATGTCTGTGCAATACGCAGACACACTGAGATATCTCTAATTATACCCTCTACCACCAAGGCAGGGCTCAAGGACCATAGTGGAACAGGGCTGAGAAGACCATGTAAGAACTGGAGGTTAGGGAGAATTGGGATGAGACAGTCATTGCTGTGAATGACAGGGCCTTGACAGCCATGAACTCACAGCAGCTGTGGGTGCTGGGATAAAATAAAACCAGTCAGCGTTACAGCATGGAAGAGCTGGTATTCTTGATCCACAGACTCAAGTTTATGCTTTCTGGAGGGGGAGGGTCAGTTTTCTTCAAGGGTGTGACCTCGGACAGGTCACCTGTGCTCTAGTGGATGGCCCCATACCCATGAGGATATAGGTAGCACAAATTGGAAACAGTGGGTTTTTAAAAAAGCAAAGTCATGAAATTAGAAGGGGTTTGAGGGTGGGTAGTTGATCTGGAAGGAGTTAGGGGAGGTATAGAGGTGAGCATAGATCAAAATATATTATATGTGTGTATGGAATTCTTAAAAATAGTAAAATGTGATATTGAGGCAAACAAGAAAAAATACATCATCAACATCTGTGGTTACCCTAGAGTGCAACAGGACATCTGAAATTATTACTTCTATAGAACTCTAAGTTAGTACTAGCAGACTAACATTTGATAATATTTTCTCTATTCCTTTCATCTTCTTTCTTTCTTTCTTTCTTACTCTCTCTTTCCTTCCTTCCTTCCTTCCTTCCTTCCTTCCTTCCTTCCTTCCTTCCTCCCTCCCTCCCTCCCTCCCTTCCTCCCTCCCTCCCTTCTTTTCTTCCTTCCTTCCTTCTTTCCTTTCTTTGGCATTGGGAATTGAACTTAAAGATTCATGCAGGCTAAGCATGTGTTTTATCACTGAGCTGTATTCCCAGCCCATTTAGTGGTAGTGGAAAAATTCTTTTCAAGTAATTCTAAGGGCTGGTGTTAAAATTCATTGCGGTAGGGATTTTAAATGATGATTTTCAGGACCAAATCTAGGTTGGTTTTGGGTACTCTACGAACATGTAACAGCCTTTGCATTTAGAAAGGTTGAAAAACTCAAATTAATATTGGCATTTGGTGATATGTGAAAATTATGTGAAATTCAAATTTTAGAACCCAAATGCTTATTTGAAACCTTTACTGCATTAAGTACCTAGACATTATTTTAGTTCAGAAGTAGTCACTCAGTGAATGAATGTTAACTCAGTTTCTGGATACTTTTATGCATCTTTATTCTTTTTCTTTCTATTATTTAGAGTACTAATTGCCCCCCCCCCGCCAAAAAAAAGGTAAGTGAGGGTTGGGATTGGAGAGATGGCTCAGTAGGTGAGAAGGTCCAGGTTTAGTTACCATTACCCGCATGGGGGCTACAGGTGTACAGGATCTGATTCCCTTTTCTGACCTCAGCAGGCACTGCACATGTGTGGCATACACACATACACACAGACAAAACACTTATACACATAAAATTTTACAAAAATGAAATTTAGAAAGAAGCTAAACTAATGAAAATGCACACGACAATCACTTAGGATAACATGGAGCAGAGAAAGCAAGGTATCCACGAGGTTAAACTCTTCTGTGCTTTGTTTTGCTCAGCTGTTCTTTAGCTAAGCACTGATTCCAAGGAAATAATAGTAGTTGTGAGAATATAGTTCATTACTTCTGGGTTTGGAATTTACGACAGTGATCTACTAAATAGTTAAATATTACAGATTCATTCAAAAGAACAGTGGTATGTGTTTACCTCTGTATTCTTCTGACTTCTGATTTATGCTTTTTGGCATTGCTGGAATCATCTTGACTATATATCTCCTTTTTATGAAAAAAATTTTCTGTACAGACTTGAGAATCATCTTCCACTTATTTAACCAGAGGTCTAAATGCTCTGTGGGTGGCCTCTTGGATCGGACCTCAAATGGTGAAGATTCTTTGTTGGAAAATCTCTACTTGCTCCCTAGGAAATATCCATTATTTATCCCCTTGACTCTGGCAGTTCATGGGTATTGCCTCTTCTTTACACTGCTGAAACACCATAAATCACTTTTATTTCTTTTAAGGCTTATTTTTATTTATTTATTTGTATTTGTTTATGTGTTTGTGTGATTGTCTGTTACCTGTATGAGGGTGCCCCAGAAAATAGAATAGGCAGTTAGAACACCTGGAGCTGCAGTTACAGGAATTTGTGAGTTGCCTGACAGATGGATGGGCTGGGAACTGAACTAGAATCCTCTGGATGCTCAGCACGTTCTCCTGACCGCTGAGCCATCTCTCCAGCCTAACAACTCATTACTTACATTTTCGATATTGCATGTGGGAAGCAGATTTAAGTCTGTTTTATCCCTTAATCTGTAAAGGTCTCCTCAGGATAACACTGATCTGCTTTATGAAGTCCGTTTCTCGGCTTATGTGAAGGGGAAATATTAATTCGTTACATGTTAAGTTGATGATAAAAATGTAAGACATGAAAGTTCATCTTCTTCCAAATATAATATTTTTAGATACTTTCATTTTACCTTCAGTTTATGGTACCTACTCTTGATGAATGACTGAGTTTAGAGTCTACCTTTCAAGCGAGTGCTTCTTGGTCATAGTTTTTTGTTTGTTTTTGTTTTGGCATATGTTATGGCTATAAGTTGTGATTTAGCAGTTGTAACATCTGTCATTGCAACCTGTCTAATGAATATACATGGAAGTTACAATGGAAGTATTGCAAACCTCCTCCTTCCTGGGGTGAGGGCAGTGCCTGATTAGTTAATTTTGCATAGTTCTTTCTGTTTCTGTCTGTGTAGGTGTTGTTTTCCCATTGCAAACAGAAGTAGATATTGGATGGGAAAGACAAACTCTTACACATGTAATCCTGTTGTAGAATAAGATTGTAAGCCGTGTTGCTTTTGTTTATGCGTGGAACATTTGTTTCAATGATGTAAACATGTGTTGCTTTTGTTTATGTTACATTTGTTTAACTCTGCGAAGCTGTGATTCTTTGCCTGTCTAAAACACCTGATGGTTTAATAAAGAGATGAATGGCCAATAGTGAGGCAAAAGAAAGGATAGGTGGGGCAGAGGGGATAGATAGAAGTACAAATCTGGGAGAAGAAGAAAGAAGGAGCAAATAGAATAAGAATAGGAGTACACCAGGGGTCAACCACCCAGCTACATAGCAAGCCACAGGGGAAGAAATAAGGAAGGGTATACAGAAATAGAGAAAGATAGAAGTTCAGAGGCAAAAGATAGATGGGATCATTTAAGATGAGAAAAGCTTGCTAGAAACAAGCCAAGCTTAAGGCCAGGCAATCACAACTAAGAATAAACCTGTGTGTGTGATTTATTTAGGAGCTGGGTAGTAGACCACCCCAAAAGCCAAAGAATAAAGAGTAAAAACCAAACAACAGTTTCACATCCAATGGGAGACTAGAATAAAAGAAACTCCAACAATAGTATTCCAACCATAATTTCCCCTCTGTCCACTCCTTCCGTTCCCTCCCTCCACCTCCCTCCCTCCCATGGTCTCCCACTCTGTTTCTGTTCAGAGAGGGGCAGGCCTCCCAAAGGTGTCAACAAGCATCGAATATCCAGTTAAGGTAGGACTACACTCCTTCCCTATATTAAGGCTTGATAAGGCAAATCAGTACAAGGAATAGGTTTGTAAAAGCCTGCCAGAGTCAGGGACAGGTCCTGACCCCACTGCTAGGAGTCCCACAAGTAGAAGAAGCCATACAACTGTCATGTATATGTAGAGGGCCTATGTTGATTCCATGAGGGCTCCTTAGCTGTTGGTCCAGTGTGTGAGCTCCTATGAGCCCAGGTTAGTTGCCTTGTAGGTTCCCTTGGGATGACATTAGCATTCTCTTACATTGCTTACATGACTTATCATACTTTCGTCATGTACAAATGTAGATATTGTTTTTTTCTCACTTATGTGGAAAATATAAAATTGTTTATATAAAACCAAAGACTAGAACAGTGGCCACTAGGAAGTGCTTAGAAAAGGAGAACAAAGAGAGGTCAGATGACAAGTGACTAAGTACAGTCAGATGATAGAAAAATGAAAGTTATAAACACAAATGAATGATGTAATTTAAGGAGATATACATGGTAATCTCCTTGATTATTAAACAGTGTGTACATGTATCAAGTTATCACACTGTACCTCAATATGTACAATAAAATATTTTTAATGATTAAAAAGAACGTCTTCATGCTTAAAATAATCAGAAAAAAACACAGAAAAATTGACATAAAATACAAAACTCATTGACCTCATAATTTTTCCTATTATATGAATAAAACATATTGAAAATTTGTAGACATATTTTTCCTTCCCTGTTCAATATTGGAGAAGAATTTACACCTAAGGAAGAATTTTATGGATAGGAAATATTGTATAAAGGAAACATAGGCTTTGCAGTAAGAAATTGTATTTCTGTAGTAACAAATCGCAGGTCCTTAGCTTTTAGATTTATTTGTTAGCACATTGATTGTTTACTTATAGAGCTACTAAGTTCAACAAATAGGAAACTGTGCCTGCTTTATTCATTAATATAGTCTCAATTCCCAAATCTTTCCAAACAAAGCAAAACAAAACAAAAGAATACTACATCTCTAGTTTTAGAATAAATGCACTGGACTAAAAGTCACTTGAGGACAAAGTCTGAGGACAAACTTTGGGGAGTGAGTATTTACTACCTTAACTGTAATGATAGTGCCATGATTCATATGTCAAAACTCATAAAAATATGCTACATGTGCAATCTTTCATATATTTATTATCCTTCATAAAGTATTAAGTGTTAGTGCAGTCAGTGTTAATAACCACAAAGGTAAAAATGCATAGCAAACAAAAAATCATGTTTCCTCTCCCTCTTCAAATTTCCTAGTCTTCCTGGTGTAAAGTCAAAAAACCCATGTGTCTGAAAAGACAAGCAAAATACGTACTTACCACAGGCGACAGAATAGGCAATGAGTCCAATTACTACAGCAGCAACCACCGTCATTAAGATGACAAGGATAATCTTTCCACACCTTGTTAGCTTTATTTTTGCTTTGGACTCTGTTCTGAGTAAAAGGACAGGAAAGTGTCAATAAGAACTTTATTTTGGATCTTGGAAATGCATATCAATTTGGTTTTAAGTGTAAAAGTGTGTTATTTTACATGAATGATGTAGTCAGTAGACTGATGACTTTGGAAACAGTGCAGAGTTAGTGGATATCGTATTAGGGATGCCTATTTTTCAGTACCTATAATTGATAATGGTAATACTAAATCAATATTCATTCTTTCTTTCCAAGAATATTTATATTTGTTTTTCTCTGCCAGGAAGAGTCACCTCTGTCCTTATGGAGCTTATAAACTACTGAGTAGAGATAGAAAGGACAAAAATAGGTAAATAATTGCAATCTGTAACTGGTACTAGTTTTTAAGTGCTATAGGAAAAGTAGGACTGGGAAAGATCAGATTCGGTTCTGATGTTACCTGCAGGTGTGATACACTGCTATTAAGAAGAGTGGTCAGTGTAGACCAATGCAGGCAAAGTGTGAGAATAGTTAACACATGTGTAGGAGTTATGGAAAACTTAATGCAAAGTCAATGACTCAAGGAAGGTCCATGGCTATGGACAAGTTTGACATGTTAGGTAATTATGACTGGAGCAGTGGATGAAGGAAAAATAGTGGAATAATAGTGGAAAAGTAAGGTTGAGAGGCATCAAGGCCCAGATTTCCTGAGCCTCATGATAATGATTTGGTTTTTTCTCAGCCAAATGGAAGCCCTGAGCAACTTTGAGTGGTGGATTGTGATGACTTGGCCTAATGTCTTGATGGAACACCTTTGGATGCTGTGAAGAAGAAACCACAGAGAGGAAGGTATAAGAAACTACAGAGGGGCAGGGAGAAGTAGGAGAGGGGCAGGACAGAAAATATTACAATGATTGAAACAGCTAATGGTGTTGACTGAGACTGGAGAAATAAAGGTAGAGCAAAGAGGTTGAATTTTGAATATATTTTAAGTATAATACTGACAGAGATCTCCTAATGGAAAGATGGGTTGTAAGAGAAATGAAGTATGTTTTCTAGATATTTACCTGGAACACTTAAGTGATGGTGCTGTCATCATGTAAGATGAAAAGGCTTTTTATGCAACTGTATTGTTGTTGGGGATGTTCAACAGGTATTCACAAGATAGTGTGGGTCAGATATACAAGTGTGCAATTTGGAAAAGGAGTGTGAGTTCATCATGTTAATATTTCATCTCTGATCATATAGATGAGAGTCTGACAGAGGACGTCAATACCAGAGGAGTCAGGGTAGGTAGAGAAGAAGACCAAGATAGGATCACCTGTGTAGTTTTGTTAGAGTGTTAGAGAGAAAGAAGAATCTGGCAGAGGATAGATGCCAAAGCTAACAACCAGTGTGAGGTGGGAAAGGCAGGAATGTGGATCCTTGAGGCTGGTGGAGGTGAATCAAGGACAAGGAACAAGCTAAACTGTGCTTAAAGGTAGCGCAGATAGATTATGGAATGAGGATGGAAATCACAGATGGGCACCATAAAGGTGATTTTGATAGGAAGCTTTAGGAATAACAGAGGGTTAAAAAAACAATGGAATTAGTGTAAATAGGGACTTGACCACTGATAATTCCTTCGAAGAGTTTGATAAAAAAGGGGAACAAAGAAAAGGCATTATACTCAGGGGAGGAAGAAGAATAATGACTTTTTTTAAAAAAAAAAACAACAAAACCTTGAATACTCATAAAAAAGAGACTAGTTGGACAGATGGCCACATTTCTATCTCATAAACTTAAGAATTATTCAGTTTTTATAATAATGCTTAATTCATGCTATTTTTGTGTGTTTGTTTGTTTTCTTTGAGACAGGGTTTCTCTGTGTAACAGCTCTGGCTGTACTGGAACCAGCTCTTGTAGACCAGGCTAGCCTCTAATTCGGAGATCCTACCTCTGCCTCCTGAGTGTTAGGATTAAAGGTATATGCCATCACCATCCGGCACTTCCTCCCCCCTCTTTTTAACTTCATGTTATTATGTATGTAGCTTTTCCAAGTAGTTGCAACAAATTCACCTAGGTAATTTATATTTCATCTAAAAATTAAGAGTACTTTTCTGTGATCACTGATGTACCTAGTAGCGCTACCATCAACTTAATATCAATCAATGCAAACTTCACATTTAACATCTTTAAAATGTCTTAAACATAATTTTGCATGAGCTGAACTGAAATCAGAATTTCTGCATTACATTTCAGTGTTGCAAGTCTCAATGTTTTAAACCTGGAATCCAAATTCTACTTTTTTCTTTTCCTTTCTGACATTACTCTGTTGTAGTTCCTGGTCAAATTATTTTATAGAATGCTGTCCCTAGATATGTTTCTGTATTTATTTTTAAAATGTTTAAAAATCAATGTTCAACTTTGAAGTGATTACAGACTTTTATGCAACTATAACAAATAATAGATATTCCTCATATCCTCTGAATAATTTTCCTTGACAGTAGTCTATACTCTAATATCACAACCTGGACATTGACATGCACAGGACCAAGATACTGGGCATCTATCAACAGAGGCCCCTAATATTTCCTTCTAACTATGTAGTTCCTCCATCTCCTGGTCTCTCACCCTCTTTGAGCCCTGACAATCACCATTCTGTTTCCCCTTCCTATGGTTTTGTCTTGTAAGAACATTATGGAATAAAATCATAAACTAGGTAATTTTTAGGGATCTGTTGCTTTTCACTCAGATGTGGAATTTTTCATTATTATTTACAAATCAAGATGGGGTTGCAAATTTTAAGCATTACATACATCTTGGAATTAAAAGATGCACAGCATTGAAGAATATATAAATTTTAATTCATTTTAAAACCCTATGTGTATGTGAGTATGTGGTGGGGTGCAAATTCCTGTGGGTATGTATGCGGAGGTCAGAGATCAACGTTGTGTGTCTTTCTCTCCACCTTTTTAATGAGCAAATCCAAATTTATTTTAATGACATACAATTTTAGAAACCTTGTAAGTTGGTTAGAGCCTAGGTTCCCTGGTATAGGATCCTAAAATTATGGAAATGTGCCACATTTCTTTGCAAAGCCCAGAGAGTCATCTAAGTCAAAGTCACAGTCTCAGAAAGCCAAATGTCTCCTCAGTCAGTTTCACCTCTGTTTTTGAGTCATTCACCCGAAGTGGGTATTCTGATCCCATCAGACCTTCAAGATCTACATGTCTTTGTCACTCCTACACTGTGAGTATATGCACTCTAGCCCTAAACTTGACATTTTAAGGGCTGGGGTTCTCAATTCAGGTCATCAAGCTTACACAACAAAAACGTCACCTACCCAGTACTACCCTGTCCTCCTGAAACTGAGAAACTTCTGTAAGGCAAGGGACACAGTCAATAAGACAAAATGGCAGCTAACTAAATGGGAAAAGATCTTCACCAACCCCACATCAGACACTCCAAAATATATAAAGAACTCAATAAACTAGACATCAAAATATCAAATAATCCATTAAAAATGGGGTACAGATCTAAAGAGAGAATTCTCAACAAAAGAACCTCAAATGGCTTAATGACACTTAGGGAATTGCACAATATCCTAAGCCATCAGGATAATGCAAATCAAAATGACTCGGAGGTACCATCTTATACCAGTCAGAATGGCTAAAATTAAAAACATCAATAACAGCTTATGCTGGAGAGGATGCAGAGTAGGGGGAACATTCCGCCATTGCTGGTGGGAGTGCAAACTTACACAGCCACTTTGGAAACCAGTTTGGCGGTTTCTCAGAAAACTGGTAATCAATCTACCTCAAGACCCATCAATACTACTCTTGGGCATATATCCAAAGGATGGAGGCCCATACCACAAGGACGTTTGCTCAGCTATGTTCATAGCAGCATTATTCGTAATATCCAAAACCTGGAAACAATCTAAACGATCCTCTACCAAAGAATGCATAAAGAAAATGTGGTATATTTACAAAATGGAGTACTTCTCAGTGGTAAAAAATGCAATGACATCTTGAAATTTACAGGCAAATGGAGGGAAGTAGAAAAAAGAAAAACCATCCTGAGTGAGGTAACCCAGACCCAGAAAGACAAACTGTGTATTTACTCACTCATAAGTGGATATTGGATGTAAAGAAAAGGATAACCAGGCTACCCTCCAGGAACCCAGAGACGCTAGATAACAAGGAGAACCCTAAGAGAGTCATACATGGATCTCCCTGGGAAGGGGAAGTAGACAAGAACTCCTGAGAAAATTGGGAGCATGGGGGTGGAGAAGGAGGGGCAGAAGGGGAGGGGGAGGGGAGAAAGGAAGGGGAGGAGAACATGATGGAACAGGATGGCTGAGATGGGGGAAGGAGAGAGAGGGAAAGCAAGAAGGATTATCTTGATTGAGGGAGCCATTGTAGGGCTAGCAAGAAACTTGGCACTAGGGAAATTTCCACAAATCCACAAGGACGACCCCAACTAAGACCCTAAGCAGTAGTGAAGAGAGTACCTGAACTGGCCTTCCTCTGTAATCAGGTTGATGACTACTTTAATTGTTATCATAAAAACTTCATCCAGCTACTGATGAAGCAGATGTGGAGATCCACAGCTAGCTCTGGACTGAGCTTTCAGAGTCTAGCTGAAGTGAGGGAGAAGCGATAATATGAGCAAAGGGGTCAAGACCATGGTGGGGATACCCACAGAAACAGGTGACCTGAGGTAGTGGGAGCTCACTTACTGACTGACAGCAAGGGAACCTGCATAGACCTTCTGAATGGGGGTGATAGTTGTGTGGCTGGGGCTGTCTATGGGGCCGCTGGCAGTGGGACCAGGATTTATCCCTAGTTCTTGAACTGGCTTTCGGAGTTCTTTCTCTTTGGAGGGATACCTTGCTCAATCTAGAGAGGGCCTTCATTTTGCCTCAAAGTGCCAGACTTTGTTGATTCCATATGGTAAGCCCCACCCTCTTTGAGGAGTGGATGAGGGATGGGGCTGGTGGAAAGTGGAGGGAGTAGGAGGAGGGGAGGGAGAGGGAAATGAGATTGGTATGTAAAAGGAGAAAAGATTGTTTTAAAAAAATAAATGAATAAATACAAAATCTATTATAAGATACTGTCTTATGATTTACAAATTAGGAAGCAATTTTATTTTAATATATTTTTGTTTCAGCTGTAAATTTTATTTTATTTTTCACAAATGTGGAAGAAGTGTCTTTAGAAATTAAATGAAGAATTTATTGTACCCATATTTGTTAACCACTTTACATTTTTTCCCTTATAAATGTAACATGAAAAAACTGTACAAAATTAACTTGTTCTGTGTGCTCTATCTTGCTATCAGGTTTCAGGACTGCCACAACAAGTTCCACAGACTAGACATGGTAGCACAGAAAGTTGCTTTCTTGCTTATGGAAGATGGAAACCTGAGAATAAGATATTGGCAGATTCACAATCTCCCAAGGTCAAGTTCCTTAACTTATAGGTGAAGGGTCTCTCCTTGACACATCACACTGTTCTTTTGTTCTCATGTCCTGACTCCTCCTTGTATAAGTACAGTCATACTGTGCTAGATTCCACCCAATAACCTCACCTTAGGAAAATCACCCAATTTAAGCTTTTTCTAAATGTATTCACACTCTGAGATATCAGAGGCAGGTATGAATGGGAAGGCACAATTCAATCCATTATATATATATATATATATATATATATATATGGTTTTGTCTCAACATTATGATTTAACATTAATATATGAATAAATATCAATATTTTATTTTATATTAACACAAATTCATATTTTGTTTTATCTGCCATATTATTTACTTTATGTTCTACTTTATGTACTTTATATACTCCATATATATATATGTCTCTGTGTATGTATTACACACATGCTTATATGAATGTAGATATTTCTAACATGAAGAAGCATAAATATATATTTTAGTGACTATATGAAGTATTGGTCATGTTGAATCACTTATATTAGTGTCTACATTATTTTGTCTTTTATTTTGTAACAAAATCAAATATCTATTAGGAAGCTCACTTTTTAGTTACTTCTCACTGATTCCCTGAATGGATAGTTTTTTTCTAAAGAAGCAGTGTCAGCTAAGGTTCCAATGTCAATGAAAATTCAATGTTTTTTCAGAACTTTCATTTTACCTAGATAAGATACTCATCATTGTCTAAATTGTTTGCACTAGAAATTTGGTGTCTTTCAATATTTCCATATGATGCCTTAGAACTTTTTGGGCCTGAAGAAGAGAAGGAATTATTCCAGATATGTAACATTCCCTTCTCTCCACTTTTTTCCTAGATAAGCCTTGAAGTCCTGAGTCAAGAGAATATTCTGATTTAGACTGATAAAATATTTTCTCCCTTAAATCAACTCACATATTGAATCTAGAATACTGTTTAACATTTTGTATGAAATAGTTGACTAAATGATATGGTAAATCCTGGTAACTTAATCATACACATGAACATGAGCCCTAAGACGTTTTCTTCCACACTTTATCAGTTAATGCATTTATATTTTACTTTCACTCAGTCAACTTGCCACAGAATAATGAAATTGCCAATGAAAACATTGCATATATGGCAGATAGTTAGGGTCTATTTTTCAACTCTTTTAAACGTGTTCTTATTATACATCAAGCCGTATAAGATTCTGAATGTGGCCGGATTCTCTGAATGTGGCTGGCCCGGAGTCTTTCTGAAAAGCCATTGACAATGACACTGGGACTTGTTTCTTCTGCATATACTGGATTTTTGGGATCCAGTCTGTTTGGATATTCACCTTCCTGGACCTGGAGGGAGGGGGGAGGAACTTGAACTTCCCACTGGGCAAGAAACCCTGACTGCTCTTAGGGATGGAGAGTGAGGAGGAGAGGGAGTGGGAGGAGTGGGAGGGTGTTGGGAGGAGGGGCAGAAATGGAAACTTTTATAATTTAATAAACTTTGAAAAAAAAGAAACATTTGCTAGTAAAGAGACATATAAAAAACAAAACAAAACAAAAAAGATTCTACTTTTAAAATAAAAAATGAGTCCTAACAGTTTTATAATAATTTAATAGTTTATAGGTATTTTAAGCTATTTACGGTTTTACCTTCTAAATTTTACAAAGCTATACAAAAATGATTCTTAGATACAAAAATATGTCTCATAAAGAATGTGACTTCAAACTTTCTTAATGTAACTTTCCTGGTGGAAGAAACTTCCTGGCGGGGAGCTGGGAAGGAATTTCCAAACCACCCATTCTATGTTTCTGATTTTAAAGAGGGGGAGACAACCTTTATTGTGGTCTTTCTCTGTAGGGGGCAGTAAAGGAAGCAGAGGAGCTGTCCTCTGACCATCCTCATAAGTTAGGTGAGGTGAGGACGAGGGTTTCCCTCACAGCCCAGAAAGCCTTCCTTTCCAAAGGCTTTCTTGTTTCCACTGCGGAGCAGCACAGTCCTAACCTGAAGAGGAAAGTCCCACACTGCTATTATTCTTTTCTCTAGAACATCCTTGCAAACATCACATGTGAATTCTACTTCCCCAAACTCTATATTAGAGGAAGTGTTTAAAATCAAACTACCCAACATTAAACAAAAATTGAGTCTTAGTAAGGAGTTGAGGTAAAGAACAGGAAAACTTGATTTCATTTTAGCAAATCGTTTATCTTCCATGTGCATTTCACTAACAAATTTTACATTAGAATCATTCAGGTGCAGTAATGATAAGATCAGCAATGTAAAGAATTATTTATAAAGGATGTGCAAGGATTTCCAACTTTAGCCTGGACCTAAAATTATTAATTCTCTGAGATAAAACTAGAGTCTGTCTTCCCAGTGTTGTTCAGGTAGTATTTATGGAGTATAAGAGGTTGATCAAATTGATCTGAAGGAGATGGAATACATTCCTTAGGACCTGACGTTTTATAAGTTTTGTTAAGAAAATATTGAAAGAAACATAATTTTATAGAAAATACCTCAGTATTTTCTAACAGGTAGATAAGCTAAATATTATTGTGAAAGTAAAAAGTAGAATTGTTAAAGCTGTATATTGAGAAGTTGCAACATGCCAATATGCTGGTCACCTAGAATCTAGATTTTGCACAGATGTGTAATTTTTAAAATATAATATTTCACAATGAGTTTATCAATGTCTGCATTTTGTGATAGTGTTGGAAAGAATAATGTGTATGAAAACAAATGTCTTCATGCTTATCTGTTTAGCTTAAAAATTAAAATGTAGATATAAAAATTCTGCTCCATCTACTTCCTTTATCATAGCAGGTCAGCACGTTCCAGGCCAATTGGTCTTCAGGCCAATTACATCATTGCTAATGTTAAGTATAAAGATCGTCTCTTTTTAGTTTTGCCTTTACTTCCGAACTGAATGTAAAATGAACATGAATGTAAAATCATGCTGCTAAAAGTATGGAGTAGTGAAGCACTGTGGTGTTTTAATAATTAAAAAAATAAGACCTGCATTGTGTTGTTACCACTTCCAAGTGGGGAGATTGCATAGTAAATACAACAGCAAGCACAGCTACATCTCCATCACCCATACTACTAGAAGCACAGGCACATACTCTGTATTCATAGTGAAAATGTCTTTCAAAGCTATGATGGCCCCAACTCTTCAGGTTTCAGTTGTTATACAAGAACACCTTGTTTATAATGGAAAGGTTTCTCAGGAAATTTAGAAGTAAACTCCGATGGTGAAAACCTTCCCACTAACTGTGTTTTCCTTCTGTATTAACTTTGTATTGTTTGTATTTCCATAAAGGGTGGAAGGAACTGCTCTTTTTGTTTTGTTTTATTTTGCCGATTTTAGGAGAATTGCACATTTTTAAGAACCTTAAAACGCAGGCTACGAGCTAACTGCTTCCATCTTTCCACACTATCTTTCTGAGTGGTGGTAAAGCCTCCTGCTGACCCCTCCCCTTACACACACCTGTTCCGCAGGGATGTCCATGGCTCCTCGCTCCGCCGAGGCTGTCCCCTTGCCATCTTCCCCTTGAGTGCTGCGTGGCACAGTCATCCTCCACCTATTTAGCTTACAAGAATCTCTGGCTTTTATGTGTTTTATGATAATGGCATAATGATAATACTTAGCACTTACACAACTTTTCATCTTCAAAGTGCTTTCCAAACATTTTGCTAATTAATTTTAAAACATTAGTAAACCGTGAGCTGTGTATATGCCTATCCATAAATAATAAATAGTCGTATCACCCCAGTGGGAGCAAGACTTAGAATTAAATTGTCCTGAGTAAGGAAGTAGCAGGACTGATGAGTCTGAGAAAGGTGGGGTTTTTTTGTC